>NC_138352.1:44672102-47357102 GCF_046562875.1 Panthera onca | reverse complement strand
CTTGGCTAATCTACTTTCTGTCTCTCTAGATTTGCCTGTTCAGCGCATTTCCTGTGAATGGAAGCATACAATGTATGGTCTTTTGTGACTGGCTTCTTTCATTTAGCATAATGTTTTCAGGGTCCACTCATGTCATTGCATGTGTCAGTGCTTTTCATTCTTGAACAACATTTCATTGTGTGGATATATCACATTATTTTTATCCATTACCGACTGCTGGACATCTGTATTGTTGATGTTTACCGGCTATTATGAATAATGCTACAATGGACATTCATGCGCAAGTTTTTGTGAGACTATATGTTTTCATTTCTCTTGGATATATACCTAGGAATGGAGTTGCTAGATCATACTATAATTCTGTGTTTAATCCTTTGAGGAACTGTTTGCCAAACTCCTTTCCCAAGTGGCCACACCAGTATTCCTACGAACCGTGCGTGAGGGTTTCATTTTTCCCACAAAGCCCTTTACTCTTCAAAGGCTTCTTGCAATGCTGGTTTGCATGGACATGTCCTTATTGTCGAACAAAATAGATGCACTTCTATCTCAGAATCTATAGCAGCACATTAACTTCTGTTCCTTATCAGTATCTGGACCACTACAGCTATTGCTTTGACTCCTGGTGACGACAGCTAGCATTTGCTGAGGACCTACTATGTGCCCGACACTGTCCGAGTGTTTTGCATGCGTTCACGTACATTGAATCCTGCAAGCAACCCTATGATATGGGCAGCCCATCGCAGAAATAACGGCAGTTTGCACTGGAAGAGCAGAAGTAGAAATGGCGAGAAGTGACGAGACGATGTCATGTATTCACTTATCTATATAGTCCACTCTTCGCTAAGTACCATGTGCTATATTAAGTTTACTACAGTGAGCAAAAGAGGCTTCATCTCGGTCCTCAAGGAACTTGTAATCTATTGATTTGAGAGATATTTAGGAAATAAACTCAAGAGCCCTTATTAATTGGCTTAATACAGAAAGTGGTGCAGACAAAAGTTTCAACTGGAGGCGAGTTGTACACTTCCTGAGATAAGGAGCGTGGGGGTTTGGGGGGGGTGGAAGAGGTGGGTACAAGACAGGAAAAGATCATTCCAGTTTTCGACACGGATCTGTAAGACCTGTAATAAACAGTTTGGCATAGGGATCTGGAGTGCAGAGAACATCTCTGAATCAGAGATAGGAACGTAGGGGTCACGTAGATCATAATTGAAATCATGGACACAATTGCCTACAGGAAGAGTTTTAAAAAGTGATGTGAGAAGACCATCTAGGACTGGACCTTGAGGAAATTTGACATTTAAAGGCAAAATAAATAGAGATAAGGCCGCAAAGAAGCAGCCAAGTAAGTAAGAAGAAAACCAAGACTTTGTAAAGTTTCCAAAGCCAAAAGAAAAGTGCATTTCGAGGAAGGGAGCTGTCAGCAATTTTGAATGCCACTCAGAGGTCAGGGAGGGGGAAGGTGCTTCGGACTGCGAGTCTCCGTGGGCAGTGGTGATCTGTCAGAAAGCTCTGTGGTGCAGCGGTTGGGGAAGTGCACCAGGCCAGTGGAAAAGGATGGAATGGAGGCAGAAAGGGTCTGACTTTTTTAAGAAACTTGCTAGAGAAGAATCCACAGTAGGGCATTAACAAGCAGGAAACGGCGTTTAGGACATGTTTTGTTTTGTCTTTGATAGAAAAAGCTAAAGCCTATTTAAGTGATGCTGATGTGAATTCAGTAAAATACAAGTGTAAAGACTTATGCCCTAGGTTCAACCACTGTTAATAACTTAGCCCACACCTTCTGTGCATAGATTTGAACAAACGAACATTTTGCTAAACATGGAAAAACAGAAAAGCCTGAACTGTGGCCTGGACTGTCACTTAAAGTTCAGTGTTTTAATTGCTTTCAGCATCCATTTCCACACCTTCCTTTTCAGGATTACTGCAATGATGAGAAATAATATATGAAAAGACATCGTCATCACACTTGGCACTTAGCTCCCAGTAAATGGCCACACTTCCCATTTCACTCCACACAGCCCTGAAGTTTGTAGTCGTCAAATCCTTATGTTTTCGTTGCTGGAAGAGTTGTTGTGCCTATTAATTGAAGCTTCAAATAGCTCCCTGGGTTTCCTGTGCCCAAGCCAAATGCTCACATGATGCTGCACCCTTCATCATCAACACACGTTTATTCTTTCAGGACAGATGTACCATCTGAACTACTGTTCAGCTGTAGTTTTAATCACCTCCTGTTGTCATCACTGCCATTGACATTTCATAAGAAGGAGTTGTACAGCATCAGCCTACCATTCACACACAGCCTTGGGCTTACACTGCTCGACCTAATCTACTTCTACGTCACACTCCGTACTGTTCTTCCACAAACCAAATTTTTCCGCCCGCCTTTCTTTTTTTTGGGGGGGAGGGGCAGGATTTGACTCACGGCATTTTCTTCCTGGTGTTGACCTTGATTCCTGTCAGAACAGTTCTAATGGCCTTTGGCAGTCTTGGGATCTTCCATTTAAAGTTGAATCCAATCCTTGGGACCCTAACTCAGGAAACATGCCCAATTGCTTCTCCCAGCTCTGTCTGGTAACACTTGGACAAGCATGAAAATAAAAGAAAATCAGAAGACTAATTGGTAAAATGAGTAATTTACTCTGATAGGGAACTTTTTAGAAGGTACTACTTGTTTCATAATTCCAACGGTCTTCTCGATGCCTCCATAGAGGTTTGTACCGTCGCATGGAAATCAGATTTGTTTATTAACTTGCCATTACCAGGATCCCTTTCTTGAATGTCCTGTCCTCCTTGGTGCTATTTATTCTTACAGTCCCCTATACTCAAATGTGTAGTATTTTCTTTAGTCCTGCAACCCATGCCCCACCCACTACCTCTACTATACTCCCATTTGGTCATCCATCCACATTTATTCCAACTTTTTCATGCTTTTTGACTGTATCTCTTTATCTCCCATTCCCCTGACATTTCAACCTGTAGCCCTGCCTCTCTACCCAGCTAAAATTTTCTGACTCCATTACTTGCAAAATAGCGTTCAGACCCCCAACCCACCCAACCCCTTCACCTTTTCCATTTCTCCTTATGTGTTTTAGGAAGATCTTATTCTGAAATGTTCTACTCACTTTTACCCTGGAGATGTTCTTGCTTTCTCTCCTTTGGTGATGTAGTTGTATCCACCTGTAACAATCTTCCTCTGCTCCTCCTCAAGACTCCCAGGTTGAACATCCTCCAGAGAATCAGCACTTAGCTATTAATGATTGCCACTCCTATGAGTTGAGAGCACTCAGTAGTTTAATCCTGAACTGGACATTTGTCTTGTGATGCCCTGTGTTTGGCTGCCTTTGGTGTCTTCGAATTTTATGTGATAAACCTTTCAAAGGTAACATTATCTATGGCTGTATGGCTAGAGGTAAAGTATCCATCACAAGGGCAATGGGTCACCTTCTCCATTCTTTATGGTTCAGACTCCACCAAGAATACCACACCAAGGAGGGATTGTGGCCACACAGAACACATTCAGAGGGAGAGTGACAGAAAAGAAAGGGGAATCTGAGAATGAGGATATTCAGAGTTAGTAAATTGGACAGTTATCTTCAAATACTTATAGAAAGATACTTAGGTTTAATCCATTTGGCCCAGAGAGTGAAGACATCATTCACAGGGGTGATGTGAAAATATTATCAATCAGTTCAGTGCCAATCAGAAATAATATTGGTTGTAGGGATCTCCTAAAGCCCTAGAGGACCTCCTTGCTGTACGAAGCATTAAGCCTTTGGTTTCTGCATCATGGGAAGGTTAAGGAGGTTTTGGGGAAGGTGTCAAGATATTGGGGTCATAGTGGGGACTCAAGGAGATAAGTAGGGCAGTGGTTATCTGTCACTGGTACAAAAGTGCTTTAACAATTGACACAGCCTTACTGGAGCCTGCCAGCAGAAGATCAGGTCTGGACATTTAACAGACTGGCTTCCTGCAAACTGGCATAGAAGGCATCCACCATTAGGAGATTTGGCCACTCTGAGTACTGGCTTTCTGAGAATTGGCAGCTTTCAGAAATAATACCAACATGAGGAAATTATAGGGAGATAAAGTTTCAGTACAATACAGTCTAAATAGGATTATGAGTGATCTCTTGAGGTAGTGGGAGTCCTGTCCCTCTGGAGGTGTGTCAGCCTCTGACAGGCCATTATTTTATGAAAGGAAAATAATGTTGGCATAGAAGACCTCTATGGTTCCTTTCAATCTTGAAAGTCTGGGATTTTACTACAGTCTAACTTATTCATTTTATAGATGAGGGAACAAACTCCAAGAGGAAATGCGAGTGAGATCTGCTTTGTTTTTGCCGCTTTGTTATTGCTGTTTTACTTCCATATCGTGGATTTGTTTTTCTATGTGTATTTGCCATTGTCTCCAAGCATAGTTCGCTTCTTCTACCCTCTACCATGACTAGAAGCATACTATGCACACAGCAGAGGTTTAATAAGCATGTGATGTGTGTGTGGATAATTGCTCACCTCTATCCACGTCTCAAACTCAGCATCCCAGAGAGAAAACTTAATTCATCCTCTTCTCCTTTCTCCTGCTTCAGACTATTGGAACTTACCACTGCTTCTTCCTTCCCTGACCAAATGCTAATGGAGGTGCTAATGAGGCCCTCTGGCCATCAGAAAGAAAGAGAAAGAAAATCAAATAGTCTAATTAATCCACAAATTATAGTTGCTGAAAAAAAGTGGTCATATTTCCTATAGAAAGCCAGACGAGGACTAATGGGCACTAAAGCATTGGTCTTGGCTCCTTTGGGTGTGTAGTTTGGAGGTTACCTGTTGTTTTTTCAGGGATTATGAGGCACCACTTGGCTTCCATTTGGGTGGAGCTCACCAGAACTCTGTTCCAAGTCTGAGCTGTCTGTTTGCTTATTAAATGGGAAAAGGAGGGCAGAGAGTAACCTCTTTGTATAAGGTGAGCCTAATATTAATAGCAAACATTTATGGAGTACTCATTATGTGCCAGGAACTATACTAAGCGTTTTACACGGATGATCTCATTGAATCCTGCACATTTATTCCCCCACTTTATACACAGGGAAACTGAGGCTTGGGTAGGAGAAGTAACTTACTCAAGGTCACAAAATAAGTGGCTGCATATGTGGTCCAAGACCTTTTAGCTTGTACTAAATCTGCCAGTTGCATTCTGTAGCCTGTATTTTAACTCTTTCCACCTACACTATATAGTCTAGGTGGCTGCCTCTTCAATCAATGAATTCTGGGAATGTAGCACAAGGAGATTGGAGCTAATACTAAACAAGATGGGATTTTAATGGATTGTTTTGAGGATTATTGTGGGGGAGGGGTATGAGGAGGTGATATGCCAGAACCATCTGGTGGGCCAGAGCAGAAAGGACGCCCAGTGACCTACGTTCTTCTGATTTAGAGCAGAGCGTATCCCAGGCTTCCCAACAGGACACGGAGGATTTTCACCGTAACAGAGAATGTGGGCCTTTATCCAGTGAGAATCAAGACAGCCGTGTTTAATAGCTACCAGTACAGTGAGTGGAAAGCAAATTTATAAGTGTGAAATTGCAAGGTGTGCTAGGTTGGAAACCAAAGGAATGAGGCAAGAAGCTAGGAGTAATTAGGCATAAAGAGAGAGACCTCACTGCTCATGGATTAACAAATTCGTGTTTGGCTTTTCCAGAAAGCCTGGTGTGCCTTATGTGTGAGTGCGTGCGTGTTGCATAGGGCAATGTGCGAGTCACTGCAAGCCTACAATAATTTTTGAGACATCTTCCCTGGTGGGGTCAGTCCCACTCAGACCTTTAGCCCATAAGACCCTCTCTGAAAATCTCTCTTCTGCTCTGAATCTATGCTGGAATTAGTCACACCTGGTGAAAACAGCAGCAGGGGCACCCACTTTGAGCATCTACCTTGGTCCTACACTCTCCTAGTCCAGTGTTTAACACACTCTAAGGCACATATGAATCACCTGGGGGTCTACTTAAAATTCTCATTCTGAGGGGGGAGGTGCCTGGGTGGCCCAGTCGGTTAAGTGTGGCTCTTCGGCTCAGGTCATGATCTCACAGCTTGTGAGTTCGAGCCCTGCGTCGGGCTCTGTGCTGACCGCTCGGAGCCTGGAGCCTGCTTTGGATTCTGTGTCTCCCTCTCTCTCTCTGTCCCTCCTGTGCGTGCTCTCTCTCTCTCTCAAAAATAAACATAAAAAAAAGTCTCATTCTGACTCAATGGGTCTGGAGTGGTACCCAAGGACTCTACAGTCCTAACAGGTTCCCAGGCGATGCCAATACTGCTGGTCTGTGAACCACACTCTAGACCCTTTACATAATGGTCTCTGTTGACCCTAATATAATGTGTAAGATGCCATATTTGACAAATTAAAGCAATGAAGCTGACAGTATTGGATGATTTGCTCAGCCACAGAGCTAATGAGCTCAGTCCAGGTCTGATGACTCCAAAATCTGTGCTTCTATTATGTTCCACTATAGTCCTTACATACATTCAAGCTGCAGCTTCCCTGAGACTCAACATGGTGACCTACAAATACAGCCCAGACACTAGGGCACAGTAGTGGCCCAAGCATCCCTGCCTGCAAGGAGCTGGTTTACTCAGCCCACTATCTTCCAGGGTCCCTGGGGCTGGTATATTCCAGGCCTATAGTTTTAAGCCCACCTTACCCCTCTTGTCCAGGACCTCTGCCAGCTCCTGACCCAGGGCAGAGCCCACCTTCTCTTCCAACCAGAGGCTCAGGAAAACTCCCTTTACTTCTGCTGGACTAGCCAGTCAAAATATGTACTCACTGTGTCCCTTGGATTGGACTACATGTGTTGGAATACCAGCTGGAATGTTCTAGAGCACCACGTCCTCCACCAAGATTAACGTGTTGCCCTTCCATTCCCATCCCCCAGAGGCTATCCCTTTTCTCCTCAACTTGTCCAGTCTCCCTGGCTTTTACCCCATGCTTCTCTTGGTTCCCTTTCCTGGCCTGGCTATGACCTCTTAACATGCTTAATGGCAAGGTGGTGCAGTTTCTGAAATGGTCCCTGGTTTCTTGAGGCTAACACCCTAGCTGGAGTGACAGATGCAAATAGTCACTTGTCTCTCTACCTTAGCCCCTCCCTACCCTCCTTCCCTCTCCCATCTTTAAATACTCAAAGCCTGAAGGATCCACTGCAAACACCATCTTTTCCATAAAGCATTTCCTGATCACCTCAATTTACATGGACTTCTCCTTCGTCTGTACCCCTCCCTACTTAAAGACATCTTTTTTGCACGTGCCTCACAACACCCAGCACTTTCAACCTCACACCAAAATCAGCCTTGGCCATGACTTCCCTTGTACTTTTCCTCCTTGGAAGCAACTCCTGTTTTTGCCCCATGATTATATCTTCTGCAATGTGCTCTGCACATTATATGTGTTCAATAAGTGACTACTGAGTGAAATTATTTCAAGTTAGACTCATAGACATAATAAAAGAATGGAAACCTATGAAGTAGAATAATTGAATAAAAGGAGGCTGGAAAGGGAGGGGAAACTCCCTGTGGGGTCTCATGGAGGAAATGAGGTTGATATGTCTCTAGAAGAGTGAGATGGATTTCCATAGTGGGGTTAATAATCATTGTACTAATAACTGAAAGTTACTGAGTGCTCAGTATGTGCCAGATCCTGGGTAAAGCATCTGCTTATTTCATCCTCAGTAGCCCTGTAAAGGGAGTTGGTCCTGTTTAGTCTTCATTTTACAGATGAAGAAACACACAGAGAGGCACCAAGAGGCCAGCTCACTTTCTCTGGAACGTATAGATAGTAAGCAGTGAAGTCAAGATTTGAATCCATCACTTCAACTCCATAACACATGTTTTAAAACCTAATGCAATTGGTAGAGATGGGGATGCGGCAGACAGAGGTGATGGCACAGCAGGAGCAAAAGCAGGAAGAGAGGGGGAAGGAAGCATCACTTCATCCTACATGACAGGGGACAGAACGGGCCCCTGGTAGGGCCACTGTAATGGCAGACAAGGCTGGGAAGGTGGTCTGGGGACAGACCGGGGTCATGTTTTCCTGTCCTGAGAATGAAGAGGACGAGCCACGGAGAAGAAATACCAAGTGAAAGTTGCACTGAGAAGCGTTATTTATGTGCTGTCTCTGGCCTGGCCCCCGGGGCTGCTGTTGCGAGGGGAGTGAGGATGGCAGCCAGCGCCCCTGGACAGCTCTGTGGGGTATGGAGCTCACTGCAAAGTCACACTTTGGAGAATAAAGCCGCTGGTGATGCCCAGAGTGGCCCAAATAAAAGTCAAATACCACATTCAGTCCTCCGGGGGTGTTTTTGCTATTAAATTAAGTCTGGAAAATAAATAATTGTCTTTGGATTTGATTTGAAAGATTTTTGGGAGTTGAACACTCAAGTCAGAAGAAAAAAAAAAAAAAAAAAAAAAAGCTATTTCTTGAAAGATTCTTTGACTGGCTCCCCCTGCCAGAGGACAGCAGATCACAGTGAAGGCCTGCTGTCTGCAAAGAGCTGCTTTCCTCCCCCTTCTCCTTGACACAATTATCCCAGAAAAATAGAGGGGGGAGGGGAGGCTCCGTCATATGTTCCAATTTTTATTGCCACATTCCTTGGATGGCTCCATATGTTTACCTTTAGCTGACTTTAGACTTGGTGTTCTCTGTGGCTGCTGGCGTCAGCCACAGAATTCTTTCATGTCTATTACTTTATTAAGGAATGTAAAAGCCACATACAGACCGACGGGGGGACACAACAGTATGAGACACAAATAACCCTGAATGAGCTTGCAAAGAGCCTAAGGAGGCTTCACACCGAATTCTCCCAGATGGGCTGTAAGGCTCTCAAGGACCAAAAGGGGGCACTCTTAGCACTCGCTCCCAAGGCCAGCCAATAATACCATTCTGGTGAATAAATAGTGCAGAAACAGTGCAGGACTTTAAGACCAGTCTTGATGGCAGCAGAATGGAGTGAAAGAAACCACTCTCATCACCAGGGATTTATTTTTTTTTTAAACCTTTGACTTTCATTAACTAGAAATGGAATCTCCAAATCTTAGGGAGGTTGTTGAGATTAAATAGGATAAATGAACAAAACGATTGCTTGCACAAAGCCTTGGCACATCTATTGTAAATGCTCAGAAAGACCAACTACAATTTAAACATATACTCAAGAGATTTGTCTGCCTCCTTCTGCCTAGGTCCAGAGTGGCTCATAGCACTAGAGTGTAATTGTAGATTGAGTCTTTATATTGGGCAGCCTTAGACAGGGAGTGAGGGATAACCGTTATTTACTCAACTCCTACTGTGTGTTGGCCACTTTACATGCACCATCTTGTTCTCACGACTTTATGGATGAGGAACTTAAGGCTCAGGGAGGGTAATTATTCTGTCCTGGTATTTGGCAGAGGCAGGATTTGAACCTGTTTTTGTCTGATTGAGTCTAAGCCCGAGCTTTTTCCACTAGACAAGGGAACGTAACTTAAGACCAACTTCTCACAATACCTTATTTTCTCACCTAGTCTCAGACTCCCACAACACTTTATAAAATCTTGAAGTCCAGCACTGAGGACTCCCAATCACCTTTGGTTCAATTCCAATCTTACTCAAGGACACAGACTAAAATTCTTAAAAATTTCAGCCAAACGTGTTTGTGGAGAGATGCAGAGGGAAGAAGTGAACAACTAGGTGATGAAGATAATCCCAACCTCCAAAGGTATTTCTTGGTCTGTGCAGGATCCATATTTATTCTCCTTCCGGTGGGTCTCTCCAGGCTCTTACACCAGCCTCCAAGTCCCCGAACTTCACAGAACGAAGTCTGGAGCTTGTTTAAACACCAGTGTTCTTCCATTTTCCCTTCCAAGATCTTCACTCAGTGTGCAGATTTCTGCTTTCACAGGAGTTTATAGTCTGTCTGGGTTCTGGCCACCCAGTACACTGGGAGGTAAAAAAGAGAGCTCTTGCTCAAAAAGGCAATCCTCACACATCAAGCCAGGATATGAGGATGGGTTGAGCTAGAAAGACTGTGTAGAGTGAAGTGTGTTTTCACCTCCCCCATGAAGGCTAATGGCCACCTACATGTTCTTTCCTGGTAGGTGCTCAGTGATCAAGAGTAGAAATGCTTTGACTTAACATGGAAGAGAGTCTTTGCTGAGATGATAAAGCATGTTTGCCTTGTGATTTTCCTGAAGAACCCAAAGTGGCTGAATGGATTTCAGCTGAAGGATGTTTGATTATCAAGATAGTAGCTCCTTAGCCAAATCAAGAAAGCCTGTGGCCCCACTGAGGATTAGGTGTTCTCTCATTGCATGCAGGGTCTGTCCCTCAGTCCACCAGGCCCTTCAGGGAGTCTTCAGAATCAGCATCTCTCTGCATCATTGGGAAACTTTTTGTAACACTGGATACTCTTTCCAGCGAGGACTAGCTATGTGTATCTAATGTTTACACTGAGCCAGTATTTCCCAAGGTGGCAATAAAGGCTCTGAGAAGTCCTGTAGTAAAGAAACCTATGTCACTTTACTTAATCCAGAGATTCTCACATATATCTGACCACAGAACCTCTTTAGCATAACATCTATTACTATCCCATGGAACCAATTTAGGTATAAACACATAAACTCTTGAAACTGCTTAGACAGGATAACCTCAACTTATTGATGGGTTTGGATAGACTATTTAAAGCACAACTATTGGTCACATATTTGGGATAAAATGTGAAGCTGCCTTAGCGGTCTGTCTGGATTATTTTTAGATCTGTGTAAGTATGTGTGCGTGTGTTTATATATACTACATATAAATATGCATTTTAACTGTGAGGTTAGAAGATGGGGGAGGGGGGGAGAAAGAATATCACCTTTTATAAAAAAAAAAAAAAAAAAAGCAATTGGTGTCCTGTAGGACAAGGGGAAAGTCCGTAAATTCGAAAGCATTATTGCCATTTCCTATGCTGGCAGCCTCTGTTCACGGCTTCCCGTAATAGTGGAAACACCTGGACTCCTGTTCTCACCGAATTCCCTGATGATTGGAGATGACACCCTTCTCGGCACCCTCCCAGGGCCCAGCCAACCCAGCACCCAAAACACTTCTTTCCCAGTCTTTCATTCCTATGACCTGTACTCATACGCATCCTTTTGGATGATGAATTAATTCAGAAATCACTGGCATTTTTTTTTCCCCAATGTTGTGACTTAATTTTCATTTGCAGCCCGTGTTTGAAACTTTCTAGAGAAAATTCTCAGAAAACAGCTCTGTAAAAAAATCATACAATTATATGTATTTTTTTCATTGTTGCAAAGTTACGGGGGTTGCTTTTAAATTATTTTAAACGAAATATAATGTTGTTTTCTGAAATAGACCTTTAGCCATGTTTTTTTTTCTTTTTAATTGTCACATATAGGGGTGATTTTAAAGTAAATAGGAGCACAAGGTTCATATTATTTTAAATGTATATTGTATTTGTCTTCTCAACGCTGTGGTTTTTAGGTTTGTGAATAACATCATAGTATGGAGCCAGTCTATTAAGCAGCCTGTTTGGGTAAGGAAACCCTTAGACCAGCACAATGTTGTATTACTCACTGTGTCCTTCCAATATGGTTAGAATCCCACAACCTAAATGATCATTTGTTGAACAAATTCATGCTTTTATTAGTCAAAATACAGAGAAAACAGAGCCTCCCTGTTTCAAGATATTTGCTAATGCATGGTTAATTATCACATATAGCTTACTATAATTCATTTTACAGGGGAGACCTCCTGCAGGTAACATACTAGCAGTTTATGAACCGAAATAACCTCACTATAGATTAGAGCTGTTCCAGGGCCGGTCAGACAGTTGGTGCTTCTAGACCTTCTCACTTCACATTGCTAATTCGAACAAGGCTTTATTTTTATATTTGTCAGCAGCAAGACTGTAGGATGGTTGTTAAACTTCTCCCAGGCCTAATTAGAGCGGCAATGCTCGCATTCATAATGAAGCTCGTGTCTTGCTCCGGAGTTAGTGAGCAGGACTGTTACAGTAGCTTCCTGGCAGGCCGTCGCTGGCAGTTTTAAGGTAGCTAGTGGCTGCAATATTAAGTGACTGTTGAAATTCATTGACTCCACCACGGCTAATGTGTCTAGATGACAACAAGTTTACACGGTTCTTTTATAGTTACAGCAAATGGGTCCATTTAAATATTTATTAGGTGATTATGGTGATGTGAAATGGAAAAAAAATGCAAAGTGCAATCTCACAAGTATGGCTGTTTTTAACTGTTTATGTGGGGCCAGGATCATGGCATCTATCACTCAAAATCGCCGCATCTTTCCCTTATAAATATTTATACTAGATCAGCAGCGATGAATGCTAATTTATTTGCATTTTGTTTCTTTATTGACTTCTCCCTGGGCAGAGGGTAGCTCCGAAAAGGTGTGCAGGCTTACCGGGTTGGAGGATATTTCAATCAGCCTACCAAGTGGCATTTTGATTAGCCGGGGGAAAGTTCATTTCACCGAAACTGAAGAGCTCTTTCTGTTCTTGGAGATGCAGCCTGAGAGAGTATTCAGGCAGCTGCTGTTCTGCCCTCTCCCAAAGTTGATGGGCACGCTGGCAAGCAGCGTTGCCTCTAAAAGACTGCTTTTCTGTAGAGCGACTTGTCAAACCTTGGATTGAATCGGGTGAGGCTGGCCAATCTGGGTGTTTGTCGGACTTCTAACTCTATTTTTTTTCTTATTCTGTGAGCCACTTAAAAGGACTGCATTTTCGCAGAAGTGGAAAAGCATCTATCTGAAATTGAATGCAGCATCTAAGAGGGGGAGGTTAAAATGAACTCAGCTCTGTTCTATAAAGATCAAATCTACACAATGCCAGAGAACTGAAGGAGCCTATAGAGGGAACTGTCAAAAAATTTTTTTTTAAGGGACAGAAGGAGGTTTTCACTTTGCACTTGACTATTTTGACTGTATATGTAGCTAGGGCATAAAATACTTATTCTAAATTCACCATCCATAATGCTACTTACTGGTTTGTTCCCTATGTCTTGAAATAAGCAGCATTTGTATAGCCTTGGCATGTAGAATTTTTAGGAGGTTTCTAGAAGTTGCTCTTGAAGCAGTCCATTACTACATTTAGGATGCCCTGGAGGTCTGAGGATATCCAAATAAAAATATGCGTGGAACACATAGGCCACTGGATCAGAAGTCTCTGAAGTTACTATAGATGCTTCAATTAGTAAAAACAAAACAAAAACCTCAATTTCTAACTCTAGCTATGTATCTCTTATATCTCTTGTGTATATATATATATATATATATATATATATATATATATATATATACATAAAATATGCTAGTCTCTCCTTAGAACTGGATTTGTTTCAGTGGATTCCCATCTTAGACCTATTCCAAGGGCATTGATTACTAAAGAGTTTAGAACTGCCTCATTGTATGATCAATAGTGTAGGGTAATTGTAGGACAGGGATGTAGCAAGAGTCAGCTGCAGTGGTGGTTCTACAAATGCATGTTATTTAGAGATAAAAAGTTGGGTGGGTAACTCACTATTAATAAAATACTATGGTGACTCTTCACCATATGTGAAGACTCCTCTGCTAATGCAAATTATTACCCTCAAATCTACCAATCTGTATTCTAACTTGTGAGAATCCAAGCATGTGACACCCCCTCCCCCACCCAGATTCAAAACTGTAACCGTGGATCCCTGTTGATACGGATCTGTGGCTTCCATTACTGTCCAGTCAGGGCTCTTTACGGGTGCCCCCATGATGGGTGCACCCGTGACATGCCCCATGATGGGTGGCATGGCATGTCTTGTCAGTTGGAGTCTTCTGAGATGTGGGGACAGTGTGCAGAAACTGTTTACTCTGTTCAGACGGAAGCTCATGCCTCAGTCCAGTCTTGTCTTTCCCAGTTAACAAAAAGATATCTTTTAATCCTCTCACCTCAGTGAGAAAACATTTGTTCTCCCCATTTGACAAATGAGAAAACATAAAATTAGAGACATTTTAAGGTTTTCTGGAGATCTCAGGGCGGGCTGCCTTCCTGTCCCACACCATCCTGAGGTCTTGGCGAGGATGTGTGCTGGAGGTAGACTGTGTGCTCCTCTGTGCGGCCATCTGTGGCCACCTGCCCTCAAGGATGTACCTCTTGCCCCCAGGAAGACTCCACTGTAATGAGTTTCCTAGTGCATTTCATAAAAGATTCAATCGAGCAATGTTTACTCATAAGTTTTCAATTTTATAAAGCAATTTTATAAAGCAAGGCCTCTCTTTAATGGGTTTTCCTAAAATCAGAACACATCGATATACCAGAGGTGGAGGAGGTCACTGGGAAAGGTTGTGAGGATGCCAGTTTAGAATTGTTCCCTTAAAATCATTATGTTGATGCAAGGGCCAGGCACAAAATGGGGAAGCAAATTCTACTTCCATGTGAGAGATCATTTGAAAAGAGTCATTTGGGCTTACCTTTTTAGCTGTCAGCCCAGGAAAACAAAACTCCTCATGACATCTGCTGAAGGAAGTAAATAAAGAAAATATGGGACACCTCAGTAGCTTAGTCGGTTAAGCGTCCAGCTTTGGCTCAGGTCGTGATCTCATGGTTTGTGAGTCCGAGCTCTGCATCAGGCTTTGTGCTGACAGCTCAGAGCCTGGAGCCTGCTTTCGATTCTGTATCTCCCTCTCTCTGCCCCTCCGCAGCTTGCTCTCTGTCTCTCTGTCTCTCTCTCAAAAATAAACATTAAAAAAATAATAATAATTCATTTTTGTCATTGTCATTAAGTCTGTGTATCTTTGAGTTGGCTGGTTAATTTGTTTCATGTGAGAAAATAATAGTCTTTCTCCAAGTACTTGGGCTTATAGATTTTTACATGGTGGAAGGTAATTGCTGAGTGTCCCAGCTTGCAAATGTGCTATGACCCCCAAAGTAACTAACCCCACATTGAAATTTAAATCACTTTCACCATGGATGACTTCGAATAAAAGCCATAAAACTGTTGTTGCCCTTCCTTCTCACAAGTTTTGCTTTGTTCTGGTCTACTGAACAATGACAGCCTTAAAAATGAAATAGCAAAGCAATATTTGTTCTCGGCCTTGATGCCATTTTGGATGTGTTCACCTGTGGGTGTGTGTCTGTGTGTCTGTGTGTGTACACATATCTGCATTCCCTCCTTTGTGCTCACAAATTTGGGTTCTGGGTTCCGGGTTCCATAGCATTGCTATGAATCCTAATTTCCTGGGCCTGAATCTATACCCATCGATGTTCTTTTCCCCTTGACTCTCCAGCCTTGTCAGTGTGGCTCATGGTTGAATCTACAGTCCTGGCTAAACTGTATAATAGGAGAATTGTAGGTAGGAAATCAATTAATTAGTAAGTGATGGTATGGCTTTCTAGGCTGAAAGTATATTAGGTTCTACTTCAAGTTATTCTATATCCTATTATAAAATACTAGAGTATCAAATTTTATACCGTAGTGTAAAATACCCTAGTGTAAGGAAATGTCGACTCCTCCTACCCCCACCTCAATCAACTATTATACATGGTATGTCTTGCCTAGGTATTGGTGTTATTGTTTTGTCTTCTGATGTGTTGTCTGGATGGACTCTTAGGGTAAGCAGTGAGTTTAAAAGTGGGTAGGGTGCTCTTTGCTCCCTTAAAAGTGAGTCTCCCCGGTATTATTCTTTAAGTGAAGAGGTGGAACCTCGGGCCATACAACAAAACTTTCTGGAGGAAGGCCAGGGGTTCTCATCATCCCTATTTCATATAATGGAATTTCTAAGCCAGTTTGAATGACTTGCTTAATTTCACATAGCCAGGTCTGCTAGGAAGATCAGGTCTAGGGCTGTTCAGTCTAGTTTGTTCCTTTTATAAAGGTTCTAGGATGCCAAGCTAACTTTAAAAATGCAGTGATGGGGTGCCTGGCTAGCTTCATCCGAAGGGCATGTGACTCTTGATCTTGGTGTTGTGAGTTTGAGCCCTACATTAGGTATAGAGATTACTTAAATAAAACATTTTTAATAAAATGATAATTACCTAAAATGTAGTATTTGTGCAGCACTATGCAGTTTGTAAAATATGTGTGTGTTTACATGTATACATACATCCATGTGTATATGTGTGTGTGTCTGGCCTTTACAAATACCCTGTGGAAAACAGGGACTGTTTTCTGCTTCAGTTTGATAGATCAGGAAATGAGATTCAGATTTCACATGAAGAGCCCAAAACCACACAATGATGGAGTTTGAATTATAACCCAGTTCTCTAGATTCCTTGTCTGGTGTTCGCTCTATAACATCACAAAGCTATTAGTGGCCTTCTGATATCTTGGTGTCATCTATTGAGAAGCTGTCTGGAGATTCTCAAGTACATAGATAATTTTTAAGAGAAAATAAATGAGAAGGAGATTAACTTGTTTTAGTTAGTGAGGCTTGAAAACAGTTGTTCCCTGTGACCCACAGATGCTTTTGTTCTGGAGGCTGGGAAGTGACTCACACTGATTAGAAGAACATTCTGACCTTCAGAATCTATTCTGTGTTTCTCTTTCCCTGAGGTTATTGATTAAGAGTTCTATTTGCTCTACTTTCAAGCTTCAGTGAGTACTACAAATGAGGGAAAAAGTTTGAGGATCACCTTGTTACGTTCCACTTTAATAGACAATGGACATAATGGGGAGTACAAAAATAATTCAGGAAGAAAGCAACCAGGTTGAAAAATATGCTGAGGTTATGAATGGAAATAGCTGTCAAAAGTTGTATGAATGAGAAAAAAAAAACCAGAATCCCTCCCCCAAAGAGATTCTTGTGGTGAAGCATGCTATGAGACATTCTGAAAAAAAGGCATGACCTTACATTGTAAGAGGAGTACAAGAGATTTGCAAGAACCATCACGTAGAAGAACCCTATTACCACTCAGAGAAAATGATCTGTTGGGTGGAGTTTGGACCTTGACCTTTAGAGGTGCCTACATATGGACAGCTGGTTGTATGGCATCCCTGAACCCCATTATTCACTGCCCTCTTCTACTGGCTCCAGTGAAAAGGAATGGTGGGATGGGTCCCCAGCAACACTGAGGATCTGGATGGAAAACTATGGAGGGACTCTCAGGACACAGGTTATCCTTTCATCTCTTCTTTCAGCTGTAGGTCTTTGGAAAAGAAAGGACTATAAGGGACTGGAAGGGCTGAAAATGGTGTGGAAGAGATGTTAGGTTCTGGGACTATCATACCAGAACGAAGGGTCCTGGCTAGGATCTGGGTACACTGCACAGAGACTGGAAAGTATGTATTTGGCAGGCTATTCTGAGCTGATCAACAGAGTTGAAAGAGGACTTTTGTCCGAGAGAGGATGGAAAAGTGCAAATAAACTGCAAAATAGGATTATGTGGACAATGCTATGTCTGACATGGCAAGAAGTAACAGAGCAAGGGAAAGGTTCCTAGTATTTCTTAGGTGATGACAAATGGCATTTATATGCCAAACATACAGGGCCATGCATTTGGACTTAAGATGCTAAGATATATGAAGTGTATATGCAGTCTCCTAGATATTCATCTACTTGCATAGGGAAGCCTATGGATAGAATGAACAATAAATTAACCTTTGGAGAAATTCAAAATAAAAATATTAACCCTATCCAAATAAGCATATTTAAATGTCAGATCCTTGCAACCAGAATGCTAAGTCACTAAAAATAAGAATTCTGTTGCTCTGAAAGAGTAGAATCACTCTTGATAAATCCAGACACCCTTACTAGGGATCTACCACAACTGTGCTCACAAAGGAAACCAGACCATTTATTTAATAATCATTGACTGTGTGGTAGGTGGTGGAAATGCACAGATGAATCAGACATAGTCTGCCCTCCAAGAGGTTACAATCTGACAGGGAAGAGAGATGTAAAAATTAAATATTTAGAATCCAGTAGGCTGGATGTATTTGTAGTATTGTGGAAGTATGAAAAAAAAAAAAAAATCCTGGAGGGTTGAGAAGGAAGTAGTTTTCCAGCAAAAGATAGAGCCCTCTCTTTGAATACATAGCATGGAGGTTTGTGGTTGAATTTATTTCTTTAGGGGATCTGACTCTATAGGGCACAATAACTTAAGAACATAGGTGGCTGTATGCTTAAGCAAGATCAATTTCAGCTCATGAGGCAAATGCCTTTGAAGTTGAAGTTTCTCATGAGGTAAATGCCTTTCCAGAGGTTCTCTTCTGTTACTACAGCCTTGATGAGCCCTTTTAGAAACCTCTATCTACCCATTTCAAGCTTTTCTTGCTTGATTCTGACTTGTAGTTAGTCCTGCTTACTTGTTGTAAATCTTTTTTTAAATACCAGTTGGAAGAACTGGGTGGCATGCTGCCTTCAAAGACAGGAAAAGGAGAAGAATTTAGGCCTGTATATGATGGAGTCATATGCCTGTACAAAAAAGTTATAGATCTGAGAGGGGAAGTAAAGTAAAAAGCATTTTGACCGCAATAAAGGAAAAGAATCCAAACGTCTATTTTGGTGGCAGTATACTGTAGGCTACCTAGCCAGATAGTGTTTTATTAAAAAATACAGGGCCACCTAGATGGCTCAGTCAGTTAAGCATCTGACTCTCGATTTTGGCTCAGGTCATGATATCATGGTTCGTGGGTCCAAGTCCCTCATCAGTCTCTGTGCTGACAGTGTGGAGCCTGCTCAAGATTCTCTCTATCCCTCTCTCTCTGCCCCTCATCCACTTGTGTGGATTCTCTGTCTGTCTCTCTCTCTCTCAAAATAAATAAATAAACATTTACATTAAAAAAAAATACAGAGGTGATCTCAGTATGATGAGGGACTTCATCTCCTCATAAAACCACCAGAAGTCTGATTCCTTTAAAAGAAGAATATCACACAATCCTTTACCTCATTGACAAAGTCATTTTTTAGAAAGTGGAAGGAAAAAATAAAATTGCCCTTATACTTAATATTGGCCTTCAAAGTGATGTTGGATTAGAAGGAATTTTGAAAGAACCATCTCAGAAAGGTTAAAGGTATGATGTTTCTGTAAACATTGTTAAAGGCAAGGTTTCTGGACATGTACCAAGGCTTCAAAGAATTCAGAGAATTAATAGAGATAAGTCTATATCTTCTATAGAAGATTCCTAAAGTGAATGGGGACTTCTAAATTTGAGGAATGACAATAGTTGATATTCTGGTTATTCAGTTTAAAATGATCCCAATGAAAACAAAAATGGGGCACCTGGGTGGCTTTGTTGGTTGAGTGTCCGACTTTTGATTTCAGCTGAGGTCATGATCTCATGGTTCATGAGATCAAGCCCCATGCTGGGCTCTGTGCTAACAGTGTGTAGCCTGCTTGGGATTCTCTCCCTCTCTACCCCTCTCTCTTTCTCTGCCCCTCCCATACTTGCATTGATGCTCACTGTCTGTCTGTCTGTCTGTCTCTCTCTCTCCCTCCCCCCCCAAAAATAAATAAATAAAAAATTTTTAAAAAAGAAAACAAAAGAGGATGAGTTAGCTCATGAAACCTGTATGGATACATGGGTGGTGGGAGAGGGGTGTCAGTGGTTTGGGGACTTTCTGCATTTTGATATCAGAAGATCCGTTCAGAAAATTGATTTGAATCAGAAGATGCAATATTAGTGCCATTTAATTTCTGGCTGCTGGGAAAGCTGAAAATCTGAATGAAATAAATCCTGAGTAAGATCCTCATGTCACCCAAGCCTACAATAGAACCCACACAGAGTAGGCATTTAATAAACAATTGTCAAAATGAACTGTATTGCTGAATAAGAGAGAAGGAAGAACACTCAACTTGTATTAGGTTTTCAGATTTTCTAGCAAGAATTATCTTTACATCAAAAAGAATATAAAGAAGGGAATTCAGGTCAATATTGAGAGAGAACAATTAGGCATCCATGAATTCAAGTTCAAGTTTTTAGGCCTTGAAAAGTTTTATTTGAAAAGTTTTTATGCTGAAAATATATATCCATATATCCTCTTAGCAATCTTATTGTTTATCTTTGGATGATGTATAACAAATGGAAGCATTCTCAGAAGACTAGTGATTAGGAGATATCCAAGTTCACTAAAATTTAATTCCTTAAAATTAAATTTTTATTAAAATCATTGACATAATTCCGGAAAAGTTGATTAAATTGTAGGTTCAAAAGTTTTGAAAAAATTAAGTGATCACCAAGAACCCCCATTTGTTCATTACAACAAATCATGGCATGGTAACTTCATTCACCTTTGAGCTAAAATGTACTATGTTGATAAGAGACCATCCCAAAACAGAGTACTTATTAACTGCAACCAGGCATTCAACAATGTCTCCACAGCAGGTCCACAATGAGTTAAATAACTGTGCTCAAGGACTGTGACATCCTGGAGGAAATTTTCTAGCATGAGAAACCAGGGCTCTACCCTTGGCTATGACCTGCTCTGTTGGCTGCCAGATTTGTGTTTATCAGCAGAGCCTTTGTATTTGAGTCCATGCCATCTTCTTCTCATTATGCTGTGTTGCTGAAGATGAAAGGTTTAAAATCATCCTGTATCAGGAAATGTTGACAGAACAGGCAACACTCAGCCCAGAGAAGGAAGAAAAGGACCACCCCATTTATACTGGCTGCTCAGAAGTCACCATGTTTTTTTTTTCTTGTCTCACTCTCCATTCTCCATTACCTCATTGCCGCATTACACATTACTATCCCCTTACAATATCTTCTCTTGATTTCCATAGTAGTACATTATCCTTGTTTCATAACTTTATTCTTTATTCACTTTTACCTATTCATTATTAATTAATTTACTTCCTCTAGCAACTAGACTGGAAAGTTCAGCTTTTCACCTCTGCCCTTATAATCTTCTTTCCTTGGAGAACCTGTATGCATCCACCTCTGCATTACTGGTTGCTAAGTCTATAAACCCAAGCCTGACCACTTTTCTAAGCTCAAGTCACACTTGATCGATTGCTTGACACATATGTTTAGAAGTCCTGCAATCATCTCAAACTCAAAATGTCTAAAACATCACTGATCTTTGTAAAACCCAAGCTTTGTCTTGGCTTCCCTTATTCTATTTATGGTACCACCATTTTTTAATGTCAGAACTTGAGAAAAGCCCTTGACTTTCAATATTCTTTTCTCTCATATCCACTTGATAATCAATTTGTGTCAGTTCATCATTTATAGATTCTTTTGAATTCATCCATTCATTTCCATTTTCACAGCCAATACCTAAACCAGGTGTTGGCCAAATCACTGCACGGTCTTCCAGCTTGTTTCTCTGCCTCTCTTTCTAACATCCCCTAAATTCTATAAGACCAACCATCCAAAAGTGAGGAAAATGAGTCTTTCATCATGCCACTCCAACCAACTGGAAGTCCTTCTTAACTTTTTGCCTTCTAAATCCTAACCTACCTTCAAAGTCCAATCTAAGTTTTTTTCCTCCTGTGATGGAGGCTTTGAATCCCAACTTTGCCACTTACGAGCCATGTGACCTTAGGCAGGCTACTTAACCTATCTGTGTCAGTTTCCTCATCTAAAAAGAATGAGTATGCTAACAATACCTACATCACAGGACCATGAGAGGGATTAAATGAGTTAGTATCTTTAGAGCACTCAGAACTAGTAAGTGCTATGTAAGACATTAAATAAAATGTGTGTATTCTCCAGCTATTCCAAATTGGAATTCATCTCTCCTCTTATCCTCACCATTAATATATTACAGATATAACCCTTAATCTGCCCTATTTATTAAATTATGTTGTCACTTTATGCTCCCACACATCATGTCCTTCAGCTACCCATATTGACTGAAAGATTGAGGGGAAAGGCCACATGATGTATTTTTTCATATCTCCACAATCTCTAGTTTTATCTTACCTATTGGGGATATGCAAGTAGTGATCACAAACTGATATACCCCTGATTTTCCAAAATGATCCTCTGGATGCTCTGATTCTCAATCTACCATCTCTGCTTTATTTCTAGATTTGGCCTCACTGATGTTTTCCAAAAAGTTGATTGAAATGGTACAATCTACCTCTCTTCTTGGCCATCTTTGAGTGCTACATTTATCGGGGACATTGGGTCTTGGCAGGCAGACAGGAAACATAATCTGTAGACAGAGCCACCACAAGCCAATCTTGCCAGTACAATTCCTGCAGTTTGTTGACAGTCATGTGGTTGTTTTCCAAGCTCTAATATGGAATACCATAGGGTCTTTAAAGAGGAGTAGTTGAAGATTGGGGGCTGCTGGCTATTTTTCCTCCATTGTTTTCTTTAGGAGGTCATGTGCCTGATGTTTTACTCTAAAATGACTTGGGATGCTAAGACTGTCACATAAAGAATGGTCCAGCAAAAGGGTGAAGTTTTGATTGGTGTGAATGTTTCAACAAATCTTCTGAAGACCATCCAAAGCCACACATAAATAATGAGTTTGGAATGGCAACAAGAAAGCATGGGATGTGGCCTTCTGAGTCAGCCATATAGTATTCCTGGAGTGGTAGACTAGTTCGAATAAAGGACCATTTGAAAAACATTTATCAGGGTGTGGTGGGGGAAAAGCTTTCTTTGAGTAAATAGTTCCAATGAACTTTGCATTTCCACACCAAGTTCCCACCCCTGTGCTGTGATATCTGTCTAGGCACAGTACTTAGGTAGAGGTATTTAATGTCCACAAATTTATGAACTGCCTCATACCAACAAACCTCTGATACCCTTATTCAAAAAGCAGTCAACCCCATGTCTCCCCATTTCCTTATAACCAGGGTGTTCCTGAGTCTAATTTTATGGTCTAGGCAATTTCATAGGAGTAAAAAATAAAAAAAGTCTAGACAGATGCAGCTCTGATAATTTCATTGACTGGATGGAAATGACAAGTTGAAAATATCCTTACTAGGTTGCCCCTTATAGCTTACATCAAAGGTTAGCTATTGGCCAAGTTCATTCTGTGAAGAGTAAATCGTTCTTCTGGCCAAATAGGAAATGCTTTTGGAAGCACATAGCTTTTATAAATAAGTAATGGGTTCAAAGGACACTGCATAAGAACCTTATTCATGTGTGCCTTATGCCTGAAAGCTTAACCCACCTGCAGACAGGTTTCCAGAATGAAAGTCAGACCCTGGAAAATTCTGCCTTTAAGGACAGCCAGCCACACCTCAGAAAGCTCTCTGTCCTTCAGGTTTTCCATTTGTCCATCCATCCTTCCCTATATTTCCTGATGCTGGTGTCTTAACTCTTTGAGAATCAGGATGGTCCCCAAACAGCACATTCTTGCTGATTTTCACCAGCAGACAAGAGCTATTTATTGTTGGCATGCTCTTTCCAGTTTGTGTTTCACTGTAGCAAATCTGCTTTCTCAGACTCTCTGTGATGGGTTTCCTGTCTACCTCTCCAGCACAAAGTTACTTCCCCTCCAACCTGCTCACACTCCACATACCCCACTCTGTGTGATTCCCCGGTCCCACCATTTCTTCTGTTTGATCAGCCTGCCCAGAGGCTCTGATCACCCATCCTGGAATGCATTTAGATGTTGAGACAGATGACATTCACCAATGAGGACGGATGAATGTTTACTTACACAACAAACTGGAACTCCCAGGAGGAGAATAGGACACACAAGAGTCTGAAGATGAGAAGGAGAGCAAGAGGATGAGGTGGAGGTGGTTTTGGGCTTTTTTGGTAGTTCGGATGTGGGGCCAAGGTGAGGGGGCTCTCGGCACTGTGAGCCAGCGGCTGCATTATTTGAAGATCCAGCCCCTGCACCTCTGCACACTGACCTTCCTTGTTGGGTCACACAGACAGCAGAAGAGAGGAGGGATAAGCAGCGGGGAGATCCGAGGGACCTGTCAACATCCAAATGCCAAAAATAGAGCCGTCCCCTTCATGACACTTTCAAACCTCCAAGCCTTCACACAAGTGAAGTAGGTAGTAAGCAGTAGGCAGATTCCAGACTAGCCTTGAAACCCCCCTTGGGAATCACCTCCTTCAGAAATTCTCCCTGATGCTCCCCACAGCAGCATTAGACTCTCTCCTTTCTGGTGCAGTTGTGTCCTTCACTTGCCTCTATTTTTATAGCACATACCACGTGTAGTCTTTGCGGTAGATTCAAGTGCGCCCCCAAAAAGATATGTTGAAGTCCTAACTCCCACTACCTTTGAAACATGACTTTATTTGGAATTATGGTCTTTGCAGATGTAATTTAGTTAAGGTTCCTCAGGATGAGGTCATCCTGGTTTTAGAGGGGGACCCCAAACCCAGTGGATTTAGAAGGGAGAGGAAATTTGACACAGAGACACAGCAAGAAGGCCGTGTGAAGGTGCTGGCAGAGAATGGAGCTCTGTGGCCACGAGCCAAGGGCCACCACAGATTTCCAGTGGCCACCAGAAGCTAGAAGAGAGACAAGGAATAGATGTGCCTTCAAAGCCCCACAAGAAACAACTTTCCTGACACCTGCATTTCAGACTTCTGGCCTCCAGAACTGTGAGAGAGAAAATTTTCTATTATTTTAAGTCACCCAGTTTATGATAATTTGCTATGGTAACCCTAGGAAACAAATATTTTAATAATTGTGTATCTGGATTTTTAGCTTCATCGCAAGAGCTGTGAGCTGGAGGGCAGAGGTTGCGTTTTGTGCATCTTTAGAGCCCCACAGCCTAGCACAGTGCCTGGTACAAATAGAGGAATTTTTTCATCTTACAGAAATGTTTTCTGAAAACAAAACAAAACAAACTAAAACAAAACTACTGAGCCTGACCCAATTGAATGCAGAAGGAAAAGAGCCCCTGAAATTAGCTCTAAGCAGGAGGATTCCCACTGAAACTGCTAGGTAGGTAGAAATCACGAAGGCTCAATCTTTCTGTGCATTCAAGGATGCAGTATTGTTTCCACTCTAGTTTAGACTATTTCTTTACCTTTTGCTTGCAGGTGGATTTCTAGAATTATTGGGTGGTGTTGAGAGTCCCTGAGCCAATCTGTACAGGCACTAAAGGGCTCTGGCACACATCCCAGCTTTCTCTCCAGGTCCATGTTAACCAGATCCATCTAGAAGATGGACAAGTAGCCTGGACACTCTGATCTAAACCACATGCCCTCCTGGGAGCCCCTGGAATGAGGGTTCCAATGGTGCAGATAATCTGCTGTTTGGTTTGGGTGCTTTCTTCTCTAGCTGAGCAAAGAGATGATTTTTTTTCCCTCAGGAGGAGGTGAGTGAGTGAGGATGAAAATATTTACTTAGAGACCACCTAGGCCAGGTCTGAAAACTCCTGAGCCAGGTGGGAAACTTCAGCCCAGTGAGAATTCTCTGTTTTTGTTAAAGAAAAAGAAATTGCAGATGGACAGCCCTGGCATGTTGGAGCAGACGTCTGAGGCACGAATCCCTGAAGCAGACCCAGTGACCACTGCCCTTCCGTGCTTTTCCATCGCCTCATTTTACAGATGACAAACAGCCTGGCCACTTGTTTAAGGCTCAGATTTTTTTCTTTTTCCTCTTTCTTCTCTCTTACTCTTTTTTTCTAAAAGCCACAA
Source organism: Panthera onca (assembly GCF_046562875.1). Classification (NCBI taxonomy): domain Eukaryota; kingdom Metazoa; phylum Chordata; class Mammalia; order Carnivora; family Felidae; genus Panthera; species Panthera onca. The sequence goes on along the minus strand of NC_138352.1, from coordinate 47,331,597 downwards.
GAGTGTTAGGTGATTTTTCCCTCCCTGCCTAGAGAACATTTATTACAGATGCTTAATCTTTCCCCTCTCCTTGGGGCAGCTCAGGCTCTCGAACCTAGGAGTGGAATCTTTGCCTCGGCAGAAATGCTGCCCACACCTAAGGGGTAGGTGCTTTTATCTGAGCCTGATCTACAAGGCAGGCATGGGTAAGGAATAAGCACTGACTAGGGTACTGAGAACACAGAATTAAAGTAGAAACCATGGGATGGGTGCAAAAGAAGTGGAAATATCCCTTCCTACCTTCGAGGAGCTTCCAGACAGGCACACACACACACACACACTCTCTCTCTCTCTCTCTCTCTCTCTCTCTCTCTCTCACACACACACACACACACACACACAAAGAGAAGTTGAAAATAACTTTTTTTGCTGGCAGATGTGTAAATCTGTTGCTTTTCATTTTTCACAGAATCTTCAGATCTATGACATCGTTTCATGTTTATGAAATTCCTGGGATATAAGGCAGGTGGCATGACTTTCATTTTCTAAATCTGAAAACAGGTTATATGAATGGACCAAGATCATGTAACTTCTTTGTGTCAACATGGGACCCACATCCCATCCTGGGATGTACCACTTCTGGTACTTTCCATCTTAGTAAAAGCAGCTAACCTCTGCTGGATCCTTTCTCTTTGTTAAGTCCTGTTCTAAACACCTTACCCGCATTATCTCCTTGAATCTTTACGAGGGTCCTCTACAGGAAGGACAGTGACTTCTATCTTACAGAAAAAGAAACTGAGACATATCTAGGTAATGGGGCTAGTGAGTAGTAAAACCAGAAGTTAACAACCAAGCCTGACTCACTCAGAAACTTATCTTTGTAACTCTACAAATTTAAAATTGCATTTTGCTAAGAGGACACAGATAAAGCTGTAGTTAGTATCAGAACACCTTGATCAAGGGACTTTCTTTAAAGGATGTGAATGTTGGGTCCCTCCAAGAGAATAAGAGGAAACATGTATCACACAGCTAAAACAGGGGAAGCCCTTTGGAAGAGCTGCAAATCTAATTAGCTCCCTACACAGATAGCATGGTTCCGTTGATTTTATGGGTAAGGGCCTGAGGCTTGGAGAGATCCGGTATCCTGCCCATAGTTCCAAAGCTAGGACTTTGATGGAGTCAGGATTCACATTCTGGTTTCCTCAGATGACTTGTGGGTCTCCGCTCCACCATGTTTTTTTTTTTTAATATATGAAATTTATTGTCAAATTGGTTTCCATACAACACCCAGTGCTCATCCCAAAAGATGCCCTCTTCAATGCCCATCACCTACTCTTCCCTCCCTCCCACCCCCCATCAACCCTCAGTTTGTTCTCAGTTTTTAAGAGTCTCTTATGCTTTGGCTCTCTCCCACTCTAACCTCATTTTTTTTTCCTTCCCCTCCCCCATGGGTTTCTGTTAAGTTTCTCAGGATCCACATAAGAGTGAACACATATGGTATCTGTCTTTCTCTTTATGGCTTATTTCACTTAGCATAACACTCTCCAGTTCTATCCACGTTGCTACAAAGGGCCATATTTCATTCTTTCTCATTGCCATGTAGTACTCCATTGTGTATATGAACCACAGTTTCTTTATCCATTCATCAGTTGATGGACATTTAGGCTTTTTCCACAATTTGGCTATTGTTGAGAGTGCTGCTATAAACATTGGGGGTACAAGTGCCCCTATGCATCAGTACTCCTGTATCCCTTGGGTAAATTCCTAGCAGTGCTACTGTCATAGGGTAGATCTATTTTTAATTTTTTGAGGAACCTCCACACTGTTTTCCAGAGTGGCTGCACCAGTTTGCATTCCCACCAACAGTGCAAGAGGGTTCCCATTTCTCCACATCCTCTCCAGCATCTATAGTCTCCTGCTTTGTTCATTTTGGCCACTCTGACTGGCGTGAGGTGATATCTGAGTGTGGTTTTGATTTGTATTTCCCTGATGAGGAGCGATGTTGAGCATCTTTTCATGTGCCTGTTGGCCATCTGGATGTCTTCTTTAGAGAAGTGTCTATTCATGTTTTCTGCCCATTTCTTCACTGGATTATTTGGTTTTTGGGTGTGGAGTTTGGTGAGCTCTTTATAGATTTTGGATACTAGCCCTTTGTCCGATATGTCATTTGCAAATATCTTTTCCCATTCCGTTGGTTGCCTTTTAGTTTTGTTGATAGTTTCCTTTGCTGTGCAGAAGCTTTTTATCTTCATGAGGTCCCAATAGTTCATTTTTGCTTTTAATTCCCTTGCCTTTGGGGATGTGTCAAGTAAGAAATTGCTGTGGCTGAGGTCAGAGAGGTCTTTTCCTGCTTTCTCCTGTAGTGTTTTGATGGTTTCCTGTTTCACATTCAGGTCCTTTATCCATTTTGAGTTTATTTTTGTGAATGGTGTAAGAAAGTGGTCTAGTTGCTGTCCAGCATGTTGCTGTGGGCATGTTGCTGTCCAGTTCTCCCAGCACCATTTGTTAAAGAGACTTTTTTCCACTGGATATTCTTTCCTGCTTTGTCAAAGATGAGTTGGTGGCCATACGTTTGTGGGTCTAGTTCTGGGGTTTCTATTCTATTCCATTGGTCTGTGTATCTGTTTTTGTGCCAATACAATGCTGTCTTGATGATTATAGCTTTGTAGTAGAAACTAAAGTCTGGGATTGTGATGCCTCCTGCTTTGGTCTTCTTCTTCAAAATTACTTTGGCTATTCGGGGCCTTTTGTGGTTCCATATGAATTTTAGGATCGCTTGTTCTAGCTTCAAGAAGAATGCTGGTGCAATTTTGATTGGGATTGCATTGAATGTGTAGATAGCTTTGGGTAGTATTGACATTTTAACAATATTTATTCTTCCAACCCATGAGCATGGAATGTTTTTCCATTTCTTTATATCTTCTTCAATTTCCTTCATAAGCTTTCTATAGTTTTCAGCATACAGATCTTGTACATCTTTGGTTAGATTTATTCCTAGGTATTTTATGCTTCTTGGTGCAATTGTGAATGGGATCAGTGTCTTTATTTGTCTTTCTGTTGCTTCATTATTAGTATATAAGAATGCAACTGATTTCTGTACATTGATTTTGTATCCTGCGACTTTGCTGAATTCATGTATCAGTTCTAGCAGACTTTTGGTGGAGTCTCTCGGGTTCTCCATGTATATTATCATGTCATCTGCAAAAAGTGAAAGCTTGACTTCATCTTTGCCAATTTTGATGCCTTTGATTTCCTTTTGTTGTCTGATTGCTGATGCTAGCACTTCCAACACTATGTTAAACAACAGCAGTGAGAGTGGACATCCCTGTCGTATTCCTGATCACAGGGGGAAAGCTCTCAGTTTTTCCCCATTGAGGATGATACTAGCTGTGGGCTTTTCATAAATGGCTTTTATGATGTTTAAGTCTGTTCCTTCTATCCCGACTTTCTCGAGGGTTTTTATTAAGAAAGGATGCTGAATTTTGTCAAATGCTTTTTCTGCATCGATTGACAGGATCATATGGTTCTTATCTTTTCTTTTATTAATGTGATGTATCACGTTGATTGATTTGCGAATGTTGAACCAGCCCCGCAGCCCAGGAGTGAATCCCACTTGATCATGGTGAATAATTCTTTTTATAAGCTGTTGAATTCGATTTGCTAGTATCTTATTGAGAATTTTTGCATCCATATTCATCAGGGATATTGGCCTGTAGTTCTCTTTTTTTACTGGGTCTCTGTCTGGTTTAGGAATCAAAGTAATACTGGCTTCATAGAATGAGTCTGGAAGTTTTCCTTCCCTTTCAATTTTTTGGAATAGCTTGAGAAGGATAGGTATTATCTCTGCTTTAAATGTCTGGTAGAATTCCCCAGGGAAGCCATCTGGTCCTGGACTCCTATTTGTTGGGAGATTTTTGATAACTGATTCAATTTCTTCACTGGTTATGGGATCTGTTCAAGCTTTCTATTTCCTCCTGTTTGAGTTTTGGAAGTGTGTGGGTGTTTAGGAATTTGTCCATTTCTTCCAGTTTGTTGGCATATAATTTTTCATAGTATTCCCTGAAAATTGCTTATATTTCTGAGGGATTGGTTGTAATAATCCCATTTTCATTCATGATTTTATCTATTTGGGTCATCTCCCTTTTCTTTTTGAGAAGCCTGGCTCGAGGTTTATCAATTTTGTTTATTTTTTCAAAAAACCAACTCTTGGTTTCATCTATCTGCTCCACTGTTTTTTTAGATTCTATATTGTTTACTTCTGCTCTGATCTTTATTATTTCTCTTCTTCTGCTGGGTTTAGGTTGTCTTTGCTGCTCTTCTTCTATTTCCTTTAGGTGTGCTGTTAGATTTTGTATTTGGGATTTTTCTTGTTTCTGGAGATAGGCCTGGATTGCAATGTATTTTCCTCTCAGAACTGCCTTTGCTGCATCCCAAAGCATTTGGATTGTTGTATTTTCATTTTCGTTTGTTTCCATATATTTTTTAATTTCTTCTCTAATTGCCTGGTTGACCCATTCATTCTTTAGTAGGGTGTTCTTTAACCTCCATGCTTTTGGAGGTTTTCCAGACTTTTTCCTGTGGTTGATTTCAAGCTTCATCACATTGTGGTCTGAAAGTATGCATGGTATGATCTCAATTCTTGTATACTTATGAAGGGCTGTTTTGTGACCCAGTATGTGATCTATCTTGGAGAATGTTGCATGTGCACTCGAGAAGAAAGTATATTCTGTTGCTTTGGGATGCAGAGTTCTAAATATATCTGTCAAGTCCATCTGATCCAATGTATCATTCAGGGCCCTTGTTTCTTTATTGATCATGTGTCTAGATGATCTATCCATTGTTGTAAGTGGGGTATTAAAGTCCCCTGCAATTACCACATTCTTGTCAATAAGGTTGCTTATGTTTGTAATTGTTTTATATATTTGGGGGCTCCCATATTCGGCGCATAGACATTTATAATGGTTAGTTCTTTGTGATGGATAGACCCTGTAATTATTATATAATGCCCTCCTTTATCTCTTGTTACAGCCTTTAATTTAAAGTCTAGTTTGTCTGATATACGTATGGCTACTCCAGCTTTCTTTTGACTTCCAGTGGCATGATAAATAGTCCTCCATCCCCTCACTCTCAATCTGAAGGTGTCCTCAGGTCTAAAATGAGTCTCTTGTAGACAGCAAATAGATGGGTCTTGTTTTTTTTATCCATTCTGATACCCTATGTCTTTTGGTTGGCGCATTTAGTCCATTTACATTCAGTGTTATTATAGAAAGATATGGGTTTAGAGTCACTGTGATGTCTGTAGGTTTCATGCTTGTAGCGATGTCTCTGGTACTTTGTCTCACAGGATCCCCCTTAAGATCTCTTGTAGGGCTGGTTTATCCACTCCACCATGTTTAATGGTGCTATGAAGGCAATGGTGACCACAAGCCATGCACACATCAGTGAAATCCATAAGTTGGGCATCATCTGTCTGTTTCTTTTTTTTTTAATATTTTATTTATTTTTGAGACAGAGAGAGACAGAGCATGAATGGGGGAGGGTCAGAGAGAGAGGGAGACACAGAATCTGAAGCAGGCTCCAGGCTCTGAGCTGTCAGCACAGAGCCCGACGCGGGGCTTGAACTCACAGACCGTGAGATCATGACCTGAGCCGAAGTCGGACGCTTAACCAACTGAGCCACCCAGGCGCCCCATTCATCTGTCTGTTTCTAGGGAGCTTTCAGGGGCTTTCTTGGATTGCAGCCACATATTTGTGTTGGAGAACATAGTTAACATAGCTAAGATATCCAGGGGACAAAACTGCTGGGACTTAATAGCACTAGCTTTCCTTTTTTTCTCTTAAAAATTAAAAAAAAATTTTTTTTTCTTTAATGTTTGTTTTTGAGATAGAGCAGGAGAAGGGCAGAGAGAGGGGGACAGAATCCAAAGCAGGCATCATACTGTCAGCGCAGAGCCCAATGCGGGTCTCACGAACCGTGAGATCATGACCTGAGCCAAAGTCGGACACTTAATCAACTGAGCCACCCAGGCGCCCCTCTCTCGATAATCTTTTTTGTCTTCTGCACTGTAGCAGAATACATAGGGCTGTACGAATTTCCATAATTTCTTTAGTTTGATTCATATTCTTTTGAAATATCTGTCATCTTGCTTACTTACAGATGCAAACACCCTCCTACTTTCCCCCTTTAATACTACATTTGTAAAGAATAATACTGATGACTGCTACCATTTTTTGAGTACGTATACAAGAGGATAGCCTGCATTAGCTTATATGATTCTCTCAAAAACTGTACAGGGTAGGTATTATTTATCCCAGTTTTAAGATGAGGAAATGAAGCCAGGAGAGGTTACGTAATTTGTTCAGATCACACAGGGAGTAAATGGCAAAGCCAGGATGTGAACTTGGGTCTGTGTGATTCCAAGATTCATGCTCTTTCCATTGCCTGAAGGTAATTGAATAGGCTCTACACAGAGGCAGTGGGGGAAAAGTCTTTTAAGGTCATGTTTGTGTATTTTAATTTAAGATAATAAATAATAGGGAAGGGGATGACATGATGGAAATGGTGCTTAGGGCAGGTGGGGAGAGTCTGGAAGCAAGAAAAACCTTCTTCAGAGGCCCCAAATAGTAACAGGAATTGGGAATGTTGAGCACCTGGATAAGGATGGTGGCTATAGAAATAGGAGATGGTAGTTCGGAACCAGCAGACTTTGTAGAAAACTAATTGGTGAGATTTGAATCATAACCAAAGGGAAGGGGAGAGAGAAAAGGGATATAGAAAGCAAATTCTTGACAAGTAGGGGCACATTGTCATAACGCTGAGAAGGAAGGAGACTGGTGATGATATAAAGGGATTCAAAGGGCAGAGGTGGTCTCCTCAAGGTTAAACAGAGAGAGCTAGAAGCAGGGCAGCCATTGTGAACAGTTGGGCCACTTGCACCATGACGGTGCGTCTGCAGGTGTTCATGGTGAAGAAAGGTCTTCCTTGAAGAGGAGGATCTCACCATTGCCAGCCCTTCCCCAGAAACAATGCTTCTTGAGTTTATACTGGCTAAGAGCTGGAGAAAGTATGCTTGAGGCCAGTGAGAAAAGGGACTTTTGTTGAGTCATGCATATGCCTACCCCCTGGCATGGCATTCTGTTTGCCATGGTGACACCCACACACCCCACCCCTTTTCTGCCAGTCTGCCAGCTCAGCCTTCTGGCACCACAGGTGGATTAGGGAGGACTGCCTCTGGAGCTGTCCAGCTCCCTGAATTGGATGGGAGCACTGAACACTTCCATTGCCACAACTCCTGAGAAAGAGGTAGGTCTTCCATTATTTTTTCCCCATTTTGATTTTATATTTGATCGCTTTTATATTTGATCACTGTGGCACCCTCTACTTCATGAAGTAGCATGTTGAGGTCATTTATGTCTCTACCTGTTACCCTCTGGATGTCTTCACATAAGTTTTGTGATCTGGATTGTTGATGACAGCTCTACACCCCTGCCTACAGATGCCTGTGCCCACACTCTGGAAAGTCCCACATAGAGCAGAGGTCATGAAGTAGCAGCCCATGAACTCGATAGATATATTTTGTTTGTCATATGCAGTGTTTGTGAGCATTTTGAATCAACACTGTTAAATTGGGAAATTTCATACATTTTCACATTTTTGGCTTTTCTTCAAAAAGTAAAAAGTGCTGGCAATCCTGGGCTTCAGTCCCACATGTCAGGCAGTGGCTAGAGATACTACCATGCCCTTTGAATATAGCATTTAGTCTCTATTTTACCACAGTCTCCACCAGTCCATATTACCTGACACAAGGCCAGCTGCCCTCATTTACTTCAGACTGTAATGTATGACAAGGGTATTAGTTCAAACAAGAGGTGGTTCACCACCAGAAAACGTGAATGCCCTTGAGTGGCAGGTATGGCTGAATTCTAATTCCTTCCCCCTTTCTCCAACTCCTCCTTCTCCTCTCCTTCCTCCTCCTCTCCTTCCTTCTCCTTCTTCACTCTCTCCCCAAAATGCACAGCACGCCATGATGAATGCTGAGTATAAGACATTGCTCCTTCCTTCTGGTGAAGCACAACATAATTCTAAGTGAGCATCCTTCCACCGAAACCCTCCTTCCACAGCACCTTACCCAGGGCTCCCTGGCACAAGCAGAGAGGTCTGGCAAGTCGATTTGGGGTGCTGTCTGTGACAGTGCCATTGGTTGTGTTACATATGAGCAGAGTAAAATGCAAGAGAAAGAATGTGGTGAAATAAAATGACCTGAGTATTTCAGAGAAGAGGTAAGATACTGGGTGAGTAAATGCAGTCTCTGAGGCAAAGCTGGGCAGTGCAGATGACAGAAAGCCTCAGATATTGGACTCAGTCTAAGGACAGTGGATAGACGTGGCAGTATCTTACTCTGAAGAGTGGCATGACCAGACAGGAGGGCCAGGATGAGAGGCATGCCTCCGCCTAAAGTCAGAGGCCACTCGGGAAGATAGGAGGGGGCATTTCCATTCATGGAGTCCCGTCTACTCTGCCCACTTGGTCTGTATCTCTGGGCCTCAGTCTTCATCTATGACCTTCAGATGACCTGAAAGCATTAGTCTGTCTTTTTGGCAGAGACTCTGGCACTTAGCACTCTCCACCTGCTGTTTCCATTGTGAAGGTGCAGTGAGGCCAGGACCCTGATCCCTTTGGCTGGAATTTTCCCCTGGTTGACAAGTTAGTGCTGTGGGCCATGCAAAGTAGGTCCTGTGTCAGCATCCCCTAGAGAGAATGAGAGGGAAATCTGGGCCCACAAATCCCAACTAATAAGAGTGTCCAGAAGGCTATTTTCTTGTGGTTATGCACCAGGCATATCTTGTGTATTTTGGTAGTAGGTTTTGATAGATTTAAATTAGTCTTTTTGTAAAAGAGAAGCAGCATCACAGAGTATGGAATGTGCCATGATGGTGCTATCTCCAGCCATTCTACCACGAGGTCATGTGTATTACCCAGGGTTTCTTTCCAGGAGGCAGGCTGAAAAAGCCAAGGGTATTGACAAGAAATAAGCATGGACCCTGCCAGCCTAACTGGGTCTGTTTGCAGCTCAGAGCTCCTGGGATTTTACAGCCACAGTCTGACAGACAAAACCACCGAGAGAGCTGGTTTTCATCCATTAAATAAATGCATTACTTCTTTTACTCTCAGCTACACTTGCTGCAATAGGCTTAAGTGATATTTCAGGACCGAATCCTTCATTTTACATAAATCTTAAATTTCACAGGCACAGATACTATGCCTTCAACATCTCCTGAGTCCTCCCTGGGGCCTAATGTAGTTGACATCAAAACATTCAAAAATGGACTCATTGATCCTCCGTCCTTAAGGATCATGCACCTGCTATGTAGTAGGCATATTAGTAGGTATTTAAGAGAAGAAAGAAAGAAAGAAAGAAAGAAAGAAAGAAAGAAAAAGAAAGAAAGAAGAAAAGGAGTGAAGCATGGTGCTTTCCTTCTTGGAGATTATTTTATGGTAGAGGAAATCCCTACGATCATATACACAGGCACCAATGATGTGTATCAGTTTTGCTTGGTACTTCACTATCAGTGTGAATAACTTCACCCCATGTTTAGCCCAGACCAGATGCAGAGGTGGCCAGTATCTGTTTTCCTTTATTGATTTGCCTTTTTTGTGTTTAAACTTGTACAACAACATTTGGATAGAGAATTCTCTGTTCTAAAAAAGCAGTTAGACATCACGGTCAGAGATAATGGGCTTTGGGCTTGAGTCTGTCTACTACCATTCAGTCATGGGTCATTGGGTAAGCCATGTCCTCAAGCCTCAACTGCTCCATTTATTGCGTTTTTATCCTCTTACCTTGCTAGAAAGATAAGATGCTGGAACAAGTCATCCTTCTACAACCATTCAGGCTGCTGATGTTTTATTGAGCGCTTGCCCTGTGCCAGGCACTAGGCTTGTAATCGACATCCATCCAAACTTTCCAAACTACTGTTCAGTCTGGTCTAGCCTTGACAAATGGGTTTCAAAATAAGCATGTACAAAATGTTCCTCCTTTGGCATCTTCCTTAAGAGAATTTATTCTGAAAAGGAAAGCCAACCCAGGTCCCTAAAATGCAGGGCAAATGAGAATTTGCTTCACGGTCAAAATGATACTACCATCTCCAGGCCGGGCCCCACCAGGCTTCCAGAAAACAGGCAGACAGCTCCTCCGACGAGTCCAGGAGCCAAAATAATCCAGCTCGAAGCTTCAACTAAGCATTTTAACTAATTAATTGTGCATCTGATCAATGTTCAGCCTCTGCTGAAGGAGGCTGGGACATACCCTTTGCAACTTTCCCATCACTGTCTCCCCTGTGATACAGATTTGAATCTCCTTTTGGGGAGCAGGAAAGCCAACGCCAATCTGATCACAGCACCATAGATAAACTTACTCCCTCGCCACCGGGGTGCCTCCTCAAACTGCATTTTCACCATTTCTTTCATTCTTTGAAAGTGATTTCTTTGTGAGAAGCATGTGTGAGGCTTCCCCTCCCTCTGCTCTTGACCCTGTGCAGAGATTTGGCCACTGCTGGAGCCAGGCCGTGGGAGAGGCAGCCATTCTTCGCCTCCCAGGACAAAGAGAGTTCCCTTGGTAACGGGAACCGCGTGGAGGTTCGAGAAGGGGTTTCCCTCCACCCCCCAGGTTCTCTTTCAACTCAAGAGCTCAACCCGGTCTCTCATGGAGGCGTCTCTAACCAGGGTAGGAAAACCGCAGTTTTGAATATCAGTAATTGGCGTTTGGAGACAATGCTTTGCATGCAACAGGCAGGAAAATGTGGGGAGAGTGGATGAGTGAACTCAGCGAGCGGGTAAGCATCCTGGGTCAGGCGGAGGGAAAGCTGGTTTCGTTTCTGTGCGCTGCAAAGTCTTGGTCCCAAGTAGTTTGGGGCTGTGATAAAGTGTGTCTTTATCTTTTGGGAGGTGAGAGAATGGGGCATGTGGAAGGAGAGAAGCTTCTAGAGGCAAGTATGTACCTTTTTTTCCGGTTTCTCTTTTATCCTTGGTTTTTACTTCTATAAATACAAAGCAATCAGGAATGGTGCGTTTCTGTGTTAATGTCAACTCTTGCTCATTATTTCTGCCAGTGTACTTGTGGCTCGCTCTTGCTTGCTCTATCTGCCTCTCTCTCTTACCCTTTCACTCTTTTTGGACTTTATTGTCTGGGTGATGGAGAGGAAAGATTTGTTCTAAAGGCAAGGGTGAGCTTTTCTTATAGGAGGTCATCTCTGAACAACTGAGCCAGGGCTTAGCACAGTTGGGACTGACTGACGTTAAGTCCCCCTACTGATCTCACAGGTTGTATGGGTACTTGAATCCCTGTCACTGACCCAGGTTGTTCTAGAAGACCTCAAATGTGCCATTGATTGATGGAGGGAATGTCTGTTATTGACTAGGTTAGTAGTAACCAAAAGTCTCTGCATTCTCATATCAAAAGTTGCTACGATAATGCAGAAGATAATCTTTGAAGTCTGGGCTGAGGGCTGGCTTCCCTTTCCTTTTCTTTCCTTTTTTTTCCTTTCACTTTTCCTTTCCTCTCCCTTCCCCTCTCTCTCTTCCTCTCTCTTCCTCCCTCTCTCTCTCTTTTTAAGAATCATATGCAGAGGGAGGCCTAAGCATAACTGAGGAAGCTTTGGAAGGTGCTTTAAGAATCTCTTTGAGATTAAACTGATTACTGCATTCACCTATTAATCAACATTTAAATGCACCCCAAAAATCCAATTTCTTTCATTCTGTGTTCAGACTTCCAGTAAACTCTTTGGGGACAGGGACTCTAGTGTTTTCATTGTTGCACCCCCAGACTCTCAGCAATTATGGGACCAGCCATATTGGATGCTCCATCTATGTAGAATTGAATTGATTCTTCAGTGAGCAGCCTGGGATGTTACAGATTGTGTACTTCTAACATTTTGCATGCAGTGTGGAGCTAGGACCAGTTTTGTGATCAGGAAACTCAGGCTATAGACTCACAAGTGACATTAATAAGCAGCAGGACCTTAGCCAAGCTATTTCAGTTCTCTGGCTCTTGGTTTCTCCACCCATTAAGTAACAGTGTTTGGATAAGAATGGTGTTTTCCCACCAAAAGTGCTTACCTGAGGTTTTCATGCTGCCCTTAAGCCTGGGGAGAGGAGGATTTAGCGATGGTGGCAGTCTGGTCAGGAACAGCCCCTGCAGAAAAGGATGGTGCAGATGGTGGAGGAGGTGGAACAACAAGTGGCTTGGCAGCTGGCAGCTGGAAAACCTTGGACCTTCGATGACCTCTGCCATTCAGTTGTGAGACTAATCTTTCCCAGTTTGGTGGCACCTCTCCTGTATTACATACTTTCTAAGGATGAGACGAAGGAGTACCCTAATTTTTTTTGTTGTTCTGCCAAAGGCAAGCAAGCTGTGCTTCCTAGAAGGGGATTAAAGGACAAAATTTCACACTGCTGATAGATTTGAAACACTGCCCTCAGAGTGGTGGTCAGCTGGTTCTGAGCCAGTCACACTGTTGCCTCATTCCAATGTTTTCTCTCATTTATTCAACAATCAGTAGATAGCCGTTGAAAGCCTATGAGATTAGATGACATTTATCAGTGAACAAGACAAATCCCTTGCCTTCACAAGGCAAGAGAGAAGAAGAAAAAAGGTAAATGTGATTATTGGCTAGTGTGATAGGAGCTACAACGAAAACAAAAGGACCATCAGGAGACAGAGTGATTAGTGGTGCTTTTATGGATAAGGTGGTCAGGAAGGTTCTCTCTGAGGAGGTGACATTTAAGCTGAGGCATCAATTAAGTGAGGGGATGAGCCATTCTGATCCACAGAGCATAGTGTTCCAGGCTGGAGAGCCACAATGGTGAAAATCTTGACGTGGGAGTCTGCTTGACGTGTGTAAGGCAAAGCAAAGTGTGTGGGGCTGGAACAGAGTAAGTGAGGCAGAGAAGAAAGGTCAGAGAGGGTGGAGCCAGATAGCAGAGACCATAGTGGCCTCATAAGACGTGGGAAGGATTTGGGATCTATGCTGTTGTGCTCAGTTGGAATGGCTTTATTCTATCCAACGTGTGACGGGAAGCCAATGGGCAGATTTGCACCTGGAAGTGACAATATCTGATCACTCCAACAACTGCGGAGAGAACAGTACGTCAGAGACAACATCTGAAAAATGGTTAGTGTGAAGGGATTGAAAACTAAACTGCCTACACAGAAGGCTACGTGATGAAAAGGAAATTTGGGTATGGTTAGACAGACCTGGATTTGAATTTTGACCTGGTAACTTGGTCATTAGGTGGCTTGGGCAAGTCATTTAACATCCCCGATCTCTGTTTCCTCATCTGTTAAAGAGGGAACATATTACCTACCTTGGTGCGCTATGAAGAAGAAAGGAGAGTATGTATGTTATCTCATGGCAGATGCTCACAGTGATAACCCTTCCTGTAAAACAAATTGTGTGGCCTTTGCTTTGTTGGCCATCAACAACTCCATTGACGAGCAAGACAACTGAAGATGTCAGGCACATGACCAGTCTCACATGTCACCCTCTCTACAACATGCTTCCTTTGGGAGGAGTGAGTGGTGAGAAAGGAAGAAGTGACTTGCCTGAAGTCATGCACGTGGTGAAGGTTAGGGCTGTGACTGGGGGCCAGGTCTTTATTTGCATGTAGTGTTCTTTCTTCTATGCCAGGGGTCAGCAAACTAAGGCCCCACAAGCCAGATCCAACCTTTCCCCTATTTTAATAGAGAACATTTTATTGGAACACAGCCATACTCATTCATTTGCAAACTGACTATGGCTTTTAGCACCAGGTCAGCAGAGATGAGCTTTTGCAACCAAGCTTGCATGGCCTATAAAGGCTAAAATATTTATTTACTGGCTCTTCTACAAAGTTTGCCAATTTTAGTCCTACACCATTCTGCTCCCCTAATTGGAATGGCTTTACTGTATTTAGCTTATGTATCATCAGCTAGGAAGGGGACACCATCTCCAGGTCTCTCAAACAGCACAACTGAGAGAGTCTCTTGGGGAGGGCATGGTCCTGGTGGAATAATATAGCAAGTGACCTTGGGCCACTGGTATCCAGCATAGGAGCACTGGTCACCTAGGGAAGGTGGCAAAGAGGGAGGATGAGGACTCTGGCCAAAGGGGCATAGATGGGGGGAAAGGACCTAAACCTTTGCCCTTAGCTATTTCAAACCACAAAGACAGCTATCTAAACCTGAGGTGAGGAGGAAGCTCGACAGCTCAGGAGACAGGCAGATGCAGAAGGTTTATTTGACCACCTCAACTTGAATGTGCACTGAACTGGGACTGTCTGGGAGACATCTACCAGGGAGTAGGCAGACCCCAGGGCACATCACCTCATACTCCCACGAATATGACCATGACTATGACTCTGCTTGCTTATTCTCAGACACCATGGCTCAAACATCTTAAGGCTACTTGGAGGGTCCTCCTTCTTCTCAAGACTTTAGGACTCCATTGGGACTATGGTGTCTTCTCAGAGACTCTTTCTTTGCCTGGCACTCAGGAAGGCCATAGATTGACTTCATTCTCTTTGACCTCCAAGTTCCTACTGATGTACTTAGGTGGATCCTTCTACTAGGACTCTGATGCATTTGGTCCCAACACATGATGATTTACCTACTTCAAGGTTTTAATCTTGTGTTTGAGGGTACATTTATAAGTGTGAACCTACTGGTCAGAAAGCAGTGATTGCTTCACTTGGTTAGATGTGTGGAATCCAAGTTTGACCTTCATGCTTAGGTATTCCTCTTGACTCTTGGTTTCAGACTTCAGTTGTTGCCGTAAGCGGTGGAAACTGGGTTACACAGTTCTTCAACTCCAGGTAATATAAATACAGTACCATGTATTTCTTGGCACTTTTAACTTTCCAACCAGCCTACATGGAGAACACCCTAGCTTTTGGGAATGCTAAATAATTCACCAGACCGATCGGCCATGGTGTTTCAGAGCTCAGTAGGCTCCTTCCACTGATCCAATGAACAGATGTGCTAATTTTTTGCTTGCTCGAAATGCTTCAGTCATTTGAACATCATGGACTCAGGGCTTGGATCAGCCATACTGTGTCCTGACACACTCACTAACTCACAGACCAAGCAACTCCCCTCACATACACCTCAAGGGCTATCTTGTCTAATTCCTAATTCCTAGAACCAGGTCAATAATTATGAAATCAAGTAGCATAATGGCCCAGTTCCAACAGGGGCCCTCCCTACCCAAGACCTTTTTAAAAAGAAAAGGAAGCAAAAACTTCCTTATGTCCAATCAACCATTCCCTTCCGGTATCTTCTTCCGCTCCAGCGCTTAGATGAGATTAGGGCCATTGCAGAAGTGGCTAATGAAACTACAGGTTTCCCCAGCTATCAAAAGCAGAGCATCCCTACAAAACCTTTCGTGAGCCTAAATGGCATAAAGCAAAGAAGCAATTAGCATTCAATTATATGGGACATTTTTTGCACTGTCCCAGACCCCCAAAATAATTTTTTTAAGCTTTTCTGATACCTTGGGACACATCTTGTTAACAGATACACAAAATAAATCAAGATAAAGTGCTCACGCTCTCAGACACAGTTCAAAGTATGGCACTTGATGCTGAAAGGCTGAGTGAGTATGGTTCCTGGGGAAGGAGCTTGGCGGGGCTGCTCGAGGTGCACGCTGCCTCCATAATGGCCTGCTGCGAAACAGATGCTGAATGCTGTGTATGCCTTTCTCCATTTTTTGGTGAAAGCAAAAGTCTTCTTTGGATTTCTTTCAGTTAGCAAAAACAGGTACTGATGCAGGTCTTTGGTAAAAGCAAAGCGGCATAAAGCAAACTTTGGAAAAGCAGGGGATGGCTGTATAACAAAACGGCCAGCAGATCCCACACACTGTAGGCTGGTAGCAGAGCTGGTAGCCTTCATGAAATCACTGGGAGCTCCAGGCAAAGCAAGTGGGGCTACAATAGCCCCTGCCTTCTTAGTACTTGCCATTGAAAGAAGGAACTGCTAGGCTGACGTGAGCAGGCCAGGGCAAGGGGGTGAAGACAGACAACTAACCAGCGTGTGGAGACGAAGGGAATGCTACAGAAGGAGCCCACGCTAAAAATAAGTGATTTTTTACAAGTGTGGTTAACTTTACGGAGACTTAAAATTACGAAACACAGCATGCATTTTCCCCCTAAAAGAAAAGCTTTGAGAAAGTTTGAGCTGCCTCACATGAAAAGCTACAGAAAAGGAAAGTATCTGTGAAAGCTTTTAAAATTATGACCATATTTCAAGTATGATAATCATCAGGAATAGTTAATGCTCTCAGAATTAGACTGATGTAGAATTACTTTATTTGAATCAATCTAGTCATTTGTGTTGCCCCATCAAAAAAGACTCCCTAGCACTCTTATTTATGGAAAATATCTACCATCATCTAGGAGCAATTCAGGCCAGGAAAAGAGAAGAAAAAAAAAAAAAAAGAAGAAGAAGAAGAGGAAGAAATGGGCCAATTTCATCGAATTCTGTCTAGTGTGACAATTTTCCTGTCTCCCAAGTGAAAGTAATCATTCATTTTGTATTTAATCTGTAGCCAGAAAAATGATATTCGATGCTAAGTATGACATTTTGTGTTGTGTTTAGTTGGGATTGGAACCAGCTGATTGACCCAACCAGTTAAGATGGCGCCCTTATGAATCAGTCTTTGCGATGTAACCACCTAATGTTCATAATTTGGAATTGGGCATCTATCACACAGCCCTGCCCTGTCTCTAGTTCGCTTTTTATTTCAGCCTATCACAGTTGGCCTGAGCAGATGGGGCTTCTGCGGGTTTTCAACATTCTTCCAGCAACATGAGATTTATAGCATTATCTTTGTCCAGCCAGCATTTATTTCCCCAGATATAATTTTGTTCCCGTTTTATATGATGTTGACAAGTAGTAAATGCTGGGTATTTTGGTGCCATGTGATTAAAGCTAGTAGTGCCTGAGAGTGTCCTCCAGCGTGAGTCCTCTCTAATCCCCCTCTTTCCAAGACACACACATTAATAATTCTTTAGCACCGGTAGTTACTGTTTTTTCTGAACACTGTTAGTCTTGCAGTCTGATGAAAAGCTTTTGTGTTTGAGGTTTGGGTTGTGTTTTTGTTTATTGTACAGAAAGGTGGAAGGGTGGAGAGAAATGGGGGACTGTCAACTCGGCATGTTGTCAGTGCAGGGATGGTAATGGAAAGTGAATTTTAAAATTATGGGATATAAAGTGGGGACCAGAGGGGAGGAGTAATTAGAGGATTTGGCCAGAGGAGGTGGGGGCGGGGCGGAGGGCAGGGCAAGGAAATGGGAGGGGTGGGCCATCTGGTGTTAATCTCCTGCTGTGTGTTTGCAGGGCAAAATAGTCAGGGTACTTTGTCAAGGTACAGTCTGCTTTTGCAGACACAGATGGAGCAAAAGGGAGATTAATACATGTGGTTCTAACCACCTTTCATATCTTTACAGCTAAACATTATTTATAGAAATCAATTAGCCCTCTGTCTGTGCAATTTTATTATGAGGCTCTGTCCAAGTTTCTGGCAAGCTCTTTAAGAGGATGATTGATGGTAAACTTTCAGAATGAATAAAAAATGAACCCTCCCCTAGGAATTGGTGTAGTGGAGAGAAAGGTAAATGATAAAAATTACAAACTCTGCAAGTCACTAGAAAACTAATGTAGGATCAGTGTGGTCCTTGTTATACTATTTTTTTCCTTGCAGATTTCTTTCTTCTTTCTTCTTTTTCTTCTTCTTTCTTCTTTTCTCTTTTCTTTTCCTCTGTTCTCTTTCTTTCTCTTTTTCTTTCTTTTTCCCTTCTCTTTCTCTGTCTCTTTGTTTCTGTCTTTCCTTGTTTCTTTCTGTATTTCTTTGTTTCTTTGACTTTCTGTCTTTCTTCCTTTTGCACACTCAGCTAGCTATTTGCTATGGAAACTTTAGGAGAGCCTGATACCTACAACTGAGCTTGTGGGAAAGTAAAGGTTTCTTCATTTGCCAAGCTAGTAAATGCCACTTTGATTACTGATGCTCACACAAGATAAAAGAATCCCAGGAAAAAATGAAACAGAACTTTCATGTTTTGTCTTCTGGAAACTTTTATAAGAGATGGGAGCTGCCAGTTGGCCTCTCTTAAATGAGTCTAGGAGCCAAGTAATGATAAATACAAACTCCCATTGCAGTGAATTCCATAGAAGATGCATATTGATTTATTTGGAAATTCTAGCCTTGGTAGTCTGTTACCAAAGCTCCTGCCCCTAGGCTTAGAAACGAATTTGGGGCAAAGCTCACACTCCCAGGGTTTCGACATGAAATAGTTGTGATAGCCTGGATGTGAGGACACAATTATCAAATCAAACAAAGTTCTAAATCCAGGAGAGGACAGGAGACAGTGGCAAGGATGCACAGGTCCTAACTCCAGCTCCTTGAATGTTGGCATATTAAGTTGTTCTGTTTTGTTGACTGTTTTGAGAGGATAAGGGGATATCTTTGGCCTCTAGAATTAGAGATTCGTGTGCAAATTGAAAAATTATGAAGGATCCAAGAAAGTTTGCTAACCTCATTTGGTCTCAGTTTCTATCCGAGTAAAATGGGATAATAACAGTGCCCAGCTCACAGGTTGGCTATGAGTATTAAATGAGATCTGACATTAAAGTATGTAACATGGTGTGAACACAACAAATTCTCCTGTGGTAGCATTGTCAGAGGATTCAGATGGATTTTTCTCATTTTCTTAAGGTTTGGTATTCACTATAGAACGTGTTCCTATTTGTTAACTGTTAAATATATCTGAGGAGCCCCTAGTAAGTGCCTTTAGGCTGGGCAATCTTTATCTTTTTTTTTGTACCCCCCCCCACCCCGTATTACCTGATACGGATCTTTGTACATAGCAGATGCTAAACACTTGCTGATATAAAATTCCCCAAGTTTAGATGGGGTTTTCCACCTACTTAATTTATGCTGTTGATATAAATATATATAGACTCTACATAAATGCAGTTTAATAACATGTGAAATATCTAATTTCTAAATATTCGATAATACCCCACATTACACAAAACAACTTCCAACTCCCAGTTTGATGAAAACACCCAGTGCAATATCTGACACATAATAGGTGCTCAGTGCACATTTATTGAATGATGAATGCCTAAAACCTACACGGGAGAATAAAAGAGAATTAAGCAAGGAAAGGGTTTTAAATAAAAAAATTAGTAAATTTTCTTTTAGATTTCAATAGAAAAAAATGGCACGAACAGGATTAAAAATAATTGCTTGCAAGCTATAAAAAATATCATCTTTCTAATCTAAGATAAAACAGTTTATTAGAAAATGTGGGGCAGCTCTTAGAATCCATGAGAATGCCAGACAACCATACTTACAAAAAAGCAGGGCGCTGGCAACAACACTGATTTGTGTAGCAGACACGATTTAGCAGGCAGTTGTCAGCACCATGAATAAGCTTCTAGTGTCATTTTCATCCTAGTTCTTCTTGAGAGTCAAAGTCCCAGGAGAGAGTTTCGTTGGCCTAATTCAGGTCACATGTCCACCCTGCCCCCCAAATATCTTATTTACAGTCCTATCTAGAATGCATAAAATGAGGACAGGTCATTCTCCTCAAAGAAATCCGAATGCTGAGGCCAAACTGAAAAGGAACAGATGGCAGAAAATAAATGTTCATGTTATAAACTTACTAATATCTAGATAGAATAAATATGCATGTTGTGTTGCATTTCCTAGGGCTGCCATAATGGAGCACCATAGACTGGCTAGCATCAACGACAGAAATTTGTTGTCTCACAGTTCTGGAGGCTAGAAGTCCAAGATGTGGGCAGGGTTGGTTCCTTCTGAGAGCCGTGAGGGAGCGTCTGTTCCAGGTCTCTCTCCTTGGCTTCTCGATGGTCATTTTCTCCCTATGTCTTCACATCATTCTTCTCTCTGTATCCAAATTTCCTCTTCTTATAAGGATACCAGTCCTATTGGATTAGGGCCTACCCTAATGACTCTATTTTAATTACCTCTTTAAGGACCTTATCTCCAGGGGCTCCTGGGTGGCTCAGTAGGTTAAGTGTCCAACTCATGATCTCAGCTCAGGTCTTGATCTCAAGGTTTTGAGTTCAAGCCTCACACTGAGCCCCTTGTTGGGTAAGAAGCCCGCTTAAAAAAAATAAAATAAATGAAGACTCTACCTCCAAATACAATTACATTCTGAAGTACTAGGGGTTAGGGAGTTAGGACTTTAGCACATGAATTTGGTGGAGTGGGGTGGGGTGACATAATTCAGCCCATAACTGCATGCTATAAACACCCTAATTTATAGAATTAATCAAATGGGTGTGTATATCAATGGACACCCAATTGTGTCTGTAGCATTTTTTTAGTGAAAATGGAGTAACAGTTTAGCAAAGTCTGCAAAGATCTTTGATGTTCCAAATTTGCTGGTTGAGCTAATTAGAACAAAGATAAACAGTTTTATCCCATCCATTATTTTTCTTTTGAAAACACATTTGATCCTCATCTACAGAGTTGCTATTGGGTATTACTATAATACCATACATATTTATTTGGGAAAGAATTAAAAGCAGCAGTAATAAAGCTTAGATTTCTGATATTGAAAAAAATAAAATTGAAATAAAGACACATTTGAATCTTAGAAACAAGACCTGGTAACTACTTTATATCTGAGATGCCAATTCTGCCTATAAAATTTTTCAGAAATTTTTCTGAGAGCAGAGCCAAGCAGAAATGACTCATATTACCTCCACCACACATACAGATTTTCTCTTTGACTCTGGCCGCTGTTCAGGCTTGACTCTGTCCAGCCTTGAGCAATACATGAAGTAAACAATGTTCATGTAGTGATGCAGAAAGCCCTGGCTGGATCCTGGACTCTTTAACTTGCTTCCTAAAACTCCCAGCTCTCAGAGTTTATGGTCCCGTGATTTGCATTTTCCCAACACACACACTTGTGGTCTTCTTCCATGATCAATCTCCACTTCTGTTAGACTTCATCCTCCATACCTATCTTTCCTTGGAAAGATGTACTCCCCTGACCAAGGAACCCGGGAGGTAGTTTGTTGCTGAAAGTTTAAAGGTAGTCTGTATTGTTTATGTCTTTGTGGGAGTGATGGCACCTCAGTGCCACCGAGGCCTGGACATTGATGGGACTTTGTCCACTCAGCTCTGCCAAACATTGTCTGCCCTGCTTCTCCTTCACTTCCAGTGCCTGTGAATATTAACCCACTGGATTTAGATGGCAAGCCAAACGAACAAGCTACACGATTGAAAGCTCCAACTCCCATCTCTGAGGAAGAAATCATCTAGAAACTTAAAACAGCTTTGTTTACTATCTTCACTCAGCATATCAGCATAACGGATGTTTTGCGGGATGTATGTGCGTTGGTGTTTATACACATAATCACAGAATTTGGATGAGCCTTCACCAGCAGTAGCTGGGATGACTTGGGTCTAAAAAGTACCCCTCATGTGAGGGGCACCTGGGTGGCTCAGTCAGTTAAGCACTGGACTTCAGCTCAGGTCATGATCTCATGGTTTGTGAGTTCAAGCCCTGCATCAGGCTTTCCACTGTCAGCAGAGAGCCTGCTTCAGATCCTCTGTCTCCCTCTCTCTCTACCCCTCCCCCGCTTGTGTTCATTCTCTCTCTCTCTCTCTTTCTCTCTCTTGCTCTCTCTCTCTCTCAAAAATAAACATTAAACATATTTTTAAAAAGTACCTCCCATGTATATTAAGCAGTAAACATTTGGACTTTGAGGCTTCTCATAATCTGTCCCCCACCCACATTTTTTTATTCCTCTCCACTATGGCCACACACTCTATTTACCGGTGCTTTCCCACCTTTCAGCTGGCGAAGACCTCCATCATGTCTCATGCACTTCTAAGTCCTCATAACTTCTGACGGTGTTTTACACCCCAGCCCAGATAGCAAATCCTCTGGGAATCCTTCCCTGCTTGTTAGTCTCAGTTGGATGCCCGTCCTCAACATCCCATAGCATCCTGTGCATCTATACTGCCTCTGTTCTCACACTGTATCATATAACACATTCTTTCTTTATCTGTTTCTACCCAAACCGTGGGCTCCTTGAAGGTGGGGACTATGTAGGCCTCTTTTTCTCCAGCCCCTAGCACTGTGCCTGGCACACGATAAATGCTTAATGGCATTTATGAACGAATAAATGAGTTAATTAAA
The DNA here is from genome assembly GCF_046562875.1 of Panthera onca. Taxonomy (NCBI): domain Eukaryota; kingdom Metazoa; phylum Chordata; class Mammalia; order Carnivora; family Felidae; genus Panthera; species Panthera onca. The sequence continues at coordinate 47,309,405 of NC_138352.1, read as the reverse complement.
GTTTAAAAAGAAATGAATAATTGGAGACACAGCTTTCTTATTCTCAACAATCTAGAAGTTCTGAAAGCCTCTTTATTTGAAAGTAGTACCCAAGTTCCTTTAAAATGGACCAGTGCCCCAAGATCCCAAGTTGAAAGTACTCTGTGATCCCCAAGTTATTCTTGGGGCCTCACCTTACAACATTCAGCCCATTTCTCAGGATAATGCATAAGTTTGCTTCTCAATAGAAATCTGTTCTGTCAGTTAAAAATACTCAGTGGTGGTAACTATTGCACAAGCCACAGTGGAAAATAAAACCCAGTACGGACTGCCAAAATTATAGCCTGCTAAAGGAGAAATGGTAATATACATAATATGTTCATTATTATGGTGTAGTGAAAAGTACACTGGACCTCAAGCCAAAAGGCAGAGACTCAAACCTGGTCCTCACCATTTGCTAGTTGGGTGGCACTGGGCAAAGTTTGTTCATGTTTCAGGGCCCAACTAATTTGACCTTCATCAAATGAAATGAGGCTCACGTGAATTGTCTTATGAACTTCAAATTCTGCGTCCATGGAATGGAATGAAAATTTATATTGCTTAAGTGCCTACTTTGTTCCTGTCAGTCTGTTAAGCATTTTAGAGATGAGTAAACCCAAATACAGGTTTTCGTCAAAGTCCCATGGGATCTGTTTATTTCTGTTCCATCACATATTACCTTTCTCAAGTTCATGGCTTAATAATTACAGATGTTTTTTTAGAAAATATTTCAAAATTACCCAGAGAGGGAACGTTCCATGCCATTGTAATTTGCTGTTATATAGACTATTTTCCTATAGGATATAGACCAGTATTATATAGACCATTCACTATTCTTAGCAGGAGTTTACTGGAATGAGGTAGGGTAGCTCCTATGTCTCATCTCCTTGTCAGGTGAAGTTGATTTGCCAAAAACATACAAATGAGTGCTGTCTGGGTAATGCGTTCTCCATACCGACACTTTTCAGAGTCCTAGTGGAATCTACAAAATGCCCTGCCAGCAGTCAGCACCATATGCCCTCTTGTTGCCTCTGAATCAGCTGTGTGGGACGCTTGGCGTCATATAGCCCAAACATTCAGATGTTGGACTCATTTTTTTAATTTTCATATGGGTATTTGGCACTCAGAGAAACAGCTCACTTCAGCCTGGAATACAACATCCAAGGATTGTTTAAACATGGGATTAGTCTGGGCTTTCTCGGGGGAAATGTTCTTTTCAACATCACTTTCTAGAACAGTGATCTGATCCTGTTTATGAACAGCATTGTCAGCATCGTTAATAACAACAAGAATTCTTTCTCTTGTGTCGTGGTCACGCTCCTCTATCCTTTTTCCCTTCCATCGCACTAATTCAGGTGTGATTACACGACTCCTTATTCTACTCTGGAATTCACCTAACTCTTTCCCTGCCTCCACCTTTCCACATGTCCCTCTGCATGGTACACTCTCACTGCCATTTCAGTGCAATGTACATGCTGAAAATCTTGCAGAGCCTCCCTCTCACCTACGCGATAGTTCAAATGCATTAAGGTCTTCCAGATTCTGATGCCTAGTGTGGAGAAAAAAGGCACGGGAGAAGAAATCAGGTGGTCTTTGTTCTAGTTCCAGCTGTGTCACAAGTGGAGCCCTGTGACCTGGGAGGAGTTGCTTTCTCTCTCAGATCATAGTTCCCTTGACTATGAAATCAAGGTGATTGGACAGGATTTGAGATGCTAGATGCATGGCTTTTGGGCACCATTCCTTTCCTAAGGTGCCCTTGGAATTTCACAGTTCATGGGCCCTTGGCTCTTTCCCACTAAGCACCAGTGAGCTTCAGAATCACTAATCATTGGTCACACCCAGCAGACCAAAGTTAACCCTTGACCTCCCTGAATGGGTCCATCTCTGAGGCTGCTTCCTGTGTTAACTTTCCATAGTCCTGCCCTCTTCTTTTCATCTCACCCACCTACTGCTCCAATGCAAAGCCAGTAGTATTGCCAACTACACTCTGAATATTTCCCCCAAATGCATTTCCAATATTTTAGGTCACTGGAATGCCCTTTCACTTCACAGTCCTCAGTCCAAATCCTATCCATTCTATCAAATCCTATCAAAGTTCAGGTGAGCCTCTGTGAAAACGTTGCAAGTAACCCCAACTGGGAGTGATCATGCCCTCCATACTTGAATCTGCACAGTAGTTTTTCTTTCAGTCATAAGACCACTATACCACCTTTCTGACCTTCTTGACTACTATATTTAGTGATACTTATGTAGCTCTCTTAGCCCTCTACTAGACTATAAACTCCTATGTTTAAAAAACAGACAATCTGTAGGGCACCTGGGTGGCTCAGTCAGTTAAGCATCCAACTTCAGCTCAGGTCCTGATCTCACAGTTTGTGGGTTTGAGCCCTGTGTTGGGCTCTGTGCTGAAAGCTCAGAGCCTGGAGCCTGCTTCGGATTCTGTGTCTCCCTCTCTCTCTCTGCCCCTCCCCCGCTCATGCCCTGTCTCTTTCAAAAATAAGATATAAAAACATTAGAAAATTTACAAAGAAAAAAAACAATCTCTGATTAAATTCTAGTTCTTCCTATTGTAAGTCTGCAGACAAGTCATTGAATCTAATCCTTAGACAGCATCTACTGTACAGCCAACAGCGAACACTGTGCTGGCTAAACGTGGAAAATCAATAATTATTTCTTTAGCAGGAGGAGGAAACAGACAAACAGAGAGAAATTTACTAAGACCTACCTGATAAGCTTACTGTAAGGGCTAAATGAGAGGAAAAAAAATGTGGTATGTATCTTTGAAAACCTTGGCTGAGATGTTAAACACATATAATAAAAACATGTAAGTTATCACTAATAATAATCATCGATAAAACATTCATTGAGGGCCAATTTTGTGACAAGAACTATGCCTAATTTGGAAGCTGGCATGCACTGGTAGAGCAGGTACAAGCTTTGGAGCCCAACTAAGCCTGTGTTCTCATAGCCGGATGATGCCATTCTTGGTGACTTTGGGTGAGTCACCAATTCTTCTGGACCTTCATCTTCCATATGAGGATAAACTATCAGGGCACCTGGGTGGTTCAGTCAGTTAAGCATCTGACTTAATCATGATCTCACGGTTTGTAGATTCAAGCCCCATGTCCAGCTCTGTGCTGACAGCTCAGAGCCTGGAGTCTCCTTCGGATCCTGTGTCTCTATCATTCTCTGCCCCTCCCCCCACTCATGTGTGCTCTCTCTCTCTCCCCCTCTCTCTCTCCTTCTCTCTCTCTCAGAAATAAACATTAATTTTTTTAAAAAAGGGATAAACTATCTATGTTAGAACTAACTATCCTGCACTATCATGTGGTAACCAAATCTCCCTGTGGTAGAACCTGAAGAAAGTGTCTCCCTTGCATTACACACCATAGCAGATTTGTAGTTATTCAGGGACTCAGGAGGTTGGAGGCTGGCTTCACCATCTTGAAACTATGCCATTGTGGACACATGGCATTCCAGGTGCTAGAGCAATAGAAGAGAGTGGAAGTTTTCACACCAGCAATTAATGCCCAACACAGAAGTGACCTATATGACTTCTTGTCACAGAGCCAACCTCAGTGGACCTGGGAAGCGCAGCCTTCCATGAACTCAGAAGAAGAGGTGAACCAGATATTGGTGACCATTAGGAATGTCTGATGAAGGTAATATGACTACTTTGTAGGCCTATTAGGAGAATTAAAAGTAATAACCTCATCAACATGTAGGACAGGTCTTCAGCAACTGTTTGGTGCCTTCTTCTTTTCCTCCTGATGAACTGGGACAAGTTGTATATGTACTTTTATTCCTTTTCTATTTCTAACTCAAGTCTTTGCACACAGTGCTCAAGAAATATTTACTAAATAACTTTAATAAGAAATTTGAAGTTATTTTTCATAAGCTATCTCAAATTCATAGGAAATGTGGTTATAGAGCGATAATCAATTACAAGACTAATTTAACATTCTGGATAATTGTTATATCTAGAATATCCATAAGCATCACCAAAGCACTTGATTTTGTCTTGTTTTGTTTTTTTTAACACTTTCAGAATTCACATAACTTCTCATAAGCCTACAATTTCATCATTATTATAAGGCATTTTATCAGCATTGACAACATTGGTTTCATACAGGTTCCAATTTCCCTCTTCTTCCTTTCCAACAAAATCCAGACTTGGTTCAGGTATCCTCCTGACCATATTGCAGCCAGGTGCCTGAGGCAAGCAGACCCCACCCCAGCTTCAGACACGGGCCCCAGTGACTTAAAGGTGCTTCCTTTGCCTGATTGCCTGAGGCCTGATTTGCCCCATAAAACAACCAGAGTAGTGGGGGGGGGGGAGTTTTCTCACTCTTGAGACAGAGGGATGGGGGACAGAGAAAAAGAAGGAGAGGGATAAAGAGAGAGAGGGAGAAAGACACTGCCTCTTTCTCCTGTGGTTGGGTTGGATGTGACTCTGGAAACTGCCACACATCAGCCTAAGGAGGAGTCTGAGGCTGAGGTCCACAGAGCAGAGATGCAGCGATGAATCAGGCCCAGAGCTTGCTCTCCCTGTTTTGTGAGATAATCAACTGTTCATGCTTTAAACTAATTTGAGTCAAAGTTTTCCATTACTTCCAGCTGAAAATATCCTGAGACTAATACCATTATATGTTAAGATTTATTCACTAAACAAATAAGTAAGAGCCCACTGGGTTGGGTGTTTGGGAAATAATAAATATGTGAGAAATAGCAACTACTCTCACTGAAGGGAAACAACCTTGTGCCCTGCGTAATCTCCCATGTTTCAGTAAATGACAGCAACATCTTCCAACAGAGCTGCCTAGAATGTCATGGACTCCTCTTTTTCTTACATTATTTATCCAGTCTTTTAATAAATGCATTTGACCACACCCTCAAAATGTATTCTGACTTAATCCTCTTCTCAAGTCCCCTTCATTGTACCCCCCACCTTGTCTGCACCACCATCATTTCTCCAGAAGTTGACTGCGAACTGCTTTTCAATGTATAATGTGTATAGATGACTCTTATCTGTCACAGTAGCCAGAGCTGCTGCTTTCCGAGGAGGACTGTTGGGAGAGGTTGAGGAGTAAATGGATAGTGGAGATAGCAGGCTTTGGAGAACTATTTCTAGAATTTTGACTGTGAAGAATAAAAGTAGACTTCCACTCTACCTTTATAGATAGTGGTTTCAAGGGAGTCTGGTTTTGTTTTTTGTCTTATGAAGATGCTAAGAGAGCCTGCTTGAATACAGGGAATGTTATCCAGGAGAAAGGGGTGGCGGGCGGGGTGGGGGGGCGGATTTGAACATGCAAGAGAAAGCGGGAATCAGTAATGGCTCCTGAAGATGGACAAAGGGATGACATCCAGAATCTATGTAGGGCCTGGCTGTGCTCTCCTATGTAACTAAAGGAAAGGAGCAGAGTAAGTGTTTAGATATCAGGAGATGTGTGGACCCTTTGGGAGTTCCTAATTCCTTTATGAAATGTGAGGAGGGGCATCCACAAAGAGTGAGGAGGAAAAAGGGAGATTGTAGGATGAACAGGAGATCGGAGGAGATCAGACAAGTGAAATAGTCATTGGCTGGATTGGTAGAGCAAGCTTCCCCTGGAGTTCCCTGGGGACATTGCCAAGCCACGCTGAGGGCTCAGCCTGAAGGTAATGATAACAAATCAACAGCTGCCCTATTGTCCCTGCTCCAGTGACGAGTGTGTGCCCTGTTGGCCGCCTTGGTGGTGAACCCTGAGGATGCTGATGCTGGTGGCAGCAGGGGAGGCAGCCCTGCGTAATTCTAATGGTGACACTCATCGCTTTGCTCCATCTAATGATCTATCAGGAAGCTGAGACTGCAGGGATTGTGTTAATAGGAGAGAGGGCCCAATCAGGCCAGTCTGGAGAATCCATGCACATCAGTGTCTGCCATGCTGAGGAGAAGAAGCTTTCAGGACCCCCATTCTGAGTTCTGAGAGTTTGCTCCTCTTCCAAGATTCAGGGATTCACATACCTTCCTGTTCCATCTTGAAAAACAAAAATGGACGTATCTTCAAAAAATGATCTTGGAGCCCAAAGAAAATAATGACTAGTGAAATCACCCATCCATTCATTTAGCCAACATTTATTGAGCTCCTACTATTTGCTGCCAAGGATTCAAAGTGTAAGGAAGGATCCCTGTCCCTACAGGGTTACCTGCCCAGAGTAGGAAGTAGATACCTAAGGAAATGACCACCAACGTGAAGACATAAATAGTTGTAAGAGCTCTAAGAACACAGAGGAGCCAGGACAAAGTCTGCAGAAGGCTAATGGGATGTTTGAGCTGAGTGGGTCATTGGGAGGCACAGATATTTGTACAAGGCTTGTCTCATGAAATGTCCTAAAATTATCATAGTATTCTCATATTTATATCTCTTCTTACCTGTCCCTACTACTACCACACATGTCTCTGGGTTTTTTTTTTTTTTCCATGTTGATATAAGACCCTTTGGAAATAAGAACCACTTCTAAACTTACCTTCTGCAGCTGGAAGGGAAGGGAGAGTAGGAGTTCCTGAGAACCAAGCGTTACAGGAGAACCAACCGTTACAGGGGCTGGACCCCAAGGAAGAGATTTGCACTCATGAGAAATTCACTGAGAATTCCCGAAGGAAGCAGGACTGGCACCGGGTAATCTACTAGATGGAAAATGGCCTACATTGCAAAGTAGAAATAGCCCAAGGCATTGTCTTCTGTCCTTCCCCTGGGCCTTTGTACTTGTCCCCTGGGTGGAGGTGAGGGACTAGAGCTGGAGAGTCTGGAGTGAGTGGTTCTGGCTCATGCCAGGGAAGGAGCCATGTGCAGACAGGAATCCTGTCTCCAGCATTAATTAGCCAGTGGACGAGCCAGGAGCCTGTTTTTTCCTCTGACCTGAGCAGCACCTTATACTCCAGTAGGTTCTCTGCAAACCAGAGTCCACAGCAATGGTTATAACGCAGTGTGATGAGCATTCATGGGCATTCCAGGAAGTTGTGTTGTTTATCCCCAAACTACCCCTCTCCATTTGTGTGTAAATGAGTCGCATGATTCATTTTCCATAAACAGGGTGGGTGAACAGAAGGGGAAAAAAAATCTGAAGACTAGGAACTGGCATTTCACTTTGTGGAAACTGCCAAGGCAAAGTTATTTTCTTCATTTTGGCATGCTTCTGAGAAGAGAGCAAGTCTCTGAAACAAGAGGTTGTCCACAGCTGGGTCACATCACTCCCAGTCTGGGTCTTCACACGGACCCATTAAGACTGTCCAGGCACACAAATGTCAGCACAGATGAGAAGACAGGAAACAGCAGGGGAACATGTGATTGAAATGCAAACTCTTCCCCCGTCCAGCACTGAGGTCCTGAGAAGGAAAGTTCGAGGACACAGAGCTAGCAAAGGAACCAAGGAGGAGGGTCTCTGTCCTGGCTTTGTTTTTTCTCACTCTAAAGTTGAATCATCATGATTAAGACCTTCCAGAATTTGACACCCAGAATCTGTTTGTACTTCTTAGTACCAGGAATAATAATGGCTGTCTTAGTCTACCTGGGCTGCTGTAACAAAGTACCATAGGCTGGTGGCTTCTAAACAACAGAAAATTATTTCTCCCAGTTCTGGAAACCAGGAAGTCCGAGATCAAGTCCCTGGCAGATTTAACGTTTGGTGAGGACGCCCTTCCAGGTTCACAGACAGCTGCCTTTTCACCACATCCTCACATGGCAGAAAAACGGATCGGTGCTTTCGCTAATCATTATTTTCTTTGACCTCTAAGATCATTTTTTGAAGATACGTCCATTTTTCTTTTTAAAGATGAAACAAGGAAGGAATGTGAATCTCTGAGTCTTAGAAGAGAAATAAACTCTCAGAACTCAGAATGGGGGTCCTGAAAAGCTTCTTCTCCTCAGCATGGCAGACACTGATGACTGATGTGCATGGATTCTCCAGACTGACCTGATTGGGCCCTCTCTCTTGTTAACACAATCCCTGCAGTCTCAGGTCTGGGTCTTCTTTTCTAAGAGCATTGGTTCCATTCATGAAAGCTCCACCCTTGTGACCTAATCATCTCCCAAAGCCTCCAGGGTGGGTTAGGGTTTAACATGTGCATTTTGGGAAAACATGAACATTCAGTCTCTAGCAGTAACAAAATAAAAATGACTCTAGTTTTAACTGCATGCTTACTATGTTCTTGTAAAATCCGTAGTATTTTATATTGATTATTTTATATTGATTATACTATTCTAAAACATAAATATTATTATCCTTATTTACACATGAGAAGAATAACTAAGTGTGATTAAGTAACTCTTAGCTCCTGGTCAGACGCCTAAACATAGCAGAACTTGAATTCAAAACCACTTCTATCTGACTTGAAAAAAATGGGTCCTTCAGAATAGGCCACAATATACCATTCCATTATTTACTCTTTAACTTTATCAAGCATGTTATACTCTGCATTCCCTCGAAAACCCCTACAGCTTTCTTCTTCTGCATCCTTGATAGTGAGCAGTGTCTTTCTCCCACCTTTCACTTATCTGAGTCTTAATTATCATGCCAAATGAAATGTCAAGACATCACACTGGGAAGAAGTGGATTCAGTAGATTCTAGTCCAGAAAGCAACAAACAGATGACCAACTCAGCCAAATACAAAGGGTAGGCCATGGAAGTCTCCAAGGTCAATGCTAGGGGGTGGCAGTGAGAACCCAAGAGCAAAACATGACAGGTGCCAGCTTAAAATCCAGAGGCCAACCCCAGGATTAGGAACCAGGGGAGCTGCCAAGGAATTAGAGGCAGGAGGACATGGGCACATTTGCTGGACAAGCTGTTTGGCCAGGCTGGTCCATCTGGGGCTTCCAGAGAGTGCATGAGAGGGAGCACTTTCTTGGCTGGCCCTTGTCCTATGCTGTCTTACAGGCACTACCTGACACCTAATACTACTGGTCAGGCAAGGCCCATTTCAGGAAGTGGTCTCTAACCAGGCCAATGAACAGGGACACATCCTTCCTCTGAGTGCTTATAGCATCTGTTGTCTGTACCACACACTTAGCCCTTGGCAAACACTGCTCTGTGTGGTTAGTTTTTAGACCCCGCCACTGTGATAAAAGGTCCTGGAGGGCAGGAGCTGCCTCACTGGGGTTTATATAACTAGCATCTAGCCCAGACCATGATCCATAGCAAGAATTGTAATTACAAACGTTGATCAGCTTACTCCACCAATTTCCCGAGGTCTCTGTCTGAAATCGGTTAAAGTGGATTCTTTAAACAGGCTGTGTTAATTCATTAATGTTTTATCAATTCGCTCTAAGGATCCCAGTTTTAGAATAGCATCTTCAAGTGTTAGCGTGCCAGTGAATCTGGCTGTGTGCTACCTCTGGGTTCTCACCTGTGACCCTCCTCATGGCCCCTAGGCTCTGCCATGTTGCCTCCTGGATGTTGCTCATGCTCGCTCCTGCCTTCAGCCTTTGCTCTACTGTTCCCTCTACACATAATGTATTTCCCCCAGATGTTGGCATGGCTCATTTTCTCACAATTTTCAAGTCTTTGCTTAACTGTCACCTTGTCAATGAGGCTTTCCTTGACCTTCCTACCACCCTATTTTATACCGCATGGATATTTGCACTTTCTGCTGCTTTATGTTTCCATGTGGAACTCAGCACTTTCCATCGTGCCACACACTTCACTGTCTCCCCGACTACAGTGTCAGTCCCAGGAGGGCAATTTTGTCTGTTTTCCTTACTGCTGTGTCTCCAGCACCTAGAACAATGCCTAGCCCAGACAACGAATATCCAAGAATCACATGGGGCACATAGAGGTACAGATTTCTGGGACTCATTACAGTCATTCTGATACTGAAGATTAATTACCTGGCTGACATTCTCCACAACCTGCCTGAATGTTCCTTCCTGGTCACAGCACACTCCTCCCTCTTTTCTCTTGTGCACCTGAGCTCTGGAGGAGAGTAGGTGAGCTGCTGTCTCTCTGTGCCACCTGCTGGGTTCCAACATGCTTGCCTTCCAAGAATCCTTGGGTCAGCCTGACATTGTGGGCAGTCCATTTGGGAAGGATGGGACTGCATTCTTTTCCTGGATGCTGTCATCTCTGCCCTCCCTTGTTCACTTCCTGGACCAGCCAGAGAGCCAGAAGTTCACAAGGCAGCAGTACATTGCCAACAATCCTTCAAAGGCATGTGTGCCCCCTCAGCCCTCTAGTGACACTTGTCTGTAGTCTACTGGCAGCTTGACCAGGGGACACAGGAGCTGACAGTGCCTGGAATCCCCAACAAATGCACAGTGCAGTCACGTTCTGGGACAGCTGGATTAGAGGAGGGAGGAGAGGTTGAGTTTGGCTTGCTTACCTAGCAAGTGATCTTTTTAGTGAATTGCTTGAGGCCTCTCTGGCTAGACCTGATGCAGTTATTTGCATTAGCCCTTGTTGTCTCTGTGCCCCTGGGACAGCCTTTTCCCCCCCTCTCATCATCATCTTCAGTGATTCATGGTTGATTTCTGCCATGTGGATCAGCTGTTCATTCCTGTTAAGGGTCCTATAATTAGACAGAACATAAGACCTGCAGCTCCTTGCTTGGATTTTACCCAAAGAAGCCTCCAGGGACACTCAGACCCCTGCCTAACCCTTCTCAAATCTATTCATTTACTCCCAAGTCAGAGAACAAGGATGAACAAAGATTGATCTTCCCTGTCAACAGCCCCCCTCCTTCATCCTTCCTTCCCCTGGACTGAATGTCCACGTTCAAAAGTCAAGCTTAACCTTGGGGATTTAGCTGGTGGTAGCAGGGGTGGGTTTTATTTAGGTCAAAATGAGTCTATAAAGCACATACACTTAAATGGATCTTCTTTATTTCTTTTATTGAGTGGGAGGGAGTTAATTACCTCTCTGTGTGCCATTATTTCTTTTCCTGTGCCCTGATCACCCCCAACCCAGATTTCAAGGTAAAGAGTAACTAAGAGAAAAAAAAAATCCATATCCATATTTGTGTGAAACAGGTATTTTCCAATTTTTAGACCAGAATACTTTCTATTGCTACTCTCTTAAGAAAACCTGGGGTTTTCTGATGTCTGCAGGATTATAGCCAGATATCAAAAGATGCATATTCTATATATTTTTTGTCCTTCGTGTTGTCATTCTTGGTCTAGAAAAGGTGCTAACAATATGACAGGGTAAGAACTTTGAGCTCCAGTCAATTAAGATTTTTACAAGGAGAAAAGTTTAAGAAAAAAAAAAACAAACCTGGATATAATTTTTCAGGAGTTAAAACACTGCCACTTGCAGCTACTGGTGCGTTTAAATTCCGTACCAGAACTTCACAGTGTCAAGAAGATAGTGGGTCTGTAACATTGATGCTCAGCCCTTGGGGGCTGAGTTTTTGGGGGAATTTGCTACACACGTTGCAGAGCTCTGGTGATCATCATCAGGTACAGGCAACTCAGGTGACATCAGAGCCAGCCAGGCCAGTAGGCGAGAGTGAGACAATGAAGCCCAGACCCCCACCTACTTTCACTGGGTAAAACACCCTGTCAGCGTCCATTTCCACCTTTCCCCACCCTTCAGGCAGCAGCCCCAGCCTCCCCCGCCCTCCCCCTGATCACTCAGCTATGCCTGCTCCTGCTGCCCCAGCTGTAGAAGTTTCCAGCTCGTGCATTCAGTTATCAATCAATGCAGATCTCAGCTGCAGTTGGGCTGGAGCGGACAAACCAGCCTTTCTTTATGCCAACAGGGAATGCTTGAAATAACTGGACACACAACTCTGATTGATGCAGCCACGGTTTACACACCACACTTTAGACAGTCTAAAATCGCTGGAATTAATAGCCTATTATTAGATAGTGGGGGGGGGGAGGGGAAGGAGAGGCAAGAAAATACCTTTTTATGGCCTTCTCATTTAAATCTATTTATTTGATTTTGCGGAGTGTGAAGTGACAGGGGGGATGTGTGTGTGTGTGTGTGTGTGTGTGTGTGTGTGTGTGTGTGTAAGGAGGGGTGTTCTTACCACCCTGCTGAGTCCCCTGAGGGGCTTCAGCCAGCTTGGCACCAACCCACCCACCACATTCTTTTTGCAAATGATGCGGATCCGTGTGGTTGAGCAAGGGAGGGGTTAAAGAGACCAGGGAGTCCTGGACTGAGGAAGGGAGAGTGAGGGTTGCTTGGCTCCCTTGCTTTCATGCCAGGCTCTGCTAGCCAGCTGCAGTGAGGGGAAATGGAGTTTAAAACCCCTGGTAAGACATTTTTCCTTGGTCTGAACATTGTTTAAATTCCTGAAGTGGGTGATCCCTGTAATAAATACCTTGGACTTTGTAAGACAGATATATTTACTCAAGTTTAAAGTTTGGATTTTGATGGATATGCACTTGGGAATGCATGGGACTGGAGTGTTTGTTATATGTTGGAACCCATTCAATGTGCACAACGAGTTAAGAGAACTCCATTTATAGCAAAGCAGAATGTCTTAACCATTCCTTGTGGTCACTGTGTCGAAGTCTGTGCTTCATCCCATATTTTGAACATTGCTGGCCTTCCCAAAACATTAGCTGACAGGGATGAGGGGGGACAGTTGGCCCAGAATACCCAAAGCACTTTCTCAAGACTTGTGTGCGAATGAAGCCTTGAACCACACCACCTTGGAAAGGAGCTCTCCAACAAAGTGCAGAGGCAGGGGGTAGAGATGGGAAAATCTGTGTGCTCAAACTCACGTCCTATTTTCCTATAAGGTTACTGGCTCAGCTGTAATTATATATTGTAGGACAAAAGATTCACTCTATGATTTTAAATATGGTTCTCTCAGGACACACTCCCTCTTGCCTGGGGTTGGAACACTTGATATTCCGCTAAATAATACCACCTCAACCCTACCACCCCTTGAGCAAAACAAGCAAGCCAGGTAATTCCAAGAAGGCTAGGTTAGAATTTCTAGGAACTCGGGTCACCCTTGCCATCTCTGTAGAAAAGGGCACATTTCCTCACAGCCCCCAGATGATGTGACCCACCTGCCCTTCTCTCCTTGGTGAATAACAGCATTCATTATTCCAGACCGACTGGCAAAATGAACAACTGACTGACCATCATGAATCTCACTTAATGGTTTGGTTTGGTTTTCCTAAGGAGGTCCCCGTCCAACCACAAATCTGTCTGGAGCTCCATGACCTCGCTGAACATGCGCCCATGCTCAAGGGGGCATGGCCATGAGCCACCGTGTGCATGCTTTGCCATCCCTACCCTGTGATGCAGCTGGAGTTTTGGTTTCCCAACATGGGAATGAGTTCCCATCTTTTCATGATGGAATGTGTAATGTGGAAAACCATCTCACCTTGGGCTCGACTAGCTGCTCAGGAGCAAAAGCCAAGAGTAAGTTGGAGATTTCTGGCCCATCTGCCCTGGAAAAGGTGATTGCAGGAGGGGTTTTTTTCATAATCCACCTACAATTAATTTCCCTCTTTTGGCTGGTGCTCAAAGCCATTCGAGCTGGCAACTCCAACATTCTGTCTTGGACCTATTTACTGCAGTCAGAAACTGCCTCACAAGATAAAAGACCAATATACGTTTTGTTTAAGAAAACACATGCCTTTTATAGGCTGCAGTACATGATGTTTGCAACAAGAGGAATAAAGTTGTGTAAGTATTATTTTCTATGATGTTGGTGTTATTTTTTTAAACTGCCTAAGCTTCTGATTTTACCCTGGCTGCCAGCACAGGTTTTGTTTTTGGTTTTAAGCTGCTGGGAATTTTTTTCAGCACATTATTAATATTAAAGTGATTTCCAAGGCAGTATTTTCCAGTTAAGTTCATGATTTACTTGGGATTTCATTGTTACTTAGGGGAAGTCACAACAGAACAAGTCACACAGAACAACTACTAAATAAATTTCTATTTACAGATTTTTTTTCTCCCTGTGTGTTAACGTAACCAGCCCTGAATACTGGTTGATAACTGGTCTCTTGGGGGTGGTAGGAGGCCATTCATCATCCCTCACCCCTGGTCCTCACCCACATTTTTGTGACCAAGTTAAAAACTCAGAAAAGGTTACAGGAGTCTTCAAAGGAAAAGGTGCAGACTTAAGTAAATGAGGCTTGGGATACATTCTCATGAGACCAGAGACCATCTGACCCAGCAATTGGCACATTTGGGCTGCTTCAGGTATCTTGTGATTATTGAATGCACCAAGAGAACCAACAGTACTTCTTCAAAAATTTTAAGATGTTGTTATTTGGAGGACATTCATTTAAACATGCCCCACTATAAACTGTATCACTGCATATATAAAGTTATCAGTATCAATAACTGACAGCATAAGCCAACTTTGCTGGTGTGAACACATCTTAGCCCCTGGATTCCTGAATAGGGTGTTTTACTAGATTCAGTTTTGTCTGTTAATTCAGCATTTGGCTCTTTGAATGACCTACAAGTGGTTTGAAATATGGATTTTAGAAGGTGTTTAAAATTATCTGGACTTCTCCCAAATCAGACTTGCTGAGGATGGGGCTGCAGAACTGTGTATTTTCCTAACTCGACCTTGGAGGAGGAGTAGGGCTTTTATCCTCAGAGTAGGTAGGAAGGGCATTCCAAGGAGCAAACTGGTTTGGGTGAAAGGCATGGGTTCAAGAAAGATGATGTTTTTTTGGTTGCTTTTTGCTGCAGAATTTCTTAGAGCCTTTTATATGCTGATGAGCATTGTGAATCATCATGGGAGTATGACGTGTAGCCTTTCCCAAACCTATTTGAACTTAGCTTCCTTGGTCATAAAACAAGTGTCCCTTCAAACATAGTTTAGGAAACTCTCAGCTGAGGAAATGAGAAGATGAAATGGAGAGAACTCCCTGTTAACACTTCCTGAGCTCTTAGTAACACAAGGGAATGGAAAGCAAACCCCTGTGTTTCCTTCACCAGAAGCCACAGGCCAGACTTCTGCCAGGTCAGCCTTGCTCTCTGGGTGCTGAGTGAGGAGCCCCTGGCCTATTTGAGATGCTGCATTCAGTAGTCCTGACAACTTCAAGAGGAGAAGAGAATACATTTTCCAAATTGCCAAAAAAAAAAAAAGGGGGGGGGGCCGCAAAATTGGGACGAGAGCCATTTGTAGGGATAAGTAGAATGGCTTTGACTTTTCTGCCACTAGACCAGCCTGGGAAAACACAGAGACCTGAAAGCTGAATGTTAAGAAGGAAGTCCATCCAAGACTCAGATTTTCGTCTGTTCTGTTTCTCACAAGCTGTGTGACCTTGGGCAAGTACTTTACCAGTCTAAATCTCCATTTTGTTTTATCTAAAAATTGAGTGGCCTACCTACCCATGGAGTCTCTGAGGAAAAAAGTGAAATCAAGTGTGTAAGGTACTCAGGTCAGAGCCCAGAGCTTGGTAGAGACTGACTTAGCTGAATAAAACATTCCTTCCTTCTTCCCCTGGATCTGAAGATGAAAGCAACTTCCCTGAACCTGACTTCAATTCAAGAAGCTTTCACTGTGTCCTCAGCCAGAGGAGAACCAGCATCCTGAGCTCAGCCCATAGCATGAGGCCCGACCAGAGAAGGTGTTCAATAAGTATTTTTGTGTGACTGAACAGTCGTATGTGAATCAAAAAGAGAAAGGACCTTGGATCCACAGAGGAAGAAGTGACTCAGGTAGTCTTCTAGTCTTCCCGTACATGGAGCATTGGTGGAAACTCTTTTGGTTTCTCTATCCATTATTTGATCTTCCCCAAGGGAGTCCCTCTGACAGTTTGCCGGACAACCTTTTTGTGGGGGGACAGTCACTTCCTGTCTCCAATATCTAAGAACAGACACAGCTGACTTCAGGAGGATGTCATTCTCTGTACTGTCTGCGAGTAGGTGTGGGAGTTTGTCTGCTGCCCTGTCCATGCTTGTGAGTGGAGAAGGGGATTCGGAGTCTCCACAGTAACCCCACTCATATCTTTCACATCACCCATGTGATGTACAAGCCCCATGATTCAGGGTAAAACGCTCAGTCTTAGCCCCAGGCCTATACATGTAACCAAGCACTTAAAGAGAACTTTATTATAGAGATGAGACTTTTGAAAATAGCCAGAGAAAAGTAGTTAGCATCTAATTTATGAAATGAAATCATAGGTTCTCCCCATATTTAGTGTTTTCATTGGTAAAACAATTATACTGCTTTCAATCCTTATTAACTCTCCTACAGGCAACATTTATCGGTATCCCCCATGACAACATAATTAGTATTCTAAGGATATTTTTCACCAGCTGCTTATGTCTTCAAGTTAAAAGTCAACAGCTAAATATATAGCATGGCAAGAGCATAAACACTGAAATTGATTTTAGTACTCAAAACGACTTGATTATCTATATTTATAGCTGTAATTAGAGAAAGGCTTAATGCCTTATATAATCGGTTCTTTATTGAAAGTTTCATGACAGAGGATTTGATGCTAATTCACCTTGTAGCATCAAGGAACGAGCACCGATTTTAAGCAACACCATTGGCTTTAGCTTCTGGGTTCATTAACTACAAAATATGTTGCCCTATATCATATATAGTACATTAAGGGCTCTTTATTGAGCAGCTTTCAAAGGAGTTTCTATTTCAATTTGCTAACATAATATACGCCTTTCCCCAGTGCCTGGTTGGCTATTTTGGTCTAGGGAATGAGTGACGCTTTTTTTATTATTATTAGAAAAATAATGTTAATTCTGTATAATGTTGATAACATCTCTATCGCAGAGAAATTTCATCTTTTCTACATGAAAGACTTTTTTATCTGCAGGACTTTTAGAACCCATTTCTACATCTTTATGGTATTCTCTCTGTATCTCTGAAATTGGAGAATTTTTCCCCCGAAGTTTTATTTTTGAAAAGTAAAATTTCCTAGTAAAGGTACTAGCCAGGAGTTATCGAGCACTTACTATGTCCCAGACCCTTTATGAAGTATACATATTATGTCATCTTATCTTTGTAACGACCTGATGAGGCCACCCTATTATGTGTCTGTTTCACAGATGATGAAATTGAGAGAAGTGACTGATCCAGGATGACCCTGCAGTAAGTGGTGGTTCAGGCAGCCTGGCTTCTGAGAATGAACTCCTGACCTCCCATTACAGCCGCAGACTAGTCAAAGTGAATTCCCGGTGCTCAGACCATTGCCTGCTCCTTCCCCATGGTTTTCCTTCTCTTTATTTATTTATTTTTATTTTTTTTTAATGTTTATTTTTTGAGATAGAGACAAGAGTGTAAGCAGGGGAGGCACAGAGAGAGAGGGAGACACAGAATCCGAAGCAGACTCCAGGCTCTGAGCTGTCAGCAGAGAGCCAGACGCGGGGCTCAAACTCACAAACCACGAGATCGTGATCTGAGCCACAATCGAATGCTTAACCGACTGAGCCACCCAGGCACCCCTTCTTTTCTTCTTAGCATCAACAAACACACATTATATATGCATGTATACGTATATATGTGTGTCATGTATATGCATAAATGTAGTTATATGCATTCACATATACTACATGGAAAGAACATAAACAGTAACTTCAATTTGGCAATTGAAGACCACTTCATTATATTTGTAGCTCTAATTACTTAGGTGATATACACATAATCCTCTGTGCCTCAGTGTCATTTTAGAAATTTTCACACATATTTTCATATAAACCATTATTGTCATGATCTCATTTATCCTTAGGTTAGCCCTGAGAGATTGACAGGTCCTGTGTTCTTTGGCTTAGTTCAGCAATGAAATGATTTATCCCTGGTGAGTTCACTACTTGTAGCAGAACTCAAACCAGAACCTCCTCGCTCCAGCTGTTATTCCAGAATATCAGAATGCCTTGTTGCCTTTCATAGGCCATCAAACAAATAGTAGTTCTCTGGACTATGCAGAGGCTTAACAGATAGAAATAAAGGAACAAACAGTGAGTCAGAAATGCAACATGAAAGTCAGGCACAGTGTTTGTGTAGTAAAGTTTCACTCTTTTGAGGAATCCACCATCTTTGTTTTCCTCAATTTCTGACCACGTGGCTAACTAGGGCTAAACTCTAGCCCTAGTTATCACCCCAGAGTGTTATAGGACACATGGATATTGGTGCGATTCACCCCACCCCTGCAACTAGATTATGAGTTCACCTCTGTAATCCAGTGTTTAGCACAGAGCCTGGCAGCAGAAGGTACTCAAATATTTATCCACTCATTTATTTGTTTTACATAAATGTTTGCTGAATCTGTCATTGGCAATTAGAAAAGATATAGGGAAAGAGAAAGGGGGAAGAAACTAGGGACCTAAATCCCAATTTTAACTACCTTTCCATAGGACTGGTCTCCATCACCTTTCTGATCCCCCTGCCCCAAATACCAAACTTTGGAAAAATTCCTAGGTGTTCCACTTTCCAAGAACAGGCCAGGGCAGGGCTGGTAGTCTCAGAAATGGTCTACAAAAAAGTTCTTTGGGGACTTAATGTGCCCTCCAGGACAGTGGAACCTGTAAAACTTATAGGAGGGAATTCTAGGGAGGAGACCAGTATGGCAAAGCAAACTGCTTCTTCCCACCACAGAGTTAAAAAACAATATCCAGCCTTTAGGTTGTGGGAAAGAGAATGGTGAAATCATTCTCTGTCTGGCACAGTTGCAGACTATTAAGTCGTTTGGGAAATGTGGACTTGTACCAATCTACGAGATTGGCCATGGCCATTTTAATATGTTTTTGAAAATCAGCGAGTGCTTAAAAACTTGTAGTAAAAGCCCTAATAAACTAAATTAGACCAGGACTCTGCCAGAATTGTATTTACCTCTTGAAGTGGAAGGTTAGGAAACCATGTTCAAAATTAAAGTGAAAAAAGAGAGAGAGAGAGAGAGAGGAGAAAGAGCAACGCAACAGATCTGTGTGTTTAGGGAGTTGCTTGGTTAAAAGAACGAACTGTCCCCTCTCAAAAGCAGCTCATTTTCAAAGTGACAGGTGAGTGCTTTCAATGACACACAGTTTTCATGAATGATGCCACCCGCCATCCCCCTTTTTGGCTTTTGTTTTGTTTTATGAGTCTTATTTGTTTTTACAAGGGTAAGTTTGGAGGGGGAGGGGCGTAGTTACTGCAGCCAGAAGAATAAATGCTTTGTGCATTGTGCATATGCCCATGTAGTATACTGAACAAGTACTAATAAGAATAAAATGATTGGAGCAAATAAAATCACATATGCTTTTTAGTCACCTGGGAGAGGGGCTGTGCCAGCCTTTTTGAGCACATAAAATTCATAATTCTTCACATCTGAATAGCATTATAGAATTTATAAAGCTCTTTCACCTATATTATCACGCTTGATCCTCAACGGCGTGGTGAGTCAGGAATGATCTGTGTGGTTATCCCATTTTACAGTTCAGGAAAGGGTAAGTGGTTTGTCCAAGTCATGGAGCTACTAGGAGTCAGTCAACACTTCCAACACTCACCCCAGAGCATTCCACTTTGTCCATTGTGACACATGGGATCAGTGGTATGAAACTGAGCAAAGATGTCTAAGGTCACTTTGTGTAGACACAGGAGATGGACATCATCTGTCTCCCTGGACAACAGGGAAAGTGTCTACACCAGGAGAAAATCATGGAACTAAGGTTTTATAGAGCCCAGTTCTGACACAGGCTAGCTGTGTCTCTGCTTGAGACATGTATGCACAATATGACATTCTACTTCCAGAAAGTGTCATTAAACATCACATGAAACTAATGTAAGTTATTATGCCTGTTGAAACCTTCTAAGAACTCACTGGCTTTGAGACCACTTTTCTGTCCATATTAATGAGGAGCCTGGTGTATTGGTTTCCTATCATACATTGCCACAAACAGTGACTTAAAACAATACATGTGTACTCGGTTACAGTTCTGGAGGTCACAAGGCTAAAATCGAGGGTTCAGCAGGGCTGCGTTCCTTCTAGGGGGTTGCCTTTTCAGCATCTAGAGGCACTGGCACTTAGCTTGTGGCCCCTTCCTTATCCCATTATCACATCTCCTACTGTTTCCTCCTGCCCCCCCCCCCCCTTTACAGGGACCCTTATGATTATATAGGGCCTACTTGTGTAATACAACATAATCTTGCCATCTCAAAATCCTTAACTTAATTCCACCTGCAAAGTCTCTTCTACTGTGTTTGATATCCAGGGATTAGAGCCTGGACATGTTTGGGGAGTCATTATTCAGCCTACCACAGCTGGGGTTGACAAAATTTGAGACTGAATTTGTATCTTGCACTCTGTCATTCACAAATAGAATGATAAAGTTCACCAGTGTAAACTGGCCATCCTTCTCCCTCCTCCCCACTGTCCACCTGTATCCTCTGTCAATAAGCATCATGCAGGCAGCCGGAGACTTTTCATAATGAGAAAGAGGACAGAGACAGAGGACAGCTTAGAAGTTTAGGAGCAAGCACATCTCTTAGCCTCTCTTTTTGTATAGGAAAGAATGTTTAATCACCACATGTTGACAGCTTACCCTGAGAGTGTTAATGTTCCTTTGGCCTTCGAACCCTGCCATCTAGATTGGCATCTTCCTCAGCTCTCCCAGGAAGTTGGACACCCTCTCTGGTGCTTCTGGGCACCTGGACCACAACACTGACTTGTAATTTGGAAATCATGTTTTTCTCCCTCACGGGACTCTGCTCCATGAAGGCTGGGTCTGGTTTGTCTCTGTATATTCAAGGATCTGTCTAGCTCCTGCAGGTAAGCCCTTGATAAATGTTTGTGGGATGAGTGTGTTTTAGAGGATGTTATTTTACCTCGTCATGGTACCAGAGGAAAACTCAGTTTTCCATCCTCTCCTTTCCTGGCCTTCATCTTCAGGGCCCTCATTTCAGTTCTGCTGTTATTGACAATGTTTTGCCTCTTGTCAAACACCCAGTCTTTACTTAGAAAACTGGCTCTGTGTTTTTTAAGTCCTGAAAACCCAGGGCCCAGAGGAAGCAGAGGCTTCTACACTGAAAGCCAAAAGAATAATTCGGAGCCTATTTCCTTCTCCCAAAGTAGACGATAGGGTATGGAAGCAACCGGACTCAGAGAGAGTGACTCTCTCAGCATATTATTCTCTTTGCTCTGTGAATGCTTACAGGTCTGCACCTCCTGTTTAGTAACAGGGCATCTATCTCCATCCATGTGATGGGTCTTTCCATGCATATCTTCCTAAAATGAAGAGAAGAAACAAAATGCATGGGCATTACCGACAAGTAGTATGTAGATACATCACCATGGTTGTTATTAGTTCCACCCTTGAGACTTTATTACTACCTCTTGTTAAAATAAAAGTGGATACTTGACAAGAAAAATCTAGTATTGAGGAGGACATCCAAAATTTGTAATTATGACTGCATTTGGGGAACATGTAAATGCAAGAAACGATGATTTCCTCTATATACTCACTCAAGGAGATGTACTTGGGAGCAAAGTGAAAGATCCAGTCAGACTGGATCAAGTGCCTTTCAACCCTGAGGTCAAGATCCCCGATGCCCTTTTTTCTTTTTGAGCCACCAGAGCTGTTGTGGCACCTAATAGAATATTAAATACTTAGAGAAAAAAATTGTGGCCAATCAGCAGTGCCATGCACATTGTGTCATACAAATTTCAAACCTTTCTAACCTGACACTTGGACTAATTTCTATTGTGAGCAGGACTAATTCCTATTGTGAGCAGGTCTAAGTGTGGCTTGCTCAGAACTGTGCTAGAAGCCATGCAAGCTGCTGGCCAGCCATTCTTTGCTGGCACAGCTTTACTGCCGGGTAGTTCCTAGTACTCCATAAAAAACACGTGTGTGCGTTGGTTCAAATGAAAGAAGATTTGTCTCCCAGGAAAACCATTGAAACATGGAGAGACTGCAATCTCATTTTCAAATATTAGCTTTCATTTTATGACAGATCATGCTGTTTCATGCAGCATATCTATATTAAAGAGCACGAACAAGTCTGCCTTGTTCTGTTCCGGGCCTGTCCCTCTCTAATGTGCATTTATAAAAACACAGACATATCTGATTCCACACACACTGTACAATATTTTATCGATTACAGTGAAACGTAGTTATATCATATTTCCAGGGACTGAGAAAAGAAAACATAGAAAGTGGGAAACACTGAATTTGATTATGCTAGGCATGGAGTTTAAAGACCTGAATTGTGGGGAGGTCTTGTATGTGGGAATAATGAAAATAGGTTTTACTAAAAAAAAAAAAAAAAAAAAACCCACCCGTTTATGAACCATCTGACATATCCCCAGCATACTCCTTTGTGTCTAGACACACAGTACGTAGGGCAGGCTACTTTTCTTTTTCAGATCCTTCTTCTGCTCTCTTTCCCTACTGCCAAGCTTTAGTTAAGAGTCCTGAAGTCTCTGGTCCAGATTATTCCAATGGTTTTCTAACTAGCTTCCAGGTGCCCCTTCCTCTGTGGTCAGCAAACATTCTGCAAAAGACAAATCTACGTTTAAAAACTTTGAAGTCTCCTGATGTGCTGGACTGACATAGCTCGAGTCCCTTAAACCACCCAGAAAATAATTTAAGCTCCAAGATCAGATAAATGTTTGCCTTTATTTTCTTCTTTTCTGTCAAATTCTCACATTTAACTATTTTAATGCATCGGGCAATTAGTGTTTCCAATGAGGTAACTTTTTTTTTTACCAAATAGATTTCCAACCTTGTCTTTATCAATCCTTCTCTCCCAACTCTGATCCATGTTTTCTCTCATGACGTGTGAGTAGGTGTTTCAGACACCAGGGTCTGTTTCTGGGTTCTCTGCTCTACTCTTATCTTCTCTGCTTATTTCTTCCCAAACACAATTCTGATGGAAGGAAGTCATTTTTGCATTGTTTTAATGTCAGGTAGGTATAGCAACTCCCTTCATTAGTACAGTCTCTTAAATTTTTCTAGCTGTTATTAGTTTTTTTTCTTCAAGTAAGTGTTAGAATCATTTTTGAAGTGATTATATGTATTTACATGTCCTGCAGAAGTCTTGATTATCATGTCATTAGTCCTAAAAATGAATTTTGAGAAAATTTACATCTTTACATTATTTGGTCTTCTCATATAGAAACATGGCACGACTGCTCATCTTTTCATCTCCTTTTATGTCTCTAATAATGTTAAATTTGCTTTTTATGTGAGCCCAAGATATCTTATGGTTTTGTAGTTTTTTCTCAGTTGCTTTATATTTTTGATGGTCTTCCAGATGCAATCTTTTCCCATTATATTTTCTAGCTGGTTATTGCTATTACAAAAGAAAACTACTGACTTTTTAATGTTTATTTCATACTTAATGACCTTACTGAACTCATCTATTCCAATATTTTTTTGGATGATTCTCCTGGGTTTCTTAAGAGGATATTTTCTGAAAATAGTGATATATATTTTTTCTTTTCCAGTAGGCAAAGGTCATACACCTCATTTCTGTTCCGGTTCTCATTACATGGGCTTGATCTTCCAGAACAATGTGAAATCACAAACTCAACTTTGATCCCCCACCTTTGATGCATTCTCTCCCCACCACTACCCCCAAATATCCTCACTTTTCCTGGCATTTTCACTTGACTCTCCTTAGTGAATTTCAACATCTCTTGGTGTGTTGGTAACTTTCCCATACTGACCCCATGGAACTTCATCTACTAGTCAGCCAGGTGCACCAGCAAGCGTGGCCAAATAAAATACAGACATGCAGTTCAATTTGAATTTTAGGTAAGCAACAAATATATTTTTGGCATAAGTATGTCCCATGCAATATTTGGGACAACTTATAATAAGAAAATCACTTGTTGGGGCGCCTGGGTGGCTCAGTTCATTAGGTGTCCGACTTCAGCTCAGGTCATGATCTCACGGTTTGTGGGTTTGAGTCCCATGTCAGGCTCTGTGCTGACAGCTCAGAGCCTGGAGCCTGCTTTGGATTCTGTGTCTCCCTTTCTGCCCCTCCTCTGCTCATGCTCTGTCTCTCTCTATCTCTCAAGAATAAATGAACATTAAAAAAAAATTTTTTAATCACCTGTTATTTATCTGAAATTCAGATTTAACAGGGAGCCCTGTGTTTTTTTATTTGGTAAATATGGAAACTTTAGTGCCAGTTCCAACTGCTAAGCCAATTAGGCCAAGTTTACCTCTATGATCCCATGGCTCTATGCTTATATGTGTAGATATCTATTATCATTTTTTAATATTCTACCATAATGATATGTTCATAGGGTACTTCATATCCCCAGAACCTTGTAGTAGCTGACATATCCTACCATTTAATGTGTTTGTTAAATGAATTAAAAATATATATGAATAATGGCCAACAGATCATCAATATTTATTGAGTATTACTGGAACACATGTACTGTAAAATGTTTTCTTCTTAAATAGAGGAACAAAAAGGTGTGTGGTGTCAGAGCATCCAGGGAAAAGACAAAAGTACAGCCACTTTTCCAGATTTCCAGACTGGATTTTTTTTTTAATCCAGAAGATAAGTAAGCATATCACTTTACTTTGGATATTTGAAAGAGCCATGAGCACTGGAGTAGAGTCAGGAAATTTTGGATCTAATCCTGACTCTACCACGAATTAACTATTTGACCATGGGCAAGTCGCTTCACTTTCCTGGGCCTCAGTTTCTTCGTCTTAAGAGTAGAATAGGAATGGCTGTCAAATTCTTTAGTGGTAAAGTCACCCAAAAATGAGATATTACACAGAACCCCAATATCTAATACAGGTAAAGGTAGAACTCTTCTGGTTGAAAACATAACAGGTCCAGCATCTCCAATTCAACTCCTTGTTGCCTTCCTGAGTAGTCCCATAAGCAACTCTATAACCCAACACCATTGGGCTAGACAGACTTCAAGGCCAGCATACCATCCCACTTTAATATATGTTATGTGTTACTGTAGCATCGTACCCAGGTATAGATTACCTGAGAGTGAATGGGTACACACATGTATAGACAGTAACATCAGAAGTAACCAATGCTTGACTTCTGCAGTCTTTGATGAAAAGGAGGGGGGCGCCTGGGTGGCTCAGTCGGTTAAGCGGCCGACTTCGGCTCAGGTCATGATCTCACGGTTCGTGAGTTCGAGCCCCGCATCAGGCTCTGTGCTGACAGCTCAGAGCCTGGAGCCTGTTTCAGATTCTGTGTCTCCCTCTCTCTGACCTTCCCCCATTCATGCTCTGTCTCTCTCTGTCTCAAAAGTAAATAAATGTTAAAAAAAAAAAAAAAAAAAAAGAAAAGGAGGAAAACTACTAGTCTGAAAGCATCCCAACTTTCTAGAGTTACACTCTTATCTAATGAAAGCATCCCAACTTTCTAGAGTTACACTCTTATCTAATGAGGATAGATAGTCATGGTGGTGAGCTGGGATCATGAGAAAATCATTACAGACAAGATTAACTTCTGTTACGTATGCTGTGCTCCCCCTTGTGTCTCCCCAGAGTAGCCCCAGTCTGTGGGAGAGATTGCTGCTGTCGCCTCGTAAGAGGTCTACCTGTGTCTCTGCTGTGGGGCCCCACAGTCTGACCACCCTGCCTCCTCAGTAATGACCCTTCCTAAATGTACTTCTGGTCACATCACACTCATTACAGCCTTTCCACCACTACCATTCCCTAAATGCCTTCAACAACTTGACTCTCCATTGCTCTGAAAGTATACAATCCTCAGTGAAACCTAGCATATCCTACATACCTCTCCAGCATTTTCTCTGCTCCTCAAATCCACACCCCATCCACCATCAGGCCTTTACACATGCTGTGCCTCTGCCTAGAAAACTCTCCCCTTCTTCTTTTCATAGTCAACACCTGCTCATCCTTCAGAGCTCTGCTTCCTCAGCTCTGAGGAGACCACCCTATTATAAGCTGACATGCAGTTCCATATCCTTCCTCTCCATCACCTGTTTGTGTACTTATGTGATCAGTGTCTGCCCTCCTTACCAAACCGTAAACTCCATGAAAGGTCAGCACAGGGCCTGACATGTAATTCACTTTTAATATATATTTGTTGATTAAACTACTAAAGAGCTAGGAAAAACTATTCACACCTTTTACAAAAATGTGCCACAAGCATTAAGAATTAATGAGTGCTTTGGTGAATCAAAAGTAACTTGTAGAAAACAAAAATTTAGCCAATCTGGGATATCGAATTCTCTATTCATCTCTGATAGTTGTGCCTTAATGTTTTATTCATACCAGCCAGGAGGAGGGAAAAACCACTCTAGGATTTTTAACACAGGGGATTTAATCGAAGGGATTGGTTTCATAGGGATAAAAATCTGAAACTAGTACTAGTTATATGACCTCCTTCATCTGCAAAGGAGCCAAGAAAGCAACCCTCCATGTACTTAGAAGGTAGAGAGTCAGAAATACTTGGCCAAAAGCATGAATGAGTACTGTGGCACACAGTAAAAATTACTGGGTGAAATAAATAATAAAGTTAAAATCATGGGTTTAGAATATAAGACAGGCACAACCTCGCCAGGCATATCTATTTTTCTAAATAAAACTATATAACTAGAAAAGGGGGCTGGTAGTGAGACACAAATTGGGAGGGAGAGGGGCAAGAAATGGATGAACTTTCAGACTATGCCTGATTTCTTCTCTGAAATATTACCTAAGTTATGCCTCTCAGAAAACCAGGCACTGTTTATGATCATACATAACTTGCTGGAAACCACTGTCGTGACATAGACATTTCAAAGCCCACGATCAAGACCTCCTGTGAGTTCTGTCCCTCTGTCTCCTTCCTACTCACAATCCCAGCACCACTGGTTTTGACAATTTAATATTACACCCTTTCTGGCTCCATTCTCTTGGACAAAGACATTTTTGGCTGCAGACGGAGGCTTACAAACCACTGTATTTTCATGACCAAATGAAGAGTTTATTTCTCCAATGTACAAAGAGGTGATTACCCAGAGACTTGTCCCCAAAAGCACTCTTAAGATCAAAGACCTTAGCTGAGCTACTGAAGTGTTAATTGGCCAAATACAATTGTCAAAAATTAGTTTCTATGTGAACCAATTAAAACAAGATAATTGGGAGTTGTCAGCACTTCTAAATATTTATACCAGTTGATGCAAATATTTATTTACATATCATCTGTTTGCAATTTTTATCACTTCTGCTCTCTGCAAAGCTGCTCATAAACCATTAGATCATGTCTCTTTATGCTTAAATTAAAATCTAAACTTATTCTAGTCAACTGACAGAAAGCTAAAATATTTTTGTTCAAATTCTTTGGACAATGTGTATTTTTGACAATGTGTTTATATTCCTCATTTGTAATGGAAAGTGATACTGTAGCCATCCTTTCAAAGGGAGATTTCTGATTTTTTTCATAGCCAGTTCATTCTATTTTCCCATGTGGTATTCATTAAGGCAATTCCTAACTTTGTTGATTTTCATTATTATCTATAGAGTGTTAAAATGTGCTTTCACACTTCTGCAAACAGTTAGCAATATCAGCCCAACTTTTGGGCATTCTTTCTATGACTGCACATCAAATCTATGCTAGTCCTAAAATGTCACCCCTGCCCCCACCTCACCCTAAAAATCCTTTCTCCAGTCACACGTCTTTCAACCACCTCAAAGCACATCTTTACTCGCACCTTCCTTATCATTTTGTAATTTGTTTACCTATCTTCTTCTCTTGTCTTCAAAAAATAAAGTTCCCTATGACTTTCTAATGCTAACACTTGCATTAAAATACTTAAAATTGATAAAGTTTATTATTTCTGTTATATGTGACACTCAAATGAATAATGAAAAACTTTGGAGAAAATTCCCTCCACTTAAAAATGACCTCGGTATGGGGGCTCCTGGGTGGCTTAGTCAGTTAATCATCTGACTCTTGGTTTCAGCTCAGATCATGATCTCACAGTCTGTGAGTTTGAGCCCCATTTCAGGCTCTGCACTGACAGTGTGGAGCCTGTTTGGGATTCTCTCTCTCCCTCTCTCTCTGCCCCTCCCATACTCTTTCTTTCTCTCTCAAAAATAAGTAAAGTTAAAAAAAAGAATGACCTCAGTATGCATTCTTATATAGTTCCATCTATAGTTTCATCAGTGATTAGTATGTTACTTGCTTTTGTGTGTTCATGTAATTGTGGTATTGTATATTCAATTCTGTTAATATATTTTCATTTACCATAATACTATAGGCATTTCCTTTATGTAATTTCAATTCTTCATTAAGTTTTTTTTTTGATGGTTATATGATAGTCTCTTAGTATACAGATGCATCATGATTTAGTTGAACCATCTCTTACTGGATTAGAGAAGCATTGGAAGGAGTTTGGTGCCTGAATCTGATTATTTGATCCCTCTTCCTGCAGAAGGAAAACATGCACAGAGAACAACAGAGGTAGAGGGGATACAAAGTTCCGGATTCACATTGTGGTTATCAGCTATGGATCATAGCAAAATGCTATGTATTATCCAGGGAGAAGTTCACAGAAAAAAATTGGAGAAAAAAAAGAAAATGTTCTTGGTTTCAACTTTGTAAGAATGCCCATCTATAATTCATGACCTGGGAGCATAAACAATTGAACTTAGAAATTTTGCGCCAAGAGATGAGAAGAAAGAAATTCTTTGTAACACCAGACTAACCATATCCTTGGAGGCAAAGAGAGAAGGGGAAATCTTCCCATACACTCTGTTTCCTCTCTCAGAGACTGGCATTTGAGACCTCCTAGTCTCATAAAATTAAGAAATTTCAGTGGTGGCCCTCATCTCCATGTCTTCTCGTGTCTCTGTTCTATGCTGTGTATCCTTTTAATTTTTAATCCGTGGTTGAGCCCTACACTTTGCCCCTCGCCCCAGTACTGAAGTGGGCTGAGTGGGTGGGCTCTTTACAATGACTCAGCTTTTTCTCCCTCTTGGAATAAGGTGGTCAAGAGAGAGAAGCACCTGTTTGAACAAAGGCTATGCCTTCCCCAGGATCTCAATGTCTTGCTCTACTTTTTGTATTTCTCCATCTGTCAAAAGACCCCAGGGAGCAATGTCTACTGTCTTTGATTCCTACACTGGAATCCTGTACAACACTGGTTCTCTAAATATGATGACATCGGTGCATCACCTGGGAAATTGTTAGAAATGCAGATTCTCAAGCTTCACCCAGATCTGTTGTATTGGAATCTCAGGGAGTAGGACACAGAAATCGGAGTTTAAGAACCATTGCTGTAGACCTACCTCTGAATGATACGGCTTTCTTGCTTGCATTTTTCTCTTAATAGGCACTTGCCTTCAACAGATCCCCTAAGACTTGATGGTGCAGCTGCAGATTGCGTGCTCAAGTGGGAAGTTATCTTTTACCATGTGCTCTTCCTCCCTAATTTGCCTTTGCTTAATTTTTAAATTTCTAGACTTTGAGAAAATTATGCTATTCCATTGGTAGTAAGAACTTTTATCTCTGCCACCTTATCCCTCTACAGTAGCAAATGCCTCTAGTGTTTCATTTGCCTTCTCCTTCTCCACTCTTTTCAAACAAACTCAGCTGTTTTTAAAAGTGTAATATGCTTCCTAACTTGACTCCCTACCTTCTCCATATGTGGTGTTAATACCCTTGGCTGGATCACAGCACCTTCCCCTCATTCTCTTTCTCTTGCTTTCAGCCCCATTCATTTGTTTTCTTCATAGTATTCTAGATTTTGTCCTTTGAGATCCTCCTTAATAAGAGATGTGAAGTCAGCAATTTCAGAAGCTGCCAAAATATCCATAGTTGAAGCAGATCTTGTTCATGGCTAGTTCTCCTAGTTGGATAATTCTGCCCATCAACCCACCATCTGACCCCATCCAGACTCAAGTGTTGTAGCCCAGCCTGGCTTTCCTTAAGGCAGTCTCTTAATCTTAGTAGTACTGACTCTTCAGACTGGATAATTCTTTGTTATGGGGGCTCTTCTGTGTATTGTAAGATGCTTAGTGGCCAAAAGCTCCCCGTCCCCAACTTATGATAATCAAAAAATGCCTCCAGACATTGCCAGATGTTCCTCTGGAGGTCAGGGTACAGTTCACTTCAGGCTGGCTATGTCCTTCTCCCTGAATTGTCCATTAAGGACTGATGCATATGATTTCTAATGGCAACCCACCTGCACCTGCATCATTGCTTCAACACCTGTGTTATCTTGGCACTAGTGAAACAATCCCTGCAGGATTCCATCCCAGTGTTCCTAGTCATCCCTCACAGTCCTGTCCATATGTCATGTAACAACATCCAGCATGGCTCTCCCATCCCTCCATTCAAGCGGCTTCCAGTAGTCCCTCACATCTGGGCATCGTCTGGGGCATTAGTCTCCTTTGTTTTCTTTCTTTAATTTTTGTTGTTTTAAAGCCTCAATCATGCCTCTTTTCTAATTCCCAACGTTAGGAGCATTTAAAATGTTTTAGGTTTGTATCTGTTCAACCTAGCCTCTAAAATCTCTGCATTTCTCCTAAAGAAGTAATTCTTTTTTTAAAAATCTTTTAAATGTTTATTTATTTTTGAGAGAGACAGAGAAAATGTGAGTGGGTTAGGGGCAGAGAGAGAGAGAGAGAGGGAGACACAGAATCCAAAGCAGGCTCCAGGCTCTGAGCTGTCAGCACAGAGCCCGACGCGGGGTTCAAACTCACGAGCTGCAAGATCATGACCTGAGCCTAAGTTGGACATTTAACTGACTGAGCCACCCAGGCGCCCCAAGAAGTAATTCTTTTCCTTCTACTCAGTCATAGCATGTTCCTTCATTTTCTTTCATTTCCAACAGCTCATGTTCTAAATGCAAGATCAAAGCCTGTATTTTAGCCCACTTCCATTCTTCCTTACATCTCTAAGCAAGTCTATCCCAGAAACAGTTCAAGAAAACGGCATTTTATATAAACTTCCTAGCCAAATGCCTGGAGAAATGAATCAGGGACTACACTCCTCTTTAACCATTATTTGAGCCTGTGTCTTTTAAATCCATACCATATCATGTCTTATTTAAGATATAAGCTTAATGGAAAAGAACCCAGTTGAAGACCATTGGCAGAGGAGCCCCAGGAGGCTGTGGGCAAGCCACACAAATCAGGAAACCAGTCTTTCCATAGACCCCCTGGAGCCTGTGGAATTCCAAACAAGATAGAAGGGATCCAAAGTTGGATAAACTGAGTAGTGTTCCCAGTGACTAGCACTAAACCCAGTGACTAAGGCCAGACCACTTACTCTCGTTCTTTCTACTCTAGATGAAATCTAGCTGGATTATTTTATTTTATTTTATTTTATTTTATTTTACTTTACTTTACTTTACTTTACTTTACTTTACTTTACTTTACTTTACTTTAATTTTTGGCTACTTAAAGCCCAAATCACCCAATATTGGCCTCAGCAGCAATTCACTATATGGGCACACCCCATTCACGCAAAAACCTGTCACAGTAGCTGTACCAAGATCTGTGGTCTCACGTCTCTAAGTTCTTTGCTCTCCAGATGTTTGTATTTAATCTTAAGGTTTCCAGACAGTGCACTAATGTGCTGGGGATCATGATGCTATCCCTTCACCTCTTCTTCCTCACTAAATGAGTATCAAAGTATCAACTTCACTGATAGCTGGGGAATATCCAATAAATCTAAAATGTAGGGCAAGTAGGAAACTTCACTGGAGAAACCCAGCCATAGCTTCCCACTACCTTCCACTGAACTGAAGAGACTGGAGCCCAGTGTCAGATTCACATAACTCACCTATCCAGTCATGGCTGGACCTGAGGGAGCACACACCCAACTTGCAGCATTAACATAGGAGCCCAGAATTCTGTGCACACAAGAACCATGGCCCAGTATAGAACCATGGGCTCATGGACATCTGGCTTCCCATGGTCTAATAAGTCAACCTCTTCCTGGATGGAGAAGAAAGGGAAGGAAGAGAAACTAGACATGCTTACTCCAAAATATGTCACTCATGGTGTGCATATAGAAGTCTCCAGGAGAACATGGGGAGGCAGAGGAGACATTTCCCCCTCTCCACACTGACTACTTAGTCTGTCTACACTTATCTTCTGTTTTAAGAAAGCTTTCCTATGTGTCAGATGCTATTTTAAGTGCTTTCCACATAGGAACACATTTAATCTTTCCAGTAATCCTAGGGGAAGGCTAGTGTGATCTCTGGTTTACAGAGAAAGAAATTAAGGCTGAAGTAAAGAATTTGATATCTGAACCGAGGTAATTCAGCTCACCCTGTTCTTACTCAGTGGCTTTCTTTTAGGTCCTCAAATAAGACATGCTCTTTCCTACCTCAGGACTTTTGTATAAGCTGTGCCTCCGCCTATAGTGACCTTGCATTTGCTCCCTTCTCAATAAATTACTCTACCCCAGCTTCTGGATTTCAGTTTAAATAGCCCTTTCTAATAAACAGTCCTAATCTGGTACCCCAGATGAGATCAACATCCCCTGTTTTCATAGACTAGACTCATCACAACTCTTACATTTCAATTTTCTATGCACAGAAAAAAGACAAGTGTCGGAGGGGTTCTAAAATTCTAACAATGGATGCCTTTGAATGATAGAACTGTTGTTATTTTTTTTGTTTGGTTGAATGGTTTTGCGGTTTGTTTTTGCGTTTTGCCTTCTCTATTTTTCAAGTTGTCCAGTGATTAGAATATACACCTTACAAGTGGCGTCATACTAAGTAGTAATGAGGTTTGAGATATGCCAGTGAGTGACTGATCAGCACAAGGCTGCTGATCTTTTGCACTGAGAAATCATTACACTGAGATCAGGGAGCCAGATGGGTCATGAATACAGATATTACAAATACCAAGAAAGGTGGGATACAAGGGAAAACTGAGAGTCCCATGCTGGAGTCAGAGGGAGGCAGAAATGAGGCATGGAGAGCAGCTGATGGTAAAGGGTAAGATGTGGAAAACAGGGTGCAAACAATTATGTGCCACAAGAGCAGCATAAAAAATGGTGGCTCAAGGGCAGATAGATAGAATTTTGCTTTGGAACTAGAAGCAACAGTGGCCCCTATTGGAGACAACTGTGGAGGTGGGAAAGCCTGGTTTCCACTCAGGTGAGGAGATGGACTGAGAAGGCACAGAGGGAAGCTTTCTCGCCTTAGTATAGGGGTCCAGAGAACAAAATGAAAGGGACAAGACAAGGAGGCTAGAAGGGCATGGACTCAAGAGAGGGGGGTCTGAGTGAGATGGGAAAAAAAGAGGCTGACGAAGCTCAAGCATGGGTTTTCCCATGGCACAGGAGGTACAATTACCAGGCATAAAGGAATCAGAAGGCTGAGAACCTGGCTGGGCACAGACAGGGCCAGCTCCATGGACAGACACCTGCTGAAGTAGCATAGAACCCCATGCTTGGTTTAATGCCCTGTCATCACTGTCTTGAAGTTCTTGATCATTTTAGAAGAAGGAGCCCCACCTTTTCATGTTTGCCCTGAGCCCTACAAATTATGTAATGTGTTCCGGGCACAGGTATGGTGATAGAAGCAGCATGGGTGTGGGAGGCTGCTGGGCAGATAGGATCTTATTGGCAGGGAAAGCCTGGAGGTTTATTCATTTAGCTACAAACTATTGAAGAGTGACTATGCATTTAATATTCTGCTAGACACTACAGAGGAGAAAATATGAATAAGAAGTTGCTTAGGTTTGTGCTCTGGTTCATAGGAATTTGAGCCATGGCTTTCCTGCTGTAAGAGTTATAGATCAATATCAATTGAGGTCACTTTTATAAGAAAGAACTTCAGTGTGATTTTTAAGCTTTGTGTATGTGGAGTTCAAGATTTTCCATAAGTGACTTCAAAGGAAATGTTTCATTAAAATTGATGGCTAGAAATGTAAACACTGGCCATTAATTAATCAGCTTTCCTATTATCTATAGTAAATTTGAAAAATACTTCATTCCTCACCAAAAGTCATCTCTTTGACATTTGAATAATTAATCCTTAGAAATTCATTATTTAATTATAAGGTTTGGACAGTAGCCTGTGAGACATGAAAGGGCTCTATGAATCTATATTGTCAGCTGACAGGAGATCAAAATTTGAGAAGTGTTTAAAGTAGAAAATATTGTGAGCCAGATAATATTTTAATGATGTCATGGAGGAAAGATCTGAGAGGAACTGAAGTTTTAAGATATCCTTGGAGTAAAACCTTAGTGAAGTAGCTTGTATTCTGCTTTTTTTATTCTGGCAGGGTTATTACCTTGAAGCCTCTAATGTAGAAATCAGAGACCTTTCTAGAGACTGGTACCAGCTAATCAGAGAGAAGTGACTTCCTAGGCAGTGTGTTCTGCTAGAAAAAACACAAAAAGTTCTAAGTAGGCTTTGTTCCTAAAACAAAGCACTGTAACCCTCTAGACCTCAGTTTACCCATCTGTAAAGAGAGAGACCAGGTGAGAGGATCTCTATGTTGACCTCTGTGCAGTCAAGTCTGAAGAGTCTGTCTAGCCACCTGCCCTTAAGGAATCTAGCATCCCACAGGGAAATTAAGCCTACTGGTAATTCTAGTAAAAGAAATTAACCTCAAAGAATGAAAGTTTTACTGTAGGATGTGGTGAAAGAAGAGGAAGAAACAAAAAGGAAAATATAAGAAGAAAGAGTAGAGGGTGACAATGGCAAGGACAGTGATGTAAGCCCCATGCAGAAAATGTTTGCAAAACCTTGAGAGTGGACGTGCTCACAGCCGCATCTGGCTTGGGGCCCCATTTTCAGACTTTGGGACAATAGGGGAGTCTAGCACCACTGCAGAACAGTGACTAGTTTAGGAATGAATATTAGGCATCCCTGTCATTCAGTGTTCTCCATCTTCCCAGCCATTAGGAATTTCTTTTTTTTTTTTTTTAATATATGAAATTTATTGTCAAATTGGTTTCCATACAACACCCAGTGCTCATCTCAACAGGTGCCCTCCTCAATGCCCATCACCCACTTTCCCCTCCCTCCCATCCTCCATCAGCCCTCAGTTTGTTCTCAGTTTTTAAGAGTCTCTTATGCTTTGGCTCTCTTCCACTCTAACCTCTTTTTTTTTTCCTTCCCGTCCCCCATGGGTTTCTGTTAAGTTTCTCAGGATCCACATAAGAGTGAACACATATGGTAACTGTCTTTCTCTGTATGGCTTATTTCACTTACATAACACTCTCCAGTTCCATCCACGTTGCTACAAAGGGCCATATTTCATTCTTTCTCATTGCCACGTAGTATTCCATTGTGTATATAAACCACAATTTCTTTATCCATTCATTAGTTTATGGACATTTAGGCTCTTTCCATAATTTGTCTATTGTTGAGAGTGCTGCTATAAACATTGGGGTACAAGTGCCCCTATGCATCAGTACTCCTGTATCTCTTGGGCAAATTCCTAGCAGTGCTACTGCTGGGTCATAGGGTAGGTCTATTTTTAATTTTTTGAGGAACCTCCACACTGTTTTCCAGAGCACCAGCCATTAGGAATTTCTCACCATTCTCTTTTCTGTAAGAGATCAGCCCCACTGCTGCTCAACAAGTTGCCCTCAGTTTACTTAGGAATTCAGTTCCTCTCACTTCCTTCTATAACAGAATGTAACTCCCACACCATCTGCTCAAGGTCTAGGCCAACCTTGAATTTGCAAACTCATTAATACGTTCTGTGAAGCAAAAGGTCTGCTCCTCTGGGTTTCACTCTTTAGTGGCATAAAGGACTTAGTAGAGTTCTTCCAAATGCCACCACAGTTTGTCAAAGGGAAAGTCCAGAGCGGTGGTTTGACCTGCGGGGTGGGAGGTAGGAGAATACCGTTGTGTCCCTTGGGGCCATGTGGCAATGTTTGGAGACACTTGGGTTGTCACAATCAGGGGAGGAATAATACTGGCATCTAGTGGGTAGAGGCCAGGGACACTGCTAAACAAATATTCTGTGAGGCACAGGACAGTCACCATAACAAAGAATTATCTGACCCTAAATGTGAGTAGTAACAAGGTTGAGAAACCCTGAAATAGGGATTTGTTTTTCCATCATATGACTAATTCACCCCCCTGTAGAAGGCAAAAGAAGCTAGTCCGTTTGGGTTTAATTTTTTTTTTTCACCATGTTTTGTTCGTTTAAAAACAATTCATACTTATCTTTTTGTCAGTTGAGGGGCTTGAGGTACAGAATTCCTAAATGAGATATGTGTTTCCTAGGGAATAATTACCTAACCTGTGGATTCCTAGAGTTGTTAGTATCTCTAATAAATTAACCTGTTAGGATCTTAACAGTTACATATTCCAATGGCTCTTCTGTTTCAACATGTCCAAGCATTGGCTACAGCTTTGGCTCAGGCCTCCATCCCCTTTCACCTGAATTCTACCTCCTAAGTGAGCCATTAGGTTCAATCCAAACCTGTTCTTTCTCCCGTATTCCCCATCACTGTATGACTATATCACCTACCCAGTGTCCCCTAACCCTTACCTGCCACTCACCTCACATCTAACTGGACTCCTGGTCCTGCAGATACTGCTTCCTTAGCCCCCCTTCCTCCCATCCTGCCTTCTTTCCTTATTTCCTTCCTTCCTTCCTTCCTTCTTTCCTTCCTTCCTTCCTTCCTTCCTTCCTTCCTTCCCATCCATCCATCCATCCATCCATCCATCCATCTTTCTCCCCTGGCTCATTCCCTCAACACTGACATCTGGGTTATTTCAAGAACTCCTCCTGACCACTCTTCCTTTCTCTAGGCAACTTCACTATGAATGCACAGCTATACTGTTACCAGGGTGATGTTTTTGGGTTTTTTTTTAATGTTCGTTTATTTATTTGGAGGCAGAGAGAAAGAGAGAGCATGCATGTACATGTGGGCACAAGCAGGGAAGGGGCAGAGAGAGAATCCCAATCAGGCTCCACACTGTCAGCACAGAGCCCAATGCATGTTCCATCCCACAAACTGAGGGACCATGACCTGAGCTGAAATCAAGTCAGACACTTAACCAACTGAGCCACCCAGGTGCTCCCAGGGTTTTTGACAAAGCAAATCCATTCATACCTCTCCCCTGTGTCAGAACATCTAAATACCTCTCTTGCTTTCAGGCTAAAGTTCAACCCTTTACCTGGATGGAATGATCTGACTGACTCTTGTTTATCTCTGTACCTACTTCTGGTCACTTTTTCACGTGACCTTTGGCTTAGCTCTTTGGAGCCACTTGGTATTGTCATAGCCATGTCCTGTCTCCGTGCCTTTACATGGATTGTTTTTCTTCCAACCTCTTCTGCCTCACACCTGCTCATCTTGGAGTCTCAGCTCCAAAGGTACTCCTCTAAGAGAGCTCCCTTGGATCACTTAGGCCATTGTTCCCCAGGTGTGTCCCTCAGAATGCTTGGAAGAAGGGTTCTTCAGTCCCATACATTCAGGACACTACCACTCCCTAGAATTTGTAATAAATATTTGACTATTAAAACCTCTGAAAAAGATTATACTAGAAAGATCCACTTAACCATCTTTAACCCAGTGTTTCCCAAACGTACTTAACATTTAACTTCTTTCTTCCACAAACCCATTTTGACCCTTCTTTGGAAAAATCTGCCTTAATCTGTTTTAGAAAGAATATCCTTTACTCCTTGAATACCACAGGCCTAGCTCTATCCTAGTGGTTACCACATGTCATTATCATTGTGGAGTCATTTGCTGATAGGCCTTCCATGCAACACAGACCGCAAATGCCTTGGTGATAAAACAGTCACTGTGTTTTGTCAGTGGTTTATATTTAAAACCTAGAACACGTTTTAAATATCTGATGTATTTGGTAAACAAGTACATGGTTGACTAAAAAAAATACCACTTACTTTGTTGCTATTGATAATTAGCATATATTATTTGAGTAGTGTGTGAAATACAATTATTTTGCCAAAATATGTCCATATGAAAGATAGACTACAATTCACAATATTATTGACATGTTTTCTGCGAGTGCCATGTTTATATGAGTCTCTTAATGTCCTTTATCCTGAAGATAAGAGTGTACACTTGGTCTGACATGTCAACTTGGCTTCAATATAGAAATTTCTATGTTGTTTGGGAGTCATTTTTTTGTTACCATTGCTTTGTGTTTTGTTTTTGAGAGGACCATAACTAAAGATTACATCAATTGTGTATACCTTGAAGAGAACGCTTATATTCCCTATTTGCCAGGAGGATGCTGGTAAGTCATAGACCTCCCTATACCACTCAGTGGAGGGGTCCCAGTCTGCCAGCTCACTCACCAAGAAAAGATTCTTCCTTTACCTGCCACCAGTTGCAGACCCATTACTACATAGAAGACCCCCACCCCCACCCCAGCTTACCTGCATATGTGCTGAGGGCCTCTCCTCCCTTACAGATCAGGAGATCTGGATGTGTGCAGACAAGTAGCAGAGTTTGTGGGGAGAGAAAATGCACAAAGCATTAAAAATGACTCAGCAGTTTGAAGAGGGAAAGAACAATGTAATCAGAACAGGTAGCTCTCTGTGAGGTATCCTTAAAGGAAGAAATAAAAAGAACTCTAAAAGAAAGTAACACAAATTCCCAGGGCGACTAGGGAAAGTTATTACAAAGGAACAATCTGAGGGGAAAAAAAAGAATTCTTGGAACTCAAAAACATTGCTAAAAACGGAATTAAGTATATTGAAGCTCAGATGGAAGAATTATCACATAGAGAAGAAAAATGCAAAGAAATAGAAATTATGAATGCAAAATGAAAGATACTTATGAAGGATACTTATTGTTGGTACAGGGTGAAGAGGCTCAACCTTCTTGAAGACTGATGTTCAAAATGCTTTCTCATTGTAAGCTCATTGTCATAGCAAAAAAATCCCAAGAAATTTAAATGTTCACTAATCAATATGGGATTGGTTAAATAAATTAAGGCGTGTCCATAAGTGGATTTCTATTTAGCCACTAAACAAATATACCAACTTGGAATGTATCTCCACAAATATACTAAAAAGAGAACAAAAAGCCATATATAGAGAGAATTATATAACATGACCTTGTTTTTGTTGAAAACATTTTAACCACATGTGTGTATGTGTAAAAAGTTTACATATGTATGTGTGCTTTCATAAGCATAAAAAACACTTTAGAATGATACCCTAACACACTATTGACAGTAATTATCTCTGGGAAATGGGAGGCAAGGTGCTTACCTCTTTATCTACTTTAGAATAAATCTGTGAGGTGAGGCTGTGGACTCTTTTACTTCATTTTAGTGCTTTTGTGTATTTTCCAAATCTTCTGTAGTAAAAACTGCTTCTTTGGAGTGCTTGGGGGGCAGGGAGCTCAGTCAGCTGAACGTCTGACTTCAGCTCAGGTCATGATCTCATGGTTCATAAGTCTGACCCCACATCAGGCTCTCAGCTGTCAGCCTGTTGGTGCAGATCCTGCTTCAGATCCTCTGTCCTGCTCTCTCTCTGCCCTTCCCCTGCTTGTTCTCTCTCTCACTCTCTCAAAAAAATAAATAAATAAAAAGAAACTGCTTCCTTAATTTTTTTAACAGTTAAAGCTGGAAAAAATCAAAGCATAAGAGGTCATTTGTAAGCAAATGTGGCAAGGATATGCAAGGGTTTGCTGCATTCTTGGAAAAGGCAGGGTCAAGACTAGAAAAAGAAAAAAAATGGCAGTGGGATTCCAATACCATAAGAGAAACAATTAGAAATGTTTACAAACTTCTTAAAACACTAGTGGGAAAAACTTAAAAACTACTGTAAGAAGGAAGTGAAAAAGCAATCCACTCTGACTTTTTAAAGAAGAGCCCACTTTGGGTCAAATCAAGACCCAAAGTCAAACACAAAAGAAGTTGGAGATGACATTTCTTGTAACCACTTAAGGAACTAGGACAGAATATTTTGATCCAAATGGAAAGTGTAATTCTTCCTACAGTAATTTTTCAGTTTGGGCTCAATAAAGATAAATCTAAGTGTCATATGTTAAGCACTTAAAATGGGCAAAGTCTCTGCCAAGTCCTCTATATGCATATTCCTCTAAAAAGCACAACAATCTCAGGGGAGGTACAGGTGCTCCTCTTATTTGCCTTTTATAGACAAAGGCAGTGAGATACACAAACATCGATGTATGTATATGTGCTTTCATAAGAATAAAAGGCATAAGGTTAAATAATTGGCAGCACATCACATGGAAATAAGTGGAAGAACCGAGACTCCAACTCATGGCCCTCTGATACCATTGCCTCTGTGTCCAGTGAGAGAACCGAGACTCCAACTCATGGCCCTCTGATACCATTGCCTCTACTTCCAGTGGAAGAACCCAGACTCCAACTCATGACGATCTGATACCATTGCCTCCACCTCCAGTGGGAGAACCGAGACTCCAACTCATGACCCTCTGATACCATTGCCTCTACTTCCAGTGGGAGAACCAAGGCTCCAACTCATGGCCTCTACTTCCAGTGGGAGAACCGAGACTCCAACTCATGAACCTCTGATAACATTACCTCTACTTCCAGTGGGAGAACCCAGACTCCAACTCATGGCCTTCTGATACCATTGCCTCTACTTCCAGTGGGAGAACCAAGACTCCAACTCATGGCCTCTACTTCCAGTGGGAGAACCGAGACTCCAACTCATGGCCCCTACTTCCAGTGGGAGAACCCAGACTCCAACTCATGGCCTTTTGATACCATTGCCTCTACCTCCAGTGAAAGAACAGAGACTCCAACTCATGACCCTCTGATACCATTGCCTCTACCTCCAGTGGGAGAACCGAGACTCCAACTCATGGCCTTCTGATACCATTGCCTCTACTCCCAGTGGAAGAACCAAGACTCCAACTCATGGCCTTCTGATACCATTGCCTCTACCTCCAGTGGGAGAATCGAGACTCCAACTCATGACCCTCTTAGACGACTGCCTGTACCTCCAGTGTGGGAGCCCTGGGCTCTCAAACTCAACATTTGATCCCTGTGCCTATAGCACATAGTCTCAGGTTTTAAAGAACACTTGATCAAAGTGAAGAGGAGTTCGCCATTTATAACATAGTATTATTATTACCTGATAATTAGCATATTCTTCTTTATATAAAACCTGCATCAGTTCATTCTTTTTTTTTTCCCCACTGTGACAATACCACTGACTATGTTGCCTATGCTGTGGCCTTTATCCCCATGACTTATTCATTCTGTAACTGGAAGCCTGTACCTCACCCCTCCCCTTCACCTCTTTTGTCCAGCCCCCCTCCTCTGGAAACTATCAGAATGTTCTCTGAATTTATGGGTATCTTTCTTCTTTTTTAGTTTTTCTGTTTCTTTTCTTTTTTAGATTCCACATACAAGTGAAATCATATGATATTTTTCCTTCTGTCTCTGACTTATTTCACTAAGCATAATACCTTCTAGGTCTCTCCATGTCACAAATGGCAAGAGTACATTCTGTTTTATGGCTGACTAATATTCCAGTGTGTGTGTGTGTGTGTGTGTGTGTGTGTGTGTGTGTGTGTACCACTTCTCTATCTGTTCATCTGCCAATGGACACTTTCTCTGATTTATTTCATGTACTACAATGCCCTCAGGCCCATCTCAGTCCATCTTGTCACAAATCACAAATGGCAGGATTTCCTTCTTTCTCAGGCCGAATAATATTTATAAGTATATTCTATAAATATATAATATATATAATCTTCTTTGTCGATTCATCCATAGATGGACACTTAGATTACTTGAGCTACTTCCATATCTTGGCTCTATAAGTCATGTTGCAATAAACATAGGGGTCCATATATCTTTTTGAATTAGTGGTTTTGTTTCCTTTGGGTAAATACCCAGTAGGTGGAATACTGGATCATATGGTACTTCTATTTTTAATTTTTTGAGGAGCATCCATACTGTTTTCCACAGTGGCCACACCAATTTACATTCCCACCAACAGTGCACAAGGGTTTCTTTTTCTTTACATCCTCGCCAGTGCTTATTATTTCTTGTCTTTTTGATTCTAGCAATTCTGACAGGTGTAAGGTAATATCTCACTGTGGTTCTGATTTGCATTTCCCTGATTATGAGTGATGTTGAGCATTGTTTCATGTGTCTCTTGGCTGTCTGTCTTCTTTGGAAAAATGTCTATTCAGGTCCTCTGCCCATTATTTAATCAGATTATTTGTTTTTCGTTTTTTGGTTTTTTTTTTGTATTGAGTTGTATAAGTGCTTTATATATTTTGGATATGAACCTCTTATCAGAAATGTCATTTGCAAATATCTTCTCCCATTTAGTAGGTTGCCTTTTCATTTGTTGATGGTTTCCTTTGCTGTGCAGAAGTGTTTTATTTTGGTGTAGTCCCAGTAGTTTAATTTTGCTTTTGTTTCACTTGCCCTAGGAAACATAGCTACAAAAATGTTGGTACTGGCATCTGTTCATTTTTAAAGTATTTTTTTAAGTTTATGTATTTATTTTTTTGAGAGAGAGATAGAGAGTGAGCAGGGGAGGGGCAGAAAGAGGGAGAGAGAGAATCCCAAACAGGCTCCTTGCTGTTTCCCCAGAGCCCAATGCGGGGCTCAGTCCCACAAACTGTGAGATCATGACCTGAGCTGAATCCAAGAGTTGGATGCTTAACCAACTGGGCCCCCCGGGGGCCCTGTTCATTCTTAAATTAATTTCCCAGGTAATTAAAAAAAACTGGTCTCAGCACTCCTGGGAATATGTGAAATAGAGAATAAGTATTCCTACCATAGCAATAAGCAAATAAGTAAAATTAACATAAAATAAATTTTTTTCAAAATTCAGAATAAGAAAGTGGTAGCGACTTCATCTCAAAATTTATAATCTTGGACATGTAGGAACTACTTTATTTTATTGTGCATTGTAGAGAGGAATAGATACATAGGAGATTTTATTCCATATGTTATATCATTCAAACAGTTATACTTGCATTGATGCAATTTTTTGCATATTGTGAAAACTTTAAATAGCAGGCAATTCAAACCAGATACTTCAATGAGCATAGAACATTCTGAAATTACTAAGTAGTCTATTTTTTTTAATGAGTGTCAATTGTAGGTTACAGATCATAACCAGATGGGATCAGCCACAGGAACCAGGGTAAGAAGTTAAGATAAACAGGTGATGTGTAGAATCCCTTAGTTGAACACTTTGGCCTAGAGATCAGTTGCTCCAGGACCATCAGTTGATAAATCCCAGTGACTGTCAGAGCATAGGAATCTGAAGTCCTAGCAAGGAGACCAAGAAAATCCAAGGCCTTTGAATAAGATCCATTCCACGTGGATCAGGCCCATGTGTGACCATGACCCAGATGCTGACCTTGCATGTCCTCTGAGGGTGGCTCAGGGGTACTAGGTGGGTGTGGTTCAGGGCAGAGAGATAAGAGGACCTTGCATCTCCACAAGGTGGGAACACGGAGGCAAGGCCTCTGTAACTTAAGTTATCCAGGACTGATATCAGAAGGGCCCCATCTATGATTCTTTAAGGACTCCCATGGTGGAAGAATGGGTTTGGTTGAAGGGTGTGCTAAATAAGGCAAATGGTGGTATTGGTCTCTCGGTCCCTCAAGGAGAACGAGTTCCTCCTGTCCGGGGCCCCATGCCACTGATGATGTCCTTTTGCCTGGTGTGCTCCAGGAACCCCCATTTGGCTTTTTACCTCCCACCCTGAGGTATTCAAACCAGATTCCTTTCTAGGAATTCCTTGAAAGGCTGAATTCCTTTCTAGGGTGGTTAGCAGTAACAAGTGAATCAGTACATGCCAAAGCACCTAGGACAGTTCCTGATGCATTAAGACTCAGCAACATCAACAGGCATTATTAAATATGAATTTTTCTTCAGATATTATCCTAACACTCCCCTCAATCAGACTTCCCTGATTTCTCTTTCCACACTGGATCATCAAAGACCACCTCCCCTCCTCTCTGACCACCTTGTGATTTTGCATTACATCATCATGCGATCCCTCCAAACTGTCCAGTTGTCTCCCCTACCAGACAGATGTTATCATGAGAGCAGGCAGTGTATTCTCAGGGCCTAGCACAGTGTGCTGCACATACCGGGCACTGAATACACATTTAGCAAATGAGTTAATTATTCATTTTAAATGCTCTCTTCTTTAAGAATTCAGGTATTTCTTTTTCTAATGTGGAAATAAGCATAGAAAGCCAAAGCAAGCTTTTATGTTCCTCTGTAGTCTATAAAACCTCACCACCACCCACACTGTACTTGATTGCTTTATTTATTTTGTACCCCAAGAAAAATGATCAGTACCACTGCATTAGGTGGCTTCATAATGCAGTCTCAAGGACAGCTCTGAATAGTTTTCAGGGTAATCAATGATATTGCCATGAAATTGTTGCCCAAATGAAGAAAGAGCTCTTGTCCAGTGAATCCGTGAAGTAACAGACAGTTTTCTTTGTTAATACTTTTGTCACTAAAGAAGAACCTGTTATCTGAAGCAGTAGTAAAAACTTTCCTCAGCAGGTGAGAGCTGTCTAAATTTGTTTCCTAGCAACAAGTTCCTTAGAGGAACTGAAGGGTGCACAATTTGAGAAGAATTTTCAGTACACTTTTTTGTTTGGAGGAGGGAGAGGTGGGGGTGTGTGTTGTCTGTC
Source organism: Panthera onca (assembly GCF_046562875.1). NCBI lineage: Eukaryota > Metazoa > Chordata > Mammalia > Carnivora > Felidae > Panthera > Panthera onca. The sequence continues at coordinate 47,264,961 of NC_138352.1, read as the reverse complement.
AGAGCAGTGTTTCTAACTCCTCCTAGTCGGTGACGCATATGACATCTTATTGAGTCACACCATAGGATCCATCTAAAATAGTCGACTCAATAAAAATGTATCAAGCACCTACCTCATGTAAAGAACTCTGAAAGAAGAACTATGCCGGTTCTTTCTGGGGTCAATAGTTCAATAACTTAATAATTTGTCAGCCTAGGAGCCTCACCCCAACCATGTCCATGGATAGTAAATGTGGAATTAGGTGGCTTGCTAAAACACTGAGGGATTTTCCAGTGTGGATGTTAATCTAACCTGAATTACACTCAGCGGTTAGAGAAACGAAGAGTGGAAGAAGGCAATGTGGGAGAGAAATCTGGGACAATGGTACAGTGCAGATGGTCAAGAGAGGAGACATCTTACCCAAGCAAAACTCTCTCCATAGCCACTCTCCCAGCTCCAATATCATGGACTTATTATATCTTCTTAATTTGTTTTCCCAGATAGGTCTTCTGGTAATAAGAACAATAACAGTAAGTGCTACTAAGTAGCACTTATTTCACACGCATTATCTCACTTAACTCTTACAACTATTTGAAATAGCCACATTATTATTTCTATCAATCCCAGAGCACTGAATCAATTTGTCAAAGGCACACTATTACTAAAAATGGCAGAGCTTGGGGGCGCCTGGGTGGCTCAGTCAGTTGAGTGTCCGACTTCGGCTCAGGTCATGATCTCACAGTTTGTGGGTTCGAGCCCTGCATCAGGCTCTGTGCAGACCGCTTGCTCAGAGCCTGGAGCCTGCTTCAGATTGTGTGTCTCCTACTCTCTCTGCTCCTCCCCCGTTCACGCTTTGTCTCACTCTGTTTCTCAAAAATAAATAAATGTAAAAAAAAAAAAATTAAAATGGCAGAGCTTGGAAAAATACTGCTCGCCAAAGTCACTAATCCAGCTTATCCAGATCCACGTAGGGGGGCATGGCAGATCTTGCTGTAGGTCCAAGGACACCATGACTTGAGTGTTCAGTCTTAGAGATGACCCAGAATCATGTGAATCTCAGTACACAGATTGTTCATATCAATCATGGGGGCTTACTTGCCATTCCCAATTAAATCTACTACTTTGAAAAGGACCCCCTTTGGATATAACCACAGTATATCCAAAGGGGGGGAAATGGATTTGGAAGCAAACTGAGTTGTCTGGTAGGCTGCCACACCGAACAAATTGCCTGCACAACTGGCAAACTCCTTCCAAGCACAGGCTCAGTCTAATTGTTTCTTCTTTTACTGCCATCTTGAATAAGGAAAAACCTGGCATCGATTCCAGTGCCCCCACCCCAATACTCCCCAGAATAGCTTTTTATTCCTTGGAAAAGAAAACTTGTCCACTTACCCAAATAAGCATGAATTGAGAAGAGCATAATTTTTATGAGGAGCTTAATTTAATGGAACAATGTCTCAGAGCTGGGCCTATGAGAATAAGGTGTAATGTCAGTATGAACCAGAAGCCAGAGAATGATGAGTCTAAGCCGTTGAACTAGGCAACTAGACTCTCCATATTTCTCTCTAGCTAGGATCAGATGTGGGAGACAAAGTGAGCATCAAGGGATCTGGAAATTCTAGGAGGGTCCAGGACAGGGAGCTGAGAATGTGGTGAGATATGACAGTTGACTTGCATGTTTTCTTTGTGGGCTACTTCTCTCTGTACCTCTAAGAAGAGTTCCCCAATAAAAATGTTTTCATCTCTGGGCCCCTCATGTTTTCAGTCAGTGGCTGTACCTTCAAAGACAATCCAGTGCCTTTTTCATTCTGAATTGGTTGCTCTCTATTTTTTTTTTAACACGCTTGTTTTTTGTTTTTGTTTTTCTCTTTGTTTCAGAGGCTGCCCTTTAAAGACAGGCATTTCACTTGCAGCAAAATGTAAGTAAATTTCCTCCTTGAAATGGTATCTCCTTCTCAGCTCTAATTCCTAAAACCTCCTCATCTTTAAGGCTCCCATCTCACATTGCTGCCTTTTTAAAGCCTGGCTCAACAAATGCAGCCTCAGTGTGAATCTAATGTTTCACACTGTTGGTTTGTATAGCATCATGTGATATTTTATAAACCGTTTGGGAAACAGATCGAACCCAATCATGGCTGCCACTACATTGCATCTAAAAAGCTAGAAAAAAAAGTGAGGAGGAGACATTAGGCAGTATTCTTTTAGATATGATGATCATGTGACACCAAACATTTGAATATTCAGCTTCTCTCAAATGGCTAATTTATTACTCTTTGCCCGGTCACTCCTCACAGTCACAGGCTGTTTCACATTTAATAGCAGGGTAGTTATCTTAATAATGCCTCCCTGTGTGTACTGCATTGCAGCCGCTCTGTAAACCCGTGTTCTTTCTAGAACGAATCTCCATGTATTATGTTTCTTTACTCTTGGTACTCTCAGTGTCTATAGCCAAATTACAAACCCCCTCTTTTTTAAAAGACCAAATAAAATTACACCGGGTCCGAACTGGGAGTTCAAAATATGAATGTTCCATCTGTCTCTGGAATAATTTGATAATACTCAAGTTCAAAAAGCAGGGGATAGATGTGAATTCAGGATAAAGACTCTAGCTATTCAAAAGTAGTGGTAGTGGTAGTGACTTGCTTGTCACTACAGATAAGTAAGCAGAAGATCAACAACCATAAGGTAGAAGCAGGAGATCAACAACCTTGAGCCAGGTAAACCAAGAATGTGTGGATAATATATTTTGTCTGTTCTCTAGAATGGATTGATCCCATTGCTATACACCAAATATTCAAACACTAGCCCAAGCAACATGCATCCTTATGAAAACCATTCAGATTTTATGTCAAAGTATCTGTGTTCACTGGAATTTTTTAAAATGTCAATTTCTGTGTTATATCACTTTGGTCTTTATTGCATCATCAAGACACCTGCAAGTTATGAATGTTTTAAGCAGCTTTTGCCTGTGAAGCCATGTTAGATTTTAGGAGCAGTCTCCCTTTTCATGTGCCATCATAAGTATTTTATTTGTACACATGTTAACGTCTGACTGTATTCTTTCTTTTGAACATAGAAATTGTTCAGGAGAACAGTCTGTGTTTACTTTCCTCCATATTCATATTCCATAGCTCTTTCTCACACTGTATGTGTCTACTTAGGCTTATCACTGATTTTAAATGGTTTAATGTTAAATACTAAGAGATATTTGGAATATGTTCATGGTGACAATTAGACGGAAGGTAGTTTAAGATAGCATTTTTAGTCATTATTTGCAAGTATGCAACTATGAACACATATGTGACCACTACCTCAAGATCTCTTTATCAAAGTTTTGGTTGAAGCACCTTGCATCTCCCAGGTGGGGAGAGAAATGGCTAGCTGTTCCATGTTAGGAGGTTAATCTGTGATCACTTTACTTTCACACTTTTTTCTCAAGGACATACAAAGTGCTTGGTGATCCCCTTTATTAGCAAATACTCTGAGCAACAACTTTGCACAGAGTTTTGCACCATCCAGACAAAAACAGTTCTTCCCACCTCTCCACGTCATCTCTGAGCTAAACTGGTGGGGAGTTGGTCTGACCCATGGAGTCATGGAAACACATTAAAATCACCAGGCAATTGTGATTTGGGTTCATTTTGGCAGCCAGACTCGATCAGTACCTCAGGAGTTGGCATTACCCCAGTGATGATTGTAGTATACAACAAATACAAATGGAAGACGACCTAATCAGCACGCATTCAGACAAGGCTCAATCTGTGGTGAATGGCAGGAGGTTTTCCAAGTCAAGACCCTGGAAATGTGTATGGGCCACATAAAATCCCAACTCCTCTGAAGGAGAGCAGCCATAGCCAAGTCAGGAAGGCATGCCCCCACAGAGAAAGGGGGTAGGTGATAGAAGGAACTCAGGACTAAAACTCAGAAGGCTTATGTCTGAGTCCCAGATCACTCCTTCAGAAGTGGTATGATTTTGAGAATGTTACTGAACCCCTCAGTTTCAAAGCGTCTTTATTATGGGTTAGAGGAGGAGAAAGGGAAAACATTTTCCTTGCCTCTATCAAAGGGTTGTTGTGATAATCACATAAGGTAACATTTCGGAAAGATTTTGCCATCTGAAAGTGCTTTGTGTCTTTAAGGGATTCTTGTTACATTATTGGAGGCTCTCTCTCTGTCTCAGCAGGAATCCCTGGGAATCTGGGAGGGGCAAACTTTGGATCTTAAAATCAATACTACACAATAGAATCAAATAGAACCGTATTGGGCCAAAGCAAGGCCCCTGGAAGGACTTGCACCCACATTTTTTGTTTCTCTTTAACTACAAATATTCTTTGGGACCACTGCCTCTGGTGGAAGAGAATTGTCTTCTGGGTGGTATGGGTGAGAAAGTTGCCAAACAAACCTGAATTATCCAGAGGCCTGTAAAATGCGCAATTGCTTTTTAAGAGGCATGGTGATATTGTGTGTTCCTTTCGATTTTTGGCAGTAACGATTTTCTGCAATTTGTGGTTTTGCAATTTCTCTTTACACAGACAACACTCTGGCTCTCATTCAATGCCCCACTGGTTGGGGGGGGAAGGGGGAGGAGAGAGAAAGAGATTCCCTGGGGCTCTGACCACTCCAGAAAAAGAAGGAAATGTTAATGAAATAAGTCAGAAAGAATGCTTGAGACTAGTGGAAGCTGGTTGGTTAGTGGGGAAGAAAACTTTTAATAAATTGCATAGTATGGTTAGGATTTTATCTGGGGCTTTTGTGGGCTAGGCAAAGGTCTGTTCCCCTTGACTCTTCTGGACTCTCCACTGAGCTTTGTCTGGATGACAATCTCCATTTTTTCTCTTACTTTGTCCTGTATTCAACCAGCCTAGAGCAGTCCCTTCTGGCAGCTCCCTTTCACTCCTCCTGTCTCTGGCGGGATTCCCTTTCAAAACCCCATCTCCAGGTGCCCACTTGCCAATTGTGTTAATTTGGTTTGTGTAATTTACCTGAAGATCCATGTGCCAGAATTTTCGCCTGTGTTCTGGTTGCATTTTCTTCTTCCCCAGGCCTGAAATGCTCTTTACAGAGGAAGGTCTGTGGCCCATGCTGCAGAGGCAGTGCGGGGATGTAACATGTTGCGTTTATCTAGACCAGAGTAATATGTTCTATTTCTATTCATCACCTCTGCAAAGGTTTTGCTGACTTGTGTTTGCTTTTTTTATGACCGCTAGGCACTGTGCTGAAGGATTTAAAGCCACATCCAGCGTTAACCTTGTATTCCTTCTCTGTTCCCTTCCTTGTATGAAAACAGCCCCCTGTTCTCCACAGAGCAGATTCCCGGCCGGGGCTTATGCCTGTAGTTCCCAGGCTTTCTCTGCACAGAGGCAATTGCACAGGCTGTTTGTTTCGTCTCTTCTCATGACCCAAATGTCACTGCTTCTTTTGCTTCTAGGAGGGATATAAAGATAATTGCTACTCATATGTGAATTGTAGTTTTTGTGTATTTGGGGGAAATAATATTTTCCTGTGTATGTATTCTAAAAGCTTAAGGAATTGGGGCGCCTGGGTGGCTCAGTCAGTTGAGCATCTGACTTCAGCTCAGGTCATGATCTCACAGTTCAATTCATGGGTTCAAGCCCCTCCTCGGACTCTGTGCTGACAGCTCAGAGCCTGGGCCTGCTTCATATTCTGTGTCTCCCTCTCTCTCTGTCCCTCCCCAGCTTGTGCATGCTCGCTCTCTCTCTCTCTCTCTCTCTCTCTCTCAAAAATAAATAAACATTAAAAAAAGAATTTAAAAGTTTAGGGAATTGTTTGTGCTATGCCATTATAAATCATGGGATTTTAATTTGGGAAGGTGGTTCAACACGATGCAGTTCAACAGCCCACCCCAAGCCGTCTTCCCCACAACATCCTCTCTAGGACCCCTTTCTCTAGCCCATGGAGGTTCAATAACTTTTAATAGCTCAACACTTCAAACTTTCTTTTACTAACCTGAGATAACCTTCAGGTGGCTTGTGCTAGTTTTGCCTTCTGGAGCAGCTCAGAAGTTGACTCCTTCTTCCACATGACAACCCTCCAAATATTTTGGAATCTGATCCCATACACTCTCTGAGCCTTCCTGGTCCAGGCTAAACATCCCCGGTTGCTTTAGCCATCCTTCATATGACTTGGTTTAGTTATCCTTTTCCATTTGCTCCAGTCACATTTTTCAATGTCCCTCTTAAAATATTACGTCCTGAACTGAAAAAAAAAAAAAAAAAAAAAAATCCCTGCCAAGATGGCTGACCATTGCAGAGCTCCAAGAAAACAAAAAAAAGTTCTTGTTCTGGACATGTTATTTCTATTACTATAACCTAAGAGTACATCAGAAATTTTAATAGCACTTTAGTCTTGAGGTTAATCCTAAGACCTCTAGATATGCTGTATAAAAGCTGCTATAAAAACGGATTTTTTCCAGTCCTATATTTATGCACTTGGTTTTGAATACTACAACAAACTTGTACATTTATTCCTGTGACACATTAATTTCAGAATAGTAGTGGAGATTCTTAGAAGCTTTTTGAATTTGAATTACTTTAAACCCTATTTCAGTTTTGGGACATACTTGATTTGCCTCTTGACTTTATTCAAGAGATTGACAAAAATGGTGTATACCTGGATTTTAAGCTTTTCGGAGGCAGAACCATGTTTTATTCATTTTCATCTTTGTCTCTCCTGAAATGTCTGTAACATTCTGTTAAACAAGCAGAGGCTCAGAAAGTGCTTTCATGAAATCACCCAACAATATCTGATGCAGGCAGCTTTCCAGCACCCTGACAGCTACTTTAGGTTGTTATCGGTACTCTTTAGAAATGAAGAGTAAGATGAATTTCACGCTACACTGCTAATGTTGGGAAATATTGTAGCATTATATAGTTCACTAATGGTATGATCTTCAGGGCTAGATTGCCTGGATTCTAACCTTACTAGATTTTGCTAGCTATGAGCTTGGGAGCAAGTTACTCTACCTTTCTAGGTCCACATCCTGATCTGTAAAATAATGACATTATTTTATCTGCCTTATAAGGTTGTTGTGATATTTAAGCAAATTAATCTGTGTAAAGAATATAGAACAGCTATCAATAATTAAAAACAATAATTAGTGATGGTAATAGTTGTATTGTTGTCATTTTTGTTGTTATTGTCAAGCTATGCTAGTATAACCATGCTATCATTAGAAGAACAAAGGCAATTTGGCAGTTTATTCATAGTGAACCCATATTGACTCCAAATAATAGTTTTATGATCAAAATGTTTGTGTAACCTAACTATAACTCAAATGCTTCATGGACCCTAAGTTTAGGTATGTATTCAAAGGAAACACAAAAATCTAAACAGATGAAAACAATGTAAATTTTTATTAAAGTCCTTTAAAGCGGAATTATATCACATTCCACAGAAAAATATCCTAAAGACCTTTATCCAAATTCCTCATAGTAGCTGCTCAAAAATCTCGCTTCTTCCTCTCCCTACTGCTCTCTGTAGCGAAATACTAGTGCATTGCCTAGCTGGCTCAGTGGGAAGAGCATGTGACTCTTGATCATGGGGTTGTGAGTTTGAGCCCCATATTGGGTATAGAGATTACTTAAATAAATAAAACTTCAAAAAATTTTTAATGAAAGCTTGTGTTGCTTTTTTCCTTACTTGCCTCTTCTCTTTCAAAAATGCCCAATTCCAGGGATTAATAAATTGCTTATCTATTATTTTCTGTCTCCAACAATTCCATTTCTTATGAAATTTCAATGTTGCCCTTCTAGGCTGCTCCTGGAATAAATTATATACACAGGCACACACACATGTGTCCATACATATATATATATGTGTGTGTGTGTACATACGTATATGTATGTGTGTGTCTATATTTACTGACATAATGGATGTGTAACACACAATTTACAAATAAAATATTTAATACACTGTATTGTAAATTCCACGTAGCCAACTGATTCTCACAGAATGCTTTCACTGATTTTTGCTGAAGTCATATCTGTAGCCAGCCTATGGCTGTAATTGATGAATTAATGTAGTTTACATATAAATGTGGATTACTAATGTGAGCAACTTCTTTACCATATTGGGTAATAGTTTTTGAATACTGTAGACTGTTTCCTCAAAAATCAGGAAGTGATGAGTTTTGAGTATTTCCTTTTTTTTATTATTGAGGTGTGACTGACATACAACATTACAGGAGTTTTAGGCACACAGCAGAATGATCTGATATTTGTGTGTATTACAAAACGATCACTATAAAAGTCTAGTTGACGTCCATGACCATACATATTTACAGAATATTTTCCTTGTGATGAGAACTTCTAAGATTTACTCTCTTAGCAACTTTCACATGTGCAGTATAGTATTATTAAGTATGGTCTCCACACTGTGCTTTGCCTTCCCATGACGTATTTATTTTACAACTGAGAGTTTGTACTTTTTGATCCCCTTCCCCTATTTCACCCACCACCCCCAACCCCTGCCTCTGGCAGCCACCAGTCTGTTCTTCGTACCTGTGAACTCTGCTTTTGGTTTTTGTCTGTTTGTTTTTTAGATTTCACATGTAAGTGAGATCATATGGTATTTGTCTTTCTCTGTCTGACTTATTTCACTTAGCATAATGCTTTCAAGATCCATCTATGTTGTTATAAATGGCAAGATTTCACACTTTTTCAGAGCTGAATTATATTCCATTAGATAGATAGATAGATAGATAGATAGATAGATAGATAGATAGATATAGACTGACAGACATCTTGCATGTTCTTTATCCATTCATCTACCAATGGACACTCAGGTTGTTTCCATATGTTGTCTGTTGCAAATAATGGTGCAATGAATGTGGGGGTACGTATATCCTTTCAAGTTAGGTTTTTGTTTTCTTTGGATAAATACCCAGAAGTGGAATTATTGCATCATATTATAGTTGTATTTTTAATTTTCTGAAGAACCTCCATACTGTTTTTCACAATGGCTTCACCTATTTACATTCCCACCAAGAATACACAAGGGTGACATCTTCCTGTGGTTTTGATGTGCATTTCCCTGATATTTAGCGATGTTGAGCAGCCTGTCATATACCTGTTGGCCATCTGAATGTCTTCTTTGGAAAAATGTCTATTCAGACCCTCTGCCCATTTTTCAAGTGTTTGGTTGTTTTTTGTTTTGTTTTGTTGCATTGAGTTCTAAGAGTTCTTTATATATTTTGGATATTAATTCCTTATCAGTTGCATGATTTGCAACTATTTTCTCCCATTCGGTGGGTTGCCTTTTCATTTTGTTGGTGGCCTCCTTTACTGTGCAGAAGCTTTTTATTTGATGTATTTCCTTTGTCTTTAATACAAGTAATTTTATTATAATTTTTTATAATTCAGTTTTTAAGAATGGCCATGTTTAACAATCAGCTCACAAATTCCCAAAAGTCTAACAAATGCCGCTTGCCTACTGGCCAGGCCGTTTCTAGTGCTCTTTGTCTTTAAACAGCACTGGGGATAGGAAATGGGTGGAAGTGGTAAGATATAACTTTGAATATTGACAAGTATAATTTTTCCCAAGTGATAAATTATTAGCTTTAAAAAATATATGTTTTAGAGTTTTACTGAAGACCAGAACTTATCTCCCAAGTACAGAAGCCACTTTTGACCTCCCTCACTGTTAAAATATGTTTTCACCTTTAGTATTGATTATTGACTTAAAGAAGCTATTATTCTGTCTTTTCTAAACAATTTTTAGGCTACAAAACCAAAAGCTCAGATTAAAAGGGAGTGAGGAGGAGATAATTGTGGGAATATAAATATTTAATGAAATCTGCAAACAGAAAACAAAATTTGATTTGACTTTACACTAACCTGAATTGGAGAGCTCCATAAGAAACAAGTTATCAAGAACCAGGCTTCTCTTTGTGGTCTCGCCTACTTCTGTAGACCAGGTTCATCTACTTACTCCTCAGATTGCATGTGGCCCAAAATGACAGGCGCAGACATCAAGGAGAGGACATTTTACTTCTGCGTCCCACTGGGGGAATACACATCAATTCCAGAAGTCAAGGAAAGAAATCATGTGGTTCAGATCTTTGTTCCTCAGTAGGACACTGGCCAGAATGAGTGGGATTTGTCAGTTGAAAACATCCCTAGTTCCATTAGCTGTGGCTCCAGCAGAGTTGTGAGAAGGTACAGGACAAGATAAACAAAGAGTGTGGGCAAGGATAGCACCCACAGTATAGTGCTATGAACAGGCAGACACAATGATTCACGTTTTTAGTTCAGTATCCACAAACCCCTTCATTAAAAAGACAAAGTGTTATAAAATATTTCAAGTAAACAAGAAACGAATATAAGGAATACCCATGTAGTATCACTCACAATTAATTTTCCAATATTTCGTCCACATTTTTATGGATTTGAAAAAAAAATGTTACAAATATTATTACATTTTCATGTGCTCCCTTTCCTGATCCTATTCTGCTGTATCATTTCTCCACAGAGAAAAATACAACCCTGTGTGTTTATCCATGTTTTATCTATTGATGAGTGATATCCACAGTCTTTTAAGTTTTCATAAATGATGTGCCATTCTGCATATTTTTTTCAGTCAACATTATGTTCTTGAGATTTAGCCAAGTGGACACATGACTCTGATTATTTACTTGAAATCTAGATAATAGTCCTTTGTATAAATACAGTACTGTTTATTAATTTGTTCTACTGATGAACAATTAGGCTATTGCCAATTTTTGCTATTAAAACAAACAAAACAAAACAGTGCTTCAGTGATTATTCTGGTAGCTTTATGCCCCTGAGTAGATTTTTTTTTTCCAGGGTACTTACCTGGGAAATTGTTAGGTTATAAGGTATGTACCTCATAAACATTACTAGATAATGACTAGATAATGCCAAATTGCTCTCCCAATGGTTGACTGGCTTGTAATCCCATGAGCAGTTCATGTGAGTTCCTGCTTCCCAAATCTTTGCTAACATGTTATTTTCAGACGTCAAACTTTTTCAACCCGAAGGGTGTAAAATGGTATCTTAATTTTTCTAATTTTCAATTCCCTAATTTCTAGTGAAGCTAAACATTTTTTATATGTTTATAGGTCATTCAGTTTTCCTCTTTTGTGAATTGCCTTTTCACATCCTTTACTATCTGTAAGCTAGTTGCTGTTCTATTTTTATGGATTTGTAGAAGTTTTTTATCTATTCTGATAATAAACTTTTGTGTGTTATGTGTAAATGTCTTTTCCTAGGCATTGACCTACTTTTTACTTACATGTACTAATTTTTATTATGGAGATATTTACATTTTATGGCATCTAAGTGATTGAACATTTCACTTGGGTTTTATTTCTTCCCTATTCTAATGTTGTAAACTTATTCTTCTATATTTTGTTTTAAAAGTTATAAAGTTTTGATTTCCACTTTATGTTTTTGATTCATATGGAATTTATATTACATATGGTGTGAGGTAGAGATCCAAATTTAAATTTTTCTCTATGGGAAACTAGTGGTACTCTCATAAATAGTCCTGATTTCCTCCATTGAATTGTTATACCATCTCTGTATTAAACTTGGCTTCCATAAATCTAAGGAGTCTAAGTCTGTCCAGTAGTCTGTTGGTCTGTCTTTTCACCTGAAACACATTATCTTAAATATTCTAGCTTTCTGTTAACTCATAGTATCTGAGGGCAAGGTATTATACCTTGATCTTTTTCTTCAGTATTGTGTAGGGTATTCTTTGCCTTTTACTTTTTCAAGTGAATTTTGAGATCAGTTTGTCATTTTCCACAAAAGTCTCTATTAGAAATTTTATTGCAATCGCATTGAATGTATAGATCAATCAGGAGAGTTAACAGTTTCCCATCCATGAGCATGATATGCTGTGCAGAGTATTTGATGTTTTTATGAACCTTTGTTTGTTTTTCCTTTATAATGGTTACTTCTAGTATATTTATTACTCATTACAGTTCATTGCTATGTGATTGATCTTTTTTCTATCACCTTTTCTAAATGGTTATTGATGTTATTTATAACTACAGTTGATTTTAAGGTTTGTTTTTTTTGTTTTGTTTTGTTTTGTTTTAATATATGAAATTTACTGTCAAATTGGTTTCCATACAACACCCAGTGCTCATCCCAAAAGGTGCCCTCCTCAATACCCATCACCCACCCTGCCCTCCCTCCCACCCCCCATCAACCCTCAGTTTGTTCTCAGTTTTTAACAGTCTCTTATGCTTTGGCTCTCTCCCACTCTAACCTCTTTTTTTTTTTTTCCTTCCCCTCCCCCATGGGTTTCTGTTACGTTTCTCAGGATCCACATAAGAGTGAAACCATATGGTATCTGTCTTTCTCTGTATGGCTTATTTCACTTAGCATCACACTCTCCAGTTCCATCCACGTTGCTACAAAAGGCCATATTTCATTTTTTCTCATTGCCACGTAGTATTCCATTGTGTATATAAACCACAATTTCTTTTTTTTTTTTTTTTAATGGTCTTTAGACTTTATTTTTTTTTTATTTTATTTTTTTTTTATTTTTTAATATATGAAATTTACTGTCAAATTGGTTTCCATACAACACCCAGTGCTCATCCCAAAAGGTGCCCTCCTCAATACCCATCACCCACCCTGCCCTCCCTCCCACCCCCCATCAACCCTCAGTTTGTTCTCAGTTTTTAACAGTCTCTAATGCTTTGGCTCTCTCCCACTCTAACCTCTTTTTTTTTTTTTCCTTCCCCTCCCCCATGGGTTTCTGTTATGTTTCTCAGGATCCACCTAAGAGTGAAACCATATGGTATCTGTCTTTCTCTGTATGGCTTATTTCACTTAGCATCACACTCTCCAGTTCCATCCATGTTGCTACAAAAGGCCATATTTCATTTTTTCTCATTGCCACGTAGTATTCCATTGTGTATATAAACCACAATTTCTTTATCCATTCATCAGTTGATGGACATTTAGGCTCTTTCCATAATTTGGCTATTGTTGAGAGTGCCGCTATAAACATTGGGGTACAGGTGCCCCTATGCATCAGTACTCCTGTATCCCTTGGGTAAATTCCTAGCAGTGCTATTGCTGGGTCATAGGGTAGGTCTATTTTTAATTTTCTGAGGAACCTCCACACTGCTTTCCAGAGCGGCTGCACCAATTTGCATTCCCACCAACAGTGCAAGAGGGTTCCTGTTTCTCCACATCCTCTCCAGCATCTATAGTCTCCTGATTTCTTCATTTTGGCCACTCTGACTGGCGTGAGGTGGTATCTGAGTGTGTAAACCACAATTTCTTTATCCATTCATCAGTTGATGGACATTTAGGCTCTTTCCATAATTTGGCTATTGTTGAGAGTGCTGCTATAAACATTGGGGTACAAGTGCCCCTATGCATCAGTACTCCTGTATCCCTTGGATAGATTCCTAGCAGTGCTATTGCTGGGTCATAGGGTAGGTCTATTTTTAATTTTCTGAGGAACCTCCACACTGCTTTCCAGAGTGGCTGCACCAATTTGCATTCCCACCAACAGTGCAAGAGGGTTCCCGTTTCTCCACATCCTCTCCAGCATCTATAGTCTCCTGATTTGTTCATTTTGGCCACTCTGACTGGCGTGAGGTGGTATCTGAGTGTGGTTTTGATTTGTATTTCCCTGATAAGGAGCGACGTTGAACATCTTTTCATGTGCCTGTTGGCCATCCAGATGTCTTCTTTAGAGAAGTGTCTATTCATGTTTTCTGCCCATTTCTTCACTGGGTTATTTGTTTTTCGGGTGTGGAGTTTGATGAGCTCTTTATAGATTTTGGATACTAGCCCTTTGTCCGATGTGTCATTTAAGGTTTGGTTTTTAATCCAACAACCCTGTTAATCTTCCCCAAAAGTTTTAATGGTATCTCTGTAGATTATCTAAGGATTTCCTACAGACAATCATATATTCTGCAAATATGAGTAATTTGATGTCATTCTTTCTCATTTTTGTGTCTTTGATTTTTTGTTTGTTTTTATTATTTTTTGTGGGTTTCCAATTATTCTGAATACCAGGGTGATGACAGCCATCCTTGACATGTTTCTGACCTTAATAAAAAAGTATTTAAAATTACACTATTAAGAAAAATATTTGCTGTATGTTTTGGTTAAGTGATTTCTATTCAATTGAGAAAGATCTTCCTCATTCTTGTTTACAAAAACAAATTTTTTTAATAAGGATTGTGTGTTGAAATTTATCAAGTATTTTCCTACATCTATTGAGAAAATAATATAGTTTTTTTTCTTTTAATTAATTCATGTGGTAGATTATATTCATAGATTTTCTGATGTTCAATTCTAGGCATACTCTACTCAGTAGTGGTCTTTAAAACTATATTGATATACAATTTACAAGTGTTCTATTTAAATATTTTCATTTACGTTCACTTATGAGAATGCTGTATAGTTCTCTTTCCCTCTCCTTCCTTCCTTCCTTCCTTCCATTCTTCCTTCTTTTCATTGTAGTATTTACATTTACCTAGCAGTGAGTTTCTTTGTGCTTTAAAAATGTTGCATATATATCTTGCTTTCTTTGAAACTTGCCTCTTTCCCTTCCTCTATCCTACATTCCTCATTCCTCCTTATCTAAAGGTTTTGATATTATCTCCACTTAGCTCCTACCTAGGAACCCCAGTCCAAACAAATCTTTAATAGGGAGTTATGCTCTTACCCCATGGTGATATTGAGAATATCCAAGATCTGAGCCCCCAAGCTAGTGACATTTGGCTCAGTTACTGTTATAAAACTGAGTCTGTATTCTGCAGCCTCCTTAGGCCAAAACTGCAGTCCCAAGCAACAGGTGACATCAACCTTTTTCCTTCTCTTTCGACAAATTGAAAAGACCCACATTACCTCCTGGTTTCAGGCAGTGAACCTAGCTCCAGATTCCCACTTGACATAAAGCATTTGTGGGGCGCCTGGGTGGCGCAGTCGGTTAAGCGTCCGACTTCAGCCAGGTCACGATCTCGCGGTCCGTGAGTTCGAGCCCCGCGTCAGGCTCTGGGCTGATGGCTCGGAGCCTGGAGCCTGTTTCCGATTCTGTGTCTCCCTCTCTCTCTGCCCCTCCCCCGTTCATGCTCTGTCTCTCTCTGTCCCAAAAATAAATTAAAAAAAACGTTGAAAAAAAAAAAAAAAAAAAAAAAAAAAAAGCATTTGTAAACCCCGGTCAACTCCAGGGGCTGAGTTCCCAGTCCTCCCTGATTCTAGCCCTTCCTTGTCCTGCTTCCAGACTGAAGCTCAGATAGAGGGCTTTACCTCTCTACTTAACTTCTTTGTAAACCCCGGTCAACTCCAGGGGCTGAGTTCCCAGTCCTCCCTGATTCTAGCCCTTCCTTGTCCTGCTTCCAGACTGAAGCTCAGATAGAGGGCTTTACCTCTCTACTTAACTTCTTCATTTTTCTGTTTTGTCACCTGCAAAGTTATGGACTTTGTTTTTTGATAAGGCTATATCTTTTTAATACTTGATTTACTTATGAAGTCGAGTCCCATAAAATTATATAGTTTTCTGGGGGAATGAATTGAGATAATAATGATTTTGTTTTAAATATAAGAGATAACAACAACAAAAGGAAACACCAGTGTAAAGCTGATGTATGCCCTCTGCCTGGAAAAGCCCCTCTTTTCTTTTCCACCTAAATCTGAATCATCTTCACCTGGCTACTTACTCTAAATTGTGTGTTGTATTCCTTCAATTTAATCTCATAAATATTTATTGGGTGCTGTAATATATTAGGCACTATATTAGTACCAAGAATACAGTAATAAAGGATATGGGCAGCTTCCTGTCTTCATAGAATTATACCTAGTATGGGAAACAAAAACTTACAATACAGTATAATAGAAATACTAATGCTATAGCACTTACAATTAGAGCATCCTACTTAACAATTGATTACATACTGACTTCCATTATAATTTTTACATATAGGTTAATCATGTTTTCCTAGTTCTGAAAGACCAAAAGATATTCTCTATTTCTCTTATTTGTGTCCACGATTTAACACGTGGAACCAGAGATCATTTTGCACGTAGAATAGAATAGTCTTTATCCTCCAATGGGGTTACAACAGATTTCAAGGCACCGAAGCACACAGAGAGATTGTTTTAAGTTTAGCTATTATTGCCTTTCATCAATAGGCATTATAGAAGTTATAGGACAATTTGTTGGTACAGTATAATCTTTAAAGTCTGAGAGTTAGAATATGGTTTAGCATAAAACTATTAGAGTTAATTTCAAAAAAATCATATTATTGCATCTCCATGTTAATTTAATTTTAATGGCTAAAGTAACTTTACTCCAGATTTGTGAGCACCGTGTCTTTTAAAAGGACAGAGACAGACCAAATCTCTTTCTTTTAAAATCTTTAAAAAAAATTTTTTTTAAAGAAAGATTCAATGTTGTATTTTAAGATACTGTAAAAGCTAACTACCCAGATCATGAATAGATACCAGTTTAAAGTATCTCCAAGGAACTTCTAGCATAAAATCCAGATTTTACTAAAATAAAAGATAATAAGCTGACCCCCACCAAATAGCTATAACAGGAGATGGAAAATACCAAGCGCTGGTGAGGAAATAGGACAGTTGGCATTCTCATACACTGCTGGTAGACGAGACATTTGGAACAACCACCAATGGGAAATTGGCATTATCTTCTAAAAATGGACACATGCATACCCTATAATTTATCAACTCCATCCTGATATATAAACCCAACAGAAATGCACTGTGGTATATTTACACAATGAAATACTATACAACAATGAGAATATACCATCTACAACTACATGCAACTACATGAGTAAATCTCACAAACAATATTGAATGAGGGAAACCAAGCAATGGAAAGAAAGTGCTAATGTAATTGATAATCATCATGAACTCATTTTGGGAGTTTTGCAACTATACCTAATCTAAATTTTGGTGGATTGTAACCAGTTGAACCTTATCCGTTTTATCTTTTCTTCCCCAAATGCTACCATGTCAGCATTAGATGGAGCAGATTCAAGTGGCCATCGTATAAAATAAGTGTTTGGAAAGACTGACTATAAGACAGAGCTTCAAAACTAAGAGGTCAGAGAGCTAGGACAGGACATGAATGCCACATGTCCGATGAATGAAGCCAAGTCCTAGCCAGATACTTTGTGGCACTAGGAATACAGCAAACAAGAAGTAAAGCTTGTGCAAAGCAGTTGAGGGCCAATAAGAAAATCCAGATCAGAAGGGATCATGCAGCGAGTTAATGTCACCATTTGGGTACTCAACTGCCCAAAGACAGGAAAGAAAGAGGATCTTATACTTGTGAGAAGGACCGTGACAGTGGCAATATAGGGGCACATTCAGATCTGAAGCCAAATACTAGAAGGAGTGGTGTGATAGGGAAGCCAGAAACAGGACTAGCTTACTTAAAACTCTACGGAGATTCCAAGAAGCTCTCAGGTAGACTGACTGTTACAGTTAAGAGATTAGGATGGTCGTGAGCCACCTTCTCATCATGAGAAACAACTCAGGAAAAATATTTAAAGGGCTGAATTTATTAAAATTGTATATACATATATACATCTTAAATATGGAATTATACTTTCAACCTCCAGTTACATTAAGGGATATTTGAAAAATGTTTTTTCATATTAAAATTTAAAACATAGTTATCATGCTCTGTAATTCTGTGCCTTTGAATACATTTCCAGTTAAATGAAACTTCATTGTACCATGGTGGGGAAGCCAGTTGGCCCCAGATTTCAGCCATAGACAATTATGAAATATCAGGGATCATAAGCAGGAAGGGGGGACGTGCTACTTGGAGGGAAGTTGTAAGTGGCACATATGGAATATGGTGGTGAAGCAAGAAGGGAGTGGTGACTTAAAGTCCTGTGTATATGACTGGCTCTTCTTCTCTACTCATAACCTATAAAATTCAGCACATTATTATTTTTTTGATGTTTATTTTTGAGAGAGAGAGAGAGAGAGAGCGGGAGAGAGAGAGAACATGTGTGGGGGAGGGGCAGAGAGAGAGAGGAAGACACAGAATCTGAAGCAGGCTCCAGGCTCTGAGCTGTCAGCACAGAGCCTGACACGGGGTTCGAACCCATGAACCATGAGATCATGACCTGAGCCAAAGTCGGACGCTTAACCTACTGAGCCACCCAGGTGCCCCTCAACACGTTAGTTTTTAAAATGTTAGTAAGCATGTACTATTTGTCAGACACTGTGCTAGGTATACTAAGTAAAGATATAATTCATGGCTAAAGACAGACAATCAATACCTGTGTGACACCAGTGGAGGTGTCAAGATGAAAATAGGGCAGAATAACTCGAAGGGAATACCTCCTTCTGCAACATTTGCCCCAAATAGGATCATTTTTTAATGAATTTAATGATTTTATCATTTTATTTATCATATTATTTTAATAATTTTTCCTGAATCAGTATCTTCTTCAAGATTTCTTAGACTCCTTGCCTGTGTGCTTGGTACCCAAAGCCACTTGCCCAGAGTTGACTCTCTCAGTTACTCAAAATTGACTGTCTCACAATATTTCCTGAACCTCAGCCTTCAGAGCCCAGCAGCCTAAGGGAGAAATGGAATTGCTCAGCTCCAAGATGCTTTCTCAACACCAAGTGATGAGAAAGCTGAATGAGTGAGCAATGTCACCACTCATCTTTAACGCTGTTTGGGATTTGTCCACCTGAAGTTAGATGCCCAGTCATTTCCTGAATGCAGGCAGACTACATGCAGCCAGCAGCATTGGGCTAATCATCACTAGATCTGGAGGACCTTAGTAGAATGGCTGTATCTGCAATTCTAACATGAGTTCTGGCTGGGGAAGGGCTAGTAAAGAGATCAGGCTTTCTAGAATCCCCACCATGGCCTTCAGAAGCTTGTCCCAACTTATCCCTCAATACAAGAGACCATTTAAGCCACAGCTTTACGTTGGTGACAGTCTTTTATTTAGGGAAGGATCAGTCAGATGGCCAACTTTTTGTTCCATTAAGATTTCAGTATACTTCCTTATCATAGTAATTATGTTTTTCTAATTGCAATTTTTTTTAAAAAAAAGGCTTTAACAATATGAATATTTGAATTACCAAACACTTGCTAATTGTTTACTTGTCTGTAGTCTCTTGAAATTTGCTGGGTAGATATCCAAATGGCACAATTTGTATTTTAAATTCTTATATTCAACAGTCCTTTTTTTTTTTTTTTTGCAATCTGCAAAATTTAACTAGGTAATATTCATCACAAAGAAAAAAATCAAGACCACTTAACCCGAGCTAGAAATGTTGCCTACCTTCCCAGAAACTCAGTGGTCCTTTACCAGGCACAAGAGTCACAGGGAGGCCTAAAGCTTCTGGTTTCTCAAGATCACTCATTTCATGAGCTTTTTTTTTTTTTTTTAATGTTTATTTATTTTTGAGAGACAGAGCATGAGCAGGGGAGGGGCAGAGAGAGAGGGAGACACAGAATCTGAAGCAGGTTCCAGGCTCTGAGCTGTCAGCACAGAGCCTGACGTGGGGCTCAAACCCGTGAACTGTGAGATCATAACCTGAGAGGAAGTCAGATGCTTAACTGACCAAAGCACCCAGGCACCCCAAGCTTTTTTTTAAGTTTATTTGTTTTGAGAGAGAGAGAGAAAGTGAGCAGGGAAGGGGCAGAGAGAGGAGAGAGAGAATCCCAAGCTGATTCTATGCACTCAGCTCAGAGCCTAATGTGGGGCTCAAATTCACGAATCGTGAGATCATGACCTGAGCTGAAACTAAGAATTAACTGACTGAGCCACCCAACACCCCATTGTATGCTTTATGACTCTCAATGAGTGAAGGTTCCACCAAATGGAGAGTGATTCTAGTGTTTCATGATGCTTTAAGAAAAACAAAACAAAAACAAAAACAAAACCATCATGGCATCTCAACACAAGATAACAACTTGACTTAGTATCCCACAGTGATGTCTCCTGCCACACTGACTCTTTGAAAGATGGTCCCATAGTGTAGTTTATGGGTGACTTCATGAAGTCTCACTGGTAACTTTGACAATTGGCAGCTTTTACATATCAACCTTAAGATCCAAATCTCTTACATCCTGTGACTCCATTGTGATTCTTAAATTTTGTCAGTTACATTTTAAAGTTGAGAGCAAACCCTTAAAGTAATACTGATTCATCCAAGTACAAGAGAGATAATTTTACTTAGAATGTTTCAGTGGAGAACATATTCAAGTCCCTTTTAATTATGTCATTAAAATGGAGACTAAATAGAAGTGAGGACTAAGAGACACTATCAACAGAAAAGCAATGCTTAGGAAACTGGAGGACCCTACTTTTATTCTGAACTTTCAAAATGAGCCTGCAGGATCTGTGCTAGTAATTGGTTTCTGTAGTTTTGCTACAGTACTAAGTCATGTTTTATGGATTCTTTTAATAGGCAAGCTGTGTTGCAATTTATTAAATGAGAAGACAGGCAGCATCAACCTACTAAAAGGTCAGAGAGAAAAAAGCAGATGGGTCTCTTCCCCTGAATCAGGTTAAAATGGTCCTGCCTGTCAAGATAGCATCTTTTTGCAGAATATATTATTTGACCAAAAAAGAGGCATCCATAATCAATGTTGCTCTTTTCTATATTCCACAATACCACCACCACCTCTAATCAGATGAGGGAAAAAGTCACTAGTGGTTGCAAAGTGATTCCAAACTCTACTGGGAATATAATTTGGGATATAGACCGACTACCCAGATAGGGGTTTGCTTCCTAATTTGTGTGTTTGAAGCAAACCCACCGCATTTATAGCATCATAGGCAGAGGCTTCAGTGGCGACTAAACTGAGACTTTTTATCTGTTCTGTCTCCACGGAACCAATCTCAATGAGATCAACTCCTTACAGAGACAATAACATCTGTCAGCCTCTGACCCATCTCTGTAGTTCAGGTTAATGGCTGTAGCTCATGTTACAAAGTGCACAGCTATGTTTGTTGGACCCATTTGGTTTCCATCCTTTTCTTATTATTTTCTTTACAAGCCCCTTTTGTATTAGTCCCCTAGTAGAGCTCATGCTTTGAAGAACAGCCTACTGAACAAATAGTTAATTAATGATAAATGTTGCAATTTTTATGAATCACAATGGGAAATTACCAATCAGAGCTTTGATTTAGCTGACGTGTTCAGGGTTACCGTGTGAGTTGTTATAATTTTGTAAGGAAACAAAACAAAACAAGAACTTCCCATTTTCAATTAGACTTTTTTTTAGAAATAGAGACAGTTTCCTATTGGTGTATATAATTCATCACTAAACATTATGCTAAAGTCTAATACATTTTATAAGGGAGCTTCTATGCAGAGAATTTAACGAGTATTTTCAATCCCTACCTGTATCTTGCTTTTTAGGGACAGGCTTCAAGTATCAGTTACTCATCCTAGAGTTCTCTTTAATTTTCTTCACCTTGGAACACATAGTTATGCAGCATAAGTCAATAGAACATCAAGCCAAAGTTAAGGGTCTTCTGTTTCAGCACGTAGGATGGTTTTCTTCTTAAATCTATGCCTGTCACTAAAATAGTATCTAGAATTTTTCCATTTTCCCTTCATATTTATAAAATGACAAGAGAAACTGCAGTGAACTACTCAGTTGGCAATAAACGTGGCTTTGCAGACAGACAATGGTGGCATCGCTGCTGAAACTTGGCAAGCAGTGCTACATGAGGAGCATTTGATATGCCCCTTGGATAAACTGAGGTACAAGTTTGAATTTGCTACAGGGAAGGACATTTAGGGATTTTAATTGTATGGGATACAAAAAAATGCAGTTTATTTGAAAGTTAAACTTCTAAAAGTTGAGCACCGCATGTATTGGAAGTAAGACACAGATTTGCCACAAATATTCCATATGCTAGACTAGCAACGTTAGGTAAGAAAACACTAAATGAGGGGCACCTGGGTGGCGCAGTCGGTTGGGCGTCCAACTTTAGCTCAGGTCACGATCTCATGGTCCGTGAGTTCGAGCCCCGCGTCGGGCTCTGGGCTGATGGCTCAGAGCCTAGAGCCTGCTTCCGATTCTGTGTCTCCTTCTCTCTCTGCCCCTCCCCCCTTCATGCTCTGTCTCTCTCTGTCTCAAAAATAAATAAAAACGTTAAAAAAAAAATTAAAAAAAAAAAAAAAAGAAAACACTAAATGAGGTATTTCAGAGTTATATACTAGCTACATAATAGCAGTTATTACCATTTACTGTTACAGAGTAGTTGTTATGTGCCAGGCACTAACTGGACATCTTATACACCTGTTTTTTGGTCCCCCCCCCCCCCCATTACCTGATTGAATCCTGTTAATATGGCAAAATGGGATTGTGTCAGCCTTTCACTGAAGAAACTGATGGTCAGATATGAAGTATTCTACCTAGGATCACATGTAACTAGAAAATGGCAGAACTAGAATTAAAATTACTCCACAACCCATGCTCTTTTTTTCCACACTTAATTGTACTGTTCTTAAGATAGTTCACTGAAACTGAATAGAATCGTTACATTCCTTCCTGGCTTCCAACATGGACTCCGTATGTCTTCTCTCAAGCCACATTCTAGAAAACTTTGTAGATAATGGATGGTAGGCCCTGTCTGTTGCCTATATTAAATGTATACAGAGCAATATCCTGTTTTAACTACTCTTAATTCTAGAGAAGTAGACAGAATGATGTCCACTAATTGGACTTGTCTGAATGCCTTTGGATGCACCATATTTATTATGTAGGAGAAGGAGATACAGTGTACTCAGTAAACAGCAACCAGGAGGCCTTCAGAAAGAGAGATTAAGGGAGCGCCTGGGTGGCTCAGTTGGTTAAGTGTCTGACTCTTGATTTCAGCTTAGATCTTGATCTCACCATTCGTGAATTCAAGCCCCATGTTGACAGTGTGGAACCTACTTGAGATTCTCTCTCTCTCCTTCTCTCTCTCTCTCTGCCCCTCCCCTGCTATCTCTCGTGCTTTCTCTCTCTCTCTCAAAATAAATAAATTAATTAAAATAAGATTAAGAAATGCATCATAGCCAAGGGCCTGACTTTTGTGTCCATTATTTCACTGGCTCTGCATCACAGTGTTTTAGGTATGATATGCATCATGATCCCCATCCCAGAGAAACCCGGAGAAGTTAACAAGGGCATTTGGCTAATACACTGGGTATTTGAACCCATGTCTGTGTGCCTTCAAAAGTCCACCCCATGGTGCAGAGTGTACAGAGCCCTGGTGTATAACACCTATGAACGATTCATGCACTACTGTCCAGTATCACTGTTTGTCACAAGTTCTTCAAGATCTGTTTTGCCACTCATTTGTCAGTGTGCAGCAATAACCATAGTTTCCACTTATTGTACACCCAGCCTGTGCCAGCTCCTTAACTATGTTCTTTGCATAAGTTATGCCTGAAGAAATAAATATTTGTCGAATGAATGTAAGATTTAATATGTCATTTAATAATCAGAACAATATTATGAGGCTTAAGTTACTGTTTTCATGTAGCTGGAAGACAGAGGTTTATTGAGGCCATACAGTGAAAAAATCGGGGAGCTGAAATTAAGCAACTATCAGGCCACAAAGCTCATACTCTTCCCTCGAATGACCCTACCATGAGGTTACCAAGGGTGGAGTTTTGAGGGGATTTTTTTGTTTTGTTTTTTGGTGTTTTTTTTTTTTCTTCTAGGTTCTGAGAATTAGATTTTATTACATTTGGCATGGAAATCTACTTAATACTTGTCAAGGATTCCCCTGCAGCAGACCCTGAGGCAAGGATGAAAGTACATGTGGTTTATTAGGAGGCAATTGCAGGAAACATGAGTAACAGAGCAAGGAAGTGAGTCACAGAAGTAAAGGCAAAACGGTGCCTTCAAGCAAGTTAACGCTGCGGACAATGGGAGCTAGGACCAAGGGAGACAGGGAGACAGTGAGGAGAGCCCACCCGATGGGAACAGCATGGAATGGGGCTGAAAATTCCCAAGTCATGTGACAGTCTCTCTAGAACAGCTCAGGGTGTTATTAAGCAAGTAACTCACCTGTAGCTAAGATCATCCTAACCTTGGAGATTTTCACAAGCAAAAGTTGTTGGAAGACATAAGAGTAGATCTGATGAGTGGCCAGATACATAATGTTCATGCACAGAAAGTCACATTATAAAAATGTAAATTCTCTTCTAATTTGTAAATTCAAAGGAAATCCAATCAAAATACCAATAGGATTATTCACAGAACTTGACAAACAGGGTTCTAAACTCTGTATGGAAGAACAAAAGGATAGAATAGGGGCTTTTGTTAGAATAGGCAAGACCATTCTGGAAAGGGTCAAAGGTTGAGCAAACTTGTCATGCATGGATGGCTAGACTTATAAAGTTTCAGTCATTAAGATAGCATGTATTATCACAGATAAATAGATAGACAAATAGATTCTAGAAGAAGACAGACATCCCAAAAGATGGATCTGTAGAAGGCCCCGGTCAATAAAAAACAAGTCATGAGATATCCAGTGGGGAAGCGTAGACTGCTTTGTAAGTACCATGGGTCTGTTGGCTTTTCATTTGGGGATAAATTAGAAGAGGAATTTTACTTTTTTCCATATGGAAAGCCAATAATCCCATTGTACTTTTTGAGATTTAATCACTGGGGCAGATTCCAGTGCTTCTGGATTTTGTGCTACACCATCATTAGCACTTTTTCTAAGGAAAAAAGAAAAAGCTTCTGTAAAATAGTTTTATTGTGTATATTTATCCAGTGGTTGAAACATTGGAGCTCCACTGGCTTGGTGTCCCCTCAGCAATCCCCACCCCCAATCCCAGTATCTCTATAAGAACAGAAGGCCCATTTTCTCATTAAAAATAAATAAATAAATGAAGCAGAAAATACAAGATAACCCAAGGATCCTCCATTCTTTATTTCCTTTGAGAATTTAGGGTTCAAAACACCCAGTTTAGAATCTAGGCAGTGTTGAGATACACCTAGGTACAACATTCCATAGATCCTCTCCTGTATTTTGCCTACTTCAAAATGCAAGACAAATAAGTTTCATCTCACTGTGAAGTGCAGTCTGATGAAACAGTAGTTCAAATGCTCTTCATCTGAGTATCAACTCATAAAAAAGAATGGCAAGGTTGATTAGTAATGTCTGCTATGGGCACAGTAGAAGATAGTGACAGCACACTGGCCAAAAATTTATTATTCTTTAATTTGACAGGTTTCTATCCAGAAGTATAAACCTAATTTTTACATCATTAATCTAGGGAGCTTGGTATTATTATTCAAATAAATAAATACCAATTCTGCCCACAAAGGATTTTTTTTCTTAAAACATCCGGTTGGGATATGCCACACAAACTAGATCTATACATCATGTTTTTTTAGCTCTTTTCAAGTGAAAGGGGGAAGGCATACCCTCGAGAGTTAAGTTATTTGGTTTCATCAAGCCAGCAACTAATTAGGGAATATGTATTCAGCCAGGGTTTCCCTTCTAAATACAACCGACAATTATATCTGATCATGTATCTAGTATAGACATCATTTATAATCACTTCAAACCTTATTACTTTTGAAAAATTTTAACAAATTCTCCCATGCAGGGAAGTTAGAGGGCAAGCTAATCTCAATGCATCATTTTACTTACTGAATATACTTATACTTCATCTCTTTCAAAAAAATTTTTGAAGCTGCCTAAAACAAGAGCCATATACAATTGTGTGAATCAAAAAAAGATAGTCTTGTTAACAAAACAAGAAAGGTTGGTCATTTTTTCCCAAAGGAAGCCAAATTGTGTTTAGTTAGTATCTTTTTCATTGGTCTCCTTTAACATGGAAACTTTGTATAACTTTGCAGTGGTATAAAATCATGTTTCAACTCTAACTTAGAATAAATAGGTGCTCCCAAAAGCATGACCTGTGATGCAGGGAATAAAGTAATAAAGGCAATCTCACAAAAGTTGGGGCAGGGGGATTTTTAAAAAACGAAGCTTCTGTTTCTAGAGCGGTTTTCATTCTAGTTAAGCCAAAATTTGACTTAGTTGCACTTATATCTGGGAAGACTTTTGTAATTTAGTTAGCAAAGAATGTAAATCTCCTCCCGCCCCAAAGGTTTTCTCTCTGAGGTCCACGTTTCCAGATGAGACATCATCTCACAACCACCCAGTTTCATTTCCACTTACTGTTTTGTTGCTACAAGACCACCCACCTGACCTCCTCTCATTTGTTGCGGCCCCACCCCAGATGAGGCTTGAATGTGAACACAAAAATGTATGTTCTAACAGGAGAATTAAAAGGAAAAAAGAAATAGTAACCAGTACTCCTAACTTCTGTAGGAAGAGCTCTTGTGAATCAATACAAAAGATTCCTGAACTATGAGCGTTAAGAAACTAAAAAGAGTGGCCCCTGGGTGGCTCAGTCAGTTGAACGTCCGACTCTTGATTTCAGTTCAGGTCATGATTTTATGGTTCGAGGGATCAAGCCCCACGTCGGGCTCCATGTGCTTAAGGTTCTGTCTCCCTCTTCCCTTCTCCCTCATTCGTTCTCGCTCTCTAAAAAACAAAACAACAAAAAAACAACAAAAAACTAAAAAGAGAAAAATGAAACAAAGGGTGAGGATAGCTTATAAAACAAATGCCAGGAAGTCCTATTCAGACGCTAGAGCTGAGTTACACATCTATCTCTGAATCAGTAGTTTGTGTTCTTTTGTATTGAGCGATTGACCTCTTTGAAGAGATAATAAAGAATCTGAAGCATTCCCTCAGAAACAAAAAAGAATGATTTATCAAAAAGCTGCTGTCAGTAAAAAATAACAGGTTTTTTTTTTTACATCGTAACATTTCCATAACAACTTAATTTTAACTATAATAACACAAATAGATGTTTGGGCGCTAATTAGGAAAAATAACTGGAGATATTTTTTCCCAAAATATCATAAATCTTTAGAAGTATTTACCTACTTCTGGGCTTGGGGGTTGAGAAGAGAGTTAATACTACAGAGTTATAGCAAGGGGACTGGAAATCCATATGCACATCAAGAAATATGTATTGAATAAATAATAACTCTTGTATGCATTAGCAATCTTTGCATATATAGATGCTATGTTTTAATAAATGAAATAAGTATATCTAAAAGGAAAAAAATCCAAAAGTTGAGAAGCCATTCAAGAACATATTGATGGATTCATTCTTCCCTCCATATGCTTACTATATGCGCACTCTATTGAGACTGAATTTCAGGGATATCCTGTAGATTGTAAATTCCATGAGGGAAAGTAGCAAGTTGGCTCAAGGCAATTTCAGCTGGCCAGTATTTTGTTGTGAATTTTGTGCTCTGTGGCATAATCATAGAACACAGGCTCACAAGCTAGCTTCCATCTGCCGTGTGGTACCTTTGCGGGTTGATCATGTATGCTAAGAGAATGTAAACTCCTTTATAAATCCAAGGTTGCCACCACTGAACAGGACTTTAGAAATCATGTTATTTCCACTTCTTAACCCTACTGATATACAGTGAGGCCTGCAGGATAGGTTCTGTAAAGTTCCACAGTTTAACTAGTGATGGGACCAAGACTGGAACCCTTGTTACTATGCGCTTTTAACTAAAGAAAAAACTAGGGCAGTAAATCTGTAAAAATAATTATTTAAATGTATTCCTAGGCCAACTTTGCTTGTTTAGTTTCCTCCCACATCTTCAAATGTTTGGTTTTTTTTTAATTTGAAATACATACACTGTTATAAGATAAAAATAACAATGGAGGGAATCTGGAGTGAGAAAGAGGAGGTGAGAAAAATTAGGTGAAATAAGAGATTACTTCAGCAGACTAAATGCACCCATAAGGTTCTACCTGGTTACTAACAATGGGTCACCAATTAATGCTGAACTTCTAGCAGCAATTTATAGCAGGCATCAGATAAAAACAATCTAAACCTGAAAAAAATTAATATCCTCTATGATTCCAACTATATGACATTCTGGAAAAGGCACATATGTAGACAGTCAAAAGATCAGTGGTGGCCAAGAGCTAGGGAGAAAGGAAGGGATTCAACTATTGTTGAAGCCCAGAGGATTTGTAGGGCAGTAAAAATACTCTGATAGTATAATGATGGATAAGTATCGTTATACATTCATCCAAACCCATGTACACCACAAGAATGAGCCTAAATGTCAACTATGGACTTGGGTGATTAATATGTGTCTGTGTAAGTTCACCTATTCTAACCTATGTACCACTCTGGTGGGGATATCGGTAATGGAGTCTGTGTGTATGTGAGGGCAAGGTTGTGTGGGAAATCTCTTTAACTTCGTCTCAATTTTGATATGAACTTAAAGCTATTCTTAAAAAATTAAAATCTTCATATTAAAAAAAAAATCCAGATTTTCGGGAGAAATACAACTGCTCCTAGCCTTGAGGTCTCAATGAAATTTCTCCTGTGGGTTCCTAGAAAATGCATTGTTGCTATGATTCAACAGTAAATTTCAACAGGCTGGTTCTTGAGCCATTCTTCAGAGAGGCCAGGAGGAATGCAATGCCCAGGACAGTTGAAGCATCTGGGTACGAGGCCAGAATACCACAGTTCAAGCACATAGCTCACTGAGGGTCTGGCTTCATCCAGGGATAATATTTAGACCACCTAGAGGAATAAAGAAAAGTCTGCCTTGCTTGGGCTGTCACTATGTGCCCAGACTGTTCTGAACATTTACATGCTATCTTCCTGGGCAAGCCTCATGGAATATTATTTCTTAAAGCTGAATTTTTTTTTTTTTAGGTTTTAAATTTTTAAAATTTTTTTAAAGTTAACATATGCATAAAAGGAAACTGAATAACACAAGAAGCGAAGAACAAAGTCATCCATAATCACAAGCAGTTTACAGTTTGACTTCTAGGTCCCATGTATCTACACAA
Organism: Panthera onca; assembly: GCF_046562875.1. Lineage (NCBI taxonomy): Eukaryota > Metazoa > Chordata > Mammalia > Carnivora > Felidae > Panthera > Panthera onca. The sequence continues at coordinate 47,236,088 of NC_138352.1, read as the reverse complement.
CTGACCATTTTAATGTAATTAAGATCATAGTTATGTATCAAGCTTTTTTACACACCATGAATTTTACCATTTCAAAGTCCCAAAACTATGAGTAGAGAGCTGAATTTTTAATAAGGACTGAGCAATGGAACATTCAAGGTTACAAAGGTCATATATTCTGTCAATTATTTGGAGATAGATGTTCACTGTTGCTGAAAATTTTTCTAATACTGAACCAGTAGTCTTCTGTGAAAATTAAAGCATTTCACCAGAACATGTGCCAGAAAATGTTCAGGGAAATAAAGACAAAAATCACAATTCTTCAGCGTTTTGGGATTCCCGAACCACTGCCCCATCCATAATTAGTAACTTATTAGTATTCAAAGCATTCTAGTACCTGAGACAATGCAAGGTATGAATGCTTTCACTGATTTGAAAGTTAGGCTATGAGACAATGCTATGTGGCCAATAGGAGCCTGAGCATCGACAAACCAAAGTGAGTTTTTTTACCAAATGAAAGTTACACCAAATGTGCTCTCACTACACTGTCTGTATGGACCAGTGTCTGTGTGGACCAGTGTCTGTGTGGACAGTGATTATGTGGACCAGTGTCTGTGTGGACAAATGTCTGTGTGGACCAGTGTCTATGTGGACCAGTGTTTGTGTGGACCAGTGTCGTGTGGACCAGTGTGCTAAGGGGAGTTAGTTGAGTCTGTTTGTTAGCTCAAACAGTGACTACACTCCTTCTCCACAGCCAGGACCCTCAGGTAGTTCTTTTCCCTTGGTTATGTCTCCAGTATCTTCTTCTCTGTGGACTGCATGCAATCTGAGTTTCTCCATGGCAGAGCTTCTCAACCCTGCCGCACATCAGAACCACCAGGGGGGCTTTGAAAATGCCCCACATCTAGGCTGCTCCCCAAACCACCGATTTCAGAGCCTCTGGTGTGGAACCCGCATAAGACAGAGATAAAGAGAGGACATTGAGAAGTGGGAGGAGAGACGGTGAGGAAGGAGACCACTAAAGGAGTCAGGGACCCGTGCCTGGCAGCAGGGCAGGGGAGTCCAATCCCTCCCATCCTGTGGCTCTGACTGCAAATATATGGCATCACTTAGACACAAAGGACCCTGCTCTGTTACCACTTTCTGTACATGCTGCCTCAAGCCAGACCAGTCCTGCCTCTGAAATCCATCAACATTAAGGTTGAAGTGACCACTGTCAGAGAGGGCCAGGGAAGGAAGAGGGAACAGCAAAAGGCAATATGAGGATATTGTGAAAAAGGCAGCAGGGAAAGTGACTCCTGGGTTCTAGCCTACCTTTGACCATGACCATTTGATTCAGTAATGCTCTTTTTTGCCAATCCTGCACTAATGATGTTTGATTGGAGACAGCTGGTCACAACTGATGGTTGTGTCGCCAGAGTTCTTGAGATTGGAGCTATAGAATATACTAGAAAGAACATTAGCGCCTTCGGGTACAGAGAAGGTAGAGAAGGTAGGAGTTAAGTCTAGCTCTTCTCAGGTTTCCTGTTTTTGGGTCACAGCACAGCTCCAAACTCCTGTACTATAGGATTCAGCAATCTCTGCCAGTGCAATACACCAGGCACAGGCATTTGACTCAGAAAAGGACACTCACTCTGCCTTTTAGGCTTGGGCAGTGTGGAAGGGGATACTCCGTATGAGACTCAGACTTATAAAAAGGAAAGAGTGCATTTCCACCTTTTCCTTGGCCCCCAAAGAAGTCAAAATTAATCGTATAAATTTAGAAGTGGCTAATTTTTAATGGAAACTTAATCTGCATGTTACCCCCATGAAAAAGTAGTCTGTTTACAAACCAAGAAGGTCAGTATGGTAAGTGTAACCCAATCATGCTTTGTAAATGGGTCAACTTTTCACTGGACTGTTGTATATCACACAGCTTTTACGCAAGCTTGTTAAATTTTAGACATTCAAGACAAGTCTAAAACATTTGAGTACTTCGGTTATATTTTCTCATTACTGGTTAAGCCTCCATATTCTAATAATAAGAATTTATGTAAGAACTGCAAGTGCACTATGGAGAAAAATTAGTAGATGATAATTCTGCCTGAAGAAAGAATGTGTCATGAGCTGAGACCTGCCCCGAAGAGTAGCTGTTTCCATCCTGAATTCCTTCATTGTCCAGCTATGTAAATCGCCAGTGCCAGGGTGAGTCTGTGAGCAGGGCTCACAGGTAGGGCTTAGAAAAGATTAACGAAACACTTTCAAAGACTCAAGTCAAGCCATTTTATTGGGGAGCAGAGAAGTATTGGTTTTAATCTATTATTTGTCAGCTTAGAAGGAAATAGTTATTTGCAAATTACAAAATAAGAAAAATGTGATATTTCTTTTAGTCTTTCAAAATCCAAGCATTTTCCTCTCGGCAGACACAAGCCTTGCCTCCTCCAGTTCTCTTGCCTTATGAAAGGGTAAATCCCACAGCTCAAGCCCTGCAGACACCCAGATGACATGGTGGGAGCATTTTCCAACAGTGTGTAAAACCCTCCACTTAGACTCTTAGCTTTGCTCCCAGGATGATGCCCTGTTGAAAAACCTTGCCAATTTTCTCACAGTCACCAACCCTCCAGGCTTGGATTCATGGTGTTTGCTTGCTTTTTCATGGTGGAGAATTATTTGGGACTGAGAACTTGGAGTTAAGAATAGAGAAAGGGAAGTTTGCATTCTGAAGGTTTAAGAATGTTAGGAGTAAGAGAGCAGAAAATGCAGCCAGCTTCCCTTGACTACCACCTGCCCATGGTTTGCTTTTTGTGGTGGATGGTTTAGGCCACATGCAATGGTCAGTTAATATAAAAATTTTAAGTGTTTAAAAATAATATGTAACACATATTAAGGGCCCGCTATGAACCAGGAACATTACATACTATACATAAGAGCGTTAATAATGACCAAAGAGTGGTTGGTATTATCCCTATTTTACAGATACAAAATCAAGCTCAAAGACATAATTAGCTACCTAAGACCACACATGTAGAAAGTGACAAATCAGGAATTCAATCCTAAATCTAGTTCTTTTACCAAACCAGTATTATCTTCTAAGATTATCAAGAGTCACCAAAATAACTTGAGTCAGAATGGGCCTTTGTAATCATTTGTTCATGCATTCATTCTCCATTCATTCATTCATTAGTTCATTCAAGTTAGACCTAGCTAGATTACCCAACTTCATACTGATCAACATTACAGGCTTCGAGGTCAAGTCCTAGACATGTCACTTGCCACCTTGGTGCCTTGGTCAACTCACTTAACCTTGGGTTCCTGATTTATCAATAGGAGATTGTGATGGGTTGTTCAAAGGGCTCTTGTAGATTGAATACCTTCTAGCCTTTGGTTTGGCGCCTGGATATTGTAAGCACTCACTAGCTTTATGCTGATGGTAGTCGTGATGACGAGGATGATAGTGCGGTGGTCCTGCAGGTGGAGATGCCATTTCTCTGCTAGGGAAAGCTGGCCCTAGAAAGCTGTGATAATGGCCAGAGACCCTTGAATCCTGGAGCTGATAAAGACCTTTGGGATTTATCTGTTCCCTGCCTCTGGCTACAGATGGAGCTGCAAACACCAGGGCTACATCAATTGTGATGTGCTACACAACTAATTTATTCGCAGGCCTTTAAACACTAACAGTTTCTCTTTTGCTCATGACTCTGGAAAAAGAGGGTAAATCCCACAGCTCAAGCCCTGCAGACACCCAGATGACATGGTAGGAGCATTTTCCAACAGTGTGTAAAACCCTCCGCTTAGACTCTTAGCTTCGCTCCCAGGATGATGCCCTGTTGAGAAACCTTGCCAATTTTCTCACAGTCACCAACCCTCCAGGCCACAAGCAAATGAGGACATGAGGACTATTCAGGGGACTCCCTCCCTGCAACCTCCTTCCAGATGTTTGGCACTGTTGGAAACAGGCATAGCCACAGTTTCCTTTGGACAATTTAAGGCATTAATATTAAAGGATGTGTCACCCCAGGTCTAGAAAAGAGGTTACCATGGGCTTTCTTAAGCAGCATTGGACGCTCCAGTGGGGACTTTGGAATCCGAGAGGAAATATGCACTGGCTATCTTACCTGTCTTCTTGCTCCCACCATGCCCTCACCCCTTCCAAGAGCACTTTTTCAGCTACTTGTCCTGTTCCTCTTCTAATGCCACCCTGAAAACCTCACTACGATTCCTCAACCTAACATATGAAAAAATCGAGACCCTATCACCAGCTTCTGTAGCAGACTGATGCTGCTGCTCCTAAAAGTCTCTTCTAGAAGTCTAAAATTTTAGCCAAAGTAAGAGCCAAGGGAAGGGTTTATAAATTTAACTCTTTCTTGCCTCTGTGTTCGCTTGTACGTGATGATTTTATTACAATGACACGATGTTTTTATTTTCCATGAAACCCCCCATCTCATAGTTCAGATGGGATTCAGATGGCTTTACCTGACAGGTGAGCTTTGAGGAACTTTCATGACCTGTGGCCTGAACTAGAAATGATATTGCCCTACTATGGCTTAAATGTAATATTTTAAAGATAATATTGGGCCATAGACATGAAAATTATAACAATATTAATAAATTATTGCTGCCATGCTATTTTTTCCCTCTAAACTGGCTCCATTTTGCTTTCTCATTCCCACAGTATGACAGGGCTTTGTTCAGGGGAAGGAACCCATGTGCTTTCTGTGTGGAGCGTGGAGTCTGCCCACCATGGTGCATAATTCAGAATAAAGGGCTGGTGGAGAAAGAGGACTTCAGAACATACACAATTTGTCCAGCCCATGGCAGCTACCACTGGTCTCATTATTCATAAAATGATAGGCATGTTCCTTTGCCCTGATGAAATTTCCCAAGTATTAGAGATACAGAGTAACTATACAGAGGAGTAGAAAGAACATCAGCTATGATTTGTTGGGTGCTTATTATATCTCGACACTGTTATGTGGTGTATATTATGTAAGCTTCCCAACAGCTCTACAGTGTAACTACTATTATTATCCCCATTTCTGAGGGAATCAACTGAGGGAATCATGAGGGATTCATTCTGAGGGAATCATCTCAATCAACTGAGGGAATCATGAGGGAATCATTCTGAGGGAATCAAGTTCTGTAACAGGACTGCTAATACCGAATCCCCCACTACTGAATGGTAGAGTCAGTATTCCGACGCACATCACAGATCTTCATTTTTAATCACTGTGCTACAATGTGACTTGAGTAGTCACGTGTTCTATATCCTTGTTTCAGTTCTGTCACCAACTCTTGGTCTTCTGTTTCTTCCTCTGTTAAATGAAAAGGTTGGAATAAGTAAGTGTTCCCAGTATCATTTATACCATTGAGATTCAGGGAAGGGAGACAAAAAGGAGAGAAAGAGAGAGAGAGAGAGAGAGGGAGAGAGAAAGTCCACCAGCATCTGTTATCACAGGTGAGAGAGAAAAGGAGATGGTAACAGTTTGCCCCTCTAGTTTGTCAGTGAGCATGATGACACCGGTTCAGTGACTTTAACTAGTCTTTAACTAGGGCTAGTTAAAGAAGGTATCCCTTATGTTCCTGATTAATGCTTTTGGCCAATACATAAACTGTTAGATTCTCTCCTTTTTCTCAGCATGTGATTCCTTTTGTAGTGCCATTTTGCCAGGTGTGCTTAGGATCCAAAAGATTTGGCAACACTCACACACGTGTGCACACACACACCGTTCAAATTAAAGGAAGTAACTTACAGATGCAATTTAGCTGATTATGTGCAATTATGAGCATACGTCTGCCATCCAAACAGAGCACTGCACTGGATTTTGTGTGAGGATTGCCAAAAATAGATTTATCTAAACCATGGTGGCCTAAGAATTATCACACCAAATTTTAACTTTTGGGTATTCAGCTTCCCCAATGTGACTTCCTGTTTTGCAGAAAAGAGCTTGAAGAAATAATATTAAAGGAAGGCTCATACTCATTTCTGCTCACCAAGTGGCTTGTTCAAAACAACATTTTAATGATTTAAGTGTAAATGAATCAGAAGCATATGGATTAGATTTCCCTAAAAATACACAAGGATTTTTAAATGAGGGAGAGTGGAATAAAGAAATTTCCCCAAATTTAGTGCTCCTTGGGATTGCCTTTTCTAATGCTATTAAAAATTGGTGGTGGTGGTAGGGTGGGGCTAGGGTGCTGATTCACTTTGAACTACATTTGGCAAATGAAGGCAGAAGGATGGGGGAAAGGTTCCTAACATCATCTTTAAAAGGGGCCCATACTTCTCCTTGGGCATCGACTAATTCATCCCAACCAGCATTTTTGAGGAGTTAAGTGTAAATGAATCAGTAACATACGGATTGCATTTGAAATACACATGGGATTAAAAAATGAAGGAAACAGTGCTTGGTAAAGTATGTCTGGGGTTTTGCCAAACCCAGAATGTTTAAAAAAAAAAAAAAAAAAGAGTTTGAAACAATTGATGAATCCCTGAATCCCTCTCAGGCTTTGCCAACCTCCCCAGGAGGAGTGGACGCTGGGCTGTTTGTGCGACTATTCCAGGCCCCTCCCTCTTAGACAACACTACAGAATAGCCAGGATCCAGCCTTACCTGTGTGGTGCCTGGGTCGAATCCTAATTTTAAGCTTCCACTCTAAAAAGGATCACTTCCTGAGTAGGAGAGAAGGCGAGCTCATTCCCTCCTTTTGAGAGCATGTGGCTATAGTACATTTGGCTATTCAGATAATAGTACTTTCGGCTTTCCTGGATAAACATAAAAGGCAAGTGAACAGATACTGGAATCTGCCCCCGACTGAGATGTGCATTTTGTGTTTGCTTTTCGGCACATGAATAAAACATGCGGTGACCTGGTGCTCCATATCCTGCACAGAGCCCCCCCAAACCAGTGGCTCCTGACTTTTCACCTTCAGGGAACTTATAATCTTCCTCTCCTCCCAGATTCCATAGTTGGAATGATAAGGTCTGTATATACCAGACTCAATTAATTGAGAAATAATTTTCTCATTTTGTTCATAAACAAAAACTGCCATCATAAGATAACCAACATAAACATGTTGAATTGGTAGAATCTGAGTTAGAAGAAATACATGTGAGTTGTTCCTTGTGTCTGAACCCAGTTAGCTCTACAACTCCACTGAGTGTTTCTGGCGTGCTGGGAATATCTCAGAGAACCTCCTTTCTACCTGCCTGGGTCCCCAAAGGGGCCAGGATCCAAGAGGGAATTATTAGTCTAATGAGTCTGACAGGCATTTTGACGTGGAGAGATTTCCAAAACAGCTCCGATGGAACCCTCTATATCTAAGTCTCCCAAGCATCCTACTATCATTTTAATGAATCTTTCCCCCATACTAGGCAGGTTGAAAGACTTGGTAGCTTGGAGAATCCTCTCAGGGAGAGGCTGACGAGGACTGGTGGGGCCACTGTCTCCCCAGCCGAGTTTCTGATTTCTTAGCATGGTCACGAGCCTGTCCCCTTAGCTCTGGAGACATGCTGCTCTTCATTTGGGGCCTGAAGTCATCCAGCCAGCCCCATTTAAGACCTCTGCTGAGACTTCAATGGTTTCAATCTGTTGCAGCCACCCAAACACCTATTTTATTTTCAAGAAAATTAAGCGTGTGTCGTCAGCAATCGTTAAAGAGCTTAAGAGAAAACTGATTTCATTATTTCCCTGCTGTTTTTTGAGGGTGGGGTGGGGGAGTGGAGTGGGAGGGAGTGATTATTTGAAGATTTGTATAAAAATTCAAAAGTTAATCTTTTCTCGTCGGGACTTGGGCAAACAGATTCCTACGTGTTTTTATCAGACGGAATGGGCGGGAAGGCAGTTCTTTTCATAACGTTGGGAAATAAGCTTGATCTCCCCATTCCCAATGAGGCAGACACAGCCCCGGCAGATGCCTCCAGAGACCAATCATCCTGAGATAGCCGTGGAAACAGTTTGACGTTAATGAAAGTGTGCAAAGGAGGTAATAAACCAGGATGGAAGAACCATTTCAGAACAACCTGTGACACTTTCTGTTTTCTTCCTGCTGCACCCCCTCATGGAACAGTGACACAGGTTATTCAGAGAGAGGAGCCACAATAGGATTAGCAAACACAGGAAAGAAAGAGATTGTCCCCCTGTTCCAGGATCGTTTCCCGTTGTCCAGCACCAGAGTCAAGGTGCAGTCGTAACAATGAGCTGCTCTTTGAAATGAATTATGTCTGTGGCTTATGTACATTTCGTGCTCAAAGGACCAAACCTCAGCACAGAGGCCGAGTCATGGGAGCACGCATATATACTTAGTTTTATTTTAGGAAAGCAGTCAAACCGGGACCCTGCAGTGGGGCCCACTCAGAAACAAGACAGACAGGTTCGCAGGCCATGGCCCAGGAACCTCCAAAGGACTGACATAAGATCGATTGGCCATCCTGAGCCATTTACCAAACAGTTTACATAGACGGGTCCAGGCACTGGATTTAAATTAAATGAAAACTATTGGGAGAATTCCCTATAAAGTGGACTTGATCTATATTAGGGAACAGGCTAATTATAGGGATTGGCATATATGGAATCAAAGTGAAACACTATATGGGACTAGAGAGTGGTGGTCTTTTATACCAGGGTGGTCTGAAACCGGGATTTAATGTATGTACAATATACAAACATTTTTGACAGACCATTAACACCTATAATCTTGTAAATATTTGCAATTTTCTAGATCATAAATATAGCTGCATAAGCAGTTCTTTCAGAACATCATTTATACACCATTAAAGGTTAATTTACAAGTTAGTACCTTATAGAAAGAAGATATGTGGGCTTTATGCTAACTTTCTGTAAAGGGAGACTGGTGTCTCCAAAAGCAATTTGTAGCTCTCCTGTGGGTCTGACTGGGGTCCTATTCAAAGCACTATTTGAATTCTTTTCATCAGCTCATGTTCACAGCAAACTTAATCTTCTGTTTTGGGGGGAGAAAAAACAGAGGGGAGAGAAAGATCTGAGGTCTTCAGGCTGTGCTTCCAAGCATCCGACTGTTTATTTGAACAGTCTCTCTTGACACTATTCTCATTTGTCACAGTCCTCCGATACCTGCTGTTGTACCTTAGCCTCCATCCCGAAGGGCTTCCAACGGTTCATTCTAAACTTTAAGACTCCTCGGTGGGACCAACCAACAATGAAGGTCTGACCTCCGAGGCCGCCGTTGTGTGACATTTCACTTTGTCAAAAGATCAAAGAGGGAAAGGAAGAGAGGCAGGGAAATGTTTTGTGGGGATTTCCCCCACCCTCCGTCCAGTCAGGCGATACTGGAGTCTCACTAAAGATGGGGAGAGGGACCCAGATTCCTGGAAGAGCTGGCCACAAATCATAGCAATGGAAAGATGCTGGGGCACCCTGAGACGAGAGCATCTCCTCTGTGAGAGTGTTGGTACATGTGGGTCAAATCCATGAGGAGAAAGCCACAGAATGAGGTCAAGTGACCACAGCAGATTTGCGTTGTCTGTGAAGAGGCTGAACCGTATGACTTATTCACTATGTGGAGCCTCTCTTCCTCTGCAGAAGGATTCCATCGATTGCCCTTTTCCTGAAACACGAACAGCTGGGTCTGTTGGCTGCATGCCTGCCTGGCCCAGTGTGGGCACTTTTCAGAGCCTCTTTTGCCTCTCAGATCTCCTAAACTTAGACGATTCTTGGTATTTTCCTGCAACTCTGAAGTGTCAGGAGCTCATTAGGACACCAGGAGCAGGTTTTTAAAGTTTTCAGTCTAGATACACACTCGTCCCTTCCTTTTCTGTTGTTCTAGGTAAATTCCCTACGTGTGTCCAATCTCTCCAGCGCTCCCCTGCCCCCTCAAAGTCACCCATTCTCAGGATAAGATAGCAAGACAGCTCTCTCCTACACTTGTAGCCCCTCAGCATAGTGTGGCAAATAGAACTCAGAGCTGGGCATCTCAAAGTTTAGACCCTAACCTTAGCTGTGCTGCTGTCTGACCTTAGAGAAATGACAGTCTACCTGGGCTTCCGTTTTCTCTTTTATAAGTCAACCACCCTGGGCAGTTAATGAGATGACCTCAAAATTCCCTTTCATGACTCATAGTCGGTTTTCCATGGTTCCTTTTGTTCGGGACCCATAAAACCTACTTAGTACCCTCCTCTCCCCACTACAAAGACTTTGTTTTGGGGAGGAAACAGCATTGCCCTCCTCAGAACCCTTCCCCTAAGTCCTTAAGCTCTGACCCTACTACCATCACATACTTTCTAGAGGTTTTCTGTGATATTCCCATCAAATTGTAGCCACTCCAAGCAGTTTCTATTGCCTCCTTCTCTGCTCTGCATCTCCCTTTCCATGCTAGCTTATATTCTTTTTAAAAAATAATAAATGTTGGTATAGCTCATGGGTTTATGGGAATTAAAGAATCCCTGATATTTTTAGAAAAAAAAAACAAGATTTGAGCAAACTGTGTAATGCTTAAATGGGAAGTTTGGGGGCACCTGGTGGCTCAGTCTGTTAAGCATCTGACTCTTGATTTGAGCTCAGATCATAATCTCACAGTTCGTGAGTTCAAGCTCTGCATCAGGCTCTGCACTGACAATGTGGAACTTGCTTGAGGTTCCTCTCTCTCTCTACCCCCCCCCCACAAAAATAAATAAACATTTTTTTTTTAATGGGAAGTTTTAAGGCTGTGGTTAGGGAGGTAGGGAAACTGACTTAGGACCAGCACAGCCTGGAGTCCAGGTGTGGGACTGTATATGTAATGTAACCAGAGGGCCTTGTTATGTGATGAGGGAGGGACACACGAAAATAGGTGTAACCATGAGGGGTCAGTTATTGGCTTATCTCTGGGACAACCAGACTATAGAACTTAAAAAAATTTTTTTTGTTGTTGTTTATTTCTGAGAGAGAGAGCATGCGAGCTGGGGAAGGGCAGAGAGAGGAAGACAGAGGATCTGAATTGTCTCCAAACTGACAGCAGAGAGCCTGACGTGGGGGCTCAAACTCGAGGAACTGCAAAATCATAACCTGAGACAACCTCAAGAGCTTCAGACGTTAACTGACTGAGCCACGGGTGCCCCCAGACTGGAGAACTTTTAAAATCAGTGAACAGTGAAATTTGGTTTTCTTGACATTTTTCAGTTGTGCTTGAGTCATTTGTAAATAACACTATTATGTATCTTGAGCGTTGGGATTCTCTACCATTTGGAAATATAATCATTTTGAACCTTGGGCTGTATATTCCTTCAGTTTCTGATTTGGGGCCTCAGAGCTTGGCCTCATTGTACCAGCACTGTCTTAGGCCATCTACTCTGTGAGGATTTCACCCATGTTTGAATCTAATTCTGCATCCTCCAAGTCACCTGCTTGCTGAACCATCATGAGTCTGACTGCTGCTTCCACCTGAGCCTTCCCCTGCTGCCTTCCCTTTCTCTCCCTCTCCTTACCGGTTCCTCTTCCCACCTTCAAAATGACCCTAGTCTATATACCTTTCACTCAGAACCCAGTTCTCAGCTTTCTCCACTAGTTAACTAAGACAGTAATCTACTTGGTGCACATTGGTTGTTTCCACCAGGTTGATCTATTAGCTGCTCTGTCTATATCCCTAAGCCCTATCGATCCGGTATGAATTGAGGTCACCTAAGTAATGTGTCAGACTGCATGCCCTTAGCTCACTATAGACATTCCTACAAAGAGCTGTAATTGTCCTTGGCCTTCATTGAATTTTAACAGATGAAACAGCCCTATGGGGGATGTTTCTGTGTCTTTGCCTAGTTTGCTGTTGAAGACCATCCATTATGTTATCCAATACCCCCTACACAAGGAGCTATGTGATCAATTTTTTCCAAGGGTTCAGTGCTAAAAAGGAAAAAAATTCTTTGCCTCTCCCAATTAACTATTTTGCTTGTATTTTAGGAGGTAATTCAGCTGTAAAACTCAAGAATATTAGAGGATTGTTTCATTAATTTAGGAAAGGGACTCATCATGATTTCTTCTTCTTTCTGCCTTGGTTACAGAGGAGTTCAGAGCCTTGTCTTCCACACAGTTGTTATTGCTGCTCTTGTCCTGGTTCCTGAGCTGGTCCAACACTCTCCCTGCCATACTCTTTTTAGTAGTCTGTTCTTGGTCTGCTAGCCGCACATTCCCTGCTCCACTCACCTCTGTATCTCCAATACTTTGTGGAAAGAAGACAGGTTAAAATAACACGTTATTTCCCCCAAACAATATGGTGCTTTGCAGGGGTCCTTCTAGGGAAAGGACACTTGAACCCAATGCCTATCAAAAAAAAATGTTCTTACAAGAGACTCCTCCAAACAAAAGAAAACAAAACAAAGAGTTCTTTGAACCAAAAAGTTAAGAAATATATACTCTAGCTGCCTCATGGGGGTTCTAGAAGAATAGCAGAGTTAAATCTAAGAAGTCCTGAAGTAAAACCTTGGTTTGTGAGCATAATTCATTCTGGAAACATGTTTGTAATCCAAAGCGGTTGTATATCAAGGCGAATTTCTCCCTAAGAAATCCTGGATACTCAAAAGATTCATTCCACAACCCAAAAATATTCATATAAAAATGATTACATTACTGTAATATAATACAAAATAATAAAGAAAATACAAAATATAAAGAAAAATAAACAAATTAACCTGTACTTACCTTGGAAAACCTTTATGGCTGGTGTGAAGGAGGCAAGGGAGAGGAGGGCTATCGTGTAGGACAACTTTCACTATCACTAACGGAATCACTGCTATCTATTGGCTCAGTGGAATCTTTTTCTGCGTGGGGTCGATTTTATACACTTTCACAGATGTTGACTACAGTACAGTACTGATAAACTCTTGTTGTATACTGTATTTAGTGTAACTGGCAAGAAGGCAGCAGAGGAAAGGGTCTCTATCTGCAGGCAGCCTGACCTAGAATAAAGCAAAGCGTTCCCAAACTTCCTGTTGTCTGGAAAAGCAAAGGACTGTCCATAGGTGCTTTGAAGTGACAAAAAATGCACTAGTGCCAGTTGTGGGCACCTTCCAATGTTCTGAAAAATCACTGATATCCGCCAGACACCACGGCCTGAGACTGAGCATCTGAGCATGGGAGATGATCACCCACAATCCAACAGCGAGAGAGAGACAGAGACAGACAGACAGAGAAGAACAATTAGCTCAGTTGTGATCATGTGCTGTTTGGTGTCACACACTACTCATATTACAAGACATCGCTCATTTATCAAGTTAAAATTTATTAAAAATGTTTGCTCATCTTGCAGAACACTCATAGAACAAGTTACTCGCGATCCAAGGTTTTACTGTATTTGACTACAGTCTGTTTACATTGGGTACTCAGAAGAACACATTTTAAGAATGTCTGACTTACTCCAAATAGTGGATTCCATTGGCGGATCTTTTAGGACCTGGGGCCAGTGAGTAGAGGTATACGGGGTCAGATGGAGGGATGGACTTTCCTGCTTCCCAGAGAAGACCAGAAGTAACTTCCCACTCTCCTTCATGACTCAGCACTCAGCATTAGCCTCCTTCCCCCAGTACTGAGCCTTTTCAAATACCACTGGCTTCCATAAATGATCCATTTATCTTCATCAACCCACGTAGCTTCCCCACCCAATGCTAATAGACCTTCAGGGTACCTTTCCAATTGTATTCCTTTTTTTTTTTTTTTTTTTTAAATAAAAGGGACAGGAACGCTTTCGGAGAAAAAGAATTTATTGTATTTATTTCATGTAACTAGAAGTCCAAAGGTGGACATTAAGTCATGGCTGGATCTAGGGATTTCAAATAAGTCATCATACCTGCTTCCTTCTCCATCTCTTGGCTCCTCTCCGGACTGCCCAATGACATCATTCTTAGTGTCTTCCTGCCTGTCAGGAAAGGCCGCTGGCCACTTCCAAGTGTATGTTCTGTGGACTAACAATCCAAAAGGAAGAAAGACCTCCTCTCTCTCTTGATCATATACCAAAGGGTAAGGAAGCGCTGTGGCTGGCCCCGTACAAGGTCACATGCTCACCCCTGTATCAAGGGCTGAAATCAGAGTGTTGCCCTGGGGCAACTGCCCAGCTTCAGCCATGAGCCCCCTTGTGCAGGATGGCTTAATGACAGGTTCACTGCGCAAATGCCAACATTAGATGTCTTGCTTGTTTACGGACCCAAATTACCCCATTTTGTTTAAAATCTGTTTCTCTTGGGGTGCCTGGTGGCTCAGTCGGGTAAGCCCCTGACTTCGGCTCAGGTCATGATCTCACAGTTCGCCGGTTTGAGCCCTGTGTCGGGCTCTGTGCTGACAACTCAGAGCCTGGACTGCTTCAGATTCTGTGTCTCCCTCTCTTTCTGCCCCTCCCCTGCTCGCGTGTGCTGTCTCTCTTTCTCTCTTTCTCTCTCTCTTTCTCTCTGTCTCAAAAATAAACATTAAAAAAAATTTGGGGGGTGCCTGGGTGGCTTAGTCGGTTAAGCATCCAACTTTGGCTTGGGTCATGATCTCTGTTTGTGGGTTCGAGCCCTGTGTCAGGCTCTGTGCTGACAGCTCAGAGCCTGGAGCCTGTTTCAGATTCTGTGTTTCCCTCTCTCTCTCTGCCCCTTCCCGACTTGTGCTCTGTCTCTCTCTGTCTCTCAAAAATAAATACACATTAAAAAAAACTTTTTAATAAATAAAAAATAAAAATTGTTTTTCTTAAGGAAAAAAGTCCTGTTTCATTGTACTTACAATTACTTACACTGCTCTGGGTTTTTTTTCATAAACACCTTGTCTCCACAGCTAGACTGTAAGCTCCTTCAGGTCTGAAATCATGCTTTCTTTTCATTTCCTGTTGCTCCCTCTCCTACCTAGTACTCTTTACTCATTCTGCAAAATTCTGTTGAGTGCCTGTTGCATGCAAGGAACTCTACTAAGCCCTAGAAATTAAACATAAACAAATAAAGGGGCGCCTGGGTGGCTTAGTCGGTTGAACGTCTGACTTTGGCTAAGGTCATGATCTCATGGGATTTGTGGGTTCAGACCTCACGTCAGGTTCTGTGCTGATAGCTCAGAGCCTGGAGACTGTTTTGGATTCTGTGTCTCTGTCTCTCTCTGCCCCTCCCCCACTGGTGCTCGCTCTCTCTCTCTCTCTCTCTCTCTTCTGTCTCTCAAAAATAAACATTAAAAGAAATTTTTTTAATGTAAATAAAGAATAATACAAGATGCTCGGAAAACGCTTTATAGATAACTGAACCCCATTTCTTGTGACATTCTCACTGCTAAGACGGACCTTATTCTCTCAACCACTGGCATCGTAGCATTTTCAGTGAGGTAATTATGTCACCACAGGACAGTCATTTCCCCCTTGGTGCTTCAGATTCCTTGAGTGTGAAATAAAGAGATTAACAAGAAGCTCTCCAAGCTCTGAAATCCTAGGATTCTTAATCACGGACAGTCACAGAATAAGGGTGGGAAGAGATGCTTTTTTTGAACTCATCCCTAATTGTCTCCTTCCAACTTAGATTATATCCTGACCCTCCCTTAGCATAAAAGATAAGGGAACACATGTTTATTTCCCTGCCCCCTCCACCACATATCACTTTCAGATAAATGAGATGTACCATTTTAAAACGCTTCACAACCTTCTGGCACATTCATTACCACTAGCCGTTTTATTTATATGCACTCCACAATTTAGGCAGCCCTCCCGAACAGCTCTTGGAAGCGGATAAGGCGTTGTCCCCATTTTACAGATGAGGACCCTAAGGTTGAGATAGTGTAACTACCATCTCGCACAAGGTCATGGAGCTGGTATGGGTTTCTGAACGAGGCCCAGACGGTGTCCTCTCTCAGCTACACAAGGCTGCCACACACGCTAAAAGAGTGACTTAGTGCTTGCTGTCAAAAGCCTGGATCCCGTGAGAACAAAGTCTGTGAACTTCTTAAGATGTTTAAGTCAAAAGGGCTTTGGTGAAGCATACTTTTAACCCACAGCATAATAAGGTCTTTGGCAAGGAAGCAAGGAATACCAGCAGCATAGTGTCTGCAAGGAAAACGCGGCAGAATGCCACATATATCAAGCAGCTCTCACAGCCTGGGATGAAAGAAATTAGAACAGGGGAAAATGTCACCATGTTTGGGGCCCTCCATTCTGTGAAGTTCTCGCTCAGGTCCCTGCAAAGCTCAGGGACATGCTCTCCCACATTCCCCTAAACCCTGCCTTTCATTTTTAAACCAAAGTGCCTGCAAAGAGAAACCCAGTATGCACATGTTTCTGATTCATTTACACTTAACTTATCAAGCTCTGTTTAGGAAGAGCTATCTGGGGTCCAAAAATCTGGAGTCTTTCCCTCTGCCCCTCCTTTGAATAAACCATTGAAAGCCTTTTTACCAGCATGACTGTGCTTGAGTTGAGCACATGTAAACAAAATAGGTACCTGAAGAAGCTAGTGGGCACACAGGCCCTGTCTGCTTAGAGACGAAGATGGACAATACTGGTTAACAGAGTCCCCTGGCCTCCACGGCAATGGGGCTCCATTGAGGGAGACTGAAGAGGCTGGAGGCAGGGCGATTTGTCCAGAGCCGGGCCTATGTAGTTGCCCCAAGGACCAGCAAGAAACAGACAGGGCTGTAGACTCAGGGGAGATTTTCCCTGTCCTGTCCAGTCTCCAGGGATACGAGAAGGAGGGAACACTACCGAATTGCTAGCTCAGAGGAGCTGGTCACCCCAGGGAGAGAGAGTTCTCACCAAGCAGGTGGTCCTAACCATCATCCCTTCCCTGGACCCCTGCAACAGCTTCCTGGCTGGTGGCCTGCTTCTTCCACTCCTGACCCTGTACAGCCCAGGTTTCACTCTGGAGAAACCAAAGTAATCATTTAAAACAGAAATCAGGGCTCACCCCTCTTTGGCTTAGAAACTTCCAATGCCTTCTTAGAGCACTTTGGTTTTTTTAATTTTTTGTTTTTAAAGAGAGGGCAGGGGAAGGGCAGAGAGAGAGAGAGAGAGAATCCCAAGTGGGACTTGATCTCCTGACCGTGAGATCACGACCTGAGCCAAAATCACTGACTGAGCCACCTACTTCCTGGAGCACTTTGGATAAACTCCACATTCCTTGCCATAACTGGAAAATTCATTAGGGCCAGGCCTCACCTGCCCCTCCAACCTCAGCTGCTCTTTGTCCCCATTCACTCCACTCCAGCCAGACAGATGCCGTTCTCCCGACTTGAACCTGTGAGGCTCGATTCAACCTCAGGATATTTGCACCTGCTGTCCCTCAGCCTGGATGGTTCTTCCTTCAGGTGATCATATCACTGGTCCCTCCCATTATGGGTCTCTTCTCTCAGTCACCTCTGTCCTTCTCACTTCTGCTACAGTGATGCTTCTACTTAGCTCACTCTTTAATGTTCCATTGTTTGCTTGGTACTTACCACTGCCCCAAATTGTCTTAATTGTGTCTTCATTTATCTGATTATTTCCGCTGATCCTCACCAGAGTGTAAGCTCCAGGAGGTCAGGGACCATTCTTCCTGACTCCCTTCTGAAGTTACTCTTCCTAACTCACTCTTGTGCCAAGAACAGTACCTGACATAGGGTAAGTGTCTCAGTCATTATTTGTTGAATGAATGAATGCCCTTAACAGGTACTTTTTTTTTAATGTTTATTTATTTTTGAGAGAGAGAGAGACAGAGAGACAGAGCGTGAGTGGGGGAGGGGGAGAGAGAGAGGGAGACACAGAATCTGAAGCAGGCTCCAGGCTCTGAGCTGTCAGCACAGAGCCCGGCGCAGGGCTCGAACTCACGAACCGTGAGATCACGAGCTGAGCCGAAGTCAGCGCCCAACCGACTGAGCCACCCAGGCGCCCCTTTTAACAGGTACTTTTAACCCAGAGTCACTATAGCCTCAAGAAGCCTCCCAACCCCTGAGCAGCAGGAGCAAGCAGACCTACAAGAGCCTTGCCTCTGTCTCGGAGAAGGCAACATCAACCCATTGCTCTCAAGCATCTGTCCATTGGGGCTAATGCTGTGACAGTGACCAGGAAAGGCAGGGAGACTAAAACAGACGACTGTAGAAACAACTGCTGGTGAAGCTCTGGAGGGTGGGAGGGCTGGGTGCTGTAGAAGCCAAGTTGAGCCCTGACACCTGCGAGGGAGCAGAGCAGCTCATGGAGGTGCAGCCAGAACAGATGAACAGGGCCCACGTCCCACCCCTGACGCTCACTGGCCAAGGACTTTGGGCAAGTATTTACCCTCCCTGAGCCCATTTCCTCTTTTGAAAAACGAGAATAATAACATCTACCTCAGGGAGGGCTGTATTACGTCAAGTAATGTAAAATGTGTCAAGTGCCGAACCCTGGGTCTGATATAAGAAGCATGCTGGGGCTCCTGGGTGGCTCTGTCAGTTGAGCGTCCGACTTCAGCTCAGGTCATGATCTCGCGGTTCACGACTTCGAGCCCCGCGTCAGGCTCTGTGCTGACAGCTTGGAGCCTGGAGCCTGCTTCCGATTCTCTCTCTGCCTCTCCCCCACTCACACTCTGTCTGTCTGTGTTTCTGTCTCTGTCTCTCTCTCAAAAATAAATAACCGTTAAAAAATCTTTTTAATTAAAAAAAACAGAAGTGTGTTAAGAAACGGTAGCTATTGCTAAGTGGAGGAACCGAGGTGCAAGAATTCTGATGATAAACTAGAGAAACATGGTTTTGTTAGGACATTAGGACAGGTAGTTCCCCAAAGCAGAGCAAACTGGGTTTGCGTTTCCACCCACTAACCCAACATTTCTAACTGGAGGCTGAAGCAGGGAAATGCCAGGGCTGAGTGCAACACTGTGCAGAAGGGATCCTAATTCCACACTTCACCCGGACTGTCTGGGAAAATGTTCTTCAGTTTGTTTCCTTTAAATCCCTGCCAGAGAAAGCTGATAGATGATGCCTGGATTGGGCCCCTGGTTCAACAGCCCAAATATTTTTCCTAGATATAGCTGTTAATGTATCTTAACAGCCTGAATTGTCACTTTGACACAAAAGGCAGCAAATTCTAACTCCTACAGGACACGGTGCACAACTCTGGCACTGTGAATCTCTCTGGCAAATACTTTGGTATTTTCCTTCATTTTTTCCCCTCATATATATGCTACGATATACCTAAAATATTTTACATGACTAAATTCTTAATACGTGTATATTTCAATATCCCCTTTTCATTTAATATTATGGCATGTTCATTCGCCTTGTTATAAACAACTCTCTGTAAATGTCTTTATTTAATGGATACAAAATATTCAGTTCTGTGACTGGCTCATACTTTTCGGAGCCATTCATCCATTGCTCAATACTTAGGCTTTTCCTTCCAATTTTTCACTATTATGTATACTATTGTGATACATAAATCTTTGCCTGAATTTTATGTAGTTTTCATAAGAGAAGAGAAGATGGCAGAAGTGAATTTTTGGATTCAAAAAAATGGACATTTTTGAGGACTTTTATAGTATTGCTAAATTGCTTTCAAGAGTACAAGACTATTATATACTATAACCAAATAATCTACCTTATTTTTATTTGCATATATGATTACTAAACTAGGCTGAATTGTTTCACGTTTGTTAACTACAACACTAGATGGTTAAATAAGGAATGTTACCAAAAACCTAAAGGCAATCAAAAATATATAATGGAAAAAAACTAAAAGCATAAAAATAATTAAGTTCCCAAAGTGTAGGCTTAGACTCTGAGAAAAATTAAAGTACCTAATATCGTATACTTAATATGTGTCACAAACTGTGTTAACTGTTTACATAAAACCATCTTTTATCCTCACAACAACTATATAATATGGTTAGGACATTTTCAACTATAATACCCTAAGCAACGGACTCATTTAATTGAAAAACACTGTGATAAGTTTGGCTTCAGGTAGAGCTTGATTCAGGATCCCAAATGATACTTTTTCTATTTCTTGACTCTGCCTTCCTCTATGTTTGCTACATTCTCAGAAGTGAATGGTTGCCCAAGAGCCTGGGCCTAGGTCTTACTGCATTTCATCAACTCTCCAGGCCACGTTTATAGGACTCTGGTAATACAGCACTCTCATTGGCTAGATTTTACTCACATGCAGTAGCACCCAAAGCACATGAGCCGTGAATAGGGTAGAGAGCAGCACCCTAAAAGAAAATTCGGGACCCTTTGACGAGAAGTGTCGATGGACCCTGAGCAGCAAAAGTAATTCTACTAGAGGCACAGACTCTTATGAACCACAGTTTTGCATATAAGAGACTGAGGCTCAGAGAGCTTAGATGGCTGCTCCAAGATCACACAGCTGGTATGTGGCAGAGAGCAATCCATACAGTCTCCCTTTTATCTGGCCCTAGCAGAAACACTGAAGAGGTTGACAGAGCCCCCGATCTCTGACCCATGCACAACCTCATTCTAGTCCCTTTGGGGCTGGCAGTTTGCCTGGTTCCTCTTTCAGCTCTGGGTCTCCACATAATTGCATTCATTCAGGCTGAATGCATTCATTCAGTCAGCCCTGTGAAGAGACTTCCACTGACTCTTGCCTCTGGTTTAATGACCTCGCAGTTAATAACATGGGACTTGGAGGGCAGGCAGCCTTGGGTTCAATCTTGCCTCTGAAAAATGTGCCGTGAGACTATTTACGTGGAGTAAATCATAGTCTCTGCTTCATATGGTTGTTGGGAGACTTAAGTGCACTTGTGCTCGCAAGCTGTTGAGAGCCACGTCTCTGCTCCTCGTTGGTACCCAGTGGTGATCAGCCATCTTGGGGCACAAAAGGCATTGTCACCACCTCCTTCTGTGCCATTACTTCCCATCTTCAGGAAAGGTCACTTATAATTTCAAATCTGTCATCTAAAGTTGAGTATAATGCATGATAGGGAGACAACTAAACCAAGAAAGGGCATTCTTTTGTTAGCAGAGGATTTAACCCCTCCTTCCAATTGGAATTGTGCTGATTAATAAGGAGGTGAATGTTACAAAGGAGAGTTTATGCTTCTTTCTTAACTCACAAAAATTTTATTCTACTTACTCTTAAAAGCTTATCTCCCCCCTTCGACTTCTTTCTTATTCATTATATATTTTGACTTACATTGGATGTTTACATGCTTCAGGTGAAGACTTTTTTTTTTTTTTTTTTTTTTTTGCTGACAGGGACCCCAGCTTCACTCCATTTTTCTTGAATTGTGGCAAGTTCACTTTCAAGGTTTATTTCAGGGAAAGGAGGGTACTCTAAAAAATTGCACTCTGAGAACCATGGCAGTAATGTTTGGGGGTTAACCCTCCTGTTGGTCAGGGTTCTGCAAAGAAACAGAACCAGTGGCAGGGGTTGGGAGGAGAGGTGGGGAGAGAGAGAGACAGAGACAGAGACAGAGATTATGAGGGTTGGCTCACACGATTATGGAGGCTGAGAAGCCCCACGATCTGCTGTCTTCAAGTAGGAGGCCCAAGAAAGCTGGTGATATAGTTTTAATCCAAAACAGAAGGCCTGAGAACCAGGATCACCAGTGTCCTAGGGCAGGAGAAGATAAATGTTCCAGCTAAAAGCATGGAGCAAACTTGCCTGGACTCCCCCTTTTGGTTCTGTACAAATTCTTAAAGATTAGAGGATGCCCCCCACACTGGTGAGGGTGATCATCCTTACTCAGTCTACTATTTCATTTGCTAGATCTCTTCCAGAAGCGTGCTCTCAGACACACCCAGAAATAATGTTTTACCAGCAATCTGGGCACTCCTTAGCCCACTCACGTTGACACATAAAATGGACCATCACACCTGAACTCCTGAAATCCCAGCTGTAGAAATGATACAGAATCCAAGAGCCATCCAGACCAATCTCCACTGCCCTGTAAAGGAATGACCACCAACCAGTAGCTGTTTGGCAGTATACTTTTTGTTTAGAGATTTATCTGTAAACAGCTGTCAGTTCTCTTCTTGAAATTCTCTAGGAACAAATCTAAATTCAGGAGTCAATTCCAGGAATTTTTTTTATTCCTAAAAGCAAAAGGTCATATTTTTTACTTTGTCCCAATTGTCATACAGTATTGAATTGCATAGTGTCCTACAATAGTGAGTAGTAAAATGTCTGTTTGAATGGTAATAATTAAAGTAATTTTCATTTTGTTATTAAGTGATAACTGAGCACTTTGTAGACACACTTCAGTAATGCCAAGTATAGGAATTTACAATGACAAATTTTACAAATTTGGCTTGCAAGATGTCAGTCATGTAAGTTCTTTGTTTTTATTTAAGACCACTTCTTTTCTGGGGTGCCTGGGTGCCTCAGTCGGTTAAGCATCCGACTTCAGCTCAGGTCATGATGTCACAGTCCATGAGTTTGAGCCCCACATCGGGTTCTGTGCTGACAGCTCAGAGCCTGGAGCTTGCTTCAGATTCTGTGTCTCTGTCTCTCTTTGCCGCCCCCCCCCCCCGCCCACTTCCCTGCTCGCACTCTGTCTCTCTCTCTCTTTCTCTCAAAAATAAATGTCAAAAAAATTTTTTTAGTAAACTAATTTTTAAAAAGACCACTTCTTTTTTCATTTAGTCACCTACAGAGTTGTCCTATAGTAGTAAAATAATTGTGATAATTATAATGATGATATAATAATAAATAGTAGTAGCTCTGGTGTATTGAGGGCCTACTATGTGCCAGGCACTATCCTGGATACTACACGTACATTTTCTTATGCATTCCTCACAGTAACCCTGAGAATTAAGTATTCGTATCTCCATTTACAAAGATGACATCAGAGTTCAAAAAATTAGGTCCAAATAATTTTGTATGACAATAAGTGACAGCACCAGAATCAAACCCAAATATGGCTAACTCCAAAGCCTACACTGCTTTAGAGCTGAGTTTGCAGTCCTTCAAAGTTTGAGGTTTAGAAATCTGGCACACTGCCGTAGAATCGTATATTTAGCCCAAATGGTAGATCCAAGGAAGTGACAGAGTGGTTTGATGAAAACCTGAAAACTAGCAGCGTAGGTAAATGTTTATGGAGGAGAGCACCGAGTCACCTGATCTGCAGTGTTTCCAATGATGGAGACAATGGTGTTCCTGTCACTGATGTCTTCACTCTGTTCAATACACCACTCTGCCAACAAGGGCAAGGGACGATACCCCATCTGTGGGTCAGCCTGTCCAATAACGCGAGTTTGAAAAACACTTGCTCCCTTAGGAAAGTAATCATTTATTGGACAAACGTCAAGGGATAAGCTGGTTCTTTATTACCAATCGATGGCTTTTTGAAAGAAACTTCCAACAAAAGCCACTTTGAATTACCCATCCACAGCAGTATCAAAATGATCAAAGCAGCTTATATGTCATGCTAAAGCCTTTTCTCGTCTAGATGCTTCTTTGCCAACCTCTCTAGAATTCTCAATGATAACCACAGTGAAATACAATTTGGGTCCTGGAAAGATAGCTCCTGAGGACCCTTTCCTTCCCTGCTGTCCTATCCGCCACCCTCAGCTACCCCTTCTTTCATCGGTCCCCTTGGATCTAAGTTTTCCAAAATCCCCAAATTAGGTATTAAGTACATGTTTATTCTATCACGATTTTCTCTTCTAATCTGGGAGATAAAAATAACAGAAAGAAATGTCTGTTTGTAGTCTCATTTTATCCTCCACGGTCCCCAAAGTAAACTTCAGAATGCTGCTGATCTCATGCCTCCTCTTTCTTCCTTGGGCCCAGTCCAAACAGGACAGCTTTGAGGGCGGACCCCACAGACAGCTCCAGTTGAGAAAAATTACTATCACTTCAGGAATATTCAGACTGATTCTGAATGTGCTTTTGGCACATCACCGGTATTTTTTTTTTTTTTTAACCCATTCTATGTCAAAAACTAGAGAACGGGATTATTTATTGGCAAAAGTAATTCTGAGAGTTGATGACCCACAGGCAGCTTGAAAGACAACTTGAAAGATGGCTCCTGACAAAACAGAAATAATCATAAATGATTTATAGGAGCCCACAACTCCTCACTGAACAGGTACACTGGAGGCATCTTCATTTGTCTTGAACTGCCTTGAAATGAGGAAAAATGTGAAACTATGACATTTATTTATTTATTCGTTTTATTTATTTATTTATTTATTTATTTATTTATTTATGGAGAGAGAGAGAGAGAGAGAGAGACAGAGGGAGAGGGAGAGGGAGAGATGGGAGAAGGGGCAGAGAGAGAGGGAGAGAGAGAGAATCCCAAGCAGGCTCTGCACTGTTAGCACAGAGCATGACATGGGGCTTGAACCCACGAACTATGAGATCATGACCTGAGCTGAAACCAAGAGTCGGGCGCTCAACCAACTGAGCCACCCAGGTGCCCCCATTTTTTTTTTTTGAAAGATGTTCAATATGAAGCTTAAAGGTGAAAGATCCATTTAACATGGATTGTTTTAAAGCTTTGAAATGAGCAGTGCCTGGTTGTTACAGCAAAAGCTACAGGACTTTGGCTACAGGCATTTTAATGGAGCTCTTAGTATTTCTTTAGCAGAGTAGTTCTGTTTAACCCTCACTGACCACCCTTTATGTGCCATTCCCTGTGCTAATGAGAGAACGAACACCAAGGAAGGCAAGCATGGTTTCTGTCCTCTGGGAGCTTAAAAAATCTTATGCTGGAGGGGCACCTGGGTGGCTCAGTCGGTTAAGCCGCCGACTTCAGCTCAGGTCATGATCTCACGGTCCGTGAGTTCAAGCCCCGCGTCAGGCTCTGTGCTGACAGCTCAGAGCCTGGAGCCTGTTTCAGATTCTGTGTCTTCCTCTCTCTCTGTCCCTCCCCTGCTCATGCTGTGTCTCTCTCTGTCTCAAAAATAAATAAACGTTAAAAAAAAAAATAAATCTTAAGCTGGAGAAAGAGGCATTACAGATTCTAATATACTCAATTTAAAGTACGAATAATTGCATGCCATCAGTTTTCCTATCTATTGTCCTACAATTTCTACTTTCCAAATAGAAGGACATTGAATCCCAGAGAGAGAGAAAATAAATGTGCATGCTGAGCAATGTTCTTTTTCCTGTGAGGTTTAAAAGCAATTTTCCTTAAAGGAAATTTAGATAGAAATTGCTAATATTGAAGTCAGTAATATTATCAGATATTCGGTGTTTTTACCCGAGAAACATAAGAACTTCAGGCTTCATAGTGTTTCTGCAAATAGCCTTTTGTTTTTTTAGCTTGGAAATTGACATCACGAAGACAGCTATTGACTTGGTATCCAGGGGTAGGATAACACACCTGGTCCTAATGCCAGAAATGTTATTTCTTTCCATCTTCCCCCTCTCTAGATTGCTTCTCTTTGTTACTTCCCAGGGGAAATGCATATTTAGAATTTTGCTCAGTATGACACAAAGAGCTAGATCACGTTCTCTGCTGGCAAGAAAGTGGCAGCTATTTTGTCTGGGTTGGGAGCTGCGGCGGTGGGTGTTTAATAAGGTTGACATCAGTTTTTTTGACCACCCATACGACGTTGTGTGAAGAACAGTGGGTTTAGAGTGAGTCAGTTCGTAAGTTTTGTACATTCAGGCAACTCACTTGTAACTTCTGAGCCTCAATTTCCACGTCTATAAATTTGAGCACTGAACCAGTGGTTCCCCAAACTTTGCTGCCCATTAGAAACATCAGGAGAGTTTTTAAAAATCCTGATGCCCAGGTTGTATGCCAGACCAATTAAATCAGAACATCCCAGGGCAGGAGCCACATCTGTGTGGTTTAAAGATCCCCAGATGGTTCCATCGTGTAACCATTGCAGAAAACTGTGATTTATCCCATGTCTTTTCCAGCTCTAGTATTCTAATTTCTGTGACTCTCTGACCTTCAGTGTTCTCATCTCTATCATGAGGCTCAGGTTATTAACAACTTACCTATAGCTTCCATAAACGCAAACAAAATCTCAGTGGGCTTTTTTTTTTTTTTTGGAACTTGACCAACTGATTCTAAAATGTTTATGGAAATGCAGAGTATCTAAAAAAGTCAAAGCAATATTGTAAAAGAACAGCTGAAGGCCTCAAGATTGTCAAACTATGGTAATTCAGACATGTGGTATTAGTGTGAGGAAATAGGCAAATAGATCAATGGAACAGAACAGACAGTCCAACACTTGACCCTCATTTGCACCATCAGTTGATTTTAAACAAAGGTGTCAAACAGGAGAGAAAAATCTTTTCAGTGCATAACACTGCAACAACCAGATAATAATTTGTAAGAGAAATGAATCTTAATCCCTACCTTACATCAAATATAAAAATAAGTTTTATATGAATCACAGAACTAAATGTATAAGCTAAAACTATGGTGTAAAGCTTCTAAAAGAAAACATAGGATAAAATATTTGTAAAGACTTCCTAAACAGGACACCAAAAATACTTGCCATTAAAAATGATAAATTAAAAATTCAGAAGACTCCATTAAAAAATATGAATAGACAAGCCACAGACTGAGAAAAAAATACATTATGTAGGACTTAGATTCAGAATATATAAAGAGCTCCTGAAACTCAGTAACAAAAAGACAACCCAGTTGAAAAATGGGCAAAATACTTGAACAAACACTTTATAAAAGGCACAAAATTAATCAGTAAGCACATAGGAAAACTTCCAAATTCATTAAACATCATGGAGATGCAAATGGAATTTACAATGAGATGAAAATGAAAACTGCTCTCTTATATTAAAATGGTTAAATTTAGAAAGACTAACAACACCAAATGCTGACAAGGGTGTAGATCAACTGGAATCCATATATATTGGTCATAGGAGGGTAAATGGTACAATTACTTTAGAAAATTGTTTGGCAGCTGCTTATAAAGTTAAACATATATCCACCCTATGACCCAACAATTCCACCCCTATTAACCTAACAGAAATGAAAACAGATGGCCATACAAAAACTTATACATGAATGTTCATTGGAGCCTTATTCATAATACCCCCAAAATGGAGATAACCCAAGTGTCCACCAATGGGATGCATGGATAAAATGTATATTCATTCAGCAAGAATAAAGAGTAAACTACTCATATAAATAATAGCATGGATGAATCTCAAAAACATTTTGTGTGAAAGAAGCCAGACACAAAAGAATGCATACAATATGATTGCATTTATATTATGATAAAATCAGAACAATGGTTGTCTCTGTGTGTGTAAGATGGGAAGGTGTGCAATACACGAGAACTCTCTGGGGTGTTGGAAATGTTCTATCTTGATTGCAGCGTGGGTTACATGGGTGTATATGTTTGTCAAACATTTGCTAAAACTCATCAGACCGTATACTTGAGATCTATACGTAAATGACACCTCAAAAATTAAAATACAAAAAAAAATCCCCTTTGTAAACTTTAAAGTGTTATACAAGTACTAGGAAGTGTTTTAATTTTGAAAATCTTCCAAGAAAAAGATGCGTTTGAGATGGCTTCAGTGCCAAACAGATGTTCAATAATCATAAGGCACCACGTATCCCATTTTCATTTGGGTGTTTGATGTGATTCGCTCCATGAGTTTGTTTCATAACTTAGAAAATGAACATTGCCTCCTAACTACTCTAGCTAGCAGTTAAGAAAGAAAAAAGACCCAGTACCAAGACTGAACTGTACTATACATCAGTATATAGGATATTGGACTCTGACAAAGTGTTGGCATGTTCACTTAGGTAACGCAATGGCTGGTGATTTTGATGACTTTTTAGTGATTTTTTTTTAGTGATTTAGTAATTTTACCTTTACATTGAAGTGGGAAAAAAATAGAAGTTTAAGACATGTGACACTGGAAATTACATTCTGTAAAGCAAATTCTATTAATGACCAAAGAACAATACAAAAGTAGGTGCATGACGCTGAAAAGGTAAAAACTGATTTCAATATTATTTTACAATAAGATCTCAACTGAGAAATTCTCTAGGAACAAAGTCTGACCTCCCTTTTGAAAGCACACACACACACACACACACACACCTATACACCTTCCATAAAGCACCAAGAGTGGCACTCATCTGTAGGCAAGTCCCAAGAGCAGTGGGAACACTGAACCAGGTGCCCAGGACAGAACCCCTCATTGCCCACCTTCTTTCTAACCACATGTACATTCAGGTAAAAGGCTGTTCTACACAAAGTTGTGAAGCTGACAGGGCTTGTCCTAACAATACTAGCCTTTTTAAGGGCTTTGAATATGGTATAGGGAGGTCCCCTGTGCTAGGTGCTAAGCCTAGAGTGCTCCTCACACACAGTCATTCTGTCAGGGAAGCCCCAACCTAGCATCAGGTCTACCGATGAGATGGTCTCATACACAAATCAAGGAGCCTCTCTTTCAAAGAACTTAACTCAACGTAAAGGTGCATCTCTTGGTAGAGGGTAAGCTCACTGGGGGCTTTGCTCACTATTAATCCCAGTACCTAAAATATAGCAGGTGCCGCATGTGTTTTGTAGACCATGCAGCTCAGTGAATGAATGCTGACCTCAAGGCGCCATTGTAACGAATCAATGAAGTAACATATTTGAAGTATTAGCAGAGCACCTAATGCTTAGGTTGAACTTCAGCTCCTTTTTCCCTTTCTCTTTACAAAGATTTTTCCTCCTTCAGGGAACTCTTTCCTCCTATTTGAATACTAGATCTTCTTCATTTTAACCACCACAACCCAACCCCTTTGGAAAATAGGAAGTAATTATTTACAGCTATCAAAAGACTGGTACCACGTCACATCATGGTTTATATATTTCCTCACCCAGCAGTGAACTTTAGACACTTCTGATTGGGAAACTGAATATCCTCTCTACCCTGATACTTGATAAGAGTCCCCAGAGAGATCTGGAAATTCTGTGTGTATCTCTGTGTGTAGTATGCTTCAATGTACATGCACATGTTTGTGTATGAGAGAGAGACTGAATTGTGAAATTCTAGTAATGGACTTAAATATTATAAATTCCTTTTCTAGAATACAAAAAAGCATTATAAAATTTCCAGTCATAATTCACCTTTTTAAAGTTGTCTTAGAAGGTATAATGTCAAAAATATTGTAAGGGGCACCTGGGTGGCTCAGTTGGATAAGAATTCGATTTAGGCTCAGGTCATGATCTCACAGTTCATGGGTTTGAGCCCCGCGTCAGGCTCTGTGCTGGCAGCTCAGAGCCTGGATCCTGCTTCTTATTCTGTGTATCTCTCTCTCTCTCTCTCTCTCTCTCTCTCTCTCTCTCTCTATATATATATATATATATATATATATATATGTACATATATGTATATATATATATATGTACATATATGTACATATATATATGTACATATGTACATATATATATATATATATATATATATATATATATATATATCTGCCCCTCTCCCACTGGTACTCTGTCTCTCTCTCTCTCTCAAAAATAAATAAACATTAAAAAAAAAAAAAAACACTGTAAGATCAGGGCTCCTGAGTGGCTCAGTCATTTAAGCATCTGACTTCAGCTCAGGTCATTGGTTCAGGTCATGATCTCACGGTCCATGGATTTGAGTCCCACATCGGGCTCTGTGCTGACAGCTCGGAGCCTGGAGCCTGCTTCAGATTCATTCTTTCATTCATTCATTTCTCTCTCTCTCTCTCTCTCTCTCTCTCTCTCTCTCTGCCACTTCCCTGCTGTGCTCTCTCTCTGTCTCTCTCAAAAATAAATTAACATTAAAAAAATACTCATAAGATCTTTTATTTTCCCCTTTTCTTCACAAATAAACATACTGTCAGTCTTCTTAAGTCTAAAAGGAATCCAATCAGGGCTAATGATTTCCACTTTATCTTAATTGAATATCACTTCATCTATTGGAATAGCCCACCATAGGAAAGTAGACCTTAGAACGGAAAGGGATGGAACCCAACAGAATACAAAACGCAGGGTGCTTTGGGAAGATTAACATTTTGTGAGATTTTTGTTTCAGTTTTATATATGCAATGTGTGTGTGTTTCCTGGGTCACACTGTAAAAAAAAAAAAAATGTTTCTTAATGTAAATCATGGTCAAAGAAATCTGAAGGCCACTGCTCTGTGTAACAGCATAAAGTGCCCAGGCCATAACCAAGGTGAGAAAGTCCAAATCTGGTAAAAGAACAGGGATTTAGGTGTGCCAATGTATAGAAATGCAAAAGGTTCCAACACAAACAGGGAATTTCCAGGCAACCTGAAGAGAGATTTTGTTTAGTTCATTGAGACAAGCTTCGTGAGATGAGGGAAGAGAGGCAGACAAATCCCTCTCAACTTCCCCAAGGCGAAACAGTTGCCATAATTGTCAGAAACGTGTCAGAAAGAACCCAAATTACCTAGAACGAGCTACGTAAAACACGAAGCACAAGTCAGGGTTCTGTTTATTCTGCGACTACATAAATATTGCACTATTTTTTGATAGAGGGGAATCTGTGACTACTTCACCAAGTCACCTCATGGAGAAATCTGCAACTACCATGTCCTTCTAATCTGTTCCCTTCTCACAGAGTTTTAACTGAGCCATGCCAATGTCATTTAGGGTGACAGCAGGGGTGTGGTTGGGGACTGTGTGTGGTCTTTCCCTTGCAAACAAATTCCTATTCTTTAAAGAGTGTGAGGCAGAGACTGGACAGGCTGCTAAAGGCTTATTCCCTCAAGCTGCTGAGGGAATAAGCATCCCAGCATCCCACCCTCACTGAAATCTTTAAGGTCTTTGGGTCACAAGCTATCAGCATCCCAGGCCAAGTCTGCTTCAAAACATCCTTCCTCCGGAACTCGCTTCTACCCCTTTCCTTATTTCCCTGCCTTTCCTCCCTCCACAAGCATGCACACACTTCATACATGCACACACTCCAGATGACCCCTATAAGCCCCCTCTCCATCTTTATTCTGGTGAGGAGTTTCTCCAAACCAAATGGATGGTTGAAATTCACCCTCTTGGTTAAGAGAGGTCTCAGAGTTGGAGCAGTATGATGCTGATGGTGTCTTCCCTCTTAGCTTTTCTGTCATGGACACGGAGTCTCTCTCCCCCCACTCAGGACTCACATCCTTCCTTTGCACCTTCCTTGTGACTTCATGTATAACTGCTACAAGCACAGACATCCCCGTCCGGGTCTTCGAGCCGTTCTTCCAAAACTTCCCCCAGCTGTCGTGGGCCAGCTTGCCACAACCCTCAGCACCTCCTACTGACTGGCTGGTGTCACACTAGTCTCTAAGTCCCAGTGTACCCAGGGCATCCCCACCTATACCTGGTGAACCAGAGTGATTCATAATAATACCCCATTTCATTTTCAAAAGCATTTCAGTGTGGAAAGTCACTTACCCAACCCTGTGCTGGGCCTGCTTGGCTGGCTGTCTTCCTTTGGCCTTCCCTGGGTCCATCCCTTAGGTCTACAGTTACAGATCGACCCAGACAACATCTCTTGCCTCCCAGCGTGATCTTGAACTTCCAGAATGGAAAGCTCCCCTCACCAGATGAACCTTAGAGAAAACTGAGATAGTCTCTTGGGGTCTGTGTGACCCTGCGTTAATGTCTCCTCATCTTTTCCTGCTTAACAGCCCTACCCAACTTAATGACTTAAAACAATAATTATCATTTATTATCCCTCACGGTTTCTGTGGCTCAGGAATTCAGATGGTACATATTTTGGGCAGCTTGTCTCTGCTGCATGACGTCTGGGGCCTCAGCTGGCACGTTCAGGGGTTGAGGGCCGAAATTATGCAGAGGCTCATTCACTTACACATTGATGCTGGCTGTCAGCTGAGGCCTGGTTGTGTCTGTTTTCGGGAACACTCACACGTGGCCTTTCCACGTGACTGGGGTTTCCTCCTCACATGGTGGCAGGGTTGAAGGACAAGTGCCCGAGCCAGGTGGAAGCTGATCCCTTTTATGACACAGGGCCACTGAACACCAAGTCACAGGGCATCCTTCCACTGTGCTCCACTGATCAGGGAGGTTGAAAGCCTCCTGAGGCAGAGGACACTAGACTCCCACCCCTCTCAGCAGGAGAAATGTAGTCATGTTGTAAGGAAATCACGTGGGATGGGAGATGATAGATGGATAGATGGGTGGATGGATAGCTATACAGGTAGGTAGGTTGGTAGATAACTTGTGGGAAAGTAACCAGCCACTTCTTCCAAGCACCCCACCAATCATAGGCAAAATGTCGCTATCCTTACTAACTCCTTCTAGCAAAAATTTCCCAGGGTGAGTCCATTGCTGTTATGATACGGAGTGATTAATGTTCGAATTGGGAATACTACCCTAATCCCTTATAGCTGTGAGGCTTGTCAGAGTTACCCACATCTTTCCATTTGATCCTCCCAACCCTGTGAGGTAGAGAGCACAGGCCTCACTCTCCCCACTTCTCAAGAGAGAAGGGAAGCACATAATATGTGTAAATAGTTTACCCAAAGTCACAGAGTGGGTTTTGGTGCAGTCAGTCTGATGGGGAATCAGATTTCTTTCCACTACCACCTCACCTCTCTGCTAATGAGAAAGCAGCACAGCCCTGGGGTCTGAGCCTGGGCTTTGTCCCAGACAAGCCTGCTTTGGGGTCCTAGTTCTACAGCTTGGTGCCTTTGAACAAAGAGCTTACCCACCCCGAGTTTCTGTTTCCTTGCCCTTCGAACGAAGGCAATAAGACCCACCTCATGTGTTGAGTTCCTGCTGTGGAACTAGATAATATTTGCGAAGAGGCTAGGACAGCGCCTCACATGTCTTTGGCACCCAAACAGTAGCTGAGAAGTCCATTTTAACCATGAGGTGTGTGACACAACCTATTCCAAGCCTGCCCTCAAGGAAGTAAGCACTGATCCTAGCCACGACAGACAGGAGATGCTCTACATCTGAGTGTAGATAGATGGGAGACCATCCTCAGATCACTCCTGCAAGTCAGTTTTTCAGCAATTAGAAGAAACCTTACAAAGGGCAACCGATTCTCAAACTCATCTGTGCAAATATCATTGAACAGGATACAGGCTAATAATGAAATCTCCAACTCAAAAGGCTACTGAGGAATGATCTTGGAGGGCCAGCCTTGGGTGGCTGAGTGCAGGGTTAACTCAGTGGAGAGGCTTTCAGCAAGTTACCCTGGGATGGTGTTTCAATGTAACTCTGTGTCATATACATGTCTGTGAAGGTGGACCCTGAGTCATTAAAAGGCCCCACATTTTGCTTTTACTGTTTCAGGAGGACAGAGTGTTCTACTGGCAAGGGTCCCGAATAGTTGTCATTAATGAGAGACAAGCAAAGGACCAAATTCATTAGTATTGTAGTACCTGAGAATTACGCCATGGGGACAGGAGACAAGTCTCACATTACAGTCCTAGAAGATGCTTCCTAGACCTTGAGCAAAAGGCATTTTGTTAGAGCTCAGAAATAGTCTTCCTGTCTCTTCTGTTCCGTCACTTGGGCCCAGCCTTATGGCCTCCAAGGCATCCAAGGCCAAGAGGACAGCAGATTCGCTCATAGGAAAGCCCAGGGGATCCTTAGAATTTACCAGCCAGTCCTCAGCTCCTTACCGAGCACAGTTCTCATTCATGTCAGTGGGAAGCCTGCCTATGGGGCAGGGCATCTCAATCGAGTTCTTTCTCTGCTTCCCTGGTTCCCATCAAACTTGCCCTGTGGCTGCTTTAAGTGTTGATGTCTTGGCATCAAAAAGCAGGGAGACAGCTCCATTTCTTCTGGCGCCTGGAGCCCGCGCTTCAGGGCAGCTCACCCTCCTCCCTGTGGGGTTGCTTTGGAATCCTCACTGTTTACAAACGAAGCCCACATTGGCCCTGTTGTCACTCAGTAGCAATGGGGAATTTAAACGTCTTAAGTGACCCTCCAGGGTAACCAAAACCCTGAATTCCCTACCGGAGTAACTGACTTTCTGCCACTGTGCTGCCTTAGAGTTGAACAGCCCTCTGTATTTTCCAAAGCTCCTTCGTGTGCTTGGTCTCCTGTGGTCTGGCAAACCCTGTGAGGAAGGCTCAGCAGAGGTAGCTGGTCCCATTTCACAGATGAGAAGTCTGAGAGTCAGTTCGATCATACAGCTGATGAGTTAGGCTAGGACCTAACCCCCACCCCCTGCCTACTGCATGGTGCCCCCACTATAGCTGGGTGCTTTCCTTTCTCTTCCTTGCACCTTTTCTGCTTCTTTCCCCCTTCTCATAACCTGTTCCCCACACACACACACTTCTCTCTTTTTCCCTCCTTTCCCTCTCTCAACCTGCCTCTCCCCTCTTTCCTCAGCTCTCTTGTTCCAACAAAGATTTTAGGCAAGACGATGAACACTATAGAATTACACCACCACCTTCCCTGTTAGCCCCGCAATTGAAACAGGAACTTGAAAGCTCTCAGGAGAAATCTCGTTGCCTCTCCAGGGCTCATTTTTTCCATCTATGAAATCAGGATGCTATGTGGATAACTACAAGATGACAGAGTTGAAAGGGTTCTTAAAAGCCAGAAGTGCCCAAAGAAATATTGATGTAGGAGCCACATACATCCAGCATCTGTCTCTTTAGATCAAATTTAGGTACGCCTTCATGTAGACATTTTTACTTTCTCTTTTTAGAATTTGGAATTATGTTCGATTGGCACATTTGCGTTGTAGCCAAACCCGGAGCTCTCTCACCACACCACCCTTTTCGACCTGGGTAGAGATAGAAACCAAATTTTCCAAAAGTCTGGGGAGAGCTGAGTCTGTCCGGTACTCTACATAAGGATATCTCAGCAATTCAAAGCACATGTATAAAATTTTCTGTCCGCAGTCCAGCTTACGCAGATGGTAGCTGGTCTCATTAGTCATTGCACTGGTGCCTCCTGATAGCCCCTCTCACCTCAATTTCTATTGATTTGCAGATGCTTGGAGGAATATCTGATATCAAAATTGCTCTTTGAACAGTGTCTGATCTCATTTCCTCCCTCCTGTGAAAGGTAATGACATGGAGACAAGCTTTCATGAGTGCCTGTCTCCAGTGTCCAAACTGTGAAGTCTATAATGTTTGGAGAACACTGACTTGATAGAAGGAGTTGAATACTTCCAACCTAATTAGAGAAGCAAAAGAAGGTAATCTTTCAAAACTATGCCCCTCGCCTCTTAAAAGCAGCATTTCCAGTTTGCACATAAGAGTCTGGATCATTACAGACCAATCCCGTCCTGAGAAATGACCAGAACCAAGCAAACCCTGTACAGACAGTCGATAATTTCTGAGAGGCAAAATGTTTCCAGAAGACTGTCAATGGAGCATTTTAAGGGTCTATGTGTAATTTGGTTCCATGTCCATGTCTCTTCAGAATCTGTTCTTGGTCTTCCTAAATTGCCTGTCTGGTTTTTCCTCTGTAAGGGCCTTGGACGGATTTTTTTAACCCATTAATTGACTGAACATACGAGATTTTTCTATTCTGGGCATATTCACTCTCATAACATTGGAAGAAACTCATATGATTGGGGAGTGCCTGCTTGACATGACTAGTAATGTTCAACTAGAGCAGATCAACTCAGGTGAAGACCATGTCAACGGATGTAGGATATCCTATTGTATAGAACTGACCTTCTGAAGCCCAGATATGTGCTAGCCCAGAGCACGGTTAGTCCAAAGCCTGATGTTATTCCAGCTAACTGAACCTTGGCTTCATCTAGCTGGGCTGACCTGAACACTGGACAGCTGCCTGTTACAGTGGCCTTGGGTAGCCTTCACTTCTTGCCCAACTTGGCCTATAATCCTTTGCTGCAGGGCTTGGAACTTAATAGCAGGGCCAGCAGACAGCTTTGCCACCCAGCATGCTACTGGCTCTTCCCATGGACCATCCAGAAGTTCTCCAGGGCTCTTTCGAAGCAAGGATGGGATGTAGCTTCTGACACATGGTCAGAGGCAACTGTTGAACTTCTCTAGTCTGTTCATCTATTTCTCTGAAGTACCTTTTTAGTGCCAAATACTTGCCTTGAAAATTAACTGGCAAATGACCCTAATTTAACAAAGAACCAACAGCTAATTAACTTAAGAGGAGGGCTCTTAATCCACTAAACCACATGGAATTCTCCTAAGTTTGTGACTAGTTCTTTATCTCTTTTAGAGCTGCTGTCAGGTTTTTTTTCCCTTCATCTCAGCAAAATGCAGGAGAGCCGACCAGGTGGCATCTCAGAAGGAGCATGTTGCTGAGAACATACGTTGCTAAGTAGTGGGCATCATCTGTACCTCCCTGGTTTTCCTTTTCATCACTGGCATGGAAATCACAGTGCCTTCCAAAGAGGCAGAGGCTGAGTCAGATTCTTGCTAGGACAAAGTAAAATTTGGTTTCCTGGGGAGTACAGCTGAACTGACTCAGAGGCTGAGGATCTAATAATCACAGGAGGAAAAACAAACCAAATTTAAGTACTCTTGATCCTGTACCGTCTTAGGGCTACCTTCCAGGGAACAGAGGTAATGTGATCAAAAGCAACACGCAGTCTCATCTATATAGATTGCGGCTCTGAGAAGCTAAGGACCACGCCTGGGGGAAACAGACTTGCTCTGCCAGAGTGTGCCAGATTCAGACCTTTTGGGGAAAAGGGAGTGTCCACTCTTATTCTGTGTTTGCGGTGGGTCTCCAGGTGGTCCTGGGAGGACAAGAGTGTAGACATCAGTATGCGTTGTTTATTTCCTCCAGGCCTTTCTTTCCTCTGTTCACCAAACCACACAGTTTCCCTGTTAGCATCTGTAACCATGTCTAGCTAACATCCACATTCCCTTAAGCAACTGGAAAGCAAACCAAATAAATGTAGAATCTCTAAGCAAAGCAGAGTTTGATTAAAACACAAAACACAACAAAACAAAATCTCACCTAGCTAACCCTAGCGTGTTAGAAGAGACCACAGGACCAAGGCACACGGCCTGGGCTGCTGAGTCAACCGTAGGAAAGAGCCTCTCATGCTGAGAAGGCAACCAGCAGCCCTATTAAACAGGGTCATACTTCTCTCACCCACTCGCTGCAACTGTGATGTCCTCCAGTGGAAGTGGAATAACAATCCCTAGGGAGGCTTCTCCCCGTGGTGTGCACCTTCATTCATTCGCGCATTCACTCATTCCTTTGTTCGTTCACACACTTATTCAGCTCGCACTGAATATGCCAGTGGTTTTCAATCCCATCTGCCCAACCACTTATGTATAAAGTACTTATGTCTGAACCCTGACTGGTGGCCCAAGTACTGTCTCAGGTACTGGACGTGTGATGATGTATGAAACACGATCCACAACATAAAAGAAGGGATAGTCTAGTTAGTAACTCACACTCGTGTCAGTCACCTGCTCACTCATCCGTTGATTGTTCCTTTGATGCACAGGTGCTGAAGACCTACCGCATGCCAGGTCCAGTGTTAGGCGCGGAGCCAAACGTACACACCCCCATCTTCTTCTCTACCCTCTTTTAAACTCAGTGTATCACACATATACCACCAGCAGCTCTGCCAAGCACAGATGCAAAAACAAAGCCAGCAGCGTTTGGGGTTTGGCATGTGTGGATTTGTGTGTGTGGTTATTTTAAGGGAAGGGGAGAGCGGGCTTCAGGTGGGCAGGCAGGGTTAATGAGTCCTACAGTATTCTTCCAAGTAGACATTGGTCTCATCTGGGCTAAGACAGAAGAAGGCAGATAAGGAATTCAGCACAGCACAGAGCGAGCCTTTGAGCCACGATGACCGTGGAGCAGTGGGATCACCTGCCACACAGTGACAGCCTCCCACCCCAAGATGTGGTCAGAGGTCAGGCGACGATCTGACAAGGGCAGCACAGAAAAGACGCTGCTCCCCGCAAGACTTCTGATCCCTGATCTAGAGTCTGTCCCTACTCTGAGATTTTATTACCAAAACAATCTCCCTGGTACATTCTAAGAATTCAGTAAATATTTGGCAGATGAATGAGTGAATGTGTTGGCCCTTCAGCTCCTTGGGGGTAAGAGCTGGGCCTTATTCATCCTTTGTAGTCCCGGAGCCTCCAGCCCTCTCCAGGGCTCCAGGGAACGGACTGAAGGCCTTTGTACTGGAGGCCCCCAAGCTCCCTTTTTAACATTCCAGGCAGAAACATGTTCCGGTGGTTTAGCCACCTGGCAGATTCTCCCAGCAAGGGGAGCATCCTTAATAGACATAGTCAGTTGGCTTTTCCTGAAACTCCAGGCTTTGTTTTCTTCTCTAATTAGCAAATTGCTGGTCTACCTCCCCGCCATGAGGCCTTATGTACTCAGGGAGCAAAAATTTGTTATCAGCTAGAAAGGCAAAATAGCTATATAAAGAAACCGAATAATGCCTTCCCAAAGCACACAGCTCTGGGTCAGCTCTGTTTGGGGTTATCTGTGGCTGTTTCCCTTCCTCTGGGAGCACCCGTAATCATAAAGAGACTGCATGATTGCCTCTGGAAACCGAGTGATTGATCTACAGCACTGTGGGCCACACACCACTGCCTGAAAAGAGGTTAGAGACGGGGGAAGCCAGAAGCCGACTTCAAGATTCTTGGGCCGAGGGCCACACCGTAATTCAGGTCGTCCCACTTTGCCAAGGAAGCTTATCAAAGAAGAAAACAGACTGACATTTTCTGGCCCTCTGGTTTGCTCTCAGAATTCGAGGTTGGAAGTTAGCCTGGCTTTCTCTATCCTAGGAAGGGATAGTAGAGGTTTGAGGATTTGATTCTTGGGAAATACAGACTGTGTAGCCTAGTACAGCATTGCGTATGCTGTTTTGCTACAGAAAAGACACAAAGCAAGACCCAAAAAATTTCAAATGGGAGCAAGGGCCTGACCTGCTTGTATATGGCCGTGTCATTCAGGGACAGCCCAAGTCTGGCAGGAATTTTCTGCCACAGAGCTAAACCCATCAATTTAGATGAAAATGTTACTGAGTGAACACTGATTTTAAGCTCCCTCTACTCCAATATGCTAAGAAACTTCCAGAAGCAATGCACATTGGACAAGCCTGAGCCATCAGGGGGGCAGGGTCATCTTTCACAGGGCATTTTGATGGGTGAATCTGGGAAAGCAGTCAGTTTTAGCAAGGGCACATAATCTTTCCAGCCACAGGAGCGAACTCCAATTCCTAGGACAGCTGCAGAAAATGACTGTTTGCAACCATCTCTAAAATCACATCAAGTAACAAAGAAGCCAATGTCTTTTCCCCTTATTGATAAGAGAGGAGACTATCAGAAAACACCAGGCTTCCTCTGGCTTTTATCTGTTAACGATCACCCCTGGGGCTTCAAGTGCCACAGCCGTTCCTTGGGAAGCCCCCTGTATCATGATGTGGAAGACCCAGTTTGACATGGGCCCAGTCCTCCGGGTGACCGTCTCTCTGGTCACATCTCTAATCCATCATTTTAGCAGAAGGCAGTGTGGCATGCAAACCCCTTTGAAACAATGTGGCAGAGGCTTCTTTCTCCGTAAGGCCGAGCTGCAGCATATCCTCCTCTCCAGCCATTCTCAGGGGCACTCCCAGATGGGCAATATCAGCATCGCCTGGGAACCTGTTAGAAATGCAGCTCCCTGGGCCCTACTCAGCATTCCTGACTCAGAAACGGGGGGGTGGGGCCCACTGGTTTAGTGTTTTGTTTGTTTGTTTTAAATTTTTTTTAATGTTTATTTTTGAGAGAGACAGACAGAGGGTGAGTGGGGAGAGGCAGAGACAGGGGGAGGCACAGAATCCAAAGCAGGCTCCAGGCTGTGAGCTGTCAGCACAGAGCCTGACACTGGGCTTGAACTCACGAACTGTGAGATCATGACCCAAGGCGAAGTCGGGTGCTTAACCGACTGAGCCACCCAGGTACCCCCCCCCCCCACCCACTAGTCTGGTTTAACAGACCCTCCAGGTGATTCCAATGCACACAAATGTTTGAGAACCACTATTCTATGCTCCATGAAGAAATGTGGGTCCCACCATGATATAGAGATAGCTCTCTTTATACATTTATTAACGTATATGTTTAGTAATCGATACACATTATGTATTTAGTAATGTATATTTAGTAACATAGACACATACTGTATATTTATATGTACACATATATGTATACATGTTAAGTATATACGTGTATATATTAGTCCTTAGTACTACCATATATATATATGACATATGTATCAATACTAATATCGATACTAATATATATCATATCATATAGCATATATATATCAATACTAAAATTATAGATTTAAAAAATTCAGTTTATCTTAATAGGATAGAAACTTCTCTTGAAACCTCTAACTGATGGGATAACTCAGAGTCCCTTGTACACTATGCCCACACCCTTCCTATGATCTCAGTACCATGGGTGGTGAACCAATAACCCAGGAAATCAGGGGACTTTCTCCTGGCTGATTTAAAATAAGCTATTAGGGCACACCTGGGCGGTTCAGTCAGTTGAGTGTCGAACTCTTGATTTCAGCTCCGGTCATGATCCCAGAGTTGTAGGTTTGAGTCCCATGTCGGGCTCCACTCTGAGTGTGGAACCTACTTAAGATTCTCTCTCTCCCTCTACCCCTCCCCTGCTCTTACACACACACTCTCTCTCTAATAAAAATAAAAAAACAAACATTTAAAATAAGCTATTAGCAATCTACCCTCCCATTGAAGATTCTCTAAAAAAGTAAAATGCTTGGCCTTCTCTGGCATTTATATGAATCTGATGAAGAGAAGATTAAACAAATATTAGATACCTTCCTTTAAAAAGCTGATTAGAGTGGTGATAAGGAACATGGACTTTTGAGTCCGATAGATTTGGGTTTAAGTCCACCTCCCTCCCTTGTCTGCTGAGCGGCATTGGGCAAGTGGTTCAACCTCTCTGGTCCTCCATTTATTTCTTTGTTGGTACAAACGGGAAGAGTGATAGTGCTGAGCTCCTAGGGCCAATGTGAGGATTAGATTAGATAATATAACATCTACAGCGTGCTTGGTAAATACCACCGTTCAAGCAACAATGGGTCCCACCGTGACTCTTATTTTCCCGGGTTCACCCGCAGTGATTAGTACCACCAGTCACCGTGATTAGCATTCTTCCTCGGGGACAGTACCAGACGATGAGCCAACTAGAGAATGTGGACGCCCGCGAGCGTCCGGGGGACGTCCCGGGGTGAGAAGCCAGGCGGAGGCGCGGGGCGAGGGGCACCCGTGGGCCGGGGAGGCCGCAGCGGACCGTGGGCCCCGCAGCTCTGCGGCGGCCGCAGTTCCCTCTCTCATTGTTCTGGCGTCGGGCAGAGAGGCGCTGGGAGCCAGACCTCCGAGGCTGCGTGCGGTGAGCCTGCAGGGGCTGGCAGTCGCTGAGGGCGGAAACCACTGTTTGGGAGCCGCTGGCGGTTTAACTGTTTGTGTTGCTGGTGCCGAGGAGGAGGAGGCAGGAGGGCCAGAGCGCGCCCCACGGCGCTGCTATTCGTGCTTAGAGCCTGCTCGCTGGGGGCGCCCGTCAGAGGTCCCTGCGGAACCCTGAGCTTATCAGGCTGCCCCTGGAGCTAGATTTTTAGCCGGTTGCGGATCAGACGTCGGCCTCTTAGGCTCTTGTCTTGCTTCTCTCCCTCTGCATATTTCAGACGAACCGATGGGCCCGTCTCAGAAGACACAGCCCCCCGAGGCCTGTGAGGTCCTTGCTGCGCACCTGAAATGATTCACTCAGGACCCTTCCTTTCGGTGGTGTGCGCATTCATGATGCTCTAAGATCCAAAGTAACCGTAAGAGTGTCAACGTTTCTTTGTCTCCCACAGCCTTAGATGTGCTCCCTCCTCGGTCTCAAGGCTACAGGTACATCTTACTCACCTTAGCATTGTTTCTTAAAAATATGACCTCCTCCAATCAGTGGGTTCAACAATAGGGCACAGTTAACAAATCACGTAATAAAATATTACACAGCCTTGAGAAAAGGTATTTTCTAATATGAAGTGAAAAGAGCAAGAATCAAAAGCTCACAGAGCAACGGATCTCACTCGGAGTGTGGTCCCCAGCCCACAGGCAGCCGGCTGCAGCGACATCTATAAACCTGATGGAAATGCACATTCCCCGGCCCGCCCAGACCTGCTATCAGAGACTTGGGAAGTGAGCCCACACCAGTGCATGTCTTAGTAGCCAGGTGAAATTGATATAAGTTAAAGTTTGAGAACCACTGATACAGAGCATGGATTCACATAAATATGCAGAAGATATATACGTGGATAGAAAATACACAAAAAGATACAACGGTTTTCTCTCTGACAGGATTATGGGTGCTTTTTGCTTTCCCCTATTTATCTTTTGCATTTTTGAAAAATATATATCCTACTTTTTCTAAAATGAGCATACCTTTTGTATTTGGAGGAAAAAGGAGCGAAGTTATGAGATATTTGTCACATGTGTATCATGTCAACTCATCCCATATTAGCATTTTCTTCACTGTTCTTTAATTTCTTACTCTGACAAATCAACCTCCCTGTATTTTCTTTGATAAACTTTCTCAGCCCCGCTGCCTATTTACTGACTTTCCCACCCTTAGGTCTTGAAGCCCCTGCTATTAATAATAAATAGCATTTCGGAAACTGTCCAAAGTTTCTATGCCTAGTTTGTCATACATAAGTGAGCAAATTGTTGGGGTCTTTGAAGGAGGATATTTCTTGTTGTATCTATTTAGAGGTTAATATATTTTTATGCACAATTTACATTTCATTTGGATTAATTTTTTTTAAACAACTTGACCCTTCTAATTTCAAGGGTTCATTTACAATTTACAAAGTAAGCACATATAGTGGATTTGCATTTTATACAGGGGGTTTAAGTTCTAAAATCAGCAATTAAATGTCACAGATGACCAAAATCGCTCCCTGTCAGTAACAGTAGCATAGACTGTTAAGCCCTGGAACTTAGCTAATCACCTGAGTACTAGCTAACATGGTTAGGGGCTCTGTTGTGCAAAAACGTCCACCTTTCTTCTCCAGAATCACTTCGCGCTGTGAGGTGCTCACATCATGAGAGGTTCTCAGAGTCAGAACCAGCTGAGGAAGTAACAGGCTTTTCCTCCTGTCTTCTACTCATTTTTCTAGGCAATGACAGATGAAATGGCCCGAGCAATTTATTTTGGAGGGTTTGTTTTCTTTTGTTTCGGTTGATGGTACATAATTGCACTTGCCTGAGTCAAAGGTGCCTCTGGTATGATTTCTGTGCATCTCTGCAGGACCTCCTGTTGTGCCTAGGCTTCCTTCTCTCTTCCCTCGTCTCTCTCAGATGTTCTCCAGGCAGGAATGACTCTGACCTCTCCCCTGGTATTCGGATCTTACCCATCTTTTAAAATCTTATGCAAGTGCTGCCTTCTACACAAAGCC
Organism: Panthera onca; assembly: GCF_046562875.1. NCBI lineage: Eukaryota > Metazoa > Chordata > Mammalia > Carnivora > Felidae > Panthera > Panthera onca. Next base: position 47,192,963 of record NC_138352.1, on the reverse strand, counting down.
TTTCTGATCTCAGTACAAGCTAATGCTTCCGTGCTCTGAATGTCTCTGGGACGTTTATCACTCTTTATTATATTTACATTTGAATACATATGTCTTAGCTTGCCCAGAAGGTGCTAGGTTTCCTTGAAGGCAGAATCCATGTGTCTTTAACACCAATCGTGGCTTTGAATCCTAGATCTGCCCTTTCTAGGCAATCTTAGGCAAATTAACTAAATCCCACTGTGCCTCCGTCCTCTTCTGTAAAACAGGGATAGTCATAGTACAGACCTCTGAATGTTCAAGTGAGCATTAACTAGGACACTGTGCTCACGGTAAGGGGCTATCACAATCTCCCGCACATAGAAAACCCCAACAACTGTTAGCTGCTCCTTCTCCTGTTCTCTTTTGTGATCCCAGTAGTGCATTTGTGTTCCATAAGCATTTGTTTATGGAATGTATGAATGAATGAATGAATACCATACAAATTCATACACACTGCTCTGAATTCTCAGTGCTCGACGGGGGGTTTATACTGGCCATCTATCTATGAATCCATTATAGAACTTAATGAACCAGTGACTTTCTTTTATTCCCAAGGCAGGTGTGGGGTGCATATGGGTAAACTTTCTGTCTTGAGAAAGCTGCCACCAACCATCTCGTTTAAACCTCATCGAGCTCGGATGTTTTCATCCATGAAATGGGAATTATAATGCTGATCTGTGATTTTGCCTGGATACAAGGAGAACCCGGAGGAGGACGAGGCCTTCAGGGGGAAATTTTATGAACAGGGACTGTTTGGGGGAGTTTGAAGAATCAGAGCATGACTTTATAAATTAGCATATTTCAGTTACACAGCTTCCAATCACATGGGACTCTAGATGTCGCTCAGTGAGGGCACAGGGCAAACCCAGCTGCTTTTTGGGTTCGTCAAGCATCTCAAGTTATTTCTCAGGAGTTGGGGTTTGGCAAAGTCTGAAACCCACATTGCCAAGTCCTTCTTTCCCCCTTAATTTTTAAGCCCATGTGTATTTTAAGGGAAATTTAATCCGTATGTTTCTGTTTCCTTTACACTTAACTCATAAAAATGGTTTGTCAGAGCAATTTGATGTCCTAAAAATCTTTGGAGCCTTTATAATGATATTTTTTAACCTTTCCCCCCTCCTTAGACACAGGAAATTGCGTTTTGTTGTTTTTTTTTTTTTTTAAGAAAATGAATCAAACTGCAAGTCCCAAGGTCAGTATTGATGGGTCAGATACCAAGCTCGAGAAGCTATGCGTTTGCAAAAATGACATCTTCCCTTGCTGTTCCTGCAGGGCTCTGAGGGCAAGAGAAAGATCAGTTTCACAGGCAGATGGCAATAATCGGCAGGGTGTTGTGATAGAGTCCTCAGGTATCTGACTGTTTGTCCATCAGGCTGAGAGCCCCCTATCCGTACTTCCGAATTGGGAGGTCTGCTCCTCAGATTTTGGGTCCCTCCACCTTAATCAAATCCCAGAGTTCAGCACCGGAAGCTCATGCACACAAGCAGTCTGAAAGAATTGAAACCACTAATTCTAAAACACGGTAATTGTTTTCTAATCTAGTTTTCCGCATCATCCCTAGAGAGAGAAAACAGGAGCCAGCGGCATGTATCAACAGCCATAGGAAGTGTTCTCACAAAGTTTCATAAAGATGGCATTCCTCCAGAGTTAGTGGGTTTGCTGTCATCAAAAGGGCTCATATAATCCCCAGACATCCACAGCACAGGCAGAAATGAGCCATGCATTAGTGTCGCACCTCGGCCATGAGAGGGACTATCTAGGCTTGTTTGACCTGCATCAGATCCAGATTTGTCGCCTCTTCTACCAATCAGCTTGAGTTAAACTCTGGTCCGGCTCCTTTCTGGCAGCCTGCTCACTGCTGGATTGGAGTGCCTCTTTCTGGACACGAAGGATCACAGAGTCTCCCAGTACACAGCATATAATAATGTAGGACACAATCATAATGGCTCAGTTTAATTCAAAATGCCCTAAAATGCCGGCTTACCTCATCCCACTTTCACCATATGACATTAGAAGTGGGTAATATAATTAATGGCCCAACCTGAGGCTTTCTCGTGCGGACTTTTCTCATCTCTCAAAGTTACAGGTAAGAAGTCCCGTCAAGCAATGCCCTGATAGCTTTGCCATCAGTGCAGAAGAGCTGAGCTCGTTAGATGATGAAGATTCAGAGTTTTGAAGGACTTCTGTCTACACTGAGCTAGCTTGCCAGTAGATGTGCGGCAGTGAAATCCTGGATCTGGGTGGCTGAATGAAGGGTGAAGGAAGGGCATGTCTACAGACCACGAACACCAAACCTGGGTATTGAAACTGCATATTGCTTTTATTTTGGGTCTTGGATGAGAACAGGAAACACCTGACAGGAAGTAGCCAGTCTTGGAAATTCAATGAGTCAACAGGCCTTATGGCTATAAATATTTTCTACAGTTGAGAAGTTGTAGACAAGGGCCCTAATCAGAAATCTGGCACTCTCCCACAGCCGAGGCAGTGGCAAATGCATACAAATTGTATTTTATAAATTAACTGCTTTGAGCCAGGCCCCAGATCAAATGTTTGTTTTCCTTCACTGAACTCACATGATAACTTTGTAAGGTAAGTAGGATTATCCCCATTTTACAGACAAGGAAAGTGGGGCCCCTAAACATACTTATTGGAGAGATGAAGTAAGTTGTCCAAATTTATAGTTAATGGAAGTGTTGAATTTCAAACACAAGTCTTTCAAACTCCAAGGGCCATCCTCCATCATTAAAAGAAAAACACCTTTGGGGGCCCCTGGGTGGTTCAGTAGGCTGAGCATCCGACTTCGGCTCAGGTCATGATCTCGCAGTTGACGAGTTCCAGCCCTGCGTCGGGCTCTGTGCTGACAACTCAGAGCCTGGAGCCTGCTTCGGATCCTGTGTCTCCCTCTCTCTCTGCCCCTCCCCTGCTCATGCTCTGTCTCTGTCTCTCAATAATAAATAAACATTTAAAAAAATTGGAAAGAAAACACCTTTGTGTGATTTACAGAAGTTATCGATATCAGTATAACCTATTCAAACATACGGAAATAGAGAACTGAGTTAAAGTCCCTCATAATCCTACTTTCTCCCAAGATAACCATGTTCATAGCACAGAGTACATTTTTTTCCTATTTTTTTAGTATATACTACTAAACCTAGAGACATACGTATACATTTTTTATACAAAAAAATTAGAACTGTTCTAGAACTTGCTTTTAAATTTTTTTCTTGAGTATCTTTCTGTGTCAATAATACCTATGCACCAGATCCTTTTTAATAGTTGCATGGTATTTCATTATGAGGATTGTCATGGTATATTTAAATCTATTGAATATTTTTTTTTCCAACTTTTGGCAACCAGAAGCAATGAAATGTGCACTGTTTATATGCAATTGCACATTTGCGGATGGATAACTGCAGGATAATGTCTCTGGAATGGATTTGTTGGGTGAAAGAATTCACAACCCATGCTCTGTCTACTCTACAAGACCACTTGCTTTGGCTCGCTTTGGCTTCCTTTGGCTTTCTAGTTCCTTTGATTGCTGAGTGAGTTGCATACCAAATTTTCAGACAAGTAACTTTATCTTTGCCTTGTCACTGCTAGGGAATCTGAGGGCCAACAATTCCATTAGATTTGAGCAACAAGCAAACAGTCCAACTCTGAGGCAAAAACAGCAGATTTCTGAAAGTATCTTTTTATTCAATATTACCTTCAGTAGCTACTTACTGATTTTTAATTTTGTGCAAAGCCCTGCACTAGATCCTGGGTAAGCAGTATGTCAGGTAACATACCCTCACGCCACTAGAAAACTTGTTTGTACAAAATCTCTCTGCCCTTCTGCACCAGCTTGCTGCCCTCCAGGTAGACATAGGCACGGTGTTACCAGAACCGGTCCTCTGTGCTTGCGTCTGCTTTCATACCACAGAAGCACTGATGGAGGTTAAATATCAGACAACTGAAGCAGACTATTTTCACAGCTGATCAACTTTTTAATCATAAATATTATTTTTAAGAGAGAGAGAGAGAGAGAATGCAAGCAGGGGAAATGGGCAGAGGGGAAGGGAGAGAGAGAATCTCAAGCAGCGCAGAGCCCAGTGTGGGGCTTGATCTCACAACTGTGAGATTGTGACTTGAGCCGAAATCAAGAATCACTAGCTTAACCAACTGAACCACCCAGGCGCCCCTAACTAAACTTTTAATTTGGTGGGCACCTGGGTGGCTCAGTCGGTTGAGCGTCGGACTTCGGCTCAGGTCATGATCTCACAGTTCATGGGTTCGAGCCCCGCGTGGGACTCTGTGCTGACAGCTCAGAGCCTGGAGCCTGTTTCAGACTCTGTGTCTCCCTCTCTCTCTGCCCCTGACCCACTTGCATTCTGTCTCTCTCTCAAAATAAATAAACATTAAGAAAAAATTTAAACTTTTAATTTTGAAATAACTGTAGGTTCAGATGCTATTGTAAGAAATAACACAAGGAGATCCCAAAGTTTTCTCTGATTATAACATCTTGCATCTTATGACAACAATATCAGTATCAGGATACTGATATTGACACAGTCAAGAAACAGAACACTTCTAGGGTGCCTGGGTGGCTCAGTCGGTTGAGCATCTGACTTCGGCTCAGGTCATGATCTTGCAGTTTGTGAGTTTGAGTGCCACATCGGGCTCTGTGCTGACAGCTCAGGGCCTGGATCCTGCTTCAAATTCTGGGTCTCCTTCTCTCTCTGCCCCTCCTCCACTCATACTCTCTCTCTCTCTCTCTCTCTCTCTCTCACACTCTCTCTCTCTTTCTCTCTCTGTCAAAAATAAATAAACATTTAAAAAATTTAAAAAAAAAAAAAAACAGAACACTTCTGTCACCACAAAGATCCTTGCCGTTGCCCTTTAGTTTTATAACCACACCCACTCCCTCCTTAACCCCTGACAACTACTAATCTCTTCTCCATTTTAATATTTTTGCATTTCAAGAATGTCCTATAAATGGAATAATACAGTATGTAACCATTTAAGACTGACTTTTTTTACTCAGCATAATTCTTTAGAAATTTACCTAGGTTGTCATGTGTATCCAAAGTCTGTTCCTTATTTTAATTTTTTTTTTTTACATTTATTATTGAGAGAGAGAGAGAGGGAGAGACAGAGCATGAGCTGGGGAGGGGCAGAGAGAGTAGGAGACACAGAATCAGAAGCAGGCTCCAGGCTCTGAGCTGTCAGCACAGAGCCCAATGTGGGGCTCGAACTCACAAGCCATGAGATCATGACCTGAGCCGAAGCTGGACGCTCAACCGACTGAGCCACCCAGGCGCCCCAGAAGTCTGTTCCTTATTATTGCTGAGTAGTATTCCATATTATGGCTATTTGTTTAACCATCTTTCCATTGAAGAATATCTAGTTTATTCCTAGTTTGGGGCTATTATAAATACAGCTGCTATAGACGTTCGTGTACATGTGCCAAAACTAGTCTTCATCTCTCTAAGATAAATGCCTAAGTAGTGCAATTGCTGGGACATAGGTCATTTGCATGGTTAGCGCTTTAAGAAATTCCCAGTTTTCCAGAGTGACTATACCATTTTACATCCCCACTGGCACCATGAGTAATCCACTTTCTCTGCATCCTTGCCACCATTTGGTGTTGTCACTATTTTTTTATTTTAGCCATTCTGCTTGGTTTGTAGTGGCCTCTCATTGTGTGTTCCCCTAATGGCTAATGATGGTGAGTATAATATCATGTGTTTATGGCTTATTTGCCATCTGAATATCCCCTTTGGTAAAATGTCTCTTTATATCTTTTGCCCATTTGAGAATTCTTTGTGTATTCTGGATACCAGTTCTTTGTCAGATACGCGGCTAGGAAATCTCTTTCCCCATTCTGCAGCTTGTCTTTTCATCCTTTCACAAAGCAAAATTTCATTTGGATGAAGCCCAGTTTATCAGTTTTTCATTTTATGGAGTGTGCTTTTGGCATCAAGTCTAAGAACTCTTTGCCGAGTCCTAGATCCTGAAGACTTTCTCCTCTGTGTTTCTAGAGGGTTATGGTTTACATGTTACATTTTAGCTCATGATTGTATCAAGTGTGAGGCTTAGGTCAAGTTTCTTTTATTTTTTTTTTCTTTTTTCCTTCTTTCCTTTTTTTTTTTTTTTTCTATAGATGTTTATCTGCTTCAGCACAACTCATTGAAAGGCTATCCTCCCTCTGTTGGTTACTTTTGCAACTTTGTCAGAGGAACCCAGTTGGGCATATTTGTGTAGGTTAGTTTCTAATTTATTTATTCTGTCCCATCGATCTATGCGCCTCTCCCTCTGCCAGTACCACACAGTTTTCATCACTGCAGTTAGATAATAAGTCTTGAAATTGAGTAGACTGGCTCTTCCCAGCTTAGTTTCCTTTTTCAGAATTGTTGAACGTACCCTAATTCCTTTGCCTCCTACCTATGTTTTAGAAATATCTGCCCTCTACCTACAAAAATTCTTGCTGAGACTTTGGTAGGAATTGTATTAAAACTAGATGTCAACTTGGGGAGAATTGGCATCTTGACTATGTTGTATCTTCTAATCCATGGATATGTTATATCTCTCCATTTATTAAGATCTTTGATTTTTTACATCAGTGTTTTATAGTCAGCATACAGATCCTGTACACGATTTTTAGACTTATACCTAAGATTTCATTTCTAGGGCAAACTGCAAATGGTATTGCAGTTTTAAATTCAGTGTCTATACATTTATTGCAAGTATACAGAAATACAATTAAGTTTTGTGTGTTCCTTTCGTATCCTGTATCTTTGTTGAATTCACTTACTAGTGCTAGGAATCTTTTGTAGATTCCTTGGCACTGTCTATGTAGATAATCATTTTGTCTGCAAATAAGGACACTTTCAGTTCTTCCTTTTGTATCTGTATGTCTTATTTTCTCTCCTTGCTTTACTACATACACTTCTTACTACAAGAACTCCCAGTACTGGGGCACCTGGGTGGCTCAGTCAGTTAAACATCTGACTCTTAATTTCAGCTTAGGTTATGATCTCATGGTTCGTGGGTTTGAGCCCCATGTTGGGCTTTGCACTGACAGTGCGTAGCCTGCTTGAGAGTCTCTCTCTCCCTCTCTCTGCCCCTCTCCACCTCTCAAAATAAATAAATAAACCTTTAAAAAAGTTAAAAAAAAAAAAAAAAAAAAAAAAAAAAGAATCCCAGTACTGTGATAAAGAGGAACAATGAGAGCTGACATCCATGATGTGCCCCGGATCTCAGGGGGAAAGCATTCAGTCTTTCAACATTTACTATCATGTTAGACATAGATTTCTTGGTAGATATTCTTTATTAAGCTGAGGATGCTCCCTCTAATACTATCTTTCTTAGAGTAATAATCATGAATGAGTGTTGAATATTGCCTAACACTTTTTCTGCATCAATTGAAATGATAATGTGAGGTTTTTTTTTTTCTTTAGTCTGTTGATATGATGAATTACATTGATTGATTTTCAAATATTGAACCAGCCTTGCATGCCTTGAATACATGCCACTTGGTCATGGTGTATAATTAATTCTTTTATATATTGTTGGATTCTATTGCTAATATTTGGTTAATGATTTTTTTTTAATTTTTTTTTTCAACGTTTTTTATTTATTTTTGGGACAGAGAGAGACAGAGCATGAACGGGGGAGGGGCAGAGAGAGAGGGAGACACAGAATCGGAAACAGGCTCCAGGCTCCGAGCCATCAGCCCAGAGCCCGACGCGGGGCTCGAACTCACAGACCGCGAGATCGTGACCTGGCTGAAGTCGGACGCTTTGGTTAATGATTTTTACAATAATATTTATGAGGAATAGTAGTGTGTGGTCTTATTTTTGGCACTGTCTTTGTTTTCTTTGCCAGGGTAAATATTAGTTTCATAAGATGAATCGGGATGCATTCTCCCCTCTTCTATGTTCTGCAAGAGATTGTGTAAAATTGGTGTTAATTTTCCTTTAAATATTTGGTAAAATTCTCCAGCGAAACCACCTGGGCCTGGAGATTTCTTTTTTGGGTGTTTTAAAATTATGAATGAATTTCCCTAACAATTAAAGGACTATTCAAGTGACTTGTTTCATATTGGCAATTGCAGTAGTCTGGGTTTTTTGAAAAAGTGGTCTATGTCATCTAAGTTGTAAAATTTCTATTTGTAGAATTATTCATTGCATTTCCTTATTATTCTTTTAAATATCTGTAATGATAGCCCCACTTTTAGTTTCTTTTTTTTTTTAATGTTTATTTATTTTTGAGAGAGACAGGGACAGAATGTGAGTGGGTTGGGGCAGAGAGAGAGGGAAATACAGAATCCGAAGCAGGCTCCAGGCTCTGAACTGTCAGCACAGAGCCTGACGTGGGGTTTGAACTCACAAGCTGTGAGATCGTGACCTGAGCCGAAGTCGGACACTCAACCCACTGAGCCACCCAGGCACCCAAGCCCCAGTTTCAGTTTCTTATATGACCTACACAAGTTTCAGGAAATGTCAGCGGAAATATTAAAAGGCCACTGTATACATTTACATTCAAAATTGAGTTTATATTTATTCAAAATGAACTTGTTTAAAGAGCTGAATCTTCAGAAAAATGGTTCTGCAAGAATCATCAGCTGTAGATATACTAAAAAGGATATTTCAAAATTATAAAAAATTTATCTAATTATTATTAATACTTCTAAAATACTCTTAACAGGTCCAGTAATAACTGTATCAACAGAAAGATCCTCTCAAAATCAAAAATTATCAAAAAGTATCTATGATCTTGCATTTGCCAAGAATAAGCTTAATAACTGATTTGCTTTCAGTTATACCAACTGAAAATAAAGTTACTAAAATTATAAATCTTGATGACCAAAAAAAAAATGAATTTCCAGAAAAGCAAGCTAGAAAAATCTTATGGCCAATCAAGAGCACGTTAGCAAAATGTTATTATTGTAAAATATAAAAATTTGACACCAAAATATTGTTTTTTGTACGTTGATGTTATTACCCATTCTTGGTGTCTTACTCCTAATCCCAGCCATCCTAGCTGCCAGGTCTCTGGCCTCCCATGGTCCTCCCTGAAACCTTTTTCCCTGCGGGTCTCCAGTTATATAGCCAAGTGTATCCCTACCTGATCACCCACTGGGAAAGTCACTAGCTTTCAACTTCCTACCTCCCCAAACTTCTATCAGACCGTGTCACTCAACAAACATTTGTAAATCATCTGCCATGTGCTAGGCACTCTTCTATACCCTGGGGTATTATACCTCTTGTTCACCAAGAGGTGGGCTCCCTGCCCCTATGGAAAACATAGTGTAGAAGGAGGAGACAGAGAAAGACCAGGAAAGGAAATACTAATTACAAATTATGGCTGGTGCTTCTAGGCCCAAAGGTGTTGAGATAAAGACTCATGGGGTTGAGGGCGGAATATTTCCTCCATAAGGAAATGGCATTTAAACCAAGATCTGAAGTGTCAAAGAGAGCCAGTCTTGTGACACGGACAAATGGAACAGTATGTACAAAGGCCTTGAAGAGAGCCCTCGTATAGAGCCATGCAGATTGTTCCTGGTACAAACAGGCCTGGCCCAGTGGGTAAAATGTTGGTGACATTCAGCCAATCTCTGCTCTCTAAGCAGTGGGTCACAGTGAGGGGGAAAAGAAGAGCTTTGCTTTTCTTATTCTCACAAAGACATCACATGGGCTAGTAGCATGGGCTTGGTCCTTGGGCTGGAGCCTGGGTTCACATCCTGGGATCTGCACCTGGCTTCCATATGCCTGTCCATAATATGGTCTGTGCTTGGTTTTATCTATTGAACAACAACAATGCAGATTTACATGGCATTTCTATTCACCTTCTCATTCAGCCTTCCATTCTATCTCTGTAAGGTAGCTAGAGCAGACATTTATTTCTTTAAATTTACATACAATAAAATGAATAGATTTTAAGTGTTTGGTTAGATATGTTTCAATAATTGAATACACCCTCCTGACAACCTCAATCAAATATAGAACATTTCCAACATACCCGGTGGTTTCCTTCTACTACCATCCAGTCAGCTATTCCCATTCCCCAGGCCTAGGCAACCACTGTTTTGATTTCTATCCCTATTGTGATCAGTTTGCCAAATATCTTCACAGACATGCCATCATGTTGTAAATATTCTATTGTGTCTGGCTTCTTTTGCTCAACATAATGTTGTTGTGGTGTTGGTGGGTTTTTTTTTTGGTTTTTTTTTTTTTTTTTTTTTTTTGTGATTCATTCAGTCACATTGTTATGTGGCTCCATAGTTCATTCCTTTTTATTATTGAGTGATATTCCATAGAATAAGTATAGCACAGTTTATGCATCCATTATTCTATTGATGACATTCCAACTGTTTCCAGATTGGTGATTTTGACCAAAGCTGCTATAAATATTCTTGTACAATTCTTTCTGTGGGTATTTCTTTTCCTCTCTTTTGGATAAAACCCAAAGCAGAATTGCTGAATCATAAGGCACGTTGTATTTAATTTTGTAAAAACTTGCCAAACAGTTCTCTAAGGTTATTATACCGTTTCACACTCCCATCAACCATCTATGTGCGTTCCAGTTGTTCCACACCCCCACCGACATTGGATGTCTGCCATTCTCGTGGGCATACACTGGTATCTCATGGTAGTTTTATTCTGCAATTCTCTGATGACTATTCAAGTTGAGCACCTTTTCGTGTGCTTACTGGCCATTTGTAAACCTTCTGTTGTGATGTATCTATTCAGGCCTTTTGCAGGGTGACTACTATTAATTCCATTTTTTACATGAGAAAATTGAGACTCAGAAGTCAGGTGACTTGCCAGAGCTTCACCGCTGACAAGTAGCAAACCTTTTATCTGCGTCTCCTGACCCTCACTGGCATTTCATTTCCAATATCCTAGACTTTTTCCTGCAGTGGACCCGAGAGTTCACCTTCCTTATCTGCCGCTTTCAACAGCACCTTGAACCTCAGGGCCCACCAGGCAGGGGTGCTGCAGATAAAGGTACTGGTGTGGAGAAAGGAAGAGGGGAATGATTTCAGGTTAATGGAAAGCAGCAGTGATTCTTTTTCAGGCAGAGCTCAAAACCACTCCTGTCTAAGCCTGGGGTCTTTGTGTGACGCCTGATGCCTTCTCACGCAGGAATCTACTCTGTCTCAACCACTCAGTCCTGCCAAGCTCAAAATAAACTCTTCTTGTTCAAGGACAAGTGTGTTTCACTAGGTTACATGTAACTCTTTTCAGCCTGTGTGGTTTTGTTTCAGTCAGTTAAAATAGCCACAATTTCTCCTGTCCATATGCCACATTGCACTAAATTAATACTTGGTTGACGAAGTGTAAATGCTCCTAAGCACTTGATTTTCTCACTTACATATCTGGAAGAGATGGTGACTATGTAGCAAGGGTTGTGTGTGTGTGTGTGTGTATGTGTGTGTGTGTGTGCACACGTGTGTTCATTTGAGAAGGAAATGCATTTTAGAGTGGGACTGTTACAGAAAAATCCCTACATTTCCTTGATGTCGCAGGTAAATCACTTAGCATAACTAGCTCTGGTTGTGTTTGATACACTGAGTTCGAACGTTGAGGAACGGAGACATCAGCAAGGTTTTGTGACCTCCTTTCAAACCAGGAGGAGGCTGACCTAGCTAGGCGGGCAGCACTGATGGAGAGTGCTCGTTGCAGTCCTTTTAATCCTCTCTGAGCAAAGTCTTGGATTTTCCCCCAAATACTGAATGAAGTGAATAAGCCATTGAGCCTCTAAATCCATTCAATGCCTCCCTCTCCTGCGAGGTGCATCCGGCAAGTCTGACAATGCCATAGAAGAATTACTTTGAGTACTTGGCATATGCGGTCCTTGAAAAAGCTCTGCACTGAGCCATCTTACAAAGTGACCGGAGCACCCCATTCAGCCCTTCATGGGCCTGCTGTCATGGGGGTTCAGACTCTGGGACGGAGAGAAGAAAGGGAAGTGGGACAGAAGTCTGGAGACAGAAGAAGTAGGCCAGAAAGAAAGGGGCTGTGCCAGTGTCTGCAAGGGAAGACGGGAATAATAGAAAAGGGGCTAAAAGTTAACGGGGTGAATCTTTAAAGCCTTCTTTAAAAGTACTGTTATTACAACCTCTTTAACTTTCCTTTTGATTCTTCCTCTGTTTTTCTTTCTTCTCTAATTCATTAAATGCCTTTTTGCTGCTGTGTGCTTTAGGTCAGATGCTTCTGGAATTTGTATGGCAAACCTGATCTGACATTGTTAGGAGAAAGGGGAAGAAGTTTTCCCTTTCATCAGAGAGTAATTTGAATGGATAAAGTGCCACTTGTGGTCCAGCGTTTAAGTGACATTGTAGACTCCCTTTATAATTGCTGGGTCTTACAACCCAGGATAGGTCTTCATGACTGTGTTTGGATGTGCAAAGATGATGAACATCCTCACTTCTCCTTTACTTCAGTATTTTGAATTCTCACCATGATTAGTGACAAAGAATTCTCTCTTCTCTACTAAGATTTGGTGTCATGAAGTCATGGAGATAAATTATTTGTCAAATTGGTGGGGTGTTTCTGGTGGGGCTGGGCAGGTGAGCAGGTTGGCAGGAGACTGGATCCCAAGCCAGACACATGGGGATCATCTAAGGAACTCTCGGGCTAGAGTAAATAAAGAAAACCTAGAAAAGAGGGAGGACCTCTTGAGATTTATTTATCAGCTAACCAAGGGCCAGAGGACCCTCTCTGACATTCGGTCTAGGGGTCTAGAATCCAACTGAAACCTGAACTCAAACTCCAAAAAAAGTTTCCCCAGATGAGTTTATGAAAACCTATTGTTTATGAAAACCTATTGCCCAGGAGACAAAAACAAATGAGGGTGGAGAGAGAAGAATTTGCTCTACAGCTTGCCTGACCACCAGAACTACCCAGATTACTCATGCAAATCACTCCCCACTGAGTGGGGCCACCTCAGGTAATCAAAGGGTCCAGTGCTCACGTGCAATGTGGTAAGTGCATGAAGAGAACCAGTCCCACCAACAGCAACATCTTGTTGGTTTTATCCAAAGAAAACATGAATAGATATAGGATTCTGTTAGTGAGTGAAATACACCAACGTTCTTTTTTATTTTTAAAGCAAGCATTCTTGATAAATAACACCTGCTTAAAGCAGATTTCATTGCACTAGAGGAAAAGAAAGTTCATGCATGTTGGTTCTAAAGCATGAGAACCTATTTCCGATACAAACTGAGAAGCTGGGTAGAAATAAAGCATTTTGTCTTTGTGGCAGGTGTTCTTTTATGTGCTATGTGCTCTAGTGGCCTTTTGATATCATAGCATATTAGAGCTCGGAGTTGCTTCAAGGTCATCTAGTTTAACCTGCTCAATTAAGAGAGGAGAAAGCTTCAAGTTGTTTGGCTTCTTTTTTGTTTTGTTTTGTTTTGTTTTGTTATGGGTTTTTTGTGGTTTGGGTTAAAAAAAAGCCAAGAGAATCTTTGGGAAGATTCCAGTTGATGTCAAGAGACACTACCTGTATCACCCTGCTTTGGCAGATCCTTCCGCAGAAAAGAACAACTCAGGCTGCCTCCATCTTTGACTCACAGGAGAGGTGTAAATCCCACCCACGTAGTTAAAGCTCTCTTGCTGGACTGCTGTTTATTTTGAGGTTAACAAAGGCTAAGGAAGCCCATTGTGAAATGTTTGTTTGGAGGGCCAGAATCTAAACTTGCACTCCTTGTCATGGTCATTTTTTTTAAAGAAGATGACAGATGGGAGCCCCAGGAAGGGACACACTCCAGCCATGCCAGGAATAAGGGCATGCTTTTTGTCGTTTGTTGCTGTTATTGTTGTTTTCCATGTGCTTCTCAGGATATCAGGTTTATTACCGTGGCTGGGGACAGGGCTGAGAATGTTGTGGACGGTATGACAATGACTTCCTTCCTGGTGTGTCCCTGAATGGCCAGCACAGCCAACACATAATCAGACAATCTACAGCCACACTGTTGCTGCTGACAACTTCATTATGCCCGTGATATTCAGCTGGGTAATTCATTTCCCGAGCGTGGCAATAGCTCCTGATATGCCTAATGGGTTGAATGTAATTTTGTAAGCTTTTGAAGATGAATGTCTCCCCTTGTGCTTTGCTATGCCCTAATATGGGAAACAATGAGAGCTACCGTTAGGAAACAGCATTGTAGTGTTCGACTTTTTAGTGCAGGTTGGGTCTCTAAACTACAAAAGCAGGAAACATTAGTGATTGGCATGATACAGTAAATGTGGGTCACTTAACGTCCCTTATAATGGCTTTTTTGCCTGCCTCTGCATTTAACCTTCATGTGGCCGGGGCATCCTACAAAAATAAGATGGCCTTGCCCAGGATATAAAATGAGTTAACTAATAGTTCCGGGGGTGGTGTCAGCTTTGGCATGGGATGCCTACGGTCACTTACCAATGCGGCCCTAAAATGGAAGAACCGTATGACAAACAAGAAATGTGACCTGTGCAAGGTTTCCAACACCCAAGCTGCAATTTCTCTTTTAACCTACGGGCAGAAATATAAAATGCATTCATATGAATTCTCTTTAATTCAGTTCCGCTAAACGTATGTATGTACTGAACATCATCTAGCATACACAAGGCCCAGGTCATTGAGCTGAGAAGCCAATTCAAAAGTTAGGATGGTATGAGTCTTGCCCTCCTGGAGGTCTCGGTCCAGGAAAGTGGGGCCACAAGTAACTCTAACGAAGGTAGACTATGCCGTGAGCGCTAACATGGTTCCAAATGCCACAGTGAGCACAGAGAAAGATACTCGTCCCTTTTGGGAACGTAAAAAAAAGTTAAGATGCCATCTCTGAAGACTTCTGCCTTCATCCACCAGCCAATCTGAATTCTTTCGAGAGAATCCAGTCTCCTGAGAATCTTCACTTGAGTCAACTTCTTAATTTCTGAGAGTCAGGACTCCTCATCTTATGTAATTTCTCAGTGCTTCTTGGTCCATCATTTATGATGATCAGTTCCAAGTATCCCAAATGAAAGGGGGGGGGGGTCAACATAAAAATAGGCCTGAGAATTTCTCAGCTTATCCTTTTATCCATGACCATACCTGTTTTCCTGACTTTGTAAAATTGTATCCTACCAGGCAGACTCTTATTAGCAGCCAGCAGATAGAGACAGATTCTGTGCTAATACCTTTTAACTAAAGATATTTTTGATATTAAGATATTTTTTTTATGGAAAAAGGAGAAGGAAGAAGGGGAGGTTACAGAGGAATAAGAGAAAGAGGAAGAGTCTGCCTAAAACCCAGAGGTCATTTATCCTTTGGTACTTGGCCTCATCAACTTGTCCACTTTGACTTGTGTATTGAGCACTTACTTTATGGACTCCAGTTTTCATGCATCCTGGTGAAGATTCATATGTTTTGATGGGCGAGTATACATGCACATAGGTCTTGAAACCACTTTGAAACCATGAAGTCTGCCGGTTGCTTTATTGTCCTGATCTGAGCAAACTTTCTCTGAATTATGAATGTATGAATTATCAAATCTTAGGGTATTAATAATTTCATTTTTAAATTATTTGAAAATTCTGCTGAACATTCTTAAAGTAAACGAAGACCCCCAAATCATCTTTGGCTTCCAGTTGCAAACAAAGACCTCCCTCGAGGAAATGGCCAAAATGAATGTTGCGAATGGAGAGGGGTCCCAAGGTCTCTGTGATGGCGCATCCCCCTCCCAAACAACCCACTGGAGTCCAAATCTCACTCTCCGAAGGCATGATGAAGATCCAGTTAGTAGCCCAATTATGTAAATGCTACTCTTCATGATAAAACCCAGTGCATCAAAAAATGTAGATGGCCTTGGGGATGGTTGTAAGTGACCTGTGCTAATTCCTCTTGGAGAGATTTAGGTGAATACTGCCACCTATTGATAGGTGAAATATATGCCACAAATTCCTACTCTGACCTGACAGCATGCTAATACGAAGAGATCTCATTACTCAGTTGGCCAAAACCTTTTTAACAGCCCTAAGTTTAAAATTCTTTGCTTATCTGTGATGAAAAATAACTTTGTTATGCTAATTTAAAACGACTCACAAATTGTATTTCTGGTAAGAGGCAAAGGAGTGAGGTACAAATGCCGTGAGCTTTGCAGTCAGAGATCTGGGTTTGAGTCTAAGCTCAGCCTCTGAATACACAGAAACAGGTTAATTAATCTCTCTGAACCTTAGTTTCAATAAAAAGTGGATAATCCTCTTCGTAAAGTGTGAGAATTCAGTGACGTCGCTGCATGCCACACAGGAAGAGGTGTTTGATAAATGGCAGCATTTGTTACTATGTTTCCACCAAGCTATTGAAGTTAACTATTTGTGATGCAATGACTGGTAATATGACAAACCACATCACGCATCAGACTCTGGTGAACTCTTCGGTGCGGTTCAATTATCCTTTGGCAATGCTCCTTGTCTCGCATAGTACCTTTGACATTCAAAATTAGGACAGTGTGAACATAAATATTAGAACTTTAAGTGTGCCAATTGAGAAAATGAGGATAAATGGGCTTCATTACCAAACGTCTCCTGACTGCCCTAGAGGATCTATGGGGCTGAGCAGATAAAGAATTATGATAAAACTTTGGAGCCAAGTATAAATGGGGCTTTGTGACCTGCTGGATAGGGTTGAGGCTTAGGACCAGACCTAGAAGGTTCACATTCCTTCCTCGGCGTGGTGTGGGGGATCCCGGGCTCACACAGACAATAGGGGATTCATAGCTTGAGAATTCTAATGACGGCTGAAAGGAGGGTGGCAGCCAGAACAAGAAGACTTTTCAGAAGCTCGGACCCTGATTATCACATCGGTGCTCCGGCTGGCGAGAGGCTGGCGAGAGGCGGCATGAAGCTGTTCTTGGAAAACTTTCAGTGAAGTGTTTGTAACCTCCTTAAGAGAATCCCATTTCTCAAAAATGCAACACTGGAAAATCTCACATGATTAGTTCCGATAAACACTCTGTCATCAAATCACGGCAGAAGTCACACGGCCCATCTCGTTTTGGAGAGTCTTTTCTGAATGTCATGAGTCTGGTCTCCAAGACTTAGAGAAAAAAAAAAAAAGAGTTTCTCAGGATATTTTGGGGCCTTTACTTTTCATCTGAAAGGTCAACTAGTGCTTAAAACAAAATAATCAAGAAATAGCATGCCTATGAACAGTTTGCACCTTTTGAAAAGGTCTGCTTTGGACTGAATAGCTCCTGCCTTCCCCCACCCCTGTTTCCTTTTTTCTTTGGGGCTTAGTAATTGCAAGGGAGGAGGAGGAAGAGTTTTACATTCATTACTAACAACTTCGCACATAATAAGCATGTTCAGATACACCCTGGGGTGTTAGTTTTCTTTTCCTATTTTTTTTTTTTGTCTCCTTTTTAGCAGCTTTTGATAAGTAGCACATTTTATTTTTGAAAAAAGAATCGTTACTGAGCGGCCTCGCCCTAAGGAAGGTCAGGAGATTAGGGAGCGGAAGTAGGCTGGCCAGACTCTTTGCTGACCACAGTAAGGGATTGCTGCTTTCTTCCCATAATTTAATTTTGAGACTCCAATGAAAAGGCACCCCTAAAAAAAAAAAATCTTTGCTGAAAAAAAAAGAGTGAAAAATCGTTAGAAAAAGGTCATCAAAAAGTGATCAATTTAAATTTATGTCTTCCAAACAAACCACACGGAACTAACCGCAGGGCAGACATGCATCTGCGGTGATCTATGGACGTTCTCAAAATATGGGCATGAATTTGCAGGAGAGAGTGGACATTACTAGCTTCTGATGTTGGTGGGCCTTGGCCTAGTTTCACAAGTATTCTGAAATTCTCAACGTTGCACTTCACAAATCAGGGAAGAGTCCACTAAAAAGGAACCTTTGAATTTAACTGGCTCTGCTCCCTCATTTTCCATGTGGGAAAACTGAGACCTGGTGGAGAGAAAGTAACTCGCCCAAGGTCACTCAAGGTCACCCAGCTGGTGAGAAGCAGCCTGGGGACTCAAGCTCAATACTCCTCATCCCAAACTGGAGTTCGCTCCACCAGGCTCAACAACTCTGAGATGGGAACCATGTCATGGGGAAGTCCTCTTCCTGGGGAAACTCTGTACCTGTTCCCCTACACATGGCCCTATGTGTCGCTGGCCCATCTGTCACAGCCTGAACTAACTACTTTTACAGATGTTGAATGGCTTCTTCAGAGCAGTCCAGGCACCCACATGGGGAGCATGGGGAGCATTCCACATGGCTCCCAGGATTCGGCCTCCTGCTCTTTTCTCTATCTTCAGAATGTGCATAGACCATGACTTGAATACCTATATTATCTCTGTGTTTGTGCACTGGCATTGATGGATTGTCGCCATCATCTGCCATCGTGTAGGTTGAAACTTGAAAAGTCAACCTCAGCTTCTTTCTTATGCTCACATCTTCCTCCGCTCTTAGCTACACCACGGACAAGTCCTGTAAGTTCTTCCAGAGTGCACCCAACTTTCAGCTCCCAATCTCCTTTTCCATAGACCCTCGCCATCAATGTCTTCCTGCTTCCAGGTTCTCAGTGCTTTGGTCCCGGGTCCATGATGGCTAGAACAGAGGGATCTTAACCCTCATCCCTGAAATTCTCCTGCTCAAATCCCTGTCTCCTGTAGGAAAAAGCCCAAACTCAAACAGAACATCCACGCACACCCCAGTTTAGCCCTGACCTCTTTCTGCAGCCCACATTCCATTAGATCTTCCCATCCACATTTACTCCAGCCCAACTGGATTACTGGTTGTTCCCTAAACATGCTAGGAATTCTGTGCATTGACTCCATTTCCCTCTCTTCTTTTCAACCTCTAGAGGTCTTCATTCTGCCAGATCCAGTGCAAATGCAAACCTCTCTGTGAATCTTCCCTAAGCATCCCATAAGGAAGTACTCATTCTCTCTCACTAACTCAATCCCCTTTATCTTTGAAAAGATACCTCATCATCTTTGTTCCCCACCTCACCATAGTGCTTCATCCAGTGCTTTGCATAAATAAGGTGTTTTTCTTCATATTTACTGAGCACTCAGTACCTGCTAAACACCAGCTTGGGCAGGGGGTGTAAGGGCTAGAGGAGGAAAATACAAATGAATTAAAATGTAATCCCTGTCTTCGGGGCACCTGGGTGGCTCAGTCGGTTAAGCGTCCGACTTTGGCTCAGGTCATGATCTCACGGTTTGTGCGTTTGAGCCCCGCTTCGGGCTCTGTGCTGACAGCTCGGAGCCTGGAGCCTGCTTCGGATTCTGTGTCTCCTTCTCTCTTTGCCCCTTCCCAACTTGTGCTCTGCCTATGTCTCTCAAAAAATAAATAAATGTGGGGCGCCTGGGTGGCGCAGTCGGTTAAGCGTCCGACTTCAGCCAGGTCACGATCTCGCGGTCTGTGAGTTCGAGCCCCGCGTCAGGCTCTGGGCTGATGGCTCGGAGCCTGGAGCCTGTTTCAGATTCTGTGTCTCCCTCTCTCTCTGCCCCTCCCCCGTTCATGCTCTGTCTCTCTCTGTCCCAAAAATAAAAAAAAAAAAAAAAAAAAAAAAAAAAAAAAAACGTTGAAAAAAAAAAATAAATAAATGTAAAAAAAAAAAAAATTTTAATGTAATCCCTGTCTTCAAAGGAGCTTCCATCAGTGAGACATGTTCACAAATAACCTAAGCAAGTGAACTAACAGTGGGGGTAGAATTGGGTGGAGGGGTAGTGCTGAGTAGGGAACAAACATGCTTAGTGTTTAGGTATTATGATATGGGTTGGGGGTATGGGAGAGGGAGGGAAAGAAAACGCAAAGCTGTTTTCAAATTGTATCTCTGTGCTGTGGTCATTATTAGAGTCCTGTCTAGGTCTGGCCAATGCAACCCATCCTTCCCCCAACCCCAGACTAATATTCCTAAAACAAGACTCCAATCATTCAACTCCTTGTTCAAATGTTTGCTATTGAATGAATCAAGCATCAAATAATTTCAGGCTTATGCTGGGCCTGATGGAGAATACGTTTGTAGAGATGAGACAAAGTCTGGGAAACAACTGGAGAACAGAAAGCAAGAACGTGCTTAAAAGTGCTGGGTGCAGGCGGGGGACAAACTAAGTGTGTGATCACTATGGGCTGAGATGATCGAGAAAGGATAATCAGAGGAGGGGAGACTTCAGTGGATTGCCACCTGGCAAGAAAAATGAGATGTACTAAGTGAACTTTAGGGTTCCTTTCAATTCTCAGACCCCTGTTATTCTTTGAAATGGTTTATTCATTCATTCAACAAACACATGCTAAGCACTTCAACAAAACACTCGCTAAATATTTATTGAATGCCTTCTATGTGCCAGGAACTCTGCCAGACTGGAAATAGAGCAGTGAATAAAAGGCTTTGCACTTAACTCCTACAGTAAAATGGGAATGGCTGTTGGAAAGCAAGTTAGTGCAACAAAATGTGATAGATGTCACGATGGGCAAGTATAAGGTGCTCTAGGACCACGGTGTGGGGACCCTAACAGCCCAAGAGCTTGAAGAGTATCCCTGGGAGATGATGTTTAAGCCAAGGCTGCAGCGCTGTGCATGAGTTAGCCAGACAAAAGGGACTTAAATGTTCAAATGGAAGAATATCCTATGCAGAATTCTCGAGTTGAGAGACAGTACAGCAGGTCCACAGAACTGAAAGACATTTAAACGGGCCACAGCATGGGGGGTGAGTAGGGAGGGGTCAAGAAATGAGTCTACAGAGGTAGGCAGAGCCACACTATGGAGTATTTTGCTAAAGGTGTGGGAAGGAGTTTATACTTCATTGCTAAGCTTTTTGGTGACATTAAAGTATTTGGCACAGTGTGCCACAGTGGCACAGCTACTAAGTACTTAATAATACACATCTGTTGAAGAGTGGATTGAGGAATGAATGGATGAATCCATGCAATGGACATGGGTGCATGATAATGACTCCGTCTGGAGCATTTGCTCCCGGACGCGAGGCCGCTATTACTAAGGCATCATCTCCTTAGGTTTGCATGTCCAGCTGAACTCATGACCCCTCTCAGGCAGCTCCTAACCTTGGTAGAATTACCCAGTCACCTGGCTTTCCCCAGCATATGGAATTGAAGTAAATCTGCATTAAAGTCAAAGTCTTTTTAGAGATAAGGGTAAAGTTTTACCTGGCACTAGTTTAGGCTTAAGCTACAAAAGCCTGACTCTTTTCTTAATCCTTGACGAAAAAAATAGCCTTCTAGGCATGAATATTACCAAATTAGATTATTCATAGTAATGCTTCATGGACAAATAAATCTAAGGAGAGAGAGGAAGAAGAAGAAGAAGAAGAAGAAGAAGAAGAAGAAGAAGAAGAAGAAGAAGAAGAAGAAGTTGTTTCAGAGATTTTACCTTCTAAGTGAGAAAAGGAAAAGTTAAGACAATTGTGAAAAGTTAACCTGAGCCCCTCCTTTGGAAGGTTTTAGGAGTTACTGAGCCTTGCCTTGGATCCCATCCCCAGAGCTGCCATGTGTCAGAGACCCGTCAGCCACCACAGTGAGATGCTGTCTCTAGAAAGGGGGAGATTTTCAGGAATACGAGAGGTCATTCCGAGCATTCTAATTAATTACAAGGCCAAAGATTAACATAACACCCTCTTATTTATAACCAGACTTTCTCCTGATTTGCTGCAGAGTCACATTCAAAATTTGGGAGTTGATTTGGGTCCAGGTATAAATAACATACCAGAGTCAGTGCCCAGGAGAAGGGTCCAAAACTATTTCTGAAGTCATCATAACAGCTAAGCTTTCATTTGGCAGAGAGAGAATTTGAAGAGATCTTTAGAAAGATTCTTAATGCTGTTGCTAGGGACGTCGGTGTGTGTGTATCTCTGTACGGAGTGGGGGAGGGGTGGAGGAGGCGGGGTTTAATATGTCCTCTCAATCAGCAATGTCTGTCTAACATAATAAGTAGCCTGTGAAGGTCATTTGCCATTTTATTTCAGAGAGAAACATTAAAAATGCCTAAATAAGCAGCTTTCTAGGAAATTCATTCTGTGTGTTTCATTAGTCATGTAAAGCATAACGTCATATGAAAGGAGCCAGGTGCACCCATATGTAGCCGGCATGAAAGAAACACTGGAATCTTCCTCCCAACATTGAGCCTCTTGGTGGCCTATGACCCAGATCGGCTGACTACTTCCTCAGAACCTGCTCAGACAAAAACTCTAGCAATGCTTGCGCAGTCCTTGCTGGATTGGGAGCTTTCTTAGCTCCTGCTGGGAACTTGGAAAGGATTGCACAGATGCCCTTAGGTGCAGGGATGTGGCGGTCACCTGTGTGCTTCTGGTCCCAGGAAGTTGTGGGCATAGGGGGGTGCCTGGCCCCAGGAGAGCCATAGGTCGCTTGCAGTCACAGATTGCTGGGTGGGCTCCTGGATGCCAGACAAGATTTCTTTCCCTGCAGTTGAGATAGTGCAGTGCTAACTGGCTGCCTTTGCTGCCCCTCTGCTCATCCTTGAGTGACATTCGGTCTCTTTTGCCATGAAGCTCGTTGTCCCTGCATGCCGTTCCTGATGGACCTCACGGATACAATAGGCTAAAGACACACTGAAGTCATGGCATCCTTTGACTACACATACAAGAGATTGAGAAATCAAGCCTCCTCGGGGCGACAGTCCTGAAAACACACCTAGATTCTGAGCCAAGCTGTCTCCCTTTCCCCGTCCCTCCCTGTGCATCATTGGCTCTTTTTATTTGGCATTAAGAGTAGCTCAGTGATCATGGACTTCGGCTCTTGCCTGTAGTGATCCTGTTCGCATTTTATTCTTTACACAGAATAGGAAGGAGGTTCGCTTGCTTTGCGCAGAGGCTGAGCCACAGGAGAAAGCAAAGCCAATGTGATTTACTGAATGAAAGCACTGGACAATTACCAACAACTTGTTCCTCTGCTGCCTCGAACAACCTGAACTGGTGAGTAAAATTTACTGTTGTCTTTCTTCTTAGGAGTGTGGGGCTGTCTCATTCACTGATTATGTTTTAAGTGTGTGTGTGTGTGTGTGTGTGTGTGTGTGTGTGTGTTGCTGCGGTTTAAATGATATTAAAAAAATCTGCATCTTCCAAAGTTAGCTGCAGGCAGTCCATGAAGAATGCACACAAGCACATACACAATGGTCTACGACAGCATGTACATATCCATGTGCAGAGGCAAGAATGGGGGGTGGGGAAGCCACACTTCTGATAATTAGGCATTTTGTTTGCAGCAAGCTTGAGGACATTACGTGCTCGCCTAATTGATTAGCAAGAGCTATGAAAAATAAAATACTTTTTGTTGTATAAGATCATTTTCCAATCGGGCTCCTGAGTACCTACAAAATACCTGTTGCATTGGGTAAAGATGCATCCCATCAACGCTGACAATCCTGAATATACACCCAGGCATGTTGTCTTTAATCCAGTTTAGAGGTTGGACATGCAGGGTGGGGTGCCAGCATTCTGTCCATCCTGGATGAGCGTGCCCCTAAGTAACATCCTGACTATGATGTTGAGGATGCCCACTGAGGGCACACAGTGGGCGTGCATGCAGACCCTCACTTGAGCCACTGCTGCTTTCGTACCTGTATGCCTCCCGCCCTTTTTTCTTCCGTGAAGATGCATGCTTGGTAGGGTGCACTAGGTTCAAAGTGGGATACTGTGTCTTATTACCCATGCTGGTCTTTGGCCTCGCCAAGGCCACTGGAAGTACCATTGATAACCAAGTCTGGCTTTGCTTCTCTGCCAGGCCACAGAAATCCCTATACCCACTTGATTTCTTCATTTCCTAAATAAGATGCAAGGCAATCCCTGCAGAGGGGGAAGGCGAATGGAGAAAGCTATTGCTGTTACCCCCACCACCACGTCTTCTTAGTCTTTTGTTTGCCTGGCCACGGCAAGGCTTTACGGCAGCATCAGTCCATTTCTGGTGGGTTCGGAATCCATATAAATGTCATACCGAGTCTAATATCTTTGGTGGGCTCTGTCTGCAGTAGATCACTGGGCGTTCAGATGAAGTCATGGTCTTGGGTGCTGACAAAGATGGATGCTGGCAGAACAGTGAGCAGCATGCTTCTCTAAATAAAGACCAAAGTTAGGAAATCTGAGAGATGGGTGAGGTTTTGCAGAGTAGAAAGTATCCCAGGCCCCTCAATCGCAAGAGTAGGGTCATTCTCCCCTATGATGTGGCTGTTCCACAAAGGATGGCATTCCAACAGAAAGGAGATGGAATTGCCTAGTGGTTAGAAAATGTCAGGATAGCAGGGCACTTTTGCTAATTCCTAGACTGTGTATCTTTAGGAATTCCCTTACTTTCCCCAGATCTCCATTCTTCCATTCTTTCCATTCTTGATTGTTTCAAAGAAGGCATGCTAAGCTCAATTAATTTATCCATGAGATACTACTTAAAGCTTTCCTGTGAAAGGATCGGTAGGTAATCAAGATCATTGTTCATACACTTTGATCCAGCGACCATGCATCAGAAACCCACAGATGAGGGTTTATGTGGGGATGAGGACATATATACCCCTTCTCCATCTAAGGCATATAGAGCACTCTGAAGGAAGCATGATAACACTCATGGAATTAGAAGGGGAAAATAGAGCTGAAAAATGGCATTTAAAAGAACAACTTCAAATAAATAGGTGATATAAATAATATTTTTTAGTATTGATCAGGAATAACTGCTTTTCTATACTTATGATGCCAAGATAGTAAAGATCTTAAGTGTTTTGAAATGAACCTTTTGGAGGAGTTAGTTCAAGGATGAGGAGAACCCATGTATATAATTTATGTACAAATTACCCCCGTACCCATGCACATGGAATTAGCAGCTACAAATGTGCTATGATTTATTTGAGGAATTCCAGAAGACCCATTGGCCAAAGAATTGTCCCATTTCTAGGATTAAGGTGCCTGAAATTCTTTTTTCAGGGATTCAATTAAATATTGCTGTCTTTTATAAAACGCAAATATTCTTAGGAGGAATAACAAATTAAGACACTCATAGCCTATCATAAATGAATGCATTAAATTTTTTCTCCCTCAGGGGAAACCCAAAGGATATTGCATTAATATTATATTAATTCTTCTGCTTTCTATTTACTTCATACCTGTCTCCAGGAACTTCTTTTGTAATTATCACTTCACTCGTGATCAGAAAACTAAGGAGACTTTAGAACAAGCTATTGCCTTCTTTTTATGGGATGCTTGGATTAGACGATACCATCTAGATTTCCTCTAGGCCATCGAGAGTCACAAGTGGAAAGCTGAACTCATTATCTTTCCCCCTTTTAAATCCACTCTTCCTCCTGTATTCCTTTTTTTTTTTTTTTTTTTTTTTTTTATTATTGGTAGAACCATTCTGTACCTAATCAGTCAAGCAGAGCTAATAGAAGCTATCATCAGGCTTCCTGATTCCTTGGGCCCCTCCATCCAATCACTAACCAAGTTTGGTCCATTTTGCTTCCTTCATTTTAATCTGCCCAGCCCTCTCCATCCCCATTGTCACATGCTATAGTTGAAGTCACCAGCTCTCATGGGGGCTTTTTCAAGAGCTTATACTTTGTTGTCCCCTGTCACTGGTCCCACCACACTCCCTCCCCTTCAAACCACCCTCTAGATACTACCAGAGTGGTTCTCTAAAAATGCAAATCTCAGCCTTTCTCTAGTGCTTCCCTGTTGTGAACAGGTTGAAATCTATTGTCCCTCAACATGGCATGAAAGCTCTTGATGGTCTAGCCCTGCTATCTCTCCAGGCTTCTTTCCCAAGGTCCTAGCATGGTGGATGAAATGTACCTTTGGAAGTGTCAGAACCCAAAAGAATTCCATTGGGCCCCTGTGGGCATCAACCTACCAGGAACACTATGACATGTCCTAACCTGAGCTATCATACCTGGAATGCCCTTTCATTTCCTTCCTGCTGGTTGATCCCTCATTCGTTGTTCAAAATCTTGCTCAGGCATCACTGTCTCTAACCCATTTCCCCATACCTTCTTCTGCCATGACACCTCCTGCCACTCAGCCCTCTGTGCTACTTACTGCCTTAAACATTTGAGAGCAGTGTTAAGAGGCTAAGCTCTCAGATCTAGAATCATATTGCCTGGGTTTGAATCCCAGGTCCGTCTCCTTAGTAGTACTTCAATTTCTTACTACATAAAGTGGGACTAATAATACTCCTTACTTCACAAGGCTATTATGGGAGTCAAAGAGCTGATACATAGAAAGGCATTATTTTATTTATTTATTTATTTATTTATTTATTTATTTATTTATTTATTTTGAGAGAGAGGGAGAGAGAGAGCAGGGGAGGGGCAGTGAGAGAGGGAGAGAGAGATAATCCCAAGCAGGCTCCACGCTGCCAGTGCAGAACCCAATGCAGGGCTCGATCCCGTGAACTGTGAGATCATGACCTGAGCCGAGATCAGGAGTTGGAGGCTTAACCAACTGAGCCACCCAAGTGCCCCAAAGGCATTATTTTAGTTTAGTTTAGTTTAGTTTACTTATTTTGTGTGTGTGTGTGAGAGAGAGAGAGAGAGAGTCGGGGAGAGGCAAGAAAGAGACATAGAATCCAAAGCAGGCTCCAGGCTTCAAGCTGTCGGCACAGAGCCCAATGCAGGGCTCACACTCCCGAATGGCGAGATCATGGCCTGAGCTAAAGTCGGTCACTCAACCAACTGAGCCACCCAGGCACCCCGCAAAGGCCTTATTTTAAGTAGTGCCTGACTCAGAACGTGCTAAAGAAGTAAAAGCTATTATTATTCCATAATTTCACATATTACACTATTTCGTACCTACATACACTTGTGTGACTGTCTTCCTTGTTAGCCTGTGAGCCCCTTGGTGTTGGTGAAATAATCAACTTGTTTCAGTTTGCCTGGGATTTTCCGAGTTTTAGCACTGAAAGTCCTACCTCCAAGGAACCCCCTCAGTCCTAGGCAAACCAAGACAGTTGGTTAACCTCTGAGGGTGTCTTCTTTACCTTTGACTTCCCAGGGTCTATCACAGGATACACAGACTACAAAGTAGATCACCCTTAAATATTTATTGGACTACAGAATCAAAATTGATTCTTTCCTCCTTCTTCTTCATAAACACTCTTTTAAACTTCAAATATAGTCTTCTTCCTGCTGTGAAGTCACCGCTGACTTTTCAAAACTTACCACTGAATAACCAAATATATTTTTTTAAATGCACAGGAACTTGAAAGGTTATTTCCACCCTGTTATATATTATCAGTGTAATAGAATTGCCCACTCTTCAGCAATCAGAGACAAACCTGTCATGTTAATAGCAAGTGGGGAATAGGAGAAGGGTCACACTTTCTTTTCTGTCTAATGACAGGCAGGTTGAAGTGTGAAGGTCCCCAGTTCACATCACAGCCTGAAGAGCAATCTTGTCTCAGTCAGAAATGTTCCCTTCGCTGAATGTATCTGTCTACCCAGCTGTCAAGAATGGCTGGAGCTCCTGTTTCTAATATGCTTTGTCTTACAACTGCTCCTCATCCAAACTGGCCCAGATCTTTTTTCACAGTACAAATATGATGAGGAAGTCCCACAACCAAGCTCCTGTGAGACAGGGACTCTGGACGTGCCAGAACTCATAACACAGGCAAGATCTCTTCAGAATCGAGGTCTAGGAAGAAACTGACAGGCAGCCAGACCAAGCTCCCTCAGGCAGAATAATAGCAGAGTTGCTAAAAGCATGAACTTTGGAGTCAGAATTCATTTATAAGCTGTAGGATCTTGGACCTGTTACTTAACCTCTCTGGGCCTCAGTTTCCTTATTAGCAAAGTGATGATATAATAGTACCAACTTTCTCCTAGGGTAATTATTACATTTTTTCTTAGCTTGTGAAAGCAAAACCTGAGGCAAAAACCAATCATGAATGTTCTGTTGGGTATTGGGAGACACAACCTCAGAGCATCAAGAGTCAAGCCATCAAGGAAAAAAGGGAAATGAGTCAAGGAAGGAGAAAAAACAAATATAGGTGGTTTGTAACTGACCTAGCCAAGCTTCACAAGAAAACACATCTGGTGGTTTGTTTGTATGTGATTGCTTCCAAGAAGCCCTCAGAGCAATCCGCAAGGGAGGAATGGAGAAGAAATCATCTGCGGGCTGCTTCCGGTCTCTTGCCTCTCATTGGTCTGGTTTTTCACGTTTCCAGGTAGTGTGACCCAGTCCCTCAGGGTAGCCATTAGTAAAGCTGGAGCCTCCCTCATGGGTCTGGTTGGGTCAGAACTGCTGCAGCTACTGTCACAGCAAGCATGGTGGGGGCTGAGCCAGGACCCGCCCTTCGCCCGACGCAGCTGGTGTTAGAAGACAGGATAATGGTGGCAGCCAAGGCTCTCGAGTCGAGCAAGCAGCCAAAACCCAGGGAACAGGTGGTTTTAAAGTAAATCTGGGGAGGCTCCACTCTCCACAGATTATTCTTGCCATTTTGGATCTGGATTCTCCAGGCTGCTGTCACTGTTTCCTTACGGTTGGCTCCAGATATATTTACAGGCCCTCCAAAAATGTAGCTGGGATAAGCTGAAATAAACAGCAGAAGTTTTTAAGTTTCATAAAGTATAATTCATCAATTTGTTTTATGGTTTCTGTTTTCTGTACCTCTTCTAAGAAATGATCACCTCATGCAAGTTCACAAAGACTATCTCCTATTTTCTTCTGGAAGTGTTACAGGGTTATCTGTATCAGGGTTAGGTCTATAATCGATTTCATTTGAAGTTACTTTCTATCTATGATATGAGGTAGGGATGGAGGTTTTGTTTTCGTTTTGCATATGGATATCTCATTGTTCCAGCACTATTTGTTGGAAAAAATATTTTTCCCTATTGAATTACTTTGATACCTTTGTCAAAAATCAATTGATCAGGGGCACCCGGGCGGCTCTTGATTTCAGCTCAGGTCATATCTCACGGTTCATAGGTTCAAGCCCGCATCGGGCTCTGCGCTGACAACACAGAGCTTGCTTGGGATTCTCTGTCTCCTCTCTCTGCCCACCCCCCTCTCTTTCTCTCTGTCTCTCTCTCTTTCTCTCTCTCTCTCTCTCTAAAATAAGTAAACTTTTAAAAACTCTATTGATCATGTATGTGCATGCTATTTCTGGTCTCTCTATTCTGTTTCATGAAATTTATATGTTGTATCTTTGGGCCACAGTCTTTATCTGGAGAGCTATCCTTAAACCAGTACCACAGATCTTGATTACTGTGGCCTTGAGGCAATTCTTGAAATCAGGTAGTGTAAGTCTTCCAACTTTGTTCTTCTCTTTCAAAGTTATTTTGACTATTTTAAATCCTTTCCATTTTTATAAAAATTTTAGAATCAGGTTTTCGATTTCTCAAAACCAACCAAACAAACAAAAAAAACCCAACAACCCTGCTATATTGGGATTGTGCTGAATCTAGAGCTCAGTTAGGAAGAACTGACATTGTAACAATACTGATTTCTTCTGATCTGATCCATAAAGAAGGTATACGTCTCTATTACTTAGGTTTTCTTTAATTTCACTCAGTAATGTCATGTAGTTTCAAGTATACAAGTTTTGCATACATTTGTTACTTTTATTGCTGAGTAGATTTTTGTAGATTTATTAGACCCTTCTACAAAATGTTCATGTCATCTGCAAATGAAGACTGTCTTGCTTCTTTCTTTCCAGTCTTTATGCCTTTATTTTTCTTGCCTTGCTACACTGACTAGAATGCCCAGTATAACGGAAGAAATAGGAGTGGTCATTCATGCCTTGTTTCTGATCCTAGGAGGAAGCACTTAGTCTTTAACCATTAAGTATAATGCTGGCTGTAGATTTTTGTAGAGAATCTTTATGAGGTTCAGGAAGTTCCCTTATATTCCTGAAAGCTGTATTATTATTATTATTATTATTATTATTGTGATGATGATGATGATAAATGGATGTCAAATAATGTCAAATGCTTCTTTTTCTGCATCTGTTAAGTGACCATATCATTTTTTTCTTTTATTCTGTTAATGCAATAAATTATATCAATGAGTGGTTGAATGTTATCCTGCTTTCCTGGAATATACCCTACCTGATCATGATATATTATCCTTTATGTATATTGCTGGATTTTATTTGCTAACATTTTGTTGAACTTTTTGGCTTCTATGTTCACGAGAGACATTGAGCAATAGCTTTCCTTTCTTATAATGCCTTTTTTCTGGTTTTGGTATCAGGGCAATGCTGGCCTCAAAAATGAAACCAAATTTTTGGAACAGTTTTGTGTAGAATCGGGTTTTTTTTTCCCCTTAAATGTCTGCAGACTGTAACATTTAACATGACCTTTACCAAATATTGTGGGGGCAAAAAAAGTATTAGAATGGAAAAAGAAAGTATAAAACTAGAAACTAGCTTTCTCATGCAGGATTTCATCACATTTCCTAAATTCTGGTCTAAAATTATGTTGCAGAGACCAGCCCACCTTCACTCAACAGATCTTGTTTGACCTTCTCTTTGGAGAAAACAAAGATACATCTTCTTTCCTTAGAGAGAGCATCAAGAGTTTTTTCTTATGAAAATAATGCCTAAGAAATGATTAATAGTGGTATGCCCATCCAACTGAATACTACTCAGCAAGAAAAGTGAAGAACTACTAATAGAACAGTGTGGATAAATCTCAAAATAATTAAGCTGAGTTAAAGAAGCCATATTTTAAAGAGACAGAGAGAGAATAGTGATTATTCCATTTTATGAAATCCTGTGGGGGAGGGGAAAAAAACAATCTGTAGTGTCAGAAAGCAGATGAGTAGTTGCCTGGGAACAATAGGCCTGAAATAGACGTCCAAATATTTTTGAAATATCTGATTACATGAAAAAATATTTGAACGTCTATTTATTTCAGGCATTCAGGCACTTTGCTAAACTACTGATAGGTATCATCTCATTTAAAACGCTAATATCCTTTTTAGATGTGACTTTTTTAATTGAGATAAAGAATACTGTTAATGATAAGGCAACTGAAGCTTAGGGAAGGTAAATAAATTTGCCCAGTGTCTTGCAGTTAATAGGTAGAAGAGTCAAAATCCAAAGTTAGATCAGCCTGATATTGAAGTCCCTACTTTTAATACTGTGTTTAAAATCACCATGATTATCTTGCAGTTGAAGAATGGAATAAAATGTAACTATAGCTTTCAACCTGTTGAGTGTTTCAGTGAAAATGGCTAACAAGGAATGCCCTCTGAAGAGTGATATCCCAGACCTAACATGACAAAAACAATTTCCCTACCAGTGCTCCTCCAGGATTCTGTATCTATTTTACCCATCAGGTATTTCATTCGTCATTTGAGTCTTCTCTTCTTCCCCAGTTCAATTTAATGCGAAAATGCAGAGTAGTGTTACTATCATTTTCAAGACACTTTGTTGGGTGCTGTAGGGGTTGCATGATTTATCAGTAAATCCCCAACGGGAATCATATGGCACATGAAAACAGAGTAACTGAGGAAAGGTTAATACATTTTGTACTTCTTTTGTTAAATTTGTCAGTATTTGAATCTTGTTAATGTCATGCTATTGTAAATGCAATTGTTTGTTTTGTTTTCATTTCATTGTGTTAAATCAGAAAGTAGAATAACAGACTTATAAACAAAAGGTAGACTTATATTGCCTTATATGTACATTACCTTTTATATTTACCTCCATAGTTTCTTTACCAATGCTCTATCTCTCCTTGTGTGAATTTGAGTCACTGTCTAGTACCCTGAAGGAGTCCCTTTACTATTTCTTGTAGGGAAGGTCTGCTGTTAAATTCCCTTGGTGTTTGTTTAGCCATGCATGTCTTAATATCACCTTCATTTTTTAAGAGTCGTTATGCTGGATAGAGACAGTCTTTTTCTTTCAGCATCTGGAATATGGCATCCCACTTCCTTCTGTCCTCTATGGTTTTCTGGTGAAAAAATCAGCTGTGCATCTTTTTGAGGATTCCTTGTATGTAAGAAGTTATTTCTTGTTGTTTTCAGGATTTTCTCTGTTTTTAGCTTTTGACTGTTTCATTATGATGTATTTAGGTGGGAATATCTTTGAATTTATCCTGCTTGGTGTTCATTGAGCTTCTTGGATGTGTAGGTTAATGCTTTTCATTAATCTGGGGAAGTTTTTGACCATAATTTCTTCAAATATGTTCTCCCCCTTCCTTCTTTTCCTTCTTAGACTCCTATTATATATATGTTGGTACACTTGATGGTGTTCCACACTTCTCTGAGACTCTGTTCATTTTTCTTCATTTCTTTCTCTTTTTGTTTTTAAAACTGGATAACCTCAGTACATCGATCTTCAAGTTTGCTGATTCCTTCTTCTGCCTACTCAAATTTGATGTTGAACCCCTCTAGTAAATTATTCATTTCCATTATTTTACCTTTCAACTTCGTAATTTCTATTTGGTTCTGGATTTGTTTTATAAATTCTACCTCTTTAGTGATACTCTCTGTTTGATGAGATATCATCCTCACAATTTTCTTTATTTCTTTAGATATGGTTTCCTTTTGTTCCTTGAACATACTTAAAGTTTTTGCCTAGTAAGTAACATTTAGACTTCTTCATGGGCAATGTTTATTGACTGCTTTATTTCCTGTGAACGGGACATATTTTTGTTTGTTTTGTGTATGGCTCATATTTTTCGTGTTAAGAACTAGGCGTCTTAAATATTATAATACGGTAACTCTAGAAATCAGATTATCCCATAATCCCACCTCCTCAGGGTTTATTGTTTAGTGATTTTGCAGAATTAAATCTGTGACATCTGTATTCTTTGTCACATGTGACCACTGATGTCTCTGCTTGGTTAGCTTAGTGGTCAACCAATGACTGAACACAAATTTCCTTAAATGCCTGAAACCAGTAAGTCTTCCAGTCCTTACAGAAGGGCTCTGTGCACACGTTGGGGCACACTTGCAGTATTCTCCAGACAGCTGACAGCTCTGCCTGACCCTTCGCTTCCTGCTTGCACACAGCCCCAGCATCAGACACAGAGAAGAGCTTAAGAGCTTCTCAGGTATTTTATGAGAAGGCTTCCAGCCCTGGGCATACCCGTGGTCTGCTAGATCCCTTAGCCAGGTGTCAGTTTTCCAAAGTCCTCTATGGACAGGCATCCCCCACCCCCCCCCCATTGCCCTTTAAGCTTTTTGATTAGTCTGTTGTTTGCCCCAACTTTTATCCACCCCCTCAGGCAGCTGTGATGATTAAACAATTGATGATGTTTGTTTTTGACAAGATGCCTTAGAGGAAAAGGTTATTTGCACTTGGTAAACCCTGAGGCAGGTCAAATCAAGAAAAGTCTTGGGAGTGGGGCCTTCTGGGGAACCACACCACCAGGAAGGTCAAAAAACGACAGTTCTCTCAAAATGGGGTCTTGAAAGAGGCTGCATCACCATTTTGTACATCCAGTGGCTGCCAAGCAACTGTTTTTTTATCATGAATATACGCTGCTGGTTTTCAGGGCTACCACAGAGCCGGGGAAGCTAGGAACTGAGCACATTAAAAATGCCACATAGCTCCCTGTTCTTATCAAATCAGCCACTTTTCTCAAATAAACACTTCCTGGATTGCTGCAAACTTTGGTTAATTTCCAGGGTCCTGAGGAAGTTAATTTTGACATTTCCTGCTATGTTCTTATTGCTTTTGTGGAGGAGATGAGTTTTGGAGGCCATTACTCTGCCATTCCCACTGTCCTATTATTCTTCCGTTTTTAATCTTTCTGTAAAATGTTTATTTAGGCGTACCACTTGTAAATCACTTTTTAAAAATCCCAGTTGGAGAGTTTTCTCTTTCATTAGGAAAAGTAAACTATTTGAGTATATTTTACACAGATATTTTCAGTGTTAGCCCTGCTGCATCATTTTACATTTCTACTTATTATGTTTTCTTATTTTGTTTCTTTTTATTTTTTTAATTTTTCTTTAGAGTTATCTTTATTCCTCTCCTTCGACTCATAGTTTGAAGTTCAGCTTTCTGTTTGACTACAAGTTCCTTTGTAACTTGTAGTAAACACACATATTAAAATATCTAAACTTGTATTTTTCTATCAAAATAAAAACTAAACAGTGTAATAAGTATGCAAAGTCATCTATTAAAGCAATGTTTAAAACCAACAAAAAAACTATTTAAATTATTACGATGTACTTTGGAGTCTCTGGTTTGGGAAGATTGAGGTAATCTTAATAATTTCTGCTATTTATTGAGTGGCTGCTGTAAGCATTGCACAGGATGCGTGCTTTCATTTGTTAATTCATTTCATCTTCATAACTCTGGAGGAACTCTTGTTACAGATGATGAAATGAACTCCAAGAATTTCAATAAAGTTCCTGGAGTCACATAGATTATAGATAACAATATCTTGATCCAAGCTCGGGTCTGCCAAATTCCAAATCCAAGGCTACAATGCTTCTCAAGGACCCAGCCATTTCTATAAGGGTAAAACCTTAAGAGCGTAGTTAGTTGAGAGGGGTGTGCACGTTTATGAGAACAAATAACACGGAGTTGTCTTTCTCAGTCTCTCTCATCAGACAACATTTTAAATATAGAGGGGGAAAAGAAAATATAATGATAGATGAAATCTAGAAGAATAGAAACATGCTGAAAGATGGCCAGGAAGGAAGGGGCAGCTGGGGCAGCATGAGAAGGAAGTCAGAGAGACAGAGAGAGTCAACCTATTTTGACTGAAGGGAACAGATGGGAAATGAGCAAAGACAAAAGGGGCCATGTGGGCAGGTGTCATCGGTTAGAGGGCAAGTGACTGGAATTTGATCAATCGACAAGAATTTATTTACTGGACTCCTGGGCACTGTGTGAGATACAAAAGAATGTAGAGTTATTTTGGGAATGATAATGATGTAGACAAGACAGATGGCTTGAACTGGGGCATTAACGCTGAAGGAAAAGGCTAGAGACAGAAGGCAGAAAGAAAGAGGTTAAGGCAATCTCCATGTGAGCCAGCTTGCATATCAGTCTGGATTTTTTGTGGGAATGGCAAGATATAGAGGAAACACTATAATTGCTATTGAATCAAAGTTAAAGGATGTGTAGATGGAAGGAGGAAGATGCCAAATCACCTATTCTATTTCTGCATTTAGGTAAATGAAGAGATTATTAAAGATTTATGAAAACACACCCATATGTACATAGGCACTACAGAGAGTGCATTAAGTCATCCTCCCAAATGTAAATATGACCATTCAGCAAAGACTGAGTGGGGCCTGATACACGTGGCTCACCCTGAATAGATCTGACCACCTTGGAAGGTACTGGGAAGGCTTTTTGTGTTGCAGGAAATTGCAAGCAACACTTAAAAGGTGCCTAAAGACATTCAACAATGTAATGAGGATAGATCTCCATTTGTTAATGTGCAAGTAAGTCAAGGTTAGTTGGGGCCAATGGACATGGAACCCAGTTCAGAAGTATGAGCAGAAAATGAACTTTCTGAGTAGTTCCTTAGAATATTACTTGTAATAGACTCTCATATGAACATTCCTTTATTCTAAAGTATTTACTGAGCATCTTCTGTAACAAAAAAATGATAGCTTCCATGAGTTTTCTATACTGTAAGCTCTTTACATACATTACCTCACCAAATCTTCACAACCATAATGTGCTATTAGTATTATCTCTATTTTATAAACGAGAAAAATAAGATTCAGGTATGTTAAGTAACTCACCCAAGATCACATAGTCAGTAGCTGGAAGAGGAGCAATCCATAGCCTAATCTGTATCATGTTTCTTTCACTTTGAGGCAGGTACATTTTAGGTTCTGGGGATATAAAAATTCATACTTGGCATTCCTTGTTCTTGAGAAACATATAGACTAGCTAGGAGACAGAAAGCCAAAGAGTTGTAATACAATAAAATATTTTCTGTAAGAAGCATATACCAAGCGAATGAGTAAAGAAGTACCCAAGTTTGCCTCAGACTGTCAGAGACCCCTTGAGCATAGACCTTAAGGCTCAGCAATTGTTTCCTAGGTGGTGAAGGCACAGATGGGATTCCAATACAGGCAAAAGCAGTGCAAACAAGCACCCAGATGCAGGAAAGAGTTTGAACTATTTAGGAAACTCTAAGGAGATCAGAAAGACAGAAACATGAAACATGGAGGTACAGTAGGCAATGAGGCTGGAGAGGTAAGAACTGGTACGTGAGGCCAAAGAAGTTAGAGTTTATCCTATAGAAATTGGGGAATCATCAAAGTCAGTCCCATGACGAGTTGGGTTAATAAAAGAGATTCTTACATGATATTGTATCATGAGATCCATAAAACTATGACAATTCAAAGACTGGAGATGATGTCCAAGGGCCGCAGCTATGTAACAATGGCAGCATTACAAATGGAAGGCTCCATCGGAGATTCAAGGGGAGATGGTGAGAACACAGCAGTGTGCTCCAGAGAGATCTGGGCCCAGTGTACCAGAAGCCATGGTACATAATTGCCTTGGCCAGTTGTTTCACTCGTGCATTTGCTCATCCAGTACACATATGCATGCCAGGCAGCCATTGCCTCAGCAGCATCAATATGTCAGTAGCAGTACCCAACTTAATAGTGGATGGCTTTTGAAATGGCATGGCTGATCTCCTGGAAACTGACTCCAGGTGTGACATTGGTGAGGACCTGTTTAGAGGTTTGTGGAACAACAGTCAAGTACTACTTGGAGAATACCAGTAGTGAGTCCCCCCAGAGGACACTGTCTGGAGTATCTGGGGTGAGCAGGGATGGAGCTATGGATACAAATCCCCCAAACTTCTGGGCACTGGGGTAGCTCACCAAATCTCAGACAAGATGCGCAATTTAACACCTCAAGAGAAGGGGTATCTGCAGGGAACAACCATACCCAACAGAGGGCAGCATCTAAAAGGAGGTAAGTAGAAAGGTCCCAATTACATATACCCAAGGGGAACCGAACGGAACTCCTGGTTATAGATTTGAGACACTTCCCCTCAGTGGGACAGAGACCAAAAGACTTGAGTCGAGGCTCATGTCGTATACATGTGTGTATATAAGTGTATACGTGTAGATAGTAAATGGATATAGTCATTACATTCTTGTCTCCAATTAGCTACGTGGCCGTAAACAAGCTGTTTCCCTCCCTGAGTTTCAGCCTTCTCATCTATAACATGAAAAAGCTGGCCCTCATCTCGAAGGTCGCCTCCAGCTACAGTATTTTATTAGGATTCCAGATGGTTACTGGTGATGATAAAATTCTTTGTCAACTTATAATTACGTTGTGTAAATGATACAACATCAGGTTTTCCTCTTCTCAGGAACCGCTTTGTGAAAATGACCCAACAAATGCAGAATCTGCATCTTTCTCAGTCGAAAAAACATAGTGCCCCATCGTCTCCCAACGCTGCCAAACGCCTGTACAGAAACCTCTCTGAGAAGCTGAAGGGAAGCCACTCTTCGTTCGATGAGGCCTATTTCAGAACAAGAACCGACCGGCTGAGCCTCAGGAAGACCTCAGTGGTAATAACATGCTTTGGATTCTTGTCTCCGCTTGCTTTGTGGAGTTGTGTTTGGGTTTAAGGAGATCCTAAGATGTTGCACGTTTACTTCAGAACCTGGTGTTTGCAGGTCCACAAGTGCCAAGAGTCAGATAAGGCAGGAACCACACGTGTCTGTGCTGAAGCCAAAGCTTGAGTGATTGCGGGAGTTTCCCCTTACTTTTTCTTAATTTCTTGCCCCTTCTTTTCTCTTAGTTTTTCTTTCTCTAATATATCAGAGAAACAAACAAACAAAATAGCAGTTTGATAACTGTGGAGCATGAATGATATAGGCTTTCTGAAAGCTTCAGTGTTCATTCAAGTATCAAATAAACAATGAATATTTCATTTACTTATTTGTGATGTGCAGCCCATATGTCTTCCAGAGGCATTCAAAACAGAATCCAGGCCAAAAAAAAAAAAAAAAAAAAAAAAAAAAAAAAAGGTGTATGTATTATATAATGGGAAATAAGTAAAGTGATAGAGGGAGAGAGGGAGAGAGAAAGGGAAGGAAGGAACGGAAGGAAGGAAAGAGTGAAAAAGAAAAAATGTAGAAAATGGGGCGCCTGGGTGGCTCAGTCAGTTGGGTGTCCGACTTCGGCTCAGGTCATGATCCTGCGGTTTGTGAGTTTGAGCCCCGTGCTGGGCTCTATGCTGCCACTTCAGAGCCTAGAGCTTGCTTCGAATTCTGTGTCCCTCCCCTTCTCATCTCTCTGACCCTCCCCCGCTCATGCTCTGTCTCTCTCTGTCTCTCAAAAAAATGAGTAAACATTAAAAAAAATTTCTTAAAAAAAAAAACTAGAAAATGATGAAGATAGAAATAGAAACAGATATACTAAAAGCCTCGGCAAATATAGTACCTAAAATTTATCATTACATTTATCTCTGAGCTCCTCGTCATTCAAAGCAAAAAGGGAAGCTCAGGTGGTTATAGCATCCCATTAGCTGATAACTGAAAGTATATCAGTCTACCAGGAGAAACGAGTATTTTCCTGTTTATAGTCCTCTGGGCCTTTATATGACATCACAGTGAATTCTGTAATAGAGTATAAAGGTCTGTATTGGTGACGTTATAGACTTTCTCATAGAGTAGTTTCTGATAGTGACCATCAGTAAA
This sequence comes from Panthera onca, assembly GCF_046562875.1. Classification (NCBI taxonomy): domain Eukaryota; kingdom Metazoa; phylum Chordata; class Mammalia; order Carnivora; family Felidae; genus Panthera; species Panthera onca. The sequence goes on along the minus strand of NC_138352.1, from coordinate 47,154,391 downwards.
AGCTGAGGGCATAATATATCAACATGCTCAGCAAGGGCATTTCTGCAGGGGGCAATAACACCACTTGTTGGAGCTTCAAACAGAAATGAGCCCTAGGCTTTCCCAAGAGAAACACGCTAGAGTTTGCCAACGAAAGCATGGAGGAGGAAAGGACTTCAGAGTGAGAGCAAATATGGCACATGAGAAATGAGGCATAGTAAGAATGACAACCAAATACACAACTGTGGACAGGGCAGCATGTTGACTTTGTTCTGTTTTCCCATTTGTTGTCTCATTTCAAGCTCATCTTCTGGGAGGGCTTGGTTGTGGCTGACTTAAGGCCTAAGCATCAGAGGCTCTTCAGTTTGGCAGATTGGAGACAAAACACCTTTGCATTCAGTAGATTGTCCTGTAGCAAAGAGAGCTGCACACCAAAATAGTTCTATCCCTTGGGACCCCACTGTCAAAACAAGTATTTGCATAATAGCATTGTATTTCCCTCAGATTTCAACCATGTGTCCTGTACTCACTTAAGCTGACCTGCTGCCTTTGATGGAGAGAACTGATTTTTGATGGTACTAAAATTAAACCTGCCAACCATAAATATGTTCGATCAGGCAAGCCCTAAGCTGTGTCAGGACCGATGGTATTTCAACATTCTTTAAAGAGCAAACAACACTTAGAGAAGATCCCAAACAGATGTAGAAATAGTGTATGTGTTGCTCTTCTCCCATGAGCTACAGAAATACGTATGAGAGAATTCCAGACCTTTTGTCCTTTGTTTACTATTAATCTCTGGTAGAACTTTTCAGTGGAATCGTATTGTCGTTAGCTACTTTTTTTTCTATAGGTGATTTGAATCCTGTGAACATTCAACTTTTGGTCCTCTCAGCACAGGTGGCCACCCAACCACCAAAGCCCTCCCTGGACACCACCTCTTGAGCCCTTCCCTCGGGGGCTCAGCAATGCCAGGTGTTCAGTGGTTGGGGCCTCGGGGCTGAGAAGGTGCAGATGTTAGTTAGTACAGAGCTAAGAGCTGGGGAGCCAGCCTGCAGGCAGTGAGAGCTATTCGGGAGCTGTAGAAAGGAAGGGGTATGTAACATCAGTTTTAGAGAGACTACTCTCATCTCAGTATGAAAATGGGCTGGAGGAGACAAGAACCAGCAATGGGCAGGTCATTGCCATCGTCCAGGCAAGGGATGACAGCATCTGGGTCTGAGTGATAGAAGAGAAGAGACGTAGGGATGGGGAGAGAGGGGATGAGCGGAGAGGAGATCGTGCTCTCAACTCCAAGCCAGTCGTAATTTAAATGACCTGTACTGCGTTATCTATGCCAGCACTTCCCAAACTGTGTTCTGTAGAATGCTATTCCAGGGGCAGTTAAAACAAATGCAATGAAAGATATGTTCTCTGCACAAATATTCAAAATAGGTCATATTTCTCACCTATCGGAGAGGCATAACTGCATGTTAGAATTATCAAAGGCCCTGACGGGTCTTACAGTAAAATAGTGTGGTAACCTAGACGAATCCAGTGTGTACCAGATTTATATGACTGCAGGCCACGTTCCTCATGGGACACCTTCTAATGACCTATCAGACGGTTTCGCACAGAAGACTGGTTGCGAGAAAAGCCGGTGTTTGCCCTTACCTGTAGACTAGCCATGCCCTACCGTATGGTCTCAATGCATCTAAATGTACAGATCCATTCAATGGCCATTAGACAAGAGGGAGGGAGGATCCAACTGTGTTTAACAAGTCGTGTTTGTTGGGATCAATTGCAGTTATGAGTGGGGATGCAGTCACTGAAGTTAAAACAGCTAAGCCGCAAGGCAAGCCGGTCTGTGAAAGTGTGCTCACCTGCGTGTGTGCTTGTCCTCCAGAACTTCCAGGGCAACGAAGCCATGTTTGAAGCAGTCGAACAACAGGACATGGATGCTGTGCAGATCCTCCTGTATCAATATACACCAGAGGAGCTAGATCTCAACACCCCTAACAGTGAGGGGCTGACGCCCCTGGATATCGCCATCATGACCAACAACGTGCCCATTGCCAGGATTCTTCTGAGGACAGGGGCCAGAGAAAGTCCGCACTGTAAGTAAACCTGGGGATAAAAACATGTATTATTAAGGCTAGATCCAGCTTCGTGCCACCGAAATAGCATGACTGACATTTACGGCATGAACAGTTGATGAAGATAGGCTCAGAATTCCTTTACATGTTTTCACGGACTTTCATGCAAATACCTATAATGTTTTACCAGTCTAGGCATCAAGTTACGTGCTACATAGAATATACCAAGTGGAATTGAAAGGGATCCTTGAAAGAACTCCCTCCTAAGAATTTAACCCAAGTTTTAAAATATATGAAACACTCCAAGTGAGGCTATAGAATAGGAAGTATACATAGAAAAGGTTTAAGTGTGTATGTGGGTTAGTGTCTTGGGTCCACAGTCAATATGGTGGCTTGCTTCATTCATTCATTCATTCATTCATTCGGCAAACACTGAGGACAGGGGTGCCTGGGTGGCTCAGTCAGTTGGCCGTCCGACTTCGGTTCAGGTCATGATCTCGTGATCCCCGCGTGAGTTCAAACCCCGTATCAGGCTCTGTGCTGACAGCTCAGAGCCTGGAGCCTGTTTCAGATTCTGTGTCTCCCTCTCTCTCTGACCCTCCCCTGTTCATGCTGTGTCTCTCTCTGTCTCAAAAATAAACGTTAAAAATAAAAATAAAAAAAACAACAGCAAACAAACACTGAGGACAGAGCACTGTTCTAGGTACCTAGGCTCACCTCGCCATGGTGAACAAGACAAAATCCCTGTTGTCATAGAGCTTACACACTAGTGGAGGAGACTTCCAATAAGCAAGTAAATAGATCAATTAAATTGTAAACGCAAATAGTGACAAATGTGATGAAGAAAATAAGTGAGTGGCTAGAGACTGACAGAGTGGGGACTATTCTAAATAGGGTTGGGCAAGAAAAGCCTCTCTGATGCAGTGACATTTGAGCCTGGTCCTAGAGGATATCAAGGAATGAGCCAAGTGAGGACATGTGGGGTCACATTCTAGGCAGAGTGAATAGCAAATAGAAAGCTGCCAAGGCAGGTAGGAGTGAGTTGCCCTGTTTGAAGAACGAGGCCAGTGTGGCTACAGCAGATAAACCAAGGGGAGAGTGATGGTGGAGGAAGACCATTCAGGCTCTTGCAGGCCACGGTAAGGTGTTTCGCTTTGATTGTAAATGTGATGGGGAGACAGCAGAGCAGTTTAAGCAGCTGAATAATGTGTTCTGGTTTACATTTGAGACGATCACTGCAGGGCTCTGCGGGAGATAGACAGTGGCGGGGCCGCTGCGAAATTGGGAAGACTGGTTAGGGGTCCAGGAGACAGATGCAGGTGCTTGGACTAGCAGGGTAGTGACCTTGGTGGCGGGCTGGCGCAGAATTCTGGATGCGCCTTTGAACAGCTTGAGATACAATTCACATGCATGCGATTCACCCATTTCACGTGTACAGTTCAGTGGTTTTTGGTAAATGCACGGTTGTGCAACCATCACCACAATCAGGTTTAGACCCTTTTCTTCACTCACACCTCACCTTTTAGCTACCACTGCCCGACCTCCCCACTCTTCCCAGTCCTAGGCAGACACTAAGCTACCTTCTCTTTCTGTATAGATTTGCCCAGTCAGGACATTTCACGTAAATGGAATCCGATAACGCGTGGTCTTTCGGGACCGGCTGCTTTCCGGATGTTTTTTGAAGTAGAGCTGAGAGTACTTGCCAAAGGGAGCTGCTCTGGGGCCAGTGGCAGTGCCCTCCAGGAGCGGACAGGACGAAGTTGCACAGCCCTTGCCCTGCGCCAGGCACTATTCTGAGCACTTTACATGCATTCACTCCTTTAAACCCTACAGCAACATTCCGAGGTGGGCACTCACATTCCCCTGGTGCAAACTCTCTGACCCAATGACCACAATGGCTCCAAGCCACAGTTTTTATGTTTCCTAAAAGAAAAAAGTAAACCCATCAAACTGTTACTTTCACTAATACTGATTCACTTACTTCCAAGCGGTGAGACCCAGAGAAGCAAGCAAATATATAATTAGAGGCCACATCTCTGCTCGTAAGTTTCATAAACCCCCCACCACCCAAAGACTACGTACAGAGGCAGATCCTTGTATCAGAAAACTCTTTATTTTAAAAATGCTGGGCTCACCACATCCCTGTCACACAGAGTGAGGATTTGGGTTCCGTAGGGTCGGGGCTTCTCAGTAAGAACTCTTTCGTCAAAGTGTCACTTCTTTCTAGTGGAGCGGGGGGCTTGGAGGGGTAGGAGTGGGCAAATAGAGATGGAAGAAATTGAAAGCCCTCTTTGCTACCTTCTAATTTATGTTGCAATAACGTCTATCCCAAAGATCCAGTGAGAGAGCAGTGGAGAGAGGAGCAGAGGGTCTGAACATAGAGAATGTGGACTGAGCCCCATTCTGTAGGAACAAGGGAACTATTCATGCAGATGTTGCCTGCACTGGGCTGGATGAAACATCAGTCCCAGTTACCTGAGACACTACAAAGAATTCTGCATTTTCCGTGAAACCAGTGAGACTCCCAATCTCCCCAAGTCCCCTTGTGCGTAATTAAATCTCCATAAAAGATCCCACGTACTAAATATCTAGTTAAACCAAAAACAAATTCATTCAAAAGGTCCCTGGTTTTTCTCATTCCCTCTGGGATGATAACCAGAACCATCATCACAAAGTTGTAAAGGAAGGTGAGAGATAAACCTAGGTTTTAGCCTCCAGGAAATAGGACACCTAAGTCACCTTGGCCACCCAAGAAGTCAAAGAGATAGTTCCCTGTTAGACTCCCACATGTGTAAAAATGGCAAAGGAATATCGACTGGGTAGCTATGAAGTCTCCATATACATGAGTTTTCATGGTAGCACAGGGGGTTACATGACTAACCAAAGGTCACACATCTGGCAGGTGAATAGGGACGTCAATGACTCAAACCCAACTCTGTGGGACACCCATGCCTGGGATCCTTCTATGCAAACTTGCTGCTTTTCCAAATAATCAATATGGAGGACTGGGGCCCTGAATCTTTCCCTTTGTGCCATTTGCTAAAATCCTACGGTATATTGTTTTGTTCTGTCCTATACCCTAAGGTGCCTTTCCTGTTGGAGAGAGGCATGATAGAAAAGCACAATCTGTTTTCAGGGATTTTTAATTCACTTTATATATCAAGTACAAAAGACATAGAATTGCTTCTGTGCATGAGTGCGAGCCAGCCCATGAGAAACACCAGGGTTCGCCAGCCAGAACCAGATAAGCAAACACCTGCTGCGAATTGTTCCCCAGAAGTTGCAGAGGCAGGAAGTAAAAGAAGAAAAATAACAATGAGGTCTTAATTTCTTAGGGTGTTTTACACATTGTAAAACTTCTTTTGGGTGCATCACCTCATTCGGTCCTCACAACTGGCTTATGAGATGGGAGTCTGTTTCATCCTTTTGCTCAATGAGGAAACTAGAATAAGAAAAGTCAAGGGTGCCTGGGAGGCTGAGTTGGTTAAGCATCTGCCTCTTGATTTCAGCTCAGATCATGATCTCATGGTTTATGAGATTGAGCCCTGGGTCAGGCTCTGCGCTGACAGCATGGAGCCTGCTTGGGATTGTCTCTTTCCCTCTCTCTATGCTCCTCTCCTGCTGCCTGCCTCTCTGTCTCTCTCTTTCTCTCTCTCTCTCTCTCTCAACAAAGTAAATAAACATTAAAAAAAGGAAAGTCAAAATAATTCACCCAATGCTACAAAGCTAGTAGATGGCAGAAGTAGGATTTAAACCCAATTCCTCTATAGTAAATGCTTTGGTATTTGTGTAAAAGCATCAGCACACTCACTATCACACCTCAATTCTTTCCTTCCCTGACTCTCCGTCAGCTCCTCTTCTAATGCCAGTCAGGTATTCCAAAGCAGAGTACAGAGTCTCTACGAGGGTTCATTTTCTATCTTCTGTTTCCTGTATGTCCCCTTCTGAAAGCCAGCCCCATGTGCTTTCCACTCTGCCAACCAAGGATCCCAACACAACTCTGAAGCAAGTCCTCTGTGATTCTCCCCAGCTCATTGCAGGAATCACAAAGACACAGCTGAGTTTAGGGACCTAACTCTAAATTATTGGTCAGGTATGCTTTTCGGTCTTTAGCTCCTGAATCACAACACCATAGCAAGGTGTTCTTTACAAACATGGCTTGAAACTCAGCCATGTACATTTCCTTCTTTATCGGGAAAGTCCCAGAAGTAGCCACCCAAACTTGTACACAACCCCCATGTTAAATACATGCAGAACCCGGCCTACTCATTAGATCAATCTAGTATCCTTATTCAGTGACTTTTGCCGTTCTTCCCATCTTTAAGCAAGCAGCAAAGTAATATCCATTCCTTCTAATATCAGTCTTGATTAAAGTAGAATCCCAAATACTTCCAGGTGGACTGGTGTGCTGAGCTCAGGAAACAGGCACAGACTAGAAAGGACTGGAACTAGGACAGCTAATGTAGAGAAGCACCTCACAACACCCAGGGACTGTGCCTTTGGTCGTTCTATCCACTCAGTATCCCAGTCGCCATGACACCTGCTCAACTGAACAAACGCTATCCAAGAAAGACTTGTCTCTATAAGTGAAAGTCCCCAGTCTAAGCCTTTGCCTCATTCTGACTAACTCATATCCTGCCCCCATTCTGAAATCCCAGTTCAGCAGCCTCTAGAAGGAATTTGCCGAATCATCAGTGGGGTCCTTGCCTTTCTGAGACTGCTATTTATTTCACATCATCTAGGGTCCATTAACAGTAATCATAAAGAAACGAGTTCTCTTTGGATACCTACCATGTACAAATCTGGTCACTCACATGGATTTTGTCTGTCTTGCGACCCCAGTACCTGGCACAAAGTAGGTGCTCAGAAATCTTCAGTTGAAATTTTGAACCCTGTCTCCCACTGCTGGGAATTACAGGTATTGAATTTATGCACATACACATGCACATGAGTTACGTGCAGAGCGCATTACACAGAGTATGGGAAATACCTGTAAGTCTTCCAGCAATTTACACTCGGGAGTATCTTTTGCTATTGTTGCGTTGTTATTTTTCCAGGTACTGTTGTAGAATTTGGCCGTAAAGGGAGCCTGACCGTTTTCAGCTTTACACTGTTGAATGATGTGGACCAGGAAGGATGGTGGGATGCACTTCATCTTCAGTCTTTTTGCCCTTCCTTGCAGCTGTGTTCTCCCTTCTCTGCAGACCCTCTCTGCATTTCTCTGTGATCTCTCTCACTTTCCCTCAGGTATTGCCCGTGGAACTGGGAGATGTCGCCCAGAATTAGTTACATTCAGTGACTTCATAAAACACAATTGCCCAGTAGCTGTCACGCGAGTATGGCGCGGACACCGATGTTACAATTTTGACAGACAACGTCAGGATGCGCCACAAGTTTCTGCAGCAGTCGAGGGTCCGTGCCGGTGCTGGGACTGGTTCAGGGCACGTCTAAGAGGTGTGACTATAAACTAATGAGGCTGGCTTTATGTAAACAAACACACCAGAAAGTCTACAAGCCAAACAAATGTTATCCTTTAACACGGTCCTCACGGGAGACCCCACACTTGTTCCAACAGAGCGGCCATTGCTCCAAACACTTCTGGATTTGTCCTCAGAGCCAGTTTATGAGAAAATCTGACTCGTTGCTTACAGTCACACCTGATTTTTGTTCCAAAACAGCATCGCCCCGCGTCATCACCCTCCACGTTCACCAGACTTGGCTTCAGATGATTTAGAGTGGTTTCCTGAAATCAAATCCACCCTCAAAGGACAAAGATTTGCAACCATTAAGAATATGTAAAGAACAAACTTTGGGCAGGTCTCTAGAATGAGTCCCCAGATATTTTTATTTGCTTCATTAAAATAGGTGTACAAATCCTCACCCGGACTTACAGACCTGCTTCTCAAGCTTCATCTCACACTGCTCACCCCTCACCCGCGATACACTAGCCCCACCAGCCTCCCTTCCATCCCGTGAACACACCCCACTGTCTTACCTGAGGGCCTCTGTCCTAGCTGTTCCCTACAGTTGGAGTGCTTGGCTGCTTTTCGTCTTGATCGCTGCCTGACCAACTCCTTCCTAGCATTTCCACTTAACTGTCAAATCTTCAAGTGAGGATTTCTTTGGCCACCAAGTCCAATGTCTAAAGTCACGTTCTAATCACATCACTTAAATTTTCTACATAGTACTTATCACTGTATATGTATTTTTCCATTTCCTTTGCTTATTTACTGTCTCTCCTGCATTAGCATGTAAACTCCATAAGAGCAGAACCCGTCTGTCTCATTCATTTCGGCATCCCCAGGAAACAGTAGGCATTCAGTAAATATGTGCTTCATTGAATTGAATGAATCCCAAGGCCACTTCTTTTGAAAGGTGTGAATGTCTTGTTTATTTTTGAAGGGAATGATTTCACTAAATACTGAGTGAATTGACCTTTTTTCATATTTCCGAGTAATTATTTAGACATCCGGTGGCCACAACCTAAGGTCTGTTCACCTGCTCTTTAGCAGTTAATTGTCCCTCATTCTTTTGTTTTTGATTTTTTAAATGTACATGCAACAGAGACTACATTCTCCTTGTAAAAACTTACAATGTGACAGATAAAGTTTAAGGATACCTTTGACAACCCACTCAATCCATACATGTGCACATGCACATGCTCACAACCTAGGTCCGCGTCCCTAAATTCTCCCAACATAACCGTTACTATCCTCTTAAGGCTTGATTGAGGTAGAGGATCCACTTCCAACCTTACTCAGAATAACCGTTGGCAAGACACTTATGTTCCTTCCTGCATGGGCCTCTCCATAAGGCTGCTCCCTGACATGACAGTTAGCTTCCCCCAGTGCAAATGATGAGAGAGACAGACAGAAAGACAGACAGAGAGATAGAGAGACAAACCAAGGTAGAAGCAACAGTGTCTTTTATAACCTAATCTCAGGAATGACGTATTATCATTTCCTGCTGAATGTGATTGGTCACACAGACCCAGCTCAGAAGTACAGTGCAGAAGGGTGTGACTATTACGGGACAGTTAGTTAGCCAATATAAATATCAAAAACAATATAAAACAACCCAAGAGTTTCTGGTGACGAGTTGAAATATTTTATGCATCTGTTGTATAGTTTGTGTTTTGAAAACACTGCCCAATACAAACACTTCTTAACACTTATATATATTGTATACATAATATCTATACTATGTCATTAATAATTCTACACGGATTACATGTTGAAGTGATAATAGTCTGGATCTACTGAGTAAACTAAAATAGGTTATTAAAGTTGATATCACTTTTTTCTTTTTTATGGAAATTTTAAATGATTTGGCTTACACTATATTTCTATTAGACAGCACTTGAAAGTATTGGCAAAAGATATGGTTATCTTATTTCATAGTTAAGCTATGACATCATTCAGTGATCTGCTTTCGATTTTCTAAATAATTTCCTCAAGTGTTTTGTATGCTTGTTTTAGAGATGTCCATTTATCCATTGGAGTTTGGGAGAGCAGGGACAGAAGTCTCTCTCTGGGTCATTGTCTCTTAAAGAACCACAATTACAACTTAAGCTGTATAATACGGACTTTGTGAATCCACATTCTGCTGGAAAGTAGCAGGGAAGAACATTCCAGAGCCCCATGTCCAGGGCGTAATGAGTTCTAAGAGGAGAAAGTGCCATGGTAATTAAAATGAAACACTTAATCTCCAAATCTCTAAAACATTTTGGAACCACATTCTAAAAGTCCTTGGGAAAACCTGAAAATAAGACTTCAAGGTCAAGACTTGAAAAGAAGACTTAGGTCAAGACCTAAGTGAAGCCAAAGTGAATTCTGAGTCCTTAACCTTAGCAGGACAGGTAAATTGAAACTGAGGTTTTGAGCTTTTCTGCTATGAGAGTTTTTTAATTAAAAAACATTGGATTATTGGACTCCTCTATAGTATTTCCTTTGAGTTCCTACCTGAAAACAAGTCAGTTGTGAGGTTGTTAGAAGGTTGTCGTTTTATGAACTGCTGTTCTTGGTTGCCCAGAGGATATTGGCTTACAATTCAAGGTTTATACCTAAGTGACCTTGTTTTCTTCTTTGAAATAACAGATAGGGTTAAAATTGACACGATTTAGTATATAATGTATTTCTGAATAGTAGTTGGGGCAGAAAATTTTTAACTGCGGTCAGAGATTTTTTTTTTTTTTTTTTGATGGAAGAACAGACCTATTTTATAAAACAAGTATTTGATTTAGTTTTGTGTGCCTCTAAAACATATAACACAGCCCAATGAATATAATAATGATAATACAAAACTGCACTATTTGAGAGACATCTATGCAAAGATTATCAATAATTGATCACAACTTATGAGACAGGTACTATTACTGTGCCAGTTTTCAGATGAGACACTGGGGTTTAAGACGGTAGCATAACTGGTTAGGATCACACATTTGTAACGGGCGGTGCTTGATCCGGATCTTTGACCCAAAGCCCTTGTATCACTTTGCCTCTACTTTGGAAATAAGAGGAAAGCAGATTTCAGCTCAGGATGAGGAAACTCTTTAAATTAAACTCTTTTTTTTTTTTTAATTTTTTTAACGTTTATTTATTTTTGAGACAGAGAGAGACAGAGCATGAACAGGGGAGGAGCAGAGAGAGAGGGAGACACAGAATCCGAAACAGGCTCCAGGCTCTGAGCTGTCAGCACAGAGCCCGACGCGGGGCTCGAACTCATGGACCGTGAGATCATGACCCGAGCCGAAGTCGGATGCCCAACCGACCAAGCCACCCAGGCGCCCCTAAATTAAACTCTTTTAAAATTAAAACCGACAGTGAGAATGGACAGGACCACCTTAGTGAGCAGTGAGTTCCCCTCCTGGGCCACGGGTCCTATAAGAAGAGGCACCTAAGGCTGGTTCTGAGGCTCTTTCGGATACTGAGACTAAGTGATTGTCTTTGTGCCTCCTTTTCTCATCAATTAAAAAAAAGAGAAAAGAAAAATGCTAGTAACAATAGAAAAGTTGTTGCTAAGTTGTAGAATGTCATATCATTTAGTAATGGGCACATGTATTCATTTTTTCAAGCAAATCAAATGAATTATTCCCTAACACTTTCAGTTAAAAATTGAAATTAGTTTACATTTTACCCTCGTTATATTGCTCTAAGCAATTATCAACCAGGCCAAAACTCATCAATTGCAGGGCGAGACGAAATTAAGAAGTAGTGTGTACTTGGCGATCCATAGGTTAGATTCTGATGGTGAGGAAAAAACATTCAGTCTGATCATTATTTATCTCAGGATTTAAACAGTAACCGTAATTGTATTCTTTGAACACCAAGTTCCCACCCCACCCCCACCCCCACCTCGTAGTTAATTAGCTGGGCAGGTCTTAGAACAAATACCCACTCAGACACTGGGTGGTAGAAATGCTGTTGATAATTAAACACCACAATAGCGTGGGGCCTATTTCAGGAGCAGCGGAGTGGTCTTGCGCCAGCCGGCCGGCTCACCACACACTCACAGACCCTCTATTGTGCTGGCTATGCCTGCTCAGAGGGATAGTTGCTTGGCTGGAGAAGGAACCGACTACAATGAGAAAGAAAAGACCAAACCTTGCAAGTACATTGGGAATTCTGGACTCCAGGGAAAAATGTCCAGAGTGTGGAAGTAAAAGGGAAATGGATCCAAGGAAAAGAGAAGTGGATGGGCAGGAGAACAAATCATATGATAGACATAGCGTTTCTCGTTTCTGTGTCCAACTGACCAACCAAAAGGAATTCACTAGCCTCATGCCAAATCTATAGCAGTTAGAATGTGTGATATGTAAGTACTAGGTTAATTTGCATTCCTTTTGCCATAGAGGAAGTTCACTGGGTTCTTTAAGGTTGCTGTTTCTTTTTAATTTTTTATGTTTTATTTTTTATATTTGAGAGAGAGAGAGACGGAGAGCGAACAGGGGAGGGGCAGAGAGAGACAGAGACAGAATCTGAAGCAGGCTCCAGGCTCTGAGCTGTCAGAACAGAGCCTGACGCGGGGCTGGAACTCACGAGCAGTGAGATCATGACCTGAGCCGAAGTCAGACGCCCAACCGACTGAGCCACCCAGGCGCCCCTTTAAGGTTTTTACGAAAATCTCAGTTAACCATCTCACCTCCTTGGGCTGGGTTTCTTCATTTTCAAAATAAGGAAGTTAAAAAAATAACAATAAAATAAAGGGGTTAAAATGTTCTCAATCTGGCCAAAATAGGAAGGGGACTCTCAGAGTCATTTGCCAGGTGTCAAAAAGCCTAAACTATGGCACCATTACTCAAGATAAAACTGCACGGTCTAATATGATTATCATATTACCTCTGCTTAAAATGTATAAACCCACTTCATTAGGTCATTAATAATAAGGAGAAAATGATTACTTTGTAAGTCAGCTGATTTGGTAGTCAATAAGGAAAATCTTTCAAAAGAGAAGTGTTTTATTAAGCTATTAAAAAACTCCATAGGAAAAAAAAATAATAAAAGTTTTGCTGGGTGACATGGTTGGAAACCACTGGCTCGGTTGGTGCCCCTTCTACTCACCCACGGAATTACCTCTAACTACAGAGGCAAGTGAGTGCATTCTCAGGGGTGCCTGGAAGAAAAACGGTGGGAGAGATTTCTATAAAGTTCCTTTTTAAGCCTTCAGTTTTGGGGATATCTTTCCATTCTCCTCCAGAAGTGTTTGTTTTAATTTCTAAATAATAGGCTTTTACCCAAATCTGTATGGAAAAATTGATGCCCTGGGAAGACACACATATTCATTCTGTGGCTCCAGAGATGCCCACTGCGGCCCCACCAGCACCACCACACTGTGTTGGTGTTTAGGTAGCTCAATTTGAGAAGCACAGGGATCTGGAGGATCTTGGAAAATTCACCTGGCTGTAAAACCGAATGGATTTTCCTTTAGCCTATGAAGAGGCAAAAGGCTCTACCTTAAACATGTAGAATCCCTTTGCCACTACAACTCAAACAGCATCAAGGCCACAGCCGAGGAGGAAAGGGAAAGTCTAGAAACAAAGCATGTTGTGCTGAGGAAAGCAGGAAAAATTTCAGGGGGAGCCAAGCATAGCTCAAGAGAAGCTGTCCATCTGAAATGCCACCTGGAATTCACACCAGTAATAACTGTTGTGGATATAAAAATTAATAGGGGGGATTTCATAGTATTAGAAAAATTTATTTTTATAAATCATGTGTCTATCACCCAAGTGTTGATGCATGCATGCAATTCAAACATCAGGCTTACAATAAAAAGCTCACAGAATGACTTAGCAAGGACAATTCCCCCATTTTCTCTATAATTTGGAGTGGAAGAAGGAGGGGGGCGGTGGGTAGAGGGTGCAGTTACTGGGTCAATTAATCAACCTGAAAACTGTGACACAAACCCTGACGCCTAACCTATGTCTAAAAATACACAAATGTATACGAATTTGTTTTAAACTGTCAATGCCTATATTTAGGACCTTCCCAGCAAGGCTATAATGAGACTGTGTTTGAGGCCTTCAGTCATAGCAGACTCTACCATTAATCTGAAGTTAGTTAAATTAACAGCATTTAGTACTGACTTGTCAATCTCACTGCTTCAGGAAATTGCACCTTGAGGCTACTAATATTGCCAATTTTTCCACTGGAGTGTGTGCCCGCGTGTGTGTGTGTGTGTGTGTGTGTGTGTGTGTGTATTTTTTTTTTTTTTTTTTGCCAAAGCCTCCACATTCATACACCATCATTGCCTCCCTGCGTCCACAGCACTTATATTATCATTTATTCTGGCCCCCTTTAGCCTTCCCGGGGGATTCTGCGTAGTGTAGCTGCTCAGTGAAAGAGTTTTTTAGCTTTATATTTATTTGTTTATTTTTCTGTCATGGCTCACGACTGAGGCTTTAGAAAAAAAAAAAAAAGTGTGACGGTATTCAGAGTACATGATTGACTGCTACAGCAACATTCATTAACCATGACAAATCGGCAGCAAAACACAGTCCTGAGTGTTCTAAACAGCAACTTTAAAAAGAAAGAAGGAAGAAAGGAAAAGAAAAAAAAGACTCAACTAATTTTTCATTGACCTCATCTGTAAATAAATTGAGACTGATGGTGAGCAGGGGCAATAATAAATTATTATTCATTTCCTGTAATTAATGCAAACATGCCTATGAACACAGAGAAGATGAATCTATAACCACCTAATTTCCATTTCAAAATACACCTAACAAGTTTTCACTTGAGTTATCTTCATCATATCCCACCCCCCCCCCCCCCCTTTAATTAGAAGAATGGAATGGTTGGATTTCTTTCTCACCCACCAGGGGGAAATATTGTTTTGGTCACAGAGAGGGTCAAACACATGTTGGCGACAGAGCAGCAGAACTTGATTCTGGTCTGTTTCAGTATTTGCATGGTTGCCTTCCACAAGACCACGCGGAGGCTGCCTCCTCCTTACCACTAACCGGAGAGAGGGGGGCTCCTGCAGAGTGACCAAGTGACCGCTGAGGCAGCCCTCACGTTCGTGAGAGCCAGGAGCAAAGGCCAAGAAGCAGCTTCCCAGTCTGACACAAGAATGTGATGCATTCTGTTGTTGTCCCGAACATTCACTCACACAAGGGCCAGTTGGGAAAACGCCATCATGTGAATTTAGCTGAGATATCATGTATTGAGTAAAACAGAAATATCAAGCTGTATAATCCCTCTCCGTAAAAAGAGTAGTCGAACTTGCTGTCAGGCACAGGCATCTCCAGAAACCATTCCTTCCCTGAGATCATGATCAGAGATCGAATTGATAGAAGATCATTGTCTAATGACACCCAGTGTCAGAACGTACAGCCCTATGGGCAGTGGGCACTTCGTTAGCAATAAATAAATTGGTGGGGCGTCTGGGTGGCTCAGTCGGTTAAGTGTCCGACTTCAGCTCAGGTCAGGATCTCACGGTTCGTGAGTTCAAGCCCTGCATCCAGCTTTGTGCTGACAGCTTGGAGCCTGGAGCCTGCTTCGGATTCTGGGTCTCCCTCTCTCTCCGTCCCTTGCCCGCTCACACTCCGTCTATATGTCTCTCTCTCTCTCAAAAATAAACATTAGAAAATATTTTAAATAAATAAATAGGTAAATATTACACCACTAAGACGTATATACAAAAACGTCTATGAGATTGGCACAATGTGATAAGAGCAGAAAATTCGAATCCGATGCTACCAAAAAAAAAGAAAAAAGAAAGAAAAAAGGAAGGGAAAAAATGACCAACCAACTTTAATAGTATGCAACTTGCCTTGTGGATGACTTTTCCTAAGGCCTTCCTAGCCCTACAGAGCTTTTGGCCCTGTTTGTCTTTCTAAAGATCATGGAAACAAATGTGTGCGATCTGGGTCAGAAGTGGTCCTCATGGGTACTTGATAGTTGAGTTCTAGTGAACCGTGCTAGGCAGCTACTTGGGGTGCCTGTGACAAGAGGGCCACAGAGCAATGAAAGATCTTAAATGGATGGATTTACCACTACTTCGACGTACTGGAGTCAGTCAGGTAATGAGGAACACGGATCCCACTTAGCCCGGGCATTTTTTAAAGTCCACAGTAGACTCTTAACTACCCCGCCAATGAAGCGGCATTCCCCCAGAAGGAGAAAGGAGTCAGCCATGTCTTTCCCTCCAGTTGTCAGCCTGGAAAGCCGAGCGATGCACCTTGCCACGCTGGTGCAGGAGGCCCAGCAGAGGGTGAGCGAGCTGTCCGCCCAGGTGGAGAACGAAGGACCCAGTCTGGACAACACCGAGAAAGAGAAACAGCTGAAAGCTTGGGAGTGGAGGTGTCGGCTCTACAGACGCATGAGAACGGGCTTCGAGCACGCCAGTGAGTATAAGCAGAGGACTTCTGCATTTAACTAGAAACCAGGTTGGTTGGAGACAGCCAGGCCTTCTTTTACTGACTTTTTTTTTTTTTTTTTTTTTTTTGGCAGTTCTGCTACAGGGTCATGGATGGCCGTTGTCAGCCTATTTGGAGCGAGGGCTCTGGGCGACTGTAAAAGGATCTTTTGTCTCGCTTGATTTTCTGGCTCCCGATAGGTTCTCTGACCACAGCCATGAGGCTTCGGTGCTGCTGGCCTGTCTCCACCATCTCACACTCATCTAGAGCTTTCCACCCGATACGCCCTACTGCCTAATAACCTGGATGGTTTGATACCCTAAGTGGCTATATTTTGGGATGTGGAGGTGGAAAATATTTGTTTGCCTATTTGTCCAGCTTCTGCCTTCAACCCAAGTTTAAGTTGTTTTCAACTCTCTCTTGCATTTTTTTTTTATAGGAAGCTTATATAAACCAATCTTCAGTTACTACAGGCGACAGAGGACAGTCAGTCACTGAACTGTGCTTTATCTGTACTTCTGTTCTCATCACCAATTCTTTCTGTTAGTTTAAGAAAAAGCCTTGTTTCTGGATAATACTCATTAGCACTGGAAGGTAATGCTTAGAGCAGCCCCTACTATAAAAATATATAAAAATCAAACACTTGGGAAATACTAAAATCTTATTCTAAAAGTAGATCTTATTTAAACAACAACAACAATAAATTAGACTGGAGAATTTGAATATAAGAGAAAGATCAGTTCATTAGTTTGGAAATATCTGCCTCTGCTTTGTGCTATAGATAAAGACAAAAAGTAGTGAAAATCTGGCTTTCTAAAGCAGTGCTAAGTATCGAACCATACCCTAATCCTTTCTCTTAAAGCAAATAGCTTAAGCAACATTCACGAAAGTTTGCTTTCAATATTAACAATCTCTTCAGCAATGCCGATACATGTTTTTTTAATTAAAAAAAAGACATTCATAAAAAATACATACTAATTTGCTTTCAAACTTATTACCTTTGCTTTGTTTTAACTAATAGAATAACTTGCTTAAATAAAGATTTTTTTTTTACAGAATCTTATTGTAAAATAAATACTTAAGCATTAAAAAAAAGACATTCAGCAATAGTTTTAATAAATGCATTTGCTATTGTGCCTCATTTAGGACACAGATTAATACTAGAAGTAGTTATAGTTTTAGACTTATAGCCATTTGGGGGGTAATTTTCTAAATCACAAAACACCTTCTGGGTGTTAAGGAACACCTAAAACTATCAGGAGTCCTTTAAAACCCGAGGTTAATGGGCATGACATTCGTCCATGAATTCTTTCTCAGAAAATGTTACTTGATGTAATAGGAGGCAACATGAGAGCCAGGCCCTGAGCATTCCACACGGGGAGGAGCCCAGAACGGGGCATCGGAAGCCACGGGCTTTGGTCTTAGCTGTGTCTTCACTGCGTCCTTGAACAAGTTAGTGTGGTCTCTTCAGACTGTGGTTTCTTCCTCCTAAACGTGCACACGCTGTTACTTGCCCTTTCTACCCAACAGGGTTGCAAAAAGGCTCCAGTTCAATGATTTACATGAAAATACTTCATGAAATGTACCAGTCTCTATCAACAGTTCCTGCTAACACTTTCTGGCCTCCTCTCCACTGGTCCAGGTCAATCTCCTGTTGTGTTTCCAGGATACTTTGGGAAGGCTTAACTGGTATTATTTACCCCTTCAGAAGATGTTCTAATGCTCAAATAAGATCACAATAGCAACAAATAAAGGCCATTGAGACTTCTAATGAAAATGTTCAAAAGCAAAAGCTATTAGGCTCTACAAACAAATGTTTCCATAGTGTGTGTTTCAGGGTATCCTTTGAAGAGGCGGGAACGTTGTTTGAAAAGGATTTGCGATGTTAAGATCCTTATGTTTTTCCTTCTGTCCCAGGAGCCCCCGAGGTGCCAACCAACGCCTGTCTTATGGTGACCAGCAGCACATCACTCACTGTCAGCTTTCAAGAGCCTCTTAGTGTCAACGCAGCTGTAGTGACCAGATATAAAGGTACTGGACTCCAGATTTCTTTTTTTTCCCCATTGCTTCTTCTTAAAAAACAATCCATTGTTTTTTTTCTGCTGCTGATAGGATTTTTTAATCCCATTTACTTTTTGAGTTGACATATTTGCATTGGCACTCCCGTACAGAGCAAGGGGTTACTGAGAATAAGTCACAGGAAGCATGAACTGCAGGACCAGGCTGTCACTATTCCAAAACTCTCCAAAATATTAATAATTCCATTCTTGTTTGCAGAGGGCCTGTTTTGTGCATAGCATAGCGATGGAGACAAGACTGAGTAAGACACACTGAAGAATCAGTCTCAATCCAAGGAGCTCAGAGGGTGGGAAATGGAACATACTAAGAGGCATATGCATTGATATCTGTAATAGCAGGTAACTAGGGTTGAGGATTTAAAAGAAAAACAGATAAAGATGTTGGGAGTCGGAAAAGAAAGAGGAAAGTAACATGATAGGATCAGAAAAGTTCCAAGGTCGAGGTGGCATTTGGTTTTCAAGGATGTCTAGGATTTGGACCAGAAGATGCTGGGGGGGAGGGGCATCTGGGTGGCTCAGTCAGTTAGGCGTCCGACTCCACGTTTCGACTCAGGTCATGATCTCGCAGTTCGTGAGTTCGAGCCCCACATCGGGCTCCATGCTGGCAGTGTGGAGCATGCTTGAGATTCTCTCTCTGAGTCTTTCTCTCTCTCTGTCTCTGCACCTCCCCAGCTCTCTCTCTCTCTCAAAGTAAATAAATACATTTTTAAAAATGTTTTAAAAAAAGAAGATGCTGGTGGGAGGGGGAGGTAGCCTCCAAGTGGAGAAACCTGGGAGCACAGTTGAAGAGCAAGAACATGCTAGAACAGGCAGAGGAGAGCAGGGGAACAGATCATAGCTCCAGGGGAGGTGAGGGCTCACAAGAAGGTCCCGTGAAATGCAAGAGCAGAGAGAGAAACTAGGGCAGGAGGCAGGGGTACAATGACACTTGAATTCAAGATTAAGGAGTTTCGACATTAGATTGATGAACTCTGCAGACCCCTGAATAAGAGGGGGACAGGATGGGAGGTAGACTATGAAAGACTTAGGTTGCAGTACTGTGTCTGATGCATTGGAAGAGGTGTGGACCTGGAATGAGGAAGTGAGTTAGGAAGCTTTTCGGGAGAGCTGCTGGCAGCCTGACGTGGCTGCTACAGCAGCACCTGGAGGGAAGACAGGGAGTCCAGAGGAGAAAGCAGCAGAGCGAGGCTGCGGTAAGAAGAGTTGAGGCTGCGGAGCGCCTACTGTATGCCAGGCACTGTTTAAAACCTCCGTGTGTATTAGCTCTGTGTAATCTTCACAAGAACCCTGGAGATGGGCACAGTTAGCACTTCTGCTCTGTGGATGAGGAACCCGAGGCGGCGAGGTTAAGGAACTTGGCTAAAGACGCCAGTAGAGCTGCACATATCACGTTATGTTGATTCTTGAACACGGTGGACAAAAAAGGGAGAAAGTCATTTTCCTGATTATACCCTGCACAGTCCGAAAACCTGATAAAGCCGTCTGTGCATATTCCAAGACGCCAGGCCACGAGGCAGAATTCCTGTTCAAGCGGTGATTCCTTTCTCCCGCCCAGGGCCTAGTCCCAGGAGAATCTTCTTTGTCTGCAGAAATGACTCTGCCCACACCCTGTAGCCTTCTGAGATACTTGGGATTTTCCAGATGACTCCACTCTCTAATACCTTAGGTAAGGCAGCATAGAATTGGTTACCACTTTGAGTTTTCTTATCAAAAAGAGCAGCCTCGGGGTACGGGTGACACCAGACAAATGAAGCCACCCAGGACAGCCTCCTACAGCCATCCTTTGATACAATTCTGACACTTTGTCGGGGTCTCTGTTCTGCCGAGATTTCCTGAAGTCTAGAGCTAGTGTTCGCGGGCAGTGTCAGACTTGGGCATTTTCCTCTCTTTCTACCTTGCTCCAGCTCAGGTTTTTTGATGAAGGGTTTCGTCAGTGCTGCCAAACTTGCCATTTTCTTCTTACATTTGATTAGTGAACAATCGGAAGCTGATTCATCCAGACCCGTCCGCTATTTAATACTCGCCCATGAGGCCTGCAAACTCTATCAGCATTCACATATTAACACGTCTCATCTCAGGAGACTTGCGTTTGGGTGAGGTTGAAATGAAAGCCACAAGTGGGTTCTGCTGGTGACTGGAGGGGATTAATTAAGCATTATAAATAGAATTGTCTGTTGCATTATGGAGTAGGTTTCCTTGTGTTAATTTATAAGGTCATAAATTGAGTCCTTAACCTGACCACTCTCAAGGGTTATTTAAAACAGCTGGCAACCTCCTGTACCCGGAGACGGGACAGTTTTTAATTCAGGAGTTGAAGTAATTATTTAATTATGGAAATATTAGCAAAATTACCCTGAAACAAGGCGAGTTATTTTGTTTGCTTTAGAAAATAAGAAACAAGGGAGAAATCCACGGAATGAGATGTCAGTTATCTAATTGTTTAGAGGGAAGACTTAACCCTGCAGTATTTAGGGTTTGGAACAAATCTCACCCTGCTCTCTAGAATTTCTGGGTTCACAAAACCTCAAGCCTATTTTGACAACCGGATGTCCTCCCCTTCATACTTGAGGCTGTGTTTGAAAGAAAATATGAATCCTTTGGTTCCTCACTTGCATATGCTCAACTCATCAACATATTTGGGGTTGTTGTTTTTTTTTTAAGAGTTTGTTGACATCCAGAAATCTTTTTAAGAGCATCTCTTTACAAGCCCTGTGCAGGCCCTGGTGATGAAAAGGGCCATGCAACCAGGCCGATTGTCATCACAACTTGGACATTAAAGGCATCAATTTCAGTTTAAAACCACGGAAACAGTTCTGAGTAAGACCCACTGGAGTTTTCTGCCTGCCTCTCCCCTAAATGCAGGAAAATGAGGCTAAGGGAACGACTTGTCTGTTTCTAGGTGTTTCCTTCTTGGATTCAAAGAGCTCTTGCATCTTTTGGTCCCATCTCACCAATTTTCATGGTTTACAGAGCCAGACTAGAGTTATTTCAAATGCTCTGATGCTTTGGACAATTGCCAGGACCTCATTTCACATTTTCTCCTCGCTGCGTTGGGTAACCTGTCTGAAGCTCTCATCTGCACAGGATGCGTCATTTCTCTGCAGCCCCAAAGCAGAGAACATTTGCAAAAGTGATTTTGCTGCTCTTTGCTGGGTTAGGAATGGAAAGGAAGGTAACCTCTAACAGGTGCAGTGCAGCATCTGTTTTCCATCCATAGGATGAATTCTTTTCTGTTTCTTGTTGTTGTTGTTGTTGTTGTTGTTGTTGTTGTTGTTGTGTGTTTTTTAGAGCAGGGCCTGACGTGGCACCCTTTGGGGTTTGCCAATGATGAGACGCTACAGTAGCTGTTCCAGTGGGTGTGGGCAGGACACTGGTTTGGTTGGGGCCCTTCCCCATCTTTTCTCACCGTGTCATCCAGCAGATTAGAAACCACCACCCTAATTCCTTCCTACAAAGGCTTGTAATAGAAAACCATTTAACTGCTCTGCCTTTGATGACATTTTCTACAAAAAAAAAAAAAAAAAATTAAATTAAATTAAATGAAAAAAAATTTCTCCTTGCAGAGATTGCCAGGACCTGGTATTATATCCACTCCAGCAAAGCCCAGGCCGGTGTTTCTGCCAACCACTACCTCCAACTTCTTTGCCAGAAAGAAAGGAAGTTAGAGAATTCCAGAGAGATGTCTGGGAGCACTGTAGCTTCTAGGAAAGAGAGTCCACCATTTGTACATGGAAACCCTAGGGGTTGATAATTTATAATAATAGTGTGAACTTGACCATGATTTGATCACTGGGGCCATCTCTTCACAAGACTTAAGAAAAACCTGACCTCCTGGGACTTAGGTGCACATTGCTTGGTATTTATATTATTTTTACCCCTTCTATTATTTTTTCCCTCCACCTTATAATTAGAAAGATATTTTGCCTACCAACAAAATTCATTGCTCTAAAGACTAGAATTATTGTCCATGTTTAATTAATTGAAGAATTAATCTGATCATAATATGAGGAGGCTACCCTCATTACTAGATTGAAGGGATTAAATTCCACGAAACAAAAGGATTTATCATTTTAGTTAGCCCGTTTGGGCAGGGGTGAGGCCAGAGGTTTGCAGAGATGAGAGCAACTAGGAGAGGCTGAAGATGTTACGTCTGAAGGACATGAAACTCAGCGGATTAACATTTTTTGCATACAAGTGAAAATGTGGAAATAAGTTCAGCAGCTAAATGTATGAGGAGGAAAAACAGCAGGTCCAATGAGAGGGAGGGAACAGCAACACTATAATAATATATGTTGTAAAACATAGTCTTTTTGCATTTTCCTCACTTAGGTTTTTAACCTGCAAACAAGGAAGTACAGGTTATATAAAAGACAAAGTAAAACAATTTACTCTTTCCTCCAATGTGACACCCCTATCACTAAATTAATCTCTGTTACGAGTCCAGTGTATGTCCTTATAAATCTTTTCTTGATGTATGTACATGCATGTATAAGCACACAGATGTATGGTTTTGTTTGTGTGCTCTAATATAAAATTATCACACCGTGTAATCTTACAACTACATTTATTTTTAATTCAACAATGTAGCATACATATCAATCTATCTTTCTGTGTCAGTGTGTTTGGATCTTCATTCTTTTTAAAAAAAAATTTTTTTTTCAAGGTTTATTCATCTTTCAGAGACAGAGAGAGGCAAAGCATGAGTGGGGTAGGGACAGAGAGAGAGGGAGGCACAGAATCCCAAGCAGGCTCCAGGCTCTAAGCTGTCAGTACAGAGCCTGACATGGGGTTCAAACTCACAGACCGCGAGATCATGACCTGAGCCAAAGTCGGACACTTAACGGACTGAGCCACCCAGGCGCCTCTTCATTCTTTTTAACAATTGTATAGTATTCCTATTCCCTGGCTAGAAGTGCTATAATGTATCTCATTACTCTTCCACTGATAGCCATAGGTTGTGTCCATTTTTTTTTCTATTATATGATGTTATAATCCTTGTATGTGTCTCTGTTTTACTTGCAACAATATTTCCTTCTGGGATCGTTAACTAGAAGTGGGAAGGTTTATGCATTCACATTCTTTGTCTCACTCACCTATCTACGCCCATTGTTTGTTTGTTTGTTTGTTTTTTTATCTACACCCATTGTTAACCTTAAAAATAAAACTGCCAGTTACTTCACCAGCAAAACTGGGTTCATTTAGCAAAACTAGAGGGTTGCAACTCGGGATAAGCAAGCTACAACAAGTCCAAAGAGCAAAGCAGAGGAACACTCTTCAAAGAGGAAAGCGGGGGAAGCTGAGAGGAGCTGTTATAAACCAAAAATCCACTGGAGTAAACTGGGAGTTTGAAGTATAGCGGCTTTTCATTGGCTGAGTTGTGAGGTCTCTCATTGGCTGAGCTGTTGCTGGGGCAAGAGAAAAACCTTTCTTCCTCCTGCTGGGGTAGTAAAGCAGTAGCTGAAGTACCAGAGACTTCCTGTTGGGTTTGTAATTGACAATGAGTGGTAGGGTGTGAGAGCTCCCCCTTCTGGCCTCCCCAATCCATTTTAAACGGCATTTCCTTTTATTAATTTTCACACCATATAGTAACTTTACAGTATATTTTAACATCTGGTAGGGCGAGTCCCTCCCTAGGGTAATCTTTTTCAAAATGTCTCAGTTGCACACATGTTCCCTTCCAAACGAATTTTAGAATTGGCTTGTCAAGTTTAAGTGAAAAAATCTTATTGGAGTAGCATCATATTCCTAAATTAATTTGGAGAAAGCCTTTCCATCCATGACATGTCTTCCTAATCAAGTTGAATTTTACGTATTCAGGAAGGTTTAATAATTTTCTTTATATGGGCCTTCTACATTTCCCATTAAGTTTCATGCCGCATATATTTTACAGGTTTCATGACTATTATGAATCAACTCTCTTTTCAAGATATTCTCTAATTGGCTATTGTAGGACAATAGAAGAGCTAATGCTAGTTCAAAAGAAATCTTTAGTTGGTTGCTTTGCTGAGCTCTGTTAGTAACTTTTTTTTTCTTCAGTAGATTGTCTTGCATCTTATGCTTTTTTTGCTGTATCATCTTCAAGTAAGGATCATTTTGTCCTTTCCAGTACTTTTCATTCTTTCCTGGATCTCACTTCATTAACGAGAATCCATGTGATTTCTGATTCCCAATACATTGTGTGCAGTAAGTGGGACAGTAGCTATCCTTCTCTCCTACGTGCTTTTGTCAATGCGCATCTAGTATTTTACCATCTTTTTAAGTTTATTTATTTATGTTGAGAGAGAGAGTGTGCAGGAGCAGGGGAGGGGAGGGGCAGAGAGAGAGGGAGGAAGAGAAAATCCCAAGAAGGCTCCACACCATCAATGCAGACATAGGGCTCAAACCCACGAACCACGAGATCATGACCTGAGCCAAAATCTAGAGTCAGACACTTAACCAACAGAACCACCCAGGCATGCCTAATATTTTACCATTACGTATGATCTCTAGGAGAGGTTTCTGGTAGACAGCCTTTACCAAATTAAGGAATTTGGATTATGATTATTGATATATAGCATTGAACATAATTTTTAAATCTCCTCTGTGATTATGGTCCCTTTAGTATTTCAAAAGTCATGTATATGTGCCCTTTCTTTTACAATTGTTGAACTTTTGTTATTTTATTGGTTTGTTTGAAGAACTAACATTCTTAATTCATAAAACCTATTTCTTGCTTATTTTCTAATTCATTAATTTCTGGCTTTAGCTTTGCCAGTTCCTGATGCTTTCTGTTGGTTTACTTTATTCTTTCTTTCCTGTTTTTTTTTTTTAATGTGAAAAGTTCATTTACTTGTTCCTTTTTCTCATTTTCCAATCCATGTATTTAAGGCTATAAATTTTCCCCTATCTTGTTCATATCCAGAAAGTTTAAAGCAAGGTGCTATAATCATTTATTTCTAAACAATTTGTAATTCCCACTTTAAGCAGAGTTTTTAGGCAAGCCATTTGAAACTTCTAAATGACCATATATTTTGCTATATTTTTATTATTGATTTCTAATTTTATTATTTTAAGAAAACATTTTAATGTGCTCTGTATACTGCTGAGATATTCTAAAACTCTTATTTGTAGCTAGCCAATCAATCCGTGTATATGCACTGGATTTGGTGTTTGAAAAGAATGTGTGAACTCCATTGGGTATATAGTGTGAATGTGTAGATGTTGTTTAAATCCCTGTCTTTTTCCAAAGTGTTTGTCCCTTTGATCTTTGATCTCTGAGAAGCTGCTTTATCTGTCTTGCTTAACGCTGTTTGCTTCAACTATTTTGCTTGTGATTAACTGTGCTTTCTCTCTTCCCATTTGCCTGCTGTCTTTCCATCTTTTTATGTGCATCCTTCCCATGATATTTCAGACACATTTATCTCTCATAAAGAGTATATAGTTACATTTATTTACTCGAACAGAAGGTCTGTCTCTTTTTATGTATACTTTTTATTTTTATTTTTGTCTAAAGTGATCTAAGAATGGGATTAAAAAACAAATTTGCACTGAAGGGTTTATAATACAAAAAAAAAGTTATTTGCCCCATTATTCCTACCCTACTCTTCAGAGCCAGCCAGCTTTAATTCCTCTAGTTCTCATAATTACCTGTCTACTTTAATTAATATGCTTCTATGGCTCTTACTTGATACATCAATTGCAGGTCTTATATGTGCAATTATAACTATAACAGAAAAGAATTTAACTCTCTCATAATACCACCCTCATCTACAGTCCCTGATTCTCTCAACGTAATTGTATTTCTATTTTTAGTTAAGTCAACAATGTTTATACTATTATGAGTGTGCACACTTTTGGTTCGTTTTTTTGTTTTTTGTTTTGGTTGTTGTTGTTTTTAACTAAAGTCCTTACTCTCTTTCAGTAACCTTAGTTTTCACCTGATGTCTCTTTTTGGTCCCAGGACCCCATCTAAGACCTTACATGACATTTACACATCATACCACCTTGGGCTCCTTTGGCCGACAGTTTCTCAGACTGTCCTTGTTTTTGATGATCTTGATAATTTTGAGGAAGACTGGTCAGGTATTTTGTAGAATGTGCCTCTATTGGACATGACTGATATCTTTCTTCATGATTAGACTAGGGATATGGGTTTGGGGGCAGAAGACCACAGAGATAAAGTTTTAGCTAGCCATTTTCAACCCATCATATCAAGAGTACATGCTCCCAACAGGACTCATCACTATTGATGTTGGCCTTGATCGCCTGGCTGAGATGTGTCTGTCTGGTTTCTCCACTGTAAAGTTACTTCTTCCATCCTGTTTTTTTTTGGAAGGAAGTCACTATGTGCAGTCTACACTGAATGTGTAAGTTTTGACATTGCAAAGTCAGATAGTGTACTATGATTTCCTTACCTATGTATTTTCCTCAAATCTCTAATAGCCTCTTTTCTCTTTCCTACCCTACTTGCCATTATCATATTCAAAATTTGTTTCAAATGATCCTTTCAGAGTGTAGGACCTATTTTCCCAAGAGTAGCACCTATTTTCCCTCCTCAAGTGCCATCTACTCAAGTTCCACTTTATAATAATAACTCACTGGGTTTGCATTAAGGACACACAAATCAAAACCACCATGAAATATTGCCATATGCCAATCAGAGCAGCAAAAAAATTTGAAAGTAGTTGACAACACCACATGGCAAGGATGCAGAGACATGGGATCACTCATCCATTGCTGGTGGGAATGTAAAATGATACAGGCACTCTGAGAAGCAGTTTGACAATCTTTTTTAAAAAAAGAAGCATGCAAGTACCATACATCCCACCAACTGGTAGGCATTTATTCCAGAAAAATGAAAACTTGTGTTCATATAAAAACCTGTTCACAACTGTTTATAGTAGCTTTATCTGTAATAATCAAAAACTGGAAGCAATCCAATGTGGTGAATGGTTAAACTAAATGTGGTATGTCTGTACCATGGAATAATATTCAGCAATGAAAAGGAACAGAGTATCAGGACACACAACGGCCTGGATGAATCTCTAGAGGATTATGTTGAGTGAAAATGCCAGTGAATAAAGGCTACATAGTATATTGTTCCATGTATAGAACACTCTTGAAATAACAAAACTATAGAAATATAGAACAGGTTAGTGGCTGCTAAGGATCAAGGAGGAAACAAGGAGGTGGAAAATTGGCATGTAGGCTCACTTTGTTTTCTAGCTAATGGATATATTTTTAAATACTGTACCTTGTTTCCCTTTTGAAGGATTTGAAGAGAAAAATGATAGGCAGGCATAGGTGCCATTTGGCATTTTGATTCAATCTCCAGGTCACTTCTCCCTGTTACCCAGACTATGCTTAGTAAACATGACCTAATACTAATATTACCCTAAGCCAACATTATGAAAGCATATCTGCTGTTTCCAAAAATTATGTAAGTTACCTAGGGACAAACATGAAATGGGTTTTTATATCAGCTGGTGAAGGATTATTCTTGACACTGATTTCTTCTTCCTGTTTTATTTGGAAAATCATAGATCCATAGAGTAATAGAAGTTTTTGGAATATTTGAGTTTTTTTACTAAGGTATGATGAGTTCCTTGAAGGCACAAATCGTGTCTTTTTGTCCCCTCACCTCCTACAGTACAGTAGCATTGACCACCTTTCTGTTCTTAAAGCAGTTTTCCCCTACCACAGGACCTTTGCACATGATGATCCCTCTGCCTGGAACTGTTCCCCCCATTCCCTGACCATTGATTGTTCAGATCTCTATTAAAAGTCATTTCTTGGGGCGCCTGGGTGGCTCAGTCAGTTGAGCATGTGACTTCGGCTCAGGTCATGATCTTGCCACCCGTGAGTTCGAGCCCCACATCGGGCTCTGTGCTGACAGCTCAGAGCCTGGAGCCTGCTTTGGATTCTGTGTCTCCCTCTCTCTCTCTGCCCCTTCCCCACTAATGCTCTTTGTCTCTTAAAAATAAATAAATGTTAAAAAAAAATTTTAAGGTCATTTCTTCAGAGAGGCATTTCTAAGTATTTCATATAAATCATGCCTAATGAGTTCTATCATGCCTTTCAAAATAATGTTCACAAATCACAAACATCTATTTATCTTTGCAGTATATTTTTAAGTTTAAATAGGTTTCTTTATTATAGAACTTTTTAGAGCCTCTAGTATCTAATACATCCAGCAAATTATTGTCCAAATTTCATTTGACCATCATTGGAAGTTCATGGGAACCCTGAGTATATTTAGAACAGGAATTCTCCAACAAAGCTGCCCATTAGAATCACCTTCGGGTCCATGCCAGGGCCTCTTCCAAGACCAATCAAATCTGAGTCTTTGCAGGGCAGAGACCCGAGCACAGATACCCTTCAAGAGTTGCTAGGTCATTCTAATGTGAAACCAGGCTGTGCATGTGTGGTCATGTCTTCACCATGGGTCTCTCCCATCAGACTGGAAGCCTTATGTAAACAGCGATGTCTTGTTCATCTCTGTATTCCTAGAACTTGGCACAGGGCTTAACATATGTATTACATAGTTAGCTATTCGGTGAATTCATTGTGAGTCACAATGAACGTGATAAACACAGACCCCCTCTTTGTAGGGTTTGGAGGGCTTATGTGGGGAAAGAAGGCTCACCAATATAAGAATTCACTTTGCAGTATAAAGAGAGTAAGGCCCACTGAGGCTGGAGTTTTTAACTGGCTTTGTCCAACACTGTCTTTTACTGAGCCTCACCGCTCACCCCTTTCCTTCACAACTCCACAGTTCTTCTTGGACGCCACCCACCTCCACCTCCCTCTCCTCTCCCCCCACCCCCATTTCCCTCCCCTCCCCCACCACCTTCAGTTTCATCCTTCTGCACCCTGCTGGCTCCCCCAAGCTTGCTGTCTTCAACGCGGTTGCCACCGGAAAGTCTCCGCAAAGGTGATCGCATCAGTACTGAGTCGAGTGGCTTATTTCTCCTCCTCCCCCTCACACACCCCTCCAGAACTTTGGAGCCATGAAGCCTCTTGGCCGAGAGGGAGGCCCACCAGGCAGCTCTTTATTGCCATGCAACTGTGAGATTCCTCCCCACGCTTCCTCCTGGGGAAAAGTCAGCCTGCCAGTGGAGATTTAACGGCGGAGCAGTGCTCGGTGACGTGCCAAGCCTCCCCCCTCAGCCCCCCCAACCAGCCCCATCACCACCCCCGGACTGAACAAACTGTATCACTTACCCCCTGGGAGCCTGGCCGTTGCTGAGCCCAGACGCCACAGGGGCTGGTGAGTTTCCAGTGGCCACAGAGGCAGGTCTCCACTCAAGGCACAGCTCTGTCCACGATGGCCCCACTGGGCACACAGCTGGCACTGCAGGTGATGAGCCGCTTCCGGGCCACCTTCTCCCCTTGGAGATTTTCTCTTGATCCCTTTTTGGCCAGATCCCTTTGCAGCATTATAGTTTGTCAATAGTCCGCGACTGCTTTCTAGAATTTCTCTCCGGGAGAAAGTGTGTTTTTCTAAGAAATAGGTGTTCTAGCCTGAAGCCTAATTTCATGTGAGGGCTCAAAAATGAAACAAAAATAATCACCCTCAAGTCTGGAAGCTGAGGGGCCTCTCCACGCCGTGAGGAGTGCTTCCTTTTGGGAGGTGGGAGGCAGGGGTGGTCCTTTGCGCTTCTCAAATAAAATTTTTCCAATTATAAAAAATAATGTATGCTCCTTCTATCAGCCAGAGTCCCAGCAGAAACAGAAGTACAGTCAGCTTGAAGTCTGAAGTAATTTTAATGAAGGGATTATTTACAGAGAAGTGGGCAGGGTTCGTGAATGGACAAGGGATAGCAAGGCACCCAGGACTAGCTGGATGGGGAAGCCTTTATCACCCCTACACTCGGAGGGAGATGGGGGAGCGCTGGGGCGGGGACACCATCAGGAGCTGCCACCTGAAGGGACGCCGTGTGTAAGAATCAGGCTCCTGGAGACACAGAGCAGGTCAGTAAAGGTCAAAGTTTTTTTTCTGGTGAAAAGAGGGTTGGGGACAAATGGAAAAACCAGTGTCATAATTATAGAATGCTGCAAAGAACAGAATAGAAACAAAGAAACAAATCAGTTACCCTCAGTCCTACAGCCCAAAGAAACCTACTCCTTGGAGGAACTTTTGGTAATTTTGGACCCCATAATAAGTTGAGATCATACATTTAACAATGGTGAACTTTTGTCAAGCCCATAGCACATGCCAGGTGTGGAGTCAAGGCTTTAGAAACATTGCTTCTTCTAACCCTCACACAGCCCTATGGAATACGTACAATCATTATTCTCTCCTCATGAATGAGGAACCCTAAAGCAAACAGAGGAACGTGCCGAGGTTCTACAGCCATGTAAGAGTCCAGTTTTTCATCCCAGAGCCTCTGCTCTTTTTTTTTTTTTAATGTTTATTTATTTTTGAGGGAGAGACAGACAGAGAGGGAGACACAGAATCCAAAACAGGCTCCAGGCTCCAAGCTGTCAGCACAGAGCCCAACTCGGGGCTTGAACTCGTGAGCCGCGAGATCATGACCTGAGCCGTAGTTGGACGCTTAACCTACTGAGCCACCCAGGCACCCCACCTCTACTCTTAAAAATTTTTTCTTAATGTTTATTTATTTTTGAAGGAGAGAGAGAGATAGAGAGCATGAGCGGGGTAGGGGCAGAGAGAGAGGGAGACACAGAATCCGAGGTGCCTCCAGGCTCCCAGCTGTCAGCGCAGAGCCCAACATGGGGCTTGAACTCACAAGCTGTGAGATCATGACCTGAGCCGAAGTTGGACTCTTAACCGACTGAGCCACCCAGGTGCCGCTCCCCACCTCTATTGTTAATGACAACTATGCTGTACTGGCTTTCTTCTCTTCTACTTCACATCCCCATGTTATGACTTTTGTTCTGAAGCATTGTTTTAATCCATTCATATGGCATGGAATTCATCAGTGTGTATTTTTTGGTTTTTTTGATCCTTGGCTGTTCAAGTTTCTTCCAGTTGCTTCACCATTAGAAGTGCTGCTGCCACGAACATCTCTGTATTTAGAGCATTTCCTACAGTTTGGAATGTTTCTTTAAAGGAGAGTGCTATTAAAATTTTTCCCCATTTTAAAACCAGTCTTGACTGTTCCATCACTTCAAGTCACATAGCTGTAAATAGCCAAATGTGGATATGGAAATAATATTAAAAAGTCTCCAATTCTATCACTCCACTCATCCCCAAGGAAAAGAAAAATAAAGTTAAGTGGAGAAAAGCATAATGAGTCAAGGAACTCTTAATTTTAATGAGAAATGGCATCCATCACCCCTATCTAATCCCACTGCCCAAGGTGTTAAATGGGGACACATCCACGAGCAATGGGTGCATA
Organism: Panthera onca; assembly: GCF_046562875.1. Lineage (NCBI taxonomy): Eukaryota > Metazoa > Chordata > Mammalia > Carnivora > Felidae > Panthera > Panthera onca. The sequence goes on along the minus strand of NC_138352.1, from coordinate 47,123,064 downwards.
AAACCCAGAGAGTGTGACAAATCTAAATAAATGGGGTTGTGTCTCTTCTATTCTAATCAACCATTTCTCCTTCCGATGACGTGTGTGCTAAGCATTACATTAACAGATAGAAACAATTTATCAAGAGAAGTGAGGTCACACTGTTCACTGCCAAAGAAAAGTTGCCCATTTACAAAGAAAGAATTGAGGCTATACTACAAAATATTTTAAGCTCTAAATAAAAATGTGCCCTCAGCTTAGGGAAGTCCAGCTTATTCTTCAGTACAATAACTGATGAACCACTCAAGGAAGATGAGACAAACTATTTTCTAGAAAATACCTAGCTTCACTGGAAAGCGTTTGTCAAAATCTTGATTTGTCTGTTCTATGCAGTGTGCTGATTATGGCATGGTATAGACTAGGTCAAAGTGCCAGTCTCCTGGGAGCCTGTGAGTTGTGAAGGGTGATGTCACTCTGAACTTTGGTAGTGGAGCATGGGTCTGCAGTAAGGGCATTTATAGCGGCACCTGGGTGGCTCAGGAGGTTAAGCACTGGACTTCGGCTCAGGTCATGATCTTGTGGTTCGTGAGTTCGAGCCCCAAGTCAGGCTTTGTGCTGACAGCTCAGAGCCTGGAGTCTGCTTCGGAATCTTTGTCTCCCTCTCTCTCTCTCCATGTCTCTCCCATTCACCCTCTCTCTCTCTCAAAAATAAGTAAAACATTTAAAAAAAAAAAAACCTTTTTTTAAAGTTTAAGATGGCATTTATACAAAAGCCCTAGCCAGAAAGTCAGGAGGTTATTGTCCTCTGCTTCTGCTCTAACTAGAACTAAGCAACCTTTCTGGGTAAGTCACATCTCCTCTTTGAACTTCAGTACTGATCCGTGAAATCTTAGGTCTCCACAGAGATGTATCAGGGACCACAAATCAGGCTGGAATTGGGTTGGGTGGGGGTGGGGAGCAGTGGGAAGTCTCCCAGACTCTGCAGTATAAATAATTAGGTCTTCCTGTTGTATTCTTTCAGAGCACCATGTTAAGTTTCCCTTATAGTCTTGCTCCCAGTTTGTAATTACATCTTTATCCGTATATTATATGCTTGATGTCTGTTTCTCTTTCTAGACTGTATTCTCCTTGAAGGCAGGGACTGTGCTTGGTTCACCACTATAAACCCAATGACAAGCCCAGTGCCTGGCACATGGTACATGATCATCGAATGAATGAATGAATGAATGAATTCATGACTATCATTTCTGGCCCTGGAGGTGCTTGTACACATGGAGGTGATTAGTTTCAGTAAAGTACATACTACATTTACCTCCTCCTGTTCCTCATTAAACCATGTGAAAAGAACTATCTTTGAGTTCGGGCTTAGCCCTGACTTCTTAGAAACCAAATGCTCTTGGGAACAAAGCTCACAACTTCTCTGAGCTTTGGTTTCCTTTCTTTTATAAAATGACTAGGTTAGTCTGTGACCTCTCAGGTCTCCCTCTGCTTCAGCATTCTATGATTTCATGACTGTGTCTTCCTCAATCCCAGGAAGATTAGGTAAAGCTGAAGATCCGGCCCAGGCTTAGAGCTCAGCAGCACAGAGTGAATCTATGGGAATGAACACGCTCTCTGGTAGATACTCAGAGAGGATCTTAGATATTCCAAGGAGCGGAACCATGGATTGGCAAAGACGGATCTAAGAGGCGAGTTGTCACTCTGCCACCTGCTAGGTTTGTTTGTGATCCTGGGCAAACATTCTGTCTCCTCTGGGCTTCAGATTATTATTATTTTTTTAATGTTTATTTATTTTTGAGAGTGAGAGAGCATGAGTGGGGGAGGGGCAGAGAGAGAGGGAGACACAGAATCCAAAACAGGCTCCAGGCTCTGAGCTGTCAGCACAGAGCCCGACGCGGGGCTCAAACTCACGGACCGTGAGATCACGACCTGAGCCAAAGTCGGACACTCAACCAACTGAGCCACCCAGGCATCCCTGGGCTTCAGATTCTTTATGTATGAAATCAGGACAGAAGTACCAGTTCCAGCTGCCCCACGTGATGTTATAAGGATCAAAACAAATGAGGCAGTGTAAGTGAACATGCTTTGTACGGTATAATGTGCTGTTTAAATGTATGTATAATGTATGTTAAGATGATGCTATCATCATTACGATGAGGTCACCATAAAGGTCATGATACTAACACATTATAAAGCCAAAATAACTCCACAGTGCCGCACTGGTACATAATATGCCAGTGGATTAGAAGAGAAATTCCATAGGTAGCTCTAAATGCAGGAATTTACTGTAAGATAAAAGTAGTATCACAAGTCTGTAGGGGAAAGATGTAGAATTCAACAAGAAGGCTACTTAACAGAGAAAATGAAATGTGATTGGATCCATGTCTCATAGTGTCTTGCAGCATCAATTGTAAAGGGATCAGAGACTTCAATGTAAAAATAAAATGAAATGAAATCATAACTGTTCTGAAAAACAAACTGGGAGAAATCCATTATAACTAGAGTAAGGAAAGGCCTTTATTACCATGATTCAAGGTCTAGAGTAAATTCAACCTCATCTTAAAAAACTGTCTTCAGCAGAAACAACTACAAGCAACACAAAAAAGACACCATTTCGTACAAGAGGCAGAGGCTTATCTTTCTGATAAATAAATAGCTTTTGAAGTCTATAAGACAAAAATGAGGGAAGACAGTTCATAGAGAAAGAAACACAGATGGCATATAAAAAGAAGTTCAGATTCTCCCATTGTAAAAGAAATGCAATTTAAAACGAACCTGAGGTATCAATTTTCACCTTTCAGGACGGCAAAAATTCAAAAGTTTTAATACACACTCTGTAGGTCAGGGTCCAGGAAACTGTCACTTTCACATAATGCTAATGGAAGAATACATTTTTATGACCTTTATGGAGGGCAGTTTGGCAATATCTATCAAAATTACAACTGCAAACAACTTTTGACCCAGCAATCCTTATTAGGAGTATTTATCCTACAGATACGGTTAGAGATTTCTAAAATGAAATATGCACAAGGTTATTCATCTCAGCATTGTTTGTAAGAGTAAATTGCGTCACATGCAGTATAAAATACAGGAACTCCATCAATGGAGGACTAGTTAAATTGTCATACACATCCACATACAGAAGCTATAGGAAAGAATGTGGAATCTCATTACGCATTTATATGGAAAGATCTCCAAGATTAAGTTTAAAAAAAAAAAGGTTGGGGCACCTGGGTAGCTTAGTTGGTTGAGTGTCTGACTTTGGCTCTGGTCATGATCTCACGGTTCGTGGGTTCGAGACCCACGTCAGGCTCTGTGCTGACAGCTCAGAGCCTGGACCCTGCATTGGATTCTGTGTCTCCCTCCCTCTCTGCCCCTCCCCCACTCACACTCTGTCTCTCTCTCTCTCTCTCCCTGTCTCTCTCTCTCTCTCAAAAATAAACACTAAAGTTTTTTTTTAAATAATAAACACATTAATTAATTCATTTAAAAAGGGTTGGAAGAATACATATAGTGGGCTTCCTGTTATGTTAAAATGGTGGGCGAGGAGAATCTACATTCCAACTTGTTTGAGTGTGAACAAAGAAACTCTGAAAGATACAGAAGACACCAAGAACAGTGGATGCCTGCGGGGAGAGAGCAGATGAGGGTTGTGGGCAGATGGCAGAGAGGACTTACGGACACTTAGTGCTGTATCACCAATTCTACCTTTTGATTTTTGAACCGTGTGGATCTACTCAAAACAAATGTAATAAAAGGATCAAAAGAAAAAAAATAAATTTCATGGGACACAGGGGGAAACCGTGAGTCAAGAGAAGAAAAAGCGAAGGAAAGAGAGCTGTCGGACAGAAGAGTGCTCCGAAGGGATGCCCTTTAAGGAAAAAGGCCAGGTCGAGAGACACGTTGCATGCCACGCACAGGAGAAGAAAAGCTCCAGGGTACACCTAAGAGAGGAAGAGAACAAAACTTGTCTGTCGATGTCCACGGTGTTTTTCCCCTATTGACAAATAGGAGAGAATAATGCAGTAGGCCCAAGTGGGCCAATTATTTCAGATCTTCCAGGGACCAGGGGAAAAAATATCTGTTGCCATCATTTCTGTGACTATAGTGGGTGAATTTCACGCAGCAGGCTTCCACACTATATGAAATAGCAACTTTCTCCAAAGGAGTCTTTTGTAGCGCTTGCTGAAGCTATCAGGAAAGTGAGGAGTCTTACATGACAAGAGTGTTTACGTATGTAATTTCTGCGTAACATTAGAACCATAAAAGCTCTCTCTTTAAGATGGGGAATATGTGACACATGCAGTGAATTTCCACATTAAATTATTGAATGAAAAATACACACATTATCCATTGCAACTCCCGGATTAGGTCAGGTCAAATTTTATTGCTTTTGGCCAAGGGCTTTTGTAAGACTTATAAGGCTAAGAGCAGGTACAGTGTGATCTTTGGTATAAGTTATAGAGTTAGAATGAGGTTCTGAGTGAGAAAATACTTAGCATTTCAGAGGTAATTTCATGAAAGTCATCATGAGACCTAGCACATCACTGTGTTGATTTAACTGGAACTTTATAAGATCGTTTTAGCTCTGGTTTCTAAAACTGCCAAGGTTCATGTATCCGCCTGACAATAAATAACCAACCTTTTCTAGATTGATCTGTAATGGATGCTAATTTGAATTACCCCCAAGAAGTTTCTGGCACAGGACCAAATAAACATGGCGAGGGAAAAAAGGCAGGGGAGGAGGAAATGTGGATGATTCCCTAGCTCAGGGGTTCCAGAAATAAACATTCGATGGGTTAAAAGTGTCTAATAGTATCTGCCTTCAAACCTAGTCATGGGCATGAAATCTGGAACAGGTTTAATTATTCTATTAGGGTAAGGAAAATTTGTATCTGATAAAAACAGCCTACTAACACGGCATTTTGAACAGAGCTGTTCTCAGACTGTTTTATGTGAGAAATATAGGAGAAGTGGCAGCAGTAATAGTCAGAAGTATTTACTGAGCTCTTATATGCCCAAGCTAATGTACATTTTGTGTACATTTTCTCATTTAATATTCTCAACAATCTTATCTTTATGAGGCAGGCTCTATCCTCAGTTTTTAGATGAGGAAAATTAAGAAGTTGACCAAGTTACACAGCTAGTACGTGATGAAGCCAGGACACATATTCCTCGAAAGTTATACCCATAACATCATACTAAACCTCCACTTACATTAAAACATATTCAGGCTTTTGTTGTTCTACAGTTGTGGGTCAAAGCTTACTTATGATCAGTAGATTCTTTGTAGTTGATTGTGACTTCTAAACCCGTGGACTCAAATTAAGGGGAATCCAATCTCGGGGTGCCTGGGTGGCTTAGTCGGTTAAGCATCTGATTTCAGCTCAGGTCATGATCTCACGGTTTGAGAGTTCAAACCCCATGTGAGGCTCTGAGCTGTCCTGACAGCTCAGAGCCTGGAGCCTACTTAAGATTCTGTGTCTCCCTCTCTCTCTGCCCCTCCCCTGCTCACGCTCTGTCTCTCTCTGTCTCTCAAAAAATAAATAAACATTAAAAAAATCTTTTTAAAAGGGGGGAGTCCAATCTCTTCCAGCTCAGAACTATCAAAGTATCAGAGGAATAAATGTAAGATAGGAAATAATTTAGAACACTTTCACAAGAATTATCGGCTATAGTAACTATAGGCTATTTTGACCCTCCTGTGCCTATGTCAGACATAATTTAGGCTGGAATAATATCAGAGCTGGAGTTCAGCAAAACATCCAGAGACCCTTTTCAGTGATTGCAATGACAGAAACTATATTTTCAAAATGAGCTTTCTAGAAGAGCATTTTATTAAGAATAAATAGCCACATATATTGTTTGGCCCATCACAACATTCTGGGTGTCTTTCTGAAAATTGCTGTAGGTGTTTATAAGATTTTTACCTCCCTATATACATATTTGTTAACTTTATTCCCTCCATTTCTTTTCTTCAAGACATCTGGTTAAGCCTGCGTTCCTATTATGCATTAGCTGAGCTGTAAATTCCTAGTGGATTAGGATAAAGGCACCCGTGAAAATGATGGGAGCTCTTACACGGACCCACCAGGAATATGCTCTCGTATTATCCTAACAGTGGAGGAACAGAGCAATCAGATTCTTTATCTCCAAAACTATATTCAACTCACAGATTTTGTGGGAAAGAAACGGAAGAGAGGATCAGAGATACCAAGGTTAGGTTATTAGATTAGTAAAAGGTTTCATTTCTGTTACCTATTTCAAAAATATTTATGCCAGGTAAAAAATGAAGAGGGAACTAAATTTTGAGGTAGTCTATGGTATTGGTATCCTTCCTGGTTATAAAGGTAACCAGCCCCTGAGCGATTAGCATAGTAGATTCTGTGGAGATGGCTAAATTGATACAAAAAAGTTTCTACTCCCCCTTTGGACTAGGTTTGACCACAGGAATTAACACTGACTAATAGCTGGGGATGGGAGGAACTCACGAGATCATGTTGCTTGGAAACACAGAAAGGTAAATGCTGTTAAGAACTTTTTTTAAGTCTACATCTTAGAATTTGTGTCCCCATCCTATGAGATTCCAAGGACCCAGCTGCATTGCAGTAATCTCAAAATCTCACTCAGAGACAACCAGAATTTACCAGAAGATGGAGGAGACAGGATTTTCCCTATTCTTCCTACAAAATACAGCAAAAAACACTGAGGTGCTGTTAGAAAAGGCCAGCTCAAAAACAGAGGTTTTATGAAACAGCCCGGGTCTCGCAAAAAAATACGTTGTCTGGCCTTCAATTGAAAATCACTCCCAAAAGCAAGAACCAGGATGGTCTCAAACTGGATGAAAGAAGACAATCAACAAAGACCAACCACAGAATAACAGGGATGTTAGGGTTTTATGACAAGAGTCCACAGCCATGATACAAATGTCTCAATAGGCAATTAAATCCATGCTCGGAACAAATGAAAAAATAAAAAGCCCAAGCAGAGTAACAGAAAGTCTTAGCAAAGAAATGCCAAGTGGAAAGAAAAACTAAATGCAGACAGTACAACTGAAAAATGCAGTAGGCAAAATACCAGCCTCAGTGGGTATGCCCCACAGCAGAGTGGAAGGGGCAGTGGGGAAAAAATCAGTGAGCTGGAAGATAGAAAAGCAGAAGTTACCAGTGTGAAGAACAAAGAGAAAACAGACTGGGAGAAAATAGACTGAGCATTAAGACACCAGAGGGATGATAACAAAAGATCTAACATTCATGTCATTAGAGTAGCAGAAAGAGGGGAGTACTAGAGAAGGGCAGTGCTAGAAAAGTACTCAAAGAAATGATGGCTGAAAACTTGCCAGTTTTGGCAAATGACAAAATCCTACAGATTCAAATAGCTGAGCACGCCCCAAACCGGATCCAACCAAAAAAATCCACACCAAGACACAAAATGGTCAAATTTCTAAAAACTGAAGACAAGAAAAATCTGGAACACAAGAGAAAAACAACACCTGAACCACAGGAGAAAAACAGTTCAAATGATAGCGGATTTCTCATCAGAAACCGTGGAGTTCAGCCAGAAGCAGAACACTATTTTCCCAGCACTTCAAGAAGAGAGTTGTCAGCCCAGAATGCTATGCCCTGCAGAATAACCTATCAAAGTGCGAGCAAGATTTTTTTTGTAGATACAGACAAGGCTTTATAAAATGTTTTTTTGAGAGGCAGAGGAACTAAACTAGCTACAATAATTCTAAAAAAGCAGAATACAGGGGGGCGGGGGGAGGGGAGTGGAATTAGTCTACCCAGATCCCAGACTTTATTGCAGAGCTGTGTGATCAAGACATTGTGGCATTGCCGGAAGGACAGACACAAAGATCAGTGGAACAGAACAGATCCCAGAATTTGAGCCACACACACGCACCAAACTTCTTTTTCCCAAAGGTGCAAAAGCAATCCTGTTGCCAACAGATAACCTTTTCAACAAATGTGTTGCAGCATTTGGATATCTCGAGGTAAAACAAAAACAACAAAACAAAACAAAACAAAACAAAAAACACCTTTACCCTAAGTTCCAAACCTTGTACAAAAACTGATGCAACTTGGTTCATGGACTTAAATATGGAAGGGAAAAGAAAAAAGAAAAGAATATTTAATTTGTTAGTATTAGTGATCACTAGCAAACATTTTGCTTTATTTTTGTTTCTGTTAGTGTTATGTACATTATTTTAAAAATAAATATTTCCTTCAAATTTATGCCAAAAAAAAAAAAAAAAGGGTTGATTTCCACAAGCAATGATTATGAAACTGCTTTGGAAATGCCAAAAATTTTAGAGGTTTCCATTGGAAGAATTCATTTATATATACATAGACATATATATGCACATACATAGACATATATATATACACACATACATACATAGACACATATATATACACACATACATATATAGACACATATATATACACACATACATACATAGACATACATATATATATATATATATATATATATATATATATATGTTTTAATTCCAGTATCGTTAACAGCATTATATTAACTTCAGGTGGGGATGGATGGGTGACTCAGTCAGTTGAGCGTCCGACTCTTGATTTTGACTCAGGTCTTGATTCCAGGGTCATGGGATAGAGCCCCGAGTTGGTCTTTGTGCTGAGCATAGCTTAATATCCTCTCTCTCTCCCTCTCTCTCTCTCTCCCTCTCTCTCTCTCCCTCTGCCCCTCTCACCCACTCACGCTCTGTCTCTAAAAAACATAAATAAATAAATGGTCTTCAGGTGTGCAATATAGTGATTCAACACGTACATACAACACCCGTTGCTCATCGCAGACAAGTGCACCCCTGAATCCCCATCACCTGTTTCACACACCCACCCCCAACCACCTCCTCTCTGGTCACCATCAGTTTGTTCACTGTAGTTGAGTCTGTTTCTGAGTTTGTCTCTCTATCTTTTCTTCTTTTGCTTGTTTTGTTTCAAAGAGTTCATTTTAAAGTTTCACATGCTCAGAAGCTTTTTCCTCATGGCATCTGAATAAATCCTGATCACTAACTGCCCCGTAATGAGGTGAGCCTTATGCAAGTTCATCAGCGTCTCTTTCAATGAGACTCAAATAGCCTTACTCCTCCTCGTTAAGCCGAGTTATCCCCAGTTAACAAAATCATGATATTGTTCGCAAAATCATCATCTTATTCGCCTATTTTTTTTCTAAAACATGAGTTTAATAAGGGAAGAACAGGCACTATTTTTTGAAACACAAGTAGTTACAATCCCCTCGTTTATTTTTTCTCCACGTCCGTCTACTTATTAGCTGTGTGAACTTGAACAAGGACTTAACCCCTCTGGCCTCAGTTTCTTCCCTAAAATAGGAAGGCAGTGTTTCTGCTGTTTTCAGAGTCATAAAATGGAGCCACAGTTACTTAAATAATATATAATTAAACAACAAGAACTGACAGTACAATAGGCAGGAGAAAAGCCAGGCCAGTTTTGAGAGTTGAAGCCCCAAATGACAGACTTCCCATTTTCTTTGCCCTGAGAATAACATCTTCTTGTTATTCCTGGGAACCTACTAGAATTCTCCAAAGTCTATATTCTTTTCTTTCTCCAAAGAGTTAGATGTTAACATGGTTTTGTCCGTACAGGAGGAAGAACACTTCTTGGAGGCTTCACCTTTCCTAATGACTGCTTCTGTGAATGAGGATATATTCTGTTTGCTTTGTTAGTCAGGAAGAGGGACTCTAATTTCTTGCAAATTCTACTTGAGTTATTTTCACTTGGATAGTTCTAGCTACTTAATAGAAATAGTTTGCCAAAACTTCCCCAAAATTTCCAAATGAATTTATTTGGTCATTGTTAAGTAGTGTCTAGAGGTATCCTTTTAAACTGACCTTCTTTTCTCATCATTTTATCCTTCCGTGTTTCAGCAGTTAAACTTATCTGACACTGTGGTGGTAAATTCTTTGTTATTTGGTAAGGAATTAACAAGGATAAAAGAATGTGTTTGTGTTGGTTTGATGTTGAGATTGGAGGAAAAAGTTTAACTTTGCAGATCTTCTGCTCTTGTTGTGTGATCTACTTCTAGAAAATCAAAATCCAGGAAAAGTTAACAAATTAATTGGTATTTTTAATAAAATGGTCTTAGGGGTGCCTGGGTGGCTCAGTCGGTTAAGCATCTGACTTAGGCTCAGGTCGTGATCTCACAGCTTGTGAGTTCGAGCCCTGCATCAGGCTCTGTGCTGACAGCTCAGAGCCTGGAGCCTGCTTCAGATTCTGTGTCTCCCTCTCTCTCTGTCCCTCCCTTCTCATGCTCTGCCTCTCTCTCTCTCTCTCTCTCTCAAAAATAAATAAAGACTAAAAAAATAATAACTATAATGTAGGGTAGACCATGGTAAGTGCTGTAAGAAAAAGAGAAATTAGGGAGAGAAGTCACATTCTATTCGGTTCATGAGTTTGGGCCGTGCATTGGGTTCTCTATGCTCTGATTCTGTGGCTCCCTCTCTGTCTGCCCCTCCCCCGCTCATGCTGTGTCTCTCACAAATAAATAAACATTAAAAAAAATTTTTAATGGTCTTAAGAGATGGCCATTTGTTTTAAAACATTAATAGTAAAACGGTGATAAAAAATTAAAAAACAAAAGGCATTAAAAATTAAAATATGTAAAATCAGGTTTAGAAAGGGTTTTACATAAAATGATGTAGTGAGCTCTAAAAAGCAAGAATAAAACCATAAATCACAAACAGCCATGAAATATGTATAACATTAAAAAAAAAAAAAAAACAACCCACCAGAGTTTTAGAGTTTACCAACCAAGGAAAAGCAGAGATCATCTGGCCCAACGTATTCTTTTAAAACTAAGGAAACTGAGTCCCAGAAAGGTAAATGGACTCGCTTGAGGTCACAGAGCTGAGGTAAAATTCCTAGATCCCTGCTCCCAGTTCACTATTCTGTCCCCGACAGCATTTAGTAAAACTCACCAGAGACCTGAAGCCCAGGCTGGGGACCTCAGCGGTTAAAGCGCCTCGCCCGTAATCTGAGCAATTCATAGGACCCTCGTGAGATTTCTGGAGTTTGCAGAAGCTGAGGATGGTCAACAAGGGGAGCTCCTTCAACTCTGATGTCCCCGGGACCAGAGTAACCTGCCGAGGGCCCTCGGACCCTTGCTACTTGTGCTGGCATCAGAGGCTCACACCTCAGCCCCCAGATCCCTGCATGTCTGTTTTTATCCCTGCATTTCTAGCTGGGGTGGAAAATGGGAAGCAATACGTCAGGTAGGAATCTCGACAGTTGGCCAACCCCCAGTCAGTGCATGGGAGCGGCCCACTGGCCCCCGCTCTCCAGGACTATGCCACGATCTGAAGGAACATAAATCTGAGAATCTGGTTTTGCTATTTCTACGAGTTCCGTCTGAGCATGACCAGCTTTATGTGGTGATGACTACATGGTCCATACTCCTTAACACGCACACGGTCTCGACACAACCTGGCCCTAACACTCCCAGCTTCATTTCCCACCACCTGTCGCTCTCCATGCCAGGGCTAAAACCACACGGCAGCTCACCTTACCTGGGACTCATCTCACAATCCCATGCCTCATGCCCTCGCACATGTTTCCCTTTCATCTCCTTCCAACATCGAGCCTGAACAAACGGATGGCTGGATGGATGAGGGAGTGGATGGAAAATGAATGAGGGAGTGAGGGAATATAATCTGAGGAGCCTTAGAAAAACCTGCCATCTCAAACTGGCTCCAGCTCCCATTCAACAACTGAAAATTAAGCCTCTACTATCTGAGTAGCCTCACACCAGTGTTGTGATTATCCGCTATGAAGTGTATAGGAAATAGTTTAAATAATGGTTATGATGCTGAAGCTGGAGTAGTGAAGTTAGCCAAAAAAAAAAAAAAAAATCCTTTTTTTAATGTCATGAGGAAATCAAGGTTATTGATATGGTGTTAACTCTCACTCACTTGCGTTTCTTGAGCAGGGGAGAGGTGAAATTATACCCAGGGTGCCAGGTAATTGTGCAATACCATGGATACACCAGTGGGAGTGTGGCATGTATGGAAAGCCTTCGCCCATGACGTTTGCAGTGGAGGAAACAAGCTTGGGAACTCTCTAGCAGAAATAAGTATTCTGTGTTGTCTTCTGACTTCCTCTGTTTAACATGAAAGTGCTTTGGGAGAAAAAATAACTAAAATGCATAAATGAAAATAGTCTCAGGGCTTAGCCATCACTCATACTTTGCTGTAAAGTTATTGATCATGAGATGTGTCTTTAATTTTTAAGTAGAGGTTCAACTTTCCTGTGTGGCATCTGGGTCCAGGGTTTTGATAATGGGAGAATGCAGGGAGGCACTTCTGGAAGGCTGGCACAGTGGTGCAGGCAAGTTGGCTCATTGAGAGAAATGCACGGCCCAGGAGGAGCATGTAGACACTGTTCTGGGGGAAGGCCAGAACAGGAGAGAGACCCAGAAAGAGGTAGCAAGCCTGAAGGGCAACTCTATCCTGCCTTACAGTCTCCATCCTCTCCTTCATTTGATGCACATTCAGTGAATAGGGCACAACCCCAAGAAAATGGCACTCAGGCTCTAGAATGCTGCTCCTAAACCACTTTGGTATCATTCTCCCTTTGAAAAGTTCGTAGCACAGTGGCTCTGCCTGCCCAGTAAAAACACAGGTCTAAATGTCACGGCCTTTGTAAACACTCCGAAGCCAAGCCTTAGATTTTGCAGAGGTCTGTGAACTCCAGGTTAAGGACCCCGTGATCAGTTAATATTTGCAGACCCTTCCAAAGTCTGTCAAGTACTTTGCATATCATTCTTGTAACAACCCAATTAGCCAGGTACTCTCTCATTTTACGCATGAGAAAACAGAATGTCCTCCTGGTAGGTCACAGTCTATTCTGTTCTCTATTTTGTCTGTATGGAAAACATCTGGAAGGGGAGTCAAGAACAGGTATCAGTGGTGGCCTGTGGGAAGCAAGCTAAGAGGGAATATAACCTTTGGTAGTATTTGCACTTTTTCCATGTATGATGCCACCAGTTTGTTTTATTTTGTTTTGTTTTTAAAGAGAGAGATCTGATCTGCTACTTTCAAACCTGTATTTTTATCCCTTTAAATAGGTGAAATGATGGGTACACTTAGAAAAGTCAGAGATTTCCAATGTCTTCTGAAAAAATGAAATCTTTTTTATGCAAATTCCCATGTCAATTATCTCCTCATACTAGTCAGATAATTTATGGATAAATTATACATTTTAAAAGTAAATTTCATTGCAGCATGGTGAGACTGCATCTTGCAAATATATAGTACTTATATTTATAACAATTATATATGTTATTGGGTCTCCTTGGCCTTTTACTTGTAAATTGGTTTTCAATAGAATTATTGGATTGTGCAGATTTTGTTTTGCTTTTTAAAGTTTATTTATTTTGAGAGAGAATGAGCAGGGGAGGGCAGAGAGAGGGAGAGGAAGGGAGAGAGAATCCCAAGCAGGCTCCGTGCTGTCAGCACAGAGCCCGATGCAGGGCTCAATCTCATGAACTGTGAGATCATAACAGGAGCCCAAATCGAGAGTCAGACGCTTAACAGGCACCCCAGGATTGTGTGGTTTAACGCCAGATTTTTTGATACAGTAAATACTAAAATAAATAAGCCTTTGCATCTTCATTCTCCAGTCCCAGGCAGCATTTAGCATTTAGCCTCCTCCCTGACCTACACACACATTTTCAACTGTTTCTTCTCCTTGTATGCTACCAAAACCTTTAGGTAACTAAATAACCAGTATCCAATGTTTGCAAATGCTTTTTTTTTTTTTTTTTTTAAAGTCGCAGTGTAGTTAACATCCAGTGTTATATTAGTTTCAGGTGTGTGATACAGTGATTCAATAATTCGATACATTTCTCAGTGCTGGTTCCGACAGGTGTGCTCTTAATCCCCTTCACCTACTTCACCCATCCCCCCCCCCCGACTCTCTGGCAACCACCAGCCTGTTCTCTGAATTTAAGAGTCTGGGTTTTTTTGTTGGCCTCTTTTTTATTTTGTTCGTTTTAAAAATCAAAACCCTGAAGCCTGAGATGCTTGTTACTTTTCTATGCTGAGGCCTAATGGAATAAAAACTGGTAAGGACATTTGTAAACAGGTGAGGCAGAGGAACACCTGGATGTGAGAACTCACCATTCAAAACGATTTGAAATAAGTTACTGAGTGGTGACCCGGAAGATGCTAGAAACACTGTTTCAGCCCTGACCACCTCCAGTGGGTTTTTTTCTGTTTTAGTCTCTGTTATAAATGGAAGAATCTATCCCTGAAAGGGTCAGCCAAGGCCATGTATTTACTTTCTGCTTCCGCCTGAACTCTAGCTTTTGCTTTCATTTATGGCTGGTGCTCAGTGGCGGGTCTGGTGTTGCAAGAGGGAATTTCAAAGCAGAGCCCACAACCAGGTTTTCTGCCATGGGAGAGACCATGTTCTGGGTCTACGGCTTCAGCTGTCCAGGTCTCCAGGAGCCTGGCCGCATCCTAGGAGGGCAAAAGCAACAGTGGGTGTATGCAGGACAGCTAGGACAGCTGTAAGTACAGCTGCAGTCCGGTGACGTGATTCAAGCGTTCGTCAACACTATCCAGCAATTACTCTGAGGAGATTCATCTTGTTGACTGAGTGGAAGTAAGGAAAAAAAAAGGAAAAGAATCATGTGGAAAGGGGACTGTTCTCAGGTACGGCAGACCTTCACAGGAAATCTAAGTTACTGTGCACAGTGTTGGTGGTGAATGAGCTGGCCAGACCACCCCAGATATAATAAACCGTGGGCTCCACAGAAAACAAAGAGGTTTAGGGCCATGTGTCACACAGGCATGCGGAATCTATAGGAATTAAAGTCAGAAATGGTACAGCTGGGTTGTGATACCTACACCAACCAGCTCTCAGGAAGTCACTGGACACTCTAAGAATCAGCTCCCTTACTTGAAATACAAGAATAAGAACAAAGTTGGCAGATCTAGTGAGGTTTAAATGTCTCCCATGAGCCTCCTTACATCAACACCGGTCATCAGATTAAAACACGAATCGATCATGTCATTCTGCTGCTCCTGAGCCTTCACTGGCTCCCACGAGGTAAAAACCAACTCTCAGCATTGCATTCAAGGACTTTCACATATCAGCCCAGCCCCCAGCCCCCACCTCCTGCTTCCCTCTGCTTCAAACCATTCCTCCTTTACCTTATCATGCCCATCCTCTCAACCCTTGGTCTCTCTCCCCAGAATGCCCTTCTCTGGGCGGTAAAGTCCTACTCAGTCTTTGAAACCCAGACCAGACGTCACCTTCCCTTACCCAGTCCCCCTCCCAAAGTTTGTTGGTCCTTAGAACATGAACAACACCTTGTTCACCTGCCTGCGACGGGGAGCATTGCGCCTACTGTAATTGCCTGTATCTTTATCCATCTGCCTGCTGGGCTGTGAGCCCCAATTCAAGGATGATGTCTTATTCTAGTTTACATCCCTGTCACCCAGCGCTGTGCCTTGAAATCTTAAAGATGCTCGCAGAAGTGTTGGCTCCTATGTGGAAATGTGAATTCATGAAGGTGTTCTTAAGCTGGAAAGTGTCATTTAAGTGTAGTATTATCATTAATGAAGGTGAAGGACCGAGCAGCAAGAATCGGTCCCGGAGATTTGCACTTAAAGGAATGAGTATCAAACCCTTCTACATCTAAATGCTACGTGTTCTTCCAGGGCTCTGCAGGGAAGTGGGCGGGCACACTGGGGGTGAGCCCCTTGGGGTGCCAAGGCGTAACGCCCTACCCAAAGCTGGTCTGTGGAACTGCACCTTCACCTGATAGCTAACTGAAGATTCGGAAGGATCACCTGTCAGCCTTTCTCCAAATCAAAACTTACAAACCTGTGTGCCTCCAGGATTCCTTCTTCTCAGCAACTGTTTTCCTTGCCTTTCATACATTCTGAAGTGACATTTAACTGTGAGGGAAAGAGGCACTGGATTCTGAGCCCAGACCGACCTGGATTCAAAACTTGAGCCTGTGTTCATTCCCAGCGTGCGGCTTGGCTAGCACACGCAGGCTTGCAGAGCCTGTGATGACACGTCTAAAACAGGAAAAGTGCCTAACAAGGAAAACCAAGTGCGACAAAGGTGGAAGGGAGTATCGCACGCTGAAAATGCTAGGAAACTGTAAGATGTTCTTTCTGTGATGAGAGGTAGACAAGTACCAGCCACAGGCTTACTTTCCTTTGTTACTTCTTCCTCCTTTTCTCTCTCCTTTCACATTGCGAAAGTACATCTCACTGGTCTCACTGGTCTGTTTCTGTGTAGAGGAGTGTTTGCTCCAAATCTAATAAGGCTCATCTAAGGGACAACTTTTGGGGGAACATAATAGAGTCAGCAGCCCCCATGGTAACAGCATTTCTTTGATCTCTTGCCACTGAGTGTTGTTTTGAAAGTTAATTGAGGATGAAA
Organism: Panthera onca; assembly: GCF_046562875.1. NCBI lineage: Eukaryota > Metazoa > Chordata > Mammalia > Carnivora > Felidae > Panthera > Panthera onca. The sequence goes on along the minus strand of NC_138352.1, from coordinate 47,106,634 downwards.
GCATCTCCCCAAAAAACTACTGTCAAAGGAGATTCCAACTCACCTCAAATCCAACCAACTCTGTTTTGCACGTGTAAAACTGAGATGACAACCACTGCATAAATATTAAATGAGCAGTGAGATGTCAGTGTTTTCATTACTGTGTGCAGTGGGACTCTGAACGAAGCTGAGACCAGTTTGGTACACCTGCAGAGGCAGCATGGGTTTTGATATAACCACGATATTTGATTTGGAAATTTAAAACATACAGTGTTGCCAATAGCTCTTAGTTTAAAAAAAAAAAAAAAAAAGTAGTTGAACTCCAGGATTCGCCATTTCCTATAAGAGCTTGAGATGCCAAGTATTTAGGTTTACATGAAAATTTGGCTCACAAATGCCTCAACGAATAGGAAAATCTGTCTCTTGGCAGGTAACAGAAGTCAAGCAATTTCTTCCTCTTCACCCTCTTCAGAGGGTGAGACACCAGTGCTGAACTGGTGTTCCACCTCACAGGGATCACGGCACGAATACTTCTGGTCTCCCAGACTGCAGCCTTATCCCCTCCAGTTTTTCTCCAACAAGCTACAAGAGTAATCTTTCTAAAATGCAAATCTGATCATATAATGGCCTAATCTATCAATAGCTCCAAAATGCCTTCAAAATATGTTAGCAGGATGAGCTCTTGCCTCGTGGTCCAATCTCTGCTCTGATTCAAGTCACACTCCCATCCCACCTCACCTCTTCTGTCCCCGGTGATTGCCCTGCAGTTCCCTGACCACACCATGATTCTGGGCCTTTGCTCTCACAGCAACCTCTACCTGGAATGTCTCTGACCACTCTCTTCCCTTGGCAGACCTGCACACTCTTCAGGACTCTGTCAGGAGTCAGCTTGTCCAGAAAGCTGTCCCTACCCACCCTCTCCTCAGGCTGCTGAGGGTGCCCCCCTCTGAGCCTGCCTCTCTCATAGACTCATCATATTGCATTCGAACCTTGTAGTGACTTGTCCATTGCCCCCATTGGACTGCCATTGTCTTGAGGGCGAGGATCAGATTTAATTCATAATCCCATCCCCAGAACTTTACATAATCTGGTCCCTACTGGACCGTCAGTAAAAGTGTGGTAAATCAATCCACCAAATGGCACTAGACTGAAAGCTGGGTATGACTTCTTATCCCAAACATGCCAGCAATTAGTGTGGTGTTGGATCTAGGCCGATAGAGACTCTATCATGTGTATTTCACGCCAGTAAGTCCACATAAGTCTTTCTCTCACTGTCTATGGGCCAGTACCTTACCCCCAAGATTGAAATACTGCCAATGACTTTCCTAACCCACCTTGTTATCTTAGAATAGGTAATAGATCTTTCAAAGTCCGAAGAGCTCCTTACCTTCATCCTCCCCACAGAGGGTGACCTCTTGAAATGTTTGCAAAGTGGCAGCAGTCCTGTTCTTCCTCTGTAACTGCGAATGGGACAGAGTCTTCTTTGTTACTTATTGCATCTACTCATTTAAGACATTTTCATTAGGAACCTACTACGTGCCACCTGCTCCCATGGACCAAGATAAGAGGCATGGGTGAATCTGCCCATTAAACAAAATAGCTGAAAAATACTCAGCATTATACATTGTAGGTCCAGGCTACTGACTCATTAGATACGTCCCCTTATATAAGGAGAAATGTAGAACCCAAAGGCCACAAACAAAATTAAGATAACCGTGGCACAAGAAAAGTAATTAGGCCCTGTAAATAGCTCCAGCTGGGATATACATTGTACATGATGATGTGTAGTCTTTCACGGGGATCTGAAGGGGATCCCTCAGATACACCTACGCTGCGTACAGTATGAAGGGTTTTCTTTGATCCCCTGGAGCCCATTTGGAATTCTTGGGCCCCCAAGTAAACAACTCCCAAACGAGCATGTCGAGGTCTGTGCCCTCAACATCAGCCATTCTGATCATCCACACAGAAACAGAAGCTGGGTCTGGGAATGGAAGACAGGGCTCTTTGTCTCCCTGGGGAGCTCTGGAAGGCTTATTCTTGCCTTGATGAGAGAAATCTAAAGATTGGATTTTTCAGGGTCAATAAGGCACCTTGTTGAGTAATTTACAGTAGAATGTGAAAACAAATACAGGAGGGAAGCACGCCAAACAGCACACTCCCCTGGTGAAACAAAGGGAGGAGGGCTCTGGCTGACTGCTCCCAAGGTGGTCTGGTTCATTCTTATTTATTTCCGTTCTCCCACACATTCCTCTGGATCCTGGGGAACCGCTCCTGCTCTGGAGTTGGTCCGTTCCCAGGTCATCCATCCTGTCCCTCACCTCAGCCTAAGTGTCTCTAGCCAGAGGGGAAACACGATTGGGGAGGGCCGGAATACACTACCGCGGAAGGAGAGGGAGGAAGATTTGGCACCGGGGATGTTACAGAACATGAACCAGGCTCAAATTATAAGCCAGCAATTTACATGAGTCTTCTGTGACTGTTTACACTGCTGTTTATTTATTTATTTTTTGAAATCAGTACTTATCTTGGCCACCACGGCCACATGTAGCTGACATGAAAATACAGAACACCTTCATGAGACTCACGGTCGCCCAGTATCCGTACAATCCCCTGTTCTTCCCCCCAACCCTCTCTCCCTCTTGAAACCACAACAAGGAAATCACAGTACTAGAGACAACGTGGGCCCTTGGGGAAAAGGGACAGAGGCGCCAACCAGGAGCCCCTGCCTCCAGTTCCCTTAGTAGAAGTCAAATATTGCAAATGCTTTCTGCAAGCTTTTCATAGTTGCTGCTTTCTCTAGCTTAAAAGATCTTAATATGGCTATTAGTCCATTTATCACTTTCTCCTCATATGGGCTTGGCAAGCAGACAAAATAGACAGGAGTTCAAATCCAGACTCTGCATGGATAGACTCTGTGGCTTTTGGCTAATTGTTTATTTAGTAAAGCACAGTTCCCCAATAAATATTAATAGATGTCTTCCCAGAATCCTCCAAAGACCCTTAAACCTTAGCTTCCTATAAACCATTATCTGTTTTTGTTTAATTCAGGATTTTCTTTTTATCTTTATTTTTTGTAACATTTTACACATACATATTTTAAAAGGTAATCTACTATCTTTAAAAAAAAAATGACTAGACCAATTTTCTTAGGAAAAACTGCCAACTCCACCCTTTGCCAGTGGTTCTTTCCCATAATCAGAAAACACCTAGCCTAGCTTCCACATCAACTGGAAACACCCTTCACTGGGACACTTGATGTACCCATAGCCACAGTTCTCTGAGGAATATGCTGGAATCCTTGGCCCCTCCTTAAAATGTGCTCTCAAACAGTGGAGTGTAGATGAGGTGAAAAAGACACTGTACACATTTTTTTGTTTCTTGGGGTCTTGCTGACAGCAGGTGTTTTCTCACTTTGTCCCAGGAGGAAGAGAAAGTGGCATTTTATTTGGTCAGTAGCTATTTTTGGAACTATTACTCCATACAAGGCACAATATTGGCCACTGTGGGGGATGCAGAAATGAGTCAGACACCGTATCTTCCCTGAAGAACTTACAGGGAAGATAAAATGTTCATTTTGCACACTTTTTGGAATGCCTGCAATGTGCATATCCTCTTGTAGGCCCTGGGGATACAGTGAGGAAAAACAGACCAAGCTCATGTAGTTCATATTTTCTTGGGTAAGCAAGTAAATTAACAAATAGCTTCAGATTGTGATAAATGCTAAAAACAAAAGAATAGAGGATAATGTATTGGAGTGAGGTGCAGGATGACCTTGGTAGAAATGACTTGGGAAGTCAGAGACACAGAAAGTGCCCATGAAGGAAGATGGGTAGAATAACAGGAAATGGAGTTTCAGAGAAGTGGACAGGAGTCAGACATGACTCTTTGTAGACTAGGGGTCTGTAAACTCGTCCTACCAAGTGTCAGACAGTAAGTAAACATGTTAGGCTTTGTGGGCCATGTGGTCTGTATTACAACTATTCAATTCCGCCATTGAGACAACATGCAAAATTATGACTGGGGTTGTGTTCCAATAAACTTTTAGTTATGGACGCCGAGATTGGAATTTCACATAATTTTCACATGTTACAAAATATTTTTTTTCCTCAGTGTAGAGACCATTTTTAGCTCACAGGCTGGACAAAAACAGGCGGTAGGCTGGATTTTGGTACAGTTTGCCCCCGTTGTACACCCCCGTTGTACAGTACGTTAAGGAGTTTGGATTTTATTCCAAGTGTACCTATGAGATTTCAATGAAGGAAAGTATTGTGATATGGTCTATGCTCTGAAGAGATCGTTCTGGCTTCTGTGGACTGGTGAGGGGTATGTGCACAGGCGGAAAGACCAGTTGAGCTCTGAAACTGTCACAGAGTACCAATGTGAAACAGCGGTGATATGGACAAGAGTAACAAGCATGGAATTAAAAGAAATTAAAAGGAGGCTGATTTGAAATGTGCTGTGCAGGTAGAGTTGAAAACACAAGTGCCTGAATCGTTATAATACAAAGTAGACAGGACTCAAGCCAGGGAGAATGACAGATACAATTACTGTCAGAAACCAGAGACCGTGAGCTGGTGTTGAAGGAGCCTGAGCCTCTCTCACACGGGTAGGTCTTTGACAAGAGGGGATGGGAGAGACATCAGGCTGGAATGATGGTCTGACTGGTGATGGGGAAGGAACTCTGTTCTGAGGTAGACTTGATCTCTCCAAACCTCCCGTCCTCATCTGCAAACTCATTAAACTGTAAGCTTCTTGAAGCCAGGGACCATGTTATTTGCCTTTCCATATCCCTACAACCTAGCTGGTCAATAATCTTAACATCGATTCAGTAAGTCTTTTCTGACCTACTCTGTGCTATGGCATATGCTAGCAACATATATATACACATAGTTAATGTCCTCGCAGAGCTTATAGGACTAAAGAGAACTGAACTAATAATGCTACACAGGGACACTATCTGGTGGTCCAAGAGATACAATGGGGACTTTGTGTTATCTTGGGACCAGAGAAGGCTTATGAGCAGGAGTGACATTTACATTGATTGCTGAGGGAAAAGGAAGGGATATTTAGTGAAATGAAAGTCAGAAAGAAGGAAAGAACATTTCTGGCAAAATGAACAGTGTGTGTGAGAGGAAGAAGCCTGACATGTCGAAGATCTAAAAATCAGAGAGAAGAGAACAAGTGGGCACAGTGGACCGTGGCTAGTGGGTGGAGAAGGCCAGGTCATCCAGGGCCCAGGCGCAAGAGGAAGTTGTAGGGGCGTTTTGGGCTCACACAGCCTGGGCTTTAATTCCCAGCTCTGCCACTTGTCAGATCGGTAGAAAGACTGAACAAGTGCCTTAGTCCATCTTGGAGGACTGTTGTAAGAAATAAATGAGATTTTCTGTATGAGAATCCAGTAGATTTTCATTAAGTGATAGTCTTCCTCCCTTGGCTCACAGGACAAATGCAGGGAGTAGTGCAAACTCAGAAATAGGTTAAATGCCTGGTGAAGGAGTCCTTATCTTGTAGTTTACAGGAAGCCCAATGGAACAACGAGGACTGTCTCCTATAGAAGCCAGACCAGCTCCATCTGAGACTCCACTCCATACTTCTACGACAGAGGGTGGGGTGGGTGTCCAGAGATCAGTAGGGCAGGGTCCTGCCTTCAAGGGTTTTAATTATGTAAAGTTATAAAGAGGAGTGTGGGGTGTGAAATGGGTGCAGTAGGATGAACGAACAGCCAAACAGTGCCGTCCTCCCAATGAAAGCTCCTTGTCTGGCCGGAGAGTTGGACTGTTGTTGCTTTTGCCCCTGTGGCTGCTTATTTTAATTCCATGAGGACCCAAAAGGATTCAGAAATCTGGGAATTGGCCACATATCTTGGACCTTGTGTGTAGAAATCAGACAGCTGCCACTACGTTTCTCTGCTTTGTGCCCTTTGGAAACATAAAGCAGCTTGCCAGACCTCTCTCCCTGCAGGCAAGAAGGGCATCTCTCTGCTGGGAATAAAACAAAACAGAATCTCAGCATCCCAGGAAGCTCAGCCAGGAGAAGGCCCTTCCCCTGTGGAAGAGGCATCAGATGCTGCCTATTCTCAGAGTCCCAGCCTTCAGCTCTCTGTCACTTGGTTTTGAGTCCCTGCTATTGTTCAGCTACATCCACTGCAGCCTTTAAAAAGCCTATACTTGTTAATAAAATCATTATCTGGACACTATTAAAAGGACTCAAAAACAAGCTGTTTTCGAAAAAATCTGTCTGGACATCCTATAACTCAAGGATATAGCAGTGTTCCAGGGAAAATGGAAAAGCCAAAAGTATCTGAATTAATGACCTGTGCGACTATTTTCAGTCCAGAATGTATTAAAAGTGCCCATACAGGGGCGCCTGGGTGGCTCAGTCGGTTAAGTGTCTGACTTTGGTTCAGGTCATGATCTCACAGTTTGTGAGTTCGAGCCCCACGTTGGGCTCTGTGCTGACAGCTTAGAGCCTGGAGCCTGCTTCGAATTCTGTGTCTCCCTCTCCCTCTGCTCCTCCCCCACTCATGCTCTGTCTCTCTCTCTCTCCTTCAAAAATAAATAAAAACATTAAAAAAAAGTGCCCATACATATAGCCCAGATAATCATGAAATAAAATATAATATCAATGTATAATAGAATATAATAAAGAATATAATAATTATGAAGCCCAGATAATCCAGGTTAGGAACAGAGCTCTTTCACGCCATCAGGAGTACTGGACTGGTACATCTTGTCGTACCCACAATCGATATGTAGGTTTCTTCTGGGCAGCCCCTGACACTGTCCCCCTGGTTGCAGTCAAGTCCATGGATGCCCACCCTGCAGGCTGTGTGCTGCACCAGTTTCTGGGCCACCCTGGCTTGGGCTGGAAGAACTGGTGCAGGAAGCCTGGGCACCTGTACTGCCCAGTGCCTGGGGCCTGACCACTGGGCAGACCTCCCCAGTGGTGACTGCTTGGTAACTGAACTTTTGCCCCAGATTCCCTCACTGTACCACTCCTGCCTCCTAAAGGAGTTTATATACCTCATTCTTGCCTCCTGGTAACAGAATGTTACCTAAATTATGCCTAAGAAATCTATTTCCCCCCGACATTCTACCCTGGTGGTCAGGATACATCCACCCTTAGAGTCTATCTAAGCAATCACCTAGCATTTATTCACTGGTATGATGGTAAGTGTTTAACAATTGGCTCTCTGGGGGGAAAAGTGTGTGTGTGTGTGTGTGTGTGTGTGTGTGTACCTTCACATAAGTCTATTGTAAGTTTTACTGATAGGATATGTAGCACACAATTTAAAATCATAATAATAAAATATACAATTAAAATACAATATAAAATACAATATAAAATACAATATAAAATAAAAATACAATATAAAATTTTTGTAAATTTCTTCTAGCCTGTTGATTCACCCAAAATGCTTTTTGTTTGTTTTTATCAAACTCTTGAGTCTGTAAGCCAACCTGTAGCTGTAATTAATGGATGAGTATAGTTGCCACTTAAGTGTTGGTTGATATATTCGTGTACTTTAAGGAAGCAAAACAAGATGAAACAACACAGGCTTATCATGGGACATCACTTGTTGATCAGTGGCATAAGCAACTTCTTTGTCAAATCAAGTAATAGTTTTTGAGTACTGGAAGGATATTTCCTCAGGTTTTTTGTGCTATTCACAATGAAACAGCCACAGAGATTTTAACCTGCATTATTAACATTTTCTTCATCGCTTTCTTAAGTCTAGACTAGTGATCAGCAAATTTCTCCTGTAAAGGGCCAGAGAGTAACTATATTAGGCTTTGTGGGCCACATATGGTCTCTGTCACATACTCTTCCGTGTGTGTGTGTTGGGGGGTGGGGGGGTGGAGTGGGTTTTACAATTCTTTAAAAACATAAAAACTAAAACCCTCCTTAGCTCCTGGGCCACACAAAACCAGACTGAGGCTGGATTTAGCTCACAGAACTGTAGTTTGCCAATACCTGATCTAAACAGTTCACAGAAGAAAAAAATCAAGACCTGACTTCCGATTTTTATGGTGTAACTATTCCCACCATGGCCACTTCCAACTTCCACTGCCGACACAATATCACGAAAATGACTGGGAAGCGATGTGCCCTGGTGCACCATCATACATGTTTCCACTGTTCAGGTGCAAGAGATATCAGTAACCTCAGGAGCATAAATAACAGCAAAGTGCAGTAAAACAGGGAGTAACAAGTTTTAAATACTTACTGTCTTTGTCTTTAATTTATTTAACTTTAACTTTGTATGATTTAATTTTTAATGATGGCTGTGTTTAACCACTAGCTCATAAAACTCCTGAGATCTCAACAGTCCATTCTCACAAGCTATGTGGCTCAACCCCGGTGCCCTGCTGTGTTTATCCCATGCACACACAGTTGAGGACCAAGCCCTGACTTGCCCCGGCTCCCTGTTTGTGCTGCCTCTCAAAGCCACCTCATCACACCACCCCACCTTAGATGCACCGCGATGGGTGGATTCTGCGCCCTGATAAATCTGTGACCTTCCCAACTCAAATGTTCTGGGAAAACCAGGAGGTGAATATGCCAAGGAAAGACAGCCTATAAACGAAAAGATAAAAGTGATTTCTACACGAGCTGGGGCTTGAAGGTTACTTATGCTTCCAGTAACCCTAATGGTGCCACTGATTCAGACTTTCTGAGCCCAAAACTGCAGAAATTACTGAGAGAAGTTTTGTTTGGAGGCATGCCTGGTGAAGTGTCCAAAGAAGTACATGAAAGGTGAAGTTCTCTGAAAAGGTGAAGGCTGGCACCTAGGTCATCTGGAAGACTGGGATTCATTCAACAAGCACTTTGTTGCTAGGCTTGGAAAAAGAGAGAAAGCTACTTGCGATAGTAAGAATCACACAAATGATAACACCTTTCATTTAGAAAGCCAAGGGGATCAAGAGAAAGAATACAATTAGATAATAGCCATAATCGGGTGAACTATTAGGAGGGAAATAAGGATGCAGGTGGATTGGACTGTGGTTACTTGTAGTGTACTTTTCAAAACCCTGAATTTTAGACATCCCTGCTTCTGGTCTGTATCCGTGTGCTGCTCTGTCATACAGCAGGCAAAACTATGACAGTACACAACGTAGACAGATAGGGACATACCATTTTTGTGGTTGCAGAATCTGACCATAAGTAAATGAAATAGCCCTCTGATTCCAAGTTTGCTTTTAATCTTCTAGAAGTAGTGGGTGCAAGAAGGCGTTACTACTGTCAAAAAAAAAAAAAAAAAAAAAAAAGTCTTTTGCCCTTAATTTAAATCATTGTTTTTCTAGGGAAATTTAATTTGGGGGAAAAAAATGTTTTTCTAATTAACTGGAAGACTGTGTGCTGTGCAAACAATAAAGATTCTTGTTTGAAAGTAATGCATGCCCCCACTCCTAGGACTACCAAGGGAATTTAAAATAAAAAACGCGAGCAGCTCTGACCTTGTATTCTGCCAGAGCTAAACAGAATTCCCAGATCCAGAGTTTTCACGTCAGTTCCCAATTTCAAACCCACAAGTGTTGAGTGGGTTCATGCTTCGGCAAGACACATCTTCTCATCTCTAGAAACAACTGTATTTGATCTCTTCCTGGTTTCTCGGCATGTCCCTCACTCCCTCTTTCTTTCTCTTGTGCTATGGTTGGCCTCAAAGGTTAGAAACTGCACAATTGGATGAACCGGGGAGGATTTCATAATGTTCTGGTGATGGGCTGGGCAGTCTAGCCAAATTCCGTTCATTAGCTAAGGCGCCGGGGTGAGTGTGGCCAGTAAGAATGCCGTTTTGGTTCCACTGAAGTGCTGATAGGGAACAGGAAATAAACTTTTATTTTTTTGGTTCCTGAGCAGCAGTATGGACAAGTGAAGAGTCTGGGATGCTGGGAATCTGGAGGCCAGGAATTAATCTCCAACCCAACCACTTACTGGGCAGCTCAAGCAACTTCTGTTCTCTTTCTGACTGTTTTTTTTCTATTCTGACACTGTTTTCTTATTCTTTATGTACTGGCATCAGATTTCTGTCTACCTTAGACTTTAAACATTCCAAAGTCAGGAATCAAGGAATCAATTCACTAACCGTTTACTGAGCCACCTATGCTGTGCTAGGTGCCATGACAGGCGCTTCGTAAACTGGTATTAATCCAACATGGTCCCTGCCCTCAAAGAAAGTACAGACTACAGAGGAGGCAGATCTCTTAGAAAATAAACACAAAACAAACAAAGCAAGTGGAAGTGTGAGAGACATATTAAAGTTACTATGGCAAAATGGCAAAGGAGCTTCCATTGGAAAGCCAGGGGAAACTGTGGAAAGGAAGGGACTTTGAACCGCTCCTGTTTGAATAAAGGGGAAGACAATTTGGGGGAAGAGGAGAGCATACCAGAAGAGAAAAAAAACATAAAGACAATCAGTCTGAGGTCAAGTGACATATGGCTAAAGTGAAGGGTTCCAGCAGGGCCTGGGCATGAAACAGGAGTAGAACCCACCAGTATACTCCTCCTGGCGTGAGCGAAGGACAACAGCTCTGGGCTTTCAGGGGTTTCAGACTTGAGGGAGACTCTTGGACAACAGCAGGTTTTAGATGTTTTATCAATTAAATAGAAATTTACTAGACATTGCTGTAATGTTATCTCCTTATGCCTTGATTTTTGCATAGTGTCCACCCTCTCAAGAAACTGGCCTGAAAACTTAAAAAGTGTTACCAGCTGAAACAGGGTGGATTATTCACATAGTTCACACCAAGAGGCTGGAAACTTACCTGAGCTTTAGATTTGGTCCTCTTTGTGCATCCTAATGCTTCCGGTCATGAATTTTCTACTCTTGCATTGATTCTGTGACTTTTCTCCTTACATTATAGGCTTCAGGTGACAAGGCCAGACCTTCAGGAGCTCTTTTCCTTCTTAACCTTTCAGGCTGCATTTTATGTAGCTGCCATCCAGTAAATAGAGGTGTTCAGCTAGAACTCTCCTTCCAAAATGACTCTACATTTCTAAAACTTAGATAAAAATATTTGTTAAAATAATAAAGCATCATATTTAAAATATTCATAGCTATTTGATACAAATATAGTGAATCACAGTTTGAGCCAGAGCCAAATTTTCAGACGTACTAACACCTTGGTTTGGTCTGGTACCTTTCTTGCTAATGTTCAACTGCTATGAGCCATTGCATGATTAAACCCTGCTTCTGTTTCCCAGACCTAAGTAGAAACAGTTGCCCTGATCTTTATCTTAAAATTATAAGTCTTATACAGTTTTAAACTTCATATACATGGCTCCAGCCCTTCAGGGATTTAGAACAGGCTTACAAGTGATTTTCTTGTGGCTTTAATATTAAGTCTTTAAACTACCTACACATAACTTTCCAGAGAGACCATGCTAAGTTGCCTTCCTAGAATTCCCAGTGGGCTCTCAAAGTGATTCCTGCTGACTCTGTTTCCCTCCCTCATTTTTTAAGTGACCAGAAGCTCCTTTCTTTTATGTCAAAAGAGTCCACCAAACCAATGAAGTACATAGAGGAAAAAGACTGTTGGTTGCCCTCGGAATAGATTGTCCATTCCAATATGGAGGATTTTTTTCCTTCCATGTGAATCTTCTCTTTCATGTTCCAAGATCTAATTAGACTTAAATGCTTACAAGTTTGTTTTTTCTTTTAACGTTTATTTATTATTGAGAGACAGAGAGAGACAGAGCATGAGCAGGGGAGGGGCAGAGAGAGGAGGAGACACAGAATCCGAAGCAGGCTCCAGGCTCTGAGCTGTCAGCACAGAGCCCGACGTGGGGCTGGACCTCACAAACCGTGAGATCATGACCTGAGACGAAGTCAGACGCTCAACCGACTGAGCCAGCCAGGCGCCCCAATGCTTAAAACTTTCTATTAACTCCCAAAGCTGCACCACATCTCCTTACAAGGCTGCTTCTCTTTGTATTTTGTTTTGTTTCTCAAGAAGCCAGGTCTTCTTTTCCACCTGAAACATTTTATAAAACATATTTCAATAGAACATGAACAGTTATTATTCAAAAATAAATCATTTCTTCCAAAATTTTAAAGATTGTATCTTTGAACAACTTCTCATTAACCACTTGCCAGATAATCTGGTGGCAATCCCACTAATCCTTAGCTCTTCTTTTAGGAAGTCTCCCTGAATCCTTAGCCTAGAATCGGAAACCCTTGATTCTCATCCTTCCACTTGGAGTTCCCCACATCAGTCAATGATGCATGTCTCAGTGGCAACCAAAGAAATTTCTGTTTCCAGAATTTTCCTGTGTTCCTTGCTTTTTCTAGATATCCTTCCACATTTGTTACTGATTTTCATTTTGTTTTCTTTGTGATAATTTCCTCAATGATTTCCTTTTTTTTTCTTTTGGCTAGTTATATGCAACATTATTCTCTGATTACAAACCCTCTCCAAGTTGACTTTCAGCGACTTGGCTTCTTCAAGAGCTAGTAGCTCATAAGCATAATGAAACATTTTGGAAAAAATACATACATATATATGTATTTTATATAATATATAATATATAATGTATATTTTAAATTATATCTTCTAGAATATCTATTTGTAAGGAAGTATAGGCTTGATTTGAGATTTAACATCCAATCTTAATCATTTGATTCTAATTACATTTACAACATGCCTAAGAGTTTCAAAGGGCAAAGAACTGAAGAGTGAAAAAATTCACAGGAAGAAAAATATCTCCATGTTGGAAAAACCAGTCTATTGTGTGTGTGTGTGTGTATGTGTGTGTGTGTGTGTGTGTATGTGTATGTGTGTATGCATGCATATAATCAAACTGTATATATTTGATTTGTAAAATATTTAGGAAGCACCTTCTATCCACCAAAAACACAAATCCATGTACTAAAGAGGAAAAAGAGAAAGCTATTTCTCCTATTCTCCTATCCTCAAACCTATCACAATCTAACAAGAAAAAGAGATACATAAAATTAAGCATAATATGTGTGTAGTAAATCTTGTTTTTATATGAATAGAGGGCTTTGGGAACACAGGAACAGGTGTATTTAATTGATTTTTCCTGAGGAATTTTGAGTTAACTTTGCTAAATATTTTTTTAAGTTTATTTATTTTGAGAGAGAGAGAGAGATACAGAGAGAGAGAATCCTAAGCAGACTCTGCACTGTCAGTGCTCAGCACTGAGCCTGACGTGGGGCTCAAACCCACGAAACGTGAGATCATGACCTGAGCCAAAATCAAGAGATAGACATGGCCCCAACTTTGCCAGCTCTTAAAAGGATGAGTAGAGTTTCACCAAGCAGTGGTTGGAAGATGAGCAAAAGACACCGAGACAGAAAAGTACACAGAATAATCAGGTAACGGGAACTTACAGAGCAAGGACTTCACTGTGAGACGTGGCAGAAAGTGAAGACAGGAGAGTATGGCTGGGACCAGATCATGAAGGTCCTTGAATGCCCTGTTAACATTTCATTTTATTTTGAAAGCAACTGGACACTGTAAAAAGATGAATGAAATCATGAGATCTGAATTTTTAAACTATAATTCAGGCTGTTGTAAGAGAATTGTACATAAGAGTGAGAATACGAACAGAAAAATCAATTAAGAGAGTTAATCAGTTAATCAATCAGGGGTATACCTCCTTCTAAAAAAATGAATTGCAGAGTTGATGTGCATGATTATAAAGTCCTGTTCTAGAATAGTTTCAGTGTGCAGGGGAGAGGGAAACTTATGGGAGACAATTTAAAGCAGAACCTACTGCATTTAGTAATCAACTGATTGTGAGGAATTAGGGAAAGGGAGGAGGCAAGGATGCTCTGAGATTTGGAGTTGGGTCATTGGATGTGTGACAATGCCATGAGCTACAACTGAGAAAACAAGAGGAGACACCTGTTTTGGCAAAGAGAAGTACTAGCGGGCACTTATGTGGAGACCTGCAAGAGGAATTCCGAGTCCAGAGAGAGGCCGGACCTAGAGTTACAGTTTTGAGAGCCATCATTGGAGCCGTAACAGTGAAAAGGGTCACTGCTTGGGACAAGCGTGCAAAGTGAGAAAAGAGCCAAAACCACGCCTGCAAGGAACATTACAGCAAAGGAAGAGGGAAAAGAGGAACCAAGGAGAGCCCAGAAAGAGGGGTCAGGAGGTAGGAAGAAAGGGTGCAACCAAAACGGAGGGGAAGAAGGCTGCAAAAATTAAGGGAGGCCAGAGTGGCAGGATTTCCCAGGAAGAGGCTGCTGCAGATAATTAAAGCACTAGGAAGTTTAGGAAAGCAATTTCTAGAGAGTGAGAACAAGGCAGATTCCTAGGAACATACAGAGACAGAGCCGAGGGTACAGGGGCAGCAGCCCTAAAGCACAGGGATTGTGTGACTCGAGAAGCAGCAGGCTTTAGGGATAGTTCAGCTTAATTTTGAAGTACTTAAGTGTCATAGAGAATGTAATTTAAATCTTAAAACCGATAGCTCGTCATTATGAGGTTTAAAACATGCAGGCCTTGTCTTCCCTGTGACTTAAGCTCCTGCTTCATTCAGGATTGCCTTAAATCCTGCCATGGGTAAGCTGTCACTTTTTACTCTACTTTTTACTGATGAGGCACAATTGATCTTTCCTGACCATGGTTTTTCGAACCCATGGAAAATGCTATGATATGAAAGAACATGGTCTCAGGGTAAGAAGGGGTGTTAGAATTTGGGTGTTAGCTTTAACTGTGAATGAATACCCACTCTGGGGATGTCAGATTGAGGGGGAGCACTGAAGAGGTCAGCCACAAACCCCAAATCCTCAGGCTGGAGAGAAGCCAATGAAAAAGCCTGGAAGACAGGACCAGGGAGGAGAAGGAGAGCCTGGGGAGCAGTGTGCGAGACACTAGAGGAAGAGAGTGCTTCCAGAAGAAGGTGTCAAATGACCCAGCAGGAAATGAAAGGAGGCTTCTTTGTTTGGGATGAGAACGTCCCTGGGACCTTGAAATAGCACTTTCAGGAGATTGCTGAAGCCCAGATCAGATATGGGCAGCGAACAGAAGGCAATGTCCTAGTGTACCCTTCACTTCTTACATGCAATAAATAACTTACCTTCTACCTACAGTGAACTGTTATGTATAATGTGCCTGAGGATGCATGTGTCTATGTACATGTGTACACAGTTACATACACATATGCACACTTAAAGGTGTATTAATCACTGCTGAATGGTTAATTGTCTTCCTCTCTTGTTTTAAAAAATAATTGAGACTTGGAAACCGAATTGCTGTCCCGAGGCAAATTGTTAGATGTGCAAATATAGGGAAAAGAGGATAAACGTACCATTTTTGAGAGGGACTTTTGCTAGAGTTTCTGTGATGTTTCTTGATATGTGAGTGGATTTCGTTCTCTTTTTCTTTCTCTCCTTCCAGTGGAATGGAGCATGTCTAAAGACTTTCGTCCTTTGGCTGGAGAGATCATCATGGAAAACTTGCAGACCCTGAGATGCACAATCACAGGACTGACAACGGTAAGTGCCAAATCCTCCCATTAGGCTTCCCATTCCCCTGCTCCTGATGTTTGTGCTGGGATTCGGGTAGCAAATGCCTACTCTGGAAGCGACAGCCAACACCCAGCCCTCTGGCAACAACTGCCACTCGTTAAGTGTGATATGTCTGGTATCCATAATCTGAACTCCACAAAGGACTGAGCAGACAGCATGAACCACTTTGTAAGCTGCCATGTTCTACAGAGATCAGAAAAAGACTGGCCTCATGCAAGCCTTGAAAGCTGCTGCTTTCTGGATCACAGTCTAATCTTTAGGGGGGATCAAAGGCTCGGAGAGATCCAATTTTGACTCCCTGTCTGATGGTAAAAATAACAGCCTCCTCTAACCCTCATCCCCATAGCCTTGGTTGAGATCAGTCATCTATTGGAGTCATACAATTTCCTGAGAGAAATCCTTTTCCCTTGATTAAAAAAAAAAAAAAAAAAAAAAAAAAAAATCTGTCTAAATCTGCTTTCACAGAAAAGAAACTATATATGGTGGCACTACATTTCTCAGTAACCTGAACCAATTTAAACTGTGAATGAAAAACTGGAACAAGCTGAGCTTATTTGTTTAATCAATCTAAACTCAAACGTTAATTATTTATACAACTATACACCATAGGAGCATATGAAATGCAAAAAATAAAAATACCTGGCACATCAGTTCATACTGAAACAAACACTGTATCTCCTCAAGTAATTAAAATGCAACAAAACTGAATCATCAGAATATTTTTTAGTAAAGTTTTTAAAGTATACTTATCAAACCTGTCAGGGTTTTTTGTTTTGTTTTGTTTTTTGTTTTTATTTTTTTACTCCAATTAAAATCCTTAATTATCTTAGGACCTTTCTATGCAAGAAGTAGGGGGAGAATTTTCTTGGTCTTGTTGTTTTTCAAAAAGATCAGTCCTTTAAACCAGGTATGTGTAAAGTGTACTCCTGAAACCCAGCATGAAAAAGCTGCATTAGGTTGCATCTCTTCAAGTTTGAACCAGCTATTCTAACAGAATTCTTGGTGGTTGGGTCACCACCACAGAATCTTGACTTTTAGTCCTAATCACACGTCTACACCAGGGGCCAAAACTGTGGATTACCAGAACAAACAAACCCCTGAGTGGGTGGCCCCCAGAGATGCTATCGGCAGAAGACTGATTCCCAACCCTATAGCTCACATGATGGAAAAGGGCCAGAAGAGAACCCTAGGGAATTTCCTTTGCTTAAAAGAAAAAGTGATATTGTGATAAAAATGGAAAACTCTCCACAGAGAGTTTCTCTAATATTTGAACTAATTTTTATAGGGATTAAGTTTTTCCACTTGGTCGTCCAATGAGAGCAATTCAGACACTATCCTAATCACATAAAAGCCTAGAAGTAGATTTACACTTCTGCGGAATCTCTATAACCTTGAAGTACGTAGAAACCTATTTTTAATGTTAAAAAAATTAACTTTATAATATGGTAAGGCCAACATTATTAAAATTTCTAGCAAAGGCTCTACGAAGATGTGGGGTTTTTTTGTTTTGTTTTTTGGTTTTTGGGTTGTGTTTTTTTGTTTTTTTACTTCAAACATTATTTTACAATTTTTGCAAGGGATGGTTTATCAAATGCTGGCTTCAAAAATGCCTCTTTGGGTTCACTGGGTAAAGAAAAAAAAACTCAAAGGAAAAATGTAAAACTATACAAAACATCTGAAGTTTACAAGTAAACAAAAACAACTAAATTTTTAGTGTCATAAGACATTAAAGAATATAACCATTGTTTTAATAATGGTTTTAAACTTGAAGTAAAATCAAAGAAGCAAAGCATTATTTAATATGCCATAAAATGTAGAAACAATCTTAATGTTCATTGGTAGGGGACTGGTTACATAAATGACAATATTTGCCCAAAGTTTAGTACTTACTATGCAGCCCCTAAATGAATGAACCACATCTCTGATGTACTATTATGAAAATACGTGCATTGTAACTTCTTAATTTTAAAAGCAAGCCAATCAGCTCATAAAAATGATGGTGACTGCCTCTGGGGAGGGGAAAATGAAGAGAAAGAGGTGAGGATTTGCTGTTTTTGGTAAAACTTGACTTTTAATAATTAGTGTATAATTTGGGGGGGGAAGCTCATAGAAACTGAGAGCACCCCAAAATGTTTATCATTACACATAAATAAATGTGATAGTCAATAAAAGCTAGAAAGCTAACGTATGGCTAGTGGATTTCCCAAGGGATCAAGTTGTTCATTGGACACAGGACTCTAGACTAAAGTGATTCAGTAAAATTCCTAATGCATCATTCTCTCTATTTCGATACTTTTCAGGGCCAACAGTATTTTGTTCAAGTCTCGGCTTATAACATGAAGGGATGGGGACCTGCTCAGACCACGACTCCGGCATGTGCCTCGCCTTCCAGTAGGTGGTGGCTGTGAACTCTCTCAAGCCTGGCAACAGGCTCCAACTCCCCCTCCATCCATCCTCCGGACACCACTGCCTTTCCCTCTCCCCACTGCTGGGGACTAACAAAACCTCCTCAGAGTAGCCTCTGGGCCACATAATGAAGGATTCCTCTGCAGAAATGTTCCCTTGGGAGGCAACTCGGTGGAATGAGAGGAGAGGGAATTTGGAACCGGCAAGACCAAATTCGGTACCCATGATACATTTTATTAGCCGCGTGGCCTTCAAAAGTTCCTTAACCTCTCCAAATCTGTAGGAGTCCAATCTGACCTTTCCCAAGACTTTCGTGGGGATGTGGGGAATGACAGCAGAGGGAGTGGCCAGCCCGTTCTAGCTCTCCTCTCCTCCTCACTCCCTCACCCACATCCAATTGATAAGAGAATGAGATATTCTTCTGACACAATGTCAGAAAAAGAAGCTTTCTTAGTAACAGGCACTCTGCTACCCTCTGCTACAAATATATAATATTTATAGTGGGAGCTGAAAACCCCAACAAAAGCCACTTCTAGTTATTTAAAGATTAGTAACTTATGTCTGGTATATTTGGTAACTCTCTCTTAACCAGAAGAAGCATCTCTAAATATATCATATGATGGATTTTTCTGTATAATGAGCCTATTGCTCTGAACTGTGTTTTCATTTTTTAAGAAATCTCCATGAATGTGATAGTTCAAAATGGTATCATATGCTTCTTGTGAGAGTGCAGACTGCTACATCCTTTGTGAGACACAATTTGTCATAATAAAAACATTCATTTCTTTTTACCCCATAATTACATATCTAGGAATCGAAGCCAAGAAAACAAATGCAGACAAACAATTATGAACAATTATGTGCACTATAGCAATATATTGATATAGTGAAATATTGTGTATGGTAGGGAGAACAAATATCCAATATCAATTCAATGGTTAAATAAAGTATGGTATTTACATATCCATATTATAAAACAAAAGGCAGCCACTAAAAATGGTGTTTAAAAAAACTACATTGTGTGGAAGAAACTCTTACTTTGGAAGTTTTATATAAAAACATAATGCAAAATTTTCTAGCACATATTTAAGCTGTGAGTTTGATTATTACTAGGAAGGCACGTCTGCACATAACTATCAATATTTGGCAGTGGGTATTTGGGGTATAAGATTATAGACTCTTTAGTTTTCTTTTTTATGTATTTATGTGCTTTTTGTGTTTTAGAACAACCCTTTACCTAGGGCCAAGCACGAATCGGGTGGCATGTTATGGGCTTTCGTCAGTGTCTCACTAAACCCTCACCTCAGTCCTTCACCACTGTTCCTGTCTTGTGGATAAGCACTGTCATCATCTTCTGCATCACTCTGAACATCAGAGCCAACAGTCATTAGACTCATTATATGCTGGACATTAATCTAAGAGCTTTACAGGGATCCACTCATTCAATCTTCATAACAGACCTATTGAGGTGGTTTTATTAGTAGTCTCATTTTACCGGGGAGGGACCTACTAACATAGAGGTACAGGCATAGAGCCCAACACCACAAAATTAGCAAGCACTGAAGTCAGGTCCAAACCCAGTGGCCCTTGTTCTTAACCACTATGCTGTCCTCCTCTTCCATTAATAAGGAAATTGGGATTCAGAGAGGATGCTGCCTTGTCCGAGGTCACAACTCATATGTGGCTGAGCCAGGATTCAGGCCTGAACTGATTGGACCCATACCACATCTCCTATGCTTTGGGAACTAGTGCCCCATCATCAGGCAGACAAGCAGACTAAGAGCCAGCTAGCCAACCATTCCTGTCACTCCGGGAGTGACGCCAGGTCATACAGGGCCTTGGACCACTGACACCAGAGCTCTCTAAGGCCCCTCCCTGAGTCCCGTAGGCATTCAATGATTTAATTATTCCAGTCTTATCTGGACATCTTTCTTATTGTAGACATCAGAAACACAAACTGGGAATGCTTCAAGATTAAGATACTAAGGGAACCAATCTCATTCTAGGAAAAAAAAAAAAAGAATATATTTATTATTGTAGATGAAGGGATAGAAGGAACAGAAAATGAAAAAAAAAAATGATCATGGTTATCTAACTTTGACCATCAGGACATCTGCTTAACTTTCTGAACAAGGCAGACTCCAGTTCTATAAACTTCAAATTCTGTTCAGACACTCTCCCTCAAAGCCCTTCAGGGCTTTCTCCAGAGTGACTAGGACAGTTGTCCAGGACTGGGAAGAGTCACTTATTGCTAATTAACATAGCAAATGGCAACGCTCTCTAAAATGGCCCATTTGACTAGTAAGGGTATCTGGCAAAGAACTAAAATCCAAACATGCCATTATAGTTGCTGCAGACATGCCATATCACTTGGAAAATAACAATATAAGACTCTGCTTCTATTTATAAACAGACTATGACATTGTGATGCAACAGATATCAGTATTCAGATATTTACTAGAGGACAATGTATTCTAACATGACAGAGTAATTGGAAATTTGGTAATATGTTCCAGTAAGCTATAAAACTTTTTTTTATATTTTTACAAAAGGCCTTAATGTGTTTTTATAGACTTATGTTATATGGTATGGTACATAATAAGAGAAAAGGACCCAGACAGGCTTGTCTGAGTTACGATCAGGAAAGCCCTGATATCGCCAGTGAATGTAAGCTCTGCATTGTGTTGCAATTGAAGTGTCTCATTACCAGAACACTGAACTGTATTATGTGGCACAATCTGCTCTTTTCCTCCCACACTAAGTTTATTCCTGTCAGGTTCCTGATTTCTTAATATATTTTCAATTTTCTCCCTCATCCCTAAAGTCTCCTATTTTATGTAGTCATCAGAACCTTCCAAACATCTCTGAGAAAAACTCATTCTTTCCAAAAACCTTGGCATCATGTCCAGTGCTCACTTGGGCTGCAATTTAGCATTAGCAATCTTCGAGCTTGAGCTCGCCTCTGACGTAATGGGGCTCGGCGGAAAGAGCCAGCTCCATGTCAGCTCCCCCTGCATCGATGGCAGTATTAACACACATTAGAACGTATTACTAAGTGCAGGGCCACATAATAACTCAGCCACCCAGGAGTCTTACTCAAGCAAACAACATTAATCATCTTATGAGCACTACAGATGCATTTTTTCAACGGCGGGAACAAACTCAGAATGGCCGTTGGGAATCCATGACAGCAGCATCTATTATCACTGTGCCCTACTACCAGGGACACTGCAAATAAGGCGGAGGATCACTGGGAGTTCACTTCCTCAAACATTTCCAAATTTACCAGTAAAAGCACCTTCCCCAGTCCAGTCTACCTGAACACCATCCTTCTGTTCACAATGCCTCACCAACACTTAACAAGTGTCCCTAATGTGCCCATAATGGTGTTTTACATACGTTGGTTTTCTAAACCTCAAACAACCTTTAAAAAATATTCAAAAACTCACTTTGCAGAGAAGAAACCTGAGGCAAAGAGAAATTAAGTCACGGTTTCTGCCCACAAGGAACAGAGTCTACAGAAGGCACCTATGCCAATTCCCTGTCTCCAGAGTTGACCACAACTAAGCCACACCACACAAACTCCAACCAAGCTCTGACCCTCCTTCCCAAAAGAAACAAAACAAAACAAAAGAAAACGTGTCCACAGCATAAGGAAAGGAGCACTATATGGAGGGCCATGTAACTACGTTATGGGCCTGGCTACGCCCCCAGATAAGCTGAGTAACATAGAATTGGAATGGTTCTCTCCAGGGGTCCGTCTCTGAGAGGTAAAATGGAGAAGGACACATGGGGAAGGGTAGGAAGCAGGAAGGATTCAAAAATGTCTGAGGTCTCCTTCTTCACAGGGAATCATGTGATAGGGTGAGAAATTATGTTTCCATACTCGCTACACAGGGAGTTAACTCTTCCTCAGAGAATTCCCTTCTTTCTAAGTTATGATTAGTTATGACTGACATAATGCCATTAACAGGCATTGTACTGGGTACCTAATAAACCTCTCATTTAGTCCTCACAAAAAGCCCTGCAAGGTAGGTGCTGTGTTCATTTTTCACATTACAGAGTAGAGGCCTTGTCAGCATAAGTAATGTGCCCTACAGATACTGAACCAGGAGTCCGAAGAGCCAGGAGTCACACGCAGGTTTTTCTGACTCCAGAACCTGTGTTCTTTCCAACTGTGCTGTACTACTAGGCCGTGGATGGACCAATGGTTATCTAACTTTGACCATCAGGACATCTGCTTAACTTTCTGAACAAGGCAGACTCCGTATTTTAAAATAAACCTGGGGGGAGAGAATTTGAAACACATTCAGTTAGAATTGAAGCCTCAGATACACTTATGAACTAGCCTTACTAGAAAAGAATGACTAGCATTTTTAGAGCAAGTATTTCAACCAAGAAGTGCTTTAAGTTGTTGCTTTTAAAAGATTCAGAAAGTAAAACTGAGTGGATAGTGAGAAGATGGGATGCACTATGAAATGACAGACCTGCTGAAAAAAAAAAAAAAAAAATCAGAGTCGGAGACAGCAGAATTACAATCTTGACATTAGTCCCGTACTCTTGATATCATTATAGCCAAATGGAATGAAAATAGAAGGGGGAGAAAAATCTCAGTGGGTATTGCAATTTAAATTTGCCATGTAAGCTAATACTGTATATTTAGAGACTGAGCAGACAGGGTGGTTGGTGGCTCAGAGTATGTACAGGGGCTGCTGTGCCAGCTAACCAAAGCAGACATTCATTAGAGCGAAATGTAGATTTCCATTTCTTGGCATCTGACATGGGCTCTTTCCTTGGAAAGAAATGTCAATTTGGCCAAAAGTGTGAAACCTACAATAAAAGCATTGGGACTGTGGATTTCGTCTAGTCTGCACATTCCCACCCCTTTCTTTCCTACTGTGGAGATCCAGGTGCCATTTGGGGTGCTGAGTGGAGAGGTGGCAGGGGAACTGATTAGGACCCGGGATGCTGAAAGGAGGGTAAGGAGCTGGGGAGGAGAAACCGGACTCCCAGATTCCCTGTTTTCTTTTGGCTTTCAGTCACCATTTTCTCTTGCCCTAAAACTGCCCAACACACACACACACAAAACCCAACCACAATTACTGTTTTGCACAGGGCCCTGAACAATGGCAGCTGCAAACCCTTGGCACTGACTGCCAGCTGTGCGAGTGCCAGGTGCTCATCCAGAGTCTAGGGGAGTGTGAGCAGAGCCCAGCTCCTGAGGCAGCGCCTCCGGGGAGAGGCCTCCTTGCTTTAAAATTTCATTCTGTTTGTTTCTTTTGTTCAATAGACTGGAAAGACTGTGACGACAGAGAGCCCAGACACAAGGGACAGAGTGAAGTTTTGGAAGGTCTGCTGCAGCAGGTCCGAGCCCTTCATCAGCATTATAGTTGCCGGGGTAAGGATAAAAGTCTGCGCTGGGCCATCGACTGAGGTCTCGGTGGCGCCGGTAATTTTAGCAGTTTCCTAACTGGGTCATACCTTCTCATTCATCAGGGAGAGAGAGATATTAATATTTGTACATCTGGAATCACTTTACAGCACTATCTTGCTTTAACCCTTCAGAAGAGACTTCCCTCTCCTTCATTCCCTTCCTTTCTTTCTGTCTTACCCTCTCTCCATGCAAACAGTTTGAAAAAAAGCACAAGAAAAACAGCGGCTGCCATCAGTTCCCTTCCCTTTGAGTTGTCCCTCCACAAAACTCCTCAGTGTCCCAGGTCTTTGAGATATTCACCCTCAAACTTTTCAGTCCCCAGGAAAACTCCGTGAGCATCCCTGAGGAAGTTTAGCCAATTTTTAACAGCAACAAGAAACCTTCATGTGTATTTGTAATAAAGCTTACAATGCAATTTCACATCCACGGTCTCTTTTTCATCCTCATGCTGGCAGTTACCACTAAAGCTAAGTGACTTGACCAAGGTCACACTGCCAGGAAAAGACAGAATCAAGATTCTGACCTAGCTTTTCTGTCTCTAAGTGCAATCTTCTTGCCACACCTCATTTGTGTCCCCCACCCTTACCTTTAGGACTGGGCACTGATGTTGATTGATCTCACCCTGAATTTTAATCGTCCCCTGTACTACTACTTAGGAGAAAGTAGAGCACACATCTCCAGACCTGGCCAACTATACCCAGAAAATCTCTCAGAAGCTTTTAAAAACTTCTCTCCTATTTGGGCTATTCAAATGGGACAGGGTCAGGTTTCTGATCTGTGTAATGATTCGTGGAGCAGGCACTTAGTTTTATTTGGAGAATTAAAGCCTCCATAAAGTTTTCGTTTTCCATGCTCCTTCACCCATCAGATCCCAACTGCATTGCACTCTCCAGATTCAGGGCACTGCTGGGCCAGCTAGGTAAGAAATCCATGGCTGAAACTAAGAGATGCAACTGAGTTTGGACTAGGTATAAAAAATCATACTTAGCATTAGCAAAAAGTGAGTCCCAATTACTGTGTAACAACAGAGCTCTTCAGAAATGTTGGCTTTTGCTAGCAATGGGGACAAGTGTTTGTAAGAAAATAATATTCTTTTAATGAGTGGTTCATTAGAAAATGTAAATATGCATGTTTGAGAAGGAAACTCAAATGAGTTTCATTCCCAGATCTGAAGGAAAACTTTACCCAGACCATGGCCTTAAAGATTCCACACTGACCAAAGTACACTCAGTTCTCAGAGCTCATTTAACTAGGCCAGGCATCATTTAGGTTCCTTTCTCTCTTCTGCCTCTCTCTCCATCATTCCCCTGACCATTGGTTCTTGTATGGCAGGCGAAGGTAATAAAGCAACTGGATAGATGATTCTTTGCAATTCATAAGCCACTTTGTGTTTAGTCTTTACCAGGGGAAGAAAGCTAAAACTACTCACGAGAATGAGAGGTAGTTGGTTTTTTTTTTATATATATATTATCTGAGGATTTAGATGCTCTCCCCATTATTGTTGGGTAACTATCTAATAATCAAGAAATAAATTATCTAGACAGCCCAATTATTTCAATAGTTTCCATTTAACTTTCAGCATGTATATGCTTTTCCCCCACAGGGATGTAAATATGCAGACAATGTCAGGAAAAATTTAAGTAAGGCATAAATAGAACTTCCCAAAAAGGAAAAAATATTTTTTATATTGAAATGTACTCTAGACATTTAAACAGTACCCAAAGTATTCCAAAGAACAGTGGTTGTATAAGATGCTCAGCTGAAAAAGTCTCTGGTCAGTAACTTTGGAAAATGTTGCATTATACATCCCTTTCCTGGAAATGTAAAATCGATATTACAATAGTAAAGACTCTAATAAAGAGACACTTTGAATTTGGTTAACCAAGCATTTTCCAAACTTATTTGCAAAGTCATTGTATAACTTTTTTCACAGAGTTAGTATTCCAAGACATGGACTTTGGAAAATGCTGACCTACAATATGTTAAGATAAAGGAAATTACCTCACCCACAAAAAAGGAATGATTTTAAGATAATTTAACATTACTCTAAGCCTAGAAGGATAAACCAAGGATAATTAGGTATTACATACAGAAAACTACAAAACTGTTATTTAAAATATTCAACTACAGGGCTCCTTGGGTGGCTCAGTCAGTTAAGCATCTGACTCTGGATTTCGCCTCAGTTCATGATCTCATGGTTTGTGAGTTCGAGCCCCATGTTGGGCTATGCTGACAATGCAGAGCCTCCTTGGGATTCTCTGTCTCCCTCTCCCTCTGCCCCTCCCCTGCTCATGCTCGCTTGCTCTCTCTCTCTCTCTCAAAATAAATAAATAAACAATAAAATACTCAACCACATTGAGATCTGTGTGGTTGAGTGCATGTCAAATTTATAGTTAGAAAAAATAATTAGTTCAAATCCCATTTCTACTACTTACTAGCTCTGTATCCCTGAGAAAAGCATTTGATCTCTCTGAGCCATAGCTTCCCCATCAGAAAAATCAGGATGACAGTATTTATCTTTCAGGATTGTTATGGGGATTAAGTTAAATAATGTACTAAACTCGCCTGGCATAGTACAGGCACTCTGCAAACTCTAGCTTGTTTTCCTTTTGTTGCTCTTCCAGATGAAGAATGGAGTCTCTCTTTATCTCTTTATTGATAAATCCTAGAACTAACATGTAATCACTGACTCCACTGTAATGAGCGTGGAGTACTCAGTAAATACACAGCATATTCCAAATGTGGAATTAATAATAAAACAACCCTTCTCCTACCAAAGCCTCACATGGGAGATACCAAAACCCACATTGATTTCTGTATTTTGGTTAAAGTGGCTGCAGTTAATCTGCATGTTCAGGACTGGGATGCAAATTCAGTGGAGATGTTGAGCAGCCTTTATTATTCACACAGTTTATGCCCTGGCATAATGAGTTATAAAGAAGCCAGTTGTGTTCATCATAGCAATACCCTGTGGGAGTGAATTTCAGTTATCCAATTTTTCAAGTGGCACACATTAATTGAAACACTGCCTACTATGTGTCAGGTGCTAGACATATCAGTATGAATAAAATAAACTCCCTATGTTCCAAGCACTTAAAAGCTAAAGAACTAATGCATTCGGAGTCCAGAAAACTGAACACTGTTCCAGAGTCCTGAGCTACACAGAGCCAGAAGCCAGAGTAGAAGCCACTCTATCAGTGACTCAGTGTGTCAGTATAGACCCTGAATCAGTCAAGATGAGCTATAATATGCTGCAATAACCAAATGACCACCCCCCCCCCCAGATATTTATTTCTCACCCAAGCTGTATGTCTACCACTGGTCAGCTGAGGGCTGTCCTTCTGTGTTGTCACCATCCTTTCTCTAGAAATATTTGTCTGCACCCTGGGAGAAGGAAAAGGAACACTTGAATGTCTCATATGGACAGGACTTTATGTATGTCGCTTACACTCAAAACTCATTGGCCAGAATTGGCCACATGGCCACACCCAACCACAAGGGTTCCAAAAAGTGAAATTCTGTCATGTGCCCAGAGTGAGGAGACCTGGAATACTTAACATTTGCATGGGCCCCTTTCCCAGATAGTAGGAGCATTTCTCAGTTTTTTTCTTCCTTTTTCAGTCTAATCTTCATTTTAATTTACATTATGTATGACTATAATGTGAGAGTTATCTTAGCATAAACAGCTAAGATCATGGATTAGCGGGGTTCAAATTCAGACTAGACATTTCATACTAGCTGTGTGACCTTGAGCAAGTTACCTAACCTCTCTAAACCTCATTTTTGCTCACCTGTAAAATGCAGTAAGAATTATACATACTTGCCAGCCACTGTTTAAGGATTGAATGACTTTAAGTAAGTAAAGCACTTGAGCTTTATTACTTAAAAAAAAAGCAATTCCTCCCATTCTCCATTTTTTATTTCCCAAAGACTCCATTCTTTTAGCCAGTTCTTTTGATATTTTCTTCATATCTCTAAGTAACATTTACATTGCTGATTCTTGATGTGTTTTTAATTTGAGGCATTAGCTCACGAAGATGATTTTTTTCCTCCCCCCCCCCCTTACATACATATTCATCCTCCTACCCTTCATCCTCCTAATATATTTCTATTGTAATTTTAGTAAGATCAGTATTTATTGCTCACATTATAACGATCACTTAATTCAATGACTGTTTCCCTTTCCTGGATAACTTTTTGTTTTCCCTGTCGTTAAAAGAGTCATCTTTCACTGTATGTTTGCTTGTTTTTCTATGTGGTCACAACTAGTTAATCCCCAAGCTTTTCTCCAGTTGTATCAATTTTCTCTCAATACAATCAAATAGATTAGTACTGTTTCAACTACATCTTCTTAAAGAAACCTCTCCTAGAGCCCTCTGAACTGCTCCAATCTAGACTGGTTGCTGGCTGCCTGTGTCCAGTGCACAGCTGGCACCCTGGGATGTCCTTTCACCACCATATTGAGGAGTCTTTTGGCCACCCTCCAATACTGGATTGCTTCTTTCTGTATCCCAGGTCTTAACTTTTTCTTAGCCCTTCATTTTGGTGGAGCCCTTACTCTAGTCATTTCCTGAGAGGATTCTTGGGAACTAAATTTTAGATACACTCCATGTCTAAAAATGCATTTGTTCTACTTACCACTCACTTAAGGATAGAATTCTTTTATTTTTTTTTTTTAACGTTCATTTATTTTTGAGAGACAGAGACAGACAGAGCACCAGTGGGGGAGGGACAGAGAGAGGGAGACACAGCATCCGAAGCAGGCTCCAGGCTCTGAGCTGTCAGCACAGACCCCGATTCCGGGGGCTCAAACCCATGAACCGGGAGTTGAGCCGAAGTTGGACGCTCAACCGACTGAGCCACCCAGGGGCCCCAAGGATAGAATTGTTGGTTGAAATAATTTTCTTTCAGGTTTTGAAGGTGTTGCTTTGTTCTTTTCTAGCTTTCAGTGCTGAGAAGTCTGATGTCATTCTGACTCCAGAGGTTTTATAGGGTACCGATGTTGTTGTTTTTCTTCTCTGGAAGGTTTTAAATTTCTTTTTATCTTCAGTACCCTAAAATCTGTTTTTATGTTTTCTTCAGGTCTCCATATCACATGTTTATATGCTACTTCTTGATTTTTTTTTTTTTTTAGTTGAGGCATTACCTAAGGATGATTTCTCTTTTTGTTCCCTCCCTGCTCTTAATTGCACATTACAATTGCTACCCCTCATCCTCTTAATATATTTAATAATATAAAAAAATAATATAAAAATATAAAAAATACCTTAGTGTGGATGTATTGTAGTCTGTTGGGCTGGCCCTTTCAATGTGGAAAGTTACCCCCTTCAATTATGGGGCCTATTCTTAATTATTTCTCCCCCTCTTTTTTCTCTGCTCCCTCCTACTAGAACTCTTAGTCTGGTGTTGAACCTTCTAGGTTATCCTGTTAATATTTCTTTTTCTCTTTTACTTTTCCATCCCCATGGCCTTTTGCTCTTTCTCAGAGATTTCTGCAACCTCATTTTCTAAGCCTTCCATTGGGTTTTTCAGTTTTTGATAGTATGTTTTTAATTTCCAGTGCTCTCTTTTATTCTCTGAATGTTTCTCTTAGAAACTTCTATCCTTTTTATAAGGCTGCAATGCCTCTGCTTATCTTTAAGGCTATTAATAATAGGCTTTGTTTCATTTTGTATTTTCTTCTCTCAGCATAGTCTCTCCTCTGAATTGCCCTTTTATTTCTTTGGTTTGGGCCTCTGTTTTTCCTGTTAGATGCTTTTCACAACTGCCTGGTGATCCTTGGATGTTTACTGAGATTTAAGAGAAGAGAGCTCAGTAGCTGTTGGGAAGCTCTGAGTACATGGATAAAGTTCTTTATTTATAGGCTTCACTGTAGGGTGATCTGGCATGGCCTTTTTTAAAAAGTTTTTTATTTAATGTTTATTTTTTTTGAGAGAGAGAGAGAGAGAGAGAGAGCGAGTGGTGGAGTGGCAGAGAGAGAGGGGGAGACACAGAACCCGAAGCAGGCTCCAGGCTCCAAGCTGTCAGCACAGAGCCTGACGCAGGGCTTGAACTCAAAAACCGCAAGATCGTGACCTGAGCCGAAGTCAGACGCTTAGCCGACTGAGCCACCCAGGTGCCTGGCATGGGCTTTTCTTTAGGAAACCATTGAAAGCAATGTCGGAAGCTTTAAGTGGATTCTCTTAGTCTGGTCAGAGTCTCCAGAAAGTTTCCTCCAGTGTCCTTCCAGGAGGGTGTAAGTTTGAACACCAGGGTTCTGAGAGCCCAATGGGAAAATCATCTGTATGGAAATGTTCATTTAATCACTTGTTTTGGATACAGTACTATTCTCCCACCCCCATTTTTAACTGTACCCCATGTCTCCCACTCTAGAAACCAAATTTTATGCTTTTCAGAGAATAAGCCACTAGAGCTTTTTTCTAGAGTGGGGAAGGGGTATTTGTCCAGCTATGCAGATTAGAGGAGATCTAGAAGTCCAACTGCTTTTTAAACAGACTTCAACAAATCCCTCTGATTTTAGCTCCACACTTATCCCCAACTTCCAGCAGTATGTGGTGCCCAAGGGGTGAATCAGGTTACTTCTCAGCCTCCTCCACTGCTGGCTTAGGACTCATCTTTCTCAAGTCTGCTAAATCCATCTGTCCATCTGCTTTCCAGCTACCAAGTTCACTTGCTTTTGTTTCCTTTTCCATCTCTTTGTCTCTATAGATTTATGGAGTTTCCTTTTTATTTTTTAATCTCTTTACTCTGGTTTTAGTGAGATTTTAGGAGACAGTAGCATGTGATGAGTATGTTCAATATGCTGCCTATAACCGGAAGTCCCAGCAGCAGCATTTTCAAGCACGGTATGACCAGCCAAATTCATGTTTAAGTCAGAAAAAAAAAAAAAATGTTTTGCTTTGTTCTGCCAGGAATAACCATTACCAGCACTAGCTTGAAGCTGGCATGAATGTTTGTCAGTCCACTTATTCCCAGCTGTTCCTATAGGATCATAAGCAGAGCCACGCTGGGCCTCAGCCGTGGGCCATCCACCCAGGTTTCCATGCCTAACAGCAGTGATATAGATGATATTCTTACCCCAGTGACATGTCTGTCAGAAGTTTGGTGATGACCCCAACAACCTCAGCTTCCCTCCATTACACAGAACACGAGGACTGAAATCAGTGATCTTTTTGCTCAGCTCCACGCAGTACTATTTGTAAAGACTACTAGGAGAAGTCTGCAAGTTTTATCAGTGAAATCTCCAGGTTCTAAGTAGAAGGGTGACCAGAAGCAGCAATGGATGATTTGCTCACCAAATGTAGCCACAGAGCCCTGTATGTAGTAGGGTACTAACAAATATTTGTTCAGTAAATTAACATCTCAGTTTTTCTCGGCACTGGCTCTTTTATCTTAGGCAATCTATTTTAACCTCTTAGTCTCTGTTTCTTCTTCTGAATAGTACTGATGATAATCATAACCTATGCCTACAACTAGTAGTGTGAGCCAACATATATACACTGGGGAAGATTGATTGCCCCAGAATGCTAGCAGTGGTTGTACTAAAATGGCAACATGATATGGGTAGAGTTTTGTTCTTTTTATCTACTCTCCAAACTTTTTGTATTAATTTTACAGTGAAAAAAAAAATGTAATGAAATGTGTGAACTAATAAGAAGAGCTTTGCCAGCATTGAGAAAACGTGTGGATATTAAAGGCAATGGGAGGAGGCAAAGGGTTTGACTCCATTTCTTTTTATCCCACATTATAATCAATTGCTCATCAGGAAAATATAAGCAAAATGCCGAAGGGGTCCCCCTCGAGTTATAAATGTTACTCATCTCCAACATTTTTGAGGAGCTGATCATTAATTGAGTTAACCACTAGCAACTCAAGATATAAAAGCTTTTTGTAAGAATGAATAAGTTGGATCCACATGAAACTGAGGATAAGCAACACTGAGGGGACAGGGGAGAGGAAGGCAGGACGGAGGGAAGAAGATACTGGGAGTGTTATTACTCTGCCAATGGAGTTTATACTCTTTTTTTTTTTTTTTTCGGTGTTTCAGAAACTTCAAAATTACAAACCACAGGCCGCAAGCAGTCAGTCTCAAGGAGCCTGAAACACCTATTCCATTCCTCAAATAAGTTTGTGAAGACCTTAAAACGGTGGGTCCTATGCAGGTTTTCCAGGAAGTCTTAACTTCTCAGGAATCAGCTGGTTTGGGTTCTAAGTATAAACTCGGTAGAAACTTCCTTTTTGTTATGAAAAGTAGGAGATTCACTTTCTCCTGAGAATGTGGGCAAGATAGCAACTTCTGTGAGTACTAGTCTGTGACCATGTCATACCTAGCAAGACTGTGCTCATAGTTATATTAAATGATCTTTTATCACATGCAAAAATATATGTTTCCATGATTCAAGCTTGGTAGAGGAGACTCTTAAAGACAATTTTTTTATTTTGCTTTTTCTTTTTAGAGGACTCTACATAGCTGTTATATTTTATTACAAAGACAATATGTTAGTCACCAATGAAGATCAAATACCGATTGTTGAAATTGATGACTCTCACACCAGTTCCATTACACAGGATTTTCTGTGGTTCACAAAGGTATACTGAGTTCTGACTTCATTTTGCACCAATGTTTCTGTGCATAAGTCTCTGAAAACTTTGTTGGGGAGTCTCCAGTGATCAAAGTATTGGGGTGGGAGGAAATTGTCTCAAAGGTCTTCTTTCTGCCCTGATATGCCCTATGCCATAAAAAATGCCAAAGTAGCATCTACATTACATTTTCAAAGCAAAGAAGCTTGCATTCTGTCAGACTGTGTCTCCACTATTCTGAGTTATAGGATCATTTGGCAAAGACTAAATTGTGGATCTGACTATTTCATTAACATTCAGATCTTTTTCCAATTGGACAGAGATCAAAAAGTTGTTTTGCATGTATCTGAAAATGGACTGCAGAACAAACATCAGGGGTCAGGTTTCCTTTTCCCTGCTTTTTGCTTTGATGCCACAACCTAAATCATGTACTGGCTTGGATGATGATATGACCTCGTGACTTCTTTTGCAGCTGTCTTGTATGTGGGAAGATATAAGGTGGTTGAGGCAAAGCGTACCCATCTCCATGTCCTCATCCACAGTGCTGCAAGCTCGGCAGAAGATGCTCGCAGCAACAGCCCAGCTACAGGTGAGAGGCCAGGTTTCAACTCATATTGCAAGGAAATCTTAGAAAAACTCGACCAGTTCAGTTACCAGGCCCACCTGGAAAGGAAAAGGATGGGCTCCTTTCTCCTCCAGATCCCTAAGCATATGAAGGCTTCTGAGGCAGTCTGAGATGCACTCAGCTCATGTAGGGAATCTGTGCCTTTGGCAATTTTCTGGACGAGGGGCAAGGGTCTCTCCTGAAGAGTCTAGGAGTGACCCCCCTAAACAAGATGTGAGACTTGACTTCTGGGTTTGATATTAATCATTTCTCCTTTCTGGGCCTCAGTTTTATCACTTGCAAAATAAGAGGAGTTTGACTGGATCACCTGACAAACGCTTGCTGCTCTGTTAGTGCATAGAGATGGGAAAAGAGACCAAAAGATATTTTGAGGAGTTTCTTGGCTTGATCTTCTGTTAAAGCACAGGAATTTGCATACATTTTTGCTTACTTTAAAAAAAAAAGAAGAAGAAAGAAAACTCTTAGAAGCTTAACTTTAATTCTGAATTTATTCATCCTTCCATATTATTAACCCAATCAGACCAGGTCCCCAAGCCCTGCAAGAATTATTTGTAGGCTACAGAGCCTCTCCTAGAAATTACACTGAATTTTAACCAAGGTCTTCTGGGATTTCCTTTCATTGTCTTCTGGTATTAGCTGAATTTGTGGTTCTTAGCTACATGGAATTGGAGTCTTTAAGAGATCACTGAGCCTTTAGCAGTGATCGGTATTTCCCTACAAAACTGTCAGTTACATAAACCCCAGAAATACACATAACAGGAATCTATGTAAGCTGTGTTTGGCCAGGCCATACTGGCCAAGGCATAAAAATAGGATCATAACAACAAAAAAATATTTCTGTGGCTCCACCCCCACCAGCAATTACAGGAACTTCATTTCTTGACCCACACAATACTAACAATTCAACCACCTGAAATAGTAATAATTACTGTGTTGCTATTATAATTCTGAAAGGCAACTCTTACTCTTTCTGTGCTATACTCCACTGCAGAGGCAGGTTATTATCTTGTGTGTTCAGCAGCCTCAGAGATTTTAGCAGTGTTCTCAACTTCAACACACTCTTAACTTCAAAATCTTCTTCAACCCAAGGGGAAGTTCTTGGAGCTGGGCCATGATGACTGTACCGAATTCAAAGCTCCCCCTCCTGGGGCACCTGAGTGGCTCAGTTGGTTAAGTGTCCGACTTCAGCTCAGGTCATGATCTCTCAGTTCGTGAGTTCAAGCTCACATCAGGCTCTGTGCTGACAGTGTGAAGCCTGGGGCCTGCTTCGGATCCTGTGTCTGTCTCTGCCCCACCCCCACTCACACCCTGTATCTCTCTCTCAAAAATAAATAAACATTAAAAAATAATAATAAAGACTTAAAAAAGAAAAAAACGTTTATTTTTGAGACAGAGAAAGACAGAGCATGAACAGGGGAGGGTCAGAGAGAGAGGGAGACACAGAATCCAAAACAGGCTCTAGGCTCTGAGCTGTCAGCACAGGGCCCGATGCAGGGCTCGAACTCACGGACCGCGAGATCATGACCTGACCCAAAGTTGGGTGCTTAACCAGCTGAGCCACCCAGGCGCCCCAAGACCTTTTTTAAAAAAAGCTCACCTTCCTTTCATCACTGACCAGCTTGAGTTAGAACAAGCCGCTGTACCTGAAACTGTTCTTTTCTTAGGATAAAGTTCATTCCCAGGAGTCTCCTTGGTATCAGTCAAGTTCTTTCTCAGGAGATTCAGACACCTCAATGGACTCTCTATTAACCCACCATATAGCCCAGACATGCTTGGATCACAGACTGAACAACTTTTCAAATAGGGTTCTTCATTCCTAGAACACATTCATCTGGTATCAGTAACATGAGAAGGGTATAGCTGTCATAGCCAATGCAGCTAGATGCTGAAGGGCTAGAGAGAAGCCATGATGACCAGTGTGCCCCTACTCAATTAGTCTCATTGAAATGGCTCTTGGATTTCCCTGGCCCCCCGATATATATATTGTATAATTCATCAACCCCCTTCTGATATAATTTCCTGTTTTGTCCAGCTTAGATTCCTTGGCCCATCCTAATTATTCCCTTGAAAATACTCTAAATTTCTGGCCACTGTCTCCCCCGTATTATTTATTTGGAAAAATCCAAGCCTGGATGAATCCAACAAGCCTACACTGGAGTACTTGCACACTGCTGCATAAAAGTCACCATAAAAGGGGGCTGACTGAGGGACGCCTGGGTGGCTCAGTCGGTTGAGCATCCGACTTCAGCTCAGGTCATGATCTCACGGTTTGTGAGTTTGAGCCCCGCGTCGGGCTCTGTGCTGACAGCTCAGAGCCTGGGGCCTGCTTCTGATGCTTTGTCTTCCTCTCTCTCTGCCCCTCACCCACTTGTGCGCTCTCTCTCTCAAAAATAAACATTTAAAAAATATTTTAATAAATTTAAAAAGGGGGGGCTGACTGGTTTTTTAATTAAATTCATGGCTGCAATTCTCACATATAACTAGTGATCATATTCTGTTTCTCTACTAATTTCACTTTCACCAACTATAAGGCAACTATTTAAAAACCTGCTTTCTCTTGCATCCCTATCCCTTCCCTGTAATCTCCATCCCCATATCAGGTGATGATTTCACTGTATAATTCATTAAGAAAAAAATAAATGGGAATTCTTTTCCTACCAGCAAGTTGAAAAGCCTCCTGGCATTAACCCCACTTTCTCTTTCATCCCTCCTATTACAAAAGTACTGGTTGGATAAATAAATGTATTTGTCTCTCCAACCCCTGGACTCCAAAGATCACACTTGGGGGTATTCTATTTTACCAGAAAGAAAAGGGAAATCACAGAAACGTACCTCATGCCATAGTTACCACCTGAATAATTCACCAGCCCTGCATAGTGACCAGTAAATAGTACTCAGTAAATAGTTACCCTTTACAGCACCCATCAAAGGCCAGAAGGCCAGAGCACTGCTATACTGCTATGCATTCCCTTCTCTTCACATTTCTATTTGCCTGGTATTCAACTGGGGTCACTGTCATCTTTTTTATTTTTTCTTTTTGTAGGACCTATTGCCCAAACTCTTTGCTGATCTTTAGGATGAAAGTGTCTGAAAATAGTGAAATCACTTTTTATTTTTAGGCAGTGGGGAGGGAGTAACAAGGCAGAGAAACATTTCAGAAGAGGAAGAAAACTGAATGTGGGAAACTGCTACTTAATATTTTAGGTCTCTTTGCTAATCTAACATTTTTTACAATGTTATGAGGAAAGTAAAAAAGTGTGGGGCACCTGGGGGGCTAAACTGGTTAAGCGTCCGACTCTTGCTCTCCATTCAGGTCATGGGTCTTGTGGTTCATGAATTCGAGCCCCATGTTGGGCTCTGCTCTAAGAGTGTGAAGCCTGCTTGGGATTCTCTCTCTGCCTCTCTCTCTCTCTGCCCCTTC
This sequence comes from Panthera onca, assembly GCF_046562875.1. Lineage (NCBI taxonomy): Eukaryota > Metazoa > Chordata > Mammalia > Carnivora > Felidae > Panthera > Panthera onca. The sequence continues at coordinate 47,070,687 of NC_138352.1, read as the reverse complement.
CCTCTCTCTGCGCCTTCCCTGCTCACACTATCTCTCAAAAAAATAAAAACTTTTAAAAAACAGCTTGATTGGCATCAGCCATACATAAATCCTGTGATCCTACCTCTGGTTTATTTCACTGTGCTGTCCTCCCCTTTCCAGCATCACAGCCACTGCCTGATTACTCCAGTTATATCAAAAGCCTCCAAAGCTATGCTCCAGCTTCCAGTGTTAATACTCTCCGATCCATCCTCCACACTTCTGCCAGGGTAGCCAATAAAAGATTCTGGCCTGACTCATACTCTTTCAAGAGTGGTTCATTTTATCAAGGCACACAAAGGCCTTCATTGCCATCTTCCCTTCCCTCCTATTTCCACAGCATACTGACATACCTTTATCTCAGGGCATACCAAACACTGTGCACCAGGTGCCTTGTGTTCCAATTTCTTCCCTATAGTGAAGTCCTTTAATACATAATAGGCAATAATCATGAAACAACAACTTTCATTTATTTCACAGAATACATGCCAGCCACTGTGATAAGTGCTTTACAAACTATATCTCATTTAATCTATACCACACCCTAATGAGAATGTAGTATATTTTTAAAGTTTATTTATTTAGTTGAGAGAGACAGAGACAGTGTGAGTTGGGGAGGAGCAGAGAGAGAGGGAGAGAGAGAGAATCAAGCAAGCTCCAGTTCAGAGTCCAACACGGGGCTCAAACTCACAAAACTGTGAGACCATGACCTGAGCCGAACCCAAGAATCGGACACTTAACCAACTGAGCCATGCAGGTGGCCCAAGAATGTAGTATTATTGATACTCATTTGACAGATGGTAAAACTGAGCCCTAGAAGGGTTAAATAACTTGCCTAAGGTTGCACTAATAGGAAGTAGCAGAGTCTGGATACAAATCCAGATCTGTATAACTCTAAAGCCTACATTCTTTCCAATACTTCATCATCTTATTATGTGTTCATTTACAAAAAGCAGGCAAAAAGTTTAAATAGAAGAAATTATCCACATTATAGTTTAAAAAGAAAAAGTAGTCTATTCTGTATCATTTGGAGCCTATTTAGGAGAAATGGTCTTAGATTTTATTTGAAAGGAAGTAAAGTAATTAACTGATTAATATTACCTAAGCAGGAGGAAAGACAATTATCTGTCAGCATTTGGATTAAAAAAAAAAAAAAAAAAAAAAAAAAAAAGATGAGAAGACCTGTAAGTGGCCAAGACCCCACACTGTTTTTCCCACCCTTAGGAAAATGACAGAGTCCCCAAGAGGCAGAAGTTTACATTGCTCTTACATTGAGGGGTATCCAAACTACTTATCCTCAAAATACAGTAATCATCTGACACTACAGATTGGGTTACATTAAACTTTCTTCCTCCGTAGCCTTTAGAAATGAGTACTAGTGAGTAAAAGCCAGGTAACAACTTATGAATACCATGTCTTTTTCATTTTTCAAGGAGGGGGATAAAGCTTTCCCCATAATTTTACTCTCCTTTTCCAGGCCTTCGTATCTCTACTCTGGATTTCCTTCAACTTCCCATGTCACCCCAAGCTGAATAAAGTTCTCTAAATAGTATGCATCTGTCTAAGGCTTACTGATAGTCCTGTAATTTGTTCTGGTTATAACCTAGATGCATTCCTATGAGCCATCAGGTGGTTTTTATTCCTCGTTAACTTGTAGGAATCTCAGGGTTCCCAGATCTCCCAATCTTGACTGCATAGCATCAAAGGTATTAAGATGATTTGGTTTTCCTTTAGGTCCTAAAGAATCCCAAATTTGCCCTTGTGGAACACAGATTTATTTATTTTCACAAGGATATTCTGCTTTGAAATTGGGCTCTCCCCAACTAGCCATCCAACCCAATTTGATGTCAATAAAGAATTTCAGAAAGACTTTTAGTGCTTTCTTATTCAAACTATTGGTCAGCATATCCAAAGCTGATGGTGAAACACTGGTGATAACTCTGCTTAAATGAAATAACTCCCTCAATCAATGAATCCCCACCAGCTATGGTCCAAAATAAACGATATTTTCCAATATCCTAATGATAAAATGTTAATTCATTCAACAAAGAGTTATCGAGCTATTACTATGTGGCAGGAACTGTGCAAGGAACCCAGAGACATACAAATGAAACAACCATTATTTCATGACATGTACGTCAATATGCAGGAAAGCAGGAAAGCTAGAGTCACGCTAAGACATAAGTTTGTATGGGAAGCAATAGGAGACAAAAGAAGGGATCGTAAATTCTGAGAGATTTGGGAAAGTTCTCCCAGAAAAAATAAAACCTTAGTGGAGTCTTGAAAATGAGTAAGTATAAGTCAGGGTGAGATTCCAATTAGAGGAGTAAAGAAAGCCCATACCCTAACTTGTATGAAGCTTGGGAGTTTGCAAAATACTTTGTCAGGCATTGTTTGACTTAATCCCCCAGACACTCCGTAAGGTAAGGATTAGCATAAGGGGTGACTCCTAATTTTAGATGATGAAACTCAGGGCCAAGAGGGTAAATAATTCTTCAGGAGTCTGAGAGTTAATGAACAGCAGGCTGCCCTGAAACCTAACACCCGTGTAACTGAAGGCTCAGCAGCAGTAGCTTGCTGGAGCCAACTTGTACTGGCTCAGGACAGCCAACTGTTAAAGATTCAGGAATTTTGAAAACCTATTGTCAAACTCTTGGAAGCTTTAAATTGGCCAGCATCAGTGGGAGCATTTACACCACAGAAATTGGCATATGCTATAAATCAGGACTTCTTTTTTGTGACAGCCAGTTTACTAGTTTATTTACCAGTATTACTTTGCAGCAAGCTGCCTATATATAAAACTGTAATACTACAGAGGACAGGATTGAAAGCCTTACCCAATTACTTCTCTATGATTTAGAAGCCAATAATTTGAAAGGAATAATCTGACTGACCAGGTTGTTTTAAAAATAATGATCCCACCAAATGAATTTTTATGTGTCAATAATTATTTATGAAATTGCTTACTTATATGCCCAGTTCTAATGAGGAAAAATAAAAGACATAAGACACAGTCTCTACCTGGAAGGATCATTCCAGTGTTTTCATATCTGTAGATATTGACCTGCTGGCTCATTCATTTTTAGGTCATCTGTGTCACTTTTATAAGTTCCAGTTCTACTTTGGCTCTCCTGCAAACAGGTCATCAGCATTTATCTGAGCTTGCAAATAACAGCTAGGAGCTCTGAGATCTTTTATTTATACTTTGGAAAAATCACAGATATTCAAAATAAAAGTATATTTTATCCTCCTCATCCAACATTCTAGGTTAGAAATCTTCAAACCCTGCATATTTTTAAAACTGTTTATTTTAGTAACATCTTCCTGGGTCCCTCCACATTTGATGCAGCATCTTTATTTTCCTACCTTTCTAAAAGTATTGTCTGCCTCAGGTGATCTAGCTTACAAACAATTTTAACGTAATTTTAAATACATAGAACCCCCTGAAATGCAGATAAGTCAAACCAGGCCAATCTCCCAATTAAAGTATCTTGAAAGGAATGTTCAGTCATTTGGAGACCTGTACAATGTACTACATTGTCAATTCACGTCTTCATTTTAAACAACCCCACTTCATACCAGCTTACTGTAGATCTCTTGAAAACTCCACAAGTGGCATACTTGAAATATCAGGCATTTTTCTTTAAAACATCTGGGATTCTCTTCAAGTGCTGGTAACTGAGGTCTATGTGCTGGTGTGTCTATGTGGGTAAGAGATATTTACAGATACTGAATTTGCTTAAAAAAACATCATTTTTGTACCTCTTGCTATAATCTTTGCAAGCTTATGGTGAAGAGATTTTCTTGGAGCTTCTGTTAAGTACATTTTCTATGGTGCCACATATTCCAGTTTTAAGTTTGCTTTAAAAAAAAAAACTTCTCAGAAACATCAGATAATTGATATTCAGTGTCTTTTGTTCCAATTATGTTGCTTTGTTTGCACAATATCATCCAAACTACCGGAAGTCTATTTGTTTCTAGAATTTACTTGGAACACACAACTTGGGAAGAGTTTACTATGAGCCCATTAAAGACCGGCATGGAAACATCCTCATAGTCACCATCAGAGAAGTGGAGACACTCTATTCATTTTTTAATGGCAAATGGATGCAAATCTCAAAACTACAAAGCCAGAGGAAGTCTTTGTCAACACCTGAGGAGCCTACAGCCTTAGACATTTTACTGATAACCATCCAGGTATGCAGTCTTTCAGTTTTCTAATACTGTATATTTAAAGTTCAAACACATTTATTGAGGGGTTAGTGAAATGTACTAAGACCCATTTACAAATGCAGTGATGGAATAGAGAGGGTCCAGAGGCATTTCACTGTTTGTATTCCACACACACGAAAGGTTCAGAAGCTTATTTTTTATTTATCACTCTCCAGATACGTAATTGGCCACGCAATACAAGTGCAGTGAGCACCCTGAAAATGGCCCTGACCAATAAGCCAATGAGAAACATTGAGACAAATGTTTGAGTAGGGGTCTACAGGTAATATAATCAAAACATTAACACCTAAAGGGACTATAATAATACATTGCTAGACCGTGTGTGTGTGTGTGTGTGTGTGTGTATAAAACACTATGAACAAAAACACTCTTACACACACTTACTTGTGTGTTCCTTCTAATATTCCTCTGGGTCAGGCAGGCATGATTAAATCCATTTTAGGAATGAAATAACCGAGGCTCAAAGAGATTCTATGACATAACGACCACACAGAGAGGCAGGTCTAGTGAAGCTAATGTAGCCTCAGCATATTCAGCTCTTCACTTGCATTAGCCCCTATCCACACCACCACACTCCTCAGGTGTTCTTACGTGAGCATGGGCTTCACGCTGTTTCCCTTCCCTCCTTCCTTCCTTTCCTTCCTTCCCTTCTTCCTTCCTGGCAGGGATCCTAACAACTTCATATCCACAGTTTTGTATTCTTCTCATTAAAGAAGGCACGGAAAATTGTATTCGCTTTAGTCCCCACAAAACTTGGGTTTGCTCCTGGGCATACAGCTAGAAAGTGTCAGGACTGAAACTTAAACTCAGATCTTCTGGCTGGAATCAGGCTTCTTTCTGCTACATTCTGCCACATCCTGGGGCAGGAGTTAGGATTTTAGTCATGAGGGATTGGAGATCAAATAAAGGATGAAAGATTCACCTGAGAACTGAATAGCCACCAAAATGCAAAATTCAGGCAGCTCTGATCAAGACTCAGGCTGCATGGCATAACTGGGATACAAAGTACATCTTCTGCTCCTGAGTCCAGCACTCTCTCCACACCACCACACTCCTCAGGTGTTCTTACGTGAGCATGGGCTTCACGCTGTTTCCCTTCCCTCCTTCCTTCCTTTCCTTCCTTCCCTTCTTCCTTCCCTTTCCTTTCCTTTTTTAAACCCAGTCATGGGGATGAGTCTGATAGTACTCTCCAGTTAGGCAGACAAGCTGGCAGAAACAGCTACCTTAAATTGAGGTCTGGCATATATCCACAAGACAGCCAGTCCAGAGTAATGGGAAAGAAAGGGCTCAGTCCCACATAAACAAGCCAAACCCAACCCTTGATGCCAGTAGCCGTTCATGATCACCCTAAAAAACTAAGCCACCAGCCCACTAACTTACTTTAGTTCCCCACTGAGGAGTGGTTGATAGAATAATCTCACCTCTCCATTCCTTGCACTAACCCAAACCAGAATGGAGTCCAGTGTAGCAAAGGTAAGCTAATTGGTCAAAGCCAATACCTCTGGCTTTGATTTTATGGAATTTGGGTTCATATGAAATTGATAGAGGGTGTGTGTGTGTGCATGCGTGGGTGTGTGTGTGTATGTGTGTGTGTGTGGGTGTGGGTGTGGGTGTGTATGTAGGAGGTGGGGGCAGGGAACATAGACACTATTCGTGGCTCCCCTCTTCACCCTTTATAAGCAAGTGCTAAAAGAAACATTTAAAAAAATCACAATAAATTGAGCTTTTACAGGGTGACTAATACACTAATCCCCTATAGGGATAAACTGGGGTCTGGGCTACCTTTGCTCCTAGAAACACAGCACAGGCCCCAGCATGATATAATACCTGGTTTCTCCTAGACTTATTACATTAAAAATGTGTTACAGGTGCAGAAAAATTCCAATCTGGCAAAAGGTTGTTAGAAAAGGAGACCAAAAATAGAGGCAAGATCAGGTTTCCACACAGATCCAAGTGGAAAATTTACCCCCGCTGACTGGCACATTTCTGCTTGATGTCATTCCCACCCACCCCCACTCTCCTTCTCCTCCTCCTACTTCTTCTCTCTCCCCTCCTTCCCAATCAGGTCTTACACTACAGAGGAAATAGGGGATAAAACTACTAGGGCTGGTATCCAGTCACTCCTGGACTTTAATTATGTCAGGAGTTGGCCCCAGCAACTCAACATGAAAGTAGTGACAAGTCTTGGTGTTTGCCCAAAGCAGGCGGGGTACTTCCCACAATTCTGGGCCACAAACCACTCTCTTTTCTCATGGTCAGTTGAGTGATGACCACTAGGCTTGGGGCTTCTTTCTGTTAGATCACAACACATATTGAGGCACCAGTTTGGAATATAGCACACGAGGGTGTGCTTCCTGACTCCACCTTGTCTAGTGATGTGACTAAGGCAAGATACTTCATTTCTGACCTCTTGTGTTTCCTCCCCTTCTTCCTTCAGCAAGAAGCCCTACTTCATAGGGTTCCAAGGAAGATTAAATGAGTTAATATGTAGAGCATTAGAGAGTGGCACAAAGTGAGCACTCAATAAACGTTAGTGATTGTTATTATTTCTCTACAAACAATTCTAGGCCTCCTCGGGAGGTATCTAGGCCATCTCCTCCCATCCCTACCTTCCCATAAGACCCTGGTACTGGCTCAATCATCTGCTGGGGCATTGCACCACCACCTCTACATTTCATAAGAACTAAGGAAAAGTTGTATAAAAACTGTATGGTCTGCAATGCGGTTTTCAAAACAGGTAAGGGCTTTAAGAAACTCTGGGTCTATAATCTACTAATCCCTAGGGCCCCGGGGAAACTCCAGGGTCTAACCCTCTCAAATTCTTGACCCTCTCAAGTCCCAGACCTTCATTATGGGCCTTTCTCATATCTAGAAGAAAGAGAGAAATCCTTCACACACCTGTCTGGGAAGGATAAGAGAGTTACTGCGGACAAATTAGAGTCCCTCTGAGCAAACTAATTGGCAGTGAGAGTACTTCCAACAGGGAGGACCCTCTCAGGTGCTGAGTTACCCAGACATTGATCTCCAGGGTCACCTTAATAACTGGAAACTTCACAGGTGAACTTTTCTTTGAAGCTTAATCTTTCACACTTGCACTACATTTTCAAGTTTCTAACACTCTGTTACATCTATAATATCATTTGATCTTCATGAAAACCCAGTGAGATTGAGTGGGTAATTTCATTGTGTCTCATTCACAGATGAAGCTATGGATTTCAGGGAAATAATTCCTTAGGGTCATATTAGCAAAAAAGCAGCATAGGAGAAACTAGGGCCCAAATCTTCTGACACCTGGTCAGGTACCTTTCCCATTTTCCCAAGCCGCTTTACATGCCCTCCCCCTCCTTTTCTCTGTATCCTTCAAAAAAAAAAAAAAAAAAAGTGTCATCCTAGAGAGGATGTGCTAAAGTTTGCCTTCTGGCCCCTCCCAGCTCTGCTTTCCTTCTCCTTCTCCTTCGGCATTCCTGTCACCCTGTGTCTTCTCAAACCTGCAATACCCAGGACCTACTACTTCTTCTGCCCTTTTCTGTTGTTGTTTCTTTTTTCCAGTACATTCCTGCTCTTTCTACCCCCAAGCAGCCCCTAACATGGGGATCAAAAACTACAGGAATCAGGAAGATGAATGAAAATGAGCCAACTGAGCTGCACATGAGAAACAATTAGGTTCACACAAAAACTTGTTTATCAGTGTTCATAACAGAAAAAGAGTGGAAACAACCAAATGTAATGACTGATGAATGGATAACAAAAGTGATATCCATATAATGGAATATTATTCCGCCATAAAAATGAGTGAAGTACTGATCCTTGCTGCAAAGTGGATGAACCTTGAGATCAAACATCATGCTAAGTGAAAGAAGCCAGACACAAAATGCCACATATTGTATGATTCCATTTATATGAAATGCCCAGAATATGCAAATCCACAAAGACAGAAAGTAGATGAGTGGTTCTAGGGGTAGAGGGAGGAGGGATGACAGCTAATGAATGCAAGTGATGGAGTGATGAAAATGTTCGGGAATTAGGTAGTGCTGAGAGCAGCACAAGCTTGTGAACACAGGAAAAAACACAGAATCTCGCACTTTAAAAGGGTGAATCTCAATTTTAAAAAAAGGAGCAAGTGGAAGTAACAGAGACTACAATAATCTGGAGGGCCCTTGTGCCATGGAAAGAACAGCCCATTCAGCCACAGCCAACTGCAGTGGAAAAAAGTGGTCCCAATGTTGAATGTTTTCCCATTTTTAAAGAGAAGTTAAAAATCTAGAGTTTTGGATAAAATATCCTTATTTTTAAAAGTTAGGAAATAATTTAGAAAATTTAAATTCTTTGCAAACCCTATAATCTTGGGCCCACAAATACCTGGGCCACCATTTTCTGAACTTTGCTGTCCCTGGTCAATTCAGTTTCCATCCCCTGTGCAAAACTAAAGCCCTGTGGTTACTGGAAAAGCATGTCATTCCTCTAACAAACTCTTAGGACACCTGGTCAATGGAGGGCAGTTGGATATACCCTTCCTGGTCACTGAACCAGCACAGCACATTCTCTCCCTGAGGCCCAGCTCCACACTCCACTACCTCTGGGCCTCTCACTTCATATTTAATAAACATTTTTTCAGCACCAACTAGGTGCCAGGAACTCTTCTAGGTGCTATAGGAAAAACAAATGAATAAGTCAAGGTCCCTGCTCTCAAGGAGTTCAGTCAAGGGAGGGAGACAGACTTGTAAACAAATCAAGGTAATACAAGGCAGAATTAAACCAGAGCCTGATAGCAGTACAAACAGCGTACTATGGGAGCACAGACAAAGCAGCTATTAATTCTCCCTGGAAATATCAGGGAAGGCGTTGTAGAAGAGGTGACATTTGGCTAAGCCATGAAGGGTAAATTAAGTTCACCAGGTGGAGAAAAAAAAGAGAGAGAGAGGGTAGGGAGGAAGGAGGAGAGAAGGAGGGAGAAGAAGAGGAGGGAGAGAAAAAGGGAAGAAGCAAGGGGGAGAGAGAAGAAGGAAGGAGGAAGGAAGAACTCAAAGAGAGATTTAAATTAAATAGAGGGCATGGTAAAGAAATGAGGCTGAAGGTAGAAAAGGAGATCTAACCCTCCCTTGGGTCCACAATGGACCTTATACAACCTGATCATACAGAGTTAGAAAAACTTGCTACATGTCTTTCTCACACACTGACATTTGAGTTCCATGAAGGGAAGGATCACATCTTATTCATCCTGATGTCATTAATATTCTAGCATGATACCTGACACATAGTAGGTGCCCAATAAAAGTTGGTAGAATTAGTGAACTCATGAACCAACAAAGAACCAAAGAACAGCGATTAGGACATGTTGGAGAGAGGAAAAAGCAATCCCTTTCGGCTGGATATAAGACACACAAAAGGACTATAATGGAAGTAAAGGCTAGAAATACAAGTTAGAAGTAAAATCAGCTAATATACAAGCCCACAGGCATTTGATTTGGTTTAGAAAGCTTTCTAATTATGCAAATGGGACAATTTCTTTCTCTTCCCATACATTTCTCAAGCTCTAAAAACATTCTAATGAAGGATAAATGACTAGTAAAGGCAGGAAAACAGATGCTCAATAGTAGATGCTCAGTAATCGTCTTTTAAAACAATGAATGAAAAGAGTAAATTACACCACCTAAGAATGGTGGTAGTTTTTACATAACCACAGTATGTTCCTAGCTCTCATTCTATTTGTGGTTAGTGCTCACCCCCACATGTGTGTAAGAGAAAACTCTTCTTATACACATCCTATATTTGTACTTTTGGGTTTGGGTCTTTACAAGCACATTTTCTTATTAAGTTTCAACCCTAATTATTTTTCCAATGCATAGGCTCATTCAAAGCTTTATTACTATTTTCTTGAAACTCAAAACCATAACAAATTTGGGACCTGCAATTTTGATGCACACATTCTTCGTTTCTTGGTCTGGAACATCAATAAATAAGCTAAAGAGATGGGCCCTCAGGACCAGTCCCTACTGGGCCATCACTCAATATGTCTACCATTCCCACACCATCTCCATCCACAAATCTTCAACCTAGAGAGTCAGCTTATTAAAGTAATGTCAAGATTCTACTTTTCCCAGATTATCTAGTGAAAAAGATTACTGGAGACTTCTCCCTGGTCTATGGATCCTGTTCTTTTGCTGTTAGAAATTAAAGTTGTCTGTATGATTTGCCCTTCACAAAACCACACGGACTCCTGTTTAGTGCCTCAGGATTTCCTGGGTGACTGAAAATTGATTATTTGATGGTTCTTTCTCATTTTCCCCAAAGATCAATAAGTTGGAGGTCTTTAATTACTGAGGTCATCTTGTGTTTCTCCCCTTTCTATTTCAAAGACAGGCATATTTGCCCTTTTCTAGTCTTTGGGGACTTTTCTATTTCTCTGCCACTTCTCAAAAATAATGACCTGTGGGTTTATGGCTGGGCACATCTGCTTGTATAGCAAGTATCCCTAGGGTGCATATCATCAAATTCTACTGATCTGAATACTTCCATTTTTCCCTTCTCTCATTACCTTCTCTCACTCATTGCTCTCTGATTACCTGTTCGTTTCTCAAAATTTCACTTTGACTGAACTTCCTCCAGTCAACTACCTGTGATCTTTTCTAAAGAGATATGATAGAAGACATCAGAAAGTTCTGCCTAATCCATCTCTTGATATTAATAAAATCCCTTCTTTCTTGATCACAAAAATCCAATATTTTCTAGTCTTTTTTTTTTTTTTTTTTTTGCCAAATACCATAAAAGTTCCTTAGCCTTTGCTTTTCTGTACCTGCTAGTTATGCCTTCCTCCCAATTGTGACCATTCTTATTTTGTCCCTCTTCTGCTATTCTCCTATGTTCTGGCTTAGGGAACTGTCCTGACTTCCATGTGCTGTGTATCTATTATATACAGCAATAGCACTGAGTACTAAGGACACAAAGCAATAAAAAACATAGCCTTGCCATTAAATTCATAGTCTGGTTCAAGAAAAGAACATAAAAGAAGAAAAAATATAAGTACTCCTTCCTCAGTATGCCTCCATTGCTTCTATTGTTAAACTGATTTCAGAATACTGTGATCATTTGTTTACTCATCTGTTTTTCTCAACCTCTTCAAAAGTAAAGATCACATGATGTTCCCCTGACACCCCACTGTCTCCTGCAGTGCCTGGAACTCAATAAGTTTGATAAAGGATGATACAGAGGAGACAATAACACAATAGTATAGGGGAGCCTAGGTGGCTCAGTCAGTTAAGCATCCGAATTTGGCTCAGGTCGTGATCTCACAGTTTGTGAGTTTGAGCCCCGTGTCAGGCTCTATGCTAACAGCTCAGAGCCTGGAGCCTACTTTAGATTCTGTGTCTCCCTCTCTCTCTGCCCCTCCCCAACTCACGTTCTGTCTCTCTCCCTCTCAAAAATAAACAAACATTTAAAAAAAATACACAATACTGTATGTTAGATGTTGCAGATGGTTAATTCTACGGAGGAGGGATTACTTCTTCAGAGTCTGCAGGTCAAAGAAGCCCTCTCTGTTCCGTATAGAATTCCGCACAAGTTTATATGCTTGGTTTTCTCTTCCTTTTAATATTCCCTGCATTTCATGGTAAGGTTGGTTCCTTCTTTTTACTCCCTTTGAAAAGAAAACTAAACTCTAGCCTATAGGAATTCTTCCCTGACTCACCACTCCTGTGTTTCAGTTTCCCCACTGCCCAAATGCTTAAAAAGGTCTTACCTACTGATACATATTTCTAATTGTTCATTATCCGAGTTCCTGCAGTTGTATAGGGAAGCAAAAGTCACAACCAAAATAGTTCACTGGAGAGTTGACCACATATAAAATAAGACTGCATTCAAACATCCTTCTGTGCTTAACCAGGCTCGTACTTGCTGTTGCACCAGAAACTTCAGTCTCTGCTGCCTGTGGAATAAAGTGATGTGAAAATACAATGCAAATTCAAGGCAAATCTATTACAAGGTGAATCTTAAAATCTTATAAAAGATGCAGAATTTCGTGAAGCTGATGAAGATGATGTGGAGATCTAATCAAATTACAGCCAAAGCTGTTGACAATTAAGAATCTAGCAGGGGTGGGCCAGTTAACAATTGAAGAACACAAAACAAAGGAACTTATGAGAATGACCTGAATATCCACATTTTTTAAATGCCAGGGGGAAAAATATGAAGACTTCAAATATTCTTGCAAAAATACCCTCTTCATTATCACACTGTGAAAGTCACATATGAGGAATAGCATTTCAGCTATCATACAATTTAGTCTAAAAAATAAAGCCAAAAAAAAAAAAAAAAAAAAGAATCAATACTTGATTCTTCCTTCATCCTCATGAATTAATGAATAATTGTAACTACAACTTAAGTGATAATAATACAAGATAAATAAATCTGGGGCTATTGCTTTTTGTTTCATTTTTCAAGATAAAGAACCAACCAAATCTTTGTTTTTCTACTTACTATATAAAGTTTTGGTCCTATTTTAAATGGTGTCATTTAAAAGAGACTTTTCCTAGATACCAATTATTCTGAAATAATGAGGCTTCGTGTACTGCTTTGTCAGCTTCTACACTTGCAAATTTCTGTTTTCCTACTGCTAAACAACAAGCCCTGAGAGGACAGAAATTAGGAATTCTAGTTTTCTAGTTACCCGTTCCCAATCACAACCCACACACCTAGCCCAGCCCAGGAAATAAGGAAATAGCATGCAGGCAGGCTATATTAATGACTAATTACCTGACTTGGAGGATAATCCAAGGTAATCCTAAAGGTAAGATTGGCTGTACCACCAATATGTCCCCAATATCCACAGTGGTATCCAAGGCTTCTATCCTAATAACTTAGCTACAGCTCCTTTAATTTATGACATGGTGCACCTATGAAAGGAAAAGGTTTTGAGGTTGCCATTTCTTAAAATAAGTATATATATATATATATATATATATATATATATATGTGTGTGTGTGTGTGTGTGTGTGTGTGTGTGTGTGTGTTTATTCTTGCAAGAGAGGGAAGGAGGGGGGGAGAGGGAGAGGGGAAGGGAGGGAGAGAGAGAGAGAGAGAGAGAGAGAGAGAGAATCTGAAACAGGCTTCCGGCCCTGAGCTGTCAGCACAGAGCCCAATGTGGGGCTCAAACTCATGAGCTGTGAGATCATGACCTGAGCCGAGGTCGGACGCTTAAGGAACTGAGCCACCCAGGTGCCCCTTGAGGTTGCCTTTTCAAGGTGTTTTATGTGTTGTTTTGTTTTTCACCCTACAGGATATTCTCTCTTATCACAAAAGGAGTCATCAGCGTCTCTCTCCTGGATTATATCTGGGTTATCTAAAGCTGTGTAGCTCTGTGGATCAGATCAAAGTCCTAGTTACCCAAAAGTTGCCCAACATTCTCTGCCACGTGAAGATCCGTGAAAACAATAACATTTCCAAGTAAGTTGTGAGGAGTCTGGGTTTTCCTTGTGATGAAACAGTGGCTCAAATGATGGGTTTGATGTGTCAGGAGAAAAGTGACCCAGTGTAGTTTCTGCAGTGAGATGTCCCCAGGTGCCAGCACACCGGGGCAGAAGCAGAGCTGTATTTTAACATTAGGATAAGGAGGGTTTGTGGTATTGGTTGGTGGAAGGAGTGACCCAATTGAAGGAGGGGCAAACTCCTTTCACTTTCCTCTCTATATTATTCATGGTGCAACCACTGACACTCAACTGGTTAATGAATAGATGCCCTTTTCTTTCAACATTTTTATTTCCAGTATCTTTTCTTCACAACTTAATAAGTCATTTTTTAAAAATATATATATATCAATTGTGGAAATGGGTTCTGGTAGAGCAATTGATTTCCCTTTAAAGAATCCCCCTGCCCTCATTCTCCCCATCCCTGGCCCTCTGGCCTTAGGACTATGTATGTTTCCTGTACTCTTTATGGTTCTCTAAAGAAGAAAAGAAGTAACAAGGCCTGTGCTTCTGGAAACTGCTCTATGGTTTGGCATTATGGTGAATTACCCTGTTAGCTTTCGGAAAGTTGCCCAATCTTGGTAATCTGGCTCAGATTTACAACTAGCCCTCCAGCAGGCCTCTGAAAGTCTACTATAATGAACTGAATTGTGCCCAACCTAAAAAAAGAAAAAAGAAAAAAAAAAGTAAAGAATAGATAAGAAAACAACTCTCCAGGGATCCTTAGGCTTTAGAATACAAATTAGATGCCCAGATTCTAGTTATACCTATGGATTTGCTTAACCAAAAGAGATTCCTAACTTGGGTCATTTAAAATTTGGTCCATAAGGTGGCAAGAGCTTATTAACTATAGTGTCTCATGATGTTTTTTAAATACTATTTGATGACAGTGAAGGAAATAATGATGACCTCTTCAAAAACTCACTAGCTGCCATATTCTCATCTTTCACTTATCAACCACACCTAGACTTTAAGTCTGCCATCTGGTGGTCACTTCTACAATCAACTTTGGTTATCTTATCAGTCCCTCCCAAGAGGTTACATGGCTCATTTGTGGGTTGACTCAGCAATGGTTACTTTCATCCATTTGCTAGATTTGTGTCTTAAAGGTTTAGACTCTATCTTTTCGTGGTTATACCAACTAATTTCTCCTTGACAAGGATCCAAGTTTAATTTTTACAAAAGATTCCAGTAGCCTTCACTCTTGCCAGTTCCATTTCTCTCATCCTTATAGACTAAACTGCTTAGTTAGTGGTAGATGTTTCATGGTATTCCTACTGGTAATTTATTCTCTAATTTTATTACAGATGCTATTTTAGCAATGTGCTCCTTTAGGTTTTGTGAATGTTTGTGCCAGTCAGAACCCCCTCATTTAGTTCAATATCAGTGATGGGAGAAAAGAAATTAACTCCCAAGCAGGTTCTCAAAGATTTCAATTATTTGTGGAGCCAACCGCACACCCAGATTGAAGTAGGATTTAATTTTTATTTTGTTTCTCTTATTGGGACAATACGGTAGATTTTCCATAGTATTTTCCAGTGTGGGAATTGAAATGAAACAGAGATCTTGAAAACAGACACTTTTCCAAGAGGATAGTTGGTTAAAAGAGATTGTTTTCTGATGAAAAGCTCATGTCACAATCGATTTCATTTTCTGACACACAGATTGGAGCCCAGGCTGGTAAACCCACTGGGGAGAGCCCTCAGAGGGTTTTCACACGAGTGGGAACATATGTTAGCACCTCCTCTCTTTCCGTCCCCAGAGAGGAGGGCTTTCCTTTCCTCTCTGGCCTGCTCCTGAGTGCATACTGCTGCTCCCTGCAGAGTTAGAAAGAGGAGAAACTGGGCCAAATGAACGTGTTTAGAGACTTGTGCTGGAATACCTGTGGAAACAATGTTCCAAGGAGGCATTTACCTTGATCTTTTCAAGCTCCTCTTGAAGAGCGGCCTTTGGGGGACAAACCAGATGTGTTTTCTCCCACCATCATTCTTTTCCTTGCCATTCTGCATGACATTTGGAAAAGTTCATTAGGAAGGATTACAGAGCACACAGAATAAAGACACAGATGACTAGTTTGAAAGGAGGATGGAAGCAGTGATGTGTGTCCCCTGGTTCCTTTTATTGGAATTGTCTGGTGTTCCTGTTTGTGATTCTCCTCAAGCTCTTGGAAGGGGAAAGAAACCAAAATAGTCCCCACGATTACAACAGGCCGGGGTTGAAATGTGCCATGTGGTTTGTTGGCTGAGTTGGACCAGAGTCCTGTGGTTACCCAACTGCTGAATTAACCAGCAGATGCCCCTGTGGTAAAATGCAGGGTCTTAGAACTCACAGAGGATCTTCAGGGAAAGAAAAATGAAGACAGTCAGGAAATTATTAGCAAATATTTCAAAGCTCCAATCTCAAAAACTGACTGATACAAATTAGACCTGCTGTTCTGAGGTATATGTGGTTTGATAGGTGAACTAAGCTTATATTAGAAAAAAAGCTCATTTTAAACTCCATTTGGGTGGCAAAAAGTTCAAATTTTATGAATTGTATTGAGTTTTAACCACCAAAAATTGGTTATCTGGGTTCTGGACATATACACTAAAAATGTTCTGAGCTGTGTTCTGAACTTTTGTTATATTTCTAATTTTAACTTGACTCAACATACAGAGAGGAGTGGGAATGGGTCCAAAAGCTTTCTGGCTCTGAATCTATGGAAAGTGTGGATCATACTTCTGACTGCCCCATGCAATTGTTCTTCTACGAGCTCCAGATGGCAGTGAAAGCTCTCCTTAAGCAGATCAATATACCTCTACACCAGGTACTAGTCTTTACCATTTTTATCTTCTTTTCATAGCTGATGGAAACTGCATTGTGGTATAAAACTAAGAGGTTAAAAAAAAAAACTGATATGTTTGTTTTCATTGATTTAAATACCACTTTGCACATGTTGCACACTTTGATGCCTACAAATGGACACACACTGTACTTCTGCCCCTTTTCTGTATCTCCTCCATATTGACCTCTTCCAAGGCTCTGGACCCAGCATTATTGTGGTCTGGTCAAGCAAGGAAAAATCACTGGCTAGCCCACCTTGAAAAGACACCAAGTCTCAGCTTCAGGATAGCACAAGTCAAGGAGAACATGTAAATAAGTGCATAGTTAGATGTATAAATGATTTGTCTAAGAACATCAGACTAGTGGTAGTATAATCTAATAGCAATGGCAAGGGTATGCCATGCTGTCTTTTCACAAACAGAAAATGTACCGTCAAAATTATTGTCGTATTCAAATTGAAATGTGCAAATCTAACCTTCACTAATAAGCAACTTCAAGAAAAAACTGTTGGCACAGAAGAGAATAGTAAAAGTTTATTAGGCTCTGTCTAGTAAGTTAACATGATGTAGCATTAGGTTGAATTCTTTTCTCTTTTTTTTCTTTTTGGCCTAGGTTCACCATCTCCCCCTACCCAGTGCGCGCACGCGCGCGCGCACACACACACACACACACACACACACACATCAACCATGTTTAGCCTATAAAATAGGAAGACCATCATAGGAGTGACCGGCTCTCTTAAATAACAGAGCAACAACCCAGACTTGGCCTCCGACCCATGGACACAGGGACATAGATTAGAGACTCCAAGTGTTCTTCTATTGGGGTACTGCTCTGATTATAAGTCAGTACTGCAAGGTTAGTTCAAAATAGCGAACATGATGAAGAATAAATTGCACAAGATGCTATAAAGGCACTAGGGGAGCAACTGGATTATTCCAGGGGTGGCCGTGTACTCAGGAGGGGAAAAAAAAAATACCAGCTCTACTTGTGACAGTAGATACTATTAAAGGGTTTCTTGAGCTTAGCAGGTTCGAAGCAGCTCATATTTCATTGGTGACTCTTGGGCTACATACACATGTTGGGAGAGGGCTGCCTAACTGCCTAAGAGTGCACACAACATTTTTTTTTTTTTTTGGATACTTGTAAAATTTTTTCAGCCCTTGGCCAGAAACTACATTTTTCCCCCTTAACCAACTTAAATTGAAACTAGTAGATTTTTAATTCAATCCATTTTTGTTGCTTCATGTAATTATATTCATCATTTTGAAAAGCCCACAGAATGCAATCATTTTCTGCTTTTATAAGAAGCATAAATGTTGTTTTCAGAGTTTATGTGGAACATTACTGCCTTAAATCTTGATTTTATATAGCATTATTAAATGGGCTGAACCCTAATATTTATGTTGTATAAAAATTCCAAGCTTGAAGTCGTGTAATTTTGTTAGATGTTTTATGCCAGTTTGGTGTTGTTTATGTAAGTGCCATGTTGTAACTCTCCTATTTTTCCTCCGCGCGTGTCCCTCTGCAGGCAAGGAACTTCCGCCTCTACACACAGGAGGTGTTGGAAATGGGTCACAATGTGTCCTTTCTTCTCCTGCTCCCTGCCTCAGACGACGTCTGTACAGCCCCAGGACAGAATAATCCTTACACCCCACACTCAGGGTTTCTTAACCTCCCTCTTCAGATGTTTGAACTTGGTATAGTAGCTTGTTTCACCTAGAAATATTAACCCAGCCTCCTTATAATAAAATCACAAAGTTATATCTGTTCCCCTTGTCCCAGTGGAGGGTCAATAAATCACATGATGGCTTTGGCAACAACCCTTCCTAGAACTGTGTACAAGTCTGAGAGAGAGCAAAGCTCCAAGACTATGTGCCGGAGCAATAATTATTGAAACCTAGGTAAGGCCCATTGGAGAGGAGGGGGTTCTAAACAGAGTGTTCAGTTATCAGGCTGCAGTTCTTGCCTTCCCTTTGCTTTCTTAAAACACAAATATTAAGAACTGATGTTTTCATGAAAAGCACTGCCCCTCCCTCCTTCCCTCCCTCCCTCTCTCTCTCATCTCCAACTGGGAAAAAAAATGGTGAAATTAAAATATAAAGTGTGTATCACTCTGAAGGGAAAAAAAGTCAATTAGTGCTAATTTATTAAATAGACTCTAATATTAAATAGGCTCTAAATTTCTAGCAGACCATTTGAAAAAAAATTGACAGGGTCTCCCAGGATGCAATATTGTGATTATAATGTGGAATTCTGAATGATGGAAGATCTTATCCTGACTTTCAAAAATGAATAGCCTGGGCCCCAGTTTCTCTAGTTTTACAGAGACCCCTGCTGCCCACTGAGAATGTGAATAGGGAGGCTTTGTCTCTTCCCCATGCTTCATCTTATAACAGACCAATAAGAGGCAATTAGCAAGAATTCCGTCAGTTCAGATGAATTGTAGGATTTGTGGGGGGTGAGTGGCTGCATGGGTAGAATGGAGGCACACACACTTTGGATTGCTCCCGAGCCACCAGATTTAGCAGCAGACAGGGCAACTGCCATTCTGAGACCTGGGCATCTGAATCTGAATTTATCCCTTGAGGATAAATGGATTAAGCCTCTCTGTTTCCCTTGCTCTGAGCAGGTCAGATGCCAAAAAGCTAGAATAGCAATTATTATTTTCCAGAAGAGGAAGAATTATTAAGAGAAGCCTGAATCTGATTTGCAGACCGGGACTTGAGAGTCCTGGGTCCCCTATTGTGTGACACTGGCAATCACTTAACCTTTCTGCACCTTTTCTCTGTCAAATGATTAATAACATTGGCCATGCCACTCTCAAGAGGCCTGGATGTGAATATGACCCCATCCAATGAGTTCCCCACCCAAAGAACATTATTAGTCCATGACATGACTGCACTGCTGTTACAAAATATAGTTTGGGTCATGGTATTTCATTTCAAGTCAATAAATATATATTAGATACCTATTGTGGAGATTCAGAGATGAGTAGGACAAAGGCTCTGCCTGCAAGGGGCTTTCAGTACAGTGGTAGGGAGTAAAATAAGGATACAAATTACTATTAAATGAGGTAGGATATGCCAAAATCGTAAGTATTAAGTGATATTGAAAAAAGAAAAGAAAACACATTTTTCTCAAATACTGTAGCAGAAAGCCACCTTGGAGGACAGGATATCTGACGTGGGTGTTAAAGAACGGACAAGATGTTAATAAACATGGACAATAGGAAAAGCTTTCTTGTCAGGGGGAGCAGAATGAGCAAAGACATGGAACAGAAGATCTCAGAAAGAGTCAGGAAAGGAACAAGTGGTCCGGTTTGGCTAGATCAGAGAAATGATGTGAGGAAATAGTGGACATAGAGGTATGGGCAAGTCATGGCCATATAGGGCAGTATCTTAAGAGTCAGGCTGAGGAATCTGTTTAAAATGGATCAAGAGCAGGGTTGGTGGATAGTTCAGGAGTTATTATAATAGTCCAATAGTAGGGTAGAAACAAAACCCCCCAAAAAGGAAACAAATACAGATTAAGAAACATCAGGAGTAATACACAAGATTGAGCAACTGTTTGAATGAGAAAAGGTGAAATCTACAGACTTCTAGTACTCTCATGGCTTTCAGCCTCAAAGACTGTGAGCATACTGCTGCCATTATCCACAGTAAGGAAATCAGAGAGGAAATGGCTGGGGGAAGAAAATGATGCTTTTAGCTCTGTCTTGAATGCGAAGTGTGAATTCATCCAAGCGGACATGTCCAATTGGCAGTAAAATGCAAGAGAGCAAGTTGGGTACTAAACAGAAATTTGGCCAGTGTCTATTAATAACAGCTGATGCCATGAAAGTTAATGATTTCCAGGGGACAGATCATTGACAGAGAAAAGACCTAAGGAAATACTTCAATGGAGAGCTAACTGAGAGTCCATTCTGTGTGAAATGGTCATCATTGTTCCATGATTACAAGCAAAAACGCTCATTGGTCTTCACAGTGACAATCAATGATTTCAGATCACTCATAATAGTGTAGGACTCCCAAGACCCTGGAGGATCGACCCTCAAAGTGTCCTCTCTATCCTGCCTTCTGGGAGGCTCAAGCACTTTTCCTGGGCAGCCACACTTTGTCCTACTGCTGTTACTCTCTACAATATCCTCTCTCCACTCATTTGTTCATTAATTCAGTAAATATTTACTAAGTAACTTACCATGTGTCAGGCACTAGTCCAGGTACTAAAGAATCTGTGATGAACAAACTCCCCATGAAGCAGACATTCTCGTGGAGGAGAAAAACAGTAAACAATTGAACAATCACTACTGTACATGTCAGACAGTTGTGAGGGCTATAATGAAAAACAAATTAGGGTAAGGGGCTTGAGTGAAGTGACCGGAGCTATGGTTTTGTACAGGATGACCTGGGAAGGTCTCTCTATAGAAGAAACATGTGAGGAGGGACCGGAGGTTTCCATACAGTGGGAAGGACAAGTGCAAAGGCTTTAAAGTAAGAGTGTGCTTGGCTAAAAGATCAGCGTAGGTGGTGGAGTGTACCAAGCAAAGAGCAACAAAGACAGGAAATGAGATCAGAGAGTGAATGGCTAGATCATGCAGGGTCCTACAGGCCATGATAAGACCTTTGGATTATCCATGATAACTCTGGATTGTACTTTAAGTGTGCTGGAAGTCCACAAGAGAATTTTGAACAGCAGAGTAACATATTAGAAGCTCTGCAAAATCTGGTAGCCCCCCACAAAATAATAATAATAATTAATAATAATAATAATAATAATAATAATGGAAACTAAAAAGCTTAACTTTGTTTAACCCAGCAGTTTCCAAATTGACCATGATTGGAACAATTTTTGGTGTGGCACTTACAAAAAACTAAGAAAACACACTTTAGGATATGATGCTCTAGACCACTGCTTCCCAAACTTTAATGTGCGTAAGAATCACTTGGAGAGCATGTGAAAAGAGACCTGGAGTCCCACCCCAGAGATGCTGGGACGGGGACTAGAGAATTTGTTTTTCTAACAAGCTCTCCGCTGATACTGTGCTGATACAATCCATGGACCACACTTGAAGTAGTATTGCCTAGAACACAGAGAAAAAGACATTTGAGGAATTTACAGAACTAGAGATGTAGTTATCATAGTATCATAGAATCCAAGAGGACCTATCTCTTTGACATATCTTACCTCTTCTTAATACTAAAAACAATATGACTGTAAGATACTATTCTTCATCTATGAAAGCCAAGCCATAGATCAAAGCCTGGGTCTCAGTAGTTCCTGACTTTAAAATGTTTTTTTTCCTAGAATAAAATATACCTTCATATTCTCCTGGTCCTCCTTCATTACCATACCATTGGTGATCCAACTGATTAATGAGAACAATATAAGTTTCCAGAAAAGATCACCTGACTGGGCTTGGTTCCACTGACATACATAATTCTATTAGTCTTTTCTAGAGACCAGGAGGAAATGTTGCCAGTAACAGGAAATTAACACACACTAGTACAATGTCTATTATACTTCAGCACCACTAGCAACAATTTTTAAAATATTTTTCAGCCTTAGTAAGAACCATGACAGACTCTATCTTATCCCCAAAAGCAATCAAAGCTTTCCACAAGAAAATTATCATACTTCTTCTATTAGACTTTAGCCCACTAAGCATTTAATAACAATTTCTATAGGAACTTCTAAGAGCTTGCTATATAGTGGGCCTAAGCCCTCAAGAAAGATGCTAAGCAATTTTTACTTGTTTTTTACAAGTAGGGACTTCTGTCTTCCATTGATAGGTCCATAGTAAAAGATCAACAGACACACTAAGCACTTCTGAGAAAGAGAACGTTACTGAAAATTCAATCAGAACTCAGAAAATCGTAAGAACACAGGAATTTTAATGAAACTTGAAAAGGTGCAAGTTACTGGCACAGGTAAATTATAAAAAAGTTTACACTGTATTTCCGTTTGACTTGTACAAGTCACCCCTGTCCCAACAAAAGGATATGAGATTTGGCAAAGTGACCACGTTCCTGACAGCAGCCTGAGTGATCACAGATAACTTGCTAACCAGCTACGGAAAACTGTGTCCGCGCCTATTCTAGCACTAAATAGATCTAGTAAGGACAAAACGATAAAGGAGCTTAGCCCTCTGTCTCCTCGAGTAAACACTAGACTGGGGCAAACCCATAGGCTATTCTCTCACAGGATTACTTGTAGGGGACAAGGAGACTGTCATGGAGATGTGGTGAGATCTCTGTGAGAAAGGTGGAGCTAAGGCAACGTGGTACAAGGTCCAGTCTACTCCCTCTCCTTAGCCTGAGAGCTGACACTCCGCCCATCCCATCCTTTGGATAGGAGCAGGATAGCACTCAGCAGCAGTAACAAAGCATGTGCCTGGGGACTGACAAGGGTCACTATTTAAACTGTTCCCAGAAACAAAAGGAAAAAGCCGTGTCATGAGCTCTTAGAATTTCTAATGATGTGCCATCTTGAGGATTTGCCTCACCTGCACTGAGGAGGTGGCCCTGTCCTGACCCTATGGGCAGTCACAGTTGACAGCAGGCCCATGATAAGAAAAGTTGAATTTATTTATTTCCTTGGCTCTGTGACTCAAGCTGATTGGACTAGCAAGATTATAAAACTGGGGGATTTTTAAAAAACAGTTTGAAGCCTGGTATATATTTCATACTTAAGTGTTTGGCTGCATTTTTCATTCAACAAACATTTCCTAGTTTCCACTGTATGCCAAGTACTGTGCTGGGGCTGAACATACAGATGTTAATAAGACAAAGTCTGCCCACCAGAAGCCTAGAACCCAGTAGAGGATACAGAAATCTATACCAAAAGTCCCAATATAATGAAAGCCTGGCTATAAAAGGAGGGCTATTGAACTTCAAAGGAAAGACACCTAATCCTTCCTTAAAGAAATAATATTTGAGCTAGATCTTGAATTAGAAAGAAACATCCAAAAAGGGGGGGGAGGGGCGCCTTGGTGGCTCAGTCAGTTAAGGGTCCAACTTTGGCTCAGGTCATGATCTCACGATTCATTGAGTTCAAGCCCCACATCAGGCTCTCTACTATCGGCATGGAGCCCACTTTGAATCCTCTGTCCCCCTCTCTCTGCCCCTCCCCCGCTCATTCCCTCTAAATAAATAAATAAATACATAAATACATAAGTAAGTAAGTAAACAAAAAAAATGAACTTCAAAAAATATAGTGAGGGGCGCCTGGGTGGCTCAGTTGGTTGGGCGGCTGACTACAGCTCAGGTCATGATCTCGTGGTCTGTGAGTTCGAGCCCCGCGTCAGGCTCTGGGCAGACAGCTTGGAGCCTGGAGCCTACTTCGAATTCTGTGTCTGCCCCTCTCTCTGCTTCTTCCCTGCTTGCTCTGTGGCTCAGTCGGTTAAGTGTCTGACTTCAGCTCAGGTCATGATCTCATGGTTTGTGAGTTCAAGCCCCACATTGGGCTCTGTGCTGACAGCTCAGAGCCTGGAACCTGCTTCGGATTCTGTGTCTGATTCTCCCTCTGCCCCTCCCCCACATGTGCTCTGTCTGCCTCTGTCTCTCAAAAATAAATAAATGTAAAAAAAAATTTTTAATATATATATATATATATATATATATATATATATTTAGAAAAAAAGAAACATTCAGAAAAGGAAAGAAAAGGCAGAGCTAAAAAGGAAAATCATTTTAAACAGAAGGAACAACATGCACAAAGGCTTAAAAACCTGAGGAAATGCAGTCCAATTAAGTACACTCTTAGTGGCTCATTGTGCCAGATGCTTAAGGCACCTGAGAAGAGTGACAGGAGATGAAACTAAATATTAAAAAGGTCAGAATCACAAAGGGCTACCTATGCCATCCTAAAGAAGTTAGATTTTACCATGTAGGCAATGGGAAGTCATGAAAAGATTTTTTAAAAAGGAATAATATGGTCTTACTGGATTTTAGCAGCTCTGTGGAAGATGGATTGCAGAACAGCAAAAGCGAGGGCAGGGGTGCTGGGGCTAGAGTCAACGAGACAGCTGAGAAAGTGGTCCAGGTGGCAATGATAAGAGCCGGAACCAAAACTGCCACAGGAGGGGTGTAGAAGAGAAAGCAGAGGCAAGAGGAACTTAGGAGTTAAAATCAACAGGACTTTGTGATTGATCTAATGTGGTTGAAGAGCAAGGTGAAGGAGCCACAGAGTCTGAATAGGGTGCTGAGATGGATAATGTTGCCATCTACCAAAATAGGAAAGATGAGGGGAGGAACAGGTTTGGGGGAGGGTAAAGATGATGAGTTCAGTTTGACAAATGATGAGTTTTGAGGTGCCTGTGGGATATCCAGGCATTGAGCCTAATGGAATCCAGGCCACAGGCTTACAAGAAATGGCACAGTCTCAACCCTCATTCCTAAGGCCCATTTTTCATGATTTAGGATACCATTCCTGAATTCCAACTGTCAACTCCTTCACTACCAGGAATCTTTAGAGGGGCATCTTGTGCCCAGGCTCTTTCCGACACCTTGGCAAAGAAGTCATGGAACTAAATTCACCCCAGGAGGTAACCATATTGATTTTTTAGCTTCTAAACTAGGCTCCATGACCCAGACTTATTAGGATTTTACTAAGTTAAAGATCTTAAGAAGAATATTCTACTCTCAGTCCTGTTCTAATATTCTAACTCAAAATGCCTCATTCTTTCTAAAGGGTTGGGGCAAGGGTGTGAAGAAAAAATTATTTTGCTTATGATATGTGCTACATGCTGTGCTGGGCACTGTATGTATACGATAATGAGTTAATCCTAAGCAGGCATTACTATCAGTCTTAGATGTGGGAAAATTGAGGCTCCCAGAGATTACATGCCCACTGCCACGCAGGTAGGAACTGACAGAACTATGATTCAAACCCAATTCTGTCTGACACCTAAACGCAAGTACTTTCTACTCTATGATACTCCTAAACCAACTTCTAGTGTTGGTGCTGAATGCATTTTAGTCTGTCACTATCTTATATGCAAAAAAGAGGGAGAGAAAAAACACCGCAGAAAATTAGACATAGTATATAAATTACTAACAAATCATGTGGTCCAGATAATGCATTGTTGTACCCTTATACCATTCTGTCTGTTAAATGCATGTGATTCACATTAGAAAAAAATTAGAAGCTTCCAGTCTATCCTCCCCTCCTCTGTGATGGCTACCAAATGTATCATTGCTAAACCACAAAAGACTATGTTAAAGTAACATTTGTTAAAGTAACATTAAAGGCTCTGGATAAAAACCACTAGTGCGGGAAAGTGAGGCACTGTAGTTGAAAGGTCCTTACAGCTCACTGTGGTGAGTGGCACGGGGTGGGAGGGGTTGGTGTGGGCACTGTGAGACCACCCACTGATCCAAGGCTCCTACCACAAGGAGACACAACAAGAGAAAGTTATGGACACCCTGGCGTTTTAGAATTCATATGGGACTGATAGTGTTTCTTTTAAAGAAATTCTTTAGTGCCTCTCCCTAATCTCCCTATCTTCATATTTTAGAGAGAAGAGAAAAAAACGGATTTTTTTTTCTTTTCTTTATTTCCTTTCTTTTTTTTCCAACTTGGTTTGGAAAGGCAGACTGTGAGACACTTCACTCTCTTCACTCTCCAGCCAAGAGAGGACATCTGTCAAGTGCTAACAGGATATAATCCCTCCTTGAAAGGCATAAAGACACATTCAGGGAGTTACAAGGGTCAAGAGTAAGCTACGAAGTAATGGTGACTCTTTCCTGTAGAACTGCCAGCAAATATCACAGACCTGAAATACACCTTTCAAAACAGGAAAATCAAGAGCACAGAGAGAAGAGAGAACAGAGGGAAAGAGGACACTTTGGAGGAAGGGTCTGCCCTCTTCCGACCAGGATATGCATTTTGTTGTTGTTGTTCATTCAATCAATAAACATCAGTTGAGAAGTTATAATGTTCCAGATTTTGAGGAAATAAAAATAGGAGACATGACTGTTGCCCTCCCAGAAATCACAGTCTAATACCAAGGCATTCAAGTAAACACATAATTATAATAAGGCAGGGTAAGTGTCCCGATACATTTAGAAACAAGTGCTCCAGGAACACAAAAGAGAAACTAATTCCACCTGCAGAGGAAGAGGTGTCAGTGAAGATTTCACTGCAGAGGAGACACAGTTTTAAACTGGATCTTAGAGTATCAGAAGAAGCTGACCTGAGGATATTGGTGTGACCTGAAGACACTGGTAGGAAAGGGTATTTGAGGACTAGAAAAAGGCATGTGCGAAAGTATGGAAGTGTAACAAGACTTGTAATAAATTCAGCCTGATCGAAGTTTAGGATTAACTCGAGCGGAGGGTGAAGGGTGGTTGCATGATGGAAGGAAGATATGATTGAAGATATATTCAAATCCTATATTGCAAGGTTCTTTCCTTATGGTGATAAGAGGTTTGGGGAGCATGGGTGGCTCAGTCAGTTAAGCATCTGACTTCAGCCCAGGTCATGATCTCATGGTTCGTGGGTTCGAGCCATGCGTTGGGCCTCTGGGCTGACAGCCTGGAGCCTGGAGCCTGCTCTGGATTCTGTGTCTCCCTCTCTATCTCTGTCCCTCTCCCACTCATGCTCGCTCCCACTCTCTCTCTCTCTCTCAAAAATAAATACTAAAAAATGTTTTAAAAAGAGGTTTGATTTTTGTCCTGAAGTCAAGAAGGAGCTCTGTAGAAGTCTTTAAGCAGGGAAATAGCATGAAAAGTAGGTGTTTTGGGAGAAGTTCAATAGTTTGTCGTTTCCAGAGAGGTTCCATGAAATTAGTTCTTCTATGAAATTAGTTAGGCAAAGAAGTGCTGCACAGGAAGTGGGAAGGAAGGATCTGATACCAGAGAGAAAAACCAAGCCTAGAACTGAGAAACACCTCCTTTAAATGGTGCACACTTGGAATAAGGATGGTCCACAGAAGCCCTCACTCCATTCTTCTCTTCTACTTCCATATGAGGAAACACAAACAGAGCAGATTATCCTTACACACACCAGAGATTCATCCTAGGAGGAAAGCAAGCAAGCAAGTAGGCAGCGGTAAGATGGAAATTGTAAGGTGCACAGAAATCTCTCACTCTACAGAGAAGTAGGGCTTCCTACTGAGGTGTGGAGATGACAAGATGCCTCGTTTTAAGGTAGTGTGGTTTTAGCTTCCCTAAATGTCCAGGTCTAGGTCTTTGGAATCAATAGCAAAGAGGCCCAAGGGCAGTAATTAGATGTTCCTCCTAGAATTCTTCACTAAAGAAGCCAGAATAGAAATGTTTCCACCAATTTTGGAGTTATAACAGCCCTATTTCCAAAGCATGGAACAAACTAGGAAAGTCAGAGATACACAGAGTAAATGAGGTTCCTGGAAAGTGAGTCTGCAAATTCAACAACGGCCAGGAAGAAACTGGTACTCCACTATGGTTCAGGATGCTTTCCTCAGCTCACTGGAATCTAATGTTATGGTATGTGATCAGAGCCAGGTAGAGAAGGATGGAAAATCTGATCACCTCAGGGTACCTGCATGAGGCTGAGTCCCACACTCCTCTCTCCCTCCTCCAAGATGGAGATAAAGGTTAGACTATTTCCTCTGGCCTCTGGCCCATTATCTTTTGAGAGAGGAAGGCCAAGTCTGCCAAAGACAAAAATGGTCTATCTCCTTCCAGGGCAGCTGGGAAGCAGAGAGGCAGGAGAAGGATCAAAACCCATCATACCAGGTCCTCTGGGAAGTTTTCCAGCCAGACAAAAGATACCCTGAGAGAAGTATGCCTTGCATCTTCTGGGACTTTTGGCCTTGAAAAGAAGCATATAAGATACTTACTGGAAATCAGACATGGAAACCAAAACTAGGTTGCAAATTGCTACTTGACTTTTTTTTTCCCTTTAAAGTGATAAGCAAATTTATTTTCTCAGAAATGAATATATATATATGTGTATATATATATATATATACACATATATATATATACACACACATATATATGTGTGTGTATATATATATATATATTCACACACAGATACATAGAGAGGGATATATATATATATAGATAGATAGATATATAGATATACTTACACACAGCCTCAACTTTAGGAGCTGAACATAAACTGCAGCTTGAGCCAACCCCACTTCCCCATGCCTTACCAGGACTTGGTAAACCTTAAAAGGGAATACTGTCTGACTAAAGCCAGACAACTGGCCCCTAAAGAGCACATTTATAATTTATTTATGGCTTAATATTTTCCACTGATAGGATTAATAAATCATGTTTTCATTCAACTTGTTTTCTCTGAGGTATGAATTTCTCTATTTTGATACCAGATCTTAACATGTTTTATTTTGCTTGTCCATTTTCCAGTTCATTTTTGCAGCTACAGGGAGAAATTTATTAGTCTGTATTGCCGCCTTTCTGCTGTTGTGGAGCTGGATTCTCTGAATACCCAACAGTCCCTGAGGGAAGCCATCTCAGACAGCGAGGTTGCAGCTGCCAAACAAAGACACCAGCAAGTGTTAGATTTCATTCAGGTAATCGTTTATTTCTTCTGAGGTGGAAGGAAGAAAGAAGTGGCAGGGTGGAGGGAATGAGAACCAAGCATGAGAAAGAACAGCAATCTGGGTTTACTTAAAGACAACAGTATGCAAGAGCCTGTTGATTTGGTTAAAATGTGGAGTTTAGGAAGATGTGAGTTTTTAAACAAAGGCTTAAGAAAGAGCTACATATAAATCACAGTGTTACTAAGGACTGCATCAGTCACTATGGTGGGTAGAGGTGGATTCCCATATTGGAGAGAAAAACCACTGCCAGAGGAAGTAATGATCAGATTAGAATGCTTACCTGGGAGCCCACTGATAATTCTAACAGAAAGAAAAATTGTATTAACTCAATATCCCAGAGAAAACAGAGAAGATGACCCACCAGTTTATGTTAACTCAAATCCAATTGGACCTGAGATTCCCCATGGTTTAGACTTCTTTCTGGCAGAGCTGACGCTTTAATGTGTGGCTACAGGGGCCAGAAAATGTGCTCCCTGTCTATGGTCTAAGTGACACCTCAGGTTCTTGTGACAGGGGCACTAATTAATTATCAAGACAATTTGAATCTCGCCTGAAATTGCCTCTAAGTCCTTTGGACAAATCTTATGATCTTTCTGTCTATATTACCCAAGTCACAAAATGAGTATAATAGTAATATCCCACGATAAATATCACTATGATACATATTCAGTTCAATTTGGTAAATATTTGTTGAACATGCAGATGGCAGGCACTGCAAGAGAGATACCGAGTTGAATAAGATATGGTCCCTGACTGTAAGGAGTTTAAAATCCAGTAGGATAGACGAGAAATGTGTATAAATACTATTTTTAAAATGAGTTAGGTGCCAAAAGAAAAGTACCAAAAAAAATCTTTTTTTGTCAACACAAAGAAGTAAAAATTTACTTATATTTTTGGGTATAAGAAAAGTTGCCATAGAAGATGTAACTGATACCCAAGCTGGGTCTGGAGGGACAGGTTGGACTACAGTAAGAGGCATTCAAAGCAAAAGTATAAACAGATAAGGCAGGAAGAATAGAAAAATGGTATTTTGGGAATGATGAGTAGTCGCTTGGTTGGGGCATAAATTGAGTGAAGGTAGTGAGAAAGTAGGCAAGAATGAAAGCAGCAATGAGATCAGATCACAGGGCTTTATTAAAGGCTATGGTAAGAAATTTGTACTTTATTCTGTAGGTAAGAGGGCCCTAGCCAAAGTCTTGGAGAAAGTAAGTTATAGGCCCTCATAGCTATTTAGGATAGATTCAAGGTGAGGAATAGTCCTTTGCAGTGGTATGGACATACTGGTTATTTCTTGTAAACACTCATTCTCATTGGCTATGCTCACTAGATAATTTGCATATCATTCCTGGATTTAAGGGGAAGACCAAAAGTAGGTAAATCAAATATGAAGCTATTACAATCATTTAGGAGAGAAATTCTGTGTCCTCTGTGTCCAACCTCCTAATCTGTAAAATAGGGAAGGTAATACTACCACTAGCACATAGTGTTACTGAGAGAATTCTAAAAGATAGCACATGTAAAGCACTGAGCACACTGCCTGCACATAGTAAGTACGCAGTAAACTATGTATTCATTTATTCATTAATAAGTAGGAAAAATGCTCTGATTTGGAATTTACTGAGAACTCAGGAAGACGATATTATAATACACTCGCAAAGTGGTGAGCAGACAAATCTTATTCTACTTCTCCCGCTCTGTAAATGAGATACCTTAGACGACCTCTCAGACTAAAGAAATAAACCTTTTAATAAATCACATGTTTCCTTAACCTGAGAACGTGGTGTTCAAAAATTCAAACATTTATAGCATTTATTTCATTTCCAGTAAACGTGGAACATCGATATGCGGAAGGGGCGGGAAAGGGAAGAATGAGGCATGAGAGTAGGAAAGACCGGCTTATCTTTTGAACCCAATATAATGGACATGGAGCAGAAGAAAACAATGACCAGAAATCAATAAGCATACATTTTTAGTCCTGAGTTCTACCTATAGGCCTTGGAGTAATGGACAATTTGTTTGCTCTCCTGGGCCCCAATTTTCTCGTATGTAAAATGAAAGATTTGGACTGAATGACTTTGAAGGGCCTGGTTGGCCCTAATATTTCATGACTTCTTTAACAACCATAAATATTTTTAGAGAAACACTTCTATAACCATGCCTTAGGTTCTGTTTCTGCTTTTATTCCACTTAAGCCTCCCTGAATCCAGTGTGTTCATCCAACAAGAAAGCTGACTTTTTTCAGTCTTTCTCAGTCTCAGACCCCTCAGGACTTCCTGGCTCCATTCTTACTCTTACTCCCACTCTTACTCCTTGCTCCATTCTTTTTCACCTAGCTTAGGGCTCCATTGCCTCTTTCTCTTTTCCCTTTCATCACACCATTAAGTGGGATGGATAAAGGCAGCCCCGGCCAGCAATTCTTCAAAATTGCAGCCCATTCTAGTCTCCCAAAGCAGGTAACTTGAGAGCCCCCTCTACATACTCTCCTTCCAGCCAGCCAGGTACACGTAGACTTGGATAAAAGCCAATTCCCAAAGGGTTCAAAAAATCACTTCTACGCCAGGGTAAACCCAGATCATCTCCTGTACCCAGGCCTTCAGTGGGCTGCTTTGCTCTATCCAACATAGATAACTTCACTGACTCGAGATAATGCAGTATCATCTCTCCCCTTATCTATGTTGCGTTTCTCAATCCGCTCTCCCACTCAGAATGAAAACCAGCTGCAGCCACTCACCCGCTGGCATTCACAGCTCAGCCCACCACACACCATAACCTGCAGAGGCAACCGCCAGCCACGAGAGCATTTGTATGATTCCAGATCTAAGACAGTGTTGAAGTCACTACACAAACCAAACACTGTAAAGAGCAAGGGAGTCTATGTAAATACGGTGAGGAAAAGAAGCCAAAGAGTGCAGCCAGAAAAGGGGAGGGCCTGGACCAGGGGAGGTGTAGAAACTCATAGATAAGGCATACAGGTTTTATAGACAGCACACACAGCAGAAATGTCACAGTGTAGAGACTTGGAGCTTGGCATATTTTGAGCTGCTAAAGCCTAAAGGGCAATTAGGCTATAATTTATACGCTGTAATGCTTCAAATGCTCCTAAGCTGTAATAGAAACACAGCTCATTAAATATAGCCAATCTATCATCCCCTCAAGCACCTTGTAACTGTGCTGTGAGAAAACCAATCACCTTTACATTTTAATAAAAATATTATCTTGCCTGAGCACAGAGAAAGGGTGTAATTTATGGGATGAAAACCAAAAATTTTAAAGGGCAGGGTGAGAAATGGATGCAGAACTTTTAACCAACAGACCTAGGGAGTTCATGGTCTTTCTTTTTAAAAATGTGTCAGCAAGTCTTTAGAAGCTGAATTTGGACCTTAAAATCAGGGGGATTATGTTGTCAGTTATTTTTAGATCAACAGTATAAGGTAAAATGGGTGAAAATTGTACTGCTTTTAGAGCTACTTAACTAAGTCTGCTAAACTCAGGCCACGGGCCTCCCTGTACAAATGTTTTAAATTTTTATTCAGTTAATACTTCTCCACTTCATCACCGAGAAAAAATAACAAATAAACATTGTTTATACAGACAATTTTAAAATCTATGTGCTAAATCTCACTATCCATCCTCAGCAATAAGGCTGAAATAATCTTATCCAAAGAGAGTAAGTGGATTATTAATAATTGTATTAGTTTCTTAGGGCTGCTGAGACAAATTACCACAAGCCAGGTGA
Organism: Panthera onca; assembly: GCF_046562875.1. Lineage (NCBI taxonomy): Eukaryota > Metazoa > Chordata > Mammalia > Carnivora > Felidae > Panthera > Panthera onca. Next base: position 47,037,866 of record NC_138352.1, on the reverse strand, counting down.
CTTAAAACAACAGAAACTTATTCTTTCACAGTTCTGGAGACTGGAAGTCTGAAATCAAGGTGCTGGTCAGGCCATAGTCCCTCTGGAGGCTCTAGGGAAGAACGTGTTCTCTGCTTCTGCCAGCTTCTGGTGGCTGCTGGCATTCCTTGACTTGTGGCCACATCACTTCAGTCTCTTGCTCTGTGGTCACACTGCCTCCTTCTCTTCTGTCTGCCAATCTCACTCTGCCTCACTCTTATAAGAATGTCTTTATGAGGACATTTGTCATTGAAATAGGGTCCAGCCCAATAATCCAAGATAAACTTCCTTCTCAAAATCCTTAACTGAATCACCCAGTTTGGCAGACAAGGTAATATTTACTCTTCTATCATAGAAGGCAATATTCACAAATTCCAGGGATTAGGACATGGGCATATCTTGGGGGAGGCCACATTCAGCTTCATACAATAATCATGATTGTCATTTTAACAACTTAAAACTTTACAACAATGTATACTTTATACAGTGCACTATCTACATTATCTTACTTAATACTCATAATAACTCTGTTGGGGGGTAGAGATGTAAAGAATTAGGTAACCATTCATTCATTCATTCACTCACTGAGCAATCACTGTTGAGTAGCTACTCTTTGCACAGCCAAAAACAAAAGACAGAAATGCACAGTTCCTGTCCTTAGAAGGCACTCTAAAAGCTGTCCACAGTCAGTAGTGCCTTTAAGATAACTTTGAGACAAGAGTGCTACATGAGGTAGGACCAGTAGAAGCCAGCTGAGAGCAACAATCCCAACAAGAAAATCTGTCCAAGTCTCCTCTAGGATTCCCACTTTGGTTTTACCTGCTGAACTTCAGTTCGCCCCCTTTACAATGCTCAATGCGTCCTCATGACCTGCCCACTGTTGACTCTCCTGCCCAACTCACTGCCTAACAAAGGCTCAACCAGATGCTTTCATTACCAGCCCTGAATACTCTGCCAAATCCAGAATAGAAAGCAATGGACAATGGCTCTTGACCACACTAGTTCACTCTAGCTTGCCTGTCACTCTGAACATGGCAGTCTATCACAGTTTCAGACTCTACTCTGTGTTGTGGATATTCTTAAAGACTATTCTTTAAGTACAAATTAATCTTTAAAACTTCTATAATCAGCCCTTAACCTTGCAGTATTCATACAATTAACATCTTCTAACTGGAAGTTGAGTGCCACCAATTTTCCAAATGCCCTTCAAAAATAAATCACAAAGTGTCAGAGCTAAAAGGGACCTTAGGCACCATCTAGTCCAACCTCCTCTTTTTACAGTTCAGTAAATGGTCCAGAAGTTAATGGCTTGCCAAAGGCACCCAAGTGAAATTAGACACAAAGCCTATCACAAGCTCCAGGGTCCCATGAAAAAAATGTATAACTAACATCCCCTCCTTGGAAAGTCAGAATAACCAGCAAGTTTATGGCCAGTGTCTATTAAGATCTGGGAGACTGTCATCCACAGAGGCAGACTTTTATTTACACTAATATGCTTCAGAAAAATGACAATTGTACTCTATAATGAAAATATTGTTGAAATTACTTTGGTAATTTTCTGATAACCCTGAAACCAAAATGGTAACAACATAGAATGGACTACCCTAAAAATGTAAGGATATTTTAACTACTTAGGAATAAGCTATTTAAACTGTTTTGTACTTCAGAAGCACTTATTTTATATGTATGGAAGTAATAAGTTTAATATATAAAGTTATTTCTTTTCTATTAAAATAGATCCAAGAATCTCTGCTTAGCAAAATATTCCAGTAATGCTGTGCTTTTCTATTTCGTATAGAAGAACTAAAATTGCATTTCTTTCTTCAAATATTCTGAAATTTAGACTTTATCATATCCCTTCCTCACAATACCCTAATGAGGAATATTTCATCTTAAGCTGAGAATTAATAACACTTCATATGTGTGAGAAATGTACTCTGCAGTACAAAGCACTTACAAATTCATCATTTCACCCAATCATCATAGCAGTCCTATGAGATATAAAAAAGATATGTAAAAGGTTTTGTCTACATTCACAAATAAGGCAACAGAGGCTGAAAGAGGCCTAGTGACTTGCCAAAGGTTATTACAGAGCTAAAAGTGGGGGTCCCAGCTGGAATTCAGATCTTCCACGACTTGCACCAGATGATATAGCCTGTCAGGTAAAAATATGCAAGGCACAAGAGATGATAAAGAACAGGATTTTCTGGCTTAGCAAACCTACGTTGAAAATATTTTACTCAAAACCAGTACTGTGGAAAATGTATCATCTTGGATTCTCAGGGAAACTTACTCTTTTTTCAAACCTGTTTGACAAACTTAAAGTCTTTTATAATTTCATTCCAAAGCAAATAGATGAAGTTTGGCGTGAAATGAGATGGATCATGGATGCTCTACAGTATGCAAGATACAAACAGCCAGTTTGTGGCTTACCCATCACGAAGCTGATAGACCCCTCAGATGGGCAGAACCTCAAGAAGATCAACTCTACATCCTCACATATCGACTGTCTTGCATCCCCATCCCCATCCCCAGAGATGCACAGAAGAAAGGCTGTGAGTGGTAAGCAATGAGATCTAAAGACCCATATTTCAGTCACCAGACTCTTGGTCCTATCTCCACTAATGAGGCTCTTTTATGGTGAGGCATTGGTCTCAGTAAGCAGGAGGAAACACTATATAGTGGTAAGAGTCTAAAAGCAGAGAGGGATCAAAATCAGAACAGTGGAGGGATAGGAAACTAGGGCAATAACCTGAGATTAAGTCCATCCAGCAGTGGAGAAGCTTTAGTCCAGTTCTAGCCTGAGTTTCCCAGATATAAAAGGACACAGAGCAGGGATAGGGCTTCAGAAATGCAGAACGGGGACTGATGTGGTGCCAAGTGTGGACCAAGTCAGCCAAGGGAATCTGACCAAAACCAAGTAAGGAAGGAGATAAGGCCCAGCCTCTAGTAAATAGACACTGGACAATAAAGAGGCAGGACGTAGGTCCCAGCCTGGAGAAAAGTTCGGGGCGAACTCACCCAGCATAGCACCAGTGTCCTGGGGTGGAAGATGGGAAAGAAAGAAATCTTGGATAAATAGAATCCTGACCCCTGGGGCGCCTGGGTGGCTCAGTCGGTTAAGCGTCCAACTTCAGCTCAGGTCATGATCTCATGGTTCCTGTGTTCAGGCCCTGCGTCGGGCTCTGTGTTGACAGCTCAGAGCCTGGAGCCTGCTTCAGATTCTGTGTCTCTCTGCCCATCCCCTGCTTGCGCTCTGTCTCTTTCTCTCTCAAAAATAAACAAAAAAAATTTTTTTAATAAAAATAAATAAAAAATAAAACATCCTGACCCTGAAGCCAAATAAGTAGGTTGGCCTCATCATGGATAAAACAAGCAGGAGACAACTTTCAGGCAGGCTGTACGAGATGCCTGGCACATCACCTCTACTCTTGGGAATGGAGTTTGGAGTTTACAAGGAAATGCTAAGAACAAAACATGGCTGGGTTAACAGAGAGTTCTACGAAATACCTCTGGCTTATAAATAGAAAGCATACTAATCAAAGGCAATATAATTCTTAGGATATGTTGAGACTAGTGCCACTTTCTAGTCAATTAAAATAATGGCAAAGTATCTTTCTTGATTCTATAGCTTATAAAAGCTCCCAATTCTGTAAGCTTTACAACAACAAGAATTAACATTTTTAACAAACAGTTCTGAAATATGGGCTTGTCCCATAGGGGGCAGCATGGTGTAGCTGAAACAGCTTGGGCTAAGAAATCAGAGACCTGGATTCAAATCCCAGACAATAAATTGTAGGTATCACATTTGATGTTATTACTCTTATTATAGAAAACTTTAGTGGGGATGTAAACCTTTTCTATAAATAAGCTTATGTATGCTCCTATATTTTAAAAACGTCAGTGTCCTAAAAATCAAAACTTGGCAAATGAAGAACTTGAGAGACAGCTAATTTACATTCCCAAAGGATTCTATGATTTACCCAATAATTTTTTAAAGAACTCTGTTAGATTTCCTCAAGTGAGTTTTGTAGATTTCCACTTAGCTGGACATACAAATAAAATGCCATCCCTGCCATAAGCTAGTTTAGTGGGGGAGACAGATACATTAACAAAATTTCATGGTAACTGCATATGCTATGATGAGGAAATGTATAGGGTGCTGTGAAGTCTATCGGATGTGTTAACCATAAACCGTAAGATCAAAGAGACCTTCCTGGAGGGGAGATGGGGTGACAAAATACTGAAGGATAAGCAGGAGTTGAGCCAAAAAAGAGGAAAGAGGAGAGCACTTATGGGCAAAGGAAGCAGAGTATGCAGCTGTATTGTAGTTCAGGGAACTGTGCGCAGTCTGGCTGAACTCAGGATCCAAGAACATTGTTTAGCCTTTTTATTTTCTCATTAAAAAAATACTTATTGGTTATCCACCAATAACTTCAGGTACTTCTTGTACTTCCAGTACTTCTTGAGGTAACAGGGAGGGATATAGTGATAAAGTAAAGTTTCCACTTCCACAGAGCTTACATTCTAGAAAAAAATGGTAATGAAAACGTAAACAAACAAGATAATTTCAGAAAGTGAAAAACTTCCAATATATAATGCAAAACAGGAATCAAGATGAGCGGGGGAGATGAGCAGGGAGAATGGAGAGTGTTGAATTCACTAAAATGATCAACAGAGACCTATCTGTGAAGATTACATTTGAAGCAACCACAGAAAAAGGAGCCAGTAATGCAAAGATCTGGAGTTGGAATATTCCAGGCAATAAAACAGCAATAGGCCCTGAAGTGGGTCAGGGATGAAAGAAAGCCAAAGTCACTGGAGCAGAACAAATAAAGGGGCTACTGGTGAGAGAGAAGGTAGAGAAAAAGGCAGGGGCCAGACCAGGCAGGGGCAAGATAAGAAGTTTGGATTTTATTCCACTTGTGATGGAAAGCCACTGGAAACTTTTAAGCAAGGATTGATGTGGTCTGAATTACTATTTAAAATCAAATCTGGCTTTTGTACGAAGAGACCATAGTGGGACAATATTGGAATCAAGATCAATTATAAAGCTAGCAACAGAGGGATACCAAGTTTTCTGGCTTGAATGTCTCTGGATATCATGATGCCATTTATGAAAAAAAAAAAGTTACGAGAAACAAGCTTGGGTAGTTGGGCATGTTGAATCTGAGTTAGTTTCAGGACATTCCACACAAAAAGAAACATGCAATAGAAAAGGATTATGGGATCTGGAGCTCAGGAAAGAGAAGTGGACTAATAACATGGATTTAAGAATTGTTGACATACGAATGATGTAGCTACAAAAATGCTTGGGATTCCCTAGACAGAGTAGTTAGAGTATGGAGAGGAGAGTCTGAAAGGATCCCCGTGGAAAGAACAGCAAGACTTTTTAAAGCAGGAAGAACCCATCAGAAGAAGATAAAACAACAACAACAAAAACCCAGAGAGTAGTGTCACAGAAACTAAAGCATGTCAAACAATAGTGAGAGCTTAAATAAAACTGAAAAGCTTCTATTGGGGTCGTTTATTTTATTTTCAACAAGGGAGTCATCCATAATCTGGAGATAGCAGTTTGTGAAAGGAAGGAGATATAAACTGAACAGAAGTAGATCAGGAAGTAAATGGGAGGTAAAGGAATGGGACCAGTAAGGATACACTCTTCAAAATCTTGGCTGTTGAAGAGAAGAGTGAGGGAGGGCAGTAGCTAGAGAGGTCTGGGGTTGAAAGCGCATTTTTAAAAGGCAGGATAGATATTCCCTCTGCTGTCCAACAATTTACATAAATCTGCAAACAGCTCTTCCATTCTACTTCCACCTTCATAGCCCTTACCTGCCCTCTGCTCACACAACTTTCCCAGAGTTTCATCTTCTCTTGGCCATGGGGTCCTAAGAAGGTCCCCCTTGGCTGTATGAGGGTGGCCTCTCCTGTGCCACAGAAGTGCCAAACTCTCATATTGGCCAGATGACAGGTTACACGCACTCTCTACTGGGAGGATCTGGCCAATTACATTTGGATTTTATTATTAATCTAAAATGTGAGTGATCATCATTCTGTTCCTTAAAATATAACTCTCTCTTGGGTCCATTTATTTCTCTGAAGCCAAGATTCCATGGGCTGTGAAACACAAAGACGTGGAGGGAAGCAAATGAAAAATGGAACCCAGTGACAAGCAAACAGTTGAGAGCTTGGAGAAGCATTTAGTGGTCAGATCCCCTCACAAAAGCAAAAGCATTTCAGAGCAATGAAATCTGCTCCTACATACTCTAGCCTCTGCACTAGTGTGGCTACTTTTATTTGGAAACCATTTACAAAGAGGAAAAAATCCAATTTAGAGAAACATCTCCAGTGGGTTGCTCAGAGAGCAAACTTTGCAATACAATTCCGTTCTGCGTGGGTAGGGTTCACCTAACTTCTGAGGAGCTGGCTGGAAATACAGAGCCTATCACAAACCTGCCAACCCAAGATTCTGTTTTAAGGCTGTGGAGCACCTTGGATTTGTTTGTGTATATCTGTGTGTGGGGGGGGGGGGGGGGCGGGGGGGGGGGGGAGTGGAACTCTTTAACTTCCCATTTCTGTGTGGTTTTCAAACACAAAGTAGAACTCCTCCGAGTCAATTAAAATTAAGCATCTCCCAAGGACCCAAGGGGGAAAGTTGGCTCCTAAGAAAGGCAACTCATGGCAGGGGGTGGAATGATTTGGTACATCACATGTGTATTTTCTCTCCCACTCCTTTTCTGTGGGTACAGTGGTCACAGGCAGCAGCAATTTTTTTTTCCGATACTGCTATTTCTCCTAGTGACACATGGGTGAGGCAACAGAGGGGAGGGGGGTGTTGTTTCCTTCAGATGCATTTGAAGATTATTCTGATCTTCCAATCTGGTAACCTTTTTCCAGATGATTTTAAGATCATTACAGTATAAACAGTTCAGAAAATCAGCAGGAATCTGAAGATGTTATTTCTCTTGGTAAATTAGAAGGTGAACAAATCCCCGAGGTTCTCCCCATTTATTTAAATTCTTCATTTATAAATTATTTAAATTCTACTCAAACACAGCGGAAACAGATTCAATGAAGCACACAAAAAAGTACAACTTTGGACACTGATACATTAAAAATGTGAAGATAGATTTTAGGGCAAATATTGCTTATTATTCCTTTCTTTCTGTCCTGCCATGCCCCCTGCCTTTAAGAGAAAGGCAATAGCTTTAAATCAATTATTCTTTCCTGAAATGTCATCTCTACATAACGCCCTCAAAATCCACATCAACTCTACTCTGCTGTTGTTGGCCTGAGCCACAGAGACCAGGAATTGCAACACCCATTACAATGGCAAAAAGGCCAAGCTTCCTAAGCCAGCACTAATACTATGGGCAGAACTTTCATCAAACAGCTCCTGGGTCAGTCAGAGGGGAAACACAAGGTTCTACCAATGCTAGCCTGCCCAGTGGGCCCTGTAAGGGAAATTGAGGAGCACAACCAGGTTTATTAAAATAACAACTGGGCAAGGTGCCTACAATGCTTAATGGAGCATATGGCCTGGATCTGGGGATGGAAGCTGCACTTTGCATTCTTTTCCAGGAAGGGAGGGAGTGGCAGTGGCCTAAGTCCCTGGAAACTCTCCTCAGTGCCCTGGCTGGCATCCTGGAGATTTTCCCAGCTTGTTCTGGGAGAGGTATCCCACTCTAAGCAATAGGTTCCACTAAGTCTTATAATAAATAATACAACCACCATGGAAGTCAAATATTTAGATTCCTACTAGAACAGTGTTTCCCAACTGTGGGTCCATGAAACGACAAGATAATATTTACCACTCCATACCCAAGCCTTTTTTCCCTCCCCTTGGGTTATGACAGTTACAACTAGCTCTTCTTTTAATTTATCGCCTATGTCTCTTGCTCCTAGGAGCTATGGTAAAGAAGTTAGTTATATCATTTACAAATTCACTGCTAAATCTAGGTCAGGAAATACAGTACTGAACTAGATCACCACCAACACAAGACACCATACAAGAGATTATTGTTCTCCTTTATTATCAACAGCATTCTCACAGCAAAGTCTTGAAGTTTATCTGATTACTGGTCTATATTTTAATGAGTCACCTCTTGATAACGTTTTCTAGTTATTTTCTCAGTATTTAAGGGTAGGAAGGCACTTAAAGTATTTCTAACAATCTAACTTAATCATCCTGGCACCTGTGAAGATACGCAATATAATACCACCATGCTGTAGAGGAAGAAAGGTTCAGAGGGGCTAAGTGATTTGCTCAAGATCAGATACACAGTCAAGGAGCAAGATAGGACTTCAGCCCAGGTTTGTCGGATTTTAAGACAGTTGTTCTTTCTGCTACAACTAGGCTGACCCTTAAGTCAAGCATCACCAAATATGAAACAAAATAATTTAGGTGACTATTTTCAGGAATTTCTATGGCAGATTATGTAAATTAGCTCTTTCCAGGCTGCTTTCAGTATTGTTTTTAAGAGGCAATCAAATCTCACAATTTATGCTCCCAGATTTCAATATTTATTTTAGTTTCAATCAACTCAACATAACTTATTTTACTGAAAGCTTTGTATGCAACAGAAATAGCACAAGAAGCGAATAATACAATGATAATTAAGTTGCAGCCTCGTTAGGAGATCCTCATGGCCTGCTCAAATGTCAATGCTAAGATTAGATGATCTAGAAAATACAGAAGATTCTGCATGCCCCTTTGCTTGACTCCTTCTTTGGTCCATTCCTTCACTGCCTGACTTCTTCAACATTTACTGAGCAGAAATAAATTAAGATATAGTGTATGCCTTCTGGAGTTCATAGTTCAATAATGGAGATAAACATGTAAATGAATAGTTTATAATAAACCTTGATAAATGCAGTAACAGAGATATAAATATAAAATGCCATAAGAGCCAAGAGAACGGAGCAACTAACTTTACCTGAAGAAATCAGCACAGGCTCTTCCTGGGAGTCTTAAAATATGATTCCCCATTGAAAATTAGAAGGTCAGACCTTTGAAGCACACCTTCATATACTCCTTAGTCCCCTGCAAACAATAAATGTTCACTATTTGTATGCTGAGAGGTCAAAGTATAAACTGCTCTTGCAGAGTGTTTTACCTGACTGTGGGCTGGAAAGGGAAAGAAAGTGCCACAAACTCCTCAGCAATTGCTTATAGTTACAGTCATATTTACTATCAGACTTCTGGTGGATTTAATGGTGGCCCTAAAATGATTATGTTCGTGTCCGAACCCCCATAACCTGTGAATGTGACCTTATTTGGAAAAAGGGTCTAGGTACAGATGTAATTAAGGATCTTGAGATCATCCTGGATTATCAGGGTGGGCCCTAAATCCCATGACAAGTGTCCTTACAAGAGACAGAAGAGAGTCTATATGAAGACAGAAGTAGATATGGGAGTGATGCCCCACAAAGAACACCAACAGCTGGAAATGGCAAGAAAGCACTCTTCCCTAGAGCCTCCAGAGGGAGGGAGTACAGCACAAATGACACCTTGATTTCAGACTTCTGGCTTCCAGGGCTGTGAGAGAATAAATTTCTGTTGTTTTAAGCCACCCAGTGTGTGGTGATTTGCTGTAGCAGCCCCAGGAAACTAATATAAAACTTAACATGTTTCTCTAACAGCAGCAATATCAAGAAGCTCTTACTAAAAGTTGAATTAACGTAACTCAGTGTGCGTCCCACACAAAGTAGATTAGGTAACGAGGTCCCGGCCCTCAGGAAGCTTCCATGGAAAGCCATGAAAATGCTACAGTGGGGGCACCTGAGTGGCTCAGTTGGTTAAGTGTCAGCACAGAGCCCACTTTCGATCCTCTGTCCCCTTCTCTGTCTGCCCCTTGCCCAGGCGCTCCCTCTCTCTGTCTCAAAAATAAACGTTAAAAAAAAAATGCTAAAGTGCATAGGAGCATGGCAGGCCTTTGGAGACAAATCTGCAGGCGAGTTTCTATCCTGCTACTTACCAACTGTACATGAATTAGAAAATTTAATAAGCCTAAGCTTTAGTATGTATTCTTATCTGCAAAATTAGAATTGTTATAAGCATTAAATAGGATAAAGCACCTAGAATACTTAGCATAATGGCTGGCCCACAGTAAGCACTAAGAAAATGTCATTACTATTGTAGACACAAATGAATACATGTGGACAGCTGAGTAGACAATACTGACCAGATAGAGAAGGAAGTTCAACTAAAGTCAATTCTTTGGATCTTATTTCCAGCCCAGTTTCAAATCTTCAGTTAACCTCTCTTCTTCATCACAACGATGGCACCTGTTGCTGTCATCATCAAAAATAGCTGATAGTCCTGAGACCCTATTCCTGGCGGTACCCAATTTTTCTCACAAAGGATGAGAAAAAGTGCTCTCTAAAACTTGTTTTAAGATTATTAAAGCCGTTCAGCCCAAGCCGTTATCCAATTCACTCCTTTTAACTTGAAAATCTCTTTATATCTATCTTCTTCCCTACCTCATGTCCTTCCAACTTTTTCACCAAAAACCAATGCCAGCACTGGTGCTCACAAGTGACCACTCCTTGTTATGTCTGTTAACCTACCGTTCTTCTATCTTTAACAGTTCCCTCTCCAGTGGTTCCTCCTCTATCCACAAACATCTTCCCCCAACCTTGCAACCCATCAGGCTTCCATCCCATCTCCTCCAGGGATATCTTGGCCAACCTCTCAAGCTTAATCTGTCCCAAATTAAATTTACCATCTCTTCTACTGCCCAACCCAACCCAAATCTACTGCCTAACCCTGATGCAATTTAACTCCTCTGGTTTAATGCTGATACTATCATTCAGACACTAAGCCTTGAAACCTGCTAGTCACTGCAGGGCCTTTACACTTGCCTCTCCAAGTTGTCTGGAGCACTTTTTCCTCAACCTTTCACATAGCTGGTTCCTTCCAATCATTAACATCTTACCTAGACTCCCTTTTCTACAGGGATTCCTCCCTTAGCTACGTTAGCAAAAGAACCTTCCTCCCAAGTCACTCTCTAGCTGAAACCCAGTTTCATTTTCTTCACAGAACTTTGCACTATCTGAAATTAATCTTATGTGGGTTTTTTTTTTTTTTTTTTTTTTTTTACTTATTTAATCCTTTCTCTATGCACTGTGTAAAAGCAGATACCATATCTGCCTAGCACAAAATACATGCCTGGCAAACATCTTTGAATAATTTTCCTGGATTTCTATTTTCCTCCACATAACCACCACTCTTACACAGCCCCTCAACCTGAACAAGATAAATATTTAAAAGAAACATAGCTTGGACCACGGCCTTCTCATTGGCCTCCCTGCTGTCTGTTTCCTCTCCATCCAATTCCTCTTATATCCAACCTGCTACATAATTATCCTAAATCACACCTCTTGTCAATTACTTCTTCAAAATTCTTCAATAGCTACTCATTGAGTACAAAATTCTTCAATAGCTTACTCACTGAGTACAAAATTAGGTACCATCCTTATCTAAGATTTACTACTCACTTCTGGCTCCACCCTACCTTTTAAAAAATTAAATTCTCTCTTTTGGCCATTTATTTTGAAATAGAGAAACAGTAGGTTGCAAAGAAATGTACAGGAATTCCCATGTACCCTTCCCCCAACTTCTCCAACATCATCAACTTACACAGCTCTTGTACAATATCAAAACCAAGAAGCTGGTACAATCCATACAGCTTATCCAGATTTCACTAGTTATGTATACACATTTGTGCATGCATGTGTGTAACCATGTGCATGCAGATGCACACAAGCACTCAGGCTCCCTTGTATAGCTCTTGTATCACATGTGTACTTGGGTAATCACTACCATAACCAAAATATTCAACTGTACCATCACCACAAAACTCCTTCTGTTCCCCCTTACTCATCCCCCCATCCCTACCCCTGGCTACTACTATCTATTCTCCAGCTCTATAATCATTTCATGAATGTTACATAAATTGAATTCTTTATTTTTATTGATAAGTAGTATTCTGTAGAATGGATGTACCACAGTTTATTTAACAATTCATTCACTTAAGGACATTTGGGTAGCTTCCAGTTTAGGGATAATACAAATAAAATTGCTATGAACATTCACATACACAGTCCTGCATGAAAATAGTCTTAATTTTCCTAAGATAAATTCCCAAGAGTGCAACTGCTGGCATCTTACTTTTGTAGCCTCACTTTTCCCAAATTCCTCCTGTTCCCATATCACAGTCAAATAAGACTACTTGTACTGTTTCCTCTTCTTCTCTGGTTTCTAATCCTCTCATCATTTGCATATTTATTATTAATAGCTGCCTAAACCACTTTTTCAAAGAGGATGAAGAAATAAATTAATTTATGGGGTGCCTCAGTGGCTTATTTGTTGAGCATCTGACTTTTGGTATCAGCTCAGGTCATTATCTCACCGTCATGAGATCGAGCCCCATGTCGGGCTCCTTGCTGAGCATGGACCCTGCTTGAAATTCTCTCTCTCCCTCTCTCTGCTCCCTCCCTCCCTCCGTCCCCCTAAATAAATAAATGAACAAACAGTTATCTCATTTACATGAAGGAAAAAATAAATAAAAGATGATGGAGTATTTTATCAATCCTGTCCCACTGAAATGTGATCTCTTTCCTATAAACCTGCATCATATTTGCTAAACTTCTCTTATAAAATGTATGTTCTACCAGTCTCATAGATGCATATATGCCCTATACTTCCATTACAACAGTAAACTCCCTGGAGACAGATCATTTCTTATTAATTTCATATTCACTCTGGCACCAAGCACACTGTTTCTGTTATAGCAGGAGCTCAAGCAAAACAGAATCTTCATTGTTGAATGAATGGACGAATTACATATATTTGCCCTAAGAGGGCTCTGATTTAACCAGGAATCCAGGATGTTATATTTGCATTAAAAAAGACAACTAATAATACAAGTCTATACAGGCTAAGTGCCAAAGGACAATAAAAGCAAGAAATGTTAGAGAAGTGCAGAGAAGGCAGCAATCTTTTCTGGGGCAGTTGAGGAATGCTTCTTAAAGAAGGCTGTTTTTGAGGGAAACCTTGAACAGATGAGTAGAACCCAGAAAAGTAGAAAAGGGAGTCCTTTTTGGTAGACATTATTTAAGAACAGTATACGGATTGATCTCATTCTTTGTAGCTTCTGGATAATATTCCACTATACAGATGTGCCCCAAGTTTTAACCTATTCTCCTGATAGTAGACATTTAGTATGCATCAGTTAGAATTAAGTTTGGATCCATGTTACGGAAAATCCAAAAGGAGTGTCATAAACACAAGATACTTTATTTCTCTCGTGTGAAAGAAGCCCGCACGTAGACAATTCATTGTTGGTATGTGGACTCCATGGTCTTCAGACTCCATGCTCCATTTTTCACCTCCACCACACTAGCATATGGCTTTTTTTCCCAAGGTTGCCTTATGAGCCTAGCCAACATCTTGTTACAGGCAACTGAAAGGAAAGAGAAAAAAAAAAAGGGGCCTACCTCAGAGCTAAGCCAGCTCCCTTTATGCAGACTTCCAGAAGTTTCACACAACACTTTCAGTTCTACATCACTGGCCAGAACTTAGTTATATGGCCATACCTAGCTGAAAGGGAAGCTGAAAAATTCAGTCTTTCACATGAGTGCATTGCTGTCTCAAAGGAAATTTAAGATTTGTAACCAAAAAAGGATAATAGATATTGGGTAGCAGCCAGCAGTTAGAGAGAAAAACTGAAATCTTGCCCTGCCAATGAGTAAGCACACACATCATCTTCCATAGTCAGGAAAAAGAGAAAGAAAAGAAAATGAAGCACTTCACAACCTGACCTTGAAATAAACAAACAAGCCAAGAAAGAAGGAAAGAAAGAAAAGAAAAGGATTACATCTGGTTCTACTTCCTAAAATAGAAGAAGCTTTAATCCTGTTTGTGTAAATTACTAATTCCCTTACAAAACAAAATTTTTCCCTGGAGTCTGCAATATTCTTATGATAACCATGTCCGATTTCCCACCATGAACAAAGTAACTATAACCTTGTATTCCTGTGGGTTTTTACTTTAAATACCTGTTGTATTTTTTAATCAGCAAGCCAGTCCTGAAGTTGGACTCCCTCACAGAACTTTGCAAGTAAGCTATTTTTCTTAAGTGATTTTTCTTTTCCTAATACTTTGGTGCCTCTAAGTCTTCCCTCACAGCAGTCTCAGCCACAGGATTGTTTCTTGTTTTCACTATTACAAATCCCACTGCAGTAAACAGCTTGTAAATGCCTCCGTGTATACACAGTGACAATTTCTCAAACATAGATATCTAAAAAAGAACTTGCTGGGACAAATGATATGCACATTTTTAATATCGTCTACTTAAAAATGCTATTGGCAGAACGGTACTAGTTGATCCCCCATCACTATATGAGCATCCCTGACTTCCCACACATCAACAACACATGAGAGTATCCCTCTTTTCATTTTTAGCAAATCTGATAGGCAAAAACATGCCTTGTTGTTTCCACCTGCATTTCCCTAACTACCACCTAGTTAGTAATGATAGTCTATCTAGGTTGAACATCTTTATTATGTTTATTGACCATTTGTATTAATTATTCTTTGAAGGACTGGTTATCATCTGCCCATCTGGATGGTCTTCTTATGGATTTAGAGAAGTTCTTTACATATTCTGGTTATTAATCTTTTGTTATACATATTATCACAGTTTTCTTCCAATCTATCCCTTACTGTTTTACTTTGTTTATAGTATCATTTGTTTTACAAAGTAGTAAACTCTGATGTAGTCAAATTTAGCAGCCAATTCTCTGACTTCTGGGATTTTGTCTTGCTTACAAAGACCCTGCCACTGCAAAATTACAAACATATTGTCTTCTATTACTTGAAGGGTTTGCCTGTTACATTTAAGCTGCATGAAATTTATTTTTATATATGCTATAAGGTAGGATTTTCTCTAATTATTTTACTAAAGGGATAACACTATATCCTGAAGATCTATCTATCTACTCCCTTACTTTGGAATATTATCTTTACCATATGTTAAATTATCACACAGAATTAAAACTATTTCTGGACTTTACTTTTCTGTTCTATAAATCCATCTGCCCATTTGTACACCAATACTACAAAGTTTTAGTTGTCAAAACTCCGTAGTATTTTTTGATATCTGGTAAATCAGAAATCAGGCTCCTCCCTATTGTATCTTTTAAAAAGGGTGGGGGGCACCTGAGTGGCTCAGTCAGTTAGGCCTCCAACTCTTGATTTCATCTCAGGTCATGATCTCACAATTCATGGGATCAAGATTCTCTCTCTCCCTCTCTCTGCCTCTATACCATTCCCGTGAGCACTCACAAGCTCGCTCACTCTCTCTCTCTGTCTCTCAAAATAAATAAACTTAAAAAAAAAAGCTGGCTGTTCTCATAAATTTTCTCTTCCAGGTGACTTTAAACATCAGTTTACTAAATTCCTTTCAAAAATCCTACAGAGATTTTTTTTTTTATTGAGATTGCCTGATTTGTAGATTAGCAGTTTTTCTTTTTAAGAGAACTTGCATGTTTTTAAATTAGCATGTATGTACCAACTACCTATGTTGGGATGAGTTCTGTGGGAATTCAAAGCATTTTTAAGACATCCTTGCTCCACAGTAACATACCATCTGATTGGGGGGGGGGGGGGGATAGATATAAATAATGAGTGCATTAAATGATAAATATCTTTAGAATTAAAGTTGTGGCTCATTTATGGTCACTATAGTATGCACTTTGAGGCTTATTTCTGCCTGTCATTTTACTTCTGTTTTTGTTTTTTCTTTGGCCTTTTTTTTTTTCATTTTTAAACACCTGACAACTAGGTAAATATTTATAAACATAATTGATTTATACCTTAGTCATCCTAGGTAAGAAGTTCTATTATCATTCCCATTTTACAGATAAAGAAACTGAACCTCAAAGAAGTTAAGTAACCTTCCCAAGATCACAGAACAAGTAGGTGGAGGACAGCTAAGATCTGAAACTGTTTCCCAGACTTCAATCCCCATAGTTCCACCTCTTCTTCCCTCCCCCTTTTAAGTTCCTGCTACTTTATCGAATGCAAAGCTCATCTCTGAAATAAGGATAGGAAATGAATAAATGAGTAGCATGCATTTTTTTAAACTGTTTCATCCTCTGTACAATAACTTTCATTGTATTTGCTGTACAAGCCCAGCAAATAATAAAAGCGTACAGGGAGAATAAGGGCACGTTCCCCTCTGCCGCTGTCCAGGTTGGACCTGTCCCGAGTTCCTCTCCCTTTCCCTTAAGCTAAGCACAGGACTCATTACATAATTTATAGAGCCCTGTGCAAAACCAAAGCGTGGGGTCCCTTGTTCAAAAATGATTGCTACCTTCAAGAGGCAGACCGTTAACAAAGCACAGGACCCTTCTAGGCACAGGGGTGGGGAGGGCTCAACCACATGGATACTATGCCCAAGAAGCAGGCCCCGGCTAAGAGTTTCTCTCTCTTTTCTAACCTGGGTCTCTGGCTCTGTAGACTCACAGCCCTGCTCTGATGAAGAAGGCTGCTCAGAAGTCTTCCTCCCCACTGACAGCGACTACGACTCCAGTGATGCCCTGAGCCCCCGAGACCTGGACCTGGTCTACCTGTCATCACAGGATATCGCCCAGCAGGCTCTCAGCGGCCTAAGTGGCAGCGCCCCCGACGTTCTGCAGGTGCACGACATGAAGAGTCCTCTGGGATCGGGCCAGGACCCCCAAGGCCGGCCCCCGGGGCCGGATCCCGACCACTCGTGCGCCGAAGTCCTCCACAGCCTGACCCTCACCGGCTTCACTCCCAAGAACCACGCCAAGATGGCGCCGAGCGCCAGGCCGCCGCTGGGCTTCCTGGGAAAGCGGAAGCCGGCTAAGCACCAGCACTACGGCGGCTTCAGCCGCCACCACCGCTGGCTGCGCATGCACAGCAAGACGCAATCGCTCTCGCTCTCCGACGGCGTTTACACGCAGCACGTGTCTCGGGCCTGCGCCCTGGCCCAGGAGCCCGCGGAGGCCGAGCGGCTGGGACCTGCCCCCGTTGGGTCCCGGGGCCTGGTTCTGGCCCACGCCGCAAGCCTCCCTGAGGAGGGGAAGAGCAGCCTCCAGGATGCGAGGCCTGCGGTACGTCGCATCTACGTGGAGCCCTACCCCGCGGCCCTGGTGGACGCAAAGCCCTGGGCTGCCTTGAGCCCGCCCCCCGGGGGCCACTCGGCCCTACCCAGCCCCACCGGCCCGGAGATGAGCCCCGAAGGCCCCACCACCTCCCCCGTGTCAGAAATACTCAGCAGCATGCTTTAGGGAGTCCTGCAACTGGCTGTCCTGATCCACAGCAAATCCCTGCATTCTCCATCACTCTCCCTCCAGCCCGGCCCCCACTGTGTCCCCAACCCTTTTCAAATGGTTTGAAATGTTAAAATTCCAAAGGTTACAGGTTCAAGTCCCTTTTTTTTTTTTTTTTTTTTTTTTTTGGATACAGTTAGGTGGAAGTGAGAGTTGCCAGTGTTGTTCCCGGTTCAGGGCACACAAGAACTTTTGTGTCAACATGGAGTCCTGGACTATTTAGGGGCACCCATGGCTGAAGTAGGGCAGCCTAAAGAGCCACCCTCAGTTCTGCAGCCGGCTCTGTAATCTGACCTTTGGGTTTAGGGCTCTTTCTTGAATTTGTGACTGATGGGGAGGAGTTCTAGAGATGAAAATAAGATTAACATTGTTTTTCCTTCCGTTCTAAACCTTCAGAAGAGTTTAAGGGAAAGAAGCGCAGGTTGCGTCTTCAGGGCACAAAGTCAAGTGGACTTGACCTGGGTTCCCAGTCAGCTAAACCAAGTCATTCCAAAGTGCAGGGTTCTCAGTTGGTCCCCAAATCAAATTTATCCATCAGCACTGATGGTAGGCCTAAAACAGATCTTTTCTTCATTTAGTGCTCTGTGGAAATCACCAGAAGCAAAAGTAGAGGATGCTTTGCTTCTAGCTTTGTCTTGCAAAGGTAAAACAGGGCAGGAAGCAGGACTTCCTGCACACTCAGTTCCCGTTCAAGCATGAAAATGGTCCTTGTATTATTCAGGGTGCAAGGAGATAGCTGAATTAAGTGAAAGCCTCAGTTAAAGACAAGACAGAGAGTGGGAGAGAAAGATGGGCAAAAATGCATTTTTTCTACAATCCTAAGATAAGTAAGTCCATGGGGCTTTGTCTCTGAAAATGATAGTGGATCTGCTTAGATTCTTAGGTGATGGAATTGTCATTGAATGAGAAAGTGCCCTTCAGATATGGCCAGGCAGCTGATGAAGTCCTTACAGACACACTGGCACATTTACTCACCCCTACATCACAGGTCATGGGACAGATTGCCCAGGGCTTGGGTTGCTGGCTTCCCCTTTTCAGTTCACCCCTTCCAAAGTCCACTTTGCTCTGAGATCAGCTGGCCCATTGGCCTCAGGGAAAATCCTCAGGGACAGAAGTCCCTGTCAATGGTTCCGAAACTGCTTAGAGACACCTGAAAAAAGTGTTTTGGTCTCAGTGCCTCCCACCTGCCTTTCTCACAAATGAGAAACCCAAATCAAAGAGAAATCACACTGCATATTCCAAAAAGGCATGAGCCTTCTCTCATTTCCTGGAGCCAAAACTCATTCAGTTTACTGATATTCTAAATGGTCCTTTTCTGCTTCACAGGCATTTTGGTTAAATATTGCTCTTTATGGGCCCTACCCCTGTCCTCACAGTTCTACCATTCCTCCTCATGGGAGTTCATACAAAGTCCCCTGTTCACAATGTTATTCCGATCCCTTCCATTTTTAAAACATTTGATTTAAACATAAATAATTACCCTGGTGGAAAGGTACAGATTTGGCCCATGGCCTATGGTCATTAGAAAACTAAAGCCCAGAGCTCAATCTTTATTTTTTTAAGAGATTTTATACTCAGTGAACCACCACCCCCCATCCCCCCACCCCCCCACCGCAGAGAATCTTGAGCAGAATCACTGTGGCTTCTTTTCTATGCCTGCAAGGATTTTAAAATGCAGTTTTCTTCTGTTCTGAGTGAACTCTATGTATATGGAGTATTAGAGTTAGAAAGGACCATAAAATTAGTCTAAGTGCTTGCGTTTGTTTACAGATGAGTCAATTAAAGCCGAGAGAGGTTAAGTGACTTGCTCAAGGTCACAGAGCCACTTTAGTCTCAGAGTTAGGGTCAAAACCTGGAACCATTCCCTTTATAGTAGGTTGGCCCATTGGGAATTGGTACACACCTATCAAAAGTCAACTTTTGATCGACTGTAGACTACTTACAGAATTTGTAGATTATCTCTTTTAATTCCAAATTCGACCCCTTTTCTCAACCTTTACCTAACAGATTTCCATTATCACAGAGCTCCTTGTTGCCAGGAAATACAAATTTCACATAACAGGCATCTAAGCTAAGTTACTTAAAAGGCAAATTTAGAGAAATGTCACTTAAAATTACATACCACATGACTCCCCTTTAATAACAAGAATGACAGTCACCTGCACTCAATTTCTATTTATTTCTAATTATAGGACAAGATTATATATGTTGAATGCTGGAATTGCCAAAACTAAGAAACCAAGTGATTCTCTGATCATGACCTGTCTGGTGGCATGAAACAAAATTTGTGACTGTGAATTAGATGGGAGGCATTCAGCAGGCAGCAAAAGCAGAGACCAACCCACCCTTCTGGACCCTCAGATTCTGGCACATTGGACCAAATAATGACTCATGAAGTAAAATTGCATTAAATCCAAACCCACTAACTGATATTGGGAACATGGTTTATTTTTTTACCTTCTATGAGGAAAAGAGATGCATTCCCATGAAATGAATAATGCACATTCAATTTCAATGGGCATAGTCCACTTGAAAATGCATCTTCCTAGCAATATTCCTATACAGAAGTGGATGTTATATCCTCAGTAATTAGCCATTTGTTCAAGCAGGTTTCCTTCACTTGTACCTCCACTTTGCAACATCTTGTGAGCCTGTTCTAGATTCCTGTGAGGGACAACTATGTTCTCTAATTCACAATACTTTATTCATTTGTCCAGGCCACTCATTACAGACACTTTACAACATCTGAGGAGTTTTTTGTTTGCTTATTTGTTTTATTTTATCTTGATGGCTTTGTTATGCTTTGGATATGATGAACTTTTTGTCTTTTTTTTTTTTTTTTTTTTTTTTTTAAGTCCACACTGGGAGCCTCTGGAGGAAATATTCCTGTCCCAGGTCTTCTTTTCCATAACTTTTCTACCATGCTTAACTCTCACTTGTGTTATCCAGCTCTCATCATTTGTGAAAACGCTCAAAAGTTGTTGACCAGGGCCCTCTCACATGTCCCTGTCTCTATTCTAAGTCCCACAGAGAACAAAAGAACAAAGTATGAAACATACTCCCAGGCCACAAGGAGCTCACAATCTGATAGGAGTGTAGCCATCCTCACTGTACATCTTCCCTTTGATGTTTTAGAAAAGGCAAAAGCCTGTCTCCTCAGCCAGGCTGACATAGGGCATGTTGGGCTAGAGATCATTGATTTCACTCTTGCTGGCTATTGAGAAGGGAAGACAGCCTGGAAAATGCAAGTCTCCAATGTATATGCTTGGCAACCATTTACAAGGCTGTCACATCCTCTTAATTGGTGAGGGGAACTGGGAGACAGTAATTAAAAACATTTACTCTAGGGAGTGGGTATTTTAAGAAGTGGGTACTTAAAGATGAGACCCATTCCATTTTAAGAACATTCACTAATGCTCAAAGCAATAATTACACTGGATAGAATGGTTCCATTTGGTTTGAAAGTTGAAGCCAGTTAGTAATAATATTCCTCCAGCCCCCATTCCTGAAGGATCCCAAAGCACTTTATGAAAAGCAATGACTGAAGCCTTGTTGTACTCCCCTAAAAAGACCTTGTCTGGGAGCCACCTGGCAAGCACCCACCCTATCCTTGCCAGGAGATCGTGCCAGACAAGTGGGAAAGAGGACTGGCCTCTCATTTATTGTTATCCTGCCACACAAAGGTACACTCTGGGGACTGCTCACCTCTTCCCTTGAAGACAGCAACTTTAGACAAAGAGGCATACTAGAAAATCCCAACCCCTTGCCCCCCCCCCCCCCACTCCACCCAAGCCGTACTCACTTTCTCTTGGAGAACTATCAACTCAAGCTGCTAAGGGGTCTGCAGTGGACTCAAGTTCCCTAGTTATGTCAACAGCACACAGAAGTCACTGGCTTCTTAAAACTGATACTGTTGGAAAGATGATGCCATTACCTGACGGTTCTCTCCAGTTTGTCTGTAGCAGAGCTACAGCCGGGGGTGTGCATCTCTTGGTATGTTTGTTTATTGAATTGTAACATACCAATCAGAGAGGGTAGTTATCAATTAACAAGAGAACACTCTCAGAGAATTGAAAGGGCTACATCATCACTTTAACAAGTCTAAATATTTTCCCAGATGATTCAGTGACGCAAACCTGAAACTTTTTTTTTTTTTTTTTTCCTCCTGGTCATACCTTTAAGGAAAAATTTAAGGGAGCTGTTTGGAAAGCAATGATACCTCTTCATAGGTAGTAGAGTGAACAAGGGAAAAACTTGTTTCTTTGCCGGCCCCCTCTCATAAGATGTTCAAACACATGGCTTATGACTGTTAAGCTAAACTTCAACAAGGCCTTACAAACAACAAGGGTAGTGTATTTGAAACTATGTTGCGCAGTTTGGAAACTTATTCTAAGATCCTAATTCAGAGTTTTTCTGAGGTGTTGAACTTTGCCATTAGCAAAAAGTATTTTTAGAAAAATCCATTGACTGTTTATGAAGCACTGATTTTGCCATATTTCGGGTCTCTGGTTTTTCCACCACATCTGTACCCAGTGGTTATATTTGTGGGTTTTTTCAATTATTTCTTCTATTTCCATTATTAATGAATTTGTAAAATAGTTATTCAAAAAGACAGTTGGTTTTGTTTAACCATCAAATAGGTTTCACAGTCTATTGTGAAAATATTCTATTTTGATAAAGGATGTAGGAGGTTTGTTGTGGTTGTTTTAAATATCACCCCAGGGTCCTTCCCCTCCAGATATACACATTTTTTTTTTATTTTAGCAAAAGCCAGTATTTAACTTAGTGGCAAATGTTATCAAGCTATTAGTTAATGCCCTTTGGTCCTCTTCCTTCAGTCCACGACATGAAAATCTGAATATGCTTTCACAGTAACTGGTAGCTGATTTATAAAAACCAAATCTGGCAAATTTTTCTCTCAAGTCTGTCTGAGTTGCTGTGTTACTTCTTGCCCTGTGACCAACCAGATGTTTGGGGATATCCCATCTACGTGGCCACAAGCATCAGTTTAATGGTTGTGATAGAAAAAAGAAGTGTATATGAGTGTGTGTGTGTGTGTGTGTGTGTGTGTGTGTGTGTAGTGGGGGAGGGCTGTTTCATAGAAAAAGTAATTTTTTGACATTCTATTAGGCAGTGTTTAACTGCTTCCTGCCTCATGTGTACATAGTGATTTGGCTGATCATTGGTTATTTGTTCAGAACTTAATGTATCTTGTTGCTACGTATGCAACTGAGTGTATGTAAAAGTTTAGACTTCGGTACATTATCTGCACAATTTTGTGTGCTTTAAACCTCTGTAAATGTACAGATGAATCATGTAAGGTGTATTAAACGTGACCTCTACTCTTGAAACAATAATATTTTGTAGTATGCACATTTGCAAACTATTTGAACATTTTAAATGGATATTGTAAATGGCCAGTACACTCGATCAAAATCAACACTGGTAAAATGCATGCCTCTTCAACCTACCAATTTATAAGAAGAGGTCAAGGGTTAACAAGAATTAAGATAATTTTTCTAATGGCAAGTATTTTTGATAATTTCCTACATGCCTAATTGTATTTGAAAGAAAAATTGTCAACAGAAGAAATCTTAGCTATCAGAGGGAATGACTTTATTTCATAAGCATTAAATAATACTAATATACTTTATATCTAACCTGATGTTATTGAAATATAGTTCATAGGAGAAGTCAAAAATATTTTTGATTCTTCATAAGATGGTTTGCTGTTTCAAGGACAGGTTCCAAGCCCTCTGTCTTCAGTGTGGAGAAATGTCAATTAAGTAATAAACTAATAGAATTGTCAGCAATTGGCTTACCTGCTGGTTTTTCCAAGTCTCAATGAAGACACACATTTTTTAGCCTCAGCTTTTAAAAACTTCTTGCTGAAACTTTGGAAGAGTTATTATTTGGGGCATCGTTTTCACAATTATCAGAAAAATCTGACCAGTTGGCCCTTGACTGATCAATAGCCTTTGGGCAATTTCTCTTGCATACCTAGTTATTGCCAAGTATTGAAAATACAGCAGCAGGCTGCCAATGGCAAATATTCTCACCTACTTGCATCCAGGAGCTTGGACACCTGAACCTTGCTCCTTCCTCCACCGCATGCATGTTTAAATGTCTTCAGTGCATTTCTGCATGTGCCCTCCTATTTCTCTATCCCTTTATTTCCAAACTCACGAGGCTCCTCCCTTACCCCTACTCCCTCTGGCTGAGATTTGAGATTTCTTCTGTTTCTGAGAACACTGCAAAGAACTGCAGGAACCTGCACAAAGGTTCTCCTGAATTCCCAAGGCCAGGAATGTGCTGCTTTGGACCATGTTTTTGTCTTACGCTATTTTACAGAATTCTTTTAAATATGCACAGGCATGCACACGCGCGCACACACACACACACACACGCACACACAAACACACAAACACACACACAAATTCAACTCTTTATTGGCATGTTTGTGGTCGGCTTTCCTGACAGCCTCAGAGGGCTGTTTTGTTGTCCTGGCCAAATGTGCTGTTTTCCCTATGTAAATTGTCATCTTTCTAAGCAAACCATTACTTTCTTTTCCTAATTCTGTCTTTGAATAAAAGTTTACCTTCTTTTTCAAACCAAACAGATGACATTGCTCTTTAATATCCTCTTTCCTCTATGAACACTCCTGGGGAGGCATTGGGGGAGGGGCAGAATGGGGAGGCCTTTCAGAATCAAGCTGCTAGGTAAGAAGTGTGCCTTCCCTGAACGCTTTGCCTTTTGACGAGCTATGCCAGGCAACAACACCTAGTATTTCTATCTGCCAACAAGAAACAACTCCTTCTTCTCTATAATAATAATTTGAAAAATTAGGTTAGGGAATTAGGCAAATTTAAAGAGGGAGTTTCTAATCAATTTACAGTGACGGGGAAAAAAATCTTAAGGAAATTCTCTTGCCCAATATTATCTGTCAAATAAGTGAGATCTCTGTAATAATTTATTGACTGTGAGATTGCATTTCCTTTTCAGGTAGCCTATGGCATTCTCACATTTGCATAATGCTCTTTCTTCTGTCAATAATAATAAAAGCAATAATGATAATATTCCTTATCTTGTCATAGTTATGTCAATTACTGAATTCA
Organism: Panthera onca; assembly: GCF_046562875.1. Lineage (NCBI taxonomy): Eukaryota > Metazoa > Chordata > Mammalia > Carnivora > Felidae > Panthera > Panthera onca. The sequence goes on along the minus strand of NC_138352.1, from coordinate 47,013,369 downwards.
GGTGGAGGCCACAGAAGGGACTGGTGTTAGATACAGACTAGAGGAAGTTAGGCACCAGTTGTACTCTAGGTAAGAGTCTATAAGCCAAAGGCAACTGCCTCTTTGTTTGCTCATCACCTCCTCAACACATTTCACAGCTCCCGGCACAAATACCCCAGAAAGGGTGATAAACTGATGAAGAGATCTCTTAAAATCATGTTAATCCCCACAAATTGTTTAATTACTCCATAAATAAATGGACTCAAAGGACTTTCCAAATGACTGCCAGCCTGAGCCTCTCTAAAATGGCTCGGATGGGGCACCTGGGTGGCTCAGTTGGCTAAGTGTCCAAGTCTTGATTTTGGCTCAGGCTATGATCTCACGGTTTGTGAGATCAAGACCCAAATCAGGCTCTGTGCTGAAAGCGTGGAGCCTGCTTGGGATTCTCTTTCTCCCTCTCTCTCTCTCTGCTCCTCCCCTGCTCATGCTCTCTCTCTCTCTCTCTCTCTCTTTCTTTCTCTCTCTCTCTCTCTCTCAAAAATAAATAAATAAACTATTAAAAATCCTTTGAAAACATAAAATAAAATGGCTCGGTTTCTCCTTTAGGGTGCCTCAAAAGTATTTCTTTAGGACTTTGTGAGAAGTTGCACCCCCCCATCCCACACACGGTCTCCAGAATGCTTTGACTGAGGTCAGCACACCCCAGAAGGAAGCAAGCAAAGGGCCTGGGGAGAAATCCACTTTTTCTTATCATACAGCACATACTTCCAGACAGCCAGCACTCACCTAAGTGTCGCGATAGCACGCACAGCAACTGAGCACCATGACTGGGAAGGTCACCTATCCCAGCTGAACCCTCTGAGTTTTCTGGACCCAGAAAACCTGCAAAAAACTCTTATTCCAGTGCCCAATAAGGCCAACTTTTGCACACACTATTTTCCCCATCAGGCTTTTGATAACTGCAATGTCCTATATGTTTATAAAACACTTTCCCAAGCACCATCCTATTTGAGCTTGACAAACAACCCTGTGAAGTGATCAGAGCAGTTTTATCTCTGTTTTACAAATAAGAGGCTTGGGGCTCAGTAAAGTGAGCTCCAAGTCCCAGGACTCCCGACTTTCTAGTATGCCATATGCCATTGGCTTAGGAACTATGGGAAAGGAAAAACAATGCCCAAATTGACCAGTGGAAGCTCCTGCTCTGCAACAGAGCCCCTGCAGAGACAGACATGCATGGGACATACACAGATAATGACAATAAAGCACACAGATCCTTTCCCATGAGGCCCGTGTTCTAGCTCAGTCAGGTAGTCTGGACTGCAAACAAGAAACTTTTCCTCTCTGAACTTACAAATGAAGACATCTTTCAAATGTGTAGGGTCTCTTTCAGCTTTGAAATTCCATGAATCTAATATAGTCACAGTGAGAACCTATCAGGGATGAGTAGGGGTTCTCCTCAGAGAATTTCAGTTTTGTGTTGTCATCGGTCTCGTTGGGGAGGGTAGGTGGTGGCAGATACATTGGCACAGAGTCTACTGTAGCTAAAGGAAAGTGGAGAAGGACAGTAACCGAGGAGTCTGTGCTTAGCAACCCTTCCCAATACCACCACACCCCAACAATCCCTCCTTCTGCCTCACTCTACCCCAATCTCTCAGAAAACAGTGCCATCCATTTCAGCTCCTGCATCCTTGGCTGTCCAGGCCATTGTGGAATCACAGCGGATTGGGTCTGGAATATCTTTGGCAACAGCACCACTCACCAGCCGTTCTCTTAGACTCTGCCCAACCGCTACCTTAAGATCCCTTCCTTGGAGTGGCCTGGAAGGGGCCAAAACACTGCACAACTCCAGGGGGCACCATTGATAAGTGTGGAGTGTACTCCATTGGCCATTTCGCAGAATCCAGGAATGAAGAAAGCAGACCCTTTGCCAGAAAGCAAGTTTGCAATTGGCATCCCTTTTGGGAGAGAAGGGAAGATGAGAGATAGGCAGAGGATGGGACATGGGGCCTCCCTTTATGTAGGGTATTTATCATACCACCGTAGGGCCTACTGTGGACACACACTTTACTCTTTCAAGTTTGGGGCAACTGGGGCACCAGCCCGGACCTCACTGGGCCATGTTGGTTTGGCTGGAGCCAAGTGCCCATCATTGTTCTCCCTCTGCTCTCACAGAAGTCTGTGAAGCCAGGGCAGCATCATTCTCTGACAAACATTCAGTACATTTCCTTGGGTCCCAGGAGGCGTGATATTGAAATGTTTTCCTCCCCATAGTTATATTTTCCTTGGTTGAAAAAGTTTTGTTTTGGAAGTTGCTACCCTGTCGAGGTAATGAGTCAGTTTGGGAGGCCGGTGCAGAGGGGAAAATGCACATCATTGGCAGAGGCCAAAAGGATGGGGGTGAGAGAAAATGGGAGATTCCGGGTGGGAGAGAGAGAGGTCCACACCCTCTGCCCCCTCCCGCCCTTTCGGGAAGAACACAGCCCCTCCTTCCCAGCTGGGGTCTTCTTTGCTGGGGTCAGGGGCCAAGCCCCACTGCCGCCTTCAGGGCTTATTCCTGAGGAGGGATAGGTAGGCAGGAAAGCAGCTAACATTATGGGTTATCTTTTGAGTGCCTTTTAATCTTCCACTTTCTGTGGCAGTTGGTAGCATTATCATCCACATTCCGCAAATTGGGAAACTGGGGCTCAAAGGAAGGGAAACACATACCCCAAATCCTACAGCCGGCAAGTGGTAGAACTGGGATTGGAATTCAAAGAGTCCCGTGCCTGTTACACCATGTGCTCTCTCCATAAGACTCATTCCTATCCAGAGAATCAGACCCAAGTGACTCGGGGGAGGGACAAGAAGACCCAGTTGGAGGGACAACTGAAATTATCTGGCTTGGAGCCAGGCAGGGGTGTACTGTTGGTAGAGGGAGAAGAGGACGTTTATGGACTTGGACCACCCTTTCCTTTCCCTTCCATCCTCTTTTCCCCTCAATTTTTCTTCACATGGAGAGAAAAGTCCTAGAGATACAAAAAAAAAAAAAAAAAAACACATATAGACACACCAACATGCTCAGACCCCCCCCCACACACACACACACATTCACACACACAACACAAACACACCAGTCCGCACAAGCACAGAGGCACACACATCTGGAGGTAAATCTCAGGATTCAAGGGTTGGCCTCGTGCCAACTCTGAGCCCCAAGTAGCCCACTGAGGAGCCCTGGTCTGCCTCACTTTGGGAGGTCAAATCAATGAAAGAGCCCTGGTAGTTTAAAAAAGAGAAAGGGAGAAAAAAAGAACACCAGCACCTCTCATGATGGGAGGTCAGAGCAAATGAAACCAGGAGGAGGGGGTCGCGGTATGGGGGCTGGGGCGAGAGCATGGGGGTGGGGAGCCTGGTGCTGGCAGCTGAATTCCTACCCTGGCCCAGCTCCAAAAGATTAAAATAGAGCTCTTAGAGTGTCCCCTCCACAGACCAGCCTGCCAGGGGCCAGACAATACGTGGGTCTGTGCTCCAGCATAGGCCTCCGGAGAGGTGATGTTTTTACCCGGACAGCTAAAGGCACAGAGGCAGGTCTAAGCAATTCCAAGGCTCCTTTGGCCCACAGTCCCAGAACAGGCCACAGCAGAGGGAGAACAGCCGGCTGCTAGGACACATACAGATCTGCTCTTTTCTCTCCTCACCCCAGGGCAGGCCACTGCACTCATACTTCGTAGCCACCCCACCCCCACCCCCAAACACCCAACTGGCAGGGCTATGTAGGACCAAGTCTTAGCAAATTTGTTATACTTTTAATTGGAAAAAAAAATCTCAGCATGCCTGTAAACAGGAGGTTCTACTAATGAGGGACGGACAGGGCGCCCCTTTGGAGTTATCCGAAATACCCAAGTGGGTACAGACACCTCATTTTCCTGCCCAAGGAGCAGATTCCCCATAAGGAAGCTCCACTGGCCACTTGAGAGTTACAGCTACTCCCTTGGAATTCTTGAAGACATTAGGCAGCTGGGAGTCAAATCCAATATCTCAGGCCGCTAACACAGAAGGATGAAGACAAGTATATATCGGCTAAGCACACAAGCTGTGGAGTTTGCCAGCCATGGGTTCTAATCCTGACTCTACCACTTAGTTCCTTATTGAACATGGGCAGATTAATCTGTCTGGGCCTTAGTTTCTTTATTTCTTAACAGCATCTACTAATAGTCATAAGGGTTAAATGAGAAAATGCATAGAAAGTGGTCAAATCAATGCCTGGCATGTATCTAGCAAATGTTAATCAAAAACAAAACAAAACAAATTCCTGCCTACCAGGTCCCCCATAACTAGGATGAAAATATAATTTATCACTCAAACCAGAACACTTTTGATAGTGAGAGTGGGCACTGAATGGACAGGCTCTGGGATGCTGGCCAACCAGGAACTATCCCTGGAAAAACTGAGACATATGACCCCCACTTTGTATAACGTTCTGAAGGGTCTGTACATAACATTGCATCAAGATAATCCCTTTAAAAAATGGTCCTAAAGTTTACTCTATATCATGAAGCCCATTGGGAGTCATGGCCCTCTATAGTGTATCATAATACTCATATATAAAATTACCATTTAAAATATAATTTTATTATGTATCTGAAAATCATAAAGTTGTAGGCAAGTGATAAGAGGTAAGAAGTAAATCTGATTTGGATGGGGGTCTGAAAATTGATAAAATTCTAGTACCATCTTAATTGTTTATTTTCTGCTAATTGGGCAAAGTAGCTGTTATTCAATTTTAATGGGAATGCTCCTCCTTCCAGTTCACAGAACAACAATATTCCCTATTAGCAAAGTTTAAGAACTGCAGCCTTAGAGACTCAATATCTCATAAAGGGATCGGCAAAATGGGTGAAAGGAGTGAGAGATCCAGTTATGGAATGAATAAGTCATGGGAATCAAACGCAAAGAATAAGGAATATGTCAATGATATTGTAATAGTGATGTATGGTGAGTGATGGTAACTACCCTTGTGGTGAACATAGCAATATATAATGTAAAAACTTGTCAGATCACTATTGTATACCTAAAGCTGATATAATATTGTGTGTCAACTATACTCAAAGTAAAGAAGAAGGAGAAGGAGAAGGAGAGAAAAAAAAGGAGAAGGAGAACCACCAGAAAGTGAAGAACGGAGGGCAACTTTCATGGTCATGACACATCTTATCTTTAAACAGCTTTAGCCATTTGAGAATAACCATCATGACATAGGAAGCCTCAGTTTCTCACCCCGTATCTCTCTGTAGGGCTGCTTGAGTGTCCTCAGGGCATGGCAGCTGGCTTCCCCCACTGCAAGTGATCTGAGAGCAAGGCCATCTAGTGTGCCCAAAATTGAGGACCCTGGACTTCCCTTTTTAAAACTAAGACAGTTCCGGGCACACTACTCAGCTGGTTGCCTTGAGGAAAGAAGAAAACACCTGAGAAGTATCCAAGCACTCCTCAGCAAAGGACTGCAGCCAACAGCTTCAGTCTATCAAAAAGAATCTTTACACCCAATGCCAAAACCAGACAGCTCTCCAAAAGAAAGTAATCCTCATCAGTCAGGGGATATTTGGGTCCTCAAATGCAGAAAATGCTTGAGCAGTTTTTTGCTTGTGTCTGTTTTAAAATACACCCTTGATTGTAAGCCTCTGGAATCTTCCACTCACCCAGCCAGCCCCTTTCCAACGGGTGCCATTGGGATTTGCCCTCCTGAGTTTCTGTAGACCCCTCCAGCATAGGGTCCTAGTTGTCTCTTTCTGACACTATGTATTTGTTTGTTTGCTTTTTGTTAAAAAGAACAGTATCTTCCTCTAACGTGTTTTGCTTGCATGAAATAAATGTTAAGCACAATGGAAAGTCGTGTGGTTTGCAATGTGATTTCTCTTTTGATTCTCACAACCTGCAAGGTGGGCATTGTGATGGTGCCCACTTTTCTCCTGAAGACATCAACTCTAAAAGAACACAGCTAGTGGGGAGAGAACCAGGAAATTCAGACCCGTGTCTTCTGACTTTAAATCCTGTGCTCTCTATACTGTGTCACACCTCAGCAGTGCAATCCATTTATTTGATTGAACATGGAACGGTATCTAGACATGGCTACTCCTTGCATTTCAGCCAAGTCAATTAAAACACACACACACACACACACACACACACACACACACACACATTTACACACATACTCACCAACACACGTAGACCAACCTCAAAACTGGGTCCCTATAGATTAGCCCACCCTACACCCCCATCCAAACAGTGAATAGATGTATTTTCTGGGTTTTACTTCAGCCACATTGCCACCTTGGGAAATCAGTTACTGCATAAAAAAAATAGAATAATGGCTTAGAGAGTTGGTTTAAGGGATAGAAGACAGGACATTGTTTATTACACCATTAACCAGCATGAAAGAATGTAAGACATGCTACCAAGTAACCAAAATCCCACTTTGGGAAATCTATCTCATAGAGACAAAAGCACCAGCAGATAAGGATGTTTGTACAAGATGCTTTATTGCAACTTTGCAGATTATGGCAAAACTAACTGGGAATGACCTGAGTGACCACAAATAGAGAAACACTTGGACAAATTATGCTGCCTCTATAGTACTTCTATAGTACTATTATCATAAAGGATGAGTAAGAGCCATTTATACTCACCCGGAAAGCTCCATGAAGAGTTGAAAAGGAAGGAAGGAAGAAAAGGGGGGAAAGAGTGTGAAATGATAAAATGTAGTTTATGATCCAGTCTGCTATAAGTGACTCTGTAAAACTCTATCGATGTATACATATAACCATACAGATACTCATAGAGATAAATATGGAAAGAAATATAGGTTGTGATTTCAGACTCTGGACCGGGAGAGAAGGGGGAGATTATTAACATTTTTGCACACTTCTAAATTATTTGACTTGATAAAAAAAAAAGAAAAGCACATATTATTTCTGCAACTAAAAAATAATAAAGTAATCAAGATAAAAATAAGATAAGGCCAGAATTTTGCCAAGTCTGAATTGAGCAAAGAGAACTCAAATTCTTCCCCTTACATCTTTAGTTCGACCAAATGCACTCTCTTAATGGGCCCCAGACACCGACATCTGTTTGGAACAACTTTACTCTCTACTCTCTCCATTGGTTTTTCAAAATGGCCACCTCCGCGGGATGTTCCAACTTTAGTTGAGACACGTCCTCTCCACCCCCACATCTCCCTCCACCCACTCATACCCAAAAAAGACTTTGGTCCCTGCTTAAAAGGCCAAGAATAAATCCTTTCCACCCCAATTATTCTGCCAATACATCATTCTCCCCTTTTCTCCCTAACCTCCAGATGGTGGCTTCTGGAAATGGGGGACTGTGGGAGCAGTGGAATCTCCTTTCTAAAGGTCTTTACCAAGAGAGATCCACATCTGTGGAGGATGGCTTGGATTTAAGTGCAGTTAGAACAAGTTAGTTATGGGTGGTTTGCCATTTGGGGAGTGCTGATTGCATGCAGAGCTTAGCCAGAGGGAGAGACAGGAAATCAGGAGCCCTGGTGGCAGAGCAGATATACACAGATGAAATACCTTGGTAACCTGATGGAGCTGTAATTAATCAGTTACATGTAAGCACAACTCCCAGATTACATTTTTGTAAAAATTTTTTTAGATTTATTTATTTTTGATAGACAGAGACAGAGCACAAGTGGGGGAGGGGCAGAGAAAGAAGGAGACACAGAATCCGAAGCAGGCTCCAGGCTCTGAGCTGTCAGCACAGAGCCTGACGGGGGCTCCAACTCACAAACCGCCAGATCATGACCTGAGCCGAAGTCGGACGCTTTACCAACTGAGCCACCAGGCAGGCGCCCCCTAGATTACATTTTTGGACCACAAAGCTAGAAGAGAGAAATCTAGGTGAGATAATATACTAAGTGATGGACTCATGATTCAGAACAATCTAGACCAGCAGATGTCATTCCATAGGGATTTAAGTTTTGCATCTAGGTTAAAAAAAATCCAAAAACAGAATGGGAGAATCTTAGGTGGGCAAAGGATTGTAAAAAAGTTAACTTAGACATTTTACTTAATAAGCTCAAATTAGGCAAAAGTATAAAAAGCTGCTTAAAAACAAAAAGACCAAAGAAAAGTAAACTAATGCGATCTCCAGGTATTTGAATAGAAATAAGTCCATCCATCTAGTCATTCACTTGTTCATTCTTTCATTGGCAAACATTAATGGAATACCTACTATGTACCAGGCACTGCATACACGTGGGTTATAGAGCTCTAATGATTACATAGTCTTCTGTATTCATATTTTGAATCTTATGCACAATCCAAGGTGCCATGTTTCAGCTTCATTAGCATACTATACAAGGATAGTAGAAAGATATATACCAAGTCATGAATGGAGCAGTCAAGGGAATTGAGGATATCTAGCCAGGGTGTTAAGATATCCCTACAGTCAGTCAAATATCTGGAGAACTACAGTAATGATTAAATAGGCTAATTTTCTATAGTATCATTTAGGAGAACTATGACTCTGGTAGTTTTTAGATATGTCCACAAATGCTTCTATACTTTTCCCTTGAAAAGGTGGAGCCTAAGCTCTTTCACCTGGAATGTGGCCTGGGCATAGTGACTCACTTCTAAAAGAATGCAGCAGAAATGGCAATATGTGACTTCCAAGACTAGGTCACGACCAGCATTGTGGATTCCACCCTGCTCTCTCTCTCTCTCGGACCACTTGCTGTGGGGGAAGCCAGCTGCCATGTCCTGAGGACACCCTATGGAGAGGTCTACCTGGCAAGAGTCAGCAATGAAAGCCTGCCAACAGCCGTGTGATGGAGCCATCTTACAAGCCCACCTTCCAACCCCCAGTTAACTCCGAGGACTGCAGCCCTGCCTGAAGGATTGACTTCAACTTCATGAAATACTCTGAGCCACAAATACCCAGCTAAGCTGTTCCTAAATCCCTGACCCTCGAAAACACTGGGAGATAATAAATGTTGACTGTCTTTAAGCTGCTACATTTTGGAGCAATTTGTTATGCAGTGATAGATAACTGATATAACTAATAACAAAAGATCAGTCTGGCAAGGAGATCAATTTAATCTTAACAGAAAACGATTCAAATCATCAGAGTTGTCTAACAGTGGACTGAATGTGCCACCTTAAGTTGAAGCAGTGAGTTTCCTGTGTTGAACCAGAGGGACCACCACCTCTCAGGGACACTGTAAAGGTGATGTTTACAGTGGGTGCCTGAGGATGAGCTTAGAACCCAGATTCTTCTTTCTTCATCTTTACCCTTCATATTCCAGCCAGCCACTTGATTTCCTGACCTTTACTCCCTTCTCTGGCTAAGAAAGCACGGTCACCTTCATACTATTGCAACGCACCTCTGGGATGATTTTCCTCCAGGTCTTATTTGGGTCTCAACTGGCTTGTCTCCATCAGGAAGAAACCATTGCTTTGTTTTTACGATGCCATCTCTGCCATGATTCAGAGACCTACCAAGTGGAAATTGGATTTAAGACATCATCGGTCCTGGATTGCACCAAGAGTACAGTAATCTCTTCAAAGCCCAGTTGCAGCAGCCAACATTCCCCCTGCTGCTACTGATAATTTGTACCATATTGACTAGGTCACTTAGCATTTGCAAATAGAATTCCATAGTGGCTGGACGTCAAATACACGGAATAGCTCTTCATCAACCTGGAGCCTCTCCACCCACCCCTTAGCCACCAGAATGTCGGGCAGCCCAAGCTGCCCTTACCGCCCACATACCCAGCTCACTGCCTGGTTTCCCCGCTGAGGGTAGAGACCTCAGCCACAGCATGCATATAGCTTCTGGGGGAAAGGAGGAGAGGAGGGGATGGATGGGGCCTAGGGAGTCCCAGAGAACAAACACAAGGCAGGTGAAACATGCTCAGGACCTGAAGGATCCAATTAAGCCCAATTCACTGGGACCCAGAGTTTTCCTACCAAATTCCAGAGGAAACCAAATCGAATAATGTGTGGCTTATTCAGAAACACACATCCCGGTGTTGTTGGGCAAGGCAGGGGCAGTGTGGCGGGGGCTTAGGCAAGGGGTGCAGGTGCACCAAAATGAAAACAACAGACTAAAACAACAAGCTCCCTGGCCTGTAAAGAACGGCTCCGTGTTTTGCTGGAGTCCGCGGTCAGAGTGTGCGTGTATGTATAGGCGGGTTCTTGTATGCGCGTGCAGCTGGGCCTGGGGGTGGGGAGGAGGGGGCCTTCCCGGGAGGGAGCAAGAACGCGTCTACATATTTTAAATGGCAATTGCAGAGAAAACCATCAGAGGAGCTCTAACATACATTTGGCACTGCGTTTTGCCAGCTCCTACAATAACTTCTGAATCTCCTCCCTCATTTCATAAACATTTTATATACATTTTTAAGTGGGAATATTTTTGCTCATTTGGGAAGAGAGTGCCTTTATGCAGTTGAGCTGGCCTAATTTGTGCCTTGCACATTTTTTCTGGGATGGGAAGCCGGAGCGGTGCTGAAATGGGGGTGGGGGGGCAGGGTGGGTTGAGATGGGTAGAGATTTGGGACTGGTGGGAGGAAGACGGTCCTTTGAAAAAGGAAATTTTGTCATTGTCCTGCTTTGGGTCTGTTACACACCTTTCCATGGAAAACCTGTTTAACCTGCTTCAAAAAAAAAAAAAACACAACAACAACAAAAAACACTTGCAGCAACTGGAAGTTATGAGTAAGGGTTGTGTTACTGCTCTGTTCGACCTCCACTCTGCACAGCTGAACAATTCAATCTCTCTTTCCCCAGCTTACCTGTGGCATGTGGGGCCTGCTCGGCTTGAATAAACGGCTGCTTATGGATGATAGCATCTGGTATGCCCCTGATGAGGTCACCTTGTTGTGTTAAATATTTCTACCTCCTGGTGGAGAAACCGAAGCTGACTGCTCTCAGGGACCACCTCTGCCCAGCACAGACAGCACAGCACCCCACGCAGGAGCCACAACTTTGAAAGGCCGGTTAAACCCCTCTGTCAAGTTGAGGCCCTCCTGTCAGGCTCCAGGACCAAAGCAAAGGGTTGCAGCTTTGGCCTCCTAACACCAACGTTCATCTCACAAGGAGAACATATTAGTATGGGGCTCTTAACACCTTGTCTGGTGTCATTGCCACCAGGACCCTGGCGGTGCTGTGATTGTTGCTTTGCTGTGCATTCAACAGGTGACAAACTGAGGCTTGAACTTACTCCCAGGCCTCACCTGACATAAGTAGAAGACACGTGATTGGAGCTCAGGCCTTCCTGGCTTCCAAGTTTATGATTCTCATGCTCTAGAGTCTGGGGAAAGCAATCTGGAGAAATGAAGAGTCAGAACTGTTGTGTGGTCCAATTTTCCCGTTTCACTGTGCCTCAGTGTCCTCAGCCATAAAAAGTGAGAGGTGACCGCCCTTAATAGGACTGTCAAAGGTCAGCTGAGGTCTTAGAGATGACTTTCACATTTATTGAGAACCTCGTGGCCAGTCTTTATTGACTGAAAGAGTGAACTAATGCATTCAAACATGGCTAAACATTTCTGGACTCAACATCTCCAATGAATGCCACTGTTACTCAAAAGAACCTAGTGAAGCCCACTGCTAGCCCCCAGGTTTCTGAACAAAAATGGCAGATTGGGGGGTACAAGTCCACAGAGTTTCCTATAGGAGGCAAAGAACTGAAGCCCTCTCGGCCCTGGAACTGTTGACCAACATAACTCCAAAAAGACATGTTTTTCCAATGTTCTTTCAGTTGCTATCCTAGGATGTGGAGGAACATGTGAAAAAAAAATGGATTTGGTTTTTAATAAGGTCGGAAAGGCATACCAAATATCTCAGAGCTCCAAGGTGTCTACTCCCCGCCAGCTGTCCACGGTTTTCAGCTGGGGCTCAGAAATGGAGTTCAGGACACCCAGACAAGTAATTCTAACCAGCAGTGCCAGGAAAATATTAGAGTTTAACAAAATAAAGCAGAGATTCATTTACTTTTTAAATATATACATGCCTTCCTATAACGTCCCTCACACCAAAGAACCCTGGACAAGTCTGCCTTCACCTGACCAGAATTAACAATTTCAGAGTTAAATCTATTCACGTCTTGCTTAGCCCAACCTTACAAACATCACCCCCAACCTCTTTTTTTCTTCTTAGCGCTCATTTTCTAGCGTTCGCTCCCCTGTGGGATGAATTGGTTCTATTCCGAAGATGGTGGGGGCGTTCGGCTGTGATGACGCTGTTTGCGGTAAGCAAAGCCTCCAGAACTATTGGGTCTGAAATCCTCTCCAACCCTGGCCTTTAGACAGCCAGTTCCCCAGATGGGGCAGCCATGGCCTGCTGCCTCCCACCTAGAGAATCAGCCCAGGGGTCGCAGAAGGAGACTCCAGAGAGCTATAGGGTTAACCAGCCAACCAACCATAAACATTACCTCCTCTGTGGGTCTTCAAAGGCTTGGGGAAAGCAAACAAACCACATAAATCTTTATCACGGTCCTTACAACTGCCCTGGGGGGTGGCTCCAAGAAGAGCTGGGTGGTGACTCTGTACAGTGGATAAAAATTATTTCAGTCAGCAGCACCTGAGCCAGAGATGGATTTTTTTTTCTTTTCTCCTCCCCCCACCTCCGCCCCATTCCTCCTATAGGAATGACTTATTTTTGTTATTTGTCACCTAGGCGCTTCATCATGAGAATACTTGGTCCTCTGCTGGCCTCATGGTTTCCATACTAGATAACTGCCCAGTAATGCATAAGAAAGGAGAGACTTTAGAACAGGAGATACCATGTTTGGAAACCAAGGAAGGTGGTGGCCATGTCCATTTTAGAGGTTGACCAGGGTAATGTAGCTACCATGAATGGGGTTACAGAGTAGGCCACCCTCTGCTGAAAATCTTTCGGTAATACACTTTTCCATCCAGGAAAAACTCTCCAAACCCATTCCAAATTCCCAACCAGATATACAAGGCGGTATGGCCTGTCCTCATGAGCGTAGGATCCAAATCTCACATCTGGTACTCTCTGGAAACCTGGGCAAGTCATTCCTCCTCTCCAGGCTGCATCTTCTTGTTGTAACAATAGCAATAGGTAACATTTCTGAGCCGACCTACTAACTCCACTTTAGCATGTTGGTTAGTACCTTCTACCTGTTCTTAAACATGTAATCGTCACCACAAATCTCTGAGGTTTTACACATCCCATTTTACAGATGAGGAAATTGAGTCTTAGAGAAGTGAAGTAATTCATCCAAGGTCACAAAAAAACAGGGATTATAGCACTTACTTCATAAATCAGTGAGGAGTGAATGAGATAATGTCTGCAACGTGCTTAGCATGATTCCTGGCACCTTGTGAGCTCTCATTCAGGGAGGGCCCCGCCTCTGGAAATCTTCCCTGAACCCCTGACCTTCCTCCTCCCCGACCCTCACACACCTCCCTACCAGGTCTTTGCACCCAGCCCCTCGCTGGTCTCCCCAACCCAGGAGCAAGTCAGGGGCAAAAGAGTGTTTCATGTCTGCAGTGCCAGTCAGCACCTGGCACACAGTAGGAGCAGAGTATGTGAGAGTAAAAACAACAGATGAAATCAATGAAATATTATGAACAAATACCTAGTTAGGAGACAGCTTATGCAAAAAAAAAAAAAAAGTGAGAACAAATAATAATAAAATGACTTGTCATAAAGATGGTTGAAGATCCAAAATTTCCTGGAGGAGCCTGTGTGCTAGTGGAAAAATGTACAAAAGGGAACGAGGAACGAAGTCATCCTCTTTTTTTAAATACCAGCTTTCACCACAGCTTTAAGAGCTTCATAGACTTCCCCAGAATGCCCATGAATCATAGGAAGAGAACCCAAGAGTCCTGAGTCCCAGCCACTCTGACTAACTTCAGCAAACATCCTTCAGCTCCACAGAAGGTGGGCTGGCATGGAAACCACACCCGTGTCCACCTGCACACACACACACACACACACACACACACACACACGTGCGTGCACACACATACATCCATGCACAAAGAAATAAACACCACGCCAACAACTCAGTCTCTCCGTGTTGACTGAACACTTACTCCATGAAATGCCGCCTACAAAACTCAGAAGAAATAAAGATCCTAAAGACCCCAGGACACTGAGTTTAAATGATGCCAAGTCTAGTTGTCGAACTGAGGCTGCAGGGAAATGAGCAAGTTTATTGTGATAATAAGAATAATAGCTACCGTTTTCTAGATAGATGCCAGAAAATCAGAATTCCCAAGGATGGGTGTGTAGTTTGAAGACGTGTATTCATTCACTCAACAAATGTTTCTTGAGCCCCTGCTATGTGCCAGGCACTATTCCGGGTGAAGAAGATAGAATGGTGAATAAGACAAATCCCCTGGGCTCATGGAGCTTACCTTCTAGTCCTAGAAATTTAAAAATAAGAATTTGTTTGGAAATGACAGCAAAATATCAAACAAACTATAGAAAGTTGGGTATGACACAATGCTTCTCAGTTAGTGCATATAAACAAAAGATGGTCACTCTATGTAGGGAAAAGGGCAGGGCAGGTGGCCTTGGCAGTATCTTCTGGGGTGGGTGTAGGCAGGCTTGTGTGTTTCTCAAAATACAGGAGTTAAAAGAGGCCTCCAGAAGACAGGAGTTAAAAGGAGTTATCTGACAGCCCCAATTTGTAGCCCGGAGATGTTTCCACCAGTAAAATCCCAACTCCTTCACATCCTGAACTCATCAGCAGGATGTGGTGGGAGAAAGCCCATTGGCCTGGAAACCAGGGTGCAATCTCAGGACAATCACTCACCTCCCTGGGTGGTTATATGATGAGGAGCCTGAGAGCAAAATTCCACAAGTATCAGAATTTATTATTGTTGTTATTGTGACATAGACCTCAAACTCACTCCTTGCTCAGTCTCTCTTCACTCCAGTCATTCTCCACCACAAGGCTTTGGACAAATAATGGCAGCTGACAGCGTTTACTGTAAGACAACATTAGGCACTATGCACACATGGTCTCATTTCATCCTTGCAGCACCTGACAGGTATCTTTGCCTGGTGAGTGGCACAAGGTCCCACACCTGGGAAAATGGCTAACTTGGGCTTTGACCCTAAGACACCAAGCACCTAGCCATTGGGCCATACTGGCCCCCTGGGCTTCTAAAAGCACTGCCTTGCTCATGGTCTCTTCCAACTCCAGCCTGTCCACCAGCCCAGTTGATGGCCAACTGTACCAAGTTCAAGTGCTCACTCCGGTTGACCAGATCTCCTTATGAGCATCTACCACTCTACTCTCCTCACTACCTCTGTATTTTGCCTGTGTGGTTTCCCACCCTGAGTGTCCTTCCTTCAGCCCTCTCTCTTTTCAAATTTCCAAAGCCGACCTCACTTCCTTTCTCTTCCGCAGACTTTTCTCCAGCCTCTCTGTCCCTCGCTGAGCTTCATCTTCTCTGAATGTCCACTTCACCTTTATAGTCAGTATCACCCCATGTAGCATCTGCCTGTTCTTAGCCCAACAAGCATTTACTGAGCCCCTTCTAGGTGCCAGGCACAGCATGCAGGCCTGTGAGGGACACTGAAGTGGAAATATCCTCAAGGATCCTACAGTCTCCCAGTGGGTGACAAGAGAGCGTGCAAGTAACAAAGCAACATAGTGGCAGGTCCACTGGCAAGACCCATTCAGCGCCACATAGGCTCATTCAGTGTCATCAGCCAAGTGCATCTTGTACAAAATGAGGCAGTACAAGGTGGGGATTAAGAGTGTGGATCTGGGGGCGCCTGGGTGGCTCAGTCAGTTAAGCTTCCGACTTCAGCTCAGGTCATGATCTCACAGTTCATGGTTCGAGCCCTGCATTAGGGCTCTGTGCTGACAGCTCAGAGCCTGGAGCCTGCTTCGGATCCTGTGTCTCCCTCTCTCTCTGCCCCTCCCTTGTGTGTTCTCTCTCTCTCTCTCAAAAATAAATAAACATTAAAAAAAAAAGAGTATGGATCTGGGAACCAGAATGTTGGGGTTCAAACCACACAGTTCAAACTGTGTGACTTTAGTTAAGTTACTGAACTTCTCTGTGCCCCAGTTTCCTCATCTGTGAAAACGAGGATAAAAATACTACCTGAAGGGTGCTATAACTTGATTTTGCTGTTAACCTACAACTGCTCTTAAAAAGGATGGGGAGGGGCGCCTGGCTGGCTCAGTTGCTTAAGCATCCAACCCTTGATCTCAGTTCAGGTCTTGATCTCAGGGTCATGAGTTTGAGTCCCGCATTGGGTTCCATGCTGGGCATGGTGTCTACTTTCTAAAAAGGACAAAAAAGTCAGAAAGGAATTAAAAGGTACTAACTTTGAGTTGTAAAATACATAAGTCACAGGGATGAAAAGTATAGCATAGCAAATACAGTCAATAATACTATAATAATGTTGTATGGTGACTACACGTGTAGTGGTAAGCATGTATAGAATTTAAAACCACTTGGAGTGTTGGGTGGCTCAGTCAGTTAAGCCCCACATCAGGCTCTGTGCTGACAGTTCAAAGCCTGGAGCCTGCTTCTGATTCTGTGTCTCCCTCTCCCTCTGCCCCTCGCCCACTCATACTCACTCTCTCTCTTTCTCTCTCAAGTAAATAAAACATTAAAAAATACAATTTAGAATTGACAAACCATTATGTATTACACCTGAAACTAATATTACATGTCAATTATACTTCAATTAAGAATTTTCTTCATTGTTTTAAGTCAGAAAGAAAGAAAAGAGGGAAGAAAGAGAAGAAAGGAAGAAAAGAGGAAGGAAGGCGAGAGAGGGGAGAGGAGGGAAGGGAAGGGAAGGGGAGGGGAGGGGAGGGGAGGGGAGGGGAGGGGAGGGAAAGGAAGGGAAAAGTTGATTCATAGGCTGGTTGTGAGGATTAGATGAATTCATATAGGTAGAACTCCCACTTGGTTCTGTGCCTGGTACATAATAAGTGCTCAATAAATGTTTGCTTTTATCAGTATTAATATTATTACCCAGACAAAGGGAAATTCCTCAGCTCCACTGTTGTTTGCTTATTAGTGTCTCTATTTTTTGTTTGGAAAGTTTTTTCACAGTCTTATCCACATACTACCATTTTCAGACTATATCATCTGAAGCCCCAACAGAATTCTCTAGCTGGCAACTGAATGGGGCTCTTATGGATTTCAATCTATTAGTTGTTGCTTTCCTGTTCTCCAACATTTTAACAGATTGCTATTGTCTTCCCCGTCTGTGGAAGGAAAAGTGGAGCGCAAGTTTCCAAGCAAAATCAGTGCATAAGCAAGGAACCAAGCTTCTTCCCACAGACACGGCCCTGCCAGCTGCTGAGCGTCCCTCGTTCACACAGGCAGCCCCTCCAGTTTATGCCTCCCAGCGGGACGGTAATTTTCAGTTCAGGCCGAAAGGCTTTGTTTAAATGTGGCGCTTATGTGGTAATAGAGTATATTGCAGGGGTTGTTTTTTCGGAGGGTCAATGTTGAATTTAGTTTCAAAATAAACAACTCTATCCTCTTCCATCCTCACAAAGTTGTGGGTGGGATTGAAAAAGGGCTGAGGAAGAAGGAAGGAAAAGAGGAGACAGGGGAGTGTCCAGGGGAGCTTAAAGAAGGGGGAGAAGAATAAGCACCAAGTGTCCTCCACAGATGAGACAAATCCACTGCCTGTCTGCCAGAATGGTTTCTAAGCCAACAAGAGCAACCATTTACTGAGAGTCTGCAGTATCCCAACCAGTATACGGAGTGCATACTGACATGATTCGATTTAAGTTTTCCCAAGAAGCCCTCTGGCATAGATATGATGGTGCCCATTTTACAGATGAGGACTCAGAGAGGTAAAGTCACCTGCCTCAGTTGCACAGCTAGTGAGATTGTCAAGCTGAGATGGGAACTGAAGTGTCTTTGAGTGCACTGACCATGTTCTACTATCTACTACCACCCCATGGGGCAGCAACTGAGGACTGTTCAGTAACAGGGCTGATGAGGGGAGAATTGTGTGACTACCACATTACAAACCAAGAATTGATATAGAGCTTGACATGAGTTATAGCAAAGCTGTGTAACATCTGATATTGGGTCTGCCTCAAAATATGTCAAATGAGTGGTTGCCCTATGGGAGGATAAGGCAGAGGTGGGAGGCGACAGGACAAGCAGGGGATGATATGTGTCAGGTAGAATGGGACTTGGGGAAACATGAACCATTGGAGAGTGAGAGGAGGGAGATCTGGGTACTGGAGAGACAGAGGAGCTGATGGAACCTTCCAGAAGTGAGCCCAGGACCAATGGAATGCTACACAAAGAGATCAAAGGAAGGCTTGAGTCTTGCCGTGCTCTGGACTGAAACAAGAGCGTGTGACAGGAGCTTTACAGCTACAGGCTGTCACAGTCACCACCCATATGTCCCCAAATGGTGGTGCTAGTTTCTTAACACAGAGGGGTCTGCAGTTTTTCCAGCACCCCTGTAAGAAAATCTTTGAAGAGTTTACATTTTCTTTCCAAGAACCTAGCTCAAAACCACTTCTCTGCCAGAAGTGCTCTCCAGGAATTCTTGCCCTGTTGTTTCATAATGTGAACACCCCCATCTCGAAACAAATTGAACTTGGGAGAATTGGAAGTCTGGACCACCTCCCCAGTCTGTTTCCAGAGAGGCATGAAGAATGACGGGTACATAGAGACCTCAGGCAAGAGTAGACAATATGGACACTCTGCTTCCTCAACCGGAATTTTGTAAGGACTTAAAACCCAGTCTTTTGTCACTTCAAGCTACTGATGTAGCTTTGGGCTTGTTGATGTATTATTCATGTTCTTGCTCATCCCATGGAAGTAGTGAAATAAGGACTGAATATCAATTCACAAGGAGAATAATGGCTGATGATTTAGTGTATGTGCAGCCTAACGACCGTGATGCACGCCTAAGGAGTCAAAAGTCAACTCTTATTAAAGCACCACAATCTACATTAATATGACGGATCAGAATAACTCTGAAGGAGCCATTATCATCCATTATGAAAATAACATTCGTTTGCAAAATGAGGAACATACCAAAATGCAAGTTGTTCCAGTTCTTTTAGCTAAATTACACATTAAGCAAGCAGACTTCCTCTTCCAACATTTTGAAATGGTTTAATATGCACGTGGGCTGGCCAAGGCATGGATTTTCTAAGACTGCCCCAAAGGTGGAGAAGCCTGGAAAAATAGGACTAATTGCCAGGGAGACATTCAGCCCTGTGGGGGTGTTAATCAGGTGGGCATGATTATGCTTTGGAACTTCTTCTGGGGGCACAGGACTGACACCAACAAGAAGCTGGGAATCCCAGCGAGCTTCATCCAAGAGCTTATTGGCTGCTGACCCCCAGTGGTTTGTTGGTTAGAACTCGGGAATGAAGTATAGTGGACGTTTGTTGTTTTTGCCTTTCAGGCATTCATTCATACCCTCTTCTGGTAACAGTTCTGTGAATTTCCTTCAGGAGCCATCGCTTCCCTATTCTTGGTCCATGTAATAATAGCTAAGAATGGTAACAAATTTGCATTAAGCTCTCACCATGTGCCAGGCACTGATGTAAGCGTTTTGCATGCATTAACTCATTTAATCTTTACACAAACTCTATGGTGTAGGTGCTATTGTTATCCCCATTTCAGAGATGTGTCATCCAAGATAGAAATAAATATTTTCTTTTATGTGGCAGAGGCAAGACTTACAAAACCAAGCAGTCTGCATCCAGTGCTGTAGTCCTAACCACAAGTAGCTGCAGCAAGGCTGGCCGCTACCCCAACTCCAGGGACAGGACCATGAATGAGGTCTGGACAATCCAAGCATCATATAGATCTCAGAGAGGGACATTTCAGCCATGCCAGCCAATCCTGTCAAATCAATGCAAACCCAAGGAGTTATGCTCCAAGAACCAGAAAGAGTTTCATGTTTGTTTTTTTCTGAACATGAATGTGAGAGAGAGAAGCCTTGAATGTCTGGGAACCACCATGTAGACAGAACCTAAAAATAAAGCCAATGCAGACAAGAATGAAGAGAAGAAAGTCTTAATCATAACACTTGAGCCCCTGAAGTTATTATATTCCCTGGCCTTTTCTGTTATGTAAGTCAGTCAACTATCTTCTTATATTTAAGCCAGTTTGACTTGGGTTTTCTGATGTATGCAACATAAATAGTCCTACCTAATACAGAAACCAAGTGTTAATCTGAGAATAATACTTTCCATTTACATAACACTTTATAATTGATGAGCCTTTTCATGTACATTACCTCAACATTACATTTATTTATTCATCCATTCCATCAATAAATAAACATTTACTGTTTATCTAATTACAGTCACTGACATAAATCAAGGGGATCCCTTCCCCTCTTCCCTCTAGATATAGTTAGTTCCCATAATTTTGTGCCTACCATTCTTAACAGCACTTACCTGTAATTACTGTATTTGTTTATGTATAACCCAGCAAAATACAAGCTCCTCTGAATTAGAGATTTATTTATCCAGGAATCCTGGATGTCTACCTGGGTCCCTGGCACATACTTATCCATTTCTTTACCAATACTTATTAAATACCCTTTGTGCCTTTGTTACCATGCTGGGTAGTATGTAATTGGTCGTCATATGTGGTTGCATACAACAAAAAGCAATTCTAGCTAACTTAGACAAAAACAAAATTTCTGGAGGGATATCATGTAGCTCAGAGAATCACCAGCAAGTTCGGAGAACTAACTTGTAAAATGAACGGACAGGAAAAAAGGGAAGAGGAGCAGCCAAAGCACAGCTTAAATTGTACCTGAGAGGAATCAGTTAGGGGGTCCAGACTGTCTCCACTGGACACTAAATGCTCCTAACAGAGCCACTAGAATGAATTCTAAGCCATCCCTGCTTCTCTGCGTTACTAGCTGCAGATTCAAAGACCCAGGCAGGAGCATTCAATTGGCTGGACTGAGGGCACATTCTGTGCCCTATCAGGAACCAAACAGGGGAATTGGACTTTCTAACTTTCTTGCTGGGAGGCAAAACTCTGCCTTCCCTGAAATTCACACCATAGCCATTTCCCCATTTTTTGGTGGCCATGAAATACCAATTGTCCACTACAAATGGCGAGCCAAAAAAATAAAACAAATGTACAAAAAAAAAAAATGGTCACCATGGTCTTTGCCCTCATAAAGCTTATAGGAAGAGAATCATTAATTAAATCATCAGGCACAAGATGCAATCACAGCTGTGATGAATACAGTGAAAGAGAGGAATGACAAGCCAAAAGGAATATAATTCTGGAAGTGTGCTTCAGTTATCCATTGCTATATAACAAACAACCCTGAAACTTGATGACTTAACATAAACATTTGTTTTTGTGTCTCATGATTCTGTGGACTGACTGGATGCAGCTAGGCAGTCCTGACTTGAGTGCTATCACATCATCGCTAGGTGAAGTTGTGTGAGGGTTCAACTGGACTAAGTCATCCAAGGTAACTCATTCACATGACTGTCAGTTGACCCTGTCTGTCAACAGGGCCTTCTGAGAAGAGCACCTACCCACAGCCTCTCCATGTAGCTTGGGCATCTCACAGCATGGCAGCTGGATTCTTAGAGCGAATAGTGTTCCCAAAGCAAGTATTCTAAGAGGCGAAGGTAGAAGATGCAAGGTTTCTTATGACCTAGCCTCAGAAATTGTACAACACTGCCACATTCCATCTATCAAGAAGTGAGTCACAGGGGCAGAGTAGGTTCAAAGAGGGAGAACTTACAGCACAAATCCTAGGAGTTGTGGCTCACTGGGGGGCCATCTTTGGAGACTAGCTCCCACAAAGAGTATGTAATAGGAGAACATGACCTGGTATAAGAGGTCAGGAGAGATTCCCAAGGAAGTGCCATTGATGTAAGATCTACATGAGTAGAAGTTGATGAGGTGAAGCCAAGATGAATACCTGGAGCAGAGGAAACAGTATGTGTAAACACCCTGTGCCAGTTTTAAGAAGAATGGCACATTTAAGTACCTAAAGAAAGTGTGTATGGCTGAAATGCTGAGACTAAGGCAGAATGTGAATCAAGATAAGACAGGAGAGATTGGGTATGTACCAATTCTGGAAACCCTTCTACAGGTTATGTTAAACATTTTGTTCTTCATCTAAACAATAATGGGAATATTGCCATGTGGCCCTCAGAAAATATTAGTAGATGAAATAATGAGTGAATGACTTCAATCGTTCTACAAATAGCTATTGAACATCAGCTATGGGCAGGAATAGTAAGTGCTATGGATAAAATCAACTTGAAAGAAGCTGCTGAAGGCAGAGGATGTCTAACTTCTTTAGAGAAGGTCATCAGAGATGACCTCTCTGAGCATTTGATATTTGAACTGAGATAAATATGAAGGCACCAGTCACAATAAGTTCCAAGGGGAGACATTCCCAGTAGAGGAATAGGAACACAGCAAATGCAAAGGCCCTGTGGTAGAAGTGAGCTTGATGTGCTCTAGGAACAGAAAAAAAAAAGACCAGCATGTCTGGAGCACTATTGCCCTTATAGGGAAGAATTCAAAACTGGCTTTCTAAAAATGGCAGGGCCACCAGCAATGCTTTCATATCAGGACAGCATATCACCAGGGCCGCAGCTTCGGTGACTCTGGAATGTCTCTTCCTGCTAGAATGTTTGGAATGCTCTTTCTCTCTGGCCTGGCCCTGCTTGTCCTCGGCTATGAGACTCATCTTTCATCATGTACTTCCAAAGCTCAACAACCCCCAAGGAAGCAATTTGGCAGAATGTTCAAAGAACCTTTAAGATGTTCATGCCCTTTGATTCAGTGATTCCCCATCTAGGGATCTAGCCAAAGGAAATAATCATAAATATGGAAGAAGAGTATTACATGAAGAAGTTCATCCCAGCATGATTTATAATAATGAAAAATGACAGTAAATCAAATATCAAACCATAGGGGAAAGATTAAGTAAATTAACGTACATCTCCTAGATGTGATCATTAAAAGTTATGTTCTTGAAGGACTGAAATAATATCAGGTAATGCTTGTGCTATAATGGTAAGATTAAAGAGCAGGATATAAAATAGTATGTATGTGATTTCTGAAATTGTTTTAAAAATTACATGCAGAAAAAAATACTGACAATAATCAGTTCTTTAAAGGGAGATTACAGGTAATTTGTTTTTCTTCTTTTCCATAATCTTCCTACTTCCTGTAATGAGTATCACTACTTTTAAGATAGAAAGTGGATTTTATCTCCTAACAAGAAAGAAAAAAACAGCAGCTCCATACTGCCTTTAGGATCACATACAAATGCCCTAACGGATAGTCAAGGCTTCTACCATCTGGCTACAAATAAAATTTCCACTTAAAAAAATTATATACTTTTTTTTGTTTTCAAATTTTGTTTGTTTACCAGAATTCAATATCCCATCTAACACAAGTTTGCCCTTTTTCCCGGAGGACAATCCTTTTGGATGGTAGGCATTTTGGGCACACTCTTCTCTTCCAACTCTGGGCTTAAGAAAGGGAATGAGGGAGGGAGGAAGATCTACCCAACCTCTATTTGTTTTCATCTGGTTAAATCCTACCCACCTTGAGCCGCTCATTCTCCAGAAAGACTTTCCTGGCCATACCCTCAATGACCACTTTTTCTAACCACCCATAGCGTTACCATGTCTGTCTATGCAGTTCACACTATGGCCTAAGTGCACCTGGCCTTATCTCGCTCTTCAGAGTCGAGGTCTATGTCATTGTCTCCCATGAGACTCTCCTAAGAGAGTTGTCTTGCCTTCCACTACCATTCCATCTTGACCCTCAGCACAGAATCATCTTGTTAATCTCACAAGAGTTAAATCAGCATCCCATAAACGAATGAATGAGTGACTGTATTTGAACAAGGTAAGGGACAAAACAGCATCTTTGGGAAATCTCCCCACACATGTAGCTACAGCCCGATTCTTGGTGGGGATACCTTTGCTCTGGCAGAACGGCCCCTCTCTCTGCTCCACCACGGTCTCTCCCCCCACCTACTCACTACCAACACTTACCATCTCCAGCTCAAAAGATTCAGAAGGCAGAGTTTGGGAAAATTCTGCACATAAACTACACACACACCAGCCTGCTCAAGAAAGGACCCTTTTGTTTTCCTCCTCATGGGCCCCCATAAATTATGAGCCACAGCCTTTCTTTTTTTAAGTGAGTCTAAGGTTGGTGTAAAGAAATTGTAGCTCACTCGGTGGAAGCAGATTTCCCCTGGTCTTGGACACATCCATGCCTTAGGGCATATGGCACTGTTTTAGTAAACTACTCATCCCCCTGCAAAGATGCAGCCAGCCAGCCCTGCTCTGTGCTCCCAGCAGTGCACACCCCTGAGGGCTTCCTTGCTCCATTGGGCAATTCCTGCTTTGCCTGCATCTGTGAGCTCCCTGCAGGGCTGAGCTGACTCTTTCCTGCTTTTGTTTACTCAGCACCAAGAACAGTGCCCAGCACACAGGGGCCCTGAGTTGCGTGTTTGTGGAGGGAGGGAATGAATGAATGAATGAATGAATGAATGAAAAGCCTCTGAAAGCTCAGAATAAGCTGGTTTCCAGCTGTGGATTTCCAGAATACAATTACTAGAGTATGCCCTGTATTCGATTCCTAGGGCTGACATAACAAGTTACCCCAACTTGGTGGCTTAAAACAGCAGAATTTTTTTTTCTTCACGGTCCTGGAGGCCTGACATCTAATTTTTTTTTTAATTTTTTTTTTCAACGTTTTTTATTTATTTTTGGGACAGACAGAGAGAGACAGAGCATGAACGGGGGAGGGGCAGAGAGAGAGGGAGACACAGAATCGGAAACAGGCTCCAGGCTCCGAGCCATCAGCCCAGAGCCTGACGCGGGGCTCGAACTCACGGACCGCGAGATCGTGACCTGGCTAAAGTCGGACGCTTAACCGACTGCGCCACCCAGGCGCCCCTGGAGGCCTGACATCTAAATGCAAGGCATCAGCAGGGTCCTGCTACCTCCAAAGGCACTAAATGAGAATCCTTACTCATCTCTTCCAGCTTATGGTGGCTGCTGGCTTCCTTGGTTTATGGCCGTGGCTGCATAGCTCTAGTCCTTGCTTCCATCTTCATGTGAACTTTTCCTCTTCTCTCTGTGTGTCTCTTACAAGGCACTTGGCATTGGGTTTGGGGCTCACTCACATAATCCAGAATGATATCATCTTGAGTTCCTCAACCCAATTACATATGCAAAGATTCTTTCTCCAAATGAGGTCATAGTCATATTCACAGGTTCTGGTGATCAGGGCATGTCTATATCTTTTGGATAGATATGTCTATTCAACCCAGCAAACACCTTTCTTATGGTAGAGACATGTCTTATTTCCATTTACCCCAACACCTAGCATTTAGTCAATTTTTAAAATGGGATGGATGGATGGATGGATACAAGTATGGAGAATAGACGTATGGATGGATAGATGAATGGATGGATGGATAGACAGAGGGATAGATGGATGGATGGGTAGATGGATGGAGGTTCTGCCACTACTCACAACCCTTAGCACATTTAGATAGTGCTTGCTAGCAAAATGTGGCTGAGAATGGTTTTTCCAATCTGTAATATCACCTCCTGGGAACTTTTCTCCCACCACCAAAGACCAATGTTCCTGGGATCACACTCATACTATCCCTTCAGTATATCCCTGCTAACACAAAACACCACAACAGCCATTTGAAGAGACGATAGATTATTTTACACAGATATCTTGGTGTACTAACTACACCAAAATGTTGAGTCGATGTGTGAATTAAGTCACGTCAACTTAACTCAATTCCAGAAACCTTGAATATGCATCTGAATTCTGCTCACAGATTTTCCTAAATAAAATATTACCTTTCTTGGGCAAACTACCTCCTCTACTGTATCTTGAGTTTTTCTTAAAGCCAGCCTTCAAACGTAGCACAATGTCCACATCCACTTTCCATTTTGGCTGACCCCTCAGGTTAACAGGTGCATAATAAAAATCAAGCCTCATTCATATTATTGTTGACCCAAACCAAGTAAGGTGATTTTCAGGCTACATCTTACTATTAAGAGAGTGGAAGACAGAAGGCATGCTATGCTATTCCTTATAAATGCACTAATATGGGGCAAGCTTTCCAATGAGCCACACTTGTGTAGAACCCAAGGACATAGGTACCCGCAAAGTTTGTGTGTCACTTGTAAATGTGTGAGCAATGGGCATTTGGGGCTCAGCCTGACACACCCTGTGAACGCAGCTATTTTGGCAACTTGAATCCCAGTGTTGGTAGAGGCTAGAACAAACTCAAGTTAACCCTAGTCACTTCCTTGGGCTCTGCTCTATGGGAAGGAGTCAGCCAGGCAGACAGCTGCCACTTCAAATGCCACTCCCCGGGAACAATGCACTTTATTTTTGGAAAGAGGATAAAACAAAGGAGCGGAGAGCAATGCCGACAAATATACATTTGCTTTTCTATTTATGCAAAGCCCCTGCCCCTTCATCACCTCAGTTACCAGTTGTTTGGAGCAGCCTTAGAATATATAGATATGTAAATAGTCACTGGCCTGCATCCCTGCAGAAAACTACACAGGTCAGCTTTCAAGATGGCACATCCCACTGCTGTAAAGAACTATGTAGACAACAGGATTGTTTCCATAACAGGCTGTTGGCCCACATGGTTGTAATGAATGCTTCTATACACCAAATACTCTCTCTGGATACTTTTCTTTTTTTTTTTTTTTAATTTTTTTTAATGTTTATTTCTGAGACAGAGAGAGACACAGCATGTGTGGGGGAGGGGCAGAGAGAGAGAGACACACACACACAGAATCAGAAGCAGGCTCCAGGCTCTGAGCTGTCAGCACAGAGCCCGACGTGGGGCTCAAACTCACAAACTGTGAGATCATGACCTGAGCCAAAGTCGGTTGTTCAACCGACTGAGCCACCCAGGTGCCCCTGGATACTTTTCTATGCAAGAGTCAATCTCTATAGCAATAGGACCCTAATTATGGCTCTTCATCCCACAAGAAAAAAAGAGTAGAGAAAACAAATGTTGAAATCATTTTCCAGGTCTCTATGTTCACTACTTCCTCTGCAATTTCAAACATCACCTTGATCATGCTTACTTACTATAAAATGTGAACCTACTTGAAAAGTCCAGTAGTGGAAAAAGAGAGACAGACACAAAGAAAATAGGAAGGAAGAGAGGAAGCGGGGGGAGGGAGGAAGGATGGAAAATGGAAGGATGGTAAGAAGAAAGGAGGGAGGGAGAGAATGCAGGGATCAAGGGAAGGGAAGGGAAGGAGGGAGGGAGGGAGAAAAGAAGAAAACAAAGGCAAAGAAAAATTTACAAACAGCCCCAAAGGGGCAATTGCCCTGCTTCCTGTTGTACTCCCATAACCTAACACAGCTAGTAGCCCGGGAACATAGTAAGCCCTTGATTATTTAATGAATAATTGGAATAAATGGGAAAATTCTCTAATAATTGAAAGGAGTGACAGGCTTAGTCAAAACTGCCTAACAGTTTCCTTCTTTCACTATTCAGTTCAGGATCCATCTTATCACTTATTCACTCTTAGAGAAGGGATTGAAAATTGATTTTTAAAAAAATTTTTTAATGTTTATTTATTTTTTGAGAGAAAGAGAGGCAGAGTGTGAGAGGGGGATGGGCAGAGAAAGAGGGAGACAGAATTTGAAGCAGGCTCCAGGCTCTAAGCTGTCAGCACAGAGCCCAATGCGGGGCTCAAACCCATGAACCATCAGATCAAGACCTGAGCTGAAGTTGGAAACATAACTGACTGGGCCACCCAGGCACCCTTGAAAATTGATTTTTATTTATTTTTTTTTAATTTTTTTTTAAGTTTATTTATTTTTGAGACAGAGAGAGACAGAGCATGAACGGGGGAGGGTCAGAGAGAGCAGGAGACACATAATCGGAAGCAGGCTCCAGGCTCTGAGCCATCAGCCCAGAGCCTGACGCGGGGCTCGAACTCACGGACCGCGAGATCGTGACCTGAGCCGAAGTCGGACGCTTAACCGACTGAGCCACCCAGGCGCCCCGAAAATTGATTTTTAATGAACACCTACCATGTGCCACGTATTTTGACTTGTCTCCTGTAAAGCCACACAATAAGCCTATTTGATAAGCAGTACAAATATGCTGGAAGAGGTTAAGTAACTTGCCCATGGTAGCACAGCTAATAAGCAGAGAAATGAGAATCTAAGTACAGGCCTGAATGACTATAGAACCAAGCAAATCTGACTATAACATGCTGCTCTTAGGAGGTTATCAAAGTCTATCAGCTGCATCAGAGCATCAGCTTCTAATGACTTACCATGAAATTTCTAAAGAAAAACTGACTAAGTTAGAATCTAATATTTATCACTTGTTTTTTGACTATTGTTCCTTCCCAATTGTCAGCAATAGGCAAGAAGGAGCCATTTCTTTTTTGTTCACTATTGTAAACCTAGTGCCTAGAACTATATGGTGCACTCATTATTTAATGAATGCAAATGATGGTAATGGATGACCCATTGGGTAAACTTTTGCATCCCTGGACTGGGGCTCCAGGCAGGCTAGGATGATGAGTGTGAAACTGTGGGGTTTTGATGAATCAAAACCATGGTCTTGGGAAACAGCTGGAGAAAATAAATCCAGGTTATGGAGAATTATTCTCTCCCACTCAGTTTTATTTCACATTCCTCCCACGTGAAAGGCCCCAAATCAGATGGAAAGTAGCATTTACTAAAATTTCAAGCCTTTTTAGCTGCAACCCAGCATCCCCCAGTTTCCCAAACACTGCATATGGTGGCTACTACCATTAGGAGGCTGTGAAAGAACCTTAATCTACCTTGAAGGACTGTCTTCAGAGGTTTGGGACTCTGAGCCCAAACCAATTAGCTTTCAGAATTGGATAGAAGCTGAAAGAACCCATGCCTTGTTTGGGGCACGGCCTTTCAAGACTGAAAGAGGCTTATATACCCTTCTTATTTGTCACTTGAAAAAAACTGGCCCAAAGTCACCCACCTCAGTAGCAGAGACAAGACAAACTCAAGTCTTCTGACAGCCCCTAACCCAAAATTATTTTTGCTACCCCGTAGATAGATATGTGGGACAGGGCCAACACAACATGAAGAGGGGAGCAGATAGAATGTGGTCACCATCCTCATGAACTAGATGGTCACTGGGATCCTGAGCTAAGTAAAAGACAAAGAGAGGTACACTCACATGTTCTCTGGACCCTGAGGAAACCTCTGCATCAGGCCAAGGAGGGCAGAGAGGAGAGTGTTTTGAGTGCTGTCTGAGCCAGGCATAAATGGAGATCTGGAAGGACATGGGAAGTAGGATATCGAAGAAGAAACGGTCCAACCGAAGAAGAAACCAAAAACATAGGTTTGAATTCTGAGCCAACTACTTGCTAGTTCTATGACCTCTGGCAAGTTACATAACCTCTCTGTGTCTCAGCTTTGTCATCTGTAGAAATTGGACAGTACCTACATCACAGGGTTTTGTTCTCATCAAAAGAAATAATGAATGCAGAATATCTGGCAGAATTCTTGGCATATGGTGTGGACCTGATAAACCTTACATCCATCCCTCCTCCTTCAGTCTGGGAAATAGGAACCGTGGATTCATTTAGATGAAAAAAAAAAAACTGGGATATGGCAGGTGTATAATAATATTTCATTCACCATGACTGCGGTGCACACTGAGAATGAGACTTTTTAAATGTTATACCTTTAACAATGAAGTCATGGTTCTCTCCTAAGGGAAACTGGTACACCGATTGCCTCAGGAGAAGAGAAAACCTTAGGAGCATGTGTGAAATTCTATGAAATCCATCTAACCTTCCCAAGTGATTAGATTACAGTTGGGACTTCTAAACAGGAGCCCCCAGTCCAGCGCCAATTGCTATAGAGTGTCATGAAAGAATACCTGGGCCAAACAGATTTCTTTCTCTTTAGAATTTGAATGGAGAAAAACCAAGAGGGTGAAGGATTTAGCAGCAGAAGACAAAAAACCTTAAGACAGAAATAAGCCAGAGGGAGATGCTACATCATGACCAAGGTGAAGTTATGAGGGTCAGAAACTAAGAAGCCAAGAAAATATAAACAACAGAGGTTGAGGAAATCAGTCAGTAGGAAGAGGAAAACAAGCCATGGAGAAGAGATGAGTCATGAAAACAGTGGAATACCAGAGTCAAGGTCCATAAGCTCCTGAGGCCAACATTCCTGGAACCACCCAGGATTCCAGATGACCTTACAATTCCATTTTCAGTCTCTGTGTGGCCCACATTCTAGATCTTCCCAAAATCAACTGAATAGCTTTTCCTCAGCTCCCGTGCACATGTAGTCTCATGACAAACTTAAGAATAATTTGAATGAATCTGTTTTTGCTCCCAAACAAGCCTGGTGTCAATCTGCTGGCTATATTCACTGCATTTCCTGGGATAAGTCCAGTTTCATAAATCTGTCCCCTATCTATCTTGAAAGGAGATTCATTAAAACCATAACAAAATGTGATTTAACTTTCACACTTCCTTATGATTTTTTTCTGTAAATAAATTCACAAGTAAGAATGGCTTGGTTTGGGATTTAAGAAATATGATCATCTTAATGCTACACCCGACAATTGGCTTGGCTCTGTGGGGTAAGGAGGCGGGGAGGGAAGGCATAGAGCTTGATAAATCCCCCTCCCCCCACTCAAATTGCCTTCAGTTGAGTTCATTAGCAGACTCCTACAAAAAATCATAGAGAAAAATAAATAATGAAGTTCAATAAAGGTCGATAATATGTTTGTCTTCTTCACTGTATATCACCAGTACCTGATACCAAGACTGGTACCTAAACAACATTCCAAAAATCTTAACTGAAAAAAGAAAAGAAAGAAGAAAGGGAGAAAAGGAAAGGAAGGAGGGCAGAAGCCATGAAATATGGCTCTCAGATCTCTTGCTACCAAATGCATAATTGACTGATAGCTCCAGCTGCTGAGCTCTGAATGCATCACTGTGTGCAGTGAAACCATGCATCCCACGGCTGCTCACAAAGAGTAAGCTTGGCAAGAATACCAAGGCACACAGCTCCTGCAAAATGTGGGACTCTTCTGATGGGGACTTTGGTTCAAGGACTCTCCATTGACCTGGCTGAAAAATTTTTAGAACTACTTTACAGTCTAAGACTCTACCTATCTGACCTTCCTTCCTCCTCCTTCACAGGTGTGAGACCTGCATCATGGTCTAGCATCTCTCCTAAGATGGTCTCCCTTCTCTCTGGCTTCCTCTTCTTTGTTCCCTCACAGGTATTTCCTCCCCATAAACCTAAATCATCTTAGAATCTACATCTCAGAGAACCTAGCCAAAGTGGGGGGGGGGCGGGAAAGGAGAGAGGGAGGGAGGATGGTGAGCATGGCTATGTTTGTAACTGGCCAACCCAAGGTTCCTGAGCTTAGAATCATGAGGCAGTTTTCTCCATTCTGTTGCCAGAGGTATGGCTTATGATAGGATAACCTGCTAGACACACAAGCCCACATCCACTCTCTACTCTTCTCTGCCTTACTCTGTGCCCAGGGAGACTGACCCCTATGGCCTTTGTCTTCTGAGCTCTTTCACTGGCTGGCTTCAGGGTGGGTTTGGCCATTAGGAGGCACCAGGAGGAGAACGCAGGTCAGGGAAAGAGAGTGAGTAGGACATTTCTTCACTGCTCCTCCCCACTTCAGTTCTGCTAATAATTGCATCCCTCATGACTACAGCTCCTACCAAGTGACTACCTTTCTGTTGTTCCAGCTAAGATTTCAGAAACCATTTGATAGAAGAGTCTGGATTTTTGTTAGGTTGATGGCATTAATGGCCCAGTTAAGAACCTCCCTGTGTCCATCTTTTGCCATGCAACTTCATAGTCGCCTCCTATTCAGATGCTGGTCATGATCACGTAGTCTGCTTTGGCTAGTGGGAAAGCAGGAACTTAAGTAAAAATACTAGATGATTCTACTTCCTTTTTTGCTTCTGTACTTTTATCATTAGATGGTGATGGCCTCACACCATGACTGGCTTAGCCTGTTGGAGGATTACAAGGAGAGTCCAGTCTTCCCAGCCAAGGCTTCTTATACCAACCCTCAGCCAGCCAACGCTCTAACATAGGAAAACACTTGACCAAGATCAGCAGAATCACCTACCAGATCCAAGGCTGACTACACAACCTGAGTGAGCGCAGCTGAGACTGCAAGAACCATCTGGTAAACCTTGGATTCATGAGCAATAATAACTATTTATTCACTTGAGCCCCCTGAGCTTTGTGGCTATTTACAAAGCACAATTATGGCAATAGGTAACTGACACAGTGTCTTAAATGGTTTTCATTGGAAGAAATAAAGGTGCCCAGCCAGACTGGCTTTGGGGTTGGGGAGGAAGGGAACCTGGGGGAGGAGGACTCCTTGGTGGGGACAAGTTGCTGTTCCCTCAAGGAAGGACCAACAATCCAAGGGTCTAGTCCTGACTGACCTTCCTTAACCCAAATCAGATCTAAGTCAAATGTTAGGGGCATAAGAAAATCACTCTGGAGGAAGGAGAAAAGAGCACAACTTTCAGGTTATAGAACATAGATGGACTAAAGGTCAAATTCGATATGAGGATAGAATTCCATCAATTCTAGAGAATTCCATCAATGCCAGAGCAAGATCAGGGGACTGGGGATCAGTAAGAAAAAAAATAGAGTGGGACCACTAGCTGATAACCTCAGAAAAACCTCCTCACATGGTCAGCACTCTGAGGAGGAGACAATGCCCTGGGATTGAGAATCACCAAGCAGAATGGGACCAAGATCAGGGGCTACAGATCCAATCCAGCCTCAGATCCATATCTAGGAAGATTTGAGTTTTGTTGAATCTGAGAAGATCTGGACTTTTGTTGGTGATGCCTTCTCCCCCAGAGAGGGTCATCACAATCTATAAATGCCACTGGGAAGTATATTCAAAGATTAAAATGAGGCTAGGAAGGAATTCATCACAAAAGGCCAAGAGGGACTACACTTTCATCTCACTGAAAAGGTGATGTCACATGCTCAGTTTCTCCATGATTTCATAACAAACAACTTTAAAATGCAATGTGTGAACACAATATAATCTTATTATATCTCACATTTTTGTGGGTCAAGATTTGGGGCAAGTCACAGCTGGCTGGTTATTCTATTTCATGTGATGCCAATAATGGGCACTCAGTGGTATTCAACTGGTGGACTGACAGACCACAGCTTCATCTCCAGATCTAACACCTGCACCAGGTTTGCCAACAGACTAGATTCAGCATGGCAGTACCAGGGTAATCAAGCATCTAACTTAGTAGCTCAGGGCTCCCAGAGAGAGTGTCCCAAGAGGGTAAGCCCAAAGCCTCAAGGCTTCATATGAACCAGCTTTCATATATATGTGTATATTGTATATATACAATTTATTGTCAAATTGGTTTCCATACAACACCCAGTGCTCATCCCAACAGGTGCCCTCCTCGATGCCCATCACCTACGTTCCTCTCTCCCCCAACCCCCATCAACCCTAAGTTTGTTCTCAGTATTTAAGAGTCTCTTATAGTTTGCCTCCTTCCCTCTCTGTAACCTTTTTCCCCCTTCCCCATGGACTTCTGTTAAGTTTCTCGGGATCCACGTATAAGTGAAAACATATATCTGTCCTTCTCTGCCTGACTTATTTCACTTAGCATAATACTCTCCAGTTCCATCCGCATTGCTACAAATGGCCAGATTTCATTCTTTCTCATTGCCAAGTAGAATTCCATTGTGTATATAAACCACATCTTCTTTATCTATTTGTCAGTTGGTGGACATTTAGGCTCTTACCATGATTTGGCTATTGTTGAAAGTGCTACTATAAACATTGGGGTACAAGTTTCCCTATGCATCAGCACTCCTGTATCCTTTGGGTAAATTCCTAACAGTGCTATTGCTGGGTCATAGGGTAGATCTATTTTTAATTTTTTGAGGAACCTCCACACTGTCTTCCAGAGTGGCTGCACCAGTTTGCATTCCCACCAACGGTGCAAGAGGATACCCATTTCTCCACATCCTCTCCAGCATCTATAGTCTCCTGATTTGTTCATTTTAGCCACTCTGACCCGTGTGAGGTGATATCTCATGTGGTTTTGACTTGTATTTCCCTGATGAGGAGTGACGTTGAGCATCTTTTCATGTGCCTGTTGGCCATCTGGGTGTCTTCTTTAGAGATGTGTCTATCATGTTTTCTGCCCATTTCTTCACTGGATTATTTGGTTTTTGGGTGTGGAGTTTGGTGAGTTCTTTATAGATTTTGGATACTAGCCCTTTATCTGCTATGTCATTTGCAAATATCTTTTCCCATTCCGTCGGTTGCCTTTTAGTTTTATTGATTGTTTCCTTTGCAGTGCAGAAACTTTTTATCTTGATGAGGTCCTAATAGTTCATTTTTCGTCTTAATTCCCTTGCCTTTGGAGATGTGCCGAGTAAGAAATTGCTGCGGCTGAGATCAGAAAAGTTTTTCCTGCTTTCTCCTCTAGGGTTTTGATGGTTTCCTATCTCACATTCAGACCCTTCATCCATTTTGAGTTTATTTTTGTGAGTGGTGTAAGAAAGTGGTCTAGTTTCATTCTTCTGCATGTTGCTGTCCAGTTCTCCCAGCACCATTTGTTAAAGAGACTGTCTTTTTTCCATTGGATATTCTTTCCTGCTTTGTCAAAGATCAGTTGGCCATACATTTGTGGGTCCAATTCTGGAGTCTCTATTCTATTCCACTGGTCTGTGTGTCTGTTTTTGTGCCAATACCATACTGTCCTGATGATCATAGCTTTGTAGTAGATGCTAAAGTCTGGGATTGTGATGCCTCCCGCTTTGGTTTTCTTCTTCAATATTACTTTGGGTATTCAGGGTCTTTTGTGGTTCCATACAAATTTTAGGATTACTCATTCTAGCTTCGAGAAGAATGCTGGTGCAATTTTGATTGGGATTGCATTGAATGTGTAGATTTCTTTGGGTAGTATTGACATTTTAACAACATTTATTCTTCCAATCCATGAGCACGGAATGTTTTGCCATTTCTTTGTGTCTTCTTCAATTTCCTTCATAAGCTTTCTATAGTTTTCAGCATACAGATCTTTTACATCTTTGGTTAGGTTTATTCCTAGGTATTTTATGATTCTTGGTGCAATTGTGAATGGGATCAGTTTCTTTATTTGTCTTTCTGTTGCTTCATTATTGGTGTATAAAAATGCAACTGATTTCTGTACATTAATTTTGTATCCTGCAACTTTGCTGAATTCATGTATCAGTTCTAGCAGACTTTTGGTGGAGTCTCTCGGGTTCTCCATGTATATTATCATGTCATCTGCAAAAAGTGAAAGCTTGACTTCATCTTTGCCAATTTTGATGCCTTTGGTTTCCTTTTGTTGTCTGATTGCTGATGCTAGCACTTCAACACTATGTTAAACAACAGCGGTGAGAGTGGACATCCCTGTCGTGTTCCTGATCTCAGGGGGAAAGCTCTCAGTTTTTCCCCATTGAGGATGATATTGGCTGTGGGCTTTTCATAAATGGCTTTTATGATGTTTAAGTATGTTCCTTCTATCCTGACTTTCTCGAGGGCTTTTATTAAGAAAGGATGCTGTATTTTGTCAAATGCTTTTTCTGCTTCTATTGACAGGATCATATGGTTCTTATCTTTTCTTTCATTAATATGATGTATCACATTGGATTGATTTGTGAATATTGAACCAGCCCTGCAGCCCAGGAATGAATCCCACTTGATCATGGTGAATAATTCTCTTTATATGCTGTTGATTTCAATTTGCTAGTATCTTGTTGAGAATTTTTGCATCCATATTCATCAAGGATATTGGCCTATAGTTCTCTTTTTATGCTGGGTCTCTGTCTGGTTTGGGAATCAAAGTAATGCTGGCTTCTTAGAATGAGTCTGATAATTTTCCTTCCCTTTCTATTTTTTGGAACAGCTTGAGAAAGATAGGTATAATCTCTGCTTTAAATGTCTGCTGGAATTCCCCAGGGAAGCCATCTGGTCCTGGACTCTTATTTGTTGGGAGATTTTTGATAACTGATTCAATTTCTTCACTAGTTATGGGTCTGATCAAATTTTCTATTTCTTCCCATTTGAGTTTTGGAAGTGTGTGGGTGTTTAGGAATTTTTTCATTTCTTCCAGGCTGTCCAGTTTGTTGGCATATAATTTTTCATAGTATTCCCTGATAATTGCTTGTATTTCTGAGGGATTGGTGGTAATAATTCCATTTTCATTCGTGATTTTATCTATTTGGGTCCTCTGTCTTTTCTTTTTGAGAAGCCTGGCTAGAGGTTTATCAATTTTGTTTATTTTTTCAAAAAACCAACTCTTGGTTTCATTGATCTGCTCCACTGTTTTTTTAGATTCTATATTGTTTATTTCTGCTCTGACCTTTATGATTTATCTTCTTCTGCTGGGTTTGGGGTGTCTTTGCTGTTCTGCTTCTAGTTCCTTTAGGTGTGCTCTTATATTTTGTATTTGGGATTTTTCTTGTTTCTTGAGATAGGCCTGGATTGCAATGTATTTTCCTCTCAGGACTGCCTTCGCTGTATCCCAAAGCGTTTGGATTATTGTATTTTCATTTTCATTTGTTTCCATATATTTCTAAGCCTCTTCTCTAATTTCCTGATTGACCCATTCATTCTTTAGTAGGATGTTCTTTAACCTCCATGCTTTTGGAGGTTTTCCAGACTTTTCCTGTGGTTGATTTCAAGTTTCATAGCATTGTGATCTGAAAGTGTGCATGGTATGATCTCCATTCTTTTATATTTATTAAGAGATGTTTTGTGACCCAGTATGTGATTTATCTTGAGAATGTTCCATGCGCATTTGAGAAGAAAGTATATTCTGTTGCTTTGGGATGCAGAGTTCTAAATATATCTGTCAAGTCCATCTGATCCAATGTATCATTCAGGGCCCTTGTTTCTTTATTGATTCTCTGTCTAGATGATCTATCCATTGTTGCAAGTGGAGTATTAAAGCCCCCTGCAATTACCACATTCTTATCAATAAGGTTGCTTATGTTTGTGATTTACTGTTTTATATATTTGGGGGCTTCCAAATTCAGTGCATAGACATTTATAATTGTTAGCTCTTCCTGATGGATAGACCCTGTAATTATTATGTAATGCCCTTCTTCATCTCTTGTTACCACCTTTAATTTAAAGTCTAGTTTCTCTGATACAAGTATGGCTACTCCAGTTTTCTTTTGACTTCCAGTAGCATGACAGATAGTTCTCCATCCCCTCACTTTCAATCTGAAGGTGTCCTCAGGTCTAAAATGAGTCCTTGTAGACATAAAATAGATGGGTCTTGTTTTTTTATCCATTCTGATGCCCTATGTCTTTTGGTTGGAGCATTTAGTCCATTTACATTCAGTAAACATATGTATTTAGAGTCATTGTGATATCTGTAGATTTCATGCTTGTAGTGGTATCTCTGGTACTTTGTGGTCCTTGCAACATTTCACTCACAGAATCCCCCTTAGGATCTCTTATAGGGCTGGTTTAGTGGTGATGAATTCCTTCAGTTTTTGTTTGTTTGGAAAAACCTTTATCTCTCCTATTCTGAATGACAGACTTGCTGGGTAAAGGATTCTTGGCTGCATATTTTTCCTGTTCATCACATTGAAGATTTCCTGCCATTCCTTTCTGGCCTGCCAAGTTTCAGTAGATAGGTCTGCTACTACCTTATGTGTCTACTTGTGTATTTTAAGGCACGTTTATCCCTAGCTGCTTTCAGGATTCTCTCATTATCCTTGTATTTTGCCAGTTTCACTATGATATGTCATGCAGAAGATTGATTCAAGTTACATCTGAAGGGAGTTCTCTGTGCCTCTTGGATTTCAATGCCTTTTTCCTGCCCAGATCAGGGAAGTTCTCAGCTATGATTTGTTCAAGTACACCTTCATCCCCTTTCTCTCTCTGCTCCTTCTTCTGGAATTCCTATGATAAGGATATTGTTCCGTTTGATTGCATCGCTTAGTTCTCTAATTCTCCCCTTGTACTCCTGGATTTTTTTAATCTCTCTTTATCTCAGCCTCCTCTTTTTCCATAATTTTATCTTCTAATTCACCTATTCTCCCCTCTGCATCTTCAATCCGTGCTGTGGCCACCTCCATTTTACTTTGCACCTTATTTATAGCATTTTTAAATTCATCATGACTATTTTTTAGTCCCTTGATCTCTGTAGCAATAGATTCTCTGCTGTTCTCTATGCTTTTTTCAAGCCCAGAAATTAATTTTATGACTATTATTCTAAATTCTTGTCCTATTATATTGCTTAAATCGGTTTTCATCAATTCGTTAGCTGTCGCTACTTCCTGGAATTTCTTTTGAGGAGAATTCTCCCGTTTCATCATTTTAGTTAGTTTTCTGTCCCTTAGGCATTTTAAAAGCTTGTTGTGTGCTCTGCACCTGCAAGCACTGCTACATTAAAGGAGGGTCATACACTGTCCAGGGCCTGGCCCTTCAGGAGGTGTTTTTCCAGAGATTGTTACTTGCTCTGTGTGTTGTGACTTTGGTTATTTTATTACCCTACTCATAGTGATATTTTGGACCCTCCACCAGGTGTGCTTTGATTTGTTCCTGGAGTAGCTCTGTGTGGCAGGGAAAATTTTCTTTACCAAATATTTCCTTGTCTCATCTTCCTGTGATCTGCCTTCTTACCGTTTGAAGCCCCCAGACCTTCTTCTCCCTTTCCTTAGCTCAGGATGGTATATAAGGCTCAATTTCCTGGCTGTCTTTTTGGAGTCTCCTACCTTTGTGGGGCTCCTGTATATAATTACAATGGCTTTTCTACCATTAACTTGACTGGCTATTGTGTTTCATCTGTGACTGGTTCTAACTATCTCTGAACCAGCTTTCAAGAAGCAAAGAGTCTGCAGCCGCCTTTAATCTACCTAACTGTGACGTGAGTAAATAGTCTCCAGAGGTGGCTGTCACATTCCAGAAGATGTATACAATAATCCTCAGGATTGAAAGAAAATATCAGCATGTCAATGCATGTTTATTGTCTCTTAACATAAATTAATTTTTCTGACTATTTCATATCTAGATTGTCACTCACAGTATTCCGTGGTCCATATGTCACAGATACCACAGCACAAACAGCATACAGGACACACTAAGGGTTGTGTGGAATTCCCACAGTAAAGAGCTGACAGTGATCACCTCATTGGTTTGATTGATTTCAGAGCATTTCTGTGTATTAGAGTTTACATGTGCCCCATTAAACAGACTCATGTTTTATATTGCTGGCCTAGGCTGAATGTTTGTGTCCACGCTACCCCCACCCACCCCCGCCAAAATTCATATGTTGAAATCTTAATCCCCAATGTGATGGTATTTGGAGGTGGGACCTCAAGAGATGATTAGGTCATAAGGGCAGATAAAGGACCCCAGAGAGCTCCCTCACCCCTTCTGCCATGTAAGGGCACAGGAAGAAGTCAGCAGTGGGCAACTCCAAAGACAACTGTTGTTAGAACCCAACCACACCGGCACCCTCATCTTGGACTTCCAGCTTCCAGAATGGTGAGGGATAAATCCTGTTGTCTATCCTGTTGCCACCTAGTCTTTGTGGAATTTTGTTATAGCAGCCTAAACAGACTAAGACATTTATCTAATTCTAGCCAAACTCATTTCCACAAAATGGACAAATGGCTTAAAAGAATTCTTGCACAAAGGTGTGGATGGAGGACAAGTCAGTGCAAGTGAACAGTCAGAAAACGGGAAATGATCCACTTAGCCTATTTCTTGTAGGAGCTCTCCATCAGCTGCATCATCAATTGTCAGGAAGTTATTCAAAAGTCAAATTATTAAGAAGACTATTTGTAAAATGAGCGGCTGTAAATTCACCTTCATTAACAATGAATTTCACCTCTGGGAACCTGGGTAGCTCAGTCGGTTACGTGTTGGACCTCGGCTCAGGTCATGATCTCAGTTTGTGAGTTCAAGCCCCATGTTGGGCTCTGTGCTGACAGCTTGGAGCCTGCAACCTGCTTTAGATTCTGTGTCTCCTTCTCTCTCTGCCCCACCTCTGCTTGCGCTCTGTCTGTCTCTCTCAAAAATAAATATTAAAAATTTAAAAAACAACAACGAACTTCATCCCAAAGCATATTGGCAAATGCATATTTAGCTAGCACTGTTAGCAAGACACTTACAACACGATTCATCTTATTTTTATTCTTAAGTTTACTACTTCTGAATACATTTTATAATAGTGTGATACATTTGCATAGCAGCTATACGTGTGTGTGTATATATATAATTTAAATATACAGATAAATATAAAATATGGTGATATATAAAATTACAAAATTATTTTAATGATGAATGAATAATCAAAAATATTTGAAAGTCACTATTGGAAAGAGCAGAGCAAAGTCAGTGGCCAAAATGAGTGGAGAGAATGTAAGAAGGAATCAGGATGGAGCAGATGAATATTGATGGGCCTAGAAAGATCATCTCCTGATTAGAATATTTGAACCTCCTATGAACATCTATAGCTCCTGATTGGCCATCAGCTATAGCTCCCATAGCCTCACCACCTGGTCATGGGTTGCCATGATTTCTGTGCTGGTCTTATCCCCAGTCGCTTCCAGCCCCAAACCTGGGATAACCTTCTGCTCACCTCCACCCCGGCAGTATCTGTTGTAGTTTGGGCACTGCCTCATTTGGTAAGTGAAGTCTAGCCTGATCTCCATTCATTCCTGGGCTAGTTAACTTCCTCCATGTTCCCAGAGCATGCACTAGGAACTTCCAGTCTTCAATCCCTGCACCATATTATAATCCCAGTACTGTATTATCTCACACTGTATCCTCATTGCCTGCTTATTTGTTTTGCCAACTAGACTGTGAGCTGCTTGAGGGAAGAGATTTTATCTCATTCATTTTCATAGTCCCAGACCTGGCACGTGATGGACATTCCATAAATATGTGTTGAAATAAACAAAGGAGAATGAACAGAGGTGGGACCCAAAACCACTGTATTCGCAATGTTCATAAAATGATCATCCTTAATTCCCTTCCTAGCTCCTATCTTCTCCCCCTCAGAAATATGCTTTTATTTGTCCAAGGCTAAGCCACAAGCTACTACCTTTGTTTTAGACACGATTTTTAGCAACAACCCAAAACAGTTTAAGATTTAAAAAGAAGGGACGAGGAGACTCCTGACTCATTTAACCAGGGAATCTGAGGATGAACCTGGATTCAAGCATACCTAGATCCAGAATTCAGGTATGATCCACAGTCCCCTCTCTCCCACTCTCTTCCCCATCACTTGGTGCTAACACTGTCTGTGTGTCACCTTCATTCTCTCTTGTTCTATAAATAGGTCTTCCCCAAATTGTTAAGAAGATGCCTACCAGTCATACTCAATTTATATCCTTTTAGTCCTCTGACCTAAAGGCAAGCCACCTTCTCCACCAAATCCAAAGTTCCAGGGAGAAAGAAAGAAAAACAAAAAAGCCCTAGGGAAGGATCCTGATGGGCCCAGATTGGGTCAAATGTCCATTCCTGTGAAGGAAATGGAGTTCTGTGGTTGGCAGAAAAGACTATGTCCCGGCCCTGCATCAAAGGGCAGGAGACACTGTGATAGGAGTACCACTGAATCACATCATTGGGAAATGGGAGCAATATCTTAAGGGGGTGAGGGGGGGGGGGGAGTTTACTGGACAGACAGAAAAACAGACGTCGTCTCCAAAACTCTCTGGAAATTGACCTGCATAAGCGTCCCTACTGCTTCCTGGAAAATTCAGGCCCAACCTTTGGGCTAAGGGGGAAAAATATCCTTGTGACAAATCACTTTCTCCCTGCGCCTGCCCATAGCCTTCTTCAAAGGGGATTTTGTTTCTCTCTTAAGTTCCTACCAAAATGACGCTGGGTGGTCAAGCTTTCAAGCCCCCCTCAGAGC
This sequence comes from Panthera onca, assembly GCF_046562875.1. Classification (NCBI taxonomy): domain Eukaryota; kingdom Metazoa; phylum Chordata; class Mammalia; order Carnivora; family Felidae; genus Panthera; species Panthera onca. The sequence continues at coordinate 46,971,474 of NC_138352.1, read as the reverse complement.
CTCTAGCCAGACCCCAACAAGCAAGCCCAGTCCCACCCTCAGCCCAAAAAGCCTCTTACCACAGGGCTTCAGTTAGCTACAGGCTGTGTTGTGCCAGGCCCGAGGGCCATTCTGAAGGCCAGCACCACACTGCTCCACGGGGCTGTCTCCTGCCAAAGTGTGATCGGCAGGCCTCTGTTCCCAAATGCTTCGCGGCTAGAAGACGGGTCTCAGCCTGGCTTTGACTGCTGGGCCCCTGGCCTGGCTGGGGGCTGCGGATCAACGGCACTTTGTCAGTCCCGGCAGGCACACCTTCTAGAAGCTGAAGTGCATACTGAATGGAGGCGTCTGCAGAGCTCCTGGCCTCGGCAGGCCCTCTGCGTGTTTGGGTAAAGAAATATGCAGCTTGAGCTGTAGCCATTGCTGCCTGAGCCGCCGAGCTGCAATCAACATCAACACCACAAGGACACAATATTTTCTCCCAATTTACAACACGTTCATTTATTTTGGAATTTCTGTGCCAGCTGAGGCTACAGGGCGGTGACAGTGGAAAAGTTGTCCTGGGGCCAAGCAAAAGAGAGAGTTGCAACTGAGCTCCTGTTCTGAAAAAGGGTGCTCGAAAGCAGCAAAAAGCAAGCAAGGCGAAGAGGATGACCTTCACCAGACAGCAGCCCTCAGGTCATGGTGTGCAGAGGGTGGGGAGACAACCGATCGATCCAGAGGGCCTGTTGCTCCTTACCAGGAGGGTCTGCAGAGGGGTCGCTGGAACCCAAGATTCCTGAGAAGTTACTGACACCTCAGGGGTTTTCATTATAATGAAAGATCTGCTTTCTCTCTCCAAGTTCCCTGGGGAGTCAAAGATCATGCGATTTCAAAAGCCAGCCCCCACCCTCCAAAAGCAGGCTTTACTGGAAAATAGCATGGGATTTGGAAGGAGAAAGACTTGAGTTTGAAGTGTTCACACTGGTATTTACTTACTGAGCATCTTTGGTCAAATGTTTTACCTCTCGTAGCTTCTATTCCACATCTGTTTTTAAATGGACATAATAATATCTAGCCAGCAAAGTTGTCATGAGAGCTAGCATTATTTATTGAAGTACACAGTGCAGTGCCCAACTCTCTGTGGACACTCAGTACATGATAGTTCTGCCCCTGGTCTTCCTGTTTGTTATTGACTCATTCAGATGCTCCCCACTTGGCTTTATAGTGTATCTTTCAAACAGACCAGGATGTTCCCAGGATGGAAGTTCTATTTGCTGGGCTCCTTGGGACTGAGAACCTCTCCAGCTTGGTGAATGGTCCATGGAAAGAGGTAGTGATGGAGAAGAGATGGATTCCATTGTAGTGAGCAATGACTGCCCCTCAATAAAGCATCCCTAGGAAAGGCCCACTCCAGTTATTGCCACAAGGGTCCTCCACAAATTGGTCAGTCTGAGACACAAGAAGGCATCTGTAGCTGTCATCTGGAGCTGACTTCCACAGAGAACCTCTCCAAGCAAGTAACTTGCTTCCCTCAACTCAAAGCAAAGGGGAAGGGCACTCCAAGTGTACCATTTTTATCCTACTGAGAGAAAACCAATGCCTGCCAAAGGGAAGTGATGACTTAAGGCGTCATAGTTGTTAAGAAGCAGAGCAGAGCTTTGGAACCAAATCTGCTTCACTTCAAGTCTGGTTATCTTCTTATAAAACAATGAATTTTAGCAAGCGTGACCAAATGTAGTTGATTCTCATTATTCATGGTAGTCGTGGTCTGTAAAGACACCTGAATTAACAAAGACTGAACCACTGCTCTTAGAGGAAATGAGGATTAGGTTCCTGTGAGCCTCTTCTGTTAGCCAATCAATCCATAACCCTGGATTATGTGTGTTTCTATTTAAAGAAATCTTATTTAGTATATGTTGTTGACTCATTAAGATTGCACTCATGCCCAACAGCACTATAACTCATACCCGAACAAAGCTTATCCAACACATGCAGTTTTTCCATATGTCACTTCACTGCCTTCGGTGCTTAGGATCACTAAACAGCACTTTAGCACTACACTTGAGGACCATTTTAAACAGCGCAATCACCAAGGAAAGGCACAGATGCAAAGTGTGGCACTAAATAGACCATGGAAAGGACAGGCATGGGAGCTGAAACAAGAAGGCAAAGGATCGACGTGTTCAACATCACCTAACACCTGCACAACAGACGACTCAACCTTCTGTTGTTCTGTGTATGTCTACAAATGACTACAAAAGTGTCAGGAGTGCTGATTTGGAAGTCACAAATAAACTAGTGAGCAGGTAAATTTGCAAAGGCAGACTCTGCACGTACTGAGAATCAACTGTAATTTATTATCCACACCAAGACATTTTTATGAGTGAAAAGAGTTGCTATTAACAATTACACCAGGACAACTGGTGTAAACTGGAACGGTCCCAAGCAAATTGGGATGTATGATCACCCTAATTTTAGCCTTTGAGACCCCTTTGAGAATCTGATGAAAGCCATGATCACACACATTCTTTGCAGACAATCCCAATGAATTCACAGACCTCAGTGTTCCTCGTACTGCACATCTCAGCCTGAAAGAGCAATTAAAAAGAATAATATGTAAACTGCAGTCCGATAAAGGTATGCCTCAAACTTGAGGCCAACGTAAGGATGAGATGAGCTGAAGTAGGGGAATCTTCCTCCGGGACCCTAGGCATTCACAGACAAGGCACTGTTAACATACATTTGTCTATCGGAGCCACTGCCTCTTTGTCTTAGATACAAATTCACTCTAAATTTGAATTCAGACACCAAGAATCTAGACAAGGAAGGGAACGAAAACAAGCCACGGGGAACCCAGAAAGCTCGACATGAGTGTGCAGAAAGCCTACCCTGTTATCTCATCCTCAGCACTCATGCAGAAGGTCAGGAATGGAAAATGTCTGCAGCAGAAGAGGAATCAGCCAGGAACTACTTTGGACTTAGTAAAGAACAGAAAGAGAATGTCCCCCAATACCTGGGACCAGGAACCAAGGACCACCAAAAGGTTAACTGACACCCCGCCACCCCATACCTCACCTCCAGTGAGGAAAAAGAGGGAGCCATAGAGAGTTCTGAAAACAGCTTCTGACAATTCCCATGCGATGGGTTAAATCCCTTTGGTTGATGGGGGTTGAGGGCTGCTATCTTTAATCCTTGACCACACTCCTGCCCCCTTTGCTCACCTTCTCACTTGGGAGAGCACAGCTGCCCAGATGTGTGTTTTCCATTAACTCTGCTGGCTCTAGTCTGGGGTGAAGGAGACATTTTCATGCCAAATTAAAAACGACTTGGAAATGTGCATTGTGTTGGGAGAATTGGCCTTTTCAAAGGGGTATAAAAACGAGGGAAGCTGATTTCATCACCCTGCCTGCAGACAGGCCATCAAAGCATCCTGCCCCTGTGAAGCAGGCAGGCCACCTCTGCTCTTTCCCCTTTACAGACTGTGTTAGCATCTCCATTATTTACCCCCAGGGTAGGATAAAGGCGCCGCGCAAAGGCTAAGATCTTTAAACTGCCTTGAGTGCCCATTAAGCACATTAATAACATCCACCATCACGAGTCTTACCAATATAATTTCCGACTTCAAGCCGGGCGTGAAAAAAAAAAAAAAAAAGGAAGTCAGCTGAGTTTATCAACCGAAGAGACCACCTTAAATTAGAAGAGATTATGTGGCAAAGGGGAAAGGAGAGAGGTAGCTGAGAAGACATGAAACACTCTTGGCCATTATTTGGCTACAATTGACCCTCCCCCACCCTCACCCCCGTGTCATTGGAGGGAATGGACTGAGCGGATTTTCAGAGCATTTCATCAATGAAGCTAATGTTGCAATGCAGTCCCAGAGAGCAGGGTCCCCTCACTACAAGAAATCATGTAAGGATCAATTTTAAAAGAAAAGGAGTAAGTGAGTGTCAGATTTGTGTCAGTGCTGGAATTGCCCGTTCTCATATGTGTGTGTGTTGGTCAGGGGGTATCAAGGGAAGGAGATTTTTGAAATAGTAAAAGACACTGCTTCCTGAAGGATTAGGTCCCAGGCAAGTCACAGGTCTAAACTCACCTCTTTTCGCAGCCCTCCAAACTAGGTGTCAGTATGTCCATTTCACAGATGAGAAAATTGAAGCTTCAAGAGGTCACGTGGTTTATCCCGGGACCCACGGCCATATGCGGGCAAACTGGGATGGAAACTAAGATCTCCAGGGCTCTGAAGGATGTGTTCCTAACCTCTCTTCCATTCTGCCTGACCCAATGTGGGAGAGTGTGTGTATGGAATTGAGGGACAGAGGGTGGAGAGAGATCTGTTTATTTACTGGCTTGGAACAGATAAAATTTTAGAAAAGCCTCATCCACAGGCCTAGGGCATGAGGCCTTGGGCCTCAGAGCTGTGTGGGGTCAGAGGAGGGCCTAGCTGGCCGCCTCCTTCTCCCCTCTCACAGCCCAAAGCCACAGGACACAGCCTGCCAGTCTCCTCTCTTGCCTTCCTCATTAGCTGGGATTGGGACCAATTTGTGGATGCCTTTGGTGCCCTAAGGCAGTGTTTGAGTCATCTTCCCTGATGCTAAAGAAAAAAGAAAGGAGGAGACAGCCATCCCCCAGGAGACTGGAGACGCCAGGAGAGAGAAGCAGTGATGGATGGAGGCCAGAAGGGAGAGGCCAGTGTCCAGAGGTCATCCTTAGTCTGGCTTTCTTTAACTTTGCTCTTCCCTGGGGACCTGCTCCCCCATGAGATCATCTCCCACCACAGACTTCAAACAAGATGGGCTCACTTGGGGATCAGCCTTCACTACTTTAAGGCTTGTTAACTTAAGGACTCTGGCTCCCTGGTCCTTCTAGAGCTCTAAGGAAAGAATGCAGGTGGAACTCGACAGGATTAGAGTCAGCAAGGAGGATAGATCTTCTCATACTAACCCAGATGATGGGTTCCATTTGCTTCAGAACTTGACAAACGCCTGTGGGTCTGGGAAGCTGGAACAGGAGCCAAGTCAGGAAAGCACTTAGAGAATTAGCCTTCAGGCTGTAGCCTGGTGCAGAAATGTAGCTTCTACATTTCTTCTACATCTGTCTCTTCTCTGAGACATAGTTTCATGACATCTTATAAGAATAAAATTAAAGTGGTCATGGGGGGTTGTAAGCTGGAACACACCAAATGTTTGCTGTTGCTGTCATTAAAGTTCAGGTAGAATCATGTGAAGGATGACCATGGTAAGCACCTTGTTGTGTTGGACCATAAACACTGGAATAGCACCCTGCACCGTCATCATCTAAAGCTCACAAGAATTCTGAGACAATTAGTATTGGGTCTATTCTACAAGTGGGGAAACTAATGCTGAGCTAGGTTAAGCACTCTGTCCCATATCATACAACAAAGTAAGTGGCAAAGTTGAAATCAGAGCACAGTTGGGGCACCTGGGTGGCTCAGTTGGTTAGGCGTCTGACTCTGGATTTCAGCTCAGGTCATGATCTCACACTTCATGCGTTTAAGCCCCGTGTCAGGCTCTGTGCTGACAGTGCAAAGCCTGCTTGGCATTCTCTCTCCTTCTCCCTCTCTCCAAAAATAAATAAATAAACTTAAAAGAAAAGAAGAAGGAGAAATCAGGGCACAGCTGTGTCTGCCTGCAATAATGATACGTGATTATCCCCTATGCCACACACAGCCCAAAAAAGTGGGGGAGGGGAAGGAGAATCAATATGAACTGTGAACCGTGGGAGGGTTCAGACGCAGAGGGTGGAGGAAACATTGGGAGCGTTGACTATGGACTTCCCATAGTCAGGACCACAGTGCTAAGCATTAGCATGTATCATGTCATGAAATCAGAAAGTAGAATGTAGGGGGCTGACATGTGGTCTCCAACTCAAGGTCAAAGAGGCACTCATGCTGTTGGGTTGTAAGCAGCCCCAGAAGCTCCTCACTACTCATCACATTCTCTGAAGCTTGAAGAAAAATGGTTTAGAAACCCAACCCAGGACATTCTCCCGACACAGACACCAGGGGCTCTTTCTGTTGTCATTTTGATCTCCACACACAGACTTAAATACTATCCACATTGCTCTCTGTATCTGCATCAAGACCGAAGTCCTCCCTAAAGAACACTTTCCCATACTACATGAGGGCATGTTATCTTCACAACAACCCTATGAGGTCTGAACAATATGGGATGTGATCCTGCTCAGCACATTAGGGAACTAGGGTTCTTGGATTTCCAGGTAGTGACCTGCTCTAGGTGACACCAGGTGGGAGCCAGCCTTCTTTTTTTTTTTTTTTTTTTTTTTTTTTATAATTTTTTTTTCAACGTTTTTTATTTATTTTTGGGACAGAGAGAGACAGAGCATGAACGGGGAAGGGGCAGAGAGAGAGGGAGACACAGAATCGGAAACAGGCTCCAGGCTCCGAGCCATCAGCCCAGAGCCCGACGCGGGGCTCGAACTCACGGACCGCGAGATCGTGACCTGGCTGAAGTCGGACGCTTAACCGACTGCGCCACCCAGGCGCCCCAAGGAGCCAGCCTTCTAATCCCTCCTTCGAATCCACTTTTGCTGCGAGTGGTTGTTTTAAGGGAGACTTAACAAAAGCCACACTCTTAGGACCATCTTGGTTTGACTTTCCTACACCACTGGTAGATCTGTCACGGACCCTGTCCCGCTGGTCAACTCCTGCAACTACCTTCGTGAACAGCAAAACCACCCATTATAATATGTGTGGGTAAAGGCACTCTTGTATTTGGTGTACAAATTGGTATATGCTTTAAGGGAAACTGGCAGTATCAAAATTATAAATGCACAAGCCCTTGGATTCAACAATTCACTTCTAGGAATCTACCTTAAAGAAATAGTCACGTGAATAGGCAGAGGACACGTATCAAAGTTATTCCATTACAGCTCTATGAGGGCAAAAAAAGTGGTAAAAAAAAAAAAACCCCAAAACTCTCCTCATTAGTAAAACATTTTTTTCCCCTAATCATGATTATCTCATGCCATGGAAAAGTATGCAGCCATTAAAACCAATGAGCTAACCCTCTGTGCTAACAGCTCGGAGCCTGGAGCCTGCTTCAGATTCTGCGTCTCCCTCTCTCTCTGTCCCTCCCCTGCTTACGTTCTATCTCCTACTGTCTCTCAAAAGCAAATAAACATTTAAAAAAATTTAAAAAAAACGACTGAGCAAACCCGATTGTAGTGCCATGAACGTACGTCCATGTTGTTAAATAAATAAACATATCCATGCTGCAAAGGAACCTAAATAATAGGATCAAACACTTCTTTTAAAAGGTGGGGGAAGGCACGCTCAGGTGGCTCAGTTAAGTGTTTGACTCTTGATTTCGGTTCAGGTCACGATCTCATGATCTTTAAAAATACATACATACATACATACATACATACACAACACATAAATAAATAAATAAATACGTAAATAAATAAAAATAATAACTCCGTTGAGGCTCCTCCTTTGCATCTCGAGTAGAGGCTGTCCTAGGCCTGTGATTTCAGGGACAGTGGGAGATGTGCCCTGGACCCTTCTTGCCTGAACATTGTTAAAAGTCAATTTTGAAACTTCTGGTCTTTATGATACCCTAAAAGGCCTATAAAAGATGGCAGCAGTGCAGATTACAAACCCACAGTTGCGCCTGTCCCGCCCAGTGACTGCAGTGCTCCAGCCCAGTACCCCCACCGGCATGCGTGAGTATATCCTATGCATTGTATGACTGTTGTGCATACACATGATGGGGGAAGAACACACACCATCAGACCATCAAACACACTGGCCACTCGAGGAACAGATCGAGGAGACTCCCGTGTTTTCACTCTTCATACTTCTGCGCTATTTTATTTTCTTACAATGTATTACCTTGTGGTTTTTAAATTAAAAAAAAAATGTAAGGCTAAAAAATTCATTTAGGCATAAGAGAAGAAAATAAGAAAACAAACCAACAGACAAAAACATTAGATGCAGTAATTGCCTTCAAGTTGGAAAAACTCAACTGGGCCTCTGGCCATCCAGACCTCACCAAACCAAATCCCAATTGCATAGCAATATGGTACAGCAATATCTTACGAAGCAGGTTAGTAGGGAGGAGAGCGAGGAATTCGTCTGTTTTGTTTATAATCTGGAACACTGTCTGGCCCATGTTAGGCACTCCATAAAAAAGGACTGAATGTGCAATGAATGGAGAAGAGCTCAGGATATACACAGAAGGGCGATTTTACTTGATTTCAGTGACTGAGATTAGTAGATGGAACTGTGACCAAATAGGGACACTCCTGAGCACAGGTAACATTGGTCTGCAATTAACATATCAGATGTTTACCTACCTGTAGCCACTCGTAAATTGCTTTTACACGTTCAGTCATGGACTATCTATTAAAGGCCCTAGAATCAGTCCTTTCCCTCAGGGGCTTCAATCAAGCTGTACAAGTGAACCTACAAATCCAGCGCTAGATAATTCTACTTGCTGGCAGAACTAATCCTGGGCAGACTTCATCGGCCATAACTGTGTGACCTTCTTTGGTGTCTCATCTTGCTCAGCTGTACATGGTGGGGCTTGAGCTTAGCTATCGTCTCAAACATAAAATGCAATGATGCTCCTAAGAACAGGGGCTCAGAAAGCCTGGAGCCCTGGACCCTAGTTTGAGACACCCTCTACTAAATATTCTCAGATCCCTTCAGCTCAAAAAGTGCTGATTCTGAGCCTGTTGAACTCTGTCCTCACGGTATCACTGAGTATCACTGAGACCGGCAAGTCTTTAGACTTCAGATTTTGGATATTCGTTAGACTTCCACCTGGTTCCACCCCGAGCTTCACCACTTAACCCACTGGGTGACCTTGAACAAGTGACTCAATCTGTCTCAGCCTCAGTTTCCTCTTACCTAATCTGGGCACGATAATAGCACCTACCTTGCACCCAGGACATGGGAAGCCCTTCACACACTGCCAGGAACCGGGTAGGTGTTGCAGAAATGGCAGCTCTTCTTAATGAGTGAGGGAGGATAAAGGGAAAAGGATTACAGTTACGGGACGGAAGATTGAAATTGAGGTTCAGCAAAGCAAGGGTGACTTTGAGAGCATCCTCACTAGAACTGTAGTCACTGTTTCCTCCTTGGACTGGGGGCCAGCGGAGGGCAGGGTGCCTGAAGGTGCTTCCCTAGACTGACTTCTCCTCTGATTAAGCTGTACTCCTCTCTTGTGCCCATCCCCACGCACCGCAGTTCTTGAATCTACTCCCCTGAACTCCTGTGTTGCAACAGTGAATCAAAATCAATACTCCCCTTGTTGAGACTTCCCATCTGCATAAGGCAGTCTGAGGCCCTCCCAAATCCCAAACCAAAGCCTGACTGTGAAGGAAGGTCCCTTGGGAATAGACCCAAAAAAGACTATTTCCCAATAGTTTTATAACCTCGGGGTCCTGGGCAAGGAAAGCAAGCTGACAACAGAAAGTGTGCCGAGGTGCGACGACCACATCACCGACCAATCCACTGCTTCTATCCTCACGATTTCATATTGCGCCTAACTTACCCTGCAAGGAAATGGGTGCATTGAGACTCTGGCAGGGTGGGAGCGTTTGTAAAGACAAGATCTCTTTGCTTTGTGCTTTTTTTATTAATTCCACCACCGCCCCCCACCAGCAGCTCAGAGCTGACATGAAAAGTGTAATACACTGGGAGTATCAGTGTTCACTGAAAATATCACTTCACAAGTGAAAATATAGCCAAACAGCCAGTTGTAGTTTGAGAGGCTGACCCTCCTCAAAAATGCAGCTGTCACCAAAAATACATTGGAAATCTGTCTCCTTCTCTCTCTCTCTGTCTCTGTCTCTGTCTCTCCCTCCATGTCTCTCTCCTTCCCTTCTTCTTCTAAACTCTCCCTCTGTCTTACAATTTAGCTTTAATTGCCCTGTCAGCTCTAAAGGCTGCTAATTGACGCCTTTTATTCCACGTTACAACTCCTGGGGAAGAAAGGAGCCCCCCCCCCCCCCCCCCCCCCCCCCCCCCCCCGCCCTGAGCTGCGAGGAGGATCGGATCTGCCGATTTGGCACGCCTGTCTCCCAGCGGATTGAAGCTGGGTACTCCCAGCTCTGGGGGCAGGAGTGGGGGAGTCGCGGAGGCGGGGAGGGGGCTGGGCAGGGGTTGGAGCGTCTATTTTTAGTGAGGGTTTTATAGAGTGGATCCCTGTGGCTTGGCTCCACACTGAAATATTGTCCTCGTCTCAATGACATAAACACAGGGCAACTTGGAGACCTTGGCGCCAGCCCTGGCCGGAGCCTGTGAATGGGCAGAACGCGATGGGAGCGAGAAGCGTACTGTAATTACAAATAAATCCGCCCCCCACCCCCTCCCCTGGCTCGCCAGGCTCACTTAATACCGCAAAAAGCCTCTGCTTTTGTGTAAATAAGATGAACTGAAGTTACTGAAAGATCTACCAAGAGGCAGCTAATGGAATAATGACTTGGGTAAGCTCGGGTTAAAAAGAAGGGGCATTCGAGAATTAATTACACAGCCGTGGTCATCGGTGGAAACCAGGCAAAGTGTGGAAGGCTCCCTGGGCTCCTGGAGTAAATCCAGAGCGTTGTTCCCTCAGAGAGCATCGAGCATTCAGACCTGGCCCTGCCACATGAGAAATTGGAACTGATAAATTGGAACCAATTAGCACAAGATCTCTAAATGATTCCCTGGACTGTCCCAGGCCAGGCTGGATGAAGCTGTCGCTCTGGACTGCTTCAGACACGGAGCCACACTTTCCAAAGCATATTTAAATATAGCCTTGCTTCCCTCCAAATGTAATCCCAACCCTCATTTTTATCCCTGGAAGCCTGGGGCGGGGGGGGGGGGGGGGGGGCCCGCTGGGGGAGGCGTGCAGGGGTGAGATGGGATTTTCACAACCCCCACTCCCACAACCCTGTAAATAAATAAAAGATTGCACCAAATTCCATTTGAAGTTGTCAGTCCCGGAATGGAACTTTTATCCCATTATGAATTTCATGGGTGAGCCCCCTCGGACTTTGAATGTGGCTGACACCTCCATTGATGGGCCCTAATTGCAGTTGTAGAAATGGACTGCAGACACCACACTGTACAACCAGCACATTCCTGTGAAGAAAGAGCATCCTGTGAGAGCACCCCCAGGCCTCCCCTCAAGTCAGTAGGATCGTCAAGGTTTCACTTAAACTTTAAACCAAAGTTGCCCTATGGAAGGGCCAGGTGCTAATTTGGGATTTTGAGGTTGGGCAGATTTGCCTTGGCTGACAGGGCGGTTACTATACTCAGGGGGCTGGCTGCAGGCAAGCTGGCCTCGGAGTCCACCAGGAAGGGAGTCTTTCAATCCATACGGCCCCCTGAACGACTGCTTTTATTTTCGGAAGAACTTCCTCTGGGCCTGAAAGTGTCCAGTGCTTGGCTGAGCGACAGAAGAAGGAATGGAGAAATGTGCTTTGCACCGAGCTGCTGGCCCACCTGAGTCAAGAAGGCGGCCTGCTGACGGTGACCCGGGGAGGGGGCCTCGCACTTCAATCTGAGCCTGATGTCCTTTGTTGGGGACCAAGCCAAGGAAAGATCGCACACGACGGAGACTGTTTCCAAACAAGCCCAAGCTGGACACCAAAGACTTTTTTTTTATTGTGGTAAAATAAACATAATATGAAAATCCCCATTTTGGCCATTTGTAAATGTACAGTGACATCAAGTACATTCCATTGTGCTGACATTACCACCACCCCATCTCCAGCACGTTTCCATGTTCCCAGACTAACCCCCATTCCCCAGCCCCCAGCTCTTGGAAGCCAACAATCCACTTCCTGATTGTATGAATCTGATTACTCTAAGTGCCTCATATAAGTGGAATCGTACAGTAATTGCCCTTTTGCGACTGGCTTATTTCACTAAGCATGGCATCCTCGAGGTTCATCCATATTGTAGCATGTGTCCGGATTTCCTTCCTTTTTAAGGCAGAGTAATATTCCATTCTACACATCTACCACACTTTGCATTATCCATTCATCTGCCGAACACTTGAATCGTTTCCACCTTTGGCTACTGTGAATAACGCTGCTGTGAACATAAGTGTACAAATACCTGTTCAAGTCCCTGCTTTCAGCTTTTTGAGGTACAGATCTTAGTGAAATTGTTGGATCATACGGTAGATCTGTGTTTAATTTTTTACCACCCTGTTTTTTATGTAGCTACATCGTTTTACATTCCCACCAGCAATGCACAGAGGGGTTCCAGTTTTTCCACATCCTCGCCAACACTTGCTACTTTTTGTGATAACAATCATTCTAATGGATATGAATGACATTTCGCTGCGCTTTAGGATACCAAAATTTTTAGAAGACCATGGGGGAAGGGGGGGAAATAGTTATAAACAGAGAGGGAGGGAGGCAAACCATAAGAGACTCTTAAATACAGAGAATAAACTGAGGGTTGATGATGGGGGGGGCAGGGGAGAGGGGAAAAGGGGTGACAGGCATCAAGGAGGGCACTTGGGATGAGCACTGGGTGTTGTATGTAAGCAATGAATCACGGGAATCTACCCCCAAAACCAAGAGCACACTATATACACTGTATGTTAGCCAAGTTGACAATAAATTATATTAGAAAGAAAGAAAGAAAGAAAGAAAGAAAGAAAGAAAGAAAATTTAAAAATTAAAGAAAGAAAGAAAAGAAAAGAAAAGAAAAGAAAAGAAAAGAAAAGAAAAGAAACCAATATAAAACAGACCCTTAACTATAGAGAACAAATCAATGGTTGCCAGAGAGGAGGTGGGTAGGGGGATGGGTGAAATAAGTGAAGAGGACTGAGGGTACACTCTTCATGAGTGCCTCAGTAGTTCAGTCGTTAAGTGTCTGACTCTTTATTTTGGCTCAGGTCATTGTCTCACCGTTTGCGAATTTGAGCCCTGCATCAGGCTTTATGCTGACAGCACAGAGCCTGCTTGGGATTTTCTCTCTCTCTCTCTCTCTCTCTCTCTCTCTCTCTCTCTCTCTGCCCCTCCCTGTCTGCACCTCCCCTGCTCGTGCTCTCTCTCCCTCTCTCAAAAATAAATAAACATTAAAAAAAAAAAGAGTACCCTCATCATGATGAGCACTGAGTAATGTATAGAATTGTTGAATCATTATATTGTACACCTGAAACTAATATAACACTGCAGGTTAATTATACTGATATTTTAAAAAGAAATAAACATTTTAAAAAAGAAATGTTCTAAATATAATAACTATCCACCAAGCACTTTACCCTCCCTCTCTTTCCCCAAAGGTAACCACTAACCCCCAGTTAGTGTGTATAATTCCCATTCATTAGAAGCTTTACCACATATATTTGCATCCACTGATAATTTATACATTTTGTAGATCACCCTGGGTTCCCCTTTTGTATCTCCCTCCACTCCCACCTCCACCTTCTTTATTTGTTAGTTGTATAAGGAACACCAGCAGCGAAATCCCAGATCAAACCAAAAAGGGTCATAAAGAATAGACCACAAGCTTTGGGGTTAGGCAAAGAGTTAAACCATAGCCATGCCACTTTCTATTTGTGGTGACCTTGGTCAAGTCACCTGAGCTCCCTGAGTTTTAGTGTCCTTGCTTAGAAGCAGAGATGTTTTGAGGGATAAATGAATTAACAAGTGTAATTCACTGTACCAGGCAGCTAGCAAGAAATCGTTGGTAAGAACGAGGAAGAGAAGAAAGTGGTTAACGTCAACTGTCTTGTTAAGCTGTTGGCTGTGCCCAGCTGTCCTCTGTCTTGCAGTCAGTACTTGTAGAGTGGGTACGCACAGTACCCACTGGCTGTTCTTGCCCACACCTTCATGTTGCCACAGGGTAGGACAGAAAGAACATCCACAGAAGCATAAGAGAAGACATGTGGCTCCATTTACTCTTTGCCAAAATGTTTATTTAAATCATGGGGGGTGACGGTCCCCCATATACCCACCCCCACTGTGGCCAGAGGGCAATGGAGACCCGAGGAAAGTAAGGAAGGAGGGAGGGAGGCCTAAACCATTCTGCCAAGTCACCCTACTCTGGGGAGGACATTCAGCTCAGGCCCTGAGCCTGGCTGCAGAAACTGTAATCCAATACCTTAATCCATTTCTTCTTCAAAGCGTTGCCCTTTGAGCCAGGTGGACAGAACCCGAGTGATGTCGAGAAGCACTTGCATTGGGCTGTGTCATTCAGGCTGAGAACAGAATACCCAGAGGGGCACCTTTGACTTGGATATCTGGACAATTGCGAGCATGGAATGACAGCTTAGAGTACCTAAAGGGGGGTTAGGGAATGGCACCTAGTCAGCGTTGACAGTGAACCTAGTCCTTGATCCAATTGCCCTGAGTGAACAGAGTGTGCCAGATGGTGTGCAAGGCTCTTTGACGATGCAAAGAGGGATCATACATCAAAGCAGGGTGCCCTTCTGCCCTCTGGGAAAGGCTCCTGAATCCACCTCTCCAAGAAGAGCCATAGGGTGAAAGGGAGAGAAAATAGTTCCAAAAAGGACTGGGTTCTGGGGTCTCAGGGATGGGGGTAGGGATTCCACTGTCTTCCTTTCCAAGGGCAGGGGCGTAGCCTGATGCGTCACAGCAGCTGTGGCTCCCCAGAATGAGCTGGGGTCATTCAACTACTCACCGACCCCCACCCCAAGCTGCAGCTTCCTGGGATAGAACCAACCACTCTTCACCACCCCTACCCCTTGCCCTGGCTTGCTTCTGCTCCCAATGTCAGTGGATTCCAGGGTACAGAGCTGCTAATTTGTGAGGATTCAGGCTGCCGAGGGTGTTGGTACACAACAGCCAGGCCATCTCCAGCTCAGAATGGACGAGTCATTTGTGTGCACCACTTAAATTATAAAGCATCTCTTTGATCAAATTGGCATTTTTACTTTCCAGATACCTCCGAGAGATCTGATTTCGAAGAAAAGATCAAATATTATAAGCTATTACTGTCTGGATTTGCTGCAGCAGTTAAGAGATGGGCATAATTTTTACCACCATGGTCTCCCTCCACCCAATACGAGCATCCATGAATGGTCCCCAAAAGCAATTAAACAAGCTCAGGGATTCCTTCATTCACTAGTCACCTACTGTATACACTACTAGGCACTGTATGTAATGCAAGCACTTGTAGACAAACACAAGACTAGACACTGGAAATGTAGAGATGAACCCCTTAAGGAGTTCGCTGTCTAAGCGTCAAGACAGACAACTGCCCTGAACGCAATGTGGCTATCAGGTAGGAGGAGGAAGGAAAAGAATGGGTAGGATTTGGGAGGGGCACAGCAAGCAATTCCATCCAGAGGGAATCAAGAATGGAAGAGGCCATGTTTAAGCAGAATCTAGAAAGTTACAAATGACTTTGCAAAAGGGAGAGAGTGAGTAGACAGAACACCCACAGTGAGGAAGAGCGGACTATGTGTAGAGAACCTCCAAGCAGTTCCACACAAGCTAAACATGAAGTGAGGAGGCAAGAGTGGAAGGAGGTGATGGGGAAAGGGAGATGGGAGTCGCATTGGAAAGGCCATCCAATATCACAACGTCATCTTGAGAGTAACCAGGAGACTCCTCAGAGGTTTTTGAACGATTGTAAATCGTTGCCCTTCTATACACAAGTTTGTTTTAGCCTGTTTCTCCTTCAGGAAGACTACGATTTGGGGGAGAAATGAGACAGGCACTTCAGGGCGCTTCAGCAGAAGCTCTGTTGTCTTGGACAGGCCAGGACTATCTGCAAGCCCTGTTACTCAGTGGCCAATTTAGGAAAACTTAGGTGAGGGAGGAGGGCTTCACCTAGGACCCCATTAGCTGTGGGCTGAAGAAGAAGCTGCTATCAGGGACAAGTCAGAGACCACACCAACCCTCCCACCCCACACCCAACGACGACCCTGGAGTTCTTAAGAGAGGACAAGAGCCCCAAGGCTTGCCTGGCTGTCAAAATATTTAGAAGCATATTGAAATCACCCACCGGTAATAAGACTACCTCAGAAGTCAACGTTCATGCCTTGAAGAGGCCTAAGCCATAAACATTTAGTCTCAAATGGACCCGCCTATCCTCCAGAGCTAGAGCCTTGAAAGAAAAGCGGAGTTCTGTAAAATGTGATCTGCCAGGATTTTCTTACCCCCGTGGCATGATAATTACGATGCCTCTTCTTACATTTAAAGGCTCATCTGTGGTGACTCAAATCCTCAAGGAGGTGAGGGAGGCAGCTTTGCATTTTTCTCAATGCATTTTGCTGAACCACTGCAATCATTCACTTCTGAAACAATGCGGAGTGAAATGAGGTTGGAGCCACAACCTTGCCTCATTACCGGCACCCCCCCCCCGTCGCCCCCCCCCCACCTCCAGGCACTTCAAGGGCCCTTCTCCCAGCATTTTAGGGATTATCTTTGCGAGTTTAATCAAGCTTTATGTTAACTAGTTAACATGGTTAAGCCTTTGTGTGTGGAAAGAAACACTTGTCTGAAACTGTAATGTACCAGAGTCGTTTTGTGGGGAGGGGACCAAGGGGCCTCTGCTCTCTCACCTTATCCATACTCTCCCTCTACCATGGGTGGGGGAAAAAAAACTCTTTTTAATTTATATGTATGCAAATACATATAAAACTAATAAAAACTAGTTTTTCCTAAAAATCCTACCTTAGAAAAATCCTGTGTCGAAACAGGATTATACCCACCACCCGTGCTGATGAAGAACTAATCCCTGTTATATCTACTTGCATTTGTA
Source organism: Panthera onca (assembly GCF_046562875.1). Classification (NCBI taxonomy): domain Eukaryota; kingdom Metazoa; phylum Chordata; class Mammalia; order Carnivora; family Felidae; genus Panthera; species Panthera onca. Next base: position 46,954,793 of record NC_138352.1, on the reverse strand, counting down.
TTTTAACTAGTACATTTACTTATGAACTTAGTTTCCTATGCAAAAGGGAAGATTGGGAAATCATGGTTAGACTGGAGATGCTTGATGGGTTCGGAGGAAGTTAAGGAACCCCTTCTAGAAGTTTAAGGTGGTTGCTCATCTAACTTTTGAAACCTCTTTCATTTTCTGCAGGCATGCTTTGTGAATTACAATAATGAAATGCCATGATTTTTTTCCCCCTCAATTGAGGACATTTTTTAAATGAAGCTGGGTAAAGACACTAAGGTGAAACCTTAGATATAAGAAAAATAAAAGCAGTTGGGGGTTTCTGAGACATTGTTTGTCTTGAAAGTGATGTGGAGAAGCTTGATCAAAAGCCTAGTTTTACTACAGTCATGCTTCATTATGGAGGGTGGGACCACGGGCAGGATGGGGGAGGGGAAGATAAAATGAGTCCTTGCCCAGACTTGACCAGGTTGCCAAAAGTCACTACCCAAAGTAAACCTCCCTAACCTGCTGGTGCCCGTGACCTCTGAAGTCAGTCAAATATGGATTCAGATCAAGAGAACAGTAATGGACCAACAAAGATCAGTCCCTTTAGGAAGCCCCCTGCTTCCACAGCTCTGAGCTAAAATGCCTCTCCCTGCCTTCTTAGATGATCCTGGAGTCAAAGAATGTGGCCTTGGGAAGTTTCCTCCCCTCTCTGGACCTCAATTTCCCTATCTATAAAATGGGGAGATAATTATCTCTTCTCCAGAAGCTCCTGTATGAGGTAGATAAGATAATGCTTGTAAGGCAGGGAGTAAATCCCCAGCGCATGTTAAACGTGTGTTCTTGGTTCTAAGACTGGCAACTGGGAAAGAAAGCCCTTGGTGCACTTGTTTGGCGACCCCATGCTCCAAACCCTCCAGTCGGGTGACTTCCAGTACCCAGCCCCCACCCCAAGCTCATTCCAGACTGCAGAGTTTTGATCCAGCATGAGATTGGTTTTTGACGCATTTGAGTTTTGTTTTCTTTCTCAGCCCAGTGGTGGGTTTTGACGTGGGTATCACAGCATTTTGAAAACAATCTGGTTTCTCCATAGATGCCTGAGACTGGAGCTTCAGGTGTCGTGCGTCCCAACACACTCCCCTACACGCAAAAGTTCCTCAGCTGGGCTTCTCCCTCACCTTACAATCCTATGCGAGCGCTGAACCATTTAACTAAACCTGAAACAAATATTGCCTAAGGATACAGGGTGGCCTTCAAAACTCTCTTCAACATGAAAAATTTTAAGTACCACTTCCAGCCTAATGGTTACTCAGGGGCAAGTTATTTCCTCCGAATGCACAGGTTTTAATCTTTTATTGAGTTTTGTCTAAAGACAAAAATAATGAGTGCTATATCCTTTTCTTCTAAGATTTACATAAAGGTAATGTAAAGTAAGAAGCCATTTTTCTCTCCCCTCTTCAGCCCACCCCTTTATCTTACTCATTAGGGGTAATCGGGGTAAGTAATCACTTATAAACATATTTTTAGGAATTTTTCCAGGCGCATAAAATAATCCCTACGCAGAGATTAAAAGCAAAGCTTCTAGGGAATGAACAGCCTAATTTCAATCAGAATCAAGTTTTGTTTTTGTTTGTAATAGGGGCTGTCTTAAAATATTTAGGACCTATAATCACCATACGAATATGGTTCCCCAGGTTTCTTTCAAGTATTTCCAAACCTAAGTTTAAATTTGAATTAGATTTCAAAGTGCTTAAGGCCCTCAAGGGCCCACCATACAAAGCCCCTGGTCTTCCAGCCTCTAGACCTCAAGCCCTAACACAGCACTGCCACCTTGGCTACAGGATTCAGACCATGTGGCCTGCTCCCTCCGTTGCCCAAAGTGTGATGTAGCCAGTGCCCCTTCCTCAGCCCTCCAGCCTGTGACCTCCTATTGGTCTTTCAGAACCCAACTTGAACACTGAATTTCCTGGGGAGCCTTTTTGGCAGCCCCCAGCCTACCCCAACATTCCTGTGCTTCATCGTAGCGATTGACGTCCTAAACTGTAATCTTTGGCTTATTTTTTTCTCTTCTCCCCCATAGTCATTGGACTCCTCAAGAGAAGGGAGTTCGTGTATTCTTTGGCAAACAGAGTGTCTGGAATCGGGCTGCATGGGTGGGGAAAAGATAGATGCGTGAGACTGAGGGATGACAGGAGATGGTCAGTGTGTCATTTCCAAGGCCACATGATAGTTGGGCAGCGAGGAGACAGAGATGAGGGCTAGGAAAAAATTTCAGAGATGGAGATGTGATAACATTGCCTTAGGTGGATTCAGCAGGAGCTGGAACCTGAAAGTCACCGACGCCACCTGAGATGGGCTAGGGTTGTTTTCACCTTATTTTTTTCTCCACCAAGCTCCTGTCTCCTTGTTATCGTGTGTGTTTGAGAGGATAAGGGAGCCTAGACTATATTATCTCAGTAAACATCTATCTGAGGCAGCAGGATGAGACGATGTGGGGGAAATGTGAGCCTAGGTTGCTGAGATGGGTGCTTGTGTGTTTGGGGAGAGAAGGGGGGCTGTGTGCAGATGCCTCATGGCAGGTGGCTAAGGAAGCCTGTCTCCAGAAACCTTTACCGCCCAGGTGGCAAAGGGAGGAGCAGGAGGGTGTGTGTGTGGTACATGTACGTGAGAGGAGGGGGGTGCTTGTGTTTACCATTCCTCAGTGTATTGTTGTTGTGGGGGAGGGGCAGGGAGGGTGTGCCCCTCAACAAATGTGTCAGTATCTGTACAAGTGTGCATCCATAAGGGCCCATGGTGGGAAGTGAGAACAAGTCCTCAAGCATCTAGAGTTTAAATTTCTAGTAACTTAGAGACAGCTGTCTTTTCATGGAACAGCCCTTGCATCATTCTGGAGAATTCTTTGCCATCGCCAGCAATACTGGAGCCATGGCGTTCCATTCAGCTTCCTTTTGAAATACTGGGTCACACATGCTAAAGGCCACAAGTCAGAATCAAGTTTTGTTTAAATTTATCGAGAGAGAGAGAGTGTGTGTGTGTGTGTGTGTGTGCGTGTGTGTGTGTGTGTGTGTGTGTGTGTGTGTTTAAGACAGTGGCTGGAAACAGAAGAACTGTAAAAAACAATTTCCTTTCCAGAGGAAACCTTGGGTCCACCCTAGCCCCAGCCTCCAGCCGAGGAAACGCAGTGGGAAGGGCGAGGGCCGAGGGCAAAGCCCAGAGGCAGCTTGTGCCTTCGAGGAAAGGGCTGAAGATCAGCCTGCCTGCGTCGCGCCCCCTCCTCCCCGCCCCCAGGCCCCCCACATCAGGGCAGGCTAAACATGAGGAGGCTTCTGTCTCCAAGACTGGAAGAGAGGCGCCCTCGTTAAAACTCAGATAAACAGTTTATCAGGAGATGAATGAGCCACTGGGCTCCAGAGTCGTCTCCCCTTCCCCAGCGTGGAGCCAGCTGGGGAGGGGGCTGGCAGGAGAGCAGGAGCCAGACCCTGGAGGGGAAGGGGCTGTCGCACTGGAACAAGCTAGCCAAGCTCCTTTCTTCCTTTCGCCTGTAGCTTTTAGCTTTGTCTCTATTCCTGGAAATTCATTTCACATTTGTTTACCCATTTTCCCACCCCAGTTACCTCCCTCCCTCTCTCTCCTCTGTTTCCCCCTTCCCCCCTCTCCATGCCGATAGCAGTTAGAACTTCACTGTTCGAATTAGAATCCTATCACCAACTGGACACCCCAAAATTCAGAATGTCTTGTGAAGCTGAACAGGCCCCACCCTGGCTGTGGGTCCTGAACCTGCCAGCATTCCCCCGGCCCCTGGGAGGCTATGGGGAGTCCACCACCCTCTGGCATGGGGAGCTCACATCCTTCCGGTAGTCAGCAGGGCAAAGTGACAAGCCTTGTGGCTGACTTTTCCTCACTTTGCTAAGCTGGGTCAAGTCCAAAAATGCCATTTTGGGTCTCACTAAGAAAAAGCCCATCAAATTTGACATTTATGGGCCCCATGAGGCAGAATCAGAGGGTGATGATTTTCATATGTCTGGGATGATGCCAGGCCTAAAAAATGGCAACTCCTGTCTCCTTTGTGGTACTTCATGGTCCCCTGACCTCTCAGTGTCAAGGAGCCCCAGAGAGGTAGAGTGACTCCCTCAAGGTCCCAAAGCTGGTAGGTTGCAGGTTTTTTGATATCAAGCCCCATCTGCAATGTCCTTTGCAGATCACCCACAGCTGCCCCTCAAGTCTATGTTTCCAGGGCCGAAGAAGCAAGAAAACTGTTGAGTTGTTCTTAGGCTTGTGCTTAGAATCAGATGGAAACAGGAAAAGATGCATGAAAGCACCCTCAGGGTCCTCTTGCCTTGACCTAGAATTGCTGAAGCTATTGTTCTTAGGAGTGCTCAGGTTTTCTTTGCCCAGACTAGGAAATCATGAGATGCAAATAGCCAAGCATGGATCTACACTCCTGATTCACTAGACTCTTCCCACTTGGCTGCCTGAGTCCCTAGCCAATCCACAAAAGTCCAAACACCTCCCAGGGCTAGGGCCTGACCAGAAAGCTGAGCTTATAGCCATCCCTCTCCCTACAGATCTGTCTCCCTCCCCACAGCTCTGCTCATCAAACTGCTTCTCCAACAGAGTCTCAGAAGCATTGAAATGGGCCAGCTGTTGAGTCCCCCAGGAATTTCCAATCTCCGTCTCCCCCCACCCCAAAAGTTTTGAAGGCCAGCAGCCACCGAGAATAGCTCAGTTGCATGTGCTAAGTGGACAGGAAGCAGGCCCAAAGGTCATAGGGTTACTTCTCCAGCACCCCCTGTAGCTTTCTGCCTCTCTGGCCCAAACCTGAGATGGCTGGTCAGTTGAAGGCAGTAGGGTTCCCTGAAGAAGGCATTTGTTGAAAGACTAAGGCCCACTACAGATCTGCCCCAGGTGCTGTGCTTATCTAGACATTCTTTGCCCCCTCTGTATAGCACAAGTCTGAGAGTTGTTTGTTATCCCCACTTTACAAGTGAGAAAATGGAAGTTGCGAGGTAAGAGATGCCTATGTCAGGGAGGTAGCGCAGCTCATGGAAGACAGGGCCAGAATTCCAACTGAGACCCACCTGGTCCAGGGGTTGTCTTTGTGTTGAGATTCCCAGTTTATGACATTCCCTCCTCCACGCCCCACACCCCAGATTCCCTGTCTGTCCCTGATACAGCGTGCTTCCTCTCTTTATGCAGATTCAAATTCTAGGTCTCAAATCTCCTCCTCTCACTACTCAGATAAATACATCTTTTCTTCATCAAGCTCCGAGAAAGCTCAGCTCTACCAGGAAGGTGTTAGTACTGCTTAGTCTCTGAAAACAGCATCCCCCCACCCCATTCACTTAGTATCCAACTGCTGGACTGCAGACCCTCCAAGTTGGGCATTTCAGAACACCACGGTGAGGCAGATAAGTGTACTTTGAAAACACTATAGTTTGTATTATAATTCTTGTGGCTTTTTTTTTTGGTCATCATAATATATTACAAAATTTCAAACAACAAAGGATAGCACGAAATTGTAATATTTATCAAAAGTGGGCTTGGGTTTTAAAAGTTGTGAAACATTGGTCTACACTCTTATGGGAATATATAGATTTTTCCCACATTCTTTTAATGTTTTTTTTTAATTTATTTTTGAGGGGTGAGGAGGCAGAGAGAGGGGGCAGAGAATCAGAAGCAGGGTCTGCACTGACAGGTGGACAGCTGTGAGCCCGACGTGGGGCTCAAACCCATGAACTGTGAAATCATGACCTGAGCCCGAAGTCGGATGCTCAACTGACTGAGCCACCCAGGTGCCCCTCCGACATTCCTTTAATGTTTTATTCACATGTTTGCCCAACCCCCTTAACTGGACTGCAAAAGTCTAGAATGGTGGCAATTGACTGTGAATTTCTCTCTTTTGTGTTTCTTCTTCCAGTCTTCACCCAGTGGATGCTCTACAACCAGGTCATCCAATTCTTTGTCTAACATGGTTTGTTTTTCATTCCTGAGGGAACTTTTTTGCTGTTCAGACAAATCCACCCCACCTAAATAAAGGACTGAAGGAAACGCGTTGGTTTTCAAAAATAGGTGATCCGAAGGCGAGGGGATTGATGAAACAGAAAACAGCACAATAAAATGTCACTAAATTGGAACCTACCATCTCAGGAAGACTGAACCACGACCTAGCTTTTGAACTCTCCACTGAGAACTTCTTTAACCAGTTAGTTCACAGCAGTGACCAAATTGCTCTGCAGACCATTGCATCTTTCTAAGAAAACAAGCTAGCACCAAGCCCCCATGCTGAGTACCTAAGAGAAAGGGGTATGGTTTAAAAGCCTACCGTGTGCCAGGTTCCAATGGCACATCATGTCAGAATTAGCTGAGTTCAAACAACCATTGGGTTGTTCTTATCTCCAGTGTCCATGTGTCATTGTGTGTGTGTGTGTGTGTGTGTGTGTGTGTGTGTTTGCAGACTCCAAAGTTGGAGAATGTTTAAGAAAATGTTTTCAGCCGAAATTGGCCATCCCTCTCAGCTGCTGAGGTTTTGCAGAAAGACTGTGTTGTGAAACACAGTATGAAATGCAGTATGTTTTCTTCCTTAGATGATAAATTCATGGGGGGAGGGGTGGGGGGCACCGGATGACACAGGTTGAAAGGAAAAAACAGATCTTTGGGGCAAGTAGAGTGATTTAGGCTGTCACAAGACCTCCTAATGATACTCCATGGAATGCTGGTGAACACGTGAGTCATCTACTCCAAGTCCTTCTTCTCCAGCTTCTTCCAGACCCCAATCACATCCACCACACGGGAAACCAAGTTTGAGTTTTAACGCTTAGATTCAGTTCCTCATCCAAGGGAAAATTAACCGGAAGTGTCATTTCAACATCCATCTCTCATCAAAGAGACACTGCTTTGGGAAGAGAAAGCATCCATCCATCATGCAGGTTTATTTAGGATCATGGAAACGTAGAACTGGAAGAGGAAGGTAGTTATGTCACTAATGCAGAAAGTAAGGTATATGGTGCCACAAAAGTGACTTGTCGGAAGTTGACAAATGTGGGCAGACCCCGGCCAGGACTCAGGTCCCCCTACTGCCAGTTCATCTTTCTAAAGTTTTAGAGCTCCACTCTTGCCCACCGAGGCCGATTTAGCAGAAGCAAAGGTGCAGTATATTCTTGCGACATTTGGGGGGGGCCTCAGGAGGAATCTCAGGAAGTTTACACTGAGGGCCCCGATATCTTGGAGGGAACAGGCGCAACCAGAACAGACCCGGCAGCGCGCGCGCGCACGCAAACCCACACGCACGCACGCACAATGACAGGGTCACAGAAGGCAGAAGCTGAGCTTGGCCAGAGTGGAAGGCAGACGAACCCACCTCTCAGGGCCGCCCCCCACCCCGCCCCGCCCGCGGCCAGCACCAGGTGCAGGACTTGTCGGGCGCCAGCAGAGGGCGCGCCGCCCCCAGGGAGCCGAGCGGCAGCCGCGCGGAACCCGGCAGGCTAGGGGAGCCGCAGGCGAGCAGGACGCGCCCCTGCAGCTCGGCCACTCAGGGTGCAGGACCCGGCCAAGGAGGAGGAGGGTGAAGAGCGGACCCCCCTCGTGGGCCCGAGTAACAGACGGGCCGAAGTGCTTCCTAGGAATTACATCACGCTGCGCAACGCTGCGCCTCCCGAACTCCTCCTGCTCAAAGTGTGTGTGTGTGTGTGTGTGTGTGTGTGTGTGTGTACACGCGCTGGGGGGAGGGGGAGGGGACTTAGACCAAGCTTGGGAGAGAGGAAGGAGAGACGCGCCCGGGGAAAAAGCTCCATGCACATGGAGAAATTCCTTGCGCCGGACTGCACGGAGAAACGAGCCCCCAGCACCTTCCGGCTGTTCCCCTCCCAGTGCAAAGCACCCAGCTAGTGAGAACCCTCACGGCCCCACCTCGAGCACCCCCCAGAACCGGCCCTGCACCCTCCAGCCCGGCTCCAGCGCCGCCGCGAGCTTTCCCCAGGACTGGCCCTGGCGGGGCGCCTAGAGCCCCAGTTGCATTGCTCCGGGAGAAAGGAGGGGGGCGGTGCATTTTGCAGGAGGAGGAGAAGGGGGGTGGGTGGTGGGGGAGAGAGAAAATTGCGCGGAGACCTGCCAAGCGCCACCGCCGCCGCCACCGCCGCTGCCGCCGCCGCCGCCGCCGCCGCCGCCTGTGAGCTCCGGCGGGCAGCCGGACTGTCGGCTTCCCGGGGCATCTGGGTCCGGCGGGGCACAGCCCTGGGCGCTGCCGAAGCCGCCGCCGCGGCGAGTGCAGGCGGCTTCCCCCGGAGCCTGTGCCGCTCCAGCTCCTCGGGGGTGGAGAAGTGGGGGGTGGGGTTGTTGTTTGGGGGAAAGAAGGGGGAGGGGGCAACGCCGAGAGAGTCAGTGGTTTCCATGGTGATGGAGCTGAAAGTGCAGGAAATTTAAAGGCTTGGACGCTGCGAGACAGACAAACCGGTGCCAACGTGCGCGGACGCCGCCGCCGCCGCCGCCGCTGGAGTCCGCCGGGCAGAGCCGGCCGCGGAGCCCCGAGCAGGCGGAGGGAAGTGCCCCTAGGACCCGCTGGGCCAGCGGCGCTGCACAGAGCGGCAGGACGACGAGCAGAGAGAGGAGGAGGAGGGGAGAGCGGCTCGTCCACGCGCCCTGCGCCGCCGCCGGCCCGGGAAGGCAGCGAGGAGCCGGCGCCCCCCGCGCCCGCCGTCGCCCTGGAGTAATTTCGGATGCCCCGCCGCGGCCGCCTGCCCGCATAGACCCGGGAGAGGAGTTGCGGCCAACTTGTGTGCCTTCTTTCCGCCCCGGTGGGAGCCGGCGCTGCGCGAAGGGCTCTCCCGGCGACTCATGCTGCCGGCCCTGCGCCTGCCCAGCCTCGGGTGAGCCGCCTCCGGAGAGACGGGGGAGCGCGGCGGCGCCGCGGGCTCGGCGTGCTCTCCTCCGGGGACGCGGGACGAAGCAGCAGCCCCGGGCGCGCGCCGGAGGCATGGAGCGCTGCCCCAGCCTGGGGGTCACCCTCTACGCCCTGGTGGTGGTCCTGGGGCTGCGGGCGGCACCGGCCGGCGGCCAGCACTATCTCCACATCCGCCCGGCTCCCAGCGACAACCTGCCCCTGGTGGACCTCATCGAACACCCGGACCCTATCTTTGACCCCAAAGAGAAGGATCTGAACGAGACGCTGTTGCGCTCGCTGCTCGGGGGCCACTACGACCCGGGCTTCATGGCCACCTCGCCCCCCGAGGACCGGCCCGGCGGGGGCGGGGGGGCGGCCGGGGGCGCCGAGGACCTGGCCGAGCTGGACCAGCTGCTGCGGCAGCGGCCGTCGGGGGCCATGCCGAGCGAGATCAAAGGGCTGGAGTTCTCCGAGGGCTTGGCCCCGGGCAAGAAGCAGCGCCTGAGCAAGAAGCTGCGGAGGAAGTTACAGATGTGGCTGTGGTCGCAGACCTTCTGCCCGGTGTTGTACGCGTGGAACGACCTGGGCAGCCGCTTTTGGCCGCGCTACGTGAAGGTGGGCAGCTGCTTCAGTAAGCGCTCGTGCTCCGTGCCCGAGGGCATGGTGTGCAAGCCGTCCAAGTCCGTGCACCTCACGGTGCTGCGGTGGCGCTGTCAGCGGCGCGGGGGCCAGCGCTGCGGCTGGATTCCCATCCAGTACCCCATCATTTCCGAGTGCAAGTGCTCGTGTTAGGACTCGGGGTCCCCTTCCCGCACCCGGACAACTGATGAAACCCCACCGACGCCCTCCCCCCCGCCCCCCGCACCGTCTCCAACCAGTCCACCACCCTCTCGAGAGGGGATTCAATGAACTTTTTTTTTTTTTTTTTTTTTTTTCTGGCTACAGAGACCTAGCTTTCTGGTTCATGTAATGCACTGTTTAACTGTGTAGGAATGTATATGTGTGTGTATATACGGTCCCAGTTTTAATTTACTTATTAAAAGGTCAGTATTATACGTTAAAAGTTACCGGCTTCTACTGTATTTTTAAAAAAAAATAAGCAAAAGGAAAAAAAAGAACAGAGAAAAGAGAGACTTATTCTGGTTGTTGCTAATAATGTTAACCTGCTATTTATATTCCAGTGCCCTTCGCATGGCGAAGCAGGGGGGAAAAGTTATTTTTTCTTAAAGTACAAAGAGAGGGGAGAACTTTTGTAGAAGGACTTTAAAAAAGCTATTTTCCATTCTTCGGAAAGTGTTTTGGTTTTCCTTGGACCTCGAAGAAGCTATAGAGTTCAATGTTATTTTACAGTTATTGTAAATATAGAGAACAAATGGAATGACTAATCATTGTAAATTAAGAGTATCTGCTATTTATTCTTTATAATATCCCGTGTAGTAAATGAGGAAGAAGTGCAGAGCAGGATTAAAGAAAACCACTAAAACCGACTGCGCTCGACACTGCGATTCTCTGTGTTGGTGATTGATGGGGGGGTGTGGGGGCTGGAGGGGGCGGGTAGGGGTGCCGCTGTGCTTACTATGCCTGTTGGGAGAAGGGTCTCATCCCCTCTTCTGCTGTGATGGAGATGACCGCTCAGTTTTTCATGGGGGGGGGGGGGGGGAGGGTTATTCTCAAACCCCTCACTTGAGCATCACGTGGCCTCTGCCGCGTCTCCCAGCTTTTTCTCCCTATGTCACCAAAGCTCGGGCCCGTCCTGACCTCGACACCCAGCCGGCCCCCTGGAGCTGACCCCAGGCTGGGCCGAGGGGCGGGGGGTGGGGGGGGGGGGAGGATGGGCGGCCGCTTTGTCCTGCCTGACAGGCCCTTCACAATGGGGACACGTGTCTTTCACACCTACCCTGGGGGCGGAGTGCCGCTGAAACTTGACCCCCGAGGAATGGGGGGGTGGTGGTGGGAGAGATCAGAGCGCGCCCACCCAGATCCCGCCACCCCTCCCGCCTCGCACCGCCGCCCCCCCCCCTCCACATCAATAACCAGTCCGTGTTAACCCTTTGCACGCCCGGAAGCTACGGTGATGTAAGCTGAGGCGACCCGGTCCTTTGGAATCAACACTCGGGCGCCGGGATCTTGCAGGTCCGAGCCCCCAAAACCCCAGGGCCCCGGCCGGAATTGCTGGGGATAGCTGGGAGATTTGACACTCGCCTCCCTCCTCCCCCAGGACCTAGGGAGGACTCTGAGAGTCAGGATTTCGGAGGGGTCTGCATTTGGGTGAAAAAACGCCACCACTGGGATCTGCAGTTGGGAATGGGGTGCGCCCCCCTCTCTGGACACTTCGTCTGCTTGGGGGTGGGGAGGGAGGAGCAATCAGAATCGGGATCTCTGAACTTTTGGGTTAGAGAGGGGCAGAAGACGTGTTACCCTTAAAGGAAAGTGCAAAATAGCACCCTCACCCCACCCCTTAAAAAGCCAACTTCTTGGGGCTGGCGCTCGACTCGCGTGCGTCCCTCCGCCTCAGTCCGCGGTGGCGCCCATCCGCGCAGCTCCACGTGGGCCGGCTTCCTGACACTGCTCAGCGCTCCCTTTATTTATCTTGGACTCCAAAGTCGCTCTCCTTTGCTCCCTCCCCACCCCCCTGCCACCTCCCCGCGCCTCCTTCCCGGCGTCCCTCCCCGCCCCCCCCCCCCCCCCCCCCCGCGCCCCATCCCCACCCCGGGGCCGGAGTCCCGGCGAATCTATGCTAATTATTTCAAACCTGCGCCGGGTCCCCAGCGCAGTCTCAATGCCCCCGGCCCCGCCCGCCCTGTCCCTCCAGCCGGGCGCTTTCTTCCCTCCCGACGCAGCCTCGGTGGCTCCGCATTTCAATAGCCTGGCCCGGGAGCCGGAGCCCCCTCCCCGGCGCTGCCTCCGTCAGCCGTGGGACAGACGTTAGGGTATTCATTAACTGAGAGCCGAGGAATAACGGCATTATTCCCCCCAGAGAGGGCACCCTGCCCCCGCGACTATCTGAGGCTTCATTGTAAAAGGATTAAAAGTTAAAGACCTCCATCTTATGATTCTTTCATTTAATCTTCCTGGCGCCTGGGAGACATGCTCGATGGATGATGGCTTTTAAAATATTCCTAATGTCGGCTACCTTAAGACTCCAAGCCCGGCAAACAAACGTAATTTATTTCCAGAAGAAAGGGGATATTGAGATGTTTAAGTTTATGAACCGCCGTCCTCATGTATATTTGTTAAGTTCTGACAAATACCCAAATAACGTTAAAATCAGCCATTCATCACTTATGAATTTATGCAAAACTTTCTGTGCCCCGGGCCAATATTTTTTTAGACAGAGTTTCACTCGCGAGGGGCGGAGGTGGTGGGGAGGGGGAAGGGGAGGGGGCTTACGGGGCGGGGGGGGGGGGGCAGAGCCGAAAGCAAGAATTTTCATGCCTGGTAAACACGCGAATTATGCGAAGAGAGTTATTCCCAGCTGGGCGGGCAGCCAAAACTCGGAGAGCGCGCCGAGGCCAGCGCCCCCACCCCCACGTTGGCAATGTCATTGGATTACAATGCGAGGTCTTCCCCTCCGCGACGCCCCCTCCTCCCTCCGCCCGCCCGCCCGCGCCCCTCCTCCCCACCCCTGCCCACTTGGAAAACCCGCTCGCAGCCGGCGAGCTTCTCGGCTTTCAGAGCCGGAGTCGGTGTGAGCTAGGAGGACCCGGGCTGCTGCAGACGTGACGGGCAGTAGACAGACCACCGCGCACACAGACCAAAGGGCAGGCCCCAAGCAGCTCCGGACGCGGAGAAGAGGACCCAGCAGGATCCAGGCAGTCCCAGAAGAGAAGGAAGGAGGTGCTGGCCCCTGGAACATTGTGACTAATGCACAGCCGGTTACGTCTCCATTATTATTAATGTTGATAATACTAATAATAGCAGCAACGCGGAAAGGAGTAGAGAGCTCTGGGCAGAGAGGCAAGAAAACTGTCCTCTGCGGTCACCTAGTGTCTATCTCCTGTAAGGAGGAAAATTGATCTTGGTGTCTTCCGTGGCTTTGACAGCCTGTGCTTACAAATTCATGCAGCTGCTGGGGGCGGGGGCGGGGGGGGGGGAGGGAACCATGCCTCCCCAGGTTGGAGAATTAGAACTATTACAGATACAGACACATCCACTTTCTCGACATCCTGGAAGAGAAGGGCAAGGTTACCACCACTCCAGCCCTCCCGCCAGGATCGCAGGAAATCAATCATCAACCCTCTATTTTCAACTCTTTCCTTTATTCCTTCCTTCCGCCCTCCCAACTCCCCACACTTCATGCACATGTATACTGAAAGCCAAATGTCCACGGAAAGCCAGCACCCTCAGGGGAGGGCCCTCTGGCCCCCAGAGTCTGGGAACTGGATCTGGTTCCCTGTTGAGATGGAGAAGGCCAGGGGTCCATTATCAGTCTTGCTTCTGAGACCCCTGGGAAAGGGGGTTGAAGTTTCGTGGCAGCTGCAGCAGGAAGCCGGCTGTGTATTACGAGCTCTTAGCTGTGCTGGATGGGGACAGCAGGGGGAGGGCCCAGCCCGTATTGGTATTTTGAAGGGGTGATTCATCCTTTTCCTTTAATGCTCTTGGAATGTCAGCACTGGAGGGGAGCTTAGATTCCAGTACCCACCGCTCAGTTCACAGATGAGAAGACTGAGGCGCCAGCAGAGCCAGGCCGATCACACAGATTAATATAGTTGGGGATGGCCAGGCGGTCTCCACTGTGCCTTTTCACTCTGCTCTTGTTCTGTGTTCCTTTCAAAATTCTTTTAATTGTTTTAAAATGTATATATTTGTGATGGCAGAGAGTTATTTCCAACATTGACACGGTAACACTTGAGCTTCCAGAAGATGATCGACTGTTCTGCTGTGTCTGCTCAGCGAACAGTTATTAACGGTCTGTGATGAGCCAAGCGCGAGAGCTGGGCCTATACACACATTCTCATGAGGTCTCTAGTTTCTAAATAAGGAGACTGAGCTCAGAGAGTTTATGCATCTCGCCCAAAGCCACACAGTAAGTGGCACAATTATGATTCAAAATCTGAGCTGACCCCAAAGCCTCTGCTTCTTCTAAATACCCTTCCTCCCTTCAAGCGCTTGAGAGACGCAAGGTGCCAGATTATGTGCTGGAAAGTCCCATCTCAGGCTCTGTAGGGATTCATGCCTGGTAGGCCGCACAACACGTTTGTATGCCTCCTTATGTGCTCACCCTCCACACGCGTGAGCACACACATACACACACACACACACACACACGAGGAGGAGGAGGTGAGAAATAAAGAACAGGGTCAATGAAGGAAAAGAATTAGGAAAACATCAAACAAAGTAGAGATGGAAAGAGGAGGGCTCACTGCTGGACTGGGCAGCCAGAGAAGGCACCTGACTAAAGTCTCAAAGGACAAGTTAAATGTCAACATCCTGAGGTGGGAATGTGGGCAGAAAGGACATCTAGATGGAGAAAGCAGTAGAGATAAGTAAAGACATGATGTTGGAAAAGTATCTGTTTGGGAAGCTCTGCAAAGCAGGCTGACGCCAAATTATGAAGGAGCGTGAATGCCAACTGAGGGCACTGAACATTCTTTTTTGGGCTATAGGGAGCCATCGAGAGCTCTTGAATAGGGCAGCGACACCATTAGAGCACTACTGCCGATGAATTCTTCGTTCATTCAACCGTTTTTGATCACTGGTCTGCTTATCTTTTGGTTCATGACAAGCTACATTAAAACTAATAATCTTAGAACAACAATTTCATTTGGCTCATGATTCTGTGTGTCAGGAATTTGGAGAGGGCTCAGCTGGGCAGTTCATCATCTCTGATACTTGCGGTGTCAGCCGAGCCCTAGAAATCCACTTCTCAAATGCCTCCTAGCCATTACGGGAGTTCAGCCGACCTGTTGACTAGAGCCCCCTCAGGTGGCTACTCCATGTGGCTTGGGTTTTCTCAAAGCCCGATGGCTTCAGAATAGTGGGGCTCCCTACATGGTAGCTCATGGTAGCTCTGAGAGAAAAAGTACTCCAAGAGAACTGGATGGAAGCTGCCAGGCTTCTCAAGACATTGTCTCAGAAATCATGCAACACTGTTTCCACCACAGTCTGTTGGCTACCAAGTCTCCGCCAGGAGCCCAGATTGAAGAGAAAGGGAAGTAGACCTCTCAATGGGAGCAAGCAGCAAGGAATCAGGGGCCATCTTTAATCTCCCACAAGCTACGTTCTGTACTGTCTGCTCAGGACACAAAAGTGGGGAGGGAGAGTCATCTCCCATTCAAGTCTGGTGCCGGTGTTTAGGACGGGTTAGAAATGGGATAGTGGCTGCTGGAAGGCTGGTTAAGGAGGACCTTGCTGTGAACCAGAGACAATCATTAAGTGTGGATACCTGAGGAGCGTCAGTGCCAACGAACACAAAAAGCATTTGCCGAAAGACCGGAGAGGACTTGGTGACTGATTGGATGTGGGGGCTGGCGGACGGTCGAAGGCCCCCTTATGTTTCAGGCCTGCGGATGCTCAGATGAAAGAGCTTCTTCCTTTGCCGCCACCCTCAGACAGGTACAGAGAGGTTCCAGGCTCATCCAGAAGAGGGAGGAATCTGAGGAGCCTGGGGAAGAGTTCAGTTCCTAACTGAGTTGAATGAATGAATCCATGGGTGGATGGGTGGAGGGTAGGGAGACAGCCAAAGAGGGAGGGCTCTCTGAGGTTAGGGAACAGTAAGATTCTCCCTAGCAGACCAGAAGGGTCTTGGGGAACTTGCATTTGGAGATGCTATGAAGAAAGGCATGCAGGCCCAAAAGAGACCAAGGGGCAGAGGAAGGCACGA
Organism: Panthera onca; assembly: GCF_046562875.1. Lineage (NCBI taxonomy): Eukaryota > Metazoa > Chordata > Mammalia > Carnivora > Felidae > Panthera > Panthera onca. The sequence goes on along the minus strand of NC_138352.1, from coordinate 46,939,125 downwards.
GCAGGCCTTGAGTGATACCACCAGCCCGGTGCCTCATGTTCATCATCTCGTTTCACTCTCCCTGTGAAACGAGCATCACGGCCATTCCACAGGCCAGGAGAATGAGGCTCAGAGAAGCTGAGTGCCTCGCCCAGGGACACCATCTGGGAAAGGGAAGCATTTGGATTCAAACACAGGCCTGTGTGATTTCAAAGTGGCATCAGCTCTGCTCCGTAAAGGCTTCCTCTATCTGGAGTGAAGCACTCCCTTCTCTGTGCCCCTCTGTCACACTGAGACCTAAGCATCGGACTTTCTCCAGGCAGGGGACTCTTGACCTGCCCTGCTTAGCAGAGGAGTGTCAAGGTTGGCTCTGTAGCATGTACGTCAAATGTGTTTGCGTGTGTTCTTTCTGGGAAGAGTGTGTTGTTCTCATCAGATTCTAAGGTCTGAAACACAAAGGTTAACCTCTGCCGTCGGCTGTGAGAATTTTGAAGTGACAGAATTTTTTAATCGTAACTCTTTTTTTAAAGTCTCCACAGCATACAGCACAGTGCTTGCCATGATACGTGTGTCCAGTAAATACTAGGTAAAAGGAAGTGAACGGGGTTCAGGGTCCACAGCAAACTGCTGCAGGTTCTTAAAGAGGGGATGAGGTGGGACGCTTGCTCGGGATTCGGGGTGTGTAAAAAAAAAAAGATTAGAAAAGTAAGACAGCAGGCTGGAGGGCCAGAGAGGGTGAAGGGAGAGAAAAGGACCAAACTGAGAGGCATATTAAAGGAAAACAGGGGCACCTGGGTGGCTCAGTCAAGTGTCCAACTTGGGCTCAGGTCACGATCTCATGGCTTGTGGGTTTGAACCCCGCGTCAGGCTCTGTGCTGACAGCTCAGAGCCTGGAGCCTGCTTCCGATTCTGTGTCTCCCTCTCTCTCTCTCTGTCCCTCCCCAACTTGCACTTGCTCTCTCTCACTCTCTCTCTCTCAAAAATAAATAAACATTAAAAAATTTTAAAGGAAAACAGAAGTTAGATCCAGGCTGCATTTTTATGTAAGGCACTAGCGTGTGGAGCAGGAAAGCAGCAGTGTTCTTTAAATGGAACAGGCCTCCTTTGTTTTGCCACAATCCTTACCTCTCCTTATTGCCTGCTTCACTCATTCTACCACCCACCAGAACCGCTGTAGCATTTACAGTTCGGAGCCCTGGATTAGATATGAGAAGGGGACTGAAAGTAAAAAGCAAAGTGTGATTCTTTGCAATAAGAAAGGAAGTCCCAAAGGAAACCATCCACGACTTTTGGGAAGAGGACCCAGATTTTGCAGGAAGGGTGATAGAATGACAACGTTTAAAAACAGATGGCCGTAAAGTTCTTCATTCCTTCATTTGACTGCAGAAACTAAGGCTCATCAAAGCCAACCGACTTGTCTCCGTGCTGGTTACTTTGGAACAGAACCGCCACCAAAAACAGCATTTCCAGATTTCTGTTCAACCACCCTTTTACAGTTGTTGTAAGTATAAGCAGTGTTAGGATTTTAAAAGCACTTTCGTGCATGTAATTTTTCATGCAATGAGATATGAAGACTCCCAAGGGCAGGAAATAGGTCAGTCTTATGTTCCCAGAAACTAACCCAGTGCCTGAGCCATAGCAGCACTGAACAAATATTGACTGGAGTGATACATGTACACAGGCTTGTCTTACAGGTAAGAAAACTGGAGCTCACAGAAATCGAAGCAGAGATGGACACTCACGGAGCTCATTCCAGATGGCGGAGGCAGGGGCGGCTGGTGCTATTTCTCTATGGTCAGGGTTGGGCTCAGGAGCCAACCGCACATCTGCCGGCTGCTCAGTGAGTGTATCCATTAAGAACAAGGAAGTCAGTGCTGGCCTGCACCTGCCAAGAGAAAAGGGCCCGCAGTCACTGGTTTTGGCAGCCTCCTCCCAGCCCCAGTTGCAAAGGGCTCCTGACTGGCGTCTAATTTATGCAATTAAGGGGACCAAGTTAGTCCAGAGAGGGAAATCGTTCTTCCCCATTTTACAGATGTGGAAATTGTGAAAACAGGAAGCCTAAGTGACTCGCCCAAGATCGCACGGCTAGTTGGTGGGAGAGCCAAGATCCAAACAGCACTAGCTCTCTGCCGGGCTGTCGGGAGAGGCAGAGGGGTTTCGTGCTCCCGGAGTTCATAATCCCAACCAGTCTCCCTGATTCCATGCTCGCCCCAGCTCCAATCCATTCTCCACGCTGCAGCCCAAGTGACCTTAAGACACACATGTGGTCTTGTCACTCCCCTGCATAAAACTTCTCAATGGCTTCCCATGGCTCTGAGGATAAAGGCCAGAATCCTTACCAGACTGAGGCCCCTCTGCGCCTGCCTCTGAGTTCAAGCCACACAGTCTAGCTCAGGTTCTCTCATGCACCAAGCTCCCCCTCCCCACCCCCTGCTCTAGGGCCTTTGCACATGCTGTCCTACAGGCTGGGATGCCTCTTCTGCAACCAGCACACCCGGGCTTCAGATCTCATTCGTAGGGAGAGCAGGAAGTCCCCTCTGGTCCATGCTCTCCGGCTCTTGGGACTTTTTATTCAGAGGCTGTATCAGTTTGCAATTGATATTTATAATCCTCAGATATTTGTGTCCTCTTTCTCTTCCACTGGACTATCACCTCCCTCCATTTTGCTCACCAAGGTATCCCTGGGCAGAGGTGCAGGTCAGGACACATATAGACACCCCCATATAAAAAAGACTGGATGACTGACACACTGAAGAAATAGCAATTGATCATATTCCCAGTATAAGCCAGGTTCTATCTGGGGCTCTGAGGATGTTGAAATACAGAGTCCAGCTCTTGTTAAATAGTGATCCAGGGAAACTTTAAGAATGTCCCCGAAGGTGGATACAGAGCCAGGGCTATTCACATGACCCTGCAGTGACTCTATCATTCTGGGGATTAGAGTGACTCCCAGTTTACTGACTCCAGAAGGTCCCCGTCTGCTGGAGTAGGCAGGGAGAGGTGGCTGAGTTGCAGATAAATTCTTCTGGCAAATCAAGGAATCTCCCAGTAAAAGGGAATCTACCACCTAGAGAAACGTTCCCATCAGAGGCTAGATAGCTTTGAGTAATTCCATAGAGAAAATTCTAAAAGGACGCTCCAGGGGTGGGTAGAAGATTCACCTTTCTCCACATCTGAAATCCTTAAAAATGGGAGAGATTACCTTATCTGCTGAACCGTTAAAACTCCATCTTTCCTGCCCAGGGAATAATAAAATTAAACAATGACTAACTCATGCCTTAATGCTTTACGGTTTAAAAACCACTTTCACATTCATTATCTCTTTCAAACCCACGCAGAGCCAGAGTTTTGATTATCATTTTAAAGATAAGGAAACTGAGGCTTGAAGAATAGCTTGCCCTGGAGGCAAAAGCCTTTCTACTGGTCAAAGAAGTTGATATTTAGGGGTGGCAGGTGGGGGTGGGGAATAGCTACCTTGGACCAGAGTGAGTCTGAACCCTGGTTACATGGCTATTAGCTGTGGCATCCCCGAGATTGAGTTTCCACACATTTAAAATGGATATAACGGTATCTACCTTACCAGCCTGTTGGGATGTTCCAATGTGTTCCTGGTGGGAACACATTGGTTTAGCTCCTGGTGGGGTGTAGGAGTCCAGCCTACCATGGTTTCTTTCCCTCTTCCCAATTCTGAGGCCTGTGCTGTACCCCTGCAGTCAGGATGAAAGCCAGATGTCCTATTACCCAATGGCAGACCAGCTACTTACTCAGGTCCTCATCCATGCACGATCTATGGCAAGGGAAAGAATCCAGTGGATTCTTCTTTTTTTCCACCCGTGAAACAGCTTTGTATTTCATTCCAGTTGACATCTGGGTTTTGCTGTCATTGTTGTTTAAGTTATAGGCCAAAGAATGGACAAAAGTGGGAAAACCAATGACCAAAGGCAAAGCTGAGAGGAAAAAAAAAAAAAAGTTAAATCAGGATGGAAGAAATTGGGGAAGCCAGGGAGTTTGTTTTACATAAACAGAGGCAGGAATCCATCCCAGGTACATTAGCTCTAATTTGTTCTAATTCCAGAAATTCCTCAATCCTAGTTATTGGCACTCAATCAGGAATCACCTAGAGGTGACTAACTCCCAGAAACACTCTTCACTGGTGTCCTCCTCACCTCACTTCAAGGGCAGAGACCTATGAGAGAGACGAGCGCACTCAGGTAGGGCCAAGGCTTCCAAGTCAATGGGCAACATCAGCAACAAGAGCTTTAAAAGGCATCCACCACCGGGCAATGAAGAGCTTTAAAAGGCATCATGACCACCACCATGGAACATGGAAAACATTCCATGGCCCAGAGAGGGTGAATGACCCAGTCAGTGTCAAATCTCAGGTTAACGATAAAGACTCGTGGAGAAATTCTGATGGGAGTATGGGGCAGCTGGTGACTAAACCCGTGGACACAAGTGCCTGCCACCCCCGAGGTTGGACAACTTCCCCCAAATGCCACATTCCAAGGCAGGTTTCCCAAGAGCCCAGGCCTCCTCTGCTGTCTTCCTTCTTCCCACACTGTGGCCCCAGACCCCTGGGATTCCTGGAGGACATGCCCTGTGTGATTCCTCTGTCTGGCTGGATGTTTAGAGATTGATGCTCCCCAGGGTTCTGGTCAGCTTGCCTCCTCTCCATCTGTGTCCTCTGCCTGAGGGGATACTCTGGGATTCTCACTGTGGGATGTATTACACCTGTATGGCCAGCACCCAGATCTTTGTTTTGGGCCAGATGTCTTCCCTACTTCCTACGTACTTCCAGTGTCTCCCCTTCACTGTAGAACCATGGTTAACTTCCTTAGCATGGCGCCCAAGGTCCTTTACAATCTATGACCCCAACTTGCCTTCCACTGTAATTTGCCACCATTTTCGGCTCCACCCGCCTTCCCCCACCAACCAGCCACACAAATTACTCATGGCTAAACATACCTAAACCTGCTGGGCCTTTTGCTTACACCATTTGCTCTACCTGAATGTCCCCTGCCCCACACTTACCCCATCACCCCAAAACAGGATTCCACCTAGGGAAGGCCTACTCATACTTCAGGGCACCGCTCACATGGTACTTCCTTGGCCAGGGTAGAACTGATCAAGCTGTACTTTGTCCTCCCACGGTGCTGATGATTAATAATAATAACCAATAATAGATGCTAACTTTCCATATGTGACAGGCACTGTCCTGGGTCCTTTATGTGCATTGTATCATGTAAACTCCAACTTAATCCTATGTGATATTACGATGACGACGACAATGACTACATAATAGGTTCAGAAAGATTTGCTGAATTACCCAAAGACTCTTAGTGGCAAAGCAAGGACTCAGAACCAGGATTCAAACCCCAAAACCCAGGGGCTTTCCAATTTGCATACTGCCTAAGTGCCACGGTCCCAGCACTTATAACACTGCACTCATTAGTATGGACCCATATCTGGCTACCTCTGGATTTCAAAGTCCTTTGAGGGAAGTTACTGTATTTGATTCTAATTTCCAACCATATTATCCAAAACAGTGTCTTATGCATGGTAAGCATTTCATAAATATGTGGTAATTAAGTAACTGAGCGACTGGAAATGACAAGGGGTTCTGTTGCTTTCCTTTTAAGTCAAATCCAAACAGAACTTTTTGGTTTGTTTAGCGAATGTTGGTTAATTCCAACTTCAACTTATATACATCTTTTGAAGACATAGGTAATGTGGGGTTGTTAAAAGTGTAGACTTTGAAGTTGAATCTAGGCTCTTTGCTCTACCCCATCCCAGCTATGTGACTGATAATATTAATGCCTGTGTAAGCTCTCAAACCTTGAGCAAACACAAGTCACTGTCATTAATAATATGTACTTCTCCACAGAGCACTCAGGCTGTCCCCACCCAGAGGAAGAGGAAGAACAGAGAAAGATAGTCCCAAAGATCATGGGAGTCTCGTAGGAAAGCCCTGTGAACAGCCGGCCAGCATGGTCTTCTGTGGATACTCCTGTCTTGTGAGGAACTGATTTGATGAAGGCTGGGACAATGAAGACTTGTGGCCCGTTTAAACCAGAAGAAATGGGGGATAAAATCACAGAAGAGCAGTACGGAAGGGACATCAGAGCACCATGACTGGCATTTATTCCAGCTCTCTCACATTTGAGGCGGGGATACAAAAGCCCAGAGGGGTGCAGAGACTTGCCCAAAGTCACAAAGCTGGTTAGCCCCACGGCTGGGACTAGATTCTGGAGATGCTTATGACATGCCAGGTTACCATCCTCCGATTAAAATCACTTCTTAAAAATACTCAGTATGGTTACCTTTTCTTCTTTGCTCCTGAAGGAAGCATTTAGCTTTATATATTTTTTTAATTTTTTAATGTTTATTTTTGAGACAGAGAGAGACAGAGCATGAATGGGGGAGGGGCAGAGAGAGAGGGAGACACAGAATCGGAAGCAGTCTCCAGGCTCTGAGCCATCAGCCCAGAGCCTGACGCGGGGCTTGAACTCACGAACCGCGAGATCGTGACCTGAGCCGAAGTCAGACACTCAACCGACTGAGCCACCCAGGCGCCCCTAGCTTTATTTTTTTAATGTTTATTTATTTATTTATTTTGAGAGCGAGAGAGCACTAGTGGGGGTGGGGTAGGGGCAGAGAGAGAGAGAGAGAGAGAGAGAGAGAGAGAGAATCACAAGCAGGCTCTGCACCGTCAGCACAGAGCCCTGTATGGGGCTCTATCTCATGAACTGTGAGATTTTGACCTGAGTCGACATCAAGAGTCAGACGTTTAACCACCTGAGCCACCTAAGCTCCCCTGCATTCAGTTTTAGAGGTGCCAATTAGACCCATTGTCCTGCAATGTTAGACACACACTTCTAGAGTCTCCAAAGCCCTGCCAAGGCCTGTGGGAGTACCCTTGGGTACTGAAAGGGCCGTGTTCACAAGATCAGCCACTCCCTCCCTGCCAGGCCAGAGTCCAGTCTGGCTCTCAGAAACAGGCTCTCCTACCCCTAAAATCTCAGTCCAGGCAAGTCAGACCAGCACCCGAGTGGGATAAACATGGTGAGTAAGAAGAGGTCAAGTTATGGAGTGAGAGAGACCTGGAGTGGCAGCCCCCTCTGAGACCCTAGCCACAATCCCTCCAGTCCTTCCCGGGCCCTGACAATAGCAAACCAGCCATGTTATCCTCCCATTCATGTGTCGAGCCCTTATCCCACGGCAGCTACCGTGTAGGAACAAAGACTTTAAAAACTCCTTCCTCGGGGCGCCTGGGTGGCTCAGTCGGTTAAGCATCCAACTTCAGCTCAGGTCATGATCTCGTGGTTCCTGGGTTCAAGCCCCGCTTCGGGCTCTGTGTTGACAGCTTAGAGCCTGGAGCCTGCTTCACATTCAGTGAGTGTCTCTCTCTCTGTCCCATCCCCTCTCGCGCTCTGTCCGTCTCTCTGTCTCTCTCTCCCAAAAACAAATAAACATTCGAAGAAATCTTAAAAACTCCTTCCTTTCCAACTGTTGGGGAAAAACCTGTGATAGCAGCAATCATTTATGGGGCTCTTAACATGTGTCAAACACTGCACTGAGCATTCCACGCGCCTCAGCTGACCCCTCACAATGCTAGAAGGTGGTACTACCGTTTACAGATGCGGACACTGAGACACGGGGTGGCGACTAGGAAAGGCAGGTCTGGGATTCATTCCGGCATTCTGACTTCACAACCTGTGCCTTTAACCTCTTTAACTGCCCCCCACCCCACCCCATCTGTACAATAGGAGTAGCACTATCTACCCTGCAGGGTTATTGCCAGGATAAAAGCAAGTAAGAAATGTAGGAGGGGGCGCCTGGGGGGCTCAGTTGGTTAACCATCTGACTCTTGATTTCAGCTCAGGTCATGATCTCACAGTTCGTGAGTTTGGGCCCCACGTCGGGCTCTGCACTGCCAGTATGGAGCCTGCTTGGGATTCTCTCTCTCTCCCTCTCCCTCTGCCCCTCCCCTACTCAGGCTCCCTCTTCTCTCTCTCTCTCACTCTCTCTCTCTCCCTGTCTCAGAATAAATAAATAAATAAACTTTTTTAAAAATCTTGAAAAAGAAATGGAAGAGCCTAGCACAGTGCCCCCTACATACAGCACTTAAGAAATGCATTCTGGGTCACCTATGGGGATTGGGGCCAACAGTAAGGAACGAGAACAGGATACACAGGGGCCAAGATTCTCGGGCCTGTTCTGACTATGTAGCATCATGTAAGGGGTCACCTAATGCAGTCCGTGGAGGTGTTAATCCACCTTGGACAATGTCAGTCTAACCGTTAAAATGCCAGGCCTCCTCAGAAATGACCACCTTTCTCTCCTCCTCTGGCTGTCACATACGGGAGAGCGCTGGCATGCACATACCACACACGAACACGTAAATACACACATACTACGGCTTTTATTTTTCTTCTGTTTCTTTTGCTTCCCTGCATTTGGTATCCATGGCAACACATCCCAGCAGCAACGAGGAGGTGGCAGAGCGGCTGTTTCCTTGAACCCGCTATCCTGCTGATCAAGGCTGTCCATCCAACTCGAAGCCGTCATTCGGAGGACCAGGCTAGCCTTGCCCAAAAGGCAGTGGACATGCTCCCCAAAGAGGGGGCAAAGGGGAATTGGGTAAAACGCCTCCACTTTAAAAGCCAACAGACAACCCTCTGTCTAGCATGGTGACAAGAGCAAAGGGACCTAAGCCCCTGACTGTGCCAGGCAAGCCTTTCCCAATCATGGCACTGGTAAGGCTAGTTTGGGACCTCAGCCCCTGTGGTATCTATAACGATAGGCAGCTAGCTATTTCCAGCCTTTTAGGCTGGTGGGTTTCCCTAGATGTTAAGTTCAAACCCAGTCCCTGTAAGTCTGGGATCAAAGAATCCATACCTTGTACCACCTGTCAGATGTTGAACATCACAGCTCATCTGAGTCCCTCACGTCTCTAATAGCCATTCTCTATAGTTACCCTGAGCATGAGAGTCCACAAACCACATCACACACAGCACCCCACTTGATCCTCCCACCAGCGCAAGAACATCCCTACTATTACTGCCACTTTTTGAGGTGAAAAAAACGATTCTCTAAAAAAACACCGATCAATTGTTCACAACTTCTTCATCAGATGTCAAGTTTCTTGCCCAGTATGCTGCAACTGACCCTGCCATTTACATACTACACCATATTATAATGGTGTAATATTATGCCAGTGGAATTGATGTGGGAACTATATCATTTAGAATTTGAGGGACCTCAAAAATTATTTAAAGTAATTCCCCTTCCTCCTCCATTTCACAGTAGAGGAAATTGAACCTTAAATTATGTCTACACATAGTTCTACACATAGTGTACTACACAATAAATATCTACTGAAGTCAGAAGAAGGAAAATGATACTCAAGACCACACAGCTAGTAATATTAAAACTCCTCTTTTAACTCTAAGTAAAGTCCAAGTCAACATGCATTTGCTAAGTACCTGCTAAACCTATGTTGGAGCTCTACAGATGCAGCAGAACTGGTTTCTGACCTTGAGGTGGGCAAGTGTTACTATGTGAGCTCTTGGTCCAGCCCAGGACGAGACCAGTTAAAGGATGAGTAAGAGTGAGTCAGGCAAAAATGGGGAAGCAGAGGGGAAGAGAAGAGGCATTCCTGGTAGGGGGAGTGGCATGACCACGTGCATGGAGATCAGAAATAGCTTGCTGTGAACTGGGAACTCTGTACCGTTCAAGGTTTACTGTAACAGACCGTGAGGCTGGGAATGGTGGGAAAATAACAACTATGGTGGAAGTTAGGGGCCACGCAATGGAGGGCCTTGTAATCCAAGTTCAGGAATTTAAGCCCTATCTCAAGGCCATTAGGAGCCCTTGAAAGGTTCATTGGAAGCCACTGAAGGGTTATGTATATCACATAGAGGATACATCAGAAGAAGAGATCAATTAGTAAAACTTTGCAATGTCTGGACTCAAGATTGGGTGGGTTTTTGTCATGGAAAGATTAGGGATGGAGAGGAAGGAACTGATGCAAGAATGTCTTGGGAGTGACAGGTTTCAGTGATTGATTGGATATGGAGGGTAAAGAGGGGAGACGTCAGGGTAGCTGCAGTGCTTTCCATTACATAATATTGACTACCATCTGGAGTGTTCCTAGCCCAAGACCAAGGTACCTAAATATCTAACATCATTCTGAAATTGCTTAGAGACCACAGGCTTAGAACAAACAGAAAGAATAGTATTGAACCAGTCAGAGGGCTGTGTCTAGTGTGGCTCTGCCAGCAATAGGCAGGATGCCTTCAGGACTATTTAACTCTTAGGCTTTGGTTCCATCATCTGAGTTGGAGAGTTAGCTTTGACCACTTCTCAGGTGTCTTCCAGCCTTGTCTACCTTCCTCATTCAATTGCCATTAAGGTCAAACTCATTCACTCATTCATGCAGCAATATCCATTGAGCACTATCCACGTGCCTAGCCTTGTTCTAGGCTCTGGGAGTCCAAAGACGAACAAGAGCCAACACTGAATCTCATGGAAGGAGGATGTGAAAATACAGACACATAACGGGCAATTACAACATGAGCTATGGGATGAGAAAACACTCAGAAAGGCTCTTCCCAGGGTGGAAGTAGAGTGGGCCAGAAACTATTTTTCTGAGAATATCTGATATATCTAAATTATTATTGAAAGATAAATAGTCAGGCAGCAGTAACAACATGGTATAAAGCTCAGAAAGTAAGAGAGTACATGATCATCTCAGTGAATTGAAAATAAGAACCATATGTGGAAGTGTGCTGTAAACAGCAACATACTATGTTACCGCCATCATCATCATCATCATCATCATCATCATCATCACCAACATCATCACCGTGATCATGATGTAGAACGTGGTGAAACACACCACACACCACAAGCAGGACCCACTGCACTTTCCCAATGACCAGGCTGTCCAAAGCCACCAGAGTCTGTATTCCTCTCCTCTGGGTTGTACTGGTGATACAGAGAAATATTCTTACTCACCAATTCTTTTTACTATTCTCCATGGTTTTTCCTTAAGAAAAGAAGATCAGAGATATTGTACAATACAGTTTAATCATCAATCATGTCTTTAGAATCTCAAACAATCCTGTGGTAGCAAAAAAAAGAAAAAAAGACATTATAGTCCCCATTTTACAGATGAAGATGGTTAGATGCAAAGAAGTTGAATGATTCAGCCAACAGTGGAGAAACCAGACTTGAACCCCATTTCTCTAGCTCCAGGTCACCCTCTCATATCCAGAATCCATAGAGACCTTCTGATTGCACTTATCATAAAACCACACCCATCATTCTCCTAGACTTCCCTGGTAGACTGCACTTGCCAAAGTCAGAGATCCCTTTCCATTGATTACCTTGTAGGTGGGTCTGCTTCTTAAATCTCTTTAGTTAAGCCACCTCCAAACCGCTTTGGCTAGAAGATAGGATCAGTTTATGTCTGAGAAGGTTTCCTGTAGACAGCAAATCTTATCCATAATGGGAAGATTTCCCACATTTAATCAAAGAAGGTGGTATTTCCTGCCTGCAGGATTCTGGCGTTTTAACCTTTTATATAAGTAAATGCTTGCTTAGAATTTGGAATTCAACTCACTTGAAAGTTTAACCCACATGATGGGGTGGCAGAAGACTGGATCTGTTCCTGGAAGACCAAGGTTGAAGGCTTCCTTGGCTGGGCCCCTTACTGTCTTGTGACTATGGGGCAAATCACTCCACCATGGGGAAGTCTAGGATCTCACATACCTTGGTTTATATCCCAACACTGCTTATGATTGGTTCTATGACCATGTGCAAGTCATATAGTTTTTTGGAGCCATAGTTCCTCATTCAGAAAAATGAAAAAAAAAAAAACCCCATACCTCTCAAGATAATGTAATGTTGGAATAGAACAGCTACTTAGCTAGTATTTGTTGAATAAATGGGGAATTTAAAGTACTTTCCTTCACCCTTCTCTCCCTCTCTGGCACACTTTTCCTCATCTGCTGAAGAGAGATAAAGATCTCTCTTCTATATACCTCATTGGGCCTCTGAGCAAACCCCATACAGTCATGTTTGCAAAAGCTCTTATACACTATAAAGAGTCTACAATGGCCAAAGGTACAATTTGCTCTAAGGAACCATGCAAAACTCTAAGGAACCATGCAAATGGTATTTATCATTCTATGAGTGTCCTACAGGGTGGATATCATCATCATTTCCAGTTCCCAGATAAGGAAACTAAAGCTCAGGGCGTAAAATGGCTTTCCCAGGTTCACAAGATAGCACGTGCAGGAGATTAGAAGTCAGGTCAGTCTGACTTTAAATCCAATGTTCTTTACATGATAGCCAATGTTCCCACTGAGTCTGGGGGTTACAATCCTAGTCTCTGGAGGCAGGCTACCTGCATTCCCACTTAGGGTCCACCACTATTAATGATGTGTCACCAGGGGAAGTTATCTTCTCTGTGCCTCAGTTTCCTCAGTATTCCTCAGATATATTAATAGTATCTAATTCATGGGCGTAAGACTCTTCATTTCATTACTTCCAGTTCCTTCAACTAAAAAATGAGAAAATAATAATTGTGCTGTGCCAGACTAGAGGCAAGGGGTAGACCTCACTCAAGGTCTTGATTCTAGCTCTAAGATCTAGGATGCTTTTTATTTGAGACTCATGCCTCACCTTTTTGGGGGAGCCTTCCAGGGTTATTCAGGGACTGTGTTTAGAGTTCTCAACACACACTGGGCATCAGTTAAAACTCATTTGTAAGTTACCAAATAAATTCATTTAAATATCTCTTACGCCTTGACTGATACTGTGAGATTCACAGCTTTTTAGGCTCTAATAATAACTATCCTTTCCTGAGTACCTATCATCTGCCTGCAACTGTACAGTTAACCCTATGAGGTGAGTTTTGTTATTCCTGTTAATGAGGCTCACAGAGGTTAATTTGCCCAGGGGCATACAGCTGTATGCATGGAAGAGACTAAGAAAATATTTGTAGAATGAATGAATGAATGAATGAATGAACAAATGAACAAACCAAGGGATGGAGTGGTATGTCCTTAAAACCACTCATGATTTGGAAAACAAAGCTCTATCATTTATGCTCTGTCCCCACAGCATCTAGAATAGAACAGATTACATAATGACATTTTACTCAGACAGAATTATGGACAAGATGTCTGATGAGTTTCTAAAGCCTCCATCCAGTGGACACACATCATGAGAGGCACAGCAGGGGCAACTGGGCCATGTGCAAGAAGAGAGACCAGGAGCTCGCAGTTCTGCCAGGTGACCACCTAAATTTTCATCTCTTTGGGGACATTTAATTCTTTGGCAATCCAAAGAACCAGAGCAGAAATGTATTTACAAGTGGCGATCTCACCACTGGTTTCTATTTGTTATGCAAGTTGGATTCTCAAAGGCCAATTCCCCGTGGATACCAGTGATCCTCAGTTTTCCATAAACCATGCTTTAAAAAATAAGATAAAATCCTCAGAGTTCAATCATGCTTCTTATACTCCCCGCAAATCTTTTGCCTTGTCTGCCATCTGGCACCCAAATATGACATCAAGCAAGCAGGGGGAAGGATGAGAGGGTGGGGCACTGAGGCCAAGGGCAAAGAGGAAGTCAGCATTCTTATTTCATGTAGCTGTTCCACAGACATTTAATGGAGATCCACCTGATGAAGTAGAAGCCATTGTTTCTATTTTCTGGAAAAGAAAACTGCAGTTCAGAGAGGCCTGTCAAGATGAGTCAGATATAGTCCCTCCTCCCAAAGAGCCCCCAATTCAATAGAGGTGACAGACATGGAAGCCATGACCTATGACCCAATAAGAGTGGGTACAAAGTACTCAAGGTGTGTGGAGGGTAGCACAATTATCTTAAGAAGGAAGGCCTCCCTTTGGGAAGTATTTGCAAAGGCAGTGAAGTCATGCCTGACAATGAATGACATTTGGCAATGACATTTGACTTGTCCTCAAATCCATTGTTTCATGATAATATGATAATATGCATCCTGATTCCTTCACCAAGTAGGTGAGAAGTGTCCAAGACTTGGAGCCTTTGCTGTGTGATATTAGACAAATAACTTCATATTTTTAAGCCCCAGTTTCTTTATCAGCAGTATAGGAATAATGACAGTCCTAACCCTTTTTAAGGTCACTGTAATTATTGCTATTTCCCTAGCTACCTCCGGAGGTTTCCCAGGGGCTCTCAGAGTGTGACATACATCCCCAAACACTGAACCCACTGCAACCTCCCATTCATGTGTGAACGAGTGATTATATTGTTGTTTCTGCTGAAGACCTGATCCTGTATTCCTCAGTGACTACACACTCTATATTGATTCTTCATAAATTAAATCTTGTCCCAAAGACTGGTCAGCCCCCAGACGGTCTCCCTTCCCTACATGCGTCTCGGGGCAATTCCACTATCCGGGGGATATACACACACGACACTATGGACACTTTGAATCAGACAGCTCTTTGTTGCAGAAAGCTGCCTTGCAGGACGTTTAGTAGCATCCCTGGTCTCTAACTTTTAGAGACCACCCCCACCCTAGGTTGTAACAACCAAAATGCATCAGGACATCGCCTGGTGTCCTCGGGGACTGAAGGGTAGGATCTCTCCTGTTAAGAATCACATGTGACAACAGACCCCCAGGAGGTATCCCAAGCTGGAGTTTCTGCCTCCATGTCACAAATGAGAAATAACCTGAGACCCACAACTGGAAGGAACCCATTCAAGCTCACAAAGGAGCCTAAGAGCCAAGAGTCCCGATATCACTTTCCAGAACATCTCATGTAGAACTGCAGTGCCCTCCACAAAGGAAATGCAGAGAGGGAGTAAGTTCCAGGGACTGGTGACTGGATCGCTTCCTTCTCAAACCTGCCTGGACCCCTCCTCACCCCTTCCCATCACTGAGCAGCAAGCAGCCTGTGGGAATGCCTGCTCCTCCCTCCCCTCTGCCCTGCCCTCACCCCTTTCACTTGTATTGTGGGAGGGGGTCACCCATAGGATGCCAGGATTGGCATGGGGCCATCATTGCAGGAAGGGAACCAAGAGGACAAGGAGGATAGAGCCCAGACTTAGCTCTGCCCCAAACTCCAAACTGCAGGGGCATGTGCTGTCACCAAGAGGCAAACATAAAAAAAATACACCTCAAACAAGATCCCAAGGGGAGGCCTTGGCCAGCTCTGTGCAACCTGGGAGAGTTGAGGCGGGGGTAGGCAGCACAGAGAAGAGTATTCTGGTTCACTCCCTAGTCCCCACCCCCAGCCCCCCTCCCCTTTGCATCCCTCTTGGAAGGGGCCCTTAGAATGCACCAAAATAACCCCTCCCTCCGCCTTCACCTCCCCGTCATCCTCCCTGTCCCCCCTGCAGAAGGCCGGCATGCAGCCTGGTGCACGGGTTAGGGGTGTGTAACATTTTGTCTGAATAGGCCCCTATGTTCCCATAATTTATAGTGGTAAGTAATCTTATTTGCAAAGCAAGCCCTTACAGTTATAAAAAACAAGTTAATTGACTTGCATAAAAATCAAACATGTAAAAGTTTTCCATCTTAACACAAACAGCACACTGAGCCCATTTGTACAATAGCTATGATGCAGGGCGGCCGCGTCTGGACTACCTAGGACCCGGCCTCTTTCATAACCCAAAATGGAATCTTAAACCCTGACAAGGCCACATACCGATGGGAGTTACTGAATTTAGAGTCAGTCACTCAACTAATTATACGACGTTTTATTTTTTTCCTTGTGTCAATAAACAAACTTGGGTCTGACTTCTGACACTGAGTCCTAGAAGCCAATTAAGAAGCATTCCCAATATATTACAGGGTCTACAAACAAGGATGGCTTTTCTTGGAAAAGTGAACATCATGTTTCTTTTAATGAGTGTGAAAATATATGAGTTTCTTAATCACTGGCAACTTCGATGGAGTCCGAGACAGGGAAATCACTGACTCCCGGCTCAGGAATGAACAGGGGCCAGATTCTTGATGGGGTTTTTATGATGGGATCCTCTGGTGAGGGACCCCTGGGAAGGCAGCTTTCAAGAAATGTTACGTTTAGTTGTCACGTGACAAAGAGTTAGTGGCAAAGTCTGCTTCATCACTCCAAGAGAGGGAGGGCGAGGAGCCCCATGTGGTCAGAGTCTTCTGCAGAAAAGCAGAAGGTGGAGACCTGTCAAGGTGACAAGAGTCTGTAAGGTAGGGGGGCTCAAATGAGAACTCTTCAGCCTCTTACATTTATTAGGCTTTTGTTACATGCCGGGTACTATTCTAACAGTTTTACATGAATGAACTGATTCAAGGCTCCCAACAAATCCGTAAAGTAGGTATTCCTCTCATCCCACCTCGTAGGGGAAAAACCTAGGCACAGAGAAGTTAAGTCTCTTGCCTAGAGTCATCATTCAGGCCCAGGCAGGCTGGCTCCAGAGCCCCCTCTGGAATGGAATGGTGGGGGGAAAAAATCACAAACACAGAGACATGCATTGTAAAAGGCTGTCCATGGTGCCTTCCCCATTATCCCCATCCTCTGCCAACCTGGGAGCCCATTTCACAGGTAAGGGGAGAAAAAGAAGGGGGGAGACTAACATTTATTAAATACCCATAGTTGGGTGCCTTTGTTTTCGGTATCCTATTTAACTCTCAGAAGAACCCTGTGCGGACGATATAATTGTTCCCGTTTTATACATGAAGAAACTGAGACCCGGAGAAGTAGAGTGACTCGGCCAAGGTCACACAGCAAGGCTGTGGCAGAGCCAGAGCCAGTTCCAGCCAGTCTTCTTAGTTGCACACTGCTCCAATTGGGCAGGAATAGACATGGCTGGAGCTCTGGGGGACACAGGATCAGGCATGATCTGAGTGTCCACCTTGTCTGGAAAGTGGCTCCACCCACCCATCACTACCTGTACAGACTCAAAAATCAAGAAGAATAAGAGGGTGATATCTGTTCTGATGGAGACACTCACAGGGGAAGGGCACCCGATTCATCCGATGATGGGTAGGGTGGGGGTGATGGTCAGGAGGTATTCCTAAAAGCAACCCTTCATCTGTGACTTAAAATGCATTGGTATTTTAAAATTACCTAAGGGGACACATGGGGAAAGAGAATCCGGGAGGACAGGCCAACATGAGCAAAGGCATGGGGGGAGGGAGGGGCCTGGTACCAGGGTTCAGGTCCCATGCTCTGATGCAGCACGATGAAGGGTTGAGAGGAGGGGGCTCTGGAGCCAGCCTGCCTGGGCCTGAATGATGACTCTAGGCAAGAGACTTAACTTCTCTGTGCCTAGGTTTTTCCCCTACGAGGTGGGATGAGAGGAATACCTACTTTACGGATTTGTTGGGAGCCTTGAATCAGTTCATTCATGTAAAACTGTTAGAATAGTACCCGGCATGTAACAAAAGCCTAATAAATGTAAGAGGCTGAAGAGTTCTCATTTGAACCCCCCTACCTTACAGACTCTTGTCACCTTGACAGGTCTCCAAAATTCCCAATAATAGGAGATTGGTGGGCCCTTGGCAGATAGTAGGTACTCAATGCTTAGACACTGTCTTCCTTGTTGTGCTACCCCATCGCCGTCTCTGCAATGGCCCGGTGATCTCCCGCCTTCCCCAGTGAAGTCACGGCCACCGTTCCCCCACCAGACCTGTCCAGGCAGGCTGACATGCCACCCAGGCAGGCAAGACAAATGGACTTGCCGCCTACACGGAGCGCGCGTGCGCACCCGGGGCACGTAGCCCGGCCGCCCGGCACAAC
This sequence comes from Panthera onca, assembly GCF_046562875.1. NCBI lineage: Eukaryota > Metazoa > Chordata > Mammalia > Carnivora > Felidae > Panthera > Panthera onca. Next base: position 46,921,372 of record NC_138352.1, on the reverse strand, counting down.
AGGGCTCCCTTCTTCACGGCGCTGCCTCTCTGCTCTGCATGCGCTCAGCACGGAGTGGAGGTCCCCGTTATTTATGTTTGGAAAATGCATTCAGGGCAGTTCCCAGAAGCACTTACAGAGCTCTTATTTAATTGCTACTTTATAAACTCGCTGCACCGAAGAGTGAGGGATTGATGGCCTGGCCTGGCACCTGGAGTGGCCTCGCTGCAAATGCTTTTCCGAGAAGGGCCTGGGAGCCGAAGTCCCAGGAGCCTGCGGCCTCCGTGCGGCTCTGGCCCGCAGCCAGCTCCGGAGGGCCCTGTGGGCCTCGTCACCCTAATCCCCAGCTTTGGGAGGGCAGCAGCTGCCGGCCTGGTCACACACACACACACACACGCACGAAGACCCTTCATCAGCTCGGGGGCGAGGGCTATGGGGCGTACAGGGTAGGAGAGGCCCGTGGCTCCCTGCTCACCCTCCCCTTGCCACCAACCTACAAATCCCAGTGCTGAAGACATCCCAGGTCCCAGATATGGACGACAGGGACCCAGCTCAGCTCCTGCTGAGCCTGTCTCTCACTCGCCTCAGGGCCATCCACCTGGGTGAGGCAGGCCTGGGTTTGTTCCCCCATTTTCAAGGCAAGCTAGGTAACCCCAATGACCCTCAGCTTCCTCTCTTGAAAAGTGCAGTTTTGCGATCCCATTTGCCAGCATTGTTGAGAGAACGAAATGAAATTATAATTGTGCCACACCGGGCATGTGGAAACAGAGACAGAAGGTCACTACAAGCTATTTATTGGATTTCTGCAGCCACAGAAATAAAGGGCGAGTGTCTTTCACGTGTCCGTGTAGATCCCCATCCAGATGCAACACAGAACTTCACAATGGTGGCTTCTGTTTATGCAGTCACTTTACACAGCGCCAGACTATAGTGCTTTATGAGCTCCCAAAGCATCTTACAAACCTTCTCTCAAATGCCCTTCACTGCTATCCCCTAGGACTGGATCATGATCCGTGTGTTGTGGATGAGGAACCAAGGCTCATCTCAGAATGCAAGCAGGGCGATTACTCGTTAATCAGCTTCTGTCCCCAAGCCTTATTCCCTTTCTTTCACGACGCACCTACTCTGCCGCCAGTAAGCCCACGACCTGTTTGTGCCACCGTCTCAAGGGCACATCCCCTCCCACGTGAATTGAGCAGGCGTGCATAACCAACAGATACTGTGGAAATCACTGCCGAGGCCAGGCCGTGAAAGATATAGCCACTTGCACCTTGCCCCCTGAGATCGCTCCCTGTGGGGGAGCCAGTCACCAGGACACAAAGACCCTCGAGTAGCCCTGTGGAGAGGTCCTCCCGGTAGGGACCTGAAGCCTTCTGCCAAAAGCCAGCGTTGACTTGCCAGCCAGATGAACGCACCATCTCGGCATCAGGATCTCCAGCCCCCATCAAGGCTTCCACCTCATCCTGGCTGCAAACTCATGAGGGAGCGGGAGCCAAAACCACCCAGCCAAGCCACTCCCAAATTCCCGGTCCACAGACGCCGTGAGATAATAAATGCGTTTTATGCTGCTGACTTTGAGGCTAATTTGTTACCCAGCAACAGATAGCTAATACACCATTCATCTTGCCCCTGCCCCAGCCGCCCCTTTAGCTCCTCTGCCTGCTTCCATCCCGTACAACTCACGCACTTATTTTAGATACGACTGGTACAATAGTTGTTACACGCCTTTGATCCTTTTTGGGAGACTTTCATTCTGTTTGTCTTCTCTGTGTGAGTGTGTGTATGTGTGTGTGCGTGTGCATGCGTGGGCACACACTCTCCAGATACAGGCCATGCTCCTGTTATTGTGTGTGTGCAGCCTCTTCAAATGAGGGTGCTAAGAACCAAGCCCTTCAAAACGCAGGTAGTTAGTGCATATTTTAACATTTTAAGACCAAGCCTTCTCGGTCTTTGGGCTCCCTTTTCACCTCCCTTGTTCGAGTCCCCAGCTCATCCCCTCATTATTTCCCACCCAGATGATAGCAATAGTGTCCTAGATAGTTTCCTCACTTCCGGTTGTGCCTTGCTCCATTTCCTCTACGTTGCTGTCATGAGAATACTGTATCGTTAAAAAAAAAAAATCTGCTTAAAAAACCCCTATGCTGTATTTCTATCATCTCCTAGGAGAGAGCCAGGGTCCACAGCATGCCCTACAAGGTCCTCCTTGATTGGCCCCCACTTGCCATTCCTCCCCAGTGAGGTGACAGGTCCCTGACATTCTTGCCTCTATACCTTGGCACTAACTGTTCCTTCTCTCTGGAAGCCCTTCTGGTCTCATCCACCTGGCAAACTTCTATTCATCCTTCAAAACCCAGCTCAGTCATTGCTCTCTTGACCTTTTTCTCCACATATCCAGGCAGAGTTAGGTCCCCCTGTATTCCTGACTGTATCTCTCTGATAACACTGAGCACATTGCTAAAATTACATACACATCTGCCTCCTCAGTTAGGCTGGGGACCCCTAGAGTTCTATCCATTTTTGTTCCCTTGATATCTACTTAAGGGCTTGGCTCATGATAGCTGCTCAGTAAAAATGTATTGACTTGGAAAGTTTGGGAAGGAAGGAGGCAGTTTTCCTTCTGTGAGCTGGTGTATGTGGAACTCGATGGTGTAGTGTTAGGCATACAGAACACACATCCTAAGCGTGAAGGTCGGTGCTTTTTTGTCCTTTGCCCAGCATGCAGAGGGGCAGGCTTTGTTTACCTGTGATCCCGCAACCTCTTCAAGCACTTTCAGGAATTCACAGGATGGTCTGGGTTTTCACTTCCTTTAAATTCTCCCTGGACTATGGGCGTTGTTGCCACCCTACAGCCTCCATACCTGCTGGATCCCCGGAATCCTTGTGCTTTTCTTTTTGTAAGCCCTACGAATGGTTTCATAAGGTCATATAGCATTTACCTCTTCTGTCTTCAGTACGGATAAAGGGTAAAGAGGTGGGACCATGAGTGGCAAGCTTGGGAAACTCAATAGTCCACAGGGACTAAAATACCAGGGAGGTGTTCTCTGCTCCATTTTATAGATGGGCTAACTGAGATTTAAGTATTTGTGGGGTACACAAGTAAATGAGAGAGGAGAGGTGGCTGCAAACAGCCTGCAGACTCAGAGCGCCTTGAAGGGTAGATCACTCACCCCACAGGCACCAGGGCCAGTGGAAGCAGGTGAGGGCCTGTTGCCATTACGTTTGCATCTAAGAAAGCTCACTCCAACTGTGACCAGCTTGCTCGCTCCTGCAGTGGTCTAGGCAAGATGAGATGAACTAATAAGGAAGAAGAGGGGAAAACTCAAAAGACATCTAGAGCATAAGTCGGCACGCTTTGTCTGTAAAAGGCAGATAATAAATAGTTCAAGTTTTGTGAGCCATACAATCTATTGAAACTACTATAATTGCAAAAGCAGCCATCAATCTGCAAATGATCATGGCTGTGTTCCAGTAAAACTTTATTACAAAAGGAGGTGGCAGGCCAGATTTGACCTATGGGCCAAAGTTTGCCAACTCCTGATTTAGAAGGTGGATAGACAGGGATTGACATCCAGAATTGTAGGGGAAGGTGCTGAGGAGGAAGTAGGAGGGGGATTTCAAGAATTTCAAATGGTCACCAGGCCCAGCATTCTTCCTCTTTACCAAGATGGCTTAGCTCCATTCCACATCAAGTTATTTGCTTCCAAAATATAAAGACTGAGGTTCAACAAGGCCCTCTGTATCCATGAAGTTGCTCGTTCCTACAGCTGTCACCTCCTGATGCCCCATAGGATTCATGATCCTGCACCAATCTTTGGAGAGGTTGGAGAAAAATGGTTAAATATTGACCCATGGTATAGCCTTCGAGCGCCCGGCTCCCTACTGCCAACCCAGACCCACTCCAGGCCTGGAGGGAAAGCCAGAGCAAGCACCTCCCAGCTGAGCTCCGCAGAAGGTTAAGGACTGACCCGGAAGGCAGTGCACACGCTTGTCCAGATCCAACCAGTGAGCTGACTGCTGGAAAGTGGCACATGAAATCTCACATGGGGAGGTCACACATACCAAGAAAGCTGACTATTTAAAGAATTCTTGCAGATAATTCCAATGGAAAGTGTCTCCCATTGTACCCTTCCACAGTGTTGGTAGGAATACAAATTGGTGAAAAACTTTTGAAGGTGCTTTGGTTATAGCTTCAAAATGCAAAATACCCCTTTACCCAGTGTTTACACTCGTTAGGAATCTATCAGCTGGACATACTTGCCAGTCACTATCCCCTAGGTCATCGAATTCATGGCATTCATTGTGTTACAGACTAAATATTCAACCCAAAACCCATGAGTTGAAACCCTAACCCCTGATGTGCTGGTATTTGAAGGTGGGACTTTTGGAAGGTAATTAGGTATAAATGAGGTTGTGAGGATGGGATTAGTGCCCTTATAGGAAAAGGAAGAGACACGGAGGTCTTGCTCTCTCATGAGCACCCACCAAGGAAAGCCATTTGAGCACACAGGGAGAGGGTGGCTGTCTGCCCCCCAGCAAGAAAGCCCTCACCAAGAACCGAATTTGCCAGCACCTTGATCCTGGCCCTTTCAGCCTCGAGCACTTCGAGAAAGTACATGTTTTATTTAAACCATCCAGTCTGAGGTGTTATGTTATAGGAGCCCAAACTGACAAAGACACATGTAACAGCAAAATTAAAATTTAAATGTTCATCAGTAGAGAAATGGCTAACTATGATTCGTTCATGGTGTAGAGCACTGCATAACTGCTAAAACTTTGAGACAGATGTGTAGGAATTGCCACAAATGGATTTTGATTCATTGTTGAGTAAAAAACACGCCACCATAAAACAGAAGTTACTGTCATTTTTTAGAAATAACTGTATAAGTACCTTCATAAATACATGCAATGCATAGCAGGGCTGGGATGAGAGTGTACACCATGAGGTAACTGCAGAGCAAAACTTAAGGAGGCGTCCCCCACCTCCCAGGTTCATGGAGGTGTCGAGCCTGCACTTGCGCAAAACTCAGAGTGAGCGCCTCCCTCAATTTTCCACCCTAGACACCTTGCCTCACACTAGTCCCAAACCCTACGCTTAGACAAAAGTTTAGGACTGATATACAAGTTATCTTTGAAGAGCAGTATTGAGGGGATGGCCATAAGAAATCTTCACTTTTGACTTTACACCTTTTGGTAGTGTCCATTTTTTTTGCTATAAAAATGCATGAATTAATTGGGTTATTAACAAAACAGAATTTCCTCTTAAAAATCTTCCACCAATTCATCTCATTAATAAACATAGATTTGCATAAGTTGAGTATTTTTTAAATGTGCATCTGTATATTACCCTAACAATCACTGCCATTTATTTATTAAGTACTTTTACGATATTAGGTAGAATTATTATAGCCACACACATTATAGAATAGCAGTTAGCCAAATATGAACATTTTTTTCCTCATGTAGTAAGAATTCTGGTGGCATATCAATTAGTTTTGGAACCAGCTAGCACCAAAAACCATCGCTCCCGCCCCCCACCCCCAAATCACTGAAACTAGAGAAAAGGCAGGCAAAGAGGTGCAGAGATGAGGTAAGAAACCTGAGTGTGAGTTCCAGCTGTGGCTCATGCCGGTTACTTAAAATCAAACCCATCTATATTTCTAAATCACTCCTCAGTATTCTCATCTGAAAAAATGAGAATGACCATGTAGATCTCAAAGTTCTGCTGGGAAGATTCAATGAAATAATATAAGTGCAATGAGCTTAAACAGGTAAGCTCTCTCCCCAGAAGTTATTTTTCTCCCTTCCTGTGACTTCATCCAAATCCCTTTGAATTGGGGCACGAGGCTGGTTTAGTCGGTTGAGCGTCCAACTATGGCTCAGGTCATGATCTCGCGGACTGTGGGTTCGAGCCCCGTGTCGAGCTCTGTGTCGACAGCTCAGAGCCTGGAGCCTGCTTCGGATTCTGGGTCTCTCTCTCTCTGTTCCTCCTCCGCTCAAGCTCTCTGTCTCTCCCTCAAAATAAGTAAATAATCATTTTTTAAAAATGTCTTGTAAATCAAATCCCATTTCTCCATTTACATGCATGGTCATCTCATGATGAGCTATTGTGCCTCTATTCCTCATGGGTTGTCAGTTGGCAGAAATGCTCAGCATTCTTTTTTTTTTTTTTTTTTTTTGAAAGAGAGAGAGAGAGGACACGAGGGGCAGAGGGAAAGAAAGAAAGAAAAGTAGGGCTCACCCTATTCAGGGGCTCGAACTCATGAACTGTGAGATCATGACCTGAGCCAAAGTCAGATGCTTGACTGACTGAGCCACCCAAGTACCCAAGAAACCCTCAGCATTCTTGTTTTGCCAGCCCAAGAATATGTCAAACAGGATCAAATTTTCATAAGACAGTCCAGATGCCAAGCCTTGGAAAACCAAGAACCACGAACACCGTTGGATTATCTGATGCTCTGGCCTGATTGCTATTTGGGGAGAATCTACCTTAGCCCTCTCTTCATCCATTTTATAGATCTATACCAAAAGTCTCCTTCAGGAAGGTCCTTACTAGTGAAGAAGGGCCCCCAAGCAGACCTAGAGACAGCAGAGTGTGTTTGGGGCTGGGTGATACATCTGGAGTATAGGTTACAAGCTCAATCTGATGGCTGTTTTGAAGACTGACTTGTGAGCAGAACACTGTTCTAGGTTCCAATGAGAAAACCAATGAGTCATGGCCTGGGCCCACAAGTGCCCCTGGTCTTTTGAAGGAGGGATTTGTGGTGTATGAGCAGAGATACAAATGCATTTGCTTGCTATCCCTTTACTGAGAGAGACATTAGGTGGAGAAATTCAATACACTGTGGCCAGAGTGAGACGGAGAAAAGATAAGGCAGAGAGGAGCTCCGATTGCTTTATTGATAATGACGTAGGACTTCGCGCATGTTGGGAAGTTGGTGAGTACTCAGCCTCCACGCCATTTGCTGTTGTAAACGTCCTGATTATATTTTGAGGGAGTGCCTCACCCTCTTGGGAACAGTTGAGTGTCCCCACAATTGCTATGAATGGGTACAGCTGTGCTGAGATGTTGAGTCCCTCAGCCCCATTCGGGGTAGCGATATGCAGCAGGAACTAACAACCATAAGCCTCATCCCCCCTCCCCCATTTATGTCTTACAAATATCATTTTTTATGTGTGTTGGGATGTGGAAAAACTTGAGAAACAATGCCACGGAGCCTTGGGAGACTATTAATAAGGATCTTTTGTCCTCCCCTGATCAACACGGAGGTACAGGACCCTACAGGACCCTATCAAAACCAATCAGCAAGTTCCTCCCCGGAATTTGATTGATAAGCAGAATGTCCGAGACCAAAAATGGTAGGACGCCCTTTCTAGCAGCAGCACTATCTTTTCCAAACCTGGTTTTTCAGCCTTTTCTCTTATAAACTCTCCTTGCTTCTTTCAATAGAGGAATGAATCTGTTGCTTGCCACCAAGGATTGCTAACCAATACCATGGTTGCTGTGTGGGATGGCGTATGTTTGTGTACATGCGTGTGCATCTGTGTGCAATCGTGTTTTGTGCAGTTTAGGGTCCCAGCACCCTCTTATACCTGTGAAAGCTGACTTCTTTGCCCTGAATCCTGACCTGCTCCTCAGAGGTGTACAAGTTTGCTTCTGAGTGCTGGGGGAGGGTAAGAGCAGGGCCCAGGAGAGGAGGGGAAGCAGGAATACATTTCCGGGGCCTGGGGGCTATGCTCCCCATTAGCACAAATCCCACACGAAGATCTTAAGCAGGTCTGCCCTTGGGATGGAAGGGGGATTTTTCTTTACCTGGGCCCAAGCCCTCTGTTTTTGGCTCCACGGTGGGAGGTCAGGAAAGGTTTTCCACTATCCTCGGAGAGGCCACTCAGCTCTGAGCAACCAGGGGCGGGCCCAGTCAGGGTGATATAAGGAGATGAACAATATAGCTGGTATTTACTATTGAAAACACATAAGGGCAAATATTTGGCGAAGTGTTTATTTGCTAGTGGAACTTTTTAAATGGTTGAATGGAGCCCAAGTGTCAGCGTGGGGAGTTTGATTAAAAACAAACTGGGTAAGTGTTTCTCCACAGTTGTGAACTTGGAGGGTTTCTGTTTCTTTGGCTCTGGAATGCCCAGTGGGCTCTTCCCTCGATTCCAGACAGCGGGCGGGAAGCCCCAGCCTGGCAGCTCCTCCTGGCCCTGCAGCCTGTGAGGCCAGGACCTCACGTCCCCTCATCAAAGGGGGGGTCCCACCACCCTGCACGCCCAGTGCAGGGCTCAGGGTGACACGGCTCTGGGCATGATCTGTTACTGAGGCTTAATTTCCTCACCCAGAGGCCAGTTCATGAGGATGGCTCTGAGGAGCACTCTGGGGGTGACTAAGTGTTTGCAGATCCGTCTTTCTTTCTCTCTCTCTCGTTTTTTCTCTCTCCAAGTGACATTTAGTGCTTATGAAATGTATGTCTCTTGCTATTAACTCCGAACTGCTGTGGGCAGAGAACGGTGGGACGGTGCTTTGCTACAGGGTCTCCAGAGCACACATCTTGTCTCCCACAGGGAGAAGCTCTGACATCTCCTGAGTTCCCACGCTGAGCTGACTTCCATCCCCGGCTCTTCCTCCCTTCCTCGTCTCGGGTCATCCTGTGGCCAGGAGACTTATCACCCCCATTTTACAGGTGAATAAACTGAGGCTCAAAGGTGTGCCATGTTTTATCCGAAGCCATACTGTCAGGAGCTGACAGAACAAGATTTCAGCCTGGATGGGTCAGGCTCCAAAAATCCACACTCTTTTCTATTTCCTCCCCCTTGCATCCTCTCACTTGGCCCCATAGCCACTTCGCTGGATGTCCCAGAACATGGAAGGAAGCAAGGTCTGGGAAAGTCAAGAGAGGAGGTCAACAGAGACAAACCCACCCCTCCACACCCTTGGTTCGTAGGAGGAATGGTCATCCGTGGAGAGAGAGGACCCCACGGCTGGCTCCCTGAATAGCAAGCCCCCAAATCCCAAGATACCTGAGGGGCACCGTCCGTAGTCAGGCCGCTGTTGTCACCACCTTCTCAAACGTGTTCTGCTCAGGGAAATGGGTGAACAGGGAGGAGGAAACTTAGACCCTTAGCAATGTGCCCTGTTACCACCTGGAAACATTTCCCCCTCCCTCCCATATTCCCACCTGTGCTTCAGAGGCCACGGATCTAGGTGCGGAGCCTACTAAATGACCGAGAACAATTATATTTCCTCTCCGAGCCTCAGTGGCTCCATCTATAACATGGACATGATCGTGCGTCCACACACCATAACTGAATATCGAATAAGAGGATATTTACCAAGATAGCAACTAGCACTGAATAGTCACCCCCCAAAATATTACACCCCCTCCCCACACCCCACCCCACTCACTCACACTTCCACTGAATCTCATAGGTGAATGGCCTGATTCCTAAAAGAGAGGAGAAAGTCGCACCTCTGGCCTAAGGCAGCTCCCCACCCCCACCGGAGTGATTGAATAGTCAAAGCCAGTCCTTTACCCTCACAACTCTGCAAACTCAAGCAAACAAGACTGCTCATGATAGGCGGCTCTGGAGTTTGGCCAGATTCCTGAGGGTGAGAAAAAATATCACACTAAATCTCCAGGAGACAGTCCCCAGAGAGAAACTGTTCTCACCAGGGGGACCCCTGCCTTGCACTGTGGGACTGAGCCGAGCCCCGTGGCAGGAAACCCCTTCAGGACGAGGGATATTTGTCTCTGGGGACCTCATCTCCTTACCACAGGCCCTGGAGGTGCCAAGGCGGCATCACTGTCCATCACACAAAAGGGGAAACTGAGGCTCAGAAAAGGTGGGAAAACAGGCCAAGGTCATGCAACAATTTGGGATAAATTCTCTATCCCTCAACACAGGGGCAGATTCACATTTCAGCAGGGGGAGTTTGAGGAAACATACTGGATATTGCAAAATAGTATCATACTTAGAAAAAAAGAGAAATCGGTTTTGTTTTCATTATACAAATTACTAAAAGTTAGACAAATGTTCAGCTAGGCATGGGTAAAAAGAAAATTAAGAAATATTCCCTTAGACAGTGAGGGTGAGCAATCCAGCCAGAATTATGTAAAAACCACCCTCCTTTTTTGCAAGGAGAATGCTTCCCCCTCTCCTCTCTTCTCTCCTTGGGCCCCCTCACACACACATAACTGTTGTGCAGTTGTTGCAAATAAGAGGGTGGGGTGAGTAAAACCACAGAAGTGAAAAAATGGCTCACATTTGTATTTCTGCTAATACTCTTCATTTGAGCATCACTACATTCCTGTGCAGCATTGCAGGTTTTGTTTTCCACAGGAAAGAAAAACAGAGAGATAAGGTCATTTTCCCAGGGTCACACGGCAACTTCGTATCAGAAAGAAGATACTAGCCCAAGTGATCTCCAACATGAAAAGCTCGTGCTTTTGTGGAGTTGTAATTTCCCTGTGCATTTGGCTGTAAACCCTTGAACTTCCCAGGGGGGCCATGGCCAGACTTTGATCCCAGACCTTCTGGATCGCCTACATTCTTAGCACAAGGACATATTTGGAAGTGCAATTATATGTGTTTTATACGTGTGTGTGTGTGTATGTGTGTATATGCACACATATGCATATCAACGTACGTATATTTGTATACATGTAAATATACATATACACATGCCCTACATAGTTAAGTAATCTTACGTGCCCTACATAGTTAAGTAATCTTACGTCGTCTGCATATACCTACACATATGTGTTTATACATGTGAGTGTATAGAACACAACTCCTTTGGAATCCACGAGAAGGAGGAAAAAGAAACAAAATGCATAAGAGGAGGAAGAAGAGGGTGTGAAGGAGGAAGAAGAGATAAGGAAATAGAAGAATCCGAAGAGGAAGAAGAGAAGGATGGGTGTATGAGAGAACTGCCGGAAGAGAAAACAGAAAACAGAGATGAAGACATCTCCTCTCAACCAGACAAATAGGATAGCGCTGCGAGGCCATTGAAATCCACAGGATGCTCCTCGGCCCCAAGAAGTGTGTGTTCAGCCAGGGAGGACTCTTTGGAGCCGGCCACGTCTCCGCAGTCACACTCTGAGGCCCTTACCGGTGCCTGCCTGACGGGGCGTGGGGGAAGAGCAGGTGGGCAGGCTGATGGAGGTAGGGAGCACTGGACAATTTCCTGCTCTCGCCCTCCTTCCTGAAGCTGGCCAAGGCACCCTCCAACCCAGGCACCTGGTGGCCTCAGTGCTGGTGCCCACACATCATCAGGTTCTCCCTCAAGCCTGGCCTGAGGTTGGCCTTCCCCTCCCACTCGTGTGCCTGGAGACGGAGACTGGCAAACTCACCATGCCTCAGTTTCCTCATCTGCAGGTTGGCACATTACGAACACCCACGTCATCGGTAGTCATAAGAATTCAGTGAATGTGCAGATACATCTTGGGCCTCAACAGCTACTAGCCATGATTGATCTAATTGTGCCCTAGGCTGAGCCACCTGCTCTGGCTCACACAGCTAAGGCTTTCATTATGGAGCAAGGCCCCTGGACTGTCAATCCGAGGGCTGACTGTGCACTGAAGACGTGAAGTCTTAAATTCGGGGAAGTCAACAGTGGGATCTTTGGCATTTGGGAAACACCTATGGGAGAGAGAGATTGTATTCGTTCAGATAACATTTGCTGCACACCTCCTATGAGTGTGGTCCCATGCATGTGCTTGGCTGTGCAGTTATAGCCAAGGGACAAAAGAGAAGCATTCAATGCTTTCTCAAACTTTTCCTCTTTCTTCTTTTTGAAAAATTATTTACCTGTCTGTCTCATAAGTAAACGGTCAGCTTCTTGAGGACAGGGGCTCTGCCTGGCTCCTTCTTCCTCCCCACAGTGTTCGGCACAGAGTAGATGCTTAATAAACATCTGGGATATAATCCAACAACAAAACAATGATTGTCTGAAAGCCCAGGCCTCCCAGTGGAGATGGGGAGGAGCCCCAGCACTCCCTGATCACCATTAGAAGCTGTGAAGTGGTATCTTCATCAAGTTGAAAGAAATTGGAATGTGGAGGCCATGAGACTGGACCTGGGCTCTCTGAGTCACGATGTGACCCAAGACAAGTGGCTCAGAGCATCCAAGTTTGTTCCTTCATCTTTCAAATGAAAAAATGCCCCCTACCTCCCTGAGTCACTGGAGGGATGAAATCAGGGAACTAAATGGTGGCACTCAGCCCATAGAATGGCTCAGGCAGCCCTCTTGTCTGTGCCCTTTCTCCGGGTAACAAAAGATTGGCAACAAACTCATTACGATCGTAGGACTCAGGTCACCCAAGGATTAACTAGTTTCATCCTACAAGACAAACCTATATAATGTAACATGGTGTATCAACTATACTTCAATAAAGAAAATGTTTAAGATAGATGATATAGATATAGATATAGATATAGATATAGATATAGATATAGATATAGATATAGATATAGATAGACATAGGTATCAGAATTCTTTGGGAACACTTTGGAACATATTGTTTTACATCAATGGCATTGTCATTAAACATAATGGGACTATGGGGGTTGCTTTATATCTCATTTGACCTTGACTTCAGCCTTATGGAGTAGGTGTCCACAGCCCCATTTCCCAGATGAAGAGAGGGAGCCCCTGAACACTCACCCAAATTTGCATGGCTCATGGGGAAGGAGCCAAGATGTGAACACCCCCCTGCGGATCGGTCTGATTCCAAAACATATTCTCTTTCTGCTCTACCCCATGGCCTCTGTCCATATATGTGGAAACAACTTGGTTCTCGTCAGAAGCCACAGTGAGAAGATGAGGGAATGAAACCAAGTGTTGGGTGGGGGGCTGCGTGGGGGGAGGGAGGCCGAGAAACCTCCTTTCTGAACCAAGTAGAAACATTCCAATACCATTTTTCACTGTCTGTCGCATCCTAAGAACACAAAGACCTCAGCCAAACCCCTAAATATTTAAAGAGTAACAGAACTCCAGATTAAATGAATATCCACGTTCAAACAGTAGCTGCAATGGGGCAATTGCCAAGTTATTTCTCCCCTCATGAGAAAGGAGAGAAAGCAAATATTAACCAGGACCTCAGTCTGGAGCACTGAAATCAGATCCCACCAGGGTAGTGCCATGCTGGGGAGCTTGAACACAATCAAATCTTTTATGTCTGCACTCAAATCTGCCCCCTTTCACCGGGCTCTCGCCTAACGGCTTCCCTCCAGCGACAATGAATTGGTACCAAAGTGATCCGGACTGTTTTGACACCCAGTATCAATTCCGCAGCCTCGGTTTTTATTGACAAATCAATTATTCTGGCTCATTACAGGGCCCGAGGGAGTTTTCCCATCAGAAGGGAAACTTTCATTCACTCTGCCTTTCATTTGCCCAGGAAGGAAAGACAAAGACAGGAAGGCAGGAGGGAGCTATGCTTGAGTTATAGAGAATGCCCACATGTCCCCTCCCTGGGGCAGAACCCAGGGAGATGGCATGTCACTGAGCCAAGCATGCGGAGCTCCAGGAGGAGAGTTCGGGCTTCCTGAGAGCAGCCCCACGAGGCTGTATCATCCGCATCTCAGAAGCACTGAGAGGAGCCCCCACAAAGCCATCAGACAAGGAAGGAGAGAGTAGCAGGCTAGGCTTGCGACGGGGGTGGGGGTGGGGGTGGAAATCAAGCCACAGGTAACAGGAGGTGAGATCACCAGCCCTTCCCCTGAAATAAGCAATTTCCCAAAATACTATATGACGCCCATCAGAGAGAGCACCTCCTGTGTGCCGGGGCCAGGGCAGGTGCGTTATATGCTCCCCTAAGCCTTCCATGCACAGTTTAATGCAACAAAGAGTTGCTGATCACTTATCCCCAATCTACGACGCCTTTAAGAAGACCCCCGGGAGAGATGACTGTGGCCTCAGTGCCAAGGGAAGTTGCTGTCCTGAGAAATCATTCCTTTTAAGTACAAAAAATGGATTTTGTAAATGATGTTTTCTGCTTCACTTAGGCCAACCAGAAGCTCAGAGACAAATTTACCAGCTAAGTATAATAGTTGTGCTGTGCACCTTTGTGTACTAACACTGCCCTAGCTTCATAGTTCTGTTCAGCTCTTATTTTCTTTTTGCCATGATTTCTTTAATGTACTGTACTTCTCTTAGGGAAATAAAATGCAAAATTTGGTTTCACCCTCATAAAAGTCTTTTGGGATAGCGGTCATGGTTCTCCTATTTGGGATGAGGAAACTCAGGCCCAGAGAGCTTAAGTAACTTATCAACGTCACACAGCTAATGAGGGACAGTCAGGATGCCAACCCAAGTCTGCTTGATTTTAAAGCTCATGCTCTTTCCGTTGCCTGGCCCTGACAGATATTCACCACCCCTATAACCTTCCGCCCCCACTGCCCCATCCAGGAGCTCTCAAGACCTTCCAGAGTCCAAGAGTAGAGCTGTAGATCCAGCCACTGCTCCCATCTTCTCCTCTTTCATCCAGGATAGGATGAGAGGACACAGGTGCAGGCTCTGTCTCCATGTCATTCTCCGCATCCCAAGCTTGGCCAGTCCTAAGACAGTATGCGAAGGACTCAGCGCCCTCATTCCAGAGCCGTGTGTGCTGGGAGGGAAGACTCATGCATGTGTTTCTGATTTGCATGCACCCCCCCCCCTTCTCCACAGAGCCATTCCAAGGCCGAGAAGCCAGCCGTGGGAGCCTTTTTTTCATACTCGCTTCCTCTTCTCTCTTTTCTCTCTCTCTCTCTACCCCTGCCCTCTTTCTTTCCCCCCTCTCCCTCTCTCTCTGACAGATTTTCTCTTTGCATCTGAGAACCAACTCTGCCAAGTGAAAATGTAACTGAAACCTCAAAGGGCTCAACAGCGGCTAGAAACTCACAAGGCACCATCGCCCCAGAGATGCCGGCTGTGCGACAGGACTCCCGCTGGGCGCGGCTCTCAGTCTGCCAGGAAGGGGGTGCTGCTGGGGGTCTGGGTATTTTTAGCTGAATGTATCTAAATGCCCTACGCCTGACCACCTAGAGGTAGGGATGATTTCCCCACTTTACAGATGAGGAAGTGAAGCTTCGAATCAAGAAGAGCCTTTCATTGAGTCAGTGCCTACTGTATGCCAGGGCTTTCCATCTGCAACTCACTCTGTCCTCACAGCCACCCAGGAAAGCCGCTGGGATAAAGGCACCCTGAGGCTCTAGGAGGCTGCTATCTTCCTTTCACCCCTCAGCTTGTAAGACATGAAGTGGAAAAGTCAAACACAGGACCATGTGATTCCAGAGCCATTTTCCCCCATCGTGCAGAGGGACACAGTCGAAAGGGAGAGGCACCTCTAGAGGTACAGGCAGGGAAATGGGTACCCGTACTTGAAACCACCCAGCTTCCTCCCTGAGCATCGTCAACAAGCAAAAGATCTGCCGAGCAGAGCCTGTTGTCTGCAGACGTGCCTGGGAGGAGTTGAGTGATCCCGGCAGGTGGGCTTATGAAATGGCTTTCTCAAGGAGGCCAGTCCTGAGCCGGATCTTGAAGGGTGGCGAGCAGCAGCTGAGGCAAACTTCTACAGTGAGCGTGTTTGTCCTTGGGTCCCTTTCCCTGAGCCCTACCTCCCCACCAAGACCAGCTACATAATTTGCCAGCACAGCTCACAATGAAAATACGAGGCCCCTTGTTCAAAAGCTATTCTTTGTAAGATGACCACAGGACAGCGTTAAAGCAAACACAACGCCCTGTGCAGCTTTTCAGGTCACGTGCCCACAGAGCCAGCCCTTAGTGACTCCTTTCTGTACCCACTTCAGATCATGTAGTTCTAGAAGCCCAGAGTGGGAGGTGCCTGCGCAAGGCTTGGTAGCTCATACGTGGCCCAGCAAGAACCATCACCAGTGTCTCCTGATTCCTCATCCGGGCCAAGTGCTGCCACCCCCAGTCTGGTCTCGAGCAGTCTTCATGATTTAATTCCATTGAAAAAATAAGTGACAGTCATTCACAACCGAGTGTACATAGTTTGTTACCTGTTTAATCTGTGACCTTCTCACAGAGATTTTCCTTTTCATGGAGATCAGAGCTTTAAGCTCAAGAAAGACACTTCACTTGGTGGCCATCCAGGCATCCAGGAATAGATGGGGAGAGGGTGCTGCCCTCCACCTCTGGATCAGGCCTTTGGGTCAGGCCAATCCCAGAGGAGCAATGCGTGAACAGCCTCGGTGCTACATCTTAGGGACCACTTCTAGCCTCTCACAGTGGCTCAAACAAGTTCTTAATTTTCATCATGTGGGGCTCACTGGGTCAATTGACCACTGCACTCTATCAAGGTCAAGGTTTCCTCTGTAGGAAATTGGGTCTACTACAACTTTGGGTTTTTTCTCCTAAACTCATGGTGGAGTCAATTCTTTCCCAAAACAGGACCTGAAAAAGGAACGGGAGGAAGAGAAAATAGGATGAAGGGCAGATGGAGAGCGGGGGAAGGAAGGAAAGAAAGAAGAAAGGAAAAACACTGATTTGCTTTTAATTGATTATAAGTTTCCTGAGAACAAGGACCATAGCTGTCTTGTTCCCCTGGAGTCTAAGGCAACCAAGGAAGCCAGCACAGTGCCTGGTATATTATAAGAGCTCAATAACTGTTACAGTTGGATGGATGGATGGATGGATGGATGGTGGATGAATGGTTTGATGCATGAATACATGTGCAGGTGGATGGACATGTATCTGAGTGGGTGCATTGATGGGTGGATGAATGTATTGATGGAGAGTAGATGGATGGATGAAATGGTGGTGAACCACTGGAGAGATAGGTGGGTTAATGGCTGGATGGGTGGATAGATGGCTTGGATGGAGGGTGGAAGAAATGTTAAACCTTGTGGTGGATGTTTTTGTGCTTATGTCATTTTTATTCTCCAAATGCTACCTTGAATCCTCTTTGAACAAAGTGAAGGTTTAAACAAGCAAACTATCTCTCATCAGCCCTGTGAATTAAATTCTGTGTAAGATCACCTCCTGTCTATGTAAGAAGGGGCCCAGCTGAGATCCAAATCTCAGTCAACCTAAGTCAGTCCAAAGCCCTCTCCATAGCAGTAGCATGCTAAAGAGGCTGAGCATTTGCCCAGGGGACACCCTGCAGTATTTTCTGCTTACCCTTAACCATAGGTCCCTCGGCCCCATCCCCTGTTCTGCCTCACGGACACAGGCACACTCAACAACATTTTCTAACAGCATTCATTCAGGCTCCTTGATGTATCACACGCTCGTCTTATGGAATATTCCAGCCAACACCTCCTGTCTCTCAGAGATGAACTGACCAGGCTGGGTCAGGCAGGGCATGGAGTTCCTCTGACATGAAACCAAACCACACAAGGGCAATGTCCCAGTGAGCTGTCAACTTAGCTTTCTGTAGCCCTGATGTTGCATTTGTACTTAGAGTCTTGACATTTCCCCCACCCTGTTCTAAGAGTAGTGCTTGTTTGGAGGTCAGGAAACCTTAAGACAATTTGATGAAAGCTACCTACACTCCCAATGCACATAAATACAAAATTATATATACACAGACCCCCCCCCCCCATTGAAGAACACCTGATCTAATTCATTGTGTTGTGGGATTGACTGGATGGTGGGTGTCAACTCTTCATAGTCCAAGTATCTAGCATGTGAATTATCCAAAATAGGTAATGTTCCCATTTTTTAAAATCAGTGTCAAAGCATTAAACAAGGCTCCACAAAGCTCTGCAAACTGGCTCTATCCTCTGTGAGTGTGGTGGGCAGCTTCTAAGTATAGCTCCCCATGGTCCCCACCTCTTGGTATCCATGCCTTGGTAAAGTCCCTCCCCTTGAATGTGGGCTGGACCTAGTGACTTTCTTCGACAAGCAGAATTGGGATGTCCCTTCCAAGATTAGGTCCCTTCCAAGATCCTGGCTTCTGTCTTGTTCACTCACTTCTGCTTGCTTGCTTGCTCGCTCACTCTTATGGAGGCCAGCTGCCATATTATAAATTGCCCTAAGGGCAGCCTCTGGCCATCAGCCAGTGAGGAACTGAATCCTGCCAGCAACCTCCTGAGTGAGCCTGGAAGCAGATCCTCCCTTGTTGAGCCTTGAGATGACTATAGCCCCAGCTCCACCCCCAGCACCAGAGACCCTAAGCCAAAGGACTCAGCTAAGCTACACCCAGACCTCAGCTCCACAGACACTATGAGATAATAAATGTGTCTTCCTTTGACCATTAAGTTTAAGGGCAATTTACACCTGCACAGATAACTAATACAGTTATCTGACATCCTATTTAACATTTACTCTTTGCCAATGGCTCTAAGGGAAAAGAGATAAGATCCATTCCATATCCTCTAGATAGTTTCAATCTGTGAGTCAGCTAGTAAAACCAGATCATCATAATTCACCTAAATAAATATCATAACAAAGTTATGATACATTGACAGAGTAAACAATAAAAACCCATTGGCCATAGCAAGTCACATGGCCAAACCCAAAAGGGTGGGAGGAATACACTCCACCCCTTTAGTGAAAAGAACTGCAAAGTGCACGACAAAAGATGTAGATACAGGAAAGAATTAGGAATTGGGGCCAAAAAAACAATCTACTGCCAGGAAAAGACATGGGGGAATCTTAAATACATATTACTGAGTGAAAAAAGCCAATCTGAGAAGGCTACATACTGTCTGATTCCAACTACATGACATTCTGGAAAAGGCAAATACAGTAAAAAGATCAGTGGTAGCCAAGGGTTGGGGGAAAAAGGGATGAGTAGGCAGAGCACAGAGGGTTTTTAGGACAGTGAAACGACTCAGTATGATACTGTAATGACGGATACATGTCATTATGCATTTGTCCAAACCCACAGAATGTACAAGAGGGAGCCCTAATGCAAACTATGGACTTTGGGTGATGATGGTGTGTCCACGCAGGCTCATCAATTGCAATAAATGTACCACTCTGGTGTAGGATGTTGATAATGGGAGAGGTTGGGGGGGGGGGGGTGGGTATATGGGAAATCTCTGTACTTTTTGTTCAATTTTGCTGTGAACCCAAAACTTCTCTAAAAAATAAAATCTATTTTTAAAACACAATCTACTATAAAGAACTATGGCAGTTAAGAAAAAAATACATTTAATGTATGCATAAAAAAGACTGGGTGGGGCGCCTGGGTGGCTCAGTCAGCTGAGCATCTGACTTCAGATTAGGTCATGATCTCCCAGTTCATGAGTTCAATCAAGCCCCTCATCGGGCTCACTGCTGTCAGTGAGGAGCCCGCTTTGGATCCTCTGTCCTTCTCTCTGCCCCTCCCCTGCTCTCTCGCTCTCTCTCTAAAATAAACATTAACAAAATCTCTAAAAAAAAAAAGAGAGAGACTGGAAGGAAATGTATCAAATGTTAACAGTGGATGATGGTGGATTGCACATGATGTTTATTTCCCTCTTTGTATTTTTTTCCATCTCCAAATACTCTACAAGGAGCATGTTTACATTTAAAATAAGAAGAAAAATGTTACAAAAAATATGAAAAGGGCTCATGGAGCATGAAGGAAGAAATGCTCTCCGGCTGAGAGAGCCCAAGGAAGTACCCAAAGGCTGATAACACGGAGCTGGCACAAAACAGCACAAAGTCCTTCCGCCCAGAGGAAGCATAATGAAAGCATTTTATTTTTTTATTTTTTGATAAGAACATTTTAGGTCCAGAAAACAGAATAAGCCCACTAATCCCAGAGTAGGACTTGCTTTAAAGCTGTTATGACAGTAAGTGAATCTTAAGCGTTCAGCTGTCCAGCCAGGCCCCGATGCACTGACAGGTAAGGGACAAGTCTTGGACAACCCACCGCGTGGAGGGCAGAGTCCAGAGGAAATGGGCATTATTTAGGGAGTCTAAAATGGCATAGATCAAAGGGATTTTTGAAAGCAGATCGGCCCCTTCATTTTAATGACCTAAAAAGAATATCAATTTCATATGGTTCAACCTAATACCAAGAGGGTACCTGAACCCAGAGAGGGAAAGTGCTCTCCCCAGGGTCACAGAGACACGGAGTGGCAAAGCCAGCATATGTCCAGTGCCATTTCGAGAGCAAACGTAGGATAGATGCAGCAGGTCTGAGTTTTCTCTGTGAGTTGTTCAGACATGGGTGGATTTGTCAAGGAGCCTCTTAGCTCTTCGGAAATGCTGACTTGGGGGTTCTTACTGTGCATACGCTGTCAGCCTCATCTAAAGCACTTAGTATCAGCTGACATCATCATTCAAGCAGGTGCATCTGACTTTGTCTCTACAGATAGTCATGAGTTGAACAGAGTCTCACAAGTTCTTCACGGGTGGAGACAGCATCTCGTCCTTATTTGCAGCGTCTACAGGCTGTGACACAATTCTAGACACACGGTCATCGTTCAGTAATGTTTGCCAGGTCCAGTGCCTGCTGTCTCTTCACGTACCCTCCCAGGCTGTGGGCCTCTAGCCAGCGGTCACCCCTTTGTCTCCTACTCTCCCAGGGTCTCCCCAGTCCTGTTCTGTAACTTTTATTTTTTTAGTTAAAGAACTTTGTGTGGCAGGAGGTGGGGCAGAGGGGACTAGGAGGTGGGGATTAGGTAGACATCGAGGGACCCTGAAACTCAGGGGTGGCTCCACTGAACCACTTTTTGTATTGTATTTAGAAAACACAGGTTTTTATAAGAAAAAAAAGGGGCAAATCCATCCCTATGCAGGGGGGATTTGGGAGCAAGATTTAGCTTCCTAAGAGGGTTCACAAGGTTATACTTAGTCTCTCTCTCTCTCTGTCTCTCTCTCTCTCCCTCTCTTTCTCTTACACACACACACACACACACACACACACACACACACACACATCCTACACTCATTTCGTATCAAGCGCCAGGTTGAGTAGGTCAGAAAGGAATGGTTCCATTGTTCCCTGTTTATGCTTGTTTTTCAAGAGACTGCCCCAGAAAGTCACTTCCCTACCCTTCCCCTACCTGAAAATGAGATTAGAACTTGCCCTTGATTTTCCCCAGGACCAGTCCAGCTCAGAATGCTCACAGCAGGGCCATTCAATGCGCACTAATCATTTCTTCCTATCTCCCCATGAGATTAGAATACTCTGGGCTCTGGCTCCTGGTACAGCCTGACTGTGTTAGGCCCCGACACTCCCCGGCCACTGCGAAATACCCTGGAAAAAACCAGCCCTGGAAGAAAAGATTTCCTTATGGAGCCACAGCCTCAAACTCCACTCTCCCCGAAGTGCTTGGCAGAGGTGGGGGCAGGGAGCATGGGGACTGAGCCACCACGGAAGGAGAGTCGGCACATTTCAGGAGATCTCTGCCTCAGTGGTGAGGCCTTTGAAAATTCCCTTTCCTCCTCAGCAGGTCCCCAGGCCAGGACCCAACAATGCCCCAGGCCCTCAGGAGCCTCAATTACCGAGTCTCCAAGCCTCTCCTGAAGATGAGCTTCTCAGTTTCACCTCCTGATCACCCAGGAAGGGGAGACTGCCCACCTGGAGTGACCTCCAGCCGAGCTCCAGGCCTGGGACCCACTTGCCTCTCTCTCTTCCTTGCTCTCGTTTCCACCAAACAGCTCCTCCTGAATGTGGCCTGTAGCACAAAAGCCTCAGAGGAGACGCTGCTTCTCTCCTTCCAGCTGTCAAAGAGGCCAGCTAAGAATAACCACACCCGAAATAGCACTTGGGATGATTTAGGTGTGGCCCAGCCCAGAGGCAGGTGGATGCGCTAGATGACCTTTGGGGGTTCCTTCTGCTCCTTGGACACCCCCTTCATGCAACGAAAAACATACAGAACACCTACTATGTGCCAGGTGCCATGATAGGTCCTGGGGATGCAATGATTAACTAAATGCGTGACTCTTACCCTCATAGAGGCCTGAGCTTGGGAAATCAATCACAGCCCCACCTCTGCCTCCACCACCTTTCCTGGCCCAGGTGAGTCAGTGGGTTCTGCCTCTGTGCCATGGCACTGTGTTCAGACCTCTGGCCTAGCTTGCAACACATTGTACTACACTTACCCATCTCTTCGGCTGCTTCCTTATTAAATTCTGAATTCTGGGAACAAGAATTTCTATTTCCCCAGAACTTAGCACATTGCTTGGCCCACTGTAGGTGCAGAATAAAGGTTCACTGAAAGGATGAATGATTCAGTGAAGTGGATGGATGCATGCGTGCAGGCATGGGCATAGAATCAAAGGATCAAGTACTTTTGGCCATATTGGCTAGTAGGTATTTTCTCCTATCTGCTTCTTTCTTTAAACTCCAGTTGGTTTGGCTCTACTATATCAATGTGGGCCACGCTGAAATTAAATATAAGACATAGAGAGTGAACACTTGAGAGAGAATAAGGATGGCAAATATATGACATGCACGCTGATGCTTCTTATTCCCATGCCAGTGGCCTCTCTCCCGCTAAATCCAGGCATGGCCTCAGAGCCAGCCCTTCTCCAAACAGTTCCTAGGAAATTTGCAGCCAGTCATTGGAGGTGTTATCTCTGTCAAGGCTTATTTGTCATCCATAAACTGGAAGATCAAGCGTGGCGAGGAGAAGCAGGGAGTAGTTCTGATAGATAGTTGAGAGCAAATGTGAATCAAGGGTGAAGGTTCTCAAAGTTTTATGATGAACAGGCCAGTCCTAGTGTAACTCACACCAAGCAGTACTTACAGAATACATTAACATTTTCATTCAGATGCTAGTTAATGATTTTGTTCTTTATACCAGTTGCTGAATTGTTTACTCATCCCCTTAGGAGACCTCTGAAATTCCCAAGTGCCCCCTGGGAATCCCAGAATTTTCAAAGCCAGGCCTAGAGAGGACCAAACTCAACCCATGCTACCATCTTGCCCAAGAACCTCCAGTGGCTCCGTCACCGCCGTGATAAAATCCCAGCTCCTTCACAGAGCTTTCCAGGCCCTCCATAAAACCCAAAGCATGGCCACAGTGGACTCTCTGCCCCAGTGCTGCCTCCTGCTGCTGGGACTTCACCTTCACTCTCTCCTTCCCTGAGAATTCACATTCCCCCACCTCCACCATGTTCAAATCCGCCCATTCTTGTGACAGCATGGGAAAAACCCTTCCAACTGCTCTGTTTTTAACAATGAATGCAAGAGCGTATGCTTACCATGATAACATAATAACACGATACGACAATAACAGCTATGGAGAAGCTGTGCCCAAGGGAAAGGCTGGCAAGAAAGGCAGCAAAATGCCAATAAAGCTTACGTTGGTGGTGTGGAACTGTGAGTAATAGTACTTCCTCTTTCTTGTGATTTCTAAAGGGTTTCTAATGTAGTTCTGTTGTGTTTATGAGATGAACCAACATCTACTATTGGGTGGGAATTGAGCTATTTTTAACCCGTACACCTGTATCACAGCCTTTCCAAATGCTATCGCCTTCCAAGATGCCTTCCCTAACTACCCACCCGACCATCTTGAGAAGACACTCTACCTTCCCCTCTGTGTCCCCTCCATAGCCTTTCATTACCGCCTCTAGCAGAGGAGATATCAGGATCTACAGTCAATCATAGATGATTTTATACAGGCCTCTCCAGGTTTATGATGGAAGGACATTATTTCTGAATCAATAAATGAAAGAATGGCCATGTCTTCAGCCTGCTCTAGTTAGAATATATAATATTATAATATAATATGACTTGATACGACATAACGTGGAATAAAGTATTACATCCTCATTACTCCTTTCAGCCTTCTTATGTGACCCTTTCCGACAGCCCTTTCCCAATGATTCTAAATCCCAGGCAATTGTTTGCAAGCATTTATGAAACCAAAAGGTAGGACCTTCAAGGTGAGATCTTCTAACACACACTGGCTTTCAAAACAAGTAAAATTAACTGCTTGGGTAATTAATTTGCAGGAAATATGAAAACCCACTCTTGGTTGCAAGCCACACACTTTTCTGTGGGATTTAAGCATTCAGCCAGTTGGATGAAGTTGGTCGATGCTACCAACAGCACTGAGGGAATGAGCCTTCGCTCCCAGCTGACACTGTGCAGAATTACCCATCAGACTCGCACAGGTACAGCATAATTGGTGGAGGATTATTTGTTTGAACTTGCAAAATGGATTTCTTAAATGTTTGAGCTGGTGCTAGAAGTGTTTTCAAAGTGCCTGTATACTCATCTTAAACACACACATTATTAAGGGATTTTATTTGACATTTAACAATTTTGTATATTAATATTCCCCTCTTTCCCCTCAATGGCCTAATCCATCTAAATCCACAGCATCAAAAGTCATTACACAAAAAGAACAAGATGTTGCCAGAGCCACTGTGGCCCAGCATTGAGTTTGCGTGAGCTGCGATGATTCAGGCAGATTTATATCCTGTTTTTTCCTGAACTCAGAGCAAAACCTCACAGGTTCAAGACTTTGAAAGCATTTGTCGCTGAGGAATCTCACTTCGTCACTTTGAAAGGGATGGAGTTTCTGCCATCTGCCTGAGCAGCAATGCCTTCCTGAGAAGAAGCCTCAATATCTCTCTCTCCTCTCTCTCTCTCTCCTCTCTCTCTCTCTCCTCTCTCTCCTCTCTCTCTCTCTCTCTCTCTAGCTGGATAAGTGAACCAACTCCAAGGTGAATTCCAAGGCCCATGGCTACTGGGAAAAGGGAACCTTTACGTAATCTTCCTTCCCCAGTAAATTCCCTTTTACCTCTTCCCCCAGTTCCCATGACATGGAAAGACACTTGCAGAGACTATCAGTGGCACTTGACATCCTGGAATTATTACTTTGTTCTTCTCACTGGCAAATGACATAAAGGGTTGGACTGGAGTAGTGGTTTTTAATTATTTTTGAGTCACACACACCTTTAAGAATCTGATAAAAGCTATGTACCCTCTCCCTAGAGAAAATTAGGTATGTGCCCACATGCAACATTCAGCTCGAAAATATAGGCAGTTCTGCGGTGCCTGGGTGGCTCAGCCGGTTAAGCTTCCGACTTTGGCTCAGATCATGATCTCAGGGTTCATGAGCTCAAGCCACGCGTTGGGCTCTGTGCTGGCAGCTCAGAGCCTGGGGCCTGCTTTGGATTCTGTCTCCCCCTCTCTCTGCCCCACCCCTGCTTGTGTTCTCTCTCTCTCTCAAAAATAAATAATAAAATATTTTTTTAAAAAAAGAAAACATAGGTAGTTCACATGGTGAATTATTCTTCCGTGGGTTTCCCAAGGGTCTATGAACCCCAGCTTAATGATGAACACCACGTAATGAACACTGGCATGGCCCTTTGGTTTACATTTTCACATCTTTTTCTCCTTAGACAATTTAATAAGGCAGGTACCCATTTCACTCACACAGAAAAGTATTGTTGACATGGCTTCTAAGACACTTATTTTGACTTTCTGCTCTCAGATCTTCATTTGCACCCACTCCTAATAGAAAACTTCACTTTGAAGATTCAGATTCCATTTTTTATGTTCTCCAAACTAATTTGTTAACACTAATTTCTTTCTTGTTTTCTGTAAATATGGGAAGGTCATGGATTGGATTCCAAAGGCCTCCCTGAAATCTAGAGGCCGCCTCCTCTGGATGTCGCACCTCGAGCTCCTGACCCTTGGCTTCTCCACCTGAAGCAGTGGCATCTCGACACCTGTCTCACGCTGGTCCAGAGAGTTCATGAGTCATGCTGGGCTCCTCATCTGAGCCGCGCCTCCCAGCGGGACATGTCAATATCTCTGAATACATTTCAGGTGACTGATTGTTTCCTTGACACAAACTACAAAGGGTCGAACTTCCAAAATCTCGCAGACTGGCGTCACTAAGCAGACGATAGAGTGAGAAAGGGTGGCGGGAGGCAGCTCTTATAAAAAGGTTTCTTGACCGCTGAGATAATGTTTTCATGCCTATCCCAGTGTTAGTCTCCCGGCCATCTACCTCTGAGTGGGAGACCATGAGACCAAAGAAACCCAGCTGTTTGATCAGATATCCTGAGTTATCAATAAATTCTCAGAACAAAAGCATGGGTGCGGTTACACACTAAGCGCGAACCTCGCCGGAATCCAGGCCTCTTGCCACCTGGAGGAACCTACTGGCCCACCACTTAGACATTGCCTGACACCTTTGCTCAAAATAGCTACCCGTCCCTTGCTCACTGCATCCCTGTCTTCTGCCCAGTTGGGCTGTTGACAGCCGTGGTCAGGGCTAAAATGACAAGTTGGCATGGCAGACAGCATGAGCGCCTCCTGGCATCTTTGTCTCCAGCCTAAGAGGGAGCAGGCGGGGCCACAGCTAGCCTATACGGCAGGGCTGTGTGACCGGGAATAAGAGCCCTCTCTGGGAAGACTGCTTGGAAGAGGCAGTTCCCCGAGACTGGCATAGCCCTGTGAGCACAAGATTTGGCAATCAGAAGAAGGACTGGGTTTTGTCCCTTGCTGTGCCCCAGACCTGGTGCTTTTAATCAGCAAATAGACTATTCCCAGAGCAAGCCTCCCCTCAGGCCTCAGACCTTCTTCTTGCCAAGGACTTAGGTCTGAGAACATAGAAGTCAGCAACCCCAAACAGGGAGGAGAGCAGATGGCCCCTCTCAGCAGCACTGCTCTTACTGTCATTCATTTAATTAACAAATACTTAAAGAGCCCATTCTATAGGCCAGCTCCATACACAAGGTGCATTGCACAAGGGTTTCACTGGCTTCTTATAAAATCTCAGCAAGATAGCAGTTATTACCATTTTACAGGGAAAGAAACTGAGGCTCAGAGAGACTAAGTTATTTGCTGAAACTGATACAGCTGATAAGTGGCAGGGCCAGGATGCAGAGTCACCTGTGTCTGAATCCCAGTCTCACCAGGCCCATCCAATGCCATCAAGTCAGCGGTTGTCAAATCCGGATGCATGTTAGAATCTCCCACAGAGCTTTAAAATCGCACCAATACCCGGGCCTCACCCCAGACAGACTGAATTGGTCTAGGGTGGGGTCAAGCACCAGGGTTCTTTCTACTGCTGTTATTTCAAGCTTCCTTGGTGATTCTAATCTGCACCAAAGGTGAAGAACCACAGACTTAGGTGAATTACTGATTCTGCTTGGACTTAACCCATTTCTACCCAAATATCTGAAGAGACAGACAGTCAGCCAGAGCGTGAGATTCGATATGGTATCAGACACTATTCCCATTTCCAAAATGCAACTCCACTCCCTGCCACTCCTTCAGACCTTGAACTTTTCCAGTGTTCCCCTTCTTAGTATTAGATAAAACTTGTTATCTTGTTGCATATGAGTGGGGACTGGCTGTGATTAACTAATATCAAGAATGGGGTATTGGGAAGGGAGCTAGTGGGGTGGGAAAGCCCAGGAATAAGAAAGTCATGGTAGAGGAGATAGGCTAAATAATAAAATAATAATAATAATAATAATAATAATAATAATAACAGTAGTGGGGCGCCTGGGTGGCTCAGTCGGTTAAGCGTCCGACTTCAGCTCAGGTCACGATCTCGCGGTCCGCGAGTTCGAGCCCCCGCATCGGGCTCTGGGCTGACGGCTCAGAGCCTGGAGCCTGCTTCCGATTCTGTGTCTCTCTCTCTCTCTCTGCCCCTCCCCCGTTCATGCTCTGTCTCTCTCTGTCTCAAAAATAAATAAACGTTAAAAAAAAATAAAAAAAAAATAATAATAACAGTAGTAGTATGTATGTATGCTGAGTGCTCACTACATTCCTGGTCCTGTTCCAAACACTTTACAATCATTAACTCAACAATTCTATAAGTGTGTCTATCTCCCCTATTTTACAAATAAGGCATAGAAAGTCTGCTAGGAGCGTCTGGATGGCTCAGTCAGTTAAGTGTCCCACTCTTGATTTTGGCTCAGGTCATGATCTCGTGGTTGTGGGATTAAGTCCCACGTTGGGCTCCACACTGGGCTTGGAGCCTCCTTAATATTCTCTCTCTCTCTCTCTCTCTCTCTCTCTCTCAAAAAAAAAGTCAAAAAAGGAAGTCTGCTAGATAACCTGCCCAAGATCACCCAGACAGACAACCTGGCTCCACAGTACATGCCCTTCCCTTTGTCCACTTGACAGTTTTTCTCAGGACTGGGTCTGACTGTGGCTTCCCTGCCCCACTCAAAGTCATGTTGCAGAGGCCCCCTGGAGCATTGCTTCAGCCTCCGTTATGTGCAACTGCTTACCTGCTTCCTCTCCTCTGCCTGGCCCAGTGTGGCTGGGGCAAAGACACAGTGCAGGGGTAGGGAAAGAGCCGTAACTTATTGGTCACAAGGGTCTCGCCGCAGGCTACTAAGTAACTGTAAATCCTGGTCAAGTTATGTTCCTCTCTGGGCTTAAGTTCCCTTCTTCTAAAGTGAAGGCTTTAGACTGAATCATTTATAAAGCCTCCAAGAAGTCCCACAATGAAGAAACCAGATCCACCGGGGTTTCTCAAATTAATATGGCCACTGTGGTAGATTGCATCGTGCTCCCAATTCTTCACCCCTCTTTGTATCCACCCTCTTTACTGTGACTTTGCAATTCTGGCCACTAGAGGTGCCATATATTTCCTTGACTCATTAACATTGGGCTTGGCCATGTGACTTGGTCTGGCCAATGGAATGTTAGTGGCCATGATGCAAGAAAAGACTCAAAATACCCTTACGGAGGTAAGCTTGTCCTCTTGTCCTTCCATCTCCAAGAGAAGGTCATGCCCTGGGCAATCTTCTGATCCCAGAACAATCAAAGGCTTGTGGAGCAGAGGTACTCCAAAAACCCTGCAGGCCTGTAAGCAAAATAAATATCTAATAATAAGCATTATTGTTAATGGCAGAGTTTGGGGTGGGTTTGTTACTCGGCATTAGTGCAGCAATAACTGACTCCTATAACTACCAAACCATCTTTTAGTTTACATTCGTTACATCTCCAGTTGAATTAATGTTCCGAGAAATATATTTTAAGAAGTGCTTCTCTAGACACAGCTGAGGTAAGCCAGTTTTCCCAACTTTACGTGCCTTCCCGAGCTTCAACATGCAGAGGGCACACTCTGTATTTATAGGCATTGCATCTCCTTGCACAAACTATAAGCTCCTTGAAGGCAGAGACTTCTCACCATCATCTCTCTGTCCCCCGTGCAAAGCACAGAGCCCAGCACACTACAGATGTTCAGTCAAAGTTGCTTAAATGAACCCATGGAAGTGGAAGCCTTATCATACTTGTAACTGCTTGGGCCTCTGTTTTTTCCGAGGAATGCAGACAAGATGATGTCTAAGTATCCTTCCGTCTTTAACATCTTGGAGTCAATAAACCATCTGTGGGGATTGGGAGCCAGTGCCATACTCTGTGCCAACTTCCTCATGCCCACTCTTGATTTCTTGTCTCATTTTAACAATTAATTCTGCCACCGTGTACTGTGCTCTTAGGAAGTGCTAACTGTTGGACAGTACAAGGCCGAGCAGGCCACACTCTCTCCACTGGAGGACCCGGAGCTGCTGCCGGTCTGATTGACACTGAGATTAGAGGGTCAACGTCATTGGACAGAGACATGCACCGAAGGGTCAGTCACCCAAGTTTTCTAAGCAAAAGGTGGCATGGCCAAGCCAAACCTCGGTGGGTCTCTGGGGTACTGTTTCCTGCTCTCTCTTCCAGAGTCCGGGTCACGAGCCATCCGGTCTTCAATGTAAATCAAAGAAAGTCAGTCCCTTACTGGCATTGAGTTTCTAACTAATTAAGCATCCCCCTCCCTCCCAGGCAACACTGAAGGTTCTTCAGGCAAATTTGGGGATTTCCTAGAGGGGGCCAGCCTCCTGTCACTTGAGCAATAGCCTTTCCTGCCCTCTAGTGGCTACTGGGCAACTTGACATCCTAGAGGAGCAAGGTAACTCCCCTGGGCCTATAAAGTGAGCTGGTTATGCTAAACACAGTCCTCCGGGAAAGCAATTTGGCAAAAAGTATCAAAAGCCATAAACACAGTCCTACCCTTTAACCCAGTAATTCCACTTCTGGGACTCTATTCCAAGGTGATAATCCAAAAATAGGGGGAGAGTCTGTTAGCACAGTGATGTTCATTGCCTCATTGTTTATAATACCCAAAATTAGTAAATATCCTAACTGATGAAAAATAGCAGAATGGTTAAGCAAATTATGACAAAAGAGTAAGTATGGTGAGGTCACTCCAAATGATGAGAAGCAGCGTGCTAAAAAAAAAAAAAAGCAGGAATATGGATATTGAAATCAGAGGGACCAATCTAGTCTCCATCAGCTGGTTATTGCTGACAAGCTGCCTGAGCTCTCCAAGCCTCAGTTTCTCAATCTGTAACATATCGCTGATGACAACTATCTAGCAAATTAGAAAGATTAGATGAGAGCCCGGGGACCGTGTCTGGCACATGGCAAGACACACAATAAATGGTGTCGTTACTGTTAGTTTTATTATTATTACTGAGATGTGAAATTATGTCACAATCAGGAAAGTGCATCTGAAATCATGGTAAACACCAGCAACAAAAATAAAAAACAGAACACAAAATTGTGTGTTCCTTATCATAGTGGTTTGGGGAGGAATGGAGGGAGGGAGGAATGTCCAGGGAAGGAGGGAGGAAGGAAGACAAAGAGAACGTTTTGGGAAGATATACATTAAATGCTGATGATGGGGGGTGGGGGGGTTGCATTTTTTTTCAGCTAACATTTCTTGAGTGGGATGTGCTCAGAACTGAGTGTGCATTAGAGATCGAAGGCTTGAAGAAGGCACCTAAGGAGCCAATGGTTCACGAGACAATACAGTTCAGTCAACAGACAGCACTAACAGGAGGAAAGAGGGTTGACGGGGAAGACTCAGGAAAGCTTGCCTGAGGGAGGTGGTACCTCGGCGCTGACTCTCCAAGACAAGAGAAAAGATTCCCCAACCTTCCAATGGCACCTTATTTGGGGGAGTTAATTTCATAACACTTGCCTCGCTCCACTCCAAGTGATATGTTTGGAAATGATTAAGGCGGAGAGCTGAGGGGAGGACAGCTGAGACAGAAGGTACTGGCTTCCGGACGGTGCACCCAAGTTAATCCTGCATGAGCCTACCTTCCTATAGAGGGAGGTGACCAGCCTGAAAGAGACATAGCTACTCATTTGCCAAGTCAGCGGCCACATAAGTGGGTGAAGGCCAGTTTCTTTTCTCTCACCATCTTAGCTACTTAGAATTGTCCAAAGAGACTCACAAGTGTCAACTAAAGCTTTACATAGGTAACAAGGTTTTAGTCCCCTGGCTGTCCTAGCAATAAGAGAAGAAGCCTCTTTGACTGCAAGCCTCTTTGACTCTACCCTAAATAGAATAGATGCACCTGGTGTGTACAACATCTCCAGCCTGGAATGTCCTAGGGTCCTGAAGCCAGGATACTCTCCCTGGCTCTCCTGAGGGAGATCAGCAAGACTTCAGCCTCATCCAACTGCCCTTCCCGGGCCAAGAGGTCAGAGTCACAGTGCTCTCACAAATTGCTCTCATTCTCTTCTGTTCCCATTTGACCTCTCAGTTTCCAGGTCATAAGGGCAGGACCTAGATGATTAGGGGTGCTCACAGAATCCAGACGTTATTGAAATTGTCGGTCTCATTCCTTGCAGAGCTCCCTCATTACCTCCCAAATCCTTTCTGTCCACCTCAGAGAAGTAGTTCGCTATTCCCATCATTATTGCTGCTTAACAAAGCTTAGTCGTATTTTAAAAACCCAGTGGGTTTATCCTACCTCTGGATTCTCCCAGTCAGAAATTTAAAATGGGGACAGGGGAGCAGTTGACTCTGCTATGTGGCGTTCAGGGCCCCAGCTGGGAGGATTCATACTGGAGCTGACTTGCAGGCTGGGACCCTACTCATCTCAAGGCTCACTCATTCACATGTCTGATTACTTAATGCCAGCTGTAGGCTGGGACCTCAGCAGCAACTGTCAGCAGAAACACCCCCCACATGGCCTCTCTGCATAGCTGCTTGAGCTTCCTCGCACCATGGAGACTGGGTCCAGAAGCAAGCCTTCTAAAGGAACCACGCCTTGAAAGTCACATACCATGACATCTGCCAAAGTTGCAACCCTCCCAAGTTCAAGAGGATGGAACACAGACCTAGCCTGTTGATGGAAGAAGCATGAGTCACATTACAAGACCAGCATTTGGGATGGGAGATGCAACCATTTTTGGAAAATGCAGTTTTATCATGCTCTCCCTTTCCAGTGGAATCAGTAACAAGATGTATCTTTTCTTGCCTCACATTTTCTGCGGCGGGGTCCCAAGACAGAGCTATCTTGAAGCTACTCTGCTACCATGGAGAGTGAACCACTCTTCCTTTCTTCCTTCTTCTTCCAGCTCCCATCCCCAGAAGATTCTGGAATTTCCTCCAAGGGAACCAAGTCAGAAGCTTGAGTACCACTAGCACCCCCCAAACTGGCTCCAGGAATCATCCACACATCAAGTTAGGACACCCTATCCCACCAAACTGCTCTCCTTTGCCACATCCAGCACGATGTCTTAGAAGGACAAAGTAACCTTTTTTATCAATAGCCAACAGGCTAATCATCAGTCTTAAAATGTTTGGTCATGCAAGCCTTTCCCATCAAGACCAAACAAAACACTCTGGTAAACTCACCTGACCAGCCCCCTGATGTACACCAGTATATATGAATTTTCTGAAGCTTAAGCCTGCACAACAGGAGTTAAGTGAGAAGAGAAAATCTCTGAGGATGTGCTGACATAAAACCCTAACAATAGTTTTGGTATGTATTACTCTGGAATCCCAAATTGGGAAGGAGTTATTTGACACATACAAGCAGGCCCCATTTTAAGAAAGCTCTGTTTGCAATAATCCAAGGCTTAACAATAAAATTTTAAAATACAAGAGTACTTCCTCATTTTCTATCAGATGATGCTTTTATTCAAGGAATTTCCTTGATGGGTTTAAGTGTTGGTTTATAGATTGGCAGCAACTAAGAGGCAGAAAAATATAAAACTAAGGATGGGCCCACAGCCAATCACAAATCAAGACAAACTTCTAAAGCTGTAACATTCAGCACAATGGAAGCAGGATTTGCTTTTCACACATGCACATACACTTTAAATGACAAACAGGAATCTGTGCATTGCACAGAGTCAAGTATTCCTATGACAGGGACCTGAGGCCAGATTCCAGGCTCAAGGAGTAACGTGAACGAATGCACAGGGACAACAAAATAAGGATGGCATGTTTATGGGATGTGGGGGAGACAGACATGCCTGGAGAAGCGGGTGTGTGTCAGGCAGCAGAAGAAAATAAAATCAGCCTGGCAGGGTGGGGCCATTTTAGCAGGCTTTGAAAGCTAAGCTGAGGCTTTTGAACTTGAATTTGGGGGAAACAAAGAGCTTCCAAAGGTTCTTCCTCTAACAGTGGCATGATCAGAGAGGATTTTTAGGAAGATTAATCTGGTGGGGGGGGGGTCTCTGAGGACGGAGTCATGGACAACAGCTGGAGGGGGGTGGAGGTTGTCACAGCCTTGAAGGTCTGAGGGCAGGCAGGAGGGCCTGGTGGTCTATTTCCATAAGAAAGATATTTCTGAAGGAAGATAGCACATATCCATCAAGGCTCAGATTCTACCCCAAGTCTCCCCCATCTTCAGAGCAGTGGCACTCTCAAACTATGTCTTCAGAATCTCTTCTTGGCTCTGAAGTCCTTCAGCTTTTCACCTCCTAAAAATCCATGTTACCAGACTGGGAAGTGGGGTGCATTCAGTCCCAGGTGGTTCAAAATGTGATCAACGATTAATGAGGACTAGTCATTTTTAAAAACAAGCCTATGGGTCCTTAAGCCTCCAAGAACTTGGACCCTAAGGAGACCGTGTACCAATGATACACCAAAGAATCAAGTTCCCATACTTCTTTGGAGACTGTCTTCAGAGCTTGCAATATATCTCTTTTAAACTCAACGATATCTTCTTTTGAGGATACAATTAATTTTTTTGAAGAAATAGCCATAAGTCAAGTCTGGTAGAAAATAAGGTGATCACTCAAACTGGGTAATGGTTTATTGGTTTAATAACAAACAAAACAGGTGAGACTTCAAAGAAGTGTAATAAGATAAAGTGAGTGAACGTTTTCTTATTATTTGTATAATTTCTGTATATCTATAGTAATACCCCATTCTTTATTCATGTTATTTATCAGTGCCTTTGCTCCCTGTGTCCTAACCAAAATCACCAGTTTTTCTTCCTCTGAAGTCTTTTCAAAGATCTCACTTGGAGGGGCAGGGGACAAAAAAGAAAAAAAATTTTAAAAAAGAAACACAATTGATCTCCTTGTGCAATTTGTAAACTGGTTGAGTAGGAAATTTCCAGAGAGAAGTTACACCAAAAGGTTTTGGGTAAGGGTGGTAGCTCACTTTGGCTAACATTAAGTAGCCATATCTGCAAAGATCTGTTGTAGTTTTATTCAACAGGACTGGGACTCAGGTAAAAATTAACAGGAGGATTCCTGCCTTCAAGGAACCCATGAGCTATGGAACAGCCTCTCATGTTGTTTACTTTTACAAAAATAACATTTGCCTAAGTGTCTAATTCCTATTTGTTTTTATTTTCTCCCCTTTTCACAGAGATGTCAAATTCTCACTAAATAGCCTTGTGCTCCACCACCATCCCCAGATTCCCTTGCAGTTAGTTTGGAGCCACATGACTGGTTCCGAGCAAGGGGATATGGGAGAAGGGGATGTTTGCATTTCCAAACCTGGTGATATAAGCCCCCGTGTGGCCCTCCAGCTTTCTCTTTCCAGGTTGCGGTGATCATAGAAGCCACTCAATGGCACAATGTAGCCATAGGACAAGACATTCCATCCCAGACCCTGAATCACCATCTGGAAGAGAGGTACCCTGAAGATTCACTCTATTTGCATTGGGGGGAAAGGAGAAATAAACCTTAGTAGATCAAGCCACTGAGTTTTAGAGCTTTATTTGTTACCACAACCAAGCTTTGTTGCCTAAAAGAAGATAATTGATCTAAGAGGCAACATGATGTAGTGGAAAGATCAAGGGCTTTAGAGTGGCCCCAACCTGAAGGAAGCTAGTGACAGGCTTAGAGGTGACTCATCAGAGACATTTGCAGCCTACAAATCTCAGAAGAGAGACCAATCCTCCCGAAAGAACAGACATACTGCTCCAAGAGACAGGCAAAGAGAATCGATGATGACCTCCTTCAGAGTTTTCCAGAGAGCAAAGTGACCACAGACCGCTTGAGTTTTTGCACAGTAGTAGGAGTGTACCCCTCCATCCTGTCTGTTCTGTCACATCCAGAAAGGACTCCCAAGAATGTAAATTATACTATGATTCCCTTTAAAAAGCAGATATAAGCAATCAAGATGTCCTTCAGTAGGTGAAGGGATAAATAAATAAATAAATAAATAAATAAATAAATAAAAGGTGCCTATCAGACAAAGGAGTATTATTCACACACACACACACACACACACACACACACACGAGCTACTGAGCTGTGAAGACATGGGGGAATCTTAAATGCATATTACTAAGTGAAAGAAGCCAATCTGAGAAGGCTACTTACTGTGTGATTCTGGTCATATGGCATTCTGGAAAAGGCAAAGCTATGGAGACATTAAAAAGATCAATGGTTACCTGGCTTGGGGTGGGGAGAGGGAGGAGATGAACAGGCAGAGCACAGAGGATTTTTAGGGCAGTGAAAATACTCTGTATGATCTAATGATGGATGCATGTCATTACACATTGTCCAAACCCAGAGAACATATAACACCAAGAGTGAACCATAGGTAAACTATGCACTTTGGGTGATTAAAATGTATCCATGTAAGTTCATCCTTATTTAAAAATAAAAGCACCACCCTGGCGAGTGATGTTGATAATGGGGGAGATTACATGTGTGTAGGGGGAGGGAATACACGCGAAACCACGGTAGCTTCTTAATTTTGTTGTAAACCTGAAACTGCTCTAGAAGATAATTTTTAAGAGATATTTCTCAAAAAGATAAAATGGGGGCACCTGGGTGGCTCAGTTTGTTAAATGCCCACCTTTGGCTCAGGTCACGATCTTGTGGTTCGTGAGTTTGAGCCCCGAGTTGGGCTCTTGTGCTGACAGCCCAGAGCCTGGTGCCTGCCTCAGATTCTGTGTCTCCCTCTTTCTCTGCCCCTCCCCCACTCACACTCTGTGTGTCTCTCTCTCTCTCTCAAAAGTAAATAAACATTTAAAGAAAATTTAAAAAGATAAAATGGATGAGTATTATCATCTTGTTTTATATACATATATATACATATTTTTCTTAATCAAACCAAACAGCCAAAGAGAAAGTCTCTTGAAACCCCTCCTCATTGATCACACTCTCCTTACCCAAAGCAAGCACACTGAACCACCTTTTGGTACCCTTCCAGATTGTTCTTTGCATTTACATACATACATAAAGGAACCCAGTTTTGGGCCAAACAGCAAGTTTTGCTCTGCCTTGTTTTTGTTTCATTTTGTTTTGGTTTACTTTTTGCCTTTTCCCATTTCTGACTTGTAGTGTTTTTCAACATGTTTGACCAATTAATTGCCTTTTCATTGTTGCCACCTCCATCGTATGAAGGTACCATAACTTCTATAATCATTTCCCTATTGATGAATACACGGAGTATTTTGCAGCTATCATGACCATGCCTGAAATGCCCCTTTGTGCACAGAGTTCAGTGTTTGTCTAGGATTCATACCTGCAACGGGACCATGGGGGCCAAAGGGTACACATATTTTTACGTTTTTAAAAAATTTTTTTTGGAATGTTTATTTTTGAGAGAGAGAGAGACAGAGCATGAGCAGGGGAGGGGCAGAGAGAGAGGGAGACACAGCACCCGAAGCAGGCTCCAGGCTCCGAGCTGTCAGCACAGAGCCCGACATGGGGCTTGAACCCACGAACTGTGAGATCATGACCTGAGCCGAAGTTGGACGCTTAACCAACTGAGCCCCCAGGAGCCCCCATATTTTTAGTTTTAATAGACATTGTCAAATTGCTGTCCAAAGCCATACCAACTTGTAGTCACATAAAAACCACATGAGTTTCTCTCATTCTTCACGTTTTATCTGATGAGAGTGGGTGACTTACAGATGGAAGCATTTTTGTTAGTAAACACGAGATATTTACTTATTATGAAGTCACCTCCTGCCTGATGACACAGGATGAACCTCTACGTCCACCAGCAGATTTCCCTGGAAGGCCCTGGACCTGCCCGAGGAGGACCTCTTTCCATACTGACAGAGGGGCTTTTTATTTCACTTAGTGAACGGTGACCGTTGGCTCTGCATCTGTGAGTGACATACTGCCAAAGGTGTATGACCCAGAAGGTGTTGAAGTGAGGCAGCAGGGGTGTGGGGCCCAGGGAGGAGAGTGAGGCTCTCCCCTCCGGAGTGCCAAAAAACTCCAAAATCAAGATACATAGGATTGAATGCGATATTTTTTAAAATCAAAATCAATACAAAAAATTTGTGGGAAGCGGAATAGCAACATTCCAAATACAGACAGCTTCATATTACTCATTTTTCCATTCGCTCCAGGCTCCAACATGTTTCAGCACAGCACAGAGCAGGGGTCACTTGTCATTTTCAACAAACCTGGGAGATTCTTGGACACACACACACGTTAAGATCTCTGCCTGCGTGACTTTGGGAAAGTCCCTGAACCTCTGGGAAACCCAGTCACATCATTTGTGAGTTGTCAAGGATTCAAGGAAATAAAATACGTAAAATAGTGGATTTTCAATAAACATCTACCACCACCTGAGCTCATAGTACTCCTGGTGCTCTTATTAGGCACCAAGACAATCTTGCTGGTTGCTGGTTCTGCTCTCCTCCTTGGGCCTGGTTTGATCTCTTACCTCTTTCCTGATGACCAAGTGACCTCTGCGTAGATTCGAGATTGCCAACAGGAGGGAATGAATATTTACTAGGCACTTACTGTGAACCGTGTTCTGGGATGCACAAGTTCATGCGTTATTTCTCAAGTTAGTCCTCTGAGATACACTGATGGGAAAACTGAAGCTCAGAGAGGGTAGGTGATTTGCCCAAGGTCACGGAGCAAGTTAGTGACTGAGCTGGGCTTTGGACCCAGGTCTCTCTTCACAAATATATGATCCAATGTTTACACGCCTTTGGGCAGTGTCAGTAGGAAAAAGGAAAGAGTTTACTTCTTCTGAATACAGATCCTGAGGGCAAATGCTCCCTCCAATTCCCTATCTATCATCCAAACTAAAAATTATAAATTTTATTCCTGACTCAGGCCAGGCCTATTGCCTTCAGAGGGGTGTTGGTTTCTCCTGCCTGAGCCCCAGAGCCCCCATAAGTCTCTCTCCTGAAGACAGAGGCTCACTGTCCTTCCCCCTCCCACACCACTCACCCCCACCCAGGTGACATCCCCTCAGCCTTCCTGACGTCAAGGTAGACCAAAAAAACGGCATGATTCCCTTCACCTTCACCCTGGCCTGCCTCTGGGTTAGTCACCCCTTTCTTGGGTCTTTCTACCCAGCCTCTGTAAGCTGGTATGCACACAAAATAAGGCTAGGGTTGGGCCAGTTATACAAAATGAGGGTTTTCAGAAGCACTCTTGGCTTCTACACTCAGAACCTTTGGAGACCTCCAGAGGCTCTGTAACCACACTCTGCTCTGCTTCGTCCAAGGGGTGAAGATTACCTGACCACACCAGGCCAGGCCACAGAAGCAAGTGAGCTCCTGGGGAAGGAGAGGGGGAGGGGCAGGAGTTCCTTTCCCAGATGGTCACCCCATTGTCAGATTCCATCCCTGGAATCTGCCCCTGCTGTCCTGTCATTGCCGGGAGGATCACGGCTGGCTGTCTCCATGAATTCACAAATCACCTTCTTGTCATCACCTGGCAGGGGTAGGGGGGTGTAGGGAGGGGGACAGGAATCAATAACCCCATTTTCTGTCACCCACCCCCCTCCTCACCCTCGTCACCACCCAGGGCCAGGAGCCTCTCACAGGCTAAGTTCACACAAAATGTCACTTGTCCAACCTGCCAGAAGATCTTAGCATTGATATGCCCTCTAGTGGATTTTTTAAAACAACCAAAACACACACAAGCACAGTCCCACCCACACAGAACAATCATCGATTACCTCTGGCTGTGTCCACAAAGTCCCCGAGCCAAAGCAACATCATCCGGGGAAGCCAGCCACCCAGCCAAACAGCTTCCACATCTTGACCAGTGGTCTGGGTGTTTGGGGACAGTCATTGTCATTAGCTTCCTCAGGAACTGATTACATTGGCCCAAGCTACAAGTGGGGACCCGCCCCACCCCGTGCCCCAAGGCTTCTCTGCCTGGACAGCCTGTAACACTCAAGATTTAGCCCCAGCATCTCCTTTTCACTACTACCTCTCCTGGCCACCCTCAGCCCTTTTCCTGAGGGAAAAATCCTCTTTCCTTCTACCCCACATCACTCAGTGTTGGCTTCCAGCAGAGTTTCTATGCCTACAAGCGAGATCCCTCTTACTGTCTATCTCAGGGCTTCCTACCCTGGGCATCTTGGTCCAGATAACTCTGTGTTGCGATGCAACTGCCCCGTGAATTGTAGCATTTATTCTTCTCCATTTGTGGCAACAAAAATGTATTCAGACATTGCCAGCGTCCCCTGGAGGGGGAGGAGTCACCAAAATTGCCTCTGAATGAGATCTGTTGGTCTCTCTGTACAACTGTTTGTCGATCTAAGAATGCAGGGAGCCCTTCTGCCCACCTATGAGATCAGGGAGTAACTGTTCATGTCTTTGGGGTGGGAAGGCCAGTTGGCCTAGACTGTCCTATGAAGGGGAACCCTCCCTAGGCAGGATCAATGCCACAGGATGCTGCCTTCCATCTGCCAGGCGACACCAGGCCAGGCATGTGGGGAGTGAGGCTGAGGATGTGGAGGGGGGCAAGGCAGGAAGAGGGGTTCTGGGGACAGAGGGGAGGGAAGGAATGGGGGCTGGTGTACTGAGGTCCAAGCACCACTTTACCTTGTATTTCGTTTCATCCTTAGAGGGTCCCAATAGTAAACACCAACAACAATTTGGGGACCCTGCTCTATACCAGACATGTCACTTGGCACCTGATGCAGATTAGCCCGGGAGAGAAATGCGTTTCTTCATTTTCCAGATGAAGAAAGTAAGTCGTGGTGAAGGGCAGTCACTTGCCCGAGGAGCCAGGGCCAGGGCCCCACCTGTGCTACAATTCCCCACAATGTGTCACCAGAACATTAAATGCACTGGGGGTAAGGGTTCCCACCGGTATAAAATCAGGAAAGTCCTTGGCCTGATTTCAGTGTTTGCTTCAGGGATGACCCAGCTAGGGTTCTGAACTCAGATGGCCTAGATTAATTTCTTATTACCCAGGTACTTGGTAAATGCTTTGTGGCTGTTTCTTCCACACAGATCCTGTCAGCCCTGGGAGGCTGTCATGCCGTAGAAAGTAGGGCCTCCCTCATTTCTCTGGCATGTCCCCCAGAACACCCAGCTCCTGGGTCTTCCATGGAGCCTGACAGGTTGCCCTGGAGGCAGAGGAGAACACAGGAAGCCCAACCCCACTCTCCTCCTCTTGAGAGGGTGTTGTCTCCTCAGCCAAAGCCCAGCAGGCAACAAGGGGGGTTGGTGTGGGGTCAGGGGTTGTCAAATACTGAGCCAGGCATCACAGGGCCTGGCTGTGGTCCTCAGTCTCCTGAGTGGACTTAGCCAAGTCATTTTCCTCTCTGGATCTCAGCTGCCCCATCTGCCAGACAAAAGGCCAGGTCCTGCCCTCTGACCTCTTCTTGAGATGTTCAAAGAAAATGTTACCCAAGACTTCCCTCCTCCACTGGCCATCTGGACACAAATTGGCTGCCGTAGAGCTCCTGAGAGACCCTGACAGCTCAGGTGCTAGCACTGCCCCTCCTAGCTTCTGTTCTCTTCCAGGTCAGCTTTGGACATCAAGCTTCTTTCTTCTTGAACCTTGGCCAAAGACAGGTGGAAACAGGAAACAGCTCTGAGAAGACCCAAGAGGGAAGGTTCTCTATCTCTCCAGTGTACCTACCCCACCCCTTGAGAAACTCTCATGGCACGTGACTGATTGCCCACAGCTTGACTGCCATAAAAATATACTGGCTTCCAAAGAAGAAGATGGAGACTGGATTGTGAGGTTTCTTACCTTCCACCCTCCATCCTGGCTTTGCATCCTAATGCCTCAACTTACCCCAGGAAGATGAACATCAAGAGTGAGGGCCAAGAAGGCCATGGGAGAGAGTGGAGGGGAGGGGGCACGAGAGACCCAAGGGTATGTGTGAGCAGAAGTCTGCAAAGGGAGCCCCAGGTTCTGGGACTGGGGCATAGACATGACTCAATCTTCTCTCCTCTGTAGACTTTGACAATCAGGCTATGGGACTGCGTGGGCAGGGCCTGGCCCAGGTCCAGTGAAAATGTACCAAGGGAAACAAGGTGTGTACTGTTACTTTGTAAAGGTACAAATATGATGTTCTGTCTCCTCCAGGTACAGACAAAGCCCTGAGCACCATATCTTCTGCATGTCTCCTCCACCACTACCCACCCAGACAGGGTCCAACTGTGAGCATCTCATGCCATGTCTGATGCCCCATCAAGCTTGGAGTCGAGGGTTTAGGAACTTAGACACTAGGGTCAGAATCACCTTGGCATGAATGAAGGCTCCTGCCCCTAACAGATCCAGGTGGATACAGACCCACCTGCCATGATGTGGGGCATGTTATTTAACCTCCTTCAGTGTCCTCTATAAAAATCCAGTCTCTTGGGGCTCCTGGGTGGCTCAGTCGGTTGAGCACCTGACTCGATTTTGTCTCAGGTCAGGATCCCTGGGTCGTGTTATCAAGCCCCATATCAGGCTCTGTGCTGAGTGTGGAGCCTGCTTAAGATTCTCACTCTCTCCTTCTCTCTCTCTCTCCCCTCCCCCCACCTCTCCCTCTGCCCTTCTCCCCCACTAGTGCTCTCTCTCTCTAAAATAAAATTAAAAAAGAATCCAGTCTCTCGTGTAAGCAGCTTGGGGCATTTGATGAGATCATACATGTAAAATGCAGGGTAGCCAGCACAGGGCTGAGACACATTGTCTTCCCTGCCAGTCAGACACCCCTTCTCCAGGTTGCATTCTGACCTGATAAAACAAGAGAGACAGCTGAGTAAAGGGATGGGGGGGAGGGGCTGAGGGGCCAGCGGGCCCCAAAATCACAGTGTAATATCCCAGGGGGAGAAAAATGATAACTGTAGGAAATGAGATAGGACCTATCAAAAGTAGGTGAAATTCAGGGCTCTTCTGATGCTGCGCTGGTTAAAATCACAAATCTCCACTCAAGAAAGCATATGAAATAAGGAGAAACTGAGATCATAAATGCAAGCCCACAGCTAGAATTATCATTCACAAAGCCAGATCATCTTGGGCCCAACCCACCCCCTGGCCATTTCTTTCCTTCTTTGCCTACATCCAGGCAAGACAGGTTTGTTTAAATCAGGCCTGAGCTCTGGGAAATGTGGAGGTGAGTCTCAGTATCCTAACCCTGCCAAGGCAGCAAACACAGAGCCCGCCTCCCCCCAGGCCCCACCTTCCACATAACGAGGCCTATGTGGGGGCCAGGGGATGGAGATTTGCCAATGAAGGAACTGGGTTGTGGCAAAGAAAGAATTTAAGCAAACACACACACACACACACACACACACACACACAACACAGAGCATTTGTACCACCTGACTTTCTGCCCAGCTCTGCACAGCCCCTGCCATCTGGCCAGTGGGGAGACAGTGGCCAAGAAAGGTTATTCCTGGCTGGGAGATTCTGAGAACCACTCTGTAAGGCGATCCTGGGGCTCAGCCCTTGGTAGTAGGAGAGGAGTCATTTCAAGGCAAGGCAACATGATGGGGGGGACTGACCAATGCCATTTGGACGGCACATCCCAGCTCCTACTAGGCACATGGGCTGTGGGGGTTGTCCATGTGAGCAAGACATCACCCTGCCTTCCAGGAACCTCCACTCAAGTGAGAAACACCTAGAGTTCAACTTTAGTGTTGAAAGAAAGAAAGAAAGAAAGAAAGAAAGAAAGAAAGAAAGAAAGAAAGAAAGAAAGGTGTAGGGGGCAGGGAGTGGGGAACAGTGATCCTCAAAGACCTGACGGTCCCTCCCAGCCCTGATGTGTGTAGAGCAAGGTCTTGCTCCGCATAATTAAAGTGCACACGAGGACACATATTATATCCATTTGTTTTATTTTACTTTATGTTTGTTTTCCTTTTACATTTTAGTTAGCATACAGTGCAATATTGGTTTCAAGAGTAGAATTCAGTGATTCATCACTTAGGCAAAACACCCAGTGCTCCTCAGGACAAATGTCTTCCTTAATGCCCATCACCCCATCTAACCCATCCCCCACCCAGCTCCCTCCATCAGTCCTTAGTTTGCTCTCTGTCTTTAAGAGTCTCTTGTGGTTTGTTTCCCTCTCCCCTTCTCCCCCCCTTCCCATATGTTCATCTGTTTTGTTTCTTAAATTCCACACATGAATGAAATCATATGGTTTTTGACTTTCTCTGACTGACTTATTTCACTTAGCATAATACATTCTAGCTCTATCCACGTCATTGCAAATGGCAAGATTTCATTCTTTTTTATGGCTGAG
Organism: Panthera onca; assembly: GCF_046562875.1. Classification (NCBI taxonomy): domain Eukaryota; kingdom Metazoa; phylum Chordata; class Mammalia; order Carnivora; family Felidae; genus Panthera; species Panthera onca. Next base: position 46,877,866 of record NC_138352.1, on the reverse strand, counting down.
TAATATTCCATCATATATATATAACATATCTTCTTTATCCATTCATCAGTCGATGGACACTTGGGCTCTTTCCATAGTTTGGCTATTATTGATAATGCTGCTCTAAATATCAAGGTGCATGTACCCCTTCGAATCCATATTTTTGTGTCTTTTGGGTAAATACCTAATAGGGCAGGGATGGATTATAGGGAAGCTCTATTTTTAGTGTTTTGAGGATATTTTGTTTTTTCAATTAATAGTCCAAGCACCCAATGTCTCAGCAACAGAGGCCCAGCATCTCCTTCTCAAGACCCCAATTAGTCTGAGGGTCCAAAGGCTCAGAGGGCCCAGTCCCCATCTAAACTTGCAAGCAGAACAGCCCCAGAATTTGGCCCACCTGCTGTCACTGTTAGTTCCCTCCGCTCCATAGTGTCATTATTGGATGTCCTCACTGGTCCAGGTCCCTGCTCACACCGCTGAGATGTGCAGGGTGACCTCCAAGATGGTTCTTTGCAGTTCACACTCCCTCCCTGGCCTGCATTGCCCGGAGGCAACCAATGAGTGGGGAAAGCTGGGTCAGAGGAGCTCCCGGCAGTGCCAGCTACAAGCTATGCTGAACCAGCCTCCCTGAGGACCCTGACGTGGCGACCCAGGGCCTCAGGACAGACTTTCTGTTTCCTTAAAATAATTTTAGAGAACTTGTCTCCTTGTTGGCCACTGGAACTTGGTTCAGACCATTTTACTTTGAACTTAGAGGAGCAGGGGTAATATGACCGTCTTTTTCCTTCTTGGAAGGCCATGGACTTCTTAAGAAATTGATCCTCCTCTCTCAGCAATCAGATCTGCATATGAAGAAATTCCAGGTCCTATTTTCCCCTCTTCTTAGAACAATGTGTGTCCACTTGCTAATATTTGTGTAGATGGGGGGGGGGGGGGAGGGCGGGCAGAGACTTCCAAGTCCTTGTCCCCTAAATAGTGATGGGCTAAACCAAGGTGATTTGCAGAAACCGAGAAGAGATTTAGGACAGAGACAGACAGGCATGATTTCTAAACACTCCCACTTCTACTTTAAAAAAAATTTTTTTAATGTTTTTATTTATTTTTGAGACAGAGAGAGACAGAGCATGAGCAGGGGAGGGGCAGAGAGAGAGGGAGACACAGAATCCAAAGCAGGCTCCAGGCTCTGAGCTGTCAGCACAGAGCCCGACATGGGGCTCGAACTCACAGACTGCGAGATCATGACCTGAGCTGAAGTCAGGCGCTCAACCGACTGAGCCACCCAGGCGCCCCCCACCTCTCCTTTAACAGGATTACACAACAGGGTTATGCAATAACGTGATTTTAAATGTCCCTGATTCTGTAGACCACCTCTCTCCCCACCTCCCAGCTAACTCCCCCTTCCCTGCCCTCATCTCAGCCTAGTATCTCCAGACTAGCCCTCTTACAACCAAATCAAATGGCACCTCCACCATTGTCCCGGAAGTAGGAGCCCTGACCCATGACAAACTCCTTCAGCAATCTTATTTTGCTAGGGCGGCCATTACAAAGTACCAGAGTCTGGGCAGATTAGACAACAGAAATCTACGTCCTCACAGTTCTAGGGGCTACAAGTCCGAGGTTGAGGTGTCCACGGGGTTGGAGTCCTCTGAAGCCTCTCTCCTTGGCTTGTAGATGGCCATCTTCTCCCTGTATCCTCACATGTTCTTCACATGGTCTTCCCTCTGTGCATGTCTGTGCCCTAATCCCCTCTTCTTGCACTGATACCAATCATATTGGACCAAGAACCATCCATATGACCTCATTTTACCTCAGTTACTTCTTTAGGGGCCTTATCTCCAAAAATTCACGCTCTAAGGTACTAGGGGCTAGGGCTTTCACATAGGAATTTAAGGGGACACAATTCATTTCATAACAGCAACCTATCTATCCTTCACAGGAAGGAAAATCCAGGACGGCAGGGATTGTATCTGGCACAAGATAGGGTCTCAACACTACCATTTGAATGAAAGAATGAATTCATCTCTTGGGGCACCTATCACTTTGTACCCTATAATGTGGTGTAGTCACCTCTGGTCATAACCATCCGGAAGATGCTGTCATGCCAGGCTCTCATCTGCTACATTTTGGTAGCCCTCACAGGCCCCCGTAGGGCCTTGGTCAGCTGATGTGTAGTTGAGAACATGTGCTCACTGAGCTCCTTTGCTAATAAGCAATCATCTGCCTCTGAGCCACTCACTCGGTCCCTCCAAGCCTCAGCTCCCGGTCTGTGCAACCCTCAACACTGGCCTCACAGGGCCCTTCAGAGGTCTGGCTGAGATCACTGTGCAAATGCGTTTTGTAAACTCTAAGGTGTTTTTCAAATGTTAGCTGTTTTCTCAGGTATTTCATGGTGGGTGCTTCTTCCAGTTACTGCATAATAAATGAGTATCTCCGAATTTCGTATCTCTGAATAAGAATGCCATTTATTTTGCTCACAAACCTGCAGTGGGTCAGGACATGGCAGGAGTGTTTCATCTCTGCTCCACTCAGTGTCCACTGGGACAGCTCCAAGGCTCGTGCCTAGGAACCTATCAAGGCTCACTCACCCACAGGTCTGCCAGTTAATGCTTGCTGCCAGCCACAATGCCCCCCACATAGCCTCTCCATGTGGCCTGGGCTTCCTTGCAGTGTGGTGGCTGGATTCCGTGGTAAAGCATCCCAAGACAGAACCAGGGGAAGCCATACTCTCTTTTATGACCTGGCCTACAGCATCACTTCCTCTGGATTCTATTAATTAAGCACTCACAAAGGCTCAAGGGTAGGGAGAATAGACTCTGCCTTTTTGATGGTAAGCATAAGGCTCTGGAAGATTGTGTGGGACTGAAAATACCATTGTGGTCATTTTTTGGAGAACACCATCTGCCACAATATTTGATATATTGTTTTATTGTTTAACCACCTTTCGGCGTTGATCAAGGCTTCCATTGCAAGACTCCTTTGGCACAACTTGTGCTGTAGATTTTCCCTAACTTCCTTCCACAGTGACAGCATCCCCATCCCCATCTCAATCTGTCACAGCCCTACCTTTTGCAAGAGAAAAATGGGGATAATAGATCAATAGATAAATCAATTCCTGACAGTGGCTTAGCTAGGGAACTCCTCTTAGGTGGTAGAAGGCTACCCTTCTTTTAGAGCTAACACACCCAGAAGGGCCATGCCTGGGAACCTCAGAGAGAGGAGTAGACCAGGTCTGCCCCCTACAGGGTAGGGCCACTGCATGGGCAGTTGGCAAGCTTTTCACGTGCTTCAATCTCACGGCCTGGTCAGCCACCTGGCCTACAGAGGTGAAACCCTTGCTCCACATTCATCCACTCCTTCTTCCCGCATTCTGTCTCCTACCACTTTCCTCTACTGAACATTTGGTGATGGGTAAGCCCTCCAAGCTTAGAAGGGAATGCTCTGGTCTTAATTAGTTGATTGCAGACCTGGCACCATTAGCCTATATTTCTTCACCCTACCATGGTTCCAGAGACTGGTAAGGGGGACCTGGGCAATTCTGAGGAGTCCCCAGAGGTCACTAAATGTTGAAATGCTCAATAAGTAATCCAGTTCACAGCAGGAACCATCCAAAAAACATTAACCCCCTTGTCCCAAACCATGTAATTTTCCACACATCCCTTCTGATTCATCTACATTTGTTCTCTGACTCATTAGGTCTGTGTTGTCCTTAATTGCATCCTGCAACAATGATGAAATATCGGCCTCTTTATTTTTTCATTATGGTCCTGCTGATGGGGAGGCTCCAGCTCATACCACAGAGCTCAGAGGGCAGCCACTGAGAGGCGCCACCCTGTTATCACTCTCCCTCTCTCTCTCTCTCTCTCTCTCTCTTTCCCTCTCTCTCTCTCTCTCTCACACACACACACACACGCTGGTGACTTCTCACTGCCTCATGATGAAGACCAAACTCCTTAACCTGACTTATGAAGGGCTCTGAGGTCTAGCCTGCCTCGGTGTCCAGCTCCATCCCTCCATCCAGCTCCATCCACTCTCCCTAAGTGGTCCATGCTCTCTCTTACACAGCCCTCGTTCGTACCATTCCCTCTACCCAGAACATTCTTCTCCTTGATCCTCAACCTTCAGCTTTCATGGTAGAAGGCACTTTCCAAGTCAGCCTTCCTGCCTCCAGCATCAGTGATGCTCTCTCTTTGCAGCCTAGACCTCCCTCCCACTCTCTGCTTATATGACTGTATTTATTGACTAGTATCTGTCTGTACTCTGTCCCTACCAGTGGATGCTCAGTGAGGGCAGGACTCATCTGACTCACTCATCACGGATCGCCCAGGCCCAGCATCGTGTTTGGTGCACAGAGCCCAGCATGAATGAATGAAGCTGGAGCAGGGACGCCACTCCTGGGCTGGGTCAGTGACTTTGCTCTTCACCCAAGCCCCACCAGCACACTGTCAGGGTCAAGGAGATGAACAGGAGCAATACAGGGAAAAGAAGGAGGAAGTGGAGAGGGAAAGCAAAGCAGGAAAAGGCATGTGTGCAAGGCACCCTGCTTCTCAAACTGGGATGCATATGGTCCCGGGGTACATGCCAGGATGCCAAGAGCAATTGAAGCCACAGAATAAACAGAGCACATCTTTGAGGGTCTGTTTTACTATATATCTATATTTGTTTTACTATATATCATTCTGTTTTACAATATATCACTCAAAAATGATTCTTATATTAAAATATATGTATTGTGGAGTCATATAAAACCCCACATTAATTTTTACGAAAATATGAGGCATCAAAAACACTTTATGTGTTTGTGGTGAGATCTTTCCATTACTCCCCTCCTGCCTCCCTCCAGGGAGAGTCCACATTTCAAGCTCTTGCCTTCTGGTTCTTTGGTTGAAAAGTCTGAGAATGGGCTTCCACACAACACAGTGACTGGATTTCTCCCGAGAGAGCAAGCCAAGCAAAGCCATATTGCCTTTTATAACCTTGCCTTGCAACATTGCTTCCTCTGTATTTTACTGATGAGGGACATTCAAGGTCCATTCTGGGTCTTCTAAAAGCCCAACATTTGCAAAAGATAGAATCAGGAAAGACCATCCCATTCTTATATATTATGCCATGCTCCTTGTCAACCCAAGGGTCTCCCTGAATTTATCCGAAGACTAGGTATAACGACAATTGTTTTTGTGAAAAGCTCAAGCCACCCCTCAACTTTGCCAAGATGCTAGCAGCTAACATGTGTGGATCCCAGACACCAGGCACACAAAATGGATGATCTCATTTAACACTCATCGGCAGTCCCGTGGTTCCCACCATTTTACAGATGAGGGCAAATTGAGGTTTAGAGATATTAAGAAACTTGCTCAAGCTCACACAGTGACTAAGTGGTGACACAAGGACTCAGTCCCAGAAAATGGCCCCAGGACCTGTACTCTCTGTCCCCAAACTCTACTGCTTAGGAGCCTGGGGTGGGGGGCACTTGAAGAATGGCTCCTCTGTAACCAGCCACTTGGGGCTTTCACCCTCACACGGATGCAGATGACTCCATCCAGGAGAAACCCAAAGAAACCAGCAGTAAATCTCACCTTTGCCTGCAGGCTCTGAAAGAGAGACAGTGAGACAGTTTCATGGCCCTTTGGCTCAGTAAGTAAACATGCATGCTTCCCTTTCCCTTGGAGCTACTGCAAATCACAGGCACACTCAGGGATCATATGTCACAGGTGACAAAGGAAAAGTAGAAACTCACTTCATCCTCCAGATGGTGGCATGTTTCTTACAGTAAGATCATGGGGTTACTGCAGGCTATGCCAGGAACAGAACTGTGCCCTTTCTTCTCCACCCAGAGACAGATAACTCTCTCTCTCCCATTTCTCTTTCCCCTCCCCCCATCATTACCTACACCTTCCTACTTTGCCTGGTTGACCAGAATAAGTTACAACTGGAAAAGTAAACATCTAGACCAAGTCTTTCCACTATTGACATTTGAAGGAGATAATTCTTTGATGGAGGGGCTGTCCTATGCATCTGTAGGATGTTAGCAGCATCCCTGACTTCCACATATTAAGATCAGTAGCACCCCTACTCCCCACCCTCTGCAAGTCCTGACAGTCAAAAGTGTGTCCAGGAATTGCCCAACTTTCCCTGGAGGACAAGATCCTTGGACAAGAACCATTGGTCTAAACAAACGGGCCATTTACATCAAGGATCTCTCAAAGAAAGTCAAGTCCAAGAATACTTATTGTTGGTGACAGTGAGAATTTCTTACCCCTGGGTAAGAGATTTTAGCTCACTCCCTCTCACCAACATGTATCTTTCCTTCATGGAATATATCACACTTTCTAACTGTAGCAGAAGATCTCAGTGCCCCCCAGCAGCAGTCTTGGAACCTCATTCTGACTGTGTATATGGCATAGAATTTAATTAACCTACCCCTTGCATCTACTCCCAACAGCTCTCAACCAATCCCTGACAGGAGCTGAGCTATTTATATGCCAACTACTGAATAAATAAATTCCCCAGATTTCCCCCATGGGATTAAGTTCCAACCACCTACACTGGTAGCCAGCTCATGGGAACTTAATAAATATTATTGGATATCAAATGAATGAATCTAACCTGAGAGGCTTCAGCCAAGTAGGTAACAATCTCCTATAGGCCCAGAGAAGGGCAGTGACTTGCTCAAAGCCACACAGCAGGTCACTGTCAGAGCTCAAAGTAGCATCCGGCTTTCCTGGAGCTTTCCGCTACTGTGCACTGCCTCCTGGCCATAATGGCAGGGAGACAGGCACGAAAAGTGGGAGTTTCCAATCCTATGGATGAGTCAGGGCACAGCACATCCCAAATTCTCCTCAACCAGGATATAGCTCAGCAGTCTGCCCTGGTAAGCCCCCTCTCTTACCAGCAGGTAAGATCACTCTCTCTTGGTGTCCCCACCATCGCTACGTGGGTGTCCATCATAGCGGCTACCGCAGGACCCTAAACCTCTTTGCTCATCTTCTTCCCCTTCTGAATGCTGAGTCCCTTAAGAGCAAGAGATCATGTGTTTTAGGGATTTCCCTTCTTAGTATCCCATTATTTAGCATAGAGCCTAAGTAGGTGCTCAACAAATGTTCGTAGAATTACTCTGCAATTATGGACCTTGGTCATGTAGTGTGATTTCTTTTCTTTTAACTTATTTATTTTTGAGAGAGAGAGAGAGAGAAAGTGTGAGTGGGGGAGGGGCAGAGAGAGAGGGAAAGAGAGAATCCCCAGGAGGCTCCGCATTGTCAGTGCAGAACGCGATGTGGGTCTCAAACCCATGAACCGTAAGATCATGACCTGAGCCGAAGTCAGACGCTTAACCGACTGAGCCTCCCAGGCACCCCTGTAGTGTAATTTCTAAGTGCTGCAAGATTTACAGAAATCTTGGTGCCGTTTCAAACTAATCTTCACTTCTGAAATCATCCGTCAAAACTTCAATTGCAGAGAAATTTTGGAGGTGCTGCCGAAGAGGCATTGAGGGAACAGAGGACTATTTGCTGACATTCACTGAGCATTTATTGCCTGCTAGTTATCTTTCACGCATGATCTGACTTAATGCTCATATCAACCCTTTGATGGGGATATAATTATTAGCCCCCATTTATGACTGAAGGAACCAAGGCTCATCGAGATGAATGCATGTTGCTCAAGCTCAGTCAACAGCAAGAGGTGATGCTGGGCTATGAACCCAAGAGCTGGACTTTGGAGCTGGTGCTCTCCGCTTCCCCAAGCCCTGGCTACCCTCGGGAAATTTCACGAGATGCAACAAATAAAATGCAAATACATGAAAGTTCCTGCTTATCTGTTGACATAACTGTCTCGTGGCTGGGTCTGCGGGTTTGTACGGGATAGAGACCACATCTCCCTCATCCCTGTGTCCTTCACACCCAGCATTGTGCCTCGCATACAGGAGGTGCTAAGCAAATGTTAGAGGACTATGTGAATGAATCCTTTACACTCTAAGGTGAAAGAAATTAAGTCAGACCAAGTGAGGGCTGCTCCTGATGGCTCATGGCCAGCATGTCTGTCCAGTAAAGGCTCTGAGTGGGTCTGCATTGCTGGACCCCTACAAGATGCTGCCCTGTCTCGCCATGGCCAGGAGGCTTTCCCCTAAGACACAGGTCAGCACTTAGTTCCTCCACGAACACTTCCCTGCTTGACCCCACCTTATCTTTTCAAACCCCTTCACTCTGCAGAAGAGAAGTCTGAGATTCCAAGGTACCTAATAACTGGATGGAGGTCAAGCAGATGAGGGTAGACTTGAACCCAGAACGTCTCACTGTCTTCCTCTGTTCCTCGGCCCCCGGGCATCCTGGGCGCGGTTTCATGGGAGCACACGCTGCTTGTTCACGCCTTCGTTCGCCAGTTCATTCATTCAGCACGAGCCCAAGACCGGACAAGCCAGAGGCCTGAGAGATGGGAAAGATGGAACACTTAAGGCCTTTCTGTCGATGCTCAACTGGAGTGTCAGGAAAACACTTGGCCTGTTCTTCCCCAAAGATATCCGTGCATCAGGCTTTCGAGCTAATCCAGCACCCAGTGGTTTATGTCCTGGTATTACTTTCGAGAACTGGAGTGACTTTGGGCTCTTAACAAAGAGCCCTTGGGAGTCTTCAGAGAAAGCAGACCATCCCTATGTTATCAGGGCATTTGGGTTTTCGGCGTTGGTCTGATTGTCGCATATGCAAGACTCAGCCCAATTTTCCAGGCAGGATGCCTCCCCACACCTGAACACTGCATCGGACAGATCCATAGACTTTTCAGGGGTGCTGCCCTAGGGCTCTAAAACTGGATCAGTCCCTTGTTTGGGACCTCACTGTAGCTCGTGCATACGCATTCTTGGACTTAAACACATTGCAACGTAGCAGCGTCCTTGCCTGGTCTGCCTACAGCTCTCATCCCACTGGACCCTTGAGTGTGAATTCTCTAGGGTGAGGCGGTGATTTTAATAATCTCTATAACCCAAGCACATAGCACAGTGCCAGCATAACAGATGCTCAATAAATGGTCCATAAATTAAATTACGATTATACAGCAACCAGAGCCAAGGCAGTAGAATGTGCCTTCCTTTGCATGTGAAGAGGCACGGATTTACTGAATCTGGCACCATGTAGGGTACCAGGCTTTAACATGAACAGGAGCCACACAGCCCCTGCCCTTGCAGACCTTACAGTCTAGTGGGGGCGTCGCACAAGCGAGCGGACAAATATACAGCACGCAGCAGGGGCATTTAGCCCAACTGGAAACATGGAGTGAAGCATTTATTCTACCTCGAGGAGCTATTGTGCCTTTGTTTTTTACTAGTCATGGGGCAGATCGCCTCCATTCATCCACTCTCCCCTTTGGTCCCCACCCCTCGGTCTCCACCCTGGTCAGTAGCATCCAATTGCAGGCAGACCACCTAAGGGTGGAAAAGAAACCAGGGAATGTAGTTCTTCCTCACCAGAATAAAACCAACCCAATGAATGCCCAGCGTAGGACTTAACACCCAGGAATGTTTGTTTGTAGAATTAATCTGGGGTCAACCCCACCAGCGTGGCTGGGACAATGCAAAGGGCTGGCGGTCAGTCCATGCCTATACTGATGTCTAAGGATGTGCAGTTGGTGTTTTTTGCAGACAGCTGGTGGGAAGGTCAAGCGGGGGCGTGGGGGACCAACCTGCGTTTTTAATTGACAAGCTGAGTGCGGAGCTCAAAGCTATGTGGGGTCAGAAGAAAGCAGCACCCACCTGGCCATGCTCTTCCCTTATCCGCAGGAGGCACCTTGCTCTTAAAGATGCCCTATTGGCTCACAGAGGCCCTGTCCATGCCACAGCAAGGCAGCTGGTAGGCTAGGCGATGGGGTACAAGGGAAGAGCATAAAGCAAAGAAATGGCACCTTCCCAAGTTTGAGGGCTTGGCAGGAGGCCTAGGTGGGGCACCCATGCCAAATGGACTGAACTGCAGTGTCCCAAACTGAAAGCATGTGTGCCTGGGGGTGGGGGTCTCCTCACAGGTCCGTCTTATCACCCCCACATAAAACTAAAAAGAACTCCTCTGGCCCGGGACAAACCTGAACCCGACCCCTCCCACCCCGCCCGCACCCCTTCAAGCCTCTGGCCACCTTCTCCTTTTTTAGAAAGAACCCCCCCAGGAAGCGGTCCACGTGCTGCTGGCGTGAACCCCAGCGCAGCCGACTAAATCACCCCCGGCATCCTCATTTCAAAGTGGAGCCGGAGGAGTGCCGGTGAATCCTGGGTGCCACACATATCACTCCCAAGCTCTGATCTATGGATTGTTTTGATTTCCTCCTTTGAACTCTTCCCATCCCGCTCCAGCGGCAGACAGAGATACTGAATTAAGCGACAGACAAGTTGGAGACAATGAACGCCGGGGGCCCCCCTCCCTCCCCCTGCTCCCCTCCCTCTCCTCTCCGAAATTTGCAGACATCTGCTAGCTGGAACCCAGCGCTGGAGTCATAAAGAAGAGCTGGCAGGAGGGTGATGTACAGCCCGGGCCCTCCCGAGTGGCTGGCGTTAACCTCCAGCGGAGAGAGGCTCACCCCTTTTACGACGGAGCTCTTTGTTTTACACCACTCGGCAGAGGTGCCTTGGCCGTGCTGAAGATTTAACCAAATTATAATGAATGATCCTGAGCAGCGCTGTGCCCCTAATTAGAACAAGTCGCACAGACATATTGTCTCCCTGATTTCCTCTGTTCCATTTCTCGGACTCTCTTTCTCTGCTCAGGACACATGGGCCCCATTAAACATTCTAGTATTTAATGTGGTTCCCTTAAATTACTTCTCAAGTTTTCGAGTTCCATTTAGAATTGGATTTTACTCCTTGGACTGTGTTTTTGATTTGGGGCTTTGTACATTTCCTAACCGCTCTTTTTCTCCACCTAGTGGAGACGGTGAACACCAGTTAGCAGCATGAGAGGCTAGAAGGCAGACAGCACAGCCAAAGGTGGTTGCCCACCCAGGACCCTCAATTCCCCAGAGGCCTCGTCTGCGCTTCTCTTAGAGGAGAGAGAACTGAACACAAGCGTCACCTGGCAGTGTCCGTTTTCATCACCCTCAACCCAATCCTAGCCCCCGTCACGGTAAAAGGGGGTGAGGACCTTCGGGGCATATCACATTTATACTGAAATAAAGAAGATAAACACCTTCCTGGGTCCATTCTGGGGGTCGATATAGAAAGAGCTCATGTTTGGATTCCCCTAGGATGATCACGGGGCCTCAATTTCTGCAAATTCCCATTCTGCAGGAAAGGACTCGCCTCCCTTACTGGAAGCAGCAGAGAAGACCCACACTTTTTCTGGAGGCCAGCAACAAGGACAGAAATCGAAAGCATACCTCGGGCAGTTCCGTGAGCAGAAATTCCATCTTCCCTGAGCTTTTGTACGTGTAAATTTTACCCTGGGTGTCTGGATATAGAAGCACTGGATATACACAGCCGCACCCAAGAAAGGGATCTATAGGGAGAGCGCTCAAAGGGTTCCAGGGGAAGATACCATCGACCGCGGGCTGGTTGGGTGTGTGTGAAGGCAGGTTCCACGCCCTACATGTGTTCTCAAGCAGCAAGTTGGAGTTCTTTGAATTAGGAATATTCTGCATGAAACGTCTGAATTGGAAGCGCTTTTGAGGTCCTCTGCCCTTCCCCCACCCCTGTCACCCGATGCCAGAAAGCCTTCTAATGCATGCCAGCCAGTGTTCACACGGTCTCTGGTGACCAGAACACCTTGACTTCCCCGGGCAGCCCGGGGCGTCCGAGAGTTGCTCCAAAGCGTGTCATAGAATCAGGAATCCATCTGTGCGTCTTCAGGAAAGGCACTCAACCTCTCTATTATCTTACTCATTCAACAAATATTTACCAGGGAATGTTCTAGGCACTGGAGATAGGTCAGTATACAGTTTCTTGATCATTTCAAACAATTAACTTATCTGTGGCATGGAAACAATAGCTCACTTCACAAATGAGCTCATGTTTTTGAAACTTGTGTTATACAATGGTCATTATTTCTCTTGATTATAATCATCAGGAAAGGTTTCTTTATCTGAATGTAAACTGGCTTCCCCATATCTTCCACTCTTCAGTTTTAGTCCCACCTCAGAGAATGGACCAAATTCTTCCTCAGTGACATGTACACTCTAATTTGTCAATGCCCTTCTCAAAATCTCATACCCAAGAGTGAACATGATACCCCAGGCGTCTCCTGGCCAAGAATGTGATGAGACCACTCCTTCCCAAGAGTTCTATTCATTCTTGTACCTCACGTTGTGCTGGATTGTTAGCAATCACATCACACTGCTGGCTTATTCTGAGCTGGTGGTCATTTAAAAGCCTCAGATATTTTTCCCATGACTTCCTGCCAAGCCAATCTCCACCGCTCTATGTTTTTGCCATTTGTTTTTTGCACGTAAATGCCAGACTTTACATTTAGGCCTGTTTGATTGTGTCTTATTGATTTTGACCCAGCATTCCAACCTGTCAGGATCACTCTGGGTCCTCATTCTGTCACCTCTGGTATTAACACTCCCTTCCGGATTTGTGATGTCTACACCTTTGATCTGTATGCCTCCTGAGTTTTCATCTAGTGATAAATCAGACAGGATCAAGGACAGAGCCCTTGGCACCTAACAAGGCACCTCTCCGGAGGTTGACATCCATTGTCATGAGCTGCACAGGGCCCCTCCAGGAGTGAGGACATGAAGCACGGAGCAGGACTCTACACGCGACCGCCCACCCATGGGACCGCCTTGCTGTTCCTCTGCCTCCCCACCTGCTTCCACCTTCTCATGCCTCTCTCCTGAAACCTGCTTCTTTGTATGCATGTCCCTCCTCTAGGCCTCCCTGATGATGCTTCTTTTCATTTCTGCCCCATCCACTATCCACCCGATCCCCTCAAGTTCACCCAGGATCCCTGGGCAACAGGCCCAGGCTTTGCCAGCCCTTCTCCTGCCCTTCCCATGCCCTTCCCAGGGCTCTTGCACCCAGAGTGGCAGACTTTAGCTCCCGGACAAGCTCAGGCCAACATGTGACTTCTCTCCCTGCAACCCCGACTGAATTTAGCACATGGGCCGTGACATCCATCCAATACTCAACACTCTTTGGATTCAGCTGTTGAGCCAGCTGCAAATACATCAAACCACGACTCCCATCCAACCCACATTTCACCATCTTAGCCACAAGGAAACCATGAGAGGAACTGCTAACCCTAAGCTGAAATCAAGACCTGCAATGTTTATGGCATACACCTGATTCACAAACATAGTAACCTTATCAGAAGAGGAAATGAGGTTAGTTTGGAATAACTTGTTCTCAGTGAAGTCATTTTGCTCCCAACTGACCACCGCATTCCTTCCTAAATGCTCACCCACCATCTGCTTCTCAATCCACCCCGCTTCCCTGTTGTCAAGGATCTACCTCAAACTCACTTGTCTAGAGTTTCCAGAAACAATCTTTTTTTCCTCCTTTATAAAAATCAAGACAACCTCTGCCCAGTTCCTGATCCTGGCACCACCTTCTATTCTCCACAATTCCTTAAAACTTACTGACAGTACCCCCTCCCCATCCCACCGGAAAGTTCTTTCCACACCTCGGGATGTGAGTCACTGGGTCAGATACTTAGACCCATTTGAATCAGCTCCTTGCCCCCTTCCTATCTAATCTCCTCATCTTTCTTGAGCTCTGAGCCAGTCAGGACACCTTGGGCTGCAAGAACAGAAAACCCAGGTTTCACTGGCTTAATCCATAAGGACAATTCGATTATCTCATAAAATGAGAAGTGCTAGGTAGAGGGCCCTCAGGATTGGTTGCTTCAGTAGTTCGATTACATCTTCAAGGATACCTCTCTAACCTTCTAACCTCTAACCATCCTCAGGGTGTCCATTTAATTCCCTCATGGTCACAAGGTGGCTTTCGCATCTCCAACAATCCCGTGCAAACACAACAATGGCCAGCAGTGAAAGAAGGACTGTTAATTCCATTTCTCTCTTCTTAGAAGCAAGGTCACATTTTCAGAAACCCTTACAGAGCAGTCCTCACATCTTATTGGTCAGAATTAAGTCTCGGGTGCCTGGGTGGCTCAGTCGGTTAAGCATCCTACTCTTGGTTTCAGCTCAGGTCATGATCTCACAGGTCTTGGGTTCAAGACCCTTTGGTCCTTCTGGTGGCACATAGCCTGCTTAGGATTCTCTCTCTCTTTCTCTCTCTCTGCCTCTCTCTCTCTCTCTCTCCCTCTTTGCCTCTCTAAATAAATAAATAAATAAATAAATAAATAAACATTTTTAAAAAATCATCCATCTGCCAACAAAGAGGGAGGAAGTGACCCTTGAACCGATTATACTGTCTCTCCATGGGCTTCAAATCTCTATACATTGTTCTGTCCCTTCTGGTTTGACATCCTTGACAAAAAATTATACTTTTAACTTCCATTATACTTTTTCTTTTTATATAACCTGATGTCCTTTTGCTCAAACAATGGGTCTACACTGGCACAGTTTTTCTTTTACAAACAGAGCTCCCTCCTTAAATCTGAGCTTTTTCTGAGCTTTAGTCTCACTGTCACTCTTCCTACAGACACATTCTACTCCTTGGCGCTTGTCCTCAGGGTCCTCCTGGCTACATGCCTTTTTAAAGTCAGAGCCCACCATAAAGCCACCTGCATGGCTCCAGTATGACTTTGGTCAGTTCCCCGCACCCCCCTGCCTTTTCTCCCCATTAGCATGTGATGGGGGTGCCTGGGTGGCTCAGCCGGTTGAGCATCTGACTTCAGCTCAGGTCATGATCTCGTGGTTTGTGAGTTCGAGCCCCGCATCGGATTCTTCTTTCTTTTTAATTTTTTTCAATGTTTGTTTATTTTTGAGAGACAGAGACAGAGCATGAGTGGAGGAGGGGCAGACAGAGAGGGAGACACAGATTCTGAGGCAGGCTCCAGGCTCCGAGCAGTCAGCACAGAGCCCAACACAGGGCTTGAACTCAAGAACTGGGAGATCATGACCTGAGCCAAAGTCAGACACTTAACTGAGCCACCCAGGTGCTGCATCATCAGTTCTGACTGTAGTGTTATAATAGCTTTTCTCGGAACAGTCTTCCTTTCTTAATGGTGTCACTGGCTACTGGTCTAGACTTCCCTATGGGCATTTAAAATGTGTTGTGATGGGGGCGCCTGGGCAGCTCAGTCAGTTGAGCATCCGACTTCAGCTTGGGTCATGATCTCGTGTTTTGTGAGTTTGAGCCCCACATCGGGCTCTGTGCTGACAGCTCCGAGCCTGGAGCCTGCTTCAGATTCTGTGTCTCCATCTCTCTCTCTGCCCCTCCCCACTCATGTTCTGTCTGTCTGTCTCTCTCTTTCTCAAAAAGAAACATTAAAAAAAAAATTAAAATGTATTGTGAGGGACATCACTATTGTTATCCCAGGGACCCTATTTCCTTTGTGGAACTGCTCCTTGCACACCATACGCAGCCCTACCTCCATTGCTGGGTGAAAAAGTGACCCAGGCTGGGGTCATAGTATGTGATCCTCCTCGCGATAGTGATTATTAGTCCAGACTCAGGCATGAGGCCCAGCAAGGCCAATAAGAGATCTTCCCTGGCTTAAAAAAGAGAAATTGAGGAAGATAAAAGGCCCTTTTCCATCTGGGTAGCTAAACTAGAAACATATAAATCTGAATTTATAGACAGCTGCCTCCCGCCTGGCCACAGAAGCCAAAAAAAAAAAAAAAAAAAAAAAAAAAGGAACTTAAGGATGAGGCAAGGATGAAAAAGTAGTCCTAATTGCCTTGTTTGAGATCCTGACTAGAGCCAGTAGCTTCCCAGGCACAAGGGTCAATTTATTCTCTTCCATTAATTGCCAGTGTAAGCACTCTAATATCTTTACCCTCCTAATGTCCGGGGTACATGTTTAACGGTGGCCAATGCCCTCCTCGCTCACTATCACAGCCTCCAAGATTACACAATCTCTCTCTCCCAAGGTTTCCATAATGTTCTTAAGACCAGCAAGTTCATCCCCCTGTGCACAAAATACAAAGGGACAGTTTTCTTCCTTATCTCCTTAGTCTTTCCAGAGATGATGCTCTTTGCTCTGCAAAGTGAAAAGGTTTTTGCCAAACACTGAACATTTAGGATAATAAGACCCCATCCCAAGCCAATGACTGGTAAGTAGGCACCCCTCATGAACTCTTTGCCTTGAGTCTGCGCTACAGAATCAGAATTTTGGGGTTTTTTTTTTTTAAGTCTATTTATTTAGAGAGAGGAAAGTGTACATGCATGTGCATGCAAGGGAAGGGCAGAGAAAGACAGAGAAAGAGAGAATCCCAAATAGGCTCCATGCTGTCAGTGCAGAGCCTGATGTGGGGCTCAATCCCACGAACTGTGAGATTATGACCTGAGCCGAAATCAAGAGTTGGACGCTGAACCGACTGAGCCACCAAGTGCCCTGAAAATCAGAATTAAAAAAAAAAAAAACAAAAAACAGAACAAAACAAAAAAAACACCTGTATCGGAGCACCTGGTTGGCTCAGCTGGCAGAGCGTGTGACTCTTGATCTCAGGGTCATGAGTTCAAGCTCCACATTGACTGTGAAGGCTACTTAAAACAAACAAAAACCACCTGTATCTTCTGTTAACCCAAGTGGTCACACGTCCAGAAGAGTACAGACTCTGCAGACTTCTCAGGTCTAGGTTCTCCCTCCATTTTCTATCTGGGTAGCCTTGGGCAATTTCCTTGACTTTTCTGATCATTGGTTTTTCCATCTCTAATAAGGAAAAATAGTAGCTTTTCCTTTTAAGATCATAGTGAAACTTAAAGCAGATATTGCATGCAAAACGCTTTGATGGTGCCTACCAATAGAAAAACACACACACACACAAATGCTAATGGAAATCATTATCATTTTTACTTTTTCATCGCCCAGATTTTCTACTCTGTCCACACTCAAGTTAATCCGTTCTCCCACTCCTTGCATATACTCAGCCACTCCTCCCTGCCTTTGTTAGAATTTCTATTTCTTTTAAGCCAGGAGCACACTTTCACAGCCAGACAAGGGCCATCCCACCAGGCAGTGTCCACTCTGAAATCTTATCTGCCTCTTCCCGTTATGTGTCAAATTTGCTTTGCTTCTCTACTCTGTGCGTTGGATCTAGGCTCCTAAGCATCTCTGTTCCCCTGTCTGCACCCCTGCTTACTCTTACCTCTGCCCGAAAGGCTGGCTCTGAGCTTTTGCTCATATCTTGTGCGTTTAGTTTATAGATCATCTTGCCTTCTTGTCTGCATTTTTCCCTTGCCATGTCACATTGACCCAAGTGTAAAGCCAAGTTTTTATCTTTGGTTTCTACAAGACAGCACTCACACAAGGCATTTATGAGTGCCGCAGAAACACAACTCCAAATGAACATGGAGCATTCCCTCCTTCAACCCGCCATGATGCTTTACCTCGTCTTCTCTTTACCTTCCACTCTCTTCCCGACTCTGTCCCACTTGCCACCAATTTTTGTTCTTTACTACAGAAGTTTTAGCTCATTCTTTTTTTTTTCTCCTCGACTCATGCTATAGGGGGTCCTACTTTCAATCACAAACTGCTTATCAGCGCAGAGCCCCAGGCAGGGCTCAAACTCACGAACCGAGAGCCGAAACCAAGAGTTGGACACTTAACCGACTGAAACACCCAGATGCCCTCCGAGTTGATTCTGATTGGCTAATTCTGGACACCATGGCTTCTGTACCCACAGGTACCAGAGTCCCTGTCAGAGACCCATCATGGATCTGTGTAGAACGTTTCCAGGGCAGTTTCTGCTTCTTTTTCATTCCTAGGTCACCTTAACACTATCCTGATTCTTGACTTTTTTAGTAAAGTCCAGTCTAAGCCTAGGCTATATGTGTTAGCTAGGGACTCAGAAACATCTCCAAGATGTTCTGGAGTCCCACCAAGAGTTTACTTATTTACATGAGAAGCTGAGGGGGACTCCTAAGAAACAACTCACCCTAAGAGAACAGAGAGTTGGGCAGAGGAGCAGAGCCTAAACAAATCCTCATGTTCAGAGGAAGGGTAGTTCTGACTAGCAAAAGCATCTGCCTCTTGGATGTGTCCCCAGGCCAGCCTCCCTCATAGTCTCATGCGTAGATCTCAGGAAAGGACAGATTGAGTAAAAATTTTTAAAAAAACTAATATTGCTGGAAATTGTGTACAAAATTGGGGCTTCTGTCACAAAGCCTAACAAAAGTTGATGTCCCTCCCCTTCTCATAGTGCAAAACATAGCAGTATTTTGCATGCCCAGAGAGATGATTCAACGGAGGTAATATGGCAGCCAGCTTCAAGATGGCTCCCAACGATCCTCACTTCCTGGTATTCACATTTGCGAGTAGTCCCTTCCCACACGGTATCAGAGTTGGTCTGTGCGACTAATAGAATATGGCAGAAGTATGGCATGCCCCTTCTAAGGCACTGCCGTTTCCTCTCTGCTCTCTCTCTGAATCCCCGAATCCAGGGGAAGCCAGCTGCCATGTTATGAGGACATTTTAGAAAATCTGTAGAGAAGTCCATGTGGTGAGGAACTGATGCCTCCAACCAACCTCTATGTGAATGAGCCATCTTGGAAGTGGTTCCTCTAATTCGGGGAGACCCCCAGACATCTCTCAAGGGGCCCTGGGCCAGACCCATCAAGCCAAACCATTTCCCGATCCCTGGCCCTTAGTAACTGGTGAGATAAAAATGTTGTTTTAAACGGTGAGGTTTTGGGGTAATTCTTTATGCAGCCAAAGATAACTAATACAGATTTTAGTACCAGAAGTGAGACGTTGCCATAATAAAAATGCAGGAGAGGCTTTAGAATCAAGCAGTAAGCAGAAGGTTGGGAGGATTCTGAGGTGAGTTTTAGTGAAAGCTTGAAGAACTTTGACAAAACTGTTTGCAGATGCCTGATGACCTGTGAGGAGGCTGCGGGCAAGGGCACACAGGAGCGTGAAGAAAGTCGTCCTGGAAGGTGGAGGAGCAGGGGGATCCTCGTGATACAGACATAGAAAGTTTAGCAACCCTGTCACCTGCGGTTATGTGAAAAGAAAATGTACCTAATGGACTGGACCTAGCTGAGGAGATTTCTAAGCCGTGTGTTAAGAGGCCCCCTGGTTTCTTCTTGTTGCTTATAATAAAATGTGGGAGCAGCCAAATAGGCTCAAAGAAAAGCCACTAAGCATTGAAAGAGGCAAGGCTTGATAGTCCAGAAATGCCTCAGCCCCTCAGATGGCAAACAATGCTAAAATTAAGAAATGTCTAGGGGTGCCTGGATGATTCAGTCGGTTAAGTGTCCGCCTTCGGCTCACGTCATGATCTCGAGGTTCATGAGTCAGAGCCCTGCGTCGGGCTCTGTGCTGACAGCTCGGAGCCTGGAGCCTGCTTCGGATCCTGTGTCTCCTCTTTCTCTCTCTGCCCCTCCCCTGCTCATGCTCTGTCTCTCTCTTTTTCAAAAATAAATAAAAATTTTAAACAAGAAAGAAATGTCTTCCCTACAACGATCAACTCCAGGGAACTGCAAGGAAAACATGAAGAAGAAGCCAAGGGAGTGGCAATAAAGCCCGCTGTAAAGAACTCAGAATCTCTAAGGTGGTAGCCAGAGGGCTGTTCCGTCCAGCAGAAATCCCCCTAAGAAGCATAAGCGTGTGCCTCGCAGATACTCTGAATTAAACAAAAGAGCTTCCAAAAAGCTTAAGGATGTTGCCTTGGCCGTTTCGGCAGAAACACGCGGCTTATCTCAAAGAAATTTCTGGGTATGGCCTTTGTCTAATGGAGTGAACCCAATATTGTTCACAGGAGTTTCAAAAATGTTCAATATTGTTCACAGTTCACAGGAGTGTTTTTAAAAATTATATTTGTAAAAATACAGCCAGCTTGGACTGAAAGGGACAGAAACACTGCAAAGTGAAACTGACCTGTGAACCTCTCCCCGCACCCCCCCACCACCCCAGCTTCTGGCAGGAAACAGGCTGAGAAAACTACACAGCTGCAAACAAGACTACCTTTCATGGAAAAGGAAGGATGACTCAGAGGAAGAGCCAAGACCCCAGAGGGAAGGGCAAAGAGCCATGGAGAAGTATTCCCAGTCAGAAGGAAGACCGAGTCTTAGTCAAAGAACTTCCAACATTTGTCCAGCGGTACTGCAGACTTTCCATGGACCGGTGAGTCCTTTGTGCCTCCCACTGCCCCCCAGTTTGGGACAGAAGTGTCTAGAGTGGCTATCCGTTGCTTGTCCCATCATTATATGCTGAGTGTGTGTATTCACGGGTCTTTATATTTGAGAGGAATTACACTTAGGGAGCTGAATTAAAGGAATTGCACCCAAGGATCCTCATCAGCTCCAAGTTTAGATGACACAATTCTGGAATTCAAACTGATGCTCTAAATGATATACCTCAGGGGCCTGGGGCAGGAGTGAGTATATTTTGCATGTGGGAAGAATATAAATAGTTGGCGGCCAGAGGGTGAACTGTGCCATTTTTCAAATGTCCACAGGTTCTTTTATACTCTTCCCCCTCGAGAGGTGGGAACTCACGTCCCTCCCATTGACTGTAAGCTGGACTTACACTTAGTGACACAACTTTGAGGAACAGAAGAAAGCAGTAGAAGGGATGGTAAACAATTTTGAATACTAGGTCATGAAAGGCACCTGCTTGCTCATCCCCCTTTAGATCCTTCACCTTGAGAAAAGCCAGACCAGATGTCATGGACACTCAGGAAACCTGTCCAGATGCCCACACGATAGATGGCCTCCTGCCAACACCCGCGTGAACGGGCCATTTCGGCAGTGATACCCCAGCCCCAGTCCATCCCTCAGACAATCCTTCAGATTCTCCCGGAGCCAGAATCACCCAGCTACGTCACTCCTGAATTCCTCACCCAAGGAGACTGTGAGATAATAAGTAAGAAGGACAGTCCCTTACCTCTCCCCCTGCGGATCCACACTGGACACATAGTATGCGATAGAAATAAATCTTCATTATTTCAAACCACCGATATTTAGGGGTGCAGCGTAACCTAGCAATGGCAAACTGAAACACTAGGCTTTACCTCGTGTTAAAGTACAAATAAAGCCCATATCCAGAAAACTACCACAAAGTATTTCTATTTCATAGGTATCTCAGGAAGGTAATAATAATAATAATATTTAGCTCCCTGCTGGACCCTTTCACCACATCTTGAATCTCCTATGTTCGTGGAAAAAAGTCCATTTGATGAAAGACCTATTCGTTCCCTAGTTGAGTGCTTCTCCAACTTTAATGGGCATAAGATTCACTGGAGAATTTGATATTATACGTTACCACGTTACACTCCCCAGAGAATCAGCTTCAGGAGGTCAGGAGGAGAGAGGTTTAGAAATCTGCGGTTTTGGGGCACCTGGGTGGCTCAGTCGGTCGAGTGTCTGACTCTTGATTGCAGCTCAGGTCATGAGCCCATGATCACGAGATGTAGCCCCGCTTCAAGTTCGTCGCTGGACGTGAAGCCTGCTTAGGGATCTCTCTCTCTCTCTCTCCCTCTGCCCTTCCCCTGCTCATGCTTGCTTGCTTTCTCTCTTTAGAAAGAAAGAAAGAAAGAAAGAAAGAAGAAAGAGAGAAAAGAAAGAAAGAAAGAAAGAAAGAAAGAAAGAAAGAAAGAATAAAGAGAGAAAAGAAGAAAGAAAGAAAGAAAGAGGAAGGGAGGGAGGGAGGAAGGAAGGAAAGAAAAGAGGGAGGGAGGAAGGAAGGAGAAATCAAACCTGTTTTAATAAGAGCTCCAGTAGACTCTGAGGCACTTGGTCTCAGACCACACTTTGAAAAGTTCTCGGCAATTACATGGTGAACAGCCTGAAGAGACACATTGGCTACCAGTGGGGAAAGTGGCGGCAACATCCGCAGCAGTTAAGCGCGCTGTTCTGGCGAGCCTGTTGCACGTTGCTGGACGCGTTGCAAGTGCTCTAACTGCTAGTTCTAGCGGCCACTCTAACGCTGCTGCTGTAGTTCTTACACCCAGATTGCACCTCATGGACTCTCTCTGTGTTTCCAAGTTTCCAAACTACATGAAACAAGCAGCATATAAAATGTTCTGCTCCCGATTCCAGGAGCATCTGTGCCATTTCTACATCAAATGCCATCACAAATACATACTGTAGCAAATTAGGGATAGAAGGGATCCTGAAAGCCATTTAGTCCAGTAACACCCCCCCCCAGATTGTTCTTAAGAAAGATTAAGAGATGTGAGAACCACCGCCACCCCCCGCCCCCCGCCCCCCTGCCCTTCTAGCAAGTGGCCATGCCAGGCCTTGAACCCTGTTCTCTCAATTCCCAGCCTTTGGCCCTTTCCTTCCTTAGCAGTAGAGTCCTCACTCTCCTTGGTGTTTGCTCACACATCTGAGAACACCAGGCATTGAGAAAGGCATCGCTTTAATTAACACAGAGGAGGCATGGGCTGGGAAGGTGGGGGGATGAGGAGGGAGTTCCAAGCCATTGCCTATGCCAGGCTCCAAGTTCCAGATGCTGTTTGTCATCAGGGATCATCCACATGACTTCTGTCACCGCAAGATTGGCTGGAGACCATACCCTGCCTGGCTAACATTTTAGGGGCTGGGAGAGGGGTGGAAGCTTCCTGGAGAGAGACAGTTCTGTGCCTAGATCCACTGGGCATTCATGGAGAAACTGACATGAAAGGCAGGATCGTGTCATGGGAAACTCACCCAGTGGTGATTCAGTTCAGGCTTTAGTTCTGCTACTCACTTGCTGTGTGATCTCGAGCCTTTTCCTTAACCTCTCTGGGCCTCAGTTCCATCAGTTGTACTAAAAACAATACATTTGCTATTCTACCTGGTCAACATTAGAAGAAGCCTCAGAAAGAGTCTACTGTAACCCCCTAATTTGACAGACAGGAACTCACTAATTTATTTGCATGAAATCCTAGACACGTGTGAGAAAATGGTGATAATAGCTTGTACATCCTGGTGTCTAAGAATCAAGTTACATGAAGTTAGCCAACCACATACTGCTTCCTAAGAGTCCAGAGGCTGGGGACGTTTTAGTAGCATCCATCTTGGGGTCAACTGGATTCTTGAAGAGGGAAAATGCTCTCAACTCCTTTGTCAAAAGAGTTACAGCAACAGATGTCCTGGAGGGAGACACCCAGAACACAGAATGGGAGCGCGCCCATGCAGAACAGAGGCCTGAGTCCCCGGGGAGTTCTGACACCCAGGCCTGCACACTGAGCTCCAGGGAGAGGCCAGGAGGAAGGCCGTGTCCCGGGGCTGGAGCACGTGCTGGGAGGAAAGGCAGATTAGGGGGCTCTGGAGATCCATCCCAAACGCCCGGAACCCATTGCTGGAGCAGAGCACCGGGGCTCCAGAGACATACTGAGCCGGAGATGGTGGGGGCGGGGTGGGGGCTTTGTTTTATTTTTGGATTTTGCCGAATCCAAAGAATTTGGGAAATTGTGGGAACCGTCGTGTTAAACGCAGCCTCTGCCAGGTTGGCGCAGGCCTGTTTCTAAGTAATTCAATCTGAGGCAGGGAGGAGCTGTAAGTGTGCACGCACGCACACACTCGCGCGCTCACGCACGCCCCGCCTGCAGGGGCCAGCAGCGGCAGGAGGCCCGATCTTCCCGTGTTGATTCCTGAGAGAGTGGCCAAGGCACATGGGCTCGTGGCCAAGATTCATTCATCCATTCACTCCGGCATTTACTGAGCGCCTACAATGCGTCAGGCACGTGGTAAGCTCCGGGATGCGCCCGGGAGCCCAGAGAGGGGGCCCCTCCCTTCACCAGTCCTCACATTCCAGGGCTCCGGGGCGATAGGACTGCAGCTTCTTCCCCCCACCCTCTCTGCCCCGGCCTAAGCAAGTGGAGAAGGGGGTGGGGTGAGGCAGAGACTGTTAGGGAAGAAGAGTAAGGGGCAAGGAGACAGGGACAGACACTGCCAGCGGCTTACCCAACCGCCACGCTTACTTTCCACTTTTGTTCTTGTTCAGGAAGTTGTCAGGGTTCCCTTGATCTTGGGGAGGGGAAGACCTTCCCCAGTCCCAGGGGATACATCATTACAGGTGGAAACCAGCCAAGGTCAGCTCATTCCCCTGGGCCACAGAAGGGCCTGAGGGTACAGACATGTGACCCAATTCTGGCTTAGTAGCTGCAAGAACTCTCCTGGGGAGGACTTGCTTTCCCAAAGAAAAAAAAAAAACAGAGCCCCCTCCCCCTTCTTACCAGCACGTGAATAAATGTGCCTGGAGGCGGTGTAGACACTTTGAAAACCATAAGGCAACGCGTCCAGAAGCTAAGATGGCAGGACTGAGAGAAGAGGCCAGCAGTTGCCAGCATGAGCCACCCCCCCCACCCCCCTCCACCCCCCACCCTCCCCCCCCCTCCCCCTGAGCTGGGCCACTGACCTCTGGACACTCACTGGGCCAGACTGAAAAATACCAAAAAACCCTATTTGGTGAAGTTGGGGTTTTCTGTTGTTTTTTGGTTTTGTTGGTTTTATTTATTTACTTGTTTGTTTATTTAGTTAGCTTATTTTGAGAGAAAGAGAGAAAGCAGTGTGGGAGGGGCAGAGAGAGAGGGAAAGAGAGAGAATCCCAAGCAGTCTCCACACCGCCAGCGTGGAGGCCGATGCCGGCCCCAGCCCACCAACCGTGGGGTCATGACCTGAGCCCAAGTCAGACGCCTAACCGACTGAATCATCCAGGCGCCCCGTGAAGTTGCGTTTTTTTTTTTAATTGGGTTTCCTGTTGCTAGCAGCTCAGGCCGTTCCAAAATGGTCTGAGAGGCCATGTTACTAATATCATCGTGAGAAAGCCAGGCTGTGGAGGGGAGGTGGATCCCAGTCTCAGGAACGGCCACTGGAAAGAGCCAGGAAGAAGAGCTCTTTTTTAAATAAGATCTCTGGGGCATCTGGGTGGCTCAGTTGGTTGAGCATCAGACTTCAGCTCAGGTCATGATCTCACGGTCTGTGAGTTCGAGCCCCATGTCGGGCTCTGTGCTCAGCTCAGAGCCTGGAGCCTGCTTCGGATTCTGTGTTTCTCCCTCTCTCTGCCCCTCCCCCACTCGTGCTCTGTCTCTCTTGCTCTCAAAAATAAACATTAAAAAAATTTTTCAAGTAAGATCTCCCGGGCAACCTGTGTGCATGGTGGATGACTACCTCTCCTCCCCAGGGGCTCGAACACCAAAACTCCCTTCTGAAGAGGGCTTTCTGGATCATCCCAACCCCAATTTCTTGATCTTCAACGTAAGTTGGTATTCTCGTGGCACTAAAGGAACCAGTAAAGACTTTCAAATCCGGTGTCTGTGTGTGTGTGTGTGTGTGTGAGAGAGAGAGAGAGAGAGCGAGCGAAAGAGAGGAAGAGAGAGACAGAGAAACAAAGTTCCTATGTTAAAGTTGCTGTCCCTTTATGTCTGGTAAGAGGGACATTCCTCTGCCTAAGCTTGAATCTGGCTACTCCCTAACTGTGTGCCATTAAGCTACATAACCAGCGTATGCCTCACTTTTCTCATCTGTAAAGTGGGATTATTAAGATAGCCTCTACTTCATAGGGCCATTTTGAGTATTTAAATCAATTCATTTAAAACTCTTAGAATAAGCACCAAGCACATGGTAAATTCCTCAAGAAATATTAGCTAATATTTTAATACTGTGACTGATTCTGAAATGCATGTGATTCCACATTTTTAACATCTCTGTTACATCTGCATGAAATCACGATGTGTCTTTCAGAGGATGGTGTGTCATAAGTGATTGGAAGCATTTTTTCTTTCTCGATGATACACTGACTAATCTTTCTTTTACAATCTGCAACACCTCAGATGCAATTAAATGTGAAATTATCATTGTTTTTGGAGCAGATCTCCTTGTTCTAAAAAGGACGGCTTGCACAGTCCCACTGGCATAAAGATATGTAAAGCAAGCAGGCACTTCATTGTCACAGAGGTGGGAGTTTTGGAGGCTTGTCCCAGGCCACCCGCCCAATATCCTTTGTGCAACTCAAGTATTCTGGTGAAGGGATGGGCAGATCTACGCAGGGGACAAGCAGATCCAGATGGAGATTGGTGGGGCTTTTTGGACTCAAAGTTATGCAAACCTCTGAAGCACTGAGATGGTACTATGAGGTCATCTAAACAGAAAAGACATGGAGGGCCGACCAAGAAGGAGTTCTCCAATGGGACAGCAGGGTCGTGACCACAGCGAGAGTGAGAGCTGACCCTGACAAGGGAAGACAAGTTTCTCCAGCCCCTCATTTGGCCCAGGTGGATTTAGGGAGGCCCGGGCCTTCGCCACCTCCGGGAGGTGCACCTGCACCCCAGAGATCCCCAGTGGGGCTGGGGCTGCTGCAAGTAAGCATTTCGGGAATCCCAGCTTATTGTGGGAAGGTAGACACAGGAAAGAGAGAAGGCCATCCCTCCAATGGAGACGCAGGGGCTACAGTCAGTTTCGATTCAAATAACAATAGAAGCAGGGCCTTCCTTTTGGCTCAAGCAGTGACGCAAATCCTAGGAGCAAAATTATTAGTAATTATATATGACATGATTACTAGCAGCAGCCAACAGGCATCAAGTGCCTACTACATGGGAAGCGCTGGACTGTGCACCATGGATACATGCTTACACAGCTGGGAGGTGGCAGCAATGACTCATTTGACAGGCAAGGGAATGAGACTAGAGAGGTCAGTTAACTTTTCTACAGTCACAGAGCTGGCACGCAGCAGAGTTCAGGTTCAAAGTCAACTTGTCTGACTCCAGAGCCTGGGTTAACCACCATTCATGGTAGAAGTGGAGTTGTTTCTTCTTTTTTTTTTTTTTTTCTAATTTTTTTTTTCAACGTTTTTTATTTATTTTTGGGACAGAGAGAGACAGAGCATGAACGGGGGAGGGGCAGAGAGAGAGGGAGACACAGAATCGGAAACAGGCTCCAGGCTCCGAGCCATCAGCCCAGAGCCTGACGCGGGGCTCGAACTCACAGACCGCGAGATCGTGACCTGGCTGAAGTCGGACGCTTAACCAACTGCGCCACCCAGGCGCCCCTGGAGTTGTTTCTTCTAATGGCAGTGTTTCAGTTGGTTCCTAACTGCAAGGTCTGGATGGGCGTGCCTTCTCTCTCTGCCAGCAGGAACCCCATCACTGCTCTTTAGCTCAGTACACCTGATCAAGGGCTCACCTGGACCGTGGGATCTGCCTCCGTGGCCCCTCCCAGATGGTCCCCCCTCACAGCTTTTTCGTCAGCTCAGACTGCTTCACTGTTCTTGGACACCATAGTATTTCCTCCTAGTTGGGGAGGATGGGAAGTCCAAGACCAAGGTATCCACAGGGTTATTTCTGGTGAGGACTCTCTTCCTGGTTTGCAGAGGCTGCCTTTTTATTGTTTTCTCACATGATAATGAGGGAGGGAGAGAGAGGAGAGAGAGAGAGAAAGCTTTCTCTACTTACAAGGTCAGATTACGTACACTATCTTATTAACCTTCACAATAGTCCAGTACAATGGACGTGATTATCCCCTAGTATAGATGAGGAAACTGAGCCTCAGAGATAAGGTACCTGACTCAAGCTCACAGAGTTAGATGGTGGGCGGAGCCAGAGTTTAAACCCAAGCTTGGACCCAAGTCCATGCTTCTTAGGGTTCATTATGCTCTGTTGGCACCCTGGTGGGGCCCAGGTGGCAGTGCCTCCATGATGATGAACCAAGGTTTAGAGCCAAATCAAGGTCCTGGACTCAGGAGCAGCCCTGAGGACCAAGAGGCTGTCAGGAGGGACAGAATGCAGAAAGGAAAGAGAGAAAGGGGACAAATCTTGATGACTTTCCACCATTGTCACTGTCCCACTTGGAGAGTTCCAGTTGTGTCCTTTTTACCTAGGGCGCCAGGGCCATTTTTCCCCCCTTTACCTTCAAGCTCTCCATCTACAGGTAGACTAGCCTTGCAGACAAGTACCGACCCTGCCTGCCCACCCTCCCCTTGGGCTGTGGAGGAAATGAACTTGTTGCTCCAGAGTCCTCACCCGGTGGAATCACCGTGCAGCCCGGAGGCACTGGGCTGAGGGTCAGGCTGATAACGCTGTTGTCTGGAGCCCCGAGCGAGGCAAAAAAAGAAGCCAGCCTACAGGAGAAAGGTGAAGGCGCTGGCCCTGGCCCAAGAATGACGGAGGCCCCTGGCTCCTGCTGCCCCGTCTCTGTTTCCCTGGCTGAGGAACAATAAGGAGGCGCTGTCAGGAAGTGACATTAAAACGCCATTCCCCTTATACCTCCTTCAGCCCCTGGCAAGAGGAGGTTCCCGGAGGGAATATTTTTAGTTTGACAAATGAAAGCCTGGGACCGAGGACAGGAGGGATTAAGGGAGCTCTTCTCTGACACTCCTGGAGACGGGGAGATGATGAGTCAGATACAGAGGGCTTAGGCACGACTTCTCAAGACATTCCTCAAGCATGAGCACAAGCCGGCAGCTTGAATTCCTCCTGCCGGCAGCCAGCCTGCACTCGGGGAGGAGGGGCCGCCGGGGAGCAGAGCCTCTCCTCCCGCTTCCCTTCCCCAGGCACATTGTTGGACAGCAGCTTCGGAGATCAAAGCCTCCGCCTGTGCTGCTTTCCGGAATCGGGAGTCAGGAGACCTGGATTCGAATCCAGGCTTCCCCACTGGCTGGCTATGATGGGGGGGTGGGGGGGGGGAATGTCCTCATTTCTCCTTCTATGCCTCAGTTTCCTCGTCTGCAAATCGGAAGTGTTGTAATGCCTCAGAATGATTATTATAAGGCAGGACCTTTGAAAACAAGCACTGAGAATGTATGGTGCTGGAGAAACCTGGTTTTCCTGTATTACTCCTAGCACCCCATATGCAGATGCAATCGAAACCTCCCATCGTCAAACAGACCAACCACTCATCAAGTGCTGTGCTTCCTAAGCCAACCTTGTGCTAACTCTCCCTTGTTTAACCTTCTTAACACTCCCAGGGGCAGAGCTCATCACCTGCATTTTATAGATAAGGAAACTGAGGCTCAGAAAGGTGGTGTGGCTTCCTAAGGTCACAGAGCTAACCAGTGGTAGATTGGCATTAGAATCTGACACTCCTGGACTCTGCAGCCCAAGTCCCAAATCCCTGCTCCAGTGACACCCTGGCTGGGCCTGTATCTGGCGGAAGAACATCTCTTATCAGAAGCCACAAGTGACGGTAAGATCAAGGCAGTGCTCCAGGCCAGGCGCCAATCAGGGAGCCAGAGGGGAGGAACAGGCTGCCAGCAGGAGGAGAAGGGCCAGAGGAGACAGAGACTGGAGTCCAGAGCTGGGGCTCAGACGCCAAGCACAGGTTGGAGGAGCAGAGCAGCCACCAGGCTAGAGCCCGGGCCCCTGGCATCTGTCCACAGTGGTCTCCAAAGCACTCGTGGTCATGCGCTGGGAGGTCAGGCACACTGAAAAGTCAGAATCTGCTCAGTTAGTTGGAAAAGGGAATGAGGCTGCCGATGGTCGGTAGAGAGGCGTGTTTCTCACTTTCCAAACAGCTGGCTTGGGTGGGTGCTCCCGGGACTCAGCGCCCAGTCACTAAGTGAATTCCACCCGAGGTATGTAGAGCCATGATGAGCAACCCACCGGCAGGCCCACGTTGCCCATGCACTTGAATTTCATTGGCCCACGATGGAATTTCAGGATGAATAGTAAAAGGCCATCATCGATGAGTGCTGCTTCTCAAAAATGCCAAGAGTGATCGATCATTCCATTGCTAAAATCAGCGTTTTTTCACTTATTAGCATCTTCTTTTTAAGTAGGTGATCTAAGTCCTGAGAATTCACTGTTTATCCTCTCATGGACTATAATAGGGCTATTTTTTAATGTTTTTTTTATTTTAGAGAGAGAGAGACAGAGCGTGAGCGGGGGAGGGGCAGAGAGAGAAGGAGACACAGAATCTGAAGCAGGCTCCAGGCTCCAAACTGTCAGCCCAGAGCCCCACGCAGAGAGGCCCAACCAACTGAGCCACCCACGCTCCCCTGAGAGCTATTTTCTTTAAAACAGAAAACACAAGGTGGCCCATAAGTTTGGTTATTTGTTTTTCTTTAATGTGCCCTCAGGAATCAAGGAAAGAGAGAATGAGGAAGGAACAACAGAGAGAGAGAGGCCACCGCTCACACTGCAAACTCACGGGAAGGATTCCGCACTGCCAGTGACACCAAGCCAAGGTTCAAGAGACTTCTAGCGGCACCTCTCTTGGCGCCCTGGCTGATACGCCAGGCAATCAACCATGTCTCCATTTTTGCATTAGCCACTGAAAATGCTCAGAACTGATTTTGCATCTTTCCTACGAGCCACAGGACCTTTGGCCAAGTCACTTAAACTCCATGAGCCTAAATCTCCGGGTGGGGTTAATTACCACCTGTCTCTTAGGGTAGCTGTGGAAATAAAATGAAAGATTATGATATAATTTATTAAGCATATATATTAATTATTGAGTACCTATTATGTGCCCGGCACATGCCTTATTTATTTATTTATTTATTTATTTAATATGTTTATAAATATTTTATATATACTTCATATATACTTATGTATTTATATCATTCCATATATATTTTTTATATTTATGTATTTTTATATATAACATATATATGTTTGTGTTTGAGAGTTGTTTGTGGGAAGGAGTTGTAATTCACCTCAATATCATGGAGCAGAGCAGGTAAAAAAATAATAATAATAACGAAATGAAGACTTAATTTACTCTTCCTGGACTCCACAACAACGCTGGTGTGTGTTTCAGGCAAACTTCTTTGGCTGCAAGATCATAAAATCTCTTAAACACTAGGATTGCAAGGGGTGGGTGTAGGAGAAGTGGGTGCTGGAAGGACGTCAGTGGGGACAGAGGGGTCTTATTGAGGTGCGAGGATGGGCTTCACAGGACTGGGGAGGAGAAACCATCCAGCAGTACATCCATCAGGACAAAGCCAGAGTACTTGCCAGAACTGTGGCTTTGTCCTCCTTAGAGAGCCCTGTCCAGCTCTCACAGGGGTGGGTAGTCCCATAGGCACAAGCTGTTCTCCAGCTCCCAGCTGGCCTGCCCTCTCCTTCCATTCTGTGTGCCTCTTCTCCTTCCAGTGGCCTCTGTGCACTTTGCCACCTTCTCTGTATGTCACAGGCTGACAGCTCCAACCTCCTGTCCCACCTGCCTCATTGTCTCACTATTTCCGAGGTCAGATTCCCCAAGGAGGAAATCTGAGCCAACTCCTCCACTTTCTCCAAGATGGACTCTGATTCCATCGATTTCCACCTCTGGTAGATCCCGTGGGGCTGAAGGCTTGGGATAGGGGACAGGGCACAAAATACATCAGCCACTTACTTGGCTTCCCCTTGAGCAGAGACATGGTTGTCA
This sequence comes from Panthera onca, assembly GCF_046562875.1. Taxonomy (NCBI): domain Eukaryota; kingdom Metazoa; phylum Chordata; class Mammalia; order Carnivora; family Felidae; genus Panthera; species Panthera onca. The sequence continues at coordinate 46,846,563 of NC_138352.1, read as the reverse complement.
TGTCATGTCCGGACACTCGGACACTTTCCAGTTAACTTCTTCCTGTGGCCTCAGACTATAATTACTCTTTTCCCACAGTTTCTAGAGTTAGGAAGGCTGGGATCTGAATCCCAGCCCTACCACAAACCAGCCGCTCTGTTTTGAATAAGGATCCTCTCAGACCCTTGGATTCTTGTTCTATAAAAGGTGATCCTAATAGTACCCACTTCATTGGGTTGTGATGCCACACGAATAGGATAATTAGGACGGAGCCTGAAACATAGTAAACCCTTAGCACCTGCAAGTTGTTCTTGCTACTGCTGCTATTACTATTCAGAGTTGGATGGAATTGGCTCATATCTCATTTCTTTCCCTCGAGAAAGCTTCTTTCCTCTCCTAGCCTCAATTTCTCCATCTATATCACAGGGCATCTAAGCCCTGCCTCACAGGGCTGATACAAGGAGTCAACATGTCAGAAATGTCGACATCTCAAGCAGTACTTGGTAGACACTAGATATTGTTCCCTTTCTCTCCCTCGTTCTTTAGGTGGGTGTTCCTTGAATGTTTTCCCAAGAAGCCAGGGTCCTCCCTATATCATACCTCTAGAAGCATCCCATAAAGGCTTAACCCTTAAGGTCTAGATCCAACCAGTGGCTAAAAACTCATCCCCAAGACTCCATAACACAATAGAGCAGACCAGAATCATGGAGGCCAACTGGTTTCATAATTTACAGATGGAGACACTGAGGCCCAAAGACAAGAGGTGATAGGCCCATGTGAAAGAGTGACCAACCCAGAAGGAAGACTCTGCCTTTCCTGTCCAGTGCTTATGCCACATTTCATTTGCCCTCAGTAGATATTTCTATGTGGGGTTCCCTTTTTTGCTAGTCATCAAGCATGTCTGTGCACCCAGAACCATCTCTGTGAAGGATTAAAGGCAAGAGCCTTGAGACAAGCTGGAAGGGGAAGAGACAACACCCTGGACCCCGCAGGAGGGTGGCAACAGCAGACCCACAGCATGGCCCCTGGCAGAGCGAGGCTCTGGCTTATTAGCCATAACAAGAGTGACTTGGGGGATGGGGGGGCAGGGGTTATTCGGGAAGGGAGCCTCCGAGCCATGACCTCATGAGAATGGCGGGCGTCTGGGGGCCTTGAAAGTGAAAGGGGATTAGGCCAGTGCTCTAGGGCTGGGCCATCCAACCCCAAGGGCCCAAAAGCAGACCACCTGCCCTGCCTGAGAAATGTTTGCCAAAGCACCAACATGAGAAATGAATTTTAAAGTTTGACATTATTGAAAACAATCAGCTCTGATTTCAAAGGCTGGCGAGCTTGCCTCTGCGTAGGCACCCGCCCAGGCCCGGCCCACCCCACCACGACAACTAAGCCATGACATCAGAGCCTGCCGCAGGGAGAAAGTCCGGTGAATTAACACTATCTACAGAGAAGGAGGATGGAGTTACAACCTCATGAATTGAGGGAGAGTTCGGGAATCCTTCCTGGCTTAGCTCACACTCCCGATTGCTTGTCAAAACGCACATGCCCAGAATTGCCAGATCATGACAGCAAATCTCTTGCCCCCTGAATCAGTGTGGGATCCCAAGCTCCAGAAATGAGGCCGATGGCTCCCAGGGGAAGACAGGTACATCCCCAGCCACCACCACCACCCTCTGTACCCCTATGTCTGTCTCTGTGTCTCCCACTACCCTGCTATTCCGGTTGAGGCTGTATCACCTCTGAATTGTATTAAGACATTGGTGCAGGGGCGCCTGGGTGGCCCAGTCAGTTAAGCATCTGACTTTGGCTCAGGTCATGATCTCACAGTCTGTGAGTTTGAGGTCCGTGAGTTCAAGCCCTGCATCGGGCTCTGTGCTGACAACTCAGAGCTTGGAGCCTGCTTCCGATTCTATGTCTCCTTCCCTCTCTGCCCCTGCCCCGCTCTTACTCTGTTTCTCTCTCTCTCAAAAGTAAATAAACATTAAAAAAAAAAAAAAAGATATTGTTGCAGCCTCCGGCCTCTCTTCCTCTGTTACAGGGGTCCCCCAACCTGAGCTGAACAACTGGATTCTGCCTGAGTCCCATCCCTTCTTATTTACTTGACCAGGAGCAGAACCTTGACACTGGTGCTTTGCTTTTCTTTTTTCTTTTCTTTTCTTTTCTTTCTTTTCTTTTTTTTAAGTTTTATTTATTTGTTTTGAGAGAGAGAGAGAGAGAGAGAGAGAACACGCACAGCAGGGGGCGGGCAGAGAGAAGGAGAGACAGAGTCCCAATCAGGCTCCGCACCATCAGCGCAGAGCCCAAGGACAGGCTCAAACCCACAAACTGTGAGATCACAACCTGAGCCAAGATCAAGAGCCTGACACTTAACCAACCACACCACCCAGGCGCCCCAACATTGGTGCTTTTTAAAGCAACCCCCTCCCCCCACCACAAAAGAGCGGCAGGGATGGAGATCTATCTGGCTGCTACAAGCTGTCCTCTACAGCACAGCACAGCTGCCTTCTCCCAACCCCAGATCTGCTGCCCCCTCCAAGAGGAGGGTCCAGCCCCTTACCTCAGGGTACCCTCCACAGATGACCCCGCACTCTCTCCCCGGCCCGTCCTCCCACACTCCTTTCTCACACACCCTGCATTGGCCCAGATCTTTCCCGCTCTAGTCTAACCACCCCTTTCCACTTTCTGGCTCCAACTCTTCCCTCTGCCTGCAACGCCCCACCCACCTCCCACCCATGCCTGGAAATCGTTTCCCTTTTTTTATTTAAAACAATTTTTTTAATGTTCATTTATTTTTGAGAGAGACTGAGTGTGTGTGGAGGAGGGGCGGGGGTGGGGGAGACACAGAATCCGAAGCAAGCTCCAGGCTCCGAGCTGTCAGCACAGAGCCTGACACGGGGCTCGAACCCACAAACCGCGAGATCGTGACCTGAGCCGAAGTCGGACGTTTAACTGACTGAGCCACCCAGGCGCCCCTGGAAATTTTTTCCTTAACCTTCAAAGCCCAACATCAATGTCCCCCCTCCTCAGAAGACATCCCTCATGCCCCACACCCTCTTAATGGCCTGCTGCTGAGAATGGAAGCCCATACTTCACTAGCACTAACCATGGAGCAGGCACCATACATCAGTTTTACGAATCCCCATCCATTCCATCCTACCCCCACCCTTCAAGGTAGGTATTATTATTATCCACATTCCACAGATGAGAAAACAGAGGCAGGGAGATGTAAAGTAACTTAGCCAAGATCACACAGCCTCTGACAAGGAGGGACTCATCCCAGGTTCTCTGGCTCCTATGTCAGCAATTGCCACTCGGAGCTTCCTATTTATAAGCCGACGTCAACCCACTTGACGCTGTGCTCCTTGAGTGCAGGAATTGGGTCTTAGTATTATAAATATTGTAGTATTTTAAGGTTTATGGTTAATTATTACTAGTAGATTACTACATTGACAGAAACAACAACAGTAGCTCTCATGTATGGAATATTCTCTCTCTGGCCCGAGCTTTCTATACATTATCTTCTCCCAAACTCAGCAATCCTATTGAAACGCATATCATCTTGACTTTAGAGAGAAATCATCTGATTTAGCCACAAAGGCTCTGTGAGGTTAAAGTCCAAGGTCACCCCTTCTGCCCTTGCCCTTGATCTCCTCCCCTTACCTGGTACAAAGCCAAGAAACAAAGTCAGGACTTAGTGATCTGGTGAGTTCAACTGAATGTGTCCTTCGTGTCCCTCTACATTTGAGTTCTAAGACCACAACTTAACTACTGATGACCGACAGCTATTTCATCACTACTATGCGCCAGAGGCTCCAGAGATATCAATTCATTTATTCCCCAAGCCCCAAGAGGCAGGACCGTTTTTAGACGCCTCGTGGGAGACTCAGAGAGGTTGTGTGACCTGCGCCAGGTCACAGGTTGCCCAGGAGCAGGGCCAGGGCGGGGAGCCGAGGCTGGATCAAAGCGCCGTTCTCCCAAATCATCTTCTTGCCCGTATCCTGGGAACAGGAGCCCCAGAGGGACGAGGTGTGGGATGTCCTGCACCAGACACAATTTCCTCGGACGTTTCAGCGGGCTCCTCCCTCTCTGCAGGACCGGAGCGACGCTGGGGCAGATGAGGAGGCCTGCCGTCCAGTTGCTCCCAGTGACATCGTACTTCTGCTCCTCCCGGGCCCCTGCGCGGGCCCCTGTGCATTCCTCCTGACGTCACCCAGCTGTGCTCCCTCATATCCCCAAGGAGGAGGCTCTGTCACAGGAAGGGGGAGGGATGGGCGGGGGGTGCCGAGGGATGACACGGAGACAGGCCGCCTCCCGGGCGCCTCAAGGAATGCGTGCGTTGCCAGGATGGACCCACCGCCAAACTCGGGGAGGTTCCCCGAGCGGGGTCACTTCTCGATGACCAGAAAGTGGACACCGAGACCTGAAATGCCCAGGCCAGAGATGAAAAGTAATCCAACTGAATAAATAAATCACCAAAGAGAGCAGCAACCACCGTCTGCCAAGAAATTTAATCCTAAATGTGGAGAGAGTTGGTAGGGGGTGGGGGTGGGGGACAGGGAGGACTGAGGTTCTGAAAAGATTTAATTGGTGATAGAGCCCTAAGAATATGTAAATAGTCTCTTGGTTTCTGTCTTAAAAGGAGAAACAGATGCCAAGGACTCCAAGCTGAGTTTTCATATGAAAATCGCTAAGACCCAAGAACGCCATTTAAAATGTATATAATTCGATTGTTATCTCCTATGGGGGGAGGGCTGCCTGTTTGAGGTTTTCATTTACACCAGCCACCCCCCCCCCCCCACTGTATCCCCTTCCCTTCCCCTCCTCTGAAGCCTGATGGTTAGTCGGCCAAGATGGATGAGAGAGAACTGGGGAGTTCCGTGGGGAGGCGGGGGGCGAGGCGGGGGGGGGGGGGGGGGTCTGCTGTCTTAGAGTCTTGAAAGCCTGTGGCTAAACCTTTAACTCAAAGATTATCTAAATAGGGTTAACCATTTCCAAGTCCAAGCTCTGCTCAGACCCGTCCAGTGACAAGGAATTGGTTCCCTGTTTCTCCCTAGGCAGCCAATCCGATTAGTTTGGACAATGCTGAATGTTCCCCCATATGCTGAACTAAATTTTGTCTTTGTGGAGCTTTTCCTTCTGTGCTCCTTGGCACTTGACAAAACACAACAGGGCTCTAGCAAGCCCTTTCAGAAGGACTCTAGGATTGCAGATATTTGGGACCCTTAAAAATAAAAGGAAGCTGGGAAGCTTAATGGAGGGAGTTTGGGGTGAGATGTCAGAACACTTGTGTTCTAGGCGTGCTTTTGCTCCCTGACTTTCAGAGCCTCAGTTTCCTCATCTGTAAAATGGAAATGTTGATGCCTGTCATTTACTAAAGCACCCAAATGAGAAAAGGGGAGCATGTATTTTGAAGGTAAAACAATCCTATAAAAGTGAGTTACAGTCACCGGCACCTGGGTGGCTCAGTCAGTTGAACGTCCAACTTCGGCTCAGGTCCTGATCTCGTGGTTCGTGACTTCTAGCCCCACATTGGGCTCTGTGCTGACAGCTCAGAGCCTGGAGTCTGTTTCAGATTCTGTGTCTCCCTCTCTCTCTGCCCCTCCCCCATTCACCCTCTCTTTGTCTCTCAAAAATAAATAAACATTTAAAAAAAGTTTTAATAAAAAAAAGTGAGTTACAATTAACGTCAAATGAAGCCACAGAAGGGAAGGGGTTGGGATGTTTTCCTCCTCTGCAAACTGAGGGGGCCGAGCCTGTGATCTCCAAAGTCCCTCTATGCTCCCCTGGGTTCGAAGTCTCACAAGAGCGGGAGCAGAACCGGGCTGGAGTTTTTCCAGTCCTGCGAAGTCGACACTCACAGGCCATTTGTCTCTTACCCAGGTGGCTCATGTGAGTGGATTTATTTCCAGAAGAACAGGGAAAGAGGAGTAGAGGGGCAGGAGGAAGTGAGGAAGCGGGGGGTCTTCCCATGTGTTTAACCATTCCGCAAACATGATCAGGCTCTCCCGGTGCCCGTAGCACATCGGACAAAGTGCTGTGCAGTGGAATCCACTGATGGCCCACACAAGATGGTTTGGCATGGTGTGGGTGGGCTAAATAAGGCCCTCCCACCCCCCCGAAGATGTCCATGTTCTAATTCCCAGCACCTATGAATGCTGTACCTTACATGGCAAAGGAGACTTTGTAGATGGGATTACGTTTCATAACCAGTTGTCCTGGATTTTCCTGGCAGCCCCAATGTAACCACAAAGGTCCTTATGAGAGGGAGGCAGGTGGGTCAGAGTCAGGGGTTGGAGTGATGTGGGGCGTTGAGACGAAGAACGTGGGCAGCCTCTAGAAGCTGAAAAATGCAAGGAAACGGATTCTCCCTTAGAGCCTCCAGAAGAAACATAGCCCTGTTTCACTCCATTTTGGACTTTTGACCTCCATAACCGTAAGAGAGTAAATCTGCATTGTCTTAAGCTACTAAATTTGTGGCTACTAAAGCAATAGGAAACTAATATACACAGAGGAAACTATGTCAATTCTTGTATAATTATTTTCACCTGTACTAGAATACACGGACCATGTAAAATACACACATACCACGCACGGTATAAGCACGTAGAAACTAAATTCAATCCACCTCGGGGTCTTTGCACTTGTTCCCTCTGCCAGGGTTGCTCTCCCCCTAGATCTTCACATAGTTCCCTCCTTCTCAGCTCTGTTGCCTCTTCTCAAGCTGCATTTCCTCAGAGGCTCCTTCTCTGGCCACCCTTTCTAATGTAATGTCATGCATCCGCCCATCTACCCAGTGGCTTTCAAATGGCAGACTGCAAATCCAACCTCAGTCTTCAGTGGCTCCTAGGCAGCACAGGTGAAAATAAAATGGAAGCGAAGAAAAAGTACCACAGCGCATCACACGTCATAAAGGCAAGTGTCATCTCTTGACATTTTTGTGCTGGTCTGTGTGGGTTTGTAATGTTGGCTGGATTCACTGTAGAATCATTTCCTCACCACGGATCGAAAATGTTTACCTGATACATCACCATGCCAATTTCCTTCAGAGATGTTATCAGCATCTGAAATTCTCTTGCCTATGTATTTATTCTCTAGCTTCTCCAGGGGATGTCTTCTCCGTAAGGTAGAGACCTTGCCTATTCTTTGCTATTTCCCCAGCATCTAGAAGAGCCAGCCACCCTGTAGGCGTTCAGCCAAGACTTGTGGAAGGAGTGAATTGAGTCCATGATTTCATAAATATCACCGTTTAGGACAGGAGTCACTTTTATGCAAGTAAAGTTAATTTCAAGGCTCATTTTCAGCAAGTAGGAATACAAGTGGTACCCACTGAGGCAAAGGTCATGCAAATGATAAATTTGGGTATGCAAAGTGAAAGACTTATTCCCTGCTCCTGAGGGGCCTCCAAGCTAGCTGGGGTGACCAGCTGCAAGAGGGCCAACGAACAGATGAATCTTGTCCTGGAATGTTGGAGATCACGTCCACCTCCTTGCGATTCACCCTAAGAATGCCACAGCCCAGGCCACAGAGCGTGTGCTGCACAAACCAAGGGGGAGCCGCAGACCACCCTCCCAGGGCCATCTTCTCCCCCCTTTCAGCCTGAATCAAGGCTCTGGGCACGCCGACCTCCCGGTCTGTTTTTCCAGTCCAACCACCCTAGGGCCCAAGAGTCCAAAAATCCTGGATGAGAGCCTTCATTCTAACTCTGGCCCCACCCTCCTCACCCCCTCCCCCCATCACTGGATTTCTCACTCTTCTGCAAAACGCTATCCAGGAATTCGGAGGCAGCACCATGCAATGGCAAGATACCCAGCTGGGGAATCAGATCGAACTGGCTTCCTATAGACCTGTGTCCATAGATTAACGATTAAAATCATGAGCAAGTTTCTTAACCTCTCTGAACTTCACTTTTCTTATCTGTAAAATGTGAAAATAAAGTAACTCTGTAAAGTGCCTGAAGAGTGTACGTTCTCAGAAAATGTGGATCCCCTTCCCTTCTCTCCCAAGGGATTAATGCATCATTGTTATTATGGTTTAACCTTTAACAAATGCCCACAAAATGTGGGTACTGTTCAGATGCCATCAGTTACAAGCTGCCTGGAGGTCCCGTCCTCAAGTGTCTGCTCCAAGTTATCCAGAGTGGGCGTCTTTGCAAGAAGGCTTCGTCCATCCACTGAGGCAGAGCATCCTCATTCCAGGGTGGTGAGACACCAAGGTAAGTAAGTGCCAGAGGATGGAGGAAGGTGCTAGGGAATGACCCCTTCCAGCACCCAGGGTCTCCTTCCCCATTGCTTCTCCACTACATTGTAGTCCAGTCAGGGGCTCATGATGAATTTCATGGGCCCCTTCTTCCACCAAACAAATATTAAAAGTCACATTTTTGACACAAACAAATGGGTAGACATACCATGCTCATGGACTGGAAGAACAAATATTGTTAAAATGTTGACACTACCCAAAGCAAGCTACACATTTAATGCAATCCCTATCAAAATACCAACAGCATTGTTCACAGAGCTAGAACAAATAATCCTAAAATTTGTATGGAGCCACAGAAGACCCCAAAGAGCCAAAACAGTCTTGAAAAAGAAAAACAAAGCTGGAGGAATCACAATTCCAGATTTCAAGGTATAGTACAAAGCTGTAGAAATCAAAACAGTATGGTAAGGGCACAAAAGTAGACACCTAGATCAGTGGAACAGGATAGGAAGCCCAGAAACAAACCCATGATTATATGGTCAATTAATTTTTGATAAAAGAGGCAAGAATACGCAATGGGAAAAAGACAATCTCTTCAACAAATGGTGTTGGAAAAACTGAACAGCTACATGCTAAAGAATGAAACTGGACCACTTTCTTATACCATACACAAAAATAAACTCAAAATGGATTAAAAACCAAAGTGTGGGACCTGAAAACATAAAAATCCTAGGAGAAAGCACAGGCAGTAAATTCTCTGACATCAGCTATAGCAATATTCTTCTAAATATGTCTCCCGAGGCAAGGGAAATAAAAACAAAAATAAACTATCAGGACTAAATCAAAATAAAAATCTTCTGCACACCAAAGGAACCAAGCAACGAAAGTCAAAGACACCCTACAGAATGGGTGAAGATGTTTGCAAATGATGTATTTGATAAAGAGTTAGTATCCAAGATATATAAATAACACATACAACTCACCCAAAAAATGAATAATTCAGTTAAAAATGGGCAGAAGAGGGGCACCTGCGTAGCTCAGTCCATTGAGCATCTGACTTCAGCTCAGGTCACCATCTCATAGTTTGTGAGTCCGAGCCCCACAACTGGCTCTTGCTGTGAGCACAGAGCCCGCTTCAGATCCTCTGTCACCCTCTCTGTCTGCCCCTCTCCTGCTCTCACTCTCTCTCTCTCTCTCTCTCTCTCTCTCAAAAATAAATAAACATTAAAAAATAAAAGAATGAAATCTCACAATTTGCAATAATGTGGATGGAGCTAGAGAGTATAATACTAAGCAAAATAAGTCAGAGAAAGACAAATATCACATGATTTCACTCATATACGGAGTTTAAGAAACAAAACCAACAAAAAAGGAAAAAGAAGAAAGAGAGAGACACACCTTGAAACAGACTCTTAACTATAGAGAACAAACTGATGGTTACCATGGTGGGGGGAGGGTTGTTGGGTGAACTAGGTGATAGGGATTAGGCGTGCGATTGTCGTGAAGAGCACTGGGTAACGTTTGGAATTGTGGAATCACTACGTTGTACACCTGAAACGAATATAATATTGTGTATTACTTACACTGGAACTAAAATTTAAAAACTTTTAAAAATTAAAATAAAATAAAATTTTAAGCCATATTTTACCACTCCATTGGTATAGAGACTAATACATGAAAATTCCATAATAAAATACTTTCTTCAAGCCAAAACTTCCTTTTTCCTAATTTTAAAAGAAATTAAAACATGTCCGAGGGCTTCTAAAGTATTATATGCCCTGTGCCCACCATGCCAAAGGATAAATCTGTCTTGATTGTTCACCTGTAATGACGGGAAACCACTACCTCCACAGGAGGCCCAGGCCATCTCAGTTAACTCTGACTCACCAGAAGGTTCTTACTTATAATCAGTGGAAACTTGTGTACCTTAAACTTCCACTCTCCTTAGCCCCAACCTTGCTATTGGAGCTCCAGAGACAAGGGAACTCCTGCTTTCCCCGTCAGAGGATGGCCGTCTGTAGTGGGTTGAATGGTGGCCCCCAAAAGACATGTCCACCTCCCCAAACATCTGAATTCTGCCATATTTGGGTAAAGGGTCTCTGCAGGTGGAATAAGGTTAAAGATCTCCAGATAACGTCATCCCAGATTATCCAAGTGGACCCCAAATCCAAGGAGAAGTGTCTTCATAAGAAACACACAAAGGAGAGACAGGGAGAGGGGAGGCCCCCATGAAGGCAGAGGTCAGGGTGATGCTGTCTCCCACCCAGGAACGCCTGAAGCCACTAAGAGCTGAAAGAGGCAAGGAAGGATTCTCCCCTCCAGCCTTTGGAGGAGGTGTGGCCCTGCTGACACCTTGATTTCAGACTTCTGGCTTCCTGCACTGGGAGAATACGTTTCTGTTGCAAACCACTCTGTTTGTGGCAATTTGTCATACCAGCCACCGGAAACTAATACACTGTCCATTCCATGATGATTCCACAACCCCCTTCCACCCTGGACTCCGAATCAAGGAACAATAGAAAGAACAAGGGCCTTAACGTCTGGATCCTGATTCTGACTCTGCCAGTTAGTATCTGAGGAAACTGGACAAGTTACTTCACCTCTCGCACCCTATTAACTCATCTATAAAATGGGCACGAAACTACCTGGCAGGGTGGTTGTGAGGATCAAAAATAATAACTAGGAAATACCTAGCTCACACTTAACAGCAGAGTGAGTCATCAATTCCTGCTGGGCTCCAGTGATGACCATAGAGCCCAGTCCAGGTCACTCCCCAGGCTCAGATTCCTGAGCAGACTGGTCCGGGCACTCATGGAAAAGATAAGAGGCCTGCAGTTCTGAGGAGAGAAGCCAGCTCTGCAGGGAGTGAGCCCAGGAATATTCCCAACTGGGAGGGCTCTGATCCAGCTCAGTTCTTATGCTTTGAAGAAAGTTGGGGTCTACTTTCTTCTAGAAAACCAAGAAAACATTTGATTCTTTCAAGATATTTCCTATTTGATTATTTAGGAGAATGTGGGCGGTGGGGGGAGGGGGGATGGATGGAGGAGGAGGAAGAGTATCTTCATGAATATGAGTAAGTACCAGCAGAATATCTGGGTCCACAAGGAGGTCACAGGATGGGCGCAATGATGTGACAAGAGCTTTTACTGAGCACCAGGGAAGGGTATAAAGCGAGAGAAGATGTGGGAGATTCCAGAAGGTTGGAGAAGGGACTTGAGGATCATCTGTTTGGGTAAAAGACATAGGAAGGGGAAGGACTGAGGAGCTCCCAGAGACGGGATATGTGAAGGATACAAAGCAGGCAGCCAAATGTCCCAGATCCCAAAGTCATCCTAAAAAACTCAGCTCAAGTCTGATCTTTGCATCCTTGACCCCCCCCTCCATCTGGGCCTCTCCTCCCAAGCACCATCCTCGGGTCCAGGCAGGCAGTTGCAAGGTAGGAGGCAGCGTGGGGCCCCTGAAAGTACACAGATGCGTCAGGTAGACCTGGGCCTGGAGCTCAGTGTAAGAGGTACGTTTCAGCTAGGGACCTGATACTGGAGCCCCCACTTTGAGCCATGATGCTGCGTCCTCATCTATAAAATGAGGACAATAATATCCTCCTCATAGGCTGTCTTGAGCGTTGGAAAAAATGCACTCGTGATCCCTAGCACATCCCAGATCAAACACAGAAGCTTGCATCATGGCCAACGTGACTCCTCCTGGGCCAGATTCTCATCAGTGCCCAGGGACATGGATAGCTGAGCAATCGTTTTGTTAATTCCTATTTTGATAAACGATATCTGCCTCCCCTAGATCTCCCCCTATCCCGAGCAGCCCTGTTCTTTACTGAATTTGTTTCTGTTTATACAATTACAACCGTCAACATAGATCACGATGGATGCCTTTGAAAAATGAGGAAAATAAAAGCTGACTTGTAGGTTCAGAAGCAAGAAGATGGAGATGCTCTTTTCCACAGGGTCACATGAACTGCCCATAACTCTAAGTTGAACTAGAAGTTTCCACCAAGAGAACGAATGCACTAAGATATGAAAAGGCCAATGAATAACATCACTTCTCAAGAAAAGAAACGGTACAGTGCTCTATGGAGGTGCAGAGATGTCTGCGTCCGACGTTGTCCAGACATTTCCCAGACAACTCACCTCCAGCTACACCAGGTAAGACAGAGGCTGGAAGGTTGCTGTGAAATTCATGGGTCGGGTCTTGCTTTTTTTTTTTTTTTTTTTTTTTTTTCATCCCAAGAATCTGGAGAGTTGGAATCTAACAGACCTGGTTTCAAACCCTGACTGATTTGTAACTCCGGGAATTTCGCTCCAATTACTTAAACTCTCCGAGGCTCCATGGAATGGACATGCCAACTCCCTGGGGCAGTTTTGGGGCTCAGATGAGGTGACTTATGGAAACACAGTCAAGGATTGGTGGCTCTCCAGACTCGGGAAGCTTCTTTCCCAACGCACGCTAACACTCCCCAAAAGGCCAGTGTTGCAGGACTATATGTTGAGCCAACAGCACCACCTGGTGGTCATCCATGAGATCTGGCAGACGTCGCCTCCGTCTCCGACTTTCTCAGCCTGGTGGTAGGGAGGCTCAAAAAAAAGAGGACGGCCTTCAAAATGTCACCTGGTTGAAGGAGGTCCTGCAGTGAAGAAGGGAACATAACCTGATCTTTTATAATTCTTCCGAGAGAAGAAAAATGTATTGGTCAAGAAGGCGTCTGGTTTCAGTCCTTACCAGACAAGACAGGCAAGACGTTTTCACTTCTTGGAGCCTCTGTGTCTTTATCTGTGTAATGAAAACAATGATACCTTGATACCTTATTTGTGGATATCCAAAAAAGCGAAATAAATATAGGTCCAGTGACTGATATCTAGTGGACACTCAAGGCAATTTTTTTTATATTTGAGAAGCAACTGCATGTATCTCATTTCCCCCAGAGGTATACTTGGTCTTTAGACGCTGAGGGCAACTGAAATATAAACCCTGAGTAGGTTTCCAAGCAGAAACAGCCAGGAGCCAGCCCTCTCTTGGGCGGGGCTCTCTGCTCTCCACTTGCTCCTTCACCTCCCTGCCTCTGGGGGGCACTGCTCCAAAGTTAGACCTGCCAGGGAGTCACCTGGGGGAAACTGGGGTTCTTGGAGACTGAAGAAGGAAGATCATTCATTCATTCATTCATTCAGTTAACCCAAGTGCTGGACATTGAGGATACAAAGATGGTTTGGGAATGGCTTCTGGCTCCAAGGAGCTTGTATTCTAACAGGGAGGCAGAAGAATGAAGAAATACTGAAGTGCAAGGGGCCAGCTACTATGATAGAAGTGTGTACTGTTTAGGAAGATAACACAGTAGAGAAAGTAGCCCGGGCTCCTTGGTGGCTCAGCCTGTTGAGCACCAGACTCTCATCTAGGCTCAGGTCGTGATCTCATGGTGTTCAGGATCAAGCCCCAGTTGGGCTCTGCGCTGACAGCACAGAGCCTGCTTGGGATTCTCTCCCTTTCCCTCTGCTCCTCCCCCCACTCACTCTCAAGCTGTCTCTCTCTCTCTCTCTCAAAATAAATAAACATTAAGAAGGAAAAGGAGAAGAAGGGAAAGTAGCCAACTCAGCCTGGAGGAATTCATCTGTTCGGCAAACATGAGAAAGATCCTTCTATGAGCCAAGTAGGAGGACCTGGGGATACAAGGGTGAATAAATCCCAATCCTTGCCCCCAAAGAGGGTATGGGAAGAAGGTGGAGAGGACACCACATGTGGTTTGGGGCTGCAGGGGTTGTGGGTTAGGGGAAGTTGATGCAAAGGGAACAGCCTGAGGAAAGAAAGGCTTAGAGGCAAGACAAAGCAGGATCAGCAGCCAGTGGCTTCTCCACACCCACCCACTGTTTCCCCTGCTTGGGGAGGAAATGCAAATATTATTGTTTCATTCAATGGCATTTTTAAAGCTTGCTTATCCTCCTCTATGGTCCCTCCTCCCAAGGGTCCCAGGTAGGTGAGCACTGCACATTGCCCAGAACATGCCCAGGCAAGCCCCCTCCCTCTTGTGCTGCCTTAGTATTGAGGATCGTCTCCTTTCTGGGGAGACCTTCTCAACAACAGCCTGGTCCATTTTCTTTGGTGTCTTGAAGCCCTGGGCTTCCCCCAAAACCCAACCTGCCTGAGGCTCCAGGGTCCCTCTGACCTACTTACCAACTGGGATGGAAGGTACTATGGCCATGCTACGGGACGGGGCAGGGGATGCCACTCAGTCCCAAGCTCCCTTCCTCTTCAGTCCCAAGAGAAGTTAAGTGGAAACTACCACCCAGCAGCTCCATTTCCTGAGAAACTACTGTGTTCACTCACTCTTCAGTGGTGGCGGAGCAAGGACATTAAGAGCTTGGGGCCTGAAGTTCACATCCAAGTTCTACCACTTCCTAGCAGGTTGGCTTTGGACAAGTCACTTAAACTCTCTGTGCCTCCACGTCTTTATCTATAAAGTGGAGAATAGTACCTACCTCACAGGGCTCTTGTGAGGATTAAACCAAACAACATGGTAAAGTCTTAGAAACCTGCCTGACACATAGTAAGAGCTCATGAACTATTAGCTGTTATCCGACAATGACTCTTTCTTGAGCTTCTATTGTGTGCCAGGATTGGGACTGCAGGTGTGAACCAAAGATGCCTGCCCTTTGACTCACAGAGTTTACAGTCAGCTGGGGAGGCAAGCTGCTACTACTAAAGTAAGGACACAGTTGTATAATCACCCACTGTGATGAGTGCTGCAAAGAAAATGGGTGGTATGAGTGGGGAGAATAACAGAAATAGGAGGAGGCATTGGACTTAGATTCGCAGTAGTGACATGTAAGCTGGGACTGAAAGGAGGTGCAGGAATGAGGCGATGAGCCGAGAATGGCATGCCAAGTCTTCGAGGTGGCCATGAACACTGTGCCATCGGAAATTGGAAGGAGAGGGCCAGCGTGGCTGCAATGCAGCAAGCTTGACAGAAAAGGCCCTGGTCAGGGGCGGTGCGGGAGGAGCAGGCAGAAGCCAGCTCCTGCTGGGCCCCGTGTGCCACATGAGGAACGGAGCATTTTACTCTAAGTCAGTGGGAAGCCAGCGAAGTGTTTTGGGAGTGGGCATATTGTTCAGACATTATTTAATGTACATTTTCAAGAGATCACTGTGCTGATAACCTGAGACGCATTGAGGACATCAGAAAGAAGGGATGATAAGCAGGGAAGTGGCTAGTATGGGGACATCAGAGATACACCCACAAATATAATCAACTGGACTCGGTGATGGAATGGATGTAGGAAGTGAGAGAGAGGGAGGATAAGATGGCATTTAACTGAGATGGGGAGAGACTGGAGGGGGGAACAGGTGTGAGGCAAGGTAAAGAGTCATCTTTGGAGATGTCAGGCCGGCAGTTCCATATGGAAATCTGGAATTCCAAAGAAATATACATTTAGGACATATCCATTTGAGAACTAAAACATATGGATATAATATCAAGACATGAGAATGAGTAAAATCACTTGGGAGAGACTGTAGAGAGAGAAGAGAAGAGGGCTCAGGACCAGGGGCTCCAACATTTGGAAGGCAGAAAGAGAAACAAGAGCTGGCAAAAGAGATTGACAAGGACCCACCTAAGAAATAGGAGGAAAACCAGGAAAAATTAATGTTTTAAAAAAGGAGTGGTTCACAGTGTCCATAGCTACCTCACTATTAAGTATGATGAAGACAGAGAAGGAGACCTTGTATATGACATCATGGCAGTGGTTGGTGACCTCGTCAAGAGCAGCCTCATGAAGTAGTGGAGTGGGCGCCATATTGGATTAAGTGGGTGCAAACAAAGCATATGTGGGCAGTTCTTTTCCGTGCTTGAATCTGGGGTGGGTGGGGAGTAGAAGAAAAGTAGTAGCCAGAACAAAATGGGGCAGTGCTCAAGGGATGTTTTTCATCCTTTTAAAAAGTTGACAAACTTGGGCAGTTGTTAGAGCACTGACTGGAATGATCCAGTACGCAGGACAAAAGGACAACACAATCAGGAGAGGGGATAAAGATAGGGAGAAGTGCCCTGAGAGGTCCCAGGAGTCTGGGTCCTGAGCATGTATGGGAAGATGAGCTTCTAAGGAGACAAGGGAGAAAATGGGTCTCCCAGACAAAGAAGGGTCTGTACATTGGTCATAGGGAAGTGAGTACCCAGCTCTGTGCAAGACCCTTCCACACTTGATCCTCAACACAAATGCTGAAAAGTTGGTTTCATTTTCATGAGAGGGATGAAGCCCAGGAAATTTACATTCCTTTGCCCATCATCCTGTTCTTGAGCAGCCAAGCCAGAATTCAAACTCCAGTTTGTCCAACCCAAAGATTATGTTCTCTTCAGCATGTCACCCAGAAAAGCTCAGAAAACAGTGCTCATTACAGAGGGGGCGCTCCATAAGTGTTAGCTGAACGAAGTATTGTTTATAAGCATAAAATGACCTGAAACCCAGCTTAGATGCTGATCTGAATCTCTAGCAGCAGCAGAGCATAGAGCCCTGAGGAGCAGGAGGTGTTGATGGAGGTGTGGGGGTCACTTAAAGGAGGAGGAAGAGCTAAGATGAAGTTGGGGTGGGCGTGCTAGTAAGAAAGGAAAAGGAGGAAAGACAAGATCAGCATAAATTCACTGGGCTGCAGATCCCCACCCAGACTCCTGAAATTCTCAAGTCTCTGAGTTCCCCTGTTCATCCCTATTGACATCCCTGAGTGTGCCCAAGTGTCTTCGGTCCAGACACCACACACCAGAATATGGATGAACTGGTGTTCTCCTGGATTCTTGGCTTACCAGATGTTATGGTTTGGGGATCCCCAACAAAGACGTTGAGGCTTTGGATTCTGAATCCAGGCCCCAGCCCCATCACATATGAGCTGTGCCATTGCCAACAAGTCAACCTCTTAAAGATTGCAAAATGTTTGTTGGCATGTTTTTCTTTGTTCTTTTCTATTTCTAGGGAATACCCGTTTCCCTTATCCCATTAGGCAAATGCACTTTGCACCATCTATTTCTTTAGGGAGGAAAAGCTACCCCAGAAGCAAAGAAATAGAGACCCTGCTGTTTCAGGACAGAGTAATTACATGATGAACTGGAATTAGGTGGCTTCATACAAGATTGATTAAAAGACTCCTCCTCCGCCCCCCCCCCCCCCGCCAATATAAAGAAGCAATGGTGTGGCAGAGATAGGCTAGCTGTTTACCAAGCCCCTTACCCCTTGCTCCTTGGCATGCAGGGAGATTATATTTGCCAGACACCCCTGCAGATATGCACAGCCATGTCACTGAGTCCTAGCAAATAGAATGTGATCAGCAGTGATGTGAGGCACTTCTAGGCCTGGGCCAGAAACACCTTCCAAGCTCAATCTTTTGACGCTCTCCCTTTGTCCCCTGGCCCACTGTCAGCACACCCCATAACTTTGGAAGCCACATGTTGAAGATAAGTGTGCCACAGGCAGGAAGAGCCACCTACCGATGACGAACACCCATTCTGGAGGTCAGGTGACTGACAAACTTCTACAGCATTTGAACTATCATACCTCTGCGGGATTTACATCTGATGCTGCCTTTTTTAATACAACTGGAGAAGAAGCTAATAATGAATAAAGCCTTAGTTGTGGTGGTGGTGGTGGCATGAGAAAATAACAGGCTCTCCACACCTAGGTTTGTGAGATCTGACAACACAGACAGCCAGGGTCTCCTTCTCTAGATGGAGCCTTGGAAGAGGCAGTGGAGTGACTGTGTGACATGCACAGAAAAGGAGGACCCTGTGGTGCCTCGCTGACTTAAAAATCACCAGAGCGCCAAGGGAGCAGATGACTGTTCCCCGTGGAGCCGAGAGAGGCCCACACCTTATCTGAGAGACAGCCAGACCTCTTGCAACTGGGAATAAGGAATGGCAGACACAATGGTGACCGCAGTGATCAAGAGCCAGATAGGACAGGGAACCTCTCGGTGGAGACCTGCAAAGACCAGTCTGTCTCTCGGAACTTAGACAAAACCCCAAGAGAGATGCCACAGGGCACAGGAGAAAGAATTGACCAAGAATTACATTGTATTCTCCCAACACAACGGGAGCTTGAAACAAAAATTTCAGCTGAATATTTGCCCATCTGAGTTTATGAACTGAGACTTTCTCTTGCTGCTTCTCCAAGAATGAGGCTGAAAATCCCGACCTGCATTCCTCCTAGGAGAGCTGTGGGACCCAAAATCCAATAACGTGCCTCACGGAACCTGCACATCGCTCTGAACCAAAGCTTATCATTACCGCCATCTTTGATGTCATCGGCTTCAGCCAATGTTGATGAAGGAGCCTCAAGCATCCAACTCAGGGAGGTTTTAAAGCATGAGAGCCATGCCTTTCTGGCAGCCTATGGTGGGGAGGGAAGGAGGAACGTTCCATTTCCTGGCTCGTGCCCATAATCCCAACCTGGTGGACCCTCGGCCCACAGGCCCTAATTCCAAACAAATGGCTCCTTCTCTGTCCCTCAACACTCACCCCTGTTTCAAGCAAAATAAGCCCTGTTTCCTAGAGGTCCATCAGTGGCAACTGGCCTCACTCTGCAGCAGATGACAAGAGAGAGAAGGGACTTTTGATAAAGGAAAAGAACTCAAGAATGCTGAAGAATGTCATCACTTCACCCTGGTGACATCCTCCCCTTGTCCCCCTGTAGGGATAAGATGACCTTCCCCTCTGAGAAGGCTCCCAGCAAATGGGCCTTATATCTCCCCACAGCCACCTACGTCTTCACTGTGTTTGGCCTTTAATGGAGACATTGCTTAATGGAAACAAACATCATTCCACATTCAAAATAATATCTAATAGTAATGAGTGCATTTATTAAGCACTTACCAGGTGTAGGCACTGCACTAAAAGTGTTAATAACCCATTGCACGTCCCTCTCACCAAAATGATTATCCTTGTTACAAAGAAGAAGTACCTAAGGCTCAGAGAAGCTATGTAAATTGTCCTACGTCCCCAAGATCAATTGTAGCGAAGTCAGAATCCTTCAGCGGCCAAGCTCTTACTCGTTAAGCTATATGGCATCCTGCTTTCTATGTTGTCATAGGCATCTGGTGTTCTACAAATGTGGGGGGTCTGATGCTTTTTAAAAAGGAAATGTTCGCTATGAAAAAGAATAGAAGATATCCCTAAAGTGTAAACAACCAAGGCATGACTGAGCTCTTCATTGAATTTTCAGGAGGCGTCTCAAGGAAATGCTGGACTCTGGTGGTTGAGGAGTGAATGAAAATCAATTCTATTTGCAGAATCTGGACTGTAAAGAGAAGGATATCGAGGATTTACAGGAGAGTTGTTTCTTGTTCCCTTGTTATCTTTTTTCTTCTAAAATAAAGTTTAAGAGCAAAGATAAAGGATGTAATAGAAGGGCAATCCTCTCTGATAGGAGAAAGAGAAGGAGATAAGGTCCCTTAGCTTGAGAGGAGTGCGGTTTCAAGTTGAGAAAGTTTCCATCCCAATGGCCTCTGTTTCCTCGGGAACACTGATGGATAGGTCATCTATTGTGACCAAGGAATTGGATGAGAATTTAGAGAGTGCTATGGTCTGAATGTTTGTGTCTCCCCAAAATTCATATATTAAATCCTAATGTCCACTGTGATGGTAATTAGGATGTAGGGCCTGTGGGGGGGCTGATTCAAGTCATAAGGGTGGAGGCCCCCCTCAATGGGAGACCCCTTATAAGAGATCCCGTGGAGCTCTCAGGCTCCTTCTGCCATGCGAGGATACAAGGGTCTGTGACGCAGAAGAGAACCCTCACACGCCCGTGCCTGCACCCTGATCGTGGACTTCCAGTCCCCACAACTGTGACAAATATATTTCTGTTGTTGATTTTTTTTTTTTTTTAAGGAAATGTGCTATTAATCCTTATAGGCCAGCCTCACTTTGCATGTACCATATTAACGGAGACTTGGACATCAGACCCATGTTCTCACTTAGCAAATCTCGGCTCTCATGGAACCCGACAGACTGAGGACTGCCTGTTATCAGCCTCATTATCAGCGTGTCAGACTGCAACAATGCCTCCCAGCAAAACTCCCCAAAGCTCGATGACCTACACCAACAAGCATTTGTGTCACTGTCCGTTCTGTCGGCCGGGGCAGCTCCACAGCAGCCTATAGATCAGCTGCACTTGGCTCTGGGCGCTGGGTGGTGTGCAGGCCTATCCATGTATCCACACATTCTTCTTGGACCAGCAGCTACTGGGACATGTTCCTTTCGTGGCAGATCTTGGGAGCACAAGCGGCCCAATTGCACAAGCACATTTAAGGCCTCTGAATGCCTCGTTAGCATCTCATTGGCCAAAACAAGTCAAGGTGGCCAAGCCAACACCAATGGGGTGAGGAAGCAGCCTCTGCCCACAGCGGGAGAGCGCTACAAAGTCACACGGCAGAGAGTGGGGATGTACAACTCTTTTCCAGGGGGCAAAAGATTAAAATGCAGAGCCAACAGCCACAGTCAGCATCTTCATCATCAGGACCAAGCAGACTTCTGGCTTGGCTAAAAGAACAGATTAGCAGGGAGCAGTCCTAAGATCCTCTGCAGCCCTGCGTGGGGTACATCAGCCCGGCTGGGGGCCAATAGCCTCCACTTCCCTTGTGCCCCTTTCTAACTACCAGGGACATCTTGGTTCCTCCCACTGCCTCCAGGTACTCCCCCCGCCCCCCAACTCTTCCTGTTTCCCTGTTTCTGCCTTTTGCAAGGTTGGATTTCTCAGCAACGTGCAATTGAGCCAACATAGAGCTTAAGCAAAAATCAGGATCAAATTGATTATAATAATCAAAATCCCTCAACTTTGCAGCCATTTCCTACTTGAACTTGACACCTCCTTGAATTACACAGGGCTGTGAATGTTATCCAGCTTCCTCCCGCATAAATGAGGAAACTGAGGCTCAGAGAAGTTATGCAATTTGCTAAAAGTCTCAAGGTAGCGTAACAGTGGCCCGGCCGGAACTTGAATAGAAGTCTCTCTCCAGGCTCCAGTAATGGGAAGGAGAGAAAGTCATCACGCCCAGATCCTGAAAACAGCTCAGGTTTGGGAAAGTCCGACTGGATTGGGAAAAATGTCTGGGGGAAAGATGTGTCCACAAAGATTCCCTGCACATACTTCCCTCCGGAAGCTTGGTCTGCAGGGCTATGCACACGGCCCAGCTCCCAGCCATCTTCCATTTGGACGTGGCCAGAGACATCCAGGCCACAAGCGTTCAGTGTCCTTCTGAATGCCTTAAGAAGAGCAGATTTTCATCTTAATTCTAGGAACTGCATGAGTTTATTCATATCCATCACTGAGCACCAAAGAGACATCATTTTCTCCAGGGATTTTTCCTCCAGCCAGTCTCCTCTCCCCATTCTCTCCACCCACCCCATTCCTGCCCCCACCTTCTCGAGACACGAAGATCATCTCCCAGTTCAATTCGTTTGGAAATGGGATGAGAAATTTAAACAAAATCCATTCTGCAGTCTTTTTAGCTACAAAGTGGTGTTGCTATGTTTTGGGGGATGATAGTAAAATAAGGATTTTTTTTTTAAGTTAATGAATTGGCTGACATTATGATGTCAGAAGGACTGGAGCCAAAGGTGTTTTGCTAAAGGGAGTCTCCCCACCGCCCCCCCTCCAGACGACACGGCACCCCTGGAGCCCATAGTACTTGTGACTGTTCACGCTGTTTACACACCCAGCTCCCCTGACTGCCTCTTTGTGGGAAGTTGTTTACATGAATTTATTTTGGGAAAATTCCATTAGACAGGACCAGGATTTCTTCACAAATCATTGCCTCTCACTTGTGTCTTGATCAAATCTGGGCAGGCACTCTTTCTTCAGAGCCCGGGCTCCTTGTGTTTCTGTTGGGGGGTGGGGCAGGGGAGGTGTGGAGGGGACATGGAAGATAATGAAGTGGCCAGGGATGGGCTTAGAAAAAAGAGGTCTGTCTGGTGGGATCAGAAGCAACAGCACTGGGAGAACAAGGGGGTCCCCACTGGCTTGGGGACTGCAGACTTCCAGGGGCAGTTTTCCCGACCACAGCTCTATATGGCCTTGCCCATCTGTGCCTGGCTCTGTGTGAAGCTGCCAGGGCACAGAGACACATCAGTGATGCTCCTGGCCTGAAGAAGCTCAAACCTAAAGAAAGAGAAGGTGACAGAGACAAACAATTCACTCGAATGGTCATGGGGTCCTTGTGGGGTCTCCACACCCTTATCGCACCCAGCCCTCAGTGAGTCATGGAACACATTGATTCCTTCTGTGAACTCATTCTTGCTCTTCACTCTGTTGAAGGAGAATCCCCAATATTAGACGCACCCCAGTTTGCTCCCATTGGTTGGCCTCATGTTAGTATCACATATGCACAGACCGCATAGTCGCTTCTTTAGTGCCCAAGCAATCCCTCCTTGTTTCTCAAAGAAAGATTTACTGGATCCCGACCAGGTGCCAGTCCCTGTGGTTCAGAGATGCCGAGACACCACCCTGGCTCCGCGGCAGCTCAGCCTTGGTCCAGCGGAAAGGGGAAGGGAATGGGGACCACAGATGAGCCACAAGGTAGACACCTGGTTCCTGCACAACGGGAGCTGGCCGTTGCTCCAGGTGCACTCCAAGAGCTGGAAGGAAGGAGACAGGTCCGGGCAGTAACTCAGCACCACCCATGGCTCAAGGCGCCCTCTGCGGTCATCTGCCCAGCAAGCCTGGGCTCCCCTTCCAGAAGCACTTCTCCTGGCACTGCAGACTGATGAGCATCCTGAGCAACTCCGGGCAAGGTCTGCTTCCCTGTGTGGGTTTCCTGGTCTCTAATAGGAAGGAGCTGCACCATCAGTTTTGCAGGTATGTTAGCCCGGAAAGCTGGATGGAAAGAAAAGTGTGGGCAGTACCCATGACTCATGTTTATTGAGCACTTACTACACACCAGGCATCCATCTAAATGTTTCACATGCATCAATCCACTTAGTCCTCACAGCACTCTATATATTAGGTACTTACTAGAGATTAGCAAACTCAGAAAATACTAAGTACAGTAATTTGCTTGAAAATCCCATATGCGACCCAGACAAAAATACAGTTTCTTTTGCTGATGACAGGGTGGCGTTCGCTTTGTCCCTACGGATCTGACCATAGACTCTCGGGGCCGGAGATAAAAAGGCTGTGCCTTGCAGACACTGACCCATGCCTTCTAGGTATTTCAAAGCCACCAAGCCCCAGGATCCCGTGAAGTAGAGAGGCAGTCGGGTAGCCAACAGTAAGCATCCACTTCAGACTCAAGTCTGAGGTCATACTGCAGTGCCGTTCCTCACCAACACAGCAAGTCACTTCAGCAAATTCCTTAAACTTTCCAGATCTTGCTTCTCTTGTAGGGCTGTCATGAACACAAAGTGAGGGCATGTATTCAAAGCACCCAGGGCAGCATCTGTGGCAGATATTCAAAAATCCTGGCACTGTAATTCTTCTCCAGACGGGTATAAGAGGCAGGTGTTTGGAGGGTATTAATGTGAGATGTGATGCCATTACGGGCTATTCCTTGAGCCCCAGACTAGCTTTTGCTATATTTGGGGGGATAGAGACCAGAGAGGGACTGGCCTTATTTTACTTTATATCCCCCACTGCTCTCAGCAAATTTCCCTGAATATTTTAAGTGCTGTTGAATGAATGAATGGCTTAGTGGATGGATGGAGAGATGGATGGATGCTTGGATGGATGCTTGGATGGATGCTTGGATGGATGGATGGATGGATGGATGGATGGATGGATGGTCCAAACTGGTCCTTTCTCTACAAAAAGCTCCACCATACCCCAGTACATGTCTCATTTCAACACCTCAGGGAAATGCTCCAGTCTTTGACCCCTCCCCACTCTTCCAAAACCTCAGCTCATCTTGCCAGATATTTACTTATTACCTCTCTGCTCAGCCCTTTCACAAAAACACATTGTCCCACCATCTGCTAGTTAGTGACTCCGGCTTCGGCTCCTAACGGTGTCTTCTGAAGCCACACTCCACAGCCCATGGGTCAACTTCATCCCAGTTCCCAGTTGTGCCCTCCCCAGCCCGTGCACAGCGCGTTCAGGTTGCTGAGGAGGAGGTAATGTGCAGGCATTCATTCCCTGGAGCCCCAGTCCCCAGGGACCTGGGCTGGAACAGTGGTGCCTGTGTATCTTGGCATTTCATGGCCAGACTCCAGCTATGCACTGAGGTTGTTTCATGCACAGCCTTAAGTGTTCTGTGCTCTGCCCACTCAGGAGCCGGGAGGAGGCCCAGCCTGAGGCTCTGTCGCCCTCCCTTGGAAGTGGCTAGAGGTGAAGAGATAGCCCACCCTCCAGCAGAGTACGGGAGCCATGGCCTGCTATAGCTTCCCGGGGACCCAGAGCAGCCCTCTGGCTGCTGTAAGTCCAGGTACATACAGCTGGCTCCCCAAGGTCAGGGTTGCCCATGCACCACCAACGCCATTAGGGCTCCTATTCTGACCATTACCAGTCCCAGAAAAGTTCCCTCATACCTTGGAGAATCTGTCCCTTCCCCTTACGGATGCAGTGGTACCAAGAAAACCTCAAGTCCAGGGTCTTAGGGGATAATGCACGCCATCCTCCTAGTTGTGTACCTGATGGGGAAGGGAGAAGGGGTAACGTGACTTCTCTTGCGAGACTGGGGAAATTGATGAGGCCATGGTAGGCTTCAGGGGCATCCACTGGCCTTTGCCCTTTCTATACCTCAGGTCTCAGTTTCAGGCAAGAAGGGCCCACATGCCAGCAGGTTCCGGGTGGTAGGATGCTAATTAGCAACTACAGATTCAGTGGGAGGGTACCAGCTCTCCGCCTGCCTGAGGGTCACTCTTGCTGCTCACTTTGTTGAAGGAGAACCCTGTGCAGGTTGACATGGATGAGAGGCACCCCTGGCTGGGGGAAGGGCAGCTTGTGACCCACATGCTGTCCTCCACAGAGTCTGTGGGAAGCATAGCCAGAGGCTGATGTCTGCCACTTGCCGGTCACCTTATCCTTCCGTCCCAGGCTTCTCTTGCCCAGAGACCCTGATGCAATCTTCTCCCAGGGAGTCCATGCCCTGTGCCTCAGTGCTGCCCTCTCCTGGATGCTACCTTTGACTATTGCTTCCAGAAAAATCCGCATTTTATGGAGCAGATGAGGAAGTAGAGGAACTGCTCTGGATTCACTTCCATCAAGTTTGACCCGGAGCCCTCCTCTGTGATCAATGCATCCACTCGCTGCCGCTTGAAAAGGCATCAGTACCAGGCCCACCTCCTTCCCTGCAGCGTCCTCACCCAACACCAACCCGGAGAGGAACAAAGAACAGGGAGGCATCCCGAAAGACACAGCAGGTACCTGAATAGTCCAAGCTGAAGCTTAGCTCCCAAAGACACCGTCAGCTACTGGCTTGGACCTAAGGTTACCTGATTGAGCCAAAATTTAAGGGCATTTTTCCCTTCCACCTTCCTTCATAAGGAAGACAGAATCCGGGAGAAAGAATTGTCATTGAGCTATAATTTCATTGTGCATATGATGGGTGTGAGGAAACTTACGCCCCCACTGGAAACAGACAGGCAGCAGCCGCAAGGGAGGTTGGGAGGATGAAAGGAGGTGACGGGGGCCCAGAACTCATCCTGGCTGGGAGTGAGTGCTCAGTAAAGTAACTGCAATTGTTTTCATCAAAACAAGGTTTGTAATTCCTGTGTCTCAAATATCATAGAGATTACAAGAGACTTTCTCTCGGCTCTGATCGATCCCACTCAAGAGGGGTCTATAGTTACAAAGACTTGGCCTGACATCCACAGACCACTCTGTTCCATGGCTGAGGCCAGAGCCCCTCACCGCTGAGCAGGGGAAGGCTCTTGTTGATGGCCTGCAGGCCCAGGCTGCAAGAGATGGAGGGGAGGGAAGGGACAGAAGAGGAAGGCATGGGGGTATGGGGGGTGACTCCCATTCATGACGGCTGGCCCTGCTCAGATGCTTGGGACAGGAGTTTGGGCTTTGGCCCAGGCCAGGCTTACCGAGAGCAAGACCGTTAGCAGGGAGCCTGGGCCACCCAGGGGAGAAAGGCTGTCAGCTTTCAGCCAGAGCAGGAGAGAAGGTCCCCGGAACGGCTTCCACCATGTCCACCAAAGAGCCGGGTTTCAGGGCACCAGCAATGTTCTGCTCTTCATCTGGGTGCTGGTTACAAGGTGTGATAACCTGGTGAAAATCCCCCGGGCTGTATGTTTACATGTGTGCAGTTTTCTGCACTTCTGTTATACTTTGATTACAAGTTTGGGTTTCTTTTTTTTTTTTTAAGTTTATTTTTGTTTGATGTTTTATTTATTTTTGAGAGAGCGCGAGCAGGGGAGAGGCGGAGAGAAGGGGACAGAGGATCTGAAGCGGGCTCTGTGCGGACAGCAGCGAGCCCGATGTGGGGCCTGAACTCACAAACCGCAAGATCGTGACCTGAGCCGAAGTTGGCCGCTCAACCGACCGAGCCACCCAGGTGCCCCTAAGTTTATTTTTTTAAAGTCACCCCCAAAAGACAAACGCCCTCCCCACCACCTCTGGGTTCTTCACAGCACCTGCCTGGCTGGGCAGAGGGAAGCATCCTTGCAGCAGCTGCCGTAAATTGTTCAGTTTAATCTAAGTCGTTGAGAGACTGGGTCAGGTGAGGGGAGATTTTACTCTTTGACCACAAAACTCAGAGTCTGACCTTGATTCATTCATCCGTTTAACAAGTTTATATGCACTACGTGTTTATACTTAGCATGTCCTAAACGTGCCCCGGGAGCCTGTCTGGGCTCCACTAACCCGTGTATCACCACAGAGCCATAGACGGACCCCAGGACTCGTGCTGCCACCTCTAGCTCCCCTACCCTCCTGGCTTACAACAACGGATCGACTACGCTGTAAATTCTGCTTTGGAAAATTCGCCGGCTCCACAGGGTCAGTCTATCTCTTCATCCTCTCACACCTGGGCCATGACAGCGGCTTCCTACCTTGTATCCTTGTTGCCCGTGAAGCCAACCTTGAAGCCTGCTTTGAAGCCTCATTGCTCTTGAAGCCGACCTCCTAGGCTGTCATCAGAGACAGTGTCATTCATTACCAAAAGCCTTCAACGGCTCCCTACTGCCTATAGGAAAAGGTTCTAAACCCTCAGCTACACTGACCAGGCCCTGCATGACCCAGGCCCACCTCCCACGGCACTTCTCTGCTCCCTACCACCCACTGCAATGGGCCACCCTCCACCCCCGTGCTCACCTAGCACGCGTTTACTTACATGACTCCACTCACATCATTGTCGTGTTGCCAAATGCTCTCCCCCTTCTCCATCTTCTGATGTTTCCCTCGGCCTGCAGGGCTCTGAGAAGCCTCCCCTCATCCCCGATCAGATTTTATCTCTTCGCTCGGCAGCTTCTACATGCTGTTGTCACTTCCATACCCTTCTGCCTCATCTCGTCATGACCATTACACAATCAGAAAAGCCAGCTGACTCTTCCTTCAACATGTCCCAGAATCTGGACATTTTCCACCATCTCCAATGCTACATACACCCTGGTGCAAGTCAAGATTTTTCTCAGGATCTCTGCAATTGCTTCCTAACTGGAGAGGGGTCTCCAGCCATCTCTCTCCAAGGACCAGAGTCCCCAGCCACCTCTCTGCCAGGTCCTACAGGACAGGGTCCCCGGCCACCTCTCTATTGCGTCCCATAGGACAGGGACCTACCACAGCCTGCGAGGTCATACAGGACAGGGTCCAGCCACCTCTCTCCAAGGTCCTGCAGGACAGCATCCCCAGCCCCCTCTCTGCCTAGTCCTGGTAATTTTTTCAATCATTTAAAAATATAAAAACCAGGGGTGCCTGGGTGGCTCAGTCAGTTGAGCATCCGACTGCAGTTCAGGTCATGATCTCACGGGTTCATGAGTTCGAGCCCTGCATCGGGCTCCCTGCTGTCTGTGCAGAGTCAGCTTCAGATCCTGTCTCCCTCTCTCTCCCCTCCCTCGCTCACACTCTCTCTCTAAAATGAAGAAACATTTGGGGTACCTGCCTGGCTCAATCAGTTAAGCAGCCAACTTCGGGTCAGGTCATGATCTCACAGTTTGTGAGTTCGAGCCAGGCGTGGGGCTCTGTGCTGACAGCTCGGAGCCTGGAGCCTGCTTCGGATTCTGTGTGTGTGTGTCTCTCTCTCTCTGCCTCTCCCCCACTTACTCTCTCTCTCTCTCTCTCTCAAAAATAAATAAACGTTTTTTAAAAAAAAATTTTTTTAAAAAGAAAAAATATTTGGCTCATAGGCCCAAGAAAATCAGGCAGCAGGTCAGATTTGGCCCATGGCCTACCCGTCTTAAAGGCTGAATTGGCAACGCGCCAGGGAAGGTGGAGGGATGGGTTAGGGTAACAGTAAACATGGCTCCACAGTGTTAAGTCTTCTCAAAGTCTGGAAAACACACAAAGATACAGTCTAGCTGGTAAATGGAAAGCGGTGCGTGTGAGGGTGGAAGCTGGCTGCTCACGTAAGCTTTAACCTGGGTAAGATTAGGTTATCAGGATTGCAGCCGAGGAGCGTAACTCAGCAGCGGAGAGAGCCTGGTGGTAGTCAGACTAAGAGACGGCGGCTTTAGTGCAGGCGGTGACGCTCTAGTCCTGCTGATACGCCTGCAAAAGCCACCTGTTGAATGGTCAAGAGCTTTTGTGAGCCAGCTGTTGAATACAGTCATTATTTCCCAATTAGATTTTATCACATTACAATTGAATAGATTACGTTTAAAACAGAGGTAGTAAGTACTCAAAAGCTCATCACTTTCTCATTATTTTATGACATTTTACGATGAGCTTCGCTCTTCAGATGGCTCACGTGGAGTGCCTCCCCACGATGGAGACGCTACAACACAACACGCCAGGAGGCACGCAACCCTCCCCCTTCCCTCCCCCACTCTGCATTCTGTGACCTCACACTAGCCGCTGGAAGCTGACGGTTGTGGGAATATTTACACCACAGAAATGGGCAAATGCTACAGATCACGGCTTTTCTCCCCGCCCCCCGCCAAAGAATCCACCGTTAAACATTTACCAGCCCATCCCTGAGCCCCAGGTGAAGGAGGGTGGGCGGGATCTAGGGCCGCGGGGGCATAAACGGAGAGGAGGGGATGGCTAGGCAGTTTTACGGAGATGAGAGACACAGAGGACGAAGAGAAGGATGCCTCTCCTCCGGAAAACCGTCTATTTATAAAGAAGCACTACCAACCCAAAGACGTGGCTGTGCACTTCCGCTGCGCGCCTTCTCACCGGCGTCCTGGGTTCACAGCCCCAGGGCGAGCCTGTGAGCCCCCGGGCCGCCCTGTGCGGTAGGAGGAAGGAAGCGCTTGCCTAAGATCTCCGGGGAGGTCGGCCAGCACCACAGGCCCACTCTGTGTGTTTACATCTCATATATAGCTGCGTGCTGAGCTATTTGGGCACCCACAGCGCTGCGCGACTGGGTCTGTGTGTATTTATAACCGCACAGCCGTGTGTGGACAGCCCCACATATAGATCTCACCTACATCATTCACACATCCCCGAGGTGCCGGGCCTGCTTACTGACCTCACGTCGTCGGGGGCCTGCCCGGTAATTGACTCTGATGGGAACCGTCCTCTCCCAGCCAAAGGCGCGCGGCCCACCTCCCACAGCCAGGGCCCGCCTCCCTCCCACGGACCTGGGGGGCCGGCCCTTCCTGGTAGAGCTCTGGAGAGGAGAGCGAGCTATAAACATGCCGCGGGCTGACCCGCATATGGAAATGAGGCTCGAGGTTGGGCCTGGCGCCCAGCCACAGGCCTGTGGCCTCACTGCCGCCAAGTATCTTTAGCATGAACTTCATTAACATCGCCCCCTCCCCCGCCCCCCTCCAATCTCTCTCCTCCTCTGCCCTGTCTTACCCTCTGTTTGTGGTGTCTCTTTCCAGGCTGCGGTCTTCTTCCTAAGCCTGCAAGGAGAGCCGGGCTCCATCGCTCCCTCCTATCTGACAATATGGCAATAATAATATAATCACAGCTTCCACCGTGCTGGGGGCATCTATTATCCCCCCAAATCTGCGTGGAAACCCTATTTTACAAATAAAGAACCCGAGGCTGCAGGGGGCAGATCACTCAGTGAAGAGGTCCTGGGCTGAAGAGGTCAAGGTTGGCATAGGCGTCTGGGGCTCCAGCTCGCAGCCAGTCCCCCTCAGTGCCATCCACCAGGCTGGGAGCAGAGCTGCATACAGGGGAAAGAAGATAAGGTTGGGCCAAAGGCCATGATGGCACAGGCCGAGAGGAGGGAAGGGACAGAATGAGAATCAGCCATGTAGCTTGGGAGAGATGAGGGAGAAGGAAGAAGAAGGATGCCTGCTTCTAGAAGACCCCCAGCCCTTGCAGGCTGCTGCTGGTTGGGCGGGGCTCTCCCCCACAGTCACGCCAGGCTCAGTTTCCTAAGCGGTCTGTTTGGACTGGAAGCCCTCCTTGAATACAGGCCAAACAGCAACCCTAGACCTTCAAGAATGTCAAGACCTCATTTCTTCACTGACCTTGTGGGCCAGCCTTGGGGAGGGGTCCGGCCACCGTGGGGAGAAGGGAGGGGAAGGAGACTTCTGTTCTCAGCGATCAGTGTCTGCGGAAGCTTCTCTGTTCTTTGCTCCTTTGGACACCCCAACACAGACTGGGGTTAAGCCCCGGCTGGAGTTGGGTTCACCTCCTGCCTCCATCAGGCTTATCACTGTCCTTTGCAGAATTGTCCACTACAGTCCAAGAGCGTGAGCCCCCTCCCGCCTCCCTCCCCCATTATGTCCTTCCTTCGCCTCTTCTCTCCACCCTCCCTTCTTCCTATTCCCTTTCTCTGCAGTTCTAATGGACTGTTCTTTCTGGAGTCTAACCACTAGCAGCCACCCTGCAGTTCCCACCCATTGCTCCTGCCTCTGTTCTCTGGGGCCATGCAGAACCATCAATAATAAAAACAATGACAATGAGGATGCCACCAAGGGTGACAGCAAATGTTATTCGGGTCTTATTTTGTACTAGGAGCTCTGCATGCATTATTTCACTTAATCCTCATAAGCAACCCCACAGAATAGGTTCTTCTCCTCTATTTCAGAGTTGGAGGAACTGAGGCTTTTGGAGGATCCCACATTGCACAGCCAATAGGCGGCAGAATTAGGATCGGGACCCAGGCAACCCAATTGGAAAGCCAGTTCTCTCAGCCATTGGTCTGCGTTGGTTTCTTTCTGTCTTCCGTTTGCAAACCTTCGAATACTAAAGGATCGTCACTTCTTCATGGGGTGAGATGGTTTGCTTCGTGACCACATGCCTGCCGAGTGCCCAGTCATCCAGTCTAGTGGCCCATGCTGAGGTGACACCATGTCTCCTTGATCCGGATTTTTCAGGGCTGAGGATATGCCTTTAGCCACGTGCCCCTCAACCTCCTCAGAGGCCCTGTCGGCCAGCCTTCGGCTTTTGAGAAGGAAGGCATTAGCCCCGGGTAGCCAGTTTCTGTCTTCCAGAGACCTACAGGTTCAACCACAAAACGGAGATAATGGGATGAACTGTACCACACATCCACTGGGAGCCACGCCCACCACCCCCCAGGAAGACACTCACGGTGACCCATTTGGGGATCTTCCCTAAATCAACCCCGCCCCTCCTACTGCTCCCTCCACACCTCTCCCTTGATTCTGTGCGGTGGGTCCTCACAGCTTCACTCAGGTTGGAAGTGTCCCCTGCCTGCTGCTCCCGGGGCCTCGGCCCATAATGAACCCGGCTGAAGTGCAAGTCCGAGCCCTGCTCATTGTCATCGCAGTAAACAGCCTGGACATGAAGCCCGCCTCCCTCACTCCCCAGAAGATTAATAAATCAGATTCAGACGCCTATTGTTCTGGACACAGTCAGAATCAATTGCGGGATTTTAAATCTCTCAGCACAGAGCAGCTGGCTGGCTACAAGAGGCCCCGCTATGTCTCTGGGAAAGCTGGCCGGGGATGGAAATAAGAGAGGAAAAAAAAGACCAAATAATCAATAGTTACCATGAGCTTGTGGCCATCTGCACCCAGTCTCCTTCAGGAGGCAGGTCCCCCAACCTTACGGTGATTCTCGCTTAGTGAGGGGAGGGGGAGGGGCACAAAGTCAGGCTGGGAAGAGAGGGGACCAGAAGGAGGCAGGTCTCAGATGGGTGGGGTCGCTCCCACACACCTCCTGACCTCACCAATGCCTAATTCCATCTGCAAATATTTCACTCTTTCAAAAGTGAGAGCATCACTGCCTGAAGCCACAGGGTGACTGCTAGTTTATCATCCCAGAATTCCCAAGAAGAATTCATAGAAATCCTTGTATCTTAGACCAACTACCTCTCCCTTGCCACCCCCCACCCCCTAGGCATTGGTCTTGTTGTTGTTGCGTTTTTGTCTTTTTTTTTTTTTAATCCCCTACTCTCATGGGAGACAGTGTGCCTGCCACTGCCGCCTGAGTGGCTGCTAGCATTTTCCCTAGCTGTTTATGTGGAAAATCATAAAAATATTTGGTGGCCAAAAAAAGAGAGGGGAAATGCTTTGGTGGTCTGATGCAACAGAAATGCTTTAAAAAAAAAAAAAAAGTGGGATGGCTTATTCTAATCCAAAAGCATGCATAAACGCCGTATTGATTGAGAAGTACTAGGTGGACGGCATATTTTTCTCGGAGACCTGCCCCACCCCACCCCCTCCGAGCAGACAAAAGCCCTGTTGGCAGCTGGCAGAGGGCAAGTCACTTACGATCCAGCCACAGGGTTTGGGAAGAGCTGAAAGCAGAAATTCTTGTGGGCTGTGTTTTACCCTGGGTCTGGTATTATGCTCCTGCCCCGGCGGCCTGAGTCTCTTGGCTGAAAGAGGAGGCAATCCTCACGGTGATGGTGGTGATGGTGGCAGTGTTGATGTAGATGTCATTGTTGCTACGGCAGCTGATGCTGATCAGAACACATTTGTCTGGGGCGTCCGGGTGGCTCAGTCGGTTGAGCGTCCGACTTCGGCTCAGGTCATGATCTCGCGGTTCGTGAGTTCGAGCCCCACGTCGGGCTCTGTGCTGACGGCTACTCAGAGCCTGGAGCCTGTCTTCAGATTCTGGGTCTCCCTCTCTCTGTCCCTTTCCCACTCATGCTCTGTCTCTCTCTGTCTCTCAGAAAATGAATAAACATTTAAAAAAAAATTTAAGAACACATTTGTCTGCCTTTTACAGTCATGAAGCCTCCTCACATGCATTCTCTCCTTTGATGCTCACAGGGACCTCCGGAGGGAGGTGGGCTAGGAATCATGATCACGTCATCCCCATTCCATAGGGGAGAAAAACAAAGCCCAGAGAAGCAAAGCGTCTTGCCCAGGAGCATACACTTTGTCAATGGCGAAGCCAACGTTCACACCCTGCAGATAAGCTTTATACCATGTTACTCTGGACCCATAACAGCACTACCCAGGAGAAAGATAAGTGAGCCACATATGTCCCTTGAAATTTTCTAGTAGCCACATTTTTAAAAAATAAAAAGCCAACAGGTGAAATTGATTTCCATAATACACTTCGTATAACCTCCTTATATTCAAAATATTGTTTTAGAATGTAATCAGTGCAAAAATTATTCATGTGATATTTTACATTCTTTGTTTTCATACTTAAGTATCTGAAGTCTGGTGTGTATTTTGCACTTGGAGCTCATTCTCATTTCGCTGTGGCTCGTGGCCATTACGGGCCAGCATCAGTCTAGAGGGATTTAACACGGCTTTCATAAGGAGCGTGGCCGTGAGAGAATCTCAGACAAAGGCAGGCATCCCTGTTGCTTGACTCGTCTTCATTCCTAGAGAGGACAGCTTCTCACCTCCACCTGAGCTCCCCAGACTCAAGTGTCGGAGTCACTTCAGCTCACGACCTGTATTTTTCCTCTTACCCGCCTCCTCTTCCTTCTCCTTCTTCTTGAGTATTACTTGCTAAAACGTCTAATAAAGATGTTAGCACTGAGTGATTTGCTGGTCTTCTACAAGTGGCAACATGGTCCCTGCTTTCTGAAAGTTTTCTGACCCCCCACCAAATTATACACGTGCTCCCCCAGGCACAGCGCCCCCTCTGAGTACACCGGGTGTTTATATTGTGCTTCAGGAAGGAGATATGGATGGAAGGAGAAAAAGAAGACGAGAGAGGGAGGAACAAAGGAAAGAAAGATGGAAGGGAGACAGGAAAGGAAGGAAAGAAAATGTACTGGGTCGAAGGGTGTCCCCAAAATATTCATGTTCACCTGGAAGCTCAGAAGATAACCTTATTTGTAATTAGAGTCTTTGCACATTTAATTAGTTAAGATGAAGTCATACTGGATTAGGGTGGGCCCTGATCCGATGTCTGATATCCTTAGAAGAAGAGGAAAACTTAGACATAGATAGACACAGAGGACATGGGGAAGAACATCCAGCGAAGATAGAGGTGGAGACTGGGTGATGCTCACGTCTGCAAACTGAAGAACACCAAACATTGCCAGGACTGTCGGAAGCTAGGAGAGAGGCACCGAATGGATCCTCCCTCAAAGCATCCAGGAGGAACCAACCCTACCAACGCCCTTCAGACCTCCATGACTGTGACAGAATAAATTCCTGTTGCTTTAAGCCACCCAGTTTGTGGTCATGTTATGACAGCCCTCCAAAGCTAACACAGGAAAGGGGGGAGGGTATCGTTAGGGGCACCTGGGTGGCTTAGTCGGTTGAACGTTCGGCTTCGGCTCAGGTCATGATCTCAAAGCTCATGGGTTCAAGCCCCGCATCAGGCTCTGTGCTGACAGTTGAGAGCCTGGAGCCTGCTTCGGATTTTGTGTCTCCCTCTCTCTCTGCCCGCCCCCCTCCCTCGCCCCGTTCATACTCTGTCTCTCTCAAAAATAAATAAACATTAAAAAAAAATTTTTTTTTAAAGAAAGGGCGGGGGGGGGGGGATGCCAGACATTTTTCTAAAGAACAGGTATATGATCAAAAAGAATTTGCAGCTGAGAAAGTGAACTCAATCCCTATCCGCACTCATTCGATTCCTAGTGAGATCGAATCAGCTTCTCTCCCCCTCCTCCTCTCTGGTCACACATTCTGATAATTATTCCTGAGTCCCAGGTTTGCTACGAAGAGATAAAACTTTACAAAGAACGAACCGGTGGTTGCCAGAGGGAAGGGGTGGAGGGAAGGGCAAAATGGGTGAAGGGGGGTGGGAGATACAGGCTTCCAGCTATGGAATGAATAGGTCATAGGGGTGAAAGGCACCGCACAGGGAATGGAGTCAATGCTATCATGATAGTGTTGTGTACTCACAGATGGAAGCTGCACTTGTGGTGAGCACAGCATAACTATAGGCTTGTCCAACCTCTATGTCATACATCTGAAACTAATGTAACATTGTGTGTCGACTATACTCCACTAAAAAAAAAAAACAAAAAACAAAACTTAGGGGCACCTGGGTGGCTCAGTCGGTTGAGCGTCCACCTCTTGATTTCAGCTCAGGTCACGATCCCAGGGTGATCATGGGATCAAGCCCCACATCAGATTCCACACTGAGCATGGAGCCTCCTTAAGATTCTCTGTCTCTCCCTCTCCCCCTCTCCCCCGCTCATGGTCTCTCTCTCTCTCTAAAATCAAAAGTAATAAGTAAGTAAGTAAGTAAGTAAGTAAATAAGAATTAAACTTTAAAATGAAGGATTCAAGTATTTCAAAGATTTGCTGCTAAAAGAGGGAATCGTCTACTCACATGATGCTGAGGACAGGACAAACAAAGCCTAACGAATAAGAGACGGGGGAAAGCAGTCTTATCCCCACCTGCGGAACGTTTTGAACAAGCAGAAGGCAGGATGGCAATGTGCTACCTGATAAGCTGGCCTGATGAATTCCAGCCCGGAGAATATCAAAAAGAGGCTATGGAGATTTCATCTTTCTGACGTCATCAAAGGAATTCCCGTTTAGATCAGAGAATAAACTGGCTGATCACAGGACCCTCTTCCGTCTTAAAGCTGACCACGTGATTCTGAGTTGGAAGAGCCTGCTGCGGTCTAAGGGCAGTACATTCTCAGAGAGGCCTGAGGTAGCAACTTCTCATGGGCCAGACTCAGACAGGCCGTGGAAGTGGACACTGTAGATGAGGTTCTGGGTCTGCTGGGCCCCAACCTCCAAGAGCCGTGACCTATTCCCCATAACACATGGCCCTGTCCCTGGTCTTGGCCGATCAGGTTCTCCAGCGTTTTGACTAATAGGGAGACTCTAATCCCAGAGATGTCGGGACTAGAGCAAAAACTTGGGCAGGTAATTTACAGGGGAGCAGGAAATGTGAGCAAATAGGAAAAACCCATAGGTAAGAAAAGCAGAAAAAAGCAGACTTCCGGTGCTCTGCTTATCTATCTGCACACCAAACTACTCCAAAACTTAGTGGTTCAACACAACAACCATCCTGTCATATATCATATATCATTCTGTAAACCAGAATGCCTAACTATGGTGTCTCTAGCATGGCCTTTCGGGGTCATTGGGTTTCGTTTTTTTTTTTTTTTTTCTTTTTAAAGTTTATTTACTTATCTTGAGAGACAGGAAGAGAAGCATGAGCAGAGGAGGGACAGAGAAAGAAGGAGAGAGAGAATCCCAAGCAGGCTTCTCGTTGTCAACACATGGAGCCTGACGACATGGGGCTCATGACGTGGGCTGAAATCAAGAGTAGGATGCTTACCCCACTGAGCCACTCAGTCGCCCCCGGGTCATTGGATTTCTTACAGGCAGGTCAAGGCCCCAAGAGTGAGTATTTCAGTGAACGAGCTGGAAGCTGCATGGCCTTTCGTGATGGAGCCTTAGAAGTGGCATAGCATCGTTTCCACTATGCTGTATTGGTCAAAACAGTCATAAGCCCACCCAGATTCAAGAGGCGGGATATAGAACCCACCTCTCTATGGCAGCGGGGTGTCAAAGAACTTGTGACCATAGTTTAAAACCACCACCTCAGGAAGGAATGAAATGGAAAGAGTTGCTTTCTAGTTCACAGTCCCCTTGAGTGGCCTCATCCTTACAAATAAACCCTCTTTTTACTTGGTTAACTTGAGTGGGGTTCTGTGCCTTGCCACCAAAATAATCCTGTTTGGGGTTAAATTTTGTCCCTCAAAATTGAATGTTGAAGTCCTAACCTCGAGGACCTCAGGACATGACTGTATGCGGAGATAGGGTCTTTTCTTTTTTCTTTTCTTTTCTTTTCTTTTCTTTTATTTAAGGCTTAATTTGAATGTTTATTTATTTTCGAGAGAGAGACAGAGGTAGAACACGAGCAGGGGAGGGGCAGAGAGAGAGGGAGGCACAGAACCCGAAGCAGCCTCCAGGCTCCCAGCTGTCAGCACAGAGCCCGGCGCGGGGCTTGAATTCACAAACTGTGAGATCATGACCTGAGCCAGAGACTCTTAACCCGCTAAACCCAGGCGCCCAGAGATAGGGTCTTTAAAGAGGTGATTAAGGTAAAATGAGGTCATTAGGGTAAGCCCTGACCCAATACGACTGGTCTCGTTATCAGGAGAGATTAGGACACAGACACACACAGGGGACAGACTGTGTGAAGACACAGGGAGATGGGCATCTACAAGCCAAGGAGAGAGGCCTCAGAAGAAAGCAACCCTGCCATCTTGGTCTCAAACTTGCAGCCTCCAGAACTGGGAGAAAATAAGCTTCTGTTGTGTAAGCGCCCCCGCCCCCCGCCAGTCTGTGGTACCTTAGGGCCAGCCCAGCAGACTACCACAAGGCCTGACCAAGCACGTGTGCCCAGCGTGGGCGTCCTGGTGTTCCCCTGGCACACCAGGGGAAGTGTGGGCCTGCAAGCCTGCTGGTTCGACCAGGTACGGCCACACGCAGGCAGCTCTGGTGCCCCGTGAGGTCACAAAGCATACTCGGAGCTGCCTCCCCAGTGTGCATCCTCCGGAATCAGGAGATACGGGATGGGGTGACTCATTTCTCCCGTCGCCACTCCTGGCAAAGAAAAGCATTGACTGACACCTTTTCCAAAGGCAGCCACGTGTTTTTCTTGGGAAAGAGAAACATAGTCCTGGTTCCAGCTTTCTTACAAATACAGACCTGTGCGTGTGAATTCACACGTGCATGCGCGCGTGCACGCACCCCCTTACACATCCATACGCTCTACCTTCTGCGTTCCCTTTCGGACCCACTCTCTCCCCCATCCCACGCCAGCACCGGGCACAAACCGTGGGTGAGGACACCTGGGTTTGGTCCCAGCTCTGCTAAGCTTCACTGAACTTTCCCAATTTGCTGTTTGCTCGGCTTTAGAACCTAAGGATTGGCCTACAGATGCCTTCTCGGGATGACTTTCAGCACTAAAGGCTCGTGGTTCTGTGATCTCAGTACAGGGAAGAAGCTCTCGCCTAGTGTTAGAGCACATGGTCTCTGCTGCTAATTAGCCATGAGCATCGCACGTCCTCTCCTCTTGTCTCGATTTCCCCCCACTGCGAAGCGTGCTTCGTGGCCTCCAGGCTCCCCGGTGACATTCCGGGACCCAGGACCTGGTCTTTTTCCCACACGTTCACTTTCCAGACTTCATCTGTCTTGCTCTTCCCACCTTGAACAAAAACGTCTCTTTCTGGCCATCCTGAGCCTCCCCATCTCCTCTCACGGCTTTGATCTCGCCACCAGCCAGTCCCTCCCCGACATCCATTCCCTGAGGCTCCTAGCTCCTACTTTTCCCTCTCCGTTCCAAGTTCCACCTCAACACGGGGATGGCCCGTCCTTCACCCTGGCCTCCATTCAAGAACTTTGACTCCCGTCCATTTCCACTCCCTCCCCCACGGTCACTCGGGAAGCTGCCACCGCCCACACCAGCACCTCATCCCCTGCCACAGCAGACACCCTCCTCCCGCCCATCTACTCCTTCAGAGCCCAGCCTTTGTTCTCTTTGAGACTTCTCTCTCCTACACGCTGAGTTCCCTCCCTTCCTAGGTGGCCCAAGGGTCATGATTCCTCATTTAACCCACTCTCCTGCGGTCACTGCCAATGCTTCCCCACCTTGTCCCCCAGTCACATCAACCCATAAAGCCTCAAAGCTGTGTAGTCAACCTACCAATGTGCCCTTTCCATCGCCAGCTCCAGACACCGGAATTCCACTAGAGAAAGACGTTTGGACGAGGTCCAGACGAAAGGTCTCTAACAGCAGCTGTCCTCAACAGAGATTGACCGTCCCTCCACTGGTCCCCACCAGCCAGCCCTTCTTCGATCCCCCACAGCACCTCCCAAACCTCCCTTGGCCCCTCGAGCCCCCAGCCTGGGATGCTGACCGTCTCACTCTCACGGGATGACCTCACCTCCTACTTCGCAGAGAAAATAGAGGCAATCAGGAAAGGACGCCCTCGCCTTCCTGCCACCCCACCTACGACCTTTGCCCACTTACACTGCCCTTCCTGCTGCGTGCAAGGGGTCCTCCTCCCCCTGTCCGGGGCTAATCCCACCACCTGTGCCAAGATTCCACCCCACCCCCACCTCCCTAAGCCCTTGTCCCACCAAGGAGCACACCCCCCTCTGCTATCCGTGTCGTTTCCCCAGCCGTGGGCACCCTTCCCTCAGCCCAAATGCTTGATCACATCCCCCTTTCTGAAAAAAGAAGAAAGTCCTAGCCTTTTGTCCTTGCCTTGAGTGGCAACTTACTTCCCTGAGACCTTCCTGGCTGAGGACCCTGCAAGCAGGCACGCGTCTACAACATCTTCTCTGTTTTCCACTCCTGGACGTTTTTTTTTGTTTGTTTTTTTTGTTTGTTTGTTTTTTTAATATACGAAATTTACTTTCAAATTGGTTTCCATACAAAACCCTGTGCATCCCAAAAGATGCCCTCTTCAATGCCCATCACCTACCCTCACCTCCCTCCCACCCCCCATCAACCCTCAGTTTGTTCTCAGTTTTTAAGAGTCTCTTATGCTTTGGTTCTCTCCCACTCTAACCTTTTTTTTTTTCCTTCCCCTCCCCCATGGGTTTCTGTTAAGTTTCTCAGGATCCACGTAAGTCCACTCCTGGAGGTTTTTTTTTTTTTTTTTTTTTTTTTTTTTTTTTTTTTTTTTATTTTTGGGACAGAGAGAGACAGAGCATGAACGGGGGAGGGGCAGAGAGAGAGGGAGACACAGAATCGGAAACAGGCTCCAGGCTCCGAGCCATCAGCCCAGAGCCTGACGCGGGGCTCGAACTCACGGACCGCGAGATCGTGACCTGGCTGAAGTCGGACGCTTAACCGACTGCGCCACCCAGGCGCCCCGACTCCTGGAGTTTTAAGGTGGAAATCCTTGAGGGGCTTTCTTTCTTTTAATAAAAGGGTATCGACTCACTACTGATTGGCAAAAGAGTCAAATCATGCAGGAACGTTTAAAAACGTTTAAAAAATGCAAAATCCCCCCTGCCACAGAGAGCTAGTTTCCGTGTGTGCCCGTGCGGCTCCCAGGCACCTGTCTACTCACAGACATGCACACGTGCCCAGCTCTGCACAGATAGGCTCGTCGTCAACGTGCAGTCCTCCAGCCAGCTTTTCTCACAGCACAACAGACTGTGGGTGTCTTTCCACATCCACAAATGTGGCTACCAGGATTCTGGTAAAAGAGAAACCCCTTCTTAGTTCCTCCTTCCTAGTATGGCGCCCTCCTGTACCCCCACCTCAGGGAGGGGCGCCCTCAGCTAACCCGTAAAGACTCTAGGTCAAGATCCGGTATTTCCCTTACCACAGGTGGCAAGGGTCAGATCAGCTCCAGCAGGATCTAGGGGAGGAAGAGAGAACCCCCAACACCCACCCACACTCCCCCACACACACAACCTGGCTGTTAGTGCTAGCAGCATCCAGAGGGAAACTCTACAAGAAAGTTCAGGAACACAACCCAGCTTCCCTTCTGACTCATGGAAAATGGGCCTGCAGCTTCTCCATGGCCCCACATGGCGGTGAGGACTCCAGCTATGGTATCTCACAAACCTGAGTTTGAATCTCCACCCCGCCCCTGGCCTCGAGCAAACAGCTACCATGGCTCGGAGCCTGTTTCCCCATCTGTAAAATGGGAATAATAACACCTGCTGCGCGGGGTGCAGACAGCGCAGGTGACTGGCTGGAATCGGTGCTTAGGCGAGGGGGGACAAATGGACGCAGAGAGTATTCCGCCCCCAGGGGGAGAGAGCCACAGAGGAGCCTACGGTTCGGAAACACGTGAGCCGGGCTGGACAACCCGGGGCCTCGGCAATGACGAGACTGGAGGCTAACACGTGTTGAGTGCTTGGGTGTTGATTAACTTATTGAATTCTCACATCAACCGTATGCAGTAGCAATTAGGAAAAGAGAAATCACCCTGAGTCCTTCGAATAGAAAAATGTAATACAGAGAATTGGCTTTCTTAGGGCTGGAAGAGCAGAGAGGCCAAACATCAGAGGGCAGCAACAGGAAGAAGCTTCTACGCCGCCCCCAGCTACGGCTGGGCAGACAGAGAGAGCGGGTGTTACGGCTTTGGGATCATCCAGAAGCCAGAATCACAGCGGCCCTGTGCAGCAAGGGTAAACACCATGAAGGAGAAGGAGCCGCTTCCAGAGACCAGAGGCAGTGTGGGAGAGAAAGAACACTCTGGCCTCTCCAACCCTGCTCACCGAGCTTCTGTCAGTCCCTTCCCTTGGTTAAACCTTCCTGGAGGCTGGCAACCACAAGGGTCAGTCCCTCTTCGATGCCGAGCAGGGGGAAGGTACAGAGGGATTATCAAGGCCAACAGGCCCAGGCCAGCACAGGTGCTATTATCTCTGTTTACACGTGAAGAAAAGCAGCGCCGAAAAGTTAAGTAACATATCCAACTATCACACAGCTGGTAGGTAGAGACGTGGGGATTTGAATCCAGGCAGCCTGCCTCCAGAACCCACCATTTCACTGCAATGTTCCAGCACCTCCCCTAGGGCCTCTAGTCCAGCAGCTAGTGGCTTTCTCTTGCTTTTCTCAGTCTTCCCTCCCTCCTCTCTTTTTATTTCTCTTGGGCACAGGCAATGTTGCTGACGCATACAGAAGGTTCTGGGGTCAGACAGACTGAAACTACACTCCCAGCCCTGCCACTGATGAGCTGGGCAACGTTACTCAACCTATTCAGTCAGTGTTTCGTCATCTGGACAACGCATGTCATCATAAACAGTGGTCAAGCCGACACAGTGAGGTAGATGAGGGTCTAGCCTCTTATCACATTTGTTCCCCAAAATGCTGACTCTCCCTCCCTCCCTCCTGTCTTTTCCCTTCTTCCCATCTGTCAGAGCTTTAGGTGGTCCTTGACAGGGTACCTGCTCATCTCAGCTGGTGGCTCTCAGGGCAAACGTTACAAGCCCCATTGGAGCTGAGCCTCCGGAGCAGCAACACCTCCCTCTGCAAGTCCCCTGCCGCCCTCCGGGCAGCTCTGCAGCTCTCGGAGCCTCAGTGTCCCCAGCTGGAAAGTGGGTTCAGGGAATAGTGCCCTGCCGTCTCCCAGCTTAGCTCATAGAAGAATCCGTCGGTCAGGCGGAGCGATTGGATCTGTCTGCGGCACAGGTCACTTACGGTGAAGACACATGGCCAGTCGGGCTGACCTCCCACCCCACGTGCTCCCTCAACCCTCCCCCACACCCAGGAGCTGGCTTCGGAAGTAACAAAGGGGATCCCCGTGCAGGCCTCGCCAAGTCTCCCTGTTAGCCAGCCTCTCTGCGATGGGGGGTGGATTTGGGAAGATTCTAGCTTGGGTCCTCTCTCTGCCCTCATGAGCCCTCTGGCCTTGGCAAGATCTATTATGCCAGGCCTCAGCCTCCCCCTCTGCAAACCAGAGGAAGAAGCACCTTGCAGTCTCCACGCAGGGGGGCTGCAGGGAACAGAAGGCATACTCTGCAGGGAGATTTGAAGAGAGCCTAGTGAAGGAAGAAAGCTGTTACCTCCCCCAGGA
Organism: Panthera onca; assembly: GCF_046562875.1. Classification (NCBI taxonomy): domain Eukaryota; kingdom Metazoa; phylum Chordata; class Mammalia; order Carnivora; family Felidae; genus Panthera; species Panthera onca. Next base: position 46,803,522 of record NC_138352.1, on the reverse strand, counting down.
CTGAGGCCCTGGTAAGAGCTGGAGGCACTGGAAGGGCCCGTCGCTAGGGCCTGCCACTGCAGGGACACAGAGCTGCAACACCGAGGGGAGGGAGGAAATCCCCCAACCTCTCTCTTCTGGGCCTCTGATGTCCTGCTAGTATCTCAGACAAGCCCAGGAGTCCAGCCTCCCGGGCATGGAGAGCAGGGCCAAGAAGCTATCTGGAGGACACAGCTGTCACACCCAGCGGTGCCACTGTTGTCCTGGAAGCGGCAGCCGGCTATGAAGAGCTGGGCTCGGCTCCTGCCGCTAGGAGGCGCTCCTCGAGCTCCAGGTCTCGGTTTCAGACTACTGACTGCAAGAACGCTTCCCCCCACCCCTGCTCCGTCCTGCCCCTCCTTCCTCCAGGCCAGTGCAGGAACTTGGTTTTCCCTTGTCTGCGTAGGGAGCAAATAATTCACAAAGATGACAACCTTCAGCGCCATGTCTCATCTCACAGGGCGCAGCAAAGCGTCAAAACCCCCCTATCTCCACCGAAGCTTTAAAACCCTCTGCCTGGCTTACCATCGAGCTACCGTGAAGCCTACCAGCCAGGCCTTCCATCTGTGACGTGCCCTTGGAGGCAAGGAACCAACGACGTGAATCACACTGAGCCCGCGCGGTGTGTCTGGTACATTTCACCCACAGGCAGTGTAGCTCTCACGGGTCCGATGAGGAACACTCACTGGGCAGCCAGGCCAACCCCGGGAGGGCTGCCGAGCCCCTCTGGCCTCACTTTCCTCCTTGTGAAAACCGTAATGCGGCCCTTCTGCGGGTTGCCGCGGAGAGAGAAGGACAACCTGGCACAGAGAAGACTTCCATAACCCCCTCTTCCCCACATCAACCCTGGAGTACAGATGTGACACATGAGGAAACAAAGATCATGGCCAGGAAGCGGTTTCTCACCGACCCACACCAGCAAGTTCTTCTCCGCCCCGGGTCTGCCTTCGCCCAGAGCCAGTGGGACGCCACCTCCCACCCCACAACACCCCTCCCAGGTGACCTATCCCCCATCAGGGCACCGTCACTATATTTTGAAGAAGCCAAAAATATATTTTCTTTCTACTCAGCTTGAGAATACATTCTGTGGCTTTATTTTTCTGGTAATTACAGTAGTTCTGCCTTATCCACCAGGGATACGTTCCAAGACTCCCGGTGGATGCCCGAAACCACAGAGAGTGCCAAACCCCACAGACACTATGTTTTGTGCCGTGGGCGCCTCCCCACGATAAGGTTAACTTCTGCATTAGGCGCAGTAAGAGACGCACAGCAAGGACTAACAATAAAATAGAGCGGCTACAACAATATACTGTAATAAAAGCTATATGACTCTCTCAAAATATCTTAGGGCACTACGCTCACCCTTCTGGTGAGGATGTGAGATGATAACGTGCCCATGTGATGAGAGGAAGTGACGTCAGGGCAGGCTGCCGTGGACCTTCTGATGCTCCCTCGGAAGGAGGGTCATCTGTTTCCGAGCCACCGTTGACCACAGGTAACTGACAGGGCAGAAAGCAAAACTGTGCACAAGAGGGTTTGCTGTATTTCTTTGTTGTCACGAACACAGGGGAACAGGGGTGCACAGCCGGGGTCTCCGGCCTCCACGGGTGGAGATGGGGGTTGCGAGCGGGAATTGCTCACTGGGGCAAGTCCCAGAGTGGAGCATCCGCACGAGGAGACAGTGATGCTGACGGCACCTCTGGATTTTTCTCTTATTGAAAGAAACCACCAGCCCTGGGGATTTGAGTCAGGACCCCGGGAACCTCAGCCCTGTTCCTGACCCCACCGGTAACCCAGAGCAGCGCACTCCTCCGGGGATAGAAAATGGGTCCTTTCCCTCTCCTGGGAAGCAATGGGGTGAGGTCAAGTTATTCAAAAAGCTTGGATCCAGGAAGTCGATGTTGTTTAGAAACGGACTTCGGAGTTTCAGCTTTGAGTCCTGATGTGAATTCTGACCTCGGGCATATTACTTTATCCTTCTGAGCCTTGGTCTCCTCATCTGTGACATAGGGGTACTAATGCATACCTCTGGGTGTCATTAGGGGGGTGCACTGAGGTCACATCAGAGGGGCCTTTGCACAGTCCTGGAAGTGCTCAGCAAACAGGAGGTGCATTTAGGGGAGAGAGGGTATCAGAGCGAAAGCCACCCATCCTCTCCTGCCCATTTGGGCCAGGGGTGCCGAGAGCAGCCTATGGGGGTTCTTTAGGCCGAGACAAGGCTCCTGCCTACCGGCCTCAGGCCTCCCGCCCCGCTCAGCCAAGGTTTCCTGTTGTCCTCTTTTACTCTTTTTAAAGAAAAGAAAAGAGGCATCCTTCCCCTGGAGACCTTTGTCCTAAAACTAGCTGGGGAATGCTAGAGACATTCACTCCATGCTGAGAGTGTTGAGCCACTTTCTGGGCTTAAAAAAATATATTATTGTTTACCTAATGGTTCCTCTGTGAGAAACGGGTGTCTGTTCCTTTAAACAGAGCACAGCTCGGCAGACAGAGCGGCTCCGCTCGGTGGCAGCCAGTGGGGGGGGGGCGGGGGGCGGGGAAGGAGGGCATCCTGTTGTTGAGTAGAAAGACAGAGACAGACAGACAGACAGGCAGGAAAAGGTCAGCACAGACCTAAGCAAGGGAACCCAGGTCTTTTTTTTTTTTTTTTCCTACAGAGAATTTTCTTTTTGAAAAAGAAAATATTCACTTTCTTGTTTCTTTGCCTATATTTTACCAGTCTAACCCAAGATACTGCTGGCTTACTTAAGACGGGGAACTTTCTCCGAGTAGAGTGGCATGTCAAGATAAAGAAGGTCGTGCCAGTCTCCGGTTCTCACACTTTAAGCAGAAGATGGCGTATTTTGAAATTTCCCCGGGGTTCGGGACTCGGGGTTGGGAGTGAGGAAAAACACATCTCGTTTGCTGAACGGCCACGCTCACTGCACACAGCCCTGCCTGCCAGGGAGATGAGGCACCTCCATTTCACAGTTGCGGGAAGCACGGCTCGGGCTGATTAAGGGCGTGCCCAAGGCCAGAGACACACACGGGTGGTAAACTGAGGTTTCTCCCCGCGTCCTCAGGCTCCTCTTTCCAGCGTACCACACTGCCTTTCTTGTAAACACGCAGCGGATCTGAGGGTGGGACAGAGGGAAGACGAGAGACAGACGGGGTGGGCTTCTGGCTGCCTGGTTTACCAGCCTCTACTTTGAGCACCTCTAGCAACCCCCTGGTTCTTAGAGTTCTCCAGCACCAAGGAACGAGCCCGGCGTCCTCATCTCCCAAGGGTGTGTCCGATTCAACCACTAGCAGTCAGCAATGTTACAGAGCATTTACAAAATGTAAGAAGTAGTTTATCAGTTGTCCAATCAGACCGTGTGGATCTGCTCCTTACAATTAGAAGGTGGCCCATAAGATCCTGTGGATCTGGGGTGCCTGGGTGGCTCAATCGATTGAGCGTCCGACTTTGGCTCAGGTCATGATCTCACGGTCTGTGAGTTCGAGCCCCGCATCGGGCTCTGTACTGACAGCTCGGAGCCTGGAGTCTGCTTCGGATTCTGTGTCTCCCTGTCTCTCTGCCCCTCCCCGCCCTCATGCTCTGTCTCTCTCTTTGTCAAAAACAAACATTAAAAAAAATTTTTTTAAATCCTGCGGATCTGATCCCTGTCTGCTCTTCTAGTCCCTTCTCCTCACCCTCATCCTTGCTCTCCGTGTGTGGTCAGTTCCTCTAACACAGTGCCTCTCTAAGGTGAGCTGTGGCACCAGCCATCGCCTGGGAGCTGGGTGGAAATTCGGGAGCTCAGACCCATCCCAGAACTCCCGAGTCAGAATCTGCCTTTTGATAATATCCCCAGGTGCACCCCAAAGTGTGAGATGCACCACTATCCCACACCCAGTTTTTCCACCTCAGGACCTTTGCACGTGCTGCCCCCTCCATCTAGACAATCCTCTTTTCTCTTGGCCTGGCTTGGCCCCACTCATCCTGGACTCATATGCCACTTCCTCAGAAAAGCCTCCCTCCATCTTCCCTTCACTTAAGTCATTCTCCCTTAACCGTCCAATTCTTTTCATTCAGGCATTTTTTGCAGTGTGTAATTACAGACAGAGTCATTGCATGCCCGTCTCCGTGAAGGCTGAGGCGATGTCTCACTGCCTGCGCAGGAACGCGGTAGGCTCTGCACAAACACGTGTTGAATGAATAAACATGGGGCTGTTTCTGGTTCTGGTTGGAGAGACGCCCACAGACAGAACCCGCTGGGGGCATCGGTCTCTCTAGGCATTTCCATTCCATTCCAGCAAATATTTGCTGAGTGCTATTATGTGTCCAGAGCTAGGGTCACATGTGTAAGGAAACTACATGTGACAAAGTGCCTCCCAGAATTTTGGCACAGCAGTTCTGTTTTCTTGTTCAGGGCACAGGGTCAGGGGCTGAATAAAACAAAGCCAAGAAGGCTTCGTTCCTGGTGGTAACGACAAGGAACCTCAGAAGAAGGGATAGGAAATTAATATTTCCTAGCCCCAAGGGACATTAAGGAGGACACTCGTTGGGATGAGCACTGGGTGTTATATGTAGGGGATGAATCACTGGAATCTACTCCTGAAATCATTACTGCACTATCTGCTAACTCACTTGGATGTAAATTTTAAAAAATAAATAATAAAATCAATCAATAAATTAAAAAAAAAATATATATATATATATATATATATGTATATTTCCTAGCCCCCACTTCTGGGCCAGACACCTACATAGCTTGCAAGTATCAAAGATTTCAAATACAGGAGAATAACATACGAATTGCTTGATTAAGACCCATGACTTTTGTCTTATTTTGTTTGTAAGTAAAATTAATCACACGGTTAAAAAACTAAATAGTAAAGGGGCGCCTGGGTGGCTCAGTCAGTTAAGAGTCTGACTCTCGGTTTTGGCTCAGGTCATGATCTCACCGTTTTGTGAGTTCAAGCTCTGCATCAGGCTTTCCACAGACCCTGCGGAGACTGCTTGAGATTCTCTCTCTCTCTCTCTCTCTCTCTCTCTCTCTCTCTTTCTCTCTCTCCCTCTTTCTGCCGCTCCCCTGCTCACACTGTCTCTGTCTCTTGCAAAAGAAATAAATAAAACTTAAAAAATATTAAATAGTAAAGAAAGGCCTCATTCCTCCCCACCCTTAGTTCCAGTCTCCAAAAATAACTATTTTTTAACTCTTTCACCTGGTGGTTCTGGTAGTTAACTCGAAATCTCTAAATATGCTTACTTAATTATTTCTTCATTTGCCAATTTTGTATATTTGCTATTGATTCCTTGCTATGATATCAAGATGTGATTTTAGCTGCTTTCTACCTTCTTTCTTTATTCTCCTCAAATATTTACATCACTGTTGATTAATTATATTTGTAACTCCAAGTAATATCTATACATTATATTCATCTTTCAACTATTGTTAGTATTTAACTTTCAACTTTATAAAAATATTAGGGCCTCTATCTTTTTCTAGCTTTCCTCCCCACACCCATCTCCTAACTTCTGACATACGTACCTTTACATTGTCCATTGATAACATTTACATTCTGTTGTTTAGCAAATATAATTAAATCTTCAATTCTTTACCTATAGAAATATTCTCAAATATGAAAATGAGCAGTATTTACATTATTATTATAAATAATATTCCTAAGTAATATATCATGATTATGCTTTCTTTATTCTTAGCTTTATGTTTTCCCTTGAGTTTCTAATTGCCTTTTTTCTTACTTTATTTATCTTTATAATCACCTTTTTTTTTTCTTTTCAAATTCTCCATCAGGCAAAGTATTCAGTTAGCAACACTGCCCAACATCCTTACCCCAACTTCCACGCCATCTTCCTGCATGTTTCCTGTCTAGTCCTTCTGAAAATTCTCACAAAGTGCTCTCCTGGGTTATTCTACAATATTCCAAAGCTTATGACTTCCTCTTTCTCGATTCACTCCCTCAAATTCACTGGAGCACATTCTCAAGTAACTTCCTAAGAAAGAATTTGTAAGAGATACCTTCTCCAAATCCTTGTATCTTTTGAAAACATCTTTCACTTATTCAATAACTTTTCTGAATTACTTTTGAAAATTACTTTTCCTCATACCGCTGAAGTCATTTGCTTCATTACATATTCCAGGACCCAGCATCACTGATGAGAAATCTGATTCTGATTCCTGTGTAGATGACGTGTTTTCTTTCTTTCCTTTTTTCTTCCTTCCTTTAGGATCTTCTCGTTTCCCTCTGTGCTCTGAAATTTCACACTAATTTCCCTTTTTGACCTGTTTTTTCACTCACCCTTCAATTTATAAACTCATGTCCATCAGCTCTGGAAATTTTTAAACATTCCATTTACAAATTCTTCCCTTCTATTTTCTTTATTCTCTTTCTGGAACTCCTGTAAGTTGAATATTGTCTCTCCTGGATTCAACCTCTGCCTTTTATTTTTCATAGTTTCTACCTCTGTCAATTTCTACCTTTGAGCTATCTCATTGTCCTTATCAAACAAGCCACCCATTGAATTTTTTCATATTACTGGTATTTTTCATCTCGAAGAACTAGATCTTATTCTGTAATTGTTAGGTTTGGGCGCATGCTTAGTTATCATGGCATAGTATCTTCTCAAATCTCTGAGAATATTAATTAGAAATATTAATTAGAAAATTAATTAATTAATTACAATTAGAATATTAATTGTAATTCTTCTCTGCTCTCTAAATTGTATCTTCCAAAGTGTCTTTCTTAGTCATTCTCTCCACCTTCTGTGTGTCTCTCTCTCTATCTCTTCCCCCACTTCTCATTACAGATGTTTCTCAAATATTAGATGATTCGTAATTATCTGTTCACATTTTAAAACAAGGCAAAAGTAACATAAATATATTTTTCCTAATTTATTCCATATATTTAATATATCAATATTTCAATGAGATTTTCCACACATAGTGCTTTATATACATACACATATGTACACACACACACACACACACACACACACACACACACATACAGTCATATATATAGACTAAAAGGTAGTTTGACAAGACAATTTGTAGGAAGACAAACGAGGAGGAAATATTCATGCTTCCCCATATTATAAATTTACAGTAATTAAGTCAGTGTGGCATTGGTGCAGACACTGGCAAACAGACCAATAGAACAGAATGGAGAGCCCAGAAACAGACCGGCAAATAAATAGAAACTAACCACATGCAATGGTGACATTATAGATCAATGGGGAAAAGATGTGTTGTTCAATAATTGGTGCTGGGCCAACTAGCTACTCATATGGAAAAATTAAAATGAGATCTCTGGCCCACTCTACAAATAGAAATAAATTCCAGATGGATTAAAGACTAGACTTTTTTGTTTTAAGTGCTTTGCATTTTTTAAAGAAAATAGAGGACATGATCTTTAGTATACTGGCATACAGAAAGAGCCTTAAAACAGAAAGAACAAAAAATTCCAAAAGGAAAAAAATGAGTACATGTGGTTGAAGTAAAATTTAAAAGTTCTATATAATAAGTGACCCCATAAACAAAGTTAAAAGGCAAATCACAGAATAGATGCTCGATTCATATGACTGATAATGGATTGATACCCAGAATATATCATGGTACCTATAAACCACTAAGAAATAAGCAAGAAAAAGAGTAAAGTTAAAAGGGGAAGGCAAAGAATGTAAGTCATTATCACCAAAAATAAACAAATTATGGTATATATTTAACGTGGGAGAGCATACAGCAGTTACCTGGAGGGACGAGAGTCACAGGAGAAAAGGAGAGAAATTCACGTGTCATTCTAATCCAGAAACCAGCCTGTGCTCTTCCTACACCCACCTGAGCTTCTAAAACAGTTAAATCTTCATCTCCATCAGATCTTTGGTTGCAGGTAACAAAACTTGACTCTGATTAGATAAAAGAAAATAGAATGTTTTGGAAGGATCCTGGCATAGCCCAGAGACTCAAGGAAGAGCATAGAGAGAGGCAGGAACATGGCCTCTCTGGGTCCTCAGTCTATGGAGCACATAGACCATTCCTTTCGAGCAAAGTCTCTCGGCCTCAGCACTACTGACATTTTGGGCTAGATAATTCCTTGTTGTGAAGGTCGTCCTGTGCACTGTAGGGCGTTTAGCAGAATCCCTAACCGCTACCCACTAGATGCTAGCAGCAGCCCTCCAGGTGTGAAAATCAAAAATGTCTTTGGACATTGCCACATGTCCCCTGGCAGGGCAAAATTACCTCTGGTTGAGAACTTCTGACTAAGGTCCCCTGAGCAGCAGCAACACCTGGGAACTTGTTAGCAATACAAATTCTCAGACCTCCTGAATCAGATACTCTGAAGGTAGGCCCAGCAACCCGTTTTACGAAGCTTTCTGGGTGACTCTGGTGCTTACTCAAGCTCCAGAACCACTGAGCAAGGCTTGGTCCTGGAATGAGCCAGCTGCAACTTCTCTCCATCCACATGTGTAACCTTTCAAGATTCAAATGCTTGGAAGCATGTATCTCCTTAGTCTAGATTAAATTGCAGGCCCCTCTACCTATCAAAAGAACATGAGCATTCTTCACAGAGTTAGAACAAACAATCCTAAAATTTGTATGGAACCAGAAAAGACCCCGAATAGCCAAAGCAATCTTGAAAAAGAAAACCAAAGCAGGAGGCATCACAATCCCAGACTTCAAGCTGTATTACAAAGATGTAATCATCAAGACAGTATGGTACCGGCATAAAAACAGACACTCAGACCAATGGAACAGAATAGAGAATCCAGAAATGGACCCACAAACGTATGGCAAACTAATCTTTGACAAAACAGGAAAGAATATCCAATGGAATAAAGATCGTCTCTTCAGCAAGTGGTGCTGGGAAAAGTGGACAGCGACATGCAGAAGAATGAACCTGGACCACTTTCTTACACCATACACAAAAATAAACTCAAAATGGGTGAAAGACCTCAATGTAAGACAGGAAGCCATCAAAATCCTCGAGGAGAAAGCAGGCAAAAACCTCTTTGACCTTGGCCACAGCAACTTCTTACTCAACACGTCTCTGGAGGCAGGGGAAACAAAAGCAAAAATGAACTACTGGGACCTCATCAAAATAAAAAGCTTCTGCACAGCGAAGGAGAGAATCAGCAAAACTAAAAGGCAACCAACAGAATGGGAGAAGATATTTGCAAATGACATATCAGATAAAGGGTTAGTATCCAGAATCTATAAAGAACTTATGAAACTCAACACCCAAAAAAACAAATAATCCAGTGAAGAAATGGGCAAAAGACATGAATAGACACTTCTCCAAAGAAGACATCCAGATGGCCAACCGACACATGAAAAATGCTCCACATCACTCATCATCAGGGAAATACAGAATGGCTAACATTAAAAAATCAGACAACAGGGGCAGCTGGGTGGCTCAGTCGGTTAAGCAGCCGACTTCGGCTCAGGTCACGATCTCGCGGTCCGTGAGTTCGAGCCCTGCGTCGGGCTCTGTGCCGACAGCTCAGAGCCTGGAGCCTGTTTCAGATTCTGTGTCTCCCTCTCTCTGACCCTCCCCCGTTCATGCTCTGTCTCTCTCTGTCTCAAAAATAAATAAACGTTAAAAAAAAATTTTTAAAAAAAATCAGACAACAACAGATGTTGGCAAGGATACAGAGAAAGAGGATCTCTTTTGCATTGTTGGTGGGAATGCAAGCTGGTGCAGCCACTCTGGAAAACAGTGTGGAGCTTCCTCAAAAAATTAAAAATAGAACTATCTTATGACCCAGCAATTGCCATACTAGGCATTTATACATGGGATACAGGTGTGCTGTTTCGAAAGGGCACATGCACCCCCATGTTTATAGCGGCACTATCAACAATAGCCAAAGTATGGAAAGAGCCCAAATGTCCATCGGTGGATGAATGGATGAAGAAGATGTGGTGTATATATACATTGGAGTATTACGCGGCAATCAAAAAGAATGAAATCTTGCCATTTGCAACTACGTGGATGGAACTGGAGGGTATTATGCTAAGTGAAATTAGTCAAAGAAAGACAAATATCATATGACTTCACTCAGACGAGGGCTTTAAGAGACAAAACAAGTGAACATAAGGGAAGGGAAACAAAAATAATATAAAAACAAGGAGGGGGACAAAGCATAAGAGACTCATAAATATGGAGAACAAACTGAGGGTTACGGGAGGGGTTGTGGGAAGGGGGATGGGCTAAATGGGTAAGGAGCACTAAGGAAATCATTGTTGCACTATATGCTAACTTGGATGTAAATTAAAAAAATAAAATGAAAAAAAATTAATAAATAAATTGCAGGCCCCTCTCAGGCCTGAGAAGCAGCTCTGCATGAAATGACATTAATAGAGAAGGAGGCAGTTCCCCAAAAGGAGGGGTGGAGGCTACTGTTTGCAGAAGATGGAGAGAAGAGAGTCCAGCTGATCTTCTACCTGAGCGCTGAGTCCTTCCTACCACTGATGGTGCCGATGAGCTCCAGGCTGGCCTCTGATGGTCCCAGGAGACCATGAGGAGCCACTGTGAACTACAAGTTCCTTGCCAGCTGCATTACCTTGGGCTCTCTGAACCCATCTCCTAATCAGAAAATAGGTAGGACTTTTGTGAGCATCAAATAAAAGAACATGAAGGTGCAATACAAATATTCACTGAAATGGGAAAGGCACGGGTTCGCAGCAGCGAACAGGGTGAGTAGCCTGGGGAGGAAGTGCAAAGTCCTTTTTTTCAGCATTTTGATAATAAGCAAGTGGCCTTTTCATCTCTGGTTAAAACATCAGCACCATGGGGGGCACCTGGGTGGCTCAGTAGGTTCAGCGTCCAACTTTGGCTCAGGTCATGATCTCACGGTTCCAGCCTGCATCAGGCTCCGTGCTGACAGCTCAGAGCCTGGAGCCTGCTTCGGATTCTGTGTTTCCCTCTCTCTCTGCCCTTCCCCCGCTCACGCTCTGTCTCTCCCTCTCTCTCAAAAATACACATTAAAAAATACTAAAAAGAAGTGTTTTTAAAAAAACAGCACCATAAATCGTCACGTTTCAGCAGCTGTGTGGTACCTGATGCTTCCACGATATCAGATTTTGTAGAGTACTTTCTCGTGCATCAGCTCATTGGACTTGATCCTCACAGCGTTCCCGGGAGACCAGGAGAACCAGCATTCTAATACAGCATTATAGGTGAGAACGTTGAGGGTGAAAATGACCAAAACTTGACCAAGATCACAGAGCTGATAAGCTCCAGGACCAAGCTCTCATAGAGTTGGACCAAATGCAAACCTTACTGCCCTGTACTGTAATGCCCAGGAAGGACACCCCACTGTGGTGAAACACACAATTTAGGGGACTTTCGCGAAGCAGAAACCCACGCATGCGCAAAGGTTACTGACAACAGGTAAATATACTCACAGTCTGCCTCCTATGCTTGGAGGAAGTAATCCAAAGGTGGCTAGCTGGGGACCCACTGCTCAATTAGCATGCCAGTGAATTTTGTTTGGCAGCTCAGGGTTTTCAAAAGTGCTGTATCAACCACCATTCAAACACACCTAAACACAGCTGGGGCCGCCCCATGTAATCTCTCCATCTCTTTAGCTACTGACACTTAACGTGAGACGCCAGGCCCTGGAAAGGAGCATCTAACTGTCTGAACCTAAGAAGGGCCCCTGTGCCCTGGCTGCCATGGACAGGGAGGAGTTCCACAATGGGAAGCAAGATACTCCACCCTGGGGTCACACTGGACAATTTCATGCTACACAAAGGTGAGCTGAAAAGGATGGGGGTGGGGGTCAAAATCCAGCCCACCTCTGCTCCCCAAGTCCCATGGTCCTGGCCCAGGGCTTGTTAGGTGGAGCTTGGACTGTAGCTCAGTCTCCGGTTGACCTATCAGCTGAGCAGTCTTGTGCAGTGTACAACCTGCACAAGCATACAGGGCAGCCCTGCTTTGCCGTAAAGCTCAGATTTGGCAACACTAGGCCCCATGCCCACATTGCAACAGCTGGAGGGAACCAATTCATTGCTGCCCACCTTGGACAGGGCACACATTCTCCCTATCACCACAAATCCCCACCCAGTCTGCTTTGCTTGTTTATGTCACCTGCCTGGCCCCTAAGGCATTTGAGTTTATGACCTCTGTCTCAAACAATAAATTTTTTTACATTGGTTTATCCAGGTAATTGGTTTCATGGTCTATTTCTGAATGGCATTTTTTCTTTCCCACCCAACCCCCTTTCCCAGCACTCCTGGTTAATCTATTTATTTTTACTTTACCTCCTTCTAAAAATATATACAATACAACAAGATTAAAAAAAAAAAAAGTCAGCCTCCTGGTAATCTCTGGAATGTGGGGAAAGCACTCTTACCACAAAGTTATATTAAGAAGCTTAATTATCAGAAAATGACTATATAGCAAATATATCAAACACTAAGTATGTGCACTGTATATATGCACTGAGATTCCTGGGCAGCCACAGTCTATAAACCCATTCGCCTCACCCACAACCTCAACCGACTCTTTATCCCTTCCCTTTGACCAGCATGGGAGACTTTGAGGTGCACTTGCTTCTGTACAGCCTCCCGCCTTGCCAGGACCCACTATTTATGCTGAGTTTGCAGAGCAGTCAGGAGAACGTTCTCAGCTCCTCTCAAGGCTATGATCATTTCTCCTTTCTGTTGGCACTGACTCACTCCCTGTTTGTTAGGCATTTATTGGTTCATGAAGCCCTGGGGCTCTAGGTTGCTATTGTGGGTTGTCTCAGTCAGCTACTGCTATGTAACAACCACAAATATAACAGTGGCATGTAACACTAAGTGTTTCTCACCCAAGCGCCTGAGAGTCAGTTGGGGTGACTCTGCTTTGAGCTACACGTCTGCAGGTCACCTGAGGCAACACTGTTCCATGTGCCGCTCACTCTCCTGAGCCCGTGTCATGTTTTTCTCATGGCATGGGCACAAGTGCAAGACAGCAACCTCAACAGCACAAGCACATTTCAAGCCCCCGCTCGTGTCACATCCATTAATATCTCATTTGCCAAAACAAGTAAAATAACTAAGCCCAAAGTCAAAGCCAAGTATACTTACCTTGGACAAAAAGAGGAAAGAATGAATATTTACAGAAAACGCCCACCCTCTGCCCTTTTGGTCACAAATATCCTTTCCCGCATGCAAAATACACTTCTCTGAGTCCTAAGACATTCCAAACACCGCATCCAATCCTGACGCTGAGCTGGAAACTCATGACCTACATCAGATCTCATTGAAGCTCCTCTTGATCCAGGGACCTAAAAATCAGAAAGACAAGTTGCTTTCCCCAGACACGCCCAACATGCAATGGGGGAATGAAGACAGAATCACTGCAAAAACATCCCCCTCCGAAGTGGGAGTAATCCGGAAGTGGAGAATATTTCTTGGTTTGGACCCTGTTCTACATTCTCAGACCTGCTCCCTAGTCCTTTCTTCTCTGGGGCTCCATGCTGTGCCCTCTAGAGGCCCTTCCTCCCTTTTTCTCAGCCTTGGGCACTTCTGAAGTGTCCCCTGGGGAGTATGTCCTTCTTAGCAGAGAGCAGCACTGCCAAAGAAAGGTGGGGACCCGGACATTTGTTTACATCTCCAACAGCCTCATTTTCTTCTAGATCTGGCAGTTTGGGCAACAAGCTCTCTCAAAAAAAATAAACCAATAAAACTTTGTAAGTTTTCTGTGAATTGTATTCGTTTCAGCTTTAGCACCAAAAGTTATATCCACAAATCTTTTGGAGATTTCTCTCTTTCTTTCCTTCTCTATCTCTATTTCTATCCCTCCTCACACCTTCAATTTTTCAGAGCCTTTTTGCCCAGTTGAGAGGATACACTAGACACTCTGTTTGCTCAGAAGACCGTCGGCTTAGTGGGAGACACAGAGGAGAAGATGGAAAGCAGTCTCCAAGTGTGTGCAAACTCAGATGAGTGCTTAAGCTCGGTGTGAAAATCTCTACAGTAATTATTGTTTCTGTACCTTCCCTCCTCCTTCTAGAAGGGACTATTAGATCATGCCAACTCATGCCTGGCCCCATGTAAATGGGCTTCCCTGGTATACATTTTTCATTCACTTCAATGGCTCCCATTGTCCCACCCTCCCACCCACTGACCTCTCTTATTTGTCTCCTCATGATATATTTCACATATTTGTGCAACGTAATGAATGTAAGCTCTACGAAGGCAAAAACATTTGCCAGATGTGTTCCCTCTGTTTCCAGTGTCTGGAAAATATGTTGCATGGGATGCATCCTTAATAAATAGAATGATAAATGCTTGGACAGATGGATGGATGGATGGATGGATGGATGGATGGATAATGAATAAATGAATGAATGTATGAGCAAAATCCTGAATCTTTCACCTGAAAATAACCTCATACCAGGGCCCTACTCTGGCTCCAGTCCTGCTGAAAGACTAAACATTATCTCATCCTCCTGGTTCCGACTTGGCGTTCTCTCCTTTATGATCCTGCCCAACATCGCATGGCTTCTTCAGATTTCCTTGGTTAACAGCTCTCGTCACAAACCCTCCCAGATGCCCACCCCGAAGCTGTCTCAACATCCCCTGGATTCCCATGCACTGGAAGGCAGAACAAATAGAAGAGGATGATTAAAACTCAGACAGAAAAGCCAGAATCAGAGCCAGAATAAAAAAACCTATATTAAGGAAAACTAGTGCAATTGAGCAAAGAGCTGTCGTGAGTTTCCTGGTGGCCAGAGCATAAAGGAAAAGATGATGAAGTGAGCCTTTAAAAGATACATGCTAGTCTGTCAGGCAAGACAACCTTTTTTTCCCCAAAGACCATCAAGTACAGTGAGTGGGGCAAAATTCAGATGGAGAAAATTTCCTACAGTGAAGACAGCTTCCCACCTGCCTGGGAACTCAGTAGTAAACTTGGGACTTATAAAGAAGGCCTGTCAGAGCTCATGTGAGCTTCAAGAAAGGGTATCACATCCTAAGAGTGGCATCCTGCTTCCTGGGAAAGAGAGGAAGCCGGTGGGGGGGACGAACGAAGGAGTTTAAAGCACCTTCCAAGAGAGAGAAACTCAGGATTTACCTTACTGTATTTTATTTTGTTTTTCATGCTGCAAAAAGCTGAAGAGGGTCGTTAATTAATTCGCTCCATTGACTAGAGAACAAGTAGGAAGAAGTACTATGTCACTGGCTCCTTGGCTCGCTCATTTGCCGGTTCACTGTTTGCGCTCTTCTGATTCTGGGGGCGTCATGTGGTCTCATAAGGGCTGATGTGCAGGTTTGCTTTTTGAGGCTGTTGGGGAGCTTAGGTCCCCGGAGCTCCCACCGGAGGCTTGGGAGAGGGTCACACACTCACTCCAGGCCCTGGGCTTCATGAGCAGCAGGCTGTAGGGTCCCTGCTGGTCTGGAGGAACAGGGTGTGTGCTAGAGAGGGGGAGTTACTACGTGCCTAACAGAAATATTAAAGAGACCAGCTTCTTTTGTCGAAATTCCCTTTTTACCTCGTGGAGCGGGATCTGATCCCTGGGACAATCAGTGACCAAACTCATCGCTTATACGTGGCTTCTATAAAACAGGGTCAACCCCTCCAGTCCAGTAGTTTACATTATTACATTTTATTCTAGAAGCCAGGTTTCCAAGCTCCGGGGGCTGCCTCGTCAGGGGAGGACAGGGAGACACAGACATAGTATTTATAGCATACCCCTGGTTAGGAATTCCAGGAGAGTAAGCTGACCTCTTAGTTCAGAGGACCTTGAACTTGACACTGCTCTCCTCAGTTTGGCTCTGTTAGGCCTGAGGCAGAGAAGGGTAGAGAGAAGAGTTTACTGGATCCTGAAGGTGGAGTCATAAAAGCACCTGGGAGCGGATGCCACCAATACAAGGGGCAGTTTTGTCCCCTCGGCCTCTGTCCTGCTTGGTTCATGGCTGAGTGCCGAAGCCAAAATCTGGTCAAAGTCTTTCCCGGATTCCCAGCTGGGTCTTCCCTGTCCTGGGTTACTGGCAAATTCTCTACTTACTAAATGTGCTTTGTGATCTCAGTTAGTGGGAGGCAAAAAACCCACGGCTAAACAGGGAAGCAACTGAAAACCCAAAATGCCAGCATGTCTAGTCTGGGACACACGGGAACGCACCATCCATTCATGAACCTCTCCATTCACAAATACCTACTGCCCATCCACTTCACGCAGCTGTGATGCAAGGGCTTTCATTCGAGGCTGGAAAGGGGAGGTCAGACTGGTTAGACGGGGGAAAGTGCCTGCAGTCCTCGAGGCCACTGTTGGGTGCAGCCTGGAGGCAGCCTCTCTACGGGGACCCCCCTCTCCAGCGGGGTATCCCAAAGAGGGGCGTGAAGAATGAGGTGGAGCCAGGGGGTTAGCAAAGCAATTACAAAATGAAATCAAGACCACTCTCAGCACTGGCCCCTGAGGACGGATGAGGACTGGAATCCAGCACAGCAACCCTCATCCGAATCCTGCCTCAGAGACCATCCCCGCAGGACAGACGACTCTGCGGAAGTCAGGGCGGCCTCCCCGCTGTGGGGCAGTCAGCTCTGGAGAGCAAGGAAATCATCAAAGGCTCCAGCAGCAGGAACACTCCAGCCATTAGACAGAGGAAGACAGATTTCCTCTAAAATGTCCCTTTAAAGGCGGCTCATTTACCCTCGTGGGCCCCAGGAAAGCCCGAGATAGGTGCCATCCAGGAAACTCGGAGCCTTTAAGATCAGCACGGTTTAATGCAGCATAAGAGCCTTAGGTCAGACCAAGAAACGACTTCCTGACTGTAAGGGCTTATTGGCCCATGAAAAGAGGACTCCCAGCGAGACTGTGAAATCACCTTCTCTCAAAAGTGTTGAGATTCTTGTTTCTTTGGGCGGCGAATTGAGGGCCAGCCCAGGGGCAGCAAGGAGAGACTTGAGGGAGTCTCAGACCTCTTCTTCTCACTGAGGAGACACTGCCCAGTCGAAGCACCGAGCCTCCCCACCTCTCTGGTTGGAGAGTTGGTCTGGAAAGCAGGTGAAAACAGCAAATACTACATTCAGCCTAAATTGCTCTCTTGTTTTTCTCATTTGCTTCCCCATATTTGTTTTTTTTTAATTGAGGTATAATTGACATATAAGATTATACGAGTTTCATGTGTGCAGCATAACGATTTGATATTTAATATATATTGCAAAATGATCTCCCTAATAAGCCTACTGAACATCTGTCTTCATACCTAGTTACAAAGTATGGATTTTCTATTTAAGATCTACTCTCTGGGCAATTTTCAAATGTGCAGTATAGCGTTATTAACTTCAGTCACCATGCTGTGCTTAAATTGCTCTTACGTACTTGAGGGCAACCGGTATAGGATGAAAATCTTCACGTTTTACTTTTTTATTGTATTTACCGAATAGCAGGCTCCAGATTCGAAACACTGAAGAAGAGATATTCTCAGCCTGGAAGCCGTTTCACTATTTTAAATATGTGGGGGTTTCTCCAGCTTTGCAACAGCTGGAGGATGTAAAATAAAATCTCTCCAGTTTCTCTCCAGCCCCTGGGCAACTCGAACGTATCAAATGGTAAACCAGGATGGCAGGCAGTGGGCGGTGGGAGGTGGGGAGGGGGCGTGGCAGGCCTGAGTGGGGCCGAGAGTACACTTCCTTCACGCTGTAGAACATTTTCTAAAATATCAGATGTAAACCCTTGGAGGCCCTGGAGACCTGTAGATTCTATATCAGCAGAACATCTGAGAGCTTTGGAAATGCTCCCAAAATTTGAACACAAGCTTCCTGGGTGACATGGTCAGACTCAAACAGGCTGTGCCTTCCGGCAGCTGGACGCTGACATTCTCTGGTAGAAGAGGGAGGAAGGGCAGGAGGGTGGGGTAGGAGGGGCCCTTTCATCTGAGCTCTTTTGGATTCTCGTGATCCTTCTTCAGGATAATTCTTACTGGGTTAGCAAGCACAGATGCCGTAGCAGGGCAGATGCCACAGCCGCTCTGGTTAAATGAATTCATGTATTGAATGACTACTGGGCACTTACAATGCTGCAGGAAGTGAGCTCTGGGGTTGGTGCTGGGCTTCTGACAATGGAAGCAAGGGGCCCTGATCTTGCCTGACCTTCCCTCCCTGCTATGTCTCTCCATCCTCGGTGCTTTAGAGAGCACAGAACTATTCACTCATTCTTTCACCCTTTCGCTCATTCAGTCGACCCTCCAATGCATTCAGTAAATACTCGTTGCACTCCTCCTGAGAGCTAAAAATACGGGTGCAGCAATACAGGAGACACCCAATGCCACGCTTCCATGGATCTAGTGACAGGAGACCCCTAAAAAACCCATAGATAGATAAAATTTTATATTTATTTAGAAAGATTATAAATTATATTTTATATACAAATCGTATGTATATCTATAGTATATATAAGTTACACACACACACACACACACACACACACACACACACAAAATTTCAAATAGTCTTAAGGTCTACGCAGCGAACCAACCAGGCCCAGGTAATAGACTGACTGGCGTGGGGCCCCCACATTAGTTCAAGTGGGCAGGAAAGGCCTCTCTGTGGCACCTAAGCTGAAATCTGCACACCAAGGAACCAGCCAGCCACCTGAAGCTCAGAGGGAGGGATGTTCCAGGCAAAGGGCCTAGCAGGTGCCAGAGCTGTGGGCAGGAAGGAGCTTCACACGTTCAAAAAGCAGGAAGGATGGTGTGGCTAGGGCAGGAGGAAAGACAGGCTGGAAAGAACCATACAGATCCAGCTAACCCAGAATTAGCCCAGGGGAAGAAATGTAGTCATCAGTGTGTGCAAAGCCATAGTCACAAGAAGTGCTAGGACCGTGAGGTCTGCAGGGCTTGGAGAGATCTTCAGGAGGAGGGTAATCTGGGCGGGGTGGTGAGCACAGGCCACCCTGAGAAAGCAAAGCTTGGGATGCAATGTGAACAACGAGCTGCGGGTAACCAGGCAATGGACGGGAGCGAAGAATAGTGTTCCAGGCAGAAGGAACAGCATGTGCCAAGGTCCTGGGGAAGCAAGGGTATGGTGGGTGTGAGTGACCAAAAGGAAGCCAGAGTGGCTGCCCAAGGGTAGGGGCATGACAGGAGAACAGAGACATAGGCAGGCGCCTGTCCACTGAGGGCCTCACACAAAGACATAAAGTTTGGGTCTTGAGAATGGTAGGGAGCCTTTAAACAGGGACACTTGAAACATAATCTTGTCATTCTCTCAAATATATTAATTTATCCAACGAACATTTACTGGGCACCTGCATGTACAAAACATCGTTCCAGGCACGGTGAGGATGGGGAAGATGCCCTGAACACTAGGTCTCTTAGAGGACAGTGGAGCAGGCAGGTGTGTTAGCAAGAGCTGATTGTAGAAGAAAGAGCCCTAACTTGGGTGTTGTTGGCAAGGGCTCAGCTCCCAGCTCTGTCCCTCACTGAATCTCCCAGAGTTCCTTAAGGATGGCGACTAGGTTGAATCATCTTGGGTCCCCAGCACCTGGCATACAGGAGGATCGACAAACCTAGAAAGACTACCTCATTTTGGATAATATCAATAAGGCCTTCCATTGGGTTAGTGCTGCATCATCCTTAAAGACCTTTGGGGGTGCCTGGGTGGCTCTGTCGGATAGGCATCGACTTCGGCTCAGGTCATGATCTCACAGCTCATGGGTTCAAGCCCCTCATCAGGCTCTGACAGCTCAGAGCCTGGAGCCTGCTTCAGATTCTGTCACCCTCTCTCTCTGCCCCTCTCCCACTCGTGCTCTGTCTTTGTCTCTCAAAAATAAACAAATGTTAAAAAAAATTGTTTTTGTTATTTTATTCTCATACCATTCCTGTGAGATGGATTCAGGATCAGCTACATAATTTCTGGAGCCCAGTACAAAATGCAAATGTGGGGCTCTCTGGGCAAAAATCTGTAAGGATTTCAAGATAGTGACTGCAGAGCATTAAACCAGGGATGGGATCGCTGTAAGCACCGGGTCCTGGGGGGACTGCACATCCACGAAGCCAGCCCTGGGCAAACTCGATGTTACTCATTTTACAGGCGAGGAGACTGAGGCACAAGGTAAGGGGGGACTGCCAGTGTCACTCAGCTAGCAACGAAAGGGCAAGCCGCAAAATAAACCCAGGTCAGAGGCAAGGCCGGCCTGGTTTCCGCTCCGAGGGGTTGAGGTGTTCCTAGAAGAGCCATTCTAAGCATCTATTTTAAAATCAGTACAGACAAAGAAGCGGAACGTGCAAACGTGCAGGACGCTGCCCGGCGGGAAACCTCTCAATGGGCCCCGTTGCTCTCAGAACAGAGTCCAAAGGCTTGGACTGAGGTACGGAGTCCTTTCGTGGTCTGAGCCCTGATTAAAATTCTCCAGCTGCACCACCCACCTATGCCCCCTCCCTTAAAATGTGCTTTCCAACCACACACACCCACACACCTTCTTGCAATTTCCCAGCTGGGCCTGACTCCCTCGGGCCTCCGAGCCTTTTCTTACATGATTCCCTCTGCTCAAAATTCTTTGTTACAAAGGGCAACTTCAAGTTAGCCAGCTGAGGAATGGGGGGGAGCAGCATGAGGAAAGGCATCTGAGGCAGAGGAAAAAATCACAACTAGTGTGTCTGCGTGCTTAGAATTGCCACCCATCCATCTATTCATCCGTCCATTCATCGATCCTTCCATCTGTCTACCCCTGCATACACGCACCCATCCCTCCATCCTCCCGTCTTTCCATCCTTCCTTCCACCCATCCATTTACCCATTCATCCAGCAACGACTCACTGAGCCACTGAGCCCCGTGTGCTATGCGCCAGGTATTATGTTAGACACTGGGGATCCAGAGATGAATGAGCCACACTATCTGCCTCCAAAGAGCTCATCATCCAGTGGCTAGACAACAAGTGTTACCCATCGCCCAAATCCCCAATTTCATAACCTGTGAGAATCCAGACCCCCTCCCCACAATTCATGCAAATTCTTGCTTCCTCCTGACCCTGTCTGCATTCCTGCCAATAAGGCCAATATGGCCTTGAGCCAGTTGGGAGGAGGCCCCAGGCTCCTCTACCATGCTCCACAAGAAAGACAATTCTAGTGGTTTTATAGATTTGATGACTTTATTGTAGACCTGAGGAGTTCCGGTGAAGGATTATGTCCCACACTCTACAGTCATCTTGCCAGTTTCCCCCAATAACCCTCCACTTTCCAAAATCCCAAGCTATGAGCATGGGACCCTCCCCAGCGCACAGGCCCCTGGGAGTGTCCTCTAGTTCTCTGAGATACCCAGGACAGTTGGCTGTCCCCAGCATCTGGTGACTATCACGTGCTCCAACTTGGCACACACACAAATAGACCACTAGGATACAGGCAGTGGCAAGCACCACAACAGGGTGAGTTCAGGATGCCCATGCAAGGTAGCACAGACGAGGGCTAGGTTCTGGGAGGGACCCCCAGGTAAAAAGGGAGATGGGAAGAAGCTATTTCGAGCGGAACAAATGACAAGGACAGAGAAGCCAGAGAGGCATGGTGCTTCGGGGGGTGCACAAAAATGGGCCAGCAGGGCTGGAGAATGAAGTCCGCAGGGGCGGCGAGAGAAACACCAGAGAGGTGGACGAGGCAAGGCCAGAAAGCTCGGGTGGCCATGCTAAGGACTGTGGACGTTAAGCTATGACTGCAGAGCTGCTGATGCTGAGAGACCTTAAACTTAGAAGTGACACGATGAGAGAGTCTGGCAAGAGTGGAGGGGTTGGGTATGGGGCCGCTCAACTGTGGGAGGCTCAGGCTCGGGGCCAAACCCCCTGCAAGGCAGCCATTCCTTCCCCTCCCTGGGAGTAGGGACCGCACGGGGTCAATCCTAGGGACACAGTGTTGTGATAAAGACAGGCAGGCAGAGCCCCAGGCCGGCCTTCCTTTTTTCAGGGAGGCTTCGTGTCCACTCTCTTCTCCAACAACTCCTCTTGGAGATTCGTTATCAGACCAAAAACAGAGTCTGCAAGATCCTTGGACGGCCAGGACCCGGCAGAAGGATTCAAAATACTTTTCAAACGTCTTCGGGTCAGCAAAACCTCAAACACACTTTTTCCAGAGTTCTTTCCTACACTCCACACCCCCACTGCCATTGCACTGCTACTTAATTGGAAAAGCCACACGGAGCTCAAAGGGAAGGGAATCAGCCTGGTCCCAGTTCATTCACATCTGAATCCTCAAACAGGCTGTTTTGCAAGAGACAGAGGACTTTCCAAGACACCTCTGCAGGCTCCCTTGGACACAGTCTTGTTTTGAATCAGGAAATTGTATTTTGCCAGAACTTTATATTCAAGTTCAATATTAATCTCAGAACCCACGAAATGTGAGTGGGTTCTAAATTTGGAAAAACATGTTCTTCAAGCTCTCCCCAAAGCATTCCTTCAGCTATTGACTTTGGAGACAACTTCTCTATACCGTGTGGTTCTCCGAAGCCGGCTCCGAATGACACACTGAGGCTTGGAACACACACACAAGGTGCTTTCTCGGCAGATCAATGTATCAATAATCAGCTTTGGGGGAGCTCTGCAGAGGAATCCAATGCACAGCCAGCTTCCTTTCTTGGCAAAGCTGCGGGGTTGGGTCCTGTTTCCATGCAAGACGTCTGCCCTGACTTAAACTTTGACTCCCTACCAGTGTCTTTCCTGAGCTATTTGCACTGTGAACATAGCGCCTAAAAAGATTTATTAAAAAAAACAAAAAAACAAAAAAAAAAACTGAGTGTCATTTTTAGAAAGGCGAGACACCCAACACATCCTACTCTGAGTAGATTTCTTTGACGGCTTGTGATGTTGCCTGAATGGTAAATATACCCTCAGACTCCGAGTAAATAGTCCATGGCATGTAACTAGGGTATAAAAGAGGAAATTTTACACAACGTGGCCACAGACGCCTTGTCATTTCCCAGAAAATTAGAGGGTCTTCCAGTGACCCTGTAAATTTATCACACGAGTATTCTTCCACGACTTCAGGAACAGATGGGGCCTGTTCTGATAATGTTTTCCAATCCCCATAGATAACATGCTGGGGGTGGCAGGGAGAGGGGGAGGGCAGGACAGAGGGCCGGCGCCCCCAGGAGCGGGAAACCAGAGCGCATGCCGGCGGCCCCGCGCCCTGTGCCTCTGCTGTCTGAAAGACACTTTGTTAGCAGCGAGCATTTCGTTTTTGAAGGGAAGCTGTAAGGCAACTGTGGGAACGCTCGTCCCTGCATCTGGTAACCCCTCGCTAAAGCTCCAAGAGTTAAAGGATTAGCTGAAAGAGATACCCAAACCCGGAGGGCGGGCTGGACCCAAACGCGAGGGGCTGCAAGGGGTCTCGAAAGGCAGCCCCTGCCTCCAGAAAGGATCCTCAGGGGTTCTGAAATCAGAGGGAGATTTCACAACCTCCCTACCAACTAACTCCTTCCAGCGTTTCGGTGGAGAGAGATCTATGCAAATCAGCATCTTCCCTGTGGCGGCCGTTGGTTCGCTTTAAACCAGGTCCTTCCGCCGCTAATAATAATCGCTAATATTGACTGAGGGATTCCCAGGTGCCCGGCACTGTGCAGAGCACTTGGTGGTTTTATTTCATCTGAGCCGCGCCACCCTGAATGCAAGGGGAGGCAAACGAGGCTCAGACAGGTCCCGACCCACCCATGCCCCAAAGGTAAGGATTGGCAGGAAACGCAGTCTGACGCAGGCGCAGGGGTCTGCGTGCGGTGCGCGGTGGATTCCTCACCCGTGACATGGAGCTAACAATAGCGGCGTGATACCAGGTCCCGTTTCATCACGGTTTCTCCCACGGCTCTGCTTTCCAGCTCTCGCTTTTCCTTCGTCCCTTCAACAGTGTTACTGAGCACGTACTGTGTATGTCCCTGCCATACAGACTTTCAATCAGGGCCTTTCTAATGAGCCCGTCCATTGCCTTTTCACAGCTGGCTTTCCCACTATTATCATGCCTTTAACAGGCATCTCATTGGGCCACTTGTCTGTTTTACAGAAACTAACTATACCTGTTTTGTGCTTTGCTGTTCACAAAGACCTGTCATACAGACTGACTTGGATGTGATCCTTATGACAACCAGAAGAGAAAAACAGGATATAATTTTTCCTCCATTGGACGCACAATGAAAGTGAAGCCCAGGCATTTTGAATGAATGCTGGAGCCAGGATGCAGAGTCAGATCTCCTGAGGGCTACACCTGAACGCTTTCCACTACAGCACGCCGGGTAAACTGGGACACTGCCCCTGGGAGTTCACCATCTAAAATAGGCAGGGGTGCTGGGGCGCCTGGGAGGCTCAGTCAGTTGAGCATTGGACTTCAGCTCAGGTCATGATCTCACGGCTCGTGAGTTGGAGCCCCGCGTCGGGCTCTGTGCTGCCAGCTCAGAGCCTGGAGCCTGCTTCCAATTCTATGTATGTCTCTCTCTCTCTGCCCCTCCCCTGCTCACACTCTGTCTCTCTATCTCTCAAAAATCAATAAACATTAAAAACAATTTTTTTAATAAAATTAAATAAAATAGGCAGGGGTGGGGGCGCCTGGGTGGCTCAGTCGGCTAAGCATCCAACTTCGGCTCAGGTCGTGATCTCAACCTGACCTGCATCAGGTTCTGTGCTGACAGCTCAGAGCCTGGAGCCTGCTTCAGATCCTCTGTCTCCCTCTCTCTCTGCTCCTCCCCCACTGGCTCATGTTCTCTCTCTCTTTCTCTCTCTCAAAAATAAACATTAAAAAAATTTTAACATAAATAAATAAATAAATAAATAAATAAATTAAAATACGCAGGATTGGTAAAGCATGCCAGCCCAGAGAGGCAGGGTCACATGGTCAGTTAAGTGTACCACTTCAGCCCAGGTCATGATCTCACAGTTCGTGAGTTCGAGCCCCGTGTTGGGCTCTGTGCTGACAGTTCAGAACCTGGAGCCTGCTTTGGATTCTGTGTCTCCTCTCTCTGCCCCTCCCCAGACACTCACCCTCTGTCTCTGTCAAAAATAAATAAAAACTTAAAAAAAATTTTTTTTTAAAAAAAGAGAGAGCTCTAGCTGGGGACCCAGAGGAAGAAAGCTAACTAGAACCAACCGTCAGGAGATGCGGTTCTCTTCTCCATTCTGCCACTTAACTACCTGTGCCACCTGCAACAAATCACTTTACTATCTTCAGTTTCCCCACCTACCTGGTGAAGGACTTTCCCGGTTCTAAAGCTGAAAGTCCCACGTCCCAGAAACACGATCCCAGGAAAAGTGGTATGGCTGATCACCCTGATAAGGTCACCACCCCCTTTTTAAAATTCTACGATCTCACCCATCATTCTCCAAACTTTGCCACTCGTGTTATCACCCTCATGTGTTTTGCCAAAACTGGGTTTTACCAATGGTAAAATCACTCAGATACATTTATTTCAAACCGAATATTTTACATCATGGCTGCAGCAGTCAGGATAGGCCAGGTTCGCTGG
Organism: Panthera onca; assembly: GCF_046562875.1. Lineage (NCBI taxonomy): Eukaryota > Metazoa > Chordata > Mammalia > Carnivora > Felidae > Panthera > Panthera onca. The sequence continues at coordinate 46,778,105 of NC_138352.1, read as the reverse complement.
GGCAACAAAGCACCCCGCAAAACACGGCTGAGAAGACACCATCAAGGGCACTACAGCCGTAAAAGCAAACCAGCATCTCATGTGAAGGAAACATTAAAATAAATGAAAATAAAGCAATTGTCACTTGACAGCGGGTCTGGTGGAAGCCTCTCTCTGGCCCTAGGAACCTGCTCGCTCTTTGTTCACAGGAAAGATTAGTACAAGTTTGTCTCCTTTCCATAAACACTGTTGAAAACGAGGTAAGTTTCTCATTCTGTGACTTAATGTTATTTAACGTCTTGTCCCTCTACCAGTTAAAATCATCTCCCACGCCACTAGCAGAGGACATTGCCTGTGCTGGGAAAGAATCAGAGTGTGAAGGTGAGCGGGCAAGGGTCAGATCATGCACCCACATGCCCGAGGCACCCTTCCCTCCAAAGCAGCTCTTACCCCTTTGTTAACCCAGAGCCAGAGAGCCCACCAGCTGAGAGCGGACCCCGCCCCCCAAACCTTTCTTTTATCAGGAATCCCTACCTTTCCCTGGCGCCTGCCTAGAGAGGACTAGAAGGGACCAAGAAACAGAAAGAGTGCCCAAGAGAGGTCCTTGTTCCTGCAAGAATTTCAACAGAGCAAAGACAGGCAGCAGCAAAGGACCTGTGACTTTTAGATCCCAACAAAGTTTAGGCAGTTCCCCCCCAACAGACTAAGAAATGACTGTAAATTCTCATTGTGGGGCTGACATTCCACAGGCCCATGTCACTGGCATTTCTTCCAAAGCCAAAGAGTGCAAAAACTGGTTTGCCACCTAAGATGGGTCACCCAGACTAATGCCAAGTTGGCCACAAGGGAGCCCTTCCCCACTATCCACGGCCTTGCCTTAGCCACCGCCTCAATTCCCTGAATGCTGTTCACTTTCTCCTTTCCAGGACTGACCTGTCACCCAGCTGGGCCACCTCATCCACTCTCGGGCTTCCAGTGCCATCTTTGGCCAATGACTCCCAATCTCTAACACCAGCCCGGCCTGTCCGTGCACTGCAGACCCGACCCATACCCCCACTTGGACGGATCCGCAGGACCTCAAACTCAACAAGTCCAAGATTGAACAGTGCTCTGCCCCAAACCTGTTTCCCTCCAACATCCATTCCTTTGCTCAAACTCAAAGCCTGGGAGTCATCTACGATTCCTCTCTCTCCCTTGACCCCACCCCCCGCCCCACATCCAACCCTGTGAAAGGATTTTATCACTTAAGTGTTTGTAGAATCCCCTTCTCCACCTTTCCCACCCTCCTGCAGATTGCCCGCATCTCTCCCCCAGCCTACGACGGAGACTCCTAACTGGTCTTCTAGGGTCACCTTTGCTTCTCTCTAATCTCCAATCCATGTCGCAGCTACAATATATAATTTAATTACACGTTTTAAAATATATAAATCTCATTACCTTATTTTCCTTCAACTATATCCTATAACCTTGTAATGAATCCTTAAATCCCTAACATGGCTATGCAGGCTCTAGACGGCCCACCCTCCTTACCTCTGTAGGTTCACCTCAACTCACGGTCCCTGCTCTGTTCTCATTCCGGCCCTACAGGGCTCCCTCCTCTTCTCTTCACCTTTAGAGACTTGCAAGAGCTTGGAACAGGCCATCTTCCCCCTCTCTGCCTCACTTCCTCCTGCTCCTTCCTAACCACTCAGCTTGGATGGCAAGCTGGGAAGCCTACCCTGCCCCCCACACACCCCCATATAAACACCTGAGCTTCTCCTGCACAATGCTTAGCATCACAGCACTTCTTGTCCCTTAGCCATTCCCCATCAGGCTGCACCCTCCACGGAGACAGGAACCCACCGATGTCCCCACACCTAGTACACTTACAAGGGTAGAGCAGGTGCTCTGTAAATATTTGGAGACTTGAGTGATAACTATAAGAATCACCCCCAAGCCGTTTGAAAACCCCCACCCATACTCCTCTTGGTGCACCTTTTAAAGAAAAACTCAATGGCATGCACTCTGGTCTTAGAGAACATGGTATCTGGTAACACCACTGGGAACGCTGACAAAAATGTGGCCGTAGTGGGTTCACCCAGCTCTCAGGAAGGAGCAGTACCGAGTCATGCTGCATCATGCACAGGAAGAGCCTCAGCTGGTGCCGGCCGCGTGGGGTGTCCTGAGCCTCTGGTCTTGGGTTTCTCTTCCTAGAGTATTTATAGCCATCCGGAGAAGCCGGCTGGCTTCATTAATTGTAAGCGTGTGTCCACCCAAAGCAGCTATATACGCTGAACGTATTGAATACCAGGCCTTATATGGGCATCCCTCGTTGCTTTATATGTTGTTAATAAGTGACGTGAAGTGGATGGCTGAGGCAGAATGCCAAACGTTTGCCTTCCCCTGTCATCTGAAAGGCGCAAGTTTGTTGTTGGTTTGGGGTATTGTTTGTTTTTAATGGAATGCCTACTTTTTAAATGAAAAAGAGGGATTTGCGAGGCCCACAGACATCTGATGAACCCTATGGGGACAGACACCCAGTTCAGAAGGGGCAGCAAGGAACGCAGATTCTGGACGCAGCGTCTTAAACAGGTAGTAAGCAACCGGGCCAAGCGCCATTCCACGCAACTGCTTGGGCTCATCCATTCTCACCACAGCTCCACGATGTGGGTGCTGCTATTATCCCCATTTTGCAAATGAGGAAGCCAAGGTTCGGGGAGGTTAAGTGAATGGCCCACTTAGTAAGCAGCAGAGGCAGAACTGGAACCCAGGGAGCCTGGCTCCAGAGTCCAGAAGGAGGGGGGCCCCCACGGGGATGCGTTCGGTCCAAGTCAAAGTCAAGCCGGGGGACCCACCTCCGGAGGACTCAGACCCCACCCTGCTTTGGCCTTCTCTCTCTCGAAGTCTCCAGCACGGCCCTGGCCTCAAGGAGCACACCGCTTTACGGTAGCGTGAACGAGCAAGTAAGTGTGCAGCGCCACGTGAGGGATCCAGGGGCCAAGGATCGGGCTGCCCAAGCAGTGGGGGCGGGTCCTCCAATCCTGCTCCCGGTCCGCATCTCTGCTCTGGTTGCCAAGTTCTGTGGTCGTGGGCAGATCAGTTTCTCCTTCTGAGGCTCCACTTCCAAATCTATAAAATGGAGACGATGACGACGATGGGGATGATGACGCCACTTCCTACCTCACAAGGATGGCGTAGGGATTAAGTGAGAAAAAGCCTGCAAAGCATTTAGGACAGGGAATGTGTTCGATAAACACTGGCTATTATTATTTCTAGCAGAGAGCTTCGGGTCATCACCATTTGTCCACTCCCAAACACAGATCAAGCACCTCCTAACGGTGTAGCAGGCATGGCGCCAGTGCTGGGCAAACCAAGGATGAGATAGCGCCCAGGCCTGCCATGAGGGCATTGTTCAGAAACGCTGTGATACAGCCACAGCGGGAGAGGGGGCAAGGAGGGTGGCAGTCCTGGGTCCTTGCAGAAGGAATAAGAGAAGGTGCCATGGAGGAAAGTGACAAGGATGCTTGGAAATGGGGTGAGGTTGTTTCCTGCGTGTGCAAAAGCACCGCAAGGGGCCCGCTTCAGGGTATATTCCATTTGCAAGTCAGGGGGCTTGAGGACGGATGGCCACTGCCTACAGACGGGAACCGGGTTCCGGGCAGGTAGCCCTGATGTTGTGAAGTCTTCTGTGTCTCCAGATTCAGCCTGAGACAAAGGAACAACTAAACATCTAAGCAGGAATGTAACTGAATTTTGTTTTCTTTTTGGTGCCCTATTATTTGCCTGTTAGCCAGCCCCAGGATGAGACTGAATTTATGTCTCACCAAAGAGGCACCAGAAAGGGAAGAAGGGAGAGAGAAGGGAGAGGGGGAGATTATGCAGGGTGGTTTTTTGTTTTTTGTTTTTTTCCTTCAAAGTGTCTCCTCTGTAGAATCCTGCTGCTCTGTCTCCGGGGAGCGGTTCGCCCTCCAGAAAATATGACACTTTATTTCCTGCCCTTGTTTGTTAACACACCCCATTACCATCCATCTCAGTTTCAAGTAACTGCCAGCCGGCATTAACGCCCTCCTCCTCGCCCAGGCAGAAAATAGAAAAGGAAGAATTCAGCAGATTTTCCCCCCAGGCACCCTCGGCGGCACCGAGATAGCCAGAGCAGAAACCACAACTGGATTCTCAGTCCTTCAGCCCAGGAATGCAAAGGACGGGGCCGGGTTAACCACCTTCTGCATTTTCCTGCAGAGAGAGTCGGCTTGTTATTTCGGTCGTCTGGGCTCCCTTCTCTGCTCCGAAGACAGATACATTAATTAATTTTTTTTTTTTTTTTTTTAACCTTAGGCAGGAGATGTTGCAAACTGTCAGGAACTGTCAGCGGGCGCCTGCCCCAATCAGGTAAGCGGCCCCCGGCGCCTGCGGCGGAGACACACTGACCCCTAGTGGCCGGCTGGGCCCTCGCAGCCCCTGCACCCCGCCCCCGCTCCTGACTGGGGCCAATAGCTCCTTCCTCCCCGCAGCTCTGAGTGGGCTGGGGTTGGCGGGTGCCCCAGAGCACACACGCGCACACGCAGACGTACAAACAGATACACGTGCACACAGACATATATACACGCAAACATACAGACACAGACATACACACCAATGCACACACAGACACACACAAAGACACACACAGACATACACACACCTCCTTCACGTCCAATTTCTTCTCCTTTTCCAATTACATGGAGCGTGGATTTCCTAAGAACCTTCAGGGCGCTGACCTTGGGCTTCAGATAAGGCCTGCTTGTCTGGTGTTGAGGAGTTGAGGGAAAGACAGGCCGGCCGCAGGACTCAGGCCTGAGAGGGAGGAGGGGAGCCGGCATCCATGGAGGCTTTTTCCCACCAGAGCCTCACAACAGCTCCAATGTGCAGATTTGGAAAGTGAGGCTCTGACCATCAAATGGCTTGCCCAGGCGACAGAGAGAATGTGATTGTATTTATTTGAATAAGCTGATATTTACATAGCACCTACCTGCCAGGCATGCTTCTAGTGCTTTCCCTGTATTAAAACTACCCATACTGAATCCTCATCACAACCCTATGAGGTAAATACTACTGTTATATCCATTTCACAGATAAGGAAACTGAGGCACAGAAAGGTGAAGTAACCAGTGAGTGGTGGCTCCAGCATTAGGCCGCAGCAGTCTGGCTTCAGAGGGCTCTCAGCCACCACACGGGGCTGCCTGTACCCAGGATGCCACCTGGTAAGAGGGTGGCCAGGATTCTAAACCCCAGCCCTGCCCCGTACTTCCTTGATCCCCTAAAGAAAAAGTGCCGCAGCCACAGGAGAGTGAGCAGTCGTTGTCACTGCCTCGGAGGGAAGACGCCTTGTGGAGAAGGGGTACTGAGGCTCCTGGAAGTCACAGACCTTGTCGTTCACCTCCACAGCCTCATGCGTGGCACACAGGGGGTGCTGGACCTCGAAGGAAGGTTCAAGGAAGGTGGGAAGACAGGAGGGAGGCCAAGAGGGCTGCGTGAACCATGCTGCTGGGGTGGCATTCTCCACCACGACCCCCGCCATAAGGTATTTTCAAACACACCCACGCTCTTCTTTGGCCAGCGCACGGGGCTTAGCAGGGCCACCCTCCTGGGATTACTACCATCTAAAATGTATGTGTCCCTCTGTATTTTATGTCACTTGAGCTTCAGAGCAGCCCCACGAGGTAGGAATCACCAGCCCCACTTTTCACATGAGAAATCGGAGGCCTTTTCCAAATGGGCTAAGTCACTTGTCTGAAGTTTCCCAGTACGGAGAGACCTGGCCCCCCAGGCTCCCTGACTCTGAGGCTCACATCCTCCCATGATGCTGTCACTGCCTGCCAGCATCCCCACAGAGGGAAAGCCCAGGCTCCCGGCCCCCACCCCTGTAGCCCTGTCCTTCTCTCAAGCAGCTCCTTGAACTGGCTGGCTTGTTCCTGTCTTAGGACCTCTGCCCTGGCCATTCCCTCAGCCTGGAATGCTCTTCCTGTACAGGGATCCTCATGCGGTTGGCTCCTTCCTGTCATTCCGGTGTCAGCTTAAGTGTCACCTCCTCCAAAAAGCCTGCCTTGTCCATCCAACCTAAAATAGCCTTCCAGTCACTCTCTATTGCATCACTGTTTTATTTTCTTCCCAGCACCCATTAATCTCTGGTAATTTTCTTGCTTAGTTACTATTGTTAGTCTCATCTCACGTACAAAGTAAGGGCTATCAGTTACACAGCACAGACCCACCCTGTGCCTCGCAGGGTCCCCGGGGCTTTACACACAGTAGGTTCTTTAGTCTCCACAGTCATCCTGTACTGCAGGTTCTGTTACAATCCTCATTTTACAGAAGAAGAAACTGAGGCAGGAGAGGTTCAGACACTTGTCCAAGAGTCTACCCTTGGTAAGCTTTGCTTCTAGCACATCAGAAACATCAGCCCTTCAACAACTGAGGTTTTCATTTGTTTGTTTGTTTGTTTATTTTAAATGTTATTTTATTTTTGAGAGAGACAGAGACAGAGCATGAGCAGGGGAGGGACAGAGAGAGAAGGAGACACAGAATCTGAAGCGGGCTCCAGGCTCCGAGCTGTCAGCACAGAGCCCGACGCAGGGCTGAAACCCACGAACTGTGAGATCAGGACCTGAGCCATGGTCGGACGCTTAGCCAAATGAGCCACCCAAGCACCCCAACAACCCAGTTTTTAAATGGGCCAAAGACTTAGACAGTTCTCCAAGGAAGATCTACAAATGGCCAACAGGCACCTGAACAGATGCTCAACATCATTAGTCAGGAGGCAAATGCAAATCAAAACCATAATCAGATACCACTTCACACCCTCTCAGCTGGCTGTAATCCCAAAAAAATAAAAAAAGAAGAAGAAGAGGAAGGAAAATAACAAGTGTTGGCAAGGACATGGAGACATTGGAACATTGGCACACTGCTGGTGAGAATGTAAAATGGCACAGCCCCTGTGGAAAAGTTGGGTGGTTCCTCAAAAGTTCAAGATAGAATTACCATAGGACCCTGCAATTCTACTCCTAGGCATATACCCAAAAGAAGTGAAAACAGCTATTCAGACCTTGCGCACGTATGTTCCTGGTGGTACTATTGACAATAGCTGAAATATGAAGCAACCCAAATGTTCGTCAACTGACGAATGGGTGAACAAAATGTAGTCTATCTATATGTACAATGAATAGGACTCAGCCATACAAAGGAGTGATACATGCTACAGCATGGATGACTCTTAAAAATATATGATACGTGAAAGAAGCCAGACACAAAAGCCATATATTGTATCATTCCGCTTACATGAAATGTCCAGAATTGGTAAATCCAGAGAGAGAACAGACTGTGGGTTGCCAGAGGCTGGAGAAAGAGACAAATAAAAAGTGACTGCTTCATGGGTACAGGGTCTCATGTGGGGATCATAAAATGTTCTGGAACTAGGCTGGTGGTTGCACAATATTGTAAATGTACTAAATACTACTAAATTTTATGCTTTAAATTTATTAAAATGGTGGATTTGATGTTACATGAATTTTATAGCTTTTTTTAAGAGTCAGCCTTTCTCAGGATGCCTGGGTGGCTCAGTCAGTTGAGCATCTGACTTCGGCTCAGGTCATGATCTCACAGTTTGTGGGTTCGAGCCCTGCATCTGACTCTGTGCTGACAGCTCAGAGCCTGGAGCCTGCTTTGGATTCTGTGTCTCCCTCTCTCTCTGCCCCTCTCCTGCTCACACTGTCTCTCTCTCTCTCTCTCTCTCAAAAATAAAAAAATAAACATTAAAAAAATAATTTAAAAAGAATCAGCCTTTCTCTCTCTTTTTTTTAAGTTTATGTATTTATTCTGAGGGAGAGAGTGTGAGGGAGGAGGGGCAAAAAGAGAGGGAGGCAGAATCCCAAGCAGGCTCCACTCCAGCAGCACCGAGCCCAAGGCGGTGCTCAAACCCATGAACCATGAAATCATGACCTGAGCCAAAATCAAGTCAGATGCTTAACCAACTAAGCCATCCAGACGCCCCTCTGTCTTTTTCCTCTCTTGCGCCACAGGGCCTCAAACAGTGTGAGGTGCACAGTAGGCCCTCAGAACATACTTGTCAGAGGAATGAGTAAAATGGATCAGAGCCCAGGCCTACCAGCTCTTGGTCTTGGGTTCTTTCCAAAATGGCAGGAAGCTCCAGAAAGCTCCTGGAGGCTCTAACTCAATGGTTCACAAACTCTTGGGTACATCAGAATCACCTGGAGGGCTCACTAAAACACAGATCACTGTGCCTCAACCCCAAGTTTCTGATTCAGAAAGTCTAAGTGGGGCCTGAAAGTTTGCATGTCTGACAATTTCCTGCTGGCCCTTGGGGGCCACACTTTAGGAACAACTGCCCTGTGCTACCATTAAACTGCAAGAGAAGAACTTTGACACAGCCAGGATAGAGGAAAGGCAGGGCCCACATTTAATTAGAAGAGAGAAAGATCTGAACCACCTGAAAACTGAGCCACACAAAAAAATGAGTAGTCCATTTTAATCAGTTGAAAAAGCTCTGAAGCAGAGACTTGTTTTCTATCAGATGAGTTCACAAGTTTGAGGAGAATGTTAACTGTTCTGAGATTTACTGGCTACCTACTTGGGGCAGACATTCTCCCTCTCTCTTCAGAGGTGAGGTCACCCTGACTTTGTGGAAGCTCCTCAAACAAACCAGCTCATTCCCCACCTCAGGACCTTTGCACTTGCTGCTGCCTCTGCCTGCAACAACACTCCCCATCTGCACCCTCACCTTTCCCTACTTCTCATCCCCTCTCCATCTTTTCTTATCCAGGTAATCCTTTCACAATCATTGAAAGCACCCCCTCTAAGAACCCTTCCCTGACAAGTCATACTAGCTCAGGAACTTAAGGATAGTTTAACATTAGGGAAATTTATTATTACACTAATGCTATTACAAATAATATTGTCATTTCAATTAATGCAAAAGAGCATTTGAAAAATTAAATACCTATTTATCATTTTTTTTCAAACTAGGAACAGAAGGGAACTACCCCAACCTGATAATAGCTTTCTACCAAAAACGTACAGCAATCATATTTATTCCCTTTAAAGAAAGAAATTAAAAAGAAAAAGAAAGAGAGAGAGAGAAGGAGTAAGAGAAAGAGAGAGAGAGAGGGAAGGAGGAAGGGAGGAAGCAAGGGAGAAAAAAGAAAGACAGGAATGAAGCAAGAAGACACATTATTATGACATCTACTTAACACTGTTCTTGGGGCACCTGGGTGGCTCAGTTGGTTAAGCATCTGACTTCAGCTTAGATCATGATCTCACAGTTCATGGGTTCAAGCCCCGCATCGGGCTCTGTGTTGACAGGTCAGAGCCTGGAGCCTGCTTTGGATTCTGTGTCTCCCTCTCTCTCTGACCCTCCCCCACTCATACTATGTCTTTCTCTCTCTCTCAAAAATAAAAAAGTTAAAATTTTTTTTTCTAATTTACTCAACACTGTTTTAGAAGTCCTAGCTATAGCAATAAGACAGGAAAAACTAATAAGAAGTATAAGGATTGTACAAGAAAAAAACAGTACTGTATTGGACAATATTATTTTCTATATAGAGAATGCAATGAAATCTATAATATGTGAGAGACATTTATTTCATGTTTCTTCATGGTGGTAACTGCATTAGAATAACACCATTGTCCTCTCTTTGCTCTCTCATTCACCCCAAAAGAGTAATTTATTGGGTTTGGAGAAGGAACTCGATCTGCATAGCTCAGTACCTTCCTCTCCACTGTCTTGGGGAACAAGCCTGCCTCTAGGAAGCACTCATTCTCTGCTCCCCCATTCCAGGATTTTTACAAGGGCAGGGCCCATAGAAGATGCCTGTAGTTTTCCAGCTCTGTCTGTGACAGGACACATTTAATTCTGGAATGGAGTATTAAAGAGCCTGTTGTAGTATATATCTAATCTATATTTTCCAAAGAAACTTATTGGTAATAAAGGGGATCATTTTTATTCTGACTTCCTACATCTGCTTCTCAGTTTGTTCTAACCTTAGAAGAGAAGTAAAAGTCATATATAGTAATTATCTCAAAACCCCAAACTATAAGAATTAGTAAGAGATATCAGAGAGGTGGCTGGATATAACCAATATATAAAACTCAATTTTATTCCTATACATACCAGAAGAACCAACTAGAAAATGTAATTTTAAGAAAATTCTAGGGATGCCTGGGTGGCTCAGTCAGTTAAGTGCCTGACTCTTGGTTTTGGCTCAGGTCATGATCTTGTGGTTCATGAGGTCGAGCCCCGGGTCTGGCTCTGCGCTGACAGTGTGGAGCCTATTTGGGATTCTCACTCTCCCCCAGCCCCTCTCCTACTCACAAGTACGAGCGCGCACACATGCTCTCTCTCCCTCCCTCTCTCTCTCAAAATAAATAAATACTGAAAAAAAAAAAAGGAAAATTCTGTTTATAATTTGGGTAGTATTGACATTTTAACAATATTTGTTCTTCCTATCCAGGAGCATGGAATCTTTTTCCTGTGTGTGTGTGTGTGTTTGTGTCCTCTTCAATTTCTTTCATATGCTTTCTATAGTTTTCAGTGTATAGATTTTTCTAACCTCTTTGGTTAGATTTATTCCTAGGTATTTTATGGTTTTTGGTGCAACTGTAAATGGGACTGATTCCTTGATTTCTCTTTCTGTCGCTTCCTTGTTGGTGTATAGGAATGCAACCGATTTCTGTGCGTTGATTTTATATCCTGCAACTTTGCTGAATTCATGAATCAATTCTAGTAGTTTTTGGTGGCATCTTTTGGGTTTTCCACATAGAGTATCATGCCATCTGCGAAGAGTGAAAATTTGACCTCCTCCTGGCCGATTTGGATGCCTTTTATTTCTTTGTGTTGTCTGATTGCAGAGGCTAAGACTTCCAATACTATGCTGAATAACAGTGGCGAGAATGGACATCCCTGTCTTGTTCCTGACCTTAGGGGGAAAGTTCTCAGTTTTTCCCCATTGAGGAAGATATTAGTGGTGGGTCTTTCATATATGGCTTTTATGATCTCGAGGTATGCTCCTTCTATCCCTACTTTCTTGAGGGTTTTTATCAAGAAAGGATGCTGTATTTTGCCAAATGCTTTCTCTGCATCTATTGAGAGGATCATATGGTTCTTGTCCTTTCTTTTATTGATGTGATGAATCACGTTAATTGTTTTGCGGATATTGAACCAGCCCTGCATCCCAGGTATAAACCCTGCTTGGTCGTGGTGAATAATTTTTTTAATGTATTGTTGGATCCGGTTGGCTAGTATCTTGTTGAGGATTTTTGCATCCATGTTCATCAGGGAAATTGGTCTATAGTTCTCCTTTTTAGTGTGGTCTCTGTCTGGTTTTGGAATCAAGGTAATGCTGGCTTCATAGAAAGAGTTTGGAAGTTTTCCTTCCATTTCTATTTTTTGGAATAGTTTCAAGAGAATAGGTGTTAACTCTTACTTAAATGTTTGGTAAAATTCGCCTGGAAAGCCATCTGGCCCTAGACTCTTGTTTTTTGGCATATTTTTGGTTACTACTTCAATTTCCTTAATGGTTATGGGTCTGGTTATAATTTTGAAAGTCTTGCAAGGTACCTATAAACAATGCGGACCAAAGACGTGCACAGTCTTTGCCAAGAAAATTATAAAATTTTAATAATGGAAATTTTAAAATAGCCTAAATAAGTGAAGAGATAGACCATGCTCACAGGTAAGAAGATTTAATAATGTAAAGAGAGCAAGTCTTTCTCTTTTTTTTTTTTAATGTTTATTTATTTTTGACAGGGAGAGAGACAGAGCATGAGCAGGGGAGGGGCAGAGAGAGGAGGAGACACAGAATCCGAAACAGGCTCCAGGCTCTGAGCTGTCAGCACAGAGCCCAGAGAGCAAGTCTTTCTAAGTGGGGAGGCATCCCTTCTCTATTCTGGATGCCACAAACACTCTCTACCTTTTCCCTAAGTAAAAAGGTAAATAAAGGGAGAGAGACTTTATCTTGGTTAATGAAGTAATGCCCAAAAATCGTTTTAAGCAATAATAGCTACTTTTATGGGGTGCTTACTCTATAAAGGAATTATCACAATAAGGTTTTGAACTAGGTACTATTATTATTATTATTCTTCCCATTTTACAGATAAGAACACTGAAGCCCAGAGAGGTCCATCAAGTTGCCCGAGGGCACACAGCCGGTCAGTGGTGGAGCCTGGGGTAGAATGCAGGCAGTCTGGCTCCAAGCCTGGATCCTGAACCACTGATCTCAGCCGCTGTCAAGATAGTCCTGTCGTGCTGTTGCTCTCACTCACTGAGGAGCTGTTGTGAGCAGAGGGGAGGAGAAGGGGCAGCGAGATCACTGTGAACTGCAGAGCTCTAGACCCTTTGTCTCTGGGCCTCGGGGGTGCATGTCCTGGGTAAGCACATCCATCGTGTGTGTCAAGGGGAAGAGGTTAAAACCTGGGCTGTACACGACAGATGAAGAATCTCCTGTGGTCATAAGGGGAGCTTTTCTCCTGAGAAATGAACCACGCCCAGGGTTCCTAGAAGCTCAAGGAGGTCCCTCCTCTGCTCAGATAGAAGACCCTGGTTCCCTCTGGGTCCCCTGTATATTTAATTCTGTTCCAGTCCTTCTCTGTTTTCTGACCTGTTAGTCTCAGCCCCTTGCATCTGTCCCACACACACGTTCTCAGCTCCTACTTCTTAAAAAGCACCCTGAGAGGCAGGTGGCATGGTTCACTAGCGGCAGCTTCTGTCCGTGGCTGTTCTGCGTGCCCCAGGGCAAGTCCCTGTGTCCAGTGTCAGAGTCCACGAAATGGGTCTGGCACCCAACTGATGCCCCACCTCGCGGGTGAGGGGTGCAATGTTGTCCCGGTAAAGACACATCCTGAGCCCTCAGGGAGCTCAGCTGAGAAAACCACTTAATCCAAGGCAGAAGGATTGCAGGTTTAGGGCACAGATGCAGAGCGTTTGGGGGGCCCAGAGCAGCGACGGGCTTCCTAGCTTCAAATCCCAGCTGCTGTTCTCCCTACCAGTCGTGTGAACTTGGACAAATTCTAGGAGGCAGAGTGAGGCCCACCCACCTACCCCCAAGGCATTCACCTCCTAATCCTTGGACCCTGTAAATGTGCTACCTCGAGGGACAGAGAGGAGGTTAAGGTCACAGATGGAATTAACGTTGCTAATCGGCTGACCCGAAGATAGAGAGACTGTCCTGGCTTATCTGAATGGGCTCAGTGTCATCACAAAGGTCCTTAACAGTGGGAGAGAGAGGCAGAAGAGACAGAATGATGTGGTGTGAGAAAGCCACAGCCTGTCACTGCTGGCTTTGAAGATGGAGGAGGGGGACAGGAGATGAGAACTGTAGGCGGCCTCTAGAAGCTGGGGGAGGTGAGGAAGCAGATTCACCCTTAGAGCCTGCAGAGAACAACGCAGCCCTGCGTAAGGCGATAAAGCCACGTTGTTCTAAGCCACTAAGTTTCTGGTACTTTGCTACAGCCAAGACTGAAAATGAATACACCATCTAAATGCTGTAAGCCTGTTTTCTCATCTCTAAAGTGGGAATAAAAACCACATTTACCCTGTAGAGTAGGTGTGATGATTCAACAAGGTCGTGTATGGAAAAACCCTTGTGCAGAGCTAGGCCCCGAGACCCTCTGGAACTTCTCCCTAGACAAGTCTGCCCAAGCTCCCTCGGAAACAGGGGCGGGCCCTCCCCTGTAGCCCAGGGTACATGGGCATCTCTCCTTACCTCTTTTTGAGGATGCCAGATTCTCCCTGGGACCGTTGGGTCCATTTTCCCGTGCCCTCCCCAGTTCTGATTTTGTTGCTCTTTGACAGAGCAATCTCTGACTCTGGGAGTTGTGGGCACGTGAGGGATTTAGGAGCCGCCACCCCCTTTCCACCCCCAAAATGTATCCTTGACTAAAAGACCAGAGGGTGCACCTGCTATACTGCGATGGCTCTACTTCCAGAGCAGGCCTTGGGAAAGTCATCTCTTTACCAAAAGGGATGGCCCTCGTGAAAAGCTGCTGGGTGCTTGGATTTTCATCCACGTATTCACAGAACCGTAAGCTTTTGATGCTGGATTCACAAAGATACACGGGGTGGGGGGAGGGCATCTCAGCTTTTCTTCTTGGAGAGAAGAGACACCGCAGACAGCAGGTTTAACACCAACGTTTATTAAAGCAGACGGGGCGGTGGCGGGGGGGGGCAATAGATGACCAAGCAGCTCGGCAGCGCCCGTCCCCCCCACCGCCCCCTTGGTGAGCTTCACTCCTCAGTGCAAGACTTCCTCGAGTCGTCAGGGTGGGCAGCTTGCCCCAACTGCCCACTCATCAGCCCCAGGGAAGCTTCCCCTTCTGCCCACCCAATCAAACCTGTAGGAAGACCATGGCGGGGGGGGGGGGGGGGGGGGGGGGCGGGGCGGGGGGGGACGCCCGTTATACGTTAAGCTATTGGCTTTAGTGACTGACACAGGTTAGTAAAATGAAGCAGCGTGTATATATTTGCCATCAATCCCCAAAGCAACCTCTGCTGTGCCCACAGCTCACAAGGTCTGAACCCATCCATTTCCGCAACTGAAAAACAAATGAAAGAAGGAGCCTCGTCCTGTTTTGACAGTAGCCAGGTGGGTGTTTGTGAAAATGTTTGCTGGAAAAGAAGGAGAGAATAAACTGTGTGAGGATCCTGTGGATAAAAAGAAGGAGAGGGGAGGAAGAGGAGGAGGAGGAGGGGGAAACAGCCGGCAAGCTGTCGTTTCCGAGCACTTCCCCCGTGTGTGCCAGGCCGCCACCGTTTGCCACTCGCTGACTTTTTTCTAATGCTCAGAACAACCACGTGAGGGAGGAGCCCTTATTACCCTCGTTTTGCAGATGAGGAGACAGAGGGAAATTGGACACTTTTTCCCGAGATCAGATTTCATGATCGGAGCGCTCCCTGACTCCGCATTCCAAGTTGGTGCGCCCCGCCCCTCCGGCCGCCGCTTCCTTGTTTCCCTGTAAGTGCGAGCTGCCTGCCATGAGGCCTCGCTGCAATCTGGGTTTTGCGGGAGCCGGAGGTCCACACCCGGGCGGGGCGGGCTCAGCAGCAGGGCCCATCCCACCCAGGGGCAGAGGAGGGAGCTGCCGCGGGGCACGCTCGCCCACAAACCACTCTTCCCACAACAGTAACAGGTGCCTCCCTTTCTGGAGGGATGTCAGTCCAGCTCCTACCCCTCAACCAGATGTTCCCCTCACTGTTTGCTGACTGTCCCTCGGAGGGACTCCAGGGGAGTCCACAGGGAGGGTGCGGGGTGTGGTGTCGCCAGAAGACTGACATCCCAACCACTGCCCAGCACGAGTTAGGGCGTAATCCTGCCCAGTTAGCTCCTCCATCACATGAGGTTAAACCGTAAGCCCTCAAATGGCACAGAGGTGCGAAGAGGACCAAAGAGGAGAGTTTATGTGAGAGCACTCTGCAAATTACAAAGAGCGATACTCTAGAGGGAGTGTTCCTCGGTCGGCTCGCAGTAGCACCAAATCAACAACAATGAAGACAGGAGATTTCTCCCGACCACTGATGATAAACCACCCAGTTATATCCTGTCCTGCTCTGTCCGTAAAAATTACAGAGGAGCAACTACAGCCGCTAGGCTCACCCTCTGAAGGGATTCGCTACTTTATCTAATAGGATCTGGGAAGGAGGAGAGAGACCGGGAGGAAAGAAGCAAGCCGCCTCGCGAGGGAGCAGAGGTGCCCGGCGGACTGTGCAGGTGCTGACAGTCCAGTTCAGGGGCCTAAAAGAGCAAACCCAGGGCAAGGGGGAGGCGGAACGGATGGGCCGGGCAGACCCCCAGGCCGGAAGGCTAGGGGAAGGAAGGAAAGAAGTTGCTGGTCCTGGTGACGGTGGTGATGGTCGTAATGGATGTCACTGGTCAGGCCCAGGGTTGTTGACCCCACCTGCAAAGACCCGAGTCTCCACAAGCCATACTTCTCCAGATTTGCATTCCAGTGTGACCTTTCTGGACAGCAAACAGGGTCACAGCCCTCCCCTGTTTGGGATCTCTTGGTGAGTCAGTAGGCGTCAGGCTCCCTGGTGTGTGCCCAGAGCCCCTCTCCACCTGGCTGCCGCCTCTCACCCCTGCCTGGCTCCTGCCACTTCCCCAGCCCACACCCGGCTAACCAGACGGCTCTCGAAATCCTCTGAGCCATGCGTGTGCCATCCCCCGCCGTCCCCCTAAACCAGAAGGCCTGGTGGGGGGAGGAACGTACCAGAGGCTGGTCCCGAGCCCCTCACACGGGATGGACCACGTTCCTGTCACAGTGGGGCTTGCAGTGAGGGTTCAGCCAGTGTTCCAGGAACTGCTCCTCGGCCCGGTGCTCCAGGCGGAGCAGATGATGCATGTACTCCTGTCAAAACAAACCCACACGGCAGAGCGGCTCTTCAGCAACAGCTGAGCTCGTGCAGCACGGCACGGCCGTGCTCCCGAGACAGGGCGACCAGGCTAAGGGAGGCTGGGAGGCCAGACCAGCGGGGAACCCGCCATGCCTGCGCCTGTCCGCAGGGAAAAGCAGTCAGACGGGCCCAGCTGATGGGCAAAATAAAGAAATCTGACAACCTAGGGCTGAAAGGATGTGTGTCTATGGGAATTCACACACACTAATGGGGTGTAGCATGGAAATACCACTCAGAAAAACAATTAGTGGCCTGCAATCCGGAAATCCCGCTCCTCAATGATGCCCCTACGCAGTGGTCCTCAAACGCTGGCAGGCATCAGAAGCACCTGGAGGCTTTGTCAAAACTCAGACTGCTGGGTGCTACCCCCGGAGTTTCTGATTCAGCGAGTCTGGGCTTGGGCTCCAGAACTTATTACATTTTGGGCAAGTTTCCAGCCAATGCCGGTGCTGCTGGTCACTCTGAGAACAAGAGAAACGTGTGTCAGGAGTCGTGTAAGAATGTTCACAGAAGCAATAAACTTGTAGTGACAAAACACTGGCACTGTGCCAAACAGCCCTGACAGGAGGGGGGATACATAAACTGTGGTAGGGTCACCCCCATGGAATATTATACAGCAGTGAACATGAATTAACTACAGCTACATCTGACATAGTGAGTCTTAGAAATAGCGTTGAGGGGCACCTGGGGTTAAGTGTCTGACTCTTGGCTTCAGCTCAGGTTATGATCTCACAGTTTCGTGAGTTTGAGCCCCACATCAGGCTCTGCACTGAGCCTGCTTGGGATTCTCTGTCTCCTCTCTCTCTGACCCTGTCCCACTCATGCTGTCTTCTGTCTCTCTCGAAATAAATAAATAAACTTTAAAAAAAAAATAGCATGTTGAGTGAAAGAACAAATCCAAGAAGAACAACATTCACAGCGTAACATCATGCTTTAAAGTCTCAAAACATGCATCGCTAAATAAAATATTATTTATGGCTGCGTGCATTTGTGATTTAAAAAGATCATCTTTTTTAAAAGGTGAGGGGAAAAATAAATACATAAAAGGCAAGGGATAACTATAAGAAAGCTGAAGTCGCTATACTATTATCAAACAGAAGAGACTTTACAACCCAAAAAGGGGTCCTCAAAATGTTAAGCATAGTTTAACCTCAAAATGTCGAACACAGAGCGACCATGTGACCTGGTGATTGCACTCCTAGGTACATGCCCAACAGAAATACTAACTGTGCACACGGTGTTCAGAGCGGCATCACTCATCATAGCCACAAAGTGGAAACAGCCCAAATATCCATCAACTGATGAACAGATAAACGAAATGTGGTACCTCCATACGATGGAATATCATTTGGCCATAAAAAGGAATAAGGTACTGACACGTGCCTCGACAGGGATGAACCTTGGAAACACGATGCTAAGCGAAAGAAGCCGGTCACGAAGAACCACATACTGTGTGATCCCATTTCCATGAAATGCAGCCAGCCCTGCACGTGGACGTGTTCATAGCAGAGAGCAGCTCACCGTCTGACGTGTCCATCGCTGGAACCATCTACTCAGGAACGCAAGCCAGAATGCGGACCCTCCTTGTCTCCCTCACCCCCAAACTCATGTGACGCGGGGCATGAGGACTTCGAGTCAACTCCTGATGGTCCCAGATGCTCCCCTTTCATTGCCGCCATGTCTGTGGGTCGGGCCCTCAGTGCCACCCACCCAGGCTATGACAGCCTCCTCACCCCTCCACTCCTCACCCTGCCCCCCCCTCCCTCCACCCCACGTCTCACCTGCCCCCACCATCTCTGCTCCAGCCTGACAGTGACTGGTCCAAAATGCTGCCCAAAGGGGCCACGGCTGTCCTCAGGCCTTCACCAGCACCACCCACCGGGAAGGAGGAGCAGGTGAGCTGGGCTGCAGCTCTGAATAGCATCACTATAGCCGGCAGGTGAGGGCAGCTCCCTGTACATACATTTTGGTATGTATCGATACCATAAAAATCCCAAATCCTGAACACCCTCCTATGGTGTCGATAAAGCTTTAAGAGATGGTCCAGTTTAGAACTTTAAGTTTTTCAGTCCATTTCCCCACGCTTCACGACAGAGAGAGGCCCTGTCTCCTGCCCGGCTCCACGGCTGTCACCACAGCCATGTTGATCTCTGAGCTTCTCTAGAATCACTTTCTCCCTCACACGATTCACCTCAAGGGACTTTACCGAAGCGGCCATGTGGACAGGGTTAAGGGAACCACCAAAGAACCTTCCAGCACCCAAGGACTAGCAATAGAGGGAAGCCATGGATGTGCCTAGACCTGCAGGGTCATGGAGGGGCACAGCCTCTGCAGGGCAGGGAGGGAGCGGGGAACAAATGCCCCATCGTCTCTCTCCTCTTGCCCCCCATCTCCTGCCTCGCCCAAGCAGAAGCCAGCCTGCCAGGGAAGCTGGCAGTGCGGTCCACGGGGGCCAGCCACCTGAGCTGGGCAGAGCAGGTGCAGGCTGGATGGGGGATGGGGTGGAGGAAGCCAGCAGCCACGCCAGGATGATGGGCACAAGGGGCGCGCTGTTGCCAGAAGAAGGGAGCAGAGAACACAAATAACAGATGCTTCTGAGGTCTGGGGCAGAGAAGCTGCCCACTGAACACACTGAGCACCGGGACCCGCCCTCGGGAGGACCACTGTTTGCTCTGCGTGCAGTGGCTCTCTCCCCGCCCTCCTCCCTGTTTGCTCAAGCTCGGTCTTCATACACCTGAGGGTCACGTCCAGGGTCAGGGTGGTCTTCTCTTCCCAACACAGCTCGGTCCTCAACAGAGCCAGCTCAGGCTGTGGGCTATCCCACATTGTTTCTCGTCGTATTACCTCGTGTAATTGATACACAAAACAGAAAAATGATAAAACAGCAGGTTGCTTCTTAAGAGGGAAAGTGTTACTTCTCCTCCCTTGGTGACAAAAGTCTCTTCCTTCCCCGCATACCTCGTCTCTCCACCTCCTGGTGCAAACAGAGAAGTGGTGCTGAACACCACCCAGACTACCCAGAAAAAGTGATTTAAAAAAAAAAAAAATCTACCCATGTTGCTTCCTTGCTTAAAATACTTGAATGGCTCCCACGGGGCTCAGGAGAAAATTCTAATCACTTAATGTGGTTTGTGGGGCTCCCTGTGATCTGGCCTTGCCTATCTTCTGACCTCCCCTCACCATCAACCCCTTGCCTCCCGAGCTTTCCCTGGATGGGCCACACTGGCCCTGCTCTCTCAGCCTACGCTATTCTCTCTGCCTAGAACACCCACATGCCTTCTCTTTCTCCCATCACACTTCTACCCGACTTCGCAGGCCTCAGCTTAGATGTTACTTCCTCCAGGAAGCGTTCTCAGGTTCCCTGTGACCCCAGCGCTCCCTGGATATCCCCCAGCACAGCCCTGGTCGCTCTGGTGGGCAGTGACCTCTGTCCCTGAGAGTAAGGACTTAATTGGCCCACATCACATTTTTTAGTGGAGGTGCCATGTGGGCGGGCTCACATGTGGACACACGAACTTGATGTTTTCTCCTCAAAAGAGAGTAGGTGGAGATTGGGAATGACTTTTAACTTGGAGGATGTATGCCGTTGACATTGCCCTGAATGAAGCCCGGGTGCTGCAATGATGGGATGTGAACCATCACAACGTATGAAACAGATCCACATAAACAATTTATAACCCAAAAGCAGGCAAATAATCAGAGAAGTGGCATCTCACCCCGGGAGGGAGTAGTCATATTCAGTAATATCTGTACAAGATTAAACTATTTTGGTATGTATCGATATCATAAAAATCCCAAATCCTGAACACCCTCCTATGGTGTCAATAAAGCTTTAAGAGATGATCCAGTTTAGAACTTTAAGTTTTTCAGTCTCTATGAAATCCTCTAGGAAGTTTGCATCCCGTGTTAAACATAGCTCTAAAAATTTTTTTTAAATTTTTTTAAACATTTATTCATTTTTGAAGGAGAGAGAGGCAGAGCATGAGCAGGGGAGGGGCAGAGAGAGCAGGAGACACAGGATCCAAAGCTGGCTCCAGGCTCTGAGCTGTCAGCACAGAGCCCGACGTGGGGCTCGAACTCATGACCCATGAGATCATGACCTGAGCTGAAGTCGGACGTTTAACCGACTGAGTCAGCCAGGTGCCCCTAAAAAAAAATAATGACTGTGCAAAGGCATGAATTATAAAGTGCCTAATTTTCCTGAATTTTCTTTCCCACAGGAACCATGCAGCTTGAATTTGTTTTATCAAAGTTCTCATCTGACTCGTCCCAGACAGGGGGTCTGTGGGGCGGCCAGAGAGGGGGCGGATGGTGAGAGGCTCCGGCAGGACCCCACTGTGTGTACGGTGAATCCCCAGCAGCAGGACCCGTCTGTGAGTTGGGGCTGAATCCTGTGTTTGGGGCAGTTTGGGGCGTGTGCTCCAAAGATTGCCTGGAATAAATGAGGACACAGCCCAAGGTCCTTTCCAGCCCTGACATGCTGTCATTCTTTGATTTTATTATTTGCTCATGTTTTCTGTTTATTGCTTTAAGAACTAACCCTACTCAAGAATATTTTCTTTAGCTAGCTTAAAGAGAAAAAAATATTTTATTTAGTAAACAAGTATGTGGCCAAATGCAATGCCGAGGAGACAATCATCATATATCTTTATAATTTGCCTGTCTGGGGAGTCTTTGGGTGGAAGAAGAAGAATTGGGGGGAAAGGAAGGCAATGTGGGGTCTTGTAAATAAAGAGCAGAGTCTTCCCGGCACACAATGACCCTTACTCTACCGTTCAGTGTGAGCAGCTCACCGAAGAAAGCCCATGTTGCCGTCTCCTTGCCTGTGTGCCAGACGGTGTGGGAGAGAGGCAAAGAGGTCCAGGTGTGAGCCTGGCTGGGGGTCTGCTCAAATCCACACCCTGCCGATATCACTTGACCTCTCTGGTCAAGTGATGCGTCCATCTGCAAGACGGGGATGCTGCTAGCACTTACTTCCCTGGGTTGCCAGGATTCAATGAGATGACACAAGTTCTGTACCACATACGTAGTCTCCCTCTGCCCGTCTGAATCCATTCCTCCCCTCCTTCACCTGGGCCTGTGCAGTAAGAGGCTGGCCTAAAAGTGCAACCAGACTCCCTTGACCTGGGGCTTCCCGGTGGGTTTGACATAGAGATGCCAGCAGGGGATTAGAGGTAGGGGTGAGAGAGGCCATGGTGTGTCCTCCCATGGTGCCTCCGGAGGAGTTCCAGCGGGTCGGCTGGCTGCATTCTCTCCTGAAGGCCACTGCTCCTAGGGGGCTGCCCTCTCCTGTTCTGGGAACCTGCCTTTCCCCATCAAGCCCAGGGGCTATTAGCCCTGGATCCTTTATCATCATCCCTTGCTGGGTGACCTGAATGCTGCCATGCCTTTGCAAAAAGTCTCTTCATCAAGCTCTGCCCGATTCCTTGCGGATACTCTTAAATAAGAAAGATCTGAGCCTGACTTGAGGTTGTGGGGGGAGCCTCTCTCCCAGGAACTGGTCCACAGGAGCCTGTCAATAAGTGCCGATTGAGTGAAAGACGAAAGTAGCTCTGGTCTGTGCTCCCCTCGGGGGTCCACGAGGTCAGAACTCTCTTTAGAATAATCCCAAGACATTACTGGCCTTTTCATTGTGTGCACTGGCGGGTAAAACAGGTGCCTTAACCGGAGTCAGGGCAGTGACAACCACTATCACTGTCCTCGTATCTTTCACCATCACACACTCACAGTTAAAATCCATGAATAAATACAGAATGTTCTTCAAATGCCAGTTTCCCTGAAGAACACCTCCCACCCCGTGAAGTGGAAGAAAGTGACCCAACGGGAAGCATGAAGACAGCACTTCTATCGCATGACCAAGTACGACAGTCTCCTCAAAGAATAGCCCTTATGAGGGGCGCCTCGTGGCCTAGTCGGTTGAGCATCAGACTTCAGCTCAGGTCATGATCTCACGGTTCGGGAGTTCAAGCCCTGTATCGGGCTCGCTGCTGTCGGCACGGAACCTGCTTTGGATCCTCTGTCCCCCTCGCTCTCTGCCCCTCCTCCACTCGTGCTCACTCTCTCAAAAATAAACATAAAAATAAATAAATAAAAAGAAGAACCCTTGAGTGATTGCTGATGTCAAGGACAGAACTCGCTGTGTTTGGCAGGCGTCTCCTTGAAAATGAACGAAGTGAGCCTGTCGCTTCAAGGAAAACAACTGCCAGTATTAGTTACTAAAGCGATAAACTTCAAGCTTTTGAGGAGAAATGAGAATTTTGAAAAACCTGACAGCTTCCATACTTACCGACTTTTCTGATGAGATCGCTCAGGCACCGCTGGTATAGAGCATTTGTACACTTCTTACCATTATATGCTCATTTGCCTCCTTGCCCACTTAATCCCTGTCCTAATCAGCCAAACCTCCAACTGGCTTTTTGATGGCAGGGACCAAGGGCTACCTAGTACATGGCTCGGCGCTTGGCACATAGTAGGACCTCAATAAAAAACCATTGGAGAAACGTACAAACAAATAAATGAAATGACTGCTCTTTTTCCGTAACCTTTCGAAATCCTCCTTGGAAGTTTCCTAGACATCTGTGTTGATCCACTCATTATAAAGGCCCGGGCCAAACGTACATAAAAAGCATCAGAGGGTAATCTATATTTCACACTCCTAAATAGCAGCTGAAATCATCGTTGAAGAAAAACAACCAAAACAGACACACACATAGAGAGAGAAAGAAATGAGCGCTGGTTTCCATGACATTTCCCTATTTATTTAAAATGTTAGGAAAATGGATATGCCACAAAGGCCGAAAAGCAATCATTAGTCAAAGATGAAAAGCCAAGCTGCAAATCTGCTGAAAACCACAAATTCAACAATTGCATTGGCAGAGTTGGTAATGACCCGGCATTAATGATAAACTCAAATGTTCCTGGATCGAGAAAGAAGGGATAGATGGAAAATAAGTTTTAATTTTTTTAGATTCCTTTCTTTTAAGGGGAAAAAAAATTAAAAGCAACAGAGAAACTAATATCTGCATTCCACGTCCAATGCCAACTGTTATGATTTAAGCAAATAATTTCTCAGTAATTAGAGCGGAAATTGGAAGTGATCCTTTATTATGGCACTGGAGGTGTGATAATGAAATTAAATACCCACTGGGCCCTGATCTAAGCTGAGAAACATAAAGTGGACAGTTAATCTATCAAGGCAGGAACTTGTTCCAAGAAGGAAAAATCCTTCCTCTGACATTTGCATGAAATTAAGAGCCCATCAACATTGGATGAATTATCTTGCTCACGAGTAGGAGCAAGGCAAGCACATAGGCAGAAAGGTAGCCCAGAACTTAACTACCTGGGGACACCAGAAGGTTTAGGCCTAACACAAGGCAGATTGGTGACGTGTGCAATTTACATCACAGTCACTTCAACCTGGCCTTTGAGATCATGGGAGACAAAAGAGTAGTACTTACTACATATATTTATCAAGGGGCTAAACACGAAAGCATATTTTTAAAAGACTTACTTACAATAAAGCTAATATGATTTATACTTGACCAACAAGAACATTCCTTAAAGCAACACAGGCCAAAATGGAAAGCATATTCCCAGGGCACATGAGCACTTACCAATGCACTCACAAAAGACATCATTTTAGCTCAGATGTCATCTTTCTAAAGAATTTCCATGACTTACCCCAGCAGTTGGCAGATAATTTCTTCCCTAAATTTTGGGATGATTAGGAGAAATTTAATGAATTTAAGTGAGGCCATAGAAAAGATTTCTTTGAAATAACCTCCCGGTTATAGGGTAGAGTTATGGCCTACCTACAAAATTTCTCCCTGAAGAGAAAGAAGGAAGGAAGGAAGGGAAGGAGGTAGGGATAGAAGGGAGGGATGGGGGTAGGAAAGGAAGGAAGGAAGGAAGGAAGGAAGAGAAAAGGAGGGAGGGAGGGAGGGAGGAAGGAAGGAAGGAAGGGAGGGAGGAAGGAAGGAAGGAAGGAAGGAAGGAAGGAAGGAAGGAAGGAAAAGAAAGAAAGAAGGAAAGAAAGAAAGAAACAGGAATGGGAATAAGTATAATAAGCATCTAGCAAATGTCAAATACTGTCCTTGGTGCTGGGCACCCAGATGTGCAACAAACAGTCCATCTGCTCAAGCAGTATAGAACAGTCTAGTAGGAGATACAGATTAAAAAAATAAAAGTCAAAAGTAGCTAACTTGTGCTGTGAGTTTTATGCAAAGGGATGCTCTCATTCATGGTAGGAGGGTAGGGACATCAGGGAGGCGTCCCCAAAAAGGCATCATTTAAGGTGAGTCTCTTACAAATGAGAAAGAAAGAAAGAAAGAAAGAAAGAAAGAAAGAAAGAAAGAAAGAAAAAGAAAGAAAGAAAGAAAGAAAGAAAGAAAGAAAGAAAGAAAGAAAGAGAAAGAAAGGCCTTTTGGAAAGCAATTCGATAATATACACTAAAAGCTTTAAAAATATTCATATCCTGGGGTACCTGGGTGGCTCAGTTAGTTGAGCATCCAACTTTGGCTCAGGTCATGATCTCGCAGTCCATGAGTTCGAGCCCCGTGTCAGGCTCTGTGCTGACAGCACGAGCCTGGAGCCTGCTTCAGATTCTGTGTCTCCCTATCTGCCACACCTCCCCCGCTCGTGCTTTGTCTCTCTCTCTCTCTCTCCAAAATAAATAAACATTAAAAAAAATTCATATCCTTGGATTTGGTAATTTACTCTCTGAGAATCTCTCCTTAGCAAATAGTCCAAAATATTAAAAGCACTTTGAAGTATCCAAAGTCTATAAAGAATTTATCAAACTCAATACCCAAAAAACAAATAATCCAGTGAGTAGGCAACAGACATGAATAGACACTTCTCCAAGGAAGACATCCAGATGGCCAACTGACACATGAAAAAATGCTCCACATCACTCATCATCAGGGGAATACAAATCAAAACCACAATGAGATACCACCTCACACCTGTCAGAATGGCTAACATGAACAACTCAGGCAACAACAGATGTTGGTGAGGATGCGGAGAAAGAGGATCTCTTTTGCATTGTTGGTGGGAATGCAAGCTGGTGCAGCCACTCTGGAAAACAGTATGGAGGTTCCTCAAAAAAACTACAAATAGAACTACCCTATGACCCAGCAATTGCACTACTAGGCATCTATCCAAGGGATACAGATGTGCTGTTTCGAAGGGACACATGCACCCCCATGTTTATAGCAGCACTATTGACAATAGCCAAAGTATGGAAAGAGCCCAAATGTCCATCGACGGATGAATGGATAAAGAAGATGTGGTATATATACACAATGGAGTATTACCCGGCAATCAAAAAGAATGAAATCTTGCCATTTGCAACTACGTGGATGGAACTAGAGGGTATTATGCTAAGCGAAATTAGAGAAAGACAAATATCATATAACTTCACTCATAGGAGGACTTGAAGATACAAAACATGAACGTAAGGGAAGGGAAGCAAAAATAATATAAAAACAGGGAGGGGGCCAAAACATCAGAGACTGTTAAATATGGAGAACAAACAGGGTTACTGGAGGGGTTCTGGGAGGGGGGATGGGCTAAATGGGTAAGGAGCACTAAGGAATCTACTCCTGAAATCATTGTTGCACTATACACTAACTAACTTGCACTATTATGCTAGCTAATTAAAACATAAATAAGTTATTAAGAATAAATAAATAAATAACAAAATAAAACAAAAAATAAAAGCACTTTAATAACAAAAATGTTCAGAGTGTTGTTAGTAACAAAAACAGTGGAAATGATACAACTATCTAACAAAGAGAGTAATTCGGTATCATTATTGTTATAAAGAGTTTATAACAATATGGGAAATGCATATGTTATCATATTA
The DNA here is from genome assembly GCF_046562875.1 of Panthera onca. Lineage (NCBI taxonomy): Eukaryota > Metazoa > Chordata > Mammalia > Carnivora > Felidae > Panthera > Panthera onca. Next base: position 46,751,850 of record NC_138352.1, on the reverse strand, counting down.
AAAGAAAAACCAGGATACAAAACTATAGATCAAATATGAGCACACTTATTTTAAAATATACACATGGAGACTAGAAAGCAAAACATCAAAAAATGGCAATGCTGTCTTTGGGGAGAGGAAACCTGATTTTCTTCTTTGGACTCTTTCTTGGTTTCCAATGTTTCTATAATAAATATGAATGTCTTAAATTTTTATCTGTAATTACACAAGTATTACACGAACACATTGTTGTTTAAAATTCAAACATCAACTATAAAGTTCCCTGGAGCACCACCGCCCCTCTCCTGTGTTGTTTTTGTAAGACTTATACATATGTTTATTGAAAATAGAAAACTGTGAGGCTCCTGGATGGCTCAGTTGGTTGAGCGTCCAACTCTTGGTTTCAGCTCAGGTCATGGTCTCACAGTTGTGGGACTAAGAGCCCGTCAGGGAGCCTGCTTGGGATTCTCTCTCTCTCTCTCTCTCTCTCTCTCTCTCTCTCTGCCCCTCCCCTGCTCATGCTCTCTCTGTCTCTGTCCCTCTCTCTCTCTCCTTCTCTCAAAATAAATATATAAACAGGGGCACTTGGGTGCCTCAGTCAGTTAAGCATCCCACTTCAGCTCAAGTCATGATCTCGCGGTTTGTGGGTTCAAGCCCCAGATCAGGCTCTGTGTGGACAGCTCAGAGCCTGGAGCTTGCTTGGGATTCTGTGTCTCCCTCTCTCTGCCCCTCCCCCACTCATGCTCTGTCTCTCTTCATCTCTCAAAAATAAATACACATTAAAGAAATTTTTAATAAAATAAATAAACATTTAAGAAAATAGAAAACTGAGTGTACTGGACTGAGTGGTGTCCCCCCCCCCCAAATTTTATGTTCATCTGGAACCTGCACATGTGACCTTCTTTGGAAATAGGGTCTTTGCAGATGTAACCATGCAAAGATGAGATCATACTGGATTAAGGTGGGTCCTAAGTCCAATGACTGGTGTACTTATGAGATTAGTGCAATTTGAACACAGGGACACACAGGACACAAGGCCATGTGATCATGGACGCAGAGACAGGTCAAAAAACACCAAAGACTGAAGCAACCATCAGAAGCAGGGACAGAAGCACAGAATGGATTCTCCCTCAGAGCCCCCTAGAAGGAACCAACCATCCCAACATTTTACTTCGAACTTCCAGTCTCTAGATCAGTGAGAGGATCGATGTCTGCTGTGAGAAGCCACCCCATTTGTGGTACTTTGTTATGGCAGCCATAGGAAATGGAGACACTGAGGAATACCAAAAGGTATAAAAGGTGAAAGTAAAAATTTGTCCCAAATCTTATCACTGAGAAAATACTGCCATTATTTGGGAACATGTCTCCACACATAAGTACAGATAGAAGAGTAGATAAGTGAGGTTTCTTTTAAAACTTTCTTTCTTTCCAGGGGCACCTGGGTGGCTCAGTCGGTTAGGTGTCCGACTTCAGCTCAAGTCATGGTCTCACAGTTTGTGAGTTCAAGCCCCACATGGAGCTCTGTGCTGACAGCTCAGAGCCTGGAGCCTGCTTGGGATTCTGTGTCTCCCTCTCTCTCTGCCCCTCCCCACTCACTCTCTCTGTCTCTCTCTCTTTCTCAAAAATAAACAAATAAACATTAAAAATTTCTTTCCATTTTGAAAGTGTAGGGACCCAAGGATCCTTACGCATACCGCTAGTGGGAATTGGTACAGTTGATTAGGCAATTTGGCCGTATTTAATTCAGTTAAAAGTGCATAAACCTTCCGACTCAGCAATTCCATTTCTTATCATTGAATTCAGCAAAACACACGCATATAAGGATTTTCATCACATACTGGAAATAACTAATAACATCCATTGTCCTGGGAATGGCTAAACAAGTAAGCTGAAATATGTCCATATTTCAGCAGTCCATTCAGGCTGCTCTAACGAAACACTACAGACCGGGTAGCTTATAAAGCACAGAAATTTGCCTCTCACAGTTTGGAGGCTCAAAGTCCAAGGTTAGGGCACGAGCAGGGCTGGAGGTGGGGGCCTTTGGGGTCACACATTTCTCCCTGTATCTTCACTTGGCAGAGAGGGCAAGGGAGCTCTCTGGAGCCGAATCCCATCACACTGGGGGTTAGGACATCGACACATGAATTGGGGAGTAGAGGGAGACACCACAGCATAATACATTTATACTGTGCTTCAGGTAAAAATGAGCAAGAACAAAATGTATCGTTGAGTGAAAAAAAAAAAAAAGCAAGTTGCAGAATCAACCAAGCCCTGCTTCCCACACAGTGTTACTTCAGCAGTGAGGGGACAGGTGAGCCTGATATATTTAGGGCACAGTGAGGAGGCCAGCGTGCAGAGGGGAATGGAGGTGGGGACAGGGGAGGGGGCTGACAGACTAGGGTCTTGGAGGCCACTGTAGGACTGTGGATTTTACTGAGCACAAGGCAGGGAGTCATTGGAAAGTTTTGAGCAGGGGAGGGACCAGAACTGGTTTTTTTTTTTTTTTTTTTTTTTTTGAGAGAGAGAGCACAAGTGAGCAAGGGGCAGAGAGAGAGGGAGAGAGAGAAGTGGGGCTCACCTGAGGCAGGACTCAAACTCACGAACCATGAGATCATGACCTGCTTAACTGACTGAGCCCCACAGGCACCCCGGTTTTTTTTGTTTGTTTTTTTTTTTGTTTTTTTTTTTAATTTTTTTTAAGTTTATTTATTTTTGAGACCGAGAGAGACAGAGCATGAACGAGGGAGGGACAGAGAGAGAGGGAGACACAGAATCAGAAGCAGGCTCCAGGCTCCGAGCCATCAGCCCAGAGCCCGACGCGGGGCTCGAACTCACGGACTGCGAGATCGTGACCTGAGCCGAAGTCGGACGCTTAACCGACTGAGCCACCCAGGTGCCCCACACCCCGGTTTTAACATCGGACTCTTGCTGCCCTGTTGAGAACAGACGCAGAGGGGTGCAGAGAGGAAGCAGGGAGGCGGGTTGGAGAGGATTGCCCAGTCTCCTCTCGGGGCTCCACTGGCAGCCATGGAGGGGAAGGAGTGGCCAGAGTCTGGATGTGGGGCCCACACAACTAGGAGGTGGCACCATTTGCCCGTGTGACGGTGCAGTCAGGAATCCCACCTAAGACTGCTGGGTCTGAGCTGCCTGTGAAATGTTGCCGGTCACGTGGACAGTCACGGAAATGAGTCTGGAGCTCCGCCGGGTGAGGCCACGTGCAGCCATCACCATAGATATGATATTTAAACTCACTGGACTGGGACACCTGCTGGCTCAGTCAGTTAAGCGTCCGACTTCGGCTCAGGTCATGATCTCACAGTTTGTGAGCTCAAGCCCCATATCGGGCTCTGTGCTGACAGCTCAGAGCCCGGAGCCTGCTTCGGATTCTGTGTCTCCCTCTCTCTCTGCCCCTCCCCCGCTCACGCTCTGTCATTCTCTCTCAAAAATAAACATTTTTTAAAAAGTTTATTTGACAATAAATTATATTAAAAGTAAACAAACAAACCAGGAAAAAATAAAGGCCATTAAAAAAAAAGAAGTTTAAACTCACAGGACTGGACGAGGCAGGAAGGCAGGCCCTGGGACACTCTGGCATTTAAAGGACTAAGGATTCACCAAATCACATTGAGTCACAGAAACCAAAAAGGGGGACGAGAGGCTGAGGGCAAGGGTCCTGGATGACTGGAACCCCAATGAGCAGGGTGCCCGGAAGGAAGGGAGAGAGATCAGCTGTGTCACGTGAAACAAACGTGGGCGGGCTCCTGGTCCCCAGGACACCGGGAACAGAGGCCAAGAGCCTCCCTTGCAGTTAGCCCTCCAGGACCGGAAGTCAGTCCTCTCAAGCCAAAGCAGGCAGGGGACCCCCAGGGCTGGCGGAAGGAGATGCAGACTGGTGGTGCGAGGGGTCGCCTGAGGCCAGCGGTGGCCAGGGCTGGGGACCACCTTCTGAGTAGCAAGGGCACAGACCCAAACCCTGAAAATTAACGTAAGCACAAGCGTGACTGAGAAATAGTCAAGGAGAGCTCAGAATATTGTTGCCACTATCTTCCCTTTAGACATAAACCCGGACCTTCTTTCCCAGCATCAGGTTCTGCCCAGGCAGATTTTTTTTCCTCCATCAAGGTCCTGAGGCTTCATTATACCAGGGCTTTTCTGACAGGATGTCTTGACCAACAGAAGTAGTTAGTCCTAAGGCAGACTCCAAAGTGATTCGGCGGAAACCCAATCCAGACGGGCTGTCCCCAAGCTTCTGGAAGTGCCCATCTTATTCCCGTGAGGTCTAGAATCCACTCCCCCAAATCCCTGAAGATTCGGGGGCCGTGTTTCTCCCGAGTCAGTCTCATGGCCTGTTTCGCCACCACGGCAGCTTCTAGATTCGAGCGATTACCACCCTCCTTTGTCAACCACACAACACATCACCCACCCGCCTGCCATTCCCCACGAAGAACCACTAACACAACGTCACTGGGTTAGCAGACTTGCTCCTAAGGTCTGGGCAACGACGGCGCAGAGAGCAGAAAACAATGGCAAATTGTTTTACGCCAGGCGCTGCTGTAAAATAAAAGTATCTGCTATTTGCTACCACAAGGAATTTCTCAGTAGTGTGCCCTCCAGAGGCCCCACCTTCCCACCTGCTTCTCCCTCTCTCGGACCCCTCTTCACATCCCCCACCCTGCCTGCCCCGCAGCCTCCATACATCCAACATCCCTCCTGTTTTCTTCCCCAGAGCCATGCTCCTCTGTCTCCATCCCCACTGGCGTTTTACCTGCTTCTAGCCAGTATCCAACAGGATGCTTACACGTCTCTGGGGTGGACACCAGTCCTCCCCGCAACCCGAGGCCACACAAGTGACCTTTCCAATAGCACCGTGTTCTCCCCGCCACACAGTCAGAGAACAGTCCTTACAGTGCACCGGCAGGATTCATAGGGTCAGAACAGTCCCTCCCCCTGGACGCGCGGGGCACAGCTTGTCTGAACCTGTCTCCAAAAAGCCTCTATTTTTGAGAAAGCCAACATCTGCCAATACTTGAGCCACACATCAAGATTATAAACATTGCTTAGTAAATACTCATGAACTGCTGCAAATCTTCATACTCATTTGCATTTTGAATTCCAAATACCTCCCGAAAACTCCAATGGTTCACTCCCATCGCTGGCCTCTCCTCTCTCTGAACCGGTTTTCTTTTGCACAGTCCCTCAGAGGGGAGAAGCGAGATAAAATAACCCAACCAGTCATCTCTTGGTGATTTTGAGTTAGAGGTGAGCACATGAGTCAAGGCTCAGGTCCCAAGGGCACACCCATTCCCCAGAAATCACTCCCTCTGCTCATTCGTCCCCGTCCACCTGTCTGTCTCCTGAGTACCATGGCAAGGAGGAGTGACAACCTGTCCAAAAATGTTATTTCCCATTACCCATGTAGAGTGGCATCTGAAGGGCAGCGTTGAAGAGGCTGTTTCCCGGACCTCTGCATGGCTCCTGTCACCTGGCTCCGATCTCCTCGCTCCCCTGCTTAAAATCCCAGCTGGCTCCTCCTGACTACAGAACGGAAGTCAACTCTGCTGCTGTCAGCCGTGGCCTTCCAACCTGGCCCCAGAGGACCTTCTCTTGCCATTGCCGTTCTTTCATATGTTTCAGGTACTCAAGTCAAGGTCAAAAGTGGAAGAGAGGGAATTGGAATCCAGACCTTCTGAAAAATTATTCTGCAAGGTCTTTTTCAAAACATACATGCACACACCCTCACATATACACACACCCATACACACATACACACACGCTCACATAGATATACACAACCTCACACACACAGTCGTACACACACCCATACATACACACACCCTCACATGTACATACACATCCTCATGTACATACACTCTCACACACACCCTCACACACACATACACACACTCACATACACACATACTTTCCATACTCACACGCCCTCATGCATACACACACAGACACACACACTCTCACATGTATACACATCCTTATATACACAACACCTCCTCACACACACACCCTCGCATACACAATATATCCTCACATACACAATACACACCCTTACACATACACACACAGTCTCACATACACAACACACATGACATTTCCAATCCTGAAAACACAGGACAATGCTCCCGCCTGCCCTTCTCCCCAGCAAAGGGACGTCTGAGCAGATGGTTTGCACAGAGAAACAAGGCAGGCAGCAGGTGGTCTTGGCAAAAGATAAGGAGCAGGAAAGTGTGGTTCCCCACAGATCAGGGCGACTTAACCCCTTGGTTCCCACGCGGACGTGAGCCTGTGGGGCAGTTCCGCCCAGCAGCCCCCACCTCCCCTGTGGCAGAGGTCCCGCCTCGTGGCCTCCTCGTGGCCTGCTGACAATGTGATACCCACACAACCTCACACACACAGTCATACGGGGTCACCGAGTCCAGTGCTCACATTCAACGGCGATGCAGGACCACGGTCACTGTGACGCCAGCCGCTCGCCTAAAATGAGCAAATGGCTCCTCTTCCACAGCCGGTGACTGGCCGGTCACCTACTACGCTCTCGACAAACCCACGAAAGGGAGAAGGCAGCCACGACACCCAAGGTGGGGGAGAGGCCAGACAGAAGTCCAGGATTTCAGGTGCAGCAGCAGGGCCAGCTTGAAGGGAGGAGGCCCTGGCGTTTCCGAGAAAGCCTCTGGGGGCCTCTACGTAAACCCTCCGGCTCTCGCCTGGGGCCGCGTCCTGCTGCCCACGCTTTTCCTCCGAGCTGTAGACTGGCAGCAGGAAACCCGCATCGTCCCCGAAGCTCTATCCAGAACCCTAAAAGATGAGCCCCGGAGTAAACCTTTTAGCCAGCTTTTAGAGAAAAGCTGCACTTTTAGAGAAAACTGAGGTCCAGAAAAAGGACACGGATTTCTCCTAAGTCCAAAGCCCAAAGTCCATGACTAGTCAGTGGCAGAATACGGACTGAAATCGTACTGGGTGGAATATTTTCCCCACCTCACCTCCACCCCTTCCGCTGCCTGAAAACTCTTCATCTTCAAGCCTCAGCCCGGTGGACACCTCCTCTGGGAAGCCTTCCTAGCCCCCTCCCTCCTTCCAGTTAGGGCGAGAGACCCTCTTTTCTCAACCTCATTAGAGAACTTGAATCCAGCTGGAAGGCTCTGGCTCTACCTGTCTCCACCCAATGGAACAAAGGAAGAACGTCTAGTTTATTTTACGTCCATAGTGCCTGGCACTTGGTGAGGCCCAGTCAATGTGAAATATAATTAAGTGCATGTCTCGGCCGGCGAGGAGCGCTCTCTGCATGTTCCACGTGACCCTCTCCCTCCCTCTGTCTGAACTGAATCTAAACTAGCGCATTGACTCTCTCCATACCACTCAGTTCAACCTTCGGTTGGTTCCTACATGCCTCGCGCTGTTAGCTTTTGTGTTCCCGACCGGACCCCAGGAGCTGGTATTACACGTAGCATCACGTGTGGCCCGCAAAGCCTGGCACGGCGGGGCTCAGCTTTGGCTGCACGCTGATACCACCTGGGGGACTCTGACACCCACCCAAGGCCCGGGCCAGACCCCACACCCCACGCCACCCCCCTGGGAGCAGGCACCAGATTTTTAACTTCCGCAGTTGGTTCCAGCGTATGCAGCCATGGTTCAGAATCACATTCCTAGAAAGATGTGATAGCAGAAACTGCTTGTTGATTCAGCTGGTTCTGCGTGAGGGTAATGCAATATAATATAGTACAATACAACAGTGAATGACAGTGCAAGAGACACACAAAGTGACACAGAATGAGAAAGGTTGGGGCAAAAAAGGAGACTGTTCAGCATGGTGAAGCCAGGGTCCCTTACCCTCAGTGCTGTTGGCATTTTAGGCAAGATTATTCTCTGCTATGGGAGCTGCCCTGTGCATTATACGATGTTTAGCAGCATTCCCGGCCTTAACCCATTAGATGCCAAGAGCAAACTGTCTCTCCTCCCGTCCCCAAAATGCCTCCAGACACTGCCAGATGTCCCTGGGGCTGGGGGAGCAAAATCACCCGTGGATGAGAACTACCGATGCAGACTAGCCACCAAATCATTTATTGCATGTTTATTTCCCATTTCAACGGCAGATCCCATGAGCACTTTTCCAAATTTGGCTGAGTGGCAGAGAGGATTCTGGACAATGGGATCAGTGTCTTGGTGACAGGCATGCAGGGCTGGGCTGTACGCAGGATGAATGGGAAATCGTTGGTGGGGTCAGCGGTGGGTTCTGAGGCCAGAGAGAATCACACAGAAACTAGATCCGATAGGTTCAAGGCAATTAAGAGGAGTCAATAGCCTTGGTCATCAGCCTATAAAAGATGACCAAGGGGCGCCTGGGTGGTTCAGTCAGTTAAGCGTCCGACTTCGGCTCAGATCATGAATGCATGGTTCCTGAGTTCAAGCCCCGCATGGGGCTCTGTGCTGACAACTCAGAGCCTGGAGCCTGCTTCAGATTCTGTGTCTCCCTCTCTCTCTGCCCCTCCCTCTCTCTCTCCCTAAATAAATAAATAAATAAATAAGCCAACAAACACACACACATACATTTTAAAAAAAGACCAAAACAGAACAAATTTTTTAAAAAGCCAGATATTCAGTAAAATCACAAAATTGGAAGCAAGCTGAAGGTTGTCACAGGTGAAGACCAGTGGTGACCAGAGGCCAGGAGAAGGGAAATGGTCAGAGAAGGAGCTCTCAGAAGTTCTGGCCAGGGAAGGACCACATCAGGCCGTGTTTGGGGACACAAGTCTAGCATGGCATGAAGGCTGGCACGGGAGGGGCACGGGAGGCAGGAAGCTGATCTGCTATGGTCCAAGCCCACCTGCTGCAACAGTCCAAACTCACCTGTTGCCCAGGGCCTAAGACCCTTCAGCCCCTGTGAAGTCAGAGCTCAGAGGAGCCAGGGGCAGATGCTGGCAGAGAAAACGCCCAGTGGCCAACTCCGCTGTTGATTAGAGCCTGTCCCCTGACCACTTGGAGGGGAGCAGCTCCTTCGGAGCCCTGCGAACCAGCCTTCCCCCGGGGGGAAGCCCTCCAGACATCGTGCCAAAAGCACAAGGGGCCAGTTAGAGCCCCCAGGGGCCTCAAGCCAGACGTCCTGCTCCCCACACTCTCTTGGGTTCCCCAATATCTCCCCATATTCATTCTTAGCCTCTTGGAGCCCCTCTTCCTCTGCCCACCCCTGAGCGTCGATGTCCCCACATGTCAATCCCGGGCCTCTTCTCTTCTAACTGCTTCTCAAACTGTCTATCTAAAGCTCCAGTCTGCATTCCCCCATTTAAAAACTCCCATTGTCCTCCACTGAACACAAGATAAAGTCCAAGGTACTCCAACCCTTTTTGATCTTGCTCCTGCCCACCTCCCAATTCCCCTCCACCCTGCACTTAGATATTCCAAGCCACATCTGACATACAGAGAGGGAGGAAGGGATGAAGAGAGGGAGGAAGAGAGGAAGGGAGGAAGGAAAAGAGGGAGGAAGGAAGGAAGGAAAGAAGAGAGGGAAGGAGGAAGGGAGAGAGGAAGGAGGAGGGAGGAAGGGAGGGAGGAAAAGAGGGAGGGAGGAAGGAAGGAAAGAAGGAAGGAAGGAAGGAAGTGAGGGAGGAAGGGAGGGAGGGAGGGAAGCCACATCTACCCTTGACATCCTGAAGTTCTTGATTTGTTTCTAAGCCACTCTGTACAATAGCAATTCGCCAGCTTCTCTGTGTCTGCTCCCAACTTCTGAGCAGAAATCCAGGCAACTACAGCCTGCAGCCTCAGCACCTTGCTGGTCCCTGATACTTAATATTCAAAGGAGTAGTCACTGTTTGCTAAGTACTGTTATAAGTGCCTTATTAGGAATTACTTTATCCTTATAAAGTAGCTATTTTCTGTCATTATTTATAATAATATTATAGGAATGTAAGTGGTAATATTTATTGTCAACCCCATTTTATAGCTGACAGTACAGAGGTACAGAAACATGAAGAAACCTTCCCCAGTTTGCACAGTTAGAAAATGGGGAGAAAAGCCCAGACGGTGTGCCCCAGAGCCAGCACTCCTCAGCAATGTGCAATCCTGCATCTCAATAAGAGACTTTTAAATGAACTAATTCTGATTTAAAAAAAAAAAAACAGGAATGTTAGTACTTCAGCCACAGGATGGGGAGACAAGCCAGGCCCGGGGCCACTAGGGCAGTGTCTAATATCACCCACCACAAGTCACAAAATGAAGGCAGGGAAGGGTGCCCTGGTTCAGAAACACAAGGCAGGTGGCCGCCACAAACCCACAGGGCAGGACAGAGACTAAAGACCAAACTCAGAGTCACAAGGTTAGGGCAGAGCCCCCACAGGCCATAGGGCACAGACTCTGCCTGACCAGACAGAGCATCGCTGGCCAAGGATGCTGGTCCAGCTTGCTGGGATCCCCAGGGAAGAGGAGGAAGAGGGGGTTGGCCCCAGTCACAGGACACAGGGCCCTGACATCCGGCTCGGGGGTGGCATCCGGCAGCCCACAGGGGATCCTGGGACTCTGGCCATCGGCCACACTGTTTCCATTTGAAATATCGTGTGCATAGTAGGTGTGTGGGGCTCGAGCCTCCGGGGGAGAAAAGGGGAGAGTAAAAGGTTGAGGTCACCTGACACCTGAGACCCGGCAGAACCTCCGTCTAGTGGCCCACGCTGGAGTGGGGCCAGCACCTGGCTGGGTTTCATAGTGAATGAGCATTCAAGCGATCACACTTTCCCTTCCAATAGTCGGGAGCCCAGCACTCACCCGCATGGGCTCATCAGGGAACCCGGGTTTGCTCGGCCTGTCCTGCCGTCGGGATCTCAGGAGCTGCTTGGCCTCCTTTTCCATCAGAATCGGAGAGGCCCCTGAAAAAAGTCAGGAAGGGGCCTTCGGGACTCTCGCAACAGGAGCTCGTGCACCATCTCACAGTCCAAGGTGAAGGATTTGCAAGTTCGATTTCGGTCAAACACAAAAGCGCTTTCACGGGGACCTGTCCCAAAGGACGTGGCATTCCAGAGAGCTCCGAGGAGAATTCTAAATTGTTTCTAACTCAGAGCCAAAGCTGCACAACATAAACATAGTTACCTATTGCAACGGTGCATTTCTTTAAAAGTGGGTGCTAATTTAATGAATACGGGATTTTTTTTTCTTTTTCTTTTTTGTTTTTTTTTTAAGTAATCTTTCGAACTCACAACTCCGAGACTAAGAGTCGCATGTTCCACCAACTGAGACAGCCAGACGCCCCTGAGTAAGTTTTTTAAAACACATTTTCTTCAGTTCTCTGGTCAATGTGTTTCTTGTCCCTTAGTTTTGCTTTGATGGTTTTTCTTTTTTTTTCTAATCCCCAAAACACTAAATCAGCTAAAAGTTGTTACTGGAAGATTCTCCGTGAGAACAAGACTGTGTTAAAGTTGATAATCACACATGATCTCTCAAAGAAGGTATCATGATAAAATTATATTAAGTTTTGATAATCACGCACGAACTCCAAATGATATCAAATAAAAGTCTGTCAAGTTTTGATGATGTCATATGAAGTCTAAAAGACAGTATAGTTGAAGATTTATCAGCATTTCTGAGAATTAATATTCAAATACATTTAAAGATTAATAAAATAGGGGCACCTGGCTGGCTCAGTCAGTAGAGCATGCAACTCTTGATCTCTGAGTTATTAGTTCAACCCCACATCGGTGCACAGATTATTTAAATAAATAAAACTTTTAAAAAATAATAAAAAATTTAAAAATAAAGACTGAAAAATAATTATCCCTAATGATAGCAATTCTGGGAGCCTGCTCTTAGGGAGGAAAAAAAGAGCACTGAATTATTATATATTACATATTCTTTGAAATGAAAAAAATATTTTACAAATATAAAATAGACTGATCCCAGCTTGTCATGTCAGCATAGAAACGGCTGTTTTCAGAGTTCACGCTCACCTGAGAAGCAAGTCAGTAAGGTGAGGCAGAGGACAAGCACAAATAGCTTCTTCATCCTGTCTTTGTTCCGCTCTCAGCCTCTTGCAGAATGAACGCCCCTGAATGGGCCAGCCTACTTAAAGGAAGCACTTCCGCCCCCCCAACCCCACTTCCCCCATCCCCTCACCCCCCCACACACTTGTTTATGCTCTGACTAACTACACTTACGGTATGATGTTAAGTGCATCTGACTCTGAGTTTTTAGTATGACCACTAAACTTTTCCTCCGAATCCCTATAAATTTTCATCCTGAGCAAGGAAATCACCCCTCTGTGATGTGACTTTCAGAGCATGAATTGGAGAAAGCAACATGTGATATTGACTTCATTTAAACAGACGCAGCTACATCATACACTGGTTTGTGAGTGTCTGTTTTTGCTCCTGTTTTCATCTCTTTCATTAACCGTCTCTTACATTTGCACATTGTATGACATCTCTCCAAAGCCCATTCACTAATTAGGTTTGACCTTCCTAATAGTTTCAGAGGTAGGTAGGGAAATTTGCAAGGAGCATAGTAAAGGGGAAAATGTTTTTTTCAGCTGACTTCAGAGCCAGAACACCCAGGGTTCGTGTCCTAGCTTCACCTCTTTCTAGCAACGTAACCTTCGGTAAATCACTTACCCTTTCTGAACTTTGGTCTCCCCCCCTGTACAAAGGAGGAACAGTCCCTACCTTGTGGTCGTGATTAAAGATGAAGGATAAGCAGCAGCTAGCACCATATCCATTTTACAAATAAGGAAGTGAGGGCCGCCTGGGTGGCTCAGTCAGTAGAGACTGACTCTTGATTTCAGCTCAGGTCATGGTCTCACCATTCGAGAGTTCGAGCCCTGTTTGGGATTCTCTCTCTCCCTCGCTCTCTCTCTCTCTCTGCCCTTCCCCCACTTGCTCTCTATCTCTCTCAAAATAAATAAACAAATGTTAAAAAAAAAAATAAGGAAGTGAGGTTTGGAGAGGTGAAACCATATCCAAGTTCACAGACTATGGATGCTGATGTAGAGCCAAATTCTCCTCTCTTCAAAGGCTACTGCTCTTCCCATTATGCCCAAAAGGGCCTCCTGCAATTTGCTGCCCATTAGAAGGGTAAGCAGCCCATTTCAGACTCAAGGTTACTTTTACAAAGACAATAAAATCTCAGTAATCTGAAGTTCTTTTAAATTCAAATCATCTGTAAATATTACATAAAGAAATTATTAAATAGATTCTTTAAAATGTCTGGAAGATATGCGGCATTTACGGGGATGAGATTCTCGAGTCAGAGAAATGATCTGCTGTTTCTGTGGTCACTTTGCCCAGCTCAGAGGAAAACAATGTTCTCTCTGTAGTTGTCCGAATTGATGCTAATGTTGTGCAACTGATATTGAACCTGAATGTTCTATCCACTCTGCTGGTATAAGGACAGTTTGAACAAATTGTAAACAAGAGGAAAAAATCATGCATTGTCAGCAAAGTTGCTCAGAATTTGATCTTCAGTTTTATGCTCTCGGTTGCTATTAACGTCCTTCCGTTTTTATGCAGTTTTCAGTAACTGAGGAATTTTAGGAGCATTATTTTAGAAATAGATATTTGTCACATTATGTACCTTGTGGTTTTTTATGTGCATTGTCAAATCTGTCGTTGCTTTTGCTCTTGTGGTTGAATCGAACACTAACCGTATTGTTTTATCAAATAAATACTTTCAGTGGACCAGAAAAAGAAAATGTATACCCAGCCAGAAATTTCTAATGTGTCCAATGTAAATTTACTACGAAAGTATTTTTTTAATTCAGTAACTTTTGTCCATATCAGGAGTGTCTGATAAAAATATGATGTGAGCCACAGATGCAAGCTGCATACATGATTAAAATTTTTCTAGTAGCCACATTTTTTAAGTAAAAAAAATTTTTTTTTAATTTTTTTAATGTTTATTTATTATTGAGAGACAGAGAGAGACAGAGCATGAGCAGGGGAGAGGCAGAGAGAGGAGGAGACACAGAATCTGAAGCAGGCTCCAGGCTCCAAGCTGTCAGCACAGAGCCCGATGCAGGGCTCGAACCCACAAACCGCGAGATCATAACCTGAGCCGAAGTCAGACACTCAACCAACTGAGCCACCCAGGTGCCCCCCAAAAATGAAATTTTTTTATATTCTATTTTATGTATCATGAATACCCAAAATATTATTATGTCGATACGTAATAAAACTAAGCAAATGATGAGATATTTTCTGAGGTTTTTTGCACCAAGTCTTCAAACTACAGTATATATTTTATGTAAAAGTTCATGCATTTCAAGTGCTCAGTAGCCAAATGTGGCTGGTGGCTACCATATTGGATGGCATGGGTCTAGATCCTTCCTTCTCTCTGGCCACCACCTGAGTCTAGGCTACTGTTACTCTTCCCCCAGCTTCTGGCACCAGGCTCCCAACTAGTCTCCCAACCTCCCCTCCTGTTCACTTTGATGCATTCTCCATGCAGCAGCAAGGATGGTCTTCTTAAAATAGAAATATAAAATAGGAAATGGACCTCACCACTTCCCTGCCTAAGAAACCTTTCTTATCTTCTCACTGGACCGAGAACAAAATCAGAATCCTTACCATGCACTACAGGACCCTGTGGTATCTCTGCCTGCCGCTCTTTCCAGCCCTACTCTAACCACACCCCTCTAGCTTACTGCAATCCAGCCACGCGTGGTTACTTTCTACTTAACAAACTCTTCCCACCTCAGGACGTTTGCACATACTTTTCCTCACACTTTTAACGACTGGATCCTTCTCATCCTTCAGGCTTTGATTTGTAAGTTCTCTTGCTCACGCAAGCCTGCCTTCACCAACCTGAGGAAGGTTCCCTGCCCACTCCCCACCACTACCATCACACTCCATCTCCTAGCACACACCATAGTGTGTAAATACTGGACTTGTTTACTTTTAAAAATCTGTCTCTTTCCGCTGGACTATAAGCTCTAAGGAAGCATGTATTACTTTTGTAATTAAAAAAAAAGAAAAAAGGATCCTCTGGTGGACTGGAAAGGTGCTACTAGAGAAAGTCAGGGACCTGTTCTCCCCCACCCTTCCCCTGGCATATTGGTTCAAGGTTTCAGGTGGAGAGCGTTCTTCAGCTGTTATGGCTGGGCCAGTGCCCATATTGTTCCAAAAGGGGAACTATAGGAAAACCAAAAGAGCAAGGTCACTTTGTAGTGAGCGTCACTCTAGTGAGGAGAATTCTTTTCTACCACCTATCCTTATTCCCAGGGAAAGCAGAAGCCAGATCAATCAGGTGAATCTGGGTGTGCCTGGGTGGCTCAGTCAGTTAAGCGTTTGACTTGGGCTCAGGTCATGATCTCTCAGTTTGAGGGTTTGAGCCCCATGTTGGGCTCTGCGTTGACGGCTCAGAGACTGGAGCCTGCTTTGAATTCTGTGTCTCCCTCTCTCTCTGACCCTCCCCTGCTCACTCTCTGTCTCTTTGTCAAAAATACATAAACGTGGGTTTTTTTGCGTTTTTTTTTTTAATTTAATCAGGTGAATCTGCAGGGCTCTCAGTTGAAGGTGCAATTCCCAAAAGCTCCACAAGGTGGCAGACTAGAGAGCAGAACCAGGGACATCCAAGGTCAGGGGAAAGAAACAAGGCCACCAAGGTTAACTATTCTAGAAGCTGCCAGGAATACCAGAGAATCCACTGGAGATGGAGAGAGATGTTGCTGCAGTGCCTCAGACTATTTTCCTAGGATCTGAATCAATCTGAAGGTCTTCATTAGATGCTGAGGCCTAGAAATTCTGCATTACCAACTACCAACAGGAAGAATGCTACCACCCATATTCAAGGCATCCGAACACAGCTGATATTTGTGTCGGCTTCCCTCTTCTTAAAAGGAATTCTCGGAGCACCTGGATGGTTCAATCAGTAGGGCGTGCAATTCTTTTGATCTCAGAGTTGTGGGTTCGAGCCCCACTTTGGGTGTAGAGATTACTTAATAATAAAATCTTTAAAAAACAAAAAATGAAAGGAATTCTCAAATTACACTGATGTTTAAAGATCTGAAAAACCTGACACCATCAAGCTCCAACATCATCCCACCAGATATTCTCTAAAAAGGATAAGACAGTGATTTCAAATTCTGTCAGCTAAAGAAACTTCAGGGACAAGGGCACATCTTTATAAATAAATAAATAAATAAATAAATAAATAAATAAATAGAAAGATGCTGAATCTGTCCCAAGAGAATTATAATGTGTCCACATTCTTTAGGCCCAGAGTCAATTAAATATTTTCTAATATTCCTTTTTGTAGTTGTTTTCTTTTTTTTTTTTGTCTACCTTCCCCACTAGACTATAAATTCTATATTTTTATGGTGTATAATTCTTCTATAACTTTTATAGTAGTAACTCTGTAAGCTGTACATGAACAATATACATGTTAATATACAGGCACACTGTGCAGGCAGATGTCAGGTTTGGGCAGGTGTGGTGGGTTAAATCATTAGCACCAATTCTTCACCACCACCACATATGCATGCTCTTTGCCATATGACATTGAAGTCCCGCCCTTTGACCTCGGGCTCAACCAAGAGACTTGCTTCAGACAATGGGATGGTATCAGACACAACACAGACAAAGGTATATGCAGTGTGTTTGTGCAGGTAGTTGTGCCCTCTTGCATTGCTGCCATTGCTACAAAAAGAGCTTCCTCCAGATAGCCGCCCCCGCACCTTGGTCTCAAAATTAACTCAGATGTACCCGAGCAAGGAGCTCAGCCTACAAAGATCCACAGCTTGCAGTAGATTCACTCAACCTAGCCCCACCTAGTTTCCAGCCACCACAGCATGAAGTACAGTTGCCCATAACCTGCAGATCCTTAAGATTACATGATTGTTATTTTAAGCCACTGAGTCTAGGAGTGGTTTGTTACACAGCATCACTCTGACAACAGCTAACCAACACAAGGGGTTCTTATGAGATGGGTAGTATGTCCATAACTGGGTGCTATTGGGTCTAAGCTAATCACAGGGTCCTGCCGGAAGCTTCACTCAAAAGTGAATGAATATCTACTGGGTAGGCCATGTGATATAATGGTCAAGATTGTGGAGCACAGAGCCATCAATAAACCTGAGCTTGAATCCTAGCTCTGAAACTTAGTACCTAGGTCACACTGAAGCTGTAACTGGGCAGATTTCTTAACTGTCCAAATGACTGCTTTTTCATTTATAAGAAAAGAATAATAATTACAATATAACTTTCCTCTTAAGGTGTTTTGAGACTTAAAAAAATTTTTTAACGTTTATTCATTTTTGAGAGACAGAGCACAAGTGGGAGTGGGGCAGACAGAAAGAGAGACACAGAATCTGAAGCAGGCTCCAGGCTCTGAGCTGTGAGCACAGAGCCTGACGCGGGGCTCGAATTCAAGAGCTGTGAGATCATGACCTGAGCCGAAGTCAGATGCTCAACCGACTGAGCCACCCAGGTGCCCCTGTTTTGAGACTTAAAAGAGAAAGTGTATGTAAGGTACTTGACAGATATTGCAAGGATCTAATACTTGGAAACCACTGTTGGTGTTGTCACTATTCTTACCATTCCTTCTTCTCATCCGTGAAAGATGATTTGTGAATCATCTTTGCTTATATTTGCATACACACACCCACCCCATTCTCAGACACACGATGGAAAGTCCATAAAAAATGTTTTGAATGGCCAAATAACATAGAGATTAATCAAGCACATATTAAGATATATAATTCTATATATTGTTGAAATAAAAATCCATCTTTATTAGAAAAGAAAACACGGCCCCTTTTCAATAGGAGTTGATTCCCCCTCCATCTCCACACCCTGTGCCCTTGGCTTCCCTTCTCATATCCTCAGGACTTCTACACAAACACATACCTTCCTGTTTGGAGCAATAATACAATGGCAAGATGGTTTGGCCTTGGACAGGAGCCTTTCTGGCCTGCTGCAGGCTTCCACAAGTAGGCTGTAATTTCTGTGCTGGGTCCAGGACATTGGCCCAGCGTACATCTGCCCAATAGGTAAGGACAGCCAAGGTCAGCATCAGATTCCTGATGGCCAGGGCCAGGCTTCTCTCCAACCTAAACAGGAATGACAGGGGTACTGGCAAAGTGTGGGAACGTACGGTGGTACAAATAAACACACTAGGGGAGTGGAACATGGACCAAATAATTTGTGAAACCACTTCTAAGGCTGCTGTCATATTACACTTCATTCAGGAAAAGTGCTAGGCCTTCAACTGGGAGAGAAAAGTTTGATTCTTCTGGGGAAGAGATCCTGAAATCTGTGTTGTTTTTCTCTGTGGGATCTCAGTTGGGATGATAAGCTTCAGAGAGACTAAGAGACACTCTAGCCCGGATTCCCTAACCTTAAGCAGCTAAGAATCATCCAACATCTGTGAAAGCCTCTCACATAGAAGATGAAGACAAAGGAAACCAAAGGGAAAAGCAACTTGGGGCCATCAGAGACTATGCACGGAGAGAAGGGGAAGAAAACTATCCAACACTATCCTCTGAATTCTCAGAGGATATTTTTGCTCTCATGAAACAAGAACAAGAAGTTGGGGGGAAAAAAGGAATATTCCAAAATCGAATCAACAACAAAAAAGAAGTTCTTAGAAATTAAAAAAGATCCAAAGATAAAGCTATGGAAATAGCTATTTTAGAAAATGGAAATAGCTATTTTAGAAAATATCTATTTTAGAAAAATAGAGCCAAACAGAGAGAGAGAGAGAGACAGAGAGAGAGAGAGAGAGAGAGAGATACTGAGAGAGGAGGAGGGAGGTTTAAAAAAATAACAACAACAAAGCAAGGGAGAAAAAATATTTTTAAAGAGAGGACATTTATCCAGATGAGTTGAAAACTTATGTCCACACAAAAACCTGCACACAGAGGTCGATAGTCCCTTATTCATAATCGCCGAATCTTGGAATCAACCAGATGTCCTCCAGTATGTGAATGGATAAATGAACTGATAAGTAATATTCCAGACAATGTAATACTATTTAGCACTAAAAAGAAATGAGCTATCAAGCCATGAAAACAAAGGAATCTTAAATGCCTATTACTAAATTAAGAAAAGTCAATCCAAAAGGGCTACATATGATATGATTCCAACAATATGATATTCTAGAAAGAGCAAAGCTATGGAAATGGTAAAAAGATCGGTGGTTACAAGGGGTTGGGGATTGGGGGAGGGGTGGGAATCAACAGGCAGAACACGGAGAATTTTTAGGGCAGTGAAACTATTCTGTATGATGCTGTAATTGTGGGTACATGTCATTATACATTTGTCCAAACCCACAGAATTTGCCCCACCAAGAGTGAGGCCTAATGCAAACTAGGGACTTTGAGGGGATGATGGTGTGTTAATGGAGGTTCATCGTTGGTAACAAATGCACCACTCTGGTGGGAGATGCTGACAGTGGGGGGAAGCTCTGCCTGTGTGGGGACATGGGAATACCTGAAATCTCTGTACTTTCTACTCCATTTTGCTGTGAACCTAAATCTGCTCTAAAAAATAAAGTCTATTTTAAAAAATAGAGAGAAAGAGGACATTCTAGTAGTTTCAACATCTAAATAAGAGAAGTTTTTAAAAAGAGATCATAGGGGCACTTGGGTGTCTCAGTTGGTTGGGCATGCAACTCTTGATTTCGGCTCAGGGCATGATCTCATGGTTCTGAGTTCGAGCCCCACATCGGGATCTGTGATGCTGGATTCTGCTTGGGATTCTGTCCCTCTCCCTCTCTCTGTCCCTCTCCTGTGCATGCGCTCTCTTTCTCTCTCTCTCTCTCAAAATAAATAAATGAACTTTTTTTTTAAAAAAGGAGATCACAGAAAATAGAGAGGAGGAAATGAACAAAGTAATTCTGGAACCAAAGGACATGAGCTGCTAGACTGAAAGCACCCAGCAAACCTGGCAATATAGATGAAAACAGACTCACACCGGGCACTTGTCTGTGAAATTTCAGAACACTAGAGAAAAAGAGAAGATTCTCCCAAGTTTCCAGGAAGCACAAACAAGTCCCATTCAAGGGATCAGGAATAAGCATAGCGTCAGACATCTCTACAGCAACATTAAAAGCAAGCAGAAATGGACCCATGTCTTCAATGTTGTGAAGGGAAATCATTTCCAACTCTGAATTCTATACCCAGAAAAATAATCAGGAATGGAAGGTGGAATAAGGGTATCTGTAGACATCCAAGGACTCAAAACAATACCTCCCATGTACCTTTGTTCCTAAAGGTACTGATGGGTGAGCTCCAGAAAGACAAGAGAATTCACCAAGAAAGGCCAAGTGCCAGGACCCAGAGAACAGAAGGTACAAACAGAAGAGTGGTGAAGGGAAATCCCAAGATGACCCCTGTGCTCCGATGCAGAGGGCAGGCAGTCCAGTTTGGCACAAGGTGTGATCTACATCACAACCGAAGACACACTGAGGACAGACTGTCTGGGTGAGCCAGGTTCTTATTTATTTATACTTTGATGACCATGAGCTGACAAGGTTCCTGCTCCCCCAGCCCTATGCGTTTTTCCTGGATCAGCTGAATACTCCTTTCTCCCTGAGCAAGGTGCTAAGAATCTGAAGGAAGTCCTAAGCAGCTAAGAAGGAAACATGGAAAACAGCCCCTCTCCCAGCCAGATTTTTGCCTGATGTTCAAACTACAGCCCTGTTCAGTTGTCCTCACTGTGATTAGCAATCTTCCCAAGACCATGCTCTCTGATGTCCCCGGGGGTGGTGGGGATCTCCTCGGGGAAGCTGGATTCAGACTCTGCCCCAGACTCTACTCAGCTCATCTCCTCAGGACCAGGTTTGGGCTTGTTTTTCAAAACAGAACTATATTGGGGGGGGGGGGGGGGCTACTTTAGGGATGGTAGAATTATAAAGAAAAGCAAGGGAATGAAGGATATACAGATTAGGAGAGTAGTTGTTTCCTGATGAGGCTAGCAATCAGGTGGGCACAGGAGAGGCTCCGAATGTTCAATACGTCAACCTGTGTGGTGGGTTACACAGGTATTTATTCTATTATTGTTTTTAACTGCACGTATGTTTAACTGCGTATATGTGCTTATATGTTTCATTAGATATTTTGAACATGTGATATATTTCACAATTAAACCCCCCCAAAAAAGTTTGAATAAGAAAATAAAAGGATCACCTGGGGAACTTGTTAAGCAGGCAGAATCTCAGCTCCATTGTAATTCTGATTGGAGAGACCTAGTCAAGACCTGGGAATCCACATTCTTCCATGATGCTGATGTAGGCGGTCAAAAGACCACATCTTGAGCCACCTGCCTGGCTTCAGAGCATGGTAGGCTTTGGCATCCGACTAACTGAAGT
Source organism: Panthera onca (assembly GCF_046562875.1). Classification (NCBI taxonomy): domain Eukaryota; kingdom Metazoa; phylum Chordata; class Mammalia; order Carnivora; family Felidae; genus Panthera; species Panthera onca. The sequence continues at coordinate 46,730,583 of NC_138352.1, read as the reverse complement.
CAAGGCCCCAACTCGGTTGACTACTGGTTGTATGACATCAAGCAAGTTTTCTTCGTCTGGAAAATGAGAATGATAAATCATATACAAACATTATATATTATTAGAGACAAATATAAATATAATATAAATATTAGAGACAAATGGCCAAAAACAGAGGTAAGCTCACAACTGTGAACTATCTCCATAGAATGGAATACTATGCAACCGTTATATACAAATTCATAGAAACATGGAAAAGTTATTTTGTAAATGAAAAAAAATAGCCAGACGGAGAATATAATCAAAATTATGTGCAGAAAAAAATAAACCACAGTTTCCATAGAAAATAAAAAATATGCCTCGGTGTTCAAATACAGGTCGTCTTCGGGGTGAGAGACGGATAATTTTCTTCCTCTTTTTACTTTTCTACATTTTCCAAATGTTCTATAGTGGGAATTTTTTTAAACCCCTCAATTTTTTAAAGTATATCCTTTGTTACGTTTTCAAATCGAAACTAAATTAAGGGCTCTGCTTCCAATAGGATTCACAGATGTGTATGGCCAGGATCCATCTGATCCAAGCCACACAGTCTTCTCACTTCACCACAGTCTGCCACCAATCTTTATAATCCAGATGGTTAAACACTTTAGATCCCTACTCAAAATGCAGCCCAGGAACCATCAACATCAGCATCATTTGACCATGTGCCAGAAATGCAGGCTCTCACCCCACTTCCCCAAGAAAGGGAATTAGAACCTGCATTTTAACAAGATCCCCAGAGGCAAGGTTTTTAGAGATGTAACAAAATAAGAGACACTCTCTCTTTGATGGTTTAATTTGGATTGAAGCTAACTTGGATGGCCAAGTTAAAATGAAGGGATCTCAGTCCCAACATTGCCTATGGGCCATCAAGCATGTTTGTCTACCGCTCTGCGCCTCAGTTTTCCTCATCTGGAAAAATGGGAATGATAAACTCAGCCTGGTGCCTAGCAAGTGCAGAGATGGAAGCAGGGGTGCAGTAAGCCATTTTTTTAATAGGTCTAAAGTAATGCTTCTTGTCGGGTTTGTTTCAACAGGACTGGCACCCTGTGGCAGCTGGGGCTCCTGGCACAGTGTTTGGCTCACCCTAAGCCAGTGTGGGTTTAATGAACAACTAGCTCAGGTGACATCTACCAATTTTTTACTTGGATTGTCCCATTCTTTCAGTATATAATACTCAAAATTGCCAGTTTTCTCCCAACACTCAAAACTGTGCCAGCTCCCACCTCCGCCACTGAAGGAGGTGGGAGAAGTTGAAGGTCATAGATAAGCTTACCGTAAACCGTTCATACTAGAACTTCCTATACTGTGGGTTACGGACCGGCACCGCTCAAACCTGCATCCTCTCTACGTACCTCACCTAATGGTTACTCCGCCCACCGCTCTCCTTTAGCCACGCCCTCGGAGTCCGCCCCTCCCACCCGGCTCCACCCTCTCCCCCAGGCCAGTCTGCCTTCGCGTTCCACCTCTCACCTCCACTGCGCCCCGGGGCTCGCGCCGCAGGCCCCGCCCCCGCCCGCGGCCGCGCCGCCCGGCTCGGCGTGCGCAGGGCTCACTCTGCCCTTCGCTGGCGTCGGCGTCGGCGGGCAGGTAGGCCCCGGAGGTTTGCTCGCGCGCGCGCGCGCGGCCGCGCGCGAGCGGCCCCAGGCCTGGTCCCGGAGCCGCGCCTCCGCCCACGCGAGGTAGGGCCTGAGGGGCGGGGCCGGTCGCGAGGCCTCGGGAGGGGACGGCGGGAGGCCGCTCTCGGGCGGAGCGGCTGCGCCCGGGAGGGGAGTGCGGGCCGCGAACTAACGGTCACGAACGCTGGCGGCGCCGCGCGACCCACGTGCGCCACCGCGCCCAGAGACCCGGGCACCCAGCTCCGCGGCCGCGTCCCCGCGGAGGGCAGCCTATCCGTTTTTCCTGTGGGCGACCCCGTGCCCGGCGCGGGGAGGAGCGTGACAGCGCTGGGCGCCGCCCCCTCGGCGCGGCTCGGCGGGAGGCTCCCGGGTAGCGGCGGGGAAGAAGCGGCGCGTGCTCCCCCTTGGAGACCGTGGGACCACCCGGGCAGAAGGCGCCCTCGGTGTCCCCTGAAAGGCGGAGGGCGGGCTAGGGGGGACCGCGAGCCCCGGGCGGACCCCGCCTGTTTGTCTCCCAGTTAGAAATCGGTCTTAGACAAGATGGAAGGGGAGAAGCGGCCGGCGCCCTACGAGGGCCTGTTTGCCGACGGGCACCTGATCCTGTGGACGCTGTGCTCGGTGCTGCTGCCCGTGTTCATCACCTTCTGGTGCAGCCTCCAGCGGTCCCGCCGCCAGCTGCACCGCCGGGACATCTTCCGCAAGAGCAAGCACGGGTGGCGCGACACGGACCTGTTCAGCCAGCCCACCTACTGCTGCGTGTGCACGCAGCACATTCTGCTGGGCGCCTTCTGCGACTGCTGCGGGCTGCGCGTGGACGAGGGCTGCCTCAAGAAGGCCGACAAGCGCTTCCCGTGCAAGGAGATCATGCTTAAGAGTGACGGCAGGGCCCTGGACGCCATGCCCCACCACTGGATCCGGGGCAACGTGCCCCTGTGCAGTTGCTGCGTGGTTTGCAAGCAGCAGTGCGGCAGCCAACCCAAGCTCTGCGATTACAGGTACGGCCTTTGTGGGTACACGTTGTCCCAGGATGCGGGGTAGGAGTCGGGATCTCGCAGAGTGCGCTAGAGACTTACCTTGATCTCTGCAAATGGCCTCAACTGCCCACTTCAAGGAACCAAGCTAATAAACATCCCGGGTATTGGACAAGCAGGGCAGCTTTGCAGTATCATTTGCCTAGATGATACATCTAGCCTCCGCTCCTCAGCCAGCCTGCCCTTTTGGGCAATAAAACTTGGCACTGAACTTTGATCCAGAGGCCTCTAAGTACTGCATACTTCATAGCCACCATGTTACGTTTTCGCTTTTGTTACTATGGATTATTTCCATTTTAAGTGAGAAAAAACGAAGTGTGGACAAATTGACTTTTCCTTAGACTCACAAAACTGATTCTCCTCAGCATCTTTTTATGAATGGACAGTGAAAACAAGCATCATTCCATGGCAGCGCTTTAATTATCTTTTTCAAATATAGATATTGGTGCTGTGATGAAAGACAAAACTTAAAGGATTCTCCTTTCGCCACATGGCCTTCTTAGGACCGGTAGCATCTTAGACAGTCTTGGATTAAGCCAAGAATATTTTGATGGCTTCTAAATAAACACACATTAGACAACACATGAACATTCTTAAATATTCTCTGAAAATAGGTGAAGATGCTCTTTGCTGGTATTAGAGATTCATAATAAAAGGAGATGCTGCTCCCGCAGATCATCTGCTTTAACTCATTTTGCAGTTGAGCGAATTTTAGTCAGTGGTAAAATGGAACTGGTGTCTGGGATTTCTAACCCCCAGCATAGTGTTAAGAGTACTAACACTTAGACTTGTCTCATCCTTAAGTCTGGACATCTCCACTGTCCTGAGTTTTATTTCTGACAAGTAGAAAGGGCCCTAAACATGTTTAAGACCTAAAAGAGAAAGCTGACACTAGATAGAAAGTAACTTTTTTATTTATTTCCGTCTTTATTTTTTTCTTTTACTTCAAAATCTTTTTTTTAATTTGTCTTCCAAATTTAGATGTACTTTTGGCATCAATGAGAGCTAGGTTACCAGCGTCTTTAAATAAATTTAATAGCTCTCTCTATAGTTAAGCTTTAGTCTTCAAAAGCTGGGATTAGTTGGAAAGAAGACATGACTGGCATATTATTTCCTTCCCTTCTTGGTGTCTGTGTAGAATTAGATAAAAATGGCCTCCATAAATATCTGAACTGCACTTCAGATACTCCTTAATGAATAATAGTGCTCTGATCTTCCACCCAAATGATTTTTCTTAGAAATGAGTATCTGGGGGCGATTAGGTGACTCAGTTAAGCGTCTAGCTCTTGATCTAGCTCAGGTCTAGCGTCTAGCTCAGGTCATGATCTCACGGTCATGGGATCAGGCCCCACATCTGGCTCTGCGCTAAGGGTGGAAGCCTGCTTGGCATTCTCTCTTTCCCTCTGTCTCCCTCACTCTCTGCCCCTCCCCCACTCATTTTCTCTCTCTCTCTCTCAAAATAAACATTAAAAAAAAAGTGGGGCGCCTGGGTGGCTCAGTTGGTTAAGTGTCAGACTTCAACTCAAGTCACAATCTCACAGTTGGTGAGTTTGAGCCCCTCATTGGGCTCTCTGCTGTCAGTGCAGAGCCTGCTCTGGAGCCTCTACTTACCTCTCTGCCACTCTCTCTCGCTCTCTCTCTCTCTCTCTCTCTCTCTCAAAAATAAATAAGCACTTTTTTAAAAATTGCATTTGCACAAAAAAAAAAAAGCATATCTGACCCTGTCCCTCCTCTGCTTAATTAAACCCCTACCCCTTCAGTTGCTCCTGGTCACTTACCCTGATGGTCTTTCAGTATAACCTTCAGGTGCTTAACATGGTGCCCAGGGGCTGATGTGCTCTCTGGACTCTGCCTGCCCTTCCAGTTTTTACCTGCCACCACCTGCGTTAAACTTTAAGCACCAGCAACACTGGCTTTTTCATATTTCCCTTCTCTTTCTCAAGGCTTTCCTCCCCTGGCTAGCTTTTAGGCATCCTTAGAGACTTGTCTTGTGTCCTTTCCTCCAGGAACCCTTGCCTGATCTACTCACCCCCAGGCCCAGAGTTTTCCTTTTTGATGATGACGTAATATCCGATATCTCAGTGGTTCTCAAAGTAGGTTCCCCAAACCAGCGGTATTAGCATCATTTGGAAACTTGTTAGAAATGCAAATTCTAGTGTTGCCAGACTTAGCAAACAAGATAAAAACATTTGCAATATTGCGGCCAGCTTATATCCCCCCAAATCATTCGTTGTTTATCTGAAGCTGAAATTCAGTTAAGCATCTTCTATTTTCTTCGTGACCCTACTCCCACCTCTGACCCCCTGAATCAGAAACTTGGGCTGGAGACGAGCAGTCTTTGCTCTGGCAGGCCCTGCAGGTAATTCTAAAGTTGTATGTACCTTTTACAACGTCAGCCTCTGTCCTTAATGTTGTGTCCTCCCCTTTGTACACAGTGAATGTGATGATACATCTTTTTCTCACGAGTTTGTTCTTACCAGATACTCAACAGTCTGTCCTCAGCTTGCTAGAGCCCCTCACCACAGGTGGGGATTATTTCTGTGTAATTTAGGAAATGCTTGTTACTCCCAGGAGAAAAGAGCATGGCGCCCTGAAGTTGTGCATGTTCTGCAGTGTTCTCCTGTGTTTTAGCCAATAGCATTATGCAGGGTTACTGAATGCTCTGACCTTCCGTAGGAATGAGATATTTCAGGAAAATAAACTATCTATTCGAACTTTAAACACAAGCCAGACCGTCCCTCTGGATTTTACCCAGCCCTGGCGAGGGCTTCTACCATGTCTGTATCACTACAGAAGTGTGAGTCTTAAGGGAACTAGAAAGACCCAGGTAGTAACTGATTTTGAAGCTTGCGGGCCAGTTCAGCTCTGCCGAATAAGTGACAGAGGCCCTTTAATTTATACTCATTCAGTCTTGATTCAGTTTTCACACGGTGAGCATTTATGTATTTTGTTTCAGGCGCTGTGCCAGATTCTACTTTCCCTGTAGGTTTTTTTCTCTTCATGTATATTTCCCCAACCACTATAATGTGTCTCTGCACCTAGTATCATATCACTCCTTCCCTATCCTTCCTTTTTTTCTTAACTGTCACCTGACTAAAATAGGGAATTGTGTTATAAGTATTCATTATATTTGTTAAATGAACCTTTGTTCCTTATAGTAATCCATCTCTTGTTAAGAAAACTGAAGGTGTTTTTTTTTTATTTTTTATGTTTATTTATTTTTGACAGAGAGAGAGAGAGAGAGAGAGAGAGAGAGAGAGCATGAGCGGGGGAGGGGCAGAGAGAGAGGGAGACACAGAATCGGAAGCAGGCTCCAGGCTCCGAGCTGTCAGCGCAGAGCCCGACACGGGGCTCAAACTCACAGACCGCGAGATCATGACCTGAGCTGAAGTCGGATGCCCAACCGACTGAGCCACCCAGGCGCCCCCTTAAGGTGCTTTTTTATTTATAAGGCCTTTTCTTCCTTACATCCTATCCCCTTACACACACTGATTAATGAAACAAAGCTTTCTTCATTACATCCTATGTAAGAAAAGCTTCCAAAGCTTTTCTTCCTTACATCCTATGCCCCTTACACACACTGATTAATGAAACAAAGCTTCTGACTTTTAGCAGGTGATTACATTGGCCACTTTAGTCTTGACTTTGATCTTAAACTGTATGTTTCTGTGTTCTGTTGGTATGTATTTATTCATTTCTTTAATTATCTGAAATGATGAAAGATCCCAGATCATTTTTTTTTAATTTTTTTTTTAACGTTTTTATTTATTTTTGAGACAGAGAGAGACAGAGCATGAACGGGGGAGGGGCAGAGAGAGAGGGAGACACAGAATCGGAGGCAGGCTCCAGGCTCTGAGCCATCAGCCCAGAGCCCGACGCAGGGCTCGAACTCACAGACTTCGAGATCATGACCTGAGCCGAAGTCAGACGCTCAACCGACTGAGCCACCCAGGCGCCCCTCCCAGATCATTTTCTAGAGTAGAGGTGGACAACCTTTCTATGAAAAGCCAAAACTAAGTATTTTAGGCTTTGCAGACCATATGGTCTGTCATAACTACTTGACTCACTAGACAACACATAAATGACTGGGTGTAGCTGTACTACAATAAAACTTTATTCACAACATCAGGTGGCAGACGTATTTGTAGTTGGCCAACCCCCGTTATGGTGTGAATATCATAAATGAACACCCCGAGGCACCTGGCCGGCTCCGTTGGTTGAACGTCCAACTTCAGCTCAGGTCATGATCTCACGATCCGTGGGTTTGAGCCCCGCATCAGGCTCTGTGCTGACAGCTCGGAGCCTGGAGCTTGCGTCGGATTCTGGGTCTCCCTCTTTGTCTGCCCCTCCCCAGCTCACTCGCGTGCTCTCTCTCTCAAAAATAAACATTTAAAAACTTAAAAAATAAATAAATAAATGAACATCTCAACCTCATGTATAGTTCTGCCACCTCCTCTAGCATACTAAAGAAGAGAGCTATCGTGAACAGGTAACTTAACAAAAAATTCTAAGAAGTGTTGCCTGTAGTTTCTTTTTTCCCCTGTGAAGCTGCTTCTTTAAAAAATAAAGCAGTCAGGGGCACCTGGGTGGCTCAGTCAGTTAAGCGTCCGATTCTTGATTTCAGCTCAGGTCATCATCTCACAGTTTGAGGGTTCGACCCCCACATCAGGTTCTGCTGTCAATGCAGAGCCAGCTAGGGATTCTCTCTTCCTCCCTCTGCCCCTTTCCCACTCATTCTCTCTCTCTCCCTCTCCCTCAAAATAAATATACATTAAAAATTTTTTTTAAATAAAGCTATCATACACCTGCATAAAAATGGCACATAGGGTGATGTTCTGTCTTGATAAAGGTTTCAGTTATAGGAAAATGTTCATTTGTCAAAACTCAGCAAATGTACAGATTTGTATATTTAATTGTAAATTTTACATCAAAAGAAAAATCCCATAAATAAATGATGAACTCTAGATAAAGATAGGCTTGCTTGCTGAACTATTTAGGAAGTATCCTGATATCTTCATTCTACTTGAAATACACCAAAAATTAGGTGGATTGATGGATGGATAGAAATGTAACAAAGCAACTATAGGAAGATATTAATGCTGGAATGTAGGTGGTTTACTGTTTATCTGTTTACTGTAAAAAAAAAATTCTAACACAAAACATTTTAAATTTTTTTTTTTTCAACATTTATTTATTTTTGGGACAGAGAGAGACAGAGCATGAACGGGGGAGGGGCAGAGAGAGAGGGAGACACAGAATCGGAAACAGGCTCCAGGCTCTGAGCCATCAGCCCAGAGCCTGACGCGGGGCTCGAACTCACGGACCGCGAGATCGTGACCTGGCTGAAGTCGGACGCCCAACCGACTGCACCACCCAGGCGCCCCTCACAAAACATTTTAAAAAGCAAGGAGACTATCCTTGTTTTTTGGAAATCCTTGTTGAAATATTGAAAGATAAAATCTCATAATGTCTGTAATACTTTCAAACGATTTAGCTATATGTGAGTTTACACAAAGAGATAAAGCAAATGTGGGAAAAATATTAAGAATCAGAGTGAAGGGTTGATTTAAGGGTATTCACTTTGCTATTCTTTTGACTTCTGTGTAGATCTAAAATGTCAAAAACATAAGCAATGAGTCAGTGACATGATCGCTGGAACTAAAATATCAAGACATTATATTAGTAATGTCTTGTTTTCCCATCAGGTTTGAAATCTAGATCAGGTTAAACACTAATTACAAAACACATAGAGACAATTCTCAATTTTGAATATAGTATTTGTAAGGAAAAGTATAATGTTGAATAACTAGTATGCATTTTGGCTCTACCTTTAAAGAACAAAGGCTGATAATAGCCATCATTTTAGCTAAAAGAATCTTTTCTGAAATGTATGAGAATGCAGTAAATGATAAAGGTGTCCCAAGTCTGTGGGGATAGAAAAGATTGTTTTACGAATGGTGCTAGGACAGGTATTCTCTGGGGGGGGGAAAGTGAGGTCTTGAAACCACACTATCTGCCACAATAAACTCCAAATGGGTTAAAGCAAGGGCTCTTAGTTCACAGATGGATAAGATTCCAAGAAACCCTGACCCTTTCAGGAGATTTTCAGTGGAGCCTGTAGCCCCGGAAGAAGCACTAAATTAAAGACATGGGTGTGAAAACTGAATGGGTGGGAATTTGCAAATAGTGAAGGACTTCAGAGCTTAAAAGCATTTAAGTAAACCCCAAAGGGAAATAGGGAGCTATCAAAAAATAAACTTAAGTACATTAAAAAGTAAATTGAAAAGAAACCGAAAGAAGCTTGCAATAAATATGACAGGAAAGAGGTTAATACCCTACATAAATCCAAAGTGCATGCAACTATTAAAACCTAGTAAAAGGTGACTATAGGACATGAATCCATTCACAGAAGAAGACAAAAAATATTCAGCGTCACCTAGTGATCAAAAGCCTTCAAATTAAAACAAAAAAATGTGTTTTCTATCAAGGAAAAAATTTAAAATACTAACGTGCAGGATTAGCAAGTGTTAGACATGATAGACATCTCGATGAACTGGTAACAAGCACACTGGACAGATGGACCACATACTGGTTACTGTGAAACTGATGTCCGTGTTATGTGTCAACTGTACTCAAAAAAAATATTAAAAAGAAAACAGTCTTAGGAAAATGCATGCCCTTTGAGTCAGTAACTTGGCTTTTAGAATTCAAGGGAAATAATCTCATTTATGCTTATGGTTGTTCTTCATGTTGTTTATACTTAGAAAAATAAGCTATCTAAATGTCTTATTTTTAGGGGCACTTGGCTGGCTCAGTCAGTTAAGCGTCTGACTCTTGATTTCATCTCAGGTCATGATCTCCCAGTTCATGGGATCGAGCCCCATCGGGCTCCACACTGACAGTGCGGAGCCTCCTTGGAATTCTCTCTCTCTCCCCCTGTCTCTCTGCCCCTCCCCTGCTCCCACCCTTTCTCTCTCTCTCCCTGTCTCTCTCTCTCAAAATAAAAAAGTAAAACTTTAAAAATTAAAAAATAATAAATGTCTTATTTTTTTAATGTTAAATTATATATCCGTATGTATGGTACTATACATTCTTTACAAACCATATTTTTTTAAATGTTTAATGGCATAGGACAACATTCATGATAACATGGAAAGAAAAGTACCGTCCAGATGTACATATATCATAACGAGAAACACATCTATGCACAGTAAAACTGAGAAATACAGGGGTGCCTGGGTTGCTCAGTTGGTTGAGCATCCGACTTCGGCTCAGATCATGATCTCATGGTCCGTGAGTTCAAGCCCCGTGTCGGGCTCTGTGCTGACAGCTCAGAGCCTGGAGTCTGCTTCCAATTCTCTGTCTCCCTCTCTCTCTGCTCCTCCCCTGCTTATGCTCTATCTCTGTCTCTCAAAAGTAAATAAATGTAAAAAAAAAAACAAAAAAAACTGAAAAGTACAGCAAGAAGTTAAGATTTATTGTCTTTGGATGATTTTTATTTAATGTCTCTTTGTATTTTCTAAATTCTCAAGCATATGCTGATATTATCTTATTGAAAATGTATTTTTAAAAATGTATGTAGGTAGTTGACGAATGTATTCTGGTTTTTAGAGACTCAAGCAGTACAGCAATACAGAAGGACATAGGATAAAAAGCAGATATTCTTCTCAGCCCTCTCATCCCACTTTTCTTCCCAGAGGAAACCAGTGTGAAATAATTCAGGGGCACCCTTTCAGATTATTCTCAATTACAGTCCCCTGTTGTAAAGTTAATGGTGTGGTCTCAAGCTTAGTCTGAAAGGAACTATTCACTAAACATATGCAAGTTACTTTACAGTTTTCTGTCTAACGGATCATGCAGGTAACACTTCTTTCAGGGGTAAATAAGACTCCTGAGTAAATAGCAGTAATCAGTTGAGAAATCTGAACATCCACCGGAAAAAACAACCTTAAAATAGAAATCCAAAAGGGTTGACCTTGGGCAAAAGACTTTTATTCTCTCTCTCTTTTTTTTAATTCATTTATTTTCTGCCGGCCTGCTTTTGTCTGTACACTCAGCTCTGCCTGCCTTATCTGTGACTGGATTAAAGTCTTAGCAGATTAATAATAGAAACCTGGGACCTTCACCAGCACTATTCTCTGCTTGTTTCACGCTCATATCCAGAGAGGCGAATCTGAATGTACATATCTTCTGTCTATATTTCAAGTACAAACACAGAGATTGGTTTTGTATTAACTGCCAACAAGAAATGCACTGTTTGGCTATATCTACTGAAATATTTTCAGATGGTCATAAATTACGAGGTTTTCAAACTGGACAGACTGGACCCCGAGGAACACAAAGACCCAGGCCAGTGGGGCATTTAATTAAGCAGCAAGGACTTTAGGCCTCACAAACGTTATTTCAACCAAAGCACAAATAATTAAAATACAGAACCATTGTTCTAGACCCACTCTTGTTTATGTGGATATGTCTACTGGCATTTACCATGTTATAAATTAAAACTGGGAAATTGCTTAAATACTCATTTTTAAAGTGACAAAATATTTTTATGAAAATTTAGTGAGAAGAGTGACATTATTCTACCTTTTTGGTACATTTCTTTGGTTTAGAGGCCACCTAGATCGTCCTGTCGGCTGCTGCACTGGGTCTGTACACACTTGAGAGGAGGAAGATGAAATAACATCTTGGTATTAATATTAAAATGATTTTAATCTCAGAGTCGCCCTGCAAGGATCTTGAGGGGCTCCAGACCACACTTTATTTTTCTTTTAACGTTTTTTATTTATTTTTGAAAGCGCGATCACAGAGAGAGAGGGACAGAGGATCTGAAGCTGGCTCTGCACTCGTAGCAGAGAGCCCCATGTGGGGCTGGAACTCACAAACGGCGAGATCATGACCTGAGCCGAAGTCAGATGCTCAGCTGACTGAGCCACCCGGATGTCCCTAGACCACACTTTAAAAATCACAGTTAGGGGCACCTGAGTGTCTGACCCTTGATTTCAGCTCAGGTCATGATCCCGGGGTCATGAGATCGAGCTCTGCATCAGGTGCTTCACTGAGCGTGGAGCCTGCTTAAGATCCTCTCTCTCCCTCTTCCTCACCCCTCCCCTGCTCGTTCTCTCTCTCTCTCCCTCCCTCTCCCCATCCCCACTCTCTCTCACTTTCTAAAAAATAAAAATAAAGTTATAGAGGCTCCTGAGTGGCTGAGTCAGTTGAGGATCCAACTCTTGATTGCAACTCAGGTCATGATCCCAGGGTCAGGAGATTGAACCCTGCGTCCAGCCCTGCGCTGAGCATGGAGCCTGCTTGGGATTCTCTCCCTCCCTGTTTCTGTGCCCCTCCCCTGCTCCCATGTGCGCACGTGAGCTCTCTTTCAAAGTAATATTTTTTTTTTAAGTTCTAAAAAACGCTATTAAACTGCCAAGTATTTTCAAACTTTATTGCTCATTTTCACTGTGCAGATAGTTATAAATCTTTTCTTTGCTAGATTTTATGCCCAATAGTGGTGAGATTACTAAAGGATCAGTTTGCACATCAGTGAAATTATGGTTTAAGATTAATTATTGTCTTTGTTTCTTCCTTCCCTCAGGTGCATTTGGTGTCAGAAAACGGTACATGATGAGTGCATGAAAAATAGTTTAAAGAACGAAAAGTGTGATTTTGGAGAATTCAAAAATCTCATCATTCCACCAAGTTACTTGACGTCTATTAATCAGATGCGTAAAGACAAAAAAACAGATTATGCGGTGGTAAGCCGAGTTCATTTTTCCTTATGTAATTGATTTTCACAAAGCTGCCCGAGTCCCTGTGTGACACTTAATGGTGGCCTTGAGGGAAGAATCGTTACCGTGGGCTGCAGAGCCCTGCCCAGTGTTTAGAGCTGTGCCACCAAGTTCGGCCCTTGAGTCCTTTCACATCTAAAGGGAAATTGGAAATGTTATATTACTGGTTTCTAAATCCCTGCCTGCACCTGCATCACTTGGGGAGCTTTTTAAAAATGCAGATTCCTGACTCCACCTCCATCACCAGGTTTGATTAGGAGGCCGAGGGTAGGTCCCAGGAATCTGTATTTTTCTTTAAGGTCCTCAGACAATTCTGATAAACAGCCAGATTGGAAATTCTTTATCATTATCAGTGAAAAGAAAACAGGGATTTTGCTCACACATTGTTCTAACAGAATTTTTCTATTCGGAACTTTATGTTATTTGGAGCATTAGATGCTCCAACAAATAATTTGGACCTTAAAGCTGTCAACACTTCGCAGCATGTATGTGTGTAGAAACTGATCTAAATGTATCTTTCAGTCTTTATGTGGTTCTTAAGGGATAACTGTAAAAATTTGCATTTATTTCCTACTTGAATATGCCAAAATAGTTGAACTATTTTATCTCGAAATTCAGTTTTGTGTCTTTTCCAAATTAGGATTTTATTTTATTTTATTTTATTTTAGGGTTTTATATCTTAAATGTCATCTTTGACAGTAGTCCTGCCAAAGAAAAAGGCATTTAAAAATTTTTAAATATTATGTTTAATGTTATGGTACATATTTTTTAAACGTACATACAGTGCCTTAATGTGTCTGATTTCAATCTAAGATCATAAGGGGTGAGAATCACTAAGTAAAACTGTAGAACATCATCGTTGTTCACATCCACAAGGAGAAGGGAGAGGAGAGAAAGGGTTAGGTTAGAGAAATACGAATTTCATTTGACTTTGGGCTTTGTATAAATCTGGATTCTTGAATCTAATTGAGTATACCATTTAAAATGTTTTTTTAATTAAAAAAAAAAAAAAAGCCTTACAAACTAAAATACATTAGAATATATCCAGAGAAGGACAGTCAAGGTAAGAGAGCAGAGAAAACCTGTGTCCATGCTGTGAACAGTTGAAAGGATGCAAAATGGATTGCCCAGGAGACAAAACTGATGAAAGATACAATGCTTCAGGTGTTTGAGCACAACAGTTATATGGAAGAACAAATAACATTATTTCTGGTTGCCTTAGGAAGCAAAATTAGAATGATGAATGAAAGTTATTGAAACACAGATTTTTAACTCAATTTAAGTCAAAACTTTCTAACAACACATGAAGCGTGAGTTAAATTATTCATCTATAAGTTCCCTTTCCATTCTTAGAATTCTTTGATTTTTGTATTCATTGTAGTGTGATAGTTGTTTTTTTCCCAGCGTATTTACAGCACTATTGCTACCAAGAAATGAAAAATTTATTGCTGGAGCGCCTGGGTGGCTCAGTTGGTTGAGCATCTGACTTCGGCTCAAATCATGATCTCACACACAGTTCCTGAGTTTGGGCCCTGCGTCCGGCTCTGTGCTGTGTCAGCTTCAGATTCTGTATCTCCCTCTCTCTCTGCCCCTTCCCTGCTCGCGCTCGTCTCTCTCTCTCGACAATAATAAACATTTTTTTAAAAAAGAAAAATTTATTGCTCACCATCTTTGAGATATTAAACCTTTTCACTCGCATTAATTTTTTTAGCTAGCCTCTAAGCTTGGAAAGCAGTGGACCCCATTAATAATCCTGGCCAACTCTCGTAGTGGAACTAACATGGGAGAAGGGCTGCTGGGAGAATTTAGGATCCTCCTAAACCCAGTCCAGGTAACTAAAGAGAAAACTTTCCTTCTGTATTAATCTTCTCATGCTTAGCTTTTCGTTTTCCCTAAGTTGTAATGGTGGTTAATGCTTCAAACCAGTCATCACTTGATTTTAGGAAAGAATTATAAAAGTATCAAGCCATCCAAATATATAGAGAAAGAGGTACTCTCATGGTGGGGACATAAAATGGTGCAGCCACTTTAGAAAAGTGAAGCAATTTCTTAAAAAGTTAAATATAAATTTACCCTACCACCTACCAATCCCATTTCTAGCAGTCTGCCCAAGGGAAGTGAAAGCATATGTCCCGCAGAGACTTCTATGCAAATGTTCATAGCAGCGATATTCATAATAGCCAAAAGGTGGAAACAACCTAACTGTCCATTCGCCAGTAAGTTGATAGAACCAAATGTGTACCCACACAAGGGAGTATCACGCAGTGATAGGAAGGGACGAGGCACGACGCATACGTGCAACCAGGAACGAACCTCAGAACCATGCTAAGTGAAAGAAGCCAGGTGCAAGGACCCTCGGGGTATGTCCCTTTTATGTGACCTGTCCACAACAGGCAGATGTACAGAAACAGAGGAGTGAGTGGTTGCCTGAGGCCAGGGCTGCAGAATGGGAGTGAGTGCACCCAGACACTGAGGGACCCTCTCGGAGCAGTGAAAACGCTCTAGACTGGATTGTGATGGTTGCACAGCTCCGTAAACTGACTAAAAGCCATTTAATTGGCACTTTAAAAGCGCATTTCCATATATATAAATTGTGCCTCAGTTTAAACAAGAAGAATAAAAGGATGGCAGCATTGAGTTTACGTGCTGGCTGCTTCTACTTTGAAAAACATTTATAAACAACTCCTGCGACAATCAGAAACGCAATAATTTTTTTCCTTGCCGTTTGTATTTTTCCCTTTCAACAATAGATACTTAAGGAAATTATAAAAGTAATAAAAATGGAAAGAAAATCACCTGCAGTTTCCCCACACGAATACACCGGTTATTTTCATTTGTCCATGTTCTTTGCATGCATTGTCTGTGCGTCTGCATATTAACATCACAGTAACGATACTCTAGATTTAAAATTTGTGTTGTTTTCAGTACTTAAAGAGTATTTGTCCCTGGTGTGATGTAGTCTTCATAATTACACCTGAAATGATGAAGATAATTAATTGAATGGATATATCCTGTTTATCCAGGCTCCTGCTGTTGGAGATTGAGTTTGTCTCATAATTATACAACCATAAATAATGCCACACTGAATACCTTTATAAACAGGTGTTTTCATTTTTTGAAATGTTTTCCTAGATCATTTACAGAATTAGAGGTATCAAGGGTCCTTGCATCTTTACATCATTGTATGTATGTTGCAAAATTACTTTCCAGAAATGTGCACAAACTTGCACTAGTGATGGATTTGAAAAATCCACTATAGGGGCGCCTGGGTGGCTCAGTCGGTTAAGCATCCGACTTTGACTCAGGTCACGATCTCATAGTTCGTGAGTTCGAGCCCCACGTCGGGCTCTGTGCTGACCGCTCAGAGCCTGGAGCCTGCTTCACATTCTGTGTCTCCCTCTCTCTCTGCCCCTTCCCTGCTCATGCTGTGTCTCTCTCTGTCTCAAAAAGTAAAATAAACATTTTTAAAAAAAGAAAAATCCACTATAAAATATGAAGTAATGTGCTAAGGGTGAACTTAGCACATTCTGGTTTCACGTGAACAGGAAGGAGGCAGTGTCGTGTAATGGATAGACTATAGGACTGAAGGTGTATGTCAACACTTAAGTATTGGGGGACTCACAGGCAAGTTATTTAACCTCCCTGCGCCTCAACTTCCTGGTCAGTAGAACGAGGCTTACTTGTGAGTAGGGCCAGCGTCCGGACAAGCCGCAGTATCAGCAGTCTGGCACATCGCTAGGCACTTCGTAGCCCGCGTTGTTCTCTAACCGCATCCATACTTATCTGGGGGGACGTCATCCTCACAGATGGAGGATAGTGTTGGATACAAATAAGTGTTCTTTTTCTTTCATTTCTAGGTTTTTGATGTAACTAAAACCCCCCCTGTCAAAGCCCTGCAGCTTTGCACTCTCCTTCCCTGTCACTCGGCCCGCGTGCTTGTTTGTGGAGGGGACGGCACGGTGGGCTGGGTCCTGGACGCAGTTGACGAAATGAAGATTAAGGTATCAACCTTTAAGACCTGCGTGCCCTTCGCAGAACCAGTTCCGAGATACAGATACAGTATTATGGTTACATTTTTTATTACGCAGATAAATATTAGAAGACATTGCCAATTTTGAACATTATGATTAAGCAGTTCCTATAACCTTCAGCAAAACAACATACAGCTGTTATATTTGTGTCTCTCTTGCTTTGGTCTATAAATTTTACCAAATAACATTACCCCACAAATCATCTGAAGAGAAAACTCCCAACACACGTCTTCCGTTTTCTAGGGACAAGAAAAGTACATTCCGCAAGTCGCAGTCCTGCCTCTGGGAACAGGCAACGATCTGTCCAATACCTTGGGCTGGGGCACAGGGTACGCGGGAGAGATCCCCGTCGCTCAGGTCTTAAGAAATGTGATGGAAGCAGATGGGATTAAACTAGATAGGTGAGTTTTACTTCCTCCAAAAGGTAGATTTCTGGAGCTTCGGTAATATTGTTTGGTCTAAAAATGAAGACTTGAAGTAGTTACAAAATGTAACTTAAATGTAAAAGACTGTGTTAATTGTACTCATCCACCATGCTGGGGTTTTATTCTGTTATATGAGGACTGAAGTCACATTAGGTAGAGCACTCATCTCAAAATTTGTGTAGTCACTTAGGTGTGCTTATTTTTTCAAATGCTATTTTAATAAAAGTACTTCATCTACAGGACTGCAAAGTTAAGTGGCAGTTAATTTGATAATAATTGCCTTTTTTTTTAACTTCTGTATTTTAGATGGAAAGTTCAAGTAACAAATAAAGGATACTACAACTTAAGAAAACCCAAGGTATGTTTTCTGGGCCTCAGTTGCACGTGATTTTAGCACTCTTAACTAGTCCGTCATATTTTATAGTGGATTTTTCAAATTCATCACGAGTGCAAGTTAGTGCCCATTTCTGGAAAGCAGTTTTGCTTTGTACACGTGTGGCGCAGTGGTGAGATACAGGGACGCGGTGCTTATTCCCTCTGGGGGCCGGTTATGGAGCAGAAGAGAAACCCACGTGCTCAGCCCCCAGTTGGCCTGTAAAGAGGGCTGTGGGGGAAACATTGTGAGTGCGGGTAGCGCCTCCCTGGCAGATCGAGCTGGAGAGGTTTCGGGGGAAGAGAAGGGTGAGGTGGTCCTTAAAAGGTAAACGCAATTTAGATGGACAGAGAAAGGAACAAAAGACTTTCCAGGCAGAGGAAATAGATCCTGGGGACGCAAATCATGGTTAGCAAATACTGCAGAGATCAGCTCTGTGTTTTCTAAAAGATACTCTGGGGGTGGAGTGAAAATAGCCTTGAAAGTTGCACGAGGGCAAAATACGGGGACTTTTAGCAGGAAGACAGCAAAAACATTGTAGAGGTGGAAGTGATCGACCCTTGGCAGCTCGGTAGTAGAGCAAGAGAGAAAATACACGTTATGCCAGATTTCTAGTTGTTGAGGCTGGATGTGTGGGAATGACCGTAACCAGGATACAAAGAGAAAGAGTTTCAGGTTTGAGTAAGAGGAAAAGGAGTTAGATTGGGGGCATACCAGCCTTGAGGCTGTGGCACATTGGAAGGGGGTTGGAAATGCAGGCTTAGTTAGTGCTCAGGAACAAGACAGGGCTGGGGATGGAGACTGAGGCACTCATGCTGGGCTGGGAAATAAATTAAGCAAGGACCAACATCCTGGCTTGACACGGATAGAAACTGAGACCCTGGGGGTTGCAGTGAAAGTGAAAAGCAGGTGTAATGGGCATACAGGAGAAACCTGGGTGCAAAGTAGAGCCATTCTAGATGATAAGGTCTGAGGTGCAGCACATTACTCAGAAAAGCAAAGTGAAATTTATGTGGATTGTCATCGGCCTTTGAACCGAAGCTTTATTTCTGGAAACTTCACTGGATAGGTAGCATCAGCTCTAAGTGAAATGTAAATGCAGAAAGCATTAAATTTTGATAAAGAACATACAGACTGAGATTTAACAGATTACACATATGTAACAGGCTTAGATTGAAGCATATTGCAGTTGTTTATTCTTCCCCCTTTTCGCAGGAATTCACAATGAACAACTATTTTTCTGTTGGACCTGATGCTCTCATGGCTCTCAATTTTCATGCTCATCGCGAGAAGGCACCATCTCTGTTTTCTAGCAGAATTCTTAATAAGGTGTGTTGGATAAAATAACATTTCCTGCTTATCGCTGAAGGTACAGTAAAAATAGTTCAATTATATCTAGCCCTCTTCCAAGTAGATTCAGATAGAACTTACTTACGGAAACGTTCATCTGTTTTGTTATTGAAGTGTTTTGTGGCTGTGACAAACTTCTTACAATTTGGAGAATGTTCCACAGCACATTCTGCTCCAGCAGCAACTAAGTGAAATTCACGATAGCCTATCTTACTTAAATGGCAACAAACATTGGAAAGAATTTTAGGCAGGCAGAATAAACTTTTGGTGAAGTCATGAACGGGAAAAACATAGATTCCTTTGGCTTCAGAAAGCTCCGAAATGCAGACGAAGGAAGAGAGGGAGCAGTTCGTTTGCCACGGCTTTTACCTACGCTCACCACTCTGACTCCTAGTACAAGTGATTCCTTTGGTGCAAGTTTCACTTTGGCATTGTTTTTTTTTTTTTTTTTAATGGCTTTTGGTGATTGAGCAACAGGATGTAAAAATTTAATGCAAAGCGGTTTTGCTCCTGGTTTCAGTTTTACAAGTAGTTCACGTTTACAAATAGTTACCTCTTACTAATATAATTACTAAGGCCGCAAGTGTTGCCGTTTGTACGATTAGTAATTAACGTCTCAGAGCTTCCATCAACCTTTCTATTTTTGGAAGTGATTATAAGTGTCCTTTAGATGTGTCTCTATTCCTTTCATTAAGTGATCTCAAGTACTAGAAAAAGGTGGAGTTTTCTAATTTTGATACAGTATTTCTTTGTAAAATGTAGCTTTTTGGATAAACTGGGAGAAAGCACCATTTAGGCACATGCTACTGAAAAATGGGCTACTTCAGCTCAGAAGTAACACGTCCTTTTTCCCCAGGAGAACCTAGTCCACTGTAAGCAAGCAAGGCTCGATGATCACGTCAGGGATCGTTGGTTCAGTGTCTTATCTTGCTTACGAGCTCATTAGGTTGCTTTAATATCCCATTTTCTGTCCATTTCTCCTAGGCTGTTTACTTGTTCTATGGAACCAAAGACTGTTTGGTACAAGAATGTAAAGATTTGAATAAAAAAGTTGAGGTAAGCTTTTAAAGTTTTAGGTGGTCTCTGGATTATAAACTTTTTTTAAGAAAAATGCTGAATTTTCTATTAACATATTTTGCTAACATACATGGAATATTTATTGTGGGCCAGGCGCTTTACTAAGTGCTTCATACACATTATCCCACTGCGTTGTCACCACAATCCTACAAGTCAGGCACTACTCTGTTGCCATTATGCAGAAGAGAAAACTGTTTGAAATTAAGTAATTTGCCCAAAGGCACACATAACCAGGATTTGAACCCAGGTTTATCTCCCTCCGGTCTGTTGAACTGATACTGAGCAGCTTTCCATTCACACTTGATGACAAATGTGAAGCCATCTTCACGTAGTACCCGACTCATCATGGACTCTCAGAGGAAGTTTAAATGCAAAGTTTATATGACAATTGTGATGTGTCTCTCTTCTATACAAAGCAAAGTCGAGATGTAGGAGCAGGAAAAACAGAATATTAATGAGTGCTTGTGGCTACAGTATCCCTGATGTCATGATACGGCAAAATCTTGTGTATATTCCTTGCTTGCTTCCAGAAAGAATCTGTAATGGTTAACAGCACCAACAAACACATTAATACAGAGAAACGTAAAAACTAGTAAAAAGAATAAAAGGGCAAGAGCTTAGGAAGAGAGAAAAGTGAGCAGGGAGCGTGAGGGGCCTGATGATACGTATGCCGGGCAATTAGGCTAACGCTGAGCTCACACGCTTTGCGGCCACAGCGCAGGAGGAATGGCAAGATTTGCCATAAAAAAAGTTCCTTGCCCTTTATTACATTTGCTTCATCCTGGGCTTTGATAACCTTGGCGGAATGGGCAAACATGCTAATGCTTTATTGTTTTGTCTGATATTTTATTTATACAAAAATTATTTGTGAAGCCACCTACACGATGCCAGGCACTGTCCTAGGTACTGGGGATCCAGTGATAAATCCCTTGCTCTCACTGAGTTTACAGTGTAGAGGGAAAGAAAACATTTAAAGCACACTGCAGGATAGTGTGACAGGTGACATGATCAGGAAATCTTACAAGAATAAATAAGGGTAGTACATAACCCAGGGGCTGGAGAGACTGTCTAGGGAAAGTGACTGTAACATGTCTTTCTGAACGAAGTGATGAGCTGGAATCTGAACATTAAATAAGAGATAGCTGAGTGAAAAAGGAGGTGGAAATTGTTCTCCACTAAGAAGCATATGTGCAGAGGCCCAGAGGTGAGAGAGGACATGGTGTATTCGAGGGAGCTCCAGCTGGAGGATAGCTCACAGGAGGGACAGAGCAGGAGCAGAGGCCAAATCTCAGAGGGGCCGTACTGGCCCGTGAAAGAACTTGGATTTCATCCTGAGCTCCAGTCAGGCGCAGAAGGGCTGCAGTCAGGATGACACATTTGCATTCCCTAAGTGCTCAATTTCCTGCTCTGAGAGCAATGAAGATGAGGAGAGACGGGCCAGGTAGGCACCCGCAGGGCAGAGGTGAGGGTGTGCTGGACTTGGGACTGTCCGGAGTGACGGAGTGACGGAGAGGGGAGGTGCTTGGAAGTGGAGGGTAAAGGCGAGGAAATCAAAGATGACCCCAGGTTTCTGGCCCAGGCACCCGAGGCCCACGGGGGTGCTCTTTCCTGGGAGGTAGATAGGGGCCGCAGGGAAGATGCTTTGCGTTAACCCAGTCTTGCGCCCAGCAGTTGCAGGTGCCACCACTGGTTGGAACCGTTTTATGGGCAGTAGGATCCACAGATCTGGCCCGGTTTGCTGTCCTGGACCAGCAAGGTAGAGCTGTCAGCGCTGAGATGGCAGTTAACGACATCGCACTGGCTTTTTCCTCCGGAGTCTGTGGCCCGAGAAGAGAGAGGAGCCTAGAACATAGCTAGAGGCGGAAGGTGGAACTCAGCAGTGACCGAGGAGGAACACCCAGAGGAGGAGGGTCTGACTCCCAGAAGTGAAGGGAGGGAGTAGTTCAGGAAAGGGTGTCGGGTGCCACTGAAATAGCAAATTGGGTAAGGCCTGAAAAAGATGAGATTAACAAAAACTGTGTCATTTTACCTTAGTTTAAAAAAATGAAGTTGTTATAATTAATGTAATAACCACTGAACAGATGGGAAAGGCTGATTCCTGGGGCGGGGGGGGGGGGGGGGGGGGAGGGGCGCGGGTAGGAAATAGTCTTCTCTACACGTGTGTCTCTCACATCCTGTATGTATGCAGATGGAGGTGAACCCTTGGTGGAAGTGTGCAGAAATAGTATGCCCTGTAGTAATTCACTACTTGTGTTTCTTTAAAGCTAGAACTGGATGGTGAGCGAGTAGAACTGCCCAATTTGGAAGGTATTATAGTTCTGAACATCGGCTACTGGGGCGGTGGCTGCAGACTGTGGGAAGGGATGGGAGATGAGACTTACCCTCTAGCCAGGTATGTACATTTATGATTGGGTTTTTTATGACACTGTTTTCTTTAAAGCAGTCTGTTTTTGGGGCGCCTGGGTGGCTCAGTCACTTAGACGTCCAGCTCTTGATCTCAACTCAGGTTATGGTGTCATGGTTCATGAGATCGAGCCCCACGCCCAGCTCTGCACTGTCAGCTTGGGATTCTCTCTCCCTTGCTCTCTGCCCCTCCCCTGCTCACATGCATGCGCATGCGCGCGCTCTCTCTCTCTCTCTCTCTTTCTCAAAATAAGCTTTAAAAAAAAAAAAAGCAATCTGGGGTGCCTGAGTGGCTCAGTTGATTAAGCGTCCGACTTCAGCTCAGGTCATGATCTTGTGGTTCGTGGGTTCAAGACCTGCGTTGGGCCCCGCACTGACAGTGCGGAGCCTGCTTGGGGTTCTTTCTCTCTCCCTCTCTCTCTCTGCCCCTCCCTGACTTGTGCTTTCTCTCTCTCTTGAAATAAACTTAAAAAAAAATTTTTTTTAGGCACTCTGTTGTTTATAGACTAATATTTTTTCAAATTTCTATTTTTGTATATGTCATTAATATGAATACCTTATTAAATAATAAGTTGATTGTCCACTGCTGTGAAAAAGTATTTGTCTTAACGTGACTGATCTTACTTCATTGCATCACACAATCCATGTGTCCTTTTTCCAACTGTAGGCATGATGACGGTTTGCTAGAGGTCGTTGGAGTGTATGGGTCTTTCCACTGTGCTCAGATTCAGGTGAAACTGGCAAACCCTTTTCGAATAGGACAAGCACATACGGTGCGGGTAAGTGATATATTGCTCTGTATTTCATTGAGTCCCATTTCTAAGCCACTGATCCATAGCGAAAGAAATACACACTCTAGCTTTCCAGAAACAGTGGTGCACAGTGGCACCCGGGGGGCTCAGTCAGTTAAGCATCCGACTGTTGATTTTGGCTCAGGCCATGAGCTCAGGGTTCATGGGATTGAGCCCCACCTCAAGCTCTGCACTGGCAATGCAGGGAGCCTGCTTCATTCAGATATTCTCTCTCTCTCTCTCTCTCTCTCTCTCTCTTTGTTCCTTCCCTGCTCGTGCACTATGCACTCTCTCTCTCTCTAAATAAATTAAGATTTTTTTTTCTAAGAAGTAAATAAATAAACAGTGGTTTACACCCACACTGTCACTCAGCCTCCACCAAAGGCTTCGATATGATGGGGAAGAAACAAAGTGTTCAGTGGAAAAGAATCCCTTAAACGACTGATGATAAAGATATATTCAGATTAATTTTCTAAGAAGGAAATGCTCATAATTGTCCCTAGAAAAGTTAAGGGACTGTGGATGATATTACTAAGGAAGACCTTTCTGAGCTTCTGGGGACTTACTTGTTTCTAATTATCTGTTCCTTAATACCAGTTGATTTTGAAGTGCTCGATGATGCCAATGCAGGTAGATGGGGAGCCGTGGGCCCAGGGCCCCTGCACTGTCACCATAACTCACAAGACACACGCACTGATGTTGTATTTCTCTGGAGAACAGACGGACGATGATATCTCCAGTACTTCAGATCAAGAGGACATAAAGGAAACCGAGTAGATGGATGAGGAATGAAAGTTTAGAATTCTCCCAAACAAGCAGATACATATTTGTCCAGGAGTAAAATTCTCTATCAGCTGTTTGGTCTTAATTTCACCAGTAGTAGAATGGGTATACATCCGTGTAAATAGCAATTCCAAAAACAGCCAAATTGCCAGTTGTTTACAGATGCCTGTTCTTTTTTCAGCAAAATGGTCCTGTCTGTAGTACTAACTTTACAAAGTCCCAGAGGGCTAATGACTTGCAGGTGAGATGTTTGTCATGGCTTGATGTGTGAGAGCAGGACTCGCTCTGAGGTCCACACTCTCCTTCCTTATTCTTGAACACATATCTGATGGACAAGATGTAGGTGGCAGAATCATTGCCATCTTAATTCTTAATGTTGTGACACCATCCTAACATTTGGAAAGTTAACTTGCTTTTTTGAACGGAGATGACTGGCGTCCTACCCCCAGGGTTAGTGAGGGCCTTCCGCAGCGGCTGGCCCCCGAAGACTTCTCAGCCTAGCACTGTGTGGATGCATACGGATCTGTTTCCAGGAAACCTAAAAAGGAGAAGTGTTAAAGGAGGACATTACTTAAATTTTTTATATAACTTTTAGGAGCAGATTGAGACCCCCAGATGTTGCTTGGTTAACCCTGTTAATGACCACGTTGAGCTGAAATTCAGCATCTCATTTATGACCCTGTGGAGCCAGAAGACAGCCACACAGTTGAATAGGTAACAGTTAACATTCAGAGCACTGCGGATTGAAAGTTTCCAAGCTAGACTGTTACCCAGTTTCTCCTGAGTAAGAGACAGTATCAACAATTGAAAAAAAGTACTACAGAAAATGTATTTGTCCTATTAGTTGCTCAAAAGAAGTTCGATAATGATTAGTAACTTCTAAAAGTTCAGTGGTCTTGTAGTATTTGAAGTACAGTAGTCTTTTATATCCAAAGTACAGAAATTCCCCTTGGGGAAACAGACAGAATCCTGTGCTAAAATGTTTATATCGTATTTATTTTGAAATGAGAGAGAGATATTTTTTATTTATTTATTTTCTTCATTGTGGTATACTTGTGTTTAGTGTTTACAATAGATGGCTTTATTTAATAAGTTAAATTCGTCACATAAATTCAGCTAGTCACAATCAGAAATGTAGCCTATTGACTAAAGAAGTAAAACCCATAACTTAATTTTCCTGGAATATCATCCGGATAGTCTCATTCTTTGGAAACATTACTCAATATTTTTTAAAAAGAGGGAGAATGAAAGCACTGGCAAACTACCTTTACGTAACTGAAAGTTTTGTTTCATTGTTTTATTTGACTCTCAATTGCCAGAAGCTGATTGAAGGGCTGGTCTCCTGGTTCCCCAGTAGATGGCACTCTCCTGGTGTGAACCCGCCTGATCCCTCAGGCCAGTGAGGCACACCCTTGGGCCACCAGCCTGGTGTTTTCTTAACAAATGGCCCATTTGTGGGCTTGGTGGTCTTTCATGACGTTAATCTCTGAAAGACGAGACTGTATCCCCCAAAACACCATTAGCTTCCTATAAGGATCTATTATGAATCTGCCATCCGTGAATTGCCATGAAACTTAAATTTCATTCACCTTCAGGCCAAAGCCATGTTTTAAAGGAAAAACTTAGTAGTGATACAGTAGTCAGTGCATTATATAAAATACTCTGATTCTGCTTCAGTTAACCTCTTCCACATCTCAACAGGAGATGGTAAATTCTAGTATTGACAGATTTTGCGAGCGGATCTGTTTTCACCTTTTCATCCACCTTTCATGGTAGGGAACCTGTCGCTATTGGTGGCAGAGTTTTGTAGGTTTTCTTTCATGGACCGATCATGTTTTGAGTATAACGAATTTTATTCCTTAACTCATGGTCGACACTGTTACAGGTATCACATTTTATAAATCTAGGCTACAATTTATCTTACTATAATTCCACAGTGCTAATTGTAGAATCAAAGTAAATCGTTTGGGATGTCAGAATTCAAATCTTCAAAATAGCTAGAAAGCTTTTGTAATAACCATAATGTTACATCGGATCTAGAACAGGTTTATATACAACACCCTTGTTTATTTAAACAAATTGTTTTTTTCAATTTTCATAATCCCGTGAGGCTTTTCCCTGCTGACCCTTCATGAAGCTTTTCCGTTACCTTAGTCTCAGTCATTCAGATTCATTTAGGAAACTTATTTTTGAATACCATGTCATCACACATCTTATTTTAGCAAAGTCCGTTTACTTTTTAGGCACATTTGTCCAGCATTTCAAATAAATGTACAGGCACGGGTCTTGTTTTCAAAAGGATAGTTTACAAGACTCATGTTGCAAGTATATTCTAAGTATATTTAAGAGTAGCGGTTGTTGACATGACCAGTGATTCTGTACTTTACAAAAAATCATTTGCCATAATATTTTCCTGTTCCATTTTAAATTGTCTTGACTAAACACGAAAACAAATTCTGTGTTCTCAGGAAGAAATACATAAAGTGAAGCCTAGCTCCAAGTCTGTTTTCAGATTCCTCTCCCCCTTTACTGTCCTCCTACATTCCTAACCCCTTCAACTTCGTGGCTTAAACACTGAACACCTGGCAGCTCTTATGGACCCCATAAGTAGATGGTGATAATTTCTCAGTGCTTTTTATGTTGCGTAGAAATCAAACCGACTTGTGTTTTAAAACACAAGTTGTCTGATAGTGAGGTTACACGACCTTAAATGGGTTTTAGGTTTTCTGCAGCAATTAGCTGGGAACCCCTAATGTAGCTACTGTTTATAAAAATTTTATAGTCAAAATTAATTTATTTTTATTTTTTTAGGGTGTGTCAGAATGTGTCGTATTTGCTTTTTGAAATATGTTTGCCTACTTCGAGTTGTAAAATATTCTGTGGCTCAGAAATGGTCAAGTCCTTTTTGCGTTGTAAAAATGAACACTACCAGCATGTCAAAAGAAAAATAGTTTGCATTTGTAATGTAAAATTGTATTTACTGTATATTATGGAATTTTAAATTTGCACTAACTAGGAAACTGTAAAGGTTATGTTAATTTACAGATTCATGTGGATCCGAATACATCATTTGTACTTACTTGGCCAAATAGGTCAGTAGAATAGGTGATAGTTTTGTGTGGTTTTTCCTTGAGGTGATAACATTGAAGCAAGAACCAGCACTTTATACTCAGAACTGTTTTTAATTCTACCTAATTTGGGACAATGGAATGTAGGTCGATTTATAAAAAAAAATATATCTAGGAACTTAAAAAGAAAAGAGTGTTGTTACTCTGTCCCACGCCGAATGAAGGCATGTTCCCAGCAGCAAGACAGAAGAAGTGGTTTTGCGTTTGCTTTTAAAGTATGCCCTGGCTTTCCCACATCTTCCCTGTAAGGCCTCTCTCCTCTTTATCAAAGTGTGATCTACCAGTTGTCTGCAGCGTCCGTCCAAATCACCTGGGGAGCTCTGATGCCGAAGGCCGGCCCCTGACGTCATGAATCGGTGTCTCTGATGGGACATAGACATTTCGTAATCCCACGAGGCTCTTCCCTGCTGACCCTTGGTGCTTTTATTCACAAGCACCTCGAGTGCTTCTGATGCACGCTGACATTTTTAAAGCTACTGGTCTGTACCTCATGTGTTCACCCAGGGCTTTTGCTGGATGGGTATCATGCAGGAAAATTGAATCGGATGTTCTTAAAATTATTTTTCCTTCACTCCACTAACTGTGTTCTTCCCCCACAAATCACTCTCCTAAAGGAATGCTGTGAACGATTTGTTCATGTCCTATCCTATCCAAATTAATATATTTATCTGGACGCTATTACATAAAAATTGGTAGCCTCCGATTCTTACGTGGAAACAGGTTTTGAAACTATGATCTAGGGAGTCTTAGAGAACAGGTGGTGCTCAGGGGCCAGTGGGATGGACCCCCAAGGGGCTCCCGCTTTCTCCCTTCATTCGGTGCAGCCCCCCCACTGGATGCTGCTTAAGGTAAGATTTCAGTAAATAAAATTCTGCCTCTTTTTGAAAAAAAAAGGATTCCATACTTTTTAAAAGGGTTTGGAAGCCACTACTCAGTGAATGACTCTGTCACCTGGTTAATTTTCTGCTGATTTTTACATATTCAGAAACCTCGTGTTTTTTGACAAAAAATATTTTGAAGGTCTTGCTGCTTGGAATATGACCATCTGGCTATTTCACAAGTTTTAAAGGCATTTTCTGTTTTTTTTGTTTGTTTGTTTTTTTTAATAGTAAAGCACTGGCTTAACCTCTGTTCCTCACATTTCTAATGTTAGTATAGAAATGGTCTGAGTATTTAGTTCATTTTAGTTAGTAAATACACATACACATTTCCCCCCCACGGCCCCAACTAGTCTGTGCCTGAGGCTTGCAGGAATGAAGGAGGTGCATTCCAAGGATCTGGAGAAAGAATCCAAAAGTGTCCCCCTCTCAGAAGCTCACAAAACATAAATGATTGCACTTAGCCATCTGCAGAGAGGTCTGAAGAAAGTCAGCGACCTAGAAGCTGTAAATGCAGGTGTATTTCCTCGGTGTCTGCAGGGGCTCGGACTCCCTCCAGTAAAGTGTCCAAGCAGAACGCACTGAGCAAGATAAACCATACGAAATGTCCACCTTGTGGTGCTTTCTGGTGACCAGTGTGGAACGTTGAAAAGGAGAGCTGGGAAGTTAGGCCGCTATCCTTGTTCCTCTCACACTGACCAGGCGACAGGGCATCTGTCCTATGTGCCGACCTCACCGTGTGTGAGAACATACCTGCAGGAAGGGCAGGCGGGGTATAGTCGGAGGACGGTGGCTCATCGGAGTGTTTGCTGCCCTCACTCTCCACTCTCGTTCTGGGCCCTGCCAGTAGTTTTCCTCTCGAATTTGAGCTGCTTGAAGGAGCCCGACGGATGAATGGGCGCTCTGATTTGTAATTCTATTCTATACGAGTTTCGAGCAGCCTGGATCCTCGCCCTGATCGCTCGCAGGTGAGCTGACTGAACTGGCTCCCTGGCCCACGGTGTGGACACTTGGGGTGGCTCCGCCTCCTCAGCCAGCTGGCCTCGCACTTCTCCCCCCCCCCCCCATCCCCCACCGGGCCACACGCCACGAACACCACTTAAGCACCCTGTGTCACTGAATTGCTTTTGTTGGGTTTGCTCCATGTTGTGGTCGATGCCTGCTGAGAAATGTGAATTAAAGCACTGATACGTGGAAAACCTTTGCTTGTTTTTTAATAAAAGTTAAAGTGCAGCACTCCAGAAAGTATGATCCCGTGTTGTTCTTTGACACAACGAGATGAAATGAGCAGCTTTGAGTTCGTTTCACAGAGTGGTCCTTGATCTACAGCAGGACGGAGAGTGTGGCAAGCTCGGGGTCTGGTACTTGTGACAGGAGAATAGAAAAAGAGCCCCACTGCGCGGCTTCTGCAGCCTGGGGCACAGAGTGTACAAACGAATGCATATCCGTTCTTGTCATTTTTATCCAAAAGTCCATTTTTATAAATTTTTTAAAATAAAATGTCACTGTCACTTGCGTACTTTTTATCTTAAGCAGACAATGCCAAACATGATGTACCTTTTCTTGATCATGAGGTTTAAAGATGAATTACCTTGCTTGTTCGGGACACCCACTGAAGTTCACAAGGAAGGCTCTCTGTATTAACTTAACCCCTGACAGGTCCGTGTTTTGACTTCTTAGGGTTTTAACACATTTATTGGTCACTTGGGTCGTATGCTCGATATTTTTACTTTTACCTCATTATAATCTACAGTGCTGCAAGTAGATGTTATTGAGTCCATTTTACAGATTGTGAACTCGGGGCTAAAGGTTGATGCCAGGTCACTCCTTTTTTTTTTTTTTTTTTTTTTTTTTTTTTATATAAAAAAACTTAGCTCCTTTAATAGAGAAGACACCATTTTCTTAAGAATTCAAGGCTTGATAAAAGGCAAAACAGAATTTTTTTTTTCTTGGCAGATTACATTAAGGGTAAAAATGACTTTTACAATTTCTTTTTTTTTTTTTTTTTTTTTTTAATTTTTATTTTTTATTTTATTTTATTTTATTTTTTAATATATGAAATTTACTGTCAAATTGGTTTCCATACAACACCCAGTGCTCATCCCAAAAGGTGCCCTCCTCAATACCCATCACCCACCCTGCCCTCCCTCCCACCCCCCATCAACCCTCAGTTTGTTCTCAGTTTTTAACAGTCTCTAATGCTTTGGCTCTCTCCCACTCTAACCTCTTTTTTTTTTTTTTTTTTTTTTTTCCTTCCCCTCCCCCATGGGTTTCTGTTATGTTTCTCAGGATCCACATAAGAGTGAAACCATATGGTATCTGTCTTTCTCTGTATGGCTTATTTCACTTAGCATCACACTCTCCAGTTCCATCCATGTTGCTACAAAAGGCCATATTTCATTTTTTCTCATTGCCACGTAGTATTCCATTGTGTATATAAACCACAATTTCTTTATCCATTCATCAGTTGATGGACATTTAGGCTCTTTCCATAATTTGGCTATTGTTGAGAGTGCCGCTATAAACATTGGGGTACAGGTGCCCCTATGCATCAGTACTCCTGTATCCCTTGGATAAATTCCTAGCAGTGCTATTGCTGGGTCATAGGGTAGGTCTATTTTTAATTTTCTGAGGAACCTCCACACTGCTTTCCAGAGCGGCTGCACCAATTTGCATTCCCACCAACAGTGCAAGAGGGTTCCTGTTTCTCCACATCCTCTCCAGCATCTATAGTCTCCTGATTTCTTCATTTTGGCCACTCTGACTGGCGTGAGGTGGTATCTGAGTGTGGTTTTGATTTGTATTTCCCTGATAAGGAGCGACGTTGAACATCTTTTCATGTGCCTGTGATGCCAGGTCACTCCTGATGTGTTTGCATCATCAACACACCCACCACCAACAGCGTATCGTATAGAAAGTAATGCGAGGTGTAGACAGACACGTTATTGTTCTGGGCACTGGGAATGCTGGGGTTTATGATAAGCCCTCAGAGGGACTCCCCACACAGGGAAACAAAGATGAATTACTTCTGGAAGGAGGTCGGAGATTTTGACAAGCTGAAACCGTTACACATTGGCCATCGTAAGAGTTTAAATTTTGGGGTAGGGTTTTGAAACTAGGAAATAGAAACAGCATTAATTAGTCTGTGAGAAAGCTGTGAGCTCTTGAAGGCTGGGAGTTTCTTTGGCTCATCTCTGCATTCAAATTAACGAGCATTTGCACATCGTTTGTTAAGATTCTGTTCTATGTGTTATATAGAACACCTCTGCAGGACATTACTCTCAGCCTCCCAATTTCCAGCTCATGGCGGCGGAGGGGGGGGTGGGGGGGTGGGGGAGCACTCCAAGGTCTCTGAACAAGTTGCTACACAGGCACAACCGTACACCGTACAGCAGCCCAGGCAAACAGCATCCCTTTGAGCAGCTCCCGCCCCATTCCCAGGGAAGTGCCCCCTGCCAGAGACTCTGCCAAAGGGCCATGTGATCATTCCTCCCCTGTGGCTGATTGGACCCGGGGAGCCCGTCAATAGACCAGTAGCCAATCAGGTTCTCCGCGGGGCTTTGTTTCCATGGACTTCATGAAAGTACTTAAGTACTTGAAATCTGTACCAAAAGTATGGCCCACTTAGTTTGCTTCTAATCTATCAGGAAATAAGTGCAGCAGAAATTAAGAGTTCAGAAATTTTTATAGCTTGGGGGCCCGGGTGGCTCGGTGGGTTAAGTGTCCGACTTCGGCTCAGATCATGATCTCCCAGTTCGTGAGTTTGAGCCCCAAGTCGGGCTCTGTGCGGACAGCTCAGAGCCTGGAGCCTGCTTCGGATTCTGTGTCTCCCTCCCCCACTGACACTGTCTCTTTCTCCCACAAAAATAAACATTAAAAAAAGGTGGGGTTTTTTTTTCATCTTTATAGCTTATTTTGACAGTTGACTATTATTGAATCTAGTGATAATAAAATGTGGTTTGTATTTTCTATGTGTTTTTCATGCCATTTTTCTCTATTTTATAAAAATACCACTATATGATGTGTTGGAAATTTTTAAAAAATTAAAATTAAAAACCCACCTTGTCCACCAGTTTTGAGAAGCCCTGCTTTAAATAAATGCTTGCTTCCTTCAGCAGAGGGGCTCCCAGGTTTGGTGAGTCTCCTTATCAACGAGCTCTGACTGAAATGTTGCAGGAGGCTTGCTTTAATTTGGTGATAGGAGCCGTACTTTATAGTGTCATGCGAGAGCTTAAGATCATGACTTAGGCAAGGGCAGTGGACTCTGAACCAAGGAAACACGACGAATAAGAACTTGTCAACGATACTTCAAACAAACAAACAAAAAAGGGTGGTTTTGACCCGGCTTCTCGTGGAGTCCGCCAGGACAGGGCTCCAACCTTCCCGACAGCTGGCCGTGACTTCTTCATTGCTGACCTCCAGGCATCCTGTTAGAACCTAACTAACTGTAAAATTTTAAAGGCTGTAAAATCTTCAAGAAAATGAAAAAGACGACTACTGAAGAACCTATCCTTTCAAGATAGGTTAAGACATGATGTAAACCGGAACATATAAACAGAACCATATGGTTTGGAATTAAGTGGCACAATAACTTACATTTATAGAGCATTCAGTCGCTTATGAAGCAATTTCACGTATTTTATTTATTTTTCACAGAAACCCAATTGAGTAGGCAGAGCAGATATAATTTGTTTTCCAAATGAGTACACTGTGATTCAGAAAGGTTAGTGACATGCCAGGGTCTCACAGAGCTGGGACACCAGTCCAGTCTTGGGACTCCAAAATCTAATGGCGTTTGTTCTTGCTTTGTCTGTCACTAACATATACCATCTTCTGTGTAGGTCAGGGTTTCACAGCCTGTAAGCAGACCTCTGTAAGAAGCTGGTTATGGTTACGGACACACACACAGAGACGGCGTGATAGTGGTGATCTGCACGTACCGCAGAATTTTACGACCAACTTCAGGGGCCTCCTAGACTTAAGAACTTTTTTTTTTTTTTTTTGAGAGAGAGATAGGTGGACAAAGGCTCTGAAGCGGGCCCTGCGCTGACCGCAGACAGCCCGATGCGGGGCTCGAACCCACAAACTGTGAGATCATGACCTGAGCTAAAGTTGGACGCTCAACCCACTGAGCCACCCAGGCACCCCTCCACTTAAGAACCTCTGAGCCAAGAACAGCAGGCCCAGCGGGGGTGTCTCAAACATTTAGTATCCACTGTCAATAAACCTGTACTATCTGGTTATCTTCTGCCGTCTCTAGTCATTTTCTTTTCTGACTCATCCACAGACCCACTGAGTACTACAGAGAACTCAGTGGCACACGAGGTCAGGAGAGCTAGTGGTAGAGAAACGCTTCGGGAAGAAAGAAAGTGGCACTTAGCCCGAACTTCATAGGAGATGCCATCTGGCATATTCAAAGAACACTGTGTTGGCCAAGCTGGTGAGAAGAAAAAGTTAATGTGGAGGATTAAGAGAAGATTAATGTGGAGATACGGCAAAAATTGTAGAGCCTTGAACATGAAGCTAAAGCATGTCAACTTCAAGCCTGTGAACTTTGGGGTGCCATGTACAAAATGGCATTTTAACATTACTCGGGCAGTACCGTGGAAGATGACTTATAAGGGGAAGGAATGGAAACAGGAAGCCTAGCTCAAGGATCTTACTACAATCTAGGAGTGAGTGGACGAGGGCTTGAGGGAGACAACAGACATGGAAATAGAAGCAGAAATGAGAACATTTATAGACGAAGAATGGACAGATCTGGATGAAGGATACCTTGAGGAAAGGATTAAGTAGTCTCAAGATTTTGAGCCTTGGAAGAATGGATTTGCTCAATAAATATTGACCGTGAATACATAAATGATAGGAATGGAGAAGTGCAGGGTTTCAAGCTCACACGTACAAGGCCAAGGCCAAGGCCTAACTGATTCAACCAGTGAAGTTACAAGGAGCCGCTTTTCGATTTAGACAGTTTATTACTTAAAGAGGGGTGCCTGGGTGGCTCAATCGGTTAAGCATCCAACTTTGGTTCAGGTCATGATCCCACAGTTCATGAGTTCAAGCCTTGCGTCAGGCTCTCTGCTGTCAGTGCAGAGCCTGCTTCGGATCCTCGGTCTCCCTCTCTCGGCCCCTCCCCCACTCGTGTGCCCTCTCTCAAAAATAAACATTTTTTTAAACGTGTATTTATTTTTAAGAGTGAGAGAGTGTGTGCAGGGAAGGGGCAGAGAGACAGAGGGAGACACAGAATCGGAAGCAGGCTCCAGGCTCTGAGCTGTCAGCACAGAGCCCGACGCGGGGCTCGAACTCACGAACCGCGAGGTCATGACGTGAGCCGAAGTCGGACACTCAACCGACTGAGCCACCCAGCCGCCCCAGTAAACATTTCTTAAAAATAAGTAAATAAAGGCAGCAAAAAGAATTAGCCAACGGTGCGAGCTCCCTGGGATTTTCGGCTCACCGAAAACCACCACAGCAGAGCAAGAGGGGCCAGGTGACTGCAGGGTGAGTCGTGGAGCACACCGTGCTGAAGAGCTGGCTCGAGACCGCGGGGAGGCGGTGTGAAAGTCTGAAACCCATGCCTCACCGGAACCCCGGAGAAATGCGAAACTTTCTCCTGACAGCTTCCCAGGAGAGACAGGAGGCAAACAGAAGATGGCCTTGCACCAGCTCCTTCCAGACCTCGCATCCACTCACGTCTGCGAGGATCGCGAGGCGCTCTGCCAAGATTCAGTGAAGGGGTGGTTCGAGCCTTGGCCTAAGTGGATGACATGTGCAAGGACACCGTGATACCGTGGCTGAGCTGTTCCTCCACACAAGGGACAGCTGGTTCTGAGCAACAGAAGATGAGCTTGGTTCTAAATAGCTGCACAGACCGTGAAGTTACACTGGGACCTTCGTGTAGACCTGATCGGGGCTGGCCGCAACTACAGGTGCAGATCTGTGGGTCATTTGCGGAGAAGCAGGGGTGTGACCGAGTGCATTTCAGCTCCAGGGTTCAGGTTCCGACTGTCACTCACTACGTGTGTGTTCCAGTCACCATGGCCGTGTGACCAATTACCTGAAAACTTAGTGGCTTCGAGTAAGAATATTTATTTTGCTCCTGACTCTGCAACTTGGGCGGGACTCTGCATTTCTCACATGAGTCTATGTCTCCGCCCGGTGTCTGCTGGGGGCTGAGCTGGCAGAAAGCTCACTCATTCGCACACCCTGTGGGTCGGGACTCCAGCTGGGGCTGGGGCTCCCTCACATGCAATGTCTGAGTTCCCAGAAAAGCATTCCAGAAAGGAGAGCCAGGCAGAAGCCCCATCTCTTTAAAAAAAAATTTATTTTTTAGTTTATTTTTTTTGAGAGAGAAACAGAGCATGAGTAAGGGAGGGGCAGAGAGAGAGAGGGAGAGGGAGACACAGAGTCCGAAGCAAGCTCCAGGCTCTGAGCTGTCAGCACAGAACCTGATGCAGGGCTTGAACTCAAGAAGCCTGAGATCATGACCTGAGCTGAAGTCAGCCACTTAACTGACTGAGCCACCCAGGCGCCCTGATGTTTGTTTATCTTTGAGAGAGAAAGAGAGAAACAGAGCATGAGTAGGGGAGGGGCAGAGAGAGAGGGAGACCCAGACACCGAAGCAGGCTCCAGGCTCTGAGCTGTCAGCACAGAGCCCGAGGCGGGGCTCAAAACCACAAACTGCGAGACAATGACCTGAGCTGAAGCCAGATGCTTAACCAACCAAGCCACCCAGGCGCCCCAGGAGCCCTATCTCCTCTTGTGACCTAGCCTCAGAAGTCACACAGTGTCGCTTCCATCACCAAGGTGGTGACAAAACTGCTGAGTTTCAACAAAATGAGAAATAGGCTTGGACTCTTAGCGAGGGTGTGGGAAGGTTCTGGAAGAGCATGAGGAAATGAAAAGAGGGCTGTGGCCATTTTGGGACTCTCTCTCTCACGCTGATGGTAAAATATACGTAACATAAAATTGACCATTTTAACCATTTTTAAGTGCACAATCCGGTGGCATTAAGTACATTCACAATGTTGTGCAACCATCACCCCTATCTCCAGAGCTTTTTCATCTTCCCCAACTGAGCCTGGGAACTGGAACACTGACTCCCTATTCCCTGCCCCCTCCAGCCCCTGGGAACCGCGGTTCTGCTTTCTATCTTCATGAATGTGTCTAGTCTACGTACCTCGGATAAGTAGCATGGTACATGATCTGTCCTTTTGCGTGTGGCTTATTTTACATAGCATAATGCTTTCAGACTCTAACATCATCTCTTGAGCCTGTTTTCCTCATCTACAAAAAAAAAAAAAAAAAAAAAATGGAGAATAGAACCTGCTTCCCAGGGTTGCTTAGAAGATCTAATAACACATTATGGTCTACAATGTCATGACCATGTGGAATGCCTACAACCACTGTAGCCATTTTCTGACCATGAGGTAAGCAAGCCTGAAGACAAGGCCAACTGGCCAAGAATGGTAGTGTG
The DNA here is from genome assembly GCF_046562875.1 of Panthera onca. Classification (NCBI taxonomy): domain Eukaryota; kingdom Metazoa; phylum Chordata; class Mammalia; order Carnivora; family Felidae; genus Panthera; species Panthera onca. Next base: position 46,694,415 of record NC_138352.1, on the reverse strand, counting down.
GAAAGAAGGAAAGACCCATTGAGGGCAATGTTGAGGCACTGAGTCAGTCGACCCTGGAACGGCCCTGCCTCAGGCCTACTTGGTATATGAGATGAAAATCTTCCCAATCTGTTTAAGTTGGGTTTTCTGTTCATTGCCATCAAAAGCAGCATCCTAACCAATATGTTCGTGTAAAGTCTGATATGTTACCGGGAACCCAGTAAGTGGAAATGAATGTCAGCGATGATGGTGGTGATGATGGTGATGGTAGGTGGGTTCTTGGAGGGCAGAATGTTGAGGTAAGGATAGCAGGGACTCTGGACAATCAGTCACCTTTAGGGGAGGGAGTGGACAAGCAGAATCAACAGAGGATGAAATGACAAATAACCAGGAAAGGAAAGGGGAAGGGAAGTGTGATGCAAGCCAGGGAGGTGAGCGTATCAGTACGCGAGGGATGGCCCCACCACGTAGAATGCCACAGAGTTCTCTTCCACTCACAGTGGTGGACCTCAACGGGGCCTGAACTTGACACACAAAAGCCCAGATGGATGTATTTGCTGATGCCCCCTGAGGTGTTCTTCTAGACCAGTAAGTGATTCCCAAAGTGAGTCCCCAGCTCAGCAGCACTGGCAACACCTGAGAACCTGCTAGAAATGTAAAGTCTCTAGCCCCACCCTAGACCTTCTGAATACAAAACTCTGGGGATAGAGCCCCGGAATTTGTTGTAATTAGTCTTCCAGGTGACTCAAATGCCTCAGAAGTCTGAGAATCATTCAGACTAAATACCTACGCGGTAGGGAATTTGCTCCTATAAATTGCCTTGTAGGGAGACATGGAGAGAAGTAAAACCCAGGGCAAAATCAATCCCTGTGAAGGGTTGATGAGTTTCCCACTGGGGTAGGGAGGCTTTCTCCGTTCCAGGTTGAGGAAAGGACTCTCTCTCTGCCCACTAAAATCAGATGGACCCAGCAGAGAAAAGATAGGCTAAGCTCCAGAGAGCCTTAAGGGAACGCCTGCAAAGGATTTAACTTTGGCTTTTTCTTTTTTCTCAGGACTCTGGAAATAGTCATGTCTAGCGTCAGATGTTCAATATTCCTTTTTTCCTCTGTGATAAACTCCTCTGGCTGATCCCAAACATAACAGCAGAGTCTTTTAGGCACACTGGAGCTTGTATTTGTGATGCTCATTCACATATTTGACAAACATTTCTTGTGTGTCTACTAAGTCCCGGGCATTTTTCTGCGTGTTTATGAAATAGCAGTGAACAAAAAAGACAGAACTCCTGCCCTCATGGAGCTTACTTTCTGGAGGGAAACGAGAGAGAATTAAAGGGAAGTGTGGCCTTCCTCTCATTACATCACACTTGGAATAAAATCCAAAACTATGCCACAGTGTTCTCCAGAGACCAGACACATGCCTGCCACAGGGCCTTTGCTCTTCTCCCCGAGCTTCATGTGGTCTGACCCTCTACTTCACTTCATTCTGGATGCTGATCATGTCACCCCATCAGTGGGATCTTCCCTGAACCCCTTATCTAGACCAGCACATCCACACATAAATCTATCATACTATGTCCTTACCTTACTTTCTTTATAGCACTTTTTCCCTAACATTTATCGGTGTTGTCTGTTCCCTCCATTAGAATGTAGACTCCAGAAGGCAGGGATTTGGATTTGCTTTTTTTCACTGCTGTATCCCCAGCATGAAAACAATACCTGATTATAATAAGAACTCCAAAAGTATTCACTGAATGACTAAGTCAGCCCTCTAGGAGAGCAACAGTAGCATTGTATGGAGGGGCGTGTAGTCAGAGTTCCACTCAAGGAACCACTAATGACCCCAGAGGCATATCTGGGAACATGTAGGTCAGGTGTCCTAAACAGAGCAACAGAAGATGACCTATGACCTGGGGAGGCACGCCCTTGGGCTACACCTGATTTGACACATCGGTGGGGTTTTCACCAACTACTGTAGCTTTGTTAAGGAACACAGGACGGGGCAGCACCGGGGAAAGGACCTGCCCAGTGGAAAGAGAACGATCAAAAGTACCAAAGAGAAGGGAAGCCCGGGGGGCTCAGTCAAGCAAGCGTCTGACTTCGGCTCAGGTCATGATCTCCGCTTCATGGGTTCGAGCCCCGCATCGGGCTCTGTGCTGACAGCTCAAAGCCTAGAGCCTGCTTCAGATTCTGCGTCTCTGTCTCTCTCTGCCCCTTCCCTGCTCGCACTCTGTCTCAAAAGTAAATAAACATTAAAAATTTTTTTAAAAAATACAAAAGAGAAGGGGCGCCTGGGTGGTTCAGTCGGTTGAGCATCTGACTCTTGATTCCAGCTCAGGTCATGATCTTGCTGTTCGTGGGTTCGAGCCCCGCGTCAGGCTCTGTGCTAACAGCTCAGAGCCTGGAGCCTGCTTCTATGCTGTGTCTCCCTCTCTCTCTGCCCCTCCCTCACCCCTGTTTGCACTCTCTCTCTCCCAAAAAATAAACATTAAAAAAATTAAAAATAAAAAAACAGAATCAGGGCAGTTTTTTCAATGATGACCACAGCATTATTTCCCATTCTGAAAACAGTCTAAATGTATCAATTAAAAACAGAAATTGTCAAATTTCTGCAAGATTGCAAAAAGAAGCAAGAATCAAACACATGCTGCCTATAAGAAAGACAGGTTATATAAGGTTGTATAACATCCTTCTCCCAAGAATTGATATAAGAAGACATAAATCATCAGTAAGGTTATAAATAAAAGACTCAAACAATACTGTCAACCAGCTTGACCAACTGGTCAGTTTATAACTCCACTCAACAACAGCAACATACACAATCTTTTCAAGTGCACATGAACATTTTCCAAGCTAGATCATGTTCTGAATCATAAATCAAAACTTGATACATTTCAAACAATTCAAACAATGCAAAGTACATTCTCAGACCACAATGGAATGAAGTTAAAAACCAGTAACAGAGGGGCGCCTGGGTGGCTCAGTCGGTTGGGTGTCCGACTTCGGCTCAGGTCATGATCTCGTGATTCATGGGTTTGAGCCCTGCATTGGGCTCTGTGCTGACAGCTTGGAGCTTGGAGCCTGCTTCAAATTCTGTGTCTCCCTCTCTCTCTGCCCCTCCCCCACTCACACTCTGTTTCTCTCTCCTTCAAAGATAAACATTAAAAACAATTTAAATTAAAAAAATTTTAAGAAACTGAAAAGCAGAGAACAGACTGAAAAGAAAACAAAAACAAAAAAACCCTAGAACAGAGCATCCAAGGGTATACACACAATAGGAATACCAGAAGAAAGAGAAAAAGGAACAAAACTATTTGAGAGAATAATGACCGAGGATTAACGCCAGATGCTAAACCACAGACCCAGGAGGCTCACAGAACACCAAGCACAATAAATGCCCCCAAAACTACAAACGTGGGAGCTGAACCTCCTAGAAGCACCATGGCATGCCGCCTCACCCTAGCCCCCATGCATCAGTGTTTCCTCAGCAAACTCCCGAGGGAAGCCGCCCAGCAGGACCCCCTGTGGACATTCAACCAGGAACTTTTCAAAATCCAGCTGGGAGGGGATGTGCCCCCACCTACACGTTTTCAATCGAGAAAATCCAGGAGCACATGGGGAAACATGAAAAACCTCAAGTGTCTGAACTTCTGAGAGGAAACACCCGGTCAGCACAGAAAATCTTGTCACAAAAGATAGGCTAGGGAAATCATCAGTCATGAGACGTTTTCACTCAAATTACCCCTTTCAACTTGCTTTCCTTATTATATCAGTGTCTCTTCTCATCCCCTCACTCAGACCTGTTTTTCTAGAGCCTTCCTACAGTTTATGTATTGAGACTCTTGAAAAGCGCAGGGAGACCACCCCTACAGGGTCAGCAAAGGCTGGGGTCTGTCCATCATTCGAGATGCAGGGGTGTTTCGAGACCACCTGGAATGAGGTGAGAACACAGAGGGAAGACCCAGGACAGAGCCCACAATCGGTGAATGCGGCACTCCCGCAACCACAGAGAGCTCAGAACCAGCCCTCAAACACACACGCGTGCTCACGGCTTTGCTCTACTACTAAGGAGTCAGGAGGTCCTGTCCTGGAACAGAAGCGTGTCCCGCGGAAGCCGAAGTGGCATCTCTAAAGGGACAGGCAAGTCTGTAACGGACATATTGAGTATATTGTGGGTACAGGGACAGGAAGAAAAACACTGCAAGAGGGGTGGGGTGTGAGAGAACAAAACCAGACTTTAAACCCTGGAGGCTGGACACCGGAGAGAAGACACATGGGAAGCTCCTTTCAAGGACAGGGTGTTTCATTCAGAGAGACTGGTCGGGAAGGGCTTATTCCAAGCTTGCAAGTCCCACCACCTCTATGCTGACAGCACCTGGTGCACTGAGGCAATTCTGCCACTGACAGGCTGGCATCTGGGCTCTACAGGCTGAAGGACACGGCCTGGACAGGACTGTCTTTGCTTCAGACAGCAACCACAATTCAGGGTCCCCAGGCCACCGACACCTCTGGCTGGCTGGCAAATCCAGAAGGTAATGCTAACCTTGAAAATTAAAAGTCATTTACCAGCAAAAAATAGATTTACTCAGGAATAACAGAGAATTGCAATTCGGGACATGCAAGTCACAAAACGAACTACAGGCATGGCCTGAGAACAAAAGAGAATATTCTTTTAGAGAGGAAAGTGGGGGAGTTGGAAGGAGCTGTTACAAGCAAAAGGTCCATTGGTGTGAACTGGGAGTTCCAAGTGTAGGGCCCTTTCATTGGCTGACTCGGGACGGTCTCATTGGCTGGGCTGTTGCCAGGGTTGGAGAAAAATCTCCCTTCCTCCTGCTGGGTAGCATAGGCTTCTTCCTGTGGGCAACGCAGGGTCCGCTCTTCCCATCGGGTCTGCAAAAGGCTGCAAGGAGTTGTACAGCCCGAGGGCTCCCTGTTCGGGCCTCCTAACTCCATTTTAAACACAGTTTCCTTTATTCTGTTTTGCACTCCCGGGGCATCTTAGTCTGGGCTGCTATAACAAAAACACCAGAAACCGGGTGGCTTAAATCAACACATATTTATGTCTCAACAGTTCTGAAGGCTGGAAGATCCAGCCAAGAGCCAGTGCTGATAGGTTCAATTTCTGGGGAGGAACCACTTCCTGGTTCACAGACAGCCGTCTTCTTGCTGTGTGCCCACATGGCAGAAGGGGCAAGGGTGCAATATGGGGTGGTCTCTTTTATACAGGTACTGATCCCATTCATGGGAGGTCCGCTTTCATGACCTAACCTCTCCACCCCATACCATCACACTGGAGGTTACGGCTCAACATGTGAGTTTTGAGGCAACATGAACATCTAGTCCATAGCACATGACCTCCCTCGGGTTCAATAATTCACAAGAACTCACAGAGCTCAGAAAAGTGCTTTACTTTTCAGTGTGGATAGACACCGTATGCACGGTCTACACAGACTTGCAAGCAAGAAAGACTAGCAGACACCGCTTTTTACATTCACAGCTTCTAAGGCATGTCGACCAGCCTTGGCCCTAGTATTTCTCATGGGTTTCAAAAGATCTGTGTCTACAGCCCCAATGATGTCCTGAAGAATCAACTCTTTAAAAAAATTAGCTCGTGAAATAATAGCACAAATACTCCTACTAATTAACTAAAATCAATAGTGGGGAGAGGCGGAATAAAGGAGATAACATACCAGTATTAGTTATAGATCGCAGATCCATTTCTGAGTAATTAAAACAGGGGAACCGGCCAGTCTTGAATAATACAAAAACTTGGCCCTGCTCTGATCATGCCAGAGTGACTGAGTCAGTCCCTGATACCAGGAGTCCGGGATAGTATTTTTATGTCTGTTTCTGGGTTTTCTGACTCTTCCCCAGGGTACCAGGGGGCCATCTAGGAGGAATCTCCTCCATGATGGGATGGCCAGAGTCGTGAGTGGAGTCATCCGGTACCTCATCTGACTTATTTTGCAAACGAGAAGTCAGATGAATACAATGTTGCCCCAAATCTGAGGACTCTAGGCTGGGCAGCAGCCCTGCAAGGCAAGAGGAGTGTGAGGTCTCCCCACTGCAAACAGAATGGCTCCAGACAGCGAGGATGCACACACCTCGATCCACATCTCCAGAGCACCTGGCAGAGTCCACCTTGGGCTACCTCCTCGCCTCTTAGAAACAGAGAGAACAGCGCTTCCCCATCGTGACCTGTACGGTCGCCAGGGAAGAGCTCCCTCCGTTGCCCCTCGGGTCTGCAGGGAGAGCCACAGCAGGACCCCGAGGATTAACCCTCAGCATTCTCCTCTTCTAAGCCTAGCTGTTTCCCAAGTAGGAACTGGCTTCAGACAAGGCTTTTGTTTCAGAAGATCGACGAAGATCTTTTTGACCTCTGCCAAAAGCAGAGAAGAATCACCGAAGAACTCTCCTTCCCAAAATCAAAGGAAGGAAACTTAAAAACTGCATCTCAGCCATTGCAGGGATGTCTCCCCAAAAAAGATGATCTCTCTCCCAAGGAAGTGAAGGTCCTTACCAGGAAGGGACGCAGATCAACACACCTGTCAAGGGTTCGCAGAGCTCTGGGCCTGGTTCGAGAGCCCCGGGACTCCAGCACAAGGCCAGAGACACGTTAAACTCTCAAACATTCACAGAAAAGGTCCGGGGTCCCCACGTCCCCAGTGCTTGACCTCTTTTTTATACTACAAAGAGCCTGACCTGAGCTCCCCTCTTAGGAAATCCCAGGATTCGTTTCACCAAAATGAGGTTAAATTTCTCCCACTTTTGGACTGGGACTTTACATCCTGACAACATCAGGATAGAAGGAGCTTGGGAAATTCTGGCAATCCATTCCCTCCTGCCCCTTAGCAGACTGGGGTTATTTTCACTGCACAGAAAACACTGCAGGAAAAGATACCCCTTGTGCTTCAGTCCCGTAGCTTGTTCTCTCACTGGCCCTGAAAGTCTCTGGGCCCCCTAGCCTGGTCAGTCCCCACATCTGGAATTAGCTCAAATGAGGACAAGAGAAAGGGTTAATGCAGTGCCAGTGACAGGCGTGCGACTCGCAAGAGGGTCACACTGGGCCTGCATCCTGTGGCCAGGGATGAATAGGAATGTTGCCGTTTCCCACGGGACCTGCTAGAAGACTCCCTTGGCCACAGGTGGTCACCCCAGCAAGAGAACTGGCATGGTCCCAGAGGTAGCCCCACATGGCTCGTCTGTATGATCGTGGACCAGGGATATCAAGCTCAGCAGTCCAGTCGACTGTACTGGCCACAGTGGTATCTACACCAGCCAGTCAAGTACCTCACAGCCCTTCGGATGAGAGGCTCTCACTGAGCACAGTTGTAAGAAGCCACGACGCTAGTAAGAGCAAAACCACCACAATGTCAACCCAGGTCAGGGTCACCCTTGCCCAGTGGTGTTCCTGGCTCCAAAGCCTAAGCTATGGGAAGAAGGCCTCCCGCAAGGCTCTCGTGGGTGCAGCCAAAGAGTGTCCACCAAGAGTGGGAGTGGGAAGGGTTCCCAACATGGGATCTGGGTCACCTTGACCTTGAATCACAAATTCAATACATTCAGATCATGGTTTGAAACCTTAGTCTGAAAAGTTTCCTGCTGGATTAAATATTTTAAAACCGTTGACGGGGTATGAGGTACGAGGAAAGGAAGGGAAGCAGGGCCATTCTCCAGTGGAGGGAGAGAACCCATTTCTTTTAGAAACTCTGATCTGGGTAGAGACCTGCGATGGGCAGTTTCCCTTAAGGACAGAAAATAACCAGGAGTCTGAGCATACACCCGAATCCCACATACAGGGGGTGAATAATACTGAAATTCAATGACATGGGATTTTTTTTTTTTAAATCAATATATTAAGCTGAATAGCCCTATCGAGAGCAATCAAAACATTAAGATCCGAAGGCTGCCCCAGATGGCCAGGACCTTACACCAACCCCCCCGAGAAAGGGCCCACGGTGGCTACAGATTCCCTCCAAGAGGAAAGGGCGCTAATGACTTTACCTCCCAAAACCCCATCCAGCTGCCAGCAGCTGGGGACCTACGGGAACAAGAGGGAGGAGGTCACCCTGCCCTGATGGGCACCAGGAGGCAGAAGTGCTTCCTGGTCCACAGCGCGATCACCTCCCCCTCCCCCCACCTCCCCCTCCCCCCTCCCATACTCTCAACCCTGAAGAGTCACAGGAAGCTCTGGGACAGTTCCACCTGCAGGCCTTCCACCACTGTCTTGGGCACCCAGAGGTCAGTGTCCGTGGCCGGCCTACTTGCAGGAGCAGATGGAGAGCGTGGCACCCGCAGAGAACACCCAGAAGGCCGGGTACACAGCTTCGGTGAAGTCCACCTTGAACTTATACATCAGGTGGACGTTGTCGGTGACGGCAAAGAAGATGACGAAGCCATGGTCACAGTTGAGAAGCACGCCGACCCGCGTGGCCTTGGTGGAGGGCAGCGTCTTCTCCACATTGTTGTGCCAGGCAGAGACCTTGGTATTGAACCACTCCACGCACCAGGAGGCGCTGTTGCGGCCCAGCCGGCTGTCGGGGCCCTGCCGCGGCATGCTGCCGTAGCAGATGCCCACCCCGCAGAAGTTGTTCTTCTGCAGCTCCACCTCCCAGTAGTGGATCCCCTTCCTGTAGTAGTGCAGGCCCAGCACCTGAGAGCAGTATGTGAACCTCTTGGGGTGTGGCTGGTAGCTCAGGGGCAAGTCGGCCACGGAAGCTACAGTGTAGTTCTCCAACAGAGCCACCTTGTTGTGGGCGGTGTTGTAGTCCAGGCTGAACTTAGTGGCATCTAAGAAAGCATGACCCAAGGAACCGATTACAAGGAGCCCAAAGCGTTCTCATTTTTAAACCTTGCCCCAACTGGTCGTATTTGCTCATTTCTGTTATCCACCTGTCCATCTATCCTTCCGTCTACCCATCCACACATCCATCTACCCACATAGCCGAATATCCATCCACTCATCATCCGTACACATATCCATCTATCCACCCATTTTGTCCAGCCAGCCAGCCATTTGTCCATCTGGCTAGCCATCAATCCAGCCATCCGTCCATCTATCAGCCACCCATCTATCTACTCATCCACCCAAAGCCATTTACTGAGCACCCGATTCTGCGCAAGACGCACGATTCTGAGCAGACTTGGCACCTGACTTCATGGAGTTCACGCCACAGCAAGCGAGGCGAGCCCCTCCGCACAACACTGTGAGAACACGCGCCGCTAAGTGGTGGGCACGCCGCTACAGGGGCAAACAGCTTACGTGAAGGGTGGGGAGAGCACGAGGGAACATTGCCCACGTAGGCTGGAATCTGAGCCGAGCAACAGGAAGATGAGAATTAAACAGAAGCAAGCGGAGCGGGGCAGAGGGCACAGCGAGAGCAGAGCTTGGGGTCACAAGGATAGTGGGCACGGGCTGGGACCAACAAAGGCTGGGCAACTGGGAGAGAGAGGCCCTGGCAGGAGAAGGGGGACATATTGGGGCCACATAGCGGAGAGTTAAGGGGTCTAGATTTTATTTGGTGGGCAGCAGGGAGCTGAACAATGTTTGTGAGCACGGAAATTACCGGACTATATTCCCCTGACACTTCCAACCAGTTCCAGGGGAGCTGAAGACTGAGCTCAGCCCTGTGTGGTCCCCACCCTCCACCTCCTTCCTAGGACACACCCATCTCTACCCCTTCCCTCCCAGGAGACCCTGGACCCTGGGAGAAAGGTTCCAGGCAGCACTGCACAGGGACAATCCCTAGCCTGGGAACCTGGAAACCGGGAAACCAAGAGCCCTGGGGTTTCACCACCTCCTGCCACTCCCTTGCTAGGTGGCTTAGGGCAGGATGCTTTTCAGAGCCCTGAGTCTCCCCGTGGGCAAAATGAATGGGCTGGGGAACATGTTCTCTAAGGTCCTGAGCTGCTAGAACTCACTTTCCCTGCCCCCGGAGCACGGGGATCCAGAAACACTTGGCTCAGCACACCACCAGCAGCTCAGCAGCAGTTAGCTCTGGCCCAGAGCCAGGCCTGGGTCTAGCATGGAGGAGGGGAAGGCAGGAAGCTCCAGGGAGGCCGGTCCTGAGAAACCCAGGTACCCACCCATCCCCCCAGGCCTGCTACAGCTCTGGAGAAAGGGGGGCCAGGGCCGCAATTTGCAAGACAGATCATGGCCGCTGCAGGGAAGTGAGTACACATGGAAGGTGCTGCTGTGTGAGGCTACGGGTACAAAAGGGAAACCGAGGGAGCGATGGTGGGAGGAGCCTAGACCTGGCCGTGAGGCAGAAACTCCAATCACTTCCACTTGGACAAGGGAGGGCAAGCTTGCAAAGGAGTTTAAGGAGTGACCAGTGACCAGAGGGGCAGGTGGAGCCCAGGGGAGCCCAGGGACTCAGCAGCCTTAGGGAGAGAGTGTTCCTGGAAGGAGGGATACAGCTGAGAGGTCCAGCCAACTGAAGGCTGAAAGGTGTCCTTGACATTTAGCTGCACGGGGGCTGCCACTACCCTCAGCCAGAGCTGAGCGTGGGGACAGAGGCCAGACTGCCCTGAGAGAATGAGACTCTTGGTTCTGGCCCCCCACAACCCTCCCCCCCGGCCCGGAAACTTTCAGAAACACAGAGACATGCAGGGAGATTGTGTCAAGCTCCCCGGGGCATCTGACACGCAGCCACAGCTGAGGACCAGCACCGGGGGACGACATTGCAGCTTCATTTTTCCATCTTCCCTCAAAAAGATCACCAAGGAAATGAGTTTCACAACAGCTTTCCAGGCTGGTCCCCTGCCGTCTGATCTTGCAGCACTGGCCTGGGGCCCAGGAATTTGTATTTTTAACCAGTATTCAGGTGAAAGGGAGGTGGACACAGCGCAGGAGCCAAGAAAAGCTGGCTGCACTGGCCACTGTTTTTGTTTTCATTTGTTTGTTTTGCTTTGCTTTTGTGATGAGGGAGATTTAAACACGCTGCGGAGGGGCAGGCCCCAGGAGAGGAGGTGAGGACGAAGAGGTGAGTGCCAGAGCAAGAGCATGAGTCCAGACAGCAGGAGCCTGGCTGGCCTTGGGGAGGGGCCAGGGAGGGCAGGAGGGAGCAGGTGTAGATGCAAGAGAAATGGCAATAACAAGAGCATGAGGGGCCCCTCTTCTCTGTGAAGCGGGGTGGGAAGGGCATGCAGAAGACTGAGGCTGTGACAAGTGGGAAGGCTCTAGAATGGCAGAGGAGCCGGCGGGAAACCTAGAGCGGGACTGAGGCACAGCCGTGGGCAGCAGGTGCCAGCCCAGAGAAAGGGACGAGCCGGGCTCACGAGGGCTGGGGGTTCAAGGCACCTCTGCAAGGTCTGTGCTGGCTAGGAAGGGAGGTGAAGAAGGGCAGGTGCTGACGGAGGACGGGTGAGTTGCTAACCGGGGTAGGGGGAGCCAAGCGGGACCTCCCAACAGTGGCGAGGGCAAAGGTCTGTGCAGAGAGCTAAACAGGAGAGCCCGAGGGCCAGCGGGACCGCTCGTCAGGGCCAATGCTACTCACACTCTAGGAGCTCGGGCCTGGACTTGGCTAAGAAGGTGTCCAGCACCTTGGTCGTGAGGGACACCGGGTTCGGCTGCACAGCGGAGGCTTTGGCTACAGCTGGATGAGGACACAGAGAGCCGTTTTCAGAACCAACTCAGGGTGGACACCCCACTGCCCCCTGCCCGCAATAGTTCAGTCTCCAGGCCTGCTTGCTTTAAACCCAGTAACTGTTCTGGGGCTCCAAAGGTGGGCATATGGACGGGTGAGGCAGAGGCAGAGGAGGGGAAACATGAATTGAACACCTGACACAGAGTGACCAGATGGCCAGTCCTCCCTGAGGAAACTGATTTTCAAGAGCTACTTCCACAAACACACACCTGGACAGCCGGGAGGATACAGGTACGTCCAGACAGGGCTACACTCATTATTTGTCTCACTCACGTACACTTGCCCTCACCTCCAACCTCAGGCCCGCCTGCCACTAGAGGACAGAATCCCAGAACTCGGGCCCCATCGCAGAACCTAATGAGAGAGGCGGCAGCCTTCCCTGCATTTAATTCCACACCTGGGCAACCTCAAGAAACAGAAAGATGTACAAATGCATAACTTACGAGGTTTCTTGTGTTTCTTTTCTTCTTCTGAAAAAGAAAATTTTTTAGAATTAAGCTACGTTCAAGCACTGCACAGTGACACTTTCAAAATACCGTAATAACAATCATTTGCTTGAATGTGACCCATGCAGATAAAGCTAGGATGTTTTAGCTGGAAACAAGCAAATGAATCTATGGGGACAGAAACCTGCCACAGTGGTTTGGGGGATTGACACTGATCATAAGGAGCATGAAGGAATTTTCTGGGGTAATGGAAGTTTTTTAACTTGATTTGAGTAATGGTAACACACATATGCATTTGTCAAAATTAATCTAACTGCACATGTAAGATCTGTACATTTTACTGTAGGTAAATTACATCTCTATAACAGGGAAAATGCAAGAGAAAACATACCAAAAAATAAAGGGAACCAGCAAAGAAATGGCTTGCCGAGTATCACAATAGTCTTTATTTTTTTTAATGTTTATTTATTTTTGAGAGAGAGACAGACAGAGACAGAGAGAATGCATGTGCATGAGTAGGGGAGGAGCAGAGAGAGGAGACAGAGAATCCAAAGCAGGTTCCACGGTATCAGCATAGAGTCTGATGCGGGGCTCAAACCCACGAATTGTGAGATCATAACCTGAGCTGAAATCAAGAGTCACACTGAGCCACCCGGGCTCCCCTATCACAACAGTCGTTAAAAACTATCTTGGAGTGTGCACCTGTGAAGACTAAGTTTAGCTAAAGCAATGACTCTCAGAGTGTGGTCCCCAGAAGCAGCAGCATCACCGGAGAATCTGTAGGAAATGCAAACTCTTAGATCTCATCCAAACACCCGCTGAATCTGAAAGCCTGGGGGTGGGGCCCAGCAATCTGTGTTTTACAAGCCCCTTGGTGACTGCGATGCATACTCAAGTCTACTTGAGCTAGAAGATTTCAGGTTCCCTCCACCACTTTCCTCGCCACTGGAATGACAAGGGGTGTTTTGGATCTTATCCCTGCCCTCCCGCAGGGTGCTTTACGCTCCAGATAAGCCCCCCTCTCTCCTATTATCCTCTCCCTCCCCCCACACCAGCCCCCACTCAGCCCCACATGACCCCATAGCTCTCCTTCCTCCCACTTCTGAGTCCTTTTTCCAGGTGTTGTCTTCACTCTGCCCCCATCTCCTCCTCACCTGCCCACTCCCACTGGACCAGCATCTTGGGAGGACCCCATGCTGTGCCACGGACCTAGGGCACGGCACAGGCCCCCTCCCCAGTCATCACAGCGGTTCAGAGTGTCATCTACACTGTGACCGATCCACTCCTTCCCTGCCAACTTCCCCATCTCAGCCCCCAGCCGGCACCACAGCTCACTCCTGCTAAGAGCGATGCTTGTGATCTGGGGCAGGGGCGAGGAAGCTTCTGGGGGAGCGTGACCTGAGAAGGACATAGGTGCACAGCATTTGTCCCCCTATCTTTCCCTTCCCCAGTCACACCAGGTGCCCTTCTACATTTTCTTGGTGAGCTGAGGGCTCCCTGCTCCCTCCACACCAGGCACCCTGGCCCCTGGCTCCACTCCATTTGGAAATGCCAAAGACAAACTAAACTCTAAAAGCAAACAACACAGACCAAGAGCTCCCTCATCCCCCAGGGGCAGCACTCCTCCGTTCACGCTCACTTTTCAGGGAAGCAGTAACAGCCACAGTTCAGTAGCATATTTATGGCCTTTAAAAGAGCTTCACAGGGCGCCTGGGCGGTTCAGTCCGTTGAGTGACCAACTCTTTATTTCAGCTCAGGTCATGATCCCAGGGTCAAGGGATGGTGCCCCGCATCAGGCTCTGGGCTGTGCATAGAGCCTGCTTGAGATTCTCATTCTCTCTCTCTCTCTCTCTCCCCCTCTGTCCCTCTCCCTGACTCACTCACTCTCTCTAAAATAAAAATAAAATAAGAGCTTCACAACCAATGTCTCAAGTGACCCTGAGGTTCACTAATAAGAATCCCGTGAGGTCAGTATCATTATGGTCCAAGTTGGACAGATGAGGAAACTGAGGACCTTTCTTCTCCCCAGCCCCCACCTCAACAGCATGTGCCTTCTCAATGTGTGGCTGATATGGCCCCAAAGGGGGCAAAAATTCATTCTTGGTGGAAGAGGGTGAAAGAAGTCTTACTCTTTATACGTATAAAAGCATAATATATAGGGGCACCTGGGTGGCTCAGTCAGTTAAATGACTCTTGATTTTGGCTCAGGTCATGATCTTGTGGTTTGTGAGATTGAGCCCCTCATCAGGCTCTGTGTGGACAGCAAAGAGCTTGCTTGGGATTCTTTCTCTTCCCCTCTGCCTGTTTCTCCACTCACTCCCTTTCAAAATAAATACACATATTTTTTTTAAAAAGCATAATATATAGGGGCACCTGGATGGCTCAGTCGGTTAAGCATCTGACTTCAGCTCAGGTCATAATCACATGGTTGGTGGGTTCGAGCCCCGTGTCAGGCTCTGTGCTGACAGCTTGGAGCTTGGAGCCTGCTTCACATTCTGTGTCTCCCTCTCTCTCTCTCTCTGCCCCTCTCCCTCTCACGCTCTCTCTCTCAAAAATAAATAAAACATTAAAAAAACTTTTTTAAAGCATAACATATAAACAGGCATACTGCGGGGCACCTGGGTGGCCCAGTCGGTTAAGCATCCAACTTCAGCTCAGGTCATGATCTCATGGTTGGTGGGTTCGAGCCCCGTGTCTGGCTCTGTGCTAACAGCTTGGAGCCTGGAGCCTGCTTTGGATTCTGTGTCTCCCTCTCTCTCTCTGCCCTCCCTAGCTCATGCTCTGTCTCTGTTTCTCAAAAATGAATAAATATTAAAAACAAAAAAAAGTTAAACAGGCATACCACATATGTGTGGTATTAAAATTTCACCAATGTGGGCCATTAGGAAAAAAATGTCTTCAATGGCTGGGAGCAGGGCGGGTAAGAGAAGGGCAATAATGACAAAAGGTTAGGAAGTGCTATGATGGTACAAGCACATGACAATTCAAGACAGAACAGCGCTGAACTACCGGCGAGGGTTGGCCTCTGCTCCTCCAGGACCATGGCCAGGCCCCTCCAGGGGGCTCTGCCCGAGAGCCAAAACTTGGGTATCGCTAAGTATTTCTCAAGACAAGCCACCATTGGTAACCTTGCAGGCCCAGGCAGCCCACACAGCCAGTGCCGATGGGCCAGTCCTGCTAAGCACCCCAGGGGAGCTCCTGCGACAGCCCCTCCAACTTCCACTCGCTGTGGCCGTAGCCATGCCGGTCTCCAGATACACTCGGGCCCCCGGCAACCTGGGACGGGCTGAGCCCACCCAGAAGGAGCGGCAACACCTGTGAGTGTGTCGGCCAGAGCTCCGGCCAGCCACGGCCAGGCCACAGCCACAGGGACAGCAGCAGGGTTACTTACTCAGGACCTTCTTCACAAAGTGTGCGGGTTTGTGCGTGGACGCTGGGCCATGCTCTCCAGGGTTCCCTGGGCCAAAGAAGAAGGGATTAGTTTATGCAGCTCTTCCAAAGCAACCCCAGGAACCAGCTTTGCCACGGGCCGGCAGAGAGAGTGTTTTACAAAGGCAACTCCCACGGACTTTTCCCATCCAGTCATTTACAGGAGCTAGAAACAAGGGGACAGAAAGACGAGTTTGGTGTGTCCCTCTTTTCTCTGGCTTAAAACGTAGCCGGGATCAAGTCTTTTCTCTGCCAGCGCCCAGCTTCGTGACCTCTGAACCCTCTCTACGCTTCCATTTCTCCCGGTGTAGCCGGGGATGAGCACCTTGCTTGTGGTGGGGTGGCCAAGATGCCTGTTGTGCAGTGCTGGTTCCTCTCCGTCCAGTTTTTCCACCACCCCTCGTCCCCCAGACCAGCGATCACTGCTGCAGCAGGAAAACAAATATGCGCGTCCAATGCATCAACAGCTTTACCCGCTACGGAGTGCACCACACCTGTCCCAGAGGCTCCTCTGCAAGGACACGTGGGTCGACAAGCTGGAATTCAAACTCCCCCCACCCTGGGTTACACAGTAAAATCTACTATGTGCCAGACTCTGTGCTAAGCACTGGGGAGAGAATGCTGGATGAAAAACAGACCCAGCCCCTGCCCTCACAGAAATGGCAATCTAGTGGGGGAAGAATAAAATGACAGATGTGCAAAGGTTCCCAAGGGATGACAAGGATCCTGGGACCTAGTCTGAGCAGTGAGAGTGGCGATAGGGAGGTCTGCTGAGAAACATATTGTTTCAACTGCTCTCTGAAGGGTGACAGGAGTTAACTGGTGAAGATGGTGGAGTCTGAGTCTTATAAGCAGTGAGAAGAGCACATACAAAGGCCCTGTGGCAGGAAGCTTAGCATATGCAAGCAACTGAATGCAGTGAGATGTATGGGAGGAGGGGACACTTCAGGGCTGGAGAAATAGACAGGACCTAACCAGGCAGGGGCTTCTAGGGCCAGGGTCAAGAGCGTGGTCTGAAACCTACAAGCAAGGGATATTTTCTAAACGGGGTGAGAGGGAGAAATCAGATCTGCATCTTAAAAAGCTCTCTCTGGCTGTAGCAGGAGTGGATGCAGGACTATTTAGAAAGCTGCCACAGGTGATAGCTGGCAGGGAAACCACTGGACTGAGTCAGGAGATATTTAAGAAGTAAAACCTGGTGATGGACTGGATATGGCAGCATGAGGAAAAAAAGGGAGTGCCGGGGGGAATTCCAGGTTTCTCTGACCCTAAAACCAGCCATTCTTCCACCAAACACACTGATAACCCAGGGTCCATTCAAAAGCCATCTGAGGGCTGCCTGGGTGGCTCAGTTCGTTAAGCACCCAACTGTTGATTTCGGCTCAGGTCATGATCTCATGGTTTGTGAGGTCAAGCCCCATATCGGGCTCTGCGCTGACAGTGCAGAACCTGCTTGGGATTCTCTCTCCCTCTGTTCCTCCCCTGCTTGTGCTCTCTCCCTCAAAATAAATAAACTTAAAAAGAAAAGAAAAGAAAAGAAAGAGCCACCTGAGCCAGCCTCAAGATCACATGCAAAAAGAGCCTGTCCAAAAGTCCCATCATTGACATCAAGGCCCCCAGAAATGTTTCAGGAAGGATGGCTACAATGTCAGGATGTTTCCCCACTACCTCCCAGATGGAGGGCGGATGTTTCAGGATCCCAAAACTGAAGCCCCAGTGCTCTGGGTCAAGACCCTCTCCCCGATTCCAAAATGCTGATTCCATTTCAGGGGTCCCAGAAGGGGAGCATGGGGGCTGCTAATAGTTACCTAAGCCGGTGGGTCCCTCGGGCTTCTTGTCCTGGGGCAGCCTGATATACCGCTTCAGCTCATTTTTGAGGTCTGAGGTGCCCTGGCAGACACCCTTTATCAGCTCCTGATTCAGCTCCATCTTGGGGACGAAGACCGGCTTTGTCGAGATTCCCTGAAGTTTGATCGCTTTCTGAAACAAGCCAGGGTATTAGTTCAGGCAGCTGCAGGGAAGCCAGGGTCTGAGCTCAGCCCTCATGAACTCCAGGAGGAGATTCCCCGTGTCCACGGGCACTCAGTCCAATCAGCCTTCTCAAATTACAGGCCAGAGGTTGCTGGGGGCTAATGTGCCACTTTTGGTCACAGCGCTGTGGATCAGGGCCCTCAGAGGCCACTCACCTACCAAGGGGGAAACTGAAGTCAAGAAATAACCAACGTGGGGTCCCTGGGTGGCTCAGTCAGTTAAGCATCTAACTCTTGCTGGTTTCAAGTCATGATCTCACAGTTCATGAGTTCAAGCCCGCGTCAAGCTCTCTGCTGTCAGCACAGAGCCTGCTTCAGATCCTCTGTCCCCTTCTCTCTCTGCCCCCCACCCCCGCTTGCACGCTCTCTCTCAAAATACATAAACTGGAAATAAATAAATAACGTGGAAGGAAAGGAGGAAAAGAAAGAGAGACAGAGAGAGAGAGGAAGAAAGGAATGGGGGGAGACAGAAAGAGAAAAAGTGTCCTGCTAGGAACACTGCCAACTGGTGGCAGGGACAAAGCTGGGACATAAATCTCCTGACCCCCGTGGATAATGCTCTTCCACTCCTCCAGCTGTGGCTGGAAAAGTACAGGAGACTCAGGACCATCTCCAACCCTCAAAAGACCAGCTCCAAACACCCATTCTAAAACTGGACAGGGCTGCCTCAGCGGGCAGAGGGTTCGGCCAGGGCACATCCAGGGAAAAGGGAGGATCTTACAAAAGTCCCCAGACTTGAGCTAAAATCGGGTCACACAACATCAAGAGGTCCCCAGACAGGGACTTGAATCCTTCTCCGAGAGCTCTAGGCAGCTACTCCAATACACAAGAAGGACCACAGAGATGAAACTCGATGGCACTGAGCCTAGGCCTGGAAAGAAGTCCGTGCGGGGGGAAGAGAAGACTCCCAGCCACTCCTCTACTCTCCCCAGGACCTGAACAAGGAACCTGGGCCTCTGAGGTGTCGTCACCCCATCGATGGGGCTCACCGGGACACCCGCTGCACGCTGCAGGCCAGGGGAAGGGGGCAGTTAAGAAGGGAAGGGCTGGCCCGAAGGAGCAGATAGCAGACACATCGACAAGCACATCTAAAACAATGCCACCGAGTGCTACAGCAGAGGCAGACCGACCCACTTGATCACCAGGAAGGGCAGAAGAGCAGGATCTGAGGAAGACGGGGGTGGGGGAGTCTGGAGCGGCCTTGGGAAAAGGACAGCCGCGGCATTCCCATCCAATGCCGGGTCTGTCTGGGTAATGGTGATGCTCTGCTGTGGTTGCAGCACGGGGCAGGAGAGGAGTGTGATGCCAAAGACAGGGGTGCTAAGGGACATGAGGTCAGATAGGGCGGGGGGGGTCTGTGCTTTAGAAAGACACTTCCAGGGGCGCCTGGGTGGCTCAGTCGGTTAAGCGGCCGACTTCGGCTCAGGTCACAATCTCGCGGTCCGTGAGTTCGAGCCCCGCGTCGGGCTCTGTGCTGACAGCTCAGAGCCTGGAGCCTGTTTCAGATTCTGTGTCTCCCTCTCTCTCTGCCCCTCCCCTGTTCATGCTCTCTCTCTGTCTCAAAAATAAATAAACATTAAAAAAAAAAAAAAAAAAAAAGAAAGACACTTCCAGGGTCCATGGGGAGGGGGGAGGGGGAAAGGGGCATAGGCAACATTCTAACATGGCCCCCAAAATGCCCACCTGATCCAGGGGTACACACCTTATATAATCCCCTCCCTCTGAGTATAGGCAGGACAGTGACTATGGTAGGACGTCACTCCTGTTATCAGGTTACCTTAGATGGAAAAACTGAAGGAATATTGTGGATGTAATGAAGATCCCAAATCTGTTGGTTTTGAGTTCATCAGAAAGGTGAGTATCCCGGGTGGGCCTGACTTAACCAGGTAAGAGCCACTAAAAGGGACCGGGCTTGTAAGAAAGAATGAAATCTTGCCATTTGCAATAACATGAATGGAGCTAGAGAGCATTATGCTAACTGAAATTAAGTCCGAGAAAGACAAATACCATATGATTTCACTCATTTGTGGAAATTTAAGAAACAAAACAAACAAGCAAAGAGAAAAGAGAGAGAGAGAGACAAAGCCAGGAAACAGACTCTTAACTGTAGAGAACTGACGGTTACCAAGAAGTGAGTGGTGAAATAGGTGAAGGGGATTAAGAGCACACACATCATGGGGCACCTGGATGGCTCAGCCAGTTGAGCGTCTGACTCTTGATTTCCACTCAGGTCATGATCCCAAAGTCATGGGATCAAGCCCCATGACTGAGTGTGGAAGCCTGCTTAGAATTCTCTCTCTCTCTCTCTCTCTCTGCCCCTCTCCCCTGTCTGCACTCTCTCCAAAATAAAAAAAGAAGAAGAAATAACTAATTTTGGAAAAAAGCACACTCATCACGATGAACACTGAGTAACGTATAGAATTGCTGAATCACTTAAGGAAAAAAAAAGAATTGTTAAATAACTATATTGTACACCTAAAACTAATGTAAAACTGTATGTGTTACACTGGAATATTAAAAAAAAAACACAAAAACAAAGAGGGGCGCCTAGGTGGCTCAGTCAGTTAAGCATCCGGCTCTTAATTTCAGCTCAGGTCATGATTTCAGTTCGTAAGATCGAGCCCCGCGTCAGTCTCTGCACTGACAACACAGAGCTTGGGACTCTCTTTGTCCCTCCCCCACTCGTGCTCTCTCTCTTCTCAAAATAAATAAATAAACTTAAAAAAAAAGAAGAAGAATATTCTTTCTAAAAAAGGAAAAAAAGAAAAGATTAATAATCTAAGCAGGAAAAAAAGGGAACAGACTTTCCTGGAGGGAGAAATTCTCTGCTGGCTTTGAAGAGGTAACTGCCAAGTGGAGAGAGGGCCACGTACGTGGCAAGGAAAGGCAGCAGCCTGTGGGAACGGAGAGCAGACCTCAGCCACCGGCCGGCAAGAAAGCAGGGACCTCACGCCTGCACCACAGGAACTGAATTTGCCAGCAAGCTTGGAGATGCCCCAAGCTCAGCAGCCCAGCCGAGCTCAGCCGGTCCCAGCTCCTAAGCCATGGAGAGTGGGATAACACACATATGCTCTCCCCAGCCACTGAGTTTGTGGTAAGTTGTCACACGGCATAGAAAGTAGATACAGCGTGTGTCTGGGGGATGCTTCAAATGACCTCTTACAGCCCCACCTCGAGGGCCCCACTGCACCTATAATCAACATCGTAACGGCAGGCAGAAAGAGCGTTCATCAAGACCTACCTCCAGAAACTCGAACTCGTCCTCCTTGGTCAGGGCAAGTTCAATCTCCTCCTTCAGAGTCTGGATCTCACTCTTGTTCTTGAAGAGGATCTGGTAAATGTTGTCGAACTTGGTATTGACCCTCTTCTGCTCCTCCTTTATCTTTCGTGTGCAGATGGCCTCTGCGGCATCAATGAGTATCTTGATTTCCACATACTCTTGTCTGAGCTGCTCCGTCTTCCTGCGGGCAGTCTCCTAGCGGGGTAAGACACAGGGGCGTCCATCAGACAAAAAAGCTAAGCCTGTGTACAGAGCAGTGGTGAAGTGTGGAGCACGGGAGACTCTTCCCTGTACTTTGTGGGAGTACAGACGGGCACAACCGCTTTGGGTGGGAATTTGGCAACATCTAGTAAATCTGAAGGTGCTCAGACCAAATCAAGGAATATACTCAGATGCCCGCCCCAGAGACAGACTCAAGAACGCTCACAAGCAGCATTGTTTGAATTGGCAAAACCCCGGAAAGAACCGAATGTCTAACAATAAGAGACTCGAGGGGTGCCTGGGTGGCTCAGTCGGTTGAGCGTCCGACTCTTGATTTCGGCTCAGGTCACGATCTCACAGTTCGTGGGATTGAGCCCCACATCGGGCTCTGCAGTAAGTGTGCAGCCTGCTTAAGATTCTCTCTCTCTCTCTCTCTCTCTCTCTAAAATAAATTTGAAAGTTAAAAAAATTAAAAATAAGTAAGAGACTTGATACAAATCTACAAATTATTCACAGGATAGAATATTGGATAGTAACGAAAACTAATGAGCTGGGGCAATGCATGGACAAATGAGGGAAAAACCACCTGTAGAAGAAGACGTCCAGCATGATGCTCTTCATATAAAGCTTAGAAACAGACAGAATGGTTTCCTTTCAGTAAGAGAACACCCCTGGAGTTTCTGAGGGCACGTGGCTGCCCTGCCAGACTACATTTCCGAGGATTCCCTGCAGCTAGAGTTGGCCATGTGACTAAGCTACTCCCAGTGCAGTGTGAGCAAAAGTGGTATGTGTGACACTCTTCTTCCCTGTCCCTTTTACTCCCGGCTAGAACAGAGGTCTGATGGTGACCCAGCTTCAACCAAAGAAATGAGGAAAACCCCCCATAGTAGTAAAGTAATAAGAAAAGACTCTGGGGGTGCCTGGCTGACTGGGTCAGAAGAGCATGCAACTCTTGACCTCAAGGTCATGAGTTCAAGGCCCTCGCTGGGTACAGAGATTACTCAAAAACTTTCCATATATATATGTATGTATGTATGTATGTGTATGTGTACATATATGTGTATGTGTATATATACATATGCATTCTTCTATACACGTGTATTCTTCTATATACACGTATTCTATATATATTACATATATATAAAATAAATATATTCTACGTATATAAAACATAAATATATATAAATATATAAAATACATACATTCTATATATATGTATTCTTTTTATATATAATATTAAAAACTTACAAGATTTGTGAAAACTAGACAAAAAAAATCTCTAATTCTACCACTCCAATACTGGTACTACTATTCTCTTCCTATACTTCCTTCCAGTCTTTTCTCCCATACTTCCCGTAATGGGTTGAATGGTGGCCCCCAAGAGATCTGTCCAGAACCTGCGAAGCTGACGTTACTCAGCAAAAGTCTCTGCAGGTGTAATTAAGGTAGGAATCTTGAGATGACATTATCCTGGATTATCCAGGTGGGCCCTAAATCCAATGACAAGTGTCCTTATTAGAGACAGAAGAAAAGACACAGAGGGAGGAGGAGGCCATGAGAAGACAAGAGGTGGGGGCTGAAGTAACACAGCCACAAGCCTAGGAACACCTGAGCCACCAGAAGCTGGAAGAGGCAAAGAAGGATTCTTCTCTAGAATGAGGAAGTGTGGCCCTGTCTTTGATTTCAGGATTCTGACCTCCAGAACTTTATGAGAATACATTTCTCCTTGTGAGCGGAGGTTGTGGTAATTTGTTATAACAGCCCTAGAACTGATACATTTTATTTTCATAAAAAGATGTAACTCTAGTGAGTATACACTTTTGCTTCCTGTTTTTTTTCCCATTTAAACCATGACCACTTGGGGCCTCCAACTCCTGATTTCCATTCAGGTCATGATCTCGCGGTTGTGGGATCGAGGTCCGGAGCACAGAGCCTGCCTGGGACTCTCTCTCTCTTTCCCTCTCTCTCTGCCCTTCCCCAGCTCGTGCTTGTGCATGCTCTCTCTCAAAATAAATAAACATTCAAAAAAAAAAAAAAAGAAAGAAAGAAAGAAAGAAAGAACACATAATCACTTTTTATATTAATACTTTTTTCTTCATGATTTTTTTTTAATGTTTATTCATTTTTTACTGACAGAGAGAGACAGAGTGCAAACAGGGTAGGGGTTGAGAAAGGGAGAGAGAAAGAATCCAAAGCAGGCTCCAGGCTCTGAGCTGTCAGCACAGAGCCCAAAGTGGGGCTCCAACTCCCGAACTGCGAGATCACGACCTGAGGCAAAGTTGGACGCTTAACCGACTGAACCACCTAGGTGCTCCTTCATGACTTTTTTTTTAAGTCAGCTCTACGCCAGCACGGGGCTCGAACTCACAATCCCGAGATCGAGAGTCCCATGCTCTACTGACTGAGTCAGCCAGGCGCGTCTATATTACTACTTTTTAACCCTAATTTTTAGTGATTGACCCCGTCCTCCTCACACCAAGGTCAGGGCTTGTAGACAGTGTTCAGTCTGGGTCCATGAAGGATCTCCCCTGGGGACATGGCTTTCTGGATGTCCTGCATGGGTGATGTCTAATTCCGACGCCATGTGTGACACCATGTGTGTAGCCCTGTGGAGATCAGAGCTGAGCCTGTCCTGCCTGGAGGCTGAGGGAGGGTCTGGGGCCGGGGCTGGCAGTGGACAGCCCTGTCACTCACCCGTATGTCCTGCTGCCTGGCTCTCACGTCCTCCAGCGCCCTCGATGCGCCATTGATCTGATCGCATATGATGGTCAGTTTATGCTTCAGCTTGGTCTGCGGAGAAAACAAGCAGGTGAGAAATCACCTCAGCCCAGCCCCCACCAGCCAACACCAGAAGGTCCCACAGGCGTTTCTACTGGCCCACGTCTTGCCTGCCTGTAGCTGTTTGAAGCATTCTCTTATTTATTGCCTCCCTTCCAACTTTTAGAGGGACAGTACAAGAAAGAAGTTAGGAGCACAGGACTTAGACCGACCCATTCCCAGATGTCCAAGAGTCTCTCACCTAGGTCCTTGGCCTTGAAATAGATACAAATGTTCCCACCCCGCAGGGCTAGTAGGAGGATTAACTGAAACAATGTAAGGATTTAGCATAGTGCCTGGATCCTAGTACAGCCAAACTAAACGTCAGCTTGCGTTACTAAGAGCTGCTTCGTTGGCACACCCATTTTACAGACAATGAAACTAAGGCAAGAAGCCCAGCAAGGGGGCCAAGTTCACACCATAGCCAGAACAGCTGGGGCTGGGACAGTTGCTTCAGTCATTCAAGCCAGCCTTCCCACTGCAAACAACCAGAAAAGCAGACAAATTACTGGGAAGAAAAATCTGCTTAATGACAAGGGAGAGCTAACTAAGCAGGGAAGGATGACACAGCCAAGATCTGGGAGAAGGAAAACCCAGAGAGAAAAGCCTGATTTCTGGAGTTGTTCTCCCAGAGTCATCTGCCAATTCCAGAACACAGCTGGAACAGCCACGGTCAACCTCAGGGAAGCAGGAACAAGAGTCAGAGTCCAAGGCTCATTTGGTATGCCCCACAGGCAGGGACCTCCGCAGGCTAACACCCTAAGAATGAGGATCAACAAGCAGGAGGCCAGTCCACCACCAGGTCAACCCCCGAAACTGAATTAAGGTGACTCAGAATTACAAAGTCCTTAACCACCTCCAGGAACCAAGGTCAATTATGCATGAAGGAAAATAGTATCATCTTAGGTCTCTTAGTATTTCTATCAATTTTCAGAATTGATATTGGAGTGTCCTGCCTCCCTGCTCAGGTGAAACGTTATGGTGTAGAAATGGCAAGGAAAATCACCACCACCGTAAGAGTAGCTAGTGTTTCTTATATATTCACTGCAAGCCAGGCATTGTTCTAGTGCTTTTCAGGTATTAACTTAAAGCTAAAAACAACACTGTAAAGTGAGAGCGACCCACCCTTTATAAATAAGGACACTGAGGGGCGCCTGGGTGGCTCAGTCGGTTAAGCGACTGCCTTTGGCTCAGGTCATGATCTCGCGGTTTGTGAGTTCAAGCCTCGCGTCAGGGTCTGGAGCCTGCTTTGGATTCTGTGTCTCCCTCTCTCTCTCTGCCCCTCCCCCTCCCTCTCTCTCCCTCTCTCTCTCCCTCTCTCTCTCAAGAATAAACATTTTTAAAAAAAACCACATAAATAAGGACACTGAAGCAGAGTCATGAAGTGGCTCGCCCTAGGTCACATCTCTGTTAACTGGTGTTCCAAGATCCTGGTGTTACAATCAAAGCACTGAGTACGTTAGAAAAGTCTAGACAAAAAACATTTACTTCCCCTAACGAGCTAGCTCAACATCCTCCAGCCCTCCCACACCACTAGAGATATTCAGTTCCGAACCTGACCTTGAATCTGGATTTGAACAACACAGTGACAAGTCACATAAGGCGCTAGAAGCGGAGACCAAGGCCACACTAACTTGACCCCGAAAGCCCAAGTTACTGACGGTGTTTCCAATTCAACCTCTGTGACAGTGCCCTCTGACCTGGCCTCTCACAGTAGCCAAGATAAACTGTGGGCCAAAGGCAGGAGGCCAGGCCATGGCAGATCCGGCCTCACAGGGGTCAGAACGGCAAGAGAACTCAGAACACCTGGGGGGCTGCCAACAGCCCAACACTGTTCCACCTCCAACAGCCACTCTTAGTGCACCCCAGACCTCTGTGTTCGGGAAAACTTTATCCGTCAGTAATCAAACACATATGACAGTCCCCTGATGGCAGAGAGGGGCCTCCTTGGCTCCAGACACAGGAAAGTGGCCCAAGGACTTTGAGAGGTGCAACATTCCCCTCATCAAGGGTAGAGAACTTTTTGAAGTTCTGAGGACCTGTTCACAGATCAGGGACTTGGGTCCGCCATGAGGACGTGGGAGGCAGCAGAGTCCCAGGTCTGCCCCACACCAGTGGTCAGGACAAACCAGCCTCCCACAGCTGGGCCACTGCCCAGCTGGGGCTGGCTCTGTCCCAGCAGCGAGCAGTGGCAGGACTAGACGTGGAGGCTGATGGAAGAAGCAGCAAGGCAAGGCCGGTTACAAGGATTACGAAGCCAAGCGAGTATGGCACACGGGTACACTGGGTGCAGACTCCAGCTCCGGGCCCCAGAGGCCGAGAGAGATAGATGCAGCTCCCGGCCAGGCTGAGAGGAACCCTCCTGCCCCTACTTGCCTTCTGCCTCCCTGGATAAGAACTTCTAGAAGAGACTTTTGGCAGAAGCCGGCTGCCCAAGTGCTCAGGGACAGGCCCGGGCACCCCAGGGCCACGAAGATCTTGGTCACCTGACACCACCCCCAGCAAGCTCTCTTCCCAGAAACTACACCGGCAGGGCTTAGGCAGCGCTCACCCGGCTAGGAAGAAGAGGCAGAATTGAAGCTCAGGTCTCAACACCCAGCCCAGGTCGGAGCCTGGGTCAACCAGCCACCTGCCTGACACCAGGACCTGCCCACAAAGCACTTCCCACACAGCTCATCTCCCCAGGGCCTCCTGACCACCCTTGCAGGTTGAGAAGAAATGCTCTTAACCCCATTTTACAGATGAGGAAGCGGGGCTGGGAGAACTGCAGCGACTTGCCCTGAACCACAGCTGATATGGAGCAGAGCAGGGCTCCTGGCTCGAAAGGCGAGGCAGGTTCTTTAGTGTGGCAGCTGGAGACCCAGGCGGCGAGGCCCGACATAGCTGTGCCTCAGAGGTCAACCCCTGGCCCTCCAAGACTCAGGGAAGAAGTCCTAAGGGACCCAGCTCAGACAGAGAAGCAGACCAGGCCCAGGAAGGGCCATGGCTTCATAGGAGCAGGGTCCGGAGCCTGGTCCCGGCGCCACCGCAAACCTCCGCTGGGTCTCTTATCTCCTTCGACAACAGGACAGTCCTTGACTGTGAAAATGAAAGGCAATCAGGCCATGCCTCGGAGCTCAGGCTGATATAAAAAAAGGTGGTTCAATTACACCTTTCAGCCTCTGCCTTGAGTCCACAAGGGGAAGTTATGATTTCCCCCAAACCATTAAAATCAACACAGATCTGGAAGGCCCCCTACGAAACCACCTGGTCCCGCCTCCTTGCTTTACTGAAGACTCAGGCCCCAGGAACCAAAGGCTGTGCTCAAAGTTGCACAGCCAAGGTGGAGGTCACTATGGTGCAAGAGTTTGGCTGTCCCTCTGGGTAGTATCCAGAGATATTTGGGACTCTGCCCACCATCCTGCTCAAAACGATCCTCCCTGGTCACTCTCTGGCTCACCAAAAGTTTTTGCACACATGACCTCAAGCCTGCAAGAACGTCACATCCTCCATGCACCCAGATATAAGGGTGGTCATGGAGAGAAACGGCAAACCGTAGAGTCAAACCCGTTGGGGTCCCAACAGCTCAGGCTAAATTAACTTCTCTGGACCTCCATTTCCTCAACTGTAAAATGGAACCAATTATATTCAATTTCAGCTGCCGGGATTTAAATGCGGAAACAGAGGTAACCTCCAGGGCTCATATTTGACGTTGGAAACCCTCTGCTAAACACCATCAGACAAATACTAGGCTTAAGGCAAGCAACCACCCGTCTTCAGCATTCCCCTTTTTAAGACAGAGGGTCGGGGGAAGAAAGTGGACCAAGGATGACAGAGGAGGGTTGTGTGTTCTCCCCGCCCCTTTCTATTACGACGCTGGGGACGCCCTGCCCCGGTTCTCAGGCCCAGCAGGGCCCATCCCCCTACCCCAGGTGATCCGTGGTGGGCCACTATGCCCACAGTGGCTCCCTCCCCCAACACCCCTTACCTGCAGGTCTGCGCTGGCCTGGCTCAGGGTCTCAGGCGAGCAGGCCTTGTGCTCCACCAGGCAGATGTGACAGATGCACTCATCATGCTGGGGGCAGTAGAAGTCCCGCAGCCTGTTGTGCTGGGGACACTTGCGGCGCATCAGGTCCTTGACTGGCGGCTGCAGCTGGTGGTCCCGAAAGGCGGGGCTGTCGAGGTGCGGCTGCAGGTGTTCCTGGCAGAAGGAGGCCATGCACACCAGGCACGTCTTGACGGCGGGCGCCTTCAGGCAGTGGTCGCAGGCCACCTGGCAGGGCGGGCTGGGCTCGGCGGCGCGGGCGGGCGGCGTGCAGCCGTCGGGGGGCGAGGGCGCCGCCCGGGCCACCTCGGCCTGCAGGAACTGCTCCACCACCGCGCACAGCACCGTGTTCTTGTGCAGCTGCGGCCGCTCCTGAT
The DNA here is from genome assembly GCF_046562875.1 of Panthera onca. Taxonomy (NCBI): domain Eukaryota; kingdom Metazoa; phylum Chordata; class Mammalia; order Carnivora; family Felidae; genus Panthera; species Panthera onca. The sequence goes on along the minus strand of NC_138352.1, from coordinate 46,666,191 downwards.
AGCCGGCGCGACACTGCGGGCACAGGTACGGCGGCTCCTGGACGGCCCACGTCTCGTCCAGGCACGAGCTGCAGAAGTTGTGGCCGCACGGGGTGGTGACCGGCACCTTGAAGTGCTCCAGGCAGATGGAGCACGACAGCTCCTCGGCCAGGGGGACCAGCTCCGCCATGGCGCTCCTGGGGACCGGACGAGACGCGCTGGCACTTCGGGCGCGAACGCCGCGCGGCCGCCACACACAGCCTAGGAAACGAAAGTGAGCGGCGGGAGGGGCGGGCCCCGAGGGCCTTTCAGGAAGTCACGTGGGGGCAGGGGCGGGGCGGGCCGCGCTCCGGGGCGGGGGCGCCGGGGGTCGCGGCGCGCGGTCGCAGTCGACCGCGCGCGGAGCTCCAGAGGCTCCCTCGGGTGCGCGCGGGCGCCGGACTCGGGTTCTCAGGTTGCCCCCCACGGCCCGCCGAGGAGGAAACCTGCGCGTCAGGTGAGAACCCCGGCCCAGGTCGCGCTGTTGCCCCGGCGCGCCCGCCGCTAGTGCCTTTCTGAGGGGAACTCACCCAGCCCCGAGACGTCCGCTCCGCGCCGCCAACCGTGAAGCCGCGCCTCCCCGCCCGCCTTTAAACCCTTCCTCCCTCCTCCTCCCCCGCCCCGTCGGGCCCTGGCACAGGGACCCAGAGCCCCTGAAGGCCAGAGCCCATGGGCACACACTCAGACTTAAAGCTGGCGATTTCTTTCCATACCACCTGTACAATATGCTTTTTTTTTTTTTAATTTCCAGTTCTACTTTAGTGGGATTTGCAGACATCCCAGTTGTAACAAAGGTTCAAAGGTTTTCTCTCTCTCTCTTTCTCTGTCATACACACACACACACACACACACAATTTTGAAACAAACGTTTTTCACCAGATTGTGTATTTAGATTTATTTCCTTTTATTCGGCTCTGTTCCCGGCCCCTGGCCTGAGTGCAGGAAAAACGGGTGTACAGGAGGAGAGAAGAGAAATATTCAAGAGAGGGGAGGGGGGGCAAAAAAGCAAGGCAGTGCCTTGGGAGGAGTTAGTTGGAGTTTGCACTGGCGACGGGGCAAGCAGCAAAAATAAGGAAAAGGTAAATGTCTTAAACTACTGCTAAAAGTAAAAGCTACTATTTATGGGGCATCTACTCTCTGCGAGACAAGTCACATACGTATGTCATAAACACTAGAAGACAGATCTTATTACATCCATTTTATAGGTGAGGGTCACTTTTTTTTTTATTTTTTATTTTTATTTTATTTTTTTAAATTTTTTTAACGTTTATTTATTTTTGAGACAGAGAGAGACAGAGCATGAACAGGGGAGGGGCAGAGAGAGAGAGGGAGACACAGAATCTGAAACAGGCTCCAGGCTCTGAGCTGTCAGCCCAGAGCCTGACGTGGGGCTCGAACTCACGGACCGTGAGATCATGACCTGAGCCGAAGTCGGATGCTTAACTGACCGAGCCACCCAGGCGCCCCTTTTTAATTTTTTTTTAATGTTTCATTTATTTTTTTTTAATTTTTTTTTTTTTAACGTTTATTTTTGAGACAGAGAGAGACAGAGCACGAACGGGGGAGGGGCAGAGAGAGAGAGCGAGACACAGAATCCGAAGCAGGCTCCAGGCTCTGAGCTGTCAGCACAGAGCCCGACACGGGGCTCAAACCCATGGACCGTGAGATTATGACCTGAGCCGAAGTCGGACAGTTAACCCACTGAGCCACCCAGGCGCCCCGAGGGTCACTTTTTATTTATTTTATTTTTAAGTAATCTCTCCGCCCAACATGAGGCTCAAACTCAGGACTCTGAGATCAAGAGAGCAGGCTCCAGGGACTGAGCCAGACAGGCGTTCCTACCCTCCTTTTTTTTTTTTTTTTTTTTTTTTTTTTTTTAATAATTTCTCCGCCCAAGTTGGGGCCAGAATAGGGTCACATATTTAATACAAAACAGGACTGAGATTCTAGCTCAGGATTGCTTTGCTTAAAATTCTAATTCCTGGTTTTCCTACTTCTATTCCTCTGAGACTCTTAACCCCATTTATTCTCTCTCCTATTACATTGTTGTTTGCATGGGGAGGAGGAAGGCAGAAGGCAGGGAGGGGTCAGGAATCAGATTTACGCATAGTATCTCATTTAATCCTCCCACTAGATCTTTAAGGAAGGTATTATTATCTCCTGTTACAGATGAGAAAACTAAGCCTTGGAGAAACTAAATAGCTTCCTTAAGACTACAGATACTGTCGTGCAGCCTATCTCATTCTAGAAACCAAACATTTGCTACCAGAAAATGTTGCCTCCCAAGGGGAGGGATGGAGCCGTTTCCAGGAAATAAATTCTATGAAATCCTCCATGACTTAGCTCTTGTGGGTGAGGTGGCCTGGTGACTCAGCCAGAATGTCTGTAGAATTTTCTTTCCAGGCCAAGAAGTTTCAAAAGGCTGGTTAGACAGTGAAGACGACTAGGTGGAACATAGTTTATGTTTACCAAATTCCACGCGCTAGATATTTACTACGACCTCCTGAGACAGGGAAGCGGAAGGGACTCCATTTTAGAAAGGCTCCATTTATGCATGCTCCGTATCCCACCTTGCGTCTGGGTAAACCAGAGAAGCTACCACGTTCCCACTCCAAGGGGGAAGCGAGGAAGTTAATCATTCTCTGAGTCTCGCCCCAGGCCCCCAAGACACATGACACCATCTAAGAAGAACCAGATCTCAGACATGTTCCAGGACATTAGCTTCGAAGAAACCTGGGTGGACACTGGCATCAGTCCCCCTGCCCTTCAGTGATTTGTGGAGTAACACCTAGCGTTCGCCTGACACTCCCTTTGAGGGGACCCTTTCCTGGATTCCCGAACCGATATGTACCCTGAACCCCTTTCCAGTATAAGCCCCTAACCCCAAGCAACAGGGAGACTCACTTTTCCTTTTCTGAGTCTCCTAAACACTCTGTCTGCTATACTCTGTCACACTACTCAGTAAACACTGTTCACTTCCTCCTTGACGTAGGAGCATGGGGCAAACTGGGGACAAAGTACAGGCTAACAGCACCCCTTCCCCGGGTAGAATATGTGTGGTATTCCTTCGACACTCCTGGCCACCCAAGAACAAAGGAAGGGGGTTTAAATGCTTACCATGGTGATGTGGGAAACTAAGACAAATGAAAGATTAAATTCCCTTAGTGCCTACAGCCCATTGACAAGTCCTTGAAACCAGCAGAGTGACCTCCCCCTAGGAGCTCAGCTGCCTCAATGATGACACTTTGCTAGGGGCAAAAGAGAACCTTAACATTATCCCAACCTCGAGGATCCTGTAAGTCTACTTTAACATATAAAAATTCCTTGGGAAACTGCCTTTATCTCAACTCCCCCAAGATCATACTCCAAGCTATGGCCCCCTGATATGCATCTGAAGGGTCTCATGACTGAGGTTTTACTAAATGGTAATAATTAGTGTTTTCCTAACACAGCTAGCCCCTCAAGGTCCTGGAAAAATACCTTAGAGACTTAATCTATCCCTAACCCCTCCCAACCTGTATGTATATAATAAGTTACCCATTACGACCTCAGTACAGCTCCCACCCAAAGGTCCTGTCCACATGTTTTAATAAAATCACCTTTTTTGCACCAAAGACATCTTCAAGAATTCTTTCTTGGCCGTCGGCTCCGGACCACGCCACCATCACCCCAAAACTTCATCACTCCTGGTTCACCTTTCATTTCTATCCTGCCTGAAGCCAAGGACCCTCCTGGCTGGTCCGTTGAGGACCCACTGTGGGTCCTCAGACCAGGCCTGCCTACATCACTATCGTGCTAAATTCATCCCATTGTGGTTGGAGAATATGCTTTGTATTATATCAGTGGGTTTTTTTTAATGTTTATTTTTGAGAGAGAGAGTGTGTGTGTGTGTGTGTGTGTGTGTGTATAAGCAGACAAGGGGTAGAGAGAAAGAGAGACACAGAATCTGAAGCAGGCTCCCGGCTCTGAGCTGTCAGCACAGAGCCTGACTCTGGGCTTGAACTCACAAACTGCAAGATCATGACCTGATCCAAAGTCCGACGCTTAACCGACCGAGCCCCCCAGGCGCCCCTTTCAGTGTTTTAAAATTTATTGAGACTTGTTTTATTTCCTGAATGTGGTCTGTCTTACGGGTTTACTGTTTGCGTGGCACCTCTTTCTCCCTCTTTGTCCTCTCAACCTATTTGTGTCTTTAAATCGTGGCTTTTGTAGACAGCATCATTTTGTTTATGCATCCAACCAACCTTCGCCTTTTAATTGGAGCATTTCATTCATTTCCATTAAATTCCTGATAAGATTTACATCTGCCATTTGCTGTTTCTTTTTATGTCTTCTATCATCTTGGTTCTTCTATTTCTCCATAACTGTCTTCCTTTATGCCATCTTCTGGTGTACTTTTTTATTCCTTTGCTATTTCTTCAGATATTCTTTCTGCCCTCCTCCTCTCCCCTCTCCTTAGGGAACTCCCAGCATGTGTGTGTTGGTCTGCTTGTTGATGTCCTTCAGGTCTCTGAGGCTCTGTTCATTTTCCTTTGCTCTTTTCCCTTTCTGCTTCGCAGACTGGATCATCTATCTCAGTTGAGCTATATATCCAGGTTCACAAATTCTTTCTTCTGCCTGCTCAAATCTGCTATTGAACTCCATAGTGAATCTTTCATTTCAGTTTTTGTACTTCTCAACTCCAGAATTTCCATTTGGTTCTTTAAAACAAAATTTTTTTTCCTCCCTCCTTACTGATTTTCTCTATCGAGAGAGACACCGTTCTCACACTTTATCTCCTTAGACATGTTTTCCTAATGTTCTTTGAACATATTTAAAATAACTGAAAGTTTTTGTCTAGGGGCACGTGGGTGACAGTCGGTTAAGCTTCAGACTTTCAGCTCAGGTCATGATCCCACAGTTTGTGGGATCGAGCCCTGAGTCGGGCTCTGTGCTGACAGTGCAGAGCCTGCTTGGGATTCTCGCTCTACCTCTCTCCCTGCCCCTCCCTCACTTGTGCCCTCTCTCTCTCTCACTCTCTCTCAAAAATAAACTTTAAAACGTTTTTTTAAATTAATATAGACATTCAATTAAAAAAAAAAAAAAGAACTTAATGGTGAGCAGACAGCCTGAAGATAGAGAAAACTGAGTCGTGAGGGCAGGAAAGTAATTAGCCAGAACGTTCCCAGTCCCAACGATACAGGTGGCAGTGGGGGAAACGTGTGGCAGGTGCCCCACTGCTTACTGTCAGGCCAGACACAGCAGCTTTAGGGACAGCCACCAAAACATCTTGGGAAAAAATACTGCTCTGAAATTAGACTCTCTCTCCTCTAGATGGGTGATCTTTGGCAAGTTACCGAATATTATGTTGGGAGAAATTAGATGCATCGCTTCTTCAAATCCATAGGCTAATCCTATAGTATTCATAGCTGGCATCTGAGTACCTATTTCCTCATCTAGAATGGGACCACCAGCCCAGGCAAAGTGAGGCAAAGACTTAGTCCCTGGCGGCTACTTTTGCCCAGAACCTTTTCTCATCTCCCCTCTTGTCTCTCACTCCTGGAATAAACTGTATAGTTTAGAGTTCCCACATCAGACAATTATCTAATTTCAAGTAAGAAGAAATACAGCCACATTTTATGTGGCTATGTGTAGATTATGTTTTATAAAGAAAACTGAAATTTACTGGATGTGGTACAGTATTTTTCTTTTGTACTGCATCTTTCAGAAAGGTCATGCCCTCCTAGTTTGACATCATGACCCTTCTAGTAGGCTGCTAGTCACAGTTCAAAAAACACTACTCCAGAGGGAAAGGGGGACTCATAAACTGATTATAAACTGAAGAAAACACTCCCTGAGGTCAACACTTCTCTTTGGTCTAGTCAATGTTTATTAATTATCTTTTTAAACTGAGGTGTAATTGACATACAACATGAGTTTCAAGTGTACAACATAATGACGTGGTGTTTGTATACACTCCCTGCAAAATGATAACCACAGTAAATCCAGTTAACATCTATCACCATGCATAGTTACAAAAAAACCTTATGTGATGAGAACTTTTAAGATCTGCCCTCCTAGAGGGGCGCCTGGGTGGCTCAGTTGAGCATCTGACTTCAGCTCAGGTCATGATCTCACGGTCCGAGGGTTCGAGCCCCACATCAGGCTCTGGGCTGACAGCTCAGAACCTGAAGCCTGCTTCGGATTCTGTGTCTCCCTCTCTCTCTGCCCCTCCCCCATTCATGCTGTCCCTCTGTCTCAAAAATAAACATTAAAAAAGAAATTTTTTTAAATAATAAAAAAAAAGATCTGCTCTCTTAGAACTTCCAAATATGTAATATAGTATTATTAACTATAGTCACCATGCTGTATATTACATCCCCATGACTTGTAATGGAAGCTTATACTTTTTACCTCTGCCTTTGCCCATTTTGCCCACCCCTCACCTGCCCCCCACCCCCATCACTGGCAACCACCAATCTGTCCTCCATATCTGAGTTCGTTTTGAGTGGGGGGTTGCTTAGATTCCACATATAAATGAGATCACACAGTATCTCTTTCTTATTTCACTTACCATAGTGCCCTCAAGGTCCATCCATGTTGTCTGAAATGGCAAGATTTCATTCCTTTTTATGGCTGAAGAAGAAGTGCATGTACATATACATTTTCTTTATCCATTCATTCATTGATGGACACTTGTTTCCATATCTTGACTATTGTAAACAATGCTGCAATGAATACAGGGGTGCATACTGTTCCCCATAGTGGCTGTACCAATTTATATTCCCACCAACAATGGAAATCCCTTTTCTCCACATCCTCACCAACATTTGTTATTTCTTGTCTTTTTGAGAATATCCATTCTAACAGGTGTAAGGTGGTGTTTCATTGTAGTTTTGATTTGCATTTCTGTGATGATGAATGATGTTGAGCATTTATTCATACACCTGTTGGTACTTACTAGTTAATTTGTTTTCCAAACCCTAGAAAGAAAGTGTGCTATGCAAGGGACGCCTGGGTGGTTCAGTCGGTTAAGCACCCGACTTCAGCTCAGATCATGATCTCAGAGTTAATAAGTTTGAGCCCTACTTCGGGCTCTGTGCTGACAGCTCGGAGCCTGAAGCCTGCTTCGGATTCTGTGTCTCCCTCTCTCTCTGCCCCTCTCCTGCTTACTCTCTCAAAAATAAACATTAAAAAAAAAAAAAGTGTGCCACACAAGAACTTCCCCAGTACCAAGATCCACCATCCATGTTGAGCTCACTCTTTCTGGAGTAATACTTTTCATTGCAAATCAATAAATCCACATTTGATACACATAAATGTTATCCAGGTTAAAACTGGACAGCATCACTGGCCCAACAGCTCCTAGATCTGATGAATTTTGTTGGTATCTCTCGCCTCATTGTGAAACAAGACAGCAATACTCAACTCATGGAAGTTTAGTTCAATGTGATTTTATTTAGAAATTTGCAAAGCTGAAGGAGGAACCCGATGTTTTGTTAAAAGAAAGCAATTTTCACAGTATATATTTAGCCATTTTAGCTCTGTTTTGAATAATAACAGAAAAGGAAGTTTCTGTTCAGTCCTCACTTCACACTCAGCCAGGTGCTTGAGATCTTGTAGAAAGAGAACACATTCCCTGGGCCAAACTCCTAGGAAATCCTCTCACCCAGGTGGACCACCTGGGTTTGTCCCCAGGCAAATACACGAGATCTTATTTTCACTGTTCTACGCAAGGTTCTGAAAATCCTTAATTTTAATGTTGAGAAAAATGTGAAAGGATTCCTTAACTCATTGCCTGCAACAAATCCACCTACTTTTTAATTCTTGACAGTTACAAGTATAAAATACTTGAAATGTATAAGATGCTCCACATTTAATGGAACAACTTGAATATTAAAAAATTCGGTCAAGTAACATGCTTTCATGTCTTAAAATGTTACTTAATACAACGTTACTGAAACAAGATATGCAGCATTTTCTTGTACTTGGTGTTATAAACTCCTACTGACGATGGCTACTTGATGGTCAAAAAATAAATTAAAAAAAAAGAGAAGAAACCATATACGCTGATATATAACAATGCCTGGAGGGAATGTCATGTTTTAAATTTTGTTACTGAAATTAAGCCTGGAAGAAGGAAAAAAAAGGTCTACAAAAGCAACACCCATGTTATTTTAAATGATGAGGTAGATTTTTTTCCTATGCAGTAAAGTGAACAAAAAACGCACACAACTTTCAAATCTTTAAAAAAAAAAACAAGTTCAGGTTATAGTCCCTTTCACAAACAAGACATTTGTAGACTAGGAGGTGGAGAGGTCATCCTCGAGCAGGCTCTGTACTTGGTACGGTACTCGGAGGTTCAACGATCAGTCTTGGATCAATCAACTCTCTCCAAAAAACAGTGATCTGAGGAAAGACACAAAACATTTGGTTTAGAGGCTTCATTTTGAGGTCATCTGGGTTTTAGTCGATTAAAAACTTCAGTCAAGTATATTTCCATTTGTGCAGAATGGTTGAAGACCTGGAATGACGTGAGTCCCAGTAAACTGAGTTCAATTAGGGCAGAAGAACTTGTTTACCTAGAAGGCAACTACACTTTACGTTAAACACATTTTACCCTTCTTTCATTTGGAGCAGGGGGTGGGGTGGGGCGCAGGGCGGTGGTTACAAAGGGGTCAGGGAGGTTTGCCCAACAAGACCCTGTGGCTAGGCGGCCCACGCACTCTTCCCGGGACTGCTGATGTTCCTCTGCGCAGCTCTACAGTCGCTCTCCTGTGCTGCCTAAAACCAGGAGCTGCTTCGCATCTCACCAAGAGCAGCCAATGTGAACACTCGGCCCGTGTGGACGAATCACGAGGGCCATCTAGTGTCAAGGAGAGGTAATTACAGGCTCTGCTTCAGGCCCCGGTTTAATAGGCATAGAGAGGGGAAACTTCCAAGGTTTAATTTTCCAATGTAGTTTCCAAGAATACATTTCAACAAAAAAGCGCAGAGGCATACGTTGCCAATAAAGAAGTACAGGAGATGTGGCCAAATCTGCTGATCCTACCACAGACCCTAAAAATGTGTTTGGGGAATAAATCCCTAAGAGTGTCATCGATCCTAAAGACAAAGCAAAACGCAGTCTGGTTAGGGTTTCTACAAGTTTACATTTCAGGTAAAATGTGAGTCTGCAATACTGAAAGCTACAGAATAATATCCATAACCTTTCAAATATAAACACCTTAAGAGGAAGCATTTTCTTAAATATAAATTCTAGTTAGTTTAATGCTAGCATAGCCTCATGAGCCAGCATTGCCAGCAACTCTGGAAGTCTGGCTGCCTAAAAGCTAAACCATATACTTCTTAAAAGGGCAATTTAAAGATTAAATGGAAGTCAAAAGACAGAATCATCATTTTCATGTCATTTTTCAAAACATCTAAGCTGGCATCAGTCAGAATCACGGTAATATTTGGGAGGTAGTAATGACTGCAAAGAGACACGATGGAGATTTCCAGGGGGGGGGGGTTGTCAATATCCCATTTCTTTTATCTAGGTGCTGGTGACACAGGTATGTTCATCTGTGATAATCGTTCAAGCTGTATACATACGTATAATTTTCTCAATGTATATATCAATAAAGGTTTTTAAATACACTGTTCTTTTCTACTGAAACCCTTATGCAATTAAGATTTTATACAACTCTATAATCTTAAATAAGACTTTGTTATTCGTGAATCTTGTCGTGTAGGCTCTTTGAGATCCGGGACGGTACCCTAACTTGACACTTGGCACTGAACTCGCCACCCTGTAGGCAGACCAGAGATCCCAGGGCCTAGATCTTTTACGACTTTAATACAGGCAGTTCAGGCGGCTGCGATGTCACCTTCCAGACCACCAGAAACCGGAAGCTGTGATGTCACCTTCCAGACTACCAGCAACCAGTCGAGAGAGAATGGACGACCGAGCAATCCCAAGAAGAGAAGCACGCCTACCCTCTTCTCCTGCGTCACAGCGTACTCCACTACCTCAGTTCCATTTTCGTTGTGATAAACCAAATCAAATTTCCCAGGTTCTTTCATGGCTGAAACCAGACGGTAGGAAGGAGAGACAGTAAGTCATTTCCCAGTAGTGAAAATGTTCCTCTACAGGGAATTTATATCATTAGAAAAACAACCACAAACAAATTGTCCATTGAGGTGGAGGCTGGGTACGCACACGAAAGCATGGAGTGTTCAGTGACAGGAGACCCTCGGAAACACCCTGTAACAGCAGACGGGAGCCCCTGGGCCGTTTGCCAGAGACCATCTATCCTTCGTCAAAAAGAAATGAGCTCCATACACTGTTATTAGTACTCCCAGAAAAGAACGTGTGACCATTAGGTAACCCGACAGATACAGGACCTGTTTCAGCAGGTTAACGTGATATGAATTCTGCAAAATTTGTGTATTTTGCTCCGTCCTCAGAAATTAAACGTGCTTACTGCTTGGTAATACAGCAATCCTCGCGTTGCATGGTAGTGTGGGACCATAAAAATGACCATCCAGGCTGACATCATGCAAAACTATCTGAATAATCAATGGAAAAATTATGATTGTCTCATGACCTTTAAAAATGATCAGAACATTAAAATTACTGTACAGGGAGATGAAAAGATATTAAAACTAGCATTTATGTAGTACACTGTAATCTAAGACATCAAAAAGACCGAGAATTAGTGTTCTATTTCTTTGTAAGAAACTTATCAGGCGAAAGAAAAGAAAAGGAAACTTATCAAGGGTGGCTCGAACAGTGCTTGCCTTCCTGTCGCATAACAACAACAACACAGAGAATCTTTACACTTTACGGAACTTGCAGACACCTTTCTAAGCGTGGATCAGCTTTCAGGATTTTTTCCTTTGAGATCTTGACATCATCGTGAAATAACTCTTGGAGCTTCTTTGTTTCTGTTTTGCAACTGTGTGATGTTTTTGCTGATGCCACCTCCGGGACCTCTTTATCCCTGTCATCACCACTACCTTCTTCCTTTATGTCAAGTTCACATAAACTGCAGTTCCAACATCCCCACGGTTAGCGGTTTCTTCTAACTCTACAAGTTTAAACTTCACTTGGGTGTCACCTCCAGAACTACCACTTTTTGTTTCTTTGTTGTACTTTCATCTCTGTCGACCAATTCCCTACCTCCATTATCCTTTTTGTAAGATGCCCTGTGGGTCTATCACTGAGATTGTACAAGGAGACAGCACAGCCTCATGCGATGCTGCGTGTATGGGAACTGAGTAACAGGTGCACAGTGACTTATCACCGGGAGACTTGGAAGGACGTGACATGACTGGTCACCGATCATGATGGGCATCTGTTATTTATGTAGCGATCTGTGGACTGAAGAATTAGCAGAACTTTGTGCCACTAGTCAGTTAACAGGTAACATATCGAATGTCTTTGGGAACTGGCGTTATTTAACTAAACCATGGTAACTAAAGTTCCTATATATCAGAACCATGCAAAGCGAGGACTACCTGTATTTCCACCAGTGAGCAGATAAAAGACACTTCTTGGTGCCCCAAAGAAGGAAAGTTCTAATTGGATGTTATCACTGTCAATCACCTGACAAGCAGTGATCAGGCTGTGTCGTGGAATCTGACCATGGACAAATTTCTTTGCCCACCGTTCCTAGGAAGAGAGATTTCCTCAAATAAAACCTAATGAGAAGAAAGCTGGAAAACCAATTTAAGTTATATCTAATCATTTACTTAACATTATAAAGGGACTTCGTTGGAAAACCATGTTAACTGATTACTGTGTACGGGAGTTTTGAATCTTTTACTCACTACATTATTTAAACACAAGGAGAATATAATTAATTGCCTTTGGTTCTGCTAAAGAAAAAGGGTCTCCCCTGATCTGTGGCCAGGGACCCCTACAACACAACCCAAGTGAAGCCACATACAGTAAAAGCTCTCTTATTCTCAGATTTTAGAACCAATAATGGGTGAGATGAATCAGGGATAAAGCAGGGAGCCATTTAAAACGATGTGTGAGAATGTGCATGCACATATACTTTAGACATTCTATTTTGACTTAACACACTGAAGTATGCTCATTTGCCAATCTTTGGAGATAGACCTGAGAAGGTCTTCGGAGCCCACTGACTAGAGTTCTCTTTCTTTCATAAACCACATACTTAATGTATACCTGCAATTTCTACAATTTTCAGTTCTGAGTTTTTCTAAAGGGATACAAGAATGCAAACACTAGCAAGGCAGCCTGAGTTCAGAATCTTCCTAGATTTTTACCAGATTCCTCCCAATCTCAAAGCAGATCCACCCACACGATTGAATAGTAAATTTCTTAGTTATACTCCTGGGTCGGCATTCAACTTGGGTTTCACAGAAATAATTCTTTTTGCAATCAACGTTCATTAGTTTATGCAGTTTTTATGAAACTGCATAATTACAGGAATAAGAACAACTTGCCTAACAGCTTTGTAAACAGATCCAACAATCCATAGTGGACACACACCTCCACTAGGGGGAGCTCGGGTCTCCTGGGCTGCTCTGTGCGGACAGGGATAGTGGACAGTTAGTCCCAGAGGCCAAGCAAGAGAGCAGCTCCTGTGTGTAAAAGCTATTTAGAAACCAATGTAGATATAAAGAGACTAAATTTTTGAATTCTTTTCTACAAGACTCACCAGGTAAGGATGAAAGAATTTCTATATCTACTTGCTGGGTGTCTGGATTGTGGCTTAGTATTTTTCCTTCCTTTCAAAAATAAAAGTCCAAGTCAAAAACCAGCAGGTAAAACACTGGAATATACTAAAACCACTGAATTATACACTTTAAAATGGTTAAAATGGTAAATTTTACATTACATAAATTTTATCTCAATATGAAAACTTTTTTTCTTTAATAAATCAATATGTAGGAGAAATAAAACTCCCACACACCAAGCCAATATTTCCCCTGAATCTAAATCATTCCAGGGTCAGGTACCACACAACTAGGCACAGCCCCTATAGCCCAAAGTCTGCTAATTATTCAAACGAGCCAATCCTAAACTGCTTCCCCCATCCCGCCTGGCCTATCCCAAGGAAACCCCAATAAAGGCCCTGCCCAGGCTTTCTCTTCACTCCTGTCTCTGCCTCTGGATGACACCCTGGTGCTTTCTTCCAGGGTCCTGCATGGCGTGGCATTCCCCCTCCCTCGGGAAACGTAAGTAATAAATTCTTCTTTCATTGCACTGACTTCTGTGGCATCACTCAGCCACCTTCATCAATTAAAATCCCACAGGTAGGTACGTACACGTGAGACAGGGTTGAGCGTGGAGGAGACTACATCCTTTGAAGACAGATTTAACTTTTGAAGACAAGCTTCAGGAATAAAGCTAGTGATCAAGCTAGATAACAGCACTTGAGGTCAAGGCAAAAAAAAAAAACTGGTACTGATTTTCACTTTCCAAATGGTTTTGAAAATCATTTCCAGAAAGTTCTAAATACCGGGAAAGTAAGAAAACAGCTTTCCAGGGTAAGAACTGTGATGACCAACATAGATTTAATATGCATTAAAAATAATCAGAATCAGGGTGTCTGGGTGGCTCAGTTGGTTGAGCGTCCAACTCTTGATTTCAGCTCAGGTTGTGATCCCACGGTCATGGGATCAAGCCCTGTGTTGGGCTCTGTGCTGAGCGTGGAGCCTGCTTAAGATTCTCCCCCAAGGCCCTTTTTATTCTGTCCCTCTCCCCCACTCATGCACTTTCTCTCTGAAATAAAAAACCAATAATGGGGCGCCTGGGTGGCTCAGTCAGTTGAACACTGACTTCAGCTCAGGTCATGATCTCACGGTTCATGAGTTCAAGCCCTGCTTTGGGCTCTGTGCTGACAGCTCAGAGCCTGGAGCCTGCCTCGGATTCTGTGTCTCCCTCTCTCTGGTCCCTCCCTCGCTCATGCTCTGTCTCTGTCTCTCAAAAATAAAATAAAAAACATTAAAAAAAATTTTTTTAATAAAAAACCAATAATAAAAATAAAAAATAAAAAAATCAGTATCATCTAGAATCATAGTTTGTAGAGGTTGTAGAACATACCAATTCTATATTTCTATCTTGTAGTACATCACAGAATTAAAGTAATTATCTATGGTAAGGTGATAAAACATCCTGGTTTGCCTAAAACAAGTCCATTTACATTTCCTTTCAGGGTAATCATTAATATAATATTAACCCTTTTCATGCACAAGTATCCTGCTTTAGATGACAAATTATATGTCACCTATATAAAGGGGTCAAGATGAAAAATGTGATAAAATACCAGTTACCCAGAACTGACCTACCTTCTAGCCTACTTTTGAGGAAAGGTTCTTACCAAGATTTTAAAAATCTTTCAAGGTTTAAAAAAAGTCTTCCAAGGTATCAACTCATTTTTTAAATGGACTTAATATTCCGTATATTACATAAAAATTAAAAAATGTGCATTTTAACAAAGTTTTCTTTTTTTTTTAAATTTATTCATTTTTGAGAGAGAGACACAAGCACAAGCAGGAGAGGGGCAGAGGGAGAGGGAGACAGAATCCGAAGCAGGCTCCAGGCTCTGAGCTGTCAGCACAGAGCCCGACGCAGGGCTCAAACTCGTGAACTGTGAGATCATGACCTGAGCCAAAGCCAGGCGCTCAACCAACAGTCACCCAGGCACCCCTTTAACAAAGTTTTCAACAAAATTTTGAATGGATGAAAAAAGGAAGGGAACATGTAATTCTGTAATCCCACTGATGGGGTCAAACTTTTACTGAAGTGTGATAAAGCTCATGCCAATGTGAAGTCCCACACACGTGTTAAGTGAATAAATTACAGGGACAGTACTCGTGAATTACCTGTGGTGAACAGATAATATAAAAGGGGCCATGTTAGACCATAAGAATCTGCAGTAATTCACAATTATATAAAAGAGATTCCTATGATGAATGTAATCAAATTTTCTGGCTGAAAGCTATTTAGTATTTTCTTTCAAAGTTTAGGATCCTGGGAGAGTGGCATTCAAATAAGCTTGCTAAGCTGGTTGTCTAAGCTGGTTAGAAAAAAAAAAAAAAAGAATTAAACTTGTCATTATTCTACATTCTTCCCCAGATGTAAGGAAAATAACACTGGGGGCTCCACAGTGATACTGTTAAAAAGTTTACATTTTGATAATGCTCCCATTTTCTACAACATTATTTACTGAAAAAAAATCAAAATTATCCATATTAGCAGTATTAAATACGACTTTAGCTTGTTTAATATACTGACACTTAGTTATCTTTAAATAAAAAGCCTTACCTTGTAGTCAGAGACATCAGGAGAATAATCGGATGTCAGCTCCAAAAGCTAAAAAAGAAGAAAGATCCCACAAATACACAAGCCCCGCAGTTCCTCTCCCCTGCCCCCAAGAAAACATGCAGTGGCGGGGTGCCCACTCCACCATTCTGGGAGCCCTGCCATGACCTGCGGCGAGACAGAAGTTCCAGTGGGAGAGGTTTCTTCGGTTTGGGGTGGAGAGGGGTTGGTGCTACGCAGAGCCTTTCTTAACTGAGCGCTTGCTAGGTTCCACACACCAAGCTCAGCCATTTTTATTCATTCAGAAAACCATAAGTAGGTACCTACTACATGCAATGCACTGGACAGATATGATCTGGAAAGGGTCTAGTACATACACATATATAATCCTGACCTGCCAATGAGTAAGTTTATTTGGAGGGAGAAGAATCTTTTTGGTGGTAATTGTTGTCTTAAAATGTACCTTAAATGCAATCTTTTCTCCAACTTGTGGGGCAGCTGCTAACAGCGGTAACAAACTGTAGTCCTTGTGTGTCTCTACCGGATTCTGAAAGACAGCATGAGTCACGTGACTTTGTTACTGGTGACAAAAGTGAAGCCGTGACATCAACTGCAGACACACCCCACGGGCCTAGCAGAAGAAGCGCACTCACGATAAATAATACTTGCCTGGATAATAGTAGAGGAGTTCGTTACCATTTCATTTAGTTGCTGGTGCTTCTGATACTCAGGGTTTCTATTTAACACAAAGGAAACAGCTTGCCCTCGGCCCCGGCCTCTCCCCCGCACACCCCGACCCCTAGCTCCCTTCCAAGAAAGAAGGTCCTCTCCTCTCCCCCAGCCTCTTCCCAAACTGGTGGGGAGAGTCACGTTGGGAGGGGGCCCGGGAGGAGCCTGTCTGGCACCGTTTGCGTCCGAGAGCTTCCACCCGGCAGCGTGTGGGGTCTGCGCGCACGGCCCCGGGCCCGGACAGCCTCTTCCTGCAAAGAGGCCTACAGGCTTTAAGAAACCCGCAGCGCGCTCCGGGGCGCTCTTCGACACCGTGCACTGGTCGTCCGACTCCGAGCTGGAGTCCGAACTGGAAGATGATGCTCTGGTCGTCTTGCACTTGACGGCCGCACAGGTGAAGCCAGTTTTGGCAGCCACTTTGTTTGCAGTCGTGTTTTTTGTCGAGGGCCCTTCCTTTGATAACTCGGTTGCTGTTTTCTCTGAGCAATTTCTGACCTCCAAGAGGACATTGCTGACACCATCACTGGTGGACTCATGAGAAGACTCGGACTCTGAGGAGGAAATGGGGCTGTCTTTTGGACAGACGCCCGCGCCGCCTTTCCTTTTGGCTTTGACAAGGCTGTTCCTAGCAAGTGAGCCTTTCAGAGGACCACAGTTCGAGATGGCCCAGTCCTTCACCGTCTGTGCTTTAGAAGACCTGGAGTTCTTGGTCTGCCTTTTAAGTTCGCATTTCTCCTTCCTCTTTGGTGACTTTCTTTTGGTTTCTTCGTCATCACCATCCACTACACCACACATGGCTTTGTTTTTCCTCTTGCCCTTTTTCCTCATACTCCGATCTGTGGCAGCTTTAGGTTCTAGATCCAAGGTCTTCCCATTGCTACTGTTCTCTTGCCTCTTCCAATGTTTCTTTGAATTTCTGTAATCTAGTTCGGTTTCTTCACCCTCCTCCAACTTAAATGCCCTCTTCTTTGCTTTTCTGGGTAATAAATGACTATCGTCACCATTCTTGACTGTTACAGTATTCTCCGCGGTTTCTCTCTCTTCTAATTTAACTCTAGCAAAACAACAAGAGAGAAAGCTACAGTGAGTCATTCACAGGCATGTCTCTGGGACACAGTTAGATACCAGGATGGCCGCACACTATACCTGTCATCAGTCGATGGAAAAATGTCAAATAACTTCAGGACAAAAGACTCTTTTTGACAAAATGGTCTATATGGCATCCCTTAGAGTCAACTTTGAAGTGACGAGTTTTATTTATTGAATATCTACTGCATCCCAAGCATTTTCTAGACATTTTCTCTAATCAAATGCCACCATGAAGTAGGTATGCTTCATTTTAAGACAGATCACAGAATTACAATTCAGGTAAGTAACCCACCCAAAGTCCACAGCTAATAGGCAGCAGAGATGGGATTCAAACCTCAGTCTGTCTAACTTCAAAGTTCACAATCTCTCCACTCTATTATGCCGCCTACCCCAAATGGTGATACTGCAGAGTACCCACTCTTCTTTTTATTTTTTTTATTTTTTAAATGTTTATTTATTTTGAGAGAGAGAAGCATGCACGTGCGTGGAGTGGGGTAGGGGCACAAACTGTGGGATCATGACCTGAGCCAAAATCAAGAGTCGGACGTTTAACCAACTTAAATTGTATTAAAAATAAAAATTTTTATTTTTAAATGTGGGCTGCTTTTTCTTAAAATCAGACTTCATTTTCATTTTGTTGAAATTTAGGAAAACTTTCTAACAATTTATGTTCTCTGGGACAGTGACAGCCATCACAAAATTCCATGACATTCTGTGATTATTAATTTTATGTGTCACCTTGACTGGGCCATGACAGCCCAGATATTTGGTTAAACATCATTCTGGGTTTGTCTGTGAGGATATTTCTAGACGAGATTAATATTTGAATGGGTAGACTAATGCCTTGGTGGCTCAGTCAGTTAAGCACCTGACTTCCGCTCAGGTCATGATCTCACGGTTCATGGATTCAAGCCCCTCATTGGGCTCTGTGCTCTGGGCTCAGAGTCTGGAGCCTGCTGCGGATTCTGTGTGGCCCTCTCTGTCTGCCCCTCCCCCACTCATACTCCGTCTCTCTCTGTCTCAAAAATAAAAGAACATTAAAGAAAAAAATTTTTGAATGGGTACACTAAGTCCAGCAGATGGCCCACCCCAATGTGAGTGGGTCTGACCCAATCCATTGAAGGTCTGAACAGAATTCCTTCTCTCTGCCCAACTGTCTGAGCTGGGACCTCAGCCTGCTCCTGCCTTCAGACTCACACTAGAGCTGGAACTTACACCATCGGCTCCCCTGGATCTCAGGCCTTTGGACTTGGACTGGAACTTTATCATCGGTTCTCTTAGGTCTCTGGCTTGCCAATTGTGAATCTTGGGACCTCTCAGCCCCTCTAATCTCATGAGCCAATTCCTTATAACAGATTCATATCTCTATGTATTTATCATTTCCTATTGCTTCCAGTTCTCTGAAGAACCCTAACACACATTTCATCCAAAATGATTACAGTAAAGGAGCTCTGTTGCTCCATGGCCTGGCAACAGCTACCTCTAATATGTGCAGTCCAATGACAGAGAGCCCAGAGTGTCCCCAGTGTCAAGTTCATAGCGGGTGCTCAAAATCGTCTGCTAAAAACAGGCAATATACTTTTAATATGTTTATATCCAGCTATATATTTCATCAATTTTTTTTAGTAACCAGTGAAAGATGTATAATCATATTTGAAAATAAAGTATAATTGGTGAATAAGAATATATAAGCATTCTTTAAATTCTTTTAAGGGACTGTAATACCGGTGGATTTATCTCAATGTGGCAGGTGAAAAAATCCTCAATTATTCTTCAGAATACACAGATACACAGACACATAGAAAGCAAAGTCAAAGCTACTGATATCAGGATAAAGAGAGAAAAAAAAGTATGAACAATCAGAGATTTAGATTATAAAAATACATCATCCTGTATTCCCAGGATGGACTTCAGCATCTAGCAGCAAGGAAGTGATTCGTAAATGGGCAAAAACTAGCTGGAAATCCTGTGACTCTAAGAACAACTGGGGAACTTGTAAGAATAATGGATTGTCCCTTGACATTCTTGATTAATTTGTTTTACTTTGTAGCAATGCTATGATTCAAGTTTCAATTCTAAGGCAACCAATTAGGACTGAATTTTCCATCAAACTTTGAAAATGGTTGCAAGACTCTGTTCAGTCATTGCGGTTTATTAATTCACTGGAACCCGACACCTGCTGCCTTTCAGAGGAGCCTGCAAGACCCTCATGCTTACAAAAGCAGCCCTTGGCATCACCTTACCCATTCTGAAGACAGTGAATCTGTGGATTCTGATACGAAGGTATGACCTATGACTGCTGCCGCCTTATTCACTATCTGTGATTCCTGAGGAGAATCATTTCTGTTGGGAACATAATAAGATTGAAGAACAAAATACCATCCAGAGAGTAAGAAATGGTTCACCTGGGTCTGCCGAGTTACCAACCAATTCCTTTCAGGGTATGCACTTTCCCTGGCAATGTCCTTCATTTCTTTACTTGGATCACAGACAACAAACATAGCTGTCCTTGTACAAAGAGAAGTGAATTACCTATGTAATTAGCAGTGAAAGAGATTTAATTCCAAGAAATTTCTTTTTTTTTTTTTTTTTTTTTTTTTTTAAATTTTTGGGACAGAGAGAGACAGAGCATGAACGGGGGAGGGGCAGAGAGAGAGGGAGACACAGAATCGGAAACAGGCTCCAGGCTCCGAGCCATCAGCCCAGAGCCTGACGCCGGGCTCGAACTCACGGACCGCGAGATCGTGACCTGGCTGAAGTCGGACGCTTAACCGACTGCGCCACCCAGGCGCCCCAAGAAATTTCTAAAACAGACTCTCCAGTGTTCATGCAAACTCTGTAGGGCAAGCCAGGTGATATTATCAAAATGCAAGGTGATCCTTTTTTTTTTTTTTTAAAGATTTATTTATTTCAGTAATCGCTACACCCCCGGTGGGGCTTGAACTCAGACCCCGGGATCAAAAGTCACATGCTGTTTAGACTGAACCAGCCACGTGCCCACGTTAAAGGTGCTTCCTTTAAATGTGCAATTTATTGGGGCGCCTGGGTGGCTTGGTCGGTTAAGTGTCCGACTTCGGCTCAGGTCATGATCTCACAGTCTGTGAGTTCGAGCCCCACGTCGGGCTCTGTGCTGACAGCTCAGAGCCTGGAGCCTGTTGCAGATTCTGTGTCTCCCTCTCTCTCTGCCCCTCCCCTGTTCATGCTCTGTCTCTCTCTGTCTCAAAAATAAACGTTAAAAAAAAATTAAAAAAAAAATGTGCAATTTACTTTCTTTCTTTTAATGTTTTTTTATGTGGGGGGGGGGGGATGGACAGAGAGAGGGAGACAGAGTATCTGAAACTGGCTCTGTGCTGATAGCAGTGAGCCCGATGTGGTGCTCGAACTCACAAGCCACAAGATCATGACCTAAGCCGAAGTCGGACGCTCAATCGACTGAGCCACCCAGGCGCCCCTAAATGTGCAACTTCACTTCTAGGATTCGATCACACAGAAATACAGGCACGTCCAACTGCATAGCCTGACCCCCCCACCCACTGCGGGCCACCCACTTTTGGCCAAGGCCCAAGCGATTGGATTCAAATCCTTGTTCTGACACTTTAAATTTTTAAAATAGTAGCTCAACCTTTCTCATTTGTAAAAATGGGGATAGTGATAATAATTTTAATACTCAGATGAGCTATCATGTATATTTAGGGCAGTGCCAGACTCAGAGCAAGTACCATCCAAATGTTAACTCTAATTTTTGTTAATACAATAAATGTTGTTAGTCCTCCCAGGGCAGGAGTTAGTGGGCTTTAATGAATTTGTCCCATCAAACGGAGATGGAATTCAACAAGGAGAGTAAAAAGGTAGAGCTGGACTCTCTTTGGGTCCCCTCTGTTCCCTGCAGTCTCCCTCCCGTCTGGCTGTGGCATTATCACCTTCAGAGAGGTAAAGCTACTGGACCAAGGGAACACAACTGATGAGTCAAGATGCACACCCAGGGTTCTGACTCCCGACCTTGAATTCTTAATCACATTGCTGTCTTCCTTTTCACACAATACTGAAAAAAAAGTAACTCCTATATTGTTGGTATAAAGACAGACCTGTGCAACTTTTCTGGAGGCTAATTTGACAGTACTTACCAAATTTTAAAATTTGACCAACAAGTACCTCTTCTGGGAATGCATCCGGCTAAATCACTGCCCAAGCACATACAGACACGCAAGAATGCTCACTACAGCAATGTTTACCAGTGGAAACCAGAAAACAACTACCATGGGGAGTGCCTGGCTGACTCAATTGGTAGAACATGTGACTCTTGATCTCAGGGTTGTGAATTTGAGCCCCACGTAGAGATTACTTAAAAATAAAATCTTAAGAAACAAACAAAAACAAAACAAAAAAACTGCCATGGTCGAAATGTTGGTGTCCCCACAAAATCCATGTTGAAATCCTAACCACCAATGTGATGGAATTAGGAAGTGGGGACTTTGGAAGCTGCTTAGGCCATGAGCGTGGACCTCTCATGAATCAGATTAGTGCTCGTATCCAAGAGACCCTACGACACTCCCTAGTCCCGTCCACCACATGAGGACACAGTGAGAAGGTGCCATCTACGAACCAGAAAGCAAACCTCACTAGACACCAAATCTGCTGGCACCTTGATCTTGGACTCCCCAGTCTCTGAACTATAAGAAATTAATTTCCGTTGCTTTATTTTTCAATTTATTTTTAATTTTTTTTAACATTTATGATTTAGTTTTGAGACAGAGGGAGACAGAGTATGAACAGAGGAGGGTCCGAGAAAGAGGGAGACACAGAATCTGAAACAGGCTCCAGGCTCTGAGCTGTCAGCACAGAGCCCTACTCGGGGCTCAAACTCACAAACCTCAGGATCATGACCTGAGCTGAAGTCGGACATTTAGCTGACTGAGCCACCCGGGTGCCAATTTCTGTTGTTTATAAGCTACCCAGATTATGGTATTTTTATTATAACAGCCCAAATGAACTAAGATAACAACCTAAAATGTCCATTAGGAAGAAATTGGTTAAATAAATTTATGGCATGTAAAAGAATACTATGTGGCATTTAAGAAACATTGTTTTTACATTTATTTATTTTTGAGAGACAGAGTGTGAACAGGGGAGGGGCAGAAAGAGAAGGAGACACAGAATCCAAAGCAGGCTCCAGGCTCCGAGCTGTCAGCACAGAGCCCGACCCGGGGCTCAAACCCATGAACCGTGAGATCATGACCTGATCTGAAGTCAGACGCTCACCTGACTGAGCCACCCAGGCACCCCTACTATGTGGCATTTAAAAAGAAGCATGTAGGGGCACCTGAGTGGCTTATAGGGTTCAGCATCCAACTCTTGATTTTGGCTCAGGTCATGATCCCAGCGTCGTGGGACTGAGCCCTGCGTCAGGCTCCACACTGAGCATGGAACCTGCTTAATATTCTCTCTCTCTCTCTCTCTCTCTCTCTCTCTCTCTCTCTCTCTCTCCCCTTCTGCCCCTCTCCCCAGCTCATGCACTCTCTCTTTAAAACAAAAAAATAAAATAAATTTAAAAAAAGAATGATGTACATCACATACTATATACACTAAAATGAAAGATACCCAAGATATGTTAGGTAAAAAAGTGAGGTGCAGGGGTGCCTGGGTGGCTCAGTCAGTTGAGAGTCAGACTCTTAATTTTGGCTCAGGTCATGATCCTAGGGTCATGGGGTCAAGTCCTGCATCAAGATCTGCGCTCAGCACAGAACTTGCTTAAGATTCTCTCTCTCTCAGGGCGCCTGGGTGGCTCAGTCGGTTAAGCATCCAACTCTTGATTTCAGCTCAGGTCATGATCTCACGATTCATGAGTTCGAGCCCCTCAGGCTCCATGCTGGCAATGTGGAGCCTGCTCGGGATTCTCTCTCTCCCACTCTCTCTGCCTTTCCCCAGCTCTCTCTCTCTCTCTCTCTGCCCCTCTCCCCCAATGGCACTTGCTCTGTCTCTCTAAAAAAAAAAAAAAAAAAAAAGTCAGGTGCAGGACAATATGTATATTATAATGGCATGTGTATTTAAAAAGTATATGTTTGCGTGTGTATGAGAAAAAAAAATCTAGGAAGACAGACCCCAAACTTAACTGAGGATACTTCTAGAGAATGGGGTAATACCAGAAAGAGTATGTGAGAAGATAAATAAGGGACTCTTTACCTTGAGCCATTTTAAAGTATAAATCTTTTTTCGTCTGTCAAAGCAGAAAACGTCAGACTGTGGGCGCGTAAGAGGATGGGCCGTGAGGAAATGGCCGTGGCATACAAGTGAGGAGAAACCTCTCCAGCCTCACGGGATAGCCACCACCTGGCTCACCTTTCCCCATTAGACTTTTCAGTACTCCAGCAACCCCTACAGAATCCTTCTGTGGCCAGATGCATCTCTTCACCGAGTCAGGCTAGCTTTTGCCTCCACTAGTAATGGGCTACCCAACATTTCCATTTCCTACATGTCCTTCAAGGTGCTGCAAAATTCCCTGACCCCTTGTGTTTCACGAAGATCTCTCCCTTCTCCACTGTCTCCTGCGCTTAGCAACACAATCTAGTGTAATTATCCAGGCTGCCTGCCTGCATCACACAAGAAGGTAACATACAAAAACATGAAACTAGTTATCTTGGTCTACTCCAACAATATTAGGAACCTTTAAAAAAAAGAGACTAGGCTTTCTTCTGAAGCTCTGGAGAAAGGTGAATCTGTTGGGGGAAGACAGAAATGATGGAAAACAGGAAACCACAAAAACATACGAAATCTTTACAAATTGGGGCGCCTGGGTGGCTCAGTTGGTTGGGCGTCCGACTTCGGCTCAGGTCATGATCTCACAGTTCGTGGGTTCGAGCCCTGCGTCGGCCTCTGTGCTGATAGCTCAGAGCCTGGAGCCTGTTTAGGATTCTGTGTCTCCCTCTCTCTCTCTGCCCCTCCCCTGTTCACGCTCTGTCTCTGTCTCAAGAATAAATAAACATTAAAAAAAATTTTTTAAACAAAAATTTTTACAAATTCAATTTTTTTCCTAAGGTCTGCCCCATTAACCACCGAAGCCAGCTACAGAGATATTTCTTACCATACACAGTTATGCATTTTAAGTGTTTAGGAGGAATTCGGCCTGCCACCGTGCTATGTTTATTTCTTATAAAAGCCATCATCATTTGCTTTTGACATTGTTCACTTCATTATACAGAGTGCAATTCCCAGGTGATTCATTACTTGAGGTGTAACTGCACTGCAGTTAGTGAGCAGCAAGTTAGTAATTCATTAGGCAGGGGGTAGGTCAGAAAGTAAACTTCACAGGAGGGGATACAGTCCTTACAACCGTAACATTTAAGCAGTTCCTGAATTGCACAAATAATGGAAAGCTATTTCAGTGAATAAAAAGGAAAAAGAACTCTTTTTGAAATTTTAACTATTTCAAATTGTCTTTAGAAACGACTAAACATTAGTAAATCACAGCATTCCCATTTTTAAGAGAGACACACACACAAAGATGTAGTAATTGTTCCAAACTGAATTCCCTGATGTTCTGAAGAAATCTCATGAATCTGACATGCTCTGAGGAAAGAATATTCAACAAAGAGCAAGCAGAGGAAGCAGCCTGGTTCAAAACTCTAGAACTTTTTCATTGTACCTGAAGTTTTAAAAAGAAGCCCTGAATAAATTAGTCTAAGATAAGAATCCAAACTGAAATGATCCTGTCTTACCATTTTATTGAGACAAATCAACCACACATGGGCAATTCATACCACAATGGCTCCTCGATACCCACCTCTGTGTCATTTTTAAATTTTATTTATTTGTTTATTTGGAGAGAGAGAGAGCGAGCAGGGAAAGGGCAAAGACAGAGGGAGAGAGAGAATCCCAAGTAGACTTTGCACTCTCAGCCCAGAGCCCTACTCAGAGCTGGACCTCACGACTGTGAGATCATGACTTGAGCCAAGATCAAGAGTCTGAGCTCAACTGACTAAGCCGCCCAGGCGCCCCCTCTGTATCATTTTTTTTTTTTTTATTTCCAAAAGCATATTTAAAACTATTTTATTTTCCAATTCACAACCCAAAAGGTCCCAAACACCTACTTAAATGAACCATAAAATACCCAGGTGAGGCAAGAATGACACCGTAAGTCTCAGGAGATCTGGCAGGAGCTTACTAAGGCTGGACAAACTGCACGCTTGGAAGAGAACATGACTGTTCTATTTGCCTGGGCCCCCTGCACCTGACCTTGCCAGCCGCCAGGGGAAGGCCAGGTCTCATGCACATCCGCATCCGGCGCATGTAACACAGTGCCTGGGTAAGAACGCGCTTGCTAAATCAAGGTTGCAAGAAGCACGCGCCCGGCCCGGGCACCAGATCACAGTCTTCCCAGGCTTGTCCCAGTAACCACTTGCCCCCGGAGCACTCCGGGAAGGATGCTCCTCCCAGTGCAGATTCCTGAGCCCCATCCTGGCCTAGACCAATCAGCATCCCTCCGGTGCACGAATGAGCAGCTTGACAGCCCCACCCCACGCCCACCCCCACTCCACACCCCTCACCCACGCGCGGCCTCCAGAGGCCCGAGGCGCCCCGGGCGTGCGCAGGCGCGTCCCCGGCCCGCCGCCCACCCCGCCACCCCCAACCCCGCGCCTCGCCCACCTGAGGCAGTCGTTGTCTCGTACCAGGCGCGCGCTCTCGGCTGGGGGCAAAAGCCCCCCCTCCAAGTAGAGGCCCAGGATGGCCCCAGAACTGAAGCCGAAGCGCTGGCGGATGAGACTAATGAGATCCGTGACCACTCGGCATCTGTTCAAGTCGACGAGAAGCCAAAAGGCCGTGCAGTGAGGGGTAGCTGGAGGCGGATAATCAAATTGAAGCCGTAGCCTAACCGTCTCGGAGGCCGCCATCTTGCCCGTTGCTCAACGGAAGCCGAGAGACACCACAGGGCTACCGAGAGGCGTGCTCGGCGGCCCGCCCCCTGGGGCCTTTTAACGTGTGCCCTCTATTGGCTGCCAGTGGCTACTGCAGGCTCCCGTGACCCGCAAGAACGCGGAGCGGGGTTGATTCGATTCCATTTTGCTCATCGCTGGGCTAGGGAAGGGCATAAGTGAAATAAATGCCTTCATTCCTTTCCCGCTGAGCTCTATGCAGGGTCGAAATTTAGGCAACTTTCTGGATAAACAAGCACTTCTCAGTCGTTGTCTTCTAAGATATTTGCTTATATATGGAAAAGAATTTCAAAAAAGCAGTTACTCCCAATACATTTGACAATTTTTTCGTTGGTAAAGAGTTGGAAAAGATGCATTTCCCGGTATATTGTAAATATACGTTTAAAATAAAACCACTTGTCACTCCTTTACATGTGCCTAGTGGAATTGAAAGACCTTATCGGTGTAATACCTACCACCATCCATATTTTATTTTTATATTTTTAATGTTTATTTTTGAGAGACACAGAGCGCAAGTGGAGGAGGGGCAGAGAGAGAGGGAGACACAGAATCTGAAGCAGGCTTCAGGCTCTGAGCTGTCAGCACAGAGCCCAACTTGGGGCTCCAACTCATGAATCGCAAGATCATGACCTGAGCCTAAGTCAGATGCCCAACCGACTAAGCCACCCAGGTGCCCCATCCATATTTTAAAATATAAAAATAAGCCCCCTTATTAACCACTAGGTAAGTAAATCATAAAGTGTACATCATTCAAATTTCCATTCCATCCGTTCACATAGCATATTAATTCCTTTAGTTTTCATGACAAAGATATGAATTATGAACTATTACTATTCCCATTTTGAAGATTAAAAAAAAAAGGGTTTAGATTAAGTAACTAACCCAAGGTTACTGGACTAGTAAATGCGAATATTTTGTAGTCAGTGGACACATTGAAAGAAAATTTTTTGGGAAATTTTATTTTCCCGTAACCCTAATGCTATATATCTTCTGATTGAGTTATTATTACTGTTATGAATGGTACACAACTGATCAAAATAGCATAAAACATCACACATTTTGGTACAAAATTATTAAACAGGGAAAATAAAAGGGACATGGAAACATCTATTAACGAAATGGAGCTGCCTTTTTTTTTTTTTATTTATTAGGTCAAGTCTTTCTGGATGAATATTGCTAAATGAGACAGGGCTCCACATTGATTCTAGATCGATTTTTTTGTTTTTATAGATGTAAAGTCCTGAGAAAACTTGTTCATTTATATAAGTGGGTAAGACTAGAAGGGCTTGGCGCCTGGGTGGCTCAGTTGGCTGAACGTCTGACTTGGGCTCAGGTCATGATCTCACTGTTCTTGAGTTCAAGCCCTGCATAGGGCTCTCTGCTGTCAGCACAGAGCCTGCTTTGGATCCTCTCTCTGCCCCTCCCCGGCTCACACATGCATGCACTCTCTTTCCCCCCTCTCAGAAATAATAAATAAACATTAAAAAAAAAAAAAAGAATAGAAGGCCTTATGTCGTTGGCAATGTCAGCCAGTTGTTTAAACTCCTTCCACGTTACATGCTAAAGTTTCCTAGAGATCTTCCTTTAAAATTTTTTTTCATGGGTACCTGGGTGGCTCAAGCCATTAAATTAAGCATCCACCTTCGGCTCAGGTCATGATTTCGCGTTTGTGAGTTTCAGCCCCGCGTCAGGCTCTGTGCTGACAGCTTCTCAGAGCCTGGAGCCTGCTCCAGATTCTGTTGTCTCCCTCTCTCTTTGTCCTTCTCCCACTCAAAATCTCTCTCTCTCTCTCTTCCTGAAAAATAAAGAAAAACACTTAAAAAATTTATTTTCAGTACTCCATCAGCCAACAATTCAATTATGTTGCATAATGTTAAAAACAAAGAATTGGGAATCACCTGACATCCAAAAGGAGCGTTTGCCCAGTCGCTAGAGTCATTCACTTTCTCAATATTTGGGAAGCTCCATTGAGACTTAAGGGATGACTACACCACTTAATCTTACATTTAGAGGTGCTTGGTTTATGGAGCTAAATGAGATGAAATGGGCAAAAAATGAGAATTGTAATCAAAGACTTGAATATTCATGGGTAGAGACATAGTGGACGTTTGAACTGTTACAGATTTACTAGCAATTTAATTTGATAGTCGAAATCAATTAAGTTTATAAGCACTCATTTGACTGAATTGAAAGAGAGTATCAATATCTAAGAGAAAGGAGTTGATCCCAATAGAAAGAAGCCGTTTTCTCAAGGTCAGGGCATTACTAGATTTTATGTATCAGTGATTGCTGCCTTGTCCATTATTTACTGTAGAATGCACTACAGTTCTCCCTAAAGTTAATCTAAATTTAATAAACCTGGTACAAATAAATAACCAAGTATAGTAGGTGCCAGTAAGGCTACATAGATGGAGGCAGGAGAGAGAAAAAGATACTTTTACTTTGGAGAACAGAAACAGTGCCATCACATTCTCAGGCAATCAGCTTTAGGAAGAAGTTCAAGTGGGGGCGCCTGGGTGGCTCAGTCTGTTGAGTGTCCAACTCTTGATTTCAGCTCGGGTCATGACCTCACAGTTCTTGGGTTTGAGCCCCGTGTCAGGCTCTGTGGTGACAGTGCACAGCCAACTTGGGATCCTCTCTCTCTGTCCCTCCCTCTTTCTGTCTCCTACAAAATAAATAAATAAGTAAACATTAAAAAAAAAAAAAGATTCACAGATGAGAAAGAAAAGATTAGTGAACTTGAAGACACAGTAATAGGAGCTATCTTAAGTGAGACACAGAGGGGCACTTGTGGCTCAGGTCATGATCTCACAGCTTGTGGGTTCCATCCCCGTGTCAGGCTCTGTGCTGACAGCCCCAAGTTCAGAGCTTGTAACCTGGAGCCTGCTTTGCCTCTCCCCCGCTTTCACTCTGTCTCTCTCTCAAAAATAAATAAGCATCAACAACTTTTTTTTTTTTTTAATGCTGAAAGAAAAATACTGTGACCTTGAAACTCTTTACCCCGTGTAATTGTCTTTAAAAAATGAAAGTGAGTGGTGTCTGGGTGGTTCAGTGAGTTAAGCGTCTGACTTCAGCTCAGGTCAGGATCTCATGGTTCAGGAGCTTGAGCCCCACATCAAGCTGTCTGCTGGCACCACAGAGCCCACTTTGGTTGCTTTTTTTAAAAAAAATTTTTAATGTTTATTTATTTTTGAGAGAGACAGAGAGAGAGAAAGTGCAAGAGGTGGTGGGACAGACAGAGAGGGAGACACAGAATCCAAAGCAGGCTCCAGGCTCTGAGCTGTCAGCACAGAGCCCGACATGGGGCTCAAACTCACAAACTGTGAGATCATGACCTGAGCCAAAGTCGGACACTTAACCAGCTGAGCCACCCAGGTACCCCAGCACAGAGCCCACTTGGGATCCTCTGGCTCCCTCTTTCTCTGCCCCTCTCTGGCTTGTGCTCCCTCTCTCTCTCTCTCTTTCTCTCTCATAAATAAATAAATAAATAAATAAATAAATAAATAAATAAATATTTTAAAAAATGGAGAATCTCGGGGCGCCTGGGTGGCTCAGTTGGTTAATCGTCTGACTCTTGGTTTTGGCTCAGGCCATGATCTCACAGGTTACTGGAATCTAGCCCTGCATTAGGCTCTGCACTGACAGCCCAGAGTCTGCTTGGGATTCTCTCTTTCCCTTTCTCTCTGACCCTCCCCCTGTCTCATTCTCTCTCTCTCTCTCTCTCTCTCTCTCTCTCAAAAGAAATAAACTTAAAAAGAAAAAAAAAGGAAGAAGTTCAAGTGAAAAAAAGAGATGTATAATCTGATTCTCTTAAAACCACACAGTCCTGTTTCACCTTAGAAAGTGTTTGGGTAAAAAAAAAAAAGAAAAAAGAAAAAAAATCAGATATAAATCCAGAAGCCAGTTTTAAAAAAGAAAAGAAAGTGTTTGGGTACTCTTCAGCACTTACTTGCCCCCAGTCTGAAGACTGCTACTCCAAAAGTGAAAAGGTACTTAAGCAGCAGGTGGCTTTTAAGTCCTTGCATGACTATTCTTGTTTCCTTCCTGGAGATAGTCAAATGTCACCATTCCCTCTACTATGGGAACCAGGCGTGATGACAAAGGGTTGACACTACACTGTAATTCTAAGAGTCAGATCTAACCTTAGCTATAATCCAATTGAATCTAATGTAATCTAAGAGTCTGAAACAAAGTATTAAATTATTTTAATAAGGCTGGGTGGTAGGTAACCAATTCCGTGTGCTTATCTGTATTTTGCCATGTTCGTGACTACAAAAATTTATAGAAAGGACCTATTCTTTTTTCAAATTACCCTTTAGAAGTTTCTAAACACTTGTCTAAATTATAAATTCAGATACCCTTTGACCTGGCAATTCCACATCTAGGCATTTATCCTACAGATAGACTAACACTATGTGCAAAGGCTCCTGCGTCATGTTTGCTGAAACGTTGTAAAAACAAACAACAAGAAACAAATAGTCATCGACGGGGATTTAATTGAATAAAATTAGTGTACGTCCAATGGTTGTATAGAATTCCGCTGTATCAAAATGTATTCAGTTAAACCCCTATTGAGGTAGTTCCAAATACATTGCCATGGAAATGTGCCTAGGATATAATGAAAGGGCAAGGAGCAGAGAAGTATATATTTTATGTTTCTATTTGCTTTCCTTTTTCAAATTAAGTTTTTTTAGTATGAGATAATTATAGAGTCACATGCTGTTGTAGCAAATAGTACAGGGAGATCCATGTGACCTTTGCCTCAGTGATAACCAAGACATTGACATTGATACAATCAAAGTACAAAGCAATTCCATCATCACAATGATTTTTCCTGTTGCTCTGTTACAGCCACTGCAAGGCTTTCCATTTCCATGATTTTGTCATTTCAAGAATGCTAGGGGCCCCTGGGTGGCTCAGTTGGTTAAGCATCTGACTTCAGATCTCATGGTTCGTGAGTTCCAGCCCCGAGTCAGGCTCTGTGCTGACACCTTGAAGCCTGGAGCCTGCTTCAGATTCTGTGTCTCCCTCTCTCTGCACCTCCCCTGCTCGCATTCTGTCTCTCTTTCTCAAAAATAAATAAACATTGAAAAAGAAATTAAAGAATGTTATAGGAGAGGGGCGCCTGGGTGGCTCAGTAGGTTAAGTGTCTGACTTTGGCTCAGGTCACCATCTCAGGGCTTGGCTCCTGAGTCTCCCTCTCTCTCTGCCCTTCCCACACTAGCACATGGCATGTACTTTCTCTCTCTCTCTCTCAAAAATAAATAATACACATTTTTTGAAGAAGTATGTTATATGAGTGAAATCATAAAGTATGTAACCTTTTGGTGTTGGCTTCCATTCCCCCTCAGCAGAACTCTCTGGAGATTCATCCAGGTTGTTGTGTGTGTCCACAGTTTGTTCCCTATTATGGTTGAATAGCATTCCATGGCATGGACGAACCAGTTGGTTTAACCATTTGGGTTGAAGGCCTGTTGGCTCTGTTCAAGGTCATTTGGGTCGTTTCTAGTTTGGGGTTATTACAAATAAAGCTCCTATAAACATTTATTTACAGATTTTTTTTTTTTTTTTTTTTTTTTTTTTTTTTTTTTTAATGGGAGCATAAGTCTTTATTTCTCTGGGATAAATGCCCAGGACTACAATTGCTGGGTCATATGATAGTTGCATGGTTAGTTTTTTAAGAAATTGCCCAACTGTTTTTCAGAGTAGCTGAACTATTTTGTATTCCCACTTGCCATGTATGAAGTGATTCAATGTCTCCATACCCTGGCCACCCTTTGGCATTGTTGTGTTTTTCATTTCTACCTTTCTGATAGATATGTAGTGGTTTCTCATGGTTTTAATTTGCATTTCCCTAATGGCTAATCGTGTTAGACACATTTCCCTCTACTTATTTGCTATCTTCTTCTGTGAAATATCCCTTCAAGTCTCTTACCCATGTTCTGTGTGGATTGCTTGCTTTTTCTACTGTTGAATTTTGAGAGATCTTCATATATTCTAAATACTTCTACTACTATTCTGTTAGATGTGGTGTTTGCAAATATTTTCTCCCACTCTGTAGTTTGTCTCATCATTCTCTTAACAGGGCTTTCCATAAAGCAATAGTTTTCCAATTTAATGAGGTCCAGTTTCTCAGTTTTTCCTTTTGTGAGTCATGTTCTTGGTATCCTTTGATAACCTAGTAACTCTTTGCCTGGCACCATGTCCCAAATTTTCTCTTCTCCCCCGCCCCACAAACTCTTATATTGTGCATTGAAGTCTGTGGTCCATTTTGCGTTATT
Organism: Panthera onca; assembly: GCF_046562875.1. Taxonomy (NCBI): domain Eukaryota; kingdom Metazoa; phylum Chordata; class Mammalia; order Carnivora; family Felidae; genus Panthera; species Panthera onca. Next base: position 46,633,885 of record NC_138352.1, on the reverse strand, counting down.
TTTTTGTATAAGATGTGAGACTTATATTGAGGTCCCTTTTCTTTGCCTCTGGATAGCCAATTGCTCTAACACCATTTGTTGAAAAGGCTACGTTTCCTCCATTGAATTGTTTTTGAACTGTTGACGCTGAGGACACAGGTCACCCCAAGATGGGCCACTTTGACATGAAGATTATTTTGAGTCAAAGGCAAATGAGACCCTATGGGGTCAAGAGAAAATTTGCCCCTCCCTTAACTACATAGAAGAATCTAAGTTGGGGGTGTTTTCCAGAATAAGGGTTATTAGCAGGGACCAACTTTATCTGAGGGACCCATCTGTATGGTGGGGCGCTGCCCCACCTAATTACCCCACCTAATTACCTTCTATCTGTTCTTCTTCTTATGGCTCTTATTCTTTCCTCTGAAGTGCCAGACCCTTACCCTTTTCTCCTCAGTTCAGGATGACATATGTACCTCATTTTGCTTGTCTCTGGAATTTCCATGTCTGTGTGGATTCCCCGTATGTGTGCTGTTACATTTGATTTTCTCCTGTTAATCTGCATGTATATCTAGCTGTATATCAGCTCGAAGGACCTTTGAAGGGGCAAGAATTCTCACTCCCCCAAAAAACCTTTGTCAAAAATCAGCTGGGGGGCAGCGCAGAGCCTCATGTGGGGCTTAAACCCACAAACCCATGAGACTGTGACCTAAGCCAAAATCAACAGTTGGACCTTTAACCAACTGAACCACCCAGGTGCCCCCTAAGGTTTTATTTTTAAGTATTCTCTACACCCTAGGTGGGACTCAAACCCACAACCCTGAGATGGAAGGTCACAAGCTCTACTGACTGAGCCAGCCAGGTACCCCAGGAATGTGATCTTTAATAGCCAAATTAGAATTTCCTGGTAAGCTCTAGTTAAGTAATCTATGTGATAACTCGCTTCCCCCACCCCAAGAAAAGCCTTGCCTGAAACAATCCTTTCTTTTCTTTTGTTCGTAGCTTCCTTGTCCAGAGGTTTCTGCCTACAAAAGCCTTCCATTTTGTATAGCTCCTTGGATCCCCTTTCTTTCTGCTAGACGGTATGCTACCAGATTCATGTATCATTGAATACAGCCAACAAGATCTTTAAAATTTCTTTCAGTTGAAGGATGCCTGGATGGCTCAGTTGGAGGAATGTGGGACCCTTGAACTTGGGGTCATGAGTTTGAGCTCCGTATGGGGTGTAGAGGTTACTTAAATAAATAAAACTTAAAAAAAAAAAAAAACTTACTCAGTTGAATTTTACTGGTTCAACACACCTATATACATTACCATTACTTCAGGAAATTACCTTATGTTCCTTCCCTGTCAATGTCTGAGGTTTTATCCCCCAGGGGGCAACCATAGTTTCTAGTTGATTTTACACCATTGTTTTATCAGGCAGTTGCCTGGCCCTTACCTGTATCTCCATACCATATAAGCCCATCCCGTGCTTAAAAGTTATATAATAATGTTTGTCGACTTTTATGCAATAGTTATCACTTCTATTTTATTTTAGAGAAATAATCCCAAATATGAAAAATACCATATGGAAAAATATATTTACTATAGCTTTATTTTTACAATGAAAACATGAAACCCTGTAATGGTTAAGAGTATTTAAAGCTCTGGTGACAGAGACCAACTTGGAAGCTTTATTATTTTTTTTAATGCTTTAAAAAATTTTTTTTCTTTAGAGAGAGAGAAAGCACCCATGAGCAGGGGAGAGGGGCAGAGAGAGAGAGAGAGAGAGAACCTTAAGCAGACCCCATGCTCAGTGAGGAGCCTGATATGGGGTTCAGTCTCATGAACCTCGAGATCATGACCTGAGCCAAAATCAAGAGTTGGATGCTCAACTGACTGAGCCACCCAAGCGTCCCCAATTTGGAAGCTTTAGATAAGGAAAAGCTTAAAATAATGTTTGTAACACAGTTATTTCTGTTTGACTAAGGGTGTAACTTGGATGTGTGTCTTTCTAACGTTCCTCTACGGGCTTATCCCCAATACCCTCATAATGGCATTTTACACATTCCCGGAGCACCCCTGAGAACCCAGTTGCCTAATTCTTTTCTCTGGCCCAAATCTCAGTGGACTTGCCCTTCACTGGCAGGACTGTCATTCCACAACGCTGCAGATAAAAACATCTGTCCACTTAAGACAGGCAGGGGGAGAGGGATGCAGAGGGGAGCAGGAAAAGGAGTTGTCACCTGGACTTTGTTTTTGTTTTGTTTTCTGTCAAGTGAACGTTTGAAATAGAATATATGGCAGCAGCCTTACTCTCATACTGTCCTTGTATTACCCTGTTTCCTAGCTCTACGAGGTGAGTTATTCAGTATACTCAGAGAAAAAAAACAAAAAAACAAAAAAACCTTTTCACACACACACACACACACACACACACACACACACACGAAACAATCCTACCATTCTTTTCCTCCTTTCCCCTTCCCAAACCTGTAATTCCCTCTCTTAAATGACTGTTGTGGGGTGCCCAGGGTTTCAGTCCACGAAGCAACCAACTTTTGATTTCCACTCAGGTCATGATGTCACAGTTTGTGAGTTCGAGCCCCACATCTGGCTCTGCACTGACCGCAGGGAGCCTGCTTGAGATTATCCCTCTCTCTCTGCCCCTCCTCCACTCTCACACTCTCTCTCTCAAAAATAAATAAACATTATAAATAAATAAACTTAAAAAAATAAAGTTGGCTTAAAAATTAGAAAAATAAAATGACTTGTGAAGACAATGTTAACACAGAATGATACTATTGACAAATTAGCAACACAGGAAAAAACAATAATTTTTTTTATTATTGCACTTAAAACGAAGACTAGAGAAAAATATATCCCAATGCCAACAATGGTTTGTTTCGTAGGATCTAATTTTTTTTTAATTTCCAAAATGTTCATAATATATGTAACTTTATAGTCAAAATAACTTTAAAGATAAGTCTATGAAAATGGAATCGCAGTTTTCAACGACCAGCGGGTTCAAGCATCATGTGTTCGGAGGTAGATGCACTAGCTTTTGAAATGTCAGCCCTGTTGCTGGGGAGGGAAGAGATGAGCGGGGCAGCAAGGACGGTTCTCGCCATTTCTTCGCAGCGTCTCAGTCCTGTCCCACGACCCAAGTCAAACAAATGTATTAAACGCCTCAACCCCTCTGATCCGTCCCCAAAACGGCAAAGGAGGTCGCGGTGGGGCAGACAGACAGAGCACCTAGACCGCCACTGCCTGGCTCGCGGTCGGGAGGCCCAGCAGAGTGCCGGCGGGACACTAGCAGCCGCGAGCCGCTCAGGCCCCGCCCACGTCCCGCCCACGCCTCAGGGCCCGCCCAGGCCCCGGTCGGAGCCAGGTCCCACCCACTGCCGTCACGTGGTGGGGCTCAGGGTTCAGCCTCGGGCTGGTGTCGCCGCGCCGTATTCGCCATGGAGCTGGTGCCGAGGACCTCTCCCGTGGTGCTGCTGCTGCTCTTGCTGCTGGGCCTGAGTACCGGTAGGTTCGGGAAGAAAGTGCACCAGAGGCCGGTGCATCCTTCTCCAGGGATGAGAGTCTGTTAGTGGGTTTGTGCTTTTTAGAGCAAATGCCTTTCCCCGTTTCTACCTTCCGTGATCAAACTGCTTTAGGACCTAGCTCTTTTTTTCTTTAAGATAAAATACTAAGTGCTTTTAATACCCCTTCCTGGCTCTGAATAGTCTGGTGCTCCTCTCTTCCCTACGCCTAGGTAGGAGCAATTGTGCAAATTACTTGAGTTGGGGAAACTGCTGGTGGGTGAGGTTACCACGATCCTAAATCCACCTCCCTTTTCCTGCCGTGATTGGCTGCTAAGTGGGATTATGGGGACTTTTTCTTTTGAGCTGAAACATGCGGTCCAAAGGACTCTGAAAAGTCCTACCTCGAATGGGACGTTTCATTGAGGTAAGGGCTTTTTCTCTCTACTTGATCCGTACAGACAGGATAAGATCTCCCTTCACTGCGATTCTTTTTGACAAAAACAAATTCGTGTTTAACAGGATGACTTGGAAATTGATTTTCAGTCTTTCAGCAAAATGTCTTGTGGTCTGAATCCGGATCTGGGAACTGGAACTGGCCGCAAACTTGCCTTGTGACTCGAGGCGGGTTGCTCCACATTCCTCCTCTTCCCTTGTGTAACTGGGGATACTCTGGCCCTTCAGCTTGGGTCTGGAAAATGTTGTCAAATAGGTTGTCCATCCCCTCCCCCCCCCCCCCCCCCCAAATTTTAACAGTGTTCACTGCCAAGGAAGGGAGGAGTGCCAGCCATTAAGTCAAAAGGGACCCAGGCCGTATCTGTTACTTTCCAGGAGGTAGTGTGATCTTCTGTCACCTGTACCTCAAATCTTACAGCCACATCTATGATCTAGCCATTCTGTTCTGCCCCTCAAGCCACTTTCTGGTTTTCTTAATCAGTTACAAAACCCCTTTGTCTCCTCATCTACTCCCTTCTTTTCTTTTTGAGACCAGTTTTTGTTGTTTTCCTTGTCACAGGGGCTTCGAATTTAAGAAAAGAGGAAGTGGAAGGCAGGAAACGCCCATCATCGAGGGTCGCCTCTCATCATCTTTGCACATTATTGGCCTTTTTTTTTTTTCTCCACCCTCAGAGGGTATTTGAGAAAAACAACTGTAACTTGAGAGTTGTTACTTTAGCAAAGGTGACATAGAAAATGTGCATAACTTACTCTTTTCTGATACCTATTTTGCAGATGCTACAAAGATAACTAAGGAAAATTGGAGCTGCGGGATTAAAGGATGTACATGTATATATATGGCTTTTAATCTATGGAATATCTTTCTTTTGCTATTTGGAAAGCCAGACTGCCTTCCCGAAAAGTGATGCTGTGTGCACTCTGGCCAACAGTGCTGAGGGCCGGTCTCCAGTCTCCTTGTGGACATTGAGCACCCGCCATTATTTTGTTGTCTATCAAATAAGCGAAGATTTTTTTAGTGACCTCATATTGCTTTACTTTTCATGTATGAATATTAGTGATGTTAACCCTTTTTAAGTTTATTTATTTTGAGAGAGAGGTGGGGTGGGTGCAGGGAAGGGGTAGGGTAGAGAGAGAGGGAGAGAGAGAGGATCCCAAGCAAGCTCCAAGCTGTCAGTGTAGAGCCTGACTCCGGGCCCAAACCCGCTAACCATGAGGTGGAGCTGAAATCAAGTCAGAGGCTTAACCAGCTGAACTACCCAGGCGCCCCAGGATCTTCCTGTTTTCAATTTATCTACGCAACGGGGCGCCTGGGTGGCTCAGTCAGTTAAGCGTTTGTCTGTCTCTGCTTCTCAAAAAATAAAAATGTTAAAAAAAGTAAAAAAAAAAAATTGATCTACACAAGTAAAGAAAATTGCTGTTGTGCATATTTGTCACAGATCTGTCTTTGTTTGCCTTTTAATTTAATTTTATTATTCTTTTTTTTAATATTTATTTTCTTTTTGGGAGACAGACAGAGTGCAAGCAAGGGAGGGGTAGAGAGAGAGACAGATACAGAATCTGAAGCAGGCTCCAGGCTCTGAGCTGTCAGCACACAGCCCCACATGGGGCTCGAACCCACCAAGCACGGGATCGTGACCTGGGCCGAAGTCGGACACCCAACCGACTGAGCCACCCAGGCGCCCCGATTTTATTTTTGATGTACATAAATTTTATTGTACAGAAAATGTAACAAGTTCCTGTCCTCAACTCTGTTGATAGTTTTCTTTATATCTGTGGGGTATGCCTACATCATTTCCCCATCCAGAGATCAGAAAAACATTCAATTATATTTTCATATTATTTTTAATATCGAAATTTTAGAATTGAAATACTTTATCCACTTGAAATTTATTTTGGTTTAGAGTGTTAAGTAAGGACCTACATTTGTGGGGGCACCTGGGTGGCTCAGTCAGTTAAACGTCCGACTCTTGGTTTCACTTCGGGTCATGATCTCACAGTTCTTGAATTCCAGTGCCTTGACTGGCTCTGCATGGACAGCACTGGGCCTGCTTGGGATTTTCTCTCTCCCTCTCTCTTTCTCTGCCCCTCCCCAGCTTGCTCTCTCTGTCTGTCTCTCTCTCAAAAAGTAAATAAACATAAAATTTTTTTTTAAAAAGGACTTAGATTTTTTTTTTTTCCTTCACAAAAGCTAACAGTTGCCCCAATATAATATAGTGACTCTTGGTCTCTCTAATTTGGGATACCTCTTTAATAATACATTAAAAGAGATACAAAAGCTAGCATCTTGCATTTTGAGATTTTTTCCTTTTTTCCCCAAAATGTAAATCTCTCTCTTTTTAAAACAGAATTGTGGGGGTGCCTGGGTGGCTCAGTTGGTGAAGTGACTTGGGCTCAGGTCATGATCTCGAGGTTCATGAGTTCAAGCCCCGCATCGGGCTCTTCGCTATCAGTGCAGAGCCTGCTTGGGATTTTCTCTCTCTCTTCCCCTACCCCACTTGTGTTCTCTCTGTCTCTATCTTAAAATAAATAAAATAAAGTTAAAAAAAAATAAGAAAAAACAGAATTGTAAAAGTGTTCATGCCTACTGTTAAAAATTCAAATATTACAGACGGTGCAGAGGAAAAAGTGAAAGCCCCCAATCTCCTCTGCCACTATTAAGTTTGGTTTCTTTTTTTCACAACTGAAGTGTCTTTTCCTTATCTCCCCACTATATTAGAGTGAGTACCTTGCCAAAAATATAAACCACATCATCTCTAGCTTAGCATGGCCATCTCTACAGCCTTGGAATTTACCTGGATGGTTGACCTTCTTCAGGAAAATCACGTTGTGCTTCTGTTTTAGGAGCAGTCATTGACTGGCCCGCAGAGGAAGGAAAGGAAGTGTGGGATTATGTGACTGTCCGCAAGGATGCCCACATGTTCTGGTGGCTCTATTATGCAACTAACCCCTGCAAGAACTTCTCAGAACTCCCTCTGGTCATGTGGCTTCAGGTAAAAGTGGCCTGGCTGCCTGGCCCGGTTTTCCCCTCTTACCACTTTGCCAGCTCGTAAAAGCTCAGGGGGGAAGGACTGATCTGGGGTGGGGGGGGGGTCCTGGCTGGGGGCGGGGATTTGGTGTCCTCCTGAGGCAGGCAAAGACAATGGTATGCTAAGAGGCCAAATCAGAGAGTGAGGGGTGCTAGCCTTTGCAGAGGTCTTTTTATATTGAGCCCAGTCAAGGGACGCCTGGGTGGCTCAGTCAGTTAAGTGTCCGACTTCAGCTCAGGTCATGATCTCACGGTTCGTGAGTTCGTGCCCCATGTCGGGCTCTGTGCTGACAGCTCGGAGCCTGGAGCCTGAATTCTGTCTCCCTCTCTCTCTGCCCCTCCCCCACTCATATTCTGTCTCTCCCTCTCTCTCTCAAAAATAAATAAACATTATATTGAGTCCAGTCAGTGGTAGGATGCCTTAGCAGAAGCTCCTGTAGACCCCTGTGACTAAATGCTGACAGGTGTTCGGAAAGGTTCCCGAGCAGCCCTTTCTCTCTGTCTCTTCTCCCAGTCCTTCCTAGACCCTAACTCCTTGCCCCCAGAAAAGCCCCCTTTTGAAAGGACTCAGCCTTTTGTATCTTAGAATTCAATGTTGGGTCCTATCCTTCCTGAGTGTGTTTGGGTTTTAATCTTGAGCTCTGATTGTAGGATGGAAGGCTGGGAACCGGTTGGAGGCAGCTTTGGGGGGCAGGCAGAGGATCCTCTCTTGCATTCCTAAAATATTTGCCTAGAGGTGGCCCACACCCACCTGGAAGACCAGCCTTTAGGGAGGGGTTGACGAACACAGTTTTGCTTCAGCTTCTGGAAACTGGCGGTATGGCCCAGATTGGGTTCCAGGTTGCGCACCAGTAAATAGGGTGTCAGGGTACTCCTCTCCATGGGATGCACGTGTCACTTCCTCCCAAAATGTCAGTATTCACGAGCACCCTGCTGGTGCCCTGGGCTTGGCCTCCTCACCTAGCCCTGGTGGACTCTCCTGATGAGACAGAGTGCAGGTGAGCCCTGTGCGGGGAAGGGGGCGTTATCACAACTGTCTCCTTTGAGTGCTGGAGGTGAGGCCTGGCCCGAGGGTGCAGATGTAAAAGTGTCTGAGAAGAAGATGCCACGGGTGTATCCCAGGGCCCTTCTGTCCACCCAGGGCTGCGGTAGGTAGAGATGCTGCAGGGTTCCGTTTTCTGGGCTTTGGTTTTTGTTTGTTTGTTTGTTTATTATTATTTTTAATTTAAAAAAATTATTTATTTTTGAGAGAGAGAGAGACAGGCAGACAGAGTGTGAGCGTGTGAGGGGCAGAGAGAGAGGGAGACTTAGAACCAGAAGCTCCAGACCCCAAGCTGTCAGCACACAGCCTGACACTGGGCTCGAACCCATTAACTGCGAGATCATGACCTGAGCCTAAGTCAGGTGCCCCACCATTAGAGCCATCCAGGCGCCCCTGGGCTTTGTTTTTTAATCTGAGGGATTTTTAAGGTTTTTCAACTTTTTCTTCATCAGCAGGACTCTTACCACTGTCAAGTGAAAGCTTCTATACGGAGCCCAAGTGGAAAGCAGAAGGGCTGGAGTGTAGGCCGGGTCCTACCCTGGCCGCCTTCCCTTTGTCACATGCTCGCCCCTCAAGCACCTTCTGGGCTCTCAGGAATTTAAAAACCATTGAATTTCAGAAGTTGCAAAACCTTCCTATTGTTTTATCTGGATTAGTTGCCAACATTTTATTTTATTTTATTATTTTTTTAATGTATGTTTGTTTGTTTATTTATTTATTTTTAAGTATTTATTTTTGGGAGAGAGAGTGCAAACAGGGAGGGACAGAGAGAGGGGGAGACACAGAATCTGAAGCAGGCTCCAGGCTCTGAGCTGTCAGCACAGAGCCCGATGCGGGGCTCAAACTCACGAACCGTGAGATCATGACCTCAGCTGAAGTCAGCCACTTAACTGACTGAGTCATCCAGGCACCCCGATGTTTATTTATTTTTGAGAGAGAGAGAGAGAGAGGGAGCATGAGTGGGGAAAGGGCAAAGAGAGAGGGAGACACAGAATCCGAAGCAGGCTCCAGGTTCCGAGCTGTCAATGCAGACCCCAAGGCGGGGCTAGAACTCATAAGCTGTGAGATCATGACCTGAGCTGAAGTCGGATGCTCAACTGACAATGCCCCGGCACTGAGCTCTGCTCACAGTCCTGCCCTGCCATTGGCCCTGGATGCACACAGTATTGAGTCCTTCCTGCCCTGGGACTTCTACATTTACTAAATTATATCCCAGGATCCACATGATCAAACTGCCCTTCAGTCTGCATCCCTTGTTGGTCTGCAGGGACAGAGGAGAGGTGGTGGGGTGAGGAGTCACAGGGCCCCAGGTCCAGTCTTGGCAAAATGGACCCCAAATTGCCATGTCCCTTACCTGGGCCTTACTGCTCATCTTGGAGATGAGAGGGGTTGGCCAAGGTGTTTTGAAGGTCAGTGCCCAGCATGCCCCATGGCGGGTCAGGAGTCAATCTCAGAGGATCAGAGGTAGGAAAATTCCTTTTGGGGCTCGTAAGCCAGGTGTTTTCTTTCATTCATTTATTTATTTATTTATTTATTTATTTATTTATAAGCAATCTTTACACCCAACATGGGGCTTGAACTCACAACCCCAAGGTCAAGAGTCGTATGCTCTATTGACTGAGCCAGACAGGTGTCCCTGAGTCTTTTCCCTTTAGAAAGACTTCAGCAGTTACCAGGGGCTCTGTCGGTACAGACCCCCTGGTTCACCAGGTCAGTTGTGTCTTTCGTAGAATGTTGACTGAGCCAGCACTAAATCATAAATCATTTAGAGTGAATGTGGTCATTGTTATAATGACCAAGATTTGACTAATGTTTTCTCTGGGCTTATTTTGTTGTTTATTTTCTCTTCCACAGGGTGGTCCGGGCGGTTCCAGCACTGGATTTGGAAACTTTGAGGAAATTGGGCCCCTTGACAGTGATCTCAAACCACGAAGAACTACCTGGGTACAGTGAGCACAGCCTAACTGAAACTGCCCTGTGGCCTCTCCAAGGCTGAGCCCCACCTGGCCCTACCCCATTCTGGGTGGGGTCACAGATTAAGCAATCCCGCTCCATCCTCTTCCCCAGGGGTCCTGGGCCTTGTGCACTTGTCCCTAGGCTTCCGCTCTAGCCAGCTTCTTCCATTTCTGGGGGCAGCTTGTCCGTCCCCTGGCTCTCTTCCCTTCCCACGTCGGTGACCTTTCCATCCACTTGACGGCCAAAGCCTATTCCAGCAGACACCCTGGACCTTGTCATTTCCTATTTGGCCATCTCTGCAATCTGACCGCAGGATCCCACCCTCTGGTCACGACGTCCAATCCTGTCCCCTCTCCACTCTCCTACCCTGCTTCTTGACTTCATCAAGACTTCAGAGCCTTTGTCCTCTACCTTTTTGGTGTCTCTCTTGTTCTGTCTCCACCCCCTCCCTCGTTCTTGGTTTCACGTCTCGCCCTAACCCCTCTCTGCTCAACCCCTGGCTCCTTCATCCTTTTCCCCGAAGAGCCAAGCCACCCCCAACCTTGGATCAGTCGCACTGTGCACCTGCTTGGCCCCTGCTTCTGGGTGCCAGACACTGGCGGACAAAACCACAACCTGGTTGTGGGCTTTGCCTGAGCTCGTGGCCGCCCTCTGCTGTGTGCTGCTGCTCTGCTCCCTCCCTGTCTGCCCTGTCTCCCTGCCTCACCGAGAGGACAGAGTCATTGCCTGTGACCGGCTTTCCCCTGTCCTCTCTACCCCTTCCTGCCCCTTACTATCCTCCTGCCCATCTCAAAATAACACAAGGCCCCTCTCTGCTGGGGTCCCTTTCTCAAAGATTCCACTTGGACAGTTAGTACCTTTCTACATCCTTATGCTGTCTGTAGGCTCTCTGTTCCCTGGGCTACAGACATGCACAGGTTTTTCCCAACCTACTACCAAGCGCCTCCAGCTACCACCTTTTCTTGAAAGAATTCTTTATACAGGCATACCTTGGAGACGTTGCGGGTTTGGTTTCCAGACCTACAGTAAAGCGGGTCAAATGAATTTTTCGATTTCCCAGGGCATAGAAAAGTAACCCTTACACTATACCATGGTCTGTTACATGTAAAACTATGTATGTGAAATTAAAAATAACTTTATTGCTAAAAACAGCTAACCATCATCTGAACTTTCAGTGAGTCCTAATCACTGGTTACAGAGCACTGTAACAAGCACAGTAATAACGAAACAGTTTGAAATATTGCAAGAATTACCAAAATGTGACACACAGACACGAAGCAAGCAGATGCTGTTGGGAAAATGGCGTCTATAGACTTGCTCAACACAGGGCTGCCTACAGACCTTTAATTTGTTAAAGAAAAAATGCAGTAAAACAAGGTGTGCCTGTATTTACTGCTGTCTAGTCTTTACCTCCTATTTTTTAAAAAAAAAATTTTAATGTTTATTTTTGAGAGAGAGAGAGAGAGAGAGAGACAGAGCACAAGCAGGGGAGGGGCAGAGAGCGACAGAGACACAGAATCCAAAGCAAGCTCCAGGCTCTAAGCTGTCAGCACAGAGCCCTGTGTGGGCCTCGAACCCACAGACCGCGAGATCATGACCTGAGCTGAAGTCGAATGTTTAACCGACTGAGTCACCCAGTGGCCCCTGGTCTTTACCTCCTATTTATGCCTTAGCCCAGAGCTTTCTCACCTGGGGGCTTGGTGCTGGGGGCAGGAGAGAGTACTTACTAGGGAACCCAGTGCACATTAGCTCTAGGATGCAGTACACTTATCTCTGTGGCCGTGACAAGGTTGGGAAGCACCGGCCTGACCCGCTGTAGTCTCTCCCCAGAGCTGTTGTCCCCAAGGGTGTGCTGGCTTCCCAGTTCCAAAGTCCCGTTAGATCCTTCATGGGATTCTTTTCATTGGATTTCTTTGCCACACTGTTGGCCATTCCCATGTCTTAGATATTGTTGTTTCCTGTACCCTGTCCTAGGTAACATTCTCTTCTATGTGTTCTTTGGGCGGCCTTGTCCTCTCAAACTGCTTTAATGACACATAGAAGGTGATGCCCCTAAGTCAGTATCTCTGGCTCAGAACTTTTTGCCCAAGAACTATTTCTCCATTTGCCTCTGAGATGCCTCCTTGTGGATGTCTCTCATACGTGCCCAGTTCGACATATCCCAGGCCATATTCATTATTACACAAGACCCTCTATCCATCCACAAAACCAGCCAACTCTCATGTGTCCCTTGTGGTAAATGGTACCACCATCCAATCATGCCTGAGGCAGAAACCAGAGAGCCATCTCATCTTCCCCTGCCCCTCCCTCTCCCACCCTCCCCCTCATCCAATCAGTTTTACCTAAAAATGAATTTTTTAAAGTATAGCTTTATTGAAATACAACTCACATACGATATAATTCACCCATTTAAAGTATACAATTCAATGGCTTTCGTATATTCAGAGTTTTACAACCATTACCACACTCAATTTCAGACCATTTTCACTAGCCTCCCATCCCAGAAAACCTCATACCCCTTAGCTGTTAACCACCCATCTCTCCTTAGGCAACTTGCCACAAATCAACTTTGTCTCTGTAGACTCGCCTGCATTAGCCGTTTTGTAACAATGGCGTCATACAGAATGTGGCCTTGGGCGTGTGGCTTCTTTCACTTAGCATAACATTTACAAGGTTCATCCATGTAGGATATACCACTACTTCCCTTTTTGAAGGCTGAATACTAGTCCACCGTATGGATATACCACATTCTGTTTGTTCATCTGGTGACGGACACTTGGGTTGTTTCTACCTGTTAGCGCTCGTGAACAGTGCAGGGAACACTGGTGTACAAACATTTGTTTTGAGTTCCTGTTTTCAGTTTCCGAGTGGAATTGCTGGGTCACGTGGTGACTCTGTGTTGAATACCCGAGTGCTGTTAATATCCTTCATCCCTTTTCCATCCTCTCTAGGGGCTGCTTTCAGAGTGCCTCTCCAATGCAAATCACTCCTTAGTTTAATGTCTTTCAGTTCCCAGAAGACCAGATCCAGATTCCTGGGCATGACCTGGTCTCTGCCCACCTCCTGCCACATTTCCAACATCCGAGCAAGTACACTTTACCGTCAGGCCCCGGCCCGGGCAGTTTCTTGATTTGGACTTCATTCCTTTGGCCACTCATTCACACCTAGCTTACCATACTCACATCGAGATTCTGTAACTCTGAGCCTCTTTGGAAGAGGTATTAGGATAGATTCCGTACTTGTAGTGCACCGGGAGGCCAGGCCGGTGTGGAAATTGGATTCACCTTAAAGAAAACTGATATGTGGTATTCAGACCTTGGACGTACCCTGCCTGCTTCCAGCTGTTGCTTGGACCGCGTGGTTCTACCAGAGCTAACGTATTACATTTAGGACCCCGTATTGTGTGAAAACTGACCGCTTATGTGTTTTGATCCCCGTGTATGTTAACCTTTCCTTCTTGCCTCTCCTTTTCTTCGCCTTAGTAGCCTATGTTTATAATTTTTTGAAATCCCTTTTAGCGGTAGGCTTGTAAGCACACTGATATCCTCGCGTGTGGGTTTTGTTGAGCTCATAGAAGAGAGTGGAAAGACAGTTGGTGACTGACCGATGGTGCCACTTGACTTTCCCGTGTGACGTGTAGCTCCAGTCGGCCAGTCTCCTATTTGTGGATAACCCTGTGGGCACTGGGTTCAGTTACGTGAACAAGAGTGACGCGTATGCCAAAGACCTCGCCATGGTGGTGTCAGACATGATGATTCTCCTAAAGACCTTCTTCGATTGCCACAAAGAATTCCAGGTAAGCTGTAACTCGGGGTCAGCTAAGCAAAGCGCTCACAGTCCCACTGTTACATCCATCCTAATAAACTTAAATTCCCCCAAGAGTTCAATGTCCAGCTGTTATCAGAGACAACCCTTCTGCACCCGAGATCAGGTTGTGGCCTTCTGTTTCTGTCATCTCTCAAGGTGGTTTTAAGCTTGAAAGAATGACCTTGGAGCCTGGTACTCTAACCAGATAAGGGGGGGAAAGACCAATAAAAGCAGATTTTTGTCTGGCCGTTACATGCAATAGAAATCTGAAATTAATTTATGTAAAAAAAAATGCACTCAGGATATTTAATTCTGTGTAAATTCCTTTTCTTGCTAGACGATTCCGTTCTACATTTTCTCGGAGTCCTATGGAGGCAAAATGGCCGCTGGCATTGGTCTAGAACTTTATAAGGTAACAGGAAAGATGTCTTTCTTGTTTTCGTTTCAGATAAACTGATTCTGTTCCTTTTTATATCAGCTGATATTGAATATACTATGAATAGGACCTTGTGGTACCTTGTACATGCAGAGTAAGGTTAAATCTCTAATAATAACCATGAAAAGTTTCAAAGAACACAGTGAAGGTTGCCCTAACGGATATGAAATGAGTTATAAGAAAGCTATAGTGGGTAAAACAGTAAAACAGTGTGGTACTAGCTTAGCAGCAGACTTCAAAGCAGCAGGGTGAAGAACCTGGAAACAGATTTTACATATACTTCTGTGTGCATGTAAGTAACATGTATGTGTCATGGATATGATCATGTGGCAGAATCATACCAAATGATAACATGGCATTTCAAATCATTGGGCAACAGACAATATTCAATGAATGGCACAGAAACGAATGGCTCTCACTTTGAAAACCAGTAACATTGAATTTCTTCTTCCATAAAACGTCAGTTGTAGATAGATTAAAAAATCAAAACATAAAGAAATCTAGGGGCACCTGGATGGCTCACTTGGTTAAGCATCTGACGCTTAGTGGGCTCAGGTCTGTGATCTTGTGGTTCACAGTATCAAGCCCCACATCAGGCTCTGCGCTAACTGTGGAGCCTGCTTGGGATTCTCTCTCTCTCTCTCTCTCTCTCTCTCTCTCTCTCTCTCTCTCCCTCCCTCCCTCCCTCCCTCCCTCTCCCTCTCTGTCTCTCTCCCTCTCTCCCTTTCTCCCTCTCTCCCTCCCTCACTCCCTCTCTCCCTCTCCCTCTCTCTTCCCCTCCCTCCCTCTCTCTCCTTCTGCCCCTCTCCCCTGTGCACACTCTCTTTCTGTCTCAAAAAAAAATCTATGTATATAATAGGAAAGGTATTCTTATTGATACTCCATAAAAAAAGAGAATATTCTAAGAAAGACAATATTCTTTGCGAATTGGCAAAGAATACAAACAAGCAATTTATAGAAGAAATGCAAACAGCCTGTGAACATATGGAAAATGCTCAACTTTTATTAGTAGCTGAATCTGTGGGATTTACAAATATTTAAAAGATTGGTGATACCCAGTTTTGGTTAAGAAGTCAGGGAAATGAATAAAACATTTTAAAATGGTAAATCATTTTATTTATTTATTTATTTTTTTTTTATTAAGAAAAAATTTTTTTAATGTTTTTTTTATTTTTGAGAGAAAGAGACAGAGTGTGAGCAGGGGAGGGGCAGAGAGAGGGAGACAGAATCCGAAGCAGGCTCGAGGCTCTGAGCTCTAAGCTGTCAGCACAGATTCTGATGCGGGGCTCGAACCCATGAGCCGTGAGATTATGACCTGAACCGAAGTTGGATGCCCATCTGACTGAGGCACCCAGACTCCCCAGTGGTAAATCATTGGCAGTATCTGTCAACTTTTAAAGTCTATATGCCCTTTGACCAGTAATTTCAGTTCCGGGAATCTGTCCTGTGGGAATTCTTAACACATGTTTGTGTGTTGAGAATGTTTAATACACTATTGCTTACAATGTCTGTCAACTGAAAACAAAGTCAGTGGCTATCTGTAGAGGATTACTTAAACAAAATAGATGTATCCTTCCGTGATGGGGCAACCATCATAAGGAATGCATGCATCTCTATATACGTGTGTGTGTGTGTGTGTGTGTGTGTGTGTGTGTGTGTGTGTGTAAAAGCTCGTGAAAGCAAAGAAAGGGCTGAGAAGCATATGTAACATCTTAACTGTGGTGAACTGGTGAGCGGAGGGGGTGCATGTGGGACAGAGGGGAAAGTTTTTCCACATTTTCTCTTGTCTCCTGTGGTGTTTAAGTTTGTTTACAGTGAGCTTGTATGAGCTTCTTTTTTTTTTTTTTTAACGTTTATTTATTTTTTGAGAAAGAGAGCACACGCATGCATGCACAAGTTGGGAAGGAGCAGAGAGACGGGGACATAAGATTTGAAGCAGGCTCTGCACTCACAGCAGAGAGCCCAATGCAGGGCTCAAACTCACGAACCAAGAGATCATGACCTGAGCCAAAGTCGGGCGCTCAACCGACTGAGCCACCCAGGCCCTGCCACCACCTGATTTTATATGACCTGTGAGCTAAGAAGGGCTTTTACATTTTCAAGTGGTGGTGGTGCAACGGCAGGGTTTAAAAGCAAAGTAATATTTCATGATGCGTGAAAAGTACATAAAACTCAAATTTCAATGCCCACAAATAAAGTTTTATTAGAATTGTTCATTTGTTTACATATTACCTGTAGCTGCTCTAGTGTTAACAATGGTAGAACTGAGTAATTGCAACACAGGCTGTTTAGTCTACAAACCCTATAATATTTTAAATTCTGGCCCTTTCTAGAAAAAATTGCCACTCTCTGATATACGTGATGTGTACTTCACTTTTAAAAAATATTTTATTTATTTACTTATTTATTTATTTGAGAGACATAGCGTGAGTGGGTGAAGGACAGAGGGAGAGGGAGAGAGAAAATCTTAAGCAGGCTCCATGCTCAGCACAGAGCCCCCTGCAGGGCTCAATCCCATGACCCTGGGATCGTGACCTGAGTTGAAATTAAGAGTCGGATGCTTCTCCCCCTCTCTCTGCCTCTCCCCTGCTCATGTTCTGTCTCTCTTTCTCTGTCAAAAATAAATAAACATTAAAAAAAATTTAAGTAAACAAAAAAGGGGGGCACCTGGGTGGCTCAGTCATTTGAGTGACCAACTTCGGCTCAGGTCATGATCTCACAGTCTGAGTTCGAGCCCCGCGTCAGGCTCTGTGGTGACAGCTCAGAGCCTGGAGCCTGTTTTGGATTCTGTGTCTCCCTCTCTCTCTGCCTCTCCCCTGCTCATGTTCTGTCTCTCTCTCTCTCTGTCAAAAATAAATACACATTAAAAAAAATTTTATTTTTAAATAAAAAAAAAAAAAGTCTGATGCTTAACCAACTGAGCCACCCAAGCACCCCTGTGCACCTCATTTTGCTTCAACTCAGAAAGGACATAATATCTAGATCTAGTCTGATTTTGCCACTGGACTCTTTCACCTTCCGCCTGCATAGAAAGTTACCTGAGTGGTGTTATCTTCACACTATATGGATGTCTAATTCTTCATCCATCTTTCACCTAATAATTTTACATCAATTTTTGATTCTCATGTGAGTCAGTAATATCGTTAGGAGTTACAAAATGATGGTTTTCTCCTCCTGTCTTTTTGTTCACATCCATTAGCTGGTATTCTATAAACTGGAACTTTCCCCCATCACCTGGGCTATTTAGGTGACTTATGAAGTAAATTCCTTATGGAAAACCAGATAAATGCATAATTCTTTCTCTGTAATTACTAACATTCAAAGTCAGGATGGTCACTGTGTTCTTATTTTAGATCTCTGAATAGTTTGTGCATGCACATAATTCAAAATTCAAAACATGTAAAAGATACTGGAAAAAATCTCACCCTTGCCTCCCCCTCTCCCCTAAAGCAGCCTCTGTTATTAGTAGCTTCTGTAGCTTTCCAGAGGTATTCTGTGCCTACGTAAGCTAATTCACATACAGTTAACCCTGAACAACATGGGGGTCAGGAGCCATCACCTGCTCATTCAAAAATCCACATACAACTTTGTTTGCTTGTTTGTTTTTCACATATACCTTTTTATTTTTTTTAATTAAAAAATTTTTTAGTGTTTATTTATTTTTGGGGGGGGCAGGCAGAGAGAGAGGGAGACACAGTCTGAAGCAGGCTCCAGGCTCTGAGTTGTCAGCACAGAGCCCGATGTGGGGCTTGAACCCACAAACTGTGAGATCATGACCTGTGTCAAAGTAAGATGCTTAACTGGTTGAGCCACCCAGGCGCCCCCGCATACAACTTTTTTAAGCAAAAAAAGTTTTTTTGTTTGAGACAATGTTATATTAGTTTCAGATGTGCAACATAGTGATTCAGTTTCTCTATAGAAGTAAGTCATGCAATGGAAAATCCACATATAACTTTTGGCTGTCTCAAAACTTAACTACCCACAGCCTACTATTGACCACAAGCCTGACTGAAAACCTCAACAGTTGATTCACATCGTTCATATATTACGTGTATTCTATACTATATTCTTACAATAAAGTAAGCTAGGAAAGAAACTGCTACTAAGAAATCGTAAGGAGAAAATACATTTATAGTACTTTATTGTAGTTGTTGGGAAAAACCTGCATATGAGTGGACCGGTGCAGTTCAAACCTATTATCAAGAGTCCACTGTATATTCTTTTTTCTCATTTTTATACAAATGATAGTATAGTCCTGAGGCATCCATCCCACCCTCAAGGATCTCCTGAGGAGGCCTGCCACCCCCGCAGTGACTACCCTGTGGTCAGTGATTGTTGTCCCCAAGCCTCCTACCCCTCCCCTCCCAGCACCTTGTGAGGAATCACAGACCTTGGGGGAAAGGGTGCTAGTGACCATCTGAAAGAAAAGGGCTGTACCAGACCCCACGCACATCCTGCCAACATTCTTTCAACAACAGTAGAGGGAGGCGCCTGGGTGGCTCAGTCGGTGGGACATCCAACTCTAGATTCCGGCTCAGGTCATGATCTCACGGTTCGTGGGTTCGAGCCTCACATAGGGCTCTGCACTGACAGTGTGGGGCCTGCTTGTGCTCTCTCAAAAATAAATAAATACATATTAAGAAAAAAATCTTAAAAAAAAAACAACAACCAGTAGAGAGATGCCCAAACAGTTCTTCCTCACTTTGCATATGGCAGCAGGAAAGAGTCACCCTCGCTCTCTAGTGGGTATCTGAGGTCTTTGGATACCCAAGGGATCTTGGAAAGGATGGGCAAAAGTTTTCTGTGCTTGGCAAAGGTGGTGCATAAAGGCTTGGCCCCCTCCTACTGAGGAAGGGATGGAGGTCATTGGGTTCCCTTGGCAAGGATGTTGACTTCTCTTCTTTCAGGCTGTTCAGCAAGGGACCATCCAGTGCAACTTTGCTGGCGTTGCTTTGGGTGACTCATGGATCTCCCCTATAAGTAAGTACGGAATTTTCATTTCTTCTTTCCCATTCTCTATTCTTCCCTGGGACTTTGGGCCGTGTTGTGCAGATCAGGGAACAAGGCAACAGAATTTTCTGGGTCATTAGAGATGTCAACCCAGAAAGTATTTGCTCCAGGAGTGTCTGAGAAGTTTGAGGATGAGAACTCATTTACGGAGCTCCTACCATGGACCTCTGCCGGCCAGACTGAATTCTCTTATTTGACTCTTACAACAAAAGAATCAAATTTTACAGCTGAAGACCTTCTAAACACTCAGGGAGGAGGTGGAATTTGCTCTCTGACACACAGCGTGAGTGGCCTGATTGGGATGCACAGCCAGTTCTGTTGGTCATTTGTTCCCCACCACTAGCATGAGGGTTTGGGGTGAAATTCCTGTGTGTTGCTCATATTGGTGGTGAGACAGAGTTTCCATCAGGTCCTGTAGCTCAGGTATGTAGTTTAATAACCTGAGTGTCCTCTTCGGGAGTACAGATAAGAGTTGTTTATGCTGCAGACATCTGGGGTGTGGCTTCCGACATCTGAAATAGTCACCTTTGTGGGGTTCACTCTAACACAGGATTTCTAAATCTCAGGGCTACTGACATTTTAAGCCACGTGTTTCTTTGTTGTGGGGGCTGTCCTGTGCATTGTTGGATGTTAGCATCTCTACCTGTTAGATGCCAGTCTACCCACCCCAGTGTGATGCACAAAAACACCTCCAGATGTCCCTGGTTGAGAACTACTCTAACCTAACAAAAGGTAACTTCACAGGCAAGACCAAACCACAAAGTTAGAAATTAGAAGAGAAGTTACCCTCTGGAGGAGGGAAGGGAATAAGCTGGAAAGGGACACTAAGGAACTTTCTAGGCTGCCTGTGTTCTATGTCTTCACTGCGGTGGTTGTTACATGGGTGTTTGCATTTACCAAAATTTCTGGGTTTTGTTTTAAGTAGGCTCCACACTCAGCATGGAACCCAGTGTGGAGCTTGAACCGATGACCCTGAGCTCAAGAACTGAGCTGAGATCAAGAGTCTGACGCTTACCCAAATGAGTCACCCAGGTGTCCCACGTTTATCAAAACTTCTAAATTTACATTTATGGTTTCTGATGTGTGATTATGCCTCAGTTTTTAAAAATAGTAATTTGTATGGGGACCTGGGTGGCTCAGTCAGCTAAGCGTCCAACTTCGGCTCGGTTCATGATCTCATGGTTCCTGAGTTCGAGCCCTGCGTCGGGCTCTGTGCTGACAGCTCAGAGCCTGGAGCCTGCTTCAGATTCTGTCTCCCTCGCTCTGTGTCCATCCTCCGCTCGTGCTCTGTCTCTCCAAATAAATAAATAAACGTTAAAAAAAAAATAGTAATTTATAAAAAGTAACATTTTTTTCCCTGAAAGGTAGGGATGTGGTTTGTCACAGAGCTGTGTCCCTAATGGATTCGAGATATTCTGATACCACTTGGAATGGTATTTTTTGCCTTTATTCTTGGCATTACCTAGGACTGAAATGGAGCTCTTGAGTTAGCATCAGGAGAAGGGCTGCTATTTGTTTTTCCTTCCTGGGTGGACCTTGTAGGACATCATGAAACTGCAGAAGCCTTGATCAGAGACATGAAGCTCACCATCTCACTTAGAATCACACGCTGCTTTCTGCGGTCTCATCATTTTCCTAACAGCGCTCAACACTTGAATGTGTTATGCAAACACATACGACAGCTCCATGGATGGATGCTGTTATTATCACAGTTTTGGAGATGATGAAACTGAGATTCAGAGAGGTTAAGCAATTTTTGTAAAGTCACACAGCTAGAGTCAGTATTCACCTCTAGGCAGCAGGCTCCAGAATCTATGCACTCACCTATTTACACAAGACCAGGAAGTTTAGTCTCATGGCTTCGCAAGTGCTATTCATCCTATCCACAATCTACCTTTTTTCACCTTGCTGTGACCAGCTTCCCCTTAGAAATCTTCTTGCCAGGGACTCCTGGGTAGCTTAGTCAGTTAAGTGTCTGACTTAGGCTCAGGTCATGATCTCACAATTTGTGAGCTCGAGCCTAGCATCGAGCTCTCTGTGCTCAGCACAGAGCCCGCTTTGGATCCTCTGTCTCCCTCTCTCTCTACCCCTTCCCCACTGGTTCTTTCTCTCTCTCTCAAAATAAGAAAGAAAAAAAAAAAGTAAAGAAAGAAAGAAAGGAGGGAGGGAGGGAAGGAAGGAAGGAAGAAACCTTCCTGCCCAGATCCCTCCTTTCAGACTTTCAGATCCACTTAAGTTCCACCCTTCCATCCCAGAAGTACTCCTTTTTTTTTAAACAATGTTTATTTATTTATTTGGAGAGAGAGAGGAAAACAGAATCCCAAGCAAGTTCTGCACTGTCTGCGCAGAGCTGGACATAGGGGCTCAATCTCACGAACCCTGAGATTATGACCTGAGCCGAAATTAAGAGTCAGACATTTAGCTGAGTGAGCCATCCAGGTGCCCCAGACGTTACTCCTTTTTTGAGAGAAAAATACTGTTAATTTGCATGCACAGTTATGAACTCTTTGCTAGGTAGTAGGTGCAAAGTTTTAGGAAAGATGCACAGACGTGTTCTGTGTCTTCAAGACCTACACAGTTCAAGATGGTAGCCATAGCCGTGTGCAACTAAATTTAAATTAATTAAAGTACAATAAAAATTTTAATCTTTCAGTTGCACCATCCACATTTCAAGTGTTCCAGTCGCCACACGTGGCTATTGACTTGTTTGGGACCACATAGATACGGAATATTTCCATCATTGCAGAAAGTCCTGTTGGACATCAGAGGTTGGCAAACTACAGCCTACAAGTTGAGTCTGTCCTGCCACCCATAAGTTTTTTATTGGGACACGGTCACGCCCGTTGATTGACATGTTGTCTGTGGCTGCTCGGAGGATGCCACAACAGAGTGGAGTGGTTGCAACAGAGGTCAGCTGGCCTGCAGAGCAAAAAAAATGTTTACTGGTTGTTCCTTTACAGAAAAATTTTGTCAGTCCCTGGACTAGATCAAGCAGGGAATGGGACACGTTGGAGAATTGCAGGCGATTCTGTATGTGAGGAAACTTAAGGCACACGCTTGATAGTTAAGCAGGGGAGGTGGATGACGGCTAGGTCCCGGAGGGCCTGGTGTGCCCGCGTTTCCCAGGGTGTGCTCTGAAGGATACGAGTCCTATGAGGTATCACCGTGAGGTGCCAACACGGAGGGCTCCAGAGTCAAATAAGTTTTGGAGGTGCTAAATACTGACTCCACCTCTTCAAGGTTTCATAGGCATGTTAGAGACTCTGAGAAGTCCCGCAGGGAAAAAAAATATTTTTTTCTGTTTTGCATAGCCTTAAAGATACTTAACTGAAGAACCACTTTTTCTTCTCTAATACCTAGAGTAAAATCCTGCAGAACTGAGGTTACTTGAAGCATACTTTGAGATGCTTAGCCTTAGGAACTATTGAAGGTTCTTAAGCAAAGGAATGACACATTCAAATGTGCAAGTTGTGGTCCTTGGTACTTTGTTGGCACATGTCAGTGGTACAAGCGTTACCTATAGTTCTGGGAATTGGGAATCATCCAAACTAAGCCCAACTGTCCTCTTTGAGGGCAGGCGTTGTTTTACTCATTTGTTGTTGTTTTTTAATTATTTTATTTTATTTTATTTTATTTTATTTATTTATTTACTTTTCTTTTGTGGGGGGGCAAATGAGTGAGGGGCAGAGAGAGAAGCGGGGCTCACCTGGGGCTCGTGTTTTTACCCAAAGTGGGTCTGGAGCTCTCCCAAAGCGGGGCTCATGCACATCCAACGTGGGGCTCAAACTCACCAACTGTGAGATCATGACCTGAGCCGAAGTCAGATGCTTAATGACTGAGCCATCCAGGCACCCTTTTATTTTATTTTATTTTATTTTATTTTATTTTATTTTATTATTTTATTTTAAATTTATTGTTTACATCCAAGTTAGTTAGCATATGGTGCAACAATGATTTCAGGAGTAGATTTCTTAAGCCCCTTACCCATTTAGCCCATCCCCCTTCTGCAACCCTTCTAGCAACCCTCTGTTTGTTTTTTATATTTAAGAGTCTCCTATGTTTTGTCCCTCTCCCTGTTTTTGTATTATTTTTGTTTCCCTTCCCTTACGTTCATCTGTTTTGCATCTTAAATTCCTCATATGAGTGAAGTCATATGATATTTCGCTTAGCATAATACCCTCCAGTTCCTTCCACGTAGTTGCAAATGGCAAGATTTCATTCTTTTGGCTTGCCAAGTAATACTTCATTGTATACATATATATGTATGTATATGTGTGTGTATATTATATGTGTGTCTGTATATAGACACACATATAATATACACACACATATACATACACCACATCTTCTTTATCCATTCATCAGTCGATGGACATTTGGGCTCTTTCTATATTTTTGCTATTGTCGCTAGCGCTGCTATAAGCATTGGGGTGCATGTGCCCCTTCGAAACAGCACACCTGTATCCCTTGGATAAATACCTAGTAGTGCAATTGCTGGGTCATAGGGTAGTTCTATTTTTAGTTTTTTGAGGAACCTCTATACTGTTTTCCAGAGTGGCTGCGCCAGTTTTCATTCCCACCAGCAGTACAAAAGAGATCCTCTTTCTCCGCATCCTCACCAACCTCTGTTGTTGCCTGAGTTGTTAATATTAGCCATTCTGACAGGTGTGAGGTGGTATCTCATTGTGGTTTTAATTTGTATTTCCCTGATGATGAGTGATGTGGAGCATTTTTTCATGTGTCAGTTGGCCATCTGAATGTCTTCTTTGGAGAAGTGTCTATTCATGTCTTTTGCCCATTTCTTCACCGGATTATTTGTTTTTTGGGTGTTGACTTTAATAAGTTCTCTAGATTTTAGACACTAACCCTTTATCTGATATGTCATTTGCAAATATCTTCTCCCATTCCATTGTTTGCCTTTTAGTTTTGCTGATCGTTTCCTTCACTGTGCAGAAGCTTTTTATTTTGATGAGGTCCCAATAGTTCATTTTTGCTCTTGTTTCCCTTGCCTCTGTAGACGTGTGGAGTAAGGAGATGCTGCAGCCGAGGTCAAAGAGGTTTTTGCCTGCTTTCTCCTCGAGGATTTTGATGGCTTCCTGTCTTATATTGAGGTCTTTCATCCATTTTGAGTTTATTTTTGTGAATGGTGTAAGAAAGTGGTCCAGGTTCATTCTTCTGCATGTTGCTGTCCAGTTTTCCCAGCACCGTTTGCTGAAGAGACTGTCTTTATTCCATTGGATATTCTTTCCTACTTTGTCAAACATTAGTTGGCCATAGGTTTGTGGGTCCATTTCTGGGTTCTCTATTCTGTTCCATTGATATGAGTGTCTCTTTTTTGTGCCAGCTTTTTTTATTTTAGAGAGAGAGTGTGTGTGAGCAAGGAAGAGAGAGAGAGAGAGAGAGAGAGAGAGAGAGAGAGAGAATCCCAAGCAGGCTCCGTGGTCAGCACAGCGCCTGATGTGGGGCTGGATCCCATGACCCTAGGATGATGACCTGAGCTGAAATCAGGAGTCAGATGCTCAACCGACTGAGCCACCCAGGCTCAGTATCTTTTAAAACTCCTTGCTGGCTTTAGACCCTTAGTAAATTCTCAATATGTTTGTGGAATAGAAAAGAATTGGTTGGCAGTATAGTCATAGACATTGAATTACAAAATCCTTAGTCTTCTTCCTTAATTAGCTCCTTGGCAGAAGCTAGTGTCCCCAAACTGGAGGAGCAAATACAGAGCAGAAATGTGAGGGCGGGGGACATATTTTAAGCTGTCAACATACCTAGAGGTCTAGCAGAGAGGAACCTGCACGCACACACACACACACACACACACACACACACACAGCCTACCTGTAGGGATGCCATCGCTGGCTATCACTCACTTGCTGGGCCAGTATCACGTCAAATTAACATGTCATTAGTCCTGAGTCAACAGAAAGGCTTCCACATCATCCCACCTCCCAACTCCTGAGACATCAGCCCTGCACGGAGCCTTGAGACCCAAAGCCACCAGGTTTCTTGCATCTGTCTCTGCTTTGGGAGGGAAGCTAGTACGGTTTTTCTTTGGGAGGACAGAACCACGACAAACTTACTTTGTACATATGTGGTTTCCTTTAGATTCGGTGCTCTCCTGGGGACCTTACCTGTACAGCGTGGTGAGTAGATGCATCCCCAACCCTGCACCCACCCTGGTCAGCAGCCCAGCTGGCCTCTTCTGGCTCTGTCTCCAGGAAGAACAGGCTAGCTGAGTTTGCCTGTGAGGTTGACACTGCTCCTTGGGGGCAAATTTTAAAGAAACATCAGCATAGTTACCCATTTTTCCAGGTACCAGAAACACAATTTTTTAAAAATCCCCCCAACTTTTAATTTTTTTATTATAAAAAAATTTATATATTTTTAATATATATTTTATTATAATTTGTAATACATTTGTAATAAAATATATCTTTTTATTACAAACATTTTCAAATATGCAGAAAAGTGGAAAGATCACTGTGAACACCCAAGTACCCACCATCTAGACTCTTAACATTTTGCCGTATTTTTTTCATCAATGACTACGTGACTTAAAACAATACACTTTTTTTGTTGTTGTTAATGTTTATTTTTTAGAGAGAGAGAGACAGAGTGTGAGCAGGGGAGGGGCGGAGACAGAGGGAGATGCAGAATCTGAGCCAGGCTCTGAGCTGACAGCAGAGAGCCTGACACGGGGCTCAAACTCACGGACCATGAGATCATGACCTGAGTTGAAGTCGGATGCTTAACCAACTGAGCCACCCAGGCGACCCAACAATTCACTTTCATATGTGGTCCCCTTTCTCCCTCCCAGTCTGTCGGCCATCCCTAGCTGTACGTGATGCCAGGTTTGTGTCTCTGAGCAACATGGGCCTTTTCGTTCTCGGTTTGCGTTCTAGTCTCTTCTTGATGACCAAGGTCTGGCAGAGGTGTCTCAGGTTGCAGAGCAAGTCCTGGATGCCGTGAATAAGGAGCACTATGTAGAGGCCACCCAGCTGTGGGGGAAAGCAGAAATGCTCATTGAACAGGTAACAGGACACCCTTGGAGGCAGCCCACTTGCCTTGTTCCCATGGAGGAAGGGCTCCTGGTTGGTGTCGTTGGGATTCGGGTCTTATCCCGAGACTCCCCACAAATCTGAAAGTGATCGCATGCTAAGAGATAAAGCTGATGAGTCTGAGCAGTGAGGAGGTCAGAAAGCCACCCAGGCCTGTAAGACCTGCTCGTCCTCGGCTGAGCGTATGGACTGTGTAAGAAGTGATGTGTCTTGCCGACATGAACGTTTGGATCCTTGTCAAGCATCGAAGCATCCCAGAAGGGAAGGATGCCGGGCTGAGGACTTGAGTGTGTAGGGCCCTCCGCGGCTCTGTACTCCCTATAAGCTAACACACGGGCCCTTGTTTTCTCCAGCAACTGAGCTCCCCTCGGACGAGCCACTCACTACCCCCAGGAGACTCAGCTGACAGCTGGTCTCAGCCCTCGGAGCCGCTGCTCTGATCCAAGCACATTTACAAAGTTAAAGCTGTCCTTGGATAAGATGGAGAGCCAGTTGTCTTTCTGTTTTGCAGCCTCGATCATGGACAAATCAAACAAACAGCCGCATATAATTCTCTGTTTCAGAACACGGATGGGGTGAACTTCTATAACATCTTAACTAAAAGCGCTCCCATGGCTGCGATGGAGTCGAGCCTGGAGTTCACCCAGAGCCACCTAGGTAAGTGGACCTGGAAGTTGCTAGACCCTGTCTGTCTGTCTCTGTACAAGAGGAAATCAATTTATTTATTTTTTTTAGCTTTATTGACATAATTTACATACCGTAAATTGCACCCATGTTAAGTGTATGATTCAGTGGTTTTAGTGCATCCACCGGGCTGCACTGTCATAACCACCATCCGGTTCTACCAGCATCCACTAATCTACGTCTCCACATATGCCTTCCTGGGGCACTTCATATAAAGGGAACCGTGCAGTGGGTGGTCTCTTGCACCTGGGTTCTTTCATTTAGCATAGTGTCTTGGAACCCAACTTCTGCCCATCAGATTACAACGTCAGTCCCCCTGAAGGCTGGATCGAGTTGTCTTTCAGCTGACCCAGGCTCACTGGATGCCCATATCTGGCATCCTCCCTCCGGGAGAGGCCTATAACGGCTGCAGGAACCCCTCGATTCCACTTGTTAGCCGATTTCCATTGGCCGTGGAGAAAATCAATGGCCCCAAAGTACATAAAATGCAGCGATCAAAGTTAATAAGCATCTCCACTTTCAACGTGTTTCTGGCCTTCTTCCTCCATCTGGGGTGAATTAAGGCGACACTTTTCATTTTCCAGCTGAAAGCCTCCCTCTTAGACACTGTGTCCCAGCAGCTTGGGAAAGACATCGTCTTGGTCTTATTTCCAGTCCTTTGAACTCACCGTGTACCAGTTTGTTTTAGTTCATCTTTACCAACGCCACGTGAGACACCTACAACAGGATACCTTAAGTCAGCTCATGAACGGTCCCATCAGGAAGAAGCTCAAAATTATTCCTGAGGATTGCTCCTGGGGAGGTACTTGCGTGACCTAATTAAGTGCCGTTGGTAGGGTTGGGGGGCAATAGAGGTGAATTCAGACGTCTTAATTTGAAGAATGGGTTTTGTTGATGGGTTGACATGTTGAAGCAGAACAGCTTTACTATCCATGTTTTATAGATGAGCAAAAAAAATAGAGAGACAGTAAATAATGCGCCAAAATTGGTTGAGAATAAGAGATTAGTAGGGAAGTGGGGAGATGGGGGAAGGAATGAAATGATGGGTTAGGTGTTGATAACTGATAAACTAGATTGTGGATTGATAAGCCAGATTGTGGGCACCTGAGAATCTTCCCGCTGGTTTTACTTTTGTATCACTTTGAAGTTTCCCGTAATAAACAAAATTGAGATTAAAAAAAAAAAAAAAAAAAAAAAGCCATGCCCAAAGCCACAGTTGGTTGTGGGTATGACTTCTAGACCAAGGTCTTTGGGGCAGGTTTTGACCACCTCCCTGGCAGGCCTCCCTGGGTCCTGACGCTGGATGTGGTCTGGGGTCTACCACCTTCAGTTCTGGGGGCCATCTCTGGGGGAAATATTTGGGGTTCTCATAGACCAGGACCAGGTAGGAATCTTGGATAAGTTCCCGCTCGGTCCTATAGGGGGGCCGTGAGCGAGCGGGACTCCCAGATTCCTGGAGGAGAAACACTCAAGCTGAAGAGGGTTTCCTTTATGTCTGAGTTACCCCAGGGCTATGTCTTTCTAACAGCCCCTTGATGGCTACTGAGCCGCTAAGACTCGACCCTGGCCCTTGCTTCCTCCGGGGACGTGGGCCACCCTCCCAACCTAAAGTTAGAGGATTCATCGTAGCCCTGGTGTTTTCATTTCTGCCTCACCCCTTAGAGTTTTCTAGAAATGAGGGGGTGAGTACATTATTTTTAACATTTATTCATTTTTGAGAGAGAGAGACAGCACGAGTGGGGTAGGGACATGGGGCAGAGAGACAGGGAGACACAGAATCGGAAGCAGGCTCCAGGCTCTGAGCTGTCAGCACAGAGCCCAAGGCAGGCTTGAACTCACAAACCGTGAGATCGTGACCTGAGCCAAAGTCAGATGTGTAACCGACTGAGCCACCCAGGCACCAAGGGGTGAGTTAATTAGATCAAATAATAAGAATCTGGTGTCAGAGCATGGGGAAGTACAAGCACGGGGAGCCGTTGAGGACTGAGAATAGAGGTGTGAGCCATCACAGGAGGCCAGCTTAAAGGTCGAGCCTGCAAGAGCACCTTTCCAGCTCAGCCCCTTCAGTTTATCTTTGTGATGACAGCGTTTTCCATCCAGCTTCTCTAGCGACAGAGACTCTCACTCCCTGCCCATGCGGCTGGACGGGCAAGGGGACAACATTTTTGCGGACGTTGACTGATAGAAAAAACTCCTTTTTGGCTCCAGCTGTATCTGTGTATGGTCTGGAAAGGACAAACTCTCTGGAAGTACCCACACCCAGGGTCTTGAGCTCTGGTTTGCAGTGAAGCCCACATGCTTTGGAGTCAGCCAGGCCTGAGCCCAGCCTGCCACTGACTAGCTGTTTCCCCCTGAGCATGTCTCTGAGCCTCGTGTTCATTAACTCCTGTGCTAGGTTAAGACTCCTCATCTCCTAGGGCTGATGAAGAGGAACTGGGTTGTTGTTTGTAAAGTGCTTGCTGAAAGCAGCGACTAGCAAATAAAAAATAGTAGCAGCTGTCGTCATTACTTTTGCATTCGATGTTATGGTGACAACGGTCAGGAATCCGGTCGCACTGTGGTACCGACCACCTGTTCTCTTGCCAGGGGCTGGTCCTCCTTGCAGCCTTACTGAGGGCTCGCTCGGCATTGGTTTAGGTCTGATTTGGCCCCACTTGTTCAGAACTTAGAACTTGGCCCCAGTGTTAGTCAGCAAAGGAGGAAAACTATCACTTGCCCAAAAGCAGAGTTTGTTCCTTGAGAGGACAGCGTTTTCTGAAGCTCCCTGTTTGCTCGGGCATGAAGCCCTCTCTGGGTTTCAGTTCCTCCTGAAAAATGATGTCAGCTGTCAGCACGTGCACTGGAGTGAACAGAGCACATTTGCCTGACAGGCTTCATTTTAGGTGACTGGCTCACGGCAGGGGTTTCTGGGCCGGCTGGTGAAGCATTTGTGTTTTCAGCCTCTGTTATGTGGAACGCGGTGGTGCCTTGTGGGTGCCGGAGCCCAGGATGCTCTGGACTAAAAGGTGCCTCTTGTTCTGGCAGGTTGCAAGCTGTTCCCTCTTTCTGCTTCCTCATGTGCAGGCCAGTCTGCCAGTGTCTTCCAGAACATGGAGGGGGACTTCATGAAGCCGGTCATCAGCATTGTGGATGAGTTGCTGGAAGCCGGGGTCAATGTGACCGTGTATAACGGACAGCTCGATCTCATCGTGGACACCATGGGTAGGAACACAGTCCGTGGGGCACGTGGAGGCAGTTAGTTCCATGGGTTGAGCTGGAAGGGAGCCAGCCTCGGACGTGTCGGTCTTGAGGCTGGCGATGTAGAAATGCCAGGAGGAAGGCCACTTCCTGTTATGCCCATGTGCCCTGACCTTGACTTCTTTAAAGAGGACAGAGCTGTGGACCCTTAGAGAAGCCTGGGCCTGGCAGATTTTTGAGGCCCTTACATATGATGAAAGAAAAGGAGATATTCTCCTGGTCATGGGATAAATGCACCGTGGAACCGAGGGAAAACCCCGTCTCCGTGCCCCGTCACAGTAGGTGGTAAGCCCTGCAAGCCGAATTGAAACTAAACCCTACTGACTGTAAACCCAGGGGAAACGGGTCCTGTGTGGTTCTGGCTGCAGTAAGACCAGGTGAAGTTCTCAGAACCGGCAGGCAAACCGAGGCACGCAGTCTGACAAGTGTGATGCCTTCACAAGGTCGGCAGGATTGAATATTTCTGCCACTTGTACACCAAGGGCGCTAAGGACACTTTGAAAAGGTTCTGTGTTTCTTCCATGAGCTGCTCGGGTGAGCCACGTTAGCATCTACTGACCCTCAGACTTCTCAGTCCTCTGGAGAGTCCTGCCACCTGCACAGGCCCCCAGTTTCCTTCCTTCAGAGCATACAGTGATGGGAGAGTCAGGGGCAAACGTAGCCGGACCTCAGAGCTTCTAAGTGCCTCCCCGTTGTCTTGGGTATCACTGGGGGTTTGCTAGAAATGCAGTCTCAGTCCTCACCCAGCCCCACTGACTCAGAATCTGCATTGTAACGAATCTCGGGATGAGCCTTATGCACATTACAGTTTGGGAAATGTGAAATTATGGGCCCTGGATTTTTGTTTCTACCCCACCCAACTGTTGATGCCAGACCCTTCTTTGTCCCTCCCACCAGGTCAGGAGGCCTGGATGCGGAAATTGAAGTGGGCCGAACTGCCCAAATTCAATCAGCTGAAGTGGAAGGCCCTGTACAGCGACCCTCAGTCTTCTGAAACGTCTGCTTTTGTCAAGTCCTACAAGAATCTGGCTTTCTACTGGATTCTCAGAGCTGGGCACATGGTGAGAGAGAGTCCGGCAGCCTTTGTTGTGGGCTCTCAGCTGTTCTGAGAACAAAGCCACGGGCAGTTGATTATGCGTGGATGCACTACCTGTTTCGGCCTTAGAAGAAGTGCTTTGGGCTTGGGAGTATTTTGAAGTCTCTGATTAATTTTTGCTATTAGTGCTTCATTCCTTTGAGTCTAGAAATTCTCATTTATTTATTTATTATTATTTTTAAGATTTAAAAAATTTTTTAAGTAACCTCTACATCCAATGTGGGGCTCGAACTCCCAACCCTGAGGTCAAGAGTCGTACGCTCTACCAACGAAGCCAGGCGGGCGACCCTTGAAATTCTCATTTAAAAAAGCAAATCCTTCTGAGAGCGTTAAGCTAGGCTCTCTATCCTTTATTCCTTAGTTTAAATGAATTTAGTGTGACTTTCCTTTTCGTTCATCCTGGGGGAAGAAGGGAGAAGTTGTCTTTCCCTGACATTTTCAGGGAGCAAAACCCAAAGTTCAGTGGTCTGGAAAGCAGAGTCCCAGTGCGTGGTACAAGGTAGGGGGCAGTGTTTTCGAGCAGCGGTAGCTCCAGAATTTCAGTTTGGAAGAGGCTTTCTGTGCAAAGACGAGGCCGCTTCGCTCCTGCATTTCTGAGCGAACACACTATTTCCCCTTAGGTTGTATGTTGACTGAGTGGCTTTCCGTGGGCCGGGGGAGATTATAAAGGGATAAATCCACTGTATACACACACGTGTGCATGCCTGTGCACGAACAGACACCTATGCAGGTACCAGAGGAGAAGGCGCCCTGTGGGTTATGCTTTGGTTTGGCTACTTAAATACAGGGTTTCTCTTCTTCCCAGGATGGTGGTTTCCTGGAGAAGATTCATTGGGAGGGATGGTAAGGTGCCCTCTGGCCTGCCCTGCCCACTTGGCTCACTTGTGCTTAGGACACACTCCATAGAGAATGAGCTGAGGGGCAGTAGTCTGCTTAGAAAGTGGGTCTAGGGGAGCGCCTGGGTGGCTCAGTTGGTTAAGCGTCTGACTCGTGGATTCGGTTCAGGTCACGATCTCACGGTTCGTGAGATGAGCCTTGCGTCGGGCTCTGCGCTAACAGTTCGGAGCCTGCTTGGGATTCTCTCTCTCCTTCTCTCTCTCTCCCTCCCCCACTCTCTCTATCTCTGTCAAAATAAATAAATAAACTTAAAAAAAAGCGGGCCTGGGAAACTGGTCTTTAAGCTCGGTTTGTACATGAAGCACATAGTTTGTACATTAAACATACACAGTGTGTTTATTTGGATGGCTGGGGAGGTGATGAGAGAGATTTTGGCAGGGACCTAAGTGCCCCCTCCACGAACCACTCCTCAGGGCTATCAGCTAGGCAGAGAGGAGGTGTAGGAGCAAGGAGAACAGGATGTGCAGGTCCAGAGGAACCTTCAGACCATCGAGGCCGCAGGCACTGGGGAGAGATACCGAGTTAGGTATCTCCCTGTCCTGAAAGCAACAGTCGGGCTGTTGAGGGTCCTAAAGCAAAGGAGCGAAAGTACCAGATTTGTCTAAGAAATAACATTCTAGCAGCAAAGGGCCTGGGACAAGACTGGGGCAAAGAGCCGAGCCGATCAAAGATGCTTTTATAGGGGCGCCTGGGTGGCTGTCGGTTAAGCATCCGACTTGGGCTCAGGTCACGATCTCGTGGTCCGTGAGTTCGCACCCCATGTCGGGCTCTGTGCTGACAGCTCTGAGCCTGGAGCCTGCTTCGGATTCTGTGTCTCCTTCTCTCTCTGTCCCTCCCCCACTCACGGTCTGTCTGTCTCTCGCTCTCTCAAAAATCTATAAACATTAAGATGTTTTCATAGTGATCCAGAAGGGAGAGAAGTGAGGAATTTGATACAGGAGAATGGTAACTGCCTGTAGAACAGCCAAGTGGGATGCCCATAAGACAACTGAATATATATGCTGTGTTTCTATGACCTGGAGGCCAATTTTTGTTGTGGGAGAGAGAGATTTGGGAGTGGAATATGAAAAAGGCCTGGGACAGGGCCCTGGGAGCACCAGGGTGTAAGAGGCAGGAGGTGAAAGAAGGACATACAAATTGAGACTTGAGAAGGGGCAGCCGGGAAAGTAGGAGAGAGGCCGGGGACTCGGGCATCCGCCAAGTAGAGGGGCCAGTGGTGCCGCAAGCCGCCACGAACTCAGGTAAAGGAGTGACGTGCGGGCTCCCTGGTATCCATAGTGGTCGTGGCAGGCGGGCTCCCTGGTATCCATAGTGGTCGTGGCAGGCGCTCTCAGAGCAATGGAAAGGACGGAGCAGGTGGATGAGCAGTTTTCCTCCAGAAACCGGAAGGAAGTAGAGCCTGCCCTTTGAAGACACTTGATCTGAAGGGACCATGAACAAGGCCGCAGGACTTGGGGTTAGGACGGCATTTTTGTTAGGGCTTTGAGTATGCTGAGTCCCCTCAATATCAACTAGGAGAAAGCCGGTAGGATGTCTTAGGACACAGAGCTGTGACTGTAGGCCGCATAGGCAGGTGGGAGGGGAAGCAGGAAGGGACGGGCTGCATGCTGTCAGTGGTGTGTTGGAGTTCAGGCCCGTTTCCTCTGGTTTGTCACCTAGGGAACAAGAGATCACTTGGGGCAGGTTTAAAATAGTTCTTGGAAACTGTTATTAAGTTCTCCCCAACCACTTCCCCTTTAGTTGATGAAACGTCATTCTGCTATACCCCACTGTGCCTGTGCTTCCTGGAGACCGGGCTGGGAGAGAGGGTCGGGGACAGCAGTGTGCCACAGAGAATCAGGGAGCCATGGAGTTTCAGAACTCGGTGCCATCAACTCGACCTCGATCATTGTGGAGGAGAAACTGAGGCCTCCGCCCCTCCCCTTTTTTGATGGTGTGTGGGTAGGAGGTTTATAAAGGAATTACTCGAAAAATCTAAGGGAGAAAGAAAGTTGAATGTAACAATACAAAAATGGGGTGCCACCCCAAAACAAAGCATCTTGTTTGTTTGTTATCTGTTGACAGATTTCCTACTAGCTTCCCTCTTGGCTATTTCGTACTCCATTTCCAGTCTGAGATCCTTCCTGCACAGAGCATCCTTTAAAATGTCTAGCACCTTCCCTCTTCCTTGAATAGGCTAGGTGCTGGTAACGTAAGCATGGGTCTTATAAAGAAACCAACCGGGGCGCCTGGGTGGCTCAGTTGGTTAAGCATCCGACTTTGGCTCAGGTCATGATCTCACGGTTTGTGAGTTCGAGCCCCACATCGGGCTCTCTACTGTCAGCGCAGAGTTCACTTTGGATCCTCTGCCTCCCTCTCTCTCCCCCTCCCCCGCTTGTTCTCTCTCCCTCCCTCCCTCCCTCTCTCTCTCTCTCTCTCTCTCTCTCTCAAATAAGTAAAAACATTAAAAAAGGGGGGAAAAAGGAAAAAAAATCAACAGATCAGCCCCAAATGGAGTGGAAGGTTCTTTCCTAAATGCTGACTTCTTTAGATCCCTGTAATCTGACAAGCTTTTGTCCCGTGCAGGGGTCATTTCGCAGACGGGACCCTCCCTTACAGGGCACACTCAGGTGCAGCTGGCCTCTCAGGCTGCTGTCCCAGAGCTGTACTTCCCGTGGGAGCAGGGTCTCAGGATGTCGCCCCTGACCCCAGAACCAGGGACAGAACCAGGAGGGCTAACTCGGATCCTGTTCGGCTCTAGGTTCCTTCTGACCAAGGAGACATGGCTCTGAAGATGATGAGGATGGTGACTCAGCAGGAATAGGATGGACCGGAGGTGAGTTGCTTGGCCTTGGGGCATAGGGGCTGAAGCGAGCACCCTGCAGCTGTAGGAGGCACTGCTCTCCCTTGAACCCACTCGCCTGTGCGCGTGAAGTTTCCTGCCCGCTTCTCCAGAGAACAGAATCGCTGCCTCCGTGGCAACTTGGAAATCAGTTCTGCTTCCGAACAAACCTAAGTTGTTTTCTTCTCTAATGGATTTGTTTTCATCAAGATGAAAGGTTGAAATAAGTTAACATGTTTGTATTATGAAAGTAAATTATGTGGTTTATGGGGGAAAAAAAGAGAAAGACAGGTAAACAACAAAATAAACACCCTTTTACTCCCTTCCCTGGGATAAGTTCGGCTGTCAGTTTAGTGTCTGTCTTTGGAAGTCTTTTTTTGCTATATATGTGTGTATATTTTTTACAAGAATGGAATCATTACTGTATGTTGTTTTACTACCTTGTTCACATATTCGTTTGTCCTAAACACCTCTTCATGTCAGTAAAGTTTCTTCTGTAGCATTTTTTTTAATGCTTATTTATTTTTGAAGGAAGAGAGAGACAGAGCGTGAGTGGGGGAGGGGCAGAGAGAGAGGGAGACACAGAATCCGAAGCAGGCTCCAGGCTCTGAGCTGTTAGTACAGAGCCTGATGCGGGGCTCGAACTCATGAGCCATGAGATCATGACCCGAGTCGAAACCAGATGCTCAACTGACTAAGCCATCCAGGCACCCCTTTCTATAACACTTTTAATAGCTGCTGAAGCATTCCATTTTGTGGATGCACCATCATTTATGTACCAAATGCACAACTGTTTCACGTAAGCAATGTCTCCTTTGTCGCTGCTATAAACAGTGCTCTGGTGATTCATCCTGACAGTTATATTTTTATACACATCCTCATTATTTTCTTGCAATAAATTCCTAAAAGCATAACTGTGAAGTCAAAGAATTGGAGCTTTTCTTTAAAATCAAAATGAGGGGCACCTGGATGGCTCAGTTGGTTGAGCATTCAACTCTTAATTTTGGCCCGAGTCATGATCTCACCGTTTGTGAGTTTGAGCCCCGCGTCGGGCTCTGGGCTGACAGCACAGAGTCTGCTTGGGATTCTGTCTCGTCTCTGCCCTCCCCTATGCATGCTCACTTTCTCCCTCTCTCTCTCTCTCTCTCTCTCTCTCTCTCATAATAAATAAATAAAACTTAAAAATTTTCTAAAATTTTTTTTTGAAGTTTATTTATCTTGAGAGAGAGAGAGGAGCAGAGAGAGAAGGAGAGAGAAAATCCCAAGCAGGCTCCACACTGACAGCACAGAGCCTGACGTGGGGCTCGAACTCACCAACCGTGAGATCATGACCTGAGCTGAAATCAAGAGTTGGACGCTTAACCTACTGAGCTACCCAGGTGCCTCAAGGTCTTTAATTTTTAAATCCAGGCTTTTAAGTTTTAGTGTGTGGCTCACGATCTGCAGAAGGGATGTGATAGCCTCTATGCTGATCCTGAAAAGAACACTATTGCCTGTGGTTGCAGGGCTGAGATATTGAAAACCAAACCCAAAGTCTTCCTGCAGCACATAAGGAGAGAGTTATCAGCGGGTTATGCCTGCATGACCAGCCCTTTTGGACCTGAGATTAAAACAGGGACACCCCACACTTACCCACGGTTCGCTGTTGGAGGGCAAGCGCTCCTGCGTGCCGTGGACAAGGAAGACAGGCTTGTCTGTCAGTTTTGATCCCTCTGGACTCCACCAGTGTATGTTCTCCTGCGGCTTCTGCTGCATATCCTTTGCTGGAAAAAAATTTAGCTATGAGTATAACTAGTCACCGAGTGTTGTGAGTCCTGGTATTGAATTACAACACAAATTGAATCCCCAACCTCACAGGAAACCTCTGTTTCATTAGTCGTTAGGGGACTAGGGGCGCCTGGCTGGCTCAGTCAGTAGAGTGTGTGACTCTTGATCTCAAGGTCATGAATTCAAGCCCCCCGTTGGGCACGGGGCCTGCTTTAAAAAAATGAAATAGAAGCTAGGGTATTAGTTGGGAAGGAATGTGAATTTGACCATTAGGAAGGGCCATGTAGACAGATTCCAGTGAAGCTAGGTCCAGCGAACCTTTTTTGCCACTTGAAGCAACCTTCTATCCCTGCCTGAGGAAGTTAACGTTCTCCTGCCCTGAGATCCGGTAACCAATCCCAAGATGCCCAAAGCCGTCTTCTTGCGACATTATATTCTCTCTCAACCCACACCCATGGCTTCATGGAAATTCCCTATGATCAGCTCCCTGGGGAGGAAGTCTCGGGCTTGGTTTATAGATAGCTCCACGTGGTGGGCATGCGTCCCCTGAGAATGGACAGCTGTAGCACGAAAGCCCTTCTCCGAAACAGCCCTGAAACATGGTCGGGGAAATCCTCCTAGTGGACAGAACTGGGGACACTGTACCTGTTTGTTCACTTTGCCTGGAAAGAGAAGTGGTCAGAAGAAAGGGTCTGCACCCAAATCATCATTTGGCTGGGTAGTTGCACTTGGAAGGAACACAACTGAAAAATCAAAAGGTCTGAGGAAGAGGTATGAGCATGGACCTCCGAGTGGCAGAATAGGAGGATAGCTTGTGTTCCGTGTGAATGCTCACCAAAGCAGAGAGGAAGATTTTAACGATCAGGTGGTTAGGATGACCCATTCCGTAGACATCAGACAGTCTCCTTCCCCAGCAACCTCTGTGAACTCAATACCAATTGAAGTGGCCACTGTGACAGCGATGGAGATTATACATTTGCTACTGAAACATGGAGTTGTGCTCACCAAGACTGATCTGGCTATAGCTGCTGCTGAGTGCCTAATCTGCCAACAGAAGGAACTGCACTGAGTCCCTGATACGGCACCATTGCCTGAAGGCGTCAGCCAGCTACCTGGTGTTAAGTTGATTACATTGGACCACTTTCATTATGAAAGAGGCAGCAAGTTGTTCTTATTGGAATTGACGCTTGCTCTGGACTTGGATTTGCCTTCCCTGCCTGCAGTGTTTCTGCCAAAACTACCATCTGTGGCCTTATAGAATGTGTCGTCCGCCATCATGCTATTCACAACAAATGAAGCGCAGAAGTGGTTCATGCTCTTGGAATTCACTGATCTTAACCATGTTCCCCATTATCTTAAAGGGACTGCCTTAACACATGGTTGAATGGCTTTTTGAAGATTCAGGTACAGTACCAGCTAGGTGGTGACACCTTGCGGGGCTGGGGCAACGTCCTTCAGTATGCGGTGTATGCTCTAAATCGGCATCCCACACTTCTCCCATGCTCTGGATTCAGGAGTCCAGGAATCAAGGGATACAAATGAAAGGAACTCCTCACTATCGGCCCAGTAGTCAAATTTTTGCTTGCCATTCCTGCAACTTTAGCCTCTGCTGGTGTAGAAGTCTTAGTTACAAAGGCAGACACGCTTTCATCAGGAGACACAGCAAAGATTGCATTGAACTGGAGCTTGAAGCTGCCATCTGGCGTCTTTGGGCACTGGATAAACAGGCAAAGTCCAGGCTGGGGTGATTGATCCTGACTATCAAGGGGGAACTGGGTTGCTACTACACAGGATTAAGGAGGGAGAATGCAAGAGATCTTTTGGGGTACCTTGTAGTACACCCATAGCCTCTGGTTAAAGTCAATGGAAAATGATAATAACCCAATTTAGACTGGTAGTGGCCCAGACCTCGCACAAAGGTTTGGGTCATTCTACCAGTCAAGGAATTATGACCAACTAAGGTGCTCGCCGAAGGCAGAAGAAATATGGAATCAATAGTGAATGATGCTAGTTATTAATACTTGCTGTGACCTCATGACCTGTTGTAGAACAAAGACTGTAACAGTTATAAGTATTTCTTCCTTATTTTGATGTGAATATATTATAAATATTAACCAAAATCTTGTAATCTCTTCTCTCAACCCTTTATCGTCTAATTTAAGATGTGCTCATAATAGATAACTTTATATGTAAGTATCTAAGTTATAAGATGTCAAAAAGGGAGTATGAATGAATCAGCTAGGAAAAGAATGTACGTTATCCAAAGACAAAAAAGGGACTCTGGTGTTGTTCTGGGGGAGAAAGTCAGCGTGGCTTGGGCCGTGTGGGGGATATTGCGTGGTGTTCCGCAGAAGCGTGATTTTGTTGCTGTCTTTATTTGGAGATTAAGCATAGTTTAAGGCATTGTGTACGGGTGCCAAGTCGAAAATGGATGGACTGTGGGGTCTTTGTAATGTTTCTACTTGCCCAGGCCAAATTATATTTCCCAGAATTACCTCTCCTGTTTGTTTCTGATTAGAATGGCCCACAAGACTGGAGATTCTCGTGGAGATTTAGAGGATAGAAATGAGGCAGCAGCCAATGTTAGCTCAAATGTGCTGTCATTTATCTGCCGGCTCAGCTCATGAGCAGCTGGGCTTACAACAGTCTGCCTTCCCTTGGACCCTCCTGGAGCTTCTCTGCCTCTTGGGCCAGAGATGAGTGTGCTTAGGTCTGTGATGAAGACCGAACTGGCATGAGTTTTGTTCCATGAACTGTCCTCATGGACTCCAGCTCTCGTTCCTCTTATTTTTGAGAGAGAGCGCGAGCAGGGGAGGGGCAGAGAGAGGAGGAAAGGGGATCCGAAGTGGGCTCTGCACCGACAGCAGAGAGCCTGACGGCGGGGCTCAAACTCATGAACCACGAGCTCGTGACCCAAACTGAAGTCAGATGCTTAACCGACTGAGCCACCCAGGCGCCCCAGGTTGCTGTTGTTCTTTCTCTAGTTAGAGAAAGAACTTTATGTCCATTGTCCCTTCCTGACCGCTTGCCCTGTGGACTTCAGTCCCCAGCATCACATTTTGAAGGCACCAGCCTCAGGAAGACTGCCTACCCAGCTCCCACGCTGCAGTGTGTAGTCGAATCCCTACACACACACACACACACACACACACACACACACACGCGCGCACATGCACACACACATGCGCACACACGCACACACATGTACACACGTGCACATGCATGCACACACATGTGCGTGCGCACAGTTCCGCTTCTCTGATTGAACCTGACTGATACCATAAATTAGATTCAATTATTTCTTAATGGATTCAAAGTAGCCCCACAACTGGAACCTGAATATTTGATAAAGGCTCTCTGTTCTGTACAACTTAATCAGCTGCAGAACCCTTGGGTCACATCTTTCCTTCATTGTTGGTATCAGCTGCTGCTGAGAAATTTGAAGCCACCTTGACTTTGTATTTTTTACCTTTATAAACAGGTAATTTTATACCTGGATGCTGGACACTTGTTTAATCTTACAAAATGGTAACTTCAGATGGTACACTGATGTGTATAGTCTTGAATTAATTTTGCCTGATATTTAGTGAGCTTTTTGGTTCGTAGGTTTAGATCACCAGTTGAGCAATGTTTTCCACTGCATATTTGAATATTGTTTCAAGCTCTTTTTCCCACTTTTCTGTGCTTGTTTTTATTCCAGGGACTTTGTTTTTTTCTTTAAAAAAATTTTTTTTATGTTTTATTTTTGAAAGAAAGACAGAGTGCAGATGGGGGTGGGGCAGAGAGGGAGGGAGACACAGGATCCAGAGCAGGCTCCAGGCTCTGAGCTGTCAGCACAGAGCCACCTAGTCGCCCCATAGGTGCTTTTAATCAAGACTGCCATCAGCAGGTGGTAGCCAATGCTATGGCAGTAATCATTTTGCAACTTACAAATGTATTAAATCAATACATTGTACACCTGAAACTCACACAATCTGTCAGTGATAGCTCAAAAAAAGCTGGGAAAATCAAGGCTGCATCAACATCAGTACTTCGGTTTTCGGTAAAATTTGGTCAATTTTCGACGTTTCTGAAGCACTTTTATTTTCTGTAATTATCTTTCTCCTTATTTCCCCCATTATGCCAGCTGCTGTTTCCCCTTCTTACTGATGTCTTCTCGTCTGCTTCTTCATTTCCTGTTTCGTGGATTTGTGTCTGCTCTAATGTCCTTGAGAGGGAGCAGTGCGCAAACCTCTTCTAGTACAAACCTTCCAAAGAATGTTCCTGATTGCTTCTCGGCCTTTTGGCTGAGATCAAGTGTAGTATCTGTTCTAATCAGTTTAATATCTTACACGTCCTGTATCCAAAGAAGGTTCCTCATCTGTCTGTCTTTTGTATCTCATGTTAATTTCCTCCATTTTAGTTGACGTTCGGTTTTTCATGTTTGTGTGTTTGCTTTTTGTTTATGTGTACATATCTCTGAATGAGGATAGTTATGGGAATCCTCCATTCCTGATCCAGTTCATCTGGTTATTTTTTAGATTGTTCACTTAGTTCTCGTTCCAGAATATTTGGCGTTGTGGATGCACATGGTCTATTTAGTGTTCCAGTGCCTGAGGGAGGTGGAGCTGGGATGTTAGGCAGTAATTATTGGGAACATCTTCCCTGTGGCCAACTAATGGCAGAAAGCACTCGGATTTTGTTGTGTTTCCTGCTTTAGGACAGACCAACCATTTTGCTAAGAAGTAAAGTCAAGAGAGAGCTAGGGACTTATTTGATGGGCATTTTAGTTATCTATTGCTACATAATAAATTACCCATAAACTCTGTGACTTAGGACATTTATTATCTGATAGTTTGTGGGGGTCAAGAACCTGGGCATGGCTTACTGGGTCCTCTACGTGAGGGTCCCTCACTAGACTGCCATGAAGGTGTTGGCTAGGGCTGCAGTGGGTGGTCTCGGGGCTCCAGTGGGGAAGGACCAGCTTCCAAGCTCACTCATGAGGTTGCCGGTGAGATTCAGTTCCTCACAGGACTGAGGGCGTCCCACAGCTACTTGCCATGTGAACCTCTCCACAGAGCAGCTCACCTTGTGGCAGCCTGCGTCATCAGAGCAAGCAAGAGAAGAGTCAGAGTTCAGGCAAGATCAAGGTCACCGTCTTATAACTAATTTCAGAAGTGCTGTCTTATCTCCTTGACCTATTCTGTTCTTTAGGAGCAAGTCAATAACCCAGCCCACGCTCAAGCAGAGGAGATTATGCAAGGGCGTGAATGCCAGGAGGTGGACCATCATTGGAACCATTTAGAAGCCAGCTACCATGGTGGTAGCTGTCTTTCCTCACTTCACATCTCTTCTCATCAGGGGCAGGGTCTGTGGAGAAGGCATGGTGACGTGTGGCCTTTTGGGCTCTCCTCACTCCCCACACATAGGGGAAGAATAGGCTCACCAGGGTGTTTCACGTCTCTCCTGGCACCTGCCCGACTTGTAGTCCTTCTTACAAGTGCGAGGAGTGTTAGTGCGACCCTGAAGAATTGCATCCACCCACTTTGCACCATGTTTCATTCCTGCCTTGAAAGGGGGAGCTTAGGTGCCTGGGTGGCTCAGTCGGTTAAGCGTCTGACTTCGGCTCAGGTCATGATCTCACAGCTCGTGAGTTCAAGCCCCGCGTTGGGCTCTATGCTGACAGCTCAGGGCCTGGAGCCTGCTCTTCAGATTCTGTGTCTCCCTCTCTCCTGCCCCTCCTCTGATCCCACTCTGTCTGTCTCTCTCTCTCTCTCTCTCAAAAATAACTAAACATTTAAAAAAATAAAAAAATTAAAAAAAAGAAAAGGCGAGCTTGTCTCAAACCTCATCCTCTGGCAATTTGGTCCAGATTTGCAGCATATCACATTTACCACATATCATAGTCGTTGAGCGTTTATTATATACAAGATGCTTTGTATGGATTTGTACATCTTAATCCCCCAGGCTTCTGGAGTACAGTAATTGTTGCCATTTTAAAGAACAGAAGTGGAAGGCTTGGCGAGATCGCATAACTTGGCCACGGTCCCACAGCTATGAGCGGCAAATCCGGGGTGTTAAGGGTGTAACCAGCATATAAAGTTTCAGAGACTGTCAAGCAAACTCATTGTTTGGGGTTTGGTTTCACAGAGAGGGTTCTTTAAGTTCATCCAAATTCATTTTGCGTACTTGATTCATTAGTGATTACAATGTTGGATTCAGATTCCCCCCTTTCCTGCCAAGCACTATCCTAGGCAGTTTTCCCCTTTCTGTTCTCCTGAGATAAAGATTTAATTATGTCCAGTTTACAGATGAAGAAACTGAGACCCAGAGGTCACACAGCCCATGAGGGGCAGAGTCAGGAAACCAACTCCTTGTACTTCCCGCAATCGTTTTCTCCTTGTTTGGCTCTTTTGTCCATTTAATGCCTTTTCTCACTTTGGGCTCATCACTCAAACATGATCCTCTGATGGCTTTCCCACAGCCTTATGTTCAAATCCACAGGCCTTTTTTAAGTGTATTTATTTTGAAAGAGAGAGAATGTGTGTGACATGTGCACACAAGCAGGGAGGGACAGAGAGAGAGAGAGAGAGAGAGAGAGAGAGAGAGAGAGATTCCAAGCAGGCTCCACACTGACAGCACAGAGCCTGACTCGGGGTTCGAGCCCATGAACCGTGAGATCATGACCTGAGCCAAAATCGAGAGTTGGACACAACCAACGGAGCCACCCAGGTGCCCTTCTTGGGCTTTATTATTTAAGTTTTTCCTTTTCTTTTCTTCATCGAGATGTAATCGAAACCTAACATCGTGTACGTTTCAGGTGCACAGCATGCTGCTTTGCTACATTTGTCTATTGCGCTATGCCTATCGGCACAATGTTAGCTAACACCCACGTCACATTATTATAATTTGTGTGTGTGTGGTGAAAACAGTTAAGATCTAGTTTCTTAGCAACTTTGAACTTTTTAATACGGTTGATTATCATCAGTGTGCAGTGCATTAGATCCCCCAAACCTGTTTACCCCACTCTTATGTTTTAACTTCACCAATAGAGTGAACCCAGGAAATGCTAGGCCCTCACCCTCAACCCAAAAAAGGCAGGACCCCAGGTCTGCAGAGCTCTGTCTTTATCCCTGACCTCGGTGTGGCTCTCAGGCTGCTGTGAACCCTCCAGGGCTTGTGACTAAGAAGCCTTGTTTTGTTAAAGTTCCCTGATGGCTGTTGTGAGGGGAATCTTGCAGTCTGGCAGCAAGGTTGGCCCCAGTGCGGGGACAGGAGGCTCATGGCAGTAAGAGGGGCCCAGGCGAGCGCCCCAAGGCCTTCCTCGCTGGTAGCATCGCAGGCTGAGACCGACACAAAAACAGATACCCATCAAATGACTCACCCTTCCTTACTGGGGGGATGAAGGGAGGGCAAGAGGCCAAGAGTCTTAAGGGAAGACTTAAAACCAAAAACAAGGAAGAGACATTTCTCTCCACCCCAACATCCAACACTGGGCTGGTCCTGTGCCCTTCTTGCCAGAATAGCTCCGCCACCCCTCCCCCCCACCCCCCAACCTGGCTAATTTCTTACTTTTCAGGTCTCAGCATAAACAGGACACCCTCCCAGAACCTTCTGTGATCCCCCAGACTAAGTTAGGAGCCCCCTCCCTCGCTCTCCTAGCACTCTGCCTGTCCTCTTGTG
This sequence comes from Panthera onca, assembly GCF_046562875.1. Classification (NCBI taxonomy): domain Eukaryota; kingdom Metazoa; phylum Chordata; class Mammalia; order Carnivora; family Felidae; genus Panthera; species Panthera onca. Next base: position 46,589,443 of record NC_138352.1, on the reverse strand, counting down.
ATTATGTCCTTGTGTCCCTGGCATGGAGCAGGCCTTTAGCACTCTGCATGTCCGGCTGACTGGCCTTCCAGGCGGGGAACGGAGGAAGAGTACGACGGACCCCCTCTGGATTGTGGGGTGTCCCGAGCTGCATTCTTGGCCGACTGGAGCTTGCTCTATTACAGCTTCCTACCTGCCTCATTTGCTTTGGCTGGAATTTCAACATTCAGTGGTGACACCCACTTTTTGCCTCATCTGTTCATGAAAATTTGCCACCTTTCCTCCTTCCACAAAGTCGGTCTCCTTATTTGTGCCGCTGCCTTTCCAACTCTGTGGGCAGATGAAGTTCACTGCAGCAGAGTCCTTGAGAACAGTATCTTCAAGGACAGCAAGAAGGAGGGCATTTCTCACAAGGCACTGTGCTGTCATCTTAGGGCTCACTGTTGCAAGGCTGGACTTCATGGACGTTGTATCTATGCAGTGGTGTAGATAATCCAGCTTGTTGTAGGTTGAGTGTGCCAGAACTAAGAGCCTTTTCTATCTTAAAATGGGTTTGTCTTATATCTTAGAGCACTTAAACTACCTGGATGGGTCCTCTCTGACTTCACCTTCACGTCCCATTTTATTTACGAGGAAATCAGTTTAAAAAGAGTAAGCATGAGGGGCGCCTGGGTGGCTCAGTAAGTTAAGCATCTGACTTCAGCTCAGGTCATGATCTCACGGTTCAAGGGTTCAAGCCCTGCATCGGGCTCTGTGCTGACAGCTCAGAGCCTGGAGCCTGCTTCGGATTCTGTGTCTCCTCTCTCTGCCCCTCCCCTGTCTCTCAAAAATGAATAAATGTTAAAAAAATTTTTTTTTTAAAGAAAAATTAAGTATGAGCTCTTCCAATTTTGATCCCTATGGAAATTTAATTTTGATATGTTTTAAACATTATGTGTTTATATTTTATGCCCTACCCTTTTTCATTTAATAGTATTGCACAGAAGCCTTTCCAGGTACTGGGGCTTCCAGATTGGTGAACAGACACAGGTGCTGGGAGGGTGACAGACTCAGAGAAGACATGAAAGTTCCATGCCCCTCCCCCCACACCCTCCCCTCCCCCCATACCCTTCCATTTGGCTGTGGAGTTATATCCTTCACAATAAACCAGTAATAGTAAATAGAACAACCACAACCATTTTCCAGTTTTTGTGTGATTTTTATAGTTCACATTTTCTTGGCTCCTAGTAATTGATTTATAATGGTCTGTGTCATTCATCCATTGTTAGCTTCTCTTTACATTTAACTGCCACAAGCATTCTTTACGGCAAGCTAATATTTTGAAATATTAATCCCTGTGATTTTCTTCTCTGTCTTACTGAGTGTACAATCCCTCACCGAATCATCCACGGAGATCTAAAATGCCTGGAGAGGAGCACCTGAGTGGCTCAATCCATTAAGCGTCTGACTCTTGATCTTGGCTCAGGTCATGATGTCAAGGTTTGTGGGATCGAGCCCCACGTTGGGATTCTCTCTCCCTCACTCTCTGCCCCTCCCTCACCTGCTTGCTCTCTCTCTCTCTCAAAATAAATAAACTTAAAAAAAAAAATACAATGCCTGGAGGAGGATCAGAGCCATTAAAACAGAATGCAAATGGGGCACCTGGCTGGCTCAATAGGTAGAGCATGCAAGGCTTCATCTCAGGGTCTTGAGCTTGAGCCCCATGTTGGCTAGAGAGGTTACTTTAAAAAAAAGAAAAAGATAAAAAAGAAACATTGAGAAGCAATAGCTTTTGATTTGCAAGAGAAAAGAAAGGGTATTTGAGAATCAAAAAGATCCTGCAAGGAAAGGGCAGAGAACTTACGCCTTAATAACAGATGGTGTCAACATTCAAAAAAGCTGAACCCTAATTAGAGGATAGATCTAGAATGGTAACTGAGGACAGTAATGTCATAGCAATAGGGAACTGAATTCAAATTCGGTTTGTGTAGAGGTCTGAAATAGAATTATAAATCTGGGGTCGGTGGTGTATAAATGGCCTGTATAAATTTATACAATTTGTCCAATATCGATTCTCTTGTCGTCTAATTGAGACACAATGGATGTAACAGTGTGTAAGTTTAAGTTTATGCAACATGTTGGCTTGCTACATTTATACATTTGCAATATGATGACTGTAGTAGCATTAGCTAACACCTCTATCACGTCCCATAATTCTTTCTTTCTTGTGGTTAGAGCAATTAAGATCTAGTCGCTTAGCAACTTTGAAGCTTGTAATTCAGTATTGCTGACTGTAATCACTATGCGGTGCGTTGAATCTCCAGAACTTACTTATTTACTAGTGGTGCCCCTGGTAACTACCATTCTACTCTCCGTTTTGATGAGTTCAGCTTTTTAAAATTCCACATACAAGCGGTATCATACGGTATTTCTCTTTCTCTGTCTGCCTTACCTCACTTACCGTGATTGCCCTCAAAGTCCATCCGTGTTGCTGCAAATGGGCTGGATTTCCTTCTTTCCCGTGGCTGAATAATATTCCATTGTAGACATATATAAATTCTCTTCGTTCTATCAGAGTCTTAAATTGGTTCAGAGTGCAATGGGCCTAGTTAAAGATACTTTCCCTGACTTTCTGGCTGCTAGGATTGGCCAGCCCTGCCCGATGACAGGTAAGCAGAAGTGGGTGGATAGACTTCCGGGAAACCATACAAAGGGATAGATGAGATTCGGGTGCACGTTGGTCTTCCCCCATCTGCGTGTAATGTAAACTTGCCAGAGGCAGAGCATCCGTCTTGTTATAGAAGGCAAAGAGAGCATGCACATGCAAGCTACCTGTGAGGATGGTGAAGGACAGAAGAGGGTCCCTGGAACAACGATGGCACGGGAGAGCTGCCTGCCAGTCCTAGATCACGTACTTTCAGTCTTACTAGAAAAAGAAGCCCCCATTTGGTTAAACTAGTATAGTCCCTTCTTCTGTTACACGGACTCCAGTGCCACCCTGATGTTGATGGCAGCTGAGCCCAAGAGCCTTCATGAGATTGCCGGGGAGAGTCTAGACTGTGAGGCGAGAGGGGTCCTGGGAAGAATCCCGTGGGAACTTGTAACACTCAACAGCCAGGCAGAGGAGGCCGACTTGCAGGAGGAGTTGGAGAAGTAGAAACCTGAAACCAGCGTTTGGGAAGCAGTGCTCAGAACCTAAGTGTTGGCAAGACCAGGAAGCAGAAAGGTTAAAGGAACCGTCTCATAGCCAGATTACCTGAATTCAGCCCGGGCTCAGGTCACTGCTATCCAGGTGGCCTGTGCCTCAACCTCCTCATTTGTAAAATGGGGATAATAATAAGGTTATTGGGGCACCTGGCCGCCTCAGTCAGTGGAGGATGCGACTCTTGATCTTGGAGTTGTGAGTTCGAGCCCCGTGGCTGGTGCAGAGATTACTTAAAAAAAATAAAATCTTTAAAAATAACAATAATCAGGTTAATCATTCTGCAGAAGCAGGAAGGTGTTTTTGTTTGCTTTTTTTTTGTTTTGTTTTTTGTTTTTGTTTTTTTTGTAAAGGCCAAACCCTTGGGAAACCTGCAAATGGTGTTATCCTCTGTGGAATTATCAGACATTAGTCATCAGACAGGCCTAATGAAAGACAGTTTCCTCTAGGGTGTTGCAAAGGGTCCCTCCTCTGAGTCTGGCTGGCTCATCCTGTAGTTAGTGCACTGACCAAGAGTTTTCCATTCAAACAAGCATTTAGAAGCATTCGTTGGACCCCTTCCGTGTGCACGGACTGTGTCGGACGAGGGTGGGATACAAAGATGAATACAGTATGGTGGGTGCGTGGGTGGGGAGATCTCTCTGGGGCACCAACAGCAGCTGCTACCTTTTTTCTGCTGGGCTTGAACCAGGACGGATGTGACCCTGAAGAGACATCTCAGGACACCTGAAGACGAAGCTAACTTGGCACAAGGCAGAGCCAAGAGATGGAGAGAAATGCAGTCACAAGGCAATGACGTGTCGGAGCCCCGAATCAAATAACACCCGAAGGGAGAAGTATTCTCCAACTTTTCATTTATGGAATCCAATGAACTGCTTAAGCCATTTGAGTTAGCTTTCCCTTCACTTGCAAGTGAAGCAGCTCTAAACGCTGCAAGTGATGTCTAATTAATATTTGCCTCCTGCCTTAAAATTCACTGCTTTATTCACAGTTGTGAATGCTTAATTAAGCGAACTGTTGACATTGCATAGCTAGCTGGGTTCAGAAACTGGGGCGAATCTTGCATACCATTTTTGTTTTTGTTTTTGTTTTTTTACAAAACTATGTTATGGAAAATTTCAAATAAATACAGAAGCAGAGACAATCGTATAATGAACCACCGTGTCCCCATCGCTCTGTTCGGACAATGATCAACTCATGAGCAAACTTATTTTACCTATTCTACCTTCCACCCCCCAAAATGGATTATTTTTAAAGCATATCCCATGCTTCATTTTATCTGATCAGTGTGCTCAGGTCACAGGACTGCATTATATCTGCCAAGGAGCAGACAGCAGAGACCTAGCCCCTTTGGGGGGCTTTAGCAGTCCTTTAGCAGAGGACTCCCCTTGACGCTGGTGGGTCAAGGTGGTGACTTTCCATCACAAGTGGTCTTAACAGTGATGCAGAAGACAGACAGAGGGACGAGGGAAAGCTTTGGGACAGGAAGGAGTAAATTGAGCCCTAAGATGGCCAGAATATAGGTACCTAGAGAGACTAGATTTATTTTATTCCTAATAAAACAATAAGCGTAATAGTAAGAAAAATTAGAAAATAAGGAAATGTGGGAAAAGTAGTCATTCAAAGTCTCAACCAAAAAAGGCATTGGGCTTGGTTTCCAGTTTTTGGTGGGTTTTGTTTCTTTTTTCCTCTCTCTCCATAGGTTAGTTGTAACTGTGCTGCAAATCTACATCCCTGTATTTTTATTAAACAGGATAAGCAGTTTTCTTTGTTACTGTGGACTCTTTGTAAACATAATTTTTAACAGATGCATAAGAGTTCATTAAGAACATATTCCATAGTTTATATGATCAATCCCCCACACTTTGGCATTCTAATTCCATTTTTTTGTGTATGTAATTATAAATAACCATATGATGAATATTGTTTTGCTTAAAACTTAGATTTATTTCATTATTACTATGGACTACCCAAAGCAAAATTACTGGTAAAAGAGTATGACTATTGGGGCGCCTGGGTGGCTCAGTCAATTAAGCACCTGACTCTTGGTTTCAGCTCAGGTGATGATCTCAAGGTTCATGAGTTCCAAAACCACAGAGCCTGCCTGAGATTCTCTCTCTCTCTCTCTCTCTCTCTCTGCCCCTCCCCTGCTCATGCTCGCTCTCTCTCTCTCAAAATAAATAAACTTAAAAAGGAGTGTGACTATTATGAAGAGTGGGGCATTTCTTTATTTTTTAATTTTTTAAAGTTTATTTATTTTTGAGAGAAGGGGGAGGGGCAGAAAAAGAGGGAGAGAGAGAATCCCAAAAAGACTCTGTGCTGTTAGCATGGAACCTGATGCAGAGCTCAAACTCACAAACCCGTAAGCTCGTGACCAGAGCTGAAGCCAAGAGTCAGACACTTAACCAGCCGAGCCACCCAGGCACCCCAAGAGTGAGGCATTTCTTTTTTTTTTTTTTTTTTAACGTTTTATTTATTTTTGAGACAGAGAGAGACAGAGCATGAACGGGGGAGGGGCAGAGAGAGAGGGAGTCTCAGAATCGGAAGCAGGCTCCAGGCTCTGAGCCATCAGCCCAGAGCCCGATGCGGGGCTCGAACTCACGGACCGCGAGATCGTGACCTGAGCCAAAGTCGGACGCCCAACCGACTGAGCCACCCAGGCACCCCAAGAGTGAGGCATTTCTAATACTGATTTTACATCATCTTGTATTGTTATACAGTAACCTCAAGAGGTGTTTCAATTTTTTCAAGATAAATTGATAGAAACTGATGAATTTTAAGAATATAAGCCCTAGAGTATATGACAGAAATAGGATTTATAACTGGGCACACGACCTTCTAGAATAAAGGACTACATTTCCCACTGTTCCTTGTAGCTCAGTGTGATCATGTGACTAAGTTTTAGCCAATGGGCTATAAGCAGAAGCGTTCCCCACCCCTGATAGTGGCTGGAAACCTTCCTCATTATGTTTCTTTTGCCCGTGTTTTTCCCTATCTTTCTTTCATTTACTAGAAAGTGGATGCCACCATTTGGGGTAATAGGCACAAGGACCAAAGCACAGGCATGGTGGGGAGAGAAACTGGAAGAAGCCAGGGTTCCTGAGAACTCTGAATAGAGTCACCATTCCACTTTTCCACACTTCCCTCTCTTCGTGGGAAAGAAAGTTCTATCTTAAGCCCCTGGTGGTTTGGGTTTTCTACCTCGGGTAGCCAAACCTAATTCTAGGACAGTGTAGTTTTAGAAACTAGGAATGGCATTGCCACACTCTTTTTCGTAAGCCCAGAGAAGTTGAGAATTACTGCCATGGGAAGCATTTCAGATGTATTTTGAGATCATATCATTAGGCTCAGCTTCTTAAGTATTCCTGATCCTACCACGAAAGAAAATCTAGCGTCAGCAGCAGGTAATTCCAAGTTAAACTGTAAGATTCATGACATCCAACTTCTCATATGTATGGTTGCCTCAAGTGTAAAGGAAAAGAAAGGACTTGGGGCAGGGTAATCTCCCAGTTTATCTTGTTTCCAGAGATTGCCATCCGCACTCCAAGAACTATTAAAAGGCCCCAACCAAAAATAAAGGAGCATTTGGCATCTCTGTGGGAACACATTTAAGTCTGCTCCTAGAAGAATAACCTGTTTTAATTTGCTAAAAACCTCAAGGCAAGCCGTGTTTTCATCTGGGCTGGGAAAAGGAAACCACTGAGAAAATAGTTTAGAATAAAAAGACCAATCTAAAAAAGAAGCAAGATGCCAAGTCCAAAGAAGGTTGTGTTAGAATGTACTTTGGTTACAGTAAATCAAGTCTGGTGAAAACACACACACTATGGGACTCCAATCTACAATACGTTAGGATTGAGGAATCAGGGGTTTTGTTCCTCAAAAAAGGTGATTATTGGGGTGTCTGGCTGGCTCGGTCAGTAGAGCATCTGACTCTTGATCTCGGGGTCGTGAATTCGAGCCCCACGTTGAGGGTAGAGATTACTTTTTTAAAAAGTTATCTGTGGGCATGGCGAAGGGAGTGCAATATTTTCTGTGATGTTTAGAGCAATCCTCATGATTGCTCTTTTCTGCCAAAGTTAGAATTGGTCGGCAGTGAAAATCAGGGTCAGACTCAACGGCAAAGAGCTGCATCCAGGTGATTCTCTCCAGGATTAAGTAGTAACATCGGGTTAGCTTAATTTGATGTCCTCTGGCATACAGAATTCTCTTTTCCAGTCTCCCTGCTCACTGTCCCCCCTATACCAAGCCATGTGCGATTGGTCGGGCCGGTTTCTGCAAGGTTCCCTCTTCCCACCCTAACTCGCTATGGACCGAAACTTCAGGTATGTGCACAGTCATCTCTCGAGCCAAAGAGAGGCCATGCAGTCTGTGATTTGCACATGGCAGCGTGTGAACCTCACCAGCCATCCCCCTGCCCGTCTGCACACCTCTGGACTACTCCAATCTGTTGCCGCTCATCTGGGGAGAGCAAACAAAGTTAAGTGTTATTTTAGGCAAAGCCTAACAGAGGCAGCAAATCTCTCTCAAAAGAAATCATGCAGCACATCTCAAAGTCAATATGATTAAAAAGAAACATGCAACCCCCTCGGCCATTCTCTTGTAATGATAAGACCCCTGCCTTCAGCAGGTCAAATTATCCATTTATGTATGGACTTTAGGAGGTTTCCGATATTATAACTCTTTTCCAGACTAGATATTTCACCTCTAGGATAAAGGAGAACCTGGCAATGAAATCTATGCTCTCTTGGGGGGAGGGGGAGGGTGTGGAATACCCACATTTAATCAGTGATGGGTTTTAACATTATATTCCAGTGTGTTCCACCAGGGTAACAGCTCATTGTTACCTTGTGCTTTTTATTTTATTTTATTTATTATTTATTTTTAGTTATTTATTTATTTTTGCACTCAGTCGTTTTATTGTTCACATCTACAAACTTGAAGGGAAAAAAAGGTCCAGTTTCATTTAAAAATGTCCTGATGAAGCAGTAAAAATTACTAATTTTTGTTAAGCATCAGCCCTGAATTATACATATTTTTCACATACTGTGTGAAGACATAATATATAAAGAACATCTTCTGCATACTAAATTATAACGGCTTGCTTGACAAAAGGCACTTGTGTAGTTATTTTAATTGCAACCTCAACTAGCCACTCTTTTTCTTGAACGTGCTTTATTGTAGTGGAAAAAAAATGATTGACAAATTATGATGATTCAGACTTGGGTACTCGGTAGACATTTTCTTAAAGTGAACCAAAATGAGCCTGCTGCTCAAGAAACACAACTTCCAGTGTTTGTTGCCAGGGATAACATTTTAGATTTCAAGAGAAAATTGGAATTTTAGGAAACTTACAGAGATCACCATAAACTTGAAAAGTTCCTAATACACACAGAAAAGATGAACTGTGTCAGCATTGAGGAAATGTGCATAATGTGCTAACCAACATTTTTCAAATGTTAATGTGAGTTACAAAATCATGCATGGGTAATAGAACCATTCCTAGTGAAATATAAACCAATGGGGCTTTGCAACTGACAATGAAGAAAAATTACTTGTCAAGTTTTGGTGTAATAGCAAAGGAGAACATTATATGAAAAGATGTTTAAATATACCTTCTTTTGCCAACGGCATATCTTTGGAAGGCTGGATTGTTTTTTTTTTCCTGTGTGCCTTGACTGAGACAACATATTGTAATAAATTAAATCCAGAAACAGGTATGAAAGTCTAGCTGCCTTTGATTAAGCCAGATATTAATAAAATTTACAATAATGTAAAATCATGCCAATCTTCACACTATTTGTTTTGGAAAATATAGTTGTTTTTCACAAAGCAAGTCACCTATTCTAATGTAATAAGTTTGTTGTAGTTATTTTTTAGCTGGACTGAATAAAATTTTTAAATAGTTACTAGTTTTTGTTTTAAAATAATATATAGCTATAAATGTAACCCCTCCAAAACAAAAGCTTTACAGGTTAATCAGTAACTTTTCAGAATGTAAAGGATCCTGAGACCAAAAACTTTGGGGACCACTGAGTGATATATGTAAATTTGGGGGTCATTGGCTTGGAGGTTTCATTTGACATTGTAGAAGTGGTATTATGTTTTGAGCGAGATAATATGGAACAAAAACTGGGGCTTCAAAAAGGAAAACTGGCCTAGGATTTCGAGGAATGAGTGAAAGAAGAAAAAAGTCAGCCATAGAGGATGTAAGGAAATCAATGCCATCAGTTTTAGGGGCTGAAGTACCCAAGAGAGTGTGAGCCTTGGAAGGAAGCCGCTGCATTTGGTTAGGGTCTATGAAGACCTCGAGCCATTTCAGTGGACCGGTACAGCCTTTAACTTGAACCATTCCGTTATCTCTCTCTGCCCGCCTGAATCTTCCTCTACTCCCTGATGGAATTTACAGACCATCACCAGCAAAAATCCCTCTATCCTCAACCTTCATCTCTGAGTGGAACTTGACATTCTTGTTCTCACTAAACCTTAGTACATCTTCCCTTACAGTCTCTGCAGATACAGATTGTGGTTTTGGAGAGTTGGAGGTGAAGGGCAAGAGTGTTGTTTTGTGTTTTTTTTTAATTTGTTTTATTTTTAATTTTTTTAAATTTACATCCAAATTAGTTAGCATATAGTGCAACAGTGGTTTCAGGAGTAGAGTCCTCAGTGCCCCTTACCCCTTTAGCCCATCCCCCCTCCCACCTTGTGCTTTTTAAAAGCCACCTGCCTGTTGCCACAGCACCAGAAAGGTTGCCTTTGTTCCTTGCTCACTTTCCCTTTAAGAGTTGTTAGCATTTCAGCTGGTAAAGTTCCAAGTGCCCTCTGGACTAATTGGCACGACGTGAGAATTTTCCAATTTGAAAGAGAAAGGGCCTGTTCTCCAGGGAAGGCTCTTCAAGGTAATTGCTCTCTGAGAGATTCCTGCCACCACCTTTGGCAGCCTTCACCAGAGACAAATCCCTCTTGCTGTTAGGGGGAGCTGGAAACCCACAGATGGAAAAACAGGCGCTCAGGACAAACTTGCCGAGACCTTTGAAACCAGTGACCTTTCAAAAGGAAGGAAGTGGGGAAGAGGCCAGTGCAGGCAAAGGCGGACGAGCCCCCCTCCCCCCCTCCCAACACAGGCACAGCAGCTCAGGCTAGACTGCCCTTGTCCTTCTTTTTCTAAAGTGCTTCAGCGAGGGCAGGGGGCTGTAGGGGGACCTCATGGACTAACCAGGACTCCAAGCAGGGAGAGAACAACACTTACTTGGAACAAATACTTTCACAAACCACAGGGGCTGGAGGGAGGACCCAAAGGAGGTACTGTATGAGAAAAGATAGTGGTTGAGGCCCCTGTCTGGCTCGGTCTGGTAGAGCATGTGACTTTTGATCTTGGGGTCCTGAGTTCGAGCCCCGCACTGGGTGCAGAGCTTAATAAAACAAACAAACAAACAAACAAACAAATAATAAATAAAGATAGTGGCCAACCCAAACAAGGCTCCAAGAAGAATGTGTGTGTGTGTGTCCGGGGGGTCAGTGGGGAAAGTGAGAAGAAAAGACAGAGCTACGATCTGCCACCCCAGAGGGCAAGGGGAATGTGTGGGGAAAAGGCCGAGAGGGGGATGACTGTTTTGGGTGGTAAACAATAACAGTGTTGGACACAGAGGTAGGAAAGCCCCGGCTGGGGCCGCGGCACTTTTGTTTCACTGCGTGTTCACATCACAATCTTGGGAAATGGCAGAAAGGAGATAACAGTCGAGGGTATCGGGAGGGGTGGAGAAGTGGAGTCTCGAAGCCGAGCTAAGGGGCACCCCCAAGGTGAGATCGCCAGCTAGATGTGGATTCAGCACTGCCTGACTCCAAAGCTCCTGTCTTAATTGTCTGGATGGCCGTGTCCCTCCTCCTGGACGGGGCTTTGGAGCTGTTGAAGCTAGTGCCTAAAAGCTGCTGGCCTCTGTTTCTGTAGAAAGAGTGTAGCATGGGCCATATACAGGTGTGTTTTGGAGCCAGATTCTCTGGGTTTGACTTCTAGCACAGGTATTTTCCAGACCTTGGACAAGTTATTCTGATTCTCTGTACTTCCATCTCCTCATCTGCAAAAGCAAGAAAATAATGGTGCCTTCTTTATCGGGCTATCATGGGGAGGAAATGAGATTATGCACATAAACATTTTAGCACAATGCAATAAATATCAGTTGTTATTTTCATTACTTTCTAACAACACGGGACCATGCCATGAATAGCCCTGAAGCTCAGCAATGCTGATGCTATCTTTTTTTTTAATATTAAAAAAAAATTTTTATATTAAAAAAAAATTTTTTTTAATTTTAAATCGGGTCCGTGCTCGATGTGGGGCTCAAACTCATGACCCTGAGATCAAGAGTCCCATGCTCTACTGACTGAGCCAGCCAGGCGCCCCCTGATGCTATCCTTTTATCTTTCTGATCCACAGAAAGAATTCACGTTCTGGAGTCAAACAGATTTGGTTCGAATCCCAGCTCTGCCCCTCCAGCCGGGTCACTCTGGTCACCTGACTTAACCTTCCGGCAAAAGAGGTGAAAAACACCTCCCCTGCCCTGCAGGGTTTTTGGGAGAATGAACTACCGTGGAAAGTGCCTGGCCGCGTCCTGTGCGCATCTGGTCCGATGGCGGAATGGTCCAGCGGTTCCCCGGCCCCACGCTGCTTTACTACACACATATTCTGAACAGCTCCGGGGTCCCCTGGACTTTTCCGACTTTTCCCACGTTTGGTTAAGTTTGGCTGGAGTTACGCTCACTTGGTCGTAATTGTTCCCTCTGCGTTGTCTGGGCACGCAGTTAGCCTCGGCTTGGCTCTCGCTGGGCAGGCCGGCTGAAACAGGACGGGGTGGGTTCAGCCACACGGGCTGTCTGTCTCGAGAACTGCCGGGAAACCACACGGACACAGATGGAAGACGCGGAGGCAAACACGTCTGTTGTGAGCCCTACGTTTCTCTCGTTGCTCCAGCTTTACCTTCGTGCCCATGTTGGCTGCTCCTGCCCTGCTTCCGGGGACCTCCCTGGGGGCTTCTGTCACTGCATGCTGCCGTCTGTAATGTTTACTCCTCACGGGGTGCCCAGCCCCATAACAGCCCCTCTAGAAGGCTTGATCTCCCTCGGGGTGTTCATGGGGACCATGACGTTCTGCTTGGCTGTGGGGAGAGGGAACCACAGAAAGCTGGAGGGCTTGGGCCCATATGTATCTCTCTATACATGGTCAGAGATGCATTAACGTTGCCCTAGAAGAATGTATCTAAAGGCTAATGGTGGCTTTCTCTCAATGTGGGATAACATGGTTTTATCCTTGTTAAAATCTGTACTTTATAATCTTTCTTACAATGAAAAGGTATGGCTTTTACAAGAGGAGGAAAATGACTGCTCAAGGTGAGATTGATATCCTTAGCTAGAAAATTCATCTGGCAGATATTTACAACGTCTGGGTCATGGCCAGCACCAGGCGTGGCACTGGATGACCAAAGGGGACAAGAAAGACTCGTGTTCTCAAAGAAACTGCAACAGACTGGGGAAAGCCTTCAAGAAACAAATAAATATGTCATGACAAATTGAGATGTACGTGACAAAAGAAATGACCTGGCTGGGGCGCCTGGGTGGCTCAGTCGGTTAAGTGTCAGACTTTGTTTGGCGCAGGTCATGATCTCGTGGTTTGTGGGTTCGAGCTCCGCATCGAGCTCTGTGCTGACAGCTCAGAGCCTGGAACCTGCTTCGGATTCTGTGTCTCCCTCTCTCTCTGCCCCTCCCCCGCTCTCTCTCTGTCTCTGTCTCTCTCTCTCAAAAATAAAAAAAACATTAAAAAAAATTTTTTTTTAAATTAAAATAAAGAGATGACCTGGCTGCTATGGTTAACCTTAAAGGGAAGAGGCTATGTGCGATGGAACCTACTTTAGAAGGCGGCTAACAGGCGGCGTGTAGGCCCAGACTTGAAGGAGGAAAAGGAACTCGCGATACAAAGACCAGGTGGCAGGCAGTTCCAGATGCAGGAAGTGCCTGCAGGATGGGCCTGCGGCAAGAGCGAGCTTGGCACTCGAGGGCGTTTGGGGAGTGGGGGTGGTATCGTGGAGGGCCAGGGGCCGGCCGGCTCATTCCAGACGCTGAGTCTCAGCGAGGATTTTGGTCTTTATTCTAAGGGCAAGAGGAAGCCAGTTAGGAGGTTCTTGAAGGAGAAGAGGCCAGAGTGGCACCAATGGAGTTCAAGAGGTGTGTGGGTTTAGGGCATTTTGAAGGGAAAACAAGTAGACAAAACAGGCTGTTGGATCAGAGGTGGGACTAGCGGGAGGGAGGTGCCATGGGTGGCTTCCCATTTTCTGGCTTGGAATCATCTACCGGAGTGAGGCAGACCGTGGGAGGAACGGGTTTGGGCATGTGAATTTCAGACGCCTGGGTTTATTAAAAGGGTGGCATTCAGAGGTGACTCAGCCCTGTGATGTGATGAAGTCCAATGCAAACAAGAGAAACAATTCACCAAATTGCTTTGGCATAGCTTAACAGCTTTATAAAGGTTTCGTTCCCTATTTATAGAACGGTTAGGGATCTTAAAGAGTCATGTATAATTTTCAATTGTACTTTATTTCATTTTATGGGCGACAGTATGTGCTATGGGGGCATTTGGGAGTTTGGGGTTTCATAAGGATAATGGGTATAATCCTCATGAATGCCAAAGGTCTTCTTAGCTCTACTAGACAATATACTGGACTGATTTCCAGGACAACTTTATAGACAAGGTGAAGTGGCTGATTAATGTGTAGTCTGTGGATAGACCAGAGTTCTCCTTTATCTAGCACTCGGTAGGTGCTACACATTCTGTTACACACTCTATAAATCTCCTGTGAGCCTTTCATTATTTATCATCCGTTTTACATACATGTGAGAAGAAAAAGCTCAGGTGAAGTAACTTGCCCAGGGTCACAGAGCAAGTAAGGGGCGGAGTCTGTATTGTCCCCAGATCTGAACTGACCAGAAGGGTTGGCCTTCTCTGAAGCAGGTATCGTCCTTGGTTCCAGAATGGGTGGAAGTAGAGGCTGAGATGTGGTCGAGAATGAGAGAGGTTTACCGGGGAGGGAAGCCCAGAGATGGACGAGACCCAGGGCAGACCGGCGAAAGTCTCTGCCAGCCCAACATGGAGTTCTGAAGGAGAGACAGTCCATTCAGGAGGTCCTGCCTTGGGCAGAGGTGGGTGGGCCCTTGTACCACTACTTCAGCTCACCTGTTGGCTGGAAAAGAGCACTCCAGGAAGAGCATGATCCCAGCTTGAACACTGGGCTGGCCCCTCAAGGCTGTCGGTTAACTACTCTCCTTGCCTCTGGGCGTTTAAGATCATGTAAGATGTCTGTCACCTGCTCTAAAAATTGCCAGCGCTCCTTTCATCCAAGAGAAGGCTGTGTGTTATCTATTGCCGTGTAACCAACCATGTATGTGTGTTATCTACTGCTGTGTAACAAATTGCCCCCAAATGGAGCCACTTAAAACTGCAAGCATTTGTTATTTTATAGCTTCTCTGGGTCAGGAGTCCACACATGGCTCGGCTGGGAGCCTCTGGCTGGCGGTCTTTTGTGAGGTTGCAGTTAAGCGGTGGCTGGGGTCACAGTCTCATCTGAAGGCTCAACTGGAAGGGAAATATGCTTCTGAGCTCACTTGCATGGTTGTTGGCAGGCCTTGGGTCCTCGTCGCCTGTTCCTAGGCCTTTCCACAGGACTACCTCATGACATGATGGCTGACTTCCCTCAAGGTAAGCAACCTACGAGGCAGTGAGAAATAGGAACCAAGGCAGATCTACTTTTTATGATCTACTCTTGGAAGTGACATCCCATCACCTCTACCACATTCTATGTGTTAGAACTGAGTTAGTAAACCCAGGCCATACTCAAAGGACATATCAGAAGGCAGGGATCACTAGTGACCATTTCAGAGGCTGCCTACCATAAGCAGGCGCATATTCAAATAAACAACACTAATGAAGGGTGTCTGGCTGGCTCAGCTGGTAAAGCATATGACTCTTGAGCTCAGGGTCATGAGTTCTAAGCCCCACATTGGGCATAGAGCTTACTTAAACAACAACAACAGGGGCGCCTGGGTGGCTCAGTCGGTTAAGCGTCCGACTTCGGCTCAGGTCACGATCTCGCGGTCCGTGAGTTCGAGCCCCGCGTCGGGCTCTGTGCTGACAGCTCAGAGCCTGGAGCCTGTTTCAGATTCTGTGTCTCCCTCTCTCTCTGACCCTCCCTCGTTCATGCTCTGTCTCTCTCTGTCTCAAAAATAAATAAACGTTAAAAAAAATTAAAAAACAACAACAACAACAACAATACACTAGGGGCACCTGGGTGGCTCAGTTAGTTAAGTGTCTAACTCAATTTCTGCCCAGGTCATGGTCTCACAGTTTGTGGGATCGAGCCCCGCATTGGGCTCCGTGCCAACAGCAGGAGGCCTGCATGGGATTCTCTATTCTTTCTCTCCCTCTCTCTCTGCCCCTCCCCCATTTCCTCTGTGTCTCTCAAAATAAATAACCATTTTTAAAAAACCACCGATGACAATATAATGATTTCACCCGCCATGTGTTGAACATTTGCTATGAATCAGAGGTGGAATGAAGGCTTCACGCATATCACCTCATCCTTACTCCTTCATTCACTCTGGGTCCATCAGCTAGCAGGCACTGAGCTGCTGAGAACAGAAAGACAAATGAAGTATACTTCCTGCTGTTAAGGTGCTCATGTCCAGAGGTACAATTTGATTCAATTTTACAAAGGAGGAAAAGAGGGGTCACACAGTAAGTGGCCGAGCTAGGAGGCCAAAGCTGGTCAGCGTGACATCAAGGCCATTAACTTCTGTGAAGGTGCCACACCCCTGAATCCACAATCTTGGAAGCATGGCTAGTCTTGGAACAATTGTGAAGAAGAAATAAGCCCCCAGAATTCCACTTGTATGAAGTTCAAAAACAGGAACTTGCTTCAGGGAGTGCAATAGCAGCCACACTGAATAGAATAGCAAACACTGATTTCCACAAATCAGGACAGTGGCCATCCCTGAAGGGAGGAGGGGAATGTGATGAGGGCTGGGTACCCAAGGGGCTTCTGGGGCACTGAGTACTCTTCTAGACCTGGTGGTGGTAACCTGGCTCTCCAATTTATGACACGTGAAACTATACATGTGTTCTGTCTACTCCTCTGTGTGTATGACGTATGTCACAATAAGTAAAATTACAGTGAAAACAATTGCGTCCCGAGGGATGTTATCGGCCAGGAGGGGGCACCTGTGAGGGCAGGTAAAGAGCTCTCTCTTTCAGAGACGCAAGCTCTTTTTTGCTTTCCACAAATGTCCCGCACAAGTGCACCTGCAGGCTGGCGCACCGTTATGGTAACGTGCATGATACCCGGAATAAATTCTGAGGAGGACGGCGCTTGGTGAGATCATCCAGCCATTTGATGGAACGTGCCTGAGCATTCCTAGAAGAACGAGACCCCGTTCACGGTGTAACAATGGCCACTTGGAGCTTTCCACAGCAAAGAGCAACTCTGTACAAAGTGTGAGGGAAAACTCACTCCCAGGGTACCTCAGAATAATTAGGCTTTAGTTTATTCTCTGTCTGAGCCTGTCAGAAAAGCAGAAGGGGTTGCCTGGCCGGCTAAGTCAGAAGAGCGTACAACTCTTGATCTGGGGGTTGTGAGTTCAAGTCGCATGTTGGGTGTAGAGATGGGTAAGTAGATAGATAGATGATAGATAGATAGACAGATACTTAAAAAAACAGAGGGGACTTTTGGGTCGGGTTTTGCTTGAGACTCTGGAGCCAGACCAGTTGGAAATACGTGAGAGGAATTTGGAGGTCAGTCTGTGTCCACAAGGAGGATGGAGGGGAGGGGAAGGGGAGGGAGACTAGGAGAAGATGTCCTAGCTCCTTTGAGGACTTTGAGTTGATTCTCTCCGGCCCCACTTTGGTCAAGACAGAGCTTTGCTTTCTGAATTACCAGCCTTCCGGGTGCCCCTGGGCTCATGACAGTGCTCTCCCTGTAGAATCGGAAGTGGTTACCGGTAAGGGAGGCAGGGTCCCACGGGGCCGAGGTGCGTTTAGAGCCTAGAAGAGCAACTTTTCGGTGTCCGTGTGTGCGCGTGTGGTGAGGGGAGGCGTACGATTGCCAGAGAAAGTACTGGACACCTGTTAAATTTAAATTTCAGATAAACAATAAGATAACTTTTTAGTATAAGTATGCCCCAAGTGGTACACGGGACATACTTAAAAAATGATGCGTGACTTACCTGAAATTCAAATTCAACTCAGTATCCTGTGTTTCTATTTCCTAAGTTGGGCGACCTAGGGGGAGGGCGCTCAGCACCGACACCTGGGAACAGGCGGGCTTCTCCCGAGCTCCGTGCGGCTCGCAGTGGACACTGCCGCGATCTTCACCTGAACCGCCCCTGACTCCACTTCTGTCCCCTTCCCCAGCCTTTGCAGTTCACCTGTGTGCAGGCTGTGCACCTGCTCCGCATTGGATGTTTCCTAATGTTTTTTTTAAATTTTTTAATGTTTTTATTTATATTTCAGAGAGACAGAGAGACAGAGTGCGAGCGGGGGAGGGGCAGAGAGGGAGGGAGACACAGAATCTGAAGCAGGCTCCAGGCGCTGAGCTGTCAGCTCAGAGCTCAATGCAGGACTTGAACTCACGGACTGGGAGATCATGGCCTGAGCTGAAATGGGATGCTTTAACTGATTGAGCCTCCCAGGCGCCCCAGATGTTTAATAATATTAAGGAATTATTTCTAATTGTGTTGTGTGATAATGGTACTGTTGTTGTATTGTATTTTTTCAATTAACTAATTAATTTGAGAGAGAGAGAGAGAGAGAGAGAGAACATGAAGGGGGAGGGGCAGAGGGAGAGAGAATCCCAAGCAAACTCCATACCAGAACGGAGCCTGACATGGGGCTTGATCTTGTAACCATGAGATCATGACCTGAGCCAAAGTCAAGAGTCGGATGCTTAGCTGACTGAGCCACCCAGGCGCCCCTGGTTTTTTGTTTGTTCAATTTTTTTTAATGTTTATTTTTGGGAGAGAGAGAGAGAAAGAGAGAATGTGCAGGCAGGGAAGGAGCAGAGAGAGGGAGACACAGAATCTGAAGCAGGCTCCAGTCTCTGAGCTGTCTCTGAGCTGTCAGCACAGAGCCTGATGTGGGGCTCAAACCCACGAACCATGAGATCATGACCTGAGCTGAAGTCGCATGCTTAACTGACTGAGTCACCCAGATGCCCCCTTTCCCTGTGGTTTTTTTTAAAGGGCACCTTACCTCTTAGAGTTATATACTAAAATATTTCTAAGCAAAGTGATAAGATTTCTGACATTCGCTTCAAAATAATATGAGGGGGGATATGCATACTGAATAAAGGCAGGTCAGGGTGGTCTGGGACTAACAGCAGAAGGAAGGAAGAGACTGCAAAGAGGGCCTGGGGAATTTGGGGGATGCTAGAAATGTTCTGTATTTTCATGATGACAGTGGTTTCAAGAGTGTGTGTGTGTGTGTGTGTGTGTGTGTATATATATATATATATATATATATATATATATATATATATATAAGATCTTATCCAATTGTACACTGAAATGGGTGTAATTTATGGTCAGTGAATTGTATCTCCATAAAGAAATAACCTCAATAAAGGGATACCTCAATAAAAGTACTAGTTGGAAAACTGAAATATGGGAGGGGAAGTGGACTGGGTTACGGATGACACAGGGTCGGCCACAGGTTCCTAGTTGGTGGGACAGAGTGGTGCTTACACGTGGGATTGGTTACACTGATTATGGGCTCTTTGAACTGTCTACGTACAAAATTTTCCATAATAAAAAGGTTTTCAAAAGGTAATAAGGAAAAAAGCAGAACATTCTAAATTAGATGTTTCAGAATTTTGCCGTAAGGTCAAAAAAAAAAATCATTGGAATTAGATTCGGTTGATTGAATCTAATTTGCTGAGATTGATAACTGTGAATGCCTGATATAAAATTTTTATTATCTGGAAGGAGCTTTTGTTCAGATTTCCTCTAAGTGACTTTTACTTCTCACTGCATATTAAGAAAAAAAAAAAGAGAATCCAAAAAAGCTAGAATGCATGGCGGCACAGCCACTTTGGAAGACAGTTTGGCAGTTTCTTAGAAGCTAAACATAGTCTTACCATACGATCCAGCAATCACACTTCTTGGTGTTAACCCAAATGAGTTGGAAACTTATGTCCACACACAAACCTTCATGTGAATGTTTATAGCAGCTTTATTTATAATTGCCAAAACTTAGAACCAACCAAGATGTCCTTCAGTAGGTGAATGGATAAATAAACTGTGGTCCATGCAGACAGTGGAATAGTATTTGATGGTTTAAAAAAACAAAAAAACAAAAAAACGAGTCACTAGAGGTTTGGGGTGGGGGGAAATGAGGAGTCATTGGTCAAAGGGCACAAACTTCCTTTTATAAGATTAACAAGTTTGATGGTCTAATGTACAGTATGGCGACTAGAGCTAATAATACTGTGTCATATGAAGAGGGATAGAAGCAGAAAAATGTTCACCTTTAGCCCAGAAGGTTGACCTATGGCCTGCAGAGTTTTGATAAGGATCACATACCTGCTGGTTGCTGCGTTCTTTTTTTTTTTTTTAATGTTTATTTGTTTATTTTGAGAGACAGAGAGTGCAAGTTGTGAGGGATGCAGAGAGAGAAGGAACGAGAGAATCCCAAGCAGGCTCCGTGCTGTCAGCGCAGAGCCTGACTCGGGGCTTGATCTCACGAACTGGGAGATCATGACCTGAGCCAAGATCAAGAGTCAGATGCTCAACCAGCTGAGCCACCCAGGCGCCCCCGGTTGCTGCATTCTTAAAGGGTCTAATGACTGCCCGTACGTCTTACTGATAGTTGATATCAAACTAAATAATAAGCACCGAAGAAATCTTGTGAAAGTAATTTTACACATAGACATCTGAAGAAACGTATATGATATGATACTTGGCACATTCCCTCCCCCTTGAGCACTAAGCATATAACCACCAGCTTCGTACAGCAAAAGTGCAGCTCCTTCTCCCCATGGGTCCTGTCTCTGTGCTACTTAAATAAACTTACTAAATTGCACCGTAAAATATCTCAAGAATCCGAAACATTTTGGGTGGCCCATATGGGGACAATGGAACGAGTCCAACAGCCTGGAGAGACTTGATGAGTCTTCTTTACCCCCAGTCTTTGTTTGTTTGTTACCTGAAAGGGACCGGTTGGAGCTGTTCTCCAGTTGAGGCACTCACCCAACAGGGGCTTCTCCCTTGGGACTAGATCATGGCTAAAGCTCATGAGAAAGTCGCTCAGATTAGATAGGAGTTCCATACTTTTTTCATGATTCTCATTTGTCCTTACCCACGGGCTGTAGAGCATTCTCTATCCTGCTCTCAGATTGAAAGTATTTTTTAAAAATATTTATTTATTTTTGAGAGACAGAGTGCCAGTGGGGAAGGGGCAGAGAGAGAAGGAGACACAGAATCCGAAGCAGGCTCCAGGCTCCGAGGTGTCAGCACAGAGCCCAATGCGGGGTTCGAACTCACAGGCCGTGAGATCATGACCTGAGGTGAAGTCGACGCTCAACCAATTGAGCCACCCAAGCTCCCCAATAACTGCCCCTTCTTAACAAAGGCCAGGGCCTCTTTCTCATCCATTAATACTAGATCCAGAGGCTTACAAAGGGTATTATTGGTTGCCAAATATATCAGCTCCCCCGAAATGGAAAGAGGCAGCCCCAATCTCTGGCATTTCAGTCCACTCACCGGCACCTACTGTAACCCGGACATGGTAGGGAAGTGAAGGGAGGTTGACAACCCTTCTCAAGTAGGTGTCAGAGCAGTTGAGGATAAGGGGCACCTCCCTCCACTCTGAACCCCAGGAACTTTCAGCAATATTCCTGATGGGATATTCGGATGATGGGATCGTTGGGAAGCTGAGGGTGATTTTGGTAATAGACTCCTAGTTAGTTAATGTACGATTTTTGTTTTATAGGAATTAACTATGGGATCTTCCGTGATCCCAGGGGATTCCACATTGGACTCTCTCCTAGCACGCTGGAGTCAATTTGGACAACAAGACTTAAAGAAGAAGCACCTCAGCGTGCCAAGGGGGCTCAGTCGGTTGAGCATCTGGCTCTTGATTTCAGTTCAGGTCATGATCTCATGGTCGTGAGATCAAGTCCCACAGCCTGCTTCAGATTCTCTCTCTCTCTGTCTCTGCCCCTCCCCACTCTCTTTCGCTCTCTCAAAATAAACATTAAAAAAAAAAAAAAGAAGAAGAAGTGCCTCGTCTTCTTCTGTAATAATGCCTGGCCCCAGTATTTTCTGCAGGATGATGAAAAATGGCCCATTAACAGGTCCTTAACACTTCAGTACTATTTATCAATTAGAACGTTTCTGCAGGCATCAGGGAAAATGGACCAAAGTGCCCTAACAACCCAGGCCTTTATGCCACTAAGTCAGGATCCTAATCCAAGAGAGACTTGTAGGGTGTAACTGGTAAGATTCCAGGCCCCTCTACCTTTAGATATATATTTTTAAATTTTGTTTATTTATTTGAGAGAAAGAGAGAGAGAGAGAGAGCACATGCATGCATGAGCAGGGCAGAGGGACAGAGGGAGAGAGAATCCCAAGCAGGCTCCATGCTCAGCACAGAGCCTGATGTGGGACTCGATCCCACAATCCTAGGATCATGACCTGAGCCCAAATCAAGAGCTGGATGCTCAACCCACGGAGCCACCCAGGCGCCCCTACCTTTAAATATTTCAGTTGATGATTGTTTAAGTAGACCACCCCCATCAAAGAAACCAATTGAGTCAAACAAGAAAATCAATGAGCCTAAGAAAAAAATTGAAATAAACCTGCAAGCAAGCCCAGGTCCCTTCTTAACTCCACTGCTATATAAACCTATGGAGTCTTCCCCTCCTAGCCCAGCAGGACTAGAAGCTCCTAGAAGCTCCTAGAAGTGACACATCATACCTACCAAATACTCAGACTAAGGCAAGGCTGTTTCCACTTTGGAAAGTGGCAAACGAGGTCCACAATTAAGGTCCGTGTCCCATTTTCCAGGTCAGATCTGGCTCGAATAAAACAATTAGGACGATACTCAGAGGGTCCATCCAAGTTTATAGATGAATTTCACTAGGTGTCTCTAATGTTGGATTTAACCTGGCAGGATCCCTATATTATTCTAACGCATTGTTGTACCCCAGAAGAAAAGGCCCCAATTTGGGCTGGGGCACAAGAATTTGCACACGAGCAGGGAACTAGGGCTAGAAATCACTATCCAGAAGGAGGAGACTCTCTTCCTAATGCCAAGCCTCACTGGAACTGCTAAGAGCATGGACCTGGCAGGGAAAGACAAGACCATATGGTCACCTGTTTATTGGAGGGAATGAAAAGAGGAATTTCTAAACCTGTCAATTAAAAAAACATTTTTAATGTTTATATTTTGAGAGAAAGAGAGAGAGACAGAGCACGAGTGGGGGTGGGGCAGAGAGAGAGGAGATACAGAATCCGAAGCAGGCTCCAGGCTCTGAGCTGTCAGCACAGAGCCTGATGTGGGGCTCGAACTCACGAGCCATGAGAAGATGACCTGAGCCAACGTTGGACACTTAACCAGTCGGCTGAGCCACCCAGGCGCCCCTAAACTTGTCAATTTTAATAAAACTGGGGCAGTAACCCAGGCAAATGATGAAAATCCAGCCTTATCCCAGGGGCGTTTAAAAGAAGCAATTCATAAATACGCAGATTTAGACCCAACCACACCAGAAGGGGTGGCTATCTTAAATATGCATTTTATGAGCCAGTCAGCAGCAGACAATGGCCACAACTTGGCGGAAAAAAATGGCCCTAGGCCCTCAAATTCCAACCCAGTGGCTGCTGGAAGCGGCCACTGGAATCTTTCATAACAGAGATATGGCTCAAAGAAAGGAAAAGGACCGCGGGGCTAAAGTACATGGCAGAATGCAGCCTCGAGTGTTGTCTGCCATTATTGCGGGACCCCCACAACCCCAGGCTAACCAGGAGCAACAGAACAAGCCGGTGTCGGCCGGAAGTCCAGGCAAGACCCCATGCTACAGGCGTGGCCAAACTGGACATTGAGGTAAAGGATGTCCCGATAAACGCTCTCCACCAGGGCCATGTCTTACTTGCAGGGCAGAGGGTGACTGGAAAAGAGACTGTCCTTGTCACCTGAGACAGAGGAAGACAGAAACTCATTTCCTACCCTGAGAACAACAACCTGAGGAGATGGCACGATGGGGCCCTGAGGCTGGTCTGGCTCCCCTGAGCATCAAGGTGGCTGAGCCCTGGGGTACCCTGGATGTGGGAGGTAAGTTCATTGTTTTTCTTTCCTTCTTTTTAAAAAAAATTTTAATGTTAATTTATTTTTGAGAGAGATACAGAAAATGAGCAGCGGGGAGGCAGAGAGAGAGAGGGAGACACAGAATCCAAAGCAGGCTCCAGGCTCTGAGCTGTCAGCACAGAGCCTGATGTGGGGCTTGAACTCACGAACTGTGAGAAAATGACCTGGGTCAAAGTCAGGCTGTGACCGACTGAGCCACCCAGGCGCCCATGTTCTTACTGATACAAAAGCAACTGACTCTGTCTTTGCTCAACATTCTGGGCCAACCTGTCTTTCTATATATGGAATTACTGGAATAGAAGGAGAAGCTAAATCATGCTTACAAACTTTTCCTTTAACCTGTAAATATATAGACCAATTAATTACCCGCTCTTTCCTGGTTCTCCCTTCCTGTTCCACTCCCCTACTGGGAAGGGACCTCATGTTTAAGGTGGGAAGCTAGTTGGGGTGCCTGGGTGGCTCAGTCGGTTAAGCGTCCGACTCATGGTTTCGGGTCAGGTCATGATCCCGCGGTTCACGAGTTTGAGCCCCACATTGAGCTCTGTGCTGACAGCTCAGAGCCTGGAGCCTGCTTCCGATTCTGTGTCTCCCCCTCTCTCTGCCCTTCCCCTGCTCGCACTCTGTCTGTCTCTATCTCTCAAAAATAAATAAACATTAAGTTGGGAAGCTAGTTCAAGCTAACTAGACAGGAGGATGGTCTCTTCTCGCTGATGGTTGGAGAAAAACTAGACATTCACCCTAGAATTGCCCCTAACGTTCGGGAACAAGTAGACGCACAAGTTTGGAATTGTGATATCCCAGGGAAGGCAATACAGGCCCATCCCATTAAAATAGCTCCAGGGGCACCTCGGTGGCTCAGTCGGTTGAACATCTGACTTCGGTTCTGGTCATGATCTCACGGTTTGTGGGTTTTCGAGCCCTGTGTGGGGCTCTGCACTGGCAGTGTGGACTGGGATTCTCTCTTGCTCCCTCTCTCTCTGCCTCTCCCCTGCTCATGCTCTCTCTGTCTCTCGAAGTAAATAAATGAACTTTAAGACAACACAAGACAACATAGCTCTAAAAGATCTTTCCACTATTCCACATAATAAACAATATCCTCTTAAGACAGAAGCCAGGGCTGGCCTGCAACCACTCCGAGATAAATTTCTTAAATATGGAAGTCTTCCACGGTGCCAATTCCCTAGTAATATTCCAGTTTTGCCTATGAAGAAGCCTAATGGAGAGTACAGAATGGTGTACAACCTCGGAGCAACAAAGCTGTAACCCCTACTCACCCTGCACCGCACTGACTCAGATTCCGGGCCACACAGAATGGTTGGCAGTGCTTAATGTGAAGGATGCTTTCTTTTGTAATCCCTTAAGGGAAGCGGCCCAGCCTCCGTCCACCTTTGAATGGACTCCATTAGGAGAACATCAAGCCTGCCAGCTTCCATGGACAGTCCCACCACAGGAGTGTAGACACAGTCCCCCGTTTGTTTGGTAATGTCCTCAGTAGGAAACCGAGAGACCTTACATTGCCTCAGGGAACAATGGCACAATATGTCGATATTTTTTTTAAGTTTATTTATTTATTTTGAGAGAGAGAGAGAGTGTGGGGGAGGGCAGAGAGAGAAGGAGAGAGAGAGAGAGAGAGAGAGAATCCAAAGCAGAGCTGGCTCTGTACTGTCCGTGCAGAGTCCCATGTGGGCCTCGAACTCGAGACCACCAGGAGATCATGACCTGAGCCAAAATCAAGAATCAGATGCTTAACCTGAGCCACCCAGGCACCTCTATGGAATATCTATATATATCTATATATATCTATATCTATCTATATATATATATAGATAGATATTTTACATTTATTTTTTTTTTTTGAGAGAGAAAGAGAGAGAGAGAGAGAGAGAGAGAGAGACAATGAAAGTGGGAGAGTGGCAGAAACAGAAGGGGAGAATCCCAAGCAGGCTCTGCACTACCAGCACGGAGCCCCACGTGGGGCTCAATCCACGAACCATGAGATCATGAGCTGAGCCAAAGTTGGACGCTTAACCTATTATTCTGTTGTACTAAACTTTCTTGGGCAGAAAGGACACCGACTATCACCTACAAAAGCTCAAATTTCTAAACAGAAGGTACAATACTTAGGATACGGATTAACTCCTGGACATCATTTCCTGTCAACTGAGAGCAAAAGAACTAAAATAGAACTTGGATCTCCTACCGCAGAAAAACAACTCTGAACCATTTTAGGAATGGCAGGGTTTTGCAGCCTATGGATCCCAGGGTTTGGAGCCTTAGCCAAAACTCTGTATGAGTCCACTAGGGGGCGGATGAAGAGTCTTTAACGTGGGATAAAGAACAACAACTAAAAACTGAACTATCGTTGGCCCCAGCTCTAGCTCTACCAGACCTAGAAAAGCCATTTACCTCCTTCTTGCTGAAAAACAGGGCCAAGCCCTACAAGTACTAACACAAAAACTAGGGCATGAATTGAGACCGGTAGGATATTTTCCGAAGCCGTTGACCAGGCAGCTCCAGGATGACCAGCATGCCTCCGAGCAGTAGCAGCTATTGGTGGAAGCATCTAAACTTTCAGTGGGACAGCCTTTGACAGGTTCAAGGAGTTTTAGAAACTGGAGGACATCAGGGGCGCCTGGGTGGCTCAGTCGACTGAGCGTCTGACTCATGGTTTCGGCCCAGGTCCTGATCTCACAGTTTGTGGGTTTGAGCCCCATGTTGGGCTCTGCGCTGGCTTGGGATTCTCTCTCTCCCTCTCTCTCTGCCCCTTCCTTGCATTCTCTTTCCCTCTTGAAATAAATAAATAAACATTAAAAAAAAATGAGGGCAAAGACGTTACTTTAACGAAAACTATTGAGGCCAACCCATTACCGATCAATATTTCAGCTCAAAAGGCAGAACTGCTAACTTTCACTCAAGCTCTTCGGGTAGCTAAGAGCCTGAGAGTCGAGACATATACAGATTGAAAATATGCCTTCCTTGTACCTCATGCACATGGTGCCATCTAGAAAGGAAGGGGGTTGTCAACTTGTTATGATTCCCCTATTAGATCCAGACCGGAAATTGTGACTCTGCTAAAGGCCGTTCATCTCCCTAGAGAAGTTGCTGCAATATATTCTTAGAGGCCATCAAAAGGGAGAACATTTAGAACCTAAAGGAAATAGGGGCATCTGGGTGGCTCAGTCGGTTAAGCGACTGCCTTTGGCTCAGGTCATGATCTCGCAGTTCGTGGGTTCAAGCCCCGCGTCGGGCTCTGTGCTGACGGCTCAGAGCCTGGAGCCTGCTTCGGAGTCTGTGTCTCCCTCTCTCTCTGCCCCTCCCCCGCTCATGTCTGTCTTTCAAAAATGAATAAACATTAAACACACACACACACACACACACACACACACACACACAAGAACCTAAAGGAAATAATTTAGCCAATCGGGCAGGCAAACTGGCAGCTCAAAGTCAACTAGTGATGAGTCTTCCGCCAGACTCTAATCCCTGTTGTTCCCACTTCTGCTATAGAAAAGAACAACGTCTATAGAAGTTGTTGGGGAAAGATATACTAAACTGCCAGCAATGGTATAGGAAGGATTGTTGTGCCCTAAAGAAAAACAATGGAAATTAGCACCAGGCCTGCACCAGGCTCCTCATATGGGAAGAAAAGCTTTATGGGATTTCACCAAATCCTTATTTGATGGAACAGGATCAGGAGCCCTTTCATAAAAGTCATGTAAATCTTTTCTTTCTTTTTTTTTTTTTTAAGTAGGCGCCACACCCAATGTGGGGGTTGAACTCATGACCCTGACATCAAGAGTCACATGCTCTACTGACTGAGCTGGCCAGGTGCCCCTCTTTTTTTTTTTTTTTTTTTCCCAGTAGGCTTCATGCCCAGTATGGAGCCCAATGCAGGGCTTGAACTCACAACCTTGAGATCAAGACCCGAGCTGAGATCAAGAGTCAGACACTTAACTGACTGAGCCTCCCAGGTGCCCTTGACCACTCCCTCTTTTAACACTTGTACAAAGATGTGGAATGTATCCTGGGGGAGACTGGCAAATTGATTTCACACAAATGACACCTTGTAAGGGATGCAAATATTTATTAGTCTATAAAGATACCTTTACTGGATAGATGGAAGCTTTCCCATGGAAGACAGATAAGGCTAGTGAAGTAACAAAGACTTTATTAAGGGAAATTATCCCCCGTTTGGGCTTCTTTGGTCTCTTCAAAGGGACAAAGGCCCATCCTTTACAGCCCTAGTAACTCAACAGGTAGCCCAAGCCTTTAAAATTTAATATTTTCTTGCATACAATCTGGCATCCTCAGTCATCAGGCAAAGCTGAAAAGGCTAACCATAATGTAAAAAGATACCTCACTAAGATGAGCCTAGAAACACAAGAAAACTGGATAACTCTTTTACCAATAGTTCTCTTGAGAATAAAGCCCACTCCACAGGAAAGATTGGGGTTATGCCCTTTTGAATTAATGTATGGTAGACCTTTCCTTACCATTGACTTATCCGTGGACCTGGATTATATCATAATCGGTTACATTTTTCATTACAAACTGGGTTAATAAAAAAATAAAAAGGAGAAGCTGGATTAATCCATAAAACTCTTAATGAATATGCTAATAAGGTACTGCCAAAACCAGATCTGATGAGACCCAAAATTCTCTGCAAGTAAACCCCAGAAGACTAGTCTGTTTAAATGCTCGGAGGAGCACACGGATGGCTCAGTCGGTAGAGCATCCGACTTAGGTTCAGGTCACGATCTCGAGGTTCGTGAGTTTGAGCCCCACATCAGGCTCGCTGCTGTCAGCACAGAACCTGCTTTGGATCCTCTGTCTCCCTCTCTCTCTGCCCCTCCCCTGCTCGTCCTCTCTCTCTGTCTCAAAAATAAATAAACATTAAAAATAAATAAATAAAAGATCGGAAGGCAAACAATTCTGGAGAACCAAGTCCTAAATGGAAAGGGCCTTACAGGGTCATGTTAAGCACTCCCTCTGTGGCAAAACCAGAAGGCCACTCAACATGGACTCCTGTTTCCAGAATGAAACTTATACTCCCTTCAACACAGGATGACAAGGAACGGGACCACGTGCTCTCATATTCCTGTGAACCAGTGGCAGATCTCAAACTCCTCTTCAAACAATGAGATTAAAAAAAGAAAAAACGTCTTTGTTTTTATGCCTGCCATCTGCACATCATACCTAATTGATAACTCTTTTCTACAATGACCACAGCATTATGCCGAGCTACAAAATCAGTTGCTGTGCTGGATTTGTGGCTTACTGCCCATATCAAGCACTTCAGGCTTCCCTTGGTGGGTTTCTCCATTACAAGGTACAGATTGGCATTATTTGCATCAATATATAGCCGATATAATACATTACCCGAAGACCAGCACATTTAGGGATATTTCTTTTTTTATCTTAAAAAAATTTTTTTTAATGTTTATTTATTTTTGACAGAGAGAGAGACAGAGCATGAGCAGGGGAGGGGCAGAGAGAGAGGGGGACACAATCTGAAGCAGGCTCCAGGCTCTGAGCTGTCAGCACAGAGCCCTACGTGGGGCTTGAACTCACGGACCGCGAGATCATGACCTGAGCCAAAGTCGGACACTCAACCGACTGAGCCACCCAGGTGCCCCTTTTTTATCTTTTTTTTTTTTTTTTTAACTTTTATTTATTTTTGAGAGACAGAGCACAAGTGGGGGAGGGTCAGAGAGAGAGGCAGATACAGAATCCAAAGCAGGCTCCAGGCTCTGAGCTGTCAGCACAGAGCCCAATGCAGGGCTGGAACTCATGAACACTGAGATCATGACCTGAGCCGAAGTCAGACGCTCAACCGACTGAGCCAGGGATATTTCTATTACTAAAAAGAATGTTTCTTGCTGGCCTATGGTAAATGTTACATGGGACTCTCCAGGCCATGATAGGCCTTTCTCTTATCCTCAAATGATCAACATTTTAACTGAATATACCAACCCACAGGTAGGCCCATGACAACAGACTCCCTGCCTACGTAGTCCTTCCTATCGATACACCCAGGAAGGATTATATCGAATATAGGATGGATAAGTACGACTTACTCCCACAATAGGACAACTAAGCCAAAAGGCTCTTTTCTGCTGGGAACAGAAAAACCACACCCTTGATTCATGGCCCAATAGTACTCATCAAATGGGATGGTTCGCCCTAGAAGCCTGTGACCATACCATTATTTTACAGGCAACTGACTGGTTTGCTACTGACTAGACAAGGGGGCAAGACATCAGATGGCCAGCACCTCATGGAACACAATGGTTATGTGGGCCAAATTTATGGCCACGGCTTCTACCAAGCTGGGTTGGAAGATGTACTATAGGTTACGCCTGGACGCATGGCCATAGCAGTAAGATGATCATAAGCCCAGCGAATCTTCCATACCTTAACACAATGATGGGTGAGGTCCATGTTCCATTGGCATGACCTTCTGACATCTATTTTTCTTTCATCATTAGGTCTAGAAGATGTTATCTGGCACACGGAGGCCCTTGATAAATATGCAGTTAAGGCCTTAAATAACTCTCAAAATAGCATTACATTATTGAACACGAAAATGACCTAAGTGGGCAAAGCAGTTCTACAAAACACAATGGCATTACATGTCTTAACAGCACAAGGAGGGGCTGGTGCCATTATTAGAGCAGAATGCTGTGTCTACATTCCAGATTAAGATGAAAATATAACAGGGTTATTTACTGATAGGAATAATCAAGTTGGTGCTCATGGAGACCCTACATTGCTACTTAATGACTGGTTGCATTCCCGGTGGAAATGGTCCACACTAAAGGACCTAGTTTCTCACTGCTTTTCTTATTTTCATTATAATAATCCTAATATGTTGTTTCTTTGGCTGTGTTCTCTCCTATTGTCTAGATACACGCAAGAAGTTCTTGACTCCTTTGCCCAGACAACAGATGGTCCTAACTACTCGAAGCAAATTCACCCCGATGTCCACTCTGGACTCCACAGCAATGGCTTTCCATTATAGTTACTTGTAAGGACAGATAGTGACCAATTGCCGTCCATAAGTAGAGACATCTCTCCCACCTCTGTCAGCTCGAAGAAATTCTAGAAGATGAACCCTTTGCCCTTCAACAATCTTAAAGATTTAAGGACTGAAAATTGGTCAGGGGGGAAATGATGAGTAATAGGAGCAGAAAAGTGTTCACCTTTAGCCCAGAAGGCTGACCTAAAGCCTGCATAGTTTTGATAAAGATCACATACGTGCCGGTTGCTGCATTCTTAAAGGGTCTCATGACTGCCTGTACTTCTTACTGATAGTTAATATCAAACTGAATAATAAGCACCAGAGAAATCTTGCAAAAGTATTTTAATGTGTAGAAATTTGAAGACATTTATGATCTAATACTCCCTGCATGTCCTTGGAACTAAGCATATAACCATGAGCTTCATACAGCAAAAGTATAGCTCTTTCTGCCCACAGATCCGGTCCCCGGGCTACATAAACCAAGCTGCACTTTCTTGACAGTCACTCTCAACAATATCCCAACACATATTCTTGAATGTTGCTAAGAAAGTAGATCTTAAATGTTCTCACTACAAAAAAAAAGGTAATTAAGTGACAGGATCGAGGTGGTTGTTAACACTACCGTGTAATCATTTTGCAATTTATAAATGCATACAATCAATACATTGTATACCTTAAATTTACACAATGTTATGTGTCAATTATTTCTTTTTTTTTTTTTCATTTTTTAAAATGTTTATTTTTGAGACAGAGAGAGAGACAGAGGAAGACAGAGACAGAGCACTAGTGGGGGAGGGGCAGAGTGAAAGGTAGAATCTGAAGCAGGCTCCAGGCTCTGAGCTGACAGTATAGAGCCCGATGCGGGGCTCGAACTCACTGGCCGCGAGATCATGACCTGAGCCAAAGCTGGTCGCTTAACCAACTGAACCGCCCAGGTGCACCATATGTGTCGATTGTTTCTTAATAAAGCTGGGTGGGTAATGGGGGTGAGAAATGAGCCACCAAGCCAGGAAAAGACATGCAGGAAATTTAAATGCATATTACTACTTAAATGAAAGAAGCCAGTCTGAAAAGGCTACACACTCTATGGTTTTAACTGTATCACATTCTGGAAAAGGCAAAACTACACAGACAGTGAAAATATCAGTGGTTGCCAGTAGTTAAAGAGGAGGAATGGAAGACAGGAATGAATAGTTGAAACAGAGGATTTTAGAGCAATGAAACTGTTCTGATACTGTACGTGACATTATGCATTTGTCAGAACCTATAGAACTATAGAACACAAAGAAGGAGGCTTGATGTAAACTAGTTCATAACAATGTATCGATATTGATTCCTTAATTGTAACAAATGTACCATACCCATGCAAGATGTTAATAACAGGGAAAGGCGTAATTGGGAGAAGGGGGTATATGGGAACTCTCTGTACATTCTGCCCAAGTTTTCTATAAACCTAAAACTGCTCTAAAAAAGTCAAGTCTGCTAATTTTTTTTTTAATTGAGAGAGAGAGAGAGATCATGAGCGAGGGAGAGGGGCACGGGGAGAGGGGCAGAGGGAGAGACGGAGAGAGAGAGAGCATGAATCTTAAGCAGGCTCCACGCTCAGCACAGAGCCCAATGTGGGGCTCGATCCTGCACCCCTGGGATCGTGACCTGAGCTGAAATACCAACCAACTGAGGCACCCAGATACCTGAGTCTGCTAATTTTTAACAAAATAAGTGAAGTAGAAGTAAAAATCCAAAGTATATGTTTTAGAATTTCTCAATAAGGGAGGGTTGCTTAAAAAAAAATCTTTTGGGGCACCTGGGTGGCTCAGTCAGTTGAGCGTCTGACTTCGGCTCAGGTCATGATCTCACGGTCTGTGAGTTCGAGCCCCATGTCGGGCTCTGTGCTGACAGCTCAGAGCCTGGAGCCTGCTACAGATTCTGTGTCTCCCTCTCTCTCTGACCCTCCCCCATTCATGCTCTGTCTCTTTCTGTCTCAAAAATAAATAAACATTAAAAAAAAATCTTTGAACTTAGATTTGGTTGAGATAACTAAGAATGACGGGAAGAAAATTATTACCACCTAGAAGGACTTTACATTCAGGTTTCCTCTAAGTGACTCCAAGTTCTTGCTGTACATTAATAAGAAAAATGGAAATCCTAAAAAAAATTAAAAGACCAAAATATGCACTCTTTTTTTAAATTTCTTTTTTTTTAAATTTTTTTTTAAACACTTACTTATTTTTGAGACAGAGAGAGACAGAGCATGAACGGGGGAAGGTCAGAGAGAGGGAGACACAGAATCTGAAACAGGCTCCAGGCTCTGAGTTGTCAGCACAGAACCCGACGCAGGGCTCGAACTCACGGACCGTGAGATCGTGACCTGAGCCGAAGTCGGACGTTTAACCGACTGAGCCACCCAGGTGCCCCTAAATTTCTTTTTTTTTTTAATGTTTATTTTTGAGAGACAGAGATAGAGCATGGGGTGGGGGGGGGGGGGAGAGAGAGAGAGAGAGAGAGAGAGAGAGAGAGAGACAGAATCTGAAGCAGGCTCCAGGCTCTGAGCTGTCACCACAGAGACCGGCATGGGGCTCGAACCCATGAGCCATGAGATCAGGACCCCACAAGCCACAAGATCATGACCTGAGCCAAAGTCGGATCCTTAACCAATTGAGCCACCCAGGTGCCCCCAGAAATATGCATTCTTCTCTCTGCAAATGTATCCTCCAATCTCTCTCTTTGTTTTAGCCCAGCAGTGTTATTTCATGTAACCATCCTGTATTTGCTGCCTTTGTTTTCTGGTCCCGGGGGAGGGTGACTCATATTCACAAAGGGTGAGGTGTGCAGGGAGGCCTTCCAGAAATTTGAGGAGAGTGAGGGAGAACTTTGAAATATTAATTCCAGCCAGTTTTGCAAACACTGCTGAGATGGCTGGGAATTGCCTCCAGAGGTTGGGATACTGTGCTGTTAAAAGCCTTCCCCAGCCGAAGTGGCCTTGGTTTTATGGCTTTTTTTTTTTTTTTTTTTTTTTTTAAAGTAGGCTCCATGCCCAACATGGGGCTTGAACTCACGACCCTGAGATCAAGCATCGCAGGCTCTACCCACCGAGCCAGCCAGACGCCCCCGGTTTCATTGCTTCTTAACTGTCGGAAGCCAGCTTCCCGCCAGGTGTCTGGGAGGGCACACCCAGTTCCCCAGCTCTGGCTAGAGGTGAAAGTGAAAGGTTTACACTGAACTCGGTGGCTGGGAACTGAGCCACCTGTCAGGAGGGAAACCGGGTTGCACTTAACTCGAGGGTGCTCCCAAGTGGTTGTGGACCAGCAACAATCGCCTGCAGAGAGAGGCAAGATGTGGGAGCCAACCTGTAAGCATAAAAGTACAAGTAGATGGGGAACCGGAGAAGCCCGGGGTGCAGAATCCCTGACTGTGACTCCCAATAGTGGGCTGGATATGCCAGCACCACAGGGTAAACCAGGAGCCTAGAACAACTAATCAATGACCAGTACTTATTCAGCACTTCATCTGGACCAGGCACTGGGCTAAATGCTTCTGTGAAACATCTCACGTAATCTTCACAACAGTCGTATGAGGCAGGCACTACTCGTAACTCCGCCTGATAGAGGAAGGGATGAGGCACAGAGAAATTCAGTCCCTTGCCCAGGTCACCAAACTATGATGTGGTACGGCTGGGAATTGAGTCCGGTTCGCTGGCCCTGAGACCTCGTCCTTTTACACACGCTAGTGGAGAAGAGAGCAGAGAGATTAGGGAGAGAATATGTTCCTTAAGTGGCTACTGAGGCCTTTAGCCGTTACTGCTCGATATCAGGTACAGTTGGGTCTACTGAGAAAGCAAGAACCTAAGAGGGGGTGGGAGTGGGGGCGGGCTACAGCTGTGATGGTGACGAGGGCTCTGTTCCAGGCAGAAAGCTTTTCAAGGTCAGAAGTACAGTCTCAGTACCCCCAGTGCCTGGCATAGTGATGGGCACATCGTAGGTGCTCAGTCAAAATTTGCCAGCTGAGTGCAGGAAAGATCTGGTGTTTTTTTGGCCACCACAGCCATTTACATGGATGGCATCACCCCCAGGGCCCGGTTAATACCCAACTGCCTGCTGATGACACCTTTTTTCTTTATTATTGTGGTAAAATGTAGATAGCATGAAATTGACCATTTTACTAATCAAACATTTTTAGTGTTTATTTATTTTTGAGAGAGAGAAAGAGAGAGAGCCCAAGTCGGGGAGGGGCAGAGAGAGAGACACACAGAATCCGAAGCAGGCTCCAAGCTCAGAGCTGTCAGAGCCCGGTGCGGGGCTCAAACTCATGAACCACAAGATCATGACCTGAACCAAAGTCAGATGCTTAACTGACTGAGCCACCCAGGCACCCCTATCGTGGATACATAGGGGAACAGTTCGGATAAGGATACAGTTCGGTGGCATTAAGGACGTATGCATGCTGATAATTTTTAAATGATACACAAGTTAAGAAAGCAGCAATGCCTTTCCTCCTTAAACTAGCCAGCATTTGTATTGGTTCAGGATGTCCCAGTTATGCTGTGGTAGCAAAAAACTCCAAAATCTCAGTAGCTTGAAAAAGTAAAGGTTTAGGGGATGCCTGGCTGACTCAGTTGGTAGAGCATGTGACTTTTTTTTTTTTTTTTTAATTATGGACCCAAGTCAACAATGGATCCAGATATCTACCACCTGTAAAAAAAAAAAAAAATGTTTATTTTTGAGGGGGGTGAGAGGCAGAGAGAGAGGGAGAGAGAGAATCCTAAGCAGGCTCAGCACTGAGTACAGAGCCCAACGTGGGGCTCTATCTCACCAACCTGGGCCAAAACCAAGAGTCAGACACTTAACCATCTGAGCCATCCAGGTTCCCCGAGCATGTGACTCTTGCTATCAGGGTTATGAGGTCAAGCCCCACATTGAGCATATAGCTTACTTAAAAAAATAAAAAGTAAAGGCTTGTTTCTTTTTTAAAAGATATATATTTTTAATGTTTATTCATTTCTGAGGGGGAGGGGCAGAGAGAGGGAGACCCAGAATCCGAAGCAGGCTCCAGGTTCCAAGCTGTCGGCACAGAGCCTGACACGGGGCTTGAACCCACCAACTGTGAGATCATGACCTGAGCTGACATCGGACGCTTAACCGACTGAGCCACCCAGGCACCCCATAAAGGTATGTTTCTTGCTCATGCTACATGTCCGTTGCGGGTCGCTGGGGGCTCCGTCTCACATTATCCTCGTTTTGGGAGCCAGGCTGATGGGAGAAATATCATCCGCGGTGTGGCCGGTTGCTATGGCAGAAAGAAAGCAGCGGCACATCTCGCGCTGGCTCTTAAAATGTCTGCACACGTGCAATTGGTCAAAGCAGGTGCCATAAGCACACCGAACTTCAAAGAGGCTGGGACGTGTACTCCCATCACGTGTCTGGAAAGAGGGAAACAGAAAATTTGTGGAGAGCCCTGGGAATGAGCACTACAAGTCTCTTTCGGTTGCAAATGACGGAAATTAAATTTGGGAGTGCATGGGTGGCTCGGTCGGTTAAGCGTCTGACCTTGGCTCAGGTCATGATCTCATGGTTTGTGAGTTCGGACCCCACGTCCAGCGCTCTGCTCTGAGCACAGGGACCGCTTCGGGTCCTCTGTCCCCCCACCTCTCTGCCTCTCTCCCCCCCCCCCCTCAAAAATAAATAAATATTTAAAAAAAGAAGTTAAATTCAAACTGACTAATGCACTTGATCCCGACACCTGTTGGTATGTCCCCAACTGGCTACGCAGGTTGAGGAAGAGGGTGGGAATTGGAGTGACCATGACTTGGCAACTGAAACGGCTTCCGAGTGGGCTCCTGGAGGCTCCGGGGCCCCTTATCTGAGAAAGTCAGGTTGGTGGGTAACAACTGGGCCTCCTCCCAGCGTTTGGTGGGCCCAGGTAAGAATGCAAATAGAGACACTGTTAGCATGTCTTAAATATGTAAAAGTTCAAAATCAAACAAACACATGGTTAAATAAAATATATCCTAACTTTCCACTTTAACAAGTACAGCTTCCTCACAACAAAACATACTTTCATGGCAAGAGAATCAAAAAGCATCCGTAAGGGGCAACTGGCTTCCTTTGAGCCTGCAACTCTTGATCTTGGGGTTGGAAGTTCGAGGCCCATGTTGGGTGTAGGGATTACTTAAAAGTAAATCTTAACAAGAAAAAATCCAGGGCTCCTGGGTGTCTCAGTCTTGATTTCAGCTCAGGTCATGATCTCACAGTTGTGAGAATGATCCCCACATGGGGCTTGGCAGTAGGTGTGGAGTCTGTTTAAGATTCTCTCTCCCTCTCCCCTTTGTCCCTCCCCAAAGTGCTCTCTCTCTCTCTCTCTAAAAAAAAAAAAAAAGTGTTTATGTGACTGAAACTTGGCAAAATAAAACCACTGAATATGAATTTCCTTGTTTTTTTTTCCTTTTGGTGATTCAGCAATATATGTGACATGCATAAATTGTTTCCCATGGCTTTTGAAATATATTACTTTTATAATAATAAAGAAAAAGAAATATAATAGTTTTAATCTATTTCGTCATATAATCTAGGTAAATTGAGTAACAAATATCTACCTCTTAAAAAAGTTTTTCTTTATTTTGAGAGCGAGAGAGCGTGAGCACAAGAGCAGGGAGGGGCAGAGAGAGAATCCCAAGCAGGCTCTGCACTGTCAGCATAGAGCTCGAACCCATGAACCGAAATATCATGACCTGAGCCAAAACCAGGAGTCAGAGGCTTAACCGACTGAGCCACCC
Source organism: Panthera onca (assembly GCF_046562875.1). Classification (NCBI taxonomy): domain Eukaryota; kingdom Metazoa; phylum Chordata; class Mammalia; order Carnivora; family Felidae; genus Panthera; species Panthera onca. The sequence goes on along the minus strand of NC_138352.1, from coordinate 46,552,101 downwards.
AGGTGCACCTTAATAATCTCATTTCTAGTTCTCCATGCACGTAATTTTATAAGAACATCATACATCACATTAGAACACCATCTATGTTGAATGCTACTTTTGTTTTGCTGTTTATTCAGTCTCTTAAAAATTAATTCTAGTAGTCGCAATATGTATTTTGTGTGTTTACATTATGTTTCACTTAAAAAATTTGTTTTAACATATATTTATTTTTGAGAGACAGAGTAAGTAGGGGAGGGTCAGAAAGAGAAGGAGACACAGAATCCAAAGCAGGCTCTGTACTCTGGGCTGCAAGCTGTCAGCCCAGAGCCCACCACAGGGCTCGAACTCATGGACCACCCGGCAAGATCATGACCCGAGCTGAAGTCAGACGCTTAACCGACTGAGCCACACAGGTGCCCCTGTTTCACATTAGCCAAGAACCTGTGTGTTTCCAGACAGAAACACCTGAACTGATGGCGGTCAGGCCAGCTGGGAGGAAGGGTTTGACAAGTTAATTGATTTGTCTTTTTTTTTTCTTTTTCTTTTTCCTTAAGTGCTTTCCCCTCCTTGTGATCTTCAGGATCAGTGGTAAAACTGTCACAGCAGTAGAAAACCATTTTGGGACCTAGGATATAGAAACATATAAAGCTACTTCTACAATTTCTTTCTCCATCTACAATAACTCCGGTGTAAAGTTAAATACTAACATTTCTGCCATGCTCATGCAATAAAAAATTGTAATCATTAATTTGAATTGCATTGCACTTTGCTAGGGACGCATTTGCACCGTCAGGAGGATGTGACAGGCATTTTTCGGGATCGCTATCCAAAAAGCATAGTAAAGCTCCAGAGATTTCTGGTTTTCCCGTTCAATTGCAGATTTGCAAATGCGGTTCTCTTCACGTGCAAACGGGTGCCCAGAACTGCATTTGGCTTTCTGAATCATCACTTTGTTACAAATAATTTTTTTTCCTCACTGTTTTAATCGATAATTAAGTCTTCCGTTTAGGGCAGAATGAGAAGTTGAGGGATTTCATCTGATCTTTTCAGATTGTGGGTTGGGAGATTTTTTTGTTTGTTTTCATTTGGTTAGTAAGGAAATCCTTATTAAATAAAAGATTTGTGGGGCACCTGGGTGGCTCAGTCGGTTAAGCGTCCGACTTAGGCTCAGGGCACGATCTCGCGGTTGGTTCATGAGTTCAAGCCCTGAGTCAGGCTCCCTGCTCTAGGCAGAGCCTGCTTCAGATCCTTTGTCTTCCTCTCAGTTCTTTGTCTCTCTCTCTCTCTCTCTCTCTCTGCCCCTCCCCTGCTCGCTCTCTGTCTTGCAAAAATAAGCAAACACCATAGGGATCTCTTAATCTCGATGACATTAAAATGGACTAAAAAAAAGAGGTATAAAGTCCTGTCTGCAATTCTTATATGGGTCATGCTTGGCAGAGGTCTGTTTTACTTTCATTGTGTCCAGTTTTTAAAAATTTAAACAGACGCCTTTCTAGTTCCACTTCCTTCAGCCTTTTTCTTCTCTGAGCTCCACGTCTGAGCTTTCTGTGTTTAAGATGGTCTTCATGTGAAGTCACTTTCAAAATTATTTCCATAAAGCTGAAATTCATATCCAAATTTTTGGAAATTTTACATTCTTAAATTTTTTAAATAAAAACTCATAGTTCCAGCATTCAGTGTGCATTTAGTTGCCACCGTATTTGTCTATCTAGTTGCCAGTTCATATAGCGTTTCATGAATGTTGCATCTAGACCTGCCTAGACACAAATTCAAGAGTAATAGGGAGGATTTAATGTTACAAAATATTCCTTAGCTGTCACTGGCAACTGTTGCAAATGGCAGAATCACACGCCCCTGGGAAATGATACCTTGTTATGTAAGAACTGATGGCGGTCAGGCCAGCTGGGAGGAAGGGTTTGACAAGTTCATCGATTTGTCTTTTTTTTTCTTTTTCTTTTTCCTTAAGTGCTTTCCCCTCCTTGTACTCTGGAGCCCTGTCTAGCTCCATGTTACCAGCAGCACGACTGACAAATCTTCGTGGCATTTGGTCTTAGTCCCTTCTTGTTTCGGGGGCTGGAAATGTAATGAAGCAATTTCTGGGGACCCAAATAGCGTTAGTCATGAGAACAAATGTTTAGGGTTTATGGATTGTGCTGTGCCAGCACTGAGTGCCAAATCCCAACAGGTAGGCACCCTTATGTTCCTTAACACGCGCATCTGTTGTGTTCCTGGTATATGGGGTCCTCCAAAGCTCAAGGCCTGGGTTAAAGGCAGCAGTGGCCACTTTGGATGTTGTCTTAGGAACAAGTGAGAGATCTATGGAAAATGGGATCCCTGGCAGACTAGAAGCTAGGAGAGGGGCACCTGGCTGGCTCAGTCAGAGGAGCATGTGACTCTTTGATCTCGGGGGCATGAGTTCGACCCCCCTGTTGGGCATAGAGATTAGGGATTACCAAAAAAAATAAATAAACTTAAAAAAAAGGAAACTAGGAGGGGTACCTGGGTGGCTCAGTCGGATGAGCGTCCGACTTCAGCTCAGGTCATGATCTCACAGCTCACGGGTTCGAGCCCCGCGTCAGGCTCTGTGCTGACAGCTCAGAGCCTGGAGCCTGCTTCGGATTCTGGGTCTCCTTCTCTCTCTGCCCCTCCCCCACTCGTGTGTGTGTGTGCGTGCGCACGTGCATGCACACACTCTCTCTCAAAAATAAACATTAAAAAAACAAGTGAAAATATTTCTTTTTTTTATTTTTTCCAACGTTTATTTATTTATATTTTTTGAGACAGGGAGAGACAGCATGAACGGGGGAGGGTCAGAGAGAGAGGGAGACACAGAATCCGAAGCAGGCTCCAGGCTCTGAGTGGTCAGCACAGAGCCCTACGCGGGGCTCGAACTCACGGACCGTGAGATCATGACCTGAGCCAAAGTTGGACGCTTAACCGACTGAGCCACCCAGGCGCCCCAAGTAAAAATATTTCTAATGATACGTTTGATTTAACCTGATGGATTCAAAATATTAATGAAGTCCTTAAGATATGGTATATTATCTTGCAGTCCTTTTCAATTCAGACCCGCCATGTTTAGTGACATATGGCTAGGGGCCGCCACACCGAGTAGTAGGAAAGCTCTCAATAACCCCTCCGTGTCTGCCTTCCAGTCCAGGCTGGCTGGGACACTGTATTAGTTTCCTGCTGATGCTGTAGCACATCACCCCAAATTTCACGGAATAAGACAATACAGGTTTATTTTCTTACAGTTCTGGAGGTCAGAAGTCCAAAATGGGTCTTACTGGGCCAAGATAGTTGTCAGGCCGCCTGCTCTCTGGAGAAACTGTTACCTTGCCTTTTTGAGCTTCTGGAAGGCTGTCTATATTCCTTGACTCACGGCCCCATCACTCCGACCTCTGCTTCCATAGCCGCATCTTCTCTGACTCTAACCCTCCCACATTCCTCTCATAAGGACCCTTGTGATTGTGCCGAGCCCACACAGATTATCCAGGATAATCTCCCTATCTCAAGATCTGTAACTTAATGACATCTGTGAAGTCTCCTTTACCATGTAAGGTAGCGTATTCACACGTTCTGGAGATTAAGATAGGACATCTTCTTGAGGCAGTCTCTGCCTACCACAGGTGCTTGAGAGGCTGAGGCTTCAGGGGAAAGGTGCCAGGGTCTTCAGTCAAAGTAGGGTCAGGGAAAGAAAGAATGGCTCCATTTTGTCCAGAGCAAGAGCAAGAATAGGCTGAAATTCCATAGGAGAAAAATAGAGGAAGATGATGATGTTGAGTCTTTGGGGTAAAACCTGGCTCGGGTTGTCCTAACCAGCAAGCTCATTTTCTTTTCTCCCTTCCCTCCTTCCTTCCACTCTTTCTTCCTTCTTTCCTTCCTTTCATCCTTCCTTCCTTCCATCCTCCCTCTCTTCCTTCCTTCCTTCCTTCCTTCCTTCCTTCCTTCCTTGTCTTCTCTATTTCTTTCTTCCTTCCTTTTCTTTCCTTTCCTTCCTCTCTTCCTTCCTTCCCTTTTCTCCTCCTTCCTTCCTTCCTTCCATCCTCCCTTTCTCCCTTCCTTCCTTGCCTTCTCTATTTCTTCCTTCCTTCCTTCCCTCCTTCCCTTCTCTATTTCTTTCTCTTTCTTCCTTCCTTTTCCTTCCTTCCTTCCTTCCTTCCTTCCTTCCTTCCCTTTCCTATTTCTTCCTTCCTTCCTTCCTTCCTTCCTTCCTTCCTTCCTTCCTTCCCTTCTCTATTTCTTCCTCCCTTCCTTTCCTATTTAGAAATTTGCCACAGTTATCAGTACTAGAACAGAGCTTGTCCTTCAAGGATCATATCTATTACACACTGCTCCCTTCCTCCTTGTCTGCTACACACACACACACACACACACACACACACACACACACACACACTCAGTGCACAGATCAGGCAAAACTCTCATCATATGCTCAGTGGCAGAATGGATCATTCAAAAATTAAAATATTTGGTGCGCTTGGCTGGCTCAGTTGCTGGAGCATGCGACTCCTGGTCTCAGGGTTGTGAGTTCAAGCCCCACATTAGGCAAGGAATCTACTTCAAAAAAATTAAAATATCCATTGAGTATAAAAATGAATATATGTATTTCATGTTCTTGTAGGAATACTATTACAATGGGACAGTGGGTTTCACCAAGGACTTGGCGCTGAACGAGTCAAAGATATGGCCAAAAATACACCTGAAGAGAACAGATTATAAAATCTGTAATCACCTAGAACAATAAAAGTGTGTGACTTCACAATTTCTATAAAATGGACTTAAATGTACTCTATGCAATGATTATACGGGAGTCCAATGAGCTGTGAAGTACATAAAAGTCACATTAGATCATATATTTGAACTGGAGCCTAATCTGATGGCCATAATATGATCAGTGAAAATCTTGCTCAACTTGTTAGAGTTTAGGATGGCTCATATGAGATGATTTAATGATCCAGAATATCTCATAGATGCCTTTATTTTTTCTTGGTATGTTTCCCTGGAGCCAGCAGAGATATTTTAAACTATTCCCAGGAGTCAGTACATCCAGTGCTCAAGTGCCCAATGCATTATGGGTAATGGTGGTCATTCTAGCCAACCTGCACCAGAGCACTGAAGAAGGAAGGCACACAGGAAGGGGTGGGGGCCCGGCACTTCATGCACCTGCTCAGCGGTGCCTGGCTCAGTCAGTAGAGCATGTGACTCTTGGCCTCAAGGTCACGAGTTTGGGCCCCACAATGGGCACAGAGGTTACTTTAAACACACACACACACACACACACACACACGGGGTACCTGGATGGCTCAGTTGGTTAAGCATCTGACTCTTGATTTCAGCTCAGGTCATGATCTCACAGTTGTGAGATCGAACCCCGTGTTGGGCTACACACTGGGTGTGGAACCTGCTTGGGATTCTCTCTCTCCCTCTGCTTCTCCCCTGCTCTCTCTCTCTCTCTCTGAAACAAACAAACAAACAGACAAACAAAAACCAACCACTCAGGATATACCCAGGGAAGGCAGTCCACAGGTGTGGGTTCTGGGAAGCTGTCCAGTTTGCAGGCAGAACATGGAATCTGGAGACCAGGACAATCGATGATAAGCAATTGTTTAATAAGGCAGAAGGTGTCTGGGTCATCTGACAGGAAAAGAGGTTGGTAGAAGGTAGTGACAGAACAGGTAATAAATTAACACCCTTGGCTTGGTACTCTTGGATGCCACAGTCGCCCCATAAAATGCTTTTGAGTGACCCCAAAGGTCTGTGGCATGCAGCCATTTGTCACTTTGCCAGCACAAACATCGTAAACACATGACACCTGGAAACTAGTTGAATGAATGACCGGTGTCCCACCTCACCATAACTCTGGTTCTTTGCTCGTGATTTGGCATGCGGAAACTTTCCTTAGGTGATAACAATAACCCCAATTTTTTTCCTTTGGAAAAGAAAGTCAGCTGCTGATGCCGGTACGGAAGTAAAGAGAAATTTGGTCAGAAAATGAAATATAAGTGAACATCGAACTCAGTTGTGCTAGGCTTGAAGGGATGAACAGTCCAATTGGATGCGATGCAAAACAAAACAAAACAAAACAAAACCAACAATGAAGAAGTTGTTCGAATATGCCACGAAAGCTGGTCATCAAGGGAAAGTTACATTCTAGAGAAAGTTGGAAAGGAGATGGAAAGGTAAACCAGGCTCTGTACAACAAGCAGGCGGCTCTTTGCATCTGGAGAACAAGAGCCCTGTGTACAAACAATGTAACGGTTCGAAATGGCTGGGAGGAGCATCGCTCGAGCATGCCATGGGTTCGCTGCGATCAGAAATCAAACTCGAAGAAGCTGCTACCAGGAAAGCACATTTGCCGGCAGTGGCCTCTGCTCCCGCTGGCGTTCAGAGGACTGGGGTGGGGTTGGTGGGGCAAAAGCGACTCAGGGACTTAGTCCTGGGAGGCCTGGAGAGAACGCTCAGCAGATCATCAAAAGGGCATTTTTGGCTCCGGGAGCCAGGCAGAAGCCACCCCACAGAGACCAGGACAGGAGCAGGAAGCCAGAGATGCTCTCAGAGCAAATTTAACTTTGTGTTGTGTCCTCGGGCAGTGGACGTCACAACCATCATCTTCCTCTTCCCAAGTTAGGATGGGTCCTAAAAATTGTGATGGGGCTGAGCCTGCAGATTCGAAAGGAGGATCGAGGGCTCTCAGGTATAGAAGAGAGGGCCGCCGAGCTGGAACCTGGAAGGGTGTGAGAAAAATTGCCCGGCGAGAAGAGCAGCTGGTGTCTCAGGGGCCCCTCGACAAATCAAGCACTGTAGCGTCTGATTCTCTTTCTTTACTGGAGGACCTTTACACGGAGTTCTCCATGTGCGGCTGCCTGGAGAAAGGTTAGGGCAATGTGTGCTGTGTTGGTTTGAAGAAGGCGGGATCTCCGTTTCCCAGAATCCTCTTCTCTGTGGGGTTCCAGGTAGGCGCTGGCCCTAAGAGGAAGTTGCATAAGATTTGGAAGGTGGGAGCGAAGCAGCAGCCGTTGTCCTCTGAAGGCTGTCATGGTTGGGAATAGTTGCAGATAGATGCTTGTTCTCACTCTCCTCTGCTCCCGATCTGCCTCTTCTTACCACCCCCTGACCCTACAGACTGATAGTGTGGCCCCAGACTCACTGCCAGATGCTTGACAGCGACCCACAAAGTAACTAACCACACGGCTTCCCGCTGATCTCCGGCGAGCTTGCATTTGCCATCCCATGTCGGTGCTGGATGTGTTTAGCTTCCTGGGTGGACCAAACAGTGACCTCTTCTCTGAGCCCTGACCTTTCTACTGGTCCTGTACGTCCCCAGGGTATTACTTGGGCATCTTTAGATGGAGCTCTAAAACACGTCTCATGAGAGGGTGGAAGACATTCTGACATTGAAAGAGTGGAGACCTTCTTCGTTCTTCCATATTACAAGAAAAAGAATGAAGGGTAGAAGAGAAATAGAAGTTTTAAGTAGGAGTCAAAGGAAGTGAAAGCTGGAGTCTCGCCAACCACAAACGTGGTGTATAATCTCGCCATTTGTTTAGGAATTCGTTTATGTCTTTGAATAAAGACTTTTAAGTTTTCTCCATAGTAGTTTTGATCCTATTTTGTTAGACCTATTCCTAGATAGTGTATAGATTTTGGTCCTATTATAAATGGCATTAAAATTTTTTTTTAATGTTTATTCATTTTTTTAAGAGACAGAGAAAGTGTGAGAGAGAGGGGGAGACACAGATCCGAAGCAGGCTCCAGGCTCTGAGCTGTAAGCACAGAGCCCAATGCGGGGCTCGTACTATGAACCATGAGATCGTGACCTGAGCAGAAGTCGGATGCTCAACCCACCGAGCCACCCAGGCGCCCCTATAAGTGGTATTTTTAAAGTTAAATGTTCTAATTATTTGCTACTGGTATATAGGAAAGCAATTTTGGGGTGGGTGTAAAGATCTTACATCTGGAAACTTTAGTGAACTTTCTCATCAGTTCTAAGAGTTTATCTGGAGAGGCTCTTCAATTTCCTGTATTTTTTTTTCTCCAAATTTTTATTTAAATTCTAGTTAGTTAACAGATAGTGTAATATTGGTTTCAGGAGTAGAATTTAGTGGTTTATTACTTACACACAACAGCCAGTGCTCATCACAAGTGCCCTCCTCAATACCCATCACCTATCTAGCCCATCCCCCTGCCCACCTCCCTTCTAGCAACCCTCAATTTGTTCTTGAATTTTCTATGTATTATCTCCTAATTTTCACATGAAAGTTAATTTTCTTTAGGTGAAAAATCCAAATGAAATAATATAAACCTAGGACCAAAATACCCTGTATTAATTTTCTTTGCTTTAACAACTAACGTTTATTTAACTCTTACTGGAAATCTGGTCTATGGAAGCGTTTTGCAAAGTGTGCTCATCCACCAGTATAAGGTTTTTCCATTTCATACTACATTCTTGTCTTGGAAATTCACAAAGGCTCTGAGAAGTCCTGCAAAGAAATCTTTCTAACTTGGTTAAATCATGTATTTCAAATTTATTTCATCATGAAACACCCTTTCAAGCAATATCTTCCGGTCTCCTGAGGAATTACTTTTTACAGACTACACTTTGGGAAATAATGGTCTTAGGAAATCCAGTCATCATGAAAATTGCTTAATTCCAGGATTTTCTCAAATAATCTACTGTCATTTTTCACTATATTCTCTGGAAGTTAAGCTGGGGAGAACAAGGCTCTATTTGGCTTTTTCGGTTTCTACTTTTCAGTCTTTAACAATCACTCAATATAGGCTAATGCCAGCATTATAAAAGAAAAACATGCTTATTAAATCTCATGAGACTACCCACTACTTCTATTCCTCGAGAAAGGTCCACAGCTGGTCACAGTGGGAGGTTGTCCTAAATCCTGTCAATATGTTTTGACTGATGTGGAGATGAGCTCTTTTTCTGCTTCTATTACTCTTCCTGCTGAACCCCAGGTCGTCAGCTCTTATGCCATGTTTTTTTCCCTTACATTGAACAGAACCCTGTGTGTTTTTCAAAAGCTGTCTTTTCTGTGTTCTGGATTATGTACAAAGACTACAAATTTATCAGAGTACAACTAAATAAATGGGAATAGAAAAGGCCCACAAGTAGGAACACATTTTATTAGGGGGGAAAAGTTTTAATTATGTAAATCTTCCTTTTGTTACTATTTTTTAAGTAAACTTTACGCCTAATGTGTGGCTCAAACTCATGATCCCAAGGTCAAGAGTCACGTGCTCTAGTGCTGAGCCAGCCAGGAGCCCCTTGTATTACTATTTCTGATCAGAGTGTTTATTAGATCATTTGAAAGGATAATGTAAGTCTCTATCTCAGTGGATCTCACCCTGGTGTGCATCAAAATCATGTGTGGAGCTCTGAAAAAATATAAATAGCTGAGCCCTACCTGAGCCCCTCTGAATTAGGATCTGCAGGGAGAAGATTAAGGACTTGTTCTTTTAAAGTCACTACAGTTTATTCTCTAGCGTCTACTTACGGCATTTCTTTTTTAATAAGCCATCTTCCCCTATGGCCTTGCCTAAATGTTCCCCCTGATTTTGATTTGAACTAATAAAAAATATTTTTAATGTCTATTTATTTTTGAGAGAAAGAAAGAGAGAGAGAGAGAGAGAGAGAGAGAGGTGGTGGGAGGGGCAGAGAGAGAGACACACAGAATCTGAAGCAGGCTCCGAGCTGTCAGCACAGAGCCCAACACAGGGCTTGGACTCACGGATCACAAGATCACCATCTGAGCCAAAGTCAAACGCTTAACCGATGGAGCCACCCAGGTGCCCCTAATAAAAAATATTTTTAAAGAAAATAAATTAATTCCAAGCTCACTTCCCAAACATATGAAAAAAAATCTTTCCACGTCTGGCTCTAGTCCTTGTTCACATAGAGACATTTTTGAATTCTGAATTTGTCACTGAGCATTTTATTTCTAAAATTTTCCATGCTATCATATAGTGATACGAATTGTTATTTTGGGGACTTCTATAATATTCCAGAAGGTATTTATTTTGTATCATAATTTAACTAACCATTCCCTTACTATTGGACACTTAAGCGGATTCTCTATTTTTTTTAAGTGATCTCTACACCCAATGTGGGGCTCGAGCTCACCACCTCAAGATCAAGAGCTGGCCACTCCGCTGACTGAGCCATCCAGGCATCCCTGTTTCTCTATTTATAGTCCTCCAGAGAAAATGGCAATGAAGAACTTGATGGATATGTTGCTTTTCTTTTAAATGAATTCCCTTGAGATAATTTTCTGAAAATCTAGTTATTGGGTCAAAGTATATGAACGTTTTTTTTTTTATGTGAGTCTGTTAATGATTACTAAATTGCTTCCCAAAAGGTTGAACGAATTCGCAAAGCCATTCCCCAACTCCCTGGCATAATTGCTGAGGTTTTCAGGGAGGGGCAGGCAATACTAGAGGTCTGTTGTTGGGTGTTCCCATAACAGGTGGAAGAAATATCTCCAAATCTACTAGTGACATTACCTTACCTTACAAGAACACTAGTAACGACAGTATTCTGCCCCTGCTCAACTATCTTATCTACCATGTTCAAGAAGAATGAAACTCACTGACATTTACCACCTTTCATCCCACCTCTGTACTTACCTCTGTCACAGCACCGACCCCACTGCCCATGGCCTTTACCTCCTCTACCAGATTGGGGAGATTCACCTTGGTGAACCACAACACCTCACAAGTGGCCTGGCACAGAATAATCTCTAATATGTGTTTATTGACTGAATCTTGACTTGCTCTTGATCTCTCAATAAAAACACTTGAAATGGAATACTAGCTTTTATTTCTTGGGCTCAGCACTATGCGAAGTATTTTATATGGATTATCTTGATCTTCACATAAATCACATGAAGTAGGTCCTGTTATTACCCTCATTTTACAGATGGGGAAACTGAGAGGCTAGGTCGTTACTTGAGGTTACAAGTGTTTTTTATTTTATTTGTCAATTTATGTATTTATTTAAAAGGAGATAGAAGTTTATAGAATACACAGCAAAGGGGCAATAGGCAGGACAGCAAAGGAGAGACTGTCTGCCAGGAGGTCGGGGGGGGGGTGCTATAGTGATGGGGGTGAGTGAGAAGGTATAGGAACATATGGAAATTCTCTTTTTTGGTACCTGTGCCCAGTTAAGTAGCCCATTGGCCAGCCAGGGCCTGTGGCTATTTTGAGGCGGGTAGCCTAATGATCCTGTTTGCACTCAGCCCCGTGGTCACTGCAGGCCCTTCTGCCTTCCTCGGGTTTCCGCTGCTCAGGCCTGTTGCCTAAAAGTGGCCTCTGCGTTCTCTACATCTGTCGAGCATGGCAGATCCTTGACATGTGGGTGGAGGTCTCGTCTTCAGTAGATGCTTCATGCTGGCCCTGAGCAGGGTGGGGTGGGAGGTGGGCCTGTCCCCACCCAAACTTGTGGGTCGATCAGGGGTTCTGGGGAGTTAGAGACCAGAGCACGGTATGAGATTAACATGCTGATGGGCGATTTGAGGGAAATTCCCTGGTGGCCAGGTCCATGGGGATCAGGGGGAGGGGACCTCTGATGGCATGGGCTAGAACCCCTGTGGAGTCACCATTTGTATACGGACATGTTGGGTTCACTCGGGCCCGCAGCAACGTATTTTGCCTGTAGATCAATATGGCAGCCAGACCCGCAGGAACAAAGGATAAAAGTGGGGGCTGAAAGAAGCGAGGTGGCCCAGAGTCAGTGGTTTCAGGGAAGTGTCCCATCCGAGTCTGTAACATGTGCGGATGCACTCTGGACCAGCTGCCGCTGCAGATCGCACGGCACACCAGCAACGGAGGCCTCAGGGGGACGGAGTGGGAGAGGAGAGGACAGCCTTACCTGTTCAGCCGCAGACTTTCAGTTGTCTGAGGAGTACTCGGGTTAGGCTGCCGAAGGGCTGGAAAGAGAAAGGAGAGGGAGGGAAGGATCCCTTGGAAGGGCAAGAGGGGACAGGGTGGTGCGGCTGGTTCCCCTGGGTCTTCGGATCCTCACTGAGGAGTAAATTCAGCCAGAGGTTGTCAGTTCCCCCAAGGAGGGCTAGAGTCGGTCCACCGAGAAAAAGTCCTGAGTAATTCACGGAGAATCCAGGGAGAGTCCCGGCAGGGGTCCCCACGAGGGCCACTGACTGTGGGACGACCTGATCGGGTGGAGGCTCGCGGTGCGGCAGCGAAAGCATCCACCCAGGGCAGAACCAAGGACGTAGAAGTTTACTGGGTACACTGCAGGTGAGCAGCAGGCAGGACAGCAAAGGAGATGTCTGCCACTGGTTTTTAAGTACCTGCGCTGAGGGGCGCCTGGATGCCTCAGTCAGTGGAGCATGTGACTCTTGATCTCCAGGATGTAAGTTGGAGCCCCATGTTGGGTGTAGAGATTACTTAAAAATAAAATCTTAAATAGAAACCCCAAAACAAAACCAAAACACCAAACATGCCCCCCACCCCAAAAAAAAATCCCAAAGAAAAATAAACAAGCAGAAAACCCCTGTGCTGAACAAGGCAATAGCTTAGGCTTTGGCAGTGGTTAAATGAATAAAGCCATTACAGTGTGGTGCACAAAACCCCCGGAGGTCTGATTGTCTGATTGTGACCTAGTAGACAGCACTAGTTCTGTTAGGAGTCACTCCCAACTGCAAGGGTGTCATGGAAGGTTATGCAGGTTGTGTCCTGCACAAGGGTATCTAGCCCAAGGGCAAGTGGAGCCTGAAATCCAGTCTGTGCTAGTGCATTCTGCTCACCATGGAGCCTGGCACAGAGCTGTGCCTGTCTGGGGGGAAAGGACACTCGTTACCTAATTGGCACAGTGCCACTGTGGGGCTAGTGACAGTCCTGGGTAGAGCACGTCACTTTGTAGGAAACTGGAGTGCCTGATTGCACAGAAGACAGAAACTTGCCAGGCTTCAGTATCGATAGAGCAAGAAAATGGTTCCAGAGAAGTTGCAGAGGGTGTGTAGAGGTTAGGTGCAATGGAAAATTTGGGCGCAGTGTCTGAGCTCGCATATTGTTAGGTGCTCTACCCCGTCGCTCCTAGAGGTGGGTCCCCTTGGCAACAGCTCTCATTCCCACTGAAGTTCCTACCCCCCCCCCCCCGCAGTTATTTGAGACTTCTAGATCTTGCTGTTTTCAGACAATCCCAGCTGCAATGGTGTACAAAAAGGTATGCAAATTAACAAAAGAAACACCGCACAACAGATTATAAACCTTACCAGAGAGGGCTCACTGCAGTTTTCTTATAGGGTCCAAGCAATTCAAACATCCCTACGCAGGCATGCAGCATGGCCAGGGGGGCTCCTGGGAGGATCCCAGAGGGAAGGAAATACCCAGAAGGAAATATTTCCCACGGAATAAAATGAAGTAGGTAACAGTCTCTGATAGTTAATTGCTTCTCTATATGCATGAGCTTGGCTACAGTCGGAGGACCTAAATTGGTGTTGGGTACAACTTCCCTCTGTTCGAAGCGGTTTACAGAGTTTCTTGGGCTCTATCTCCAAATGGAACTGCCATTGGAAGAAGCTGGGAAGAGTGGAGGGGGCTCTGAATAATGGCCAACCATACCCCTGCAAGGGGCCCACCGAACAGAGCCAGAATCAAGATCTTAACAAAAGAAATTTTTTAATGTTTCTTTTTGAGAGAGACAGAGCACGAGCAGGGGAGGGGCAGAGGGAGAGGGAGACCCAGAATCCGAAGCAGGCTCCAGGCTCCGAGCTGTCAGCACAGAGTCCAATGCGGGGCTCGAACCCACGAACCGTGAGATCATGACCTGAGCGGAAGTCAGATGCTTAACTGACTGAGCCACGTAGGCGTCCCCAGAATCAAGATCTTAAATATGTAGTTGAAAAATCCCCAAGAACTATGTGGTGGCAATGGTGCCAGAGCCTGGGCACTTCACGATAGCCACTTGGATGGAGCCTGTGCCCTGGGAAGCCAGGACACCTTGGGTCCAGAGGGGAGTAAGGGGACAGCCCCCTTTCGTCACCTGCTGAGTGACTTCACATTCCCTTTTACCATCTGTGCTTCCAAGGGGTGAAGGGAGAAAGCTACTGTATCAGTTTCTTAGGGCTGCTGGGACAAAGTACCACAGACTGCGTGGCTCAAAACAACAGAAATTTGTTGTCTCACAGTTCCGGAGGGAAGAAGCAAAAAAATCCAGGTGTTGGAGAAGTGTTGTCTCTTCTTCACTTCTGGTGGTGCGCTGGCAATCTTTGGCGTCCCTTGGCTTCCAGATGGATTAACTCCAATCCTCTGCTGTCACATGGGGTTCTCCCTGCCTTTTCCATTTTCCCATGGCTGTCTTCTTTGAGGACACTAGTCATATTGCAATTAGGGGTCGAATCTACTCCGGCATGACCTCAATGTAACTTAAATCCCCAGCAGCCCTATTTCCAAATAAAGGCACATTCTGAGGTGCTGGGGTTGGGACTTCAGCACATCGTTGTTTTTTTTTTTTTAATTTTTTTTAACGTTTTATTTATTTTTGAGACAGAGAGAGACAGAACATGAACGGGGGAGGGGCAGAGAGAGAGGGAGACACAGAATCAGAAGCAGGCTCCAGGCTCTGAGCCATCAGCCTAGAGCCCAACACGGGCTCAAACTCACGGACCGCGAGATCGTGACCCGAGCTGAAGTCGGACGTTTAACCGACTGAGCCACCCAGGCGCCCCTCAGCACATCTTTTTTTAAGGGGGCACAATTCAAACATGAAGTAGACATGTCCTTATATAAAACTGCTGGCTGGTTCTGTTCGTCTGCCTCTGGCAGCACTGAAGTGAGTTGGTTAATCCACGGGCTCCGAGTCAGATTTCTGGGGTTAAAACCTTGCCAGTGGGGCTTTTATGGGTAACGGCTGTAGAATGGGAATGCGATAACAAGAGCATCTAGTATTTGGGGCTGTGCGAAGGAGAAAGTACTTTACACGGTGCTGGGCACTGAAATGCTCATTAAGTATCAGCTATGAGTACTATGATTCCCTAACTCTTTCTATTGACTTCTATAGGAGTAGATCATTTACTCTTCTCTGTAGACACACCTGGGCTTGGGGCAAAACGGGTGGAGAATGGGAGGGGTTTAGTTGCACTCGTTTATCCAGTGAAAGTGAAGGTGTGAGGACACTCCTTCACTGGACTGCCCATGAAGGAGACAGTTCATACATGTTGGCCCTGAAAAAGTTCCTTCTGCAGATGCTTCCTGTAGGAAAGGCAGGGCATTCCTGAAACATGTGCCCCCTGAAGGTGGTGGATGTGCTGCCAGGACAAGACAACTGCTTGACTTTTTAAGAGCCCCACAGGGGCCCCTGGCTGGCTCAGTCAGTAGAGCACATGACTCTTGATTTCAGGGTCGTGGGTTCAAGTCCCACGTTGGGTGTGGAGCCTACTTAAAAAAAAAAGCCTCACAAGATGACGTATTGATGATGTTTTGATGAAAGTTGTCATGGCCCTTACTCAGCCTTATGACAGACTCAGAAACTCCACCGTGTTCGCATCCCAGAACTGAAAGCTAACTCAAACAACAAACCTTCACAAAGGCATATGAGAGGTAAAAAACACGACAGCCACTTGTGTAATTTGCAATGACCAAAAGCTACCGGTAAGGTGGACGAGTACCTGCCACAGGTCCAACCATGTCTCCTTGGGAGAGAATTATCAGAAGGTTGCTTGGCGGGTTTGGATTCAGAATTAGGATTAGAGTTACAGGATTTAAATGAATAATAGCATTGGGCTCTGATCTGACCATTTCCATTTCCCAGAGAGGGCAGTGTTGATTATATTGGATTGGGTACTTTTTCTCTTCAGTGGATACTACCTACTCCCTGCTTTTTTTTTTTTTTTTTTTTTTTTTTGGCCTCCTTGGGGTGTTTTGTCTCTTCCCCCTTCTGACTGACATATTCCTTTTTTTTTTTTTTAAAGATACAGTGTTACCTTCTGTCTTGTTCCATTACCAGATTCTTATTCTTATCATCATCATTATTATTTTAACATTTTATTTATTTTTGAGAGAGCATGAGCAAGGGAGGGGCAGAGAGAGAGGGAGGTACAGAATCCGAAGCAGGCTCCAGGCTCCGAGCTGCCAGCAGAGAGCCTGACGCGGGGCTCGAACCCACGAACTGCGAGATCATGACCTGAGCTAAGGTTGGATGCTCAACTGACTGAACCACGCAGATGCCCCTCTATGATTATTTTTTAACATCAGGATTAGAGAATCTGGTAGAAGCTATCCATAACTATTTCCACAGAAAAAAACCTCATCCTTACAAAACCATGTGAGCAATTTCAGGGAGTTCACAGACATCCTTGAAGCTGTTTTGTGCATCCTAGCTTTAAATCCCTGCCTAAAGCAGACTGTCCATTTTGAGCTGAGGCTAAAATTTCAGCCTGATCCAGTCATCCTCTTCTCCTCAGGGCTAAGTTTTTAGGATTACCTCCCTTCTCATTCCTCCCACCTTCTAATTTCATACTAGGGCCACCTTGTGACCCGTGCACTGCCCTGACCTTGTGGCTGCCACCTTCTCAGCCCCAGCTGCTGGGTTGATCTGTGGCTGTGATTATAGTTAATCCTGTGTTTTCAGCTTTCTCGCTGTGGCTTGTATCTTGCACTTTCCCTAGTATTCCAGTTACTCTCCATTTCTTCCTTCATTCCTCCTGTTCTGGAAGGCTTTGCTCATGTGCCCACACACAGGATAGGACTAACACGTTGATCTCATTCACCGCTGCTTTTCTGTCCCTCCTCATAGACACATTCACAGTCTCATCTCCCTCTTCCCCTTTTATTCCTACCAACGCTTTCAGGACATAACTGCCTGGACACCATTCTCTTAGTTTCTTTCCTGTACACATTCCATCCCTCCACCACCACCAGGGCATTCATTGTCTTTCTTTAGAATATCCACTTTTGACGTGATTTTCAATACATATTGGTTTTCCCACCTGGACCACTTCTCTGAGCTCCAGGTTTGCACATACAACTTAACTACTTATTTCCACTTGAATGTCGCAAAAGCAGTATAAACTCAGCGGGTCCAAAGTGAAACCAGTGATTCACTGCCCCCATCTTCCTCGTCTCAGTAAGCTGTACCCCATTGAACACGGTGACTCAAGCCCGAGGAAGCATCATCCATCATTCCCTTTTCCTTACCCCCAACAACATGAGTGAAGTAATCCTCTTGCTACTACTTCTAGAAGATACACTGCATCCAACGCAGTCTCTATATACCCACTGCCATGATTCTTAGCTCAGGCCAGTACCATTTCTCAACTGGCCCGCTGAGACTGACACCAGCCTCCCTACTGGTGTCCCTGAGTCTGTACTTGTCTTCCACTCCCTTAACAGCAGTATGTATGTATGTATTTAAATATTATTTTGAGAGAGGGCGCTAAAGCGCAAGGGGGGGAGGGGCAGAGAGAGAATCCCAGCAGGCTCCACATTGTCAGCGGAGGGCCAGTGGAGGGGCTTGAACCCATGGAACCATGAGAACGCTCAACTGAGTCACCCCAGTGCCCCTTTAGCTCCCATAAAAAAATTTTTTTTTAATGTTTATGTATGTTTGAGAGAGAAAGAGAGAGAGAGAGAGAGAGGAGGCGCACGTGCAACCATGAGTGGGGGAGGGGTAGAGAGAGAGAGGGAGACAGAATCCGGGGCAGGCTCCGGGCTGTCAGCACAGAGCCCGACGCTTGAACTCATGAACCGTGAGATCATGACCTGAGCTCAATTTTGACGCTTAACCAACCGAGCTACCCAGGCGCTCCTTCAGTTCCTTTTTAAAAACAGAAATGACATTGTATCACTCTCTACTTAACCTGTTTTAATGGCTTCCCCATCCATTCACTAAATGCCTTTTTATTGAATGCCCTCCATGTGCCATGCTCTCAGTAATGTCTCCTCTTGTGAATAAATGAAGTATATAGTATGTAGACAGTGATAAGTGCTATGAAGAAAAATAAGGGGTGAGGGACAGAGGTGTGTGTGTGTGATTACAATTTTAAATAGGGAGACCAGGAAGGTTTCACTGAGACTGAGTAGATGACCATGGAGCAAAGGACTTGTAAGAGGTGAGGGAGTGAGCTCTGCAGAGTGCTGCAGAATATTCAGTTGCAAGGAACAGCAAGTGCAAAGACGCTGAGGTGGCAGCATGCTTGGCTTTGGGGCTGAGCACAGTAGAAGAGAACCCATGCTTTACTATAATTTATAAGCTGATCTAGCTTTCTTATCCTCTCCCCACAAAAAACCCTCCTCCATGTCTGCACTGACCCCAGCCCCCACTATATTCCATCCATACTGATCTTCTCCGTTCACCAAAAGCTGTTTCCTACTTTTGCCTGTGTAGTTGCCTCTGCTGGGAACACTTCCCAATTCTTATTCCCAAATGCTATTTGCAAGGCTGGCTCCTTCTTATCTGGTAGGTTTCAGTTTAAATGTTACCTTAGGCCTTCTGGAACCATAAAACTTTGCTGTTTCTTTCCTATTTCAACTTCCTCTGTTTCCTTCACAATACTGATGGCAGCATTCAATTGGGATTCATATATGTGTATATATCTCTCTCTCTATATATGTATATACTTAAAATATATATATGTATATACTTAAAACTCAATAGGTAAGCGGTATCTCATTGTTATTTAAATTTACATTTTGATCACCAATGAAGATGAAACCTTTCCCAAGTAATTTCACTGGTTGGTTCTTAATATGATCTCCTTTCTAAATTTTGCCCAAATGTTTACTTAAAGTCCCCATGTCTTAAGACTGAGAGCAGGCCTGGCCAGCTGCGACCCCATGCTGTCCGCTTGCCTGGTGGCAATTTGTTTTCCCAAGTTTCCTGGCAGTTAGTGACTCATAGTGACCACCGCTTCGTAGTAATTCTTCCAAAAACCAAACCCATTTAGAGGAAAGTGTTTCAGTGCAACATCACCAAGTTGTGAAAAATGGACAAAAAAGTTGCATTTGAGTAGTGCCAGGTACTCCCCGTTATGCAGTTATTCCTGAGCCATTATTAATGGCCACCTGATTATGTATTACAAAGTACTGACGGTTACGGGAACAAGGGGAGCCCTGCCCCGCTCTGCCAGCGGGCTCTCCAAGACCCGGCAGGCAGATGGTCTAACCGACGCCTCGAGACGGCCCAGAGCCGACGCAGGGGACCCCGCGCTGCCCTCGCAGGGTAGACCGCGGAGGCTCCGCGGCGCCGCCCGAGAGCCAGCCAGGGCTCTTTTCCCAGCCCCGCCGAGATTACAGCTCCTCTCGCGAGAGCCCGAGCGAGGCCGGGCTGCGGGCGGCGACTGCGGGATGTTGGTGGAGCGCTTTAGACCGCGCCCTCTCTGGCGCAGCTGGGAGACGCGCGGGCGGGAGCGCCAGGCGGCGCGCACGCGCAGGTGAGTGAGGCGGCGCGGGGGCACGAGGGCGGGGGGCGGGGCCTGCGTCGCGCAGCGGGCACGTAGCTGCGCGTTCTCAGTATTTAATGTCTCTGTGTTCCTCCGGCCTGGGCAAGCACGTGGGGGAGCGGCCGCGGCGCAGCGGGGCTGGGCGTCTGGGCCCGGGGGTGGGGGGGCGGCGGCGGCGGCGGGCGAGGACTCTGCCTCCCGACTGTCGCGGAGGACTTGGTGAGTTGGGGCCGCCGGGGCGGCTGGACAGGGGACCACCTGCCAGGGCCCCGAGGGCGGCGCCGTCGGGTGAAGGAGAGTCTAGGGTGCAGGTGCGGTGTGCGACGCGCGCTCCAGGTGTCCCGGAGGCCCGGGGCTGCGGACGCCGAGCGTGTGCGGAGGGGCTCCGGCCCGCCGCCTGCTGTCAAGCAGGCCCTTCTTTCCCTGCCGTCGCCTGCGCGTCCCCTCGTCCTCCCCCGCCACGGTTGTCTGCCCGCGGGCTCCTGCTGACAGATCGCGTGTGCGCGGCTGGGGCCGTGCTCTGCGGCCGCGTGGTGCCCCCCACACGCGTCACCGTCCTCTGGGTCGGTGGTCTCGGACCCGGCGCTCGGGGCACCCCTCTGCGGCTTAACTTTCCCGGAGCGCGCACACCCTCCCGTGAGACAGACCCGAGTGCGTCCCACCCAAGGTCGCCCAGCCCCACACGCGTTTACTTTTCAAAGGTCGTGTGTACCCAAGTCTGAGCCGGGAGAGGCGGCGGCGGGGCGGGTCGTGGGCAGGGCCAGGTGCTCATAAGGGCGAGGAGGTGCCCCGAGGCCCGCGGGCACCCCTTTCTTCCTCCTGAAGGGCTGGAGTCACTTCAGGAACCTTCCCCAACTTCTGGGCCCCTTTAGCTCGCGCTGGGGTGCTCCCCACGTAGGCCGGGAGGCAGCAAACCCGTGCTGGTAATCTAGCCCCTGAGAGTTCAGTGCGGGGAACCTGGGGAAGAGGCTTGGTTTGTGGAACCGGGAGGATGGGCTAGGACACCGGTGGTGATTGGAACCTTGTTTCGGGGGGAGGGACCGTTCAAACCGAGTTAGGGCCCCCGAAATCAAAGGCTTGGCGTCTCTCGAGAGGATTAGCGTTTGCTGCCCCTTCAAAGGGTGTCCGGAGAGGGGGAGGCTGTCCGGCGCTGTGTGCCCGCTGACTTCATGCCCGGGGGCGCGTGGGTCACGTGTCCCACTCCGCCGGCACCCCTCCCCGCTAGGCCCGAGGTTTGGAGGGACCAGGCTAGTTTCGGGGTTACGGGTCAGAATGTGCTAGGGGCGACTGGTCTGAACGCCTCCGGGGCGGGCTCTCACCAGTTCCACAGTTCTGTGCCCGAGGGTACAGTCCGTCCCTATACCCCTCCTAGTGAGGCTTATGGAAGTAAAGGCATTGTTGGTAGTGGGCGGTGCCGAACCGAACCGGGAGTGCTGGAAGCTCTGGGCGTTTCGAGATCTTCCTCTCCGGCAGAGGTGCCCAGGTTGGCGGGCGCCTTTCTGCCGCACGGCCGCCGCTAACACAAACCCGGTGCTCTTCTCTCCAGGTGTGAGTGGAGGCCGCTGGAGCCGGGTAGAGGGTACGGGCAGAGCAATTAGGTTAAACTGGCTGTCCTCCTCCTACTGAAGGGCAGGGTACTTGGTGTTTAAATTTATCTCTTGCGGGGAAATCTGGGCTGCTGGACACCTAGTATTGTCATATCTGTTGGCTTGCTATCCACTTCCCCACCCCCAACCCCTTTGTGGCAATTACTGATCAAGGAATACCATTCACAAAAAGCTATTAATTCTGGCAACTAGTAACCTTACTGTGCTCTTGTAACCCAGTCCTTCCCAAATTAGTTTTTCTTTTTTTAAACTCTATTCAGAAAGCAAATCTTGGACTCTTAGTAAGCACCACCCATCCCCTTTGCTCTTAAAGGCACAGAGCAGCTTTGAGTTGAGTAGAGGGTATAGCATGAGTAAGACCTGTTATTTGCCCAATTTCTCTGTTCCTGGCATTCAGTGGTTCACCTGCTGATTATTTAAAACTTTCTGAGGGGTGTCTGGCTGGTTCAGTCCACAGAGCATGCGACTCTTGATCTCGGGGTAGTGAGTTCCAGCCCCACATTGGGTATTGAGATTACAAAAATAAAAATAAAAAAAGACTTTCTGGGCACTGGAAACAAGTGAAGTTATTTTGGGTGGAGGCTTTTGACTTGTGTTGAACTTTAACCTCTTCCACCTCTTAACTAGTTTTGTGGGTTCCTAGGTATATTGTCAGAAGTATGGGTCTAGGTAGTGCAGGTCTTTTGATCCTACAGATGTACAAATCTCTGAAGCTTCAGTGCCTACCTGAATGAAATTGGCTCAATTGTCATGCACATTGCTAGGTGATGGCCCAAAATTTGCTTCGAACTGATTCCCATCTAAGCCCTTGAGTGAGCCATCTCCGAGCCTCTGGAGCCTTTTGTATGAATATCAGTTCCTCCTCCCAACTATTTCTAGGAAGTACTTTCACACTTGGCCACTGTAGGGTGACTGTGTAGGTGTCTGCCTTCAAAGTGGCCTGCTCAGGTGCCAAGTGGATAGATCTCCAGTGTAAGGTTGCTGATCATCAGTATTTTAAAGCAGTTTGTTTTGCTTTATCTGGTGATCCAAATTATTCTTGGGCATCGGACCCAGGCCTTGGCCATGGCCATGGCCATCGTTTGTGGGTGAAGGCTAGTTTTAGTCCTTACAGTGTTCCCTCTCCTCCTAAAGACAGATTGAGATACTATTTGAGACTGGGTACTGTGCCTGGTTCATGATGGCTGTTCGAGCGTTGTTTTTTCCCCTCCAAAAGAATCTGTGAGATTAATGTTAAATTTCTTTTGAATCACTTGGGTGATTTGGATTTTATTAAAAGTACCAACCCCCCCCCCCCCCCCCCCCAGCCTCTGACCTAAAAAGTTGGTTGGAAGGAAAACAAATTGGTTTTCCGATACTGTGCTGCCCGCCTCCTGGCTCTAGCCTGCCACATCATGACTTGGTCGAGTGCAGGTTTCAGGGTTTTGAAGAGCAGGCACTCCTTGTGCCTGGCCAGCTGGTGCCTTCTAGCCCATTCTCCCCAGGCCACTCCTTCCTAATCTTCCCTGTGAGTCTAGAAGAGAGGACCTCTCTGTAGCTTGGTCTGTTGTGCTGTTGTGAGGAAGTCAACAGTTTAGCGTATGAGTTAATACCTTCTGCTTGCCATTCTGTTTTCCTCTGCTCTGGGGAGGCAGGGTGCCTCTGAGCCCCTTGTCCCACTGAAATCATGTCCTGCTACTGGAGTTGCCGATCTGCGTGGGATGTATTTTAATCTTTAACTTTGCTTTCTGAAGCAAGTTCTTTTCTCCACAGCCCTTTCTGGTGTAATGCCTCATGCAGGTTTCACCTTTATGATCATTTAACATTAAGTACCCATTGTATGTGGCACTCCACAGAGACGACCTGCTGGCTCCAATACTGATTTCAAACTTGGGCTGTGGAAAACATGATCAATGACAATATTTTGAGTAGTGACAGAATCTGGCTGGAGAGGTAACTAGTGGGGATGTGGGAACTAAAATTGAGAGGATGCCTTTTCCTTGACAGTTACTGTCTGTGCTGGTAGAGTTACAGGAAAACACTTCCCTAATCCTTTAATCCTCACCCCTCTGAGTACAATTGAGGAGGGTGAAGCTGGAGGTCAGTCGGGATTGTTTCAATAGCTAATCAAAATACAAATTGAGGGGTAGAGAAACTGACAAGTGTGGGTTTGCACTTAAATTAGGTTCTCTGGAGGACTTTTGTGAGAAGAACCAAGGAATAGTCAAATCCGTGGGTTTTTCTCCTAATCTTTCTGTTGCTTTCTAAGCAGATTGTTGCAGTGTGAAGGAGTGTATGTTACCATGTAGCATTTTGAAGACTGGCTTTCAGTGATAAGTAGCTTTCAAGGAGTTCTTTTCCTTAACTTTCTTTTCCTCCTACTAAATGGTTCTGTCCGAGTCCTGGCCATTTGGCTATTTCTACAGCTTGGTTTGGTAGTTTGCACAAGTTGATAGTAAACATTCTGTACCCATCTGGTAATGCTGGCTGGCTGCCTTCACTTAGCTGGGACTTACTGAAGCCCGTGCATTTAGGAACAAAGCAGAGCCCCAGGTGAGTTCTGGAAGTAAAAATGTCTAGTGCTGAGGGCTCACAAGGCTTGTTTCACCACTGGTTTTAGCTGACAAGAGCCCTGGATTGGGGGGTGAGGACTGGGTGCAGCTTTCAGGGCTGAAACCCAGCAGTGGTCCTAGACCTTTCTGGGGTCTCTGTTTCTTCTGCTGGTAAAAGGAGGGTTGGTCAACATCAATAAGAGGTGTTCAGATTCTGCTCCTGGGAGCCCTGGAGTTAGTCTAGAGTGCCTCTGGGCTGCTGCAAGGTGGAGGTGTCTGCAGGATTGTGTATGGGGAGGGCTGTGTTTGGGGTAGGATGCATGGCTCCATGGACAGTATGAGTCAAAGACTAAAAAAAATGCCACAGTCCTTGTTTAAGTGCATCTCGAGTACTTTTTAGATCTAAGGTGCTACTGTGCTAAATATTTTTTTTAAGTTTTTGTTTATTAAGTAATTGCTACACCCTGCTCGAATTCACGACCCCAACATCTGGAGTCACTGGCATCTGAGCCAGCCAGGTGCCCCTTATTTTTTATTATATCTCTATTCTTATCTCCTAAACTTACCCTTAGGAGAGAGGGTCTAGAGCTGCCTTGTTCTGTGCAGCAGCTACTAGTCATGTGTGCCTGGCTCAATGTAAACTTTTAAGCATTAAATAAAATTTAAAAATCTAAATTATTAAAAATGTGATGTTAGTCTCATTTCAAGTCCTCAGTAGCCTCATGTGGCCAATACTGGACAATAGTGTAGGTCTAGAACATTTTCACCATCACAGAAGTTTCTGTTGGACAGCACTGGTCTTAGTGCTTAATTGCCTCACCTTATAAAGCATCATGTGTTTGGGCTTAGTCCTCTGTAGTCCACAAATCCAACAGCTTTGGTGACAAATTATTTGTCAGTTCTCTCCACGGCATGTTACAAAGCAAGTCCTGGGGGCGCCTGGGTGGCTCAGTCGGTTAAGTGTCCGACTTCGGCTCAGGTCATGATCTCATAGTCCGTGAGTTCGAGCCCTACGTCTGGCTCTGTGCTGACAGCTCGGAGCCTGGAGCCTGCTTCAGATTCTGTGTCTCCCTCTCCCTCTCTCTCTCTCCCTCTCTCTCTCTCCCTCTCTCCCTCTCCCTCTCTCCCCCTCCCTCTCCCTCTCTCCCCCTCCCTCTCCCTCTCTCCCTCTCTCCCTCTCTCCCTCTCCCTCTCTCCCTCTCTCCCTCTCTCCCTCTCTCCCTCTCTCCCTCTCTCCCTCTCTCCCTCTCTCCCTCTCTCCCTCTCTCCCTCTCTCCCTCTCTCCCTCTCTCCCTCTCCCCCTCTCCCTCTCCAGCTCATGCTGTGTCTCCGTCTGTCTGTCTCTCGAAAATGAATAAAAAAGAAGCAAGTCTTGTCTGCCAGTTTGGAGGGCAGTGATCAATTATGAAACAGCTCTAGAGAGGAGCTTAGGAGTCTGGGGATGGAAGCATGAAGCAGGAGGGGCAGAAAGCCCTTTTGGTTTGAGAACTTGTTTATATTATTATCATGAAGGTCCCTGCTGGTTGTCTAAGGCCTGTGCTCACTGTCCTTGTTCTTCAGATGTCAGCAGATTTGCTACTTAGTCCTTCACCCACCTGATGACCTGAGGATTCTGCTGTGTGACCAGTGCTGAACCAGATTTGCAGGCACAAACAAACATCCTTTTCATTCTGCCCCTCCAATCTGTCTGGGGGTTAGGAGACCTGTTTTTACAGAGGGCATTGGGGAGAGTTGGGACACTGGGGGGGTGTTCTGAAGTGTTGGCCTGGGGCTAGCTCTGGGGATTCAGTTTTATTTCCAGATACCCTCTTATCTAATTCTGGGCATGCTTAGTTTGAACCCTGCTAGACTGACCTTTGGCATATGATGTGAGAGCTCTCTTTTCTTGGAGCCAGCCAGAAAGCATACGGTGCATAACAGGTACTTACTGAGCCCCTACTGTATACCTGGCATCTTAGGAGGGTTTTTTTCAAACTATAGTTGTCCCTTGAACAACATGGGGATTAGGGGGACCAATGGGCAGTGAAAAAATCCATGTATGGGTGGCCTGGGTGGCTCAGTCAGTTAAGTGTCCGACTTCGGCTCAGGTCACGATCTCATAGTTTGTGGGTTCAAGTCCCACGTCAGGCTCTGTGCTGGCAGCTCAGAGCCTGGAACCTGCTTCAGATTCTGTGTCTCCTCTCTCTGACCCTCCCCTGCTCACGCTCTCTCTCTTATAAAAATAAATAAACATTAAAAATTTTTTTAAAAAACTCCATGTATAATTTCTGGCTCCCCAGAAACGGAACTACTAAGAACCTACTGTGTACTGGAACCCTTATGGGAACATAGGTAGTCAGTGAACACATATTTTGTAATATGTATTGTATACTGTATTTTTACAATAAAGTAAGCCAGAAAAGAGCAAATGTTATTAAGAAAATAATAAGAGAGAAAACACAGGGCCGTACTATATCCACAAATCTGCATACAAGTGGATGCATGCTGTTTTTTTTTTTTTTTTTAATTTTTTTTTTCGACGTTTTTAATTTATTTTTGGGACAGAGACAGACAGAGCATGAACGGGGGAGGGGCAGAGAGAGAGGGAGACACAGAATCGGAAACAGGCTCCAGGCTCCGAGCCATCAGCCCAGAGCCTGACGCGGGGCTCGAACTCACGGACCGCGAGATCGTGACCTGGCTGAAGTCGGACGCTTAACCGACTGCGCCACCCAGGTGCCCCGGATGCATGCTGTTTAAAGCTGTGTTGTTCAAGATCAGGTGTATTCCCTTCTTATTTTATCTCAACCCTATGAGGTTAAGTACTTCTAGTTTGTGTGGGAGGAAACTGAGGCCCTGAGAAAGCTAAGCTGATCCCTGGACCCAGGCTGGTTTGGACTCAGATCAGGGTTCTCTCTCCAGCTCCATGCTTAGAGGCCATTTCTTATTTACTGCCCTGTGATATCCTTCCATCCTCATCCGGAAAATGAAGCTGAGTTTTTAGGAGATTAAAATACTTCATCTCACAAATGGAGTCAGGCTGTTCGGTGTTTTGAGTCCTGTCTGCCTCATTACAGCCCTATGAGGGAGGTATTTGTAATCCATTTCACAGGATATTTTCGTTTTACGGGAAACAAGTTCAGGATCCTACTTTGTCTTTCCAAAATCATGTTTTAGCTCCGAATTATGCAACCGTCCAGTGCCTTAGAGCTGCACGAATAATGACTAAGATAGCCTCGTAGGCTAGGCTGCTGTGCCTGAGGGCCTGGAAAGCTGCTCTGAAGGCCACGGTGTAGCTCAGTCACCTGCTTGAAAAGACAACCTTGAAGTCACTCATTCCTTGGCTAATAATAATGTGGCCTGTCAGACCTCACATGGAGGTCATGAGACCCATTCCCTGGCCCTCAACAGGCTGTCGCCTGGGTGTAGCCTGGTCTGTCTCTGTTGGAGGAGGCCACATATCTGCTGGAGCCCAGTCCTCAGCATGCCCACCCCTTTTCCTCCACCCTCCAGCCTCGGCCTGGGACAGTGGATCTGAAGGCCAGTTCAGTCTTCCACGGACCTCCTTCTCATCCCTTCCTCATGTCCCTCCCAAGGGGAAGGAGCTGGAGTGACTTTTGCCACACCCTGATGTGCCTTGGGCTCCGGTGAGAAAAGGCTGTGCTGAGAATAACCTCTTTGCTTTGTCCTTTGACTTTGGTGAGGCCCACCCAGCCAAGCTTGTGCTGTCATGCTATTTTTAGCAGGTGGCATCCTTTGGGAGGGCCAAGTGCATGTGGCTTTGGCTTCAGCAAACAGGCAGGTCCTGTTGCGGACGCTGCTGCTGTCTCCCAGTCAGGGGAGGAAGGAGAATAAAGTCACCGTAGAAACTGTCATGGGTGTGCTTGGGGCAGTGGCTGCCTAAGGGGTCTCTGGGGCTGCCTTTTCTGTTCTGGATCTGTGGCCGATCCTGGGCCAGGCGGGCCTATGACACAGACAGCTCGGGAGCCAAAGAACTCCCTAGTTTTAGGACCCCTTGTTGCCCCAGTGGCCAATATCTCTGGAAATGACATTATGCCATTTTCATGGGAAGTCACCGGACCCAAGAACAGACCTCCACGCAGACACTAAAACTTTGTAAAACTGTGGCTCTGCTGGCAGCCTGATTACTGGTATCCTCTGGCTTAAAAACCAAACCAAGACAAAACATGAGAGGCAGCAGAGCTATGGCCCTCACTAGGAACTCTCACTGGGGAGCCACTGACATCGAAGAGATAGGAAAGAGTTTGATGAAGTTCTGCTCCCCACCACCATCCTGTCTTTCTCCCTATTTTTCTGTTTCTCTTTTCCTCTAACTTGGAGCTGCCAACTCCAGCCCATCTATCTTTTTCTGATTAAGAAAGCTTCGAGCCGTATAAGGCCCTCTGTTGCCTATGGTTTATGTTGGCTGGAGACCGAGGTTGTTTTTGCAGAGTCTGATTCACAGAAGTGGCAAGGGTGTGCGCACGCATCCATTCCCATCTGCTCCCCAGGGGCCGGACTGACTTCTTGGAACAGATTCATCTGAGGGGGGGTGGGGGGGGGGAGAGTCAGGGCCTAGCAGTGGCTCTCAGGCTAATGAGTGGTGTGACCTCAGGGTTTCCTGGCAAATGCGTTAGTCGAGAACTCCAAGTAGAAAGCGGGCCCCTGTTGGACTCACGCGGTGTATACCTGCTGTGCTACGAGCCACAGAGGCACCCTGTTTCCGAAACGATTCTAGGATTCGCTTCTATTGAGAAACTACAGGGGCACCTGGATGGCTCAGTTGGAAGAGAGTGCGACTCTGGATCTTGAGGTTGTGAGTTTGAGTCCCATGTCGGGTGTAGAGAGTATCCAGTAAGTAAACCTTTAAAAATAAAATTCAAAACTGCATCAGTCAAAAAGAAAAAAAAGAAAGAAAGAAATTACTGCCCCTTGGCTCCTTGGGCAAGCCGGTTCCCCTCTCTGCAGAAAGTTCAGCGAGCCTGTTCCCTCCAGGTTTGTGACCTTCGGCACGGCTTCTGCTCAGCGAGCGATGGCAGAGAGCGATTTCTCTGGCAGCAGCCCTCCGACCTCCTCTTTACCTCCCCTTGCCGTCGCTCGAGTCAGCCAAGTTTGTTCCTGCCTTAGTACTCTGGCACGTGTTCTCCCTGCCTGGAACTTTCTCCCCCTCTCCCTTTTGTCCTCCCAGATCTCAGCACGGCTGCCCCTCACTGTTCCAGCACCCCTGCCATCTCTTTGGAGAGGCATGCCCTGACCGTTCTTGTAGAGATCCCTCTCTTTCGGGCACATTTCACCCAGCCTTTCTCAACCTGGGTCCCTTATCTAAACTATAGAACGCAGAACATGACTTTCTTAACTGTGTCCCAGCTAGTCCCCTTCCAGATGCATAGGAGTAAAGTTAATTCATTACATACAGGGGTGCTTGGGGTTCCCTTCTCCGAACGCCCTTGGGAGAGGCCGCGCAGTTTTATCCCATTGGGTGGCTGCATCTTTGCGGTGTCTTATCTGAAATGTGACTCCTTACCTCTCCTTCCACCACTGCTGCCACCACCTCCCCCACACCCCTCTCCTGTGGAACCTGGCTCATGGGGGGAATTAAAGTCTGTTTTTAAATGGCTAGCCCTGGGGCACCTGGGTGGCTCCATTGGTTAAGCATCAGACTCTTGATTTCAGCTCAGGTCAGGTCATGATCTCACGGTTGGTGAGATCAAGACTTGTGTTGGGCTCTGCGCTGACAGCACAAGCCTGCTTGTGATTCACTCTCTCCCTGCCCCTCTGCTTGTGCATTCCCTCCTCCCTCCCTCCCTCCCTCCCTCCCTCCCTCCCTTTCTCCCCCTCCCTCCCTCCCTCCCTCCCTCCCTCCCTCGCTCCCTCGCTCCCTCGCTCCCTCGCTCCCTCGCTCCCTCGCTCCCTCGCTCCCTCGCTCCCTCGCTCCCTCGCTCCCTCGCTCCCTCGCTCCCTCGCTCCCTCCCTCCCTCCCTCCCTCGCTCTCTCCCTCCCTCGCTCCCTCCCTCCCTCCCTCCCTCGCTCCCTCCCTCCCTCCCTCCCTCGCTCCCTCCCTCCCTCCCTCGCTCCCTCCCCCCCTCGCTCCCTCCCTCCCTCCCTCGCTCCCTCCCTCGCTCCCTCCCTCGCTCCCTCCCTCGCTCCCTCCCTCGCTCCCTCCCTCGCTCCCTCCCTCGCTCCCTCGCTCCCTCCCTCGCTCCCTCCCTCGCTCCCTCCCTCGCTCGCTCCCTCGCTCGCTCCCTCGCTCGCTCCCTCGCTCCCTCCCTCCCTCGCTCCCTCCCTCCCTCGCTCGCTCCCTCGCTCGCTCCCTCGCTCCCTCCCTCCCTCCCTCCCTCGCTCCCTCGCTCCCTCGCTCCCTCGCTCCCTCGCTCCCTCGCTCCCTCCCTCCCTCGCTCCCTCGCTCCCTCCCTCCCTCGCTCCCTCCCTCCCCCTCCCTCCCTCCCTCCCTCCCTCCCTCTCAAAAATGAATGAATGCATAGCCCCGAGGGGTGCTGCTACCTGATGCTGGCTAGACCTCAGTTGGGTGGGGGAACCAGATACCTTGGTTCAGACGAGTCTTACCATCAGTAGGCCCCTGCTCTTTGTGCTTACTGCTGTTATGTCATCAGGGTGGTGGGGGTCTCTGAAGCGGAACTGGCATCAATTATGGGAAAATCAAAGCATTACAAGTTTGTATATAGATGAGTTGACACTACGCATTTGTTCTGCTTCACAAGAATCCTAAAGCCCCAGGGGCGCCTGGGTGGCTCAGTCGGTTAAGCCTCCGACTTCGGCTCAGGTCATGATCTCGTGGTCCATGAGTTCGAGCCCCGCATCGGGCTCTGTGCTGACAGCTCAGAGCCTGGAGCCTGTTTCAGATTCTGTGTCTCCCTCTCTCTGACCCTCCCCTGTTCATGCTGTGTCTCTCTCTGTCTCAAAAATAAATAAAACGTTTAAAAAAAAATTTTTTTTAAAAAGAATCCTAAAGCCCTGTGGTAATAGAGCATTCCTTGCTATCTAACAGCTAATAATGTATTTTTTGTTTGTTTTATCAAAGCATTACTTATAGAAAGATTTGACTTTTAACTATACGCAGGGTTTGAAAGAACAGCCCTTTGCCCTGAGTGCTTCCTGACCTGCCCTCTTGTCTAGAGACAGCTGCCCTCGATTCTTCTAGGTGTCTTTCCTGCCATTTACACCTGTATTTCTAAATAGTGTGCTTTTCCGGGGCGCCTGGGTGGCGCAGTCGGTTAAGCGTCCGACTTCGGCCAGGTCACAATCTCGCGCTCCGTGAGTTCGAGCCCCACGTCAGGCTCTGGGCTGATGGCTCGGAGCCTGGAGCCTGTTTCCAATTCTGTGTCTCCCTCTCTCTCTGCCCCTCCCCCGTTCATGCTCTGTCTCTCTCTGTCCCAAAAATAAATAAAAAACGTTGAAAAAAAAAATTTAAATAGTGTGCTTTTCCTTTCTTTCCTTCCTTCCTTTTTAAAAATATTATTTGACTTGTTTTTCTACTCTGGAAGGCAAGGACTTGGCTCATTCCTGCACTTTCTTTCTCCTCTTCTTGGTACAGAGGTAGCACAACTTCTAGTCAAGTGTCTATTAAGAGTGCACGTTGTGTGGGGCGCCTGGGTGGCGCAGTCGGTTAAGCGTCCGACTTCAGCCAGGTCACGATCTCGCGGTCCGTGAGTTCGAGCCCCGCGTCGGGCTCTGGGCTGATGGCTCGGAGCCTGGAGCCTGTTTCAGATTCTGTGTCTCCCTCTCTCTCTGCCCCTCCCCCGTTCATGCTCTGTCTCTCTCTGTCGCAAAAATAAATAAAAAACGTTGAAAAAAAAAAAATTAAAGAGTGCACGTTGTGATATAAATATTGCTTACGGCTGCCCAGTTCTTGGTGTTCCATATTTCCTTTCTTGTGTCCTCCCCGCCCCTCATTAATTTCCCATGTTTCTTGAGCCTCATTTTTTGTGTCTCCCCAGTTCTCCGACTCCCCTGGGCCTTGGCCCTTGCTGTCGGAGCGCCTCTTTGTGCTTCAACATGCCAGGTTCTCCGCTTGTGTTGCTCCCGGGAAGCACCTCTGTGCCCGGCTCTGCTTCCCCTTCATCCTGGGAATCCATTCTTTCCTTTGGTTGTGTTGCTTTGTGGGTGGGTGCCCCCTCCTTTCTTGATTTACTCCCTTGTCTTCCAGTAGCTTGGTGAGGAAGAGTGGGGGAAGGTAGGCAGGCAGCAAGAAGGAAGCTGATTCATGCACACGTCCCTTTGAAGGCATGGATGTGGGGTGTGGCTGAAGATGAGACAGTTGGTAGAAAGTCAGCAGAGACAACGAGGCGCCCAGACCCCTTCCACCATGCCAGCAGAAGCTCTGGCTTCACTTTGTGGAATAGTTTAAGCGAGAGGGGATCTGGATTTGAGCATCACGTAATGATGAAAATGGGTATTGAATGAAAGTTTGCACATTGAATGGGACAAGCCAGGCCCCCTTGGCTCTCACAGTGCTGGCGTTCAGGCTCCTAACCTCTCCTCTCCCACCCCAGGACATGAGAACATTCCAATCTGTGGAAACTGGCAGCCTAATTCCTGTTTGCTGTCCAACCAGGATACTTGCTTGACCCTTGGACCAAGGTCGTCAGTTGGTCAGTGGCAGAGGGTAGCAGCAACAGACCCATTGAAGAAGAAGGTTATTGGTTTTTTTTTCTTTCCTTAAAAGAAACTGTGAAAGACTTGAAAATGCCTCAAAAGTGCGTTTGTCTGATTCATTTCTGTATCCCACTATGGTGTGTACCCTGTAGCTGCCCATAAATACTTGTTGAATAGAAGTGACTTTAGGCCTTTATATGATTTCTGAGTTGGTCATATTCTACTGTCTGCTGTTTGGAAAATCCTTGTCTTTACATTGCTCTGCCTACCTGAGGTGGTGGTGTGAAGGACTTTTTCTTTTTAAAAAAATTTTTTTAACATTTATTCATTTTTGAGAGTGAGAGAGACAGAGCACGAGCAGGGGAGGGCAGAGAGAGAGAGGGAGACACTGAATCCGAAGCACGCCCCAGGCTCCCAGCTGTCAGTGCAGAGCCCGACACGGGGCTTGAACTCACCGTGAGATCGTGACCTGAGCCGAAGTCGGACACTCAACTGACTGAGCCTTCTAGGTACCCCTTTTCTGATTCCTTTTGAAGGAATCTTTATTAGCTTTTTTGAGTAAGCTTGTTGTCGGAGCACAACTTCATACCTTTTGGGCAGTCTCGGGTAGTGTTCTGTGGTCATGGGTGGGAATCCTGCGTACCTGGGAACACTTCCCTGCACCTGTTTTATCACTGTCCTCAGAAATGTCAGAATTTACTGGTAAAGCGTGCTGGTTGCCAAGAGCTGGGGAGGAGGGGCAGGATGGAGGTAGCATAGTCGTTATTAAGGTTTTTGAAAACCACATTCTTGCCTCCCAGATGAAGCAATGTGAAGACCTTTGTAGAAAATACTGACTTTTCCCCTCCCCTTTTTCAGTTGAAGCCTAATGAGACTGGACCTGTCAGGAGTGTTTGGTCAGCAGAGGGAGGGAGACTGGGCATTTCACTTTTGTGTGGAGTTCTCTCTCTCTCGCTCTCTCGCTCTCTCGCTCTCTCCCCTCCCTCCCTCCCCCCCTCCCCCCCCCTTTTTTTTCTTTTTTCCACCAAGTTTTCCAAATTGAGAGTTCCTTTAATTTGTAACTGAACTGGAGGAGGACCAGCTCTTAATCGGAGATCATGTCCGGAGATAGGATTTTTCACTTCTGGCTCTTACCTGGAGCTGGTGGGACTTGGCTCTGGGTCTCCACAACCGGAGACCCAGCTGGAGAAGGCTTCACTGAGCAGGTACTCCCACCCAGACGGTACTGGGTTAAGGTCAAGCCTCCAGTCTCCTGGAGAGCAGCTGGGGAAGTGTCCTGTGACTTTTTGGCCAATTGGTCTGTCTAGAACAGGGAGTAGGGCTGGTCTGGCCACAGTGGCCCACCTGGCTGCTCTGTGGGGCCATCACAATGAAGGGTGTGGGGGACAGTACGGGGCAGGACCTCATAGCCCCACTGTGAGCTAATTGGGAATCTTTAGGGTGCCAACACGAGTCACAGCTCACACGGGCCCCCTACGGATGAAGGCAACAACCCCTTGAACATCAGGACTGGGCTGAGATCAACATCCCTGAGGCATGGCTCTGACACTCTGATTCCTGGGCCCCAGCCATGCTGCTAAGTGCGAGTGGCCCAGCCTACCACCATCCCCCATCCTCAGTAGCAGCCCCAGACACTGCCCATCAAGGTAGGCATTGGCTGTCACAGTATTTCTCTAGCTCTCATGTTTGCTTTGGGGCTTCTGGGAGTACCCTCTAGGACTATGCGTCCAGTAGGTAGCTACCAGCTTGCTGTATGTGGCTATTTAAATTTAATATTAAATAAAATTTAGAGTTCAGTTTGTTATGTTGATCGCATTTCGAGTGCTCAGCCCCCTGTGACAAAGTAGCTGCCAATATTGGACTGTAGTTGTCACTTGGGGAACACCCAGGCCTTTGCCTTTTGTGACCTGTTCTGCTCTGGCCATGTTGCAGCTGCTGCAACTTGTTCCCATTGCCTTGACAGTAAAGGTCAGACTCCTTTTGTCTGGCCTCTACCAGCTCTTCAGCTTTGGCTTCCAGGACTTCTGCTCTCTCTGGGACTTGCTGTTCCCTTCCACCCCCAAAGGCATCTTGGGTTTAGAATCTTAATTTATGTCATTAATGCAGTGTTGCAACCTTAGAAAATTCCGGCCACCTTTGGGACGGCCTTCTCGGGGTTCTGTTTGCCCACTTCTGAAATTGGGCTCAGCGTGTGCAGGTGTGTGTGTGTGTGTGTGTGTGTGAGAGAGAGAGAGAGAGAGAGAGAGAGAGAAAGAGAAATTCTTCAGTATGCACTGTGAGCTTCTGGTGGACAGAAGCTTTTTCTTGCAACTAAAACATATTTATGTGTGAATTATTAACGTGAATGTAAGTATATAACTTCAACCTTGTAAGGAATTAGGTAAACACATGCTGTAGAAATCAAGAGGCCCTCTTGGTGGTCTTGCAAAGACCTCTGTGTGTGTGTGGTCTTCCTCTAGCAAACTGGGGGGAGGGGTGAGGGGGGTGGCCCTGACCTTGACCGTGCCCACAACCTGCTGTTGTGCTCTGAATGCAGTGGCAGCAGGTGCTGGGCTTCAGGTTCAGGGTCACGTAACTACTCCCTGTCCTTTGAAGACTCCCTCCCCCTCACCCCCGCCCCCCTCCTTCAAGGGGAAAAGCCCCTCAGCAACAACTTGATGTGCTGGGCATTCTTCTAGGGATGGAGTGTCTTGAACACCTGGGGGACCATCTTTGATAATGTGAACATATAACCTTGGAATAATGGAAATGTTCAGATTTCAACCTAGGGGGTATATAAAAGTCTGCTCAGAATGCCGAGTGGATGTGGCTTCACTGACCAGTTCCAGGTCCACTCTGGCTTGATAGCCACTTGGCTCCTAAGTGATTGTTTTGTGATCAACTTTCCCATCAATTAATTACACACAACTCCTTTTTCCACAATAACTGTAGCCAAATGGGCTTAGTCACTGGGACCAACACTGTACTCTTCCCAGAAGTTTGTTTTCTTGTTTAGCAGAAGGCTCTAGACTGCAGTAACCGAGTTGGTCATCGGTGCTGGGAGTGAGGCCATTACTTCTCCAGAGGTAAGCTTTTCTGAGAAGCTGCAGTTTCCTCTGGGAGAAAGGAATCATTTTAAGGATTTTATTTTTTATTTTATTATTTTTAATGTTTGTTTATTTTTAATTTTTTGTCATGTTTTTATTTTATTTTTGAGAGAGAGAATGCAAATGGGTTAGGGGCAGAGAGAGAGGGAGACAGAATCGGAAGCAGGCTCCAGGCTCTGAGCTGTCAGCACAGAGCCCGACGCGGGGCTCGAACTCAAATACGGTGAGATCATGACCTGAGCCAAAGTTGGATGCTTAACCGCCTGTGCCACCCAGGCACCCCGATTTTTATTTTATTTTTTTTTAAGTGATCTCCACAACCCAGTATGGGGCTTAAACTTACAACCCTGGGACTGAGAGTTGCATCCTCCACCAACTGAGCCAGCTAGACGCCCCAGGAAAGGAAGCCATTTAGAACCTGGACCGAGCAGGTGAATGCTAAGGCCTTGTAGGGCCGAGACACGTGCGCCTTCAGCTCTGTGTGACCACTGGGCAAGCAGCCAGCGTGCATCTATTCCCGGGCAAATGGACCTGCTAAAAATAAGCAGGCAGCTATTTAATTCCAACAGATTCAAAATAGCCAATTCTCCTCCCCACCACCCCTCAGGCAGGGCTCTGCATCTTTCTGCAAGGCTTTCCTTTGGCTTGCCTGAGTGTCTGGGGCCTCTGGAGGGGGAGACCGTGGGGGAGAAGGCTGCTTTCAGTTAGTTTGTGCGTGTGAAGGCTTTTAGACCTGCAGTGTTAAATGCCACTTATGTCTTGAGAAGTTCAGCTTTTTTACAGAAAACAACAAAAACAAAACAAAACCAGGGCAAGGAGAGCAACTCGAGAGTGTGTTCCCAGAAAAGGAAGGTAGCAGAGAGCCTCGTAAGGCTGAAGTGTGCACACTTGTGCGTGTGGGCATATGTGTGTATGCACATGTGAGGGCGGCCCTGTCTGAGAATTCGGGAAAGGCTGCCGCGTCTTCCGGCACCCGTGTAGGCCTCTCCAACAGTGTAAAGCAGGGAAAATGGCATCCTACCGATTCACAAGAAGTCTGTTTGGGGTGAGAGTGGCTCACGGAGGACTCTTGGAAGTGAAGGGCTGAGGAAATGAGGAACTTCTCTTGACTGGTGGGAAGTGGGGCTTTGGTCACCCGGTGATCCCTGTGAGTCCCCTCCTGGTAGCGGTGCCTTCAGTGAGTCCCAGCTAGGCTCCTCTGGGTGGGGTGGCTGCTGATCCCCCGGGCCCTTGGCTCTGTTCTTGGTGGAGATGATTAATATCTCTAATCACAGTCCCCAGGCGGCAAGGGAAAAATAAACCAGGCGTGCCTTCTCCTGTCTGGGGATATCACACCTCTTTTCTCAAGTTGCTGCAGCATTTCAGTTGGGCAGTTGCTGTGTCCTGGAGATTTCATGGAGACAAGGGCTTTTCCTGGGTACTGGGTTAGACATGGGTTGGGGGGGGGGTGGTGGTGGGCAGTAACTGGTGGGCGCTGGGGATCCAGGTGGGGCATTCAGTATTCATGGGTTGGGTGACATAGCCTCAGGGGACCAGTGTTAAACACCTTCTAGGGAGTCCTACTGACACAATAGCAGGAGGCATCTGGCTTGGAAATGGTGCAGAAACTTCTGAGCTGTGATTAGTTGAGTAGCTATAGTTGACTGTCTGGGGGGAGCTGTGGATGATAGGTTTGGGGTCTCAGCCCCAGTCGGTGGGGAACAAGCAGGACGGGGAAGGTTAGGTGTACAAGCGTTAGAGGTGTTCTGGCAAGCTGCAGAGCAGTGTTGTGTTCCCAGGTGCAGGTCTCTGTGTTTAGTGTAAGCTAGGCTGGGAACAGAAGGGACGAAATGGGGACTAGGGGATAGTGACATGGGGGAGCCAGAGTCTGGGTTGTGGTGTGGATCAACTAGGGTGCCTGGCCAAAGCAGGCTGAGAGTGTATGCTTGAGTGTGGGCCTCTGCTTCTAGCCAGTTCCTGGGATCTCTGGAGGCGGGGCAGAGGTCAACTGCTGGACCCTTGAGATCAACTTCTAGTACCAAAGGGTTGGAGGCATCTCCCAGAGAGGGCGCGTACAAGCAGGAGGAGGGCCAGAGAGAGGAGAGAGAATCCCAAGGAGGCCCTGTGCTGACTTGGGCTCAATCCCATGAACTGTGAGACCGTGACCTGAGCTGAAATCAAGAGTTAGACGTCTAATTGAGCCACCCAGCTGTTTTTAGAGACGGTTTGTATCTTGGTTAGCAACTCCCTCCTTACACACACACACCCCATACTGAGTTTGGCTTTGGGCCCTTGATCTGTAAAACAGGGAAACTGCCCTCTGTGGGTTAATTTTTAGGATTCTTCATCTTCCTCTCTACCCCATTCCATGTAATCTTGTTCCTGAGATCAGAGAATTGGTAGAAGACTGTGGGAATCACAACTATAAAACCCTGTAGAAATGGGATTGCCTAGTTAATAAGGAATCAGAACCTAAATTGACTGCCAAGAAGAGAACTTGGGTTCAGACCCCAGCCACACTTTCCGTTGCGTGTGACCTGGTGGGTGGGACTGACAGTAGGCCATGTGGTAGGCATATTCCCTTATCCTGAGAGCATCCTTCCCCCATGACCTCTATTCCTTCTCAGATTTTATTTATTTTTATGTGGAAGACATTGAATACAAAGCAAATAGCCTGTATGTAATTTGCCACTTTTTCAGGGGCGAGCACATTGTTCCAGAACAGTGGTTCTCTGACTTGAGTGTACATTGGAATCATCTGGGTTAAAAGAAAAAGAAACACCTGGTGCCCTGATCTGACCCTCAGAGATACGGATTTAATTGATTTGGGTGCCACCTTGGCCTTGGGAATTTAAAAGCTTCCCAAGTGATGCTAATGTGCCACTAAGTTGGAGAACTGCTGAGAGAGAAATTTCAAAATCTCTCTCCCTGGAAGGAAGACTATATTGGCAGATAAGAAAAAAACCTAAAAAACCGAAAAGCTATCAGAACTAATACAAGATTTCAGTAAGGTTGTAGGATGCAGGGTCAATGTACAAAACCTTCGCCACCCTTCCAGCCTAGAGGCTTGGTGTGTGTCTTTCCTGGTTTGCCTATAGGGTTGTCCGGGCACAGACGGCACACACAAGTGGTGTCCGGGTTTGACCTTGTGTCTCACAGCAGTGTTTCCATGTCCGTACATGAGATCCCCTTCTCTGTGACTGGCATGTCCACGAATTCTGCAGTGTGTTTAGCAGTGATTCCCCAAGAATTGTTTCAAACGATGCCCCAGTGACCATTATATAGACCTCTGTGCAGAGCTGTTTTTATTCTTTTTTTTTTTTTTTTTTTTTTTTTTTTTTTTTTTAAGAGAAGATTGCAGGGGATGCCTGGGTGTCTCGGTTAAGCACCCAACTCTTGATTTTGGCTCAGGTTATGATTTCGCGGTTTGTGAGATTGAGCCCCATGTCAGGCTCCATGCTGATAGCACAGAGCCTGCTTGGGATTCTCTCTCCCCCTCTCTCTGCCTGCATGCTCACACACTGTCTCTGTCTCCCTCTTTCTCTCTCTTTCTCTCCAAAATAAATAAGCTTTAAAAAAAAAAGATTTCAGGTGTGGTGTTTTTAGGTCATAGGAGGTATGGTCATAACTTTTTTTTTTTTATGTTTATTTATATTTGAGAGAGGGAGACAGAGACAGAATCTGAAGCAGGCTCAAGGCTCTGAACCGTCAGTATAGAGCCTGATGTGGGGCTTGAACTCATGAGAGATAGGTCATAACCTGAGCCAAAGTTAGACACTCAACGGACTGAGCCACCTAGGCACCCCTTAACCTTTTAAGAGCAGTATGAACTTCCCCTCCTTGGCCCATACATTGCCTCATTCTCTTAAGACATGAGTGGGTTTCCAGACTTAATGTGGAGTAGAACCTGAGTTCCAGTCCTTGGTTATATGATTTTGAACCTTTAAGTTTTTTTTTTTTTTTTAACTTTAAGTTTATTTATTTATTTTGAGAGGGGGAGAGAGAATACCAAGCAGGCTTCGCACTGTCAGCACAGAGCCTATGGTAGGGCTCAAACTCGGGAACCGTGAGATCATGACCTGAGCTGAAAACCAGAGTTGGATGCTTAACTGACTGAGCCACCAGGTTCCCCTAAGTTTTTATTTAATCTCTACACCCATCGTGGGGCTCAAACTCCCAACCCTGAGATCAAGAGTACCATGCTCCGCCAATTGAACTAGCCAGGCGACCCTGCATGGAGCTATTTATTTTTTAATTTTTTAAATTAAAAAAAATTTTTTTAATGTTTATTTTTGAGGGAGAGAGACAGAGCGCAAGTGGGGGAGGAGCAGAGAGAAGGAGACACAGAATCCGAAACAGTCCCGAGGCTCCAAGCTGTCAGCACAGGGCTTGAACTCACAAGCTGTGTGATTATGACCTGAGCCAAAGTCAGAAGCTTAACTGACTGAGCCACCCAGGTGGCTTTATTTTTTAATTTTTAACGTTTATTTATTTTTGAGTGAGAGAGGGAGACACAGAATCAGAAGCATGCTCCAAGCTCTGAGCTGTCAGCACAGAGCCTGACACGGGGCTCGAACTCACAAATGGTGAGATCATGACCTGAGCCGAGGTCGGATGCTCAACCGCCTGAGCCACCCAGGTACCCCTACACTGAGCTATTTCAACCTTGATGATGGCAATACCTTCCAATCCAGGTGGTTGAAGATTGAGTGATGCAAGGGAGAGTATCTAGTGAGGTTCTGTGTTTGAATGTGAAGCTGTAAGGAACATCACTGAAGCTTCTGCCTGGAGGGATTCATGGGGTCTTCCGAGTGTGGCCACTGCTTAGCTTCTGCTTTGTGTTTTCTAATCCCATGGATTTACTTCAGATATTAGCAAGAAGGTTTATGGCTTTCCCCACCCTCTCACTTTGGGGCTGAAGATGTTTCCCAGTGTTCCTTCACAAACTGTAATGTGGTTGTGAATCCCCCGGGGGTCTTGTTAAAATGCAGCTAGTCATTCAGGTCTGGGCTGGGGTTGCCTTTGTAGCAGGTTCCCAGGTGATGCTCGGTGTTTCTGGCCCATAGACTGCACTTGAAGAAGTAAGGTCCTACAGCAGTGGCCCCCAGCCTCCACTGAACTTTAGAACCACCTGGGAACCGTGTGCTCTGGTTTTGCCAGAGACCATTAACATAATTAAACCAGGAAGAGTTGTTAAAGCCTTTACACTTGTCTCTGCAACAAAGCTCAAACCCAAATTAAGGTATAATTCACCGTATCAGTGGAGGAGTTTTGGTTTTAAGACGTCTTGTGATTTTTGCAGACAGAATAAAATTTACTGGCATGGGAGGTACTGAGTCATAAGCATTCTGGAATAAGTCTGTCACATACCTCTAAAGAGAGCTAACCCTGCTTTGCATAGCACTTAATACATAGCTAATCTTCATATCAACCATCCTTTATGAGATGTGTCCCCGTCTTATGATGAAGAAAACTGAGGTTCCTATCTCCTTTACACGTCTACCACCTTCTTCTGTCTAGGCCCTTATCATCTCTCCTGGCCTGGATCCAACTGACTTAGGTCTCCAGTTCCTGTCACTTGATATGCTGTTTATCCTACTCCCAGAATCACCTGGTAACAGTTTGGTGTATGTGCCTTGCAGACCTCCGCTGGTTCTCTGTTGCCTACAGGATAAAATCCAGACTCCACAGTGAGGCCCCAGAACCCTCATCGAGTCCACTAAGCAACTTGATTCTTCAAGCATGACCTGTATCTCCATGTCACTGTATGTTTTGCTGGTCTCTTACCCTGGAGCAACCCCCTCATCCTTTTGAAATCTTCTTCATCCTTTGCTCCAGCTCCCTCTTGCTACATAACGGTTTCATTGACTCATGATTTTGTGGGTGCATGTGCGGGACATACATACATGTGAATTTCAACAGGCATTTAAAAATACTCCAACGTCATCTGAATGGATAAGTGTTCCGGGAGTTTAGGGAACTAAAACACTAGACACACTATCCCCTTGGGGGAGCATAGAATTTGGCATTGAGGAGTGATGCAGGAAGGGATTTGGGCCCAAGAGAAGGCTTGTCTTGTTTCAAGGGAGCGTGCTCAGGAGGAGGGAGCAGAAGGGGGCATCTCTCCCTGCCCACCTGCCTCCAGTGGATCACACATAGGGTGCGAGCAGGAGGAGGGATGTCACTTACAGAGGCAGGGAAAGGGAGAGAGAGTAGCTGGTTGTCTTTCCTGTGCAGTGGTATCAGGATCCCCCTACCTGGCTCTCATCGCATCTCTCTCCTCCTCTCCAGGTATCATTTCTTCAGGCCTCCAGGATGGCCATCCAGTTCCGTTCACTTTTCCCCTTGGCATTGCCTGGAATGTTAGCACTCCTCGGCTGGTGGTGGTTTTTCTCTCGTAAAAAGCATGTCAGCAGCCAGGACAGACAGGTGGAGGCCAGCGCTGTGGAGCTGAGGGCTGGCCATGCCATCAAAGAGCCACTCCCCATGGAGGACCCCCATCCTGGAGTAGCATCCACGCCCCCCAGCGTTGCGCTGCCCGCGGAAAAAGAGCTGTCCACCTTGAGCAAGCCTCCCGCCGAGCCCCCAGCCTTGCTGCGGGCACATTCAGCCTGTCGCAGGTCAGAGTCCTCAGGCAGCCTTCCTAACAGCACAGAAGTGAGATTTCGACCGGGAACACGCAGAGATGACAGTACAAAGGTGGAACTAGCCCTGACGGGTGATGAAGAAGCCAAGTCCATTCCTCCTGAGTGTCCCCTTCTGACCCCAAAAGGTGTTCCTTTCCCCCACGAAGCGGCTGAGGTGTGCAAGCAAGAGTCCCCGTTCAGTGGGCCGGCGGGGCGGGGTGGGCAGGGCCGGGCTGCGGCCCCCCAAGAGAAGCCAAGAGAGACGGGTGGGGCGGAAGGCACTGGCGACGCGGTGTCAGCAGAAAATGTGCCGGAAGAGAGTGTGTTGTGCCAGGAGCGTGGCTCTGAATCTCAGACCAGCAAGTTGCCCACCCTGGCTCCCTTGGGAGGTGCCGGGGAGAAGGGGATTGGCCGCCCGCCACAGGCCGAGGAGGACGCAGCGGGGCAGCTGCTGAGCAGCCTCGTGGGGTCGGCTCATGTGACGCTGACGGAGGACGGCGAGCCGCCGGTGCCTCGGGCCAGTGGCAGAGCCTGTGACGCACACCGCACAGGAGAGCCGGGCACAGGGGGCGCCGCGGAGCAGAATGAGAAGATTGAGCAGGCTGCCTACCAGATCATCTCCAAAGTGATCTTGGAGGCGACCGAAGAGGTGCTGGCCACCACCATGGGCAGGATCGCAGGTCGGGTGTATCAGGCTTCGGCCGGGCAGCTGCACGGGCAGAAGGAGGAGAGCCGCGCCCCAGCCTGCCAGAAAACCGCCCCAGGGCGAGAGGCCGAGGAGCCAGCTCCGGCCGCCGTTGAGGCAGAGGCGGCCTCGCGCGTGTCCGTGTCAGAGTCAGACGCCGCCCTCCTGTTGCCAGGCCCGCCCGCGGAGGACCTGCCACCACCAAAGACCTACGCGAGCTGCCTGAGCAGCCCTCTGTCCAGCCCCAGCAAGGACAAGAAGCCAAAGAACTCTGCACACCACATCTCCCTGGCCCCCTGCCCACTGCCTGCCGTCCCCCAGGGGGAGTTGCTAGATGGGGCACGTGTCCTGGTGGAAGATACCGGATGTGTCACCTGCACCTCTGACAGCAGCCAGAATGTCCCTTCAGTGGTCTCTGAGCAGTGCTCAGATTCCATCAGCGCTTCAGGGCTTGAAGACTTGTGCACGGACACCAACTCAAGCCCCAGGGACAAG
This sequence comes from Panthera onca, assembly GCF_046562875.1. Classification (NCBI taxonomy): domain Eukaryota; kingdom Metazoa; phylum Chordata; class Mammalia; order Carnivora; family Felidae; genus Panthera; species Panthera onca. The sequence continues at coordinate 46,509,109 of NC_138352.1, read as the reverse complement.
GCCATCACCCCGCTGCTGCCAGAAAGTACTGTGCCCTTCAGCAATGGGGTGCTGAAGGGGGAGCTATCTGACTTGGGGAATGAGGATGGATGGACCGCGGATGCGGAAGCAGATCATTCGGGAGGTAGGAGGGTCTTGGGCGTCCCTCACCTAGAGGATGGGGTGGCCGGGTGTCTGTTCGGTGGCCAAAGGCTGCTGGTCTGCCTCCCTCTGCTGCTTCTGCAGTAAGACTGCTCTTCGACTCTGTGTCCCGGCTGGCCTGCAGAAGGTTGGGGTGCAGCGCAGCAGTGGTGGGTAACTGAGAAGTTGGGCTGCCCTGAGCCCCCCAAAGCCCCAGGAGCTGTAACTTGGTTCGGCAGCCAGGGACCCTCCCTAGTCCTCCTGAAGGAGCCAGCTCAAAGTTGGTTTCGCTGATTAACCTCAGCGTGCCTCTTTTCTCTCTTTTAAACCAACCTCTTAAAGGTTTTTGTAATGGAGAGGCCTCCTTAGCTTAATTCCAAAGTACCAAGAGTGGGTGTGAGCTTTTTTTTTTTTTTGAATGGTTGATTTCCTTTTAATCATGTGCTTGTTCCCATGTCTTCACCTGCCTTCCTTCTCCAGAAGCTCTTACCGGGTAAGTGCCCAGGGAGCGGCCACGGCTTTGACATTGCGGGAGGCTCTCGCTTTCCTGCCTTGTCGCCACTGTTCCTCGGCACAGAGCCCTCCACCATTTCCTTTCCGTGCGGCCGCAGCTCCACCCCGGGAAGGAGGGGCACTTTGGTAACCAAGTATCCACTGGGTTTTTCGAGTGCTGACCCCAGCGTAGACAGTTCAGACCGCTAACTTACAGGTCAGCAGCTCCTGACCCTGGTTTTGCAGCCACCCTGGGGTATTTTCATTTATCTCCCGGAAAGAGGCCATGAAGATCCCCTCCCCCGTGGGGGTCTCTGATCTGCTTGCCCTGGAGCCAGTCCCTACCCTCTCTGCTCCAGGCAGGTTGGGGGTCTTTGCTGGGAGTTTTACTACTTGCAGCAGGACTTTCATCATAGCACATTTTTGTCACCTTTGACACTGCTGATTTATGTACCTCTAAAGGAAAAAACTCCTCATTGTGATCATGAGTGTACAAGGCCAGAGACTGTAAGATGCATCCTAACATCAGGGATGTTAAAATCGTTTGTTTGTTTGCTTGTTTGTTTAATAAGAAAGATCTTAAAGTGGGTAAACAATTTTTTTTTTTTTTTAAGAATAAAGGAATTTCCCTTTGTCTGCTGGCCCTCGGCCAAATTAACAGGCCTGCCAGCCGTGTCATGCCACCTCTAGATTGACTGGCGGCTACTCTGCTGCGGTGAAGGCCTCGTGTTTAGGCCTTTTGGAAGAGAAGGCGGTGATGGGGCGTGGTGATGGTGGGGAAGTGTGGGGACAACAGATTCGAACTTGGCGGTACCATTTGCCCAGCACTCCATTGTGTGCAGCACAGGCTCCCGCCTCCCCCACATCTGCACCTTGGTGCACGGCCCTCCCTGTGCGTGAGGAAGTTGAGGCTGAGCGGGGCTGGGACCACCAGCTAAGGAAGCTGGCCTGTGAGCACAGCCTGCTGGAGTCCTGTGTGGTCTGAGCCACCTCTGGGTGTCCTTGGGGTGGCCGGTATCAGCCAGTCCTGTTTTGTTCGGGAGAGGCTGGAGCCCCTGATGTTGAAGGATGAAGTCCCTTTCAAGGTGATTCTTCCTTAGCTGGGAATGGAATCTCTTTTAAGCCTTGCTCTGCATCCAGACAGTACATGCATTGCTTGGCAAAGGATTATGTCCAGAGTTTGGAAAAACCATGTGGATAATAACCTAATTAGTAGACTCTCAGGAGCGATCTATTTCTGGCAGTTGAGTCGTCCATATTTAAGCTAGAGTCCTCTTAAGCTGGTCTGGACCCGTTTTTCTGAGATGGCCTCCTGGCACATTCTTGAGCAAGAGTGGAGCAGACCACATTGATCTCAGGGTCCTGCTTCCTGCTCTGTTGTCTGGAGCATGAACTTCAGTTCAGTCTTTTGACCGGGGGTTAAAGACCCACCATGAGCCCAAAGGGCATTCAGAGTTGTACAGGTCAGGCCTAAGAGAGGGAAAGGAGAGCCGCCTTCCTCCGTCTACTTCCAGTAGGCCCCAGGTGGCATAGGATGAGAATGGCGCCTTCAAGGGTGGACTCTTTCTAGCTCTGCCTGGCTGAAGGTCATGGCCCTTGAGCCCAGGCCTGGGGCCTTGGGGGCCTTAGAGTCTCTTGGTTTGAGGGGCTGGCATAGTCAGAAGGGTGTGGGCCAGTTGTGACTGGTCGGTCTCCGTGGAAGCCAGCACCTGATACCCGGCTCCTGGGACCGTGTGGACCTGCTGGCCCGCTCCCCCGCCCCGTGGGCTCCCCTTCCCAGCTCACCACTTGTCTCTGTTCAGGCAGCTGTGGCTGGGCGTGGCTGCCAGTTCAGCAAGTGGGGCTGTGAGCGACAGGCTAAAATTAGGTGTATCTACACCCCCAGTTCTCCTTTCATTGGGGTCGTTCCGAGCCTTTTAGACTGCGGGTTGACAGCCGCCAAGCTTGAGGAGGGGGTGTGGGGCGGGGGGCCTCCTGGGAATGTGAGTTGGGAAGTTCTGCATTATTGACTTCTCTTAGCTGGTGTCTGTGTGTCTGTGTATGCCGCTTCCTCCCCTGCAGGATCGGACAGGAACAGCATGGATTCAGTGGATGGTTGCTGTGGCCCCAGGAAGACTGACGGTTTCCAGAACGCCCAAGCGGGCTCCAGTCCTAAGAAGGTCGACCTCATCATCTGGGAGATCGAGGTGCCAAAGGTAAGGGCTGCAGGGTCATGGGGCTTAGGGGGAGGGACAGTAAACCCGAAGCAGTCCCTGAGTGAGCCAGAGGCTGAAGGGAAAAGGGAGTGCCACACTCTGCCACGGTTCGGAGAGCTTGCTGTGAGGTGGAATCCCCTCAGCCGCCCTCAGGAGGGGCCTGTTCTTGTCCGCTTCAGACTCACAGGCCGCTCGCTCCCCCCTGGGGCTGTCCTGTGTGTGTGTTCTGGGGCTCAGGTCATCTGAGATGCCCACAAAAGCCAGACTGAGGATGTGGGCCAGGCAGGAGTCCCTTCACTGCGCTCTGCCCGAGCTCTCCAGCGCAAAGTAGACTTGGTAATTGAGCACAGCATAAGTCTGTATTTCGGAGAGCTTGAAAAGTATAGAAATGTATGAAGAAAATAACAAGCTGCTCTAGTCTCACCCCCGAGAGTGACTGTGAAGACTTTTATTTCCTTCTCGTCTTGCACCCTGTGGTTTTTAAACAAAACTGAGATTATGTTGCTTTAATTAATGCTTTTAAATATTTAACAATTTAATTTTCCTGTGTTATTCTCTGAAAATATAATTTTAACTGCGTTATTCGTTGTGTGAACGTCAGTTTACTTCACCAGTCCCCAAATCCAGGGTGCTTAAGTGGTTTCTAGCTTCTTGCTGTTCTAACTTACAATTTATTAGCTTGATCTTGATGTTTATTTCTGGGGCTCAGAAATAATTGGCCAACTGAATTCTCCTGGGCGCTTAGCTCCCTGCTGCCGTGGAGACTTGGCTTGGTTTGAACTCTGGGTCAGGCGGGCTGCTTTGACCCCAGGGTGCTGGCTCCCTTGGTGTTTTCTCCTGCCGTGACCCCGATAGCAATCCTGCCCTCTTCTTCAGTGGTTGCAAAGGGCGCGCCCAGGCAGCTCTGGGTGCAGAGCGACTGTGTCCTTTGTGGCTCTGCTGGGGTGGGGTCGTTTGGGATCATCTCCGAGCTTGTCTTACATCATGGCTAAGTTTGGCTTCTTCTGTCTGCCTTGAACTCTTGGCATGCTGGGCACTTTTGCAAGCCTCGTGCTCTGAAGGCTCCAGCCCGCTATCAATTGGCAGCAGAAGCCCAAGGGTTCTTTTGACTTTTACTTTCAAACGGAGCCTCTATCTTTGAAACCAGATAGACTTGAAGAGGTCAGAAATCAGATAGACTTGAAGAGGTCAGAGAAGTCCTAAATCGTGCTTGTGCTGGTGAAACATCTAGTGTAGATTTGGGAGGAGAATATGCTGCTTTGCAGCTTTCTGGATGTAGGCCAGGTTGTCGGAGGAAGAAATGGGAACTGCTGAGTCCTGGGGGCCAGACTGTGTCGTTCAGCCACTTAGTAGCTTTGTGATATTGCGTAAGTTACTTAGCCTCTCTGAGCTTGTTAATTTGTAAAACAGTGATAAAGGTATCTGTTTCATGGTAAGTGCTTACAGCAGTGCCTGGCAAATGAGTGCTGGCATGTTAACCGTTAATATGTTTGAGCTTGACCTTGTGTAAAACAAAGGTAGGTCTTGGGGAACGCAGGGAGTTGGTTTCCCATTAACACCCCCAATTGTCTCTCTGTCTCTCTCAGCACTTAGTTGGTCGGCTAATTGGCAAGCAGGGGCGGTATGTGAGTTTTTTGAAGCAAACGTCTGGTGCCAAGATCTACATCTCAACCCTGCCTTATACCCAGAACATCCAGATCTGCCACATAGAAGGTCAGTGGCACCTGCCACCCTTTGTTTAGGTTTCTTGCCTGAAAGCATTTGAGTCCCAGTTCTTCCCCTTTTGGGATCTCAGTCTCCAAATAGAGAACGCTGATCATCCCAGGTGATCTTCAGCCCTCCTCTCCAGTTCAGGTACTTGAAGGGGCCTCTGCTCCCTCCCCCAGATCTTCTGGCCAGGAGAGGCATGGGCACTCAGGCAGGCTGGGGGTCCTGGCCTTATAGTGCCCGCTGCCTCACACGCCTCCCTCGCAGAGCAGAACGGGATTCCCCTCCGGTCGGTGAGGGCTGGGCCTTTCCCATCTGCTAGCCTCCTATTGCATTCAAAGCATGGACACAGCGGCAGAGGTACCATTTGAAAGGTCAGTGGGTTTCAAGCCTCTGTAGATGCTTTTCTTCTTAAGGCAGAACTTAGCTGTTTGGCACTCTAAAGATTTACTTGAGCTCTGGGAAAAGTCTGGTGGAGTGGGGGTTGTGTGTGAGTTTGGTTTTGCAGTTTGTCCTACCCACTGGCTCTCCTGCTTTTACCCCTATCTAGGCTCTCAGCATCATGTGGACAAGGCGCTGAACCTGATTGGAAAGAAGTTCAAGGAACTGAACCTCACCAATATCTACGCTCCCCCACTGCCGTCACTGGCACTGCCTTCTCTTCCAATGACTTCCTGGGTGAGCATGCGCCTGGGGGACCAGATCCTCTTGCCTTCCTTTCACCCCAGCCTGCCCCAAATAAGAAACTCCCGACTGTGGGCCCACAAGGCCAAGAGCTCATTGACATCTCTGACCTGTCACCTCTGGCCTCCTCTGGTCAGTTCAGTTATGCTTCTATTTTTTTATTTTTGAGAGAGACAGTGCAAGTGGGGAAGGAACAGAGAGAGAGGGGAAGGAGCGGAGAGAGAGGGGGACACAGAATCCGAAGCAGGCTCCAGGCTCTGAGCTGTCAGCACAGAGCCCATCGTGCGGCTCGAACCCACTAACTGTGAGATCACGACCTGAGCGGAAGTCGGACGCTTAACCGACTGAGCCACCCATGTGCCCCTCAGTTATGCTTCTAGTCTGTGTTTTCTGGGGCTGGGCTTTAGGGCTGAAGTGCTGGTACAAAGCCAGACGTGCCTCTGTCCCCACTTGGAGGGATGGTTCTCCTCAGGCCGGCACCTGTTGTGTTTTTAAGGCATTTGCCTAGGAAGGATTATAGTCTATCCAGGAGACCGGGTGCACTTGGTTGGCTTGGGTCTCCTTAAAGCTGGTGCTGTGTGCAGAGTCACAGCCTAACCCCTCTGAGGCCTGGGTGGGACCCACCATTGTGGGCTTGGATGGGCTCGTAATGGGTCCTTGTGTTCCTTACTCCTAGTTGAGCCGGGCCTAGTGGTGGCCCTGGTGAAGGATTCCCTTTCCCTTTCCCTTCTCATGGGAAATACCTAGATTATTAAAGGAGAAGAAATTCTCCCCACCAGGCTGTGGAAACCCGGAGGCTCTTTGGAGGGAAAGCTGACCTCTTGGGGCCTCTGTGTGCTGGGGGCCGTGGCGTTTCTGGGGCCTGTCACTCAGATCCTGCAACATGCCTCCAGCTCTATTTGAGCTTTATCTCACTAGGAGAAGAATTGTAGGGTTTTGTAGGCCAAAGACGACTGTTGCATTTCACACGTGGGCTGAACGTGCTTCTTCAAGAAAATTACCTCCCTAGCTTTTGTTTGGGATGGTTGACTTCTCGGTTTTGTATCTTGCCCCTCCAAAGATCTCTGTGCCGTGGGTGAAGGCAGGGGATGGAGGTCCTTTTGTCTTCTGTGGGTGTTTGGGAGTGGGCTGAACTCCACTCTGTCCTTTACTTCTGAATCATAGCATTTTTCCCAGCAGGCTTGGACCAGACCCGCTCTTAAATTATACACAATTGAGCAGTTGTTAGGGCTTCCTCCCATTGTTCTCTGTGTGGAGAGGAGATCCCAGATACCTTGCAACCAGCAGCACTCGGGGGAGGTGGGGAAGTCAGAACTCTCAGCCAGAGGTGTGGCCACCTGACTGGATGGTGGACTAGACATCTTTCTGTGTCCAGGCCCACCTAGATGTTGCCTGTAAGGGAAATTAGTGTCTAGGGACAAGTCTTTTTGAGACCAGGCTTAGCCTCTGCTAGGACCTCTAATGTGGGGCCTGGCCACTGAGCAAATCTACATTCCGAATCGCAGAGTGGGAAGGACTTGGGAGGGTGTCTGTGGAGTGTAGAGAGGAAGAGACAGTAGGACTCAAACAGTTGGGTCCTTGTTGGCAGGAAAGCGGAGGAGAGAGAGCCTGTCAAACTTGAAGCTCCTGGGATCAGCTGCAGGGCCACAGATGCTGGCTGGGGGGCCTGAGGGCCTGCCCACCTCTTATCCCCTGGTAGCTTGTTCTCAGTGGCCCCTCATTCCCTTGCCTTCCCTGGTGCTACAGTCTCAAGTAGCGGTGGGGGGAGCGGAGGCTCTGGTGCCTGGACCCTGCCCGGGGCCCCTCACTGTTTCCACAGCTGCCTCCTCCCTGCCCAGCCCTGAGGCGAGGCCGCCTCTGGAGGTTACTGTTGGCATTGCAGGACAGGGCCTCTGAGGTGTCACACTTTCCATGGCTGAAGTAGTTTTCCTTGAACTTCTGCCATTTGGGTGCCATGTTGTGTTGGGTTGTCATGCCCTTTTCAAAGAGGTGCCAGTTCAGAGACTTGCCCTGCGGCCTCAGGGCTTACCTCAAACCCGAGAAGGATTGTTGCAGCGCCTGCTGCCCCTTCTCGTCCTCTGCAGCTCATGCTCCCCGATGGCATCACTGTGGAGGTGATCGTGGTCAACCAGGTCAACGCTGGGCACTTGTTCGTGCAGCAGCACACGCACCCCACCTTCCATGCACTGCGGAGCCTGGACCAGCAGATGTACCTGTGCTATTCCCAGCCCGGGATCCCCACCTTGCCCACCCCGGTGGAAAGTAAGTGCTGCCCTGGGGTCAGCGGGGAGCCCTGGCCAGGCCATGGGGAGAGGTTTTGGGGGTGGCCTGTTCTGCCCTTGGTCTTGACCCAGGAGGAGGCTGTTCTGGGATCCTTCATGGGAACAGCATCCCTGAGTGCTTGCCAGCAGGATGGAGTTATTGTGGGCTGGGTTACCCAGCGAGCCCAATGGAAATGGTCTTCCCACTGGCTGACAGAGTCCCGTGGGGTTGGAGTAGAGTTTTAACACACGAATTCTAGCTCTGCCATGTATCTGTGGAATGGGGCTGATGCCAGCTTGCTCCAGGAATTAGGGTTGGATTATTCTATGTAAAGAGCCTGATCCAGATGGTGATTCTCGTAGAAGCTCCTGACGGGCAAGAGGCCTTTGTGGTGGGTTGGTTCATCTCCGTTTGACAGATGAGAAAACTGAGCCTCTGAAGTCGAGGGAGTTGCCTAGGTGACACTTGAGCAGGAACCAGGGTCCTGGGGTCTAAACTCACTTGTGGTCTTGAGTCTGTCCTTTGTCACTATTTTCTTTGTTGCCCGTGTTGGCGAGAATCCAAGGTCAGAACATCTCTTCACCCATTGCTATCAGGGACTCCTAACCTGGAGCACCCTAGGGGGCTTCAAGGCATTTGAGAGATCTGTGAAGTTACTGAGATCACAGAAATAAGGATTTAATTTTCATCAGAGTCTCTGTTGTTGCCTCAATCCAGCAGTGAAGACCAAACTGGGGTCTGAGTGACTATGCCAGGGGTTCCCCTTAAGGGTCAAGGTCAGGACACAGTGTGGTCAACTGAGTGTGCAGGCCCTCAGCCTGTAGTTCCGTTTGTTCTGGCCCTGCTGCTACAGGCAGGGGTTGGTGACCGCTGGCTGCCAGGGACATGTGTGCTCTGAGCAACTTCCTGAAGCAAAGGCTAGAAGAAGCGGGCTTAAGCCTGCAAGTCCCCTTCTGATCAACTTCTGATCAACTTCTGAGTTGTCACGGGCCGGAACAGGCCCTAGACGCCAGGCCAGTGAGATCTGCCACATTTGGAGGTTTTTGATTCTTTCTGGGACTCTCCCTTAAGAATATAAATCCCCCTTCCCTGGGTTTTAGATTTTACTTGGTTTCTTCTGGCCAATCCTTATCTATCTCAGGCTCTAGTAGGTTTCAGAGTAGATGGATCTGGAAGAATGCTTTTTGGTCTGCAGAGCTTTTTGGGTGGCATGTGGGAGGCCAAATTTCCCACATCTAGGTCCTTCCCTTGGCCAGTCTCGGGCTCCAGGGAGGCTGTGGGGGCTCCTTGCTATTCCCCTGCCCGGTGGAGGCACAGGACTCTGAGAAGTAAGGTGGGGAGGTGGGTAGCACTGACTGGGGACCCTTGGTGCCCTGTCCTATGCCAGGACTGTCCACACGCTCTCTTCCTGCCCTGCAGTCACGGTCATCTGTGCTGCCCCCGGTGTGGACGGTGCCTGGTGGAGAGCCCAAGTGGTGGCCTCCTACGAGGAAAGCAATGAAGTGGAGATCCGCTACGTGGACTACGGTGGATATAAGAGAGTGAAAGTGGACGCGCTCCGGCAGATCCGGTGGGTCCACCCTCCTCCGACGAGCGCATGCCATGCGTGTTGGGGCTGTGTGATCTCTGCAGAGCTGGCACAGTTCTACCAAGCCTGGGACGTAGGTTGACCCTTTCTCCTGCTGCCTACTCTGGTTTGGCAGGGTCTGATAGGAACCTACTGCACTGCTCGCCTCAGTCAAACTGAGCTAGAAAGGCCTGTCTTGAGGAGGAGGTCCCCGGGTATTGTAGGACACAAGTGAAGCAGCTCCTCTGGGAGTTGGATGTGAGCAGTCCCTCTGAGGTCAGGCTGCAGCAGGGAGGTGGCCTGCATCCAGGGAGCCGCGGCCTCCTTGCCCATCGTAGAGGCCTCTGCTTCGCTTCATCCTGGGTCGTCAGGGGCTCACAGCTCGAAGCAGAAGATCGGTATTGGAGTAGAGTCAGACTTCAGGTTCATAAACAGGGTTCCTTCCTTACCTTTCTAGGTCCGACTTTGTGACCCTGCCGTTCCAGGGAGCAGAGGTCCTTCTGGATAGCGTGATGCCCTTGTCAGGTAACGGTCGAGGCCTCTGGCTTTGTGGGAACAGTTGTTGAGAGTGGGTCTTTCTCTTTGAGCGCCTTCCTTTGCACCCAGAGGGCTTATGCTAAATGCAGATTGCTGCGTCTGACAGAGTTCTTGATTGAATAGGTCTGGGCCAAGGCCCAAGGATGTGCATCTCTCTAACAAGTACTCCGGTGATGCCAGTGCTGCTGGCCCTGGACCCACCTTTCAGGACCACCGTTGTGGACTTTACCTAGACCTCCGACCTTGAGAGGTTGCAAACACAGACACCTTCCAGAACCTAGTTGAGACCCAGAGTCCTAGCATGTGTGGTTGAGGGCAGGCATTGAGGCCACAGCACTGCTCAGCTAGGCCCTGTGGGGACCATGCCAGCACCGAGCAGTGTGGTATCTTAGACTAACTGCATCCCCTGAGGGTAGGGGACTAACAGTGGTCCTGGGCAAGTTGGTTAGCCTTGCCATTGTTTTTTGTTTTTTTTAACCATCTGGAAAATGGGATAGTACCTGTCCTTCAGGGCAGCTGAGGAAATTACATAAACCTAGGAACTGATATGTGGATGCTGGTCAAGTTGCAGCTGTCGATGACCAGGATGTTTTCTATTTGTAGGTAATAAATAGTCCGATCATCCCACACTCTTCTAATCTTGTTCTTGTCTAAAGCAGTGAAGTGCATTAGAGGCACTACAGTCTAGCCAGAGTCCTGTCAGCTAGAACGCTGGGCAAGGCCTGTCTCCTTTCCTTATTGCTCTGTCCAGCATCCCTCTCCATTTCTGTCCCACCTCCACAGTCCCGCCCAGCTGACATGCTCCCTGTCATGGCATTCCCAGACCTTCCCAGCCACAAAGGCATTCCCATTGCCTCTCCCATCCTTACCACCTCTTGCCTTGGCTGTGTCCTTGTGCATAACTTTATAATCCGACAACGAGGGCTGCCTCCATGGCTTGCTGCTTAGATTCGAAACCCACCTTCACCACTCTGGGGGCTGGTCGACTTCAGCCACCACCTTAGTCTCTCTGTTCCCACCTGGAAAGTGGGGATAACATCGCATTCGTAGGGTGTTGCTGCTTCAGTGGAAGAAGATCTACGTGTTCAGCCCAGTCAGCACGCCAATAGGTGGTGGTCGTGGTGGCAGCGGTGTTCCCATTGAAGGCAGGGTTTCTGTCCCTTTGGGCCCCACCTGCGGTGGGTGGGTGACCTATAGCGGAGACCCTGTGAGTGTGTCCACTTGGAGCCCCGTGGAGGCCTGGCCTGTGTCCCTGTCACAGGCGGCTCTTCCAAAGGAAGTTGTCACGTGCCCGGCAGCACCTGAGGCATCTTCTTGGAAAAGCCCTGGAAGCTGTGTAAGTCATGACAATGCTTTGCCTTGGTGAAAGCCTACCTGCTGCTTTTCTTTTTCCTTCTAAAGATGATGACCACTTCTCACCTGAGGCCGATGCAGCTATGAGCGAGATGACGGGAAACACAGCACTGCTGGCTCAGGTGTGTGGGTGGGGGCGGCCAGGCCGCACGGGGGCTGTGTGAGGAGCTTCCTGCCTGGCGTGGGCACAGCCTCCTGGCCTCTCTTATCCAGGATCTTGGATTCCTGGGAACTGACCTTTGAATTCCTTTCTCCTTTGTGGCTTGGGCCCTGGGCTGAGGAGGGGTGCATGGGGTAGCTTTTAAACATGCTAGCTTTTTTTCTGTTGTTTTTCTAGGTGACAAGTTACAGTCCGACTGGCCTTCCTCTGATTCAGCTATGGAGTGTGGTTGGAAATGAAGTAAGTTCTGTTCTTTCCTTTAAGTTGCTGGCTGGCAGTCATGGGTTGATTTGGAGCTGGTTCTGCTCTTGTCTCCGCTTGAGACCATCAGAAAACTATAGGCCTGTAGCCTGCACCTGTAGCGATGGCGGGAGACGTCTTTGGTCGCCACAGCTGGGGGTGGTGATGCCAGTGTCGTCTAGCGGGTGGAGGCCAGCAAGCGGGTGCTGCTTGGCTTCCTGCCGTGCGCATACAGGCCCCACGACAAAATGTCAGCGGTCCTTCCTGGATCTTATCTAGACCTCTTCCATTGGGTTTTCCATTGCGTTTCTTGGTATTAAAGCTCAGATTTCTTCAGTGTATTGAAAAGCCTGTCGTCCTGCCAACAGAACATTAAGTAAATGCCCCTTGTTGGCCTAGAGGGGTCCTGCCTCCGCCCCCTGTCTCTCTCGGACCTGTCGCGTACAGTGGTTGTCTGGGACTGTGAGAGGGAGAACCCCGGGGCTGGCTTGAGAAATGGCCCCGGGGTGGAGTGGGCAGAGCTCTCAAGGGAACTTTGTTTTCTAGGCGGTGTTGATAAACCGGTCGCTGGTGGAGCGAGGACTTGCTCAGTGGGTAGACAGCTACTACGCAAGCCTCTGACCCCCGCCCCCCACGGCCTCGTTGGAGTCTCTTGCACTGGTGACGCTGGGCTTGGCGCTAAGGCAAAGACTTTACATCAGAATAACAAACGTTATCTTCCCCGGAAAGTTCTCTTTTTTTTGTACTGTAGTCACGTTGACAAGGAGGGAACCGTGGGTTCTTTCAAAGCCATAGGATGGTGTTGAACGAGCCAGTCGGCTTAACCTGGTTCCAAGCCTTTAAAAACAAAACAAGACAAAAAGCCGAATTAGAAAGGGTGGCAGCCGGGCTGTCCTCCACCACCTGCACTCCGCCGTCCCCCCCCCCCCCCCCCCCCCTCCGCAAGACCGAACCACCGCAGCCACTGGCCGAGGGCTGTGCTGCTTGCTTCAGAGGGTTTCTTTTACTTCATTCAGAATCTTTCTTCAGGGAGCAAGACATGAAATCACTAATCGGCATTGATTACTTGTACAGCTGTCGTAAATGAATTTATGATGTTTAACCAGTTTTTATAAACTTCATCTAGGTCTCTCAGAAGGCAGACTTTTTAATGCATATGTAAATACGAAGCAGTCATACCTCTGGCCTTGGTCCCTGGGGGAGGGAAGCTGTTATCTCGCCAAGCCTGGTTGTAATTTGTATCCATTTTCTATTTGTGCAAACTCTGTAAATATATGTTTAAAAAAATGTAATATTTTGTATAAGATACACTGGAGAACAAAGGGAACTCAAGATTTTTCCACAACCACATCATCTGTGAGCAGAAGTTCCTTCTGTGGACTACAGCCGCCTGCCTGGGCCAGCTCCTCAGGTGGCTTCCTGGGTGCTGGCTGGACAGGGTGACTGTGTGCTATAGATTGTGATTGGGGCTTTTTTTTTTTCTTTTTTTTTTTCTTCCCTGTACAAATTTGTTAAAAAAAAAAAAAAGAAAAAAAAAACATTGAATTACCTTACAGTGGTGTGTTTTGATTCTTTTTTAGACTGGCTTTAGCATTGTGGGATTTAAGAAAGTAACTTAAACTTCTATAAACCTTGTATACACTGTAGCTTTGAGTCCATTTCTTCCATGCTGAGAAGGGTTGGCGTGGGGAGTGAGGAGGTGATTGTGTGCGGTGGCCTGGAGGGGCCCGTCTAAAGGACACCCAGGGCTTTTAGGACACCGGTTAGCCAGAGATTTCCATCCAGCTTTTTCCTCTCCTTGCCCCACAAGGTGGCAGCCAAGCTTCCTCTGGCTTCCCCTCAGGAGTGTCTCAGATAGCCAGGCCTGAGTTTAAAGCACCGGTTTCCAGACGTCTTTGGGTGTTCTCAGTAGATCTTTGCAGTTATTTAATGCATTGCAGTGGTAGGAGCCATATCCCCCTACGTGGGGAGAGCTTTGATCTACCGGCCCCTCCTCTTAGGGCAAAGGCAGGCCCAGGCCAGGCCCGTGGCTTGGCGCTTTCCCGCCCTTCAGGAGTCTCTGGAGAGCTCAGGCTGCCCAGAGCTCTTTCACACTGAAGCGATCCTCCCAGGGAGAGGCTGCGGCCCCTCTCCCCAGCCGGGGGTAGTGAGTGGTTGGCGGCCTGCGCCCCTCCTCTGTAGGATCAGCTCCTGGGACCCCACCTCAAGGCAGGGAAGTAAATGAAGTAAAATCATGGCAGTGTCCCCCGCTGGTACCGAGCTTGGCCCAAGGCCAGCTGTCATGCGGTCTCTGCTGCCGCTAGTCCAAAGTCCCAGCAGTAGTTGACTATGACGTGGGCCAACTTGGGTCATGCCCAGTCTCCCTTTTTCTGTGCAGTTCTTCATCCCTGGAACAGAAACTGGTGTGGGGGAGCCTTCAAGCTAGTTTGGGGACAGTCACAAAGCCTGGTGTGCAGATGTGGCTTTCAGCTTTGACTGGAGGGAACCACACGGTTGTGGTGCCTGGAGGTGGGCAGAGGGTGGTGGATGAACAGAGACCAAAGCCAGGGTGGTCCAGACAAGATGGGGGCTCCCGGGGGGATGGGTTGGGGTGACGAGTGATGTGGCAGGATCCCCTGAGCAAGGCCTCCAGGACGGGGGTGGGGGGAGGTGGGGCAACGGGGATGAGGGGGTGGGCTGCTCAGGTCTTACAGCCTTAACCTTCAGGAATGGGTCCGTTTAAGGAAGTTTTGGTTTATTGGGAGGAAAAGTGCGTTTGGAAGGTGGGGAAGGGTATGTACTCTTCGAATAGACCCTTCTCAGATTAGAGTTCTGAGAAAGGTGACTTTGGCCATTTTGCTGGTAATCTTGTTGCTCTTACAGAGGAGAGGATTTAAGGAGGCCCTCGCTCCCTCATTCTGGGCATCGGCCCTCCGGACCAGTGTATTTTAGACCCATTCTTGGTCTTTAGACCCGTTTTTGTGTAAAGATTCATTTTTGAGAGAGTGAGTGCAAGCAGGGAAGGGGCAGAGAGAGAGGGAGACAGATAATCCAAAGCAGGCTCTGCACTGACAGCGAGCCTGATGCGGGACTCGAACTCACAAACCGTGAGATCGTGACCTGAGCCGAAGTCAGACGCTCAGCTGACTGAGCCACCCAGGGGCCCCTAGACATGTTCTTTGAGTTAACTGAGCCATCCAGGGGACAGCTTAAGTAGGAGTTTGAAAGCTCATGGTGCTGGAGGGAGACTGGATAGCCCGCCATGGGGTGTGGGGGAGGGAGGCTAGTTGTCACGAGGGGTGTTTATTCCAGCTGCTGGCCCTCTGGCCCTCGGGGCCCTGCTAGGTGTGGCTGGTCCCAGTGGGGGTCAGTATGGGTTCTGGGGTTACCGCTACACCTTGTGCGCCCTCACGCATCCTGCTTAGCTGCCACAGGAGTGATGGAGAGCTTACTGGCTCAGACGTCGTGCTGTTCAGCAGGGAATACTTGGTCCTCGTGACACCCCAGTGAGGCGGGGACGGAGCCCGGACATAGATGGTGACTTGAGAAAGTGGTCTGCAGTGGGAGGCTCAAAGCCAGGCTGTTGCCCCAAGCCACAGCTCCTCCGAAGCAACGCGAGGGCGGCTCGCGCTTTGTTCCACATCCCCACCTAAAGGCTGCACTTGCTACATCTTTGGCCCGCAGAAGAGTTTTGCAAGTTAGCATGGGAAAACACCATGACAGGAGGTGCTCAATCATTTGGCTTATATGAGAAATTAAAATTTAAGAAACACAAAGTCAGGAATTACATGCCGTATCTAGGCCAGAGTGAACATTTTGAATCTTTGATGACCCAAGAAGGAAAGAACTCTGGAAAAGGTCATATATGGACCGAGAATAGGAAATTTGGATTGTTTGTAGACCAGCAGTGTCCAAAAGAAATACGGGAGCCACACGTGTAATTTAAAGTTTTCCAGGAGCTCGATAAAAGGGGCGGGGGGGGGGGGGGGTGGGTAATAACCAGGTGAAATTAATTTTAAGTTTGTTTAACCCCACATTTCAACATGTAATGCACATTAGAAATATCATTGCAATTTTACAGTATTTTCATACTAAGTGTTTGGAATCCCGTGTGTATATTTTACACTTCTGGCCTGTCTTTTCGGACTAACCACAACTCAGGTGCTCCATAGCCACAGGAGGCTGCCGCGTCAGGTCCTGGACCATCCCATCGATCACCATCACGCCGCTATTAACAGCCTTATGTTCGTCCTTTGCAAAACGTTCTAGGTTCTTTTGCACATTTATTGTTCCAGATGGACTTCAGAATGATTTTTGGGGGGAGGCAATCATGGCGAACGTTTTACTGACATTTGGGAAAAAAATGCATGTTGCCGGTTTGTTACAAAGTTTTATGTGATAATATATTAAATCAAGCTTATAAATTATTCGTATCTGTTGTTTTTCTTACCCTCTCCTTCCAACGTTTTTTTTGTTTGTTTGTTTTTGTTTTTTTTTTCGTCTGTACTTTCCATTTCCAAGAAAAAAAAAGCACATTAAAGGCTTCTGGTATTGTCACGTTTTCCTGTTTTTCTTAACTGGAAACTTGTAAAAGGAGCTATTACGTTACTTAGTTTGAAAAAGCTCATGGGTGGTATTTTCTCATCAGTGTAAAATATCTTTGGTATTCTGTTTGGTGCTTTCTGTTTTAAATTTTGTATATTTTTCTGTCATTTAAGCAGGTGGGTGGATGGCTTGTAAACAGCACACTGCTGGAATTTTTTTTT
Organism: Panthera onca; assembly: GCF_046562875.1. Lineage (NCBI taxonomy): Eukaryota > Metazoa > Chordata > Mammalia > Carnivora > Felidae > Panthera > Panthera onca. The sequence goes on along the minus strand of NC_138352.1, from coordinate 46,493,047 downwards.
TTTTTAGCAAAATCTACAAAGTCACTAGGTGAATCTGACTTCTTCATTGTGGTCACTGTTGCATTATGACTTGCCATTTCGTTCATTTTCTGTTATTTTTTCTAACTTTTATTTATATATGTTTTTGCTTTCTTCCCTTGCTTGACTCGAATTTTTCCATGTTGTAAAATTAGCATTTAACATCTTGTTCTATGTTATCAGCAGATAGGAGTAATTCACCAGTAACATTGAACTTATATTTCTCTGACTCTCACACGGTTAAGGCCTCCTTTCTCCTCAGACAGGAAGAAACTCAGCAGAGAGATTTCTGCCCTTCTTCCTACAAGTGTGCGTGTACACCCTTTCCCTGCCTCCTGGGTTTTGTTAGAATCCTCTAGAACCCAGGTCAGAATTTCACATAGGCCTCTGTCTCAAGAGTTTTAAATGGTGACCTTAAAGTTCAGTCACGTTATCAGGAAACGTTGGCCCAACTTTGTTTCACTAGCTTTACTACTCATTCTTATGCACCTGTTCCTGAGTTCTTGATTTCGATTCACTTTTGTCTGGAGTAGTACTTTGACTTTTTTTGTTTTGCTTTGTTTTCAGAACACCTTGTATATCTGAACATTTCTATCTTTTTGTCCTGACAACACCGGCTGTTGTTAGACTGAGCATCCCTGTTGGAGTGAATGTCTTCTTGCCAAAAATTCCACCCTCCATCCCTGGAGTAGGATTGTATGTCCTAGTGCTCCTGAGCTCGGGCGTGGTCAGGGAGAGGTGGGTAGAGGCAGTGTGTGTCCCAAGGCAGACTCACGTTTTCTCTCCCTCTGGCCTAGTCCATGTCCCTGGGTCCCGGCGTGAAGATGTGTAGAACAGACTTGCAGCCGACCTCCCAGTGCATGTTGGTGTGTGAAGCAAGTCTGGCATAAGTCACTGAGGTCAAGGTTGTATGTTATCTTCAGTCTGTTCCAGCCTGTCCTGATTGATGGTCCCTCGTTCTGGGTCCCTGACCTATCCTCTAAGGACTCAGAGCTCTGGCCCTGGGACTGGGGGCAAGCTCCTTGCCCTCTCTGCCCCCAAGCCCCCCATCTGTGAAAAGAGGGGGTAAATTAGATGAACACAGAGGCACTTGCCAGCTTTGCCTTTAGACTGATCTCTGTAAATAAGAGCCTTCCTGAAGATTCCTGTTAATGAGGCTGGCTTACTTTGTATTTTTACAAAGCAAATCACCTAGGCAAGATCTTGGCTGTTGGTTGCTAGAAATAGGCCCAGGTGACATCTGGTGGGACAGACGCCATTTGAGAAGCCCTGGAAGGCACCGGAAGGCACCGGAAGGCAGACACCCCCTACCTTGGCCCAGGATGGATGTCTTGCTTTTCTCCAGCTTCCTTGGCTTCGTGACAGGCAGGAGCTCTGTCTGCTCTCACTGATCCCTCTGTCTCCACGGAGTGTCTGCTGTATACCCAGTATCCTGCCAGGGGCCTCCATTGAGTGCCTGCTGTATGCTGAGCTTCCTGCTAGGGGTCTCCATGGAGTGTCTGCTGTATACCCTGTATCCTGCTAGGGGCCTCCATTGAGTGCCTGCTGTATGCTGAGCTTCCTGCTAGGGGTCACAAGGGTGAGTCCCACACTGACCCGTTAGAAAGCGTCTCTGTGGGAAGGTAGGCTCAGCGACCTCTACACAGATGGTGCTTTCTTGTGGAGGTGCCTTCCCTCACCTCCTTATGGGACCCTGGCAGCCTCCAGGGAGGTGGGAAATGGGCTTAAAATCAGCAGAGCCAGGACTGGGACCCGGACCTTCCAGACTCTGCTCGGACCTGCATGCGATGCCTCTGCTTGTCTTTCTGGTGAAAGGAATGATGAGTGAGGCTGACATTCCCGTGTTTCTGGGAGGGCTCCTTGCAGGAGGTGGCATAGTGAGGCCATCCTCCCGCTGAGACAGGAACTGTCCTGTAGGTCTGGCTCATGGACGCTTGGAGAAAGACGTGGTAAAAGAGAAAGCGTGTCTTCACAGGAGGCTGTCTGCAAATATGTCATGCGTAGAAGTCCTATCTTCTTGTGTTTTCATTTTTTTCTAAATAGGTGAGACACACAATACACAATTCCAGAGATTTCTAAGGATAACCAGTGAAAGGGTATCTTCTTGCCGTGTTCCCCAGGCACCCATGTTTCCTCTCCAGGGGAGATGATTCTTAATTTCTCATGTTTTCTACCAGCGGGTCTATCCCTCACACACACGAATGGTAGCATAGTGTCAGCTTCAGGTCACAGACCAGACCTGTGTTTATAAGTGCAGCTGTATTGGCACCTGCCACAGGCATTTGCTTACATATTGTCTATTGTGCTACAGCCACGAACTTGAGTACCTGCGTGGAGACTGTGTGCCCTATGAGGTCAAAAATGCCTAGTCCTTCGCAGAAAGAGTTTGCCAACCTCCCCACTGCAAACACTCCTCTCCCATTTACTCAAACTTAAATGCAGCCTTAGTATTTCCTGCCTCTTTTCCAACCATGAATTCTTTAGACTTGGAGAATTACAGAATCTTCAGATCCCTGAGGTCCTGTTTGGCAGCTCTGTGTCTTGTAGACTCTCTCCTGGTAGAAAGAAGCCCTGTTCCCCGTAGGGTGATCAGCACAGGACCCAGGATAGATCAGGAAGACCCTGCCTGGGTAGCGACGTGCGGTCCACAGTCCCAGAGTGTGGCAGCCCCTGGGAGGTCCTGGGAGCAGAGCCTCAAGCCCCACCCTACTGAACCCACGTCTTCCTTGTAGTAAGACTCCCGGGTGGCTTCTGTGCCCACACGGGTTTGAGAAGCACTGCTCCAGGGCATACCCAGGGCACTACCCAGCCCTGGCTCCGTATTGGACTCACTTCTAAAACTGCCAGTGCCCGGGACCCCATTCTCAGAGGTGCAGATTTAATTGGTTTGGACCGCAGCCTGGGCCTTGAGATACGGTTTGTTTTTTTAAATTACTACTTTGGGAGTATGACACGTACATTAAAGTACATAAAGTGCACAGTTCTCGAGCGCAGAACATGATGTGTTCTTATGTAGACACACCTGGGTAACTGTAGTCAGGTGAAGATAGGGGAACATTTCCAGGATTCTAGGAGGTTCCCTCATGCCCTTTTCTGGCCAGTGACCTCTCCCCAGGTAACCATTATTCTTTGACCACCGTAAGATTGTTTTTGTCTGTTCTGGAACTTAGTATGAATCATGCATCATGCATCCACTTGCTGAGTCCTGAGAGGGTGTCTCTTCTCCTGCATGAATATACCACGACTTTTTTTACCCAGTCTTTGATTAGTGTTCATGTAGGTTTCCCTTTGGGACTGTAATGAACAAAGCTGCTGTGATTCATTCTTAGGTTTTTGGTGGACGTATATATTCATTTCTCTTGGGCCTGACCAGCAGCGGGGTGAGGGTCGGAATATGTTTAGCTTCAGTCAGTAGTTATTTGCACATTGAGATTTTCAAAAGCTCACCAGGGGGCACCTGACCGGCTCATCAGTAGAGATGTGACTCTTCATCTCAGGGTCATGAATTCGAGCCCCGTGTTGGGTGTAGAGATTACTTAAATAAGCAGTTAAAGGGGCGCCTGGGTGGCTTGGTCGGTTAAGTGTCCGACTTCGGCTCAGGTCATGATCTCACGGCCCCTGAGTTCGAGCCCCGCATCGGGCTCTGTGCTGACCGCTCAGAGCCTGCAGCCTGTTTCAGATTCTGTGTCTCCCTCTCTCTCTGCCCCTCCCCTGTTCATGCTCTGTCTCTCTCTGTCTCAAAAATAAATAAACGTTAAAAAAAAAAAATTAAAAAATAAATAAGCAATTAAAAAATATAAAATCTTTAAAAACAAAAACCTCACCAGGCGACTCCAGTATGCTGCTGGGGCTGAGAATCCTGCTCCAGAGGGATAGCTCTGAGCTCTTACTGTGGAGCTGCCCTTCCAAGTGCTTCCTGTTGCTTTTCCCAGTGGCCTTCCTGGAAATCCCTAATCTGTTTCTGTTGCTTGAGCCCTATGTAACCAGATGTGTGGTTCCAGACCAATCTCACCCCACCCCAGAATCTGCTTCATTCCTGTCGATCGGATTCCACCTCGCCCTAGGGTCTCTCCCCAGACCCCTCATCTCACTCCTCCTTCTGCACCCTCTGGGACCGTGGCCGTGGTGGCGGTAGTGGACGATCCCCAGCATCCCCTCTGATCTCAAGAGCACTAACAGAGGGTTGGCATGGGACAACTGGCATAGAGCATGGGAAGCACTTAGCAAGGGCCTGGTGGAAAGTGTTCAAGTCGCTGATGCCTGAATGCAGAGAATAGAACGTCTCTGCTCACAGTTTCCTTGCGTCCAGAGCTGTGCTGTCCAACATGGTAGCCACGGCCACATGTGGTTCTTGAGCACTTGAAGCACGGAGATATGTTGTAAACGTTAGCTATACGCTCTGTGAGAAAAAGCATGATTAGAGGAAAAGAATGAAATATTGTGGTTACAGTGGGTTAAATAAGACATGATCGGTCACACATGTTTCTGCTTAAAATTTTTTTTTTAACGTTTATTTTTGAGAGAGAGAGAGAGGCAGAGCGTGAGCAGGGGAGGGGCAGAGAGAGAGGGAGACACAGAATCCGAAGCAGGCTCCAGGCTCCGAGCTGTCAGCACAGAGCCCGACGGGGGGCTCGAACCCACCAGCCGTGATATCATGACCTGAGCTGAAGTCAGCCGCTTAACCCACTGAGCCACCAAGGTGCCCCAGTGTTTCCGCTTTATAAAGGGTGGCTGGTGGGCATGTGCACATCACTTGTGGCTCCTGTCGTTTGTGGGGACAGCACGAGGTGGAGGAATGCTGTTAGAGGAAGTCTCACTCTTTCAGATAATGTTTCTCAAGTTGGGGCTCAGGCTATTTGCTTCAGAGTTTACCTGGAGTGCTTGTTAAAAACGCATATTGCAGGGCGCCTGGGTGGCTCAGTCGGTTAAGCGTCTGACTTCAGCTCAGGTCATGATCTCACAGTTCATGGGTTCAAACCCTGCACTGGGCTCTGTCGGGTCAGAGCCTGGAGCCTGCTTTAGATTGTGTCTCCCTCTCTCTCTGCCCCTCCCCCACTCTCACTCGCTCTGTCTCTCAAAAATAAACATTAAAAATTTTTCTAAAATTTTTTTTTAAGTTTATTTATTTTAAGAGAGAGCAGGGGGAGGGGCAGAGAGAGGGAGAGAGAAAAAAATCCCAAGTAGGCTCTGTGCTGTCAGCACGAAGTCCAACGCAGGGCCTGCCTGAACTCAGGAAGCATGATCATGACCTGAGCCGAAATCGAGAGTCGGATGCTTAACCGACTGAGCCGCGGACGTCCCTGAATTTCCTCTTGAAAGTTATGCTGTTTTGTTTCAAATTGGGAAGAGCTGAAACTCTAATTTCCTACCTTCTTGACTTGGCTGCCAGGAGTGTTCAGGACCAAGTTTTGGGTTAAATTAGAGTTGAAGTGCTGTGTGACGTCAGTAGCTGTTGTGTCGCCTGCCACTGTGTTTAGAACTGTTATGCTTTGGTTAGCAGTATTTGGAGGACACCCACCAAGGTCTGTTTGCACCATGATGTTTCTGGTCTCAAAAGACTCCAGCCTCAGTGCTGCTCTGTGTTTGTTCAGAGGATGAAAAGAGATAATTTCATTTCAATAAAAAAAAGCTTACCAAAAATGTAGAGATAACACTCTACTCGAGCCGTGAAGCTGGGGGTGTGTGGGGAGGGGCGAATTTCGAGGTCTCCCAATGTGCCCTGCGCAGATTGCTGCCGCTGTGGCCTTGGACCACTAGATGGCGCCACAGCACAAGTTTCTGGAAGGGTGCCTTCCACCGGTTGCCTTAGAACAGCGGTTATCTCACTCTGAGAACTTACCAGAAATGCAAATTCTCGGGCCCTACCTCAGACCCACTGAGTCAGAAACTGTTTTTTTTTTTTTTTTAATGTTTATTTGTTTTTGAGAGAGAGACAGACTGCAAGTGTGGGAGGAGAAGAAAGAGAGAGGGAGATGCAGAATCCCAAGCAGGCTCCAGGTTCCAAGCTGTGCACACAGAGCCCAACGCGGGGCTCAAACTTACAAACTGCGAGATGGTGACCTGAGCCAAAGTCAGACGCTCAGCTGACTGAGCCACCCACGTGCCCCCAGAAACTGTGTTAAAACATGCCATCCAGGTGGTTCTGATTGCAAACTTGGGTTTGAAATCACTGTCCTAGAATCGACCTTGGGGTAGCTTGGGTAGATGCAAGTAGGAGGTGGGATTGGGGGCTTACGGAGAGGGGCTAGGAGTGAAATTGGGGAGGGGGGTTGCAGCAGGAGGGGGAGAGTGAAGGCGACCAACACAGAAACAACTCCAAATGGTCCAAATTCCGACAGGGCTTGTGCAAATTAGGGAGCAGTTAGGGGACAAGAGACTGGGTGGCAAATTTGTATTTCTTCTTAGGTACGACACGTCAAATGGTGTCACGTGGATGGAGGATATGGAAGTCATTGGGTAGCCCCCACTCTAGATGGAAGGCCGGGACCAAGAGCGGAAACCCAAAGCCCAGCCTATGTTGCCACTATGGCTCTTTACCTCTCCCATTCTGAAATTTCACCAAAGCACCACTGTGCTAATGGACTAAAGCCTTGCAACCCTCCCAAGACAATCCAGGAAATTGGACGCTCAGAAATCAAAAAGAAGCTTGAAACTTTGTGGAAAAAAATCACTAGTGAATTAAAATCTTATTTCTATCTTTTCAATCCTGTCTGTATCCTAAGGGGAGTTAAGTGCCAGAATGAATTTATATCTTTTCTTTTTCTTTCTTTTCTTTTTTTTTTTTTTTGGACACAGACAAAAATTTCTTTTGCAGGTGGCTACTGAGCCTTCAAAGGGGCAACGCATCATGCAAATAATTTTTTTCAGCTATGACGTGTACAGTTTAGTTTGATTTATTTTTGATGTCAGAAACAAAATGGAAAGTTAGCACTTTAAAAATGAGCGTGGCTGGCTGAATAAATAAATAATATGCTCTTGGCCAGAACCTGCCAGTGCCTCCTTAATTGTCCATTGATTCTTTAATTCTCTGCACTTTAACATCTACGGAAATTAAGAGGCCACAGAGCATGGAGATGTCTTTTGTTAAACAAATTAAGGAAGCTGGGTTTCAGAAGGTGTAGTCCTTCCTCGGCTTTGACCCGTCTTTAAAGGCAGGAGGATGAAAGCCAGGTGCCCTCCGGTGGTTTCTTCCGGAGCATGGAGGGACTGTCACCTTGGTGTTCCAGCATGAATATTTATGGCATGCACACGGACCTGAGGACATACAGAACACGGTGCAACTTGGCAACAGGGACATTGTGTGTCCCTCCTGTGGTTTTCGGGGGCGTCCGGAGGTGGCCTGGCACGGTCACCCACTGGAAGGTGCTGGGTTCCATGTTCAGATCCTGGTGGATGAACCTGGGTAGACCCAGTCAGAGGGCCTGGTTGGGGGGGGGGGTCTCTTCCATTTCTCTCAGGGAAAGAAACACTCCTGGGAGGTTTCTTTAGCCCCATTTCTGGGCTGGATGGGGGCACCTGCCAATCTCAGCATCCTCAGGGCAAACTCCTGATGCCATCTAGAAAGGCTTCCGGAGCCCTGTGGGTCTGCAGAGACTGTGTCTCACTGCCCCCCTTGGCCTTCAGCTCCTGTCGTTCCAAGCTGTGGAAGGTTCTACCCGTCTCCCCTCTGAGCCTCTGCAAGGGCTGTGTCCCCTGCTGGGTCTCTCCTTCTCCTCCTAACACACTGAGGCTTCCTCCTCCAGGAAGCCTCTCCCAGCCCTCGCCCCCAGCCTCCCACTTGTGGGATGCAGGCCCCCTCGTCCCCAGAGCACCCCCCTCTCCTGCTGCGAGTCCCTTGAGAGCAGGGCATGTATCTTTTATTTCTGTAACTGTGGCGTGTGAAACAGGAACCAGGACATCAGAGGCCCTCAAAAATGTTTGGTTGAATGAGTAAGTGATTGAATGCGTTTGCCCTCAGGCAGATACCGCGGGAACTCAGTTAACAGGATGAAATGCCCAGAAAGGAATTCCGTGATTCTTGCCTTGTCTTGGGTTCTAGCCGCTCACGCCTCTGTCAGGAGCCCTTCCTTACGTCCCCTCTCTGCCAGGTGGAGTTGCGTGCAGGTGGAGGAGGAGGAGGCTGAACGAGAAAACGCGTGCTGGTCCCTCTTGCCAGTGGCGGGGAGGTCCGGGACAGGTGGCGCCGGTCCTGCCTCTGTGGATCCAGGCTAGGCCCGGCGGTTCCCACGTGAGGTCACATGGCAAAAAAGACACATCCTGCTTTGTGCCACGAAGACCGAAACCTCCCAGCTTCAAACGCAATCTACATGTATGAACACCTGTGGGTTGGCAGACCCACTAAGAGCTGTGTGATCTCAGGGAAGTTACTTAACCTCTCCGGGCGTCAGTTTGTTCACCTGCAAACCAGGGTCACCTCAAACAGTGTGGATTTCCTGGCATCTAGGATGCACTTGATAAATATTTTATTATTTGTGCCCTTCGGCTTGCCGCGTGGGGTAGGCATGAGGGTAAGATCTAGAGAAGTCTCTCAGGGGGGTCATCTTTGCTTCTGCGGGTTCTTGCAAGATGGGGGTCTACCTCCTCTTTCTGGGTCCAGGAGGCTCCTCACTTCCTCCACACTGAAGACGCCACTACCCACCTCCTCTCTGCTCATCGCTTGGAACCACCATGGGATGCCTCCTTAGCTGTAATTATGGCTACAGGGGGACACCTGCCACCCAGGCCCCTGTCCCCAAATGCCCTTTGCTTCGAGCTGGGCTGTGGGGAGAGGCACGTGTCCCCAGCTGGCCGCCTCTGGGACCCCTCGCCCACCTCTCCTCTTCAGTCCAAATTCCCCTTTCCATCGGTGTCGCCTTCATGCCCGTAGGATTCGTGCCCTCCTGCTCACCGAACCAGCAGCGTGCCTGCTGTCTCTGCCATTGTCAACATCCCACGGCTTGTGTCTCCTGCAGCCAGGCGCCTGGCTGTTCCGCTCCTCTCTCGCTGGCAGTTAGGAGTCTCTCCCCGGCTCACGTCGAAAGTCTTTGTTCTTCTCCCTGAACGTTCAAGCTGATTTCTACCGACTGTTCATTCAGCCTCCGGACTGGCTGGCTTGCTACTTAGGAAACGTGGCCCCCAGGGGGAGAGATTGGGGATGCCACACCCCAGGTTAGGACAGGAAGGGAAGACACTTCAGAGCGTGAGGGGGCGAGGCAGGGATGCTGAGCCCCTGCCTCCCGGGAACAGGGACATGTGCGAGCTGGAGAGAGAGCGCCCTGGGAGCCTAGCTTCCAGTCTCAGGTGCTGCTTTTGGGGCTGGCACGTGGATACATTTGCACGGGGACTTACAAACCTGTCTACATAGGCAGGACAGATGGTTGTCAGCGGCCACAACTACCTGTCTGTGGTCTTTTGTTCTGCCCTCCATTTGAGAGTCTGGGAGAGGTGCGGGGCAGGCAGGACCGGCCTGCTCTGAAGGGAAGGATCTGGGGAAACAGAAGAAGATGGTCCAACAGGGAGAGTGCAGAGTAGAGAGGGGACAGGCGGGAGGAGGGCTGGGTTGGTGTGGCCAAGGAGAACCCCCCCCCACCGCCCCCGGCCAGGACAGCCAGAAGAATACCCTGTCATTTTAAGCTATTTGCCATGAAGTGGGGGTGTCATTCCCTAGTCTTCAGGGAAGATTTGGTTTTGAGGCATCAGCCTTGTATACGAGCTGCTTAGAGCGTGGGGAAGGAGAAGAGACGTTGTGTCTCGTTTGTGATCTAATGCCAGGGTGCAGATAAAGCCACATCCAGGAGATAGGGCCAAGAGCAAGACCGGGGGCGGCTGGCAGTCCAGAACTTCAAGCTGCTGGGAATTTGGAGAAATCTTAGGGGATCTGTGGAATGGGGCAGTCAGATCAATGTTACCCCTTATGGAGCCAAGAGACCGCAACTGACATCTGGGATTCTCTATGTAAATACACACACACACACACACACACACACACACACACACACTCATAATATATAAAGTGTATACATGCAAGATTATACATCACATGCAATGTGAATACATTATATATCGTAGGTATAAATATATTTATAAATATATAGAATCACATAAAAGAGATAAAATATAAAAGACATAAAAGCTAAATATTTTCACACGATACAAATACGGCACATAGAGAAGTACACATTATAGTATTATAATCATGTAATAATGATAATACACATAAAATATAGAACACGTAAGAGTGTTTTAAATATGTATAATTTAAGTATATCCACGAAATATTGTAGAAATAAAATCTTGGGACACAAAACAAAGTCTTTTATTTTTCCCCTGTGACAATCTCTAGCTCTTTTTTGGAGTGTTTTGAGTCCATTTACATCTTTCAACTTTATTGCCATAGAGTCGGCATAGGGTAAGTTGCACGTATATACAACTTGGTAAGATTTGACGTGGACGCACCGAGGGATGCTTTGCCGCAGACAGGACAGTGAACATCTCCGTCACCCCCACTCGTTTACTCGAGTCCCTCTGTCCTACCCCACCCCATCCCCAGGCAGCCCATAATCGGCCGTGTGTCGCTGGAGATTAGTTTGTGTTTCCTGGGGTTTATGTAACTGGAATTATGCAGGACGTACTCCTCCGCCTGCCTTTAGTGAGGCTCATCCAGGTTGGTGCATGCATCAGTGCCTCTTTCTTTTTTTGCTGCGTTCCACTGAATGGATGTACCACCCTTTGTCTATCCAGCCACCTGTGCAAAGACATTTGGCTTTAATTTTCAAATGAACATATCTCCAACCCTCCCCATGCCATGAATTGCAGGGAGTTTCTCTTCCCAGGGTTTTCCTCATTCCTTAAGGGCACCAAGGGCTGTGGGGGTCATTTCTCTCGGGGTTGGTAAGTTCAGGACCTGCCTCTGCCAGCACTAGGGGACATCCCCCTGCCCCCGGCCTCACTCTGCCCTCATCGCCTCATCCTCAGGGCAGCCTGGGCCCTGGGTGCGGGGGGCAGGCTAACACTTGGTCCCTGTATCCGTGGCTTCTCAGGGAGCTGGTTCAGGACCGGTCCCGGAGGCCGCCGAGCAGTGTCCAGGCAAGCCCTGCTCTACCTGTTTGCTCCACGCCAGACGTAGTTGTGCCTCTCAGAGCTTTCAGGACATATTTCGGGCCTCTCCAGAGGTGCACAATGGTCAGACCCCTGTGAAAACTCATGCTACGAATGCCGAGCCCCTGCTGCTGAGCCAGAGCCTCACTGCTGCCCCACAGAGTCTCCAGCTATTTCTGGAAGGCTCTGGGCTTTCTCGGCTCTGGGCAGGTCTTCATGTTCCACCCAAGCCTCCTGACCGGTCTCTCCCTCTTACTCAGTCCCCTGCACTGTTCTTCAAACACACAGGTGTGTTTCTGCCTCAGGGCCTTTGCACTTGCTTTTCCCGTGGCCCTTCATTTCCCCCCTTCCCTGTCTTGTTTTTTCTCTAGGCACCACCATCTAACACACCGTATAGTTTAAATTAAAAAGAATTTTTTTTTTTAGTCTTTATTGTTGAGAGAGAGACAGAGTGTGAGCAGGGGAGGAGCAGAGAGAAAGGGAGACACAGAATCCGAAGCAGGCCTCAGGCCCTGAGCTGTCAGCACAGAGCCCGACACGGGGCTCGAACCCACGAACCATGAGATCATGACCTGAGCCGAAGTCAGAAGCTCAACCGACTGAGCCACCCAGGCGCCCCTAAATTTTTTTTTTTTTTAGGAGCACCTGGGTGGCTCAGTCAGTTAAGCGTCTGACTTTGGTTCTGGCCATGGTTTCGCGGTTCGTGAGTTTGAGCCTGCCACTCTCTCTCTCAAAAATAGGTAAACATTAAAAAAATAAATTAAAAAAAGTTAATTTTAATTTATTTTTGAGAGAGAGAGAGAGACAGAATGCAAGCAGGGGAGGGGCAGAGAGAGAGGGGAGATACAGAATCTGAAGCAGGCTCCAGGCTCCGAGCTGTCAGCACAGAGCCTGATGCGGGGCTCGAACCCATGAACTGTGAGATGGTGACCTGAGCCGAAGTCGGATGCTTAACGAACTGAGCCACTCAGGCGCCCCTAACACACCATATAGTTTACTTCTCTCTCTTGTTTGTCATCGTCTTCTCTGCAAGAATATAAGCTCCCCAAAGGAAGGAATTTGTCTGCTTTATTCACTGGTATTCCCAGCTCCTAGCATATTGCTGGCACGTAGCAGGTGGAAAGAAAGAATGAAGAAATGAACACTTGGCTTACATTCATTTTCCTGAAGAAGAGCATCCCACCCCCACCCCCACCCCCATCCCCACCCCACCCCCAGGATGAATAGTCAGAGGCAATTTCAACCCAAGACGGTGTGAAACATCCACCCTGAGCGCTGAGGGCACCTGGCTGTCCTCAGCAAGTCCTAGCAGACCTACTTCTGCGCAACAGACTCGACTCTCAGTCCTCGCAGAGTCTCTACGAGCCTTTTTTCCTTCCTTTCCCACCCCCCAAAGAAACCTTCCTAGAATTTCATTCAGGAAAATAGCTCCAATTGGCATTTTATCAGTTTAAAACCGCAGGTTTACATTTATAACATTTATTTGTAAAATGAGGACATCGGGACTGATGAAAATAGAAGTTTGACTAACTGCAGTGTGGTATCCTGGGTCGACTGGATCCTGGAACAGCAAAAGGACATTAGTAGAAAAACCAGTGACATCTTTTTGCTCAGTATGTGGGCGTCTCCGTTTCGACACACGTACGTCATGGATGATGGCAAATATTAGGAGAAACCGAAACTGGGGAAGGGGGCTCAGGAACCCGTGGGACTATCTTTACAACATTAGTGTGACTCTAAAATTGCCAGAAGAAAGAAGTTTATTTAAAAATACTTATTGCATCAGTAAATGACATTTAACAAACAAAGACGACACATTCGACATCATGGGCAACAACGATCGTCTTGCACAACATACAAATTACTGCTATGTTTTGCTTTGGTTGCACGATATTGAAAGAAATCTTGACTCTCTCAGCTAAGCGGTTGAAAATGGCAACAGATTTTGACAGCTGCTCGCCTTGCGGTCTCAGGATGTGCTCCAATTAAACTGAGAGGGCGGAGAGCTCGTTTTGAGTTCTGTAGAATACGGGGCGTTGGTGCGGTGCCAGTCTGCAACGGGTTAACACTTTGTACGAAGCACACTGGCGTGTGTGTGTCTTGCTCCTTACCGGTTTCTAAAAGTTAAAACTGTTTTTGAGAGATGACTTCGGAATCGAACATTTGGAGAACCCGTGAAGCATCTCTGTGGCTTTGCCAGGCAGTCTGAAAACAAACCACTGGTCGAATTACAAGTTCCCATTCTGCAGATGAAGAAACTGAGGTCTGGCCAGGAGAAGGGACTAAGGGTCCACAAGTCCAGAACCAGCCCGGGCTGTCATACTTCCAGCCATAAGGTTTACTTCTGTGAATGGATGTAACTGGATTATTCTTTCTAAAAACTGCTGCGTGGGAAGTCATCGAATGCTTCAGCCTGTCCGTTCTCCTCGCCATGATCATTTATGCTATTTCCATTTTTTAAAGCTCCGGTGAGGTATCTTGAACGTATCTCCTTGTTCACGCATCTAGAGCTTCCCTAGGGCATCATCCTGAAGGTGCTGGGTCACAGGGTGTCCATACCTCGACTTCACCAGGACATGCCAAATGGCTCTCCAAGTGCTTCTAAGAATGACACCCTTCTCTGTGGTCCCTCACCCTCACCAGTCCTTGGGATTGTCAGAACAGAAGGAGGCAGCGTCCCCTTCCATCCCTCGGGTGGGTGATAGCCTTGCCTGCTGGAAACCTTGATGGTCCTGGGACTGTATCCTAGTGCTGAACCCCTCCTAACTCACTGTGTGACCCTGGGTGAGTCACTTTCCTGCCACCCCCCCACCCCATCCCAGTCTGACTCTCCCATCTGCGACATGAGGAGGCAGGCTGAACTCAGAGGTTCCTAATCGGAGTGTTTGCCCTCCAAATTAAAATTTCAAAACCTTCCCCATAAAAACAGGTACCTGTAGTAGTCAGTGACTGAGAAAACACGACATAGATCCTAAGCTGCTATGAGTTCATCAACGATTTACAACGACTTTGTATTTCATTAGTCAACATGTAATACATTTTGAAGTGGCCATAAATGTATCTGCGATCAATGTAATGTATTCGTTTTTCCCACACTCCATATGCCAGATTATTCACACTTCCTTCAACTCTTGACCTGTGGCTGGACACTACTGGACCAGAGCACATCAGGGAAGGGGAAGGGAGCATAGCGGCTTCAGAATGCCATTTCCCAGCTGTGTGGCCTCTGGAAGATAGTTTTTTCTTACGTGTGCACGCGTGCACCAGGCACTATCCCAAGCTCACTTCGTATATGCAGTTATGTGCTTAGACCAGTTCCTGGCACATAAGTGCTCTCTAAATGTTAGCTCTTATTATTATCTCAATTAATCCTTCCAACAATCCTGCCAGGGAGTTATCATTCATTTATTTATTCAGTAAGTATTTATTGAACATGACCATGTTCCAGGCACAGATTAGGCACTGGAGATGCACCAGGGAACAAAACAGTCCCAGATCTCTGCCTTTATGGGGCACACCATTGTCCTGATTTTACACGTAAGGGTGCTGGGGCACAGGGAGGTCAAGTGCCTTTCTGCGCCCACTCAGTGAATGGACTAAATAGTTGCTTTGTGTGCTGGCTTTCCCTCGCAAAGTTCGCCCGCTTTCATCCGAGAACTGCTTCTTGCCACACCCAGTCCGTCCATATGATGCCTGGAGCAGCTGCTCTGGGCTCTCAACACCCCGCTTATGACCCTGGGACCAAGCAGGGGACATGAGTTCCATTCCATGGGGTTTTGTACTTGGGACCAGAGAAAGTCCATCAGTGGAGGCCACAAGAGGGAAATGTGGGAGCTGTTGGCCGCCATGTTTTCTTCCATATGGAGGATGTCACTCTGGAGGGAGAGAGGAGAGGCAGAGATGGAGAGGGGAGAGGGAGAGAGGCACGCTGGTGTGCATCTCCCCAGCTCGGCCCGTCCTGACACCCAGCCATATTCCTCTCCGAGTTCCCAGAGACGCCTGGTCTCCTTATAACAAACTCCCCTTTTTTTGCTTAAACTCACCACCAAAGCAATCCTAGTCAACAGCCTGGTGCCTGGCGAGTGTCTGTGAGCAACTGCTCGAAGGTGCTTTGAGCTCCGGACACACCCTGGATTGCCTTTCAGCATGTGGAGCCGAGTGTCCTGTTCTCAGATAACTTTGCAATAGATTCTCTACCTTCAGAGCATGTGGCCGCAACCTAACTCTTAATAAATCAGACGGGAGCTTTCTGCATGGAAAGGAGCCTCAGCCATACATCATTTTTGTTTTCCTCTTGGGGAGAACAACTATGCCACAGCAATAACCTGCCACGTATATGTCTCAAAGCCCTATTTATATAGCCATATGGATAAATATATATAAATAGGACTGTGGAATAATAGATTAAGGGATCTGCTCATCCATAGAAGACTTATGGGGCTTTCAGGACCTAATGGCGGCCTGATTCAGTAAGAAAAATGGGTCTTCGGAAGGATGTGGCCAAGAATGAGATGAGCCCGTAGCCTGATAGAAAGCCCACCCGAGAGACGGAGGGGTGGGGAGGACTGTGTGAGGATAGCCAGAAGCGCTGGCTTAGTGAGCTGGAGGCGGGAACGAGCAGGGCAGGGCTGCAGCAAGTCATAAACCCTGAGCTGTCCTCCCAGCTCAGCCCCGATTCTGCTGTGTGACCTTGGGCAGGTCACTTGCCTTCTCTGGGCCTCATATATAGACGAGGAATGTGGACTTGCTGACTTCTAAGATCTGCTTTTTCTGCTCTGGCATTAAAATATCTGTGAGCTCTATGGCCACTGCCCTCGAAAGGTTGAGAAGATCTCAGGTAGGTTGAGGTTTTCCCCAGGTCTTGAACAATCACTTGGGCTCCTCATGGGTCTCCTAACTGCTGGAGGCTTCCTCAGAAGGAACCTGCAGCCATTTGACCCAAGACTCTGGGGTAGTCCAAACCACAATAGCAACTGGCATTACTGCTACTTCTCCCGGTCTTCTGCCTGACCGTGGCTGGGACTTCACGCCCAAGACCGGCAGCTAACGTTTACGGAGCTCTTACTATGTGCCAGGCACCACTGTATATAATTTACATGTATTATCTTGCTTCATCGTCACAAGAACCCCACAAATGAGGTTCACGGATGAGGAGGCAGAAGCACCCAGAGGCTGGCGACTGGTCGCAGGCCACACAGCTGATGAGTGATGGTGTTTAGGGCGCCCCCTGGAGTCTGACTCCAACATCTGCGTTCCTAATCTGCGCTGTGTACTTCTGCAGAGCAGGGCAGAGAGGAGGATACAAGAGGTTAATTAACGCGTGAACAGCCAGGATCCTCGAGTTCTCAGACCTGTCAATTTTGTGGGGGAAGGATATAGAGAAAAAGTATTCTCGCGGCTCCTTGTGTTTCTTTCGGTTTTTCCAAGTCAGTCAATTTTTTTTTTTAACAAAAGTCTATTTACAGAAGCGACACATAGGACCCAAGATAACCACATGTCAGCCATGCTTCAGTGAACCCCCAAATCAAAGATGGACTGGATAGCGTGTACCTGATGCTATTGGCTTTTTCAGGATTTCAGACTATTTTTTGTTCTCTCTGCGGGTTGAAACCAGGCTTTTGTGACTTGATGAGGACACATTTCTCCTGGGGTGTAATAATGCAGCTGGTGTTAGACCTAATACCGAAGAGAGAACATTTGCTATTTTGGAAGAGTTAATCCCAAAGCTTCTTTCTTTGGCTCCTGCCTTTAGAAAAGGCATTTCTGAGGCAGGTCCAGGCAAGACCGCGGCCTCAATAATCGGCCCTCAATCATCTTAACGCCAATCACATCTCTTTACTGAGCACTTGTAATGTGCCAGCCTGCTGCTGCAGGCTTATTTAATTCCCCTAACACCTCCTGAATGAATCTTGCTGTTACCCCCACATGACAGACCAGGGACTGAGGTACAGATGTTAGACAGCGTGGCCTGGGTACCCCAGCCAGCAAGGGGCAGGGTGGGGACTGGACCCTAAGGCTGGACACTGGGTTGTTGGTACCAGACTCTGCTACTTCTAGGACTGGCCATTGAATCCGTGGGGAAAACAAAAATGTGGGGCCCCTTATGTGTCAATTACTAACAATTTCAAGGGGCGCTCCGGTGGCTCAGTCGGTCGAGCATCCAACTCTCGATCTTGGCTCAGGTCATGATCTCATGGTCATGGGATCGAACTCTGTTGGGTTCCACACTGGGTATAGAGCCTGAGATTCTTTCCCTCTCTCTGCCCCTTTCCCTTTCCCTGGCTCATGCTCTCTCTCTCTCTCTCTCTCTCTCTCTCTCTCTTCTCTCAAATTAAAAACACACACACAGAATTTCAGGACAGTGACAGCAGAGTGTTAACCAATTGTGGGCTCCTGAGTGATGGCACACAAGACACACCCAGGAAGTCAGCCTGGACTACCGGCTCTGGGCAGTTTTCTGGCATCTTCTGGCTCCCGGGCCTCTTTTCCAGGCTGTGTTCTCACAGAGGTGTGGCTTAGGATGCCCTGAAAGCTGTAGAAAGGACCAGCCCAGACTGGGCTTTAGAAAGCATCCCAGAAAGTGCTCAGCGCCTAGACTGGACCCCTTGAGGCCTCCCTCCCGCCTCATCAGCGCCTGCAAGTGGGCACTTTGCCAAACCCCACTGCACCTCCAGGCTGTGCACTGGGGGCTCTGAAGCACTTTATTCGTCTTGTGGTTGTGTCCATGATGGGGCCTCCCAGAAGCTCAGAGAGGGTCAGACCATTGCTTCTTTCCTTTAAGCTTTGGTTTATTAAACAATGAAGCAATGTCAAAACAGGTTGCAAAAATTGTAGTGTATTTCAAATGTGTACATGTTTAAAATTAAGGCCATTCACACAAAAAGTAATACAATGCAATATAAATGTGCTGGATTCATTCATTTGTAGCTCACACACACAGCATAATCTGGTAAAAGAATATAACCACTTTTTTTTTTTCATTTTTATTGGGTTCTGACACACATGCAGTGAAGTATGTGTCAAGTGCACGAATCACAGGAACACAGCTTGATGGTTTTTTACACGTGTCCACAATCCTCTAACACCATCCAGCTCAGGATAGGTACAGCACCTGGAAGGTTCTCACATGCCCCTCTGAAGTCAGTACCCCAAGAGGTAACCCCCATTATGAATTCTATCACCAGGGGTTAGTTTTGTCTATTCTTTTTTTTTTTTTTTAATGTTTATTTATTTTTGAGGGAGAGAGAGAGAGAGCAGGGGAGGGGCAAAGAGAGAGGGAGACACAGAATCCGAAGCAGGTTCCAGGTTCTGAGCTGTCAGCACAGAACCCAGTGCGGGGCTAGAACTCCATGAACTGTGAGATCATGACCTGAGCCGAAGTCGGACGCTTAACTGACTGAGCCACCCAGGCGCCCCAGTGATTCTTAAATTTCATATAAGTGGGACAATACAGTGTATATTTTTTTGAGTCTGTCTTCTTTCACCGAATGTAATGTCCAAAATCATCCGTAGTTTTCCATGTAACAGTGGCTTACTCTTTTTTTTGTTGCGTAGAATTCCATTGTATGAATATGTACCGTTCCTTTACCCATTCTCTCTGATGAGCATCTGGGTTATTTCCAGTTTGGGGCCATTATGAACAAACTGTTATGAACATTGACGACAGACTGAATGTTTGTGTCCCTCCAGAATTCTATGTTCAAACCTAATCCCCTGTGTGATGATATTGGGGGGAGGGCTTTTGGGAGGTGGTTAGGTCATGACAGTGGAGCCCTCAGGAATGGGATTAGTACCCCGGTAAAAGAGACCCCAGAGAGCTCCCTTCTCCCCTCCATCACGTGAGGACACAGTGAGAAGATGGCCATCTATGAACCAGGAAACAGGTTCTCACCAGACACCGAATCTGCTGGCACCTTCATGTGGGGCTTCCCGGCCTCCAGAATGGTCAGAAATAAATTTCTATTGTTTATAAGCCACCCAATCTCTGGTGCTTCCGTTACAGCAGCTCGAACAGACCAAGACGAAATCCTCGTACACGCTTTTTTGTTGGCCGTATATACACACTTCCCTCGGATCGGGTGTGCATACGTTCAGCTGTAGAAGACTCTGCCCTACAGTTTTCTAAAGTGACTGGACCGGTTCTCACCCTCACTGCAGCGCACAGGCGTATGGAACATACATTTGAAGATGTAGGATGCCTGTCGTCTCCCTTTGGTCCCTTTAGTGTTATCCTGCGAATGCGGTATTTGGAGAATCTGGAGGCCCAAGGACCGACGCCAATGTCTGGGGGCAGCGGATGGTGTCCTGGCTCAGGCGAAGAGAGCAAATCCACTCTTCCTCTGACTTGTTTTATTCAGGCCAGTGGCGGGTTGGGTGATCCTTACTCAGCCTGCTGATTCAAATGCTACATCCCTTCCAGAAACACCCTCACGGGCACACCCAGAAATAGTGGGCTATCTGGGCATCCCTCAGCCCCATCAGGTTGGCACATAACCTTAACCGTTACAGTGCCATACCTCAGCCTTCGGTCACCATCCTTCTGCCACAGAGCAATGGTGTGTGTGTGGGGGGGGGTGGGTGGGTGGGAAATGCCCCATTCCACCATTCTGTCAAAGAGGTAATGAAAAAGCCAAACAGACAAAGAGAGAGCCGGGTCGGAGAAAAGAGGGGGCAGGGGAGAGACCCTGAGTTACAACTTCTCACCATGGGGTCTCAGTGTCTGGCTCGGGGTCCTCGACTCCTTTCAGGGGACATTTCTGGGGCAGCTTCCGCACACTAGGTACGTTCGCTCTGGCCGTTCTAACAACCTTGCATATTTGCTATTATTAACTGTTACCCTGTGTCAGGCACCTCGTTAATATTCATTATTGCTCATCTCCGCAACTCCGCGTACAAAAGAGTAAAAAGGCAGAGCAGAGAGACAAGGAACTCGTGCAGGGTCACCTAGCTTGTGAGTGCCATCACAGGACTTGAACCAGACTGCCCAGCATGGCGGGAAAAGCGAAAAGCGGAGCCTCTGTTACTGTAAGTTTGACACATGCACGTGTAGGCTGGTGTGCGTGCACACACGTGCACACATGTGCACAGGAGCGCTACTCCCCAGGACAGGCGTTGCTCTTTCTAAAAGGCTAAGCACAGGCGGATGCCTTGTAAATGGAAGTACGTTATTTACCAGGAGACCCGACCTAAAAAAAAAAAAAAAAAAAAAAAGACCTAAAAGGAGATGTTTGGGGGAGGCTTTTGGAAAATGTGACCCTATCTTTTCTTGTGTGTAAATCTGTAAGGTTTTTTTTTAATTTTTTAAAACATTTTTATTTATTTTTGGGAGACAGAGCGTGAGCAGGGGAGGGGCAGAGAGAGAGGGAGACACAGAATCCGAGGTAGGCTCCAGGCTCAGAGCCGTCAGCACAGAGCCTGATGAGGTGCTCGAACCCGTGAACTGTATTATCGTGATCTGAGCCGATGTTGGATGTGCAACCAACTGAGCCTCCCGGGTGCCCCTGTAAGTTTTCATAGTTGGAATGTGCTTAAAACAGGAGATGTCTGGCCCCACTCCCGGCCCCTGCCCCCTCCCGCCGGCCCCAGCTCCCGTGTGATCACATGCGCACTGTGAGAAGCTCAGTGTCTTGCTTTGGTTTGCAGGGACCTGATGTGGGCAAGGCCCTTGACTCTGGCTTTCAGCTAGTTGGGTAGCAGGGGTCTAGAGTCTTCAGGGTGGTGCGGGAGGGGTGGTGAGGGGTGGGCTCTTGTTCTCCCCCACCTCCCACTCTCACCCCCACCTCACCCCACACTCACAGAGCGGCTGGTCATTCCTGCCAGGTCTGATTATTTTAGAGTCAGTGAAAGGAGCTAACACGGTAAAGTGATAGAAACTGATGTTTTCCAGCTTCAAAGATAATTGCCCCTCTATTTGTCCCCTCAGGTGGGTGGGAGGAGCAAGCCAGCAGCCCTGTATGGGGGTCACTCATGTGGGAGGTCAACAGCCCAGTGAAGCCCCCCCCCCCCCCCCCGCAACGTGCCTATGATCCCTCATCCATCTAAGGGGAACAGCTTCAGTGTCAGCACACAGCCATGGGCCCGGCGCTTTGCTCCCTCCCGCTGCCTAGCCTGCTCCTCCCAGAACTTTCCCCTTGGACTGCCCAGGCCACGAAGGCTCCTAGACAGGGGGCCGTGGCCCCCACTTCCCAGGAACAGCCGAGCCAGCAGCCACAGCAGCCCAAGGCCAAGTAGCAGGTGGGGTTGGGCTTGGCTGTTATTTCCCAGCAGGACCAAGCTCAAGGGTGAGGACTGCAGCCGTGGGAGCCAACAAAGCTTATCCCGAGAGGCAACAGACGGGTGGGAGAGGAAGGTAAGGTGAGAGGGGGAGAAATTCAGAATTTTTTTCTTAGTGCCTATTACTTGCCAGGAACTGTATAACGTATTTCCACACACCTTATCCTATTCGGTATTCACAACAATCTAATGAAATAGATACTGGGCATTATTGCACCCAGGCCCAGCGTCCCCCGGGGGTTGCCACGAGTGTTGTCACACGGGGCCCTGTGCTCAGAAGGAGCCCTGCCCTCAGTTCACTGCTCTGCTGTCGACAGCTTGAAATTCCTAATAATTTTGTAACAAGTGCCATCGGACAGCGGACCCTGCAAATTTGGTAGCCGGTCCTAATTATACTCACTTCACAAACGAGGAAACTGAGGCTCTGAAAGCTTACATGGCCTGCCTAAGATCACCGCCGGGAAACGGGGGGCTCAGTCCCGGGGCTCCAGGCTGTCCGCCTCCCAAGACCGTACTCTCCAGGTCAGTCCCCTGCCCTCACGGGTTACAGTCTAGCAGGGCGTGCGGTTTGTTAGCACAGTGGTCCTCAAAGTGAGGTCCCTGGACAGACGGCAGCAGGAGCACTTGAGAACTTGCTAGGAGGGGGCCCCGCAGGTCTGTGTTTTATTTAACAAGCCGTCCAGATGATTCTTTTTTAAAAAAAAATTTTTTTTTAACGTTTATTTATTTTTGGGACAGAGAGAGACAGAGCATGAACGGGGGAAGGGCAGAGAGAGAGGGAGACACAGAATCAGAAGCAGGCTCCAGGCTCTGAGCCATCAGCCCAGAGCCTGACGCGGGGCTCGAACTCACGAACCGCGAGATCGTGACCTGAGCTGAAGTCAGATGCTTAACTGACTGAGCCACCCAGGCGCCCCTGTCCAGATGATTCTGATGCCACTCAGGTTGGAGGGGCCCTGAGCTGGAAGATGGTAGAAGGAGCACGGGGAGGGAGGGAGACAGACAGCGTGTGTGGTGGGGGCTGGTCTGCAGTTCTAAGTGGGATGGTCAAGCTGGGACTCAGTGAAAAGGTGACATTTGAGCAAGAACGTGAAGATGAGGAGGCACTCTCTGGGTTCCCGGGGGAAGCGTGAGCCAGGCAGCAACAGGGGCCAGCAGGGATGCCCGAGGGCAGGAGAGTGCCTGGTGAGCCTGAGGAGCAGTAATGAGCCCGCTGGGGTTGGGGACAAGCCACCTTCACCAAGCCTCTGGGTCCCAATCCCTTTCCCCTTCTCTTCCTTATTCCATCCCTGTGACTGTTGCCTGGGGAGACAATTTGGGAACAGTCACCCAAGCGGGACAAATGAGGCGCTGCTTCTCTCTACGGGCAATCACACCCTTCAAGAAGGAGATGTGAGGACCGGGCTGAAGGTGCTGCTTCAGGGCACACTGATGGGGCCTCGTTAAGACACTGACGCTCCATGGCCAAGTTCTTTGACTTGGTATTCTTGCTTCCTAGAGGGCAGCCCCCGAGGACAGATCAGGAGATATTTTTAAGAGGTCTCAAGGGTGCCTCGAGCGCCGACAAATGACACAGGAAGCCCCGGGACTCATTCTGTCGCAGGGACAGCAAGTCTGTAGTCTCAAGGGCTTACTCAAAATTTCAAGGCCAAACTTGTCACCCAGCATGACATCCTAGGAGGAAAAAAGACTGGCGTGGTTGACCAGCAGTGGCCCGCCGTGTTCCTCAGAGGCAGACTCACGTCCGGGGTGGGGGGCTCTCCTTCGTCGTCTTCTCATTCCTCTTCTCAGCCCTTGTGCAGAATCTGTACCTCACTCCACTGGGGGTGAAGAGAAGGTGGGCTCAGAGGCGGTGGTGGGCAGAAGGGAGGAGAAGGGGAGAGATGTGGAGGGTGCAGGATGGATAGACTTGGTCAAGGGTGGTACAAGGTGGCGTAGTGGGAAGGGAAGTGTGAGAGACATCCCAGGCTGGGCACCTGGGTAACATTAGCCAACATTTAATTGAGTGCGCATTCTGTGTTGCGTAGTATGTTAAGTGCGTTTGGTGCCTTGTCCAACGTAATTCCTTGTTACACGCATTTTGTGGATGTGAAAACTGAGCCTCATCTAGGCAAGCGCTTGCCTCAGATCACAGAGTTAGGAAGCGGCGGACTTGGGAGGGAAACCCAAGCCTGAGCGAATTCAGGACGCCAGGGGTCCTTAAACCTTAGCGTGTTAAAATCAGCTGGGAAGCTTGTTCAGCTACAGATTACTGGGCTCTACCTTCAGGGTTCCTGAGTCAGCAGGTTTGGGGTAGGACCCAAGAATCTGCATTTCTAACAAGTTCCTGAGTGATGCTCACACTGTTGACCGAGTCGCCCCACTTTGGGAACCGCTGCGTCCCCATAAACCAGTGGCTTTCAACCCTGGCTGTGCCCTGGAATCACCTGAGCACTTAAACATTCTGATGCCAGCTCGCTCCCCTCGCTGAAAGTCTGACTGAATTGGTCTGTAGTGGTGTCCAGACTTTGGCATTTTTTTTAAAAGAGCCCCCAGGGTGTTTCTAACGCGCGGCCAGGGACGAGAACCGTTGCTCTAAACTCCGTCGATAGGGACTATGGGAGGAATAGCAGGTTTCTGCGGGAAATAATGGCCCCTTTTCACTAAGATACCGAAACATAATGCCTTCTGCTTTCAAGCTCAAAATCCCCAGCATCACGAGCCAGTCTGCTCAGGCCCAGCTAGATGCTAATTGAGTTTCCTCTTTGGGCTGGGTGTTGTTCACCTTCCTGAGGACTGATTGAGGCCAGCAGGTTGGTGGGGAGTCACCCAATGGAAGGCCATTGAGAAGCTGATGACAGGTCCACCTTGCAACCGGGCGTTTTTCTTACAAATAAAAATCTGTGGTGATTTCACCTAAGTTGGCAGGAGCATGTTTTATGACCGGAGTCCTCGCATAATTAGAAAACGGAAATGTATTTGAAATTGCTTAAATGGTTATATATAGGCAGGATTTGCTCAAGCATTTGATGTACTTTTAAGAAGTCTGCATTTGGTTGGATTACCTTTGAAATGTGCTTTTGAAATTGGACTTGGCTATTCCCAGTTCAGTGCTGAGAAAGAGGACGGTGCTCTGTCTAACCTAAAAGCGATGGGGCTTTTCAGAAGGCTGGTGTTGTTTCTGAGGACGGCTAAATTGTATCTGGTGATTAACTGTTGAGCAGTTAACAGGGGAGGCTCATGGCCACTGTCTCAAAGTGCAAGAAAAGTAACAAAACAAAACAGGGAAAGTTAAAGCTGTCAATTCATTGACTCGCACCAAGATTTAAAAAAAAAAAAAAAAAAAAAGGTGACAGTGATGACAGGTTGGAAGACGAAGGGGAATTGGAATGATGAAATGGTGGAGCCTTGGCCTTAGAGCGGGAGAAGGCATTGAGACCAGGAGACTCAAGCCCAATGCCTACTGAAGTGTGTGTGCCACCTAGACAGAGCAGCTGAGTGTTCCGTCCACAGAGATGGGCCCCATGCTGCCAGACCGCCTGGCTTTCTTAGACAAGACAGAAATCAAGATTTTAACATAAACGTTTCCAATTTTAAAATGCTTGCTTAAATACAGTCAATAGAGTGTGGGCCAAATAGGCGTGAGGGCTGGCTTCAGACAACATCAATGATTTTGTCCAACCCCATTCTTTTACAGAAGAGGAAACATGCTCTACAGGATTTACTCAGTTATCCGTTTATTAATTAATTAAAAAATTTTAATGTTTATTTACGAGACAGAGAAAGAGAGAGAGCGAGTGGGGGCAGGGGGGCAGAGAGAGAGGGAGACACAGAATCCAAAGCAGGCTCCAGGCTCTGAGCGGTCAGCACAGAGACCGACCTGGGGCTTGAACTCATGAACCCCGAGATCACGACCTGAGCCGAAGTCAGATGCTTAACTGACTGAGCCACCCAGGAGCCCCAACTTATTTATTTATTTTTTAATGTTTATTTATTTTTGAAAGAGAAAGACAGACATGAGCAGAGGAGGGGCAGAGAGAGAGGGAGACACAGCATCCAAAGCAGGCTCCAGGATCCGTGCTGTCGGCAGAGAGCCCGACCTGGAGCTCGAACTCATGAAGTGCGAGATCATGACCTGAGCCAAAGTCGGACGCTTAACCTACTGAGCCACCTGGGCGCCCCGCAGTTATCCATTTAAATAAAGGCAGTCAACTCTGAGCTCCTTTACCTTCAAGGTGCTCACAGTCTGGTGAGGAAAAGGCAGGGAGCAGGGGCAGGTTTTGATGGAGTTGGCCCCAGGAGGCTGTGAGGATGGAGGGGGTCTCACCCAGCCTGGGATCTGGAAGGACTTCCCCCTGAAGAGCAACTCTCAGTTGAGTCTTGACAGAAGAATAGGGGTCAGTCACTTGGGACCACTTGGAAGAGGGCACAGCTTCGCCGAAGACCCAGGGACACCTGTGTTTGGTTAACGGCAAGAGGCGGTAAGACTGACTCCAGGTACAGAACAGAAAGGGTCACAGGCTGACAAGCAACTGGGAGATTTTGATATGGCTGAAATGCTCATCCATATCCTAGATGTGTCTTCACTGTGGTGCAGGGAAAAAGATGAGCTAAGTGTCTGAGAATCCGCGAGCCGGGCTTGGCCAAGCCTGGAGGAAAGGGTGACAACGTCAGGTGATGAAATATAGTTTTGGCTTTTATTTTTTTCCTACTTGCTCTGAAATGAGCATTCCAAACTCTGTCATCATAACCCCTGAAAGGCTGCCTGATTCCTCCGTGGAAATGGCTCATTCTGCTTTTAACAGCTCCCAGTGCTTTGAGTGGATGGATCTTTGTATTTCAATAATCAACGTGATTTCCCTCCGGTAACCTTGGCATTCATTGCACCTGCCTGGGGATGCTTTCTTTTTCAGCCCTGAGGCCTCAGAATTTGGAGGAGGGGAGAAAGGAGAAGAAATTCAGATTGTTTTTCTGTGCTTTCCTGTGTTTTGGGGGAAGTTCCTTTTTTCTGTTCACGTTGTTACTCTAAGAGGCACCACTAGATTTGGGTAAGAGTCAAGGTGGTCCCATTTTTTTCCCCGGGTCAGTTGTTGATAGGCTCTCTCTGTCACTTCTCTAAGTTTTAAGGTCCTACTGTTTCCAGAGTTTGTTTGTTTTTTTGGCACTTTGGCACTTTGTGTACTTTTTGGCACTGTGAGAGATTGATGGGATTCCCAGTCTGTCCCTGCCCTCATAAAACTTACAAACCTTGTGCAAAGAGCTGTGTGTGATCAAAGTCATGATGGTGAAAAAGAGGGGCCTTAAGATGTTCATAGCCGGGAGTGAAGAGTTTGATTCCTTTTATTGTTGGCAAAACTGATGCTACCAGGAAACATCGGGACCCGCCTTTTTTTTTTTTATTAAAAAGAGAAGAAATCACCCCCACATTTATTGCAGCATTACTTACAATAGCCAAGATATGGGAGCAACCTTAGTGTTCATCGATAGCGGAATGGATAAAGAAGATGTCGTGTATATACAACAATGGGATAACACTCAACCATAAAGAAGAACGAGATTCTGCCACTTACAACATGCTCGGACCCAGAAGGTATTATGCTAAGTGAAGTACGTCAGAGAAAGACAAAGGCCGTATGGTTTCACTTATACGCAGAATCTAAAAAACAGAACAAATGAACAAAGAAACAAACAAAAGTAGAAACTGACCCATAAATACAGAAAACAAACTGGTGGTTGCTGGAGGGGAGGAGGGTGCAAGGGTGGGTAAAGGGGTGAAGAGAAGTGGGAGGTATAGGCTTCCAGTTGTGGGCTGAGTAAGTCGTGAGGATAAAAGGTACAGAATACGGAAAACAGTCACTGGTACCGAATAGTGTTACGTGGTGACAAATGGTAGCTGTACTTGTGGTGAGCACAGCGTAAGCATCTAGAGTTGTTGCATTATGTTGTGCACCTGAAACTAATATAACGATGTGTGCTAACTACACTTCAATTTAAAACAAAGAGTCAAAAAACAAAAAGAGAAGGAACTAGATAAAATTCACATTACAGAAACTCACCATTTAAACTTACTTTTAAGTGTACATTTCTGTGATTTTATTTTTTTTTAAATTTTTTTAACGTTTTATTTATTTTTGAGACAGAGAGAGACAGAGCATGAACGGGGGAGGGGCAGAGAGAGAGGGAGACACAGAATCGGAAGCAGGCTCCAGTCTCTGAGCTGTCGGCACAGAGCCCGACGCAGGGCTCGAACTCACAGACCGCGAGATCGTGACCTGAGCTGAAGTCGGACGCCCAACCGACTGAGCCACCCAGGCGCCCCCATTTCTGTGATTTTAGTTCAATGTTGTGCAGCCATCACCTCCATCCAATTTCTGAACATAATCGTTACCCCCCAAAGAAACCCCATAATCCTTAAACAGTCATCCCTCATTTTCCCTTTCCCCAACCCCTGGCAACCAGTAATCTACTTTCTGTCTCTATGGGTTTATCTATTCTGGGAATTTCACATAAGTGGAATCATGTGATACATAGCCTTTACGTCTGGTTTCTTTCACTTAGCAATTTTCAAGGTTCATCCATGTCTCAGTATGTGTCAGCACTCCATTGCTTTTTTACGGCGGAGTAATATTCCATTCTTTAGATATACCACGTCTTGATTATCCGTTCATCGATCGGTTAACGGACATATGAGTTGTTTCCACGTTTTGGCCATCGTGACTAGTACTGCTATAAACATTCGTATGCAAATGTGGTGAACACCTATTTTCAATTATTTTGGGTATATACCAAGGAATGGAATTCCCAGCATATGTGGCAGCAATTCTGTATTTAACTTTTTGAGAAAGTGCCTAATTATTTTGTATAGTGGCTGAACCATTTTTCATTCCCACCAGCAATGTCCAAAGTTCCAATTTCTCCACGTCCTCACCAACACTTGTTACCGTTTGTCTTTTTTTTCTTTTAAAAATAATTTTTGTAATGTTTTATTTATTTTTGAGACCGAGAGAGACAAAGTGTGAGCAGGGGAGGGGCAGAGAGAGAGGGAGACACAGAATCTGAAGCAGGCTCCAGGCTCTGAGCTGTCAGCACAGAGCCCGACGCGGGGCTCGAACTCACAGACCGTGAGATCGTGACCGAGCCCAAGTTGGACTTAAGCGACTGAGCCACCCAGGCGCCTCTTGTTTGTCTTTTTGATTAATTATAGTGTGTGTAAAGGGGTATCTCATGGTTTTAATTTTCATTTCCCTAATGACTAATAATGGTGAGCATCTTTTCACATGCTTGTTGGCCATTTGTATACATTCTTTGGAGATATGTCTATTTAAGTCCTTTGTTCATATTTTAAGAATTGAATTGTCTTTTTGTTGTTGAGTTGTAAGAGTTCTTCATATATTCTGGGTACTAGACCCTTACAGACACATGATTTACAAATACTTCCTCCTACTCTGTGGATTCTCTTTCAATTTTTTGATAATATCTTTTGATGCACCAAAGTTTTCAATTTGGATGAAGTTGCATTTATCTAGGCTTTCTTTTGTTGCTTATGCCTTGGGTGTTATATTTAAAAACTGTTGCATAGGGGTGCCTGGCTGGCTCAGTCGGTTGAGTGTCTGACTCTTGGTTTTGGCTCAGGTCATGATTCCAGGGTCGTAGGATCCCCATGTCAGGCTCAGCACTGAGTGTGGAGCCTGCTTGAGATTCTTTCTCTCCTTCTTCCTCTCTCCTCTGCACACTTTCTCTCTCTAAAATAAAAAAAAAGAGGGGGGGGCTCCTGGGTGGCCCAGTCAGTTAAGTATCTGACTTGGGCTCAGGTCATGATCTCATAGCTCACAAGTTCATGTGGAGCCCGCTTGGGATCCTCTGTCTCCCTCTCTCTGCCCCTCCCCCTGCTCCTGTGCTCTCTCTCTCTCTCAAAATATTTAAAATAACATACTTAAAAATAATTATAAAAAATAAATAATAATATAAATAAATATCTGCTGCCTAATCCAATGGCATGAAAATTTACACTTCTGTTTTCTTCTAAGAGTTCAGTAGTTTTAGTTCTTACATTTAGGTCTTTGATCTATTTAGAATTAATTTTTGTGTATGGTGTGAGGTAGGGATTCAACTTCATTCTTTTGCATGTGGATATCCAGTTGTCCCAGCAGCATTTGTCAAAAAGACTATTCTTCCACCATTGAGTGGTCTTGACCCCTTTGTCAAAAATCAATTGATCATAAATAGTTGTATGGATTTATTTCTGGATACTCAATTCTATTCAATCGATTGATCTATCTACACATGTCCTTATGCTGGTACCACAGTGTTTGGGTTATTGTAGGTTTGTAGTAAGTTTTAAAATAGAGAAGTATGAGATCCCTGACTTCATTCTTTTTCAAGATTGTTTAGGCTGTTTTGGGCCCCTTACGCTTCCATATGAATTTTAGGATAAGCTTGTCCATTTCTGTAGAGAAAGCAGTGGAATTTTGATAGAGATTGCACTTAAGGTCAATTTGGAGAGTATTTCTATCTTAGCAATAGTAAGTGTTCCAATTCACAAACACAAGATGTCTTTCCATTTATTCAAGTTTTCTTGAATTTCTTTCAACAACATTTTGTAGTTTTCAGTATAGAAGTCTTGCATTTTTTTGGTTAAATTTATTCCTAAATATTTTATTCTTGTTGATGCTATTGTGAGTGGAATTGTCTTAATTTCCCTTTTTGGATTGTTCATTGCTGGTGTGTAGAAACACAGTTGATTGTGTATATTGATCCTGAAACTTTGCTGACCTTATTTATTAGCTGCAATTTTTTTTTTTGGTGTATGTGAATTCTTCACCATTTTTCTATATGTAAGATCATATCATCTGTAAATAGAGATAGTTTTAATTCTTCCTTTCCAATCTGGATGCCTTTCTCCCACCATCCCCCCCTTGCCTAATTGCAAGAACAGGCTAGAACTTCCTGGCTACAATATTGAATAGAAGTTGTAAGAATGAACTTCCTTGTCTACTTCCTGATCTTAGGGGGAAAACATCAGTCTAAGTGTGATGTTAGCCAAGAGTTTTTCATAGATGCCCTTATAAAGGTTGAGGAAAGTTTTCTTTTCGTTTAAGTGTTTTTATCATGAAAGAGTATTGGATTGTTTCTTCAGAGGGTTTTTCTGTATCTATTAAGATGGTCATGTAAGTTTCCTTTCTCTGTTAATATGGTACTGGCCACATGATAAAGATTTACTAAATATTTACTGAATTAATGATATAAATGCTATAGCCCTAACAACAGCAGAGCAATATTGCTGCATGTTTTGTGTGTTAATGTGTTGTTGGTTTGCTGTTGTTGTTTCTATCGCATCTAAGGTGGATTGTTCTTTCTTCCAGGGGTCCTTTTGACCTACAACAACCTCTTGGAAGTGGCTGTCCAGGGGATCAGGGAGCTGAACTTCCCCCAGTCAAACCAGCACTGACAACATCACAGGAATCCAATGACCTTGACCTTTTTAACATTTCGGCTAGTGAAACCAGACAATAGATCTTTGCCTCCCGCATGTTCAGGTCTAAAATGTTAATGTCAAGTCCTAAGTGCATTGTGCCTTAGAAAGCTACAAAGAGTTAATTCCCAGAAGCCATTCCTATTAATCTTGGTGTCTGGATGAAAACTAAATTTGGGACCTCAATTACCTGATCGAGTCCCATGTAGACTCAGCCGGCAGTAATATTGATGAGGATGGCAATCATTTCTCCCACTTGGAGACCCGATTGCAATCCCATCCTAAGCAATCTGCCCTTCAAGTGCATGGAGAAGTGGGCATTATTTTTATCTTTTTTTCTGTTCTGGAAAGAATTTTTGGTTCCTGAATCCTTAACCCTTTGTGCACCATAACACAATCCTACTTGACTGAACAAGGTAAATAATAGCACTAACATCTGAATTGTCTATCACAGTTTGGGAAGCACTTTATTGTTATCTTGTCTCAACCAGTCCTCATCACTGCTTGCTGAGTGTGGCCCCGCCCATTTGTCAGGGGAGGAAACCGGCTCAGAAACTCGACTTTCTGGCTCAGGTTCTTCTTGTTTCTCTAGGCTACAGAGGGCTTTATTAAACAGGTGCAGATGTTTTCAAAGAGCCACAGATAGAAAAGACCAAACCTTGTCCTTGGTTCAGTGGTTTGTGGGGGTGATGAAGGGTAAAGTCTGATTGAAAGGCTGCATGGGAGGAGAGAGAAGGCTCTGGAAGAGCGAGCTGGAATGGGCACTCGCGGTGGGTAGAACAGTACTGCCATGGGACACCAAACATCTCCACCCCTCAAGCAGACACTTGGTGTCACGGACCTCCATTTATCTGTAGTTCCCTTATGCTGACCCTTGCTAGTTATCCCATTGGTGAATTATTGGTGGCATGTTTTTGATCCCAAGCCACCTGGTGCACATCTGGTCACCTACCTAGACAATGAGCATGTGGTCAGAGAGTGTGAATTCCTGAGTAGGTGTCTAAGCAAAATGAGTTGTGGAAGTAAATCTTCATCAAAAAGTGGTCAAGCAGTGATGGCAAATGCTTGAAAACCTAAGAAAAGATTAAAAGGCTTCTCCAGGCTGTGTTCCAAGACCAGCTCTGTGCTTCCTTTTCTCCTTTTACTTTTTGTCATGGAACAGAGGGAAAGAGAATGAGACCTGACGAAATCTCTTGTTCATTTATTTCTTTGCATTAATCCTACATTCCTTCACTCAATAAATATGCATTAAGCATCTACTGTGTGTTGGGCCTGTGCTGGGCACACAACAGTGAGCAAACCAGACATGGTCTTTGGCTTCATGTTCCAAGAGTAACTTGGAGGCAAGTAGGGGGGAAAAACCCAAAATAAAATAAATAAATAAGCAAACAAACAAATAAATAATCGCAAATCCAGGTATAGTACTAAGAGGAAAACAAACAATACCCTTTTTCTAGAGAGCAACACAGGGAGACTGAATTGGATTGGCCAGTCAGGAAAACATCTCTGAAGACAGGACATGTAAGTTCTATTTTAAATGTAAGAAGAAATTCAAACTGGGAACAGGGGAAGAGGTTAGGAGAGAAAGAGCTTTCCATGCAAAGTGCAAGAATTAGCACACGCAAAGGCCCTGAGGTGGCAAAGAGACAAGAGCCTTCAAGGAAATGAAAGAAACCCAGTCTGGCTAATGTGTGGACAGCAAGGAAGAGAATGATAGGAGATAAGGTCAGGGAGGCAGGCAGGGGCCAGATCATGCAAGGCTTGTGTCTCCTCCCAAGCCTCCGACTCCCCATCCCAGCGAGACCTTAGAAGAGTATGTTCAATGTGAATTGGTTGAGGCCAGCAGCACAAAGGGGAGCAAGGGAGAGATGGAATTATTGTCTCAATTCTTCACCCCTGTGTATTCCATATCTACACCCTTGCCATGGCCTTTTGAGTTTGGGCTTGACCTTGGGACTTGCTTTGGATAATGGTACGTGAAGGCAGCACAGGCTAGAAATATGCTTATGCAATTGAGTATATCCCCTTACGCGTCTGCCCTTTGTCACGCTGAAAGAACAAGACTGGGGGAGTCCAAGGAAGATGAGAGACAGACACCTGGAGCAGATGTGAAGCATGGAGCAAGCCCCATTGGGCCCAGCTCGAAGCACTGGGCCATTGAGTTTTTGGTTTTTTCCCGTTGAGTTTTTTGAGAGATTTGTTACGTGGCATTATTGGGGCAGTGGCTGACCAATACAAGCAGGATGATGAGGACTTCTCTGAGGAACTATTGACAGAAAGAGGGTATTTAGTCTAGAGAATGGAAGATTGAAAAGGAACTAAGGTCTGTCATGGCAGAAAGAATGGACTTGTTCCTTGTGATATGGAAGCCCATGTGTGAGATCAAGGGGTAGATATACAGGGAGGCAGTTTTAGCTACATTTAGGGAAGATCTTTTTTATCAACTAAAGTGCCATGAAAATGGAATGCATCATCTTGAGACTATTTCTCACCACCAGAGGGCATGGAGACAACAATATAGTGCCTACTATGTGCCAAAGGCTCTCTTATTTTTCTTCTTTTATTTTGTAATAATTTTCACAAGAAATATCTGTGAAATAAGCATTATTTTATTTTATTTTTTATTTTTTATTAAAAAAATTTTTTTTCAACGTTTATTTATTTTTAAGACAGAGAGAGACAGATCATGAACAGGGGAGGGGCAGAGAGAGAGGGAGACACAGAATCGGAAACAGGCTCCAGGCTCTGAGCAGTCAGCACAGAGCCCGACGCGGGGCTCGAACTCACGGGCAGTGAGATCATGACCTGAGCCGAAGTCGGACGCTTAACCGACCGAGCCACCCAGGCGTCCCTTGCATTATTTTAAATATAAGGGAATTGAGGCTCAGAGAAGGTAGGAAACTTGCGCAAGTCTGTATAGAGCCAGTAAGCGGAAAAGGCAGGATTTGAACCCACAGCTCTGTGGTGCTAAAACCCTACCAGTGAAGAAGGTGGTTTCCAGAGATGGTTGCAAGAAGATTCAAGTGCTGAATGGGGAGTGGTGCCCAAAGCGCAGGCCCCAAAGCCATCCCTGTTCCAAGATGAAGTTTTCCCTAGTGTTTGGCAAGTTTTCACCAGTGAGGTGAGGGGAAAGGAGAAACGTAGTGAGTTTTGCACCAAGCTAAATTTATTCCATTTAAACAGCTTCTTTTTATTCTGACATCCTGTCTTCTCAACTCAAAAAAAAAAAAAAAAAAAAAAAATCAGGGGCACCTGGGTGGCTCGGTAGGTTAAGCGTCTGAGCGTCTGACTTCGGGTCAGGTCATGATCTCGAAGCTCGTGGGTTTGAGCCCCGCGTCAGGCTCTGTGCTGACCGTTCAGAGCCTGGAGCCTACTTCGGATTCTGTGTCTCCCTCTCTCTCTACCTCTCCCCCTCTCGACTCTGTGTGTGTGTCTCTCTCTCTCAAAACTAAACATTTAAAAAAATTTTTTTAATCAGATAAGGATATTCGTTTTAAAAATTGTCTTAATTTAGCAAAATAAGAAGCTGTCAACCTTGTCAGGCTCCCCAGGTATTTTGGAACGATAGGGGCTATGAAATCTAGAAGTCTCGAAGCCATTCTCTGGATGACCTCCAAGGTCTTTTTCAACTCTGAACTTTTATAACTTTTTTTTTTTTTTTTTTTTTTAAGTCTAAAGGTCAAGCCACGGGCTCCAGGACCTCAGGAAGCTGCCTTGGCCGGCAACTGCCTCCAGGCCGAGGCAGGGATGCCTTCTCCTAACTCAAAAAGGAGAGGGAGGGCTCCTAAATCACAGCCCAGCTTTGTCTCCCGCTGGCCCATTTTGCTGTTTCAAGGGCAATAGGGCAGCCTTGTCCCAGCCATAATGGTCTCTATCACAGTGTCATGGCGAGGGTATGGCTTGTCTAGATGCCCACCCAAAGTGAAAATGCCTGGGAGACAGCTAAGCAGAGCCGTGTTGCTGCAGGGACCGGGCAGAAACATGCTCCCCATCCCTCATCACTCCAGACAAAGACTCAAATGTTTTCCTTTAGGGAAAGGCTTGGAGTAGGGGTGGGGGGGGGGGGCAGCCTCTTAGCCACAGGTGAAGGGAATTAGAAGGGGCTCTGGGAGGCTGTGGTCCTATATGCTTTTTCTTTTTACTTTTTTTTAATGTTTATTTTTTATTTTTGAAGGAGAGAGAGAGCACGAGCAGGGGAGGGGCAGAGAGAGGGGAGACACAGAATCTGAAGCAGACTCCAGGCTCCGAGCTGTCAGCACAGAGCCCCATGCGGGGCTCGAACCTATGAGAGCCAAAGGCAGACACTTAACCAACTGAACGTCCCAGGTGCTTCCTCTCCTCCTCCTCCTTCTAGTCTTTCTTCTTCTTCTTCTTCTTCTTCTTCTTCTTCTTCTTCTTCTTCTTCTCTTCTTCTTCTTCTCTTCTTCTTCTTCTTCTTCTTCTTCTTCTTCTTCTTTTCTTCTTCCTCTTCTCCTTCTCCTTCTTCTCCTTCTCCTTCTTCTCCTTCCTCTTCTTCTTCTTCCTCTTCTTCTCTTTCTCCTCCTTCTCCTTCTTCTCCTTCTCCCTCTTCTTCTTCCCCCTTCTTTTTTTAAAGCTTTATAGAGATATAATTTCTACGCCATACAATTCATCCATTTAAAGTGTAGGATTCAATGATTTTTAGTATATTCACAGGTAGATACACTATCACTGCAGTCAATTTTTTCATGATCTCAAAAAGAAATCCCTGCTCCTACTCCCCCATCTGCACCCCTCCCCTGTGTCCCCAGCCCAAGACAACCACTAATCTACTTTCTGTCTCTGTAGACTTTCCTATTCTGGACTTTTTATATAAATGCAGTCCTAATGCATTTATATGAAATGAAAGAGGGAGACACAGAATCCGAAGCAGACTCCAGGCTCGGAGCTGTCAGCACAGAGCCCCATGTGGAGCTCAAACTCATGAACCGTGAGATCATGACCTGAGCCGAAGTCGGACGCTTAACCGACTGAGCCACCCAGGTACCCCTCTTTTATTTTATTTTAAAGTTTATTTATTTATTTTGAGAGAGAGAGAGAGAGCATGCACGCATGCAGGTGGGGGAGAAGGCAGAGAGAGAGGGAGAGAGAATCCCGAGCAGGCTCCTTACTGTGAGCACAGAGCCTGATGTGGGGGCTCCATCCCAGAAACCTCAAGATCATGACCTGAGCTGAAATCAAGAGTCAGACGCTTGACCAACTGAGCCACCCAGGTGCCCCTGTATGTTTAAAATTAGTTAAAACGGTAAGCTCTATGTTATGCTTGTTTTACCACACGTACAAAAAAAAAAAAAAATCAATGAACCATATGGAAGAAAAATAAACCAAAATCTCACCCACTGATGCTGCCCAAGAAGCATGCTTTTCCGGTATGTGGCTGCCTGGGGCCAGTGCAAGCATTCCCCTAAGGTGACTGTGAGCAGCAGGGCACTGACCTGAGCACCAGCCCTTGCTAAGACATGAGAACAAACGAAACAGGGCAAGAACGTGGATGCCTCAGTCCGGGGCAGGGGGTAGGGTCTTGGGGAGGCTGTATACATTATTGGAAAGAGATCTGGCTTTGAGTCAGCTTGCCTGGGTTTGACTCCTGGCATTGCCATGTGACCTTGGGCAAATTACCTTCCCTTTCTGGGCTCCAGCTTCCTCCCCTGCAAGATGAGGTGGTAATAATTCCTTCCTGTGGAAGAGTAAACATACCAAGTGATGCCCAACGTCAGAGCCGTGTGGTGACAGGAAGTACTGAACTTGGAGACGAAAGATCCGAAGGAAGTTTTCACTTGGCCCCGTCCTTGCTGCTGCTATGACCTCGGGCAGGACGCTGGCTTGATCTCTCTGGACCTCAGTTTCCCCATCTATAAAGTGGGGATAATAACACCCACTCCTATTACACGCTGTTGTGTGGTTGCTAAGAAAGTGTTCTGTAAATGGAACAGCCTTATATAGAAGTAAATTGGAGATTAAACAATACAGAAATACTTGGCATAATGATGAACTGTTAACCCAGGGTGCTGTTGTTCATTAAAAGTGATCCTGCGTGGGGGCGACTGGGTGGCTCAGTCGGTTGAGCGTCTGGCTTCAGCTCAGGTCATGATCCCACAGTTTGTGGGTTGGAGCCCCGCATCGGGCTCTATGCTGACAGCTCGGAGCCTGGAGCCTGCTTCCGATTCTGCGTCTCCCTCTCTCTCTGCCCCTCCCCCGCTCACACACTGTCTCTCTCTCTCTCTCTCTCTCATAAATAAACATAAAAAAACTGATCCTGTATGATATGAAGCCATGAAAATGGACAATTATGCAGACTGTGCAGAAAACAGCAATACCACTTGTGAGAGGTAGAATGCTCACAAAATCATATGTACACAAAGATCAGAACTACGCAGAATGTAGGGGCACCTGGGCGGCTCAGTCAGTCAAGCGTCCGGTTTCAGCTCAGGCCATGATCTCACCGCTCGTGGGCTCAAGCCCCGTGTCGGGCTCTGTGCTGACAGCTCAGAGCCTGGAGCCTGCTTCGGATTCTGTCTCCATCTCTCTGCGCCTCTCCTGTTGGCACTCTGTCTCTCTCTCTCTCTCAAATATAAAATAAAACATTAAAAAAAGAAAAGAACTATGCAGAGTGTTGTATACTGTAGACAAAGACTAGAAAGGATCACAGAAAAAAATGTAAGTAATTACAGCGCGCAGGCACGGAAGGAGTATGGGCTGACTGAAACTCCTTTAGAATCATCGTTATGTTGTGTTTACAGCAGGAATATGACTTTTCAAAAATAGGTGTGGCAGAGGGCTCTTTGGGGACAGCCTGCATTTGAATTCTGGCCTTCAGGCCCCCTGGCTTTGTTAGACACTGGGGACTGAAACCACAGCGAGCAAGGTTGCTTCCCTGCAGAGGCCCTGTGTGTCTGTCCAGCTCCAAGGCCCGCCCGCACTTACAGACCTTCGTCTCCAGATGGATCAAGGACCCCTGCTGGCCCCACCACCGCCCGCGTTACTCACCCAATCGAGCCTGGGTTTCTGTCTGGGCCATAGTCACCCGCATCCTCCTCATTCGACCGCTGGCTGTGTTAGAGAAACCTCAAACTTACAGCGCACTCCCGTGCCTTCAAAAGTAAAACCAATGGAATATAACCGTGTTTTATTTAAAACGCTTAAGACAAAGCCATAGGGTCCACTCCTCTTCCCCTTCATTCCCTGGAGCAACCACCTCTCTCCTTTTTAGCTGTTTTTTTCTGAAAGTTATCCGCACCTCCTTCCATAGACACTGCTATTTCGTTATTTTGCGTTTTAATGCTATATTCATTGACTTCCTGCTACGTTCCCGAAGGGCTTAGCTCACGTACCCCCACCTCAATCCCCTTCCTCTTGTCCTCCCAACATAATGACATCGCTGTTTTGGCTACGACTGTCGCTTTAAGAAATACCTGGCGCTCTTCTTGCTCAGTCTCCCCTGGTCCTGCCGTCCCGCCTTATGCTGCAGGCGGCTCCCTTCCGTCCTTCTCTGCATCTCCCCATCTCCCGCACACGCACTTTTACTTTTACGCCGTCTCATAAATGGCTTCCTCATTCTGTTCCAGAAGTGGAACCAACGTTTGGCTTAAAGATTGATTCGAAAGCCAGTAGAACAACATCGACATATTGACACATACCTACGCGTGTGATTCTTTGCCCGGCTCCCCGTACTCCTGCTTACACTTGCTTCCTGGTGATACTTTTCTCTGAGCTGCAATTTCAAATAGCTTTTCTTTCTTTCTTGCACTTGTTTAACTTCAGCATGTTCCCCATTTCCCCCTGACTTTTTTTTTTAATAGTTTATTATTTTCAAAAATGTACATCCAAATTAGTTAGCATATAGTGCAACCATGATTTCAGGAGTAGATTCCTTAGTGCCCCTCAGTCTCTTCTGTTTTGTCCCTCTCCTTGTTTTTATATTATTTTCATTTCCCTTCCCTTGTGTTCATCTGTTTTGTCTTAAAGTCCTCTTATGAGTGAAGCCATATGATTTTTGTCTTTCTCTGACTGACTAATTTCACTTAGCATAATACCTTCCGGTTCCATCCACGTAGTTGCAAATGGCAAGATTTCATTCTTTTTGACTGCCGAGTAATACTCCATTGTATATATATACCACATCTTCTTTATCCATTCATCCATCGGTGGACATTTGGGCTCTTTCCATACTTTGCCTATTGTTGATAGTGCCGCTGTAAACATGGGGGTGCATGTGCCCCTTCGAAACAGCACACCTGTATCCCTTGGATAAATGCCTAGTGCAATTTCTAGGTCATAGGGTATTCCCCCTGACTTTCTGTCCTACTAGGCATTCTATTGAGTTCCCTGCCCCCTTCAAGATCTTCCTTCTAGAACCTTTTGTCACCTTGCTTCATTCTGGACAGTAACCATCTGGGAGCTTCCTTTCACTGATTTCCTGAACTCAACCCATAGTTCCTGAGATTTGGGTGGTGATTCTTGATTTTTCCCCCCTTATTTTGCCAGAGCATACCAGTAAGTAACATCCTAGGTAGAGGTGTGCGGTGGGTAAAATTTCCAAACCTTTTATGTTTGGAAATTTTTTTAGGGGAAACTGGCCGGCTCAGTTGGAAGAGTATGCGACCCTTGATCTTGAGGTTGTGAGTTTGGGCCCCGCACTGGGTGTAGACATTACTTAAAAATTAAATCTTAAAAAAAGGAAATTTATTTATTCTGCTTTTATACTTGATTGATAATTGCATTGGGCATATCTTAGTTTGTAAATCAAATTCCCTCATAGCTTGCTCATGCTCTGTTGCCCTCTGTATTGATTTTCCCATTGAAAATCTTGACCTATTCTCACTGTTATCACTTTATAAAGACCCTGACCCTCAGTGGAAGCTTTTAGGGTTCTCTCCTTGTCCTTGGTGACCTATTATTTCAGTGTTGTTCCCAGGTGTGGGTCTTGTTTCATTCATTGTTCTGATCTCGTGTCCATCACCTCTGAGAAATTTTCCTGTATTAGTTCTTTGATAATTTCCTCTCCTCTGTTTCTTCTGTCCTATTTTTCCAGAAACTTCTATTGGTTGAATACTCACTTATTCCTCTATGCCTCTTATCTGTTGGCTCCTTTTTTCCATCTCTTTGTCTTGATATTTTCAAAGCATGCAAGTATATTTAAGCTCAAGAGCAATTTGTCTTTTCAGTGTAAAGTCTTATATGAAAATATTTCTTGTTATATTGTGTCTGTAATAACAGAGTGACAGACATTTCAAACAAGTTTCACTTTATGAGTTTAAGGATCACCATAAAACATAAATCAAACCTGCCTTAAATGAGCGAGGCTCTGAAAGTTTAACTGCAAAATGAGAGCTAGGGATATTAGAGGCATAAAATGAAGATGAGGGTAACTAAGCAAGATAGGAGTCAGGTAGGAAAAAAACTGTCATCTGAACCAGTGTTTTGGGTGCTCCCTCAGTTCACTAGGCTCTTGGGGCACGCTGCCCTCTCCTCCCTGCCTGTGCTAAGAAGAGGGTAGGGTCAGCACGTAGGGAGGGGGACTGAAAGAGTCAAATCTCATCTGTGATGGGATCTTCTCTGAACAAGGCGGCTGGACTGAGAATGGTAGCGGGGTGGGGGCGGGTCTTCCTGTCAAAGGCAGAAAACTATCAAGGTGCCAGGCAGGGGGAAGCAGAAGCCAGGTAAACAAATGGAGAACCAGGCTCAGATAAGGGCTCAGCGCTACGCTTGAGTGGATTTGGTTGCTGGCTAAGAAACTGACAGAGGCCCTGAATGCAGGTGGGGCAGGACACACAGCCGTGTGAGTCAAGAAGAGCAGCATGAGCACACACACACACACACACCACTACCCACTACATCACCTCCACCACTGCATCAACGGATTCTTTCCTTCATGCACGAATGTGTTGAGAGTCCGCCCCTCACTGTGCCTGCACAGACCAGGGCTGAAATCCAACATTGAATCGGGGCCCTCCCTCTTTCTGTGTCCCATGGGGGAGCAGGC
Source organism: Panthera onca (assembly GCF_046562875.1). Lineage (NCBI taxonomy): Eukaryota > Metazoa > Chordata > Mammalia > Carnivora > Felidae > Panthera > Panthera onca. The sequence continues at coordinate 46,452,230 of NC_138352.1, read as the reverse complement.
AAATGCCCGGGAGGGGGCTGGCCATTCCTTCATGGTTCAGTTGCCTCCAGATGAGCTGCTTGGCAGGAGAGGAGGCTTGCAACCTGTTGTCTCTGTGTTCATGGTTTATCTGCTAAAAGAATAGATAATTAGCCATTCATGCAAATGTTTATTTACTCGACAAACAAATATGGAGTTCCAAGAATGATAATAACTGGCACTCCCTGAGTGCTTACTACGTGTGAGGCACCGTGCTAAGCCCTTTGAACTCCACTGTGAGCCAGATGTCAGGAAGATAGAGACAAAAACGCATGAACTGCCTTGGAGCTGTTGAGAGGCCAGTAATCAACACTGCAACCATTTCGCGTAACCTTCTCAGCAACATCCCCGTGAAACGTTGTTCTTTAGAGGGAGTGTGGTATGATGGTTAAGAGTAAGGCCTTTTATGTCAGTGACCTGAGTTTGAAACCTGTTTATACCACGTTTTAGCTGGGTAACCTTGGGCCAGTTACTTAACCTGTTTAAGCCTGGGTTTTCCCATTGATACAATGGTGGTGGAATTCATGATAGCTGCACTTCATGGAGTTGTGAGGATCAAATGAGACAATGCATAGAAAGTGTTAGCAGGTAGTGAGTTATTGTTAAGCCCAGGGTACTCTGGGATCCCGGGAATTCACTTTGGATAAAGTTCAGTTAAGGCAGCCTGAAGGCATCAATACACAGGATGGCTGGAAAGCAAGGAAGGAATTAGTGTAAATGGTTCATATTATTCTGGTCGGAAGCCCAGCATTGGCCTCCACCCCCCCATCAGTATTTCTGTGTAATAACACAAACCTCTTCGGTTCCGGGTTCTGCAACCATAATGCAGTGTGTAATTACAGTAGGTCTTGGAGAAGTCTCTTCTTGCTTTTGGGACTCACACTCCCTCTCTCTTTTTAGTTGAAGCATAGCTGACCCGAAATGATACATTAGTTTCAGGTGTACAACATAGAGATTCGACAAGTCTAATGTCACGCTGCATCACCCTAAGTGTAGCCACTGTCACCACACAATGCTATTACAATACCGTTGACTATATTCCTTCTGCTGTAGCTTTTATCCCCACGACTTATTCATTGCATTCAGATTCTTCATCTTCACAAAGCAAAGGCTGTAACAATCCCACTTAGGTATTTATCCTTCGAGTACGTTCACTACAGCATTACTTACAATGGCAAAAACTTAGAAGTCTACCTATAAATGTCTATCAATGGAAAATTTAATGAATTATGACATTCATAAGTGGAAGGCTATGTAGCTGTTAAAAAGATAGAGGTAAATCCATATGAGCTGATACAGAGAAATGTACTCTATTGAGCTGTAAATTACATGCAATAAACGTGCCCCTTCTGAGATGTGCCCTTCTGTGCATTTTGGCAAATGTATTACCTGTTACCATCACCCCATCAAGATAAGAAATAATTTCTGTCACTCTAAAAATTTTCCTGTGCCACGTTTCCATCAATCCCTCCCCACCCACACAGAAGTAATCATTCTTCTGATTTCTAACACCATCGATTCGTTTTGTCTCTTCTTAAACTTTATGTTTTTGGAATCATAGTTTACAAAAAATATTCAGCCCCGTTGTCGCAAGTAACAGGAGTTTCCTTTTTGTTGCTACTGTGCCCAGAATATTTGTGTCCCACTCACCCCTCAACCCACCCTCTGCCCCAGATTCGTATGTTGAAGTTTTAACCCCTAACTCCTGAATGTGGCTGTATTTGGAGATGGGGACTTTAAGGAAATAATAAAGTTTAAATGAGTGTCTAGGGGTAGGGCCCTGATCCCACAGGATTAGTGTTTGTTTTTTTTTTAAGGAGAGACACCAGAGATCTTGCTCTCTGGCTCCCTGTGCAGGCACGAAGAAAATATCACGTGAACACAGGGCAGGATGGTGACTGCCTGTAAGCCAAGAGAAGAGGCCTCAGAAACCTACTTTGCCAGCATCTTGGTCTTGAATTTCCCAGGCTCCAGAGCCATGAAATATGAATTTCTGTTATTTAAGTCTGTGTTATTTCATAGCAGCAGAGGTAGACTTGCTGAGTAGGAATTTGTTGTTTGTTTGTATACCATGGTTTATTTATTGTCTAGAGAAGGACCTTTGGGTTTCTCCGGTGTGGGATGTATGTATAAAGTGTGTGTGTGGGGTGCGTGTGTGTGTGTGTGTGTGTATGTGATTTCTATTGGATATATACCTAGGAATTCAATTTCTGTATCATATGATACGTGTATATCATATGATATTTTAACTTTATTAAAACTTTATAAAAACTTTATTAAAGTTAAACAGTTTTAACTTTATTAAAACCTGTCAGTTTTCCAAGGTGATAGTACCATTTCACACTCCAACCAGAAATAAACGAGAATCCCAGATGCTCTTGCCAACACTGAGTATCATCAGTCTTTTAAATTTTAGCCATTTAAGAGTGTGGTATTGTCTATCTCCTTGTGGTTTTAATTCATATGCTCCTGATGACAAATGGTGTGGAACAGGTGTTCTCATGATTACTGAGAAATATTTTTCTTGTCTTTTGTCCTTTCTTATTGCATTGTCTTTCTGTTTTTAATTTGTAGGAGTTTCTTTTATTTGAGAGAGAGAAAAAAAAAGCATGCCCATGGGGAAGAGGGGCAAAGGGAGATAGAGAATCCCAAGCAGGCTCCATGCTCAGCGCCGAGCCCCACGAGGGGCTTGATCCCATGACCCTGGGATTGTGACCTGAGCCGAAATCAAGAGTCAGATGCTCAAGTGACTGAGCCACCCAGGCACCACTTTGTAGGAGTCTTTTTGTATTCTGAATATAAGTCCTTTATCAGATATATGTATTGCGAGTATTTTCTTCTAGTCTATGGTTTGTCTATTGACTTTCTTAATTGTGTACTCTGAAGAACAGAGTGGCATACAATTTATTTAGGTTTCTTTTACGGTTAGTGTCTTTTGTGCCCTAAGAAACTACCCCAAGGTAGTTTCTTACCCCAAGGTCATGAAGATATTTCCTGATTTAGAAGTTTTTCTATAAACTTTAGAGCTTCCACTTTCATACTTGGGTCTCTAATCCATTTGAGTTCATTTTTTGTGCATGGTGCAAAGTATAGGTCAAGGCTCATAATTTTCTATGAATGTCCAGTCGTTCCAGCAACCTGTGTTGAAAAGACTATCTTTTTCCCATTAAATTATCCTTGAAACTGTAAAAATTCAACTGATCCTGTTTGCGTGTATTGGTCTATTTCTGGGCTCTCTATTCTGTTCCCATTGATTTTTATGTCAATACCATAGTAAGTCTTGAAAGCAGGTAATATGTTTTTTAACTTTGTTGTTTTTCAGAACTGTCTGGACTCTTCTAGGAATACTCTCACTTCCATATAAACTTTAGAATAAGCATGCCAATTAAAAAAAAAAAAAAGAAGCCTGCTGAGATTTTAGTTAGAATCTATAGACCAACGCATTGAATCTATAGATCAGTTTACGTGAGAATTGACCTCTCAGCTATGAGTCTTTCAATCAATGAACATGGTATATACCTTTCCATTTATTTAGATCTTTAAAATTCTTCTCAGCAATGTTTTGTAGTTTTCAGTGTACATGTTATATTTTGTCAAAAGTTTCCTCAAGTATTTAATCATTTTGGTATTTTTTTAAATTTTATTTTCTAATTATTCATTGCTAGTATATAGAAATACAGTTGATTTTTGTACCTTGTCTCTGTGTCATGTAAATCCTCTTATTAGTTATAGTAGCGGTTTTATAGATTCCTTTGGATTTTCTATGTATTAAATCATAAATACTGAAGAGTTATCTTCAGATAGATAGTTTTATTCTTCATTTTCAATCTTTATATGTTTTATTTCTTTTTCTTGCCTTATTACACTGGTTAGGACCTCCAGAACTATCTGAGTGGTTGTGGTAAGAATGTACATCTTTGTTTTGTTCCCAATCTTAACGTAAAGTGTTCAGTCTTTCACTACTAAGTAGATATTAGCTGTAGGTTTTCATAAGTGTCTTTTAATTAGGTTATGGAATTTGCATGTTATTCTTGTTTGTTGAGTTTTCTTCCTTTCTTCTTTCCTTCCTTCCTTCCCTCCTTCCTTCCTCCCTTGCTTCTTTTCTTTCTTTCTTTCTTTCTTTCTTTCTTTCTTCCTTCCTTCCTTCCATCTTGAATCACTTTGAATTTTGTTGCATGTTTTTCCTGTATTGAGATGTTCATATGTTTGTTTTCCTTTATTCTGTTAATAATGTGAATTATACTGATTGATTTTTGAATATTAAACCAGTCTTCCATTCCTGGGATAAGTCACATTTAGCCATGATGCATTTTTTAATGTATTAGTGGATTTAATTTGCTAATATTTTGTTTGGAGTGTTTATGTCTATGTCTATGATTTTGGTATAAATTTTCTTTTTTTATAATGTCTTTGTCAGATGTTGATATCAGGGTAACGCTGAGTTGGAAATTGTTTTCTCTTCCTCTGTTTTCTAAAAAATGTTTATGAAATTGATTTTATTTCTTCCTTAAAATTTTAATAGAATTCACCAGGTAAGCCATATGGGGCTAGAGTTTTCTTTGTGACAAGGTTTTAAATTCTGAATTCAATTTATTTAGCAGATATAGGGTGACTCAGATTTTTTTACTCCTTCTTGGGTCAGTTTTGGAAAGTTTTGTTTTTCAGGGAATTCTTCTATTTCCCTTAAGTCATTGAACTTACTGCTGTAAATTAAAGTCAAGATGGAATAGCAGGGACCAGATTTCTCCTTCTGCCTGAAACAACCAACCAACTATACAAACAAAAATGGTTGCCATTCGGTAAGACAGGAGGCGACAATAGCTTTGAGAGTAAGGAAACAAATAAGGTGAGCCTCTTACAATCACCCCAACTTCTTGCCTGGAGAAAGATTCAAGGCCTACGTGCAGAAAGGAAGAACTCAGGTGGAGCCCAGTCATTTCCCTGTGTCGGGATGGAGCTGGGAGTCCGGGAAGGCAGGGGTGGGTGGAGTTTGCAGGGCAGACCACTAGAGAAGACAGAGCTGTGTGTGTGCACATGTGTGTGCACGTGTGCACACACACACGCACGCACAAATCTTCAGCTAAGTACTGAAGAGTGCACACCTTTGAGGAACTATCTAAGGCTGAGGAAGGAACTACCCCAAAGCATTAGAGAGACCATCCCTGAAGTTTGTACAGGGCTGTGTATTCCCTCTTCCCACCAGAGTGGAAAGCCTCGCATTCCAGGTGGTGTCCTCAGAAAGGTCTTTCCTCAATAGTGGGGCAAAATTAGCTCTAGACTAAATGCTACTCAGCTCCTACCTGACAACGTTGAAAAACAAAACCTGAATCAAACTGTGTCTAAGTAGCTTCATCACATCACAGAACACAGGTCAAACATACTTATAGGAATAGAAAAATGGGTAGTAATTTTTCATTACATTGTTGGTATTATGATTGATGTAAGATAGAGACTCTGGGTTTTTGGAGATCTTTTTCTGCAGAGTGGTGAATTTTATTTTGGCAGGCAGTTCAATTTTTGATGGGTCACCTTGCCCTTCCTCAGGCTTGGTTTCGCTCTTTGTTAAGGTGAGTCTATTTTGGTGCTTGCTTTTCTTCCTAGGGCACCGTGCCTACTCCCAGGGCACGGGCCTTACGCCTGAGACCGGCCTTTCCGGGGTCTCCACCGAGTGCCTTGTATTTGTCCAGTCTGGCTGGGTCAGACGTCCAAGTTCTCTCTTCAGTATTCTAGTCTCTGAAGTCTCTGTGCATCTCGCAGCTCCTCAGAGGCTCTTCTCCGCTCGACCTTGTGAACGATCGCTGGGCAGAGGCAGCCCTCCTGGATTGCTGGGGCCCTTTGTGCAGATCCCTCCCACCCACACCCCGTGTACTCTGGCCGCCTTATAGCAGCCCTCGCTCTCCTGTTTCCTCCACCTGGCCCCGGCTCTTCTCCCAGGGCAACCACTGCTCTGGACTTGGGCCCCCTCAGGTCCCTGAAGCTTGGAACCACCTCGCATGGAAGAAAGCAGGGGTGACTGGGATTTTTTTCTTCCACGCTACCCTTCTCTCAAGGTAGCAGCTCAGCACTTCCTCAAAGCCTGAAACCAGTTGCTTCATTCTTTTGTTCACTTTTATAGTTATTTTTTTTAATTTTATTTTTTATTTTTTAAAATCTACATCCAAATTGTTAGCATATGGTGCAACAATGATTTCAGGAGTAGATTCCTTAATGCCCCTTCCCCATTTAGCCCATCCGCCCTCCCACACCCCCTCCCGTAACCCTCAGTTTGTTCTCCATATTTATGAGTCTCTTCTGTTTTGTCCCCCTCCCTGTTTTTATATTAGTTTTGTTTCCCTTCCCTTGTGTTCATCTGTTTTGTCTCTTAAAGTCCTCATGAGTGAAGTCATATGATTTTTGTCTTTCTCTGACTAATTTCACTTAGCGTAATACCCTCCAGTTCCAGCCACGTAGTTGCAAATGGCAAGATTTCATTCTTTTTGATTGCTCAGTAATACTCCATTGTATATATATACCACACCTTCTTTATCCATCATCCATCGGTGGACATTTAGGCTCTTTCTATACTTTGGCTATTGTCAATAGTGCTGCTATAAACATGGGGGTGCGTGTGTCCCTTCGAAACAGCACACCTGTATTCCTTGGATAGATGCCTAGTAGTGCAATTGCTGGGTCATAGGGTAGTTCTATTTTTAATTTCTTGAGCAACCTCCATTCTGTTTTCCAGAGTGGCTGCACCAGCTTGCAATCCCAACTTTTATAGTTATTTATAATCAGAAGTTAAGGCTGATGCCAGCTACTAAGTCATGGCTAGAACTAGAAAATGCAAAGAGAGATTTTAAAGTTTATGTATTTATTTTGAGAGACAGAGAGAATGTAAGTAGGGGAGAGGCAGGGGGGAGAGAGGAAGAAAGAGAGAGAATCCCATGAGGGGCAGAGAGAGAGAGAGAGAGAGAGAGAGAGAGAGAATCCCAAGCAGGCTCTGCATTGTCAGCGCAGAGCCCGATATGGGGCTCGAACTCACAAACTGTGAGATCATGACCTGAGCTGAAGTCAGACGCTTAACTGACAAAGCCACCTAGGGGCCTCTCCATGATATACTTTTATTCATTTATTTTTATGGAGGTAAAATTCACATAAAATTAATCATGTAAAAAAATTTAAAGTTTATTTATTTATTTTGAGAGAGAGACAGAGAGAGTGAGCAGGGGAGGGGCAGAGAGAGGGAGAGAGAGAATCCCAAGCAGGCTCTGTGCTGTCAGTGTGGAGCCTGATGCAGAGCTCGAACTTACGGACAGTGAGATCATGACGTGAGCCGAAACCAAGAGTTGGCTTAACCGACTGAGCCACCCACGGGCCCCCCAAAATAAATCATTTTCAAGTGAACCATCCAGTGGCATTCAGTACAATCACAACGTTGTAGAGCCCCCACCTCTATCTAGTCCCCAAACATTTTCATTACACCAGAATGAAACCCTGTGCCTGTTCAAAAGCTGCTGGCAACCACCGGTCTTCTTTCTGTTTCTGTGGGTTTACTTGTTCTGGATAATTCGTATAAATGGAGTGAGGCAGTACATGGTCTTTTATGTCTGGCTTTGGTACCTAGCGTGTTTTCAAGTTTCACCCACGTTGTGGCATCATATAAGTACTCAATTCCTTCTTGTAACTCGGTGATATTCTATTGCATAGATACTCCGCAACTTGTTTATCCATTTATCGGTTGACGGACATTTGGGTTGTTTCTTCCTTTTGGCTATTGTGACCAGCACTGCTGTGGACATATGTGTCCTTGTGTTTGTCTGAGTAGCTCTTTGCAGTTCTTCTGGGCACATACCAGGGGGTTGATTTGCAGGGTCGAATGGGAATTCTATATTTCACTTTTTGAGGCACCACCAAATTATTCTCCACAGCGGCTGAACCAGTTTACATTCCTATCGGCAGCATACAAGTGTTGCGATTGTTCCACTTCCTTGCCAGCGCCTGTTATTTTCCCATGAAGAACATTATAGCCATCCCGGTAGGTAAGAAGTGCTATCTATGTCCTTGTGGTTTTGACTTGTGTTTTTCTGATGACCGGTGACTTTGAGCATATTTTCATGGGCTTACTGGACATTTGTGTATCTTCGAGGAAATGTGTATTCAGACCTTTGCCCATTTTTAAATCATGATTTTTTAAAAGTTTGTTTATTTTGGGAATAGAGCGAGAGAGAGAGAGAGAGAGAAAGCATGTGTGCACATGTGAGTAGGGGGGAGGGTTAGAGAGGTAGAGAGAGATCCCCAAGCAGGCTCTGTGCTGACAACACGGAGCCCAATGTGGGGGCTCAAACTCATGAACTGTGAGATCATGACCTGAGCCAAGATCAAGACTTGGACGCGTAACTGACTGAGCCACTCGGGTGCCCCTAAATTATGATGTATTTTAAGTGAAAATAATTAATATGCATGCTCTGATCCCAGTTTGGAAAAATAACAAACATTGTGAGTTGTGTGTGCATGCCCATGTGTGTGTATACACAAATACACACATGGAGAGAGCGTAGTGGTTAGATGCAAGACTAGAATAACACTTCCTGGTTTGTATCCTGGTCCTGATGTCCCATGTACAACCATGGCAAGTTACCTAACCTCTCCGTGTCTCAGTTCCTTTACCTTTGAGCTGGGGATAAATAACCTGTTCCTATTGCAGTCAGGGTGGTGTGAGGGCACATGCGAAGGGCTTGGAACAGTGCTCAGGAGCACTGTAACTACTTGTTACATATTTGTTGTTTATGTAAAATAATAACAGTGGTATGCAGATATACGTTGGCATATGCACAGATGAAAAGTCGTTAAGGAAAGACAAGCAAATGATAACAGGAATTTCTGCTGGAGGATAGGACTGGAGGGGGATGGGCACTTCCTTTTTTTTTTACTTATTTATTTTGAGGGAAGGGAAGGACAGAGAGAGAGGGAAACAGAGAATCCCAAGCAGGCTTAGCAGTGTCAACGTAGAGCCCCATGTGAGGCTCAAACTCTTGAACCAGGAGATCACGACCTGAGCCAAAATCAAGAGTCCGATGCTTGACTGACTGAGGCCATCCAGGCGGCCTTTTAATTCATGTAGTTTTGTACTGTTTGAATTTGTCAAACAAGCATGTATTAAAACATAAAGATTATTTTTAAAGCTTAATGATGTAGAGATAGGGGAACTTTCTGCTTTAAAATTTAACTTCAGGGGCGCCTGGGTGGCTCAGTCGGTTAAGCGTCCAACTTCAACTCAGGTCACGATCTCGCGGTCCGTGAGTTTGAGCCCCGCGTCGGGCTCTGGGCTGATGGCTCAGAGCCTGGAGCCTGTTTCAGATTCTGTGTCTCCCTCTCTCTCTGCCCCTCCCCGTTCATGCTCTGTCTCTCTCTGTCTCAAAAATAAATAAATGTTAAAAAAAATTTTTAACTTCAACCATAATCCTCTATCCAGGCTCTACAACGACTGGAGGGCCTTATTTTCTCTTATGGATTTTCTGAGGCAGCAGTTTGAAGGAGCATTCCAAGGAAAGGCTATGAGGTGGCCCCTGTGTGCCTCTCCAGAGACTCCTCTCCACTCCCCATCTCTGTTCTCCAGCTTCTCAGAACTTCCTCCAGCCCCTGGCACACCTTACTTTCTAATGCTTAAAAGACTTTTCACTCTTTGTTCCCTCTGCCAGGAATACTGCCTCAGACTCCACCCTACACCCTCATTATCCTCCTTGAACTTACTTGCTCTGGGAAGCCTTTTTTTATTCCTCTTCCAAACTGGGTTGGGTGTCCCTCCCTTCCCTGTGCTTGTCTAGTGCTCTGTGTGATCCCAGATTTATCTTTTGTTATGCCATATTGGGAATCATCTCTGATAGTGAACTTGGTAGAATAGGAGCTATATTTATTTCCATCATGGCTTCGTGGATCTATCTTCAAAGGCTACCTGTGGCTGGCAACATGGAAAGTGCCCACAGCATTTGTTTAATGAAAGAATGAAGGAGGGTGAGATATGGTTACCCAGTCAAAAACCCAAGGCTCAGCCCTCCATGGAGTGTCCTTGGTATTTGGTATAACCCTAGAGCTTTAGGATCTGAAGACAACACCCTAGAGGAAATTTCCCCATGTGGAAAGCTAAGTAGCTTGTAGACCTTTGTCTCTTCACACAGTTGAGCTGCCTATAGATTCCAAAGAACTGATGATGATCACCCATCCAATTCTCCTGGATATTGTTGAAGGGTCATTTCCTTCTTTGAAATAAAGCAAGATGGGTGTTTTTCTTCCCAAGCCTATGAGTCCCCAAACAGCCACCCCCTCAATTCCAGTGGTGGTGCAGCTGTTCTTTCAAAAAATAAAAATAATTAGAAAAATATTTTTACCTCCCTGTGAAATAAATAACTTGAAGTTTCCAAAATTTCCAAATGAAGACCAAAATTAAGATGTCCTGAGCGTCTGATACATGTTCCTGGCACGGGGACACCATAGGGTTGAGAAGCTGACACTGAGTTAGGCCTCCACACATCCTTCAGGACAATGTCGCACAAATGAGACACCACAGAAATGCATCAGCAGAAGAGCCACACCCCCATGATGTGTTCCTCGGAAGGGACCAGGCCAGGAGAGTACATCCTTCTGCGAGCTGATGTCCAGATCAGTGTATTTTCACCAAACATGGAAAACTCGTTGTAGGTTACTGTTATTATTATTGGTGTGAGCTATCCTTTGGGGATCTTTGGCTTGTGAGCTTGATGGTGTGTGTATTAAGTTGTTGCAGTGATGGTGGGGCTGACTGTGTCTTCTACTTGTCATTTTTTAATTCTCCTCATGGGACCTATGGGGATTCTGGTAAATAATAAACACTGGCCCTTGTTCTTCTGCATGAACAGATCGTAGAGTTATAGGTGCAGGAATGATTAGGATGTAGAAGGACTTCTACGTCCTAATATAGGTGGGGTGCTGATCATGGCCAACTTGGGAGAGACGCTCAACTTGTCTTCCCCAATGGGGTCTGGTGAGGCTCTCCTCTTAAGCCCGGCTGCCCCGGAGCTCACGAGTGATGAGCAAATCCCCTTGCTGAAGTACCCTTGCATCTTCTGATGCACACTTGTCACCTGACGGGTAGCGGTGGCTGGGAGGCCGGCCTTGCTACCTGGTGTCCCATGATGCCCCAGCTTCTGGCTGAGACTGGGGCTGATCTCTCTTGAGATTTCTGGAGCAGTCAGAGATGCAGATCTGGCTTTCACAGAGGGTTCGGTAGCCAGTGTGGAGGTAGCTGTAGTCTGAGTTACATTTCTGCTTCTTAGTATCCAAGACAGATCCGAGAGTCTCACCACGCTGATAATATTAATATTAATCACCACCACCACCATCACGGCTAACACTTGAGTGTTTACTATGTGCCAGGCATTCTGCAAAACACTTGAGATGGAATACTTTATTTGATCTTCCCAAGGATCCTGTGGGGTTTACCCCCATCTTACAAATGAGGAGGATTATTTGTAAATAAGGCTGAGTAACTTGCTCAAGGTCACCTAACTCAGACGTGTGGCAGAGGTAAGATACAAGCCCAGGCAGCGGTTTGCGGGCGGGGTGGGCACACCCTATGGTGACCTCCAGTGAGTTGCATCTTTGCATAGACCTGTCCCCTTGAGGGTGGGCAGAACCTGTGAGTTGCCTGTAATACACAGAGAATGTGAAAGTGATGGGTATCACTCCCAGGTTTACCCCATTTTATATACGACTCGGTCTTAGCCAACTGGAGCGAGAAAAGAGTCTCCTGCTGGCCTTATAGATGTGAGCACCTGTTGTGAACTGCCTACGGAGAGGGCCATGTGGCAGGAAACTGTGGGCGGCCTTCGGTCCCTGAGGGCCACCTCTTGCCGACAGCCAGGAAGAAGCAAGGGGCCTCACTCGCACAGCCTCCAGGAGATGAATTCTGCCTCCAGAAGAGAATCCATACTCCCACCGGGATGAGTTGGGAGCGAATGATTTCCTAGCTGAGCCCCCAGATGAGAACACAGCTTGGTAGCAACACCTCGACTGCAGCTTCTGGAGACCCTGAGCCGAGAACCCGGCTTAGCTGTGCCCGCTGGACTCCTGACCCCTGGGCACCATGAACTGACAGCACACTGTTGGAAACCACTCAGCTTGTGGTGATTAGTTCCGCAGCTTAGAGACACCCCCCCCCACCCCCTGCAGCCCGCTTCACCTGCCACACCCACCTTGCAGCAGGTGTCTGTGTGCTGGTGTGTGCATCCCCCCTGCAGGGTTCATCTTTTCCTTTCCAGGGGGTTCCAGCCTCATTGTCTGGAAAAGGCTCAGAGTGAGGGAATCCTGGGCTTCTTGCTGACACGAGGCAGAGAAGCAGGAGACTCAGGGACCATCAACTGTTTATCTGAAAGAAGATTAGCAGGAAGCAGGAGGAGCCCTCCTGCCTTGTGATGTTTCCAGGCAGGCAGAGGCTTTGGGTTAGGATGAAGGCATAATAGCCGAGGAGGGTCCTAAGCATGGCACTGAAAGTCAACACCGTGGGACAGAGCTGCCTGCATGGTCCTTCTGAAAATAAAATGCAGCCCTAGGTATGGGGACTGAAACCAGAACGTTCTTCCTCCTTGTTGGCCACGCGTGTGCCCTGTCAGGCCTGTGTAGGACTACGTTCACCAGGGCTGCTGCGTCAAGGCCAATACAAAGTGTTTCCAGTGTCTGCCCTAATCCCCCCGGACATTAAACTCCTTTGGGTGTTGCCCCTGGAGGCTGAGGGCCCTGGTGGGGCAGGCCTGCTCTCCAGGCTGAGCTGGCACTGTCCCGGTGGGCCATGAAGTCACCTTTACTGGTCACGCTTTCCAAAGAAGGAGAAGGAACACCCACAGCCTGGACTCGGAGGCACGGGTTTGGGGCCCGTGTCGAGAGCGTTGGCCTGGGCCACCCTGGAGAGGCAAGCTGCCTCAAGAAGTAAGAACAGTTCCCGACTGATTCATCACTTCCTCGGGGACATCCGGGCCCTGCCTCTGCGTGCACCTTGAAGGGACGAACGCTTGCTTGTTCAAAACCATCTCCTGCGGACGTGGCCACCGAACGAGGCTGTCGCCCCTGTCCTGCCCAACCCCCGTCCATCTGGATTCCTAAACCAGCACTGCCTGGGGAGGTCGTGGCCCTCAGGGGTCAGAGGACTCCTGGGCTGCCGTCTCCACGTGGTGGCCAAGAGGCCGGGCTAGGGCTGGATGGGTGGTCTGGGTCCTCGGGTCCTCCTGGGAAGGTCGAGCAGAACCAGTGGAATCTGTGCCAAGCGAAATAGAGACGGGCATCAACATTAGCCAAAAATTGATACGCACGCTTGAGGAGGCACAGGAGAAGCACAAGACGAAAGATACACGCAGGTGTGCAAAGTCCAGAGCGCCTCACTCCCCACCCCATCTGTGAAAAATACTTGAGAGAGGATGACAGAACGACAGACGAACGTGCACAGACCTCGGGAAGCACGGAGGTGAAGTGACTCTTAGCTCTCGCTGGCTGGGACGACGGAGGTGCGATGGAGCCGGTGATACAGGTGCCCTCTGAGCACGTCCTCTCCACTGTGGACCCGGTCAGTGTCAAGGTCATGTGAGTGCTTTTACTGTTTCCATTTTATGTCAGTCATATTTTCACACTGTTGTTTCCTCTTTTTCTATCTCCTGACTTTGACCGGTTGGGTCAGGTTCCTATTTATTCTGTTTCCCACTTGCTCAGCCAAGGAGCCCCTGTTGCACTTTCCCAAATGCAATGAAATGGGGGGCCCCTCCCTTTCCTTCCATTTCCAAAAGAGCACACATTTCTCTACCATTATTTGAAAATAACATGTCAACTAAGGATGACAGGGCACATATATAGACGGTATGGTTCCCAAGGACTGGGGAGTTTCCACATGCACCCACGAACACCTATTTGGGGGCTTATTTTACAAAGGAACAGCCTCCATATCTGCCTCTGGGATTGGGGATTTTCTGTTACATGCAGCAATGATGAATTATACTGTTCAAACATTTCCCGCCTATCCCTGTGGGAGGATTACATATTCCCATTTTATTGAGGACAGGCTTAGCCACATGGCTAGCTTTGGCCAATGAAGACTTGTCAGAAGTGACCTGGGCTACTCCTAAGAGAAGCTTCGAGAGCCACTCTGTTCCACCATATTTTTTCCTCCGCCATGAGCCCAGCAATGCCCGGGATGGGAGACACTCTCATAGTCCAGATCCCAAGGTGAAGGGCGCGTGAGCAGAGCCTTAGCCGCCCCACAGTGGACCAGCTGTTTAAGCAAGAACTAAATCTTGTAAGCCCCTGAGATTTTGGGGTCACTTGTCAATACACATAACCCAGTCTATTCAGATGACTACCATCCTCAAACATAATCCGAGCTGATGGTGTTTGTGCCTGAAATGGATCTCATACTTAACAAAGCATCATGCCATCTAATATGTAATCACCACCCCGGACTTCTAATTAACCCCGTTTTCAGAGAAAGTGATGGGGACGTACAGAGAGGAGGTCACCTTCCCAGGACTGCACAGCCAATCAGGGGAGCAGAGCCAGATTTCAAAACCCAGGACTCAATCCTTTGCTCATTTTACTGCGGGAAGCTTCCTCATGAGACAGGATCATCCTCTATGGTGTCACAAGTGAAATAGCGCACGAGCCACCATGGGTCGCCTGGGGTTTTCTCATCCAGTTGCATTTTTTTGCTGGAATGACACATCGTTCTAGGTTTCTGATGGTTACCCTTGGAGTCTGACTGACTTATCACAAGATAAGGATCCTTCACCCCCCAAAACCGTCCATCCTTAAAAAAAAAAAAAAAAGATGAAAAACTGAACTGTTGATGCTCAACTCCCACTGCCAAATTGGGCATAAAAATTAATGTTTAGTTCAAACACCCCATACTCTCTGAATTAGAGGCCTGAATAACCAGTTTCCTGAGTTGAGGGGGAGGTTATCTTCAGGCTCACCTTTGTGCAGTAATTCTAGGCTTCTTGCTAGACTCAGATCTCAGGGCTGTGTAGTGAGCAGAACAGGGTCCCCATTATCTGGGAGCCGGGGGCTCGCTGACCCTCCCGCTTCACACTTCTGAGTTTGGCAGAATGGCCACCTCCTTCAGGAAACTCAGGCGGTCCCCAGCCGTCTCCCTGGGAGAGAGTGAAACTTTGTCAAGGGCGCCTTTCACGAGGGGAAAAAAAAATCATCCCAAAACCTCACGGTGGCATAAACCTAACCATTCAGGGCCCCCTCGCAGATTTTTACACAGGACATTGGGGGGGCGGGTGCGGGAAACAGGAGGTGGGAACCAACTGCGGAGGAGAGAAGAAAGGAGCTCCTTGAGCTCGATTCTGAACATGAGCAAGAACACGGTGCAAGTTTCAGTTTGATGGGGGCAGGAGGGAAACAGGGGAAAAGCATCAACATTTCCACAGACAAGACCGTTTGTTTTATCTTGACGTTTCCCTTACCTGAGTTTTCACGTAAGTGGATTTCTGGATCTCTGGGCTATAATTTGGGGCACATTTAATGATGAAAAATTTGGTTTGGACCAAAGCACACTCAAAAGTTCTTCTCCTCCAAAGCTGATTTATTGCGTCCTGCCCCTCTTCAGGGATTGTGTAGTCTTCTGATCAAGGCTCTTTCCAAATTCGTGCCCGTTCTGAGCTGTACAAGTTAGGGAGCACCCTCCCCCAGCCTGGGCAAAGGCCCAGTGTAGGGAATAGGGAGAAAAACTTGGTGGGCTGGAAAGGGGAAGATAAGGGTGTGCCAAGAACAGTGCTGGAGCACCAGACGTGCTGAATCTGTTGGAGTGTGGGGACTGCCATCTGCGTGGTGGAGAAGGGGACTGTTACTAGCTCACCCGTGACAGAGGTGGGTGCCCCAGACAGGGTGGGGCGTCATATCGTGGTTTGGGCTTGGATCATGATTTCTGAGATGGCTTCAAAAGTCAGATGCTAGGAGGTATTTAGAATCTTGACACTAGGATGGATCACAGAACCCTAGAAGAGTGAAACTGGTTTCATTGAACTCAAAGATTAATCTCTTCGTGTTTCAGCCTTTGACCCTATCAGGTAGCCATGAACACATTTAATAGGATGGTGTTCACCGGCCCTGAGAAGTTAATCCAGGTGGATGGCACGGATTTCTTTAGAGCTGGTGGGTTTGTTAAAGACACAAGACACCGCAGCATTGCCGGCAAAACTGTTAGCAGGACTCCTCGCGGCATGCTGTCCTGAAACAAAGGAGGTGATATACCGCCCTCCCCGGTGATTAAGGCACTTTCTCCCCAAGTGAGGGTGGGTGAGGGAGAGGCCCGAGTCACCTCTGTAGCTGATGGGGTATCAGTGAACTATTGTCGTGTAACCGCCCCCAAACAATAGCATCAATTATTCCTCACAAGTCATGGAAAAACTATGGTTCTCTGGTGTGGCCCTGAGGTGCGGATCATGGCTTGGCTTGCTTATGCTCTTTGGCTCTTTTCTCAGCTGGTGCGATGGCTAGACACTGGCTGGTCCAGGATGGCTTCACTCCTATGTTAGGCGATTGGCTGGTTTTTGGCCGTAGCAATAGGAGTGACTGAGTCATGAGTCTCAAAATCCAGCAGGCCAGTCCAGGCCTGTTCTCTTGGTGGTGGCAGGGTCCCCAGAGAACGAGAAGTGTGAAAGGCTTTGAAGAACTGGCTCAGAGTCACCTCTACTATGTTCTATCAGCCAAAGCAAGTCATGTGGTCAGCCTGGATTCAAGGATTGGGGAAATCAACCCCATCTCTCGATCGGGGGAGCTGCAAAGCCACAATCTCAGTGGCGTAGGTGCAGGCGGATGGACAATTAGGGACATATTTGTAATCAGCCTACATGAAGGGATTGTCTGTATTTGTGAGACAGCTGACCCAGGCCAGGGTATGATGTGTGACCTGGAACCCAAGGCGTCTCTGTGTGAAGTGAGCAGACCCACAGAGGAATCAGGCCACAGCCCTGACCTCAATGGGGCTATCTCCCTAAACAAGCAATAGTAAGGCCAAAGGTTGTCCCACATTCAAAATATCGCCTAAGGTTTCTTCTCTCAGTCCCTTGGTGAGTGATTCCTGCACTTTACAGAAAGGGAGACGATAGGGGCGCCTGGGTGGCACAGTCGGTTGAGCGTCCGACTTCAGCTCAGGTCACGATCTCGCGGTC
This sequence comes from Panthera onca, assembly GCF_046562875.1. Taxonomy (NCBI): domain Eukaryota; kingdom Metazoa; phylum Chordata; class Mammalia; order Carnivora; family Felidae; genus Panthera; species Panthera onca. Next base: position 46,435,044 of record NC_138352.1, on the reverse strand, counting down.
CGTGAGTTCGAGCCCCGCGTCGGGCTCTGGGCTGATGGCTCAGAGCCTGGAGCCTGCTTCCGATTCTGTGTCTCCCTCTCTCTCTGCCCCTCCCCTGTTCATGCTCTGTCTCTCTCTGTCTCAAAAATAAATAAACGTTAAAAAAAAAATTTTAAAAAGAAAGGGAGACAATAACATCAGGGCACTGTTTTGTCACGAATATTTCTTTTTGAAACAAGGTTTAAACTCACTAAGCATTGTGAGGTTTTTGGAAAGACCTGATCACAGTATGTATGTCTGCTCTGTAGTTTCATAGGTTTTCTTGCTGACTTCCTAAGACATTATACACATGGAAGAGGTAGGAGGAGTAACCTAAGCTTTGTGGCTATAAATCAAGCTTCATAAATCTGGGCCACAGATGTAACCTACCAAGGACAGTAGTGAACCATGGTGCCCTGTCCACAGTTACTGAGATCAGAGCTCTCAATCACTGCCCTTGTATGTATGTGTTGGCCATGAATTATGACCGTGAAGATCTCTAGGGCCACCTGCACAGGCTGATGGTAACTCCACCTCTAAGAGAAAAGGAGCAGCACTGGAAGGATGGCCAGATTCCTTGATCACCCCACCTCCACCCCATGGGGATCCTTCTGGAAAAATGAAAAGTTGCTTCTCACCAAAAGGGCAAAGGAGTTGCCCTGCTGGTTTGCCTGCCTAAAAACTATCCCTGCCCCCCCACACTGTGCTTTCTTCCGTGCCAATGGAGCCCTACTTTGGTTCTAGTATAGGTAGCAATAGCAACATGTTTGGGCAAGGTGGTACCCTCTCCCCAGCCCCAGAGAATGAAGGATGATGGGTCCAGGCCAACCTGCACTAGGGATTGTTTAATGATGTCCATGTGACCCAGTTTCCCGCCAATAGTACTTAAGAGGAAGGCTGTGGATGGCTTCTGAGAGAGACCTTCCCCTCATAAAAAGAGAGATGCACCAAGAGAAAACTTCACTTCTTCCTTCCTGCTTTCAAACTATGCTGTTAGATCATGAAGTGATGTTTCAACGCATGGCAGTCGGCTGCTCACCACAAAGGGAAGGCCGAGAGAATCTTTTCCAGCTGACGTAAGCTCTGCCATCATCGAGCTGTGGAGCCAACCTGGAACCAGGGACAGGATTCAGCAGATGTCCTGAGGCAGCACTTGTGAGTGGCTGTGCTGTCCGACGGGTCGGGCACTGGTCTGATTTGTCAGTGCCCGTGCTATGCTGACTGTTAAGTGAATACCACTCTTACCCCTTGCTTGAAGCCAGTGCCTCTAGACTTATGGTCACGTAGTAAAAACGAACCCTCTTGTTCAAGCCACATTAATTGAATATCAGGTACTTATAGCCAAAAACATCCCGACCGATGTGTTCAGGGATCCTGGGAACTTGGTCATGTCTGAACCGTGCATGTGGATATGACACTTGCAGGGTTTTGGGGGCAGGTAGCCCCGTCGGCATCTCTCCTGTTCCTTCCCCTGGCCCCACCCCCAAATATTAGGTAACAACAATGTTTTCCTTGTGTGTTGGCTCCCTGAGATGTTTTTTTAAGGTGGTGGTGGTGGAGTGAAGACAGGCTATCTCTAATCTGTGCCTGGAAAAGGAAGCTATCACAGCTCTATCGATGCGCTCTAGCTGTTCTTCATGGAAGGGTTGAGATAGAAACTTATCCTCTTTGGCAGAAAGGAGGAGATTTAGCTAATCTGTCCATTTGCTCTTTTGCTACACTATTTGATTAGCCCTATTGATAGTGTCCCTTTTAGGAATGGGGCTTGGGTATCCATCAGTCAACCAGACAACCAATCAATGTTGTTGATGCACGCTGTCGGTAGAACAGGTAACTTCAGGGTGAAGGCCTATGGACGCACTTGCTGCCTTGTATTGAAATTATTTTTTGCCTACATCCATCTTCCCGCTGGACTGTGAGCAACTCAGTGGCAAGGACCACATTTTTAATCTCTGTATTGTTAAGTTTGGCACAGGGTCTGGCCCATAGAAGGTGCTTGATAGATGATTTGCTGGAAGAAAAAAAAGAAGGTGTTACATACAAAATTATTTTAAAATGCATGTCCTGCCAAGAGTGGATTACTTTTATGGCCACAGAATAACTTACTTTCTATCTGGCTGCCTGAAAAAAATTCTAATTAGGGATAATGGAATATCTTATCCCATTTTTAAAACCAAGACGTTCAAAATACACTTCAGGGGGAATCAGCTTATCTTTCCATGTGCTTTCTGTGGCATAGTTTGTGCCTAGAAAGCCTTTTCTGATGGGAAGGTTGATGCTTTCTAAAGCCACTCTCCTCCTAAAGGTGAGGACGAGAAGTGGAAATATTTTTCTCAGGGTTAAAAAAAAAAAAAGATTTTTCATGAATTCACTAAGTAGTGTGTTTGAACTAACTGTAAAAGCTGACTTAAAGAAACTAGATAAAATATATTTATATCTCTGCTAACCATCTCTCACCATGTCAGCGCATCTGAAGCCTCCCTGAGATCCATGAGAGACAGCATGTAAGCTGTGCTTTAGATGGCCATCTGAAAACTCATCAAATAGCAAGATACGAAAAACAAAATCACCTCCAAAACTTTCGAATTGCATTGATCTGTGGCATAAAGCCCTCACCACAGGAAGAGAAACAATGGATTTGAGACTCACAGGAGGGTTCGTTTAAAGTGCTTTGTGTTTTGTTTTTTTTTTAATTTATGTATGGAATTGCCCGGGAGTAGTAAATAGACTTTATTTGCTAAATTTCGAGGAAGATAAAATTATCAGGACTGTCTATGTATTTCAAAGCCGGGGAAAACAAAAACAGCTTTGAAGCCTCTCCTCCTGGATTTTTTTGTCCTAATCTTCTAAGAGATGGTCTTGATAATGTTTATTCTTTTCTTCTTTCTAAAACAGTTGAAAGTACTATTTTTCTCAGTTAAAATAGCAACCCGATTTTTAATTAGGTCGGGTAAGGGACCCATTGAGCACCACGGATTATTTAAATGATTGCAAAAGGGTGAGTAGGAATTTCTGATTGGCATCTCCCCCCTTCTCCCCAAATCTCTCTCTTCCGCCTCTCCCTAACCCTGCGTGGCTCCCACCCGGGTCACACCCTGCTCTTTGCGGGGAGGGGCAGGGGGGCTTCTCATTTGGATTTATACACACCATCTGGACAAGTTTCTCTACTGTTTCCCCAATAACCGAAGAGATAAACCTTTCCCGTCAGCTTGGAGATAATGTGTAGAGTTTTTGTTTCGATTGGTGGGTGTGGGGAGGGGGACACACAGCCCACACTACGTGCTGCCGGCAAAGACTGATGGGCGGGGCTTTCTTTTCAGTTTTCACATACTAGGAAATAACAGTTTTTCACAAAATCCCCTCTTGTGATTCTCCCCCACAGCCTGGAGCGGTGTTGGCAAACTTTTTCTGTCAAGGGCTAGACAACAAATAATTTAGGCTCTGTGGGACATTTGGTCTCTCTTATAGCGACTCAACTCTGCACAGAGGCAGCCGTAAACAAAGTGGGACTGTGTACGCATGACTGTGTTCAATAAAGCTTTATTTACACAAACAGTGGCTCGGGCATGCTCTGGCTTGGAACATCTCTCGGTGCTTTGCCTGGGGGCCCAAGACGTAGTTTTTTGAGTGAAGGTACCCCGCCTGCTCTCATAAGGAGGTGGTGGACCCAACAGTGGTTCTGACCTCTTCAGGTAAGTCCATTGCCTCACCCGACCTGTGCCCAGGCCACACCTTTGCATGATGGAGACCTGGTGAGCATTACAGCATGTAGACCCTTTAGTTAATGAGCTTACTAGCTGTCCTTGTTGAGGCCCTACTAATGTCCCACCTCAGTCATGATGACCATCTTCTCGCTGGTCCCCAAATTCTAGTCTTAGGTCTCTTCTTCACACTCTCAACTAGGGCCAGCTTTCCGGAACACAATCTAATCACAGAGTTCTTATTTGAACCATGGTAGATGAAGATAGGTCCAATCATGTCGAATCATTGCACTCAAAACTTTTCCTAAACTGGTAGCAGGAGGACTTACCCATTAGGCCAAGTAGGCATGGTGCCTGGAGCCCATGATACTTTTAGAGGCCCAAGAACATGATTTACTTTATTAAAAAAAATGTTTTAATAATGTTTATTTTTGAGAGACAGAGAGAGAGACAGAGCGTGAGCAGGGGAGGGGCAGAGAGAGAGGGAGACACAGAATCTGAAGCAGGCTCCAGGCTCTGAGCTGTCAGCACAGAGCCCGAGGCGGGGCTCGAACTCACAAACTGAGAGATCATGACCTGAGCTGAAGTTGGACGCTCAACCAACTGAGCCACCCAGATGCCCCTTACTTTATTTTAAGGTAGAAAAACAATGAGAATAATAATAGTAATCATCATGATAATGAATCCAGCCTGAATTTTATTCATCTTTATATGCAGTCATAAATATAATTTTTTAAAATTTCATAAACGAAGAGACCCATGAAGGCAAAAGTATGTAGGGCTCTTTCTTAGACTGCCATATGAAGGAGAGAATGCCCAGTTAAATCTGACTCTCAGATAAACAATGAATAATTTTTTTAGTATAAGTATACCCCCAAATATTGCATGGGCATACTTATCCTAAAAGCTTATTTGTTGTTTATCTGAAATTCAAATTAATTGGGCAGCCCGTTTATTTGAAATTTAAGCTTTTATTTGCTAAGTGTGGCGAGGCTGCAGGAAAGTCATAGTGGGGCCCTGGCTGGACCAACTACAGCCACAGCCTCCTCTCCCACGCTCCGAAGCTAAACATCTTAGGTCGGGTTCCCAGGAAGCAGATCTTAGGATGAGGGTGTATGGGCAAGCAATTTATTTAAAGAAGTGCTCCCAGGGGCATGTGGGTGGCTCCGTCAGCTAAGCGTCTGACTCTTGATTTCCGTTCAGGTCATGATCTCATGGTTCGTGAGTTCCAGGCCCCTGTTGGGCTCTGTGCTGACTGCACAGAGCCTGCTTGGGATTCTCACCCTCTCTGCCCTTCCCCTGCTCACATGCACGTGTGCACGCTCTCTAAACAAACAGACAAACAAACAAACAAACAGTTTTAGGGGCACCTGGGTGGCTCAGTCGGTTAAGCGTCCAACTTTGGCTCAGGTCATGATCTCTCAGTTCGTGAGTTTGAGCCACCGCTCTGCACCCCCGCCCTCCACCTCCTGCCCCGTCGGGTTCTATGCTGACAGCTCAGAGCCTGGAGCTGCTTCTGATCCTGTCTCTCTCCCTCTCTCCCTCTCTCTCTCTCTCTATGCGTGTCCCCTGATCACACTCTGTCTCTCTCTCTCAAAAAAAATAAACATTTAAATACATACATACATAAAATAAAGAAGCGCTCCCAGGGGAGACTGGTAGGCGCATGGGAGAGGGTGAGAGCAAGGCAGGCCAGGACAGGGAGGAGGCTGGGCAGGGCTGAAGTGCAGACCCGGCTCGGTGGGGGGTGCTTCCGCCTGAGCCCACAGGGGAGTGTCGGCTGCACCCCAGAAATGTCCCAAAGGGCAGAGCACTGGCACCACCATCTACACCGGAAGACGCCAGAAAAAGAGGTTAGCCCAAGTGAACGGCTTGGGTGGAACAGTCACTCTGACCCTGCTACCTTACTTTCCTGTGGTTTTACTCTTTAACCCGCACACAAGAAGTACAAAGGACAACGGGGACATCGGCGCCGGTGATGACGTGAACGGATGCTGCTGTCTCGTGTCATCTGGGACCTCACCCACGTGGCCTTTCAGAACTCAGGGGTCTGCCTTATTACGATAGCAATATTTTCTTTCTATGGGGCGTCCAGGCGGCTCAGTCAGGAGAGCATGCGGCTCTTGATCTTGGGGCTGTGAGTTCAAGCCCCACATTGGACATATAGCCGATGCAAAAAAACCCCAAACCAATATTTTCTTTCTTTGCCGCTGTTCTTGGGTCTTTCTACGTCTTCACCCTCGCTGCACCATCAAACACATTCGACGTTCAGTTCTGCGCACTGACGGAGGCCTGACACGGCTGCCGGCATGCCTCATGGCCCACTGGCCCAGCTTCCTGACGTTCTCCAGACGTGTCACTTTCTCACCTGTTTTCCTCCTGTCCTTGGCTCTGCCTGCAAACCCCTTCCCATCCTTTTCTGTTTGGCAAATTCCTATCATCCCCGAAGGCCTGGGAAAACGCCCTCTGTGATGCTTTCTCTTACCCCTGTTCCCGAGGAACACGCTCCTCCCAGGGGGCCTCAGACACACCTTCAGTGTCACTGATCCCTGTGATACAATTGTTCGCCTACACATCTGCTTCCTGGCTGCCCGCGCCCCTCCCTCACCCCCGTCAGGGATTTGGTGATACCGATCTGATCATACCCGGTGCCTAGCCCGCAGTGGCCCCAGAATGTTTGCCGTATGAATGTAACGAATACAGAAATTCAGTCGGCGGCTTTGCGCAGATGAGCACTCTACTGGAGTCCACCGCGCCCCGTCCCTGTAGGCCGTGTGCGTGTGTTTACAGGACCAGCAAAGCAGAGACACCAAAACGGAAGTGGGAACAGGAAAACCAGTCCTCATCAGATGCCACTGAGCTGCACGAAGCTTCGCTGAAGCCAGATGGATGGTGGGACCCCCGGGGATGTTGTCTCAGTCTCGATTCCGTGTGTCTGGGCTCCCCGACGGGGGCCTTTCCCCATCCCCACTGCAGTGTCCCCTCTGATGATTCGAAGTGCCTCCGTTTCCAGGATGGGAGCCTGGCCTCGGTCTACCTGCAATTACGGGAGGGGGGCTAGCCTTGCCAGGCCCCTCATCTGGGGGCTTCTTGTGTCACCCTGGATTCCCAGCTCTAAAACACCCAGGTCTGATGGAGGGTAGATAGCCTGACGTGAGGAACACCACGAAACCCTGTGGCCAGACTGGACCCTTCAGACTTGGACGTGAGCCTTGCTCAGACCTGCATCGCCCGCCCCTTTGGACACGCAGTTTCTGCTGCCGGCATCCTTCCCCTCGGCCTCCTGGGCAGCCCCCTCCCACAGCCGGAGGTGAGGAAGGAGAGGGCCCAGACGCTGGAGTAGACACATCTGATTGGACCTGGGCCCTGGCACTAACCAGGGGGTAATCCTGGGGAAGTGGCTTCAACTCCATCTCCTCGCCTGCCAACGGGAATCATGCTGTCTCATGGGAAAGACAGAATTAAGTGAGGTTACTTAGATGCACAGAACAGTATCAGTTCCTCTACCTTCTGTTTTGGGGGCTCCCCCTGTTCCTAGATTTCTCCCTTCCCTTCCCCTGGTGACCCTTGAAGTCCAGGATTCAAAGTGCCATTCAAATGGTCTGAAAGATAGGAAGGAGAGCCGCTCTCCTCCAGGCTTGCTGCACAGCCGGGCTCTCCTGGGGCCCCCTCCCCAGCTTCCTGAGGAAGGCAGGGCTACGGCGACCCAAAGGGGCCTGGAACACGATGAACTGAACAGGGCACAGACCGCATAGCATGTTTGATCCGATGGAAAAGCCCAACGTTATTAGGAAGAGCCATAATGGGATATTCCTCCTGACGTCAGTGGGCAAAAGTGGACCAGGTGACCAAGGGACAACGATGTGGAGGAAACTGGGAATATCATTCCCAGGTGGGTCTGGGGTTGCTCAGACTGGGTGGGAGGTTCCACTCACATGGGACGGAGTGCCCAGCACAGGCAGGAACTCCTCTGGCTTTCTCCGAGACGTGGGGGGAGACCCTCCTTCTGACCCGTCCAGTGAGGACAGGGCAGGCCCTTCAGGCGGAGAGGTGATCAGTGAAGATGCGATGGCCATTACGTCATGACTGTTCCCACCCTCTCCGCTTGCTTCCGTTCCTGACTCCTTTCCTGCCTCTTTCCTTTCACCCCAGCCAAGTAAATAGAATGACGCAGATTTTCGGTGACAGCTGCTCTCAATCTCCAATTTAATTCCAATAGTTTCCTCCTGTGCCCAAAAGTTCCCCAGGTTGATCCCTCAAGACAAATTATTTGGTTACTTTTTTGTTTATTCCCCCAATATCCCATGCGGGGGCTGGGGAGCAAGGTGAGCTGCTCAGTCCCACGGTCCGGTAGGAGAGAGGGGGGGTGTAAGTAAATGATCCCAGGACACGTGCTAAATGCTGCCACCAAGCGCTGTGTAAGGTGTTATGGGAACACTGAGGAAGGAGTGACGGTCACGGAAGAAGGCGCGCGCTTGAAATGAGTCTTAAAGGACGGGTCTGGGGGCGCCTGGGCAGCTTAGTCAGTTGGGCGTCCGACTTTGGCTCAGGTCATGAGCTCGTGGTTCGTGAGTTCCAGCCCTGCACTGATAGTGCAGAGCCTGCCTGGGATTCTTTCTCTCTCCCTTTCCCTCTGCCCTCACCCCTCAAAATAAATAAATAAACTTTAAAAAAAGGGTTTAAAGGACAAGTCTGAGCTTGCCCAGACTGAAAGGGCAGAAAACGTTCCAAATGGAAAGACCAAGGGTTCACATGAACAGATCGGCCTGACTCCTAGGACAACTTGGTTTGGCTAGAATACTGGGTATCTGAGGAGATAGCAAGGACTAGAGCCAGACTGGTAGGCTGATCAATTCATTCAACAAACATTCACGGGACACCTACGTTGCCCCGGAGACCGTGCCACGTGCTGTGAGGGATACGGAGGGAAAACAAGTGGTCAGTGCCCCATCGTGAAGGGCCTTCGGAGGCTGCCTGAGGAATGTGGTTTTTCTGCAGGAGGAGATTAGGAACCATTGAGGGATTCTGAACACAAGGAAGTCATGCTCCTTTCGATGCTGTGGGAAGTTTGTGGAAGATGGAGTGGAGATGGGGAACACCAGGGAGAGGGAACCAGGTAGGAGGCCATCGTGATGATCAGGTAGGGTATGACAAAGGGCTTAATTAGGCAAGAGATTTTTTTTCGAGAAATGATCAGGCAATCATAGCCTGACTCTATAGCAAAGACCCCTCGTTTTTGTATTATGGTACAACACGTGTAACAAAATTTACCATTTTGGGGTGCCTGGGTGGCTCAGTCGGGTGAGTGTCCGACTTTGGCTCAGGTCATGATCTCACGACTCATGAGAGCCTGCCTCCCTCCCTCTCAGCAGCAAGGAGTGATCTCCAGGTAGGGCCTGGGTTTTCTGAAGTGAAGGCATGGAGGCAAACTGGCTTGGACTCCTTAATCTAGAGACATATGGTCAGATTTCTTGACTAAAACAGAGTCCATAGTGCCAGTCACGATTGCCTGTCTGGATTATTCAAGGAAGGCCTGAGGGGACCAGTGTTGATAATTAGAGACTCTCAGCTTCTGACCTCAGCACCTGCTTCAGGATGGAGAATGATTATCATTCCACGGCCACTTGGAGGACAAACGCAACACTATTTCCTCCATTGGGCGTCATATTTCCTCCATTGGTCTTTTACGATGGCTACATTAAATATAGAAATACCTTAGCCCTCTTGGTTTTATATGTGTCTTTGGGGAGCTATAAATGCTGCTTGAAGTTTTCTGTCTGTGCCGGTGTGGCCTGGTGGGAAGAACACCCTCTTTGGACTTGACGGAACTGAGTTTGAATCCTGCTACTTCCTAACTATGTGACCTTGAGCAAGTTATTTAAACCCTCTGAGCCTAACTTCCCTCATCTGTAAAAGAAAAGTTGTAACACTATCAGTAGGAAGAGGACTTAATGTTGGCAGAGGCCCCAAAATGCTAAGAAGAAAATAGGTGACAAGAATCCCCCTCATTCCCAAAGCGAGGTGCTAGGACGCATATGCAGAACTTATGAGGAAGCATCCTAGAACCAGTGTTGTGATCCCTACCCGCTACCTACCTCTACCTCCCCCAAAGGTATACAGAACCTGAAGCTGTCAAGGCCAGACATTGAAATTAGACCTGTTTGCATACTGTTAGTGGGTAAGAGTTGTAATCTTCCCTTTGGAACGAGCTGGGAATATCCCCTTCTCACTACAAGTTTGGTGAGAAGGTTCCAAGGAAATTCTAACTCCGAAAATTGAGAAGAAGGTAAGCATTCTATTCAATATTTACTATCCAGTATTATTCACTGGAGGTCCTAGCTAGTGCAATAAGGCAAGAAAAAAAAAGTCATAGATTGTAAAAGAAGAAATAAAACTGTCTTTGTTCAAAGATGACATAATTATATACATAGACAATTTCGAAGAATCCACAAAATGAGCTACGAGAGGTAAAAAGTGAGTTTAGTAAGATTGCAAGATAAGGGTCAAACCCCCAAGATCAGTTGTATTCTTATACACTAGCAATTAATAGTTGGAAATTTAAGGATTTTTAAGTACTATTTACAATAGCATCCCCAAACACAACATATTTAAGTATAAATCCAATAAAATATATACAAGATCTGAATGCTAACAACTACAAAACACTCATGAAATAAAAAAGAAGACCTAAATAAATGGATGGTTCATGGATTAGAAGACTCAGTATTGTTAATATGCCAATTCTTCCCAAACTGGTGTATTGATTAAATGCAATCCAAATCAAAATCCAGGAAATTTTTTTTTGTAGGAATTGACAAGTTGGGAGCATGTGGCTGGCTCGGTCAGTAGAGCATGTGACTCTTGATCTCGGGGTTGTGAGTCTGAGCCCCACATTGGGTGTAGAGATTACTTAAAAATAAAATCTTTAATAAAAAAAGAAATTGACAAATTGATTTTAAAATCTATACGAAAAGACAATAAATCTGGAATAGTCAAGAGAATTTTTAAAAAGAACAAAATTGGAGGATTCACAGTATCTGATTTCAAGGCTTCCTATAAAGCCAGGGTAACCAAGGGAGTGTGGTATTGTTAAAAGGATACACAAGGATCAATGGAACCAAATGGAGAATCCAGAAATAGACCCATACATATATGGTCAATTGATGTCCTGCAAAGGCACAGGCAAGTCAATGGAGAAAAGACAGTTCGACATAAATGGTGCCCAAACTATGAGACATGTGTATGCAAAAGCGAACACCTTGTGCCATATGTAAAAATTAGCCCCAAATGGGTAATAGCTTACTTTCGATGTAAAACCCAGTACTGTAACATGTCTAGAGGAAAATGGAGGACAAAATCATTGTGATCTTGGGTGAGGCAAAGATTCTGTGGTTACAAAACTAAAAGCTCGATCCTTAAAAGAAAAACTTGATGTTTTCGACTTCCTCACCGTGGAACAGTTCTGCTCTTTGAAAGACACCGTTAAGAGAATAAAATACTACGGATGCAATGTCAGCATGATGACTGTAGTGAGAACCGCTGTATGATATATAGGAAAGCCCGTAAGAGAGTGAATCCTAAGAATTCTCATCACAAGGGGAAAAAAGAGTTTTGCTTTTTTTTTGCTTTTTAAAAATTGTGTCTGTAGGACATGATGGATGTTAACTAAACTTCTAGCAATAATCGTTTCACAGTATAGGTAAGTCCAACCATCTTGCAGCACACATTAAACTGAGACAGTAATGTTTGTCAATTACATCTCAATAAAAGTGAAAAAAGTAAACATCAAAACACATGCAGCCAAATAAAAAAAATAAAAACACCAAATTGTCGCTGATTCTCAAATTCTTAATGGATGTACAAATGGAAAGATTTAAGTGGTCATCTTATAATATCTAAAGAAATGAGCTGGTGGTGGAAGGGATTTTCCAGGTCTTGCAATTACTCATTACTAGAGGAGATGTCAATCTTACTACAAATAAATCATTTACAACATGCTAAAAAAAAGAGAGGGGAAGGACAAGCTACAGGCTTGGAGAAGATATTAGCCAAACATATCTGATCGGAAAATATAAAGAACTGTCAAGACTCCGTAATAAGTAAACAAACAACCCAACTAAAAAATAGGCAAAGGTTTGAGTCGATGCTTCACCAAGGATGATATATGGATGGCAAATTAAACATGTGAAAAGAGGGGCGCCTGGGTGGCTCAGTCGGTGAAGCATCCGACTTCGGCTTGGGTCATGATCTCACTGTTCATGGGTTTGAGCCCCTCGTTGGGCTCTGTGCTGACGGCTCAGAGCCTGGAACGTGCTTCGGATTCTGTGTCTCCCTCTCTCTGCCCCTCTCCCACTCATGCTCTGTCTCTCTCTTTCTCTCTCTCTGTCAAAAATAAATAAACGTTAAAAAAACACATGAAAAGATGCTCAACATCGTTAGTTATTGAAACACAAATTAAGACTATGAGATACCAATAGATACCTATTCAAATGGGTACATTTTAAGATAAGTGGACAACACCAAGTGCTGACAGAGATATAGGGCAGCTGGAACTTGAGAGAGGGGCCAGGGACAGTGTAGGACGGTACAGTTACTGTAGAAACCAGCTTGACAGTTTCTTATAATATGACCCAACAATCCCTCAATCCCACTCCTAGGTATTTACCCAAGTGAAACGAAGACGTGCGTTCATCCAAAAACCTGTACGTGAACGTTAATAGTGGCTTTATGCATAACGGCCAACACCTGGAAACAACCCAAAGCCCTGCGATTAGTGAATAGTCACACTGTGGCGCGTCCCTACTACAGAAGCCGACGCAGCGATGAAAAGGAACAGATTACCAGCCCTCAGGACAACACAGATGAATCTCAAAAACACTGTGTTTGAATGAATCCATTTATATGACATTCTGGAAGAGGCTAACATTTAGGGACACGTAACAGATCAGCGGTGGTCAGGGGCTGGGCTGAGGGAAGGAACTAATTGCAAAGGGAGAAAGGGAATTTGGGGGGTAATGAATTTAATGGTTACCGTGTATTACATTATATGCATTTGCCGAAACTCCTAGAATTTTACACCAAAAGGGTGGATGTTGCTATCTGCATATTTCAATGTCGTCAGTTTTTCACTTTTTAAAAAAAGATAGTTGCATTTAAGGAAAAAAGGGCGGACGCTGGGGGGCTGAAGACGAAAGGGCCGGATGTTGGAATTTCTCTAGGGAGCGCTGGGGCGTGATGCGAACGTCACTCTCTTCTTGGGGAAACAGTAGGGGATGTGTCCGCTTGCCTCAAGTCCAGTGAGAGCATCTCGGAACAGACCACCCACTGGAAGAGTTGGGTATATGCTGTTTGTGGTTAGGACAAAGGGACAAGAATCTTAGCTCTCATCTGGGAGGAAAGCGGTGTGGCCGGCTGAGGCAGCTGAGGCGGCAGAGATCTCACTTGTTTAGGCAATCACAGTGTTAACTATGGAAGTCAGAAGCTTGCGGTTCTAAATACCTCTGGGAAGGTGAGAATTTCCTGCAGGGAACAAAACCTGAGCAGAAACGGGTGTTGAGAACACGGTCGGGTACCTGGCTGAGAGGGTCCAGAGGCGGTTAGCCCAGAAGACCTGCTCCCTGGGTCAAAGGATTCAGGTGTAGGGGGCCTGGAGGACCCCGAGGAAGCCCATGAGGGAACTGCCAGCTCGAGGCATCCGCCCCCGGGTGGCACCGCTGTCAGATCAGACTTTTCCTGCCCTTGACCTTTCATCCATCATCCCCATTCCCTTGGCGGGGGGGTGGGGGCCAAAGGGCACATTGTGAGGAGGGTGGAGGCAATGGGAGGAGCCCTGAAGGGAGAATCATCAGGCAATCTGATGGATTTCTGCAAGCTCCAGACCAGGAAGTCAGTTTCTAGAACTCAGCGAGAGATATAATGAAAGTCATTATTTTTTTCATTTAGATAAACATGAATTATTCACCAAAGTCCTAAATTCTGTTTTATTGCAGCTTCCCATTTATCAAGGAGATAAAACATTTTTTTTTTTTTTCTTTTTTGGCTCCACCTCTGGAGGGGAAATATGACCTCACCTTGCTCAGTGGAACAAACACTGAGCGTAATGGTCACTTTCAATTGTGGAAGAAGGTGAACTGACCGTGTGCCAGGGTGCTAAACACTGTGGTTATTTACATCCAGCCGCGTCTGTGGTGAATGATGATGCTCTCGTGCCTCTGCCGCCTGGAAGTGGCGAACTGTCCTCGCCCGCCGAGAGGAAAATATCCGACTTCTCGTGATGATCTTAATGCCAGGCTTTTACACCCCTTTAAAAAGGACGTTAGGGCTCTAATTGACTTAATATGCTGATTCTGCAGTCTGACTTTCACACGGGAGGTAAGAGGGTAACGTTCTTGCCGAGCCTGGTTGGGGATGAGGCGAAAGGCGAGACGCCGAGCAGTCAGACCCAAGGATGGAGTCGAGCCCACGGCTTGACTGAGCTCCTGTAAGTGACTCCATTTTCGCCAAGGGCTGCATGAGTCTCTCATGATAAGGGTCTTCTAGTCGCTTGTGGAGCTGACGGAGGTACCGTGAGCCAAAGGGCAGAAGGTGACTGCGCCCCTCAGGGAGAGAGAGCCCTCAAGTGTCTGAGCTCACTCTGCTGGGACATAAAAGTGTTTGTCAACCCAAGGAGTGATGTCAGATTTAATTCTGCTGTCAACGGCTTCGTAAACCTGTAATGAGATGTATCCCGGGAACTAAATTACTCTTCTTGTTGTGATTGTCACCCCTGAGAACTGGTCTTTTGTGATAATCTTTCATGGCATTGGGTACACCTGCACCACATTCCCCATATGCCTTGTGAAGGGTGACGGGCTCGGTCTGTGGAGCCATCAAGGTAACCATGACTTTCTCTCTTACCGTTAATTTATCTTCCCTAAGATTTGCTTCAGACCTAGGATGGGAAAGGGAAAAAAGTAAAAAACACCTCACCTACATGTGTCCTGAATACATCTAAGTGCATCCTAAACGCGCATATTAATTTTAGTCCTCACCACTCAGCAGGTACAATAGTTATTGAATTACTTTTCTGTGTCCTTCTATCAGCTAGGACTCCTTTTTGCAAGTATAAGAAAACCCAACTTGAGGCTTGTGTAACTAAAAAGACCAGGCATTGGTGAAAGCTTCAGGCATGGCTGGATCTAGGGGTTTACGACAAAGCTTCAGGACTCAGTCTCTAAATTCTCTTTGGGCTGGTGCCCAAACCAACTACTGTATCCAGGAGGTTGGAATACAGTAAATGGCCACATCTCGGTCATTTCCTCAGTCCTTGAATCCAGGACCAGATAGCGCCAACTGACCCACAGGACCAAATGTGAGAAGGGGAGAGAGACTCCCCAGAGGAAAACAAAGTGTTGTCACTGGAGGAGAGGAACCGGAGGTTGAGCAGAAAAACTTACATTTGTCAAGAGCATATCTTGGCTCTGTCTTTTCTGAGCTTTGCAGCTCAGGCAAGTTATTAAACATTGCTCCGCTTCCTCATTTTTAAAATCGGGGTGGGGGGGGGGCGCCTGGGTGGCTTGGTCGGTTAAGCATCCGACTTCGGCTCAGGTCATGATCTCATGGTCCGTGAGTTCGAGCCCCGCATAGGGCTCTGTGCTGACCGCTCAGAGCCTGCAGCCTGTTTCCGATTCTGTGTCTCCCTCTCTCTCTGCCCCTCCCCTGTTCATGCTCTGTCTCTCTCTGTCTCAAAAATAAATAAACGTTGAAAAAAAAAATTTTTTAAATCAGGGAAATAGTAGTCTATACTCAAGGATGTCAAAGGATTAAATCAAGTAATCTATGTAAAGCGCTTAATACAAACAGTAAACAGTTAAATATCAGTTGCTTCAATAATAATATTGATTATTACTATTTTTAATATTAAAACTCCCTAATAGATAATAAAGTAATATCTATATTTCTGGCATCTAGTATAATGCCTAGCACATAGTAAGTATGTGACAAATGCTTGTGGAATAAGTGAATGGATGATAAAGGACACACAAAACCTTGAAATCAGCATATTATCTCTGATCATAAAGAAAGTATACATAGGTTAAATAAATTTTATTTTAGGTTTATTAACTTAGGTTGATTTTATTTTATTGTTTTCAAATGTGTCACACACATAAATGAGCCTTTACAAGATGCAAGTACAAACATGTACTAAAGAACAATAATGACGTGAGACCCAAATGACCGGCAACTAGGTCAAGATTGAAAATTGGTGCCTTTCCCCGATTGCAATCCTCTCTACTCAACAGAGATACCCCTGATGTTTTGTGATAATTATTTTCTTGTTTTACTTTATAGTGTTACCGATGATGTATCCATCCCCAAATTATAGTTTCATTTTATCTTTTTAAAAAATTTTATAGACATCAGATTATACTGTACGCAATCATATCTGTTTGGCCTCTTCTGCTTCGACATCGTATTTCCAGATTTTTCTTTAAAAAAATTTTTTTTAACGTGTATTCATTTTTGGAGAGACAGAGAGAGACAGTGTGAGTGGGGGAAGGACAGAGAGACAGAGAGGGAGACACAGAATCCGAAGCAGGCTCCAGGCTCTGAGTTGTCAGCACAGAGCCCGATATGGAGGTCGAACCCACGAATTGTGAGATCATGACCTGAGCCAAAGTTGGAGGCTTAACCGACTGAGTCACCCAGGCGCCCCTTTCCAGATTTTTCTATATTGATGAGTGAAGCTATGGCCTATTCCTTCTCAGTGCTATATGGTATTTTTGTGGTAATTCTGTATATTCTAATGTTATTTGGCACTTGACTGATACCAATATTGCTGCCCTGAATATTCCTTACATTGCTTCCGACATATGTTTGGGGAAGCTTCTCTAGGATTTACACCTTAGAGTGGAATTATTGGGTTGTAAGGCAGGTACATATTAGACTTTACTCGATCATGACTTTTCCCAAAGTGCTTTGAAAAATCCACACTCCCACCTGCTGTGGTTGAGTAACAAGTGATATTGTTGCCCCACACTTTCTGCAGTTGTAATTACCAAACTTCGTTTTGCCAATCACTATGCATGTAATGAGACCGTCATATGATTTGAACCAGAGGTTGAGCCACTTTTCGTATGTTTATTGGTCATTGACGTTTCTCTTGTGTAAAGTCCATGAATTTCAAGTCCTTTGCTTGGAAGGGGGGATTATTTGTTTTCTTACAAATTCATAACAGTTATTTAGATATCCTGGATATTTGTCCTTTAACAGCTATATATGCTAAAAACATAAAATCCAATGTAAGCAGAAGGAAGGAAATAACAATGATAAGACCAGAGATTGATGATAGACAACATAAAAAACAATAGGGAAAAATCAATGAAACCATCTTTGAGAAGATCAATAAAATTGGTAAACTAGCCAGACTAATGAAGGAAAACAAAAAAGAAAGAAGACATAAATTATTAACATCAGGAATAAAGAGTATCAGGAGTAAAGGAGATCATCCTGCAGACATTAAAGGATAATACAAGAATATTATGCCAACTTTATGCCAATAAATTCAAGTACTTAAATGAAATGCACAAATTTCTTAAGGAACATGAATAGCCAAAGCACAATGAAGAAGAAATAGATAATCTGAATAGCTCGAAATCTATTAAAGAAACGTGTACTTAGAGGCACCTGGCTGGCTTATTCAGAAGAGCGTGAAATTCTTGATCTTGGGGTTGTAGGTTCAAGCCCCACGCTGGGTGGAGAAAAGAAAAGTGCACTTAAAATTTTCTCATAAAGAAAACACAAGTCCTAGATATCTTCACTGATCAACTCGAACAAACGTGTAGGAAGAAATAATACCGAATATACAAAATCTCTTTCAGAAAATAGAAGACAAGGGAATCCTTCCTGACTCAGTTTAGGAGGCCAGCATTACTAAGCTACCAAAGCCAGACAGAACACTGCAAGAAAAGAAAACTACAGACCAATATTCTTCAGGACCATAGAAGTAAAAATCCTTAACAAACGTTTAGCAAATTGAATCCAGCAACGTGTAAGAAGGATAATACATCATGAGATCAAGTTGGGTTCATCCTGAGAATGTAAGATTAGTTTAACCTTCAAAAATGAATGTAATTCATAGTAACACAGTAAAAAAGAAAGCCATATGATCATCTAAATCGAATAAATATTTCACAAAACCCCACATCCATTCATGTTATAAACTGTCAGCAAACTTGGAATAAAAAAGAACTCACTTAGGGGCATGTGGATGGCTCAATCAGTTGAGCCTCTGGCTCTTGATTTTGGTTATGATCCCAGGGTGGTGGGATCAAGCTGAGTGTCAGGCTCTGTGCTGAGTGTCGAGCCTGCTTAAGATTCTCTCTCTCTCTCTCTCTCTCTCTCTCGGGCGCCTGGGTGGCTCATTCGGTTGAGCGCCAGACTGGCTCAGGTCATGATCTCACCACTCGTGGGTTTGAGCCCTGCATCGGGCTCTGTGCTGACAGCTCAGAGCCTGGAGCCTGCCTCAGATTCTGTGTCTCCCTCTCTCTCTGCCCTCCCCACCTCCCCTCAAAAATAAATAAACATTAAAAAAACTTTTTTTAATTCTGTCTTTCCACCCCCCTCTTGTGTGCTGGCTCCCTCTAAAAAAATGAAGAAGAAGAAAAGAAGAAGAAGAAGAAGAAGAAGAAGAAGAAGAAGAAGAAGAAGAAGAAGAAAGAAGAAGAAAGAGGAGGAGGAGGAGGAGGGGAGGGGAGGAGAAGGAGAAGGAGAAAATAATTCACAACCTGGTAAAAGCAGTCTTCAAAAAAACCTACAGTTAATATTACACCTAATGGTGAGATGTTGGATGCCTTTCCTCCTAAGACTGTGAACAATGCAAATGTGTCCACACTTACCAACTGCATTTAACATTTTGGAGGCAGGAGAATAAGGCGAGAGAAAAATAAAAGGCATACAGATTGGAAAGGAAGAAATCCAAATGTCCTTTTTTTTTCTTTAATGTTTATTTTTGAGAGAGAGAGAGAGAGAGAGACAAAGAGAGAGAGAGAGAGAATATGAGCAGGGAAGGGGCAGAGAGAGAGGGACACACAGAATTCGAAGCAGGCTCCAGGCTCCAAGCTGTCAGCCCAGAGCCCAATGTGGGGCTCAAACTCACAAACCACGAGATTATGACCTGAGCTGAAGTTGGATGCTTAACCAACTGAGCCACCCAGGTGCTCCAAAATCAAACTGTCTTTGTTCAGTAACACCTGAGTGGCTCAGCTGGTTGTGTCCGACTCTTGGTTTTGGCTCAGGTCATGATCTTGCAGTTCATGAGTTTGAGCCCTGCGTTGGGCTCCATTCTGATAGTGTGGAGCCTGCTTGGGATTCTCTCTCTCCCTCTCTCTCTGTCCCTCCCCCACTCGTGCTCACTCGCTCTCTCTCTAAATAAATAAACTTAAAAAAAAACTGTCTTTATTCACTGATAACAGGATTATCTATGTAGAAAATCTTAAAGAATCTACAAAAATACTACCATACATAATACATGAGTTCAATAAGGTCACAGAATGAGAATTCAACATACAAAATGCAATTGTGTATCTACAGGCTTAGCAACAAAAAATTGAAAATTGAAACTTAAAGATTCTGATGTGATTTTGATTGGGATTAAATTGATTCTATAGATCACCTCAAAGAGAACTGATTTCTTTAATAACTTGAGTCTTTCAGCTCATGGACATGATATAACCTTCCACATATGTAGATTTTCTTTAATATTTATGAATAGTGTTTTATAGTTTCTGTGTAAAAGTCTTGCACATCTAATGACGAATCACTCCTACGTTTTTGGTTTTCTGATGCTATTGTAAATATGGTCTTTTAAAATTTCATTTCAGCTTGCTTACAGCTAGAGTATAGAAATTCAGTTGGTTTTTGCAATATTTACTTTGTATCTAGCAGTTTCATTAAGTTGACTTATTAACTCTGATAGTATGCATACTCTTTTTGGATTTTCTATGTACGCAACCATGTTGTCTATAAATTTTGATGGTTTCTTCCTTTATAATACCACTAATTTCTTTTCTTGCCTTATTACATTAGTTAGGACCTCTACTACAGTATGTTTGGTAGAGAGCCTTTATCATGTTATGAAGGTTTCCTTCCATTCCAAATATTTTCAGAGTTTTCTTTTTTCTTTATTAAAAAACTTTTTTTAATGTTCATTTATTTTTGAGGGAGAGAGCGTGAGCAGGAGAGAGGCAGAGAGAGGGGGAGACAGAAACTGAAGCAGGCTCCAGGCTCTGAGCTGTCAGCACAGAGTCTGAAGCGGGGCTCAAACTCACGGACCGTGAGATCATGATGTGAGCCAAAGTCGGACGCTTGACCAACTGAGCCACTCAGATGCCCTGTGTTTTCTTTTTTTAAATCAAGGATGGATATTGAGGGGCACTTGGCTGGCTCAGTTGGAAAAGTGAGAGGCTCTTGATCTCAAGGTCATGAGCTCAAGCCCCACGTTGGGTGTGGAGATTACTTAAATAAATAAATTTATTAAAAAAAAGAAAAGAAAAGAATGGATGCTGAATTTTATCAACCCCTTCTTCATTTATGGCTAATGATCACGTGATTTTTCTCCTTTATTATATTACTTTCCTCATATCTTTATCTTTCCTCATATCATTATCTTTTTCATATATTTTGATTCACATGGCTAACATTTTGCTTGTGATTTTTGAATCTACATTCATGAGAGAGATTTCCTGAATATTTCCTTTCTTATACTTTCCAGTTTGGGTATCAAGTTAATGCTAGATTCATAAAACTAATTGAGGGAATGGGAGCTCTTTTTAGATTCTCTGAAATAGCTCTATATAAGATTACAATTATTTATTTTTTGAATGTCTGGAACATGCTCCCGATGTCATCAGGGTCTGCAGTCTAATATGTAGGAAGGTTTAAATCTACAAATTCAATTTCCTTCATGGTTATAGAATTGCTCAGAGTTTCTATTTCTTGAATCAGTTAGATTTTCCTGAGAATGTGTCTGTCTCATAAAAGATTTCAAATTTCATGACATAAAAATTTTCAACAATGTCCTCATGTTTTATTTCAATGTCCGCAGCCTCTGTATTTATATCACTATTTCATTCTTGATATCGTTTATGCTTTTCTCTTATTTCTCGGTCAGTCACTTTTATCAGTCTTTTCAGAGGATCGACATTTGGCTGTGTTAATTGTGTCTGTTGTGTTTATTTTCTATTTCATTAATTCCTACTCTTACCTTAATTATTTCCTTTCCTACCTTTCTTGAGTTTATTTTGCTGATCCATTTCTAACTTCATAAAATGGAGACTTAGCTTATTGTTGGTTTTCTTTTTTTTTTTTAAACACAGGGTTTTGGACTTACATTTCTCTCAATGTTATTTAACTCTATTTGAAGATTTTGCTATGTATTTCATTACAGTTCAGCCTTTAA
Organism: Panthera onca; assembly: GCF_046562875.1. Classification (NCBI taxonomy): domain Eukaryota; kingdom Metazoa; phylum Chordata; class Mammalia; order Carnivora; family Felidae; genus Panthera; species Panthera onca. The sequence goes on along the minus strand of NC_138352.1, from coordinate 46,413,888 downwards.
TAGTTTTTAAGTTCTACTATGTTTTCTTCTTTGATCCCTTGTTTATTTGAATATGTGTTTCTGAATTTCTATGCATATAAGGGGCATTCTAGTAATTTTTTATTATTGTCAGTGAATGTAGTCTTTATGATTTCAATCCTCAAGAAATGTATTGAGATTTACTTTATGACCCAGTATATAGTCCATTTTTAAAAAAGACTATTTAGAGAGAGACAGCATGAATGGGGGCAAGGGGCCAAAGGAGAGGGAGAGAGAGAGAGAGAGAGAGAGAGAGAGAGAGAGAGAGAGAGAGAATCTTAAGCAGGCTCCACACTCAGCATGGAGCTCGATATGGAGCTTGATCCCATGGCCCCAGGACCATGACGTGAGCTGAAATCAAGAGTTGATGCTCAACTGACTGAGCCACCCTGGTGTCCCTATAGTCCAGTTCTGTGAATGTTCTGTGTGTACTTAAAACAATTGTGTTTTTGCAGTTTTGGGGAGTGGTGTTCTGAATTCATCTGTGGTGGCAGCGAACATGTGCCACTCAGGTCTTCTGCTAAGTATGTCTATGGTGGTCATGGTCACGTGCAATTCAGCTCTCCTGCTGAGGGAAGCATAGTTGACTGGAGCCCTAACGTCTGTGCCTCTGGATCCACCAACACTGTCTGCGCTGAGACCACTCTTCCCCCCCGGGCTCTTCCCCACCAATGACTGAACAGGTCAGTGGTGTCAGTGCAGGGTCCATTCCCCTAATGGGCAACTTTGGCTCAGGGTCACCCCATCAGTCTAGCCAACACATTTGTAGAGCTACACTGTAATCTGAAACTCTTCCTACTTATTTCTCTTCTTTCTCCCACTCCTTTCGGACCTGTATTGTGGTCAGAAAGCCCTCCTGCCTAACACTGCCTCTTTCCCCTCCTCCTTCACAGGCAGACTCCCCAATAAACCCCTGGCACAGCTGATCCCATCTTGGGATCTTTTTCCTGAACCGACATAATGTCCACTGGGTTATTCAAATCTCCTATATCCTTGCTGATGATTTTTTACCATTTGCTCCACCAGTTAATGGGGAAGGTGACTAAAGTGTCCCATTATGATTGCTGGTTTATTACTCTCGGTATTGTCTGTTGTGGCTTAATAGATTTAGAAAGTTATTGAGTTAATGTTAAATTATACACATCTTCTTGTTTAACTGAATTGCTTAATCCTTCTTGTCCATTTTTGCCTTGAGTCTATTCTGCTTAATATTAAGATAGCTCAACCCTATACACCCGTTTCTTAGTAAACCTTTCTTCATCCTCTCACTTTCAAACTCTGTATGCTCTTGCTTAAGATGTTTCTTAGGGGGAAAAAAAGAAAAAAAAAGACATGTTTCTTAGGAGCAGCATGTGGTTAGTTAAAAAGTATATATCCAGGGGCACCTGGGTGGCTCAGCTGGTTAAGCTACTGACTCTTGAGCTCTGCTCAGGTCATGAGATCACTGTTCGTGAGATCAAGACCCACGCGGGGCTCTGTGCTGACAGCGTGGAGCCTGCTTGGGATTCTCTCTCTCCCTCTCTGTCTACCCACCTCCCATCAAAATAAATATACTAAAAATAAATAAAAATAAAATAAATATCTATTCTGACATGCTCTATTTTATTTTATTTAAAAATTTTTTTAAATCTTTATTTTTGAGAGAGAGAGAGAGAGAGAGAGAGTACAAGCAGGGGAGGAACAGAGAGAGGGAGACACAGAATCTGAAGCAGGCTCCAGGCTCTGAGCTGTCAGCACAGAGCCCGATGCAGGGCTCGAACTCACGAACTGTGAGATCATGACCTGTGACATGCTCTGTATTTTAGGGGAAGTATTTAATTTATTTATATTTGTTATAATTATTATTTCAGGTTTATAGCTATCATGTTCTTAATTTCATGTTTTTTATTTCTGTTTTTCCCACAAATTCCACTTCTTTCTATTCTCTCTTGTCCTCTTCTAGATTGCTTTGTTGCTTTTTCCACTTTCATTTTTTTCCTTCCACTGGCTTGAGAACTCTGTTTCTATTCTGTAAGTGGTTTCTCTAGAAACAGCAGCAAACAACTTACCAAAATCAAAGTTACTCAATAATTTTACTCTTCTGAGAAATATAAAAACCTTACAACTTCCATTTATGTGTTCCTGACTTCTATGCTATTATTGCTGTTTCTTAATTCTATCAATTTTCCTTTTGTAATTCCATGCCGACTATTATTGTCACTTTATTAATTTTTTATATTTTGTTTTTAGAGAGAGAGCATGAGCAGAGGAGAGGGGCAGAGGGAGAGAGAGAGAGAGAGAGAGAGAGAGAGAGAGAATCCTAAGCAGGCTCCACACTCAGCATGGAGCCTGATGCGGGACCCAATCCCACAATCCTGGAATCACGACCTGAGCTGAAATCAAGAGCTGGATGCTCAACCGACTGAGTCACCCAAGAGCCTCTATTGTTGCTTTGTATATTCAATATTCTACTTGTTTTTCACTTTTTATGTGCTTTATTCCCTCTTGCTCCTCAGACCTTACATCAGAACGAATTTTTCTCCTGCCAGGAGTGAAGTTTTGTTGGTACCAAATTCTTTCGGTTTTTGTTTATCTGCAAGTGACTTTTTCACCTTAATTATGGATATGGAATTGAAAACGACCATCATTTTCTCTAAGCACATTGAAGATATTCTACATTGTCTTTTGGTTTCTATTAATGCCAGTGAGTAGTAAGTTGTCTGTCATTCCTTTAAAAATAATCTGTCTTGGGGCGCCTGGGTGGCTCAGTCGGTTAAGCGGCCGACTTCAGCTCAGGTCACGATCTCGTGGTCCGTGAGTTCGAGCCCCGCGTCGGGCTCTGGGCTGATGGCTCAGAGCCTGGAGCCTGCTTCTGATTCTGTGTCTCCCTCTCTCTCTGCCCCTCCCCCGTTCATGCTCTGTCTCTGTCTCAAAAATAAATAAAACGTTAAAAAAACAAAAAAAAAATAAAAATAAGCTGTCTTCGGGGCGCCTGGGTGGCTCAGTTGGTTGAGTGTCCGACTTTGGCTCAGGTCATGATCTCGTGGTTTGTGAGTTTGAGTCCCATGTCAGGCTCTGTGCTAACAGCTCAGAGCCTGGAGCCTGCTTCAGATTCTGTGTCTCCCTCTCTCTTTCTGTGTCTCCCAGGCTCATGCTCTGTGTTTCTGTCTCTCAATAATAAAAGTTAAAAAAAATTAAAAAAATAATAATCTGTCTTTTGTGTCTTACTGCTCTTATGAAATTCCCTTTGTCTTTGGTGTTCTGCAATTTCACAGTGAGATATATATATATATATATATATATATATATACACACACACTATATTCTAATATTATATATGATATATATTATCTATCTATCTATCTATCTATCTATCTATCTATCTAGATAGCTTTTTCTGAGGATACCTTGGATTTCTTGACTCCGTGGGTTGGTATTTCATCAGTCCTAACGATATTCAGTCCTGTCTCTTCTTTTTTAAAATATTTATTTATTTAAGTGATCTCTACACCCAACGTGGGGCTCGAACTCACAACCCCGAGATCAAGAGTCACATGCTCCACCATCTGAGCCAGCCAGGCGCCTTTAGTCCCTATCTGTTCAGATGTTGCCATCGCCCCATCCTTGTTTCCTTTCCGTTTTGGGAGTGTAATTAGATGTTTGCTAACAGCTCTTGATCTCTCCTCCATGTCTTTGCTTCCTCTTTCATATTTTCTCTTTGTGTGTCTCTGCTGCAATTTGGAAATGTTTTTCAGATCAGTCTTCCAGTTTTCTCATTCTCTTCACACGTGATTTTTCTAGTAAATCTGTCCATGGAGTTCTTTCTTTGTCCAGCGGGTTCTTTTGGTTCCTTTCGAAAATTGTTTGATCATTTTTAAAAGCTTCTCTTCCTTGTATGCGTTTTCATGCCTGGATTTTCCCCCAAACATTTAAACGTGGTTCTTTTATAGTCTTCATCTCACTGTCCCGGGATCCGGGGTTCTCGCAGCTTGTTCCAGCCACCTGCTGCTCCCACTCTTAGTTCTTTCACCGAAGAACTCGTTCCATTGTTCAGTATCTTCCTTCCTCCCTCCTTCCTCCTCCTCTCCCCCTCTCCCTCTATCATTTAACTCTGACCTGATCATTTTCCTTGGCATTTTATTTGAAGGAATACTTTGAAGTCTGGGATACATTTGGCTTCCTCTGTAGAGGATTCACTTTCGCTTCTGTCAGGTGCTGGAGGCATTACTGTATCCTGGGAGGACTCCAGTTACATTCTCCGTTTGGGGTATTCAGACCACGCAGATAGTGTGGACTTTTTTGCTATAAACTGTGTCAAGGACAGCTGGCAGTTTGAATGTTTTGTGGTGATTCCTGGCACGTGGGTGCACACGCATGCACACACGCATACACATCGTATCCTCTCAATTGCAAGCTTTGGAACAGATTTTCCTCGCAGTGTCCAGGAGGACGTTGGAGGTATTTCTAAATCCATGCCTTCAGTCCAGGAATAGCTTTTGGTGATATCCCATCTTCACCCTGGAAGATCTGTTAGACTCTCCATCTTGGGCACATCTGGGGCTTTGGCTCCTTTTTTACAAGTCTTCAAGGCCATGACTGCCAAACTTCAAGTTCACCAGGTACAGCAAATGTCCTTGGAGTGCTGTGCTCAGTTAGCAACTCTGAGCTCCACGTTGCTCAATCCCTGGGCTAAGGATCCTTGACTTTTCTGCTCATTCATTGATCCCCTTCAGTTATTTTAAATCCAGAATGTTGGGTTGTTTTCAGTAAGTATATTGATTTACTTGCCATGTTTCCAAAAACGGAAATCAGTTTTATGAAAAAAGAAAACATTCGTGTTTCAGAATTCAGTAGTCTTCGTGTAAATAGTGCAGGTATGTAGTATCTGTTGAAACTCCACTGCACATGTGTAGATCAATCAGACTGTGCATTTGAAAAGTGCTTTTAACTTTCCAAATTGCTTTCACATGTATTTGTGGTTCTCAAGGGGGGTGGTGCTTCCCTTCAGGGGAGTTTTGAAAATTCGAAGGAGTTGTTTTGATTGTCACTATGAACTGGGCCATTAGCAACATTTAGTGGGGAGTCAGGGATGCCAGACTCCTACAAGGCACAGGACAGTCCTGCCCAAAAGATAATTGTTCTGTGTCTCAGATAACCTTCGAATGTTCCCCTGGATGTTGAGAGACTGAATGTCTGGTGAGATTTCAAGATAGGAGATGTGTTTATTCTCATATTTTTAAATACCTTATCCCATGTCATAACATAGGGAATTATTTTAATACTATACTTCTTTTATTGATTGATTGATTGATTTCTAATTTATTTTTAATGTTTATTTATTCTTGAGAGAGAGGGACAGAGTGTGAGTGGGGGAGGGGCAGACAGAGGGAGACACGGAATCTGAAACAGGCTCCAGGCTCTGAGCTGTCAGCACAGAGCCCGATATGGGGGCTTGAATTCACGGACCACAAGATCATGACCTGAGCCGAAGCTGCTTAACTGACTGAGCCACCCAGGCACCCCTATTTTATTTTAGACAGAGATAGTGCAAACAGGGGAGAAGGGCAGAGAAGAGAGAGAGAGAGACAGAGAGAGAGAGAGAATCTTAAGCAGGCTCCATGCTCAGTGTGGAGCCTGACACAAGGCTCGATCCCACGACCCTGGGATCATGACCTGAGTGGAAACCAAGAGTTGAACGCTCAGTCGACTGAGCCACCCAGGTGCCCCAATACTATACTTCTTAACAGGGCCTAGCTTATTTGTGAGAATATCTTCTTTTTCATTTTCTCCACTTTGATGATCTTTAATTTGTCTTGGTGTGTTTTTCTTACTTCAATCCAGGTTCTCTCTCTGTTTCTTATCATATGCAAACAAATTCAGTTTGTTAACATTTATCCTAACATTACTTTCATTGTGGTGAACACCTCTGCTTCTTGTTTACTTAAGTTCTAAATCCAGACTAATCTGTTCATTACAACCCATTGCTTTCATCCTACTTCTTCACCGTGCCTTTTAGTGGAATCATTCCAGGGAACTGGATTTATAGATTGAACTAGAAATAGCAGCAAATAACTTGCCAAAATCAAAGTTACTCAATAACCAAATGTAGGAGGAGAGCAGCCATAGATGGTCTATAACCCAATTGTGGCTGTTTTCCAATAAAACTTTATTTACAAAAACAGGTGGTGGGCCGGATATAGCTTGGGGCTATCATTCCCCCATTCCTGCTCTACACGATGCCTTTCAAAGCACTCCAGACAGACACACAGAGATAACCAGAAAAGTCATGCTCAATCATAATTCTGTCCTTCATACTTTTTTTGGTATTTCCCCAATTCCCTAACTTTTACCGTTACTTTTATGTCTTACTTTTATAGGTGTGCATTGATTTTTTTTTTTTTTTACAGGTCCCTTTATTTTCTGGAGCGAGGAGTGTTCTGTAGCACATGTACATCGTTCCAGATTGAAAAGACGCAAAGACTGTGCTGTGAAAAGCCTCCTTCCCATCTCTGTTCCAAGCCACCTGTATCTCTTCCCCACAGGCAACCGGGGTCATTCCGTTGTGTTCCCAGAAATATGTTACCAAACTCAGTCAAGTTAGCAGGGCCACCGTGGTGCACAGCTCCAAGGGGCACCATTTATACTGAGCTCCTGGGAGGCCACTGACATGGAATACAATGGAATTGTGGCCCCTGGAGTTGTGTAATGCAGTGGCCTGACCACAGATGTTTACTGTGTATATGTGTGTGTAAATACACACTTACATATATATGTAGATGTGTATGTGCATGTGTTTTTTCTCCACCCCCCCCCCCCACCACCTTTGAAAACCAAGGATAGTATATTACGTGCATGGTGCTCTACCTTGCCTTTGGTTTCCGTTTCACATACCTTGATACTTCTTTTTCCGTATCAGCTTATAAACGTCTTCAGTTCTTTTTGATGATCACGATGATGCTGCTGATGGTGGTGGTGGTGGTCACTTACTATTTTCGTGTGTGTGCTGGGCACTGTTCCAAGTACTTCACAGGTATTAACTCCTACAGGGTTCACAACGACCCCACGATGTAGGCACAGAGAGCTGGGACCCCCGCAAGTCACAGCTGGTATTTACTCACCCTCTGAGGCTAAAAAAGACTTCCCTCCCGGTTCCTTCTGGTCCTTGTGCGGGGGTCGCGTTTCACATTTACATTTCTTTTCCATGTGGAGTTCTTCTGGCCAGAAGTATGAGCTAAGGAGCCAACTTCCTTTTGTTCCTGATGGCTCCAGTTAATCCCAGCACGGTTTCCCCACCGTTTCCAGAGGCCACCTTTCCCACACATGAAAGTCTTGCCTGATTTGGGCCTGTTTCTGGACTTTCTGCTGGTCCCATGGTCTGTCTGTGTAATCAAGGGCTAGTGCCACCCTGTTTTAATTCTTGAGGTTTTATAATCTGTGTTAATAACCGGTAGCGTTTTATCTCCCCTTTACTTTCCCTTCTCGGAGCTGTCCTGGATATTCTTGACTTGCTTATTTCTCCTTGTTAATATTTTTACTGTGGCAAAATACACATTTTACATAAAATATACCGTGTAACCATTTTTAAGCGTATATGTCAATGATGCTACGTACATTCACGTTTTCATGCTATCATCACTGCTATTTGCAGAACTTATTTTTAATCCATTTCCGGAACTTTTTTTTTTATCATACCGAACTGAAACTGTACCCACTTGACAAGAACTCCCGTTCTCCCCTCCCCTCAGACCCTGGCAACCACCATTCTACTTTCCGTCCTATGAATGTGACTATTCTGAGTACTTCCTATCAGTGGAATCATGTCCTATTTCCCCTTTTGCATCTGGCTTAGTTCCCTTATATCGCTCTGTCCTCAAGGCTCATCCACATTGTAGCCTGTTTCGCTTTTTCATTCCTTGTCATAGACGCATGATATTCCATTGTACGTGTGTGCCACATTTCGCGTACCCACGCACCTGTTCAAGGACGCTGCCTGGCTTCCACCCTTTGGCTGTTGGGAACAGCGCCACTATGAGCATGAGCGTGTTCCATGTTGATCTCAGACTCTGTTCAGCCCCATCTGTCTGTTGTTTTTATAATGACTCTTTGCCCCCAAATCCCCTCGTACACATACTTTCCAAGGGTCGCTGAATACTGTGTTCAATCACAACGTGCCCCGGATGTGTTTCTGGACTTCTCTGCCATCGCTGCAGGGCCACCTGTGGTTTTGACTACCCGGCACCCCTTTGCTCTCCTTCTTGCTAAAGTTGTGCAACTGTTCTCCACTCTTCTCTCCTGTTCTCAGTCCGTGACTCCAGCTACTGGCTCCGGGATTGGTCCTGAGGGACTTCGCTGGAACTTTTGTTAATAAATGGCTCTTCTTATACTTCCTGCAGACCCTACCCTCCTCCAGTCTAATGGAGATCCTGGGGGGGTCCCCAGGCTTCCCTGCCTCTGAAAGGCCCTCTTTGTAGCCACCTCCAGTGCTGGCCCCTCTTGGAAACCTTTCTGCTTCTCCCTTGCCTGTAACTTCCGGGCTGGTGGCCTCCTTCCCTTGCCACTTAACCCCTCCATCCTGTCAAAGAGCCGCTCTGCTTGGACACACGTCCCTGCCTCTCACCTCTCCCTCACCCACTGCATGGAGCACGGTGTTTTTTGTATAGTAGGTGCTGATTTGAATTGTGTGAAACCAAGATCATCTTCCTCTGCACAGCTAGGTTCAGGTAAAGCCCCAGAGCCCTCCCACACCAGGCGCAGGACCTCAGGGAATTGCTACCAGTGTCATCCTGTTGGGGATCTGTGATGTCTGGGCACAGCCTACTTCCCCTTGAGGTCCAACTTTCCAGGTCCTGATCCTGGTCACCTGCAGGGTCCTATGTGTCCTGGGTCCCTGTGCTCAGTCCAGCTCTGTGATGAGTTCTGAACAGCAGGAGGCGGGGTGGGGGGTGGGGGGCTACAAATACGACCGATTCACTCCTGGCTCACTGCGTCGTGGGCTCTCCGTCCTTCAGGCCACAGTTCTCTTCCTGAAAAGTTCTCTGCAGCCTGATTTTTTGTGAACATGTGTATGTTCGTGTGTTTCATTGCATTTCACGTGCATCCTAATTGTTTCTTTCTCTTTATTTCTGAACATTTAAAATTCACTTATTCAACAAATGTTTACTGGGCACTTCTTTTGTGCTGGGCGTGTGCAGTGAACGAGATAGGCAAGGTTTCCATTCTCAAAGATTTTACATCCTCGTGGATGGTGGGGGAGGGAGCTGGCAATTAGCAAGGAATCATAAATTGGCACAATAATTTCAGAGAGTGAGAAGTGCAAAGAAGGTAAAATAGGGTAATGTGCTAGAAAATGATTTAGGGATGCTGGAGAACGTTTTGAATTTGGGTGTTCCTTCTTCCCTTTTAAAATCCAGCTTCCATGCTGTTAGGAAGCCCATGCTGCCACATGGAAAGACTGGAATAGAGGATAACCGAGGCCCTCAGCTCGACTCCCAGCAGGAAAGAAATAAGGCAATAAACTAGACAGCAATGGGTGGGGAGGTGACTTTAGAGAGGTTGACCAGAAAAGGCATTTGTAAGGAGGTGGTACTGGAACTAAGATTTGGGAAGTAATAAGGAGATATCCATTCAGTGAGCCGAGAAAGAATATTCCAAGCAGGAAGAGTAGCAAATGCAAAGGGCTCGAGGAGCTACAGTCATTTATTTGGTTTGAGAAGTGGTAGGGGCTGGTGGTATGGTGTAGATTGGAAAAGCAGGACAGGATCAGATCACGTAGGGCCTTTTCGGCTACGCCAAAGGGGTTGAGTGCAGTGGGAAGCCATTGGAGGGATCAGATTTTGCATCCCATAGAGATCCCATCTTTGGCTACTCCAAAGGAAGTCCCAGGGGGTAAGTTAGAGGAAGAACTCATCTATAAGGTAGATTCTCTTTGCAAAAATTTAACCTATGAAAGAAGCCAACATAGAAACATTGGACGTGATACACATGGGGAAACTCAAGTCCAGAGGAGTCAAATGACTTGAGCTTTTGTACAGGACATATCCGGAAGTCCACGAGGGGCTCGTGATGCAGATCGAGGGGACCGAGGGGATGGATGTATAGCAAACGCGATTTATTTTCATCCCCCCAATTTTGCTTCAGTCACCACTTCGGTAAGAAGAGAATTTCAACCATCTGCAAGTAATCCGAGAGCCTTACTAACCTGCCTACCCACACACTCCCCCACAAAAAAAGAAAAGAAAGAAAGAAAAAAAGAAGCCAACTCCAGAGCTTGTACGCCTGCGTTCTCCACAATCATTTCTCTGTATTACAGCTCTTGTCATCTTGCATTATACATGAATAACTAATCAACCAAACACAAACCCACTGATGAAAAAAACGCATGGTGGATCTAGAATGTGAGCAGGGTGAAGAGTAATATTAATTTCACTGGTAAATAACAAAGTGGGAGAAGACACGAGCGATGTTAAGACAAGAATTGTGTTTCTGAACACTTCTGGGAAAGGAAACTTCCCAAGAAACAAGGGGAGGGGGAAGCCCAGGACCAGATTCACCATATTGGGAATACATCGACTCCATTCTTTCTTCCTCTGGCTTTCACAAACATAAGGGACATCATGGGTCCACCAACTGGCCATTGAAACCACCGTCTGTGTGCCTCACCGAGTCGAACAATTCAGGTCATAATCTTCTACTCTTCCCTAATGAATTGACAGGTGTTAGTCTTAGCTCACCTGTCACTATTGAAGTGGGCTCCAACCAAGTCTTACTCTCTTTGAACTTCCACAGTGCATTAGCGCCATGCTAGGTGTGCAGTAGGTGTTCAATAGATGCAGCCTTCCACAAACTTTCTAAATGAATTCGTCTCTGCCTCCAGCATTTCCCCAAAATGTGTTTCTTTGCCACTAAGGACGAACTCCTAATCTCCACCTCCGGGGTTTGGTCCGGAAATATTTCAGCTTTTCTCCTCCTCCTCCTGGATTTCTTGGTGGCACCGGACGCTGTTGAGACCTTTCAGCTGTCTTCCGTGACTCTGAAATCTCCTGATTCTAAGCATTCCACACCCATGGCCTCTCCTCTCTGACCTCCAGCGATTTTTTCCCCCGTTGCACTTGCAAGTACGTATACCCTGATTTCTCTCCTGTCATTCCTCCCCTCTAAGAAATTAATTACATCTCATCTCAAATCAATCCACGTATCTATTATCATGTCACGTTATGCGCAAAATGCCTGTTTACGGGCCTGTGTGTCCAACTGGACTTCAAGTTCCTCTTGGTGCCCTGGCGCCTGGCACAGAGCTGGCAGCAAGTAGGTGTTTAATACACAAGCCCCACGGGGCAGACCATCTTCAAACTATGCTCGCAGGAAGGGCGGGTGGAGACTCATATCCCCATCATATAGAAAGGGCACCGCCAAAAGCTCAGGGAGGTGAAGCAAACATTGAAACCGTGATTCTCCGTCCCAGCTACTGCGATTCTCTGTCTTCAATGCAATAAGCATGCTGATTTTGCCAATTGTAAAAGGACTGTCAGGCTAATCTCGATGCTGTCTAAATACTGGCATCCAGTCCTTTTCATGCTCTTCTGAACAGGCTTGAATTTGCCAGCGCCTCTCTTAAAATACAGCCCGCAGGACTGAGCATAAAACTGCATGTGGCCTGACCTGCCAGCACGCGCGGGATTATTGCCTCTCTTCCTCCACACTCCGTCGTTCTATTAATAGAGCCTAAGATTGCATTAGGGTTCTCAACAGCCTCCTTGCGCTGTGGGTTCACATCAAGCTTGTGATCAGCTAACCCCCCGGGTCTTTCTCGTGAACGCCTTCTGTCAAGCCAGACCTCCCCATCAGCCACTTGGGCAATTGATTTTTTGAATGTTCATGATTATCCGTGATCCAGACTAGCAGGTACAAAGCCAGGTCTTGCCCTCCTTTCTTGTGCGGCATCTGCCGAGTGGGTGATGGGGTCTTGGGGCCTGTTCACAACCCAGAGGCGTGGCCGTCCGCTGTCGGGGGGCCTCCGGCATCATGGGAGCCACAGAAGCGAGAGGATAGTGACAAAGTTAATTTTCTGGTTCACTTCAAATTATTCTTACGTTTATTCCTTCTCCTCTTGGGTTACGGTCCTTTCTTCATCTTGTTCTAATCCGGGGTGTTTATAGGCACAGCCTCTTGTTCCTCCCACCCATGGGCACAGCCACACTTTTGTTTCTTATGCCCTCTCCAAGCGGTATTATTTTTAGCACGAGTGTCTTACTCAGCAATTTGCTGTAAAGTCTGCCCTCTATTGTCCTCACTCCTAATCTTTCCTCTTATTCCTTTTGTCCCTCCGTCTCTGTGTGTCAATACAACGTGGAGCTTCATAGATTTGATTTCGGCCTGTTTGAAGCCCCTTGGGAGGTTAGAGTACTTTCTCCACTCTTCCCTTCATCCATTTTGCAGCCACTTAGAACTGGTAACTGCAGAAATTGCAGTGTGGGCTATCGTGGTGGGTCTCGCTTTAATCTTCAGGAAACCTCTGGATCTCTGGGGCTTGGGTCTCCCAACTCAATGTCAGGACCCTGAATTCTGGAATCTGGGGCCGGGAGACAAGAGAGACAGCTTCTCTTTCCTCCACCAGCAGAGGGAACTGACACGTCTGGGAGCAAGTAGGTGTTCCCCGCATCTGCCAGAAGAGGGCGTCATACCCACGGTCCTCCACAGTTGGAATTTCTCACACAGAACTAGATCCTATCGGGTTGGCTTCCTGGAGACCCAAAGATATGATGGGACAACGCTACGGCCATGCTTCGTATTGCTGCTTTGGCCACCTGGAAAAACGGTAAAAAGCACAGGATTCTGAAGAAGTGGACCAAACGTGGGTCCAAGCTGACTGGTGGTTTTGTGGGCTAAGCTGTGAGCTTGTTGCTGGCCAATTGGCCGGCTGACGGGGCTACGGGGCGAGGCGGTGAAAAGGCCCTCTGCGAATGTTGGCGTTCACAGACACAACACAGTGTGCGTGGTGGGGCCTGGGTGGAGGGCCCCATCCTGGGCCCTGCGTATTTCCAGCTGTGACATTGAGATTTCTGTCTGGCAAGGCAGAGGGATGGGGCAAGGCCCCAAATGGGTGCAGAGGTGTAAGGCCAGGTGACCGCGGCCCTGCCTCAACCATTTCCAGGTGGAGTTAAAAGGCCCAGCCAATTTCTTCTGGAGGCCCCGGCACCTTTCATCAAGGCCAAATTGGTAACTGATTAAAAACGAAGAAATGGAAGATTAAGCCCGAGAGGCCAGAGGAGAAAATGGTTTCCAGGTGGAAAGGACCCCCGCTCTATTAACACCACCGCGCGTTCAAGCGGCCCGCTGTTCTCCCACCCTCCCGGGCAGCACTGGGCGGCCGCCAGGTCTAGCAGGCAAAGGGCTCCCTAACTGCCAAGTGGCGAAGATGCTTAATAAAATATTTACCTACACGTATACGAATAATGATGGCCGAATGACAGACGGCAGTTAAACAGCTTGAAGCTGCATGGGAGAGCAGCTCTGGGATAGTGTCGAGGAAAACAGTAACTTTCTGCTGAATTCCAGGGACTTAGCTCCCGGGCCTGCCATGCCCAGGCTCACGGAAGGGAGCTGCGGTTGGGGTTGGGGAGGGTGGGGGCTCCCCACCATGGCACGGGGTGTCCTCTGCGGGAAGTTGCCACCCAGAGGGGCTGGGGCCAGCCTCACACCGGACCCCGTCCTGCTCTTACAACTCCCGGAGAATAAAGATGTCTGATCCCTTTCTGCACACACCTAGAAGGATCCCTGCTGTGGTCACTCAATCAATGATGTTGATATTTAATAGGAGTCTGACTTTTTCTCACTTGGCTAAACTTGTAAGCAGCCTTTGCCCTGGCTGGGTGTGATCATTTTGAGTTGGAATCGAGGGAAGTGGAAGCCAGAGGGGGAGAGAAAAAAGCAAAACTCTTCAGCCACAACACTAGATTTCTAGCTGTGTCCTTTGGGAACATGGAAAGGAAAAAAGGAAAAAACATCGGCTAAACAAGTTTTCTCCCCCCACCCCCCTCTATTAGAGACTTTTTTGCATTCCTCTCCCCGGTTTGGGAAGGAAATAACAAAGCAAAGCAAATTTTCTCCATTGTTTAAATAGACTTTTATGTCTCTAAGTATATCAAACAATGTTAGGAATAAATAAATTACACATAAAGGTATTTATGTGGTAGATAAGAGTGTTTGAAAAATACAGCTTCACCTTCAGGCTCACACTCTCTGCCTTTTTTCATGTTTTTCCCAAGTATTTTATACCTCTGGTTACAACTGTTAGAAAAATACCATCTTGGGGGCGCCTGGGTGGCTCGGTCGGTTAAGCGTCCAACTTCGGCTCAGGTCATTATCTCACGGTTTGTGGGTTTGAGCCCCAGGTCGGGCTCTGTGCTGACAGCTCAGAGCCTGGAGCCTGCTTCAGTTTCTGTGTTTCCCTCTCTGTCTCTGCCCCCCCTTCCCTGCTCACGCTGTCTTTCTCTCAAAAATAAATAAACATTAAAAAATTAAAAAAAAAATACCATCCTGGCTTTCCCATATGACACAGATCTAGAAGAAGGACCAACCAATGAAGGGTCTATATGCACATGCTGATTTTCCATTTCTTGGAAGAAAACAAACTAGTTTTGAATGTTTTTTTTTTTTTTTTAAATGTTTCTTATTTTTGACAGAGAGACAGAGAGCGAGCAGGGGAGGGCCAGAGAGACAGGGAGACACAGAATCCGAAGCAGGCTCCAGGCTCTGAGCTGTCAGCACAGAGCCTGATGCAGGGCTCAAACCCACGAACCGTGAGATCATGACCTGAGCCGAAGTCAGACGCTTAACCAAGTGAGCCACCCAGGTGCCCCTGAACTGGCTTTGAATTTAAGAGCATGCTCAGAAGTCGTAATTCTTGAGGAAAGAAGCTATTTATTTATTGAGGGGAAATACAAAAGGCCCATTCCTTTTAGGCATGAAATTTATACTTGGTGAAGTTCTCATCAATAAAAACTCATTTTACTAAATATTTTCTGGTAAAAATATGGTTTTTTTGGTGCGAAATCTTCCATGCTTGTTCTTAAGGGTAAGGCTTGTGGGAGACTAAGGGAGATAAAGTGAACATACTCTTTAATCAGAGAGGCACTTGGCTTGGCAGTGAAATGGAACCCTGAAAAGTAAACAAAGCACATTGTGTGAAAAGGAGCTAGTTTAAATTAATCTTGCTTTTCCAATTTGAAAACATGCTCATGGTTGTTAGCAACTGAGTCAAGACATTTAAATCATATATATACTTTTATATCTTGACAGTGACCTTTTATAAGTGTGCAGTGGGGATAAGATGATGAGCAAAGCAATGCTCCAGAAAGAGCATTTTAGGTAATTGAACATGAAATGTGTTGCAATCTGATAACATTAATAATACGCGATCGCTACTTTCCATCTAATATGCAGTTCATTTGGCCAGAGTCTAACTAAAGCACTCTATAAATGTTAGCATATGAATCCTGTTGTAAGCCTATAAAGTAAGCAGCCCTATTTAATGCTTTAGTTTTGAAGTATCTCTGTATTCGTTATCTATTCTGGATAACAAATTATCCCAATTTAGTAGCTTCAGACAACCAGCCTTTACTATCTCACACAGTATCTAGGGGTCAGGAACTGGGAATGGCTTAGTTGGGAGGTTCTGGCTCAAGGTGTCTCACGTAGTTGCCGTCAAGGCATAGATCGGGGCAACAGTCATCTGAAGGCTTGACCGGGGCTCGCAGATCTTTTAATGTGTCTAACTCACAATCCTGGTGAGATCACGTTGCCGACAGCAAACCTCAGTTCTTCTCTACATGGGCCCCTCCACTGGGTTCCTTGATCGTCCTCATGATATGGCAGCTGGCTTCCCCCAGAGAAGTGATCCACAAGAGGGAACAAGGTAGAAGCCATGATGCTGTTTGTGACCTAGCCTTGGAATTCACGCACCATTATTTCCTTCACATTCTGTTCATTAGAAACCAGTTACTAAGTATAGCTGATGCTCAGGGGGCTGGGAACTAGGTCCCACTTCTTGAAGAATTAAAGAATTTGTGGTTATATTTTAAAACCACCATAACCCCCTATTTACAGATGGGGAAATTGAGATGGATGGTGGCTTATTGGTGCCAGGTCACCAAGCTACTAGTGTGACCCTATGTGCAAGGTGGCAGGCTGTTTTATTTCCCCTCGTCCGTGCCATCCACACACAAAGCAAAACAGAAAACCCCACGTTCCTGAAGTCACTGCACACAAATTCAAACATCGGCCTCTTTAAAATGGCCAAGATGGTCTAAAAGCAGCAGCGGGCTTTATGTTTGGAAATGGAGGAGATGGACATTAGACTGGAAGGTAGGGGTCAGCTTTCCTCTGAATCGGCTCTGCCACTTTGAGAGGAAAACATTCTCCAGGGATGGGCTCCTCTTTTGTAAAACAAGAAGGGTTGGCTGAGCGGTTTCCAAACTTGGTTGCCCATCACAGTCCTCAGGGGAATGAAAGACTCTCTGGCCTTATAACCTCCAGGAATCTCTATGATTAAAAGGTCCCTGGGAGTCAGAGGGCTAGCTGTGCACATGCATATGTTGGGCTAGATTACTTCCTATGCGTTCAGCTCCAACATTATCGGAACTTCTCCGAGTGCATGTACCCGGGAAAATCACTGGTTCTCAAGCCTCACTACAATCGTCAGGGAAATGTCTGAAAAATATGATGCCTGGGGCCCTCCCCAGGCAAAATAAATCAGACATTCTGGGGTGGTGCCCAGGGATCATTATGGTTTGCTTGTTTTCATCAGTATGTTTTAAATAATCGTGCTCAGCCTTGGTTGCCCATTAGAATCACTTGGGAAGTTATAAAAAGGCCACTGCCCAGATGGTCCTCCAACCAATTAAATCAGAATCTTCTGGGTGGAGCCAAGCATCAGTAATTTTTTAAAGCTCCCAGGTGATTAGAATGGATACCCACACTGACCTTATGTTTGCCTCATTTGCGATGATTCCAATGCCTCCTCACCCGTAAGAGATTATTCACGAGTTCACCTATACTTCAACTTAAAATAAAAGTTAAAAAGAGATTATTCAGAAGACAAATTATTCAGGAGGCTTAGATGCCACCATAGTCTAAGAAAAAATACACTTGACATGGAAGACATTCAACATCTGAAATGGAAGTGAGTTCCATTTCTGGCAATATGGCGGATGAAATAACTTTAATAATCCTCCCACTACAACCCATCTCTAAACACTGGCCAAAATGTAAGGAACACCCAGTGAAATGAGGTCATGAGATAGGCCCCCAGGGCCAGAAGCCAAAGGGAAATGGCAGTTAGCATGGTGAGAAAGTAAGTGGGGACGGAGCTGGCGTTGGGCAGGTTGCTGGCTTTGAAAGCCTGGAGTTTCAGCACCCCAATGGGAAGGACACTGCGGTTGGGGCCTGTCCAAAGCAGGGAGGGGCTACTGAGGTCCCCACATTAAGCCGGAGCCCTCAAAAGGGTGAGTCATTTTAGAAATAATTCACTGGAAAAAAGAATCTCCCTAATGGCACAGGAAGACAAGAAAATTTGACTGTCTTGGCATGATTTGAAAGTGGAGAAAGAAGTCTTCACTGAGAATTTGGGACCACAGCCCACCTGGATACAAATTTGGGGCTGGGAATTACCCTACCTGTAGGATCCAGGAACCAGGAAGCCCAAAACTGGTAAGTAAAGATAAAAATGCAGACCCAACATCAAACCACAAAACATATGCGGATACCATCCACCATAACCGAGAGGTAGTCGACACGAGAGTCCTGAGAACCTCAGGAGAGACAACTATCAGACAGACTGTACATTAAGTTTAAAATTATTAAAGACATAAAAGAACATTTGGAACCATGAGAAAATAACAGTATTTTTTTTTTATTTTTAAAAAAAAAATTTTTTTTTCAACTTTTTTTTAATTTATTTTTTGGGACAGAGAGAGACAGAGCATGAACGGGGGAGGGGCAGAGAGAGAGGGAGACACAGAATCGGAAACAGGCTCCAGGCTCCGAGCCATCAGCCCAGAGCCTGACGCGGGGCTCAAACTCACGGTCCGTGAGATCGTGACCTGGCTGAAGTCGGACGCTTAACCGACTGCGCCACCCAGGCGCCCCAATAACAGTATTTTTAAAAAGGTGGATTTGAAAGAGAACTAAATAGAACCTCTGGAAATGACGTATACTGTCACTGCAATGAAACTCCGTGGAAGGGTTACACAGCAGAGTAGCCACAGCTGAAGAAAAAAACTGCAAATGAATCTGAGGAAATTGCCCAGGAATCATCACAGAGAGACAAAGTGAAGGAAAGTCTGAAAGAAAGGTTCAGGGTATGTTGCCTCGAAAGGGGGGGGGGGCACATCATACACCTAATACAGGTACCAGTAGGAGAGAATAGAGAGAATTAGGGGACACAGGACTTATATAGACAATGATCAAAACAAAACAAAACATGAATCCTAAGAGTTGGGATATGCAATGAATCTTGAACTAGGTAAATAAAAAGAAATTCACACCTAAACACAGCATGATAAGACTGCAGGAAGCCAAAAGCAAAGAGAAAATCTTAAGTCTGGAGTGAAAAGCCAGATTACCTACAAAGGAAATCTATATGTAGACTGACAGCAAACGTCTCCACAACAGAGAAACAACAAGAAGTGTGTTGGGGGTAAAACAACATTAGATCTAGATTCTATCCCCAAAGAGATCATCATTCAAGGATGAGAGTACAGTAAGACCATTTTATATTCGTGGAGAAAGCAGGTGACTCAATAACTTCCCTGGAAGTCCTACTAAAAGATATGTTTCAAGGAAAAGGCTGGTAACTAGAAAAAAAAAGAAAAAAAAAAAAAGAATGGTACGCCAGAAACAAAGGTGAACAATTTGGTAAACCTGGGCAAATCTAGACAAGAACTGCATAAAACCAAAATGACAGTAGTGATCCAACGTAGGCGTATTAGAAGCAGGTGGGTCCAAAATAACAAGCAACACTAACATGTAAGAGGGAGGATGTAATGGAAATGGAATCATTCTTAGTTTACGGTATAGTTTTAGGAGGGATGGCTTAAGCGTGCATGTTAAAAATTGTAAAATAACCACCAAAAGACTGGAAATGGAATTTACAACTTCTAAATTAAGAGGAAAGGGGAACAAAGAATTCTTGATCGATTCAATAGACAGAAAGGAAGTAAACAAAAAACTTAAGACAAAGAATAAACAAAAGGTGCAAAATGAGATTAAAGACCTAAATTCTGAAACGTTGGAAATCAGTAGATCAATCGGTTCTCTTACATGTTGTCAGTGGGAGCACAAATTGAAACAGCAGTCTAGAAAATTGCTTAGCATTATATTGTACAGTTTTATTTTCATATACCTTATGACCCAGTCATTGTTGCAAAGAAAAATTCCTGTCCACATGCATCAGAAGACGAGAATGTTCATTATAGCCCTGCTCATAACAGCAAAAAATTGGAATAACCCCAAGGCCTGTGATAGGATAATGGGCAAAATAAACTGTGGGAGAATCATACAACAGAATACTATACAACCACAAAGAAGGGTGAACTCCAACCAGATGCAAGAATCTAGCTGAATCGTGACAATGTTACATTGGATAAAAAACCTAAATCTCAGAAAAATTTCATACTGATTTAAAATAAACATGTGACAAAATTTTGATAAAAATTTTTAAGAGTAAAGGAATAATAAATACAAGATTGAGATTAGTCATTGCTTCAGATGAAGGAAAAGATAGAGGAGAAGCATACAGGTACTTGTAAGTCATTGTTACTGCTTTCGTTCTCGAATTGAATAACAGGGTTACCAGTGTTCATATGCCAATGATGATAGTGTGTTAATCCCAGAGATTATGACTAATACACTGTTGCGCCCCTAAGTTTCATTAAAAACATCACATTAAATGTAAGTGGATAAAACTTTACCAGTCAGATAAATAAATGAACAAGATCCAGCTATGTGCTGTTCTCATGAGACTCACCTAAAACTTAAAGACATAGGGAAGTGGAAAACAAAGGATGGAAAAAGATATGCTAGTCAAATGCTAATTAGAAGATGGAGTAGTTATATATTTCCCAGGCAAAGCAGACTTTAAAGCCAAAAGCACTAGGGCTAAAGATCATTTGTGTATAGTTGACCCTTGAACCATGCAGGGGTTAGGGGCAAGGACTCCCTGAGCAGTTGCAAATCTGTGTGTGACTTCTGACTCCCCCCAAACTTAATTACTAACAGCCCACTATTACTGGAAGACATAAACAGTCAATTAACACATTCTGTGTATATGTTATATACCATATTCTTACAATAAATAACACAGTCAATTACATATTTGTATGTTATATTATAATGGTATTCTTACAATAGGTAACATATACAGCCAATAAGCACATACTTTGCATGTTATATGTATTATATACTGTATTCTCACAATACAGTAAGCTAGAGAAAAGAAAATTTTATCAAGAAAATCATAAGGAGGGGCACCTGGGTGGCTCGATCAGTTGAGTATCTGACTTTGGCTCGGGTCATGATCTTGCAGTTCCTGAGTTTGAGCCCCACATCAGGCTGGCTGCTGTCGGCACGGAGCTTGCTTTGGATCCTCTGTCCCCCCTCTCTCTGTCCCTCTCTCGCTTGTTCCATCTCTCTCTCTCTCTCAAGAATAATAAATTTAAAAAAAGAAATCATAAGGAAGAGAAAATGCACAGTAATTTCACAGTACTATACTGTATTTATTGAAAAAGTTTGCATATAAGTGGACCTGCGCAGTTCAAACCTGTGTTGTTCAAGGGTCAACTGTATATATTAAAGACACAATTCACTAGAAAAACAGTATATCTAAGTTTGTATGTACCTAATAACATAGCTTCAAAATACATAAAGCAAAAAGTAAGAGAAAATGTAAACAGCCCTTTTCGACATACCTTATCACATACCTTTAAAATACAGAGAAATCAAAATTTGAGAGTTCTTTTAGGAGAAATTGGCAAATTCAGTCACATAAAGAGATTTTGATCAGAAGCGATAGATCAAACAGACAATATTAGTAAGGGTATAGAAAATCTGTGTAACAATTAATAAGCTTGATTTAATAGATCTATATAGAATGCCACTCTTAATAGTTATGGCATATACATTCTTTTTAAAAAAAATTTTTTTAACATTTATTCATTTTTCGAGAGACACAGAGAGAACACAAACAAGGGAGGGGCAGAGAGAGGGGGCGACACAGAATCTGAAGCAGGCTTCAGGCTCTGAGCTGTCAGCACAGAGCCTGACACAGGGCCTATCTGGCACCCCAACATACACATTCTTTTCAAAAGCACATGGAATACTTATAAAACCGACCTTTTGGCAAATAATAAATAACAAAGAATCCCAACAAATAACAAAGATTCTGCTTCATACAGACCACCTTCTCTGACCATAATTCAGTTAAGTTAGATATAACTAAAAATCAAAGCAAAAACCTTATGTTTAGAAATATAAAGATACACATGTATTGAGGCAAAGAAGAAATCATACTTGAAATCTAAATATTCTTTGCCTATGATGATAATAAAAATTCTCTATATCTTGTGGAATGTACTTTGAGTGATACTCAGAGTGAAATCCATAGTTACATGTTACAATCAGAAAACAGAAGGCTGAAAATTAAGTACTTAAGCCACCAATTCAAAAAAAGAAATTTAAGCAGCAACAGAATAAACCCAAAGAGAGCAGAAGAAATAAGATTTATATTAATAATACGCACCATATATTATGTTCTTACATGTGGTATATATTCTTGTATATGCTATGTGCTCTTATTCTTACATATAAGAAGATAAGAAAGATACGGAACGATTTATAAAAACAAAAGTCAATAAAACCAAAAAGTAGTATTAGCCAAAGTAAAAGCCGGTTCTTTGAAACCACTCATAGAAGACACACAAGTGAAATAAACAGAGATCTCTAGCACCACTGATCCAGGAAAGGGAAGACACATATGCAATAATACTAGGAAGGAAAAATGGACACTGTAGATAGATGCGGCGATGTTTCAAATATATTGAGGAAACTCTCTACAGCATTTTGTTAATACATTTGAAAACCTAGTTGCTATGAATCACTTCCTTGAGAAATACAATGTTTAAGAACTGACTCAAGAAGAATATAAAACCTAAAGAGATCCACAGCCACTAAAGAAATGGAATCCGTAGAAATCAACCTAGGAAATGTTTATTCCATACCCAGACATTTTACCGGGAAGTTCTACCAAACATTCAAGGAACACATAATTCCAACTGTATACACACTGTTCCAGAAAATGAAAAAAGAAGAAACATTTACTAGTTCACTTTATGAGGCCAGTATAACCAGACAAAGGCAATACAAGAAGGGAAAATTGCAGCCGATGTGACTTACAGACATGGATACAAAAAATCCTACAACTGAATTAGATGTTGACTTTCTTTTTCTTTCTTTCTTTCTTTCTTTCTTTCTTTCTTTCTTTCTTTCTTTCTCTTTCTTTCTTTTTTCTCTTTCTTCCTTCCTCCCTTCCCTTCCGTTTTCTTCCTTTCTTTTCTTTTCTTTCTTTTCTTCTTTCTTCTTTCTCTTTCTTTCCCTCTCCCTCCCTTCCTTCCCTCCTTCCTTTCTTTCATTTGCTCAACAAATACTTAGTGAGTGTCAACCATGCACTGATAGGCACTGTGCTAATATGTGGAGAGCAGAGACACCCGGGAGCTTATGTTTTGGTGGAGAAGGTGAGTGACAAAGCAAATGATTGCACAGGTTTAGGTACATAGAGGACATTCTGGCAAGATAACAGTGCCTACCAAGGGGGATTTGACCGGGTCAGAGAGGTCAGAGAAAGCTTTCCTGGCATATTAGTGGAGGAAGAAATGGTGTGGGAAGAATGCTTGGAAGGCTATCACAGGGGCTCAAGTGGGAGATTTGGGATGCAGTAGCAGGGAAGATAAATTTGAGAGATATTTAAGAAGTGAAACCTACACACCTTCATGATCGTGCATGGGAAGGCGTCAACCTGGAGAGGGGCCAACCTTGTCTCTAGGATGACTGGGGTTCTGTTGATTCATATAACGAATTTTAAGAGAGTCTTAGATTCAGGGGGAAAAAGCATGCATGTGATTTGGGACATGCAGGTTGAGTCTGGGGTACTCGCAGGAAGGCTAAGCGGAGTTAGTGAAAGGAAATTAACCAGAGCCTGGAGTTCTGTGGAGAAGTTAGGCCAAAGATTTCTTCTTAAGTTTGTTTATTTATTTGAGAGAGAGAGAGACAGAGAGAAGCCCCAAGTTACTGTCAGCACGGAGCCTGATGTGGGGCTCAATCTCATGAACTGTGAGATCGTGACCTGAGCCAAAATCAAGAGTGGGATGCTTAGCCAACTGAGCCACCCAGGCACCGCAGGCCAGAGATTTTAATTTGAGTGGCATCAGCAAGTAAGTAGTATTTAAACCCACCCTTCAGAGGAGCTCATCCAGGGAGGGTAGGTAGCTAGGGGAGAGAATGAACACCACTATTTAAAAGAAAGGCAGAGGAGGAACCGGGGCAAAGAGACGGAGAAGGAATGGCTGGAGAGGTAGGAAGAAAACCAAAAGAATGTGGGCATCGAGGATGCCAAGGGAAGAGTGAGTTACAAGAAGGGAGCACCTAACAGTGTCAAGGGCTGTAGAGAGCGTACACGACCGACATGGTGCTGCTGAAATTCTCGTGACCTGGGGGCTGCATTAAGTGAGTGACCTGGAAAACAAACGTATAATAAATAATACCATTATTACAAATAACATGGTGCATAGGCGCAGCAAGGGAGAATTTTTTGGGGACAGTGAAGCTCCTCTGCATCTTGGATTGGTTATCGCGGTGATTGCTCCCTCCTATGCATTTGTCAAAAACTCAGAGAATTATAGACCAAGAAGAGAAAATGTTACCGCCTGTAAATGAAAAACAAGTAAGTGAAAACAATGTAGTAATGGAAATATAAGATCAAGCTCTCCCTCAACCACTGACTTTGTAATTGCAGCGCTGGACCCTCTCAGGGTTTTAATTCAGCTCAGTGTCAGCTTGTGTAGGCCTACAACAGGCAACAAGGGCACCCCACTCTCGCCTCGTGAAGGACAGAATAAATATGCATGCAACAGAGCCAAAGGGCATCAGAGTGCTGGCCAGAGCCCCTCTTAGGAGCTGACTGGTGGGGGTGGGGTGTAGCCCGCCCAGCTTGGCTCCCCTGGGACCTTGATGTCGAATGAGGGGGTTAGGTCAGGAAAGGCCTTTCTACCTCAGATGGTCTGTGGTTCTAGTATAAAAATCCCAAACGAAATCCAACTAGCTCTGTTGTCTGCGTTTTGTTATGGAAAATGGTCGTAATAAACAATGACCATAACAACAACTGGGCCATCATCACATGAGACCCCAGATGATTTGGGAAGCAGCTTGGAGCGACGGGAAAATGCCTGGGTTTGTGGTCCAAAGCTTTAAAGTGTCTTCAAAACAACCATAGTTAAGTAATGACTGATAATAAGCACAACCCATATAGGTTTGCAATAAAAAACCGGACTTTTCTATTTCTTTACTCCAGTCTCTCCTCTCACCCCCATCAATCCTGTCAGTGAGGAATTATTATCCCAAATTTAGGACAGGGAGATTAAGAATCTGATCATCCAAGGCTCCACATATTCCACTTTCCCATGACCCACAGTGAATCTGGTACAGTTTTGGTGTTGAGTGTATTCCATTGTGTCCTAATCCTATGAAAATTAATGGGAACGTGTTAATTGGGCATCAATTCATACTTAACATTAATCTGCGTATTTGATGAACCACAACTTTATGTTGCCCCTCATGCCATATTAAGTCAATTTATTGTAATAATTTAAAACAATAAGGATAATTGTATCCTTATTGTTTTCAAGACCTCATAAATTGAATCCAGCTTGAATCTGGCCAGCCTGGAATCTGCTGGAGAAGTGTGTGATGCCTTTGGGAAGCTGCAGGCATCGTCTTTTTGGGGTTTTCGGGGCGGGAAGGGATGAAACGAATAGTTATTAAGCACCTACTGTGTACCAGGACCCGTGCGACACCACGTTGCTACCAAGGTGGTAGCTAGGGGGTGTGTGTCTGAAGCCTTCTGCTACCCTTAGCTACCTCCCCAGATGGTGGGGGTCTTGGGCTATTTCAACCACATACGGCATAGAGACAGTGAAAATATATAACGAACCATTTGGAGACGGGTTTCCTGAAAATAACCACCCTTCCCAGCCATCCCAAAGATGCCTCAAAACGATTTCTCACTATATACAAAAATTTGCTTTGAACCCCAATCATTTGACCTTGACCCCTATAAACCTATTTTATTATATTTTTTAAACTCCGTATGATTAACGCGGAAACCCCTCCTTCGGCACTTTCTCACCACTGGAATCGCGTCAGTTTCTCAAAGTTCCAAAATAACCTTTCCCCGGCACGGATTCGTACCTCTGCCGGGGAAGGGCGGGGAGCGGCGCAAGACGTGCCGGTGTGGAGCGAGAGCCAGAGAGAACTTCCAGCGCGAAAGGAAAATAAAACTTGTGGCTGGTGTTTGTGCGGGAGGGTCTCCGCAATCCTGAAGCTGCCCGATCCTGGGGGGTTTCCGGGGCCCGCCGAGGAGCGCCAGGGTTCGGGTTTGATCCCGACGTCCTTGACCTAAATTTCTGCGCGGTGGCTGGAAAAAGGGCGCAGAGCCGGCCGGGCGGCTGGTGCCATCCCCGGATCCCGGTGGCTGGGGCGGCGAACTTGAATGAAGAGGCCGAACTGGAGGGGGTGGGGGGCGTCTCCTCCCATGCCCGAGCGAGGAGTGGCGGCGAGTTCCCCGCGCCTCCCCCTCCCCCGATCCACCCGCCCCCCGCAGCCCATGTGATCCCGGGAAGTCGGGGTGCGCTCCCCCTCGCCCGGCGCCCTGCCCGGCTGGAGGCGGGGCCGCCTCCGGCCGCGGGGTTCGCGCACCGCCCCCGTGGGTCCGGCCGCGGGGGACCGAGTGTGCGCGCGCGGGCAGGCGGGGGCCGCACCGGGGTGCGTGACGTCACCGGCATTGGTTACACGACGTTCTAGAACTCCGCCCCACGTGCGCCGGGGAGGAGGGGGAGGAGGAGGAGGAGGAGATGGGGGTGGGGAGGAGGAGGGGGAGAGGTGGGGATGGGCCGGGGGGGCGGGGACGGGGGGGGTGTGCGAGCAGCGGGGCTGAGCTAAGCCGAGCCCACGTGTGACGGCTCTCGCCGCTGCCCCGGCTCCGCCGCTCGCTGAGAGATTCGGAGGAGCCCGGGCGGGGGGGAGGAGGAGGGGGAGGAGGGAGCGGGAGATCTCGGGGCTCGGAGCCGGCCGCCGCTCCGCTCGGATCGCTGTGGGGCTCGGTTTTTTGGGGGTGGGGGGGCGGGGGGGCTCAGATATGGAGGCAAATGGGAGCCAAGGCACCTCGGGCAGCGCCAACGACTCCCAGCACGACCCCGGGTAAGTTTCCAGCCGCTGCCCACCGCGCCGCCTCGGGCTCGCTCTCCTTGCAGCGGCGGGGACGGCGGTGCGCGGAGCCGGGCATCTCCCGCGCCCCCCCTCCCCTCCCGCGCGCCCCCCCCGTGGAAGTTACACACCTTTGGATTGCATTTCGCCGTCACCTTCTCCCCCACCCCACCTCCCGGCTCTCGCTCGCTCGCTCCCCCCCGCTTTCCTTTTAGCTTTTGTAAGTTACACGTCAAAATGGCCGATCTGACATCGGTGCTCACTTCTGTTATGTTTTCTCCCTCTAGTAAAATGTTTATCGGTGGACTGAGCTGGCAGACCTCACCAGGTAAGGGAGGGAGGGGGGGACGTCTGGGTCCCCCCCTTCTTGGCTTCTTTATTGCTCTTTGTTATCCCGGTGTAAGAGCCCCCCCCCCCCCGCCATTGGCTCCCCACTTCTCCTGTGCAAGGTTATTTTTTTAAATAGCAAATCCTTTCCGAGCCCTCTACGCGACCTCTGTTGCCGAATTTCCCCCGCGTGTGCAAAAAATGCAAAAACAAAACAGAATAACAACAGAAAACTACTTTTGGTTTTTGTCCTTGATCAAAATTTGCATTGCTTTTTTTTTCCACACCTTCTCTCCCCCCCCCCCCCCATCTCTCTCTTTCTCTCTCTACAGATAGCCTTAGAGACTATTTTAGCAAATTTGGAGAAATTAGAGAATGTATGGTCATGAGAGATCCCACTACGAAACGCTCCAGGTAAACCATTCCCTTCTGGATTTTGTCTTTATTTTAGAACAAAGTTTAAGTGTTATTTTTGGAGGTGTCTTCGGAAGTAGCTAAGCGGATTTAGAATGGGGCTCAGGCATGTGGCTGGTTTCGAACGTCGCTCTATTCCACCCCCGCCCCCGCCCCCATAACCCCAAAGGTTATTGTTAATTGGGGTTGAACTCTGGATACAGAGATGTCCATCTCTCCGCTTTAAGTCATTTTCCCGTCGCTTCTTTTTTCTCCTGTTTAAGATGACGTTCAGCTTCATTCACTTTCTACATAGTTTTTTTTTTTTTTTTTTAATGTATGCTTTCCCCACACTCCCAGCTCCCCAAACTCTTAAGCCCCTTTTAGAAAGCTGGATGAATCTCTTCCGAGTGCCGAGTGCCGGGTTTTCTTGGGAATAAAACAAAGCGTTAAGAAGGGAAGGGGAGGAGGAGAGAAAACTGAGGTGGCGAAAGAGTGGAGACACCAGCATTTTCCAAGTTACCTCCACCCGCCCTGCCCCCGTTCCACTTCCCCCATTAACCTTGATGTGTTTTCTTGCGGGGTGGAGGGGAATTGGGGGAGGGCTGTGGGAAGTGGGGGTCCGAGGGGGCAACTTTTGCTCTCCATTCTGCATTAGGGCTCACTCCTTGTTGCTTTCAATGGTGTCACATTTTCTTGTTTGTTTTTCTCCCTCTTTGTCTCATTTCAGAGGCTTCGGTTTCGTCACGTTCGCAGACCCAGCAAGTGTAGATAAAGTATTAGGTCAGCCCCACCATGAGTTAGATTCCAAGACGGTAGGTTGCTTTCTGTCGTCGTCGTTGTTGTTGTTTGCCCCTGCTCGGGACCGATCTGGGCATTGACAGCCCCATTTAAAGGGACAGTGCTTTCTTTTGCTTCTGTGCTGAGAACTGGGTACTTATAAGCAGGGCTTGCGAGTTGGCTCTAAAGTTTGCTGCAATGGCTGGGCTTGGGGTTTTCTTTTTAGAGCCTGTCCCACTGCAGCTCCAGATGCTCCGGAGCGAAGGCTTGGGGGAGGGGTGGGCTTGGGGAGAGGCTATCTATCGGGGCCCAGGGACCCTGCAGAGAAACTACACCACAGAGCAAAGGCAACTTTTCTTTGTCAGCCGAGCATAGCACGCGTTACCAACTGTGGCTGTGGGAACTGGCTTTTAGAAGGCACAGCCCGCTCCGTGGCCAGCCGAGAGGGACCGGGGACGGGAAGACGGCGAGGGGGCGCTAATCACAGATTCAGGCAACAGGTTCCTCTTGGGGCACTTCGGATTTGGAATGTGGTTTGAGGAGGAGAGACCTCACAGAGCCAAGCTGGGCGTCCAGCGGGTGACTCCAGATGGAGTGAAATCTAAGACTGATAAGGCCTGGGGTTTCCAAGTGATTTGTTTTTGCTTCCTCCCCCCCCCCCCCCCCCCCAGATCCTTTATTTTGAACGTGGATACTTTTATAGCATTAGAAGGTTTCAGAGTCCAGTGTTGAGAGGGGAAAAGTCTCTCGGTAGAGATTAGAAGAGGAAGGGAAGAAAGATACTAGTATATAGCAGTAAATATAATGCAGGGGGGAGCTCGTGGTGTTCTATTTAGACCCCTGTGTTGGCTTTGTGGCTCTCCCCTTTCCCTTTACCTCTATTAGAATTTCCCCACAGTTTTTATACATCTGCCAAAGCAGGGTCCCTGAGGTGACACTGGGATGCAGTGCTGGGCCGCTTGGGACCACTCTTCTCTGTGGTGGGTAGTGGGGCAAGGCAAGGGGTCAAGTTCTAGTCCCAGCTGCCCTTTATGAACTTGGGCAAGTTTTTCCCTGCCCCAGGGCCTCAGTTTCCTTTTCTGTTAAATACAGGAGTGGAACAGGGTGATCTTTGAAGTCCCTTTTGGCTTTTACATTGAGGGGAAATGGAAAAAAAAAAAGAAAAAGAAAAAGAAAAGAAACGTGGCCACCTTTGGTGCAAGTGAATTTATTTGCAAATTTACCCTCTTTCTCTGATCAGAGGTCCCTACCCCCAAAGACAGGACCCCCACACATTTTAAGTTGCTTTATTAATTGTGCTGGACTTGTCATAACTTGCAGCCCAGCCTTTTTGTGCTTTTAGATAATTTAATTTTAGGGACAGTCATTTGTAGGGTGATAATGAGTGTCTGAAGAAATTTTTTTTTTTCCTCCTTAACTTCTTGGCTAGACGTTTCAAAAAGCTAGCAGAATTAAAGAGGAAAATATTTGAAGGCAAATTCAGGAATTTATTATTCACTCCCTCTCCCTACCCCGGGTAAGAGAAATAGTATTTGGTTTCTATGGTGGTTGGTGGGTCATAGCCCTCAGTATCAGGTGCAAAGCCTGTGGTTTTCCCTCCCTAATTGTTTGTGGATATGTTTTGGTCACTATTCTTTAGTATAACCTAGATTTTGACTTTGTTTCAACGTTCAGTGCAGGAGGCAGAAGCGGTTGGTTTATTGACATGGAAACGAGGATCTTGTTTACGTTACCTTAAAAGCTTTGTTTAGGTAACGGCCATTCACATCCAAAATAGTACCCTAGTCTTTTCCTAGAGGATTTGTAGCTACAGTAAGTAGAGCTGTACCTAACTAACTAATGTTTTAATTTTTGGTAGTTTTTTTGTTTTTGTTTTTGTTGTTCGTTAAAAAAAAAAAAAAAGAAAATAGTTGACAGGGATGTGCAAAAGGTTGGGATTTGCCATACCTGTCTTGACCTGTGCCCTCCTTGAGAGATTTCAGAGTGCCTACTTTGCACACTGAAGACCTCGAACTTGCCCGGTGGTATAGCATGCTGTTTTCACAACACACGATATGGGCATTCTGAATTGGCTTTGGTTTTTGTAATTCTAGATATTTCTTGAGTGTTTCACTTTCTTCGCTGTTCCCTATTCCCCCAGCTTCGGGTCTCTCTCCCAACACGTCCCTCACCTTTTTCTGCACAAACAAGGTGACTTCTTACTGCAATTTTGTGCTGGTCGGCCAAAAAAAAACCCCAAAAACCCAGTAGTTTGGGGGAGTGTTTATAAAAAGACGGATCTGTCTTAATGTTTGGTCAACAGAATGGAAAATCCACACCTGTTGTATTTCTCTTGTAGACAGCTCTAGTCAGTGCTGAATACACCTGTAGATGCGGTAATGTTAATCTTGATGAAAGGGTAGTTTCCTAGATCAGAGACTTTTGTCTGTTTTAGTTTTTGAAAAGTAATCTCTCATTTCTCAGGTGATGTTTAAAAGTAAAAAAACATGCTGTGGATTTTTGTTAGGTCTGTAAACTACCTTCATAAAAGTAGTAAATCTTTGTATGTCTTAACTGCTGGGATGTCCTAAGGGATATAAGTCTGGGAGCAAGAACTATCTGGTGTGCCTTCCCCCTTCTCTGTGCTTTTCCCCAAAGCATTATTCCAACCCCCTCAATGACAGAACTGAAAACAAGGTTCAGGTTTACATTTTAAAAGGGGCAAATTGTACTATGAAAGCCAGAGCCTCTAAATAAACTTGTAGCAATATTCTGTGTTGAGTTTTACCCAAAGATTTGTGATATTTAGAAATCTAATGAAAACCAGTAATGGGGAATTTTTTAATTCTTTCCCTCCCCATAGTTTCTATCCAACAACTCCCCCCACCTGGAATCAGCCTATTAGATTTCAAGTGTTTCCGTGGGAATTGTTTTGAGTTTTAAAGCCATTCCTTGATTGAGAATCATGGGTTCTGCATTTGATCTGGGGTAGAGAATGTTTTTCCATTCCGATTGGGGTTGGGGTAAGAGGAATATCCTGATCGATACACTAGATTCTAACTTCTTTTTTTCAGTCATTTTTTTTTACCCTCTCCCCATGATGGCCTTCCTTACTTTTGTAATTTGAGGTTGGTTGCTCATAGAGTCTTACCCCGTGTGGTTTTTAAAATCCAGGTGGTTTTAGCTCATGTATTTTTTTTTATCTTATTATTATTATTTCTTAAGAACGAATAGTTTTTGACACCTGCTTTCCCTCGAGGTCTAATACAGAATGAGCTATCTTTTTGGTCAACTCAGGTAACCATGCTTTTGCCAACACGAATGAATGGACTCAAGTCGAGCATCGTGTTGGATCTCTTTGGAGAGTTTTTGGATGTTGATGATTTAAAAGAATTTTGGGAATCTCCTTTCCCACCTGCCTTGTTTAGTTATCACCCGGGAGAAGATGTACTATCCAGTTACCTACTGCTGAAACTTACGTTTAATTTTTCAGGTTATAATTTTTTTTTCAACAATGATGTTCCCATCTCTTCTCCCGTGGCTGGGAGATGCAAATTAGATGAAAGTAACCATTCAATGTCCAGTGCCTGTGGAAGACCAGCGTTTGCTTAAATAAGAGCATGTGGGATCTAATTTATTAGGAGCATCACACATTGAAATACGTGGTAGGGCATTTAGAAAGGCTAGCTTTGTTTGTTACATTGTGGGAGGGATGAGTAAAGTTTGGATCAAAGCTTAAGGAACTTTTGAGTGGCCTGAGACGGTTACTAAAAGCTGGGTTATAAGCCTGAGAAATGAGTGATTAATAATTAGGTGATTAATCATAATTTTTTTTCCCTGTCTCCCAATACTGGAACTGACTCTCACTTTTCCCTTTTTATTCCCCCAGATCGACCCCAAAGTTGCATTTCCTCGTCGGGCGCAACCCAAGGTAAGTGGGAGAATCAGTAGTAGGATTTTAGCGCTCAGAGATGGTCGCCAAGGATTTCAGATTTCAGAGTACTGGCAATGAAGCATTGAAACCTGGTGCCCTCAGTTCCTTCAGGGTACCAGCCTGTGGCTGTGAGAGTCCAGGCCCGGGCAAGGAGCTCTCCGCCAGATAACCGTGTGCGTCTGCAATCTAGCCGTCCCGAGGTGGGTTCTGAGCATCCAACAGGGGGCAGGGCCAACCCTGATCCTTCGTGGGAGGACAGAGCTCCATCTGTTGCAATATTTATGCGAACCCTCTATTTATTTTTTGAGCATTGCCAAGATCATATCAGGAAAACTTGGACATTTGCTTGTGAGTCTTTTTTGGAGGGTTCTTCTTTTGAGGACTTGCAACGTGGAGTTTATGGAGAGGAGTAGAATTTGAGTAAACAGCTTGTCTTTTCTTGGAAACAACTTCGTAGACCCACGAAGCCCTAAATCTGACAGAGGAGGCAGTGGATGTTCTGGTTTCAGGTGGGAGGGATCACTCAGGGCCCACTGGACACCAACAGTGCTACTCTTTCTGCGAGTGCCAGGGCCTGGG
Organism: Panthera onca; assembly: GCF_046562875.1. Lineage (NCBI taxonomy): Eukaryota > Metazoa > Chordata > Mammalia > Carnivora > Felidae > Panthera > Panthera onca. The sequence continues at coordinate 46,381,373 of NC_138352.1, read as the reverse complement.
GGACAAGTCCTGAGGACGGAACCTTGGAGAAGTGGTACTACAGGATTTGCTTCAGGGATCGAGATAGGCCTTCACTTTTTCACAAGTGTGTGGTTTCCACGGGGCTCGCCAGCTCTGGCTTTGAGAACAGAGCTGAGCTGCATGGAACCCGAGGTGAAATGTACAGGCTTATGTGTTACAATTGCACGTTTTAATTATACTTTTTTCTTCCCTGTATAATTTCAGGAGAGACTTTTTCTGTATCTTGTGGCCTTGGCATTCTTCTAGGGAGAGGGTAACTGGCAAAACTTCTTGATTCTAGGTCACAAAGGGAAAGGGCTGTGGCTTTTGAAAATTCAGTTTATTTCTTCAAGCATAGTCTCCCAGAAGTGCAAGCTTTTCATTGTGTCAAGGGAGGGATGAAGAACTTTAATGAAGAAAAAGTTAGCATTTGTGGATGAGATTTTGAGAATTTCAGGTTTAGACCTTGCCATGTGATCCTTCCTTCCTTTTTCTTCCTTCCTTTTTTTTTCCATATAATTTTTCTTTTCCTTTCTTGTCTTTCGAAGGAAACGCAAATCTCTTAAGTAAATATGGCAAAATACTTTCTTAAGACGTTTTTTTCCTAATAAGTAAGCAAAGAATAGCAATTACTGAACCAAAGAGGTTAGATTTTTTTTCCGTACAGAGCACAAACTTTGGAACTGTTACCTGTTTAAAGGTTGCTTTTCAAACTGTATGCAATCCTTGACATTTCAGAGGCTTCCAGAACTAGCAGGATTTCTTGGGTTTGGAAGAATTACTGTTTCTTCCATAAGTGTGAATCTTCAAATTTCCAGGTTAGTCATTTGATCAGCCAGAACTAGGATCAGATTACCCTAGAGGGAAACTGGAAAAATCCCTGACTTGGTCAAACCATGGGTTTGACCTGTTTTCTCTTCCCTGTTGTTTCCCCGCCCCTCACCCCCTGCCACTTTTTTTTTTTTTTTTTTTTTTTTTTTAACCAAGAAGGCTATATTTCAATTTAACATACTCTGGCATTTGGCTTTTCAGCGAGGCATTCAACTTGAAAACGAGACAGACTATTTCTCGAACTTGTCAAGGTGTGCACCTTTCCCCGCCCCCAACCTGGAGTCTGGGATGTTTTAGGCGGATTGTCAGACTTTTGGATGTGAGCAAACATTATACCAGGTGGGGGAAGACATCTTTCCATGGCGTTCTAGGGATTGCATAACAATACCTTGCTTTTTATGACACAGTTTACAAAGGACTTTCCTGTCCGTCATCTCCATCTGAATCCCCAGGTCCCGAGACACGGAGCAAACCACCTTCCCCAGTCTGTTTGCTCCTCTGTATAATAGCAGTGATGGGAGTAGCTCCCTTAGCAGGTTTTGTGAGGAATAAAAGAGGACACACACAGGGTGTGTGGCACAGGGTGAGGACCTCCTAACTCCTCATCTCCACCACTCCTGTTGTTTTTGTCGGTTTAATTGTCATTCTTACTGTTTTCAGACTCAACAGCTGGGGTTCGGATCCTGGCCATGCCGCTCATTAGCTGTGTGAATCTGGGCAAATCATTTGGTTTCTTGGAACCTCATGTACCCCATCTCATCAAGTTTTTGCGTGGATTAAATAAGTTAATAAAGGTCAGGTGCTTCCAGAAAGGAAGACCTGGAATGTGGTGGTAATACTGTATGTGTTACCTGCTGTTTTGACTCTTAGCTCTGTTAGGCTGTCACCCCAGTCCCCACGAGAGGCCTCGTAATAATGCTGGTGTCATCTGAATTTATGTGCCAGGTACTGTTGTAGGGACAGTGTGTATGCGAACTCACTTCGTCTTCACCCATGTCCTGTGAGGGTGGGTATTAGTGTTATGTCCGATTTGTAGATGAGGAAACTGAGGCACACGTGGGTTGAGAAGCGGTGTATAGGCAACCTAGCCCCTTGCCCAGTGTGCGATCCTGTGTGCTGCGGGGCGTGGAGGGCATCTAGGAGTATCACCTGTCCCTTACGGCAGAGGAGGCAGCTCAGAGAGGTCATTGGGCTTCGAGGGGCACGACAGCCAGCGCGCCCTTTGAAGTTCCCTGGTTGGGTGATTCACCCAGCCCTTGTGATGTCATCCCATTGTGTGACTCTGTCTGGCAGTGTGTCTCCATCCGACCCCCGAGGGCATCCTTTCACACGGTTCTGGGGTTGCTCAACTCCAGGGGAGCGGCTGGGGATTTGGCAAAAGAGGCCTGTGCTGGTTGGGAGTTGGGGCAGGGTGGGGAGAAAGTGCCTTCCTTGTCAACGGTTATTTTCCGATAGAATTTGAGCCCAACCATGGGGATTTCAGACCGAAGTTAGTGTTGGAGAAGCCAAAACCCGGCTGGCAGGAGTATAGAACTTTAAGTCAAGCCTTATTTAGTTTTTGTTTATCCCCCTTCAATAAAACTTCTGTGTGTATGTGTTAGGGTCCCAGTGTGAGGTGAACTGTGCCCCCCCCCCCCCCCCCGCCATCCCCCGTCGAGGGCTGGGCGAGGAGCTTGTAAATGATACGTCAGCCAGCGTTTCAGTTAACATGCATTTCTCTGCTTTCTGGCTGTCCCTTTTTGCTAGCACCCGCCAGAGAAATAGTCGTGGAGGTGTTAAAACAAGACGAGTGGAAAGAAACTGTAACTTAATACGAAAGAAAATCCGTGGCAGTGAAGAACAGATTTCACATTAGTACTGTCATAATATTCTTTAATGTATCATATAAATAAAAATCCGTTTTGACCAGAATTTTAATGAGCGACCCGAAGGAAGGGTTTTGAATCCTGCAGTTCATTATCCCCCCTTTGCGACGTAAATGCTCACATCTCAAGTGAAGTATAATGGGGCTTTATTAACTAGTCGAGGGGCGACTCTTTGGAGACTAGTGGCCGTTAATTAGTGAAGTACATTTTGATCAGAAAACGATAGGTCCGTTCTGTATCTTCCTATTTCTCTGGATGATTATTTCATTTTGTAAAAAATGGAAGAGGTTCCTCCTCTCTGTCTTTTAAAAAATTAAAATGGTCGTGCTGTTCTAAAAAGATGACTTAATTTAAAGCCGTTGGAGAAACGGGGCTGATTGGGATCAATCATGTCATATCATTTTGTCAGTCCCTTTGGGCAGAAGCGTTGGCTGCCTGGAAGACTTTTGCTCAAGCCTGTGGGTTCTTTTTCTCGTGCGGAAAAACCAGGAGGCTGCCGAACATCTTCTGGCCTGAGTGAGTCTGGGCATAACTCCCCGTCTGCCCTGATTCTCCTTGTGTGGAATAAAGCATTCTCCACTCCCCGCCGAGTTGCCATTTACCGTCTTAGGTTTTAGAGGCCAGAACCTTATCTGTTGATCAACGGAGATCTCATTTCTTCATCCTCTTTCCAGTTGCCTTCAGTCGCAGCTGGGTGACCGGTGGGCACATCACATGAGCCCCTCCAGGCCTCAGTTTCCTCCTCTTTAAAACAGGGGTGTAGTGCCCAGCGTGGAGTGATTTTCAGCGTGTATGCAGAGTTCTTTGCTGGGAGCCTGATGCAAAGTAGTGCCCGCAATCGTCCGCTGGTATCAGTGTTATAGAATTATTTACTATTGTTTTTAAGTAATCTCTACGCCCAACGTGGGCCTGGAATTCACGACCCCGAGATCAAGACCGAGCCAGCCAGGCGCCCTGTTATAGAATTATTTGTGCAGAAGAAGGAAAGTTAGAATAATGGAAAATGACCTAAGAAAAATCCTGATTGGAATGTAAGCCCCCTGCCGGCAGGGAGCTGTTGATGGTTGACATGGCAAAACTTAAATGCTCGAGATGAATCCAGCCTGCCTTTTTCACAGCGGAGGCAGCTGACGTCCAGGGAAGTCAGGTCGGCTGCTCCAGGTCACACAGCTAAATTGTGGCAAGGTTGAGCCAAGGCCGGGCTTTCCTGCTCCCGTCTCATCCGCTGATGAGGCTCCAGGGCCTGGAAGGTTCTCTGTTAAGCATCCGTCCGTCCAGATGGGTGCAGCACAGCGCGAACGTCTTAGCCACGCACCTCCTGTTCTGGGGCAGTGGTTTCTTGGCAGCTTCTCAAGGGCGGGCGAGGGGTGAGTTTTCAGCAGCTGGCCTTCCCCTGCTGCTGTGGGTCGGGTCGTTCTAGCGTCCTGCCATCTTGGACGATCTGCAGCTGTCACCTCACTGGCCACCGTTAACTGGCCTGCCGGTGGGTTTCTGGCTCCCGGCAGGGACGTGGTGGTGCGTCTGCAGCCTTGTCCATGGCCGCAAGGACCCTGGGGGATTAGTGGCTTAGCTGCTTTCTCGTCGGGGAGCGTGGCTCCTTCCTGTGTTCAGTCAGCAGCAGGTGTCAGCTCAAGAGGAGGGGCACTTCGTCCTCCAAATGTCCTTTCCCGAGAATTTTGCCTTTCGTTTGCATGCTTTCGTTTCAGTGTTAAGGTCAGTCTGCCGGGAAGCTGGAGCTCATGTGTTCTGTGTCACGTTTTTGGCAGGCAGGTGAGAACCCTCTGCCCCCAAGAACAGAAGAAGAGGGGGGCACTGTCTGAGGAACCAGCTGACCCTCGTGGGTGCCCCTTGAGATGACATATCCATCTTCTTGTCCTTTTGTGTTTTTAAACCTGAATGTTCTCTGGCCGAAAGTCCCAAGAACGCAAAAGGGAGATGCAGTTCACCTCCTCTGATCTCATGTTCGATCTGATGTGTTCATCGAACAAGGGCTTGCTTAAGTGTGTTTAATTGCTGACTCTGTGCACCCACTTTGGGGGGATTCAGGAAACCCTCAATGCCCACCGAACAAAGTCTGAACTTCTTAGCCTGGTGGTACATGCCCTTCAAGATCTGTACGGCGGGGGGATGGGGGGCGGTCTTCTTCCAGGTTCCTTCTCTTCTACCGGTCCCCCTTCTCTGAATAGCTACCCTTTGGTGTATCCCCACCCGAACCGCCCTTTCTTCTCCCTCCTGTGCGAAACAGACCTCTCTTTCAAAGCCCGATTTGAGTTACCTTTCCACGGAGCTGTTTCTGCTCTCTCTTCCATGTGATATTTCTTTCTCTGGATTTCCATAGCGCCTTATCTTCTCTTTTGGTTAGGGCAAGCTACGGTAATAATCACAGTAAAATAAGTGAGCAAAAAATAGGCAATAATAAGTTAGCAGAGACTCACGGATGCGTTCATTAGGCACTGTGCTGGGCACGTGTTCGTTTATTTATTCACCATACATTACCGAGCACCTGTTATGTGCCAGAGAATGTGTGCGTTTCGGGGGATAGTGTGGAGAACAAGACCAAAAAGTCCCTGCCCTCATGGGGCTTTCACTCTAGTGGGGCAGATTAGTAGAGAGCAGGTGGACAGAAACGTAACACGCAGGAGTGGGGGGTGGGGTGGGGACAGACTGTATCTTGAGTGCATTTAGCGGCCACTCTCAGTCCTCGGCAGTTACCAAGTTTTCTGCTCGGCACCGGGGACTACATTAGGCGCTTTGTTCTGAGTTTCACGGTTATTTAAGTGTGTGCCTTATTGCTTCCACTATTGGACAGTGAACTCAAAGGGCACAAGTAGCTTTTAGTAATTGCAAAAAAACAAACCTCAGCGTTGATTGTTGCTCCTTGGCATAGTGTCCGTCTCCGTCCAGGTGGAATGAATGCAGAACGCAAAGGTGACACGGCTCTCGTCTTCAAGGGTCTTAGGTCCCGGGTGGGAGGAGGGGTGCTACCCCGTGGTACAGGACAGGGTGTGGGAAGCACAGCAGAGAGGCGGGCATGGTCTCCAGAGGAAGGAAGAGCTAAGATCGCTTCTCGGAGGAGGTGGTCTTTGCCCTAGATCCTGAGGAGCAGGAAGGAGGGAAGAATGGCAGGCATGCAGTTCTTGGTACGGGGGGGCTCGGAGAGGTCGGTGTGCCTCCAAGGGTGTGTGGTGCACACGCCCGGCACTGGGGATTCAGGCCTGGAGACGAGCCGGGGCCGGGCTGGGTTGCCTCGCATGCCAGGCAGGGCAGACAAGAGTGCTTCCTTTGGCATGCGCTCGCTGGGGAGCCTGTTTTGCGCGTGCAGGATCCCGGGGATGCTCTGTACGACGTTCTGAGCTTTTGGGGGTCAGTATAGAAGCCGGGGTCGCTAGTGGGACGGTGGCTGATGCGGTTTCATGGGGATCTTCCCACCCCGGACTTGTGCCTTCAGCGTCATTCGTACTGCGTTCTCTCTGGCTGCAGGCCCTTCTTCAGGAGCGATGTTCTTGGCAGTTGCCACGCCCACTCTTTGGGGTGTGTGGCAACTGGAAGGAGTGCCGTCATTCTCCTGTTTCCATCGTCTCCCTTCCTCTCCCCTTTATGTGCTGAACAGGGGGCCATGATCTAGACAAAATCCCAGGGGTTTTCTACTCTGGCCTCGTCCGAGCCGTGATCTTGACCTTACTGTGCATAGACAATGAGATGGCATCTCTCGGGATGGAAGTCGCAGATTGTCTGTATGTCACTGGGGTGTGGGCCCTGTGGCTCTGAGCAGCCTCACCTGTGACTTCCTAGGTCTGCTCGGGGTCACCTTTCACTCAGAGTGGCTGCCTGGTGTGAAGAACGTGAGATTTTGGAGTCGTGTGACCTGTGCCTCTTGTGATGTGAGAGCTGTGAGCAAGGGTGGTCTTGGGACCGAGCACCCCGTGGTACATTGTAGAAGCAGCCTTGGGGCAGGACTCCCACTGGGCCCCACATACATGACCGCGTTATCTCTATTCTCTCTCTCTTTCAAGGGTAGATAGCATCAAGCTCCCAACGATCTGGAAAGTTTCTCAAGGGTGTGTGTCTGCCTGCTGTACTTTTTTATTTTATCTGAGACCTTGAATAATAATAATAATAAAAAAAATCCCAACTCAAAATAAGGGCTGTTACTTACATTGTGAGTCAGTATGTTCAAGGCATTATATTAAGCCTCTGTGTAATTAATCTCCTTTAATTTAATCCTGACGACAGTCCTTTGCAGTAGTGGGTATTCTCTCCACTTGACAGACTGGTAAACTGAGACCCAGGCAGGGCGAGTGGCTTTCCTAGTGCCACAATACTAGTAAGGGTCGATCACTGTTGGCCTTTGGACCACCGTCTGTCCAGGTTCCAAGTCCTTGCTCTCTCTCTCTTTTTTTAATTAAAAAAAAAAAAATGTTTTTAATGTTTATTTTTGAGAGAGAAAGAGAGACAGAGCACGAGCAGGGAAAGGGCAGCGAGAGAGGGAGACACGGAATCCAAAGCAGGCTCCAGGCTCCGAGCTGTCAGCACAGAGCTCGACGCGGGGCTTGAACTCGCAAACCACGAGATCATGACGTGAGCCGAAGTCAGATGCTTAACCGACTGAGCCCCCCAGGCGCCCCCAGGTCCTTGATCTCTTAACCGCTAAGCCCTGCCGCATCCAGCACGAGCGGGTAGATTTTAGGTTCTCGTGCTTTGCCTGACTGCTTGTAAAGTGCTCAGGCTGAGGAACAGATTTCGTGGCGTCTGGCCGATGAAGTCAGGTTCATCGATGGCAGTCAGGTTCGTGTCTACTGCTTGTTTTCTACACACCTCGTCAGCACAGCTGAATGCCACTGACGAGCTAAGGAGTGTGGTGTGTGCCTCCATTTCTTCATCCGTAAAACAGTCGGGGGGCGGGGGGGAGTCGACAGTACCTACATCCTAGGTTCGTTTAGGAGATTAAATGGGTTCATGCGTACGAAGGGCCTAGGATGGTATCTGTACATGGGGCACCCAGCGTGAGCATCGGTCATCTGTTCCTGTTTCCCAAGATGGCCCTGGCTGGATCATAGGAGGACCTTATGCAGCAGCTTGTGGGTACCGTCGTCGTGTCTGGGGGTGACGGATAGCACAGCACGTTGAGAGTCAGGGAACTGCGTGTCCAGTGGCTTGGTCTGCTCCTGGGGGTGCTCGCTCTCGAAGGGGAGATAGCAACCATCCTTCCTCTTGGGGTTGCCCGGTGGGCATTGGGAATGCGTTTCCTTTTCTGTGTCTGATGCCTGTGTTTTTGCTGCCTTTGAGAGCGAAGTCCTGGGGAGCAGCTGGGGGACAGCTCAGACACCGCTGTGTGAGAGGTCTCTCCGTGAGCCTTCTCTCTCCCAGGCCTGGTCTTTATCTGCCTGGGGGTAGTTCCACCAATGACTGATCTGAAAGCATCACATTCATTTATTTGTCACTGACTGTGACAGGCAAGTTAATGCTAATGGATTCTTTTTTTAGCCTGTTGTCTGGGATGAGTTTCTCCCAAATGTCCTGAAATCTAAGGCATTAGGGGAATGTGTAACTTTTATGGCAAGGGAGGATTTAAAAGATAAATAGGGTTTTGTGTGCAAGGGTCTTAAATTTAGGTTAGGGGCGAGAGCAGCCAAGGAGGGGATGTTGGGCCAGCCCAGACTCTTCTTTTTAAGAAATCCATTCGGAGCTCTAAATTGCTGTTTCTGTTTCAATTATGTGACAATTTCAAGGGTTTAGAAAAATCTAATAAAATGGTCTTGATGATGCATTCTGGGGAGAGAGTGCTTTAGAAGATCCAAGAGAATAAATTCCTTGGGGTCAAGAGATTCTCTCAGGCCTTCTTTCGTCTGGGTTTTTACATTTTTATTGTTTTGAAGGGCAGAAAACGGTGTTAGAATGTATTCAGGGCTTCATCCATATCCTCCACCGAAATGAATTATTCTCTTTGGGCAATTGCAGGTAGACGGGCCACAGCAATCACTAGCTCTTTTTTTCTTTTCTTTTTTCCCTCTTCTTCTTCTTCTTTTTTTTTTTTAAAAGCTGGCATGTTGTAAATGACTTTCAGAGCGTGGTTTGTGTGTGTAGTGATTTTGAATAAAGCACCACAGAGAAAAACTTGGAGGAGTGGGACGAGTGAGCAGAGAGGCCTTCTGGAAGTTTTTCTTTTTCTCCTCTCCAGTCAAAGCTTTTGATAGTTTCCCGAGGAACAGAAGTTTACAATGGAAGCCGGCTTTGGGCTGCCTGCGGGAACGGAGTGTAGCAAAATGTGATGCTGAGTGACATTAATGAGGTGACCGCTCTGGTGGGAGGGAGGCAAGGAACCAGCAAAGCTGCAGTTCCCATGACTTGCTCTCGGCTGAGTGTGTCCCCTTCTGCATGCCTGCGTGGGCGCCTGTGTGTGTGTGTGTGCACGCACGCACCGTGTTTCCCAGGGCCTTCCGATGGAAGTTGTAACACCAGACCCCGCTCGGCCTGCTGCAGTATTCTCCCTCCTAGAGAGGCCACGTGTGGCGGCTTCTCCTTTTCCACCCACTGCAAAGTAAAGTTTGAAACCTGGAAGCATTTTGTTTTATCTTCCGGGTCCCTGCGGGAGCCTGGGCGGGTGGCGCTGGAGGTGGTCGCCACAGCCCTGGGCGCTGCTGGAACACTGAAGCCAAGAGTTTGAAAGGTCAACATTCTCATCCCCGAAATGGGTCCTAGGGAACCAGGAGGAGAAAACCTGTTCACTTGTATTTTTTTTCTTCTCCCCCCCCTTTTTTTTATGTTTATATATATTTGAGAGAGAGAGAAAGAGAGGGAGAGAGACAGAGACAGAGCATGAGTGGGGGAGGGGCAGAGAGAGGGAGACACAGAATCCGAAGCAGGCTCCGGGCTCGGAGATGTCAGCACAGATCCCAGCGCGGGGCTTGAACCCACAAACAGTGAGATCATGACCTGAGCCAAAGTTGGACGCTCAACCGACTGAGCCACCCAGGCGCCCCGTCTCCCTCCTTTTTTTTCAAGCCCTGGCCATCGTGATAACATTTCATATTGATGGTATAAATGGAACGTCACAACTGCTGCTTTTAAGTATTTTAGTGCCTTGGAGTGTATTCTGTATTTCCACGTTGTTCTTGTGCAAGAATTTCCAGTTGCCCAGGAAGAGCAGGAACATCTCAGGTAGATTACCTGGCGAGGAGGTGAGATCCCAGGGTGTCACAGCCTCATCCAGTGGGGCCTTGGGGTTCTTGGTGCCTTGTCTGCCCTTTCCAGGAGTGAAGCTGGCATCTTCCGTCTCATGCCTCAGCCCAGCAGCGGAGGGAGCATTCGGAGTATCCTGCACAGTACTGGGCAGGTGTTTGAAAACTGCTGGGAGATCCTAAGCCAAAAAACCCGATGGGGCCCGGAGTGGGGAGGGGTGGGGGGAAACTGTGTATTTATTGATGCTCGCCTGGTTTCTTTCTTTTATCCCTTCAACTCCATTCCCTCTGGGATGTCTCTCAGGTGGGTCGCTTTTGTAGCTGAGGGCAAACAAACAAACAGAAAATGTTTAAACCCAGGCACATAACCCTTCATCAAAACCAGTGAGCTAGGTTCACTTTCCCTTGCACCCGGGGAGAGAGGATCGAATCAGGGGCGCTTGAGCCCAGGAAAAAAATTGGGCTGTGAATCTCCACAAGACTGCTCCGTGCGTATGTTTCCTCTTCTGTTTTCAAAACGGATAATTGGTTTTAGTAAGAACTTCTGACTTGATTAGGGGACCCTTAGGAAATTAAAGTGTGTTTGAATTTCACAAGTATAATTTTAATTATACAAATTTTGCGTTTTCCACGAGGGAGCTAGGTTCAGAACTTGTTTTCCTATACTAACAGGGGTAGTAAAGCTGATTATGGCAGAATGCCTCACTTAAATCGCTTTGAAAATAAAAATCCACGGGTCGGATCGTTGTTTTTCCCTGCAGTACACGACGTTCGGGTTAACGTCCACACATGTTCCTGTATCCTTGTTAAAAGTGATTTTTCACTGGATCCACGCAAGTGTAGAAGTGAGTGACATAGTGTGGGGGGGGGGGTACCTCATTATGAATTTTTCTGCTGCACTTGCTGAAAGAATTCAATTAAAGTTCTTTCGAGCTCAAGTCCTGCCTGGGCAGCTTGTGTTTGGCACACTGCCACGTTAGCATGTCGTGATTGCCTTTATCACCCATCGCCCTGTTTGCTCAGAGCCTGTGCGTTTGCAGTGTTAGCTCTTCTCGCTGCCCCTCTTCAGCATGACCCCAGTGGATGAGAGCAGAAGCCACCGCGGGAGTGGCCCCTGAGCTCCTCCCTGAGCTGCCCAGAGATGATGCAGAGAGGGTGAGCAGACCCCCTGAGCATCCAGGAGAAGGGCTGATTGTGTTAATGGGCAATGACCGTTTCTCGGGGCTATCCAGACCGTTTCTCGGGGCTATCCCCAGGCAGCAGAGAAGTGCTTTGTAGGCTAGAACTCAAGCATCCTCAGACGTCTCCCCTGCCTGTGCAGGGGCTTTAAAAGGTGCCTGGAGACCGGCTCCTCGGGCTTTCTGGGCCCTTGTCTCAGATGTCGGCAGGAGAGCTTGAGTAGAACAGTTGTTCACGGAAGAGAAATCGTGGCAGCAGCTTGTGAATGAGGTGGTGCCATCCAGGTCTCCAGATGCAGACCTGGTCCCACCCCATGCCCCACCCCACATTTACTCATCGACATTTTTATTCTTAACTGCTTTCTGTTGAAGTGCTGTAGCTTAGGGTGTAAGAGCCTGGACTCTGGGAGCAGGCTGAGTTTGAGTCCGTGCTCTGCCACCAACCAGCTGTGTGAGCTTGAGCAAGGTGTCTAAATGCTCCATGCCTTAGTTTTGTTGTCTGTGAAATGGACCCAATAATAGTCTCTCCTTCGTGGAATGCTCTAAGGATTCCATGAGTTGACGTATAAAGTGCCGGTGTCTGGCACATAGTAGGCGCTTTGGGTGTGTGAGTTACGGTATCGTGAGGAAGAACCTGGCAAAATGCGGACTGTGCTTGCTTGATAGTTGGGGAATTGTTGTTCAGCACTACAGTGCTCCTGCCTGACGTATCTGTTCCCTAAGCAGTTGAGAAATACAAAAGAGCGCGTATATACATGTGTGGACGTGTGTGTGTGAATAGATATGATTGGGTGGGATCGCGGTGTAATTCGGATTCAAACACGGGTCTTTGCTGTAACAAATGAGGCATGTAGGTTGGTAGGCACGTGGCCCTGGCGCTCAGGCCTCTGGTTGGAATTTGGTGCTGCCACTCACCCTGTGACCTTGGGAAGGTGTCTAAACTTTCCTGAGCTTCCATTCTGTACCTAAAAAATGGGGATAATAGAGTCGTGGGATGAAATGAGACACTGTAAATCGGGCACCTCGTGTATGGTTGATGCTTACAATGTGTCAGTTCCTTCCTCTATAAGGGCAGGGGCTTTTTTCTTTTTCTTTTCTTTTTCTCTTTCTTTTTCTCTTTCTTCTTTTTCCTTTTCCTTTTCCTTTTCTTTTTCTTCTTTTTCTCTTTCTTTTCCTTTCCTTTCCTTTCCTTTCCTTTCCTTTCCTTTCCTTTCCTTTCCTTTCCTGTGTGTGTGTGCGTGCGCGTGTGCATTTTGGGGGTATCTTGAAAAATGGGAAAGATATAAAGTATACCTCTCTTGCTGGAGATTGTGGAGTTATGGGATGAGTCCTTAGAAGGCTGAGTAGAGAAAAGCTAGCCAGGAGAGGGGGTGCTCTTATCTTCAGTCTACAGGCAAACGGGCTGTTTTAGGGGCTTCATTTCACAAAAGCCAAATTTTCAATGATTTTATTTGGTCAGCAACCTTAGATGGTTTCCGCAAGCCTCTGAAGGTAAGTTTGTTTGTTCCTTTGACACTTGGTAACCAGAAGCACAGGGCTGGATGGTTGAAGAGGTTTGGGGGATGCTCAGATTTCCGGCTGTGACTGAGGACAGTGGGAGGGAGGGAGAACCTCGGGCTGGAGGAAGGTGTCTTTTCACAGAACCTTTTACTTGGGGACACAGCCCAGTAGGTTTTGCTCTACAAACATGTGGGTACAAGAGCCCCAGGAAATTCGTCCAGTGCCCAGCCATCGGCCTGGAGAAGCCTGACCCTCCGGTTGTGCCATCAGGGCTCAAGTCATCAGGGAAAGCCCCCAGATGACTTAGGAGCATCTATGTGTCCAGATCTCTGGGCCCATTTCCAGATTAGCTCCCTTCACCTCATGCCCATCAGGTGGAATTTTCCAGATGTTGTCAGGAACGAGGAGCAAGATGATGATTATGAGTTGATGCTGGGCAGGGGCTGGGGTGTGTGCGAGAGGATGGAAGGAGGTGGGTGGCCGGGAGGAGGGGAAGAGTGGTAGATTACATTGACTAATTATAGGGAAAAAGCCATATTTGCTGCTCCATTAAGTGATCGCTAGGCTATGAAGCAGTTTATTGTAATTAATGCAGAAACAGCAAATAAGTGTTAAGTTTGGAGCAGAGGGTCTCCAGGCGCCTCTGCCCCCTTCGCTCCTTTGCGCCCACTGCCCCCCTTCATTATCCTTGGAGGGGAATAGTCTCGGGGACACCCTCATCCGAAGGACTGAGATGGCGACTTTGACCAGTTTTCTGCTGCCTTGTTTTGTGAAACAAGGAGGATGTCTTGCCTGACTCCTTCGGAATCGTCTGTAGGGGTTTTTGTGTTTTCTGAGGATGGAGAAGGAGGGACAGACCCATGCCGTCATTGCTATTCTTGCCACTCTCGTTTTAATTTCAGCTCACGAAAGTGGCGGGTTACACATCCAAGTCCGTCGAGTTACGGGCCGTGTGGAGTTGTGATTGCTTTCCTTGATGATTTCTTGTTCAAATCAGCGGTGCTCTTAATTTTCCAGATGAAGTAAAAAGAAAATTGGAGACTCCCCTCCCGCCCCGTGTCTCTTCATCCAGGGTTTTCTGAGCACGACTCTGATTTGGAGGGTTAATATTAATTAGGAGCCAGTTTAGACCTCGCTTGCTTGATGAGCGGGCCGCGACCGTTGTGCCGGTGGTAGTTTTTTCTCGCTCTTTCTCGCAGGCGCGTGCCTGCTGCCTGTGGAAGTTCCTGGGTGTCAGAGCCAAAGGGGTCAACACAGAGGAAGTGGAGATGAGGGGCTGCTCCCAGGGAAATGTGGCAGACCCTCCCTGGTCTTCGGAGAGGAGCATGACGGGCCTGTGGGGGAGTCCGGGGCCCGGGGAGGTTCTGCCTCTGGGCCTTGCCCTGCTGGCCGCCGCTGCGCTCTGCCTCAGTTTCCTTCCCTGCGGGTGCGTTTCTTTGGCTTCCAGAAAGAGACAGGACTCATTTCCTGAGTTCCTAAATCGGATGATGCTTGGATTTCTCTGAGGCAGTCCCCCTTCCGTGCCGGGTCTTGGGGAGGCGCTTCGGTTTGTGCTGAGGCTCCAGGTCTTTGTGTCGAAGCTTCTCCGGTGCTGACTGGGTCTTTGCAGGGCGGGTGGTGGTGCAGAGGACAAGGACGCAGAGAGCCAGTGAGCTCCGCTGTACGGTTAGGGGACAAGAGACCTAGAGAGGAAGGGACCTGCTCTCTTTAGGTTGGATCACGTTAGGGATCTGTCTTCTCTGGACTGTGGGTTTGGGTTTGTTCTCTTTTTTGACGGGGTGGTCGGGTCAGGAGGATGGCTGACTGTTGGGTGTGAATGTTCCAGGTGTAGTGGGAGAGACCCGGCTTCTGGTTCTTCCCTCGGTGCCAGATAGCTGAATGTGACCTCGGCCCTGTTGCCTTGCAGCTCTGTGCCTCAGTTTCCCCATCTGCGGACTGAGGGAGAATGAGGGGATGGGTGGTGGGAATCAGCGGCGCTTAGGGTTTAAGAGAATGAGCTCAAGATCCGGCAGCGTTAGGGATTTGTTTCTAGCCTAATCGTTTCTTAGTTGTATGACCTCGGGAAGTTCACTTCATTTGGCTAGCCCTCAATTTCCTGACCTGTAAAGTGGGGTAGTAGGATGTGAGTATCCACCGGACAGGGTCGTCGTAAGGACCGCACGCCACAGTGTTCACGCAGTGCTTATCACAGCGCCTGAAGGGTGCTTAGTTGGCACTTTGTATGTGGGGGCTGCTTTTACTGTTAACAGCTACGTGGTGGTCTGGCCGAAGATTCCGAGATGTGAAGGTGTGGGGCAGACGGGGCCACACCAAGAGCACGGTGCGAAGACGGACTTTCTGATCTGGATGGAGGTTCCCACACACAGGGAGGTTTGCGGTCAAGGAGGCAAAGCCTCCCTGAAATGCCTGGTCCGGAGCTGTAGGTGACGGGGCGCCTGTGGCGGGGACCCAGCACTGCACATGGAGAGGGTCTCAGCGATGCATCAGGTATGCTCCCCGACTGCCCCGTGAGCCCAGCGGAGCGGAGGGAAGTGTGGGGGAGGCCTGGCTGCAGTCCCCAGCTAGAGTCCCCTGGCACCAGACAGTGCCGTGGGCTCGGGCATCGGGGCCGCCCTCGCTCGACATCTTAGCCACCCCGCTGCAGGGGAAGGGGAGGGGGGAGAAGCGGAGGGAAACCCACGTCTGTTACTGTCTGAAATATGGAAGCCTTGCGTGACTGAGGCAGGACTGATCAAAGGCCATTTGCGATTTCAGAATGTTCTCAAGTGTGTTTGGCAGACAGAGTCCTGTGTTTTGATCGCTTCCTCTCCCACTGTACTCCCCCACTTTGGTGAGGTGGCTCTGAGTCGGCACTGGCACCTGCTTCTCACGCCTGTGTGTGCATCAGGAATGCTGAAGCGGGGGCAGGTCTGTGCCCTTTGCGGCCGCTGCCGATGTGGAGCTGCGGACACCAGCTCGGGGTGGACAGCCGGGTCCCCTCAGCTGCTTGTCAGTCTCCTTTTCGGGGGCGGGCCTGGGTAGGGGCTATAGATGGGAAAATCCCAGGAGGTGTTGTTAGACTGTTATTGTTACTCCCTTGAAGGGAGGGTGGAAAGAGGGACTGTGGCAGAGAGCGTTTTGCGTGACAGGAGAAAAGATATAGTTGCAAATGAGCGCAAAGCAGGCCGTGTACTGGACAGATAGAGTTGCTTGGGGTGCCCCCAGGCCCTGATGAACCCGAGCCTCAGACGCTGACCCTGCCCTCCAGCCGCTCCCAGGGAGGCGGTATATCAATAGGACGATGTACTAGTGTGGGGACGGCGGCCGTGTGTCTGAACGGCACACGGTGGGGACACAGAGGAGGGAACAGGCAGGGCAGGCCTCACGGAGCCGCTCCCCTGTGCGTTGAATCTTGACGGTGGGAAGAGCCTCCAGTCAAGGGACCTGTAGGAGCGTTAGGAAGCTTGGCTTTTGGGGGGGCGGGGGTTGCTGCCACAGACTGTTCCGTATAGGCCAGAGCGTACTGTGCGGGGGAGGGCAGGCTGAGAGATCGGTTTACTCACCACGCAGCAAATGTCTGGAGCCCTATCCTGAGCCAGGCCCAGAGCTGGGGAGTGGGGTCCAGCTGTGAGGACGATGGCCCCGTCCCTACATTTGCATCTGGCAGGGACATGTTTGTTAACCTATGGCAGGGTCCGTTATTGGAGTATAATTACAACGAATGCTACAGAAACGCGTAGGCCGTTTCAGGGGGCGTACCGGAGAAACCGGATCTCCTGTAGGGTTTCGGGAAGGCTTCCTGGAAAAGTACATAGAAGCCGAGCTAGAAGGGTGAATGTAAGCGTGACCTCAGGAGGGAGGATCAGGGTGCATTTTGTGTGCTGGAGGGCAGAGGGCAGGGAGGAGAGAGCCGAGCAGTTAGGCTGGGCCGTGTGTGTGGGGTTGGGTCTTACCCCAAGGGGGTCGGAGGGGAGGCCTACTTAGGGTTTAGGAGGGGTGGGAAATGATCAGTTTTGATCTGGGGAAGGATCTCTCTGGAAGTCTGTGTGGAGAAGGGCTTGTGAGAGCCCCAGGTTGATGTGGGGGGACCCGTGTCTGACTTGCGTGAGGGAGGATGGTGAATTACGAGGGAAGATGGTGGTCTGGCTGAGTTCTGGGAGTGGAGGTGGAGGCCCATGGACCGATCGACTGATCGAGGTGTGTTTGTGAATTAGGGCAGGAGCTGGGAGGTTTGGTAGCTGAGTGGGAGGTGCCGGTCTCTGTGGACAGAGACACCCCCCCCCATCCCTCCCCCTTTGCTGGGATTGGGAACGTTGGTGTCCATGGCAGACAGGCAGGGCACATGTGCCTGGCTCGGGGTGATTATAACCCCTTGGTGGGAATTCTGCACGCTCTTGGTGATGTACATGTATCGGTAGACCTTTTGAGTGTCTGCTTGTGTGTTTGCTCATTTATAAGTGACATACTTGTGCCAGTGTGTTAAAATCGTATGCTCCTCGTAAGTTATAAACTAATAATTAAAAATAAAAAAAGGATGAGAAGAAAAGCTAAAGGCAAATGAAAGTTCTAGTCTTTTTCCCCCAAATTTTACTTTGGGGACTGTAGCCTTAGGCCATGGGGGAACCATTGGACGAGTTACGGTGGGGGTGGCCTGGGTAGGTGGGTGTTGGGGAAAGAGTATTCTGCAATTCAGGGGCTCTTGGATGAGTTCTGTGCACGCCGGAGGTCCACGGGGAGGTCCCCGCACCGTCCCATCACCGCATGTGGCCCGCTGAATTGGGCACGAGATTGCACAGTAACAGCCCCCAGAGGTGGCCTTGGCAATGTCACGGGAGGTGAGCGCCTGGGGCTTGTGTTTGCTAGTCTGGGTGTGCTCAACCCGTGGAATACCCAGGGAGGCACATTCCCTTCCGGTCCCGGTGTTGGTTCAGTCCAGAGGGCCAAGGCCGCACTTGGCCACGAAGAGCAGATCTTATACAGAGAGCTTGGCATAAGTGAGGAATATAGATTCTGGCCCCGGCACTTTTTCTGCCTACAGTGCGACCGCAGCCAATTCTGAGTCCTTCTGGGCCTCTCTCTTCCTTTCGTCTGCTGGGTCGATTATGATACTTCCTATCGAACTCCGAAGGCTGAAAATGATTTAAGGTGAATTGTTTCTATCTTTGCAATTCAAACGTACCTCTGAGTCTCCTCTCCCAGTCGCTTCCAGCAAATTGGTATTGCTCCTCCGAGGGTATGGCTGGGTTCTCGGAGGCTAATTCCGTTCCAGCCCGCTCCATTCCTTCGAGCAGAACCCAAGCGAGGATCTCACCTTCCAGAGAGTGCTTTAAAAAAACCCTTGTTTCTCCACCGACTGAATTTCAGTCTTTCCCTGAGTGCAGCTGTGCTCAGCAGAGGCCTGCGAGCTGTTTCTACATGTGAGAGGTGAGCAAATCAAAGGTGAGCCCGTTCTGCCTCAGTGAGGCCTTTTGTGTAAAAAGGACCTTCCGGAGTAAAGCAGTCAGGATGACTGACAACCGCCAGAGCTCCCCAGCAACAGACCTGCTCCGTGGGAGAACTCAGAGAGAAGCCCGGGCCAAGGGCAGACAAAAGGATGCCCAGAACCCGAGGTGGAAAAGCCTGATGGAGATAAAACAACCCGAAAGTCTGCCTTTCAGTTCGCAGGTTTCATGGAGCCAGGTTGAAGCTGCCGACCGAGGGCGTCAACATTTACTATTTGTCCCCGCTTTGACTTCTCTGGCTTTATTTCCTTTGAGATCAAAGCACGGAGACTGGAGTTGCCAGTCCTGGGCCGGGTTTCAGTCGACGTTGGTGTCCCTTGCTTTGTGACCTTGGGGTTGGGTGTCTTTGCTTGGGGTGACTTTGTTGCAAACCCAGAGTAGGAGGTATGTTGCAGTCTGGTAGTCAGAGGGAGCTCTGAGGAACACCCAGAAAGGCCTTGGATAGGACGGGGAAGCACCCTGGAGGGCCAGTCCTGAGTTTCCCAAGGATTCCCGGATATCAGGAGTCTGGAAGGTTCTGTGTGGTAGCCATGTTCCTCCTCTGAGGGGCCGTCCTGAAGGCAGTTCAGTTCTGCACAGAGGCAAGGGACGGGCCTAAAGAATTCCTGCCCCCTGCTGCATATTAAATCTGATACTAAGATTAGTGCCTGCCTCCTGAGCCATAATTCTTGCTGAGGTGATAAAGAAGCGTGTGTGTGTGTGGCCAGCTTGTCTTTCAGGATTGGGGGCTGTTGCTTTATGTCGGATGAGCGTCCAGGCCTCGCAATCGATTTATTACGGCCGCGTCTCCCCTATTTCCCTGCCTCTGCCTCCTCTCGTGCTTCGCAGGGGTGGGAGGAGGTCGGGGGTGGATGGAGGGAAATATTTTAGCTCCGCTTTTGGTCTTGTGTCAGTTGCTGTCGCAGTGGGTAGATGTTCCTTGAGAATCCCTCTGAAGGTTTTGTAATTGAGTCTTTTACCTCCGCTGCAAGGTATTACTTTCTCTAAAGTGTTTACTTTATGCTCTGTGGAGGGAGGGAGAGAGCAGGACTCCCCCTCACACCCGGGAAAAAAATCTGTCTATGGGAGAGGCTTGCCATCCAGGGCAGTTGGGTGGCCAGCTATTAAAGTTTGAATAATGGAGGAGGCATCTGGGTCCCTCGGTGGAAGGCGGCCCTTCTGGCACAGATGATTTTGCTTTTAAAGTAACGCATTCACCTTTAACTGCTAACGGCTGTGACAGAGTGGTATTTAATTTTAAATTGCCCATGTCCAGAAACCCTCTGCTACTCTTTAAACAATAAAGTGTTTTTCATCTTCCTGCAGCTGTGTTCTCTGTGTGGGGGCTTGGCCGTGTTTTGGGGGCGGGGGGGGGGGGGGGGGTGGAGAGGGAGCTCATGTGTCCCTCTCCGCTCCCCGTCTTTTCCCTTTCAAAGTCACCAGGATTTCTAGAAAGCACTATTCCACTAGGTGTGGAGTCCCCACCCATACGCTGTCCAAAGTGAGCGGCTGGGAAGTTCATAAGCAGAGGCTGCTGGAATGGAATCAGTCGGTAACGTCAGCCCCCGGGGCCAAAGTGCTTCTTCCTCTGCGGGCAGAACCCAGAAGTCGCTTCTGGGTCCCTGGCCCTCTCAGATGCCCATATCTGGTTCTCCCTGCTGCTGCCGCCCCCCCCCCCCCCCTCCTCCCACCCAGCTTCAGGGATCCTTGATTTGTTTGTGATAATCAGAAACAGATTTTGGCTCCTGGTCCATTATAGATGTGTTGGAGATGGATGCCAAACCTTAAGCCACGTAAAGGACATGTGAAAACATATTTAGATACAAAAGGAAGAAAAGAAGAAGGGAAAGGAAGAGCCTCTTCCAAATTCCCCCAAACCGAACCAAACCGACAAACAAAAAATCCCAAAATGACAACATATAACAACAGAGAGGCCTCCATCCAGGCCCCAGTAAAGCACAGGAAGAGAAAGTTTGGCTTCAGGGCCCGCAGAGTTGGTGCACGATGTTAGCAGGGTGGAGAACACTCGTGGCCTCCCGGGAAGCGTGGTCTTGGGGGGGGGGTGCTTTCCCGGAGTCTGGGGGCCACCCGCGCCCCAGGCTCCCAGCACAGGTGGCGAGTTGGTGGGGACACAGTGCGAGCATTCACGTGGTGCCCAGCAGGAGCTCTGTTTCTGTTCAGGATACCCTTGAGTTAGGAAATATCGATCGCTCTGTATTTGTAAACAATCTTTAAAGGGACGTGGTGCCAACCAAAATAGCCAACTTCGGGCGATTAAAGTGTGTTAGGGGAGGCTCTCAACAGGGAAGCCCATTGCTCTGATGTTCTGGATCAGCACAGGCCCCAGATTTTATTTTCCTTTTTAATTCTAAAAAGGGGCCTGCGGAGTTGAGCAATGTCCGAGTATTGGTTTCTTTTCATCCTTGTCGATTTTTTTCTCTTTAATGAAAGTGCTCAGTTGGACCTCGCTGGCCCTCTGCTCCCGGCGTGGTTGTCCTGGTGACATCTGGCCGAGGAGGTTCCCAGGTAGGACATTTTGGTGTCCTTAAGGCTCCCACCCGTGTTGGGTGTCCCTCCACCCCCACACCCCCCCCCCCCCCCCAACCACATTTGCAGCGCAGCTGCTGGCCCCGAACTGGTGCTTGTGTCTCTCACTCCAAACAAAAAATAAACCCGTGTACTCTCTGTGTATGTATTTTAGAGGTGTGTGCATGTGTGTGTGTGTGTGTGTTTTCTCTTGACAAGTTTGTTGCCTACAGCTGTGCAGCCACAGCTGGCTTTGAAATTTGGTAAAAAAAAAAAACAAAAAAAACAAAACTTTTAAGTTGGGGAATGAGGCTGGAAGGAGGAGGAGATGGGGTGGGGTGGTTTGACTGTAATCACACATAAAACACCCTGACCCCAATTTTTTAAGAAAGGATTTAATTAAAATATTGTAAAAGACAGTTATTGAGAAGAAGAAAGGTTTTGTTTTGGGATTTCTGTTTATCCTGGTATAGAGTTGGTGGTGGTGGTTGTTGTCTGGTTGCTGTAGAGACGAGAAGCGTGGGGTTCAGTGGGTCCATCTTCTTCCCCTACGGGGAGTGTGTGGCAGGGGGAAGGCCTGAGCTGAGCTCAGCAGCATCTGTGGGGACCAGCAGAGAGGTTTGGATGGTTCTCTCTCCCGTGCTCTGTTAGCTAGAATTAAAACTGCCCTTTTTGGGGCGCCTGGATGGCTCAGTAGGTTAAGCGTATAACTCTTGGGTTTCAGCTCAGGTCATAATCTCACGGTTTGTGGGTTCCAGCCCCGCATTGGGCTCTGAGCTGACAGCGTGGAGCCTGCTTGGGATTCTCTCTCTCTCTCTCTCTCTCTCTCTCTCTCTCTCTGCCTCTTCCCTGCCCACTCTCCCTCTCTCTCCAAGTAAATAAACTTAAAAAAAAAAAAGAGAAAACAAACAAACAGAAAAACTGCCTCTTTTTATCTTGAGGAGGCCAATTGGTAACAATTTATTGAAGCTACCTGACTGAGCAGTGATCAGTTTCTGGATCTGTGTTTGCCTGAACCCCTCCCCTTTCTAGAAGCCTCATTAGGAGGAAGGGAAGTTTCTGTGCATAGATTAGCTTTGGTTTCTCAGAAGTTTCTTCTTTCCAACTTTTGCAAAATGGTTTGCATCCCTCAGTCGACCCGCCTTTTCAGATAAGGATTCCTCAACTTGGTGGGCGGAGCCAAGCACAGAGGGTTGCGGACAGGCTCTTTTGTCAAGGTTAGGGAGCGACAAGCTTTCGGGGGAGGTGAGTGTCCGTGAGGGAGGGAGAGTTCTTTAGGTTCAAGGAGACCGGTTCCCCCTCCTAAGGAAGAACGCCTGGTTTTGTTTTCTTTTGCTGTCTTCTTCCAACTGCTTAGAGTAAATAGATTAGCAAGGGGGCTAGAACTGAAGGAATAAAAAAGTTTGCAGTGCTGTGTTGAGGGGGCTGGTTTGCATCTCTGCAGTTTCGCCTTGGCCCTTATGCTTCCTCCTAGTACTCACAAATCAGAAAAAAAAAAAAAAAAAAGTGGGTCCAACACTTTTCAGGACCGCAGCCCCGCTGGTGGGGCAGGGTCGGGGGTGGGGGTAGGCCTATCTAGCGGTATTCGCTGGCCACCTTCAAGTCAAGTCGGGTGTGGAGGACGGGGGGGGGGGGGGGGGGGGGGGGGCCCACGGGTGTGTCTGGAAGCATGCTGTGTTCTCAGTACTTGTTTTGAATTCTGTGGTATAGAACTGAACTTTTGAAAACGGTTACAGGAACGTCTCGGCAAAGAGGTATTCCTGCGAATTTCAGTGTAAACGGAACCCTGTTCTCCCGGCAAGCACCAATATATTTTTAGAAGTGTTTCCTTTTCTCGTTACCCGTCAGTTAGCAAGGCTCCGAG
Source organism: Panthera onca (assembly GCF_046562875.1). NCBI lineage: Eukaryota > Metazoa > Chordata > Mammalia > Carnivora > Felidae > Panthera > Panthera onca. The sequence goes on along the minus strand of NC_138352.1, from coordinate 46,358,972 downwards.
CGCTTTCTGCCATGTCCTCCTGCCTTCCTGAACAGGTGTTTCTATGGGTGAGGGGTTATATTTAAAGTTAAAAAAGAAAAAAATACTGAAGGATACTTTATGTCACAGGAATCAATACCGTCCTACGTGGATGCAGTGAGAGTGGGGACCCAATCTGTTTTCTGTCCCTGCCTCCCTGATGAGGGCAAGAAAAGGGTCATACTGCTCATATGAGCCAGCCAGCTTCTCTCTCTCTCTCCCTCCCTCCCTCCCTCCCTCCCCTTCTTTTCTTTCTCTCTTTTGACCGATACCTAACTCCTTGTCCCGTTTCCAGGATTTGGGGAGAGTAATTTCATGTTGGCCAACAGAACTGGTGGCTGTAGTTTCGCCTGTTTTTTTGGCATTAAGGAAGCAAATTACAAAAGCTTTTTCTTTAAAGGCTGAGCACAGGCTTTACACGTCCGAGGGAGAAAATTCAGAAGGTGGTTTTTGGCGATTTTTTGCCCCCTCTCCTTGAAGCTGTGGGGCCCTTGCATTTTCCTCGAGGGTCGCTAATAACTGCTGGCCTAAATCAGTGTCTCTGAGAATCACTGATTCAACTAATTGCTCATAATCGAGTCCTGGCTTCCCCCTCCTGCTGAGAGCACTTTTGTGTTCTGCCCTTCTGCAGGGAACTGGACGGATTTCTGGAGTGTTTAAGAGGTACCCCATAAAAGAGTTTGGCGGGCCACTGTTGCTAGCTGTGCTCTCAGAGGTGACCACACCACCGGTATCCGGGCTCCGGGAACAAGGGGCCGCCAGTGACCCTTTTCCCAAGGTCGCTTGTCTGAGGGAGAGTGTATTCCCCAGCCCACCGTGGGCCCCAGCTTAATTTGTTCTTTTCCTGGGGCAAAATGACCTCGCAGTAAACCTGCTCCCCCCCCCCTTTTTTAAAGTGAACAACCAGAATTGGGAAAGATGTGTTCTAGCAGAAAGCAGGCAGCCTTGGGAGATACCAGTAGCCGCTCATTAAAATGCCAAGGTAGGGTTAGGCTGAATGTGAAGTGCTAGGCCCTGCTAGTTAGGACAAAATGCCTGGGGACAAAGCGGAGGCCAACAGAGGGCCGGCCTGCGGCGAAACGGTGCGGAGATTTCTGAAGGAACATTTCTCTGGGCGCTGGGAATTTAAAAAGAAAAAGCAACCCCGTTTACTCCATATTCATGGTCTCTATGGTCCTCTGCAAATTAGTGGTCTCAGAAAGCTCTTTTCTTGTCTTTCCTTTTATTTTTCTCCTGGCTAACCCTTCATAAAAAGGCCCTTCCCTAGGCCTCCTGAGGAGCCCAGGAGGGCCTCCTTGTAGTGTGGGTGTGGGAGAGCAGCGCAGCCCGGAGACAAGGGGGCACAGCCTGCTGCCCCCCGCAAACACCCAGCCCAGTGGGGGCCACCCTGGGTGACTTGGGAGCTAGGGAGTTTGGAGGCCCTGTTGTACCTGAGTTTGGGTACCGTACGACTTGATGACTTTTCGTCTCTTCCACAAAATGCCTTGTGGCCAGCCTTGGGGACGTGCAGCGAGGAAAGGAGAGCGCGTCAGGGATGGGTTTCGGATCGAAGACCACCAGCGTAGACGGTCCAGTCCTAATTTGCTTCTTTAGCCCTGGCGCCCTGAGAGAGCCCATTCTCCGTGACTCGGTTGGCCGCACGCTTCAGTAGTGGTTGGTTCGTGTTTGGTGTTTGATGTTCTGCTTTGGTCTGGGCGTCCAGATATGGGTGGGAGCTGGGGCTTCAGCTCCTGGAAGAGGCTCGCTGGGCTTCTAAGTCCTTTCTGTTCGTACCTGGGGCATTAGAAGGCCCTTTCTCTGCCTCCTTGAAGCCTCCGAGTTGCACCCATGGCCAGCCAAGTTCCTAGGCTCTCCTGTGAGTTACAAGTAGTCAAATGGGTTCCCTCCACAGGCCCTGCCTCGGGGAGGCAGGAGGTGGGTTTGGTGGCTTGTGAGTGAAATCAGTCCTTTGCTCACCCCTGCCTTGTGGCGGGTTAGAGAGACCATCTGCTGACAGTGCTTTGTGTCAAAGGGCTGGAGGACTGCACTGGGCCCGTTTCTAAAGGGACTTCACAGATGAGACGGAGGCAGTCAGACTCTCCCCTTCTGAGAACAGCAGTAGGGCTAGGTGTGGGAGAGCAGGCCCAGGGCGGTACTAGGAGCTCAGGGGATTTGGGGCTTCCTCGGAACTTCTTTCTTTCTTTTTTTTAATTAAAAAAATAATTTTTTTTTAATGTTTACTTTTGAGAGAGAGAGAGACGGAAGTTGAGGGGTAGAGGGGCAGAGAGAGAGGGAGACACAGAATCCAAAATAGGCTCCAGGCTCTGAGCTGTCAGCACAGAGCCTGACGTGGGGCTCGAACCCACGAACGGGGAGATCATGACCTGAGCCGAAGTCGGATGCACAGCCGACTGAGCCACCCAGGCACCCAGATGGGGCCTGTTCTTGAAGACAGTTCTGGGATTGAATCCTGGCTGTGTGACCTGGCCAAAATATGTAACCTCTCCGAGCCACGTGTGTGACATATGTAAAATGAGGGTAATAAGACTGGCTTGGTGGCTGCGGTGACAGGTACATCTTCTGTAGAGCACCTAGCACAATGCCTGGCATTCAGTAGGTGCTTACTCAGTGCCAGTTGTTCAGCCGGGCTGGATCCAGCTGTTGTTGGGAAAAGCAGGAGGGTATGCGGGTATCAGCTGTACGCCCACTGCTTAATTCTGATCATTTTGGGCCGAGGGGCCACAGTGTGCTGTATAGGCTTCCAGGCCCTGGAAGGTTAGTTGTGCCCTCTTCTCATCTCTGCAGAATCTGCTCGCACCCCCGCCCCCCCAGCCCCTCGGGGTCTGCTGACATGAAGGTTCCCCTCCCAGTCACTCGGAGACAGTCCCAGCTTCTGGCTCACCCTCCTTTTCTCGGCTTGCACTAGTGACCGAGGGAGGTTAGGGCTCCGCATGTAGATGACAGCTCACTCCGGCCTGGTTTCTGACTCCTCTTGATTTAGCGGGGTTGTGGAGAGGCTGGTGGTGGAAGGGGCAGAGGCCATGGGAAGATTGCGTGAGTGCGAACATTTAATTACTCGCAGTGCTGTAGCCCGGGGTTTCTCAACCTCAGCACTGTTGACATTTTGGGCTGGATAATTCTTTGTTGCTGGAGTTGGGGAGAGGGGAGCAGCGGGGTGTGTTGTGCGTATCGTAAGGTGCTTAACAGCATCCGTGGCTTCTACCCACCGGATGCCACTGGCACCCCCTTCCCAGTCGTGACAATTAAAAACGTCTCCTGGGGTGCACAGTCACCTGTGGTTGAGAATCATTGATGTAGCCTCACAGGTGGCTTCTGGACAGGAGGAAGGGGAGAGGTTTGTAGATGTTCTGAGGTTCTGTTCTGCGTGGGTTGGAACCTGGACAATGAAATACTCATGGATTTCGAGAGCTGGAAGGCAGCCAGAGAAGTGGCCTGGGCCAGGCTGTGGGCCCTGACAGTCCTCTCTGTGGCCAAGTGAAGGGCAGGGAGAAGATATTTCCGTGGGACAGCTGCTCTGCAGAGTGAGCCTTCCTCCTGCTCAGGAGCTCCTGGCAGTCCCGTGTCCCAGGGCCTCTGGCAGGCGAGGGGCTACTCGTGAGTTGATCTGCCCTGTCATCTTCTGCACACACGAGTTCGGAGGGGCTCCGAGGCACAGGTTCCTCTGTGCGTACAAAACAGAGTTTTATTTGAAATGAATCCAGTTGAAGAAAAAAAAGAAAAAGTTTTGCTTGCCAGGACTCTGCTGTCCTCTTTCCCTCCTTTTCTTCCTTCTCTGCCTTCTGTCGAGGCGAGCCTTGAAGGGGCTGTCTGGTGAGACTGGCCGGCCGGGGATTTCCCTAGACCCTGATTAAAGACAAATTATCAAGTGGAAGTTGCCTGTGGTTGCTGTGCTTGTAAAACAGTCAGTTGTGTGCCATAAAACGCATCACGGCTCCCTTGGTGAGAGGGAAGAGGGCCGGGAAATATTTAGTGATCTTAGTTTGGTTTCCAGTGGTTTGGCTCCCACGCTGGAGGAAGGCAGCCTGTCGGCCCGGTGTCTCGGGGTCTTGTTTTCTTAACTTTTGTCTGGCAAGCGAGCGAGTGAGAGGCTTGCTTCCTCTGGTTGGTGGGGAGCTTGGAGATGGGACTGGGATCTTGCCAGCAAGTTGCCAAGCAGGAGCTCTAGATCTTAAACTTGGGGGACCCGGATGGCCTTACGGGCTGGAAGTCCGCTGAGGAGGTCTCTGTGACTTTTATTTAGAACAAAAGACACTTGGGAGTGGAGAGGCAGGCCAGCCTAGGGGTCGAGAGCACAGGTGCAGGGACCAAGTATGAAGATGGCACTCTGGGCACATTTACCCTAATCCCTTTGTGCCTCCATTTGTGCATCTGCAAAATGGGGACGAGGGTCATAGTGCCTCCTTCGGGCTGGCGGTGGAGAATTCATGGCAATGGAGGGCTGAGCCGAGAGCCCGGCAGGGATTGAGAGACCCTCTTAGTTACACCGTTAGGAGCTATATTATTCTGGAATGCACGGTGACCTCTGCTTCTCCGGTTTCATGCCAGTGGTGCTTCCCCTTCGCTGCAGAAAATGCACGTGGGCCCTTCCCTGGACACGCGGAATCGGTGGTCCCAGCGGAGGGGCCCGGAATCTGCATTTGACGCCTCAGGCGGCCCCGCTGCGGGCATCTTCAGAGAAGTCTGTGACTCTTGAAGGGCAGCATTTCTCAGATCCTCGAGGAATGAGGATCCCCAGGGTCATCACAGGGCCTTCCTTCACCCCTGGGGGTGTGGACACGGGTCTGATCTGGGCCGCTGCTGGGCGTGCTGGGTGTGGGTGGCTGCCGGCTGCTTACCTCCACCGGGGTCAGGTCCTGCCTGGGGGCAGCCGTGGGGGCGACGGAGGATCACCTGCTCCGGCCCACGGTGCGTCCCTGTCTCTGGCTAAGCTAGCGTCCCACACCTGGCTCTCACTTTGCCGGCGAGAGCAGAGGGCCTGTTTGTAGGTTGTGTTGTTTCAGTGGGTAACTGGTTGTGTGTGTGTGTGTGTGTGTGTGCATGCGCGCACGCGTGTAAAAGAAAACATCAAAATGTTTGGGGAGTGTTTTAGGAAAATACCAAGGAGCAGATTGCCAAGACTCGCTTATATGTTTCTTTCTTTCCTTTTTGCTGTGTATATGTGTGATCAGAATCCCGGAGCATTCTGAAATACAGCTTTGGCTTTTCTTACCCCAACTGTTCTTTCTTACGGTGGAGAGGATACAATTCAGCACCAATAATACTGAGCAATAAATAACCCAGAGAAGATGAATAGCCTTGTGTGGTGGTAAATTAAAGTTGATTTATTGCACATAATATATACAGGTGCTCCTAATGTAATTAAGCAGCGAAGCTTTTAATGCTGCAGAATCTGAAAGAAGACCCAAGAAAATTGGGTCTTAATAAGGCTGATTGAAATAACAGCTAAACATGCTGCTTAGTACCATCAGAGGCTGGGTTGACTTTGCTGCTTTTTCTTATGTGCGGAGGTGACACGTGTGACCCGGTACCAGCAGGGCCGCACTGGAGTTGTTTTCCCTGCACTGTGACCTTGCCCCTCCTGTGACCAGAAGTCAGGTGGCTAGCCAGGGAACAGGCTTTTTGCAGGTGAAAGGCAAGGTTGCCAAGGGGTGTGGAACTCAATGACCCTGGCCTCATTAGCATCCCATTCTAGCTAACCCACCGATCCTGGAGTAAACTGACTGACTGAGCCTCACCAGGGCTGAGCATTTTGCTGGAGATGGGGAGACAGGACTGTAAATAGGAGTAAAACGGCCCCCTTCTCAAGGGAGGAGGATGCTGTAATCAAGGCAGAGGCTGGAGAATAGGGGAGCGAGGGGAGAATTCATGGGGAAGGTGCGTTTGTGGGGGGAGATTGGGGGCAGGGAAGGCCTTTGGGGGTACCGTGAGTGCCGGCCAGAGAAGTGGGACAGCGGCCCCAGGGGAGGGGGGTTGGAGGTTGGTGGGGTCAGAGTTTAGGTGGGAGAGGAGGCTGGACGGTGGCTTGGGGCAGGATTTTGCATTTCAAGCCAAGATACAGACCCTGCCCCTAAAGGAGGTTCTGGAACCACGGAGGTTTGCGAGCAACAGCAGGACCAAATGCACATCTTAGAGAATTTGTGGCAGCATTGTGGGGATTGAGAGCGGTCCAGTTGGTTAAGAGGGCAGGGCCTGCTCAAGAGCAGGGACCAGTGGGTATGAGAGCAGGGGGGCGAGGGTTAAGATGCCCCATGTGCCCAAGACCTGAGGACTCCAGGCGTATGGGGCCAGGGTGCTCCGAGAGAGGGTGAATCCGTGCCGAGCCAGTACTGGTGTAAGAACTTCCCGTGGGTGCTTGTTAGAAGCAGAGGTGGGAGGCCCTCCCCTGGGATCTCCAGCTGCTGAGGTCCCCGGTGCCTGCAGTCACCAGGGCCCCCAGAGATGCCATCTGGAGAGGTGGCTCCGAGGTTCCCTTGGGATCAAATGGGTTATTCCACGGAGAGTGTTTGGGGCCAGGAAGAGTGGAAGAATATCTACAACTTTTCCAAGTGCCTTAGGGGCTTCAGACTTTAGGGAGCTGAAGGAAGTGTGAATGTACCCTGACTGCACAGGTGTGCCCCACTTTAAGAAAACCCGTTATAGAAACACCTTGCCTTCTGAAACAAGCAAAGTGAAAGAGAATTCTTGCTGGTAGCAAAGGTTTTAGAAGAAGATCCTTTTCGGTAATGAGCTGATCTTTCAACCCAAAACGTAAGATTTCGTTTTCCCTCGGGAGGGCCTCTATCACAAAACCAAAGACATTTGGGGAGTTTACTGCTTATGTTCAACAGGTTAAAAAAACAAAACAAAACAAGTCCATCTACTTGGCCAGCAGTCTTTGGAGTGCCCGAGGTTTTCAGAGCCGCCCCTGGGTGAACGTGGAGTGGTATTTTCTCTGGAGCCTGGGGCTGCAGCTGAGGCTGGGGAGAGGGACAGGGCCTCACTGTTGGAAGCACTTTCACATGGCACGTCCTGCTTCTAGCATGGAGTACGGAACCACCAAGGTGGAGTATGGAACCGCCAAGGGGCACGTGCAGAGTTCGGGGGCTCCTTACCCTGCAGGGCTGTTGGGCTGAAGCCTGTTGTGAGCTCGTGGCTATGAAGCCCTCCTTTCCACCTCCAGCCCTCCTGCACCCCCCCCCCCGTCACCCCTCCTCCCCCAGGCGGGACAGTGCTTGGCTCTACCTTGTCATTACTTGATTATTTGTAGAGTTAGAAAAGACTTAAGTATCTGATCATAATTTTTTCCTGGATCTATAGCACATCCTGTGAATATATAGTCAATGCTTCTGTTATTTGTTTTTAAAGGAATACGGGATGTTAGATGTCACAGATGGATAGGTGATCCGTGTTTACCTTTTTTGAGGATCGGTCCAGAGACACTGAACAAAGCTCCTGTGTCTCTCTTAAGTGGGTGTGTGCATCTCTGCTTCTGTCTCTCCTGGTGGTGTGGGACTGGGGAGGAGATCAGCCCTACAGATGGCCCAAATGAAGGCTTCCCGAGGTGGGCTTGTTTACTTTTGATGGGTAGAATGAATCCCAGACTCGAGAGCATCCAGCTCTGACCGGCACCAAATCGAATATTCACCTGACCTTTTTATTCCAGTGAGTGGGAAGAGATCCGTGCTTCCATTATCATAAATCTTGCCTGGCTGTTTGCTCTGATACAGCACTCCAGTTGGGTGCTGTTTGAGCATCTGGCTCTGGGGTTTAAGTACTGGCAGGTGCAGGAGGCTGTGGCCCATGAGCGAGTCAAGGCGTGGGCACCACCGGGGTGGGTGTGGGGGGAGAGGACCAAGTTGGGTCTGTCCTTGGGCGACTTGGTGGGTTCTCCTGAGTGTGCCACACCAACCCCAGCTGCAGGAGGCTCGTTGCCGTGGGGAAGTGAACTTGACTGGTAAAGTCCCAAGGCGATGCCAGCTGCAGGACGGGGGGCGGTCCCCCTCCCCCCTGCATCTCACACACCCCGTCAAGAGGACTCGTCTTGTCTTTGAACCTTCCGACCACAGCCACAGGCCAGTTGATGCATTCTTTGTGCTCCCGAAGGACTTGGCAAGTTGGCTAACAAGGACATGTTTGTTAGTTCGTCTCTTCATTCATTATTCATGCAGCTAGTGGTCATTAGCATTTAGGAATGTGGTTTCTGGGGGTAGTTGAGTTGTGTTCATTCATTGAACAAACATTTGTTGATCCCCTCCTCTGGGCTGGGTGTGGGGCATGGTGCTAGGGTTACAGAGAAGAGGAAGGGGCCTCCTGTGCTCTTGAGTGTGCAGGTAACCCACGGGCGGAGGTGCTAACTCAAGGGAGGTTGCTAATGGTGTTACAGGCCCAGGGGGCGTCAGTGTTGGGGAGAGGGAGGGAGGGCTTCACAGAGGAAGTGACACTTGACTTTGGCCTTGGGGGGTGAACAGGCAAGAATTACAGTGGGGGGGGGGGTGCGGTGAGCATTCCCTCCCCCCCCACCCCCAGGGCAAACATGGTTCTTGGGGTTTTGTTGTTTCCGCCCTGATGGATGGTCACGTGCCTTCCTGTCCTCCTTCCCCCCTGGAGCCCATGTCACTGAGGGGAATCAATCTGGTGGTCCTGCTCTCAGTGAGGGAGGAAGGGAGAGACAAGGGTGCTGATGACTCATCCAGGTTCCCCGTGGCTAGAACAAGAGCACACTTCAAAGCCTAAGGCATATCAAAGATGAATTGTGTCACACCCACTGGGTGTTTTACACAAGAGCCCAGTTTCTGGCTCGGCAACAAAAAGTTGGTCTGCTTTGGGGAGACTGTGTGTGTGTGTGTGTGTGTGTGTGTGTGTGTGTTTGTTTCACAAGTCGGGTAGCTTCAGAAGGCATCATTCAGAGAGGTGGGCTAGGTTGGTGTTCAGATGCTGGACTGTGCTATGGGTGCATCTCTCTCTGTTTCAAACTCTGTTTTTCTTCGTTCCAGCCAGTGTTTTATTACTGATATGAATCACTGAGGGGCTCGGAGGGAGAGAGGAAAGGGTTTCTGTATAAACAGCTGTGTTGCTGATTCAATCTACAAAGTGGATTTTATAGCTAAAGTATTTGTTCTTGCTTTAAAATGCCAAAACAGCACTGTCATTTCCTCGGCTAAAAGAGGGGTCTTTGAGAATATGGGGGCCTTTTCCCATCACAGACCTCTCTTATGGAGAGAGGAAGCAGAATTCCAAAGAACTTTCTTTGAACCAGTTGTTTCTAAAATATTCGCGTGCTCAGAGGAGAAAAATTTTCTTTTCGGAGTTGGAGTTACTGGTTCACGTCCTCTTTTTGCCCTACCACGAATTCTGGTTAAAAAAAAAAAATACTAATAATCCTCTCTGGTCATCACAGCTGAGTACCTGCCTAATGTTGGTGTGTAGATATTTCATTTTCTTCTTTATGCAAGATTTCATCTTTGCATGATCTGAGATAGTTGGTTGCCCTGAGATTATTAATAAATTGAGACAGTTAATGGTGTGTGACTCAGAACATATATTTAAAAACAAGTTGGAATAAGAAATAGGTCTTTTACAAAATTAATTTTTTGTTAGGCTCCTCTCTTGAGCCTTTTTGTTTGAAGCCAGCTTGCTTTGTAATGTTCATATATGCCCGATTGCAATTAACATAAATTACTTTTAAATACCAGTTAGTTGCCGTGGAGAGAGGCCAGGGTTGTGGCTGCTTATGGAGGGTTAAGAGGTTTGGTCATTGTCTGGGTTTTAATCTCACTGTAGATCAAATTCTGTTCCCTTTGGAGGCTGGCAGATCGTGTCAAAGATTGCTTTCTTTGATGGTGAGGAGAAGGGCTAAGTCTTTGCCCTGACTGCCAGGACATTTTCTTACCAAAGGAGAATAAATAATCATAAAATGTTTTTCTGGTTTAAAAACAAGTTCTGTTAAATGCAGTGTGGATATCCTCGTTTGGATCCTGGAACAGAAAAAGGGTATCTGTGGAAAAACTGATAGAATCCAAAAAATGTCTGCAGTTAATAGTATTGAATCAAAGTTAATTTCTTAGTTTGATAAATGTATCGTGGTTAAGGGAAGATAGTAACATTAGGGGAAGCTGGGTGAAGGGTATAGAGGGACTCTCTCTTTGCCTTTCTCCTGTCATTCTACAACCATTTCAGAATGATAAGCTCTAAAGAAAAGGTATATTGGGGGTATTCCTTTTGGCTTGTTTGGGATTTTATTGGTCTCACATGCATTCAAAACGATCTGCCTGGAGGCAGGGGAAATTATTCCATTCCTGCTTTGGAAACTGGGAAGTGAAGACCTCAGGGGACCCAGGGAGCCCCTCACTCCTGGCTTGTCCCCCTTCTCATCCCATTCATTCCCCCCTTTCTCCATCAAACGGATGGCAGATCCCTCCCTGCCTGCACACCCACACCCTTCTGAAAACTTGTGGCTGGCCGACCTTCTTATCGCTTGCGTGGCCTTCCATCGCCTGACGTGAGCAACTGTCACCCTGCGATACCCTGTCCTTCTCCTGGAAGGAGGCTGCGATCGGATTTCTTGTCTTGTTTGCTTTTTCCCCACAGATGTTAACTTTTACTTTAGCAGCCAGATTGGAAGCTTCCTGAGAGTTGCAATTTTGTTTTGCCCTCTTTTAAAATTTAGTTTTCAAAGTTTCTCCATTATATGGATAATGCATATTCATGATAAAAAAAATTAAACATTAGAGGATTTGTAGCATCCAAAGTAAAAGTTCCCCAGAGGGCTCCCTCCCTTCTCTACTGCCATTAATGAATTAGAATACATTCTTTCATACTTTTTTTTTTTCCCCTGTGTAAATTACAAATGTATATTATGGCTTCCAAGTATGAGATCCTGTTATACATCCCACTTTGCGGTCTGCTTTTCTCAGTTAACAAAATCCCTTTGAACGGCTGTGCCTCTGGGCACCTTGTCTCTCCCTTTGGGGTGTCCCGCCATATATTGACCGGCACCGTTGCCAGGCGCACTGTGAACATGCAGTAGGTATGGACTGTTACAGTTATTGTTATTGTATTCAGTCAGGTGACTTGACTGAGAACACATGGTAAACGTGTGCTCGGATGAGGAGGCGCAGGTCGATGTGGGAGTGGTTTACGATACAGCCTTGGTTTTGCTGGGAGAGACACATATTTATCTGCTCAGTACCTGGGATCAGCTTCCTCGAACAGATACAGCGTTAGAATTTCAGGAGCTGGAATCGTGACAAGTGGTAGGAGGGTGATTTGGGAAAGGGAAGACGACTAACCAAGTCGCGGATCCCTTGGCGTTGTGGGTTGCAGCACGGATGGCGGAGTAGGGGTCCATTCTTGGCAGTTCATGATAAGTTGAAGTGCAGGGGGTGGACATTTGGCCCCCAGTAGCTTTTGGGGCTTCCTGGAGCGAAGGGGACAATAGTGATACAGAGAAGCTTTTGCTAGGTTGAAGGGGAATTGAGCAGAAAATGACTAGGAATTTGTAGGCATTAAGAGGGCGAGCTCTTTGGAGAGTTTCTTGATGAGGAAACCCATCTCTGCTGGCAGTGCTCCATGACAGAAGCTTGTTGAAGGAGGCTCTGAGAGCTGCCTGTAGGGTGCTTGCGGAATGGGGGACAAAGTCTGTCTCTGACCTGCTGGGTCCTCAGAAGTCTTGGAAAGTCCTGTTTCTTCTCGGGAAGAGGCGTGGCACTGTGGAGTGCCCAGGGGTGGGAATCCTTGTTTGGAGAAATCCCAGAAGCCCTATCTCTGCTGATACAACCCCCGGTTAGCGATGCACTGTGGATGCGGAGATTTTTCTAGAGTAGATTTTGCTTTGCGGTTTGAATAGATTCATTTCTCTTTTGGTTTTGCGTCTCCCTGATAGAATTTTGACTTAACTCAAGGGAAAAGAGTGGTAGTACGTACTGAGAGCCCTTAACAAGTAAATTCCTTTGGAGAGAATGAGAGGTCCCAGAGGGAAAAATGGTGGTAGGGAAGATGAGAGGCGTTTACCCTGCGTTTCGTTGTTGTTTTTTCCTCCACGTGTAACATACCACTTGTACACACGAACGTGAAATGCACGTGTGAAGTATGAACGACACTACAACAGATACCCACATACTCTCCACGTTGCTTGGATGCGGAGTATTTCCAGGAGTTCACACCCCTTCTGTGTGTGTCTTCCCCAGTTCAAGCGCCCCTGCCACCCACCATGTGTAAGTTTGCCTGCTTTCCACCCTTATAAGAATACTTTGTCTCGTTTGGGGGGAATGTCTGTGCCTTCATTCCTGTTGATGCGCGTGGCTGCGGTCATTTGCTTTCAGTGCTGGATGGGGCTCGCCGTAGGAACGGGTGACAACCATTCTTTTCTCCTTTTAATGGACATTCGAATTCTTGAGGGTGTTTCCTTTCGTCCGCTCGGTGTTGCTTGTACGCATCTCCTGGCGTCTGTATGCCGCAGGCCCCCAGAACATACGGGCAGGCGTGGGGCTGCGGAGTCGGGAGGTGTATAACTCTAGTTTACCGGAACTCATGTTCTCAGGACCCCCTGTGGCAACCCTGTACCCCTGTCATGGCTCCGGACTCTCACCAACAGCTGGTATCATCAGACTTCTTAATTTTTGCCAATCGTGTGGTATCTCCTTGTGGTTTTAATTTGCGCTTCCCCAATCGGTAATGAGGCTGAACGGCATACTTGTTTTTGTTGTTGTTGTTTTGTGTTTTGTTTTGTTTTAGGGAAAAGAATGGGCACACTATAATATACTTTTTTTTTTTTTTAATGTTTATTCCTTTTTTGAGAGACAGAGGCAGAGCACGAGTGGGGGAGGGGCAGAGAGCGAGGGAGACACAGAATCCGAAGCAGGCTCCAGGCTCTGAGCTGTCAGCACAGAGCCCGACACAGGGCTCGAACCCACGACGCGAGATCGTGACTTGAGCCGAAGTCGGACACCCAACTGACTGAGCCACCCGCGGGCCCCTCTGTAACATACTTCTTCTCCGGTGCTACAAAACCGGCTGCTTTGGTAGGCCCGTCTTCCCTAATGCTGTTTTCCTGACTTGGGACAGAATCAGACGGATTCGTTTCATTTGGTGGGAGAATTTGGGGGAGCATCTGTTAGCTGGTGACACTTGGGTTCTGTGTGCTGTCTCTGGGGAACACAGCGGATGCCCGGTCTGGTTGGCCCTTTGATTTTAGGAAAGGCTCCTGAATGATAGCAAGGCGTCCTTTTCCTTGTCTGATGGGAGCATGCTGTCCCTTCCATGTAAATTCGCAAATAGATGAGAGTCCAGGCAGAGTCCCCCCGGGGTGTTTGGTGGCAGGCAAGGGAGTGGCTTTTAGGAGGCCCTGGAGATGGTCCCAGGCAAACATCAGGGACAGCCGTGGTGACTGACTGGCTCTCTAGTGAGGAAGAGGTGAGAGGGAGAAGTAATGCACTTGTATGTGAATAGAAGAGAGAACGGGACCCGACTCCCGGTGGGGGGTGGGGGGAGGGTCAGAGGTCCATGCAGGGGTTGGGCAGGATTGTTGGGGTACAGGAGTTGGGTATTCATGGGGTGGTTCCCACATGCGTACTAGGAACCTGTTGGCCAGCAAGGATCCTGCCGTGGATGAGGCTTCTGGGGGAGGGCAGTCTGTTTTACTACATGTTCAGATGAGTGCTTTCATGTGAAAATAGACCTTTGATGTTCTGGAAAACGAGAAAGAAAATCAGCTTTAACACCTGGGGAAGAGAAGCTGCCTGTGGAAAAAAAAAAAAGAGTTCTGTTAGGAAAGAATGGTATTGCACAACTTAACATATGCTGGGTTGGTTGTTCTAGTAAACCCCACGAGGAGCATCGCAAGACAAAATCCAGGCTTTCAGTCCCAAGTGAAAGCAGGTTGAGAGATACAGGGCTAAGGGGGGAGTATCAGAGGCTGACGTGGTATTTGTATTACGGACACAACTATGTTTATAAGTCTTACCTGTGCTATGGACAAGGTCTGGGAGGGAACCGGGATAATGGACAAGGTCTGGGAGGGAACCGGGATAGTGGGTTTTGTGTGTGTGGTGGGATAGTGAATGTTTTAAAAGCTCTTGTATTATTATTGTATAAGAAAAAGCCTTAACTGAACCTGGACCCTGCAGCCTGTTATTTTATTACACCGCTCTGAATCCTGCCAGCATGTTGGTTTATTGAGTTCCTAATGTGATGGGCACTTTGAGCGGCGAGAAGAAGCTTACAGACCACTGTGGGGTACTAGAATGTAAACACCCAGGATGTAAGCGATACTTTACCAGTAGGGTAATGGGGGTCATGCAAGGTGGCACCCAGCTCACTGCCCGTGCAGGTGAATGAAGGCGCAGGCTGTTGTTGGAGGCTTTGGGGAGGACTTCTCAGAGGAGGTGGTCTTGAGGGAGCCCCTGGTGCACCTGAGGATCTGATAAATGGAGGAGGAAAGGTCGTCGGGAGGGAGGGGGAGCTTCTTCCGAAGGGAAGGGGCCCTTAAGGACTCCTTGACTGCTGGGATAAGGAGTAACTGATACGAGTTCACCCACTACTCCCGCCTGGGAGCTTACCCTCTGTCGGCAGTCTTAGGCTATTTTTGGCTAGGTGGTCTTTGAGCCTACGCTGAAGCCTTCGGACCCTCTCCTGAGAAGAATGGTTACGTACACATGCACTTAGAACCACAAGAGACCCCCACACAGGGGGCTCTGCCTACAGCGTCCGAGGACTCCCCATCCTTGGGGCGCCCGAGTCAGTGGAACAAACGTGTATTGGGCACCTACTGTGTTCCGATGTTTTGTGAGGCTTTGGGTATACGGCAGAAATAGATGGGCCAAGTCTCTGTCTTCAGGGGCAGGTGCCCTCAGGATTCAGGGCCGGCTACGTGGGGTTCAGTGGTGCGGGTGTGTCCGGTGTTTGTCATGGCTCATCGTTCCGGGAGGGTGAACCGCTCTGCCAGGGTCTCAGAGGAAGCCAGGCATCTCCGGGGATGTTGAGGATGAGGGTTAGGAACACTCTGGTTTTCTGGGCCCTTTTTCCTTAGCAACACCCGCTTACCTAGAGCCGGTGGTGCGTTCTCCTTCCCAGCAAACGGCTTTCGGGAAGAATTAATAAATTAATCTTCTGGGAAAAGAATCTGCTTCAGCAGCCCGGGCCGGGACTTGGCTAGTGTAGTCAAACACACGTTGATAACTGCATGTAGTTGCTGACAAGGTTTGGGCCAGCTGGGTCCTGGCCTCGGACATCAGGCCCGCCTCGTTGTGAGCGCGCAGCTCGGTTCACGAAGGGGAGAGGCAGCCCGTGGGTGTTACTAGCGTTAAAGCTTGCTCTCACGGCAGTCGTGTGAGGACGCAATCCCATTTTACAGAGGGGGAATCTGACACACAGGTTAAGGCTCGCTCACTAAGTAGTAGCTGTGGTTCCATGGAGACCAGGGTCGTATATGCTGTTCCTTTTCCATCATTTAGATGGCCTTCCCATGATCCCCCTTCTTCTAAGCTGTTTATAAACAGGTAGCGTGATCCACACGGTAGCGTGAAAGGCTCTGCGTGAACCGTCACTTCCAACTGGAAAAGCATTTCCAAACATCTGCTCTCTCTCTATTGAAAGAGGATATGACGCCCGTACTGTATTAAAGTCAAGGTACACACATTCATTCACCAGATATTTACTGAGTGTCTGTTGTGTGAGTAAAACCAACAAGGATCCCAACGTGGTGAGCCTCTCCTTGGGTCCTTCCCCACAGGGTAGAGGGAAGCCTGGCTCCTGCCTTCCAGGGTTGGGAGGGGGGATGCTGGGGAGACTGAGCCAGGCCCCACCCATTCCTCAGTTTGATGAGGAAGAGCTTATCTGGCTACCTGGCTGCCTCTCGTGTTTCAGTCTCCTTGTCCCTTACCACCTGCAGGCCTTCTGGGGCTTGGAGTTCACTGGTGCCTGTAGAGAAGAACCTTTTCTGCTTGCTAATGAGGGAGAGAGTGAGTCCCACTGAGATCTGCTTGTTAAAAAGTTAGACTCCTCTGCAGTTTCGCTGAACGGATGACCTTACCGTGACTGAAGAACCAGATGGACTGTTGTCCACTTCTTTATGTCTCCTTTGGGGACATCTTCCCCTTCCCTGTTGTTCTCTTACTCCTCAGCCACAGGCCCTAGAGTTTTCCGGTCTAGGGTCTGCAGTTGGTCAGATGAGGATGAGGTTCGATGGGTCAAGCAGGACACTGCTGTTTGTCCTGAGTGGATGGGCGGGAGGGAGACTCTGTGGGCCCCTCATGCCCCCAGCATTGGGAGTACCTGCTGATAGATGCACATGCATGCCCTTCTTTAATGTTTATGTGTTTTTGAGAGAGGGAGAGAGAGGGAGAGAGCGCTAGCGGAGAGGGGCAGAGAGAGAGAGGGAGACACAAAATCCAAAGTGGGCTCCAGGCTCCCGATGCAGGGCTCCAACCTATGAACTGGGAGGTCATGACCTTAGCCAAAGTTGGACGCTCAACTGTGACTTATTATGGAAATACGGTGTAAGAGTACCTCCCATATCCTATGGAAAAGAAAAGTGAGGAACTAAGTAATTATTTGGTGTTTGGAAGGATTCACTGGGGAGTCCCTGGTACAGTTA
Source organism: Panthera onca (assembly GCF_046562875.1). Lineage (NCBI taxonomy): Eukaryota > Metazoa > Chordata > Mammalia > Carnivora > Felidae > Panthera > Panthera onca. Next base: position 46,342,384 of record NC_138352.1, on the reverse strand, counting down.
TATGAAGACTTGTTCTTTGGTAAGTACGTTTCCATAATTTTTGAGGAACAGTTTTGAGCTCCAGTGCCTGCTTATTCTTGAGGCGTTTTCCTAAATCCTCAAGTTTCTTCTCTGTGTTTTAACACTTCATATACCCCTTGATGGTTAATTTTATGTGTCAGCCTGACTAGGCCATGATGCGCAGTGGTTTGGTCAAACGCTGGTCTAGATACCGCTATGAAGGGATTTGTAGATGTGGTTAGCAGTTTCAATCAGTTGACTTTCAGTAACGCAGATTACCCTCAATAATGTGGGGGGGGGGCCTCATCTAATCAGCTGAAGACCTTAAGAGCAAAGACTGAAGTTTCTGGAGCAAGAAGCAGATCTCCCTCTCAAACTGGATCATAGAAAACTGTGAATTTTTCATTCTGCTAGCCTGTCATGGATTTCTTGACTGTTCCCATAACTGTGAGCCAATTCTTTGAAATAAATAACCTTTTATTTATTCCATGTAATATAACATGGTATGTATACCACACGTATAGTGTAACATATATAATACAATATGATATAACATAACATAATATAAATCTCCTGTGCATTCTGTTTCTCTGGAGAAGCCGGACTGATCCACCGCCTGTCACAATAATTGCTTGTTTAATTTTCTTCCTGTTGGACGGTACGCTCCATGAGAGTAGGGACAGTGTCTGTCTTGTCCCCTGCTCTACTTCAGGTGCCTTACCTACAGCCTGACACACGGAAGATGGTTAGTAAATATATGAAGAGCGAGTGAAGGCATCTGTTCACCGAGACGCAGTGGAATTTGGCCTCTCTGTGGTCAGACAGACCCGACTCGCAGTCCTGGCTCTATCATTTATTAGCTGTTGGATGGCACATTCCTCATGTGTAACAGAGGGGGGATGATATCTGTCCCCCAGCGGTTGTAAGGATGAAATGAGACGATGTGTTGTTGGGCACTTGGGGGTTGTAAGCCAGAGTGAACCAAACAGTGATGATGGCTACCCCTGTTAGCACCACTGCCACCACCACCTCCACCGAGCGGTGCCACCATCATTTTCCACGGTTATTTCAGGGATTCAGCGAGGTAACGAATATAACATTCCTAGCACACAACAGGAGGGTCAGAATTGCAGGTTCCCTCCTAAGTACCAAGCTCTTTCATAGGCGTCTTTTCATTAATTTCTGTTTAAATGCAGTGAAGCAGCTGCAGTTGCCCCATGTTAATGATGAAGAAACTGAGGCCTAGAGCTGGGGTAAGTGACTTGTCCAAGGTCACCTCCTATCATCTGGCAGGTTTCCCAAATTGAGGGCTCGCCTGTATTTTTGTCGTGGTGGGCGGATATCATGTCCTCAGCTGTTAGCCTGTGTGATCCTACAGGCTAGACTGAGTCTTCTGGGGAACGGCACCCCAGGTTTTCTGTGGATTGGAGAAGGCCTTTGGAAAGAAATGTTAATGCTCTTTAATAAGTTAAAATGTACTGCACAGAGACTCTTTGAACATGAGCAAGTCTATAGATCATCTATCCTACTGGGCTTAGTCATCCTAGGGAATTTTCGCTTCAAGTTTGGGGCTAAGGAGCTTGTAAGTGCTTCTCTCTTTCCAAGGGGCTGGAAGCTGCATTCAGAGCAAGCTCTGCCTGTGACTTGGATCATGCCCCCTCGTGCCAGTTTATCCTGAAATGGCTTTGGGCCTTGTGACAGCTCATCTTCCCCTCTGCCAGCAGTCAGCTTCCAAGATGGGCTTGCAGACTAGGTGGCTTCAAACCTATATTGGTCACTTGTTACAGGTCCCTACCATGGGGAGAAGTACATAATAGAGCCTTGTGTGTGTGTGTGTGTGTGTGTGTGTGTGTGTGTGCGCGCGTGTGCGTGTGTGTACTCGCATGTGAACTCGTACGTGTCGGTGTGTTGCATGTGTCTGTATGTGTATGGTGTTGCAAGGAAGGTGTATGCCATAAGCATCAGGAAATATTTGCACAAATAAAAGTGGATTTAGTCTCTGTGACTTGATCGTCCTTGAGGGGAATTCCTTCTCAGAAAAGCAGGTGTCGGCTCCAGATGGTCACGTGTCGGTTCCCTGCGATCTGAGCAGCTCAGCAAGGAGCACTGGAGAAGGGGAGGCAGGGCAGGCCCTGCCTGGGGAGGCTCACTGGATGGCAGCCGGAGTGGAGGAGGGAGAAGTCACGACTCTGTGGCAGAAGGGTTCTTGAGGCCAGAGTAAAGTGCTATTAGTAATCAATAGACGCAGGCACGGCCTAGGCCTGCCGTGAGACACGGGTGGGCGGTCTCTGTCCACTGGCGTCAGCCTCTCCTCTGGCACACGTGGTGACGGGGGTGGAAGGGCGGGAGGTGGAGGGTTGGCTTCCGTGAGGGAACGCGCTGGCATGCGTGTGTCGGTTCAGACCGGGCTGGCCTGGAAGTCGGGGTGGGAAAGGACATGGCAGCCCCTTTATGGGACCGCTTCTGTCCTCCTTCCCGGTCCAGCAGGCCTGCCTAGACCTGCATCCTGCTTCTGCGCTGTGGGCTTCCCATCACGATCACTCATCATCACATGCTGCCTCCTGAGGAGCTGCAGCGGGGGTGGCCCAGGGTGGCCCAGGGGCAGCTGTCGCATCGCTTGTAATCCTGGAGGGAGCTGGAGCAGCGCACCTGCAAGCCACCGCCCGCGGGCCTGAGAGCAGAGCTCGGCAGAGAGGCGAGGCCTCGCAGACCCTGTCCTCCTGGGTTTGAGGCACGGGAAGGGACTTGTCTTCTCCTCCCAGGTGTGGGTTGGGGACACTCTGCTTCTTCATTAGGCCCTCAGCAGTGCAGTAGAGATACTAGCGAATGCCCCACCTGCCTCTGTCCCCCTCCTGGATCCTGTGCACTTTAAGGCTGGACGGGGAGAGGCCCAGAAGCCTTTGCGGCACCAAAGCGGCCAGTTGCGTGTGCTCTCTCGGCTGCCGTTTCCTTATCAGTATAAAAGGAATAGCATCCAGGCAAAAAAAGAAAATAAAAATGAAAGGAGTAACAAACTTTTCTGAGTGGACTGGTGCGACCTGCCTCTCAAGGCCGTGAGGGTTCCGTAAGTTTCTGTGTAACGGATGTCAGATTCCCGCGGTGCCCAGCACCCGGTATGTGCTCCATAAGTGGTGGCCCTTGTTCGTACTCCCGCTACTGTGGTGGTGGGTGGTGGTCTGTAGAAAGTCGGGCTTGCAGGCCCATCCCGCTGGCGGCTGGTGCTCACTGGGACTAGGAGAGCGCTGGCCATCGAGACCGGGGACGGAATGCTTCTTTGCTAAGGAGCACGTTTCCCTGGATTTTGCAATCCCACCTTGCAAAGGAGAAGAGAGAAGGCAGAGATTCTAGTTCCCTATACAGTAAGAGACTCACTGCTGTTCTAGGAGGTTTCCAGAGGTCCCTTCCTACTGGGGATGGGTGGTATGATGCCCTTGGCTCAAGAGAGGTGGAGGGGAAAGTTCGAGACGTGGTAGTATCTTTGACACCGGCTCACTTGCGAGATGAGTCACCACACTCACGTCCGGAAGGGCAACTGTTGAGTTCAGGTGGGCGCAGAGCATATGGTCGTGGCAGCCACTCCCTCAGCCAGGCCCGGGAGCGTGCTGCCGGAGGGCCCCTGGCTTTGCTGTCGGAGTCCCCCCAGACAGCACCACGCCTGGGAGAACCGACCTGCATTCATTTGTGGTTTGTTGGTGCCTGAAGGCAAGTTTGCAGGAAGGGAAGTGCCTTGACTCTGAAGCCCGTGTCAGGCTGTGTAGCAGTGGCCACCTGCCCTCTGCATCCTCTGCCCACATTCTTGTTTTCAAACCACCAAGTGGAGGAGACCTGCTGTCGTGGTGTCTGAGGGGCTCTGGGTGGGTGCAGACCTCCAGATGCAAGGCCACAGGCCCCAGGGGTTAGGGGAAGGGCTTCCTCAGGAGGTGCCAGCGGGGGGCGGGGGGGGGGCGGGTGATGAAAGGCCGCTGTGCTGGAGTTTCAAGGCCGGCCAGCCTCATAACCTTCAAAAGCGCAAACCCTGCAGTCTTCGGAGTATAAATCGACCCCAAATAGAGAGTGGCCCTTTCATATTTCAGATTCTGTGTGAAAAAGGAAAACAAAAATTCTGTGAAGATGCTTGGGCTGTTCTTTACAGGTTTGGAGGGCACCGTAACTTTTAACTCGACTCTCCTCTTTGCTCTTTGAACTTGAAGGGGTTTTGGTATTTTATATTCGTATGAATTAATGGACCTGTTTTGGATCCTTCTTCAGAGCACTTGTTTCCAGGACACCATCTTCGTTCCAAAGAAGGGTTAAGATTTCCTATCTGCAAAGGTGGACTTTCCTTTTGCGGTACGTCAGTCCTTCTCTGGGACTGCAGCGAAAAGTTCAAGTGCAGTGGGTTTAGGAAAGTGCTTGGTCACATATCACACGTTTAAAATGTGTCCAGCTGAGTTTCTTTGCTCTCCTCTCCCAGCATAACCCCGGGGCCAGTTCAGATCACTCCCTGCCCCAGGTTCAGTTACCACTGCCTTCGACAAAAGAATTACTTTCTCTTCCTGGTTTTGAATCAGGACCTTTTGTGTATTTACTGCAAATGTGGTAAATGCTAGTGGTAGAAACCAGCTGCCCTTATGGCTGGCGGCAGTATTTTGAACACCTGGAGGTTTGCATTTCAATATGGTGGCTTAAAAACCACACACAATAAAAACAAAACCCTGCTCAAAACAGTGATCCTTCTTGGCTGCCTACAGGGAAACAAGAGCTGGGGAGACAGCAGAGGGCCCCGCAGGCAGGGGAGCCTGTGGGAGGTGAGGGCCGCTTTCCTGAGTCCAGTCCGGTTCACATCTGTGGGCACCTTCCCGGTGCCCATCGCGGTGCGAGGTCCTGGAGCCCCAGATGCAGGGGAGGCAGGGTCTCAGCCCTCAGAGAGCTCGCATGTAGTGGGGAGTCTGAAGAGCCAGTAATTGCCTGGAGGCACAAAGGGTGGCCCCAGGGATGGGCCCGCTGGGGCCAGTCAGGGCAGCCTTCCCGAAGGAGGCGGTGCCAGATTGAAAGAAGTCTTGAAAAGAAGGTGGGTCTTGAAAGAAGGTGGATTAGTTTCCCAGGGCTGTTGTGACAGAGTACCCACACTGGATGGTTTAAACAATGGAATGTTCTAGTCTCACAGTTCTGGAGGCCAGAAGTCCAAGTTCAAGGTGTGGTAGGTAGGGTTAGTTCCTCCTGAAGGCCGGGAGGGAAGGGTCCGTTCGGGTCTCTCTCCTCGGCTTGTAGGTGGTAGCCTTCTTTCTGTGTCCTCGTGTTGTCTTCCCCCTGTACGTGGACACGTGCCTGTGCCTGTGTCCAGACCTCCTCTTCTTAGAAGGACATCAGTCCTGTTGATTGGGGACCACCCTGATGTGCCATTTTAACCGAATTACCTCTTTAAACACTCCACCTCTCTTTAAATCTCCACCTCTCAACAGTTACGTTTTGAGGTGCTAGGGGGTTAGGATTCAGCCTGCGAAGTTTGGGGATGGGGACAGTATCCAGCCTATGACAGATGGTCGAGTTTTCCAGGAGACGGAGTAGTTGTGGGCAGGGCTTTCCCACTAACGGGGGATAGCTGCCCAGGAGAGAACTAGCAATGTGTATTTTGGGAGCTGTATGCATTTTGGGGTGTGAATCGGGCAAGAGATGGAAGAGGGAAAATAGAGAGGTCAGGTCACAGTGTGTCTTGAGCTAAAGAGTTTAGACTCTCATTCTAGCACCTTGTAGCTCCGAGAGCCGTCTCTGAACGGGTGACAGCGGCGGGAGTGTCTGGGAGCTGCGGCATCTGAGCCCTACCCTAGACCTGCCCAGTCAGCCTCTGTGTTCTAGTAGGAGCCCCAGGAAATTCACACGGGCATTCTAGACCAGTGGTTCCTGGCCTTGGTTGCCCCCAAGGGCTTCCCCTCCTGGATTCTGATGTACTTGGTTTGGGGTGTGGCCTGGGCTTTGTTTTTTTTTTATTTTGTGTCGGTTCTTGTCTTTGTTTTCTTTTTAAATCTCCCAAGTGATTCAAATTGCAGCCCGGATTGAGAATTGCTGTTTTGGGCAGTGGGGAGCCATGGCAGGGTGTGGGGTGGGGTAGAAGGCACAGAAACTGCTTCTGTCCACTCTTTCCCCTAAGAGCAGGAACTTCTAGGCTTTGGAGTCAAAAGGAACCCCCTCCTACCCCAGTAACTGTCCTGCCGTCTTTTGCCTGGGGCAGGTCAGAAGAGTGAAGGACATACCCCAGGCCCTGCTCTCACCTGCCTATCTCAGGGGTGGGGGCAGGGGAGGGGCTGACTTGACCCTGACTCCTTGATCTCAAGGACCCCAGGGGGTGGCTTCTGGCCCCACTGCTGCCCACACCCTCAGGGTCTTGGAGGTCCGGCGGAGGTGAGCCTCTAACGGGGGGAGGTGGGGCAGCTGTGCAGGGGTAGGAGAGAAATTCCCAGCTGAGTTTTCCGGAAATGGTATTCTTATTTCCCATAGCACCGAAGGTTCTCGAAGGCTGAGCCCACTCCTCGGAAAGGATGCTTTTTATGGCTGTTGCATGCACCAGATAAGCTCTCTAAAGCCCACTGGTGATAAAGGTGATCTAGAGAAAACAAACATGAGTGAAAAAGCAAACAGACCCAAACACCCAAACAGCGTTTATCCCAGTTTAGCGGTGATACTTGGATTAGGCAGGTCACATGGCCCACAACTTTTCTTCAATCCTTAGGAGACTTCTTCCGTGGAAATCTTTTTCGGCAGCTTTGCAATTTTGATTTTCAGTTAATTAGATTTGTGCTGTTTGGGAGACTTGGTTAATGCATTTCACCCCACGGAGCTAATTTGCCTCCGTCTAAATTAGGTCTTTGCCATGGTGGAGGGTGTACACGGATATGTGAATATAGACTCACACAGGGGTATTGAGAGGCCTCTAGACGGTAAAGAGGAGAGGGCTTGGAAATCGCCATTTGTCATCATCACTGTTATTACGGGGTTTCTGAGGGTCCGCCAGTGGATGGAGGTTTTCTTCAGAGAAGGGCACCACCTGACTGCACGGTGGCCTTGTTACATGCCTCTTGAAATACAGCCCATGTCCTGCTGTATTGTCAACCCAAGGTTGCAACATTAATGACAAGAGAAACCCATTTGGAGAGGACAAAGTGGGAGATCACACAAAGTAGTAAATGTACAATCCTTCACCCCCCTGGAACGGAGGGGAACCTTCCGAGCGAGATCTCTGCCACTCTCTCCTTCGCAAGCCCAGGCAAAGGAGACCTGGGGTCATTCCTACTCTTGGCTTTGGCCAGGCGCATGCTTCTCTTCCTTTTCCGTTTGCGCTCGCCTCTCTTGCCCTGCCCCCCTTGTCTTTGGATGGACATGAAGCCGGGGAGGGAGGTTTATCTGACTGTGTGGATATTTGAGAGGCAGCTGTAGTTTCAGAGTGACAGCGTGGGGTCCGGTTTTATGGATTCATCACAAATTCTGTCCTTTGTTCCCTTTCTCCTGTGTCAGAGATTATAGGCTGCTTGTTAGTGATATGACACCGGGCATCATAATTTAATAATTTACATCCTGCTGATCTTCTCAAAAGGCTTTGAGGCAGCAGAAAAGAGAGGTAGATAGAATCAGGCTGTTCGTCTCCAGTGTTCATAGGCGTGCCCTGAGGCCCTCTGTGTAGGTGGGCTGTGTTTTTGGAGTGCCTATCACCAGCTGGGACTTGTGCAGGTCAGAGGTCACGGGTACCATCTAGACTGGGGGCTTAGATTCCTTCGCTTCCCCCCCTGCCATGTCTGATCCGTTGGAAGTGGCTTGCCTACCGGAGAGCTTCTGATCAGTGGAGGGAGCGTGCACTCGATTAGTCATGCCTGTCAAGGACAGGGGGTGGGGCAGCGGCCAGGCGTGCTCTCCCTGGCCAGCTCTTCAGTCCGCATCACCAAATGAGACCGTGATGTGTGGCATTTTGAAAAAAGAAAGAGCCATAACCTCTGTCCTTGGGGGAAATTACAGTCCCATCAGGGAGGCAGAATATATGCACAAAGAGGCCTTAATGCCTGAAGAATTTCAACAATCTCAATTAGCACTATTAGCATAATTTAGTAATAACCGCCCTCTGACACTGGATCACATTTTGTAGTTTTGACACGGGGAGTGGATAGGACAGAAATGGACTGAGATGGCAGACAAAGAAGTCAGGACTCTGAGATGGGCACTTAGTTCCTGAGGCCACGCAGCTGGCGAACGCAGAGCCCAAGGCGTGCGGGGCCGTGGAGGCCTGGCCTCTGCCGTGCCTCTTGGGATAGGTGCACCAAGGTAGCGTGTAAAGCGGGATTGCAGGTGGGCGAGGAGGACCCCGAAGGGGAGGTAGGAGGTCCAGTGAGGGTTTTCATTACTGGTGGGTGGGCACCTCTAGGTGTTCTTCTCCCGGAGGCTTTCTTCCGTTCTGGACTGGTTTTATCTGCGTCTTTCTCGTGACAGTGTTCTGAATGGCAGTCTGGGGCTCTTGCTTTCCTTCGGAAGTCACCCCTAGCTCAGGCCTTGGGGGGCTTCTCCAGTGTCGTCTTCTTCCCGTGCTCTGTGAGGGCAGCCACTTTGTCACGGAGGACCTGGGGGGCCAGTAACCTTGGGGGGTGGACGGCAGTTAGGGTGCTGGCATTGTTCTTGAGTAGCTTGAACAGAAAGGCCGTGGGGACCTCCTGTCCGAAACCCAGGTGGGAAACAGGCGCCTGGTGGGGGGGGAGGGTCTTGGGTTGCAGGAGCCTGGGGAGACAAAGTAGCCAGACATGAAAGCACTGAAAGCTTGTCCCCGAATCCAGGTCTGGGCGAAAAGGGAGTGTCTGAGTTGCAAGGATCCCCTTTTGTGTTTTCTTGTGTTGTTTTGCCTTTTAAGTGCAAAGAAGATGCTGCACAGCAGGAACATCTGTGCTCCTTAGGATTCTGTGGCGGATTTGTTAAATGTAAATGTCCTCATGTAGGTTATAGAGCTGGCGGAGAAGAGAAACAGGGGAGCTGGCCGCGAAACAGCTCTCTCCGCCCAGCTTCATGTGGTGCGTGCGGCTCCAGGGCCAGCCTTGAGGAAGGGCAGGACCAAGGCCACCGGCCCCCATGCCTTCTTATCCTAGCCTTGGCCCTCGCCGGTGCGGTGTGTGGGCCCTGAAGGGACAAGAGGGCGTGGGAGCTGTGGCCTCGGTCGCGCCATCTTGCAAGCTGTTGAGAGCAGCCGGTGATGACGCCGAACAGTGCCTTCTGGCTGGGTGGTTGAGATCAGCCTTTCGAGGGTTGTGAAGAAGGCGTCGAGAAACAGGCAAAGCCTGGGCTGTCACTGGTGACTGGGTACTTTTGTTAGAATAAGAAAAAAAGTTTATTTATTTTGAGAGAGAGAGAGCAAGAGAGAGCACGAGCATGAGTGGGAGAGGGGCAGAGAGAGAGAGACAGAGAGAGAGAGAGAGAGAGAGAGAGAGAGAGAGAATTCCAAGCAGGCTCCACACTGTCAACACAGAGCCTGACACAGGGCTCGAACTCTTGAATCGTGAGATCATGACCTAAGCCAAGATCAAGAGTTGGACACTCAACCTACTGTGCCACCCAGGCACCCCTTTTGTCAGAGTTTTTAAATGGTTATTCTCTCCCCTCATGCTGGAGAAACTGGGACTCGAGGTGAAGTGACCTTCTCAGGATCACACCGGTGCTTTGGTGGCACAGCCAGGACAGGAACTTGAAAGTCCAGATTCCTGTTGGAAATACCGTGCTACCTCGGTGCGAGAGGCATTTTCATTTACATCTGCATTTGAAAATCAGGAGGCATCTTAAAAATGAATGGCACTGTGTCAGGATGCTCAGTCTGACATTCCATGGGGCCCTAGATTCAACCAGATATGTTTATCGTCAGCTCGCTTTATGACTAGTATTGGGCACAGTGCTTTGGACGCATCTGCTCAATTCAGCCCTCAACAAAACCCAAGCCCTGTTGAGTAGGGGTTTTAAGGCCCATTTCTTTCTTTCTTTCTTTCTTTCTTTCTTTCTTTCTTTCTTTCTTTCTTTCTTTTTTTTAATTTGAGAGAGAGAGAGAGAGAGAGCATGAGCTGGCAGAGGGGCAGAGAGAGAGAATCTTTTTTTTTTTTTTAAATGACTATTTAGTTTTGAGAGAGAGAGCGCATGCGAGGAGTGGAGGGGCAGAGAGAGACAGAGACAAAGAATCCAAAACAGGCTCCAGGCTCTGAGCTGTCAGCACAGAGCCCGACGTGGGGCTTGAACTCACCAGCTGCAAGATCACAACCTGATCCACTGACTGAGCCACGCAGGCGCCCCAGAGAGAGAGAATCTTAAGCAGGCTCCGTGCTCAGGGTGGAGCCTGATGCGGGGCTCGATCCCACAACGTTGGGATCATAACCTGGGCTGAAATCAGGAGTTGGATGCTCAGCTGACTGAACCGTCCAGGCACCCCTCGCAGCCCATTTCTGACAGGGTAGCCTCGGCCCCTCTTTCCAGCCCCGCTGATGGTCGGTGGCAGAGTGGGGAGGCTGCCTGGAGTGGGGCCTCACACCGGTGCTGCCTTTCAGAGGGACGGGCTCCCTGCAGCCCTCCGACCCCACTGCTCCTGGAGGCCGGCCTCCGATGGATGGGCGATGGATGTGTCGACGGTGTGACTCCTCCAGCCCGTCCCTGCCCCTCCCTCTCCTTCGTCTTGCTCTCAGCTTCTCCGGAATGAGAATGCTTTCTTCCTTCGAGTGGTCACCAGGCTGCCGCCTGCTAGCTTTCAGGACACTCACTGCTGAACTGTGTTCCGATCGAAAGAAACACAATTACTCGGAGACTTGAGGGCAATTGTGAACACTTGCAATCTGCCTTCTTGTTCAATACTTCTTGGAGTGTCTTCTCTTGAGAGGAATGGAAAGCCATCTTTGGGTGGAGAATGATCTATATGGCCTTTGGCTCTATCTCGGGACCAGGATGGTCAGCTTTGTGCCTCTCCAGGGGGAGGGGAGAGAGTTATTTTTATTTAGGCGTTAATGTGGGGACCTGAATCCGGGGCAGAGGTGATATCTCGCCTCTTTCAGGTGCAAGGCAATTTGTAGGAAGGTAGCAGAGGGGATTGTTAGGTATGCCGGGGCTGTTTGGAGAGGCCTCAGGGGAGAAGACCGGAGGGGGGAGGCACTGTCAGATGTTTCTTGCCGGTTTGCACAGTGCTTGGAGGTAATATTTTAAGACAGCTGGGGAGGGTCAGAGGTTCCTACTCTTAGAGTCTCATCAAAGAGCTAAGTGACACCCAAAGGGGATGAATAATTCTTCCAGAATTCTGAGTCCCAAGCTTCCTTTGCTTTCTTCTTGTTAAAATAGGCAATCGTGTAGAGGGATGCCCCTAACCCCCGTTGTAAGGTGCGGGGAGAAAGAAATACGAAACAGACTCTGTCTTTGTAAGCAGGCAGGGACCCTGCACAGGGTGGCTCCGGAAGGGAACAGGAAGAGACGTGAGCCGTAAAGGGTTTTGGCAGCTGCCGGAGCCCTATGGTCACTCCCCAGAGATGGAAAAGGGGCATCTAAGTCTCCCTGCTAGCCCGTTCCCTGCCACACTGCCCTCTTTCCACTGGGGTCCCCTTTCCTCCCTCCTGCCCCGCAACCAGCCCGCCTGGACCAAGGGGAGGAGGGTGCCAGGGCATTCCACTCTCGTACTCTGGGCTCTAATGGGGAGCCGTAGATTTGGAGTCTGGGGGGCACTAGCTGCTTCCCGTGGGCTCTTGAGTACCCCTGAACGCTCCGAGCGTGGCTTGGCTAGACGGGCTGCGGAGAGTGACCATGCAGGAGCCTCTTCATTGTGGCTCCTGAGAAAGCCAGGTTCTCGTGGAGCTCGCGCCTGTGGCTTTCAGGCCTAATCTCTGTTATTACTGTGCACCACCGAGCAGATAGCAACGGTAATTGTAAACACTTTGAGAGCCGCCATTCGCCTCACTTGGCAAGGTGACTCAGAACATTAGATCAGAATTAGAGAAGGAGAAAAGGCGATCCAAGGAAGCCCCCCACCCCACCCTCTTGTCATGTCCCCGCTCTCTAGCGCTGTGTCCAAAATATCAGTGGAACTGGAGCCAGCTTCTCTGGAGGCCAGGAGCTCTGTCACAACAGAATTCATTCTGGGCTTTCTCCTGGATGAGGCTCGAGGGTTTCCCCGCGGTGGAGGGAGAGGGCCTGGTTTCAGTCTTCTGGCTTGCGTCTGGTCTGCCCCCTTGGGGACCCCTCGCATTTGTGCTAAAGAAGCAGGCTCAGGGCGTGGAAGGAGGTGCTCTGGGCAGGGAGGTGTGGTGCTGTTGGCTGTGATTTGTCAGTCCTGGGAAACAGGACTCTTGTGTTGGGCTGTGGGAAGCTTTGCCCTGAGTTTTAAATTGTAAGCTCAGTGAAGGTAGGGCGGGTTCTGTCTTGTTCACAAGCTGTACCTGCAGGGCCTAGTCCAGAGCTCCCAGCAGGATTCCAGAGCAGGTCGGTGTGCTGTGGCAGCGAAGCTGGGGGTGGGTGGGAGGTGGGGGGGGGGGGTGCTGGTGCCAGCTCCAGGGCAGGAGGCCTCGTGCCTCGTCTGGGTCTGGTCTGTCCGGGTGTCCTCTGCACCGGGTTTAGCCCGCAGAGTCTGATGAGAAGAACTTGAATGGAAAAATTCATTCCTGTTTCAGGAAAGGGCAAGAAAAATATTTGTTTCCATCATCAAAGGGGAAATTTAAGTCAATGACAATGGAAACTATTTCTGGCCATTCACAGCCTAGGAAGGGGAGGGAGTGGGGTTGAGTCAAACAGGGCAGAGGAATTCAGGCACTGTAAATTTTAGGGGTGAAATAACAGCATAGAAATAAAAACTCCCCGAGGAAACACAAACCAGCCCTTAATCAGACATAAACAGCAAACCATGTAGGACGCACTCGCATCGGCGGCAGTGGGGTTTGAGCTCGGCTGTGGGAGTGAGGTGCCACCCAGAAGGGCTCTGGGTGCTGGGGGCAGTCCTGGGCTTTCCTCCTCCCCCCCCTCCCCCGGGCCAGGGAGCTGTTGACAGCAGCCGGCTTCCGCACTGCACCCTGGCTCCTTCCGACCTCCACCGGGGTTCTAAACTGGAAAAGCTGGTTGTAGAGTTTGTGGGTCTCTGGATTAGTTGGACAAAACCAACTAAAACGGAACACGGCCACGGCACGCTGGATCCGTCACAGGTGACGATGTGAGGGACACGTGGCAGTGAGCAGAACCCATACGGGAGTTGTGTGTCCTGTTGGTCAAAAGCAGCTTGAGAAAGAAGCCGTTGATTCGAATGACCTGGAGGAGGGGGGTAGGGGAGGCAAGGTGGAGTGTGCGTGCATTGATAATGGTTGACGCTGGGTGGTGAGTACAGGGGGTTTAGCACCTTAATCCCTTTACTTTTGTGAATGTTTGCAAATGCCCATAATGAAAGGTCATAAAATAAAAGAAGCAGCTGACCTGGAGAATCCGCCCCCCCCGCCCCCCGCCACCCGGTCCCAGACATCACCCCCTTGTGTCAGGTATAAGTCTGTTTTCTCATCTCTTCTACACAGAGGGATTCTTCAAAGATGCAGGTCCCGAATCCTGTAGGGAAGTGGGAAAGAAGAAAACGTGAGACAGACTTCTATCAGGGTTTTGACCGAGAGCTTTGCTTTGTCCCGTGAACTTTGAGAGATCCACGCTCTTGGAGAAGCACTTTGGGTTTTCCCTGCCTGCAGGGTTGATGGAACTCCATAACCGTCCAGGGAGATCGGGAGGCCCGCTGGACACTGGGTGGATACTGCCTGAGATCCAAGTTCCCGGTTCCCGAGGAGGCCTTTGCCGTTGGCCCAGTGGCCCCTTGGGGGGCGTGCCCTTCCTCTGACGGGCACCCCTTCTTCCCTGGCAGTGCGGGGGCGTGGGCTCCCACAGGGGCTACCGTGGTCACGTGGAGGCGCAGTTGTCCCCTCTGGCACCTTGTGGCCTCAGCAGGAGGGACTTCTCCTGGTTGCCAGGGTGGGTAGGGCAAGAGGGCTGGGAGCCGGCGAACCTTCTGCCACTGCAGGGGTCAGGAGAGGCCTCCCAGGTCGACCACACACCGGCTGTTGTCTGCACAAATGCTTGCTAGTGGGAAACAATTCGTGCCTGTGTGGTGCATGCGTTCACCATTTACTCATCGCTGGTCCGGTTCCTGCTCTGCAAGGTGCTCATGAAATGGTTTTCTTTTGCGGGGTGGCTCCATTTTGCAGGTGATGATTTTGTCGCTGTTACGTTAGGGGTATTACAGGGAACCGTAAAAGAACGAACAGGTAGTCCCTGTAAAGGGTCTTGAGGTTTTGTGCGTGGAGCCCGAAGCCTGGGGTGGGGGTGGTGGTGGGGGGGAATCTTTTGCATCACTAAGTGGTACCTTCGAGAGCCCCTCGGCTTGGTCCATCACATCCCCTCTGTCCTCAGCCCTCAGCTTTTCCGTACCTGGAAGAACCGGCAGGTAAGTGGGGGATCGGATCTATCCCATCTCCCTGAAAAATTTACCTCCTTCCCTGGCTTCAGGCCAGTGTTCTGTTTTAGTTGGTTTTGCTTTTAATTGGGGGAGAGGAGAGACCGTGTCCGGGTGGATGGCTGTGGGTCATTCTCATAGTCAGCACAGGCCAGCTGCGTCCCAGCCTGGACCTTCACCTCCAGGATCTCCTCCTTGCTCTGCTTGGCAAATGTAGTGTCAGCCCTGTGGCTCAGAAGGATGGGTGGCAGACGCTGTCCCCACCTCTGTGACCCACTGCTGGGTTTTCTCAGACTTCTGAGCCACAGGGGCCAGGACAGACCGGGATCACGTGCACCTGACCCGTGTACTTTGCCAACCAGCTGGATGGAATGTGGAGGAGGGAGGGGAAGGGGAGTGAGGATTTGGGCTGCTGCAGTTCAGATTCTGGTGCTGTTAAAATTGTCACTTTGTCACTTGGTATATCAGAAAGCGGCCTCCGGAAAGAGGGCCTCGGTGAGACCTTGCCTGTGACGGGTGCGGGCTGTCTGGCACTAATTACCCTCCTCAGCACAGTCAGGGGTGAGCGTGTGCACCTTGCAGGCTTGAGGTGGCTGTCCCTCTTTTTCACCCCCTGCGTTGCCTGAGTTGGCATCATCGTGTCTTCCCTGACCACTGGCACCGTCTCCCTGGCTGGGCACCTCCTCCCTCTCTTCCTCTTCCTGTCTGTTTACTGGGCGGCCACCCACAGGCATTTTACAAAAATGCAAATTGGATCCTGTTCTCCCTGCTTCAGATGCTGAAACTGCTCTCCCTGTGGCCTGTGGGCACTGCTGCGAGTTCTCCCGGGCTCACATGCCTTTCGGGATCTGACTCTGCCCTCCTCTTTCAGCATCTTGCTCTTGTCGCTCCCGCACACACATCTAAGGTTGCACCCTACGACCTGTTGCTATTTCTGAACGTTCTCCGCTGGTTCCGACCTCCCCACTTACGCACCTGCTGGTTCCTCTGCCAGGAATATTCACCCACCTCGTTCGCTGGGGCTCTTGTTTCCCATTCAGATTTCATCTTAAAGGGTGCCTTTTTGGCGAAGGCTTTTCTGCCACCCCCATTTGGTTGTTTGCTATTGCTTTACTTGAAGACCCTCCACACCTCGTTACTGTATGACGTAGGTCTGCAGACGCTTATCCGCAATTCTGATACCCACGAAGTCCTGAAACCAGAACTTCTTTGGTAACTCACTTGGCCGTAGAAGCTCTCACCTGAATGGACTTGTGACTCTGCAGTATTTCTTGACCTAGGCTTAGAGTGTCTATATACGTGTTTTGCTGAAGAAATCCCAATGTGTTTGATCACAGGTGCTGATCTCCACCCCCACCCCCCACTCCGGAGGTGGGGAGTTGGGGGTGGGGAAGAGGAGAGGGGGCAATGAACGCTGTGTGATACAAGACGTATATGGTACATGCACCTGTTACCTGTCATCTCAAACCTATCTGGCCCAAGGGCTTTGGCTAAGGGAGCATGGGCCTTTATTTACTGGCTCAAGTTGGCCTTTTCCCACTAGACACGAAAGGTCTTGGACTGTGTCCTGTTCAACACTTTTATGTTTCACTAGAGTCTTCAAGAGTGACTGGCACTGTTAGAATAAATACCCAGTAAGAGTCCACTGGGTGAATGGATAATAATAGCTAGCATTTATTAAGTGCCCACTGTGTGCCAGGCTTCGTTCGCAATGCTTCCTTATTTCTACTCATTTAATTTTCCCAGCAGTCCTGTAAGAAGGTACTGATTTTACCCCTGTTTTATAGATGGGAAAATTGAGGCAGCTGCTGGTTAGGTGCCTTGGCCAGGATCTCATGGCCAGGAAGTGGAGAGCTGGGATTTAAATCCAGGCAGCCTGATCCTTTTTAAATAGATTTTTCTGTGATTTTTTTTTTTTTTTAGTGTTTATTTATTTTTGAGGGGGGTAGGAGAGGGGGAGAGAGAGAGGGAGACAGAGGATCTGAAGCGGGCTCTGCACCGTCAACAGAGAGCCCCACGTGGAGCTCACAGTCACAAACTGCAAGATCGTGACCTGAGCCAAAGTGGGCCGCTCAAGCGACTGAGCCACCCGGGCGCTCCCAGGAAGCCTGATTGTGAACCACTAGGTTCTGCTGCCTCCGTGGAGGCTTGGGGTATTGTGCTTAGTGGTTCAGGTGAAACTGTAGGAGAACGTGGAAGCAATTGGAAGGACTCTTCCTTGTGTCACTGCAGGGTTTGCAGTTTCTTGTCACTGAGTTGGAACAGTATGCTCATCCCCGGAGCATTTCTGGTAGGGTAATAAAGTGATTAGGTGTGGGAATTAAAAACAAAAACAAAAACAAACAACAACCATCTCAGTGGTCATTGGGTGTTTTCCTGAGTGCGAAACGGACCTCAGCACTTTCGGAAACAGACCATCTAAAGTAACAACTGTCTTTGTGATCACCTTGTCCGGTATCTAGAAGGATGACAGACCCGAAGCCCAGAGAGGTAAAGTGACTGGCCTGAGGTTGCAGAGCCGGTGTGCACTTCAGGGACCCAACTCTGATACCCCTCAGTGGCTGTTTTTGCTCTTGTCTCAGGGAAGGCTCTGGGGATGAGGGCTGGATTGTGTGCTTTTCAGCCCCGACTGTGGAAATGCTACCTTGGTTGGTTAGTGTGGTGGCTGACCACCTGGCTTGGGAATAGGTGTCAGACTTTGAGCACACAAGAAGCGCTCCACTCAACACTGCCTTCTCTGCAGCAACAAGGAGGAGTGCGGGGTGTGTGTGTGTGTGTGTGTGTGTGTGTTGTGTGTTGGGGGGCGACATTCTCTGAGTTTCATGCAGACAAAACTGAGGATTGATTTGTGTCTATTCCAACAGTTATAGTGGCAGCTGCTTTTACAATCATGTCACAAAAATGGAGCCTCTCCAAGATGCCCCCGAGGTCACTGGCTGATTGGGTTGTGCTGGGGAGGCCCTGGTTTGTGAGTAGAGCCAGGTGAGAGGGACCTGTAGCACAGGCTCCTCATTCTGTTCAGGATGAGAAATTTGCCCTTGACTGCAAATAGATAGTTCTTTCAGTCTCCACAGGGAGAGACGAACTGCCTTCCCCAGGAATGGGTCAGAACTTTCCTCCTCCCCGCCCTTAGAATTCAGTATGCAAAGGCTTGGCTGTTGGTGGGGGGAAGAGAGGGCACAGATTTTTTTTTTGCTAATTTTCTTTATTAATATATATGTTTAAGACACTTTATTTTTAAGTAATCTCTACACCCAAGGTGGGGCGCAAACTCACAACCCCCCGAGATCAAGAGTCATATGCTCTACCCACTAAGCCAGCCAGGCACCCCATCTTTATTAATATTTTTTAACTGCCTGTTGTCCTCAGCAACGCTCATGTTCTAAAAATTATACTGGGCTCAAAAGTAACAACGTAAAAGATTTTTTAAATGTTTACTTATTGAGAGAGAGAGCGAGAGAGAGAGAGAGAGAGAGATTGATCGATCAATCGAGCAAGGGAGGGACAGAGAGAGGGAGAGAGAGAGAATTCTGAGCAGGCTCTATGCTGACAGCGCAGACACGGGGCTGGAACTCTCCAACCACTGTGAGATCATGACCTGAGCCGAAACCAAGAGTCGGATGCCTAACCGACTGAGCCACCCAGGCGCTCCAACATAGAAGATTTTTGATAAAATCTCCCAGAAGACCAGCTTCGACTCTTACCTGTCTATCTAGTCCTTTCATCTAGCTAGCTGTCTTCTGTTTTTTTCTCTCCTTCTGGGCTCTCCAATGTAAATATAGACACAACTTTGTATATATTTCTTTTCTTTAAAAATTAAAAAAATTTTAGACTTAATTTTTCTGAGAGGTTTCAGGTTTATAATAAAACTGAAAGGAAGACTCAGGGATTTCCTGTAGATTGCCCCGTCGTCCATACCCCCCACCAGAGTGGTACATTTGTCACTACTGACAGACCCACAGTGACACATGGTAAGTCACCCAGAGTGCATAGGTTCCCTCTTGGTGGTGTGCATTCCATTGGTTTGGACAAATGTCTGATGACATGTGTAGCCATCATTAAAATATCATACAGTGTTTTCACTGCTGTAAAAGTGCATCCCCACCTGCCCTCCCTGACGGCTACTCTTCTTTTTATTGTCTCCCTAGTTTTTCCTTTTCCAGAATGTCATATGGTAGGACTCGTACAGTGCATAGTTGTTGTCACATTGGCTTCTCTTAACTCATTACTATGTATCTGTTTCTCTTAAGGGGCGCCTGGGTGGCTCAGTCGGTTGAGCATCCGACTTCAGCTCAGGTCACGATCTCGCGGTCCGTGAGTTCGAGCCCCGCGTCGGGCTCTGGGCTGATGGCTCGGAGCCTGGAGCCTGCTTCCGATTCTGTGTCTCCCTCTCTCTCTGCCCCTCCGCCGTTCATGCTCTGTCTCTCTCTGTCTCAAAAATAAATAAACTTAAAAAAAAATTAAAAAAAAAAATTCAATCACATTATACACGGTTTTTGGCTCTCCCTGCCTGCAGTTTTCACCCTGTGTACACACCTCAACATCAACATTTTCAGTGGCCGCAGAATGCTCCATTGTATGGATATAACCTCATTTAACTAATCCTCTGTGGTTGGACAGCTGGGTGGCTCAGCTTTGCCTGTATAAACAGTGTGACAGTGAACATCCTTGAATAGCCCTTTAAAAAAAAAAAAAAACCCACTTGTTTGATTATTGCCTGAGGAGACATTCCTCTATGTGGAATTGCTGGGTCAAAGTTTGTGTGTTTTGGAGGGGGGAGTGAGGGCTTTGGATACATTCTGCCAAGTTATGTGAGTGCGTTGTAGTTACCTTGCTGGTACTTCCTCACTCAGCTGGCTTCGGGGCCCTCTGATAGGAATATAAGCTCATTTCAATATTTGTGAATGATTTAGAAAGTAGATCTGTCCTGGGCAGGAGGAGAGGGGAGACAGCAGCTAGTGTGTGCCCAGAAATTATGCAAGTGGGTGGTACCCCGCGTAATGAGATACCTGGAGGATGCTGGGAACGTGTGTTACCTCACCTGGAGAGGAAAATGGTTCCAGGGGCTTATTTGAATTTCTTCCTGCAAAACAGCTCTACATTTTGGAGAAATGGGATTATTAAAGAGGTTTTCAGCACCTCCAGCTACATTTGGAAAAAGTTGTATTTCCTTTGGCGTGGTTGTAAAAGACAAGTAAATAAACTTTTTTTCAAAAAGGTAAACGGTAATATTTTGCATTCCCAAGACCATGTTCTGTCCTTTAAACCCGGAGTGTGCAACAGTAAATTATTTGATTCTTTCTAACGATGCCCCTATGTGGGAGGCATGCATAAACCTCCATTAAGGGTGGACAACGTGGTAAACCCAAGCTCCAAAATGTGTAATTTCTTGGGGCGCCTGGGTGGCTCAGTCGGTTAAGCGGCCGACTTCAGCTCAGGTCACGATCTCGAGGTCCGTGAGTTCGAGCCCCGCGTTGGGTTCTGGGCTGATGGCTCAGAGCCTGGAGCCTGCTTCTGATTCTGTGTCTCCCTCTCTCTCTGCCCCTCCCCCATTCATGCTCTGTCTCTCTCTGTCTCAAAAACAAAAACAGGGAGGGGCGCCTGGGTGGCTCAGTCGGTTAAGCGTCCGACTTCGGCTCAGGTCACGATCTCACGGTTCGTGAGTTCGAGCCCCGCGTCGGGCTCTGGGCTGATGGCTCAGAGCCTGGAGCCTGCTTCCGATTCTGTGTCTCCCTCTTTCTCTGCCCCTCCCCCGTTCATGCTCTGTCTCTCCCTGTCTCAAAAATAAATAAAACGTTAAAAAAAAAAATTTTTTTTTTAAAAAAATGTGTAATTTCTTACCCAGTGTGGGTGGGCCAGAAACCCATAGTGGGGTTTTACTGGGGAGTAAGACTGGGTGTTTGGGGGGGGGGGTCACTGAGGGTGTAAAGAGGTCTCTGAAAGATGTATTTATTTACCTGAGTTAGTGAAAAAGGGTTTGTCCTGCCTCTCTCTCCTGCTTTGCTTCTCCGTGTGTGAGTCCCTTTCGGGGAGCTGATGTGCACAGTGAGTTTGGCTCAGCCAGCAGGCTGTTAAAAGCATAATCAAATCAGAACCTTCGTTTTCTGACTTACGTAATTTTGCAGAATGGACACAGGCTCCTGGGAAAAGCTGCCTGTCCTCTTGTTAATTTTAAGGTCCGTTTATAAAATCAGAAGCTGTGTTGAGCAGAAGCTGTGTTCCATTTCCAATATGAAATGGAACTTGCCTATTAAATTTTTTTTTTTTGGGTCTGATAGCCTTATTTAACCTTCTTGCGTCTCAGAGGTTGGTGGCCTTTGCCTATGGCGCCTTCATGGAAAAAGTTCTAAAAATAGCTTCTGTTTGTTGTTGAATAATGACTCGGGAGGCTGGATGGTAGTTTCCAACTTCTTTCAGTCAGCAAACTGGACAGAGGGCGGCCAGCGCAAAGGAAGGCTGTAGGCTTGAGCGTTCAGCACCGCTGTGGTTTGCCGTGGCTCTGGGTTTTGTGGGCGTTGCACACAGCGTGTCTGTGTCTCTTGAATGTCCTCTGCTCCCCGCTTGTACTCCAAAAGCTTCAACTTACTCTGCCTTCTAAACAGGTAAAGGACACCTGCGTGATTCGGAGCCTGGTAAAACTTTGGTCTCAGTGTTCCTCATCCTTGGGCCCTGGGGGTCCTTGGTCTGTATCCTCATGGTATTGAAGAGGACGGGAGCTGAAAACACTTGGGCTTCATTCTGTCTCTTTCCGGGGAGCATCATTAATGTAGTCGAAGGAGCACTGGCCAGGGGTGGGACCCTGGAGTTCAAGTCTCCAGTGCACGTGACTCGAAGAAGACTTTGATGTCTTTTCTCGGTGAAATGGAGAATTGGATTACGTTCCTTTCCTGACTCCAAAAGGTTTTGTGTCTTTGTGTCTCAAAGCTCTTTAAACTAAATAAAATGAAACTTCTGGAAGTACTGACCCAGGACACACTGTCCTGTCTTTTCCCCGTCTATGTTTCCAAAAGGTTTCTTGATGAACCCTCAACCAAATCAAACCGTTAAACAAAGACACTTTGTTTCTTCCAGTTCTCTGAAGCCGGGAAGGGGCACGGATGAGGGATAGGAAGTTGGGTTTCCAGTAGCTTCTCCAGTAGGAGAGTTGAGATGTCACGGAAGGAAATACGGGACATGAGTAGACCGTCACTTTACCATGGGTAAGCCACGCGGGGTCTTAGCTTTAGTTCTGCCACCTCCAAACAAGACCTGAGAACCCTAAGACATACATCTGTGCAGGAGGGATGTGAGCGTGAACGCCCTAGTGACTCCTGAAGCCCCGTATCACGTGACTGCTGGTGTTTAACCCTCCTTTCTGTGAACCTCCCTCCATGTCCTGTGTTCCCCAGCGGCTGTCTTGGAGCACTGAAGGCATATATCAACCACCCCCAAGGATCTGCTTATTTACAGAGAAAGGTTTTTTTGTAATTCTTTGTTTTGTAACTTTACACCACTAAAGCGTCTGGGGTGATAGTGTCTCACAGAGAGCTACACACTCAGACTCTTACCCCGGCTGTTTATAGATTTGCCTTCTCCTGAGTTGCTTGTAGTGTTACAACCTTGCTTTTAAAATCCTCCTAAAGAAAATGTCAGCGAGGACATTTGTCTACCACCTCATTGTATTCTGTTCTTATTACTAAGTGAGAAATTCTGTGGAAATTTAGCAATAAGAAAAGTTTGGTTCTCTTAGAGAAGCTGATAAGCTTTGCTCCTTTTGATAAAGACGGTTCTATAAATGATCACGTTGCCCTTTTTACCTGGGCTGCCAGGAAGCGTAGAGCCAGATGTGAACAGTCATCGGCCTCATTAGTGGTGTATTAATCATATACCTGGCGATGTGCATGATTTTTAAAAATTTTAAATTTTATTGCTGGTTTCATGTCTCTTTTTGTTAGTCATCTCAGGGCACTTGTGCAAAACAATGGGGTAAAAATACTTTAAAAACGAACACACAAAAAAATAAAAAAGAGACGGCAAAGATTTCATGCTGCTAGAAAAATGCAAAAACTTTCTGAGAGAGACTGAGACTAATTCTGATTAGTGTAGTCTGTAAGTGCATGGATTCAGGAACCAGACAGCGGAGGCTCAAATCCTGGCTCTATCACTTTATTGGCTGTGTGATCCTGGGCAAATTATTTAACTTCCCTATTCCCCGGTTTCCTACCTGCAAAATAGGGATGATAATATTTCCTTCTCATAAGATTGCAGTGAGGGTTAATGAGTTGGGTAACACCTAAGACCCTAAGAACTGTGCCTTAGCACATATGAACAGCCCCTGAGTTTTACCTACTACTAGCAAATTACTACTGTCTGGCATTATTTTTTCCATTTCCTTGGAAATTTCACAATAACATTTGATCTCTTTCCGCTTCTTTTTTTTTTTTTTTCCAACTCTGATTTTTCTTAGGCTGATCCTTGATTTACCCAGCCAACTTAATCCTGGCGTCATTAGCCAAGGTGTGGTTGTACTTTAAAAACAATTTTTTTAAATAAAGAAAAAAAAATGTGTCTTCTATGTTTGACATACTTCTCCAGAAGATCAAGAAAATGATGAAGTACTTTCTCTTGTCCTCTGCTACTGTATGGCTTCCCCGGCCCCTGTTTATCTGACCAGCCGTGAGGGCTTCACTCCGACCTGTCACCTTAGAAGGTCACTTCGCTTCTCTGTGCCTTAGTTTCCTTATGACATCACAGAGATCTGTTCCACCCCCCTGTTACCTCCAGGAAAGTGAGAGCTCTGTCTTCCCTCACCCCTACACATACTCAGTGGCCACTCAGTAGATATTTGCGGAACACATGGATGGATGGAGATTTAAGCCTCTGCTCCGCTGCCTTGTGTGTTTCTTCTGAGTTTGCAGTAAGATAAGCAAAGTTGAGAGTGGGTTTAGAAAGTCAGAAGTACCCTTGAATGAAAGGGTTTTTGATTCGTATTTCTTCCCTACTCTTTGACAGTGGCAAAATGCTGATAAAATCTGAGAGTGGGATGAAATGAAACAGCCCATCAGGGTCCCCTGCCATCTGGGTAGGTGGTGATTAAAAATGGCAAGCCTCACAGCTTCCCCGGTGGGGCCGTCTGGGCGGCCACTGAAGGTGAATGTGCACAGGGGCTCGGCTCTAGGGGCTGCCTGAGGACTGGTAGGGCAGCTGGGGAGCACCTTTGAAAGCAGCACTCCCCAAGATCTCATTAAAATGTTTCCTCCAATGGATTGAGCTGAAGCAAAAGGGAAGAGAAACAAGCTAAGGCTAGTAGGAGACACTGTATGACAAATTCAGCAACAATTAAAGCAGAAAGACTTGAGCACATTGTGCATTTTTAAAAAAATTTTTTAAACAATGTCCTGTAGTTATCCCCCTTCCTTCTTGGTGGTTAATTTCAAATAAGCATAATCTTTGTCTAGTAGCCTGGCCGCCAGGGTTGCATGTTTATTTTCATGGCTATTCTTTTTTTTTTTTTTTTTTTTAATTTTTAAAATGTTTATTTATTTGAGACAGAGCACGAGGGGAGGGGCAGAGAGAGAGGGAGACACAGAATCCAAAGCAGGCTCCAGGTTCCGAGCTGTCGGCACAGAGCCCGATGCGGGGCTCGAACCCACGAACTGTGAGATCATGACCTGAGCGGAAGTCGGACGCTCAACCGACTGAGTCACCCAGGTGCCCCTTTTCGGGACCATTCTTTTGCATTGCACAGGAACCCATCAGTGCCAGGGTTGTTGTCCTCTGGACATATTTTGACTGTGTTCATGTCCTCCCGAGCACCCCCCCCACACACACACCCCATCCTTGAGAAGTTAGCAAGCATGAACTGTAGATTTTTTTCTGAAGTGGCTAATGTTTAAACAAGGGTGGGACATGGTAGAACCTTAGACCTGTACCTGCTTTGCAGTCAAGAGACTACAAAGAAGTGAGCTGGCTCACCGCCCTACATTTATTTATTTATTTATTTATTTATTTATTTATTCATTTATTTATTTTAAGTGTTTATGTACTTAGAGAGAGAGAGAGAAAATGAATAGGGGAGGGGCAGAGAGAGAGGGAAAGAGAATCCCAAGCAGGCTCAGCACTGTCAGCACACATCCTGATGTGGGGCTCGATCCTGTAAACTGTGAGGTCATGACCTGAGCCAAAAGAAATCAAGAATCAGATGCCTAACTGATGGAGCTACCCAGGCGCACCCCCCCCCTGCCCCGCCCCCACCACTCTACCTTTATTTAGATCAGCCACTTCTTAAACTGGATGAGAGCATCTAATCTGTGCTGGAAGACCCCAAAAAATGATGAGATGGCTTGTTGTTCATTTGGGTTTTGACTAACCATTTCACTATGGGAGGGTTCTTGTTGAATTCCGCCCAGAGCCCTGACATGTTTTCCATCCATCCTTCCTTGTGTCATCCAGCATGGAGATGGAAAACAGTTACATTGGAGAGGCATATATTTTTAATTAACTAATTAATCAGGTATGTCAGCGTTGGCACACAACAGCCCCTGGGTCACATCTGGCCCACCACCGGTTTTCATAAATAAAGTTTTATTGGAACTCAGCCACACTCACTTGTTTATGTATCATCTGCAGCTGATTTCGTGCTACAGCAGCAGAGTTGAGTAGTTGCAGCAGAGATTGTAAGGGATTTGCTGTCTGGTCCTTTATGAAAACGTCTGCTGCCTGTTGGCATATATAAGAAGCACCTACTATGTGCCAGGAGCTGTTTTAGGCACTGGCAATGCAGCTGGGAGCTTAACAAAGTCTTGACAATGAAATATCCGGACGAATGATTGCAGTATGTCAGTTAGCGATCAGGGCTATGAAAAATAAAGTAAGTAAGGACATCGAGACTGACGCAGGGAGGAGAGTGTTATTGTCCATAGGATCATCAGGCAGGACCTTTATTGGGAGGTGCTATTTGTGTGGATGCTTAGGAGTGCTCTCTGGGGACAGCAGTCCAGGTGCAGGGCCTAAGGATGGCAAAGCCCTGGAGGCAGAGGCTTGCTTGGGTGAGGAATAGCAGGAGGGTCTGTGTGGACTGGGTTAGGGGCTAGTGGAAGGAGGCAGGCGTGGACAGGCAGAAAGACCAGATCACTAAAACCCTGGGAAGGACACGGGCATTTATTCTGCATGTAGGGGGAAGCCACAGTAGGATTTGAGCAGATGATTGACAAGCGATGGCTGATACTTTAGAAGGACTTGCACCTGCTACGTGGCCTGAAGACTGCAGAGGGGCAAAGGTGAAAGCAAGGAGGCCAGCTCGGAGGCTGCTGTAGTTGTCCAGGGACCGCGTGGTGGTGGGAGGAGGTGGTGAGAAGTAGTTCGACCCCAGATATGTCTTGAAGGGAGGGCGTGTGGGATCCGTTGACCACTGGGATGTGGCAAGTGTGGGAAAGGGAGAATCAAGAGTAAGGCCGAGGGTTTTGACTCCTGAGCAACTAGTAGCCTGTTCCGCTGATGGGGACGACTGGCAGGAGCAGCTGTGGAGGTGAAGCTCCGCGTTTGAAAACCTTTTTGCTTTAGATGCATCTTGCAGTGCCTTTCAGTTTTGTTGATTGCCTCCTTTGCAAAGGAGGCAATCAACAAAACTGAAAGGCAACCGACAGAATGGGAAAAGATATTTGCAAATGACCTATCAGACAAAGGGCTAGTATCCAAAATCTATAAAGAATTCACCAAACTCCACACCCGAAAAACAAATAATCCAGTGAAGAAATGGGCAGAAGACATGAATAGACACTTCTCTAAAGAAGACATCCAGATGGCCAATAGGCACATGAAAAAAATGCTCAACGTCGCTCCTCACCAGAGAACTACAAATCAAAACCACACTCACATACCACCTCCCGCCAGTCAGAGTGGCTAAAATGAACACATCAGGAGACTATAGATGCTGGAGAGGATGTGGAGAAATGGGAACCCTCTTGTCCCGTCGGTGGGAATGCAAACTGGTGCAGCTGCTCTGGAAAAGAGTGTGGAGGTTCCTCAAAAAGTTAAAAATAGATCTACCCTATGACCCAGCAATAGCACTGCTAGGAATTTACCCAAGGGATACAGGAGTGTTGATGCGTAAGGGCACTCGTACCCCAGTGTTTATAGCAGCCCTTTCAACAATAGTTAGACTATGGAAAGAGCCTAAATGTCCATCAACTGATGAATGGATAAAGAAATTGTGGTTTATATACACAATGGAATACTACTTGGCAATGAGAAAGAATGAAATATGGCCTTTTGTAGCAACGTGGATGGAACTGGAGAGTGTTATGCTAAGTGAAATAAGTCGTACAGAGAAAGACAGATTCCATATGTTTTCACTCTTATGTGGATCCTGAGAAACTTAACAGAAGACCATGGAGAAGGGGAAGGAAAAAAAAAGAGAGGGAGGTAGCCAAACCATAAGAGACTCTTAAAAACTGAGAATAAACTGAGGGTTGATGTGGGGTGGGAGGGCGGGGAGGGTGGGTGAGGGGTATTGAGGAGGGCACCTGTTGGGATGAGCACTGGGTATTGTATGGAAACCAATTTGACAATAAATTTCATATTAAAAATAATAAAAAAAAATGGATGCATCTTGCAATTAATACAGTGGCATTTCTTTTGTTTTGAGAAAGCTGTTAGTGATCAGTGTTGCATCTTATGGTGGTTTGGACATGCAGGGATTGAAGAAATACTGTAGGAACCATCTATGGAGCTCTGCTGTGCCAGGAACCAAAATCTGAATCAGTTACGTGTTGCTGTGTAGCAAATGACCCTAGAATTTAGCAGCTTAAAAAAGTAAACATTTGTTACCTCACAGAGCATCTAAGGGTCAGGAATCTGGAGTG
Source organism: Panthera onca (assembly GCF_046562875.1). Lineage (NCBI taxonomy): Eukaryota > Metazoa > Chordata > Mammalia > Carnivora > Felidae > Panthera > Panthera onca. Next base: position 46,315,105 of record NC_138352.1, on the reverse strand, counting down.
GGTTTAGAGGGACGGTTCTGGTTCAAGGTCACTCAGACAGTTGAAGTCAGCAATGGTTCAGGGCTGCAGTCATCTGGAGGCTCGCCTGGGGCTGGATGGTTTGCTTCCAAGTTCACTGCCAGGGTTTTTGGCTGGAGGCCTTGGTTCCTCCGCATGTGGACCTCTGCAGAGTGCCTGAAGGCTCTCACAGCCCTGCAGCTGCCCCTCCCCCCCCAGCTTTAGAACCACAGTTTTCTTTCAGCTGTTAAAATTCTCTTCTTGTCTCAACATTTTAGCCTAGGTTTCCAGATGAGGAAACTGAAGCTCAGGGGCGTTGGCCACACACAAGCCAGCTAATTAGACTAGGACACCATCCTTGGTAAGAGGGACCTTGTTTTTTTTGTTTGTTTTTTTTTTAAGGCCCCACCGTGTTGCTCGTGTCCTTCATTGGCACCAGGAACCACTTTGGGGTCCAGCTTCAGCTGTTTGGTGGTGTTGGTGGGGTCTATACTAACAGAAGCAGAGCTTAGAAATCACCTTGTTGTTTTGGAGGGTCATTTTGTCTTCAGCCCCCACCCCCACCCCACATTCTTCACTCTCTTTCCTCAGTCTCCAGCCCTTGTGGCTGGGGTGTCTCAGGGGCTGAGTTGTGCTGTCCCCCCAGGAAGGCACTTGCCCCCCGTGTCACTGGCTAGCCGTGATGCTCTGGCGTGGCGAGCCTCTCTGGCTGCTGTTCTGTGGCTCTTGCCCCCCGTGGCACCAAGCAGCTGGTGTTGGCCCCACCGCTGGGTCCTTGGCTGGGTGGTCACTTGGGTCCCGGGGTCCTACTTCACATCATGGGCTGGTCTGCTGCCAGGCCCAAACCGTGGCTTCTTCTGTCTTTTCCAGAAGTAATGGTTATTAATATTTTTTTTTTCAAATGAGAGAATGAACGCCTGCTCCTTACAGAAGATTTACTGTATATAGAAAGCATCAAGAAAAGAGTCCATAATCCACTAGTTAGAGATAACAACCATTTAATGTATCGTGGTATATTATCATTTTTGTGTGTACATGTCCGTTTAGAAACAGAATTGGAAAAAACCAGAATTGGAATTATACCATGATGTGTGTGTGTGTGTGTGTGTGTGTGTGTGTGTATTCGGTTTTCTCATTTAGTAGTGCGTTATGATAATTTCAATGTGTCGTTTGATGGCTGTAAAACCACAGTTTTAATTGCTGCATACCACTCAATCATCTCCATGAAACATGCGGATATATTTTATTTTTTCATGTTTATTTATTTATTTATTTTGAGAGAGTGTGTAGCATGTGTGTGTGCACGCAGGGGAGGGGCAGAGAGAGAAGGAGAGAGAAATCCCAAGCAGGCTCCACATTGTCAGCACAGAGCCCGAAGACGTGGGGCTTGATCTCCAGAACCGTGAGATCATAACCTGAGCCGAAATCAAGAGCTGGGACGCTTAACTGACGGAGCCACCCAGGTGCCCCTACACGTCTGTATTTTAAAGATGCCGTACTGCCGCGGACAAAATGTGTATGGATTTAATTTCATAACACACAGTAGAGCACAGAGTAGAGCAGAAAAAGGCTACAGGTTGGAACTTAGAGGTCTTGGATCTGAGTCTCAATCTTGCCCCTTTGACAAGTTATTTAAATTCTGAAACTCCTTTATTTAACGAGTCTCCTTATTTAATAGATAAATTCTGAGTTTCCTAATCTGTCACACATGGGTGACACTATGTACCTTATAATGTACAGAGTCCACGAGAGAATTCCTCTACCAGTCTTTCACAAACTGCAAGTTGTGTTATTTTTGTTAAAGACCCTGGTTGCATTACTCCCATGTCAGTCTCCTGGCCGTCCCGCACTCACGGCTTTGGAGTCAAGGCTTTTGAATGTTTGCTCTGGTATCCTGTCCAGAGGAGGAGGTTGTGTTTATGTTATGGAGGGGTGGTCAGGAGGATGTCTGATTAGAGTCGATGATGTCTCTTAGGTAAGCAGGTAGCCGCAGGAAGTTTTGATGATGGAGGGGAGCTTGGGGCTGGAGTAGGGAGTCACTGGCGGGGGGGGCTGGTGCTGGAAGAGGTGTCCAAGCTGAACCTGACCCTGTCCGTGCTTTGGGGTTTGTTTGATACGGGGGTCAACACTATCTGTAGTCAGATAGGCAAATGGGAGAATCATCTTCCTGAACATGCCTCTCGTAGGAATGGGGGGAATGGGAGAGAGAGTCCTTTCCTGGCAGGACTGCAGGGACCCCAGGCGGTGGTTGTGTGAGGGCTGCTTTCTACAGCTAGGAGCATCCTGTGACTGTGCATCACCTGTGTACTGTGCTGGGGCTTCTCTAGAAGGGACAGTGGCAGGGGCCAGGCTTAGATGGGTCTTGAGTTAAGAGAAAGGAGGGGGAAATTAGAACCTGCGTGGGTTCCCTGTGGCTGTTAGGGGAACACACGTCAGCATTTGTGGACTCACGAGTGGAGACGCTGGACCAATTTTGTTTGTCTGTCTACGTTGCAGGTAGGTTTCCTGGAAGGGAGCTCCCCTCCCACCCCGTCTTGATTGCACTGCATTCTCAGCACCTAGGACTCTGTTCTCCGTAGGGCAGGTGTTCAACAGATGCGTGTTGGATGAGTGGCCGAGGAAAGGAAAATGTCCCAAGTAAAGGTGACCAGCCCAACCAGAGACAATTGAAGCGTGTTGCCAAAAAGTTTTTAGAGTATAGATCCAGGTGGCGGGAGGGGCTGGGCGGGATCCTGGGCAGTCACCCTGGACTCAGTTTGCTCCTCGGACGAGTGGGGATGATAAACCTGCCCTGCAGGGGTGAGGGGTGGCAAGAACGTGTATGCCACATTCTGTCCCCAAGGAATCTCGGGAGCCCTTATCATTGGGCAAACAGGAGCCGTGGGGAAGGCAGAGATGATGTGGCCGCACGGCCACGTTGGTGCCTCTGGAGCTCATTGGTGGCGCGATATGGGGCGCGTGGCCATTCTGTGCCCACACTTGTGTTCAGGTGTCCGTGGGAGCATAAGTAAGGACTAAACGGCTTGGCAGGTCCTTGGAACACTTGTTGCGTTCCCGTGGCTGGGGACCTTATCCGGTAGGGTCTGCGTAACTGCGTAACTCCGAGCGGGGCCTCTGCCGTGAGGAGACCGCTGTTGTGGATTCACTGATCCAGGGAAGCCATCCCCGCCTTTAGGCCTCTCCGTCTTCGTGGTGTGGAAACTGCTCTTCCTCATTTCGACCCCTGCTATGGCTTTTTGTTCAAGGCTGTGGTTTTAGGGAGCGTAATTGAGTTCCACCACAAAGGCAGATAATGTGGGGATGAGCAGTTCGTGAGGCGACTTCCTGCCCTCCCTCAGACCTCCCTGCCATCGCCTCTACGAGGGCCAGCCTCTAGGAGGGCCGACCGTCGGGGAAGGAGACGCACTTCCCTTTGTCTTCCTTGTCGCCTTTGCAAGGAAAGCCCTTTATCTGTTCTTTTAATGCACCTGGCCTGTGAAGATTCTTTCCAGATCGATTTGGCTTGTCAGGGGTGCCAGGCTTAAGTTCTGAGTCTTCTAAAGAAGAGGGGGGATGGCAGGGGGTGGGGGGTGGGGCGCTGGGGATCAGACTTTCCTTCTCTTTGTGGCTTTCGGAAGAAAATCACGCATGTTAAAATAAATGATGCAAATATCTGTATTTTATGTATCAAAGAGACAAATGGCACAAATGCAGATTATAGGGTATTCCTTAGAACTGTCCATCACGCGGTGCTCCTGGGAGAGGGAGGCAGGCACGGAGGTTCTGTGGAGCCCTGGCTTTGCTCTGGGGCAGCCTCCAGGGGGGCGGCCTATTTAGGTCATTGTCTCATGGCTTGATTCGGGATTGTCTTCAAAGCCAACCGGGTTTCCAAGCGCTTCATCTTCCACGCACATGTGAAAAAGTAAAAGCCATTTCCATTTTCCCGTGTTTGATCTGCACTGACTAGCCTTCAGCTTCTGCCTCCACCTGCGCGGTTACTTCTTCACTGGCTGAGGGACCGGCAGATCCGGTAGAGCTGGTGTGCTCGGCTCCCTCCTCCTTCGGTGTTCGGTGGCCGTTTTGCATTGGGCTCTGCTCTCATGGATTCCGGTCCGCGGTGGAGAGCGCTGGAGCGCGGTTTCCCAGCCTTTCTCCTTTGCAACCCCGGAGGCCGGCGTGCCCATTTTTCCCTCCCAGGAAAGATCCTTCGTGTAAGTGTCTGAGGATGTGACCCGTGTTTAGCTGGAGCTGCTTCTCTGTTCCACCAATGGGGTCTCCGTCGCCAGGGAGGACCTTTGGACCTGTCACTCCTGGAGCCTTTTCCTTCCCATTGTCTATGCTCAGTGTGTTTTGGACCGTGGTCTTCTGGAAGGTGGTTCCCCACGGGCCCCTGCCCCTGTGTGGTGGTCCTCCAAGAGCCCTTCCGTAGACAGGATCCGAGTCTGCCGCTTTAAAGTAGACTTGTGGGCCTGGGGGGCCTGGGTGGCTCAGTTGGTTAAGCACCCAGCTCTTGACTTCGGCTCAGGTCACGCTCTCATGGGTCATGGGTTCCAGCCCCGCATCGGGCTCTGCACTGATAGCGTGGAGCTTGCTTGGGATTCTCTCTCTCCTCTCCCTGCCCACCCCATCTCTCAAAATACATAATTAAATAAACTTTTTATTTTTATTTTTATTTTTTTTAAAGAAGTAAAAAAAAAAGTCGTGGGCCTGCGGGAAACTGAGTAGTCACGTGATGGACAACTAGAGTGTTGGAGTCCAGCCCCCTAGGTCCCGTTGTGGGTTCCAGCCCTTCCTCACTGTTGAGTGTGTGTGATAATGAACATTTCTTGACCATTTGCCATAGGCAGGCTCACCTTAACTTGATGTTGTCTGATTTAGTCCTCACAACAAGCCTGTGGGAAAGGTTTTGTTCCTTATGCCCTTTTCCCTTTTATTTGGCTTAACGGGGCCCAGATTCACACGGCCCGAAGGTGGGCTGCTGTCCGGATCCCCCACCCTGGCAACCAGCCACTGCACCGTCGTCCCAACCCTGTGCTGTGACTTACCGACACTCCCGAGGGGGCCTCTGTTTCCCATCTGCAGAATGGAGACACAGTTCTCCACGTTCTGCGGGGTTCTTTTGAGGACAAAATAAGATAAAATGTCATGGCTCAGTACTTGGCACAGAGGAGGAGTCCAGCAAATGTTAGTTCCTTTCTTTTGTTCCTCAGGGACAAGGGGGCGAGGCATGGGAAACAAAGGGACATTCATGTCCTGCTTGGCAGCTTTGGTCGTTAGGAGGGCAGGACCAGAAGGGGGAGAGCATGGGGGACCCCCATCATTGCAGCCCCTCATTTCACCATAGAAGCCTTCTGAGCACTGGCCTGCGGTGTTCTGGGGCCTGGGATGGTCGGCCAGAAACTTCTCTCTGCAGGAACGTGTAGTAGGAAGCGTTGGCAGGTAGACACTGGGGACTTAACTGGCATGGAGATTGGGTGCTTGTCCTGACTCAACCGGGCTTGGCGTTGGGCCCTGGAGACCCAGCGTGCGCCTGTCTGTCGAGAGTTCCAGTGTCCTGGACACTGTCATGGGTGCAGGAGGCTGGTCTCTGGTCACTACTGCCATCTCGGGCTGCTTGTCCTCTGTAGTTGTCCCTGCCGTGGCCCCAGGAGGGAGCCTCAGCAGGAGTCGGGCTTTTCCTTTGAACCTGGATTTGCAGTGCTCTCAAAATATCCGGTTCTCTGGTCCATTGAAGCGAGATTCGAGATTCAGTGCTGCTAGGGGGTGTGGGTGGGAAGCAGGAAGTTCCAGGCCTGGCGTGAGAAGGCTGTTCTTCTAGAACATAGATATTACGGGAAGCATGGGTAGGGGCTCCCCACTCAGAACTGGGACTGGGGTGGGCCAGGGAAAGAGGTCAAGTTGGAGAGTCTGGAAGGACAGTTAAACCAGGGGGAGAAGCTGGGAGGGTGACCCTTGGCCCTGTGGGGTCCCAGCCTGACCTGGGAGCCTGTTAGAAACGCAGAAACTCAGACCCCAGCCCAGATCCCTAGAATCTGCGTCTTTCTCAAGCTCCCCAGGTGACTGCAAAGGAAGGTCTGAGAAGCGTCGCCTCAGGCTTTCTCTGGAGCTGTTGGGAACTAGGATTATACCCTCCCACACACCTGCATTAAAAAATAAATAAATAAAAAGTAGTAATGTTTTGGGGGCGCCTGGGTGGCTCAGTCGGTTAAGCTTCTGACTTCAGCTCAGGTCGTGATCTTGCTGTTTGTGGGTTTGAGCCCCACATCGGGCTCTGCGCTGACAGCTCGGAGCCTGGAACCTGCTTCAGATACTGTCTCCCTCTCCCTCTGCCCACCCCCAACCCCCCCCCACCCCCCGCTTACACTCTCTCTTTCTCTCTCAAAAATAAATAATAAACATTACAGACATTAAAAAAATTTTTTTTTAATCTTTATTTATTTTTGAGAGAGCGAGAGAGAGAGAGAGAGAGAGCGAGCAGGGAAGGAACAGAGAGAGGGAGACACAGAATCCGAAGCAGGCTTCAGGCTCTGAGCTGTCAGCACAGAGCCCAATGTGGGGCTTGAACTCACAAACCGTGAGATCATGACCTGAGCTGAAGTTGGACGCTTAACCAACTGAGCCACTCAGGCGCCCCAACATTACAAACATTTTTTAAAAAGTAATAATGTTTTTAGAAGACTGAAATCAGTTCAGCGTAACTAGAATGAAGGGAATCAAACGAAACAAAGCACCACCTGGGGCCTGGGCGGAAGATGGAGTCAAGGTGGAGCTCCTGGCACGGTCCTCGCACACGCACCTGTCCGGGAACCTGCACCGTCTAAGACCAGGATGCCGTCTGTCCTGTCCTCTGTTCTCTTCCCCTGGTACACGGGAGAGTGTCTGTAGTGAGTGGGGGCTGTGGGTAAGTTGCTTTGCTGGCCACTTTTGCTTTTCTTGCTTATATTATTATAGACCTTAACGTGCTGCTGCTTTTCTTGGATAATGGCAGAATCACCGCTTGTGGGCACTGCCACAGAAAACACAAAAAAGCCTTTTGAAAAGAGCTTTATCTGAGCACAAAGTACTTGGAATTGAAGACCCCCAGGGATCGGCCTCAGTCGCTCATCTTTTCTCTCTCTTCTTCCCCTTTCTTTCCTTCCTCTCCCTTCTCTTCCTACCCTCTCCCTCTCTGTCCCCTTTCCCTTTCTTCATTCAAACTTGCCCGGTGGAACCCCGAGTGAGCTACATATTGCCCTATTTTCGGCTGATTTGCATGTTAGAGAGAGCAGAGTAATTGGTGTTTAACCAGAACAAAAGAGGATCTGTTTTCTAAAAGAAAAAGAATTTTTGAAGTAGACCCTATCACATCTACTGCCTTTGTCTTTCCTCTCATTAGGAATTGAATAGGATGGCCCCATAATGAGGATGTGGGAGATACTGCTTTGGTTGTGATGCTTTTCCAGCTAATTGGTTTGAAAATTATATTTGATGTGGATCTGAGGGATGTTGGCAAAACACCTCTTCGGGACGCGGACATCCTATCCCTGCTGGCATCAGCTGGAGGAAAGGGGTGCTGTTGAAACTCAGTTTACCTTCTGAAGGGAATGACCCCGCTGAGATTTTGATCTTTCTCCAGACCTCTGGGTTGGGCCTCTGTCCTCTGGGTACCATCCGTGGGGCTCTGGGGGGCAGAGTTCAGTGGAGACCTCCTTGTTTGGCTTCTCGTGAAGAAATGCCCAGTCGCTGATTTGCAGTATTTGAGCGAGGTTGTGAAGTTGGCAGATGACTTCTTCTCTTGGTCAGAGGCAGAAGATCTAAACCTGGATTAGGAAATCGGCAGCGTGTCAGGGGAAAATCTCCAGATTGCCCCTGCTTCCTTCCTATGCGGAGATTGCACAGTGGTCTCTCCCCCACCCCCAAATTTACCAGCGTCGGTGGTGCCCTACGGTTAGGTGAAAACGGGGTGCATTTTAGAAGACGTTCAGTCATGTTTGAGTGAGCACAAAAATCTCTCTAAAAATTAAAAAAGGGAAATACATAACACTGTAAACACTTTGGAGAATAGAAGGGGAGAATGAGCTATAATGACGTCACTCTAAACAACTGTTTTTAATTTGGGCGCGTTGCCTACGCTGCACGTATCACGCACCGACGCGCCGATGCACGCACGCGCATCTCGAAATGAACGTAGGCGCCATTGAATTCTCTGGGGATTGCGTTCGGGCAAATATTTATTTAATAATGAAAGAGTTCTGTGACCTTGATTCCCTTTTTGAAGTCACCCACATTTGCCAAGAGTTCAGTATTGAATCTTGCAAACTGTGATGCCAAATAAGAAAGATACAGGTCTTAACGCTCTCCCTCAGAAAATATGATTAAAATAAATTCTTGTGTCTTTGTGTGCTTATTATTTTATCTCTGCAAAACCTGCGAGGTAGGGGTTAAACCGTCTTGTTCCACTTTATAGATGAGGAAACGCATTTTGGATGGCGGGGAGTGAACCATGGCGTGCTAAGCTCCTAGCTAGTCCTAGTCCTGGGTTTAGTCCCTGGATCCTCTCCTTGCCTTTTTCCCTCCTTCCCCCTTCTCTCTCCTGCCTCCCTTTCCCTCCTTCCTCCTCCCCCTTCTTCCTCCTCCCCCTCTCCCTTCCTTTCTCCTCCTTACTCCCTTTTCCCTCCTCTCCCCTCCCCCTCCTTTTTATTAGGAAATAACTTAAAATTTAAAGAAAAGAATTTCAAAGTAAGTAGGAAGAATACTTACATATCCTCCACTCAACCTTTTGTCAGCTGTCTGCCTGTACCCCTCCTCCCCTCCATGCTCTGTTAGGTGCTCTCCTGTCTCTATATAGACGTTTCCCCCCTCCCTGAATCCTTTGGAAATAAACGTGTACCCTATGACCCTTCACTCCTAAATGCATCAGTTATGCTAAGAATGGGGAGCTTCCCTTACACAACTCCAGTCCGGTTACGGACTTCAGGAAATTCAACACGGACACAGGGCTTTTTGTGTGATCTACCTACTGTCTTTACTCCAGTTTTGTCAGTGGACCCAATCTGTTGCTTACACAGAATTCTTTCTCCCTCAAGCACAGGATGTTACGCAGAATCAGGTGTTACACTTAGTTGCTACATGCCTCTTTGGTCCGCTCTAATCTGAAACATTTCCACAGGCTTTCTTTGTCTTTTAGGACATTTATAAAGAATATACAGTTGGCCCTTGAAACAGCACGGGTTTGAGCTGGATGGTCCCACTTGTATGTTGGTTTTTTTTCTATAAATACACTCCTGTGTGAATATATAGTCTCTTCCCTGTGGTTTTGTTTACAATTTCTTTTCTCTAGCTTGCTTTATTGTGAAGAATACAGCCTATAATACATATAACATACAAAAGATGTGTTAATCTACTGTTTATGTCATAAGGAAGGCTTCTGGTCAACAGTAGGCCGTGAGTAGTTAAGTTTTGTGGAAAGTTATATGTGGATTTTTGACTTCACATGGGTGCAGCGCTCCTAACTCCCACGTTGTTGAAGGGTCAACTGTAATCCCATTTTGTCCAGGAGAACATTCTTGTCTAATATTTCTTCATGATTAGATTCAAGTTATGCTTTCCTGGCCAGGATGCTACATAAATGTTTTTATGTCCTCAGGGGATCACATCTGGGGCCGCTGGATGTCCGTCTTCCCGTCTTTTAATGATGTTAATTTTGATCACTTGGTCTAGCTGTTCGTTTTTCTCCCCTATTCAGTCATTATGTTTTCCTTGACATGTAGTCTGTGGGTAGACCCATCAAAATTTCCGCTTAATAGCATTCACTGATGACGTTTGCCTGATCTGGTCTTTACTGCCATGGTTGCCAAATGATCGTTCAACTCCTACCCCCCATCCATGTTTACCAGTTGGCACTTGGCATTCTGCTGTGAGTAAGAGGCCTCCCTTCTCTTCCGTTCATCTGTTGATCTACGTGTGTAGGTAGGGGCTTCTTTCAATAGCTTATAATTCATTACCGTACTTCATTATTTTGGTGCTAAAATTATCTCAGATTTGGCCAGTGGGAGGGCCTTTCATTCTGCTCCCTGAGAACACATCCCACCAACGTTTTTTTCTGAACATGACTTTCTGGCATAACAAGACATTCAGGCTTATCTTGTGTCCACCGTGCCCCAGCCCTGGAGTTAGTCATTTCTGCAAAGATACGGTTTCTTTTACCGGGGATTTAGAGAGCACGGTTTGAGTGCAAGGTATGCTTATGGCTCCTGGATGTCTTTGCTCGTTGTTACTGGATGTCTGTGCTTCTAGGTCATGTCGGTGGAGAGAGCTCGGAGACAGAGGAGTGTGAACATAACTGACACGCCCGCGTGTACATTATGCGTGTGTTACCTGCACCATACGCATGGCTGTTTGAGAAATCTGGACTTCATGCCATACCTCCATTTCCATTCCCCCTGGAACAGGTTTCTTACCTGGCTCCCCCACTGCATCTTTGTGTGTCCTTCTCCTACAGACGAGAATGCAGGCGCTCAGCATCAGCACGGTTAACTACGTAGCTCCGTCCTGAAATACATCTCCCATTAGTACCAGAATTACTTGTCCATTCTACTCCTTACTGGAAGACAGGTTTCTATTAGAAAGAGTTCAGGATTTGTTAACAGTTCGCTCTTATCTCCGTCCCCCACCCACCCCGGCTAAAAGCTGAGGCTGTGTAGTCAGATACGGTGTTCCTAAGACACCGAGGTGTAGCTGTCCCACCCAGCCACCTGCCTTTCATCATGGTAATGCTTTTTTCTGTTTTTTTGATGATTTGTTTTCCTCTTCCCATCCTTGTTTAATTGACTTTTATTTACTCTATGGGACATTCGTACGTATTTAGAAGGTCACTTAGAGACCTGCTACTCCCGTATCATATCTGTCCTGCCCCCGTCTCCCTACCCCTGAGAGGTAGCCAGGGATTACTTTGTCCTTCTTGGCTTTATTTTGTAAAGATAAACAGATATTAGTATGTTTTATTTCCCCCTTTTTCTCGTAGAAAAGGTAGCAAAGCATATATTCTTAAAGGCGTCTAATTAGTTTTAAGAACCAACAAAAGTCCATACTCTATTCCAGTTTCCTCAGTTTTTCTTTATTGCCCTTTTTCTGTTCCAAGATCTGATCTGTGACATCACATGACATTCAGTAGACCCGGCTCCCAGGTTCCCCTTGGCTGTGACAGTTGCATCTTATTTTTCGAGATAGAAAGGTGGTGGTGGATGGAGGAGAAAGAGGAAGGTCAAAGATGAGAGATGAAAAACGTTAGGTACGTGTCCCCCAAATTTTAGTTATCACCTTCATGATTTTTACCATATTCTCATGCTACATGTATTATTACTTACTTAATATTTTTCTTTATATTGATTCACTTTTGGCCATAGGACACTTTATAAGAAAATTTGATGTCACTACCGCAAATGAAAAAGCACCGTCTTCTTGTATTTTCTGAGACTTGCATAAAAAATCACAACCTTTTGGGGTGCCTCGTGGCTCAGTCGGCTAAACATCTGATTCTTGATTTCAGCTCAGGTCGTGATCTCACGGTTCATGGGATCGAGCCCCGAATCAGGCTCCACATTGAATGTGGAGCCTGCTTGGGCTTGGGATTCTCTCTCTCCCTCTCCGCTTCCCCTTCTCCCGCTTGCGGGAGCTGGCTTTCTCTCTCTCTCTCTCTCTCTCTCTCTCTCTCTCTCTCTCTCAAAAACAAACAAACAAACAACCTTTTGAAGTTTAAAAACTTACACATGTAAAGTAACCCCTTCTAATGTTCATTCTTAGCAAGACTTGAAAACACGCAGATAATAATAAACATTTTTCTGGCGTAATTTTTTCTTAATGAACATGCAGACCCATTGAGTTCATTGATCTGACCCACTGATCTAATATGTGCAAGAAAGTGTGACAGTAAAACAAAGTCTTCCTTCTTTTTTTGTTGTTGTTCAAACCACTAACTAAATACTTTACAAAGCATCGCATTTATAGTAAAATTTGAAGAGACTGCACAGGGGGGTGCAGAATATATGTATGTTTGTGTGTGTGTGCATTGTAAATTTTCTCTGGTTATCTTTACGGTAGTGCCTTACGGAGATTCTGAGGGTCACATGGGAGCCGCGTCGCTTACCAGTTCTGCCCCTGTTTTTGTCATGGAGCTCCACCAGGGAATTTGCCAGCATTTACAGTAGCAGATTTCTCAGTGAAGCAGCCAATAGTCAATATTCCTGTTCACTGTGGTTCCTGGAAATGAATAACAACAGCCCTGGCCCTTCCTACTCGTTCTCATGGTGCCGTAGATAGTAGTGACGTGATGCGTCCTGGGCTTGCGTTCTAGAAAGGAAGCGGTAATTAATGGAGCACTCCACGGTGTCCCCGGTTATCCAGACTCCGGATTTGAAGCATGAGACTTTTATTCCAGAATAGCTCTTGAAAAATGATCTCAGCCGTTCTTACGTTTTCATAATGGATGCAACATGGTAACAGCACTTTTCAAACACTAAGGGAAGAAAGAGGGAGTGTTTGCCACTGTCTTCTCCGTGGGTCTCCTTGCTTTTCAGGGCTGCCCCGTGTGCACAAGCCCGTCTGTGTGGGTGTTCTTGTAATGTAGATGCATAGTCCGCTGTCCCCATCTGTCCACCTAACATCTCACATGCTCTACCCCATTGGTCTTTTTTGGGGTTTGTTCTGTCTCTACATTTGTGAATGGGATGTCCAGTGAAGTCACCTCCCAGGGTTTATACCCAGAGCACCCTGTACCCCCTGGGAAGCAGAGAAGTGGAATTTCGTCTTGGGGTCTCTCTCAACAGAATAGGTTTGTGTCTAGGGTTCCCACATCACCTGCTCTGATGGAACTTGCTGGAATGGATGTTACCAGTTCCTCCTCACATTGTCTCAGTGATCCTCAGTCTTTTTTAGGACTGTGGGGTGACACATGTCTGACTGTTCCTTCCTTCCTTCTTTCACTGAGGCCACACTCAATGCCTGTGCCCTCTGCCAGGCCCCGGACTAGCTGTGAGGAGTCAGCGCTGAGTGAAGCAAATGTGCTTGGTTTCTGCCTTCCTGGAGCTCACGGGTCATTTGCAGGATGTGGGCACAGTTCCCTATGCATGCTGCACGTCTGGCCCTTTCTGTCCTATTCACGGACACTCACATTGCAGTCGAAGCAGATGACGCTCTAGGAAGAATCCAGACTCTGACTTCTTCAATGCTAAGTGTGTTTCGGGAGTTGCAGCACGGGTGACTTGGAGTACATCTCAACAGTGGCTGGGACACGGCTGTGCTGCCCAGGGTGAGGACTGTTGGGCGAGGGGGCTGGGACGGGGGTATGGGGAGATGGGCAGGCAGTGACAGACCCCTGAGTGCCTGCATTGGACTCCAGGCCACTGTTTGGTGTTCAGGTCACTTTTGTACCCAGAGAAGGTGACCTGTTGGGGAATGGTAACATGCCTAAGTTGGTGTCCCCCTCTCCCCAAACCACAGCCCCTCCTAGGGTATTCTGGTGTCTCGGTTTTCTGCTACACATCATCTCGGAAGAGTCTGATACTGTTCACACTCTTGCATGTTAGCTCTCCCAGGTAAGCCTTTTATCTCAAATTATGGACCGAGAGGCTTTGTCTTTAGTTTGATGGCTTGGAGTCTTGGCCAGCAGGCCAAGGAGATACTGGAAGTACAGAGAAGCCTTCTTGATGTTTCTGAAGAGAAGTCACGGACTGGCCCTCCATCCGGGTTCCTGGCTGGTCACGCTTTCCCCTGTCCCGGGTTGAGAGGTCTCAGCTGAGGGGGCCAGGCGGTTGTCTCTGAACCACCCCCACCTGCTGTCTTCTCCTCCTCCACCATCCTCTCTCCTGTGATGACCACTGCTGCCTGGCTTGTATGCAGCTGAGTCAGGGTGTGCGTGTGCATGCGTGCGTGTGCGTGTGCGTGTGCGTGCGCGTGCGCGTGCTTGGCTGGCATGCGCGTGCGTGCGCGCCACTGGAGAGGGTAAAGGAGCCGACCTGGAGAAGGAAAGCTCATGGGAAGAACATAAGAAACTCAGAGATTCTCCATTTGGCACAGTTGGGGAGTAACATTTAAATCTTCTTCTTAATTAACATTTATGAGCAATCCTGACAGTGATTAAAGAAATACGGGAGAGCTGTCAGCTTTCGAGTCCATCATATATCCTGGGGAAAGAAGAAAGAAGGCGGGAGAGGAAAAACGAAGTGTGTGAATAACTTGCTATGGAAACGTGAACTGTGTATGTTTGTGTCTAAGTATCAGGTAACCAACAACAGGGGCACGGATGCTTCCACAGACTAGTTTTACTACAGTAGTCAGTTTGGTTCACATGTGTGCTTACTTCCCAGCCTGTCTGCTTGCAACCCAGGAGCAACGAGAAAAGTGAAAATGCTGGTTGCAGTGAACTTATCAAGCAGATGACTTTAAAAATTATTCTACTTGAAGTCTATTAAAGTCAATTTCAGATATATGTACCTCAAAATCCAAAAGAAGAGTGGGAAGCCAAGAAATAATGTCTACATCCAAGAATATTCTAGAATCCAGTAGTACCTGAAAATCTCTTGACTATGCCCTTCTCTGCTGCCCTTCTGGAAGAATAAAAGCACATCTAGTGATTCTAGTAGATGTCATCTGAACGGATTCTTGCTGACTGATGCCATGTGAATTATAAATGAACCATATGGAACCACTTTATATTAAGTAACTTACGCGTTCCAATGGTAGTTATTCAGGTTGTAATCTTCTCAAAATCTGTTGTTAATGACTGGTGTGTTTTCACCTGAGGTTGTTAATGCTCCGAAGCCTGTTGTTAACAGTGCTAAGTGTGTGTGTGTGTGTGTGTGTGTTGATGGAGCGATATTACAGTGAACCATATTTCATGGTCTGATCATTTATTTATTATTAGTTTTTTGTTTTTTGTTTTTTGTTTTTTGTTTTTGGCTTTAGGTTCCAGACACAGTGCTCTGAAATAGCCGTTTTAGGGATTATGTTTATTTGTCCTAAACGAATGCCAGTTTTCAGTTTGTCCAAGGAAGGATGTGTCTGGAAACACACAGAGTGTTGGATGGAGTCACCATGTGATTGGCATGGGAGACTGCCCATTGCTTCAGGATGAAGTCCAAATGCCTTAGCATTGCTAATAAGGCATGCCATTATGGTCCCCTCCACTCGAGCATCATCGCCTGTCTTGCCCACACCCCCTCCACAAGGAGCCGCTGGAGGTTCCCTGGTCCCGTTGGCTTTGATGCTTCTGTGCCTTTGTTGATGGGGCTCTTTGGCCTGGAATGGTCTTGCCTCCATGTTGCTTATTTGGTTGAAGCATCACCTTGTCTGCGAGCTTCTCTTAACCTCTCTTCCTTTGTCCTCCTGTGCCTGGAAGGCCTCTCTACCAAATACCCACAACATTCTTGAGACTCTTTGTTCACCCACTATAGCGGATTAGTCAGGGTCCCTGTAGGAAACACATGCTTCATGGAAGGGGGTAATTGAAAAGATGGAATGAGAAGACTACTTACAGAGGTGTAGACAGAGTTCAGGGTGCAGTGAGGAATGATGAGGCACCAGGGATTGTCAGCAGCGCTGAGCAGTTACCACTCCTCAGTCTCAAGGGGCGAGAGCAGGGCACAGTTCCTGGAATGAAGCTTTAGGAAGAGGCTCCCGACAGGAGCCGTGGCAGAGGAAGAGGAAGAGGAAGAGGAAGAGGAAGGCGGCCCAGCAGGCAGGGGTGGGACCATCCCCCTCTTTGCTCTCTTCCCATCTTCTGACAGTGTCGGCTATTGACCAAACCCAACTGGAAGCCAGAGGGCAAGGGAGCCCAGGAGAGACCTATTCTGCAGAGATCAGTCTTGCCAGGCACCAAGCGGAGAGGAAGAGAGCAGATAATGGTTCTGGAGGGTCAGACGCAGATAACCAGCACACCCCTCTGTTCTGTGTAGGGGTATCTCAGTAAGGGCGTCGGCCACATGGTCCTCATTTGCATATTGCCAGGGCCTGTTTGCGTGGACTGCTGGGACCGGGGCTTTGCTGTCTTCCCCAGTTTCCCTCAGCGCCACCCGGCCACCGCAGCTAAGGACACTATCGGAGCAGACACCCGAGTGCTTGTGTAGCTTCCAGACAAATCCCCCTTCCCACTCAAGACGATGCTGCTCAGAAGTCCCCACTGCCTGTAAATCCTGGAGCCCCCGCTGACCTGGCTTCGTGCCCGACCCCAGGTTTGTGTTCAGCACGTACTTGTTGATGGAGTGAGTGAGTGAGTGAGTGAGACAGTAAATGAAGAAAAAGCTCTGCTGTGTGAAGAAACACCTGGGGAAGGTGTGATGTGGGCTGGCCTGTCTTTGCATCCCTTTCAAATCTAGGTGGTGCAGGAGGCTCGATGTGGTCCCAGGAAGGCAGGGATTTCTTGTGTTTTGTGTGCTGTCTTGTCCCCCGCACCGCCTCAACACGTATTTGTCAGACGAGTGAATCTGGACATTAAGTCACAAACCTGGCTGGTTTCTTGGTGAAACAGACTGTCCCCTGAGGTTCATCAGCCTGTGAGTGAGTCTTGGGACCTAGGGCCACTTTGGTATTTTTCCAAACTGAAGAAATCTGTGGCTGCCCCTCTGATTTGTCCTTTGGATTTCTAGAATTTAGAGGACTCTAAATTTGCTCCTCATGTTTTCTATGTAATTTTATGAAAAAAAAGTTACGCGTAAAATTATGTAGTTTTAATGTTTTTATTTATTTTTGAGAGAGAGAGAGAGAGAGCATGAGTGGGGGAGGGGCAGAGAGAGAGGGAGACACAGAATCCGAAGCAGGCTCCGGGCTCTGAGCTGTCAGCACAAGAGCCTGACGTGGGGCTCGAATTTGTGAACTGTGAGATCGTGACCTGAGCTGAAGTCGGACGCTTAACCGACCGAGCCAGCCAGGCGCCCCTGGGTGTGTAATTTTAGGAAGAAGTATTGAGGGGACCCTGGACAAGAGGAAAAGGGCAAGGTCAGTGGAATAAATGTCAGCTCATTCCTGAGTCACTGTTACCTTGCTAGGGCTGTTCCCCGGGCTAGGTTTTAGGTCTTGAAGGAGCTGTTTTCGTGTGTTTAAGCCTCTGGGTCTCTTGCCACGTGGATTTAATTTGGATGGGGTCCCTGAGGCTAGCAGTTTGCTCTGGCCAAGAGGGCTCCTCCGGTACCTCCTATGTGGTCGTGGGCACATCGCAGTTTTGCAGGGCGGTGTTAAGGATCGGGCTGTGGAAAGCCGGAAATGAGTAATGACTGGACTGGGTGAGGGTGATTCTTGTAATTTTAAAGAAATGCTTAAAAAATTAATTGGTTCTCTGCTCCGCAGCTTTATTCTGCGGAAGCCAGAAAGAAAAGTCAAGATGGAGAATTTCCCACTGTGACGCCTTTTATTTCTGGAAATTTGAGTCATTTAATGATGATTTGAATATCAACAGCCCGCTGGCCCATCTTTCCCCAGACAGCTCCTGTCAGTGTGTTCCCTTCCAGGGAAGGACTTGTTTCTTTCCTTTCATATTCTGGCAACTCAAGTAGAGTCGGGCTCCCGTGTTTCCCAAACCATTAGTAGACTTTTGTTGGCTAAGACAGGAGTGGCTTTAGCCTTTGACTGCTGCTCCTGTTTGAATCATCCTTGGACCAACTGTGGGGTGGAGCAGGAACCCTGTGCCTTCCACATTGGATGGAGGTGTGTTGGTTGATTTGATGGGGTTCTGAAGTGCGGGGTTTTCTTGGGGTTATCCTAAGGACCGTCGGGCCAATGGCAAACCCACGCACCGCTGTGTAGTTCAGTTAGGAACTCATAGAGGAGCCTCTCAGAGATTCTAGGGTGAAAGATGGCTCTTTCCTTATTGATTTAGGAGGTGAGTGGAGACGGAGGGTGGGGCATGGGATGTGGTCCTTTCTCCTATAGGGGCCTTTGCTGAACCAGAGTATCTGGTTCCTACTGACGGTCTTTAAATTTAAGTGCTTTCAGTAGAGGACTTAATCTGATGATTTTTTTTTTCTGGGTCCCAAGACATTAAGGACAATTTATGACTCGGTCTTGTTTTCTTAGTCCTTCTGGACAGTGCCAGGGGTTGGACTGACCTATTAAATCTCCTTTCTTCCCTTGATAAATAGTAAGATTATAGCAGGGGTTGGCAAACTTTTTTTTTTTTTTTGGTAAAGGGGCCAGATAGTAAATATTTTAGGCTTTGTGGATCAAGAGGCAATATTGAGGCTATTATGTAAGTACTTATATAACAAGAGAGAAAACAAATTTATACAAATTTTTTTACTGATGAAAGACAAAACGTAATAACATTGAGTGCAATATTTTGTAATACTATTTCAGTAACGAGAAGAGTGGATATTCTTATTTTGGGGGGGCTGGATAACATTTTGCTGAATTGGAGTTTGAAGTGGTTTTTTTCTAGTATCCAATCAATCACAGTGTTCATCTGTAAAAACCATTCTTAGTTTACAGATTGTATAAAAATAGACGGCTGGGCTCACAGGCTGCAGTTTGTCAACCCCCGGTCAGTAGCATAAACTCTGGCAATCTTTGTTTTGGGACAGAAAGACTCGGGATCTGGAATGGCCCAGGATTCCATTCCATGATGGACGTGTGGATGCCATTATACTGGAATTTTGTTTATTTGTTCAGTAAGTAGCATCAGAGAGGGTAGGCACTGGGGATACAGATGTGAATAAGATGATTCAAGTCACTGCCCTGAGGAGCTGACATTCATTCCAGTTGGAGAGACGATAAGCCAATAAATAAGTATAAACTATGATTCTAGGTAGAGGTTGTTGAAGAAGTGGAAGAAGAGGATGTAAGTAATGCCAGAAAGGTGTTTCAGGGACACCTCTCTAGGAGGTGACTGAGACCTGAGTTAAGGGAGGGAAGGAGCCACCAAAGCTCTGGGTGAGGCAGCAGCCAGTATGGGAGCCTTGAGGCAGGAGAAGCCTGTGGGTGGGCACCGGCAGGGAGGTCAGAGGGGTGGGCTTTGGGTGGGGAAGATAGGAGGGGAGTTTGGAGAGGAAGGCAGGGGCCAGCCAGATAAGAGGAACCTTGAAGCCCATAAAAAGGAGATTGTGAAGGGACGTCGTGGGAGGGATCTGAGCCAGAGAATGATGTAATAGGATTAACTGTTGAAGAGCAGTGCTCCAGCTGCTAGGCTGACAGAAGATTCCAGAAGGCAAGAATGGAAGTGGTTTTATGGGGCCACAAAACTGGGCATTGAAAGTGGAGATAGTCTGAAAAATGTGGTATGTGTAGTCAGTGTATATTTAACTGTGTCTTACGATGTTTCCTAAGTCTGCATCCTTCGGGTTACAAATGACCCAACTCCAGTGATCCCAAGGAGAAAAGGGATATGTTGGCCCATGTAACCGTAGCATCCAGGAGTTTTCTTGCCTTTATCGGTTCCACATCATCTGATGTCATCGTGGCTCTCTCTGACCCTCATCAATCCCTGTTCCTTCCTTCCCTCTGTGGGTTGGCCTCATTCACTCCTTTTGTAGATAAATGTTTTCCATGAGTTGGATAAGATGGCCACCGGAATCCTGGGTTCACGTATTAGCTTGGCAGCTCCAGTGGAAATATTACTGCTTTCTTTTAGCATCTGCATATCACTTTCAGGGAAGTTCCCTCTTGGCCCTTGCTTGGGTCACAGACCTAGCCCCTGCGCCGTCTCTGATCGACAGTCCCATGAGAACTGCATGGGGTGAGGGAGGGCTGCTTCCCCAAAGGTAGGCGTGCCGAGCAGACAAAACATCGTATGTCGGTGACACAGCGGTCTGCCCGCCTTTGGTCCCCCTTACCTTTCTCTCCCTGGGGCCTCTGTGTTGGGGATCATGCCAGAGCTCAAATGAGCTCCGTGTCGTTACCCTCCAGGCACAGACTCACGGAGAGGTACCATCACGTGCTGCTTCGCGATCACCGTTGCTCAGACCGCATGATTTTCTTGCTCTGTGGGCTGGGCCCAAACCCCTCCCTTATTCTGGCAGTGCTATTTTGAGACGTGGCCTGGCTGGGTTCCAGGCTCTGGTCTGTCTCTTCCTAACTAGCTCCGTGACCCCGGATAGGGCATTTAACCTTTCTGAGACTTTGTTTCCTTATCTTCAGGTCACCGAGTTGCCTTGTACATCAGCTAAGATATCCACCAAGTGCTTCGTAAGATGTAAAGTGCCATTTGGATGATAACTGTTAATTGGTCTTTTTTTTTTTTTTTTTTAATCCTTTGCTCAGGAGAGAACATGGCTGGGGGAAAGATGTAACATTTTCATTCTGGACCTTGTTACCCGTCCACACCGGCTCTCCTCCCTTTGTGTAACTTCTCTCCCAGGGGGCATGCCTCTCATTTTTATCTCCTTGGTACGTTTCTGCCCTGGCTGGACTTTTTTTTTTAACAGATATCCTTGGGTGGGGATGCTGGCAAGGGAGAACCACCCAGATTAAGACAAGTTGTGTTTTGTCTGTCAGCCTGAAGCACACTTAGCAATTTGACACAGACATCATTTTAGATTTACGGAGAAGAAAGGACAACACGTTCCGTATTGATAAGATTTCAGCAGGACTCAAAAAAAAAAAAAAAAAAAAGAAAAGAAAAGAAAGAAAGAAAAGAAAACACACAAAACTTAATGCATTACTATGTAATGCCTTGATTCCTAGTTCCTTAATTAGGCCTGTGGTTTAGCAGAGTGCACCCTCTCAATACACAGATGGTTTTTATGTAAAAAAATTTTTTCAAATGTTAATTTCCAGTGACTGATGTTCTCTGCCTAAATCATTTTCCATTGTTTGTAGTTGATAAGAACTGTATTTGAACTGCTCCTTTCTAAGTTGGGAGTCTTTTGTAATGGGATTTAACTTAGTGGTTTTACAGGTGTATGAAAATGTTAAGCTGTGTATTGTACTTGAGAGTTTGAAAATTCTTAGTTGCAGCTAATTTAAGAAAAAAAAAATTAAACAGGTGATTAGCAGCTGCTTTCGGTTTTGAATGTCTTCGCTTTGGGGTTTTGTGTTTGCTTATTCGTGTGCAAATTGGTGTGGTTATTTTGGAGCGGGTGAGATGCGCGCCAAGGGCGCACCTCCCCGGCCAGCTGCCCGCCCCATTCAGCGGACCCTGCCCCAGTTCTGCAGGCTGATTTGT
This sequence comes from Panthera onca, assembly GCF_046562875.1. Lineage (NCBI taxonomy): Eukaryota > Metazoa > Chordata > Mammalia > Carnivora > Felidae > Panthera > Panthera onca. The sequence continues at coordinate 46,294,005 of NC_138352.1, read as the reverse complement.
TCCCCCGCTAGCGTGCACGGCCCTTGCTCTCTCCCTAGTGATTCAGTCCTTCCTGAGAAAACAAAGCAGGCCTGGCCCTGTTTCTCCTTGAGGACAGCCTCATTCATTGCCACAAAGGGCCCCCTCGGCCCCCTTACAGAGGAGTGGCCTCCTACCCCCTCGGGCCCCCTTACAGAGGAGTGGCCTCCTACGGCGGCCAAGAACCACAGACCGGGCACTGCTACGGCCTCTTTAGGGTTCTGAACTTCTGGTCTCCCGAGTGACAGCTTCTAGACAGCTTTGAGCGCCGGGACCCTCCAAAGCCACCAGAGTCGGGGTCTGTGCCTGGTGGGAAAAGCCGTGGGAGGTGGGTGGCGCGGCAGGGGCCAGTTAAGGATGTGGGGCTGCGTTGCTGGGCCCAGTGAGCCAGTGTCACTTGGGCAGCTCAGCAGGGCCTCGGTGCTCTCCGCTCAGCCCCGCATCCCGTGCTGCCCTGGCACCGGTGGGTTGCGTTCGCTCGGCCCCGCCAGCGTGCTTGCCAGGGCGAGGAGAGCTTTGCACAGGCCGCTGCCGCTTACTTATTAACGATGACGCCAGCGGGAGCCGCGCCACCAGCTCCCTTTCCAGCCCTTTGTGGCTGTGCCTCCTGTTCACTCAGAGGTGAAATCACGACCTGCTGGACTGGATTTTTCAGTTGAGGGGCTCCTGTGTGTGTCTTTCGTGCTCCAGTAAGAGGGCTGTGCTCTCATTCGCAAAGATGTGATCAGTAAATATGGAGAGAAAATGCTTATGCAGAAATGCTTGCTGTCCGGATTAATAAATTAACGCTTATTTATTTATTTATTTATTTATTTATTTAGAAGAGCCGAAGGCACTTTGCTCTTTCTCTTGACCAAGTCTGTGCTTTGGCTTTACCTTTCACCCTGGCTGGCGCGATAACTCAGCCAGGATTCCTGCCCGTGCCCATCTCCTATCCGGGCTCAGCCGGTCACACGGGTGCTTTCTTGTCACTCCCTTGAATGGCATTTCTGCATACTCCACAGGAGGTAGCTCATGGGGGCTGCTGTTCCGGGGACCCACAACTTGGCGGGTTTGGCGTCAGAGGCAGTCACAAGGCTCCCAGTTACAGACATTGGCAACTGTTTGCACCTGAAGTAAAGCATCAGTAAGAAATGGAGTTGAGGGCAAAGGGAGAAAGAGAGAAAGCTTTTGTGGGTTTTTCCTCTCTCTGTCTCTCCCCCCTCCCCTTTTTTTTTCTGGACAGCATTTTGTACCTGTAAAACCAGAATGACTCCTTTGGGCATTTTTCGCTAGGCTGGTTCCAGTCATGGGCTGAAGTTGGCTTTTCTGCAGACTGCAGTGATGTTTAAGGTTAAGCGTTTGCCAGGTAACACGTTTAATGACTCAAGTCTATAGTTGGAACCTCATCAGCTACAGTCTGCCTTTTCTTGGAAATTTAGAGCTATTCTCTGTATGTGGGTGTTTGTTTTTCTGATTTTTTTTTTTTTTTTTTTTTTGGAGCGTTGGAATAAGAATGTAATGGTGAGGATCACTTTTAGAATTTAGAAGTGGTCTGCCCTGACAGATGAAGGTGTTTCTGCTGCAGAATCCTTAGGTGCGGTTCTGAGCAGAGCTTCTTAAACAGGTGGGGAGGGAGCATCACAGTAAAGAACCAGGGGTCTGCGTTCAGACAGAACTCTGTGTAGAGTCAGGCCTGACTGTAAGTGCCTTGAGGGCAGGGTTGTGTCTGCCTCTTCCTTTAGCTGCACTGCCTGGTTAATACTGGTTGCGTTATTATTATTATTATTATTATTATCATTATTATTATTACTATCTTTTATTTTGCATCGCTGAATTTGAATTCCATTATTATCACTATTACCATTGTGCATCACTGAGTTTGAATGCCAGCTGCACCACTAACCGTCTGTGTGGCCTTGGGCAAGTCATTTAACCACCTGAAGCTTCAGTTTCCTCATCTGCAGGATGGGGCCGTTGGTACCCATGCTGCCACTGTTGTGAGTCTTCCATGGTACCTGGCACTTGCCTTATTACTGCCGTTGCCTTTTACAACACCGATGATTTACAGACGTGTATCGAAAGAGACAGGCAAGCATGGAGGAATACTTAAACTGTGATTCCTCTTATGTGTGTTCAAAAATACGCAAATTCACAGTGGCAAAACTATAAGGAAAAGCGGGAGAGCGGTACACCCAAAATTCAGGATGATGGTTACCTCTGAGTCAGGAGGGAAGGGGATGGGGTTAGGAAAAGGCAAAGCTAATGTTTTTTTGTTTCTTAAACTGGCTGATAGGCATGTGGGTGTTGATTGTGTTGCCTGTATGGTGTACATTGTACACGTATGCTGTTAATGTTTTTTATGTCTGTTCAGTAGCATTTAAAACCAAAGTTTTCACAGTGCCTGGTGCATATAATACAATCAATGAATATTAATTGCTATTTTTGTTGGTGGTGGAGGCAGAATTGAGTAGTAAGGCACCAGTAACCTTAAATGAAAAGGTACAAGGCTGCCATGCATGGTTGTTCAGGTGGTCCACTGAACAAGGCTTCTGATTGACTGTGGGCTGAAAGCCAAGTTTTGCCCTGAGGCAGGGCTGTGTCCATAGTAGCATCTTTTTCTAATTCACACAAAGGTGTTCTATGGGTTAGTGGTCACCCGGGAGAGGCATCACTTAAGTACAAAGATCCTTTGGAAAGGTGAGATTGGGTTGGGTTGAGCATCCCCATGGTATATCAGAAGGCAAATACGGGATTTGGGATCCTGATTGATAGAGTTTGGAGGGGACCTCAGAGATTGATTAGGTCAGAACTTTCATTGTGTGAACGAACGGGCCCAGGGAAGTTGAAGACTTAAAGGTCACATGGTGATTCTGTGAATACAAGAAGTACGAGGCCTGAGGAAAACAATTTTAGGACAAATCAAGGAAGTACTGATTTTCATAGCACTTCTAATGGCTGTGTACCCGTTATCACACCTGAAGTGATGAAATGTAAGGGTGTAGGTAAATTCAAAGGTGATATGCCACTGGGATCCTTTGAGGGATGTTCCTGATACTTCGAGATTGGTTTTGTGGAGGGCAACTACGTTCACCCCCAAACGTCCCTGAATGCTGCTCTCTGGGAACTGCTCTTCAGACAGGTTAATGGCTGGTCCTGCCAGGTCCCTGAACCCCTGAGATCCCACTGGGGTGAGAGGTGGGGAGAATCTCTGCTGAGAGCCTCTGGCTCACAAACTGTGCAGGCCCCCGCTGTGGCAAGTCTTTGTTGTGTTTGTGTTTGTCAGTGTTATTGTGAATCTAGGTGTAAGGGAGAGAAAATGGGTTGATAATTAAAAGCATGGACCAGGGGCACCTGGGAGGTTCAGTCGGTGAAGCATCCGACTTCAGCTCACGGTTCGTGGGTTCGAATTCCACGTCGGACTCTGTGCTGACAGCTCAGAGCCTGTAGTCTGCTTCCAATTCCGTGTCTCCCTTCCTCTCTGCCCGTCTCCCACTCGAACTCTGTCTCTCTCTCTTTCTCAAAAATAAACGTTAAAAACAAAAAAAAAAGGAGGGTGGACCTTGAAGTCAGAAAGACCAGGGTTCCCAATCCAGCTACCACCACCAGCTACTGCTTACCTGCCTGAGCCTCAGTTTCTTCATCTGTGAAATGGACCTCTCAGAATACCCTAAGGTACTGTGAGTGGAGCCATCAGGAACAGCCTGTGGTGGCATTATTCCTGCTAATTGATGGCAGGGTGGGTGGGGGGATTGTATCTGCCGTCTGTGGTCAGCCAGTAACTCCCCAGGCCACAGGGCCCCACCCCCGGGAAATCCCTGTTGTCGAAGCCCTGCAGGGCCCCACGGGGACCACTGCTACCATTTCCTCTATAGTTGACCTACCCTCGTCTCTTCTGCAGTGAAGATAGTTCTCAGTCCCCTTGTTATTTTCCTCTGGTCATTGACTTAGTCTGTCGGCCCCTCTGCTGAGCTCCCGAGCCCGTGAGATGTCACACAGCATTTTATTTGTGACTTCAGGGTATTTGGGAAATTCCTCTCTAGCAACTCAGGGAGCCTGGCCCTCTGTCTTCTTGCATAGGAAGTCCCCTTGGGGTGTCGTCGGGTTCAACGCCAGAGAAGTGGCATAGACATGGTTTTCTAGAATGTTCTTTATCCTCATGCACGGCGAAGCAGTGGATACCCGAAACAAGTGAAGAGGCACCGGAGGTTGGACCCTTGTTTTGTCAGGATGGGGCTTCAGAAGCCAGACGCCTGTGGCCATGTGGGGCCAGCCCTGGGTCTTCCAGAAACACTGAGGCTTCGGGGCCCAGGGAGCTGTCCCATGCCGGTGCTTATGCATTTACATCATATTTCAGTGGGATTTATACCCTGCCTCGCGTCGGAAGGGACTGAGGCCCAGGGGTGCAATAGTTGAAACTTTTCCTCTTTGACAATTCTGCCTTTCCTGGACTTATCTCTGAGCCTCTCATCTCTAGGAGAGGCCGTTCAGCGGGAGGTTACGGGCTGGGTTTGGCTGCATTGAGGACACTGTGGAGGGCAGAGCGACGGTGGCTTGGAGGTCAGCGAGAGGAATACTTGTACAGCAGCTCTTGAGTTCCGCGTGCCTGCCCCTCGCCTCCAGATCTCCCTCGGCCTGCGAGGACCGCAGGACTCCACCTCATTGAATCCGGTAGCGCTTAGCTGGGTGCCGGTTTCCGGACGCTTTTGCGAACTCACGAAGAGAAAACGTTAAAACAAAGCTGTGCGCCCGCGGAGTGATCTTCTCTGGTTTCTCGGTTCTCTTAAATGTTTAATATGTCTTACTGCTTCCACAGAAGAAAAAATTTAGGATATAGGGAAAGCGCATGTAACATTTTGTTCCCTATTAAAAGTTAATTTAAGACGGAAACGAGTCCAAGACAAGTGTCTTGTCTTTTCTTCATTCGGTGGTATAATTGACCCTTCATACCTCCACGGGACTTAATCATTCAACAGAGGCTAATTGCAGGGTGTGAGGGTGCCGCACGGTTAAGGTGAAGATACAGATATCTGCGTGAACTGCTTCATTCCGATGGTTTATAACTTGTCCGTAAAATTTGCTAAGGAATATTGACTCCGTGTGTGTGTGGGGGGGGGGGGGTCCAGAAGTATCTCCCATATCGCTTCCTTCTGAAGGGAGCTCAGTGGCACTGAACGGGGTGTCTGTTGTGAGTGGTTCATGAACTTTCTGAACCCAAAATTGGAACACATGGCCTGCCACCAGATCCGTTTCCCGTGTCAATCTATTTATATGTATCTTTGGTCAGCCTCACAAAGGTAGAACAATGAAATTCTGTTTTCTTACATGGTTCACAGATAGTCTTTGCTGCCAATAAGATGTATAAAATCTGAGCTCTCCTGCAAAAGCCCAGATTTCTCTCTGGTGTTGGGGATGATTGGCTGTTAGGAAGGGGGTATCCTTTGGTGACCTGGGATCCCGACTTTCCCCTCTGAAACTGAGCAAACCCTTACCTCTGCCTGGGCCCACATCTGTGTGGCTGGTCCGGGGTGTTTATGAACAAAGTGAGGTTGACTGCTCTTCAGCAGTCAAGAGAAGGAATGTAGAAACTAAATTGCAGTTTGTAGAAGCAGAGTTGGACTCAGACATTTAAATTAAACGTATGTCTCCATTTCCATATCAATACTGCCTTATCGCAGTATGATAGGGCATTCTAATGGAAGTCTGGACTTTGCTTGTGACTTGGGGGGGGAACAGCAGCCTTCGTTCCCCAAACCAAGGATTCTGTGGCTCTCTTGACATGAAAACTCACTGGCTGATCTGAAAAGGGAGATGAAGTAACCTGTCTCTGGTTACCCTGCCCGTTGTGGAAAATTAATATGTGACCCAATTCTGTTTGCCCCGTGAGTTTATGGCTTGCATAAGTGGCTGTTGTAATGATCTATTGGCTGTGTTTCCTGAGAATTGTATTTTATAGTTCTGAAGTTGTAGTCCATAAATCTTTTGAACTTGAGGTTTTGAGTTAGAGGAGCCATGTGGTTCTAGGAAAATAGAAAGAGCCAAGTTTATTTTTCACACCTGTTAGCTCTGCCTTTCCCACATTCTTTTCTTTGTTTACCTGCCACCCCTCTGGTATTTACTCTTCGGGGGAAAAAAAAAACCCCACAACACAGTAAAGTGTTGGTCTTCATGGGCTACCACTTGTAGAATATTTGTATTAAAAGAAAACATGGAGACAAGGCAATGTTCAGCACAAGTGCATGCGTTCATAATTGTAAAGTTTCTATTTGAAAATGAAGTCTCTTGGAGCTCTTGTGTATTGCTAGTGGGGTTCTGAAATGGTGCAGCCGCCGTGAAGAATGGTATGTCAGATCCTCAAAAAAAAAAAAAAAAAATCAAACACAGAATCACTATATGATCCAGAAATTCCACATCTGGTTATATACCCAAAAGAACAGAAAGTGAGGGCTTGAGTTGATATTTATACACCAGTGTTCATAGCAGCGTTATTCAAAATAGCCAGAAGGTGGAAACAGCCCAAATGTCTACCGACAGATGAATGGATAAACAAAATGTGTATATACATACATTGGAATATTATTCGGCCTTAAAAAGGGAGGAGATTCTAACACATGCTACAGTATGGATGGACCTTCAGGACAGTATGCGAAGTGAAATAAGCCAGGCACAAAAGGAGAAACATTGTATGATTCTTTTTTTTTTTATAAGAAATAAATTTTTTTAAGTTTATTTATTTTTGAGAGAGAGAGAAAGAGCATGAGCAGAGGAGGGGCAGAGGGAGAGAGAGAACAGAATCCCAAGTGGGCTCCGTGCTGTTAGCGCGGAGCCTGATGTGGGCCTCGAACTCCCAAACCGTTGAGATCATGACCTGAGCCGTAGTTGGACTCATAACCAACGGAACCACCCAGGCGCCATGTATGATTCTTCTTATATGAGGTTCCTAGAGTTGTCAAATCCATGGAGACGGAAGGACTGGTGGTTTTATGTTGTTTATTTTAACACACGCGCGCGCGCGCGCGCACACACACACACACACACACACACACACACACACATAAATGAAGGCCGATCAGAAGCCCTTTGTGGATAGGGGTTGTCTCTCTGAAACCAGACAGGTGAGGAACTACCTTCCAGATGTCCTTGGAAAATATGGCATCGCCCAGGCTCATCTATATCAAGATCCGTAAGCTAACGTGGACCCCGGGTCCCAAGCCTCCTCCCGGTGTGGGGGGGTCCATCCCTGTGCTGACCTGTATTTTCCCTCCAGGCGGGGAGTTTGGAACAGAAGCAGTTTCCACCTGAAACCCGTGTTCTTGGTTGCTCTCTGTGATAATTATTGTGTTCTATTTTAAGCTGCTTCTCTGCATTTGGTAACCGTCTGGGATCCTGTTTTGTTAACTCTGTCCGCGAGACACAGTAAAAGAGCAGAAACACCTCTTGTAGGTGGCGAGGGGCCGCGGGCTCTGCTTGCTGGGTTTAGAGACACAGTTCCCTCCTGTGCCGCGGGAGACTGGATTCCCTTTGGATGAAGACTGAGAAGAGGCGAGGCTGAAAAGAAAAGAAAATACATATTTTCCCCTTTCTCTGGAACGGGCGCTTGGCTCCATCACAGCAGGTGGCCGGGGAACTCAATCTGTGGAAGGCATCAGCGCTTTCCGCGCAATCAAAGTTAAGTGCAGAAATTTAATTAAACGGCATCAAGGATGGCAGAAACTTTGTAAAGCTGCAGTGCATTGTCAGATTCAACAATTATTTCAAGGAACACAATCCACAGATGGCGTCTAATTGATAAATTAAGGCTCTGCTTCTCTAATGGGCTTGCATTTAAGCCTGTTTTCCACCCATACAATAACCCTCGCCTCCCTCACCCCTGCGAGGGGGGAAAAAACCCACATCATGCCCCCAAACAACTGTAGGATTGGGTCTGGACGATTTGGTGTGAAAGGCCTCTGGCTCCTTTCATTGTGGTCCCCAAGCCTCCATTTGGGATCGAGTCTTGTCCTAAAAACTGAAACCCTTGGATTTCTTTGGGCCTCTGTGTCCTTTCTGCTCCACTAACCCGGATGTGTTGCTCAGAGATGGGCTGTTTTTTTTTTCTTTCCTTTTTCCTTTTTAGCATAGCACCGGCTTTTATCCTTCATAGCACAGGATTTTGCCCAAAACAGAAGTCTCAATTTATTTATTCCTTACACACACAAAAAAAGAACCTGTTTTTAAGACCTGTGGCACTTCCTGTCTGTTAACAGCAGACACCCAACTTATTTTTATTCCATAAGAAAATATTTGCTGTCTCTAAAGATCCAACCCTGTTCAGAGAAATGTATCCTGTACTGAGACTTAATTTTTAAAGAATCTGGAGGTCTTGAGTGTTTACCAGAACTTCATTTTGCAGATGAGAAAATTGAGGCCCTGAGGTTTTACGTGCCTTGGGACTAGTTCCATGAAATTGTGTTTGTAGAGATGGAAGGAGACCACTCCATTAAGTGGTTCGTTCATTCATTCATTCATTCATTCATTCCACTAACTGATATGCATTAGGTACCTACTGTTTCTTTTCTAGATGCTAAGGGGAAATTCAGTGGTGAAGGAAGACACCTGTATGAAACCTACAGGAAATGGTGGGGGACAGACACTAAAAGGATCTCACAGATAGATGCGTCAGTGCAACTTTGATCTCAGTTCTATGGAGGAAGAGTAGAGGGTGACTTGAGAGCATAGTACAAGGGCATCTGTTGGGAGACATCCAGGAGTGACGTTATGGATAAATGGAGTTAGGTCAGAAAGGGTAGAAGGCGCCAGGCCCGGTGGGGGGGGGGGGGGGGGAATAGCCTTCTCAAAAGCTCAGTGTGCTAGAAGAGCCGGGAGAGGCCATGTGAGGGAAGGAATCCCGTGAGGGGTGGGGGAGGGTGTCATGGCTGCACGGCAGCTCCCATATACTGGGCACTTAGCGTGGTCCTGGTGTTGTCCAGAGTTCTGCTCTTTTTTACATCTTATCTAACCCTTAATTTTATCTGTGGCTGTATCTCAGTATCTTTTGTAGTGCCTGGCATAGCGTAGAGCCTCAGTAAATGTTGAGTGAATGAACGAATGAATGAATGAATCCTCCCGACGATGGGCATTATTTTCCTGACCTTGTAGTTGGGAAACTGAGGCCACTGGGGTGCAAATTTGTTTGCCTGACTCCACAGCCTCTGGTAGGTCTGGTCTCCGTGCTGGAGTCTGACTCCCCAAAAGGGACGAGGTGTGTGAACCACTTAGCGAGGGGGTCTCTAATTAATAGCCCTAACCACCCCCCACTCTACATGTTTCCATCTCTCGAAAGAAAGGAGAAATAAGAGAAGCCTCTAACTTTTATGTCCACATATGTAGTAGTTAGTGGTCTAGAGAGGCCGTACTTAAAACAGAACCTTTGCGAAAACGGAAGCACAGGGTCCAAGTCTTTTAACTGAGCAACGTTGCCCGATGTTTGGTTTGTCCTAGAAGGGGATAGCCGAGAAGGACAAGGGGGGGAGGTTGGGGTATGTTGGGGGGGGGGCGGGGAAAGCAAAGGAACAGAGATATATTTACTTATTTGTTTGTGGGGAATGCCGTGGCAGAACCCTAATTACCTTTTTTTGGGGGGCGGGGGACCCTAGCGTGGGTGGCTTTTGAAATTCTGTGTAGTTTGTGGAGGTGCAGGTTCTGTGCCTGGGATGCCAGATGATGTAGCTGAATGGCTCTTGGCTGCTTATTTGCTAGTCTGTCGTTACCAACACAGTATTCTTGAGTTCAGTGGCACGACACTGCTTTATCCCCCGCTTCCCCCACATCTAAATATATCCAGCTAGTCAATCAGACTTGGCAGCCCTCAGGATTGTGGTTGTCAGATTGAGTTTGCCTTGGATCCTCTGAGCTATTGGCTTGTTTTCCAAGCTTGGACGTGTATTCAAAGAGTGATATCAACATTAGACTTGCAAACGCGCACCCAGGTAGGGGCCTTGATGTAGGGTAAGGATGAGGCAGCATTTTGGTATTGAAAAGGCATTTCCTTCTCCTCCGCTACCAGTTGTAGAGCAGAGACAGAGCCACGCGTGGGGAATGGCTTCACGCTCGGTGAGCAAGATGCGTGGGCGTGTTTTCCTGAATCGTGATTTTTTTTTTTTTTTTTTTTTTAAGTTCTCTGAGGAGAGAAACTGGCGGCTGGTGGAAAATACTCTGTGTGTGTAGTAGGGGAGGTGGGGGTGTGGCTGGAAGAGGAAGACGGGACGGTACGCAGCTGGAGGCATTGCAAGAACGACTGGTCACTGTGATGGTGTTGCCCTGGCTGGGGATTTCAGGGAGTCTCGGGCCTTGGAGGGGCCCTTGTTTCTGTGGCTTCCCCACCGGGCCCACAGCGGCCCCTTTCCTCAGCACTGCCTGTAACCTGGGAACCATGAGATCTAGTTCCTGGGTCCTTCCCCGGAGGCTTGTTAAGGGGATCGGTGGAAAGCAGATCAGAAGATTTTCAATCTCTGAGTTCCCCAGGGAATGGCCTTTTATAAATGAGTGCCGTGAGTGCCCGTCTCCCCATCTGCGGAGAGGCATGACTCTGGGAGCGGGTTGGGGGTCACCATAGCATAGGCCTGTGCACCGAGGCGCCCGTGCTCATGGCCCCCGCTCCCCATCCCCCGCTTTCCTTCCAGCCGTGTGGTGTCTTGGTGGGAGATGGAGTGTCCCGCAAGTTCTCCTCCAATGAGGGGAAGCCACAGTTGGTTTTGCGGGCTTCCCGGACCTCTGATAGGGTCCAGGGAGGGAGAGGTGAACACAGAAAAGACGTAAGCTACAGACCCTGCCCTCAGGCTGCTCCCAGAATACAGAAAACACAGACATGCAAATGAGCGAACTAGAACCGTGCTCTCAAATTATGGTTCAGGGACACCTGGCCATCCCTGAGACCATTTCAAGGATTCTGTGGTGGCAAAACTGTTTTTCATAATAACTCCGAGACTTCGTTTGCCTTTTTTACTCTCGTTCTCTCATGAATGTACAGCGGAATTTTCCGGAGGCCTCATGACCTATGTTGATGTCATTGTTCTGATGGCTAATGGGATGTGTGTATATTCCTGTTTAAAAGTGTCTCAGTTTTAATTTCTGATACAGTAAGCGTTGACCTATGAACAAAAGCTCTTGGGTGGTCCTTGCTTTTTAAGAGTATAAAGGGGTCATGAAACCGCAGAGTTTGAGAACCACACAATTAGAATGTAGGCAGGTGAGTGGCAAGTTGAAGTTATGTACTAGGTACCGAGGTAACACAGGTATTGGGTAGGGTGGCAGATTCTGGTAGGTGAGCCAGGGAGAGGAGGGTCAGGGAAGGCTTTCAAGAGGAGTTACTGGGGTATTTGAAGGATGAATAGGAGTTTACCGGAGGGACAAGGCAGGGAAAAGCATTCTACAAAGAAGGAACAGCATGTCTGAAGGAACGGGGATAGAAAACAGCATAGTGTGTTGGCCTTTGCTCACCAGTCTTTGGGGGCAGAAACCGTTTCATATTGGCCTCACCAGGGGATTTTTTTCTACCCGTGATTTCCAAGGCTGCATCTCAGAATCACTCAGCAAGCTTTATGGAAATACTGGTGGAGCTAGTTCTCAGGCCTACTTTGGATCTGTTGATGGCGGCCCTTTTAGCTGAGGGTGGGAATGACCCGGAGCTCTCTGTATCATTTTTAGTTATTTTGTGGACAATGACATCACGGCGGTCCCCCCAAACAAGCCTAGGACATGCCACATTTTTGGCTCTGTCACAGAATTGCAGCGGGTATCACCGGATACACGCGTTCCCTCCTCACCTCACCTATCCACCTGCATCCGGGAAACAGATGAGAACGAAGTGTAATGAGAGGAGCGATGTGTTGTAGTTCAGGGACCACGTGTTCTGAGACCCGTTTACCTCTTGGTGCTGAGCGGTGTGACCTTGAGAAGGCTTTGACGTCTCTGAGCCTGTCTGTTCCCCTGGGAATAAAGCATGTTGGACAGACCTTATTTAACAGACATGCCTAAATCTGCCAGTGAGAGGGACCTTCCTGTTTGTTGATGAATAATTCATTCTGGATTTGTTCTTAGAAAGTATTCCATGGGGCATACCACCTTCTCAGCTATCTGGGTTTTGCAAAGGAAGATACCGAAATGTTCAGATTAACGACGTAGACGGCTTCTGAACCACCGAAGAAGGGAAAAGAGGAGACCAGGGCTCCCGGGTGCTTACTCTGTGTCAGACGTTGATCTGAGGGGTTTTTGTGTGTGTGTATCATCTCATTAATTGGTCACACTATTCCTGTGACCATTTAATTTTACCATTAATTTTACCGTCATACTATTCCATTTTATAGATGAAGAAACGGAGGCACAGGCAGGCTACCTGAATTTGCCCAAGGCCACACAGGATCCAGGTGTTCAGGCTTTATGCCTTCTATTCTAGATATCATCTCCTGCGGCCCTGGGGAAGGGAGGGGCTATAGTCTGGAGCTGTTCAGAGGAGAAAACAGGCAGAGTGACCACCACAGAGTAGCCGGAAGACAGAATAAAGGGCACAGGAATAAAGTATCTTTAACCAGACTGGTAAATCAATAGACTAATTAAAAATCAAACACCTTAAAACACTGTTGCTGGGTTAATTGTAAACCAGCACTGAAACGTTCAAACTTGCCCAGCCAATGGGTTTGAATTATTAACCGAGCAAGTTAATTTCAAGCCATCGGTTTGGGTAGCTGTGAAAGCCACCCTCAAAGAAGGGGAATTCGTGGGCCATTCCTGCTCGGGCCTGCCTGGCGCCCAAGGTCTTGTTATTGTTGCTGCTGTTTTCGTTTTTAATCGAACTATCTTAAACATTTAGACAGACCTCACAAATTCAGATAGATTGTGGGAAAGGACAGCTTGAATCAGGAAGGAGTTGGATTACATACATCTTTCCAAATGGAAGAAATGCCATTCTGTTTTGTAATAAAATGGAGCCCCGATGGGAGGAAGGGCCTCTTTAAAAGTCCTTTTGGCTTCCAGTGTTTGATCCGAGGCTGATGTTCCTTCCACCTGTCCCGTCTGTTGCTCTTTGGTATTCCTTTCTGCCCAGAGAGACCAAGGTCCTGGGATGTGTGTCGTTGGAATTTAGCCCTAAGACAATCAGCTCAGCATTGAGACCTCTGGGATATTCATTGATGGCTAATTGACCACAGGATGTTTCTGTTAGGTTTTGTTTTAAGTAGAGACCCCTGCTGGACCTGCTTTGATTATAGATAAAACTCATCAGCAACTAGCTGCATCGATTTTCCTTGTGTGAGCTGTATTTCTGACCTATTTGGGGTCACGGATCACATGGGGACTATTAGGGGTGTTTACCTAGAGCTCCCACCATCGCTGGGAGTTTTCCCTCGCTGCTCAGACATGACTTTACAAAGAGTTAAGAACAAAGTCACGAAGCAGCTGGACTCTAAGGATAGTGATAGTATTTCACTACTACTTACTTAAGTGTTTTATTTTTTTTCCAGGGTTCTTTATAAGACCATCTCATTTGACCCTCATGAGAATCTCGTAGCTACTATCTCGTATATGACATACGTGGGTGGGTGCAGTAACTTCCTTGAGTGTTGCTGTTTTCTTGTTAATTTGCTAAATGGGCTTTAAAAAGGGAGATAAATGTAAATTTCAGGCCCATAAAATAGTCTCATTTCAAATGCTTGTGACTCAAATTAATTAATTTAAAAACCGCGTAAAACACTACCCCAGCCACAAACATGGCAAATGCGTAGTGTTTGTTCCATTCAGACAGTTGATGGGGTAAAATTACGAGATTGGTCTGTGATAAGAAGACGCTTTTGATTCCAACTTGGGCTTTTACAGAAAAGAAAGCTCGGTAGTTTGTTGATTTAGAACATTTATTACAGCTTCTGCTCTACTCCAATGACAAAAACTTGGGGAAATTGTGGAAAACCACAAGAATTAAGCAAAACTCTCCCTAACTGTACCATTTAGAGATGACCATTGTTAACATTTTGGTGTGTTTTCTTCCATCCTTTTCTCATGGCAAAAATTATGGGAAAAAATAGACACTTTATACACACATAAGTTATTTACTAACCTTGTTTTATGTCTATATCCTGAATACTTTCCCCTTATAATTAACTGTTTTTTATGGTATGGTTTTTATTGTCTGCATTGTACTATGACTTACAAGTTTAGTTTACCAAAGCCTACTGTTGAATAGCTTGTTAGTAGATTTATCATAGTTAACAAATAACACTGGTGAACATGCTTGTACCTGACCCCCTATCAATGTCTCTGATTGCCTTTTTACAACATATACCTAGAAGTGGAATGTTTGGGTTAAAAGGCTATAGATATTTCAAAGGAGAATTTATGTATATACGTATCTGGAAAAAATATACATCCATAATGTATTAAAATATACATAATGTATGTTTTAAAAATATACATAATGTATTATATGTACTTGCATATTTATAATCTTCTTATAAAATATATTTTTATCTTAATTGACTCTATAAAGAGGACGGTACTACTTTATGGTACCCTTGCCAGAAGCTTGAGAAATGAATTTTAAAAAACTAACTAGTTTTTATAAAAATAGATGCATGTTTATGGTAAACATCTTATTTCTGCTGCCTCGTAAGGCTTAATTTTGAAAAGACCGGTGTTCCTCTGCTCAACCTACACTCTGTTTATTCTTTAAGCTCCCCCCTTCCTCAGGGCAGTTTGGCACATCTGTCTCTGTAGAGTTTATTTGTTTACCTACCTGCTTATCTTCAGCAGGCTGACCAGCCCACCTGTCTGTCTTACTTGGTTAACATTTATCCAAGTTTGAGGGTGGAAATAGCTTTCCTTTGAATCAGAACTTTGGGTGTGACCGTTCCATGAAGCCACCTGCACAGACGCGAGGGGGCTCTTCACTGTCCTTTTGACTTGCCGGTTAATAAATGTGACTAATTTGGAAGACTAAAGTATGCAAATGAAAATAAACATCCCTGAAATCTCACCGCACAGAGATGATCATGGTCAACATAGGGATCTGGGTTTTTTTGGGGGGTGGAAAGACATCACTCTTATTAAGAATGAGGACATTCCCCCCCCCCCCACTTGAGGGGCACTGATCTTATTGATTACAAAAATAAATTGAGATTAGGAAAGTAAAGGGCATCTGAATTTAGAACCCCTCCAGGTTAAGCATGTTAGGCACCTTGGAGACCATTGGTTTCACCCTCTTATTTTCTGGATGAGAAAACTGAGGCCCAGTGAACATTAGTAAGTACCTTGTCTCATGTCATCCAGCCGGTTAGAAACATTACTGAAATTTCGGGGTTCTGGTTTTTACGTTTATTATTATTATTATTACTTTAATTTATTTACTTTGAGAGAGAGAGCGTGAGCAGGGGAGGGGCAGAGAGAGAAGGAGAGAAAGAGAATCCCGAGCAGGCCCGGTGATGTCAGCACAGAGCCTGTTGTGGGGCTTGAACTCTCAAACTGTGAGATCACGACCTGAGCCAAAACCAAGAGTCAGACGCTTAACCGACTCAGCCAGCCAGGCGCCCCTGTGCCTGCCTTTCTTCTTTTTAAATGAAGATGTTGATCTACTTTTAAAAACAAGAACAAAGGCCAAGTTTGGGTCTGGTTTCAGTTGCAGAGAGCTGAATCCACTCCTCTCTAGTTTCAGCAGAAAAGAACTTGTTAGAGGGCACTGAACTGCTTGCAGAAATCCTCAGGTGATCCAGAAAAACCTCTAGGTTGCGCTTTGGGAAACAACTCTTGGAGCCTCACAGCAGATCTAGGTCTCCCGAGTAGCTGCTGCCTCTTCTGTCACCTGAAAGACACTTGGCAAATTGGGAAGCGATGCTGCAGCGTTGAGGTTTGGAAGCGGAGCCACACTGCCTTCGTCAGAAGCACCATGGCGGCGGCTGCCTTGCCTCGGTCTCCTCCAGCAAAATAGATTCTCCGAGAAGAGTCAGCCAACATCCAGGTTGTTGCTGCGGGAGAGCCGAACACTTCCCTGGATGTGCTGCCAGAGCAAGTAACTGAAGCTCAGAATCCACACTTATCTTTTCCAGCCAGCTGCAGGGGAGTCTGAAATGCTCACTTTTTCAGTTCCCGCGGAGCAGAAAGACTTGAGGGAGGATGTTGGAATGGATGATGGACGTCAGTTTACCACGAGTACTCGTCAATTTCATAAACAGATCAGATGCACTTAAGTTCTGTGTTATAGTCATGGAAGGTAGACTAGCAGAGTAGGAGAAAACAAAAAATTAGAGGATGGAACAAAATATAAAAGAGATAAAAAAAAAAAAAAGAAGAAGAAGAAAGGAACAGCCATACACAGAAGCACTGTCATGGGATGACAGTACTACCTCATGTTGTTTTAGGATATATCATTTGAAGTTCTGTTGCATTTTTGCAACAGTAGGCATAAGTGGTAATTAGGACTTGACCAGACAGTCAGTTCAGGCCCAGATCCAGCCCTTGAACTTGTATTGCAGTATTTGTCACGAAGCCTTTAACTTACTAAATATTTTTTTTCCCTGAGCTTTTTCTGAGATTTTCTTTGTCCTATTGAGGAAACCCTGCATTCCCTCTCAAAATCCAAAATTTAGAAAGGTGTTTAGTCTCTGATGTATCAAGGAGACCACTTAACATTTACTGTATACACTGTTGACATTTGGGAAATGCTTTAGGCAAGATGGCAAACAGAACACGGGTCCTACATGCTACTGGAACAGTCATCTTGGTTTCCATGTCTTCAGTGTCTCTGCTGGGACTTCGTGTCGCTCCTGGAAATCCCTCATACAGATGGGACATCATTCTTTGCTGTTGTTGGCCATTGTCTGCTTCTGGTGTGACAGCTGAGTGCCTCGTGTTTACAGCCCTGACTCAAGGACATCCAGCATGATGAAATTGGAAATGAGGCACGTGGGAGAGGAAGGAAGGGAGTAATGGATAGAGGGTCAGAATTCAGAGAGTAATGATATGCACTATATAGCCATCAGAAGATTTAAGTCCCTGGCAACAGGTGATCAGCAACCTTCTCAGGCCTTGAGCTGGTCAGGCGGGTCAGCCACTCTTACTGAACATTCTGCTTGGTGGTGTAGAGCAAGGGGCAAGGAGAGGAAACCTAGGAGAGATATAATACTGTCTCCAGAGGACCTTACTTTTCTATGCAGGTAGGTAAGCGCTTTTCAGGTGGCCTTTCCTTGGGTGGCAGTGGAAGCCTCTGCTGACCATGACTGACATCTTCCAGACAGGCCTCTTCCTCATCAGGAATGTTATGCGGGTACCTTGCTGTTTTCAGTTTTCTCCTTGCATTTCTCAACTTCCCGGGCACGGGCCCTCCTTGCCCTGTGTCTTCTAAGGATGGATGGCTTGGTGTTAAAGGCGTTCTGCGCTGTGTTCGTCCGTACGTGGGGCTGGGGGACTGTGGGGAGCTTGCAGCTGGGGAGAGTCACACACACGTCAGCACGGTTTTTGGACTGGACTGGGTGGTTTTTAGCTGTTAGGCATCTGGCTTTGGGCACGTGATTTAACACCTGGAAACCTCAGTGTCCTCAGCTGTGAAATGGGGATGATGAGGAACCTTCGTTCATTGAATTGCTGGGAGAATTACATGGAGTAATGCCCTTAAAATGCTTAGCCCAGAGTTGGCTTGTGGGGGAAAGGCAAGGTGTCACGTGCTCCCTCCGACTCCACTGCTTTGGGGAAGGGTGGGGACTCTCAACCACTCTTGGCACCGGAGTAAACAGGAATCCAGCTCTGGATTCTTGACGCTGGGATCCACCGCCTGGACGTGATAGCCCTTCCCTCTGCTGGCTCCTTCCCTTTCCACTCTGCTTTTCTTCGTCTTGCCTGCATCCCTTATTCCATTCCTTTCCCGTCCTTCCTCCGTCTCTGTTTTTCCAGAGTTTGTAGTCTGCTTGATAAAAAATGGCACCCAGTCATTGCGTTCTTGGCAGAGAAGATGGGACACACCGCCAACAGTGTCCAAAAGAGGGTGTGTAGATGAATGGGTGAGGGGTGTTGACTGTGGAAACACGTTGCTGGGACTCATATTCTAGTTCTTCCCTTTACTCTGGACCTCAGTCTCTTTCATCCGCAACAGGGAGGTAACGATGGTTCCCACCTTGTAGAGTTGTGACGGGCATTAGATATGTCGCTGTGTGTCAGGTGCTTCTGACACGCAGTGCCTGACACGCAGCGATGAGCCAGTCATACTGGCGATGATGAAGGTGTGTCAGCGTGACTTTGTCCCATCCTCCTGCATGGGACTTCCATGAGGAGCGAAGGCAGTGCTCTGGAGCAAGAAGAAAGCCACCAAGGCCACTCCGAGCAAGTGTGCTTGGGGGCCCCTGGGTACAGCAGCCCAGTGGGACTAGGGAGCCTGGCGGGAATGGGGAGCTGGTGTAGGGAACGAAGAGGGGATGAATGTAGAGGTGGGGGTGGCCACGTTCCCCTTCCTCCTTCTTTCTCCCTTCCGTGCGGGTGGCCCTTAGAGTTCAAGGGCCAAGCCCCGTTTGCCGCTTCTTGCCCTGCCTGCCCAAGAGCGACAGACTGAGCCAGGCTGACCTGCCCTGAAGCCTGCCCTCACCTGCCTGCTTTAATTAGACGGTACGTGGTTCCCTTATCTTCTCCAGAGAAGATTTCTCTTTTGGTGGTCGGCCCTTGACGCCAGTGTGGGATTAGCGTTCTTCCTCCCATTCCCCGCCTCGGGCCCTGGTATAGGATGTCTGAGATAGAGAAATCACATGTTTGTGCAACTGCCGGGTGAGTTGCTTGGTGAGTCTGTGGGACTGGTACGTCCGCCGCATTTTCAGGTGGGCAGAGCACTTTTACATGTAGTCACTTTTACAGTGGTGCCGTAAATATCGGGGACGTTACCCCATTTCATAGATCGGGAAACTGAGGCTCAAAGAGCCGGAGTGTCCGGGTCGGGGTCAAACAGCCAGCAGGCAGCAGAGCTGGGAGCCAAATGCAGGTCTGGACCCAGTTCATTGCTGTGTCGTCTGGGTCAGGCAAGAGCCCCCTTAGACTTGTTTATCAATAAGGCTCTACTGTTGCTTCCGTTCGGTGCAACAAATGTGCTCTGACATGACGAGTCGGCCTCTTTGGTGCCACCCGACCGCAAAATACCACTTTTTCCACCAGCCAGCGCTCAGGTCCCTTCCCCTAGGTAGGGAGTCACTGAAAGGCACACATAGTCAAATGCATCAAGAATGGGCATGTGAGATCTTGACCTCTCTGTGACCCTGTGTTCTGGAGATAAAGAAACCTCCAGCCGGTGAATTCACCTATGGTCCAGATTTTAGTATGTGATTTTTCATTCCACGTAAGTTTCAGGCGACAGAAAGCAGACCACTGAGGCCCATCTTTGTTTTCCTAAACCCCTTGAAGAGCGGTCTGTTTATGAGCAGCCGGTTGGTGAAGCATTAACATTTCAGAAATAGTGTCCTAACTTTTTGGGCAAATGGTGGCCTCTCATCTGCTTACCACAATCAAGAATTTCTGCCTTTTGCCTTATGACACGTTGGCTGCTAAAACCTACATGTGAATGAAAGGCTGCTTTCCCTTCAACTCCCCTTCCTCTCTCCCAAGGGAGGGAAAGTGCATGCATGGTCATTCTAGGTATCGTTTTGACCCATAAGTGCCTTCCTGAAGGTGCTTGGGATAGAGTCAGAGAGGAAGGAATTGGCCAAGCCCGATCTCAGGAATTAGCCTGACAGTCTTTGACTTGAATCAGGGAGCCCTGTTCTCCATGGCGCTTGCTTAGAAATGCTCCTGGTCTGTTACATCACCCCCTGGTGTTGCATCACTGTGGCCGGCTCCTGAGTTGGAATTCTGTATCTGCGAAAGGGCAGGACTCTGGGGCGGTGACTGGCCGAGGATCCCGTGCAGTTCAGCCCAGCCAGTACTTGTGGAGGACCGACTGTGCTCAAGCATTAGGCCCTTCGTCATGGCAGGACTTGAAAGTCATCTTCTTACCACACCTCTGGTTCTCTGGCTTCTGCAAATGGCAGAATTTGGAGAGAAATGCATTCATTTCTCTTCCTGCTTTCCATCACTCAAAAACACTGCAGAGCTGATTTGTTTAGATGAGGAGGGGCAGAGAAGAGCCTCGCTCTACATAAAGAGCCCTTGTCCTGTCACTGATCCTGCCCCACGGGCTGAGGCATCAAAGGAATACCTTACATAGGTCCTTTCTTAGCTTCTTACTTTAGCCTCCCAGGTGTAGGGGTGTTGGTGTGTCAAGCTTTGAGGACGGGTCCTTTGGAGAGAAGGTTCCAGAGTGAGCCGAATGCCCCTCTCCCTGACTGTGCCGTGGACTTGGAGTAAGTGGGGATGTAAAATGAGAGGAAGCTGCCTTCTCCCGTCACCACTGGGGCCCGCCATGTTACCTGTGCCAGTGGCTGGCCCCATATGATGGGTTGCATGTCCCCGTGATGAGCCGCGGGCCCACAGTCTGACATTCCTCCGGTGGGTTTCAGCCACAGACTTTTCATCTTGCTTTCTGCACACCCGTCCCGAGTGGTTCCTTGACTCTTGAGCCCCTCAACGGACATACCCACCCCCACCCCCTTCAGCACGAAACCCTGCCGCCCTCACTCATGCGTTTGTTCTGCTGGACGGCGTCGCCCCCCTGTCGCCCCACTTCTCCTGGCTTCTGGGTGCCCGTGTTTTGAGAATAAAGTAGGAAAACCACCGCCTGTGTCTACTCCTAACTCTGGCTTCCCCAAACCTTCCTCTGTCTCCAAGTTCAGTCCTCCCTCCCGCCCATCCTGGGCTGGGGGAGATGACGTTTCAGCTGTTACTTTACAGAAGGGTGTCTTTATTCAATTTGACTGTTACTATTATGTGGTGGCGCATTCAATAAATGTCGTGATTTATAAGATGTGTGTGGCTATGGTTGTTTATTCATTTTCTTTCTTTCTTCTTCCTCCGCCTTCTCTTCTACTTTTTCTTCTTTTTTTTTTTTTTTCTGCTTTGTCATCTATCAGGGAGAAAAAAGCCAGGCCTGATAATTTCTTGGCACATCCTGTGTTCACTTCAGAATGTCAGCTGTCGGCCTGTCAGGAAGTTACTTCTCGGATTGGGTTCTCCCTCCTTTTACTTCTTGCCACAGTCCCCACTGTACGCAGGCAGAGGCCCTGCTCCGTCCTGCATGCTGGCGATAAGGGGACGGCTGGACGCTGCGGGGAGAGGAGCGTGGCCCCCCGTGTGGCCCTCGGCCTCCCACGCTCCTCAGCGGCTCGGTGTCCAGCGCTCTGTCAGCTCTTGATTGCTTAATAGGAAGAGGCAGGCAGGGTCCTTTCAGGAGGCTTCCAGAAGTTTCTTTGTTCTTGAATACAGCACCCCCAATCCTCTTAGTCTTTTTTGGCCTGGCCACTTTAGAAATCCTTTCCTTTTTCTTTTCTGTAAAGTATGTGCATGCTAGATAAAAGGCTCTTGAATAGCGGGCCTAGCATATTGGATATTGGCTGCTGAAAATAGGCTAATTGGAGATAGAAGCAAGTTGTCACAAAGGTGCCCGTGGTGGGGGGTGGGGAGGAGGACGATCCCCTGTAAAAATGCCAGGTTGACTTTTTCCACCTCTCCCCTTCTCCTGCTTTTATTATTAGCTGTTTGCCGAAATGCATCCGAGCCTTTGTGGAGCCTTACAATAGCATTAACCAAGTTGTGCCCTGAATCCTAAGCACCTGGTTAAGGCCTCATTCTGTGTCTGGAACTGTTCCACGCCGAGCCCCCAGAGTGTGCATAAATAAGTCTTTAACCCACAGTGGGTGGCCTGGGAGGGGCCAGGAAAGCTGGCCTGCTGAACTTGAACAGGCTGTGGACCCCTTGCTTTGAAAGCGGCTGCTTCTGAGGCCAGGCTTGAATTTCGGTTGGGAGTGGTGTGCCAGTGCCCGCAGGGCAGGAACTTGGAAGGGCCCCCCTCTTTCTGGCCCGATGGCAGTGAGCGTGAAGTGGGAGCAAG
The DNA here is from genome assembly GCF_046562875.1 of Panthera onca. NCBI lineage: Eukaryota > Metazoa > Chordata > Mammalia > Carnivora > Felidae > Panthera > Panthera onca. The sequence goes on along the minus strand of NC_138352.1, from coordinate 46,272,035 downwards.
CTGAGGAGCGCACAGGCATCCACCAGGCTGATGGGTGCAGGATCTAGTCAACGTGGAGGTTTCAGACTTTGGGCGAAACACGGTGGCCGCGGAGGGTGGTGTGTGAGCCCCCTCTCACGAACACCAAACGAACGGGGGTCTTGCCTTCTAGTTGCTTGCACTCTAAGGGGCGTTATGCTTCTGTGAGCACCCTAGATGCTTTGAATTTGAATGCTCTGTCACCCCTGAGGGTCATCGATTGCCTAGCCGTGTACCTGCCGCTGCCACACGTCTGTCCCTTTGTTTCTCTCTCTGCCGCCACCTTCCACCAGGGCCTCTCATCTGGTTTCATTGTGGCTTTGTCTCTGGCGGTGCCTCCCTGCTGTCCTCCCCGCTCTGTACTTGCACGTATCCTGTTTCCCACTGTCCCCGGCCCAGCCCAGCCGTCTGCCTGGGATTCCAGCCTCACCTGGGCCCTTCTAGCCTCGTGTCACACAGGTCCCCACGCACCTGTGCTCCAGGCACCGTGCCCCTGGAGCCCCTCTGCATGCAGACCTTCTCTCTCTAGGCTTCTGGAACAACTTCCCCCTTTTGCGTAGAAAACCCGACTCGGTTTTCAAGGTCCTCTCAAGTATCTCTGTCCCTGCCTTGAAGCCTCTCCTGCTGTTGCTTTCCTCCCAGGCAGTGACCTCTGTCCCCTTTCAAACCTGTAGCCGTCTTCAGTTCCCTTAGACCGGTTAGCGTATCTTTTCTCCTGGTCCTCCTTGTTCTTGTCCCCTGGGCCCCACTAGAGGGTTAGACGTCGAGGGCAAGGACTGTCTATGTCACTGCTGTCCAGTAGAACGAAGGAGATACACATTCTGCACTATCCAGTGCCTCTGGCCACTGAGCATTGGAAATGGGGCTCATGTAACTGAGGAGCTGAATTGTTAATGACACTTCATTTTAATTAAATTTAAGTAGCCACACATGGCTAGTGGCTATCATGTTGGACCTTACACGTGTGTATCTTGCATATCTTGGTATTTCCAGAGGCTCCAGCCCCGTGCATAGGTACATAGCTATGTGAGCTATGTGTTTTGCCTGTTTTCCATGCAATTTGATTTTTAAGTTAGATTCAATAGATTACACACTTGAGCACCACTGATGCTTTGGGGGATACAAAGATGAATAAATATGGTCTCTTCCTGCAAGGAACTTGAACCTCATGGGTAAATATCTAGTGAGAATGGGAAGCAGAATGACATAGAGTGCCACTGTTTGGGAGCAGTTTACATCCTCTGCAGGTGTAGAGAAAGAAGTCGTTCGTGGTGACTGAAGGGAGACGGGACACTTTAGGGTGTTCATTCATTCATTCATTCATTCAACAAGTACTTACTGAATGTCCCATGTGACCCAGGCACTGGGAAAGTGTCAGCGAACAAAACAGACAAAATCCCTGACCTCATGAAGCTTGCATTCCAGCGGGAGGGAGACGGACTGTAAATAACATAAGTAAATCAGAGGGTGTGTTAGAGTATAAGCTGGGAGGAGGTCTGGGGGTGCTGGGATGTGTGGGGGGGCGGGGGGATTGTCGCAGTTCTTAAATAGGTTGGGCAAGGAAGGCCTAGTGGAGAAGGTGGCATTTGAGCAAAGACATTTGGGCTGAGGTGTGAAGGGAGTCCTGGGTGCCGGGCGGCTCGAATGAAGGCCTGAGGACGTGGAGGTGTGTACCCTGCTCAGAGCTATGTGGCTGCAGGGTGGTGTGGGGAGAGCGTAGGAGGCGGGGCTGCCAGGGTAGTTTAGAACCTGGGAAAAAGGTTGAAACCTTGAAGACTGTGCTGACGATCTTCAGCGTCTCTGCAGATGTCCTGTCTCCCTGATTAAAATATCAGACCGCACCCCCCCCCCACCCCCCAGCCCCGCAAGGACAGTGGCTCAAGTTCTTTTAATTTCTCTTCCCACAAGGTTTCATTCCAAGTAGCTGCTCAGAAATTGTGTTAAGGGACAGTGAAAACTAAGGCAAATCTCCTGTGATGAGATTTTGCAAAAGGAAGGGCCTGATAAGATCAGGTCTTTCCTCTGGGTTAATTGTACAGCAGACTCTTATTGTGTCTCTAGGTCTATCTTTGTGCAGACGGAGTCTTCTGCAGGGTCCCTGCAGGTGGCCCAGGCCCTTTGTTTTGACACATTCCTTTGGCCTCGACCATCTTTGGGACACGGAGAAGGTTTGGGGGAGCCAGGGCCTATGAGCAGCGGGGAAAGAGTGGACGACCAAGCGGGCCTTTAGAGGAAGAGGGTTTGTGGCCCGGGAGAGGTATGCCACATTTTCCAGCAATGACTTGACTTGTCTCTGGGTGTCCAGACTGGCCGGCTGGATGGGAAGTGAGCTATCCTGAGCTGCAGGGCGGCTTGGAGAATGAGTGTGCAAGATGATCATAGTTTCAAATGTATCCTGAGTATTAAATCCAGGTTTTGCACAGGAAGACAAGAGAGAGGGCCTTTGGTGAGGGCAAGAAAGGGCTTTTTAAAACAGATGGCTGTTGTAAGATGGCCTCTTGGAACTATTGATATTTACAATGGTAGCAAATATAAAAACCGTTTCTCTCTAGAAAAAAACCCTGCCTCCTTGAGGCTTCTACCTTTCTAAAGGCAAAGCTGACCCCAGCAAGCGTATGGTGGTGTGCCTTGGGGCAGTTCTCCCGTTCGTGGGTAAATCTTCAGTGCCAGTTGCCATCTGCAGTAAGGTTTTCCCCCAGATGAATAGTCAAAACTAACGACAGACTGCCAAGTCACTCCGGGGCTTGGCACACCCTTGGGCCCCCGTGGGAGCTGCTCACGGGGCAGCGTGGAGTTTGCTGTTGGGCTACACATACCGCTGGTCCTGCATGTACTGACATTGGTCATGGACGGTGTGTGCCTGGAGGAGGTCTGGATCTGGTGAAACTTGAGAGTGGATTCCTCCTTACCTTCCTAAACATCTCTATGAAACCTCTTTATGTTGTTGGACACCGTTGACCATTCCCTTCCATTTGAAACGCCCTAACTTTGGTGTAATGGTCATTATTGCTCTGTATCAAATTACCCCTGAATTTAGCAGCCTCGAGCAGCTATTTTATCAATGCTCAGGGAGTTAACTGGGTCAGGAATTTGGACAAGGCACAGCAGGATCGTTGGTTTCTGGTTTGCCGTGTTTAGGACCTCAGCTGGGAAGACTTAAATGTTGATGGTGGTCTGTTAGCAATGGGCTGGAATTATCTGAAGGCTTATTCACTCATGTGTCTGGGGCCTGGGCAGGGATGGCTCCAAGAATGGAGTTCCAACAATGTGGTCTGTCTGTGTGACTGGGCTTCCTTACAACATGGCAGCTTTGGGGTAGCTGGACGTCTTACTCCATGACTCAGGACTCCAAGTGTGCATGGTCCAGCGAACAAGCCGGAAGCTGCAGCACCTTTTGTCTCCCAGCTCTGGAGGTACACACCATCTATTCGGCTGTATTCTACTGGCTGGAACAGTCACAGGCTGACTCATAGTCAAGGGAAGGGGCATAGCCCAAGAGGTCATATGCCATAGTTGGTGAGACCGTTTTCCCTTGCTTCTCTACTGGTTCTTCGGGTTTCCAAAAGATGTTGGGATTCCACCTAGTGCATTCACTCTGGGTCATCTGCCCTGATTTTCTCCCGAACTCCAGGACAGATACACAAAATTGTCTTCTGGGCACCGTAAATTTAATGTGCCCAAACAGAACGCATTTATCCTTCCCCTGCAAACTTGCCTCTCCTGCATCCCTTATCTCAGTTGGTGACTTCCTCTTCCCCATCTCTGCATCTGGCCCTTTACCCAGGGCTGATAATTTTGTCTCCTTCTCTCTCTTAAATCTCTTCCTGCTTTGTTATGCAAAAGATCCTTGCTTTAGTTCAAGGTCCCTTCAGCTCGGGCTATTACGATAAGCTTCTAACCGTTCTTATAGTCTCTATTTGCAAATGCTCCAGTCTGTCTTCTACAGGGTGACTTATCTAAAACACAAAGCTGGCCATGTTATTCCTTGGCTTAAAATCGTTGACCCTTTGTCTAAAGGACGAAGGTTAGTCTCCTCGATTGTTGTCTACAAGACTCTTTGTGATCTAACCCTTGCCTCTGTCCTTATCTCCCATCAGACTCTCTTTTCCACTTGATTTCTGGTAATGCCAAACTTTTAGTGCCTGAAACAGTGATATTTCATGCTGCTGTGACTCTGCCTGCTTTTCTCCTGTCTTCTTGGAACACTCCTGCTCATCCTTTGAAACCCTAGTTAGGCATTTCCTCTTTGAAGCCTTCTCTGACTCTCCTGACAGAGTTTACCGTTGATCCCTCTTGTCTTTTTTGCTTACATCTGCCGTTGTGTGTTTTTGTCAGGCCCCCGTGACAGCTCTAAGTGAAATCGTTGAGGTTGGGCTGGTGGGAGCTAGGTGGTCATTAATGTCCGGTGTCGAATGGAATTAATCAGGGGCTGGTGATACAGACCCTGGATGTTGTCATTGAATCTGTGATTGCTGGGTGTTCCAGGCCCTTCCCAATCTGGCATGGCTTTTTGAATGGTTTCATATCCAGAGTCATTGATTGCCCTTCTTATATATAAAGATGCCTCTAACAGATCACCAGCTCTGTGTGTCTCAGTAGTAAGGGGAAGGCTTCTCTGCCCCAGTCCAGCAGGACCCTCCAGTGCGGCAATCTGTCTGTTCTTGAATGTCTGCTCTTGAAGAGGACTTTGGCCAGCTCTTCTTAGGAACGAAGCCTTTGATCTCATTGTGCCACAAAAAGTGCTCGGAATTACCCACGGGGAAAGAAGGGAGACCAGGTGGTGCTCGGGGACCTGGAATCATCCACAGGCTGGGAAATTGAGGGCAGGAAATATTCATTCCCTCCTTTATTTAGCCCATATTTATTGTGTGCCTACTGTATGCCAGGCAGTCTTCTAGGTGCTAGGTATACGCTGGTGAACAAAACAGACAAAAGTCCTTAACTTCAGGAAGCTTCCATTCTGGGGGTTGATGGACCATGGTCCTCCCATATAAGGCTTCCATTCCGGCTTGAGGGGAGGGGGTTGGGGAGTCGTCCTGACCACAGGGGATTGGCTAGCTCAGTACCTTTTTCATAGCAGGCACTGAACAAATGTTTGTGGAGGGGAATGAATGAGTGTTGTTGGACAAATGAGGTTTAACTGGGCAGATTGTTCTTCCTTGAGGGAAGGGAACTAGATTTTATTAAGCGCTTGCCAGGTGCAGAGCAATTTTCCCATAGAAGACCCTGGTCTTCCAGGATGAAGTGCCCTTCCGAGAGACCGTGTGCCATTTGCTGGGCCGTGTGGCTGATTTGACAGCTCTCCAGAGTGAACTACGAAATGAGCCCTCCACGTTTTGGCTGACAGCTACAGGTCCCCAGTTACCTCTTTGCCTCAATAAACATCCAGCCCAGACCAGTTAGCTGGGTTGGGCACGCTGGGGAACATATCTTTTTCTTTCTCTCTTTTCCATTGTTTGGTTGGCCTAGCGCAAGGGTTTTAAATAGAACAGACAACATGACTATAAAACATCTGTAACACTACACATTTAGTAAAGTTCCTGGCAGACTGCGTTCAGTTTGACTGGTGATGTTTTTGCTGCGAATGTTGTTTCCTTTCCCCCCCTCGCTTGTCCCTCTGGAAAATAAAGTTTTCTGTTATGTGAGGATTTATAGAAATATGTTCCTGGCAGGAGGAGAGCACAGGCATATTAGGATATGGGTGTAGCAGAGAAATATTACCTCTGAGGCATGGTCAGTTTTATCTCTTACAGAGAATGACCTTCCTGTGTGGAATAGTCTGTTACTCTTGGTAGGGTAAGGGGCTGTCTGGGGCAAGGCAGATAAAGACATTGCTTTGCATTGAGATGGCATCCTTTTTGCTGGAGCATCATCAGCCCTTGGAGAGCCGTGGTTGCCCAGGGTCAGCGCTGGAGGTGGGCGGAATCAGAGAGATAAAGAATCGATCATAATTAGTCATTAGGTTTGCAGAGTATGCGTCATGCCTTTTGCAAGTGCTTTTCTGTTGTGTAGTCTCTAGGGACAGTCAGGGAAGGTTTGATCCCCACTCATAGCCGCACAGATAAAGGTGAAGTGACAGGCGGGGAGGGGAAGAGGAACTTTTATGTGCCTGTCATTCTGTCCCATGCTAAACACGTTTCACGTGTTAACTCTTTTTAAACAAAAAATTTTTTTTAATGTTTATTTATTTTTGAGAAAGAGAGAGAGGAGACAGAGCACAAGCAGGGAAGGGGCAGAGAGAGAGGGAGACACAGAATCCGAAGCAGGCTCTAGGCTCTGAGCTGTCAGCACAGAGCCCGACTCGGGGCTCGAACCCGTGAGCTGTGAGATCGTGACCTGAGCCGAAGTCGGAAGTTTAACCGGCTGAGCCACCCAGGGGCCCACCTGTTAACTCTTTTAATCTCATTTTGTAGAAGGAGAAACCCAGGTTCAGAGAAGCTCAGTCAGGGTCGGGGCCACATAGTACACATGTGATTGAGCTTCCTGGATTGCTTTTCTTTCGACAGTATCACGTGGCCGGCTCAGGGTGCTGGGGTTGGAACCTGGCCCTCCCATCTCCAGAATTTCCACATCTGATGCTCTTTTCAGCCACCAAAACCCTGTTGGATTTGGAAAGATCCCCTTCCATCCCTTAGGGGTAACATTTAATAAATGGCCGAAAGCCTTGCTCATAATTATCTCCACTTCTCTCTTTTCACTGCAAACGCTCCTTGGCTCCCCCTTTGCCCTCAAAGGAAGTTACTTGTGGCAACTGGCAGGGGCCAGATCAGCACATCCTGGGGGAGGGGGCAGATTTGACTTTCTTTTTCTTGACAAGTAAAATTTATGACCTAACAGATGGCAAAGTGTGTTTCCAAAGACGACCATGCCAAGGGTGCAATGTGCTTATCTCTCCTGATGCCTCCCCCACCTGCCTCCACCCACCCCCCTACCTGCCCCCAGCCCCCCCCCCCCGCCCCCCACCTGCCCCAGCCCCGTTGTCTCCGGAATAGTGTAATGGTGGAGCAGGGAGGGACCTTCTGGTGGGAAACTGACCCCAGGCCCACCCTGGGCACTAGGACTGGTGTCTCAGTGCCTTTATTCTGGTGCTTGCTTTTCTTCTCACTCTTGCCCAGGCCTCCTTGCCAACACCTAGCATTAAATGACTCAACCCCCACAATGACCCTGCTTTTCTCTTTCGCAGCCTGAGCGAAGAGTGGCTTCCCTGTTTCAGCCCCTGGCCTGTGGGGCCTTCCCTGCCCGGCCTGGCCCCTCTCCTCTCTGTATTCCGTTGCCACCTTAGCCATAGTCGCTCAGGTCTGCTTGCAGCCCTGTGGTGAGTGTTGAAGATGTTGCTGCTCCCGCCGGGCAGGTCCTTCTCCCCTTTCTTTCCTGGCTCCCCGCTGCTGACCTTCAGGCCTCAAGTCCTGCCCCGCCCTGTGCTCCCAAAGCCCCACCTTGCTACCGTAACACAGCCTTTTACTTGACAGGAAGCATCTTCAGAGCAGACTTCACATGCACAGAGCCTGGCACAATGATTGGCACACAGTAGGTCCTCAAAACACCTTTGATGACAGAATGAATGAATGAGGATGTCTTGCCACCAGAGACCGTTCTCTACAGCGTCTTCTTACACCCTTTGGTCTCCGGCGTCCCTCTCCTGTAATTCAGCAGTCATCTTTTGAGAACCTACTATGCGCCAGGAAGTTCACACACTTCCGTCTTGCCGGGCCTATCGCGGCTCTGGGGCATGTAGCTATTGCCCCCACTTTACACATGGCTTGCCTACAATTACACTAAGGAAGTGGCTGAGTTGGGACTCAAGCCAGTGCTCCCAGCTTCCAGCGGCTTCTCCTTAGAGCCCTGCCGGCACAGTAGAATCTTCTGGAGAATGTTTAAAAACTACCCAGGCCTCACCGCAGACCAATGAGATCGGCATCCCGAGGGCGGGGCCGGTATCCCTAGGTTTACAAGACACCCCGGGAGATTCTGAAGCGCTGCTGGGTCGAGCACCCGGTGCTACCTGCAGCCTGGCCCAGCTCCGTGGATTAGGTGAAACTTGCTCATCAAGAACTGATTGCCGTGCATCTAAAATATGCTAATGAAGGTAATCAAGGCTAAGGGTTAAGGCTGCCATTTGTTCCTTTCAAGAAATCAACTGGAGGGTTTGGGGGATGGGCTGCCTTGGCTTCAGAGCCTGCCTGCCAGCAAAGTTTTTAATGCTTTCCCTCCTAAGAAGAGCCGTGTAGTTGTTGCTGTCATGTCTCACTGGGGTGGGTTCTAGAAGTTTCTCTGTCTCGGGCAGTCTTTCCCAGAATGCAGAATGCAGAGTACCCTCCGAAGCTTGCTTTTCCTCAACCAAGCATCTGACCGTGCTTTCTGACGTGGCTCTTCAGCCTGTCCCTAGAGGTTTCTGAAGCGCCCTGTGGAGGAGGCAGGGCTCCCTGAGGCGGCCGGGCAAGGAGTGGGTGTTTACTTCTGGTTCCAGCAAACTTGGAAGCACCAAACTTCTGTGGAGAAAAAAACGTCTCTCTGGTGGTTGCTACCCGGGTGACCTGAGATGTTTTAGGGAGGGAGCAGTTTGGGAAGTAGGAAGGGGTGCGCCGAGCACATCCCCCCGGGGCCTCGAGACGGGCCTCGGGCGCCTCTTGGCCTGCACGTAGGCACCAGGGAGGCTGGAGCTGGAGAGAATCCCCCAGAAGGGTTGGTGTTAGAGGCCTGGGCTCCGAGGCCAGGCTTTCCTTCCTGCCCTTCTTGGAGGGTGGAGGAACTCCTGTGGGCGGCCTTCTTGGAGTTCTAATTCCACATTTGCTGCCTCAGTCTATGTTACCCAGGCCAGGCTTTTAGGCCCATTTTTCAGGGCGATATGTGAGGACCAGAACTGTTAAGAGAGTTGACCTAATCTCATCTCACCCACCAGGGTGGTTATTTAGTCTGCCTCTGTCTACACAGGCATGCCTGAAAATGCAAGCAGGTGGACAGAGAGAACATGTTTCAAAGTTATTGTCGTTGTTTCGTTTGGAGCACTGCCGTAGGCCGGATCACCTTGGACCTCTGCTTTAGCCGTGGGGCCCCCTGACCATCGGCGTCAGCTTTTCCAGGGCCCTGCCCCTCAGTGAGGCATCCTCCAGGTCTTCAGGAGAATTCCGCCAGACTCCACGGTGGGAGTGACAGGCACCCGTGGAAGGAACCGCGTTCACACCAGCCATCCTGGCTGGCCCTTCTTCCCCACCTCTTTCTGAGGTTTATTAAGAATCTGCATTGGCTGCCTTGCCGGGACTTTGGAGGCGCCTCTTTGGTATGCAGAAATGCATGGCTTCCTTGCAAATTCAGTAACAGTAAAGGGTACTTACTTAATTTCGCTTAATACCGCTGCTGTAAAAGATTATGGGTTTTAATTGCATCTACGTATCGGCAATCATTACAACACTGGAGAGTGTTGTCGGGGTCTCCCGTGACTCACTCTGTGGCTAGTATTCGGGGGTGGGGGCTCCAAGAAGGACCGAGTGACCGAGAAACTACCTGTGGATGCGGAACAGCTTGGGTGCCTGGGATTGGGGTGATGGCCAGCCAGCCACCTCGCTCAGCAGCAGTTGACGTGTGGCTCGTGATCCTTAATTTCCTGTCACTTCCCAGGCAACACTCCATCTCTGCACCTTTTTCTCTTACCTCCCGGAGCCCCCGGTCGGAGTGCTCCGTCTAGGATATTACTCTCTGATACCAATCTGTAGACAGGTCACCCAAGCGGGCTGAAGCTTTTCCCCCTAAGGGTAAGAGGAAGTAGTATTTTTAAATTAGCCTCGGAGGGAGCCAGGCAGAACACCCCGAGCTGGAGGTGGGGAGGCCGCTGGAGCAGGCATACAAGATCACGTTCTCCTTTAGGTGAGTTACTGTTGTTTTAATCAGAGGTAATGTTGCAACCTGACTATGTTGGATAATTGCGTGTAAATTATATTCCGGCCCCATATAGATGAAGGCTATTTTTTTTTTTCCTTCCAATTTTAAAGCTATTTAGGGGGAGTGCCAAATGGTAGCGTGAACCCTACTGGTCTCCGGCTAATAGCTGTAGATGGGGAGAGAGAGCTCGAGAGAGAGCTCTGAGAAACATTTGGGGTTATATTTATAATTAGTTTCCTCTGAAGTTCAATTAATTTCTGCAGTTGGCAACATCAAATATTGTTACACCTTTGTCCAGTGGTCAACCAGGGGTAAATCAAAGCATGTGGAATTGGCTGGTGGATGAAGCAGCCGGGGAGAGCATACTTTCTTCGGCACTTGGGTTTATTTTAAGCTCTTTTTGCAGTCAGGCTCTTGATTTAGCGATCTTTTTGGCCTGTCTTGGACAAGAAAAAAAAAAAAAGAACAGCTTTATTGAGATACAATTCATATGCGTACGATTCACCCATTTAAGAGGCAGTTCAGTGGTTGTTAGTGTAGCACAGATACGTGTGCAATCTCCACAATCAATTTTGGGACCTTATCATCACCGCAGAAAGAAACCCCATACTCTTGATAGCCATCATTGCCCCCTCTCCCGTAGCCCTGAGCAACCACTAATGTACTTCTGTCTCTGTAGCGACCCCTGTCATGAACCTTCATGCAAACGGAATCCTACACTATGTGTGGCCTTTCATGACTGGCCCCTCTCGCTTAGCGCCATGTTTTCAAGGCTCATCCACGTTGTAGCGTGTGCCAGTATTTCGTTCCTTTTGGTGGCCGAATAATATTCCGTTACACAGATGTATCACAACTTAATTCATCCATTCATCCTTTTAAAACTTTATTTTATTTTACTTTTTTGTTTTTTAACAATATTTATTTTGAGAGAGAGTGAGTGAGCACGCACACGCCAGAGAGTGCGATCAGGGGAGGGGCAGAGAGAGGGGCAGGGAGGGAGTCCCCAGCAGGCTCCACGCTGAGCGTGATGAGTGTGGCCTGCCTTTCGTGGGAGGGCAGGTGCTGTCACACCTGTCGGTGCAGCGTCCTTGTCCTCCATGATGGCGGAGCTTCCATGTGGACTCCGGCTCCACGGTAACCAAGAAAAGGCAAGACCAGGGCTGTAGTGTCCTTCATATCCATTTCTTGGAGCTTCCGGAACAGACTAACACAGCCTGGGTGGATTGAAGCGAAAGAAGTGTCTTCTCCTCCCAGTTCGGGAGTCTAGACATCTTTAATCAGGGCTCGGCAGGGCTCGTTCCTTCTGGAGACTCTGAGGCACCGTCCGTGCCTCTCTTCTACGTTCCGGTAGCTGCCGGCAACTCTTGGTGTCCCTTGGTTTGTAGGCGTGCCGCTTTATTCTCTGGCTCCATCTTCTCATGGCCTTTCTGTGTCAGGACCCCAGTCATTGGATTTGGGGCCCACCCTATTCCCACGACGATTTCCTTTCAAGATCCTTAACCGATTACATCTGAAAAAGCTCTGTTTCTGAAGAGCTAGGTGGGCCTAGTGGTCAGCCCACTACGGTCTTTCCCCACATGTGATTGGAGAATCATTTGGAGAAGATACTGGTACCTGACCTGGGTTCTGGTTTTGTCTGCTAAGTGAGTTTTGCCACCGGATTCAGATAGGATGGGGCTGGTAGCAGGAGTGTTAGAGGGAGGAGGGAAGGATGGAAAAAAATACTGGGGGAACTTGGGGATTTTAGAGGGCACGTTCCTCGGAGGAAACTCCCTGTGGAGTGGGGATGTGGAGTTCAGGACTTCGGGGACCCCAGTTAGCCCTTCGATAGCTTCTTTGCCGTACAGAGATTGAGCTTAATTCTCAGATGCAGAGAACCGACACGCAATTGATTATGACGCACAGTTTTATCCTAGAATCTGAAGAACAAAGTGCTCACCAGTTTCCGATGCTGGGATGGAATTGAATAGTATCTGGCGGCATGTCCGTTCTCCCGTGTCACTTCGCCTTCCCTTTAACCAACACCTGGGCCACCTAGCTGGGACTTGGTTTTCCCATCTGCACAACAGGGGTGACAGGTTTGCAAAATCCTGCCTGGCACCACTGTTCTCTCATCTTCCCTGGGCTGTCTCCCCCTTGGGACTCCCACAGATGAGAGAGCTTCTGTGAACCAGCCTGCGCTCTTGGGCAGTGAAGATGGCTCATGTTTTTAACCAAAGAGGGAATTTGAGCTCTTTGCAGGAACGTGGCGATGGCAAGAGCTGACTTAATTTCCTTGGGCTTCTCTCCTACCCATTCAAGCCTCTCCAGAGCCACTTCCTGCCTTTCCATGCATCTGTCCCGATGAGAAACATTTGCAATTATTGTTGTTTTCCTGTGTGACAACTAATAAATATCTTTGAGGCAAAGCTCTTGGAGCTAAGTGTTCCCCGTCAATCTTATTCTTCAAAGTAATTTTTCTAGTACCCCCACCTTCTGCTTTTAACACACACACACACACACACACACACACACACTCTCTCTCTCTCTCTCTCTCTCTCTCTCTCTCTCCTCTCTCTCACTCATCTACTTTACCCTCTTTTACAAAAATACAACCAGTGGGTTGGGCGCCTGGGTGGCTCAGTTGAGTTGGTTGGGCGACCAACTTCAGCTCAGGTCACGATCTCACAGTTTGTGAGTTCGAGCCCCATGTCGGGCTCTGTGCTGACAGCTCGGAGTCTGGAGCCTGCTTCGGATTCTGTGTCTCCCCCTCTCTCTGCCCCTCCCCTGCTCACTCTCTGTGTCTCTCTGTCTCCCAATAATAAATAAACGTTAAAAAATTTTTTAAAAATACAACCACTGGCCCCACTCTGAGTGACCATTTCAGATGCAAACCTAGTTTTTTAAAGGGATTTTTTGAAACTTAAAAAAAAAAAAGGAGCTCTCTGGTTAGAAGCAGGAAGGTGGAGTGTTCTTTGCAGCTCTGGTTAGCAGCTGGCTTTGGCCAGTTCTGATGTGTAAACAACAATTTTCCAAACTGGAATGGGTGCTGGGGTTTTCTTTGTGGAGCCAAGAGGTGTGGAGAGCAGTGGTGTTTAGTTAAATTACGGGTCTAGATGCAGAATGTGCAGCAATGATTTGTGAGAGCCTGAATACTCCCCCCACCTCTTGCTACACACACACACACACACACACACACACACGCACCCCATTTCCCAGAGTGCTGCCCTAGATTATAAAATTAAGGGCATCTGTTGAGGGAGGTGGCTGTCAACAAGGGGTGCAGGGCTCTTGGTGGGTTTCTAGTGTCTCAAAGAGTAGAAAGCATTCGCATACAAAGTGTTTTCTGCAACCCTTCCACCAAAAGCTCCATGGAAAGGACACTTAAGATCACTTGCCTAGTGGATTTTGGAGTGAGCCCTCTCTGGAACAGATGAGTGGCTCGTTCCATTTGGGTGTGCTGTGGGGGCCGCCCGGGGCCACCTCAGCATTTCGGTATGCGGGGCCATCTTCCTTTGCTTTGTGTGGTTAAGTACTGTCTTGGTGTGAAGGCTGTGGGTTAGGAAACAGTTACCCGAAGGGCCTGGCACAGGAAGAAAACACAGGTGGCTCTCTCCACCACGGGCAGAGAGGACTTTTTCTAATGCAAAGGATTATAGCGTCAGGGAGACTAGTGGGTAACTTGTCCTGCTCGCTGTTGCAGAAGAGGGTTAAATTTCTGGGGATGCTGATTGGTTCCTGGGGCGAGTAGAAGCCAAGACTAAGGGTCTCGGGACTAGAGAGTTCCCCCAGATGCATACACGCGCACAGGCACGCCCGCGTGCACACTCGGACACAGAAACTTTGATAATCGATGGGAATTTGAGGACCTCCGTTTAGTCCCACTGAGAGCCCAGGCACAACATGCAGCCACATCCCCGTGCAGCCCTCCTCAGTAGGTAGAAGGGAAACAGAGGGAAGAATGTGTGATTCTAGAGTCCTCTGCCTGGCTCCAGTGTCCCTCTTCAGAATGCAAATCATCGAGCAGTGCACAGTACATTTAGCAGTGAGGCCATCAGGATTCCCAAAGTCAATCACTCCTATTTCTCCCAGTGTGCCCCTAGCGGGAGAGGTCACCGTGCAGAGCCCTGTCGTCCCCTGCCAGCACCCCCCCCCCCACCCCCCCACCAAGCCATGCCCTCCTCTCCTGAAGCCAAGCCATTGGTGAGCAGCTAACCGAGTGTTACACATCTTCCCACTGGCCTTTTCACGTCTGGAAGGTTTTGATTAAACCAGTTTCCTTTTAGCGTTTGCTGAAGAGTGGGATCCATCACTGTATCTGAGCTGTTCCTGGAGAGGATGTTTTAGTAACTTCGGGCACTTTGGCGCAGTGTCTGGGGCCTGGGATTTCTCATCCTTCTAAAAAAAAAAGTATTTTAAAGACTTTTTTTGGACCGTGCAGATTTATAGCTGGGTGTCTGCCCCAGTGTTTAGGGCTCTGGCTTGATAGGTTTACTGCTGTTGAGCAGCAGTAGAGGGTGTAAGAGGGGACCTTTTCACTCAACCGGTTACTGGGGAATGAACATTCTGTTGACTTCTGTTATTTGGAATGAAGACATGTTACTCGTTTAATTATCTGGGTCCATGTGAACACTTAGAATATAAATAGGGCCTGCTCTGTACCCACCTGGCTCTAAACAACGTGTAAATGGGACCATAGGGTTCATTTTATGGAATGCTTCTCCAGAGTTTCTTCAAGTTCAGAACACCATGAGTGCATGTTTGTGGGTCAGATTAGTGTTTTTTATAGATATTTAATTACTTGGCTGGGTGGAAAAAAAAAAAAAGAATGAAAAATCTGAAGTGAAACTATTGGGAGTCCCTGCCCATCCGAAATCACGTAGAGATGCAGGAAAACGGTTTTGAAATTACAGTGGAAGAGAACGGGGGCACCAAGAGTGGATTTATCAAAGATCTTTGTGCAAGGTGTCTTTCTGCCGCACATCTATTCTGAGCTTGAAGGATGAATTTAGTAATTGACTTTGGATTCAGTTACGGTGACCACTTATCTAGCATCTGCCTGGTGTCCTGCTAGACACTTTGGCATATGTTATTTAATTTAGTCCTAATAGGAACCTCGCGTGGTAGGCTAATTATTATATCTCCATTTTATAGTGGATTAAATCACACGTTGTATTGGAACGTGGGCTCCCACACCTAGCACTTCATGTATCTGTTGAGTGCACACATTAGGAAAGGTAGATGGCAAAAGCTGGCGGTCAGTGAGTGTAGGGAGAGATGTCCATCTGGAGAGGGACTGAGAGTGTCACGGGGAGGTGACCTGCTCCACCGGAGGGAGCAGAATAAGGTGTCCGGCCGTTAACGAGAGGTTCTTGGAGTTGGTACTGGGTGCGGGTGGGATCTTCATAGAACGTCTCGTGTGCCTTATCTTCTCTCGTCTCCCGTTCATCTGAAGAGAGCCGAAAAGCGATAAATCACAGCTTTGAACGCACATGCAACCACCGCCTGGCTCTCACAGCCAACAGGAAGTGCGTGGCATTGCTAGGACAATGTCTTCTTAAAATAGTGCAGCATGTCCACTACAAGGACGTTCCAGATGGGGCTCGGTCAACGGGCTGTGGTGGCACACGTCCCTTCCGGAAGCCTCTAAGCCAAAGTGTGAGCTCCTTGAAGTCTGAGAGTCTCCTTTCGTGGCCATCGTGCTTCCTGATTGATGGGAGTTTGGGGTTAGGTGGGCCTGGTGGTCAAGGACTTCACAGTGCAGAGCGTGGGGCCGAGACCTCTGGGGGGCGCTCCTCAGCACACAGCCTGCCACTAACCACTCGGCCACGGCACTCTTATTTCTTTGTTTATTTATTTATTACATTTATTTTGGGGATGGCACAGGTAGGGGAGAGGCAGAGAGAGGGGGACAGAGGCTCTGAAGTGGGCTCTGCTCTGACAGGCTGACGGCAGCGAGCCCGATGTGGAGCTCGAACTCACGAGCTGCTACATCGTGACCTGGGCCGAAGTCAGGTGCTCAACCCGCTCTGAGCCACCCAGGTGCTCCGGCCAGGGCACTCTTGTAGGAAACCATTTGGTTGGTACATTCCCTCGGCCAGTGTGTCTCTGCCTTGGGGACAGTGGCAATCCTGGCAGCCGTGGCCCCCGTATTTAGGCACTCTCCATGGAATTGTAATAAACATACATGCCACTGTGAATTTTTAAAAACCATTCTGAGCTTTGTCTTGTTCACTTATTTTGGGTTTTCAGTCATGCTTTTATTCACTTTTGAATATTTATTTGAGATAGAGAAAAAAGGCACGTGGAGGAGAGGCAGAAGGAGAGAGAGAGAGAGAGAGGGAGAGAATCCCAAGCAGGCTCCCTGCTTAGCATGGAGTCTGGAGCGGGGCTTGATCGCATGACCCTGGGATCATGACCTGAGCCGAAATCAGGAGTTGGACGCTCAGCTGACTAAGCCACCTAGGTGCCCCTTCAGTCATGCTTTTTTTTTTTTTTTTAAATTTTTTTTTTTTTTAACATTTATTTATTTTTGAGACAGAGAGAGAGAGAGAGAGCATGAACAGGGGAGGGTCAGAGAAAGAGGGAGACACAGAATCTGAAACAGGCTCCAGGCCCTGAGCTGTCAGCACAGAGCCCGACGCGGGGCTCGAACCCACGGACCTCGAGATCATGACCTGAGCCGAAGTCGGCCACTTAACCGACTGAGCCACCCAGGCGCCCCTGTCATGCTTTTAGTTGAATGGTCTCATCAAACATTTTTCCCTCAGCTTTATCGAGGTGTCCCTGACAAAAGTGTGCAAACATTATGATTTGTTACACATGTGCATTGTGATAGAATTTCTCCCATCAGGTTAAGACGTTGGGCTTTTATCATACGCAGCCAAATTGGTGAGACCCTGTACCCACTGAGGTTGAACATTTTTTTATTGAACATTTAAATAAAAAATGTTTTATGTCACATTAAAACACACACACACACACACACATACAGTGTAAGCTCTGTGTTCAGAATAACATTTATTTTCTTGTCTCACTTTTGGCGCTTACCTATATCTGGCTCCTTCTCTGAACCGTTTGTATTCTGAAGTTTTTCCCTTTGCATTGGAACTGGTGGAATTCTGAAACATGACCACATTCGTTTGTTTTCGCGTCCACCATTTTGGTGTGGGCCTGGCCGTGGACTTGGCATCGTGGAGGGTACCGAGAAGAATCGGGAATTCCCAGTCTGGGGGAAAAAGTAACAAAGCCAGGATTATCAATGATTTCTGCTCTAGGTGGGAAGAAGTGGGTGCTGGGACTGGCGGGAGAGATAGGGACAGCTTCTGGATGTGGCGACTATATAGATAGCTTGCATTTTGGAGAAGGTCGTTGGGTCTTGCGGGATGGTGACAATTTGCCATGGGAGACTTAGGCATGGGGAAGCATTCCAGGGAGAAGGATTGGTGTGGACAAAGGGTTGGATACCTGGGGATTGGCTGGCCTTGACTGAGTGTAGGGTGAATCAGGGTGGATAATGGCGGAATCGAGAGGGGAAAGGAGAATGAGGCCCAATGGCCCAATGAGGCCACTTGGAGAGTGACCCTTGAGTGGGAGGTCAGCCTCCGTCTTGTTGGCGCACACAAACCAGCACCTGGGACGGCTCCACGTAGACAGCCCGCCCGTACGTTTGAATGACGTGTCAGTTTCTTCTTGACAAAGTTTACGGCACTTTCTGGGCCACAGGTTTTTACGCACGTAATTCTGTTCACATGTCTCAGGTTCGAAATAGCTTTGAACGTGCCGCTTTTCTCTTTGTGCTGGAAATCAGAATGAAGCTTCGTGTCATGGCCGAAGAGGTAGCAAAGTCCACTCTGTGTCTGTGTGCAACTCAAGCTCGTAGATTGTGGGCTGAAGGCCTGAGAAATCCAGAGTGGCTGTCTCCAGCATTCTGAGATGTCTGCAGGGCCCGCTCCGCGCGGCTCAAATTTATCTAGAATTGCCTTCCTAGAGAAACGTGGAAAGCGGCTTGTTTCAGCATCTTGGCGAGCGTTGCTTCAGATAACCTGGTTAACCCATGCCCTCTTCGTGTCGTTTCTTGCAGATGGTCACAAGAACAAAGAAAATATTCGTAGGCGGATTATCTGCGAACACGGTGGTGGAGGATGTAAAACAGTACTTTGAGCAGTTTGGCAAGGTAAGTGGTGCGTGGGGCTGGCTGCCGTGCCCTCCCCCCCCCCCCCCTTTTGCCGCAGCTGCGTCCTCGAGAACCTTGTCCTTGAACTTGGTTGTCAAGATTTAAGTGAAATCTGTCAGGAGCTGCCATGGAGGAGTCCGGCTTGTGGTCGGCACGGTGCCCTGCATGCCTGCAGGAGCAGACAGACAGAGCAGCCTTTCAGTGGGGTTCTGCTGCCATTTGGTGACCACGTGGGGCCTGGGCTGGGAGCTGGTGGTGGCAGCGGCTGGGGAGGGATGTGGGGCCGTGACTCACAGGACAGGAGCTCCCACGGAAGCTGCTAGAGGCCTGTGAGTCGATGCTGGGCTTCCTTCTGTGCCTTTCTGGAAGATGCATTAAGAGAGGAAGCTCCCGCGGGCCTTTGGTGGCTGAACCTTCCCCTGTCAGATGCCCACGGAGACTCGGGAAAGATGCTTGGGACTGTACCTGTCAGAATGTATGTGAGACAGAAGTAAAATTATCCCCTGGGCCCTGCTGCTGGAACAGGCTGGGAGCAACACACAATCCTCCCAGTCAGTCAGGAAACGGAGGGTGAGAGTGTGCGGGTTATACAGAGTCAGACAGACAGACAGACGGGACATGTAACCATGGGTGATGTGCTTAATTCAGCCTCTTTTTGGTTGGCGGGAGAGCTGGGGCTTTGGAAAGTAACGTTGTTCCAGGGCTCCAGCATGGCAGCCTGTGGGGAGACTGGCCCTGCTGGCTTTGAGTGACACCCGTCCTCTGGCTGCTGTGTCCCAGGAGGCTGGCAGTGGCTGGGCCGGCCGTGGCTGGGCCGGCCCTCTGCTTCCCTCATCTTTGAGCAGTCGTGGATGTTGTCCTGGGAGCCCGGGTGTGGGGTGGTCTGCACAGGCCTGTGTCCCCAGAGGACTGCGTCCCGAGAAGACACTGTGCGCCTGTCCTAAGCGTTGTCACTCAGTTCCCCCTGTGCGGCTGTTGTGCTTGCCCTAGGTGGTAGAAGGCACTGCTGACTGCCGACTGGTCCGAAGGTTCTGTGCTTTTATTTATTTGTCCAAGGCGATGGGCCACTGTGACCCTGTCCCCAGGCGTGTCCTGTTGTGAGCTCTCGTCTCGGAGGAGTGCCGTGACTGCTATTTAGCCTCCAAAAGGAGATTTTCCTGTCTTTGGTAATAGTCAATTTCTGCACGGATGGGAGACACGCAACAAAGAGAAAGCAGCCTCCTCCGGGCCGGCCTTGCATTCAGAATGGCACTTAACTGCCCTTCCAGGTCGGTTGTGAAAGACGCCGTCCCCGTGGCCCTGCCTCGCCTTGCCCGTTGGGGGCTGATTCATTCTGGCCAGTTTCAGAGAATAGCTGAGTGTGGTGGTGACCGTGTACTTTCTCTTCAAGACATATTTAAAGCGCCGGGGGGGGGGGGGGGGCGGAATTTGTGCCTCGCCCAGCCCCACCCTGCCTCTGGAGAGAGGTTGGAAGTAATTAAATGAGACAGGTCCAGCTTGGGTAATGGAAGGCTCGGGAGAGTGAGCCCCTTCGCTCCAGTTCTGCCGCTACAACCAGGCCCGGGGTGGGGGGTGGGGGTGGGGGGCGGGTAGTGTTTGCAGACGTGTTTGCAGGCGGGGTTTCTTGCTTGAGCCATAACCTGCGATGGAATCTCGTGGGCCTGTTGGTGGGTGTCAGGGAAGCCGGTGCTGCCCAGATGGGCTGTGAGAGTTTCCCAAACAGGCCGGTGCCTGCAACACCTCTCCGCACGTTCCCGCCTCCGGCTTCTCCCTCGCTTCCCCCTTTCTCTTCTGACTCTGTGCCTTTTTTCATTAACACTTACCGGTTGGGACCAGTTTGCCAGCAGTGGGAAGCTCTGTGAGCTTTGGCCGGGCCCAGGGCAGCGACCATCCCTGCCCTGAGAACGGTTGTCCGTTGTCACGGAGGCGTTCATAGACCGTCTTCCCTGGCGTGGCCCGCACTGGGTCTGGAGCTGCTCAGTTCATTTTAGCAGTAACATTTGTAGAGTCCAACAGGCTGTGTAAACTTATCAGGTGTGTCATTAAAGGACTAAGGAGACTTTTGAATGTCTCAGAACCGTAACGTTGTCTGTGCTCCTATTTTAGTAGCTTCTTTCATGCACGTGCTCTGTGTATTATCTGGGTCTGTCTTCAGAGGGGTTTATTCCTCCTCTTGCTGGTGGCCGGTGTTATGTTTGTGGCCCCTTGGGCAGGGCCCACCCACCACCTCTCAGGATTCCGGTGTAATTCACTTGAATCCAGACTGATCCAAAGAGAAGAGACCCCGCCACTGGGCCTTAAGGCGCTAAGTAAATCCAGCGGCAAAGTGACAAAGCGACTCTACCCTTAGGTAGTTTATGTTCTGGGTGAAGAAAACAGAACACACACACACGCCTGTGTGAAGTAAACTCACACACTTGTGCACATTCCCGGCCGTAAAGGGGTTTGGGGCTCTTTTTAGTTGGTTAACTGCGAGGTGTGGTGTTAGTGATCCCGTACTAAGTGTTGGGTGCTGAGTCAGGCCGTTGACTTATATTATCTCGTTGAATTCTTCTCTGGGAGGCTACCGTGGTCACCCTTGAAAGGTAGTGTGGGACGCAGACTTCTCCTCCAGGCCTGTCCGATAGCAGAACCTGAACTTTGGGTCCTGTTCCAACCTCGGATCAATCCGCAGGATGGACTTGGGGTGGGGAGGATGCAAAAGAAAGGAAAAGACCATGACCCCCTGTGGTCCCGGGACAGTGCTGGCAACTGGACATTCGTCGCCTGCTTTTACCAGCGTGGTGGATTTTGGTGTCGTACTGTCCTTTGACGAAGGTGAACAATAAGGGTCAGGGAGGTCGGGTCTCAATAAAGGTCGCCCAGGTAAGGCAGGATAGCAGCCAGAAGAAAAAAAAAAAAATCCCAAACACCCTACTTCCTCTTCTTCCATGTCCAGAACTTTCCATCCTCCCAGGCCTCCGTTCAGGATTTGCCACCCACGTTTTAGGTTTCCCTCACTGTCATTCCTCACTCCTGTCACCCTTCCCATCGTGCCTGAGGTGGCAGCTGCTTCAACTGTTTATTTCAGGTGGCAATCAAGATGGGTGAGACTGCTATCATGGGGCTGAGCTCAGGGAGTTTAAATATGTCATTACTGTAAGTAGAGTGGGTGCAGAACACCACACCGGGAGCTTTAAATAACTCAAATTGGAGGTTTGTAAACCCTTTTGCGCTTTTCTCCCACCCTCCTCCCAGAAATTTACCCCCACCCCCCTGGTTAGGGATGTCATTACTTGTTTATATTTAAGATGAGATTATGAAGGGTGGCCATTGGCATAAGGATTCTGCTACCTTGGATGGCCATCCTCGCCCCCTGGGTAGCTGTTCTGATGCGGTCATTAGAGAAAGGTAAGCTAGCCAAAGTGCTCATGGTGGGCCTGACTGTGCAGTGACCCCACTGTGACACCTTAACAGACCATTTCTCTCCTGGCCTCAGTTTCTTCTCAAAGGGAAGGAATTGGAAAACTTGGGAAGGGTCAGATAGTAGATATTTTTGGCTTTTGCAGAGCATAGGGTCTCTGTTACAAACATTTACTTCTGCTCTTGTGTGGAGAAAGCAGCCATAGCCAATCCATAATTGGATGTGGCTGTGTTCCAATAAAACTTTATTTATAAATACAGGCGGTGGGCCGCATTGGTCTCGTGGGTCATGATTTGCCAACTCCTGAACTAGGTTATTCCTAAGGTTGGTTTCAAGCTTGCAAATTTAATAATCTGGAAAATGTGTTTCAATAAACATACGTAAGAGGGTATGTGGCTGGATAGATAGATAAGGCATCTGTAGACCGTAACTAAAGCAAGAGATTCTCAATAGTACCAAGCGTGATAGAGTAAGTGAAACAGTCGTAACTGTGGTGGAGCTAATTTCTGGACTTCAAGTTGCAGGAACAGTGAAGGGATTCTCTATTTGGAAAAAGCTGCTATTTATAAACCGGAATCTTCATCCTATGAGTAAGATCTAGGGATCCGTAGAGTATTTCCAACTCCTTTTTACATGTGCTTGATCTAAATTAAACGAAGACTCAGAATTTGTGAAGTTCAGATTTTACTACAAGAGCTTCTTTTGCTACCAGTTGATGTTTCTGACTTCAGGGGATGTGTGCTTTGTGCTAAGCTGTTTGATGCCTTCTAAAATTCGATTCTCAAGGCTGTCCAAGCAAGAAAGGTGGAATATCTATCACGCAGATGGCCACACTGGTGTTGAGAAAGGTCAGGGAGTTGTCTGAGATCACACGGTCCATGCTGGGGAGAGCCCAGACAGTCACTTTTGTACAACCTAGCCTCTTCTTTGCTGTTTGTAAGCCCCCCTCTCCTGCTTCACCACGAAGCAGCCTGTACTCGGAGGGAGCGGGTTTTGTCCATTGGTCAAGAATGTTGATGTGCAGCAATTTATTTCACTGCTTCAGGTTTCCTGGTGGACGTTATCTGTGCTCACGATTTCATATGTACAGGCATGATGTACACAGACTATTCCGGAAAGTGGCACATGAATGGTGCTCTCGCTGTGCACGTACAGACCCAGACAGTCGATCGCAGGGTTCCCCGCCATTCTGCCTGCATAGCCGTCCGGAAGAGCCCGGCTTGGTAATTAAAAAGCACTGGGATCAAAGAAGCCTCGAGTGTGCGGGCTTCCTCCTTCTCAACCCTTTCGGCCCCTCCTTCAAGTACCGGTTTCTTAAATTCTCACTTATAGGATTTTGGAGATCAAAAAGAGGCCTTTAAACTTAATGAATTCTCAGCTTCGTCCCGGATGGAGCAGATCTGCACCTTTCAGCTGCTCACCTCGATGATAGGGCTGCTCGGTGCCGGGCTCGCTAGGTAATTCTCACTTTATGTAACTCCTGTGAAAGCCAAGCAGCCCGCATCTGGAGGCTTCCAATTATACTTCACATGGTGAACTGTGTAATTAGTTTGGAAGACTTACGCTCAGTCGTTGGTTTATCCTAATCGGCTTTGGCTTTCCCCACCAACAAAGTGAGCTTATTTTGCTAAGCCGAAGCGACTCTGCACCCTTTGTTCCAGCCTTTTATTGTCTGGTTCCTTTCATTCTGTTTTACTGCCAAAGTTCTGTTTCATTAGGCCTACAAGTCATTTCCAATTCAGTGGGCTGCTACAATCCGGCCTTTATCACTCGGAGGCCCCGGTTCCCATGTCCCTTCTGGGCCAGTGCCCGAGTTTGCGGTTTGACATGAGGGCTTTAACCCCTTCCTGGGCCAGCCCCTTGTTGTGGTGGATGGCCAGGAGAGGCCTTCAAGGAAACGGCGCTGAGACCTAGAGCCCTCCAGGCCCCGTCCGAGGGGAGCCCCGTAGAAGCGAGGTGGAAGGGGGCCTTCGGTGTCCTTTTATTGGATCGGGGTTGTGTGTGGGCCTATAAGAGTGAACAGAGAACAGTGCTTGAAAGCTTTTGGAGAAAAAAAAAAAATTGAAAGCAAGAATGAATTGGCTTTTTAATATGATGAGATCTTTTCGTTTATCCCGCTTGTGTGTGGCATCGTCGGAGAGTGAGCTCTAAGGAAGGGTTTGACACCTATTATTTTCTAGCTCTGGGTTTTACGTGCAGGTGGGATGTTCACGGCCGCTGCTCAGATAGTCCTTTTGATACAGTATGTGTGAGGAGAGTTAAGATCTAGCATAAAAATATTATAAGGCCTTTGAAATTTGAAAGGCAAGAGATTTGTGAGAAAATAAATAAGCAACTTTACCATATTCCTGACGGTGGACTGTGATTCTGAGGTAATGTTTTATCACTTCCAAATGTGTGTTGTGGATAAATGGAGCTCCGTGCGGCGTGCGGTTCTCTCAGACCATGCCTGGAAAACAAAAGTCCCCGTGTGTCCTTTGTGGGCACCAAAGCTCCCAGGAGGCGTTTGTTTTCTGAAGTGGTTTGTCCGGGTGGACTCACTGGAAAGTGGCCGGCACGTCCCAGCCTCGCCTGTCCTCTGCTCGTCCTTGCTCTGGAGAGCCCTGAGGTTGCTCAGGCCTTCTTGAATTATGGCCGTGGAGCGGACCAGGAAGGGCCCCGTTTGCTCTCCCCTCCCTGGCCGGCCGTGCTGAAGGCTACTTTTGTGTTAAATTTTCTTCCTGTAATAACCCAGAACAAGGCCAACACTGTCCTCATGTTTTATTAATTCTCTGTCTGGTTTGTGTCAGTCTCTCCCTTCGGAAGTGTGTCATATGGGGGAGGGGACTTTATTTGTCCTCTGACCCCTGGCAGAGCTGCTGAGTGCAAAAAGTCGAAGTGAGCAAACAGGAGAACCGCCTTCGTCTGCCTGCCTCGGCTTCCTAGGCCAGGTGCCTGCAAGAAAACAGGCAGTAGCCACAAGTAATGTGATCCTTGGGCTGTGCAGGTAAACCCTCCTACCACACAAACAACTTTGTGTTTTCCTGATGAACTTTTTCCTCTGTGGCTAGATTGCTGCTGCAGCCAGTGGCAGGAGTTGAGTTAGAAATCGATTGGGCACTCCAACCTTGCGATCTGACTTCTAAATTCTTTTTTCCTTCCTCCCTCCCTCTGTCCCTCCCTCCCTTCCTTCCTTCCCTCCCTCCTCCTTTCCTCCTTCCCTCCCTCCCTCTCTCTCTTTTTCTCTCTCTTAAAAAGGGGCTCCTGAAATAGTAGGTTTCTAGGAAAACTTCACATTTCCTTTTTAGTGTATAAAATATAGCCAGCCGTTGTTGGGCAAATGCATCAGACAGACATTATTATTGCTGTGTTAACAGTGTTTTAAAATACACAAATAGAAAAACAGGATGCCTTCTGGGTAGCAAGCTGGGAAAACTTTGAGATTATGCTAATCAAATTCCATGGTTCATGTGCGTAGTTAGGTAGAGCAACAAGGCCCGAACTTTCCGGCTTGGCTGTTTAACTGTGCTTCCCCGCTTGGTTCATCCTTACTGAATTTTTCTAGGGGGCCGGAGAAGGGGAAGGCCAGGTGCCAGGGGAGGCCCCAGGCAGGAAGGGGTTAATGAGCCCTGGATGGGGGTGGGGGGCTGTGAAAGGGGAAGGGGTCTCAAGCACCTCCAGCAGCTCACCTTCCCGGAGCCCTCCTGGCAGCCTCTGAAGACGTCACTTACAATGGAGTTGTTAGCATGAGAAAGCAAGCCTTTCTCCCCCTGGACGCACTTCAGTGGGAATGGCAAGTGTCTGAGAAACCGTGGTTCAAGCTTGTGCCAGTGGGTGCAAGGAGTGGTTCTTATGGGAGAGAACGCTCAGTTCATTTAGACTTGGCATAGAAACCGCATTCCATTGTCTGGCGGAGTGAACATTGATATGGAGATTCCTGCCTACCCCCCACCCCGTCAATTGGATACCCCATTACATGGGTCGCGTATGCTTTTCTTTTCTCTTTCTTTCTCTTCTCCTTTTTTCCCCCTTCTTTTGTCCTCTGAGAATTAGTCTCTCTGTAGAACGGCCGGATCTGTCAAGTTACCACCCTCTAAATTTTTACAGCTCTGTATATTCAGACTTGGTGTTTGTGAATTAGCTAAAAGCGGGCTGCCAATCGGCACTTTATTTACATTCGAAGCCATAGGAGTGAGAGCCCCAGAAAAATGTTAATATGCAGAAAGAGGCAGAAGGGTTGAGTTTCTGACTGTTGCTAACCTCACCACTGCCTTTAAAACCAATCATGAGGCACACGGCTGATATTTAATAGCTTTTAGCTGATTATTTTTCTTCTCCTCCTCTTTCTTTTCTATCCAAGTTGACCTGGGTGTACTTGAGCGGAAATGAAGTCATCCAAATGCTGAATTAGAATAATCACAGGCCTCCAAGAATGAAATGGAAGCAGAGATTAAATGGTAGAGGGAAAGCTGGCATTAATAAGCACCGGGAAAACTTTGCATAAAATAAATAGATTTGATAGATTGAATTTGTATATCCTTGTCTCCATTTTTCTCCACTTGGTGTTGTCCTCCTAGAGTGGAGTTCCTGGCAAAGTGGGATTTGTTTCGCCATGAGCCCACATACCTTCTGCAGCCTGGGTGACGGTTCTTTCTTTCTTCTTCGTGGGGCGTTTGTGTGACAGGGAACGTTTCCAGGATGGAAGAATCTGGATGGAGGGGCGGTGACTGGGAAGGGTTGGTGATTACTTGTTGCGAGTGGGGGGGGGTGGGAGGCCCGAGGCAGATGGAAGGCAACACAACACGCTGCAGGCAAACAATGAATATTGTTGACCTATTCCTGGTGGTAGGGAGAAGAGCAGAGCTGGATTAAAGTAGGGTGACCAACTGTCCTCATTTGCCTAGGACACGAGTTTCCAGGAACCTAGGACATACAGACCAGAATGAGTTGGTCGCACTGAATAAACGGGAGGCGAGAAAAGGGGAGACACTTGTCCTGAAACTCTTAAAGGGGCTGAAGCCTTCTTTGACCACCTGCAGGCAGATTTAAATATTCCTTCCTGTGTGTTCCAGAACGCTTACTTCAGACCCTTTTACAGTCTGCCTTTCTGATTTCACTAGGCCACTGTGGGCAGGAGCCAGCACAGGAGCCAGCACAGGATCTGCAAGTTGTTAA
The DNA here is from genome assembly GCF_046562875.1 of Panthera onca. Classification (NCBI taxonomy): domain Eukaryota; kingdom Metazoa; phylum Chordata; class Mammalia; order Carnivora; family Felidae; genus Panthera; species Panthera onca. The sequence goes on along the minus strand of NC_138352.1, from coordinate 46,245,429 downwards.
ACAAGCTGTTGGCCTGTGGAAGGCAGGACTACCCCCCCCCCCCCCGCCAAACCCACCCCCGACAGACCCGAGGCCTGGGGCAAGCGCTCCTCGCTCCTCGTTGACTTGGAGCGTAGGACCCTTTAGGCTCCTACTTGGGGATTATTTCTCCGTCTCTTGAAAGTAAAAAATTCTGCCCCGTGTAGGGAAAAGTGAGTTCCTTGTAGTTAAAGAGCAAAATAAGGCATTCATTCGATTAAAAAACCCAGCAGAGTGGTTTGTTTACAGGAAGTCAGTTTTCAGGTGGTCTGTAGCAGAAGATGCAATTTGTGCCATCGGATTAGCTGTGAATTAGAGATTTTTGGTTGTTGAGCTTGCTCATGGTCTTTTATTTTATTTATTAAAAAATTTTTTAGGGGTGCCTGAGGGTGGCTCAGTCGGTTGGGCGTCCGACTTCGGCTCAGGTCACGATCTCGCGGTCCGTGAGTTCGAGCCCCGCGTCGGGCTCTGGGCTGATGGCTCAGAGCCTGGAGCCTGCTTCTGATTCTGTGTCTCCGTCTCTCTCTGCCCCTCCTCCGTTCAAGCTCTGTCTCTCTCTGTCTCAAAAATAAATAAACGTTAAAAAAAAAAATTTTTTTTTTAACGTTTATTTATTTTTGAGACAGAGAGAGACATGGTGCAAGTCCGGAAGAGACAGACAGAAAGGGAGACACAGAATCTGAAACAGGCTCCAGGCTCTGAGCTGTTAGCACAGAGCCCGAAACGGGGCTCGAACTGGGGAACAGCAAGATCGTGACCTGAGCTGAAGTTGGACGCTTAACCGACTGAACCACCCAGCCCCCAGCCCCGCCCTCCCCGACTGTCTTTTATAATTGGCAGCGGAGATAAATATCTTCAGACTTGCTTATTGTTTGTAGAGTGTTAGTATTTGGAAAGAAATAAAACGGTTTAGGGGGCTTTTCACTTCAGGAAATCTAAATAAGATTATGGGATGACCAGAGGTGGCCTTCCTGGTCTGCTTCTCAGCTTTCTTAGGGAGGGGTGGAGGGCAGGGTGAGCACCGGCCAGACACCTGCTGGAGGAGTTTGAGAGAGACTTGGCCGATTCGCTGATAGGGAAGAGATTTTTTTTGATTTTTGTCTTTTAAAAAGACCACCCCCATTTCCTTCCTTGATATATGTGTTTTTGTAGCAAAAAAAGGAGGATCTTTTGGTGTCGTAGCTTTTCTTCGTTCCAGCGAAGTTGGCAGCTGTGCTCAGATCCCGAGATTCCTGTTTGTTGACAGCTTTCATGTGTCTTTTGACTTCTATCTGTCCAGACAGCCCCATGAGGTAGGACGATTTCATCGTTTTAAAGTTAAGAAAGGAATGGGGCGCCTGGGTGGCTCAGTCGGTTGGGTGTCCGACTTCGGCTCAGGTCATGATCTCACAGCTCGTGGGTTCGAGCCCCGTGTCGGGCTCTGTGCTGACAGCTTGGAGCCTGGAGCCTGCTTCGGATTCTGTGTCTCCTCTCTCTCTGCCCCTCCCCTGCTCACGCTCCGTGTGTGTGTCTCTCAAAAATAAACAAACATTTAAAAAAAAATTAAACTTAGGAAAGGAAGGTTGGGAGGGTGTAAATGACCTGCTCGGGACACCTCAGCTGGATTGCAGTAGGCCCAGGGTGCAGAGGTCCTGGGTTTGCTGTTCCACCTGGGTTTGCTGTTCCACCTGAGCCACTCACGCTGGGCCGCCTGCCTCAGGCATATGCAGTGCCCACGAGCAGCAGTGTGCAGTGCCGTAGGATTACTGTGGCACACCTTCCAGGAAACTAGGACTTTATGGTTGTTTTGCTTTAAACATATTATATTAGAAGAAATATTATGGCACAGAATGCAAAATTTGCATAATTGTTTTTGAAAACCCGTGAGACTTGGAGACATTTCAGGATAGCTGCTGGCTTCATTAGCCTCTGTCCCCAGTCATTTGGGCTGTCCCCTAATTTACTTGACCATTAGGAATACTTGGGTAGAAACATTGAGAATTACTTCTGTTCAGCATAGGGGTTGGCATACTTTTTCTGTGGAGGGCCGGATAATAACTATTTTCGGTTTTGTGGCCCAGATGGTCTCTCACAGCCATTCAGCTCTGCCACTGTAGCGTGAATGACAGCAGCCATAGACAGTATGAAAACAAATGGCTGTGGCTGTGTTCCAATAAAACTTTATTTACAAAACCACAAGGCTGCTGGGTTTGGCTCTCGGCCATAGTTTGCCGACCCCCTTGTTTAGCTTATTGCCTGGTAATAAGGGCGGGGAATTTTTATACTCAGACTGTCCGATATAAAACTCAACTCACCCATTTATTAGCTCTGTAACCTTGGGCAGGTCATTTAATTTCTTTCTTCCTCAATTTCTTTATCTGTAGAATGGAAATCAGGATGGGACTTACCCTATATGCCTGTCATGATGATTAAATGCACTAATACCTGTATTCTAAGTTCTTAGCATTCTGCCAGAAACAGACCTAAGTGCTTAATAAATGTTAGAAGTAGTAGCTGCTGTAAGGTTTTTTTTGTTTTGTTTTGTTTTGTTTTTTATAGAAAGATGTGTTCTGGGGCACCTGGGTGGCTCAGTCGGTTGAGCGTCTGACTTCAGCTCAGGTCATGATCTTGCGGTTTGTAGGTTTGAGCCCCCCGTCGGGCTCTGTGCTGACAGCTCGGAGCCTGGAGCCTGCTTTGGATTCTGTGTCTCCTTCTATCTCTGCCCCTCCCCTACTTGTGCTCTGTCTCTTTCTATCAAAAATAAATAAATGTAGAAAGATGTGTTCTACTTCTTTTTTAAAGTTTATTTAGTTTTGAGAGAGAGCGAGAGAGAGAGCAAGCAAGTGCACACAAGCTGGGGAGGGGCAGAGAGAGGGAGACAGAGGATCCAAAGCAGGCTGTGAGCTGACAGTGCAGAGCCTGATGTGGGGCTTGAACTCACGAACAGTGAGATCACGACCTCACGTCACGTGCTTAACCGAAGTCGGGTGCTTAACCAACTGAGCCACCTAGGCACCCCTGGCTGCTGTAAATTTTATCCTCCGAGACCCAGATTCAGCCTCTGGAATTGCCTTTCCTGTTCTATCCTGCAGTAGCCCCGACTTGGCGTGCGTGTGCGCGCACACACACATGCACGTGGGCCTGCATGCACACACACACGCGCGTGTGCACTCCACGGGCTCTTCCATCTTTTCTCTGGGTGGGCCTACCACTCAGTTCGTCCCCCCTCCTTATGGGTCACACAGATTGAGGAGTCTTTCCTGGGTCCTCCCAGCCTAAAGGTGGAGATTCAGTGTCTTGTCGTTTTCTACGGCGTGTGCCTCCACTTTGGTCCGGCTACCCTGATGCTTCCAGTTTGTGGAATTGACTTCGAGTTGTTCTGGCCTTGATGGAAAACACGTTGAACTGATTTGGGCCAAAAGAGAGTTCTTCTGGTTGGACCCTGCTGATGAACTCTTTAAACTTGTTTGAAGAATTAAACTCATGGTGGGGGTAGGAGATACTGTCTGGAAATTGTCCCAATGTCATTTGGCTGATGTTTGTTGAGAATATATTTATATATATTGATTCGCTAATCTGTTTATTGAGTTTATTTAGCCTCTTGAGAGAGCTTTTCACATCCTCATTTAAGTTTTCTTTCCTTTTCCTTTACATGTGATTCTAATAAGCTTGGTTTTCTGGTTTTGAATTTATCGCAATTATTAAAGGGTAGGAAGATGTTAATAAACTCAGTGTAAAGAGGAGGGGGAAAAAAACCCTATAAAAACAAACAAGACTTCGATCTTTAAAAGTACCACGTTGTGGGACCATTTAGTGCATGGAAATAGCCATCCTTTCTCATTAGGTCCAGAAGGCATCTTGTCTGGAGCCTCGTGCATCATTCACTGTTCATTGATTCATTCACCGGATCTTGATTGTCTTCCGAATTGCAGGCACTGAGCTAGGAGCCAAGGGCGCATCGGTGAACGAAACAGACAAGATTCCCTGCTCACGTGTCACTGAAGTTTTAGGATGGGGTCAGGGAGGACCAGCCAAGAGCAAACAAGTAAATAATAAAAATAATGACAGATTGTCTCTTAAGGAAAACAAACCAACAACTGAGCGAACCCATAATGGGAATCTTGGTTTATCAAGACAAGAGTCAAACACGTGTACCCTCTTTGCCCCGAGTAGACGGTCCATTGCACCAGGGTAGAGCTGGATCTGTTGACTCGCCGTGTAGCCCCAGGACTGGCCTGGTGCCTGGGGGGTAGTTAGTGCTCAGCAAACAGTGGCAGAATGAATGGGCCCTCTGTATCAGAGGGCAGAGCTGTGCCACTCATGAGAGAAGGAGTTTCACATGGTGGAATTAGTTTTTCTTTTTAAAAACGAGGCTTTAAGGGATATAGAATATATCCTGTTATCTGAGTATATACAGAATATATTCTGTTATCTGGAACATTTCTTTATGTGGAATCCATCACTCCCCTGAACCCGGAATAAAGGAGCTATTTATTTATTTATTTATTTATTTATTTACAAGATTTTATTTATTTATTTTTTAAAGATTTTATTTTTAAGCAATCTCTGCATTCAACATGGGGCCCGAACCTACAACCCTGAGATCAAGAGTCGCACACTTCACCGACCAAGCCGGCCAGGCAGGTGCCCCTTAAAAATATTTTAGTTTTAAGTAATCGCTCCACCCAACGTGAGGCTCGAATGCACAGCCCCAAGATAAAGGGCAGCATGCTGTATTGACTGAGCCAGCCAGGCCCCTAAATGATCTATGTCTACCCTGCAGTAAAAGTTTAATGGAACTGAAGGGGCTTTCCGGGCAGGGCGGACCTGGCCAGCGTGGCCTTTCACGGAGCAGGTAGCTTTTCAGGTGGATCTTGGTGTAGAGGGTAGACACCCAGCTGCCCTGGGAAAGGGATGGATGAGAGAAGAGTAGGAATGGGATGTATCTTTTCGTGTCTCACCGTCTCCCCTGTTCTTCTATCTTTGGTCTTAGACAAGCAGTGGAGCTGCTGAGCGGGAGGTATCAGGTCGTGTCTGCGGTGGGATTCGTGTTGGCTCTTAGGTGCGTAGGGCTTCCTGGGGTGGGGGCGCTAGGTCAGCGCTGGGCAGTTTCTTCCCCAACTTGTCGTTTTGTGATCATCCAGGCTGGGCGGTAAAAACAGCTCCATCACTGTTAAGCCGAAGCACAGACATCTCTGATGTTGGGAAATCTGGCTGTGGACAGAGAGAACTCGTTTGTGGGTACCTTTCCCCCCCGCCCCTCTCGAAAGAACAGGGGGATGCCATTGGCATTTATTGCCAGGCTCTTGGAAATTGTCTGGGTCATGTGGGATGGAGTTGAGTGATTCTGGACTTTGGACTCAGGTAGACCTGAACTTGATTCTGGAGGCCACCACTGGCTGTTAGCCTTGGGCTAGTGATTTTGCTCTGTGGAGCCTCATTTCTTGTCTGTGAAGCGGGCATACAATTTTATTTACAGGGGCGCCGTGAGAATAAAAAGAGACAGGTTTGCCCAGTGTCTGTCACGTGGGTGCTCAGTAATAGTGTCCCCTCCCTGCGTGCATCCCTCCCCTACACACACACACACCCTGTGTATCCGAAGTCCGAAACTGCTAACTTACGCCAGATTCGTCCTCCTATAAATTCCCTATGGTAATCTGTATGATGCCCTTCCTAATGTGCTCAATGGATGGTTTTGAGTTTCTTTTATTTGTTATAAGTTTATTTTGAGAGAGAGAGAGAGAGAAGGAAAGGGCAGAAAGAAAGGGAGAGAGAAAGAGAGAGAGAGAATCCCAAGCAGGCTCGTTACTGTCAGCACAGAGCCCAATGTGGTGCTCAGACTCACGAACCGTTGAGATCATGACCTGAGCCAAAACCAAGAGTTGTATGCTTAACTGACGGAGCCACCCAGGTGCCCCTGGTTTTGAGTTTCTCAAGGACTTGTTTCTGGCTCCTCCCAGTGTCTGCCCCATGCCTCTGTAACCATCAGTTCTGTGACAAATCCTGAACCAAAGAAGTCCTGCCTCTAAGATCTTGCTAGATTTAGCCCAGCTGGAGCTACTGTTGGGGGAGGCCAATGGGAGGATTTGGCTTTTTTTCCTCTTATGCTAATGAAGTGAATATGGCAAGGAGTCACAATATTTTCTTTCCAGGCAAAGAAATGTTGTTGTAGGAGAAACAGCAGGCCGGGGAAGCAAATGCGATCTTCCTGGATTCTCTCAAGGGAGGAATAGGACAAATTGTCAGCTTCTGTTGAGAAGATAATGCTCTCACTATGATAAATGCCAAGTTTCTATTGAAAACCACCACCTTAATGGTGGCGTCCCCAAGTACTCGGAGCATGCCTGGCAACAGAGGCTGGTGATGCAGGAGAGCAGATATTTGTAGGGGGTTTGTTTGTTTGCAATGAGAAATCAGTTTAAAGCAAATGAGACAGCGCATTACACGTGTTCTTTTAAGGCAGCTTTATGGAGCTAACTGGAGCGCTCCGGTGCGGCCTGCACTTAAAACACACCTATGGGGAGACTTCCACCCTCAATAAGTATTTCTTGCATATGACTCAGATTAAAGGAGCACATGGGACTGGAAAGCCGCCTAAAATAATTTCCCCTCCCATAGGAAGTAGCCGCCGTAATTCACTTGCAAGTTATTTCAAAAGGCCTGTTTGATAGAAATTTCTGCCTTCTCGTGAACTGGGATTTTTTCTCGCGCTGTCTGTCTGTAACATCCCTTCTCCACAAGGGCAAGTCTGGTCGTATTTAATGGAACGCCGCTCCCTTGAAGGGCTTCTCACTTTTTGGTTGCCTTGTGAGGGGTGCTTTATGCTGATTCCTCTTCGTCTCTTCGTGGTAACTGGTCTGCCTTGTAGGCCTGTGCTCAGAGAGACCTTCGTGTTTTGGGGCCGGGGCTTCCTGGATGGCTGAACTGTACATTCAGGAGCGCTAAGGATGCAGAGGCAGGGCGGGCTGGGGACCGTGGAGCCAGCTGGAGGGGGGGGAGGAAAGAGGGCTCCATCAGCTGTTACTGAAAAGTCCTGAGGTCGTCCCTGCTTGTCCACCTGAGGCGGTGGTGATGCGGTGAGGGGAGGCCAGGAGCCTGCCAACCATCACTGACGTGTAGGGATGGTGATGGCCGCCGTTGCACTACTCTGTGCCTCCCATGCTTGACAGCGGCCATCTTGCCCGTTCCCCGACAACGGCCTTTGAAGGTGGGTCATGTCTTCATTTGCCTCGACACCAACCTGAGTGTTGACCTTGAAAAGGTGCTTGACCGACATTCCGGGTTCCATCCGAGTTGGCATGGAGGGGAGGGAGTTGCCCACAGCGTGTCTTAGCCCGGATACGGCAGCCCTAACCGGGTCCACTTTGGAAAGAAACAAATGGCGAATGCTCATGTCACTAGACCTTGAAATAGTGAGTTTGACTTTGTCATCAGCTGGAGAGCAGAGAGGGAGGCAGAGTTCAAATCAGATGTCTGCATTCTCCTTTCCCAAATATATTAACTGGCGAGGACATGCCCTGGGATTTTAAAGACTCTCCTCTTTTTGCCAAGTTCGCAGTTTCTCTCTGATATCTTATTCCCTCAACCCCACCAGAAACTACAAGCCAAGATAGTTTGTTTGACCCATGGGTGGGGCAGTGGACACTATTTTTTCAGTGCTGGAGTACTCCAGAGAACATTAGTCAGGCTGTCTCAGTTATATTCAGTCTCATTATTGCTTCCCAGATGCATTTAACCCGGGCCCTGCTGGTGAATGGATTTGGCAGCCCGAGGAAATTGACAAAGATGACTCCTCAGATGCACCTAGGACAAAATGATGGTTGAAGTTGGTGGTTTTCTGCAAAACCCAGAGCTTGTAACCTCGGGAGGGAAAGTTTGTATAAAGTGCTCTAAATCAAGAGTGTTCATTCCAGATACCTTTTTTTTTTTTTTAAGGCACCAAAAAGAAAGACCATTTTTATATGTGTCTTGCTATGTCATTTTTATACGAGTCCTTCGGTCTCAAGAGATCATAGTCACAGTTTCTTATTCATATTCTCATTCCTGGTACCACACTTATGCAGAAGAGGGGTTGACAAATTGTAAGGGCCAGATAGTAAATATTTTAGAATCTGTGGGCCATATGGCCTCTGTCCCAACTACTCAGTTCTGCCATTGTAGCGCAGAAGCAGCCACAGACAACATGTAAATGAGGGAGTGTTGGCTGTGTTCCAATAAAACTTTATTTACAAAAACAGGCAGGGGGGCTGGGTTTGGCTCGTGGGCCGTAAGTCGCTGTCTCCCGCTGTACACATTCCCAGGCTCTAGCTTGAATCTCACAGAAAGTGAGGATTCCATATGACTGTGGATATGTTTAGGGTCAGTCATAAACTGATTTAGATAGTCCTTCGGAAGAACGGCCCTTTCAGTGTAGACGTGCATCAGAAAGGTATATGGTGTGGTGTCATGCCCGCCCTCCTGTCCATTTAGAAAAGTTCTTCAAAGGAAGTAGCCGCAAACATATGTCCAATCAAAGAGGGTCGACACACCAGGAACGTTATGGTGGACAGGCAAGGAGTGATCCTGGGGTCTCGCTTTTTCTTGGGTGGTGAGTGTTGCTGCTCAGTGCCCTGTGCGGCTGTGACAGCCGCAGGCTGGAGGATTCCATCTGCGTGTGCAAAGGCCTGCTCGTCTCGCACCACTTGTCCGACCACATTCCTGAATGTGGAAGGTCAAAATGGAAACTTGCCTTCAGCTTCACGGTGCAGATCCTTTACTCTGCTAACTCACGTCCGTGAGCCGAGAATTTGGCTATAATCATTTCTCTAAGAGAAGAAAAAACCTGCACCCACGTGGATTTATTTGCCCTCCTTAGCTCTGTGAAAACCCCGCGACACGGACATGTCGATGAAAATGTGGAAATTAACACTTGGAAATTTTTATATAAGACCTGCTTTGAAATTTCAGCTAAACATTCGGGCACTAAAAAGAGCTATATATTTATACCTGAAAAACTCAATTTGATGCAAGCTGCTTCTTTCTCCATTGTGGTCACGTGGGCTGAGGTTCTTGGTATGAAATGTAATTTACACAAATTAGTCCAAGGCAGGTAGAGTGTGAAATTAAATTGATGCCTTGATTTCTGTATTCTCTCGTAAGTGTTTCTCTGAAAATTTGTCGTTTCTGTCCTAGGAACTTTGAAGTATGGGTTGTTGTTTTTTTAACAGAGCAAAGAAGTTCTTATTGGCCAAGGACATGAAACAACCTTAATTACAGGGTAGAGAGGCATGTTTCATTTTGTTTTGTGGCTAAATATTAGAGTAAGCCCAAATTGGGCTACTAATAGATGTAGAGAGCTCAGATTTAACATGCCTGTTACATTTTTCAACTACCTCGAACAATCCATTGAATTTCTTTCACTGTGACTAGACTAGTTTGCTCTAAGCCATGTGGATGTGGAAGGGGTGTTGGAGACCCTTTAACGGATGAGAAAACTAAAGCTCCAGAGTAACATTGGGACCTTGGTCATGTCACCCCGGGGCACCCTGGGTCCTGGCTGGCCTGCCTTGTGCCACTGAGGCCCAGCTGCTGCCCCTCTTCGTGGGGCAATTGTCAGTATTCGGTGTTCTTGCCTCGGCAGCAAGAATGAGTCAGGTATGAGGTGTCTGGTTCAACTTTGACCAAGAGGAAGGAGAATCGCCATGTGTTCAGAAGTAATCCCCGAGGCCAGCTGAGGGGCCTCATTAGAACATTTGAACAAAGGCCAGAATGATTTGGCTTTACCTCCACAGCAGCACGTCGGCCCTCCAGGACTGAGCCCGCCTGCAAAGTCTTCGGGTGGTTCCGTTGACCACCCTCGGCTGACAAGGGTCTAGGATGTCTGTGCTTGCTTTCTGCTGGAAGAGTAGCCCTCAGCAAGGTAGACCGGGGTCGGCCCTGCTGACTTTGGAGTGAATCATTTCTGCCAAATAACTAGTGGCTGATGCTCGGGGCACTCCGGAAAATGAATTATGGGCTCTCATGATTTTTATTTGTCCATGGTGGCATGGGTGGTATTTATCTCTCTTGTCCCCGCTCTCCCCCCGCTTCCAGAGCCTTTGTCTCCATCTGAGTCAGCATGACATGGTTTGAAAATTGCCTGTTTGCCTTTTAATGATGATTAATGTCCATAGCCATGTTTCAAATTTAGGATCTCTTGAAGAGTCTCCGAGACCGTTACCAAGAGCAACCTGCTGAGGGAGTTGAATGTGCAGAGCGCGGTAATTCTGCCTGGGTTAGAAGCCTCCTCGAGTTCTCCTTCTTCCCTGCAGCACCTCGTGGACCCTTCTTGGGTCTTGGGCGCAAGGAGCCGAGAGTGGGAGTGGGGTGGGCGGGCCCCCGGCCGGTTTGCTGAACCTACCCTCCTGGTCACGTTGGGTTGGCGCCTGTCCGTGGGGTATCTGGAAGGGCCACTTCTTCTTGCCCCTCCCTGCCACCCTGCCCCCAAATCAGAGAGGCCAACGAGGAGCTAAATTTCCTCCACAGCAGGTGCCTGTCATCTATCTGAAGATAGTTGCCAACATCTGGTACAATTGCCTCCGCAAACGCAGTAACAAGGCGGCCTGCAGTTCAGTCGCAGGAGCGAGCGGCACGGCTTTAATGATAACAAGCTGTCGGCCTCCCCTCTGAGATGAATCCACCTCACAGATGTTTGTCTAGTTTTGGCAATCGTATCGCACTATAGCTTTGGTGATTATGCTCAACTGGAGACTATTACAATAAAAGAAGTTTGAACTTGTTCCATTTTTACATCCCACCCCCCTCTCCCCTGTTCTGAGGTATAATTTATATCGGTGGCTGTACTATTGGTTCCATTACTGAGGCCTCTTTACTTTTTATGATGTCGGTGGGGCTGCAGCTTATAGCCTGGCTTCCTCTACAGGTTAATGTGTTTTCGTTACATCTGCGCTTCTAATGTCCGCGCTTTAATGGCCCCGAGGCGGCCCTTCTCACCTTCTGTCGGAGGGCATGTGGATGCGTGATTGCTTTGACTTGCTATCTCCACTCACGTGTCTACGTGGGGCGTGGACGTGGGTCACGTGGGGGGCTTGGTGCACATACAGGACAGTGAATGGACGCGAAGGAGAGGCTGCAGTGGGAGACAAGGCCCGGACACATAGAACCTTCTAGATTCTTGTTGGCTTTCCTCTCGCCTCTCCTTCCGCATTCACTCCTCTTCTGTCCCTCCTCCTCCTCCCTGTCGGAAGGTACAATGCGCTTTTACTAAAACAAGCAATTCACGAAATAAATACAACAAATAAAAAATCACAAGTTGGCGAAATGGCGTTTGGAGGCCTGTTGGGCAGTTACCGCTGCGGTGTTCCAGATTTTGGGCTTTACTGTTACACACACAATGGCTTGGCTTAATAATTAATATGATTTAATATTAGACGTATTTACTACTAGAGCTCTGTATAGGAAAGCCGGAAGGAACAACCAAGGTCAGATTTAGTGATAGCAGATACTACGGATTTTTATTAATGGCTATCATTAATTGGGTCTTGGCTGTGTTCTAGTCGCTACGCTGATTGCTTTTATTAATATATAAATATATAATTCCTACACTACTCCTGCCACACAGGCGTTCTTACTTCCACTGTCACAAATGAGGAAAATGAGGCTCAGCGGCATGAGGGTCCATGCTCAATAGCACAAAGAGGCCAGGGGACAAAGGAAGCTCCTGGTCTAGGGCCAGCCCACTCCAGGCCCATGCTCATTCTCCTGTGGTCACTGTCATCATTAAAGTTGCTTGCTGCCTGAATTGATGTCGTGGGAAGATCTGCCCATCTGAGAGGCAGTGCATTGTATAAATGGGTACAGGATAAATCACCATCATCTCTTGACATTCAAGACTTTTTTCGTTTTAATTTGGGTATCACTTTGTCAAAGATTAGGAAACATAAATTTGGCAAGGTGTTATTTTTGGCCTTGGGCTTACAATGGGTGAGTCAGCCTGGCTGTGGACGTATCATTGGTGGCAGGACACCACGTGTTTGTGTCCTCGGCCAGAAATAGATATTGGTGTCTGTGCCGGTGACACCTGCACTGGGCATTTGTGTAGGAGCTTTCTATGAGGCACCTCTGGACGGGACACTGTTCTGTAAACAGTTCTTTAACTGTGTGGGTTTGAGTCCAATAGGGAGAGAGGGAAGACTTACCCTGAAAAATTAAAATAGACTGATCTTTTGCAATGTATACCGAAATAAAAACCATTGGGTGACTCATGGAAAATAATGGCTCCCAGAAATGGCTAATAGCGTGGAACTTGAAATCCAGCAGATTACTGAAGACTTGAGGACATTGTCTTTGCCATCAGAGTTGGCTTCTTAAGTATATGCTTTTAACCTGGGCCATGCAAGGTAATAGAAAAAGCTCCGTGCAGAAATTTGAAAAACCTACCTACTAGTCCTTTCTGTGATCTTGGGTGGCATTTACCTTCTCTGGGCCTTGGCTGTCTCTTCTATAAAGTTTGTACCGAATGACATTTTGAATCTGTTCCAGCCCTAGAGTCGTGTTCCGTTGGCTGGGACCTACCCGTGACTCCCCACAGTTGAAGTATCTGTTTTATGCGTGACCATTACTGGCTTCCTTCTGTGTCTAATCTAGATCCACGTTGTCCGAAGTCAGGTCAAATCAAGCAGAACTGACCATTGAGGGTAGTTTGTTAACTTGGCACTCTTTCTTCCTCGACTTCCCTCTCTCAGCACTGCTCACCTGTGCCCAGGCGTCAAATTTTTCATACCCATCCGGTGGTCTCTGTCCTCTCCTGCCTGTCCTGCCACCCCAAATTTGCTCCTCCTCTGCAATGCTAGAGCCAAACCACTAAATTGCAGCAAAGGCATGTAGTATGGCTTTTTCCAGTTTTTTCTCTCTTGCGGTAGTTACAATATTATTAAAAATCCATTAAATTTTAATGTACCCTATAAAATATGTGCTCTTGTGAAAGCAAGCACAGATAATTATTTCTGATGAATAAACCAAGAGGACAAGTATGTATGAAGTTCATGCAGCAGCATTCAATTTTTATTATATACATCTCCTGCAGGGGCAATCATTGTGATGTTCCAGCTGGTTGTGTTGAGGGCCAGTTCTTCTCGCAGATCCTTCGGGGCAATGTGAACCCTGAACTATCCGGAATGTTCTCAAAGCTCGTTTTTCCATGGAATGAAACCATGTGTGGTAGCCGTCTTCTGTGAAACTCTTCAGACCAAAAAATGAGGACTAAGTGATTCAGGAGGAGAAAAATCGCATCCCTCCAGTGCGGCTGGTAGCTTTGTGAGATGAAGATCAAAGTCAGACATACATTTGAAGTTCTTCTACTCCGTGGCTCCATGCTCTTGAGCTGGTCTCTTAGCTTCTCTGGGCATTTGTTTCCTATCTGAGGGATGATAGATAGCTCGGTGTGCCTTGGAGCTCTGGCTTGTAGTTTCTCCTTTCCGTCTGCGTTCTGCTTCTGAGCATCCTTTGAAACTTTTTCATGACTCCACAAGTGGGAAGGCAGAGCTGCCTCCTGGCTTCCTGGAGTCCATATGGTGTGAGGCTTGGGATCTGTTAACACAATCACTTGAAGGAGGGTTACCGCCTCCAGGTTCTGGGTCTCCTGATATGCTCTAGAGGTCGGGGCTTCCGTGTTATTTTGCAAGGGTTACCCTGTCACGTGGATGGAAGTGCTTCCCTTGGGGACAGTGGTAGACAGCCGGCCCTGCCTCTGGCCCCTGTCCGTGCCCAGTGACTCCAAGGTCAGCAGTAGAGTCCTGTGCTTAGAGGTGAGGAGGCTGAGAACCAAGAGGGTGGGGCTGCCTGGCTGCCCCCGCCCCCTCCAGGGAGCCTCTGGGATGTGTTTGCAGCTGCATCTGGAAACTGACACCTGCTCTTTGCAATTTAATGAGGCCCAACTTCTGATCTTTAGCTAGGCCCATTTCCTTCCTGGGGCAGGGTTAGTCATGCACCCGGATCCCGATCCCGCCCTGTAGGAGGTGGGGCAAGAAAGCACTTGCAGAGGTTTGAAATCACTGCTGGCTTCTGCAAGCATCTCTTCCCAGGGCAGCAGAGTTGCATTACCCTGACATCCAATCCCATTCAGCATCCTGAAGACGGGAGAGCTAGGGTTATAGTTGGATCATAAGGAGGGGTTCTGGAATATTCCAGAACAAAAGTTGGGGATCAGCTGCTGGGATCAGTAGTGAGGCAAGTACAACACTTTGCACAGAATTGGGTGATGTGTAAATGAAGGAAACTTTTTTTTAAATTTTAAACTTGTATTTATTTTTAAGAGAGAGAGAGAGAGAGAGAGAATGAGAAAATGAGCAAGGGTGGGGCAGAGAGAGGGAGAGAGAGAATCCCAAACAGGCTCCATACTGTCGTCACAGAGCCCAGTGTGGGGCTTGAACCCCCGATACCTGAGATCATGACCTTGAGCTGAAGTCGGACACTGAACTGACTGAGCCGCCCAGGAGCCCCAGAAGGAAATATATTTTTAACACTGTTATGATTTTGTTTAAAAACAAAAGGCACGCTAGAAAAAATTAAACACAGGAATAAGCAAAGAACTAAAGATGCCTTTCATATTTCAGTGACCCGCAATAACTCATAGTAATGTATTGGTACAACTTTCCAGAGGTCTGTCTGCACAAGCATAAATGTGGTGTGTGCACGTTTATATACATGGGGTAGAATGTGTTAGTTGCTGGACTGCTTTTACCGTTCAACCACGTGCAGGGCCACCTTTCTGTGTCACTGTATTCTGTGTGATCATATTCGATGCCTGCTGTGATTGATTTACTCAAACCCTTAGGAACATTGTAGGTTGTTTTCTGTCTCATTGTCTTTTTTTTTTTTAATCTTTATTTTTGAGAGAGAGTGGGGGAGGGGCAGAGAAAGGGAGAGACGAGAGAGAATCGCAAGCAGGCTCTGAGCTGTCAGTGCAGAGCCCAGCACGGGGCTCAAACTCACGAACTGTGAGATCATGACCTGAGTGAAACCAAGAGTCAGACGCTGACTGAGCCACCCAGGTGCCCCTTTATCATGTCTTTATTGGGTCTTCTAACCAGTGCTGTCTGGACTGCCCTCGTGAATGCATTTCTGTGCTGTGTGCACTATACTCTTGATCCAGCCATTCCACTGTTAGGAATTGGCAGTAGGGAGATAATAATACGTTTTACGATTTGCTCTTTGCTACCAAACTGCCCCCCACCCAGGGAGGTTGTCCTAATTTGCATTTCTATCAGGGAAAGGTGGTGTAAGTGTGATCCCAGGCTTCAGCGCTCCAAATTTTGTGCCCCAAATTTGCATATCTCTGAAATTTCTCATTTGGAACATTAAAAAATATATATACCGAAGAGCCGTCTGTTTCACTGTGACTTTTAGATGCTTTACAACTGCTTGTCTGTTTCCGGCCGATCGGGGAAGTCTTGCATTACTTCGACCAAGGGTGACACATTGAGAGTGTTTCAGGACAGAGCCGGCGTGGAGTTTGTGTTTTCAGGCTGTTATCCTGAAACAAAAATGGCGGCAGATAAAACGTTTTCAAGTGGGTATGTTCAGTTGTGACTTTCAGTGGATTTTTGATCATTGTTCCTAGCCTCATACCTGTTTTGTCCTAGAAAGGATGTAACTGAAGACAAATGGGGACTTTTTTCCTTCGCATAATACATTTGGCAATTACATCCTGCCTTGTGAAAGCATTCCCATTGTTATTTAAATGCTGCATTGGTCTTTAAGATAAAGATTCAGCTTGTTACCTGTGTTTATCTTTTCCTTCCAGCTCAGCGGGGACTGCAGACTGCTGCTTTTGTGTGCGTCCCCATGGCCTGGGTACAGTGCCTTGCACTCAGTAGACGCCCAGTGGGTGTTTTGTGACTTTACTTGAATCACGGAGTTTTGACATTGGCAGGTCTCTGAGAGTCCAGTTTTCCCCCATTGTAGACGTGTTTTTGATCTATTGCCTATTTTAATTGATTTCTTTTGTTCAGTAAATAGTGGTCAGATCCTTTGACATACCAGGTGCCGAGGTGACTGCTCTGTGACAGGGTCCCCGCCCTCATGGGATGTGTAGACTGAGCAGAATGGGGTTCAAGACGGCCTCAAAAGGGCCATACAGGGGCCGAGGAGCACAGGCCTGGGGTGCATGCTGCCTTTCTCTTTTTTTTTTTTTTTTTTTTTTTTTTAAACGTTTATTTATTTTTGACACAGAGAGAGACAGAGCATGAACGGGGGAGGGTCAGAGAGAGGGAGACACAGAATCTGAAACAGGCTCCAGGCTCTGAGCTGTCAGCACAGAGCCCGACGCGGGGCTCGAACTCACGACCGCAAGATCATGACCTGAGCCGAAGTCGGCCACTTAACCGACCGAGCCACCCAGGCGCCCCAACATGCTGCCTTTCTCATCTTGTCACCTTTTACATCTGCATTTGATTAAAAAAAAAAAAAAAAAAAAACTGCAGAGAAAGGCACAGAGTCCACAGAACACTTATTTCAATAGACGTCTGTGCTGTTCTGTCCCGGAGTAAAGGTTTCGTTAAGCATGGCCTGGTGGAGAAGTGTTTGGGGAAGGGATTAAGAGGAAGCCGACTCTTCCCATCCAGCGGGAAAGCAAGCAGTGCCAAATGTCCCCCAGGGCCCAGGGCTCCTGAATTCTGAAGTCTGTGCTTCCACAGCTCAACCCCGGGCAGGGCTGGGGATCCAGGAAAGGCGCTGTGATTGCTTTGCAGGATTCTGATTGAGAGAAGCTTGGGTTTTCTTCTCTTCGGCGGGACTGGTGTGAATAAGGCGGGACTGGGTACGAGGGCCTCGCTGATGGGAGGAGCCCAGGCTGGCTCGGGTAGAGGGTATGATGGGGACCCGGCTTCTCTTCCACTGATGAACAAAAGGTACATAACCGCCTTCCTCATCGTGTGGTGCTAAGGATTAAGCGAGGCATCATATGTAAAGTGCCCAAAACAAAGTGGGGTATCACTGTTTATTATGGTATTATTAATTATTGATACTCTGAATCAAAAAGTTGCTTGGTCCCACCTGTCCATTCAGTCCCTATAGGAATCTCTTCTGCAGTTTTCCTGGCAAATTTGTTAGGTATCTCTTGCAGCCTCTCAAGGCATCAACTTCTATTTCTGACTGGTTTTTTTCTGTTTTAAGGAGTAAAAATCTTACTCCTTAAGAGTAAGGAGTAAAATTTTACTCCTTTCCTGGAGTAAAAATCTGCTTCCTTATTTTGGTGTTTTGAGCTCTGCATCAGAAAAACTGTGCACTTAATGTATTTTGAACAGTGTCTTAGCATATATATAGAGAGAGATACAGTTACAAATATAGCTATGTTTTTATGTATATGTAGAAATGTATATATATATATTATGTATTTGCTATTCGTATGTCAGTGGTTTTCAGATTTGACTATGTATCAGAATTACTTTAAGAGCTTTTAAAAATTGCGAATTCATGGGCCCATCTCTGGGAATTAGGTGATAGGACTGGGGTGGGGACTGGACATCTATTTTTAAATGCCCTAATGTGCAGCTAGGGTTGGAACCATGGTTACCGGTTTCCATATTTGGAATAAGGCAATCACTCTTATAAGGGGCACACAAAAATTAATTGAGTAGCCAACAGCAGGTCTCAAACCAAGACCTCCTAATTTCGAATCTCATGTTCTGTCTTATCATGATGCTTGATTGTGTCAGCACAATTATGAGATCCCCTGTCCCCCTCCCCCGCCACAGCACCTGTTTTCCAAGGTGAACATCCCTAATACTTCCTGCTCTATGATTTTGAGCGTCCTCCACTCTCCGGGTCAGAACGTATTTGCCAATCAGTATGTGTTTGTTAGTCACTCGTGGTGCATTCTGTGGGCCAGACACAGAGCTGCCATTGGAGACCCAGTGTCCAGGAGAGGACACTCTCAACCTAAACACAATGCCTTAGATGTAACTCTTGTCTGTGGTGTCATCCAGATCTTTCTTAGCATATCTGGCTCTTCCTAAGGTGAGGAGCAGTCCTTCCTGCATCTGAGAAAGGTCTTAAGTGTAACCAGGACCGACCCGACAGACCTGGCCAAGGTCGGGTGGGACCTTCTAGATGGCACCTGGGCTGTTCGGAATTAGCCCTGCATTTCAGCCTTACTCCACTGTCACTAAATACACAGTATTGCTGTAAGATCACTGGGGAAAGAGGCCCCAGTTTTGGAAGGTCTTTGCCTTTTTGTGTCTAAGAGATTAACTTCAACGGTTGTGTCCTCCTCGTAAGAGGAAGAAGAGCTGATAGTGTGTTGTCAGACTCTGAGAAAGGCATTCTCGCAGGGCGTTCTTTGTGCCGATTGTAAGTGGCTCCTGCTGCCACTGTCCTTCCCGGCTGGATGTTTCTGGAGCTTCCATCCACTCACCCGGCATCCGGGGAGGCTGTGATGAAGTGAGGACCATCTGTTAGGGCCAGATAGCAAGGACGTCAGCAGCACACGGAAGGTTGGTCTAGCTGACCAGCAAGGGTTTTTCATCCCCTGCGTGCTGGGACTCTCACCTCCCCACCACTGATTGGGCTCCCGAATAGGGAAAGTTGTAGCTAGTGGGGATGTGGGGGGGTGGGGGACGATGTGGGGGGGATGTAGCTAGTGGGGCCTTAACAAGCCCCCCAGTAGGTAAATCATTATCAATTTTTTTTTAATTACGCAACTACAGCTAAGCAAAAGGAAGCATTTATAGTCTCATCACTGAGAGCTAGCCACCTTCAGCATTTTGGCCTGTGCTCTTCCAGACTGGTGTTCTGTGCATTTGCTCTGCGGTTTTCACGTGGGTGATGAACGTGGGTACTGGGGGCAGGCGGACCTGGCTGCTGGTTCTCGGCCCCATCACTTCCCAGCTCTGCGGCCTTGGGCACGTGGATTTCTCTGTAAAATGGAGATACACATAGCAGAACTCATACCTTATGGGATTGGGAGCCATCAAGGAGAGAGCTCCATGTACGTCTTTGACAGAGGACCTCACACGCGGAGTGCTCAGTACGATGTTAACTTAAATCATACTTGCATTATTATTTATAAGAATGGAACTCTCTCCAATGTCTGGAGGTTCTTAGCAGATGCCCATGAATAAAAGTGTCTACACATTTGCCCATTCATTGGAAATTCCATTGCCGCCGAAGAAAACTCACCCCAAAGTTAACGTGATGGCGCTTTTAATGGTAAACACCATCGTTTTGCGGCACAAGTGATTAGGCATGAATGGCAAGCAGTTCATATCAGTGACTATAATTAATGAGTGTTGCTTTTAAATATTTTTTCAGCCAAATCTAAGCTCACTGTCTTCTCACTGTGGTTCTCCATAGTCTGAGTAATGACTGTTGATGCTGCCCCTGTGGGCATGTGCCTCGAGGGCGGGAATGGTGGTTTCTTCTTTGGGCCCCACCTCTCTGGCACACTGGGGCTGAAAATATGTTAGTGATCCAGGACAACTGTCCATTTGCGCATTCATTCGCCCAGATACATATACCCCTGAAGGCAGCGTCATTGTTTCCATTGGCTTTATATTTCTCATTCCAGCTCTCCCCACCCCCACCCCCATCCTAGTCTAGCCATGTGAAAGACCCTGGGGCTGCACTCAGCCACGTCAATCTGTCTGTCTACTCCTCCAGGCTGAAGGGCTCTGAGCACCCACTCACCTCCTTTCCTTGGCCTGTGTGCTGACAGCCCTGAAGGTCAAGACTGTGGCCCATCCCTTCACCCAAGGGGCAGTTGGAGGACGTGGGGCAGGGGCCCCGGTGGTGGTTGGATGGAGGGGTCAGAGTGGAGAGCGGGAGGCAGCTCTGGTTCTCTGGTCACGAAGGTGAAGGGGCCATTAGCTGTGTGAGGGTCTGGGTTGGCTGTCCTGCCTCCCTCTCCTTCCTGAACTTGGCCACAGTTGTGTTTTCAAGAGCATGGAGAGCACTCCTCCACGAACCATGAGCAAAAGGAAACTCCATTCGCTGTGCCTTTGTGGGTAAAGCCTTTAACTGAAAACCGTGCGTGTCATTCTACTATTAGAGATAAAAAGACTCCCAGTTGCTGAAAGCAGTTCAGCATCAAATGGTAACTGATATCTGTCCCCTCCCCTGTTGGTTAACTGGAGGATGGTAAGCTTGAAGGCCTGTCCCACCAAGAGGGTGGGAGGGGGGTGTGACAACACGAGCACATCACTTTTGGCTGTCCTGGGCCTAGGTTGCTTTATACTCTATCTCAGCCGTGTTAGAACCCTCACCAAGGTCAACAGACCGGGATTGGGACCCAAGACTTGTGGCATGTGGGACCGAGTTACTTGACTCCTTCTGACTTAGTTGCCTCCCTTTGAAAAGTGAGGCTAATAGTCCCCTACCTCCCATGACAGGGGTCAGGCTCAGAAGAGAGAATATATACAAAATCCCTGTCGTAGCCCTTGGGACATAGTAGATGCTTAGTAAATGGTGACTTTTCATCAAGCCCACATGGGAGTACTTAAGCATGCTTGATATCTTTATGGAAAGATCATACCTTTATAACTGGAAAGTTCCAGGCAACTTTGGTTCAACTATAGCATGAAGGCTTTATTCCCTTCCCCAATAGAATTGCTCTCCGATACCAGAATGTTAATTGACCACCCTTCATTAATGGAAGGGCAAAGGATTGAAATCCATGAGCGTACAAGCTCCAGGTGACATTTCCTCTTGCCCACGCTGTTTTCCACCGGCCTCCTCCGTGACTGTGGGCATCTTGCACCTACAGGGCTTTGTTTCTCATCAGCAGGTTGTCCCGAGCGGGCCCAAGGTGGGTGCACCAATGAACAGTCAGAAGGGGAAGACATGTTCGTACTAGGACTTACATAAGCAGCTCGTTATCTCTTCCTAGTTAAAGTGTCTCCGACCCATTTCTTCACTGTGACTCACCTGCCTTAAAGAATTAATCCCTCCAAGGCCTGGCCCTTCTAAACCTGGCCCAGACCCATGGCCTGGCAGCCCAGGTTGCACTTTTAGGGGTCAGCCCTTTTTCCCTCCCGACCCTCAAAGCCAGGCCCCTCCTGAGCACAGAAATCAGAGCTCTGTGGTTTGACCAGATAGGCCGTGGCCTGGCACCTGCTACGTAGGGCTGAGCCGGCAGCCTGGCCAGGGCGGCTTCTATTGAAGTGGGTCACAGGTGGCCTCGTCCCCTGTGTTCTACATTGTGGGTGTCACATCTGCCTTTGAACTGACAGGTAGAGACAGCTGCGGGGGCAGGAGGCCGGGCTTGGGGGACCTGAGGCCAGGTGTGTTGCAGCAGCATCAGTGTGGCCCATCTCTCATGCACCCTCTGCTGGGCTGCTGGAGGCCAGAGGCACCTGTGGCCCCGGAGTGAGGCTGTGTCTGACTGATTGAGAAGGCAGAGATGCCAAAACAACCCCTTGCTGTTTCTGGAGCAGTGTTTTGTGTGTGTGTGTGTGTGTGTGTGTGTGTGTGTGTGTGTGTGTTTGAGAATCAATCCCAAGCAGGCTCCACGCTGTCAGAGCAGAGCCCTACTTGGGGCTCGAACTCACGAACTGCGAGATCATAACCGGAGCTAAAACAAAGAGTTGGATCCTTAACCACCTGAGCTACTCGGGCACCTGTGGAGCAGTTTTTCAGAGCTCAGCCGTCCCCTCTCCCTGGCTGACCAATCTCATTCCTCCTCTGACTTTTACTACCTTCTGGAAGACTTGATTGCAGTGGGAAGAGGATGGGACCACAGGTCAGCATGGGCCTCATTCTGGCTCTGTGGCAAACAACCTCTGATTTGTTGGGGCATCTGGGAGGGACCCCACTTGGCGTTCTGCCCCTCGTAGTGTCCTGCTGCACCTGGGTGAATTTGCTGGGGAATTCTGTATACATGGCCCTCCCTTGGAGCACAGTCTCTGCCGGGCACTGGGCTAGGGCGTGGAATGTGGGGAGAAGACTTCCTCCAGTCCATGGGAATGAGTTGCTGTGTCCCTTGGCGTGCACCTATGTTTCCACTAAGCCGTGCCTTTCTCCCCTGAACACGTTCAGCCTTTAATTGTAACTATTAATCACCCTGAGTTGTGCTGTATTACTTAACCCTTCTATTAAATAGTAAGTTTTTTTTTTTTTAATTTGAGCTTTCTTAATTGAATTATTGAATTACCAGGCACTTCATGTGGCTCTGGTGGATGAGAATCATGGAGTTTCATCATCAAAAGGGATCTTAGTTTCCTCATAGGGGACAGAGAGGGGTGTGTGGGGCCCGGGGGTGGCACTAGGCTCGGCCCCTCTTCACCGCTCTGTTTCCGGGATGTAGCCCTTCTCCAGTTGCCGTATGTGTTTTCCCAGTTGTTCCTAGCGTTGGAGTCTGGTTTAGATGGAGATGGGCACATCCGGTCATTGGGAGCACCACTCCTGTCTGGAATCAGGCAGTCTGTCGTCGGGATGAGATGCTTGCTGGGCCTCATTCTTTCCCCCTGGCCCCCTGCGTACCCAGGGCCTCGGCCGCCATCCCTCTCCTTCCACAGTTTGTACCTGCAGCTGCAGCCTGGCCCTCTCCCCACCTGACGCCCCACAGCCCCCCTGTCAGACACCCCCATTCGAATGTTCCAGTTCCATCTCACGCTCCACCCCACTCAGGCTGACCTCACCCACTCCAATCTGGCCTCCTGCTCTGAATTCCTGTCTGGGAGAACAGTGGTGTTACTGACGACTCTTCCTGACTCATTCCTAAGGCTGATGTTTATCTGCTAAGTGGCTCTGTGTCCACCCCTCGTCTCCCCTGCCTTCTGTCCCCGTCCAGACCAAGGCCAAACCACTTCTGCTTCTTGTCGCCTCGCTCTTTCCTGCTCTAATCTGTCTGGCGCTCGCCTTCCTTAAATCCTGTTTTTACTGGACAGACTTCTGCTCCCCAGCTTGCAGTGGCCCCCTGCTTCCGGCCACAGCCATCTGCAGTCCCCTCTGCTCGGCTCACATGGACGGGGTCTTCCGATGGACCCGCATTGTGACCGAGGCACCCACCTCCCTTCAGGGTGGATCTGAGACCCGTGGGGGAATGATGGTGGGGCGGGGGGGGGGGGGGAGGTTAGGGAGACTCAGATGCTTCCGTGGCTTCTCCAAAGTCACACACTGAGTTGGTGGCTGTGCTGAGCTGAATAGTGTCTCCCTCAGAATTCGTGTCCACCTGGAACCTCAGAACGCGACCTTATTTGGAAACCAGGTCTTTGCAGATGTAATTAGTTAATATGAGGGCCTACTGGATTCGAGTGGTTCCTAATGCAATGACCGATGGCCTTATATGAAGAGGGGGATTTAGACACAGAGGATACACACCTGGAGAACACCATGGGAAAGCAGAGAGAGAGATTGGCATGATGTGTCTCTAAGCCAACACCAAGGATTGATGGCAGGCACCCCAGCAGCTAGGGGGGTGGGGCATGGGACAGATTCTCCCTCAGAGCCTCGTAAGGAACCAACCCGCGGCCATTGTGATCTTAGACTTCCAGTCTCCAGAGCTGTGAGAGAATACCTTTCTTGGGTTTAAAGCGCTGCCCCTGCCCTTGAATTGGGCCTTGAATTCACTTTGCAAACTGCAGAGTTCGCAGGGCTTTGCTATGGCAGCCCCCGGAAACTGATACAGCGGGGAAACTGGGTTTTGAAGGCAGGTCCCCAGTGCTGCGCGCAGGGATTTTTCGCTGTATACAGCCGCCGCCCTGGCTGGCCTGGCCTCACGGACTTCCCCGATGCGGACTCTCCCCGGAAGTCTTCCCGGCCACGATTCCCCAGCGTCGGCCTTCGGAGCTGATCGGCCACAAAGGAGCATGCCTACTTCATGCGTTCGTGCCTGCTTTCCCCGCCCCCTCCTCTCCGAGCCAAATTTTATTGAGGGCCTGCAACGTACCCTGTGGTGCGTTCGGCACTCCTGCTTGCAAGACGGACGCGGTTCCTGCTTTCGTGGAACATACGTTTCGGTGGAAGGTTGAGGGGAAGGCAGGCGAACAACAGAATGATCAGGTAGTGCCCGTTGCTGTGAGGAAAATAATATCGGATCACGGAAGAGAGAGTGCTTGGGGTTGCTTTCGGTGGAGCGGTCAGGGAAGGCTTCTCCCAGAAGCTGGCTTGGAAGCTGAGACCTGCACGGAAAGAAGGAGCCACATGGGTACGGATCTGGGGGATGTTTGTCCTGGCAGAGGGAAGCAGCAGGGCAAAGGCCCTGTGACAGGGCTGAGGTGGGAGGGGGCTTGGCGAGTGGGAGAAGAGGCAGACCGGTGACAGAGAGCCTGGGAACCATAAAGAAGTTAGCGTGTCATTCGAAGTGCCACAGAAAGCCTTTGAAAGGTTTTAAGCAAATGACACGATCAGCGTTTCTAAATGTCACTCAGACTCTTCTGTAGAGACTGGATAGATCGTGGGAACCCGGGGGGCACCGAAGGTGATCTGACCTTGATGGCTCAGTGCAATTCTTTCTTTGTGGACCTTGAATTTACGGCCTTCGTCACCTGAGCTATTCTTGCACTTGAAGTCAATATACCACTTAATTAGAAAATCATTTCCATGTGTCGAAGGGGACTCCCCAGCCAGGGACAGCCTAAGGGCTGTGCTGTCTCCCCTACAGCTCTCTTGGAATGCCCTGTGGCATTGGTGACGGATTCATTGCCCGTCAGATGGGACGGAGTGATGGATTCAAGTTTTCTGTGGATTTTCCGAAGTGTAGGGGGGGTACATTCATTCCTCTTAGAAAAATGTGTATCTGCCCAGGAATTGTCACACTCACATGATAACCAGGTTGTGACCTGAGGAGACCTGAGGGATTATTAGCTGTACCATACATCTGGCAGACTGGAGCTCTGGGAGGGTTGTGGGACCTTGAACAAGGGTGGGAGCCCAGGTCTGCCGGACCACGAACCCCACATCCACTCTCCTGCACCACAGAGCAGCAAGTGCACGCTTCGCTCTTGGACAGAATGCGTGTCTGAGAAATGTGTAACCGAGTGATGAAGCAATTTAAACTTGGGAAAATTCCCAATGGATTCTAAAAGCAGGTACTGCTCTGCAGTGTGGTGGTTAAGGGCTTTGGAATGAGATGAACCTGGGATGGAATCCTGGCGTGGCCTCGAGCAGGCAGCTTGACCTCACTGGAGTCTCAGCATGCCGATCTGTACGGGAGATGGGAAGAATAATAGTTAACTGCCTTGCTAGGGTGTGGTAAGGATTAAATGAGAGAATTCACGAGAGGGCTCAGCACAGAATATGCACTCAGTAAATATTTCCTGTTATGACAGAGACTAGGAGCAGATTATAGAAGGAGGAATGTACGTTCACAGATTATCTGGGAAAAACCGCTGCACTTGTGTTCTGGGTATTGGGTTCTCTGAAACAGATGGACGAGAGAAAGCTGATGCCCCCACTGTGGGAGGTGCAAGGGGGTTCCAACGTGCACCTTGCCCTGCTAAGATGGGGGCCGGCACGCATGGGAATGGAGAGCAAGAGACTCAAGAGGCTGGGGCAGAGGAGCCCCACGTCTGTAACCAGGAGGCATGGGGGTGAGGGCACGCAGGATTGCGGAGCTGAGCCCAGGCTTGCATGGAAGTGAAACATTACCGAGTGCCTCGGGTGTTCAACAAAACCACTTTTCGGAGTATGACAACCGTGAATCATAAGATCGTAAAAGTTTTAGAATTGGAAGGGCCAAAAGAGAGCATCCAGCCCTGCCCAAGGTCAGAGAAGGTTTATTTTGCAAGTAGAGAGGAGCGCTGACACGCCCAAGTTTTAGAAACTGCCCCTTCTCCTGGGTTGACTCCAGCAAGTCGCCTGTCCCCAGCGGAGAGCGCTTGACACGGGACTCAAGGACATGAGAGACACTTGCAGCCTGGAGCCTGGCGTGTGCATTGTTGACGAGTCCCCAAGGCCGAGCCAGACACTCGCGGGGTAGATGAAGTGTCTGTTGAATATCAGCTCAGATATTTCCCATCTTCCCATTGAGGAGGGGACTCGGGAAAGGAGGCTTTCACGTCTCTGGTCTCGGGAATGCCTTGATCGATTATGATGCATACTGTTGGGCAATAATCTTACTTCCAGATTTATTGCATTTCCCATCTTAACTCAGTGCTTCATTTATTTTGATTGTGCTGTAGATATTTTTGGTAGGACACCTCCAGTCCCTTTTGGAACAAAGTGAGGTAGAAATAAATAAACGAAGTTTCTTGGCTTTTGCTCCCGGGACATCAGAAAGATGACTTTGATGAGCCGAACCCATTGGACGCCAATGACGGACTTGAGTCTGCAATGCCAGCTCCGGGAGGGGCTCAGCGGTGGGACTGCCATCCCTGGTGACCATGATCCGGCAGTGGAACATACTGGGAATTGAACCGGGGGGGAGGGGTCGGGGGGGGACGTGCCCAAGGGACTGGGGAGAAGAAGGAGAGGCTGTTTTCACGGCTGCCAGGTAGAATTCCAGTGTTCGCCGCAATGAAGCTTTGAAACTTTTGTCCTTGGCTCTGTCTTCTCTTCGGTATGGGGCAAGGAAACATTTTTCTGGCATGAGACCTAGTCAAAAATAATGAGAGGTATGAGGAAAGGAAAAAAAAAAAAAAAAGAACCCCGTAAGTTCGTCTAGTCTATCCTCTGCATTGCAGTGTGGACAAAACAACTCCCAAAGAGGCCCAACCAAAAATAAGTTAGTATCCTGTTTCGAGTTGCCTGCAGTCAAGTGGGGTTCTTATTGTTTCTACTTATTTATTCAATAAATATTTATTGAGTGCTTGCTACTGCGGGGAAGACGACAGTCATGGTCTGGCCCTCATGGGGCCAGTCCAGTGGGGCACGCTGACATTAACCAGATACACACACAAATTATGAATTGCCGTGGGTACTTTGCCGGGAAAGTACGGTGTGTTCTCTGAGAGAGAGGGGGATTTAATCTGGATTGGGTGGTCATAAAAGGCCCTCTCTGAGGGTGTGGGCCTCCACTTCTTCCCTTGCAGCCTCTACTTGCCCTACTTGTTTGCCAGTAGAGGCAGTTGGAGCCCGGATGCCTGGGTGGCGCCACGCTGAGGAGAGGAGGGTCCATGGCAGTGTTTCCGCTCCCTGCTCCCCGGCCGGGCCACCTGTCCCAAACGGCTGAGTCTCGGGTGGGGGGCGGTGGGGAGGCAGCCCTCCGGGGGTGGGGGGTTAGTAACGGGCACCATTTCTCAGAAGGGGCTGGCCGCAGAGATAAGACCACAGCGACAAGGGGGCCATAAATTGTTACCTGTGCCACTTGGTTACCCCCTCTTCCTCCATCACCTCCTTCCTGAGCCTGTGGGGTTGGATTTAGCAACAGGGTTCCTGTTCGTGGGATGGAGCAGAAAGCGGACTTTTCTGGTGGTTGGGCATAATCACCGAGATGCAGAGCGCTGATAGTGGGAATCAATTTAATTTCTGTTGCTCTGTGATGGGTGGGGGGGGAGGTTGGGGAACAGGAAGGTCAGGACTATTTTGAAAGCTACAGTTCAGTTAAGAAAACAAAACGCTCCCCTTAAGGAATTAAAAATGACAGTATTTTAAAGAGAGGGGGAATGGAGGTGGGTTGAGCTGAAGGGGTTTAATCACAGGGTGGGAACAACAGAGGAAAGTCATCGCCGTGAAAGCCCAGTCTGACGCAGACCCTGGGGCCTGAGAATTTTAGCTTGTCCGTTAGAGAGAATTGGGTTGTAGGTCCGGGCAGCCAAGCCATTCGAGGCTTGTTGAAGTCGACGTTAGCGTCCGTTGGTTGTCAGTGTCCTTGAGTTGACATTGAGTTGATCGACATTAGTCGGTCTCCTGACACATGATTTGAGGCCCAGTCCTTGTCCTGCTGCTGATGCTGGGGAGGTCCTGACTTTTCTCACAATGTGCGGTCGCTCTGACCAAACCTGTGTGATTTATGGGATTTTTCAGAGTGGAGGCAAGAGGTGTTGGTAGGTCTGGGTGAGGCTTAGCACCCAGTGTGGATCGTGGGATGTGTAGTCCGCCTGTGGCCTGGCTTGACTCAGGACACGGGGTGGGGGTGGGGGGGTGGGGAGGGGGCGGGGGGTGCGGCAGAAGCACCTTCTGGGATGATGATACAGATTGGATGTTTGGGGGGAAAGAGTTAAGGCAACCTAAGCCTTTCTCGTCGGGCCCTCAGAGACCTACCCCAAGGTGACTTTCATCCATAAATTGAGGTGGACGATTCCAGGTTGTGTACCAGGCACTGGGGAGATGGTCTGTTTCCTGAAGGGGTTCACCGCATAGGAGAAGGCCCAGACTTGAGGCATTTCCTAAGTATCTGATGAGGCAGTAACTTTCCAGGATTCTTAGGGGATGGCCGAAGTCTGGCTTAGCGTCTGGGGGCCAGAGAGAGAATTTGAAACAATGAAGAAAAATTGGAGGCCTCTAACTGTCTTAGTAGCTTGGCATTTTGTTGCCATAACAAAATACCATAGACTGGTGGCTTTACCAACGGAAATGTATTTCTTACAGTTCTGAAGACTGGAAGTTTTGAGATCAGGGTGCATAGTTGGGTTCTGGTGAGAAACCTCTTGTTGGCTTGCGGATGGCCACCTTCTCGATGTGTCCTCACACAGTGGTGGGAGAGCTCCAGCCGCAGTCTCTAACTGTTCTTACTAGTCCCAGAATATGGGACTGGTATCCTCGTGCGGAGGAGCTCCCCCCTCATGGCCTCATCTAAACCCCACTACCTGCTGAGGTCCCACCTCCAGATGGCGCCACACCGGGGGTTAGGGCTTCAACATAAGACTTTGCAGGGGACGTATACTTTCAGTCCATGATAGTAACCCAGCAGGTGAAGGGACCGTAGCATGCCTGGTTCCCTGGAATATGAATGTTGGCCATATAAATGTGGTTGAACGAAGATCACCGAATGAAAACATATATCCGTCTCCTGCGATTAGAGCCACTTTGCAAACCCGTGTCTGCGATGCTTGGCAGAGGGGAGGGTCGGGGTCTGTTCTGGCAAAGACACAACACCAGTAGGATCTTGCGGGTAATGGCTTGTGCTGTGGGTGAGCTATGTGCAGATAGCTCTGGTCTCCCCAGGGCTGGGTGGTTATTTCAACCTCGTGTCACCCCTTGGCGTTCTTGACCTAGATGTCACGCAAGGCAGTCTGAACTGTGTTTGGAAGGGTGGGGAGGCAGGGGTGGTTCTGAACTGTGAGCTCAAGAGGTGGTGGTGGGTACGCGGTGCGCTAACGGAGGTCTGGGAAGTGAGCCTGATAGCCAGCGGAGTCTCGCTGCGGAGCATTTGCCGGGGCGTGAGAAGCCGTGCCCCTCGTTCCTTTTTAAACAGCTTTGTGTTTGTCATCCCTGTGACTCGGAGACCTCTCTGGACCCTGCATCTCTGGGCCTGGCATCAATCAGATCCTGCTTAGCAGACAGTCATGACCCGGGGGTTTGTTGTGTGTGTGTGTGTGTTTGCATGTGTGTGTGTGCGTGTGTGTGTGCGCACGCGTGCCCACGTGACTCTGCTTTGCTAGCTTGGCTAGGTCAGAGCTGGGCTCTCTGTCGAGCGTTAGCTAAAAGGGGTTAAGAGGAGGCAAGGCTCACAGCACTGCGAAAGGCCAGAAAACTTTGCTGAAGAGCTGGTCATCTTAAACATGAGCCGGTCTATTTATAATTTGGCTGGCTGCCACGGGCCTTTAATGAATGGCAGTCTGTGCGGGTGCACACACTTTGTGTTCTGAATCTCAGTGTGTGTTTGTTCATTTATGTGCCTCTGTGCCGTGGGTGTGGATGTGATTTCCCAGCCGCCCAGGGTGAGTACTGAGGGTCTAGGAGGCTCAGGCTTTGCAGGAAGGAGACCACAGCTGATGCCTGCAAGTTTGAGGGAGCTGGAGAAGCCTTGGAGGGTTTCTCAACAGTGGGCCTGGGCCATCTCGCTCTACTGCTGAGGTGCCCAGGGCTCAGATCGGGCTCAGGTCAGGGGCCACCTGGGGTGGGGACTGCCGCTGTGACCGGCTTGCTCCCGACAACACTGCCCCCTGCTGTTCTACCAGGGCTGCGGAGACCTCACAGCCCCGAGGACTGCGCAGGCTCATCTCAGGCGGTGTGGCCCTTTGTGGGAGGCCCTGACGCTGGTCGTTCCCTAATGGGAAGATGGAGTCTGTGTATTTTGTTTCCAGTGACAGGGACGGGTTTGCAGAACCAGCCACACCCATGCCCCGTCCTGGTGATTTATGTGCACAAGATGGCTGACCAAGGAGAGAGAGGGGGTCCCGCGGCCCCAGGGAGGCCTCTTGCGACTCGCAGAGGATGGGTGCTCATGCAAGAACTTCTCA
The DNA here is from genome assembly GCF_046562875.1 of Panthera onca. Taxonomy (NCBI): domain Eukaryota; kingdom Metazoa; phylum Chordata; class Mammalia; order Carnivora; family Felidae; genus Panthera; species Panthera onca. The sequence goes on along the minus strand of NC_138352.1, from coordinate 46,215,178 downwards.
CCCAGTGGGTCTGCATTAAATCAGAGCTCCCCACCCCTTCCGAGGCCCAAGGCTGACACTTCTTAAGACATTGGGCACTAACTTCCAGCCCTGTGGCTCTTGAGTGTGAGTAAAACCTGGCCTAGCAGCCTCTCCTAGAGCCCAAACCCCATTTGGAAGTGTCCCCCCACCCTGCCTAAGCCTGTAACGGTTGTCACTCACCCTGCAGCCTGCACTGGATGGTGCAGCGGGGTGGTTTTAGTTGGGTGGTTGGGTGGTTTTTTTAGGGTTTTTTTTGTTTTTTTGTTTTTTTTAAGAGAAGCATAGAGGTATCATCACCACGTAGACAGACCTCTGCCATCCTTTGGAGCTGAGTTTGAATCTCAGCTTCAGGATTCAATCTCGTACGTCTGTGGACCTCTCAGAGCCTGTTTCCTCTTCAGTAAAGGGCCGGGGTGGGGGGGGGGGGGGTCCTGTAAAATAGTCCCTATGTGACACACAGAGGGCGTGTCTACTCAGGATTGCTCTTTCTCCTTATCTCAGCCTGATCCTATCATTTTCTTTGGTTTTTGCTGTTATTTAAGCTTAGTCATGTCACTTCACTTCCGTCAGGGACATTATGTTGGTTCATTGGGATCTGAGAAGGACTCAGCAGGTTGCCTGGCACACAGTAGGTCTACAGGTGGCGGTAATCGTCGTTTCCGTTACTGCCTGGGGAAAGCGGATGACTGCAGGGTCTCTTTTATTGCTGTTTCACTGTTGCCTGTCAACGTCAGCGGGGAGAACACCAGGCCAGAGGCATCTAAGTGGGACATTTCCTCCCTCCACCCCAGTGTGTCGCCTGGAAGTCTCCGCTTTTAAGCTGGGATCCGTGTCACATTCGTGGTCTTGTACATGCACACCGCCGATTTGGATGAGCCTTCTTGGTTTTCAATCAAGAATAATTTCACTTCCCTAAAGAGGAGTTGCTATAAGATTCAGTCCTTGGAGAGGTTTTTGCTCGAGTGTTTATTTTCCTTAAATAACATGGGGCTTGTTGACTTCTGTAGGGTTTTATGCAGCCCGTCCACTTAGTCAGCCCCCTTCTCCCCGGAAGAATCCAGTGTTTTGTTCTCCACTGGCCTCTCAGTGTGCTCCTTCTTGTGGGAAACAACCCACATGCCTAAGATGAGCGTGGATGAAAATGGAGAGAGGATGTTGAAAAGACTTTGGAAGGCCCAGGGCACAGGATGAGATGGGGCCCGGGAAGGTGGCGCTGGCCCGGGGCCATCTTGCCCTTCCTTTCTTCCTGACAGGTGTATAGAATGGCATCTCCTGCCGGCAATCAGTGGGCCTGGGATATCTCTGGCAGACGGTGCTGGAAATTTGATGCTCGGACTCTTCCTGGGGACAGGAGAGTGCCGGAATGCCGACAGAAATTGCCCAGGTCAAGATTTGAGGGGGTGAGGAAGACAGTGATGGCAGACTCATAGTCTTTCAGATCAATGGCGGAGCGCGAGGAGTCGCCTCCCACCCGACTGGCTCTTTCCCAGCTCTAGGAAACAGAACCTGGTGGCTGGGGTTTCAAAGCCTTGAGAAACGCTTTGCCTACCTCCAGTGCCCTCTCTGTCCTCTTGGCTGACGAAGCCAGGGGCCATTTCTGACTAGAAAATCCAACCAGGCCTATAGCTGGGGCTGAGAGAAGTGTGTGCTTGTGGGGGTGAGGGGTGGGGACGAGCTTTGGGGGATGAGGAAAGAGCCCACACCACACAGAGCCCCTGAGAGGTTCTGGAATCCCACTTTTCCTGCTCTCCAGCCACCCCCAAGGTTTAACAGAGTCTCGAGTGGGTCCCATCAGTGCCACGTGTTCTGGGGCAGCAGCTGTTGGTGCTGACTAATGGGACTTCCTGGCAGCTGTGTTGGGCACACCTGGCTCCGGGAGGGACCGCCTCTCCTCACCGCCCACCCTGCCCCAAGCACCCGAGGAAGGCCTGAGAAAGGTGCCTGCGGGCTGCACTGCAGAGAGAGGCTGCTTGTGTGAGGAAGGGCCTGGAACCCCGTGACTCATGGATCCACACAACAATGTCAGAAGGGCCGACCTCCCTCGTTCAGAGCAGAGAACATGGCGCTGGGAGGGTGTGTAAGGTCAAAGGGCAAGCTAGGGGCTGACCTGACCCTTGAAACCATGCCTCCTTTCTGCCCTCCGCATTAGGCCACTCTGCCTTTGTGAGGCAGCCCTGTCACGGGGTTTGTTTCGCTCTGTGTCCCGGCCTGGACGTGTGCTCACTCGCTGTGTGTCCTTGAGCCAATCACGTCACCCCTCTGAGCTTCAGTTTCCTCAGAGGCCAAATGAGATCATGGTCGTCCACACCTCAGAGGCTTGTTGTGAGGGCAGAACGCGAGCCCAGGGTCCCAATGCAGTTCTGCCGTACTGAAAAACTGGGCTGATGCGTGTCTGTCGGTAAATCCAGTGGTGCCTTGGTGGGTGTTCCGGAACTGCGGCTGCCACCCACTTAGTCTTGGGGGAGGAAGGGGAAGGCATGGGGAGCCAGGGAAGGAGACGGGGCAGGCAGGGCGGGTGGGGGGGGGGGCGGGGCAGGAGAACCTGAGTGCTTGCTGATTCCTGCTCCTTTCTGCACACCCCAAGCCTCTTCACTTTCAAGCCATAGAAGAGACTAGAAGGGCACGAGTGACTGTACAGAGTTCCTGATAAATGGCCAGGCATCCTTTGCCTTCTCACCGTAACCACCACTCACGGAGCCTCTCCAGGATACCGCCAACAGCCTTAGGAGGCAGATTCTGCTAACGCCTCCAGTTTACAGCCAAGGACACAGAGGCTCGGAGTGGACAAGTGCATCTTGCCCAGTGGCAGTCGCTGCAGAGCCATGAGATGACCTAGATCTTTCCACTAGGCTATCCTGCTGTCCTGCTTCTGTGCTAGGGATTTTGTCCCCCCGGAAGAACAGGAAAATGATTCTGATTGTTCCCAAGACCTCGAGGCTTGGCTTACCCTCTGGATTCCACATCTGGGTAGCCCGGTGTTGAACATGGCCCAGGCAGAAAAGAGAGCTTTTCAAGGCATGTCTGGAGTGATGAGAAGGCCCTGCAGGGCCAGGTCCCCTCCATGGCTGTAATTAAACCTCCCTGCCTGATCTTTTCAAGCAGCAGCTTTTCAGGGGTTCAGATAACACGGCTTTGTGCTCAGGGCCCTTTCAGTACTTGAAAGGGGATCTGTTTCCACTCTCAGGATGCCTCTTTTTCTCCCCACGATGCTGAATTTTACAAAAGTAGGGTGTTAGCGTCGGACAAGTAGCTGACATCTGGGCCTTTTTCATAGAAATTCCACGATGGATGTTTTCCCCAGGATGCACAGCCGTGTCCCAAAGAGAGACTTATCAGTTAAACCTGCCTGACTCCAGAGGAGTCACCCACCGACTTCCTGGTAAATACCCGCGGGCCAGGAATGCGTTTGTGAAATTTTTAAGAGATGATCCCAGAAAAGCCTCTGCTAGTCACCAAACCATGTGTTTGTGTCTGGAGGTGAATTGTGCAAGGGAAGATGTTTGCTCCTGAAACAAGACATTTTGTACAATAGGCACAAGCCTTTAATTTGACGTCGCAGTCAGATGCTGAGCCGTCAGGTGCCGGGTCTGAAGTTGAAAGTTGACTTTCCCCCCTGCAGCTACAAAGTTCTGTGTCAGCCCGAATTTCAATTTCCTGGGATTTTTGTCTGTCTACAACTCGACTTGGTGTTCTCAGCACCTCTGTTTTTTGTTGTTGTGTGGTTTGTGCCTTGTTTGGTTTTGGGGGGTGGTGGTGGTTCGAGGAGGGGTGGGTTCGTGACAGGGCGAGGGGGGCATTTAATTGTTTATTCCTTTAAGTAGGTTTAATTGTATAAAGATTATAATGCATACAAACGTCTGTAATTAAGGGAGGTGGTTCTGTTAGACAGTGTTTTAGTGAGGAAAATTACAGTGTTCATAAGCTGTTTAAGGAGGAGGCAGCCTATATTAACGTGCGACTAGTTTTGTTAATTCATGCTGGGTGTTTACCAGGGCGCCCCGAGGTGTGTCCCCGAATTCCACAGTATTCCTAGTCCCTCTGTGCTTCCTGGACTGTTTGTCATTGTCGAACCCAGCCACTTTCCTGAATACGAAGTCTTTCCGTGAGGGGCTTTGGAGAGCAAACTTGGTTCAACAACACGATGAGTTTCACTCATTCATGAGACAGACGTTTAGGAACCCCTACCAAGTGCCAGGCGCTGTCCTGGGCACCGGGGGTACAGGCACAAGAGAGACAGCAGGCTCTTTGCTCTCGTGACGTTGTCATCTGATGGGGAGCCAGACTGTGGATGCGAAAGTGAGTAAGGGAGCCTGCTGCTTACAGACACGGATCGGTGCAAAGAGGAAGTGCAACAGAGCATTCGGCCGGGGAGGGACTGGCGAGTGGGGTAGGGGTGTGAGGTCGCTCCTTTAGGCAGGGCGGGCAGAGACGCTTCTCTGAGGTCATGGGATGATCCAAGGCTGGGGGTTTCCGGGCAGATGGAGGAGCCCGTGTAGTGTCCAAGGTAAGATGAGCTTTGTGAGTTCAGGGAACAGGGGGAGGGGTGCTGGAGCAGGAGGGTGGTGAGCAGGAGAGCCAAGGATGGGAGAGGTGTTGCAGAGGAGGGTGGAGCACCATTGGGGGTTTGGACACGTCCTCAGCGTGCTGCAAGGTAGAAGCAAAGGGACTTGCCGTGTGTGTTCTGTACCTGCCCGGATGCCCCAGTTTGGGACTCTGCCACATGGTCTCAGCATCAAAGGTGATAAGCACATAGATTAGGGCTTTTCGCTGGAAGTGAGCCTTTTCGGCCTCAGAAGAGGTGCTCTCAGATGGGCTCCTCCTTGGGGATCCGGGCAGTTAGTGGAGCATCAGAGCCATGAAGAACATGAGTTAGAAAAGAGGTTGACCGACCATTCAGCTCAGGGGATATTCTTATAGTGACCACTAGGCTATGTAAGAGACGTATCCATGTGCAGTGGGAGTGTCATTGGTGCTGAAGGCTCCTTCTGGGGGGAACAAAGCACGGGCCCTAAAGGAGGCGTAGGAGTTTGATAGGATAGATGAAAAGAACTTTTATGGCAAAGGGAACCCACTTGGTCAAACATGTTAGAGGAACATCAAATAATCCTGTGTGGCAAGATATGAGCCTTTTGGGAAGAAGGGCTGGGGTCAGTTTGGGACAGGCCTTGGAAGGACAGCTATGTGGATAGCTGTACCCATGTATGTTTTGATGCCAGGCTGATTTCATAAATGCCGAATCTAAAAAATCCATTTGCCTTAGAAGATAAGACCATCACCCTTAAGAAGTCTGAAGCTAGCTTGCAACAGTTAGTTTTAAATTTTCAGACCCCTGCTCAGGGAGGGGGGTGGGGGGGCCTGGACAGATGGCCTGGTTGTGGACGGCCCTGTGTACGTTTTGTCTCGACCCAGGGCTCTTACCGTCACACGAGTAAGGCCCAGCTGACCCTGCTGTTGCGTCAAGCTCTGGGTCAGATGGCAAGTATGTGGAACCACCGACAGGCTCAAGTTTTATAGCCACGCTCCCAGCAGCCCCTTTACCCTTTTCCTCCAGATCCCTGGAAACCAGACAATCGATCCCCTGTCGATCGCCTGCATTCCCTGCTGTGGAACCATGTGCTTTGCTCTCACAATGTCACTTTTGGCCACCATTGCGCTCTTTCCCAGCCCTCAGTAATTTACTTCTGGTCGAAAGCCTCAAATACCAAGAAGCACGTCATCTGAAATATCACTGACATGTCTCTCCCCGTCGGCGCGGGGCAAGTTGTGAGCACCGAAGACGATCAGTTTAGATTTCCGCCGAAGGGGAGTGGAGATAAAGTTACAAGTTACCGAATACGAGGCAGGCATCTGTGTGCGGATCCACAGCGGGCCCGTTGCAGGGCTCTCTGGTGGGCACGCTCTTTCTGGCCTTGCTGAAAGACGATTTGCTAGGATGAAATAAATACGCCCCTAATTGTTTGTGGTGCAGGAAAGCAATCCCATAAGCATTAATTTGCCCAAGCCCAGAGTGTGTGAGAAAGAGCCTGCCTGACATGTTTTTCTTTTCTATTAACACTTCTGTGATAAACAGCTTAGATGCACCGAGAAAAATTAATGAAACTACTGTAACAACCATGCACATGTAGGTAATTTATTAAGGACAATTAAAAAGCTTTAAAAATCATCCATGGGGCAAAGTGAACAGGAAGACGGTGTATGGCGGATTTTGGCAGGGAGCCTGCCCGTGGGTGTGTGGAGCGGGTTTCTCCTCCCAGATCCCTCACCCCCGCTAGAACGACACAACGGCAGGGAGTGTGGATTTCAGCCGGGGAAACTGTTAAGGACGAACTCCGTGTGGATCCCCGGTTTCAGGAAGTCAGGATGGGGGCAGAGCACGTGGAGGTGTGAAGGGCGGATCTGTGAAGTCCCGGAAAGCTGTCTGGGACCTGTTTGGCTTTGACATCTTTAGGACAGAGGTGTGCTTGCTCCTGGACCTCACCTCCAAGGGTTCCTGGCTCGAGGAAGGGAGTTCCCTCCCTCCTGTGTAACACTTGGCTGTTTTTATAAGGACTTTCATTTGGATTGGCTCTGGGAGCCTCAGAAGCAGGGAGGGGGCAAAAAAGGAAGCCTAGGGAGGTCAAGGTGGCACTGTCGTGGTGTCATTAGCCATTTATTAGCTTAGACTTTGGGGCTGGCCTCTGTGTAACTACCCTGAGCCTCAAGCTTCCTCATCTGCAAAATGGGGATGATGGATAAGAATGGGTAGGGAATTGGAGTGGGGGTCCCCCAAGATCATGCATGCAGAGTGCTTTGCAGATCTCTGACTCTTAGGTAGTAAGTGCTTAGTAAGTGTTAACGAGTCTTTGTCATCATGGAGGGCTTCATTGTTGCGTTGACTGAAGGCCAAGATAGGGGCAAAGCCCAGATTCAATTCCCATCACCCTTTTTGTGATGTGGCAACATCAACAGGCCCACCCTATGCATCCCCCATCACGGGTCTTGAGTGACCGGAATACGCACATAACAGCCTCCATGAGCCCCGAGATGCCCTCACTCAGATGCCTACTCAGAATGATGGGGCTGCCATGCTTCTCTTCCTCCTGGCCTCGTACCTACTCTTCTCCATCCACATCCTGCTTTATATAATAGCCCCAGAGTGATAAGATAGTCCCCATCTTGGCACGGTTTCACATGTAGATGAGGGACTGGATTTGCTAAGATTTTTTTTTAATTGGCTGATGACCCAGGAAATCTTTGACCTTGTAGACCAGCAATTTCTCAAACACAGATAGATACACTTAATAAAGCAAAACCTCTGTTAATGGATGGTGCTGACCACTGTTGGGGTAGCTATTCTTGTCTTACTCTGTATTTCCCAGCCTTGATTTTAGACACATACATTGTGCGTCCATTATAGACATATGCATCTATCTGCAAGAAGTAATTTTTAGTTCACTTACTAACTAGAAAGGAAAACGAAGTGGTTTAGCGCAGACACGTCAGACGCGACAGACTTTTTTCCCTTCCCCGTGCTGCAAATGAACAGTGAAAAATTACTCGCTCTTGCTATTAAAAGCTATAGAGCCTGTAAAAAACAGTAAATTATGGAGACATTATCAAAGTTTATAGGCACTAGAATTTGACCTTCAGCAAATTCAACGTTGGAGGGGAACATGGTTTTCTTTGCCTTCTTCAAAACGAAAAATGAGAGGGAGGAAAAAGATTTATTTCCTTCTGTGGCTAGAGCAGCGACTGAAATGGCATTCCCCACTTTAAAAAAAAAAAAGAAAAGAAAAAAAGCTTTGTTAAATTACATAAAGTAATACAGGAAGAGCATCTCCTTGGAAAAAATGAAAAGCTGTAGAAAAGGCAAAGTCCCTTCGGACAAATCTCTCTTCCTCCTGTCTTCTACCCCTCAGAACTTGCTCTTATCACTGGTGAATATTCATATAGTGCCTTTTCTGTGCGTTTATATACTTTTGTACGTACTCAGAGGAAATAATCGAGTATTGTTTTGTCTGTGCAGGATTTCCACTTTCTCAAAACTTCTCACCATTTTCTTTATCCTTTCCTGAGAGTTATCTGGGAGAAGAGCGAGGTTAGATGAGTCAGTGTAGGGGCTGGTTGACCTGGTGGGTAGTGGTGGGATTTCTACTTTGTTAGTTCCCTTTGGGCTCCGTGACGTTTCCCCGGTTGTTAATCATCTGGGTTAAGGTCGAGAAGATGGATGTTTGGGGGTGTCCAGAAGGACCAAAGTGCTGGGCCAGGTGGTTAGGCTTCAGCATCCTTCGCCTTTATCTACAGCCTGCCACTCCTCTGAACCCGGAAGTTGCCGGCCCGACACTAGGGTCCATTGTGTGGTTTTGAGCATATAAGCGCGTGAGAGTGTGGGTGTTGTGTGTGTGTGGGTACACGTTTAAGGTGGGGACTCTGGTGGAGAGGCCCCCATCGCCTTAATCTTGTCCTGGAACGCACAAATGAGATCCTTAGCTAGATAAGTCCCCAGGTACAGCGATGGTGTTTGGGGAAGGCACCATCAAAGACCTAATTGCTGTTTCTGAAACACTGGGCTGATGTGCCCATAGCAGGCTTCAGAAAACCTTCTGAAAGTAGTTCCCCCCATCCTGTCCTTCCTGTGACATTTCTGCAGCAGAGGCACCAGCCTGGGGCCTTCGCGTCTCTGGACAGTGAGACGCTTCGCCCTTTTTCCAAGAGCAGAGGCCCCGTAGCTGTTGCTGCATCGTCACAGAGAGTGTGTCCCTAATCTCATTCTCGCCTGCTTGTACCTCTGCTCTGAGGCCAGCAGAGAAAATTGCTCTGGTGCTTTGCTGCTCTCTGAGATTTAAGGTGGGAAGCTGAAGATGCAGAGACTTAGGAAGGCAGATGTGTGATTTGGGAATGACGGTGACATTGGCACAGCTGTGCAGCCGGCTCGCTTTCCTCCTCACCTCCTGGCCGAGCTGGTGTTTAAAACTTCACAACGGCTGCCCGGCAGGGGCACCGTGGGCTTTTCAGAAAGGGGGGAAGGGACAGGTTACGACCTGTCACCTCTGTCAGCCGGCTCTGGTCCCTACAGTGAAGCCTGGTGGAAGGGGAGCATCAGCGGATCAGGGGATTATGAAAACGAGAAGCCTTGACCCCTCCGGGCTTTGCCGACCATGACCATGAATGATGCCCCTTTTCTTTCTTTCCTGAAGAATAGCCCTCCCGTGTGCTCACATCCACCTGACCTGAAGGTGGGCACCTCTGACCATACCCTTAGTCATCAGGCTCCACTTAGACGACATGGTAAGGGCTTTATCTTCAGTACCTTGTAAGCCAGTTTGGCGACCGGGTGCTCGGTGGTTTGTCCAGCTGGTGTCCAGGACAGATGTGGCTAGGAGTTTCCAGCCATCCTCACCTTGACAAAGGACCATGCAGCTCTCCCCTCCTACTTCCTGGGAGGGGAGGGACCCTCTCCTCCAGGGGGGGAAGCAGGGGGCACACTGTCAGCTGGAAGGGCCCCCGGGGACCCGTGTCCATCCTCGCAGAGGGGTAGCGGCTGGCCCAGGACTCCGCCACCAGCACCAGAACCAAGACTGGAAGCCAGACCTCTGCCTCCTGGTTGTCTGTGCCCCCCTCGAGGCCAGAGACCCCAAACTTTTTGAGGGACAGGCCCCTTGCGCAGCAGTCTTTCCCAGTCCATCTACTCCCTTTTGTTCTAGTAGATTAGGACCCTTAAACGTGGACTGTCTTTTCCGGACTTAGATTAAAACAGGGAGAAGGACACCGTCCCTGAAAAGGCTGGTCTCCAAGAGGGTTCTAATCTGCAGAGAGAGGCTTGATTTCTTTCATTTTTGCGGTTGGAATAGCTACCGTTTATTCATCACCTACAACGTGCCGGCCACTGAGTGCCGCACTGCGTGGCATCATCTTACTGCTGTACCTACCCACCCCGTAGGCGGTCCTGCCACCATCCCCGCGTTACGGATGAGAACCTGGAGACAGGTTCACGTCCTGCCCCAGGCGATACAGCCGAGAGGGGGTGGGGGCTGGGATTTGGATGCGGGGTCTAACCTCAGCCAGGAGGGGCTTCCACGTGGCGGATGCAGACTGGAGCCGCCTGGCCACACCTGGGCGAGGGGCCGTGTTTGTCCGAGGGGGTTCTCAGCCATGCGCATCATCGCTGTGATGGCGCCTTCCTCATTTTCAGGGAGACTTGTGACCATGCGTGAGGCTTGCTGTCCCTTTTCTGGCTGTCTAGGTGAGGGACACCAAGGCTCCATTTGCAACCTGATAATTTGGGGTTCAGCCACGTCTCTGGAACGTGCTGTGGGCGGGTAGTCAGTGGTGTCACGGGGTCACTGATTTCATTTGCTCACTCCATGTCGGAGGGGGGCAGGGCAGGAAATGCAATACCAGCATCAGAAGAGCAAAAGCGAGCATTCACCTGGGCAGAGCATGCGCCCTGTGCCAGATCCCCCTCTGGATTCACTTACTTAATCGTCACCACAGCCTTTGTGGTAGCTACTGCTTATTATTCCCACTTTATACATCAGGAAATGGAGGCCAGAGAGGTTGAGCGACTTGGTCGAGGTCACACAGCTGGGAGTTGGCAGAGCCAGCGTCCAAACTGTGAGCCCCCGGGGCTCCCGTCTGTACCTTCCTCGTCAAACACCACCGGTCGGCGAGTCCGTGCCGGGCGGAAAGGGCTGTGTTCTGTTCTCCAGTTGGCCAGCGAGGCCAGCGCCCAGAGGGGAGCGCGTCAGTCATAGGACATATAACCCTCAGTGAGAGGAGCAGCCCCCCGAGGGCCGCGTGGAAAGGGGCGCCTCCCCCTAGCAGTCCTGTGCGGATCTTGAGCACGTTCCCTGAGTGTGTTATTGAGCCGAAGGAGCCTCCAGCCGAGCGATGATTAATACATCTTTGTCGGCCCCTGAGACAACCAGGAGCTTCGGAGCGTCAAGATGCTGCTGCTGGTGTGTGGAGGCCACGTGTTTCCGCGTGCTGCTCTCAAGGGCAGTCACGGGTGCTTGTGTCCTGCCTCTCCTTCTCCCTATGGCTGCCAGTGGCACATGTTTTTGAGACCTGCTTCGTCCTGACGCTGGGCCGTGGCCATGGAGGAGAATAGTTTGTCATCGCCACGTGGTGCTGGAACTCTTCACCAGCTTAACCCGGCAGAGTAACTAGTTCAGCCCCCTGCCGCGGAAGCAGGGCCGCCACCTAGCGTGGCTCCACCCCCGGGCTCGCAACCCATCTCTCTGGACTGGCCCTGTCTGCCCCGGCCCCTGCGGTGTAGGATCAGAAGGCCCGGCTGGCACCCTGCCGTCGTTAGTTTCAGGACTTTGAGACTGTTAAGTAACTTCTGAGAGCCTGGGTTTCCCCGCCTACCTTATAAGGTCCTGCAAAGCGCCTAGCACGTGTTCAGGCGCATCAGAGCTTGGTCGCCGTGAGTTCCCTCTTCGTGCCTCTTCATGTGGCTCCGAGGCCTGCGTTAGAAGTTCCTTTTCCTTTAGAGTATAGCCAGCTGTCTGTTGCCCTTCGTATAGGAAACTGTCTCTCTCTCGGGTAACTTGGTGCAAAAGATGGTTTTGCGGTCACCCCTGAATAATGCAGCGAAGCCCCTGCCCCTTGGCTCACACACAGGGAGCTGTGGTCGCGGTCGGACCACTTGGCAATAAAAACGAGACTTGAAACGGGGGGCTTGAAGCCATTGCTTGTAAATTAGCATGTTTTTCTCTCTTTTGCTTTTGTGAAAACCAACTTCCTGTACAGCCGCTTGCGTTTAAAACCCCTAGGAAGGAGGGGGGTGGCCCTCAGCCCACATGCACTGTTTGCCTGGTTCATGGGACGGTTATGAATTAAAGATTACAGCCGTTAGAAAGAGATCGTCTTCAAACAAGCACAGTCCCCTCTCCCCATGCCCCCGGAGTGTTGAAGTTTTTGTGTAGTGTGAGTCCAAAACCAACAGAGATGTACTTGAAGGATGTGGTGAGCGGGGCCCGAGGGGGCAGGAGAACCAGGGAGCAGTGGGGGCAGCCCGGGCAGGGGTGCTGCGCTGTTGGCCTCCCGTGTGTATTCTGAGAGACAGGGCATCGTGGAGTGCTCAGCAGAGCCGCCACATGCTGGTGTGCCGTGTGACCTTGAGCAGACTTTGGATTTGCCCCCCTCCCGGCGCTTCCAAACACACGCACCCTCGTTTGCTCATGTGGACGTGCACGCATTCAGCCCATCCCAACCCGTGCACGTTTGCGGGTGTTGTGCACAAGCTGATGTCTGCAAAGGCTCTGGGCTCCTTGCACAAAACTCTAAAGGTTAACTGGGGGGAGAGACGTGGAAGAAGTAGGATGTGCCTTGTCATCACATGTGAAGATGGACCACCTGCCTTGCTAGGACTCCCCCAAAACAGATGCGAAGAAGCGAGGGGATTCTAGGCAGAAGAATAAACCCATCGGCCACCACCATTTCACTGTAGCAACAGTCGGCATCTCTGAGCTCATCCCTGGGGACAGGAGGGTGTTGAAGAGCGATTCCTGCCCTTGGCCAGAGCTCATGGTGCCTGGGGAAAGACAGACCGGGAGGGGCGACTCCAGGGCACTTTACAGTTCTACTTCCCCGCCTGCCTCACAGTGTCTCCAAGAGGGGGTGAAAGTCACCAGACCTGACTTCTTCTGCTTTGGAGATGGGTATGCAGAGTCACAGTCTTGCTCAAGGGCCACGGTCAGGAGCAGAACTGGGGCTAAATCCCGGGCCTGCTGCCTGTGGGTCAGCAAATCTTTACTGCAAAATGTTGATGTGTTCCCAGGGCTGCATCCTCTTAGAGTTTATTTTAGGCAGATGATTGCCTTCTAGGTCATTCTTAACCATTTGAGTATCCTTGGCAGGAGACTCACCTGAACCTTCCAAGGCTCTTTGAGATGCGAGCATGGTAATCTCTACCCAATCTCCATGCCCCCTGAGTCCTGTGTTTTTATTGGCATCTCATTTGGAAAGTTGCTGGCTATTGGGAGGAGAGGGGGAGGGGAGGGGAGGGAAGGGGAGGGGAGGGGAGGGGAATGAGAGGTTTGGCAGTGTCATGTTCCAGGGCCTAAAGTTTTAATGTGTGGTCAGAGTTATCACCCCTGCCAAGTTCACCACCTCTCTGGACAGAATTGGACCCTAGATGGAAGACTGGACATTTTCCCCAAGGCATTGTAAAACGTTGGGAAACACAAGGACTCTGTGGCCAAATAAATTTATTTATAAATAAATTTAGCAAATGCTGAATAAACATTCTCTCCCCCTCAAATTACAGGACTTTTCAGTGCCTTTACTCTGCTAATGAGTATTCTCATTTTCTAAGAGCAGGTTGAGGTAGACAGTGTTTCCGGAACCTATTTGGCCGCTGAAGTTATTTTAAGGAGGATCTCATGAGACTAATGTCTCTTGGAGCATTCCTTGAGAAACTTTCTTAAGTCACTTCCTCCTTTAAGGTTGTAGATTCCTGAGCTGTGAAATGATGGGAGTTAATAGAGTGTTCTCTGACATCTTTGCTTCTTTAAATATTTTTTCTCCTGTTGATCCGGTGTTCTGAAAGAATATTTTTCTTTCTTAAAAATGAATTAATAAATATTGGGGAGTAAGATGAATTTTGACTTAATAATTCAAGTCAGATATAAATTCATATATCAAGTTGATATCAATATAGCTATCAGATATATTGCATAAACAGTTGGCCTGATGAACAACACAGGTTTGAACTGCACGGATCCTCTACTCTGCAGAACTTTTTTCCATAAAGACAGCCCAGTACTATAAATGTATTTTCTCTTCCTTGTGATTCTCTTATGATTTTCTTTCTCCGGCTTATTTTATTGTGAGAGTATAGTATATAATACATATAACAAGGGCACCTGAGTGACTCACTTGGTTAAGCATCCGACTTTGGCTCAGGTCATGATCTCACGGTTCATGAATTCGAGCCCCACGTTGGGCTCTGTGCTGACAGTGTGGAGCCTGCTTGGGATTCTCTATCTCCCTCTCTCTCTGCCCCTGTTCCTCTCTGTCTCTCTCAAAATAAATAAATAAAATTTAAAAATACATGTAACATATAAAATTGACCGTTTATGTTATTGGTAGGGCTTCTGGCCAACATGAGCTTAGTAGTTAGGTTTTTTTGAGAATGAAAAGTTATATTCGGATTTATGACTGTACAGGGGGTTAGCATGCCTAATGACCACATTGTTCAAGGATAAACTACATAAAAAAATAGTTAAATAGAAATGTATCAGCTTAATATATTTTCTGTATACATAGACATGTATATGTGCACATATTCATGTATACATATAATTTTATAGTTTTATAGGATGTGATACATATTCTATGATGTATATTGTTATATGTTGTATATTATATAGTGAGCTTATGATTTATTATATATAATGTTATATATAATAATGCTTTGTTATAATTTGTAACATACGAGCATAATACACGTAAACATATACAAATATAATATATATACACGTATAAATATAACCTCCCAGTGGCCATCAGAGCTGCAGGTCAACTACTGTTTCGATGCTTTAGTCAGAAGAACTTTGGGTCGGTGCGCAATTTCTGGCTGACTGTTCGAAGTGGGCAAAGCTTCACTATCAGTATCGTCTCTAGAAATACAAGGACTCTGGGAGCCCCTGGATAAGTGGCTGGGGAACCTGACCCCGGCCCTGATATTGTGTTCCTTTTGCCTCTGAGGGATCAGTGAGGAGCCTGGCTGCCCAGCCCATATCTCAGGCGGGCCACTGTGTATCTCCAGAAAATAATTGGGCCCTTAATTACTCCTAATCCCATGTCTCAAAGCAGGCATGGTGTGTGGGGAGGGCGCCCTTGCAGGCCACGGAGGATAATTTGAGAATTCCCTTGCCCACGCCGGCCTTGCGGTTGCCGGGCACCTGCCAGGAGTGTTGGGCTGTTTGCTCTGGGTAGCTATGGCAGCTCCTAATTGCCACCAGATAACTTCAGCCCGGTCTCAGTACTGGTGGCTCGGCCGCGTCGCTCGGAAGAATGCCTACGTCTTTGTAAGAGCTGGGTAGAAGCTTAGCGGAGACAGGCCCCGCTACTTAACGGTTTTCTTCCCATTTAACAAGCAATGAGGAAAACTTGAATTTCAGAGTATCTCTGTGGCACAGAAGTTAAACTGTCTGCAGTGTTTGGGGACTTGGGCTCAATGTTTCTCACAAACATCCTTGTGACTTTTTTTAAAGATTGCCTTTGTGTTGAACTTGGTCTTTGTCAACTTTCTTTTGAAGCTCTCCCTGCTTTATTCTGGGGGGGGTGGGGGTAGGGGTGGGAGTGGGGAAGGGCGTGAGTTGAGCGAAGACCGGGCAGGCTGCCGGGCCCGGTGCAGGACTTGTGTCCCTGGTCAGACTTATCCAGAAAAGGGCACCAAGTGGACTAGTGAGAGGAAGGGAGAGATTTGAATCATCCTCTGTGGCTTCTGCTTCTCAGAATGTGAGGCCCTGAACCTTTGACCCTTGCTCATAAAGCTCCCACGTTCCCGGCTAGTTAGGCTGGAACCCTAAGACTTGATTAGAACAGTTTTTAGCAAATGCAGTTGTGAGCGCATGCGTGAGAGAGAGTGTGTGTTTATTCCTGTATCCCGTCAGGTCTGGACACAGGGGTCAGACATAGTGCTAGGTACTGGAGACCGGACACGGTCCATAGTCCTGGGGACCTCTGGTAACTAACAGGTAAGCAAACCACAGCATGAAGTGTGCTAGGCAGCCAATCAGGCACAGGACCAGGGGCTCATCTGGACAGAGCACTGAGGGGCATGAGGCCTGAGCAGCGGGGTTGGAAGGACAAATCGGGTTCGCCGAGGGGGAAGGGTGCACTGATGAGAACTCCAGGTGGAAGGAGAGCCTGCGTACCCACAGAAGGGAAGTAAGAACCACGGCCCTGGGGCCGGAGGGGGCCAGGTCACAGGGATGCCCTTGGAGGCTGCCACTTGTCCTTCCTCCAGTAGGGAAGGGGAGCTGAGGAGTGGGGGGAGGGGAAGAGGTTTGAAGCTGCTGGGAAGAGAGAAGGGCCTTTGGGGCTGAGGGTGGGGCTGGCGGGGGGCGGTCCCAGGGAGGGTGACCTTTGCCGGTAGGCTGAATGGGACGACAGAGCAAGGTGGAAACTCTGTGTCTTCTGCCTCTGGCTGGCTGCAGAGGCTGCACCCCCCTCTGGAGCACTTCAGTGGGAAGCTAGATCCGCACATCCTGTGGGTCAGTGTCAAGCCTGAAGCCTCCCCTTGTCTCTGTGCCCCATCCCCTCGGAAGCTGATAGCCCTCCCCTTGACGGGGCCGCACAGGGCAGGGCACACATCCCTCAGACGCAGAGCCGTAGTAGCCCAGCCTTCTCTCCGAGCCACACGCGACAGCATCCCGCCCGCTCCCTGAGGGCCGCACGGTCATCCCAGGCAGCTGTTCGGCGGTAATTAGTCAACCCAAGCCTTGCAGGTTCCATGACTCATTGTCTTAAATTTTAATAAGTACAGAAAAACAAGAGTGCTGATTTATTAAAAATTAATCCTCCTAAGAGGTAGCTGCAGCCGAGCCAAAGCAGAGGGGCTTGTGGCACTTGGAGGACTTGGAGGGAGCGGGCCAGGAGGCCGGGACACTCTCCCTCTCGGCCCGCTTGCTGCTGTGCCAGAACAACGGGGGCACAGCCTGAGCCCCCCACACGCCGTCCCACGTGATTTGAAGAAGTGGTAGCATCTCACAGATTTCCTCCTTTCCTCCTTTCCTTCTTTTCTTCCCCAGGTTCTGGCTTCCTAGGCCTGCAGCTAAGTCCACACACTGAGCAGCCTCACCAATAGACATCTATTGCCTCACGGTTCTGGAGTCCCAGGGCCGTGGTGTCGGTAGGCTCAGCTCAGCCTGCGGGTGCGTGGGAAGGAGGTTGTCGCCTCTCCGCCAGCTTCTGGAGGTCTGCTGGCAATCCCTGGCATTCCTTGGCTTGTAGACACATCACCCTGTACCTGCCTTTATGTCCCACAGGGCGTCCTGGCCTCGTGCAGGTCTGGGTCCAGATTTCCCCTTTTTGTAAGGATGCTCCTTAGATTAGGGGCCCACCCTCCTCCCGTATGACTTCCTCTTAACTAATTACATCTGCAAAGACCCTGCTTCCAAATAAGGTCACATTCTGAGGTGCTGGGGTTGGGACTTCAACACACCCAACTCTAGGGGGACACGATTCAACGTATAATACGTTCTTTCCGTCTCCTCTCTCTTACCCTTCTTCTTTCTGCCCCACACCCTCTTGTTTTCCTGATCTTTCCGCTCCCTTGACCTTTCTGTTGCTCTGCCACTCCTCCCCCCCCCCCCCCCCCCACCCCACCTTAGCTCCTTATGATTCACCTTATTATTTAGGCCACAGACATCCACTAGGGGCAAATGGATGCCCTCCGGTGTGCCTGCCTCTGCCAGGACTCCCTTCCCTGGCACCTGCAAGGGTGGGTATTGTGCCCACATGAGCCCAGAACATCATAGCCTGCGGCCACCAGGTCCCCCTGCCATTCTGAGACATGTTTTCTTCCAGGAGGTTGAAGAAGTCCCCTGTCCAGGGTGCCGTTCCAAGCAGGGTGTTATGTGGGTGGGGGCAGGAGGAAAAACACTTGTGAGCCTGCATTTGAGAGAGAATTTCCTTCTGTTGATCAAAAAATATTCCAGCACAAGGCAGGGGACATCCCCTGAATGAGCCTTATCATGTAAAGCATTTCCTCCTCCAGGGCGATCAATTTAGGCAAAGTGCAGAGCTAGTCGTGTTGAAATTCAACAAGAGGGGCATGTTGGCCCCCAAAGCATTATGGGCCATTAAGTCTGTAATGTAGCAGAGGCCTCTGGGTAGCTGGAGTTCCTTCCTTCCTTTTGATGATGGGGATGTCACACTCTTATCCTGCTACATCCAATGTCATACCCACCAGCGCACACATGTTCCCCCCCCCACCCCTCCCGTGTTGCTGCCGTTCTGTGTTGTACCCATGTGGATGGCGGGGATGGAGGGTAGCTGGGTAACCCCCTCTTAGATTGTTCTCTGCCTGCGTCTCAGTGGGTGCCATCAGGTCCCTCCTACCGTGGGTCTCAGGATAGGGGAGCTGCGATTTCACAGCAGTGAGTACCCCCTTGCTCTACTTGGATTTTGGTGGCCCCTAGACCTCGTGCTATGGGAAGGATGCAGACAGACCTGGTCTCTCCCTTCTGCTGGAACCCTAGCCTGCTCAGTTCCCCAGGATGGGTTGTTTTCTGTCTAGGGTGTCAGGCTCACATTGAGAGGGGGTGGGGCTGGACCACCCCCCAGCATCGTGTATGTAGGGGTGGAGGTGGCAGGCGCAGTGGAGAGGACCTTTGTCGGAGGAGCACCAATAGTTTTGAAATGACTTGGAAAAACTTGGTCTTGGGGAATTTCCAACATGAGTAAAACCTAGAGGATTGTCAAGGTTTTGAGAAAGCCACGGTTGTCAAGCCGTCTCAGGTTCCTGTCTGTGACATCTCCCTCCCCTCAGGCCAGATCTCTTCCTTCCTGCTGAAGCTGCCTCTAGTGGAGACCCTTGTCACCTAGGAGCCTCTGGGCCAGGTTGGTCTCTTCCCCTTGCGGATTCTCTGCCTCTCCACCAACACGACCTCCATAGGATTTCCAGTATATTCTTTTACTCCTGGGCCAGTCCAACTACTTATCCATTCTCTTCCCCTTGGGTTTCACAGAGTGAACTCACTGCTCTAGCCCCTGTGTCAGGATGCATCTGATGTGCCCAGTTTGGAGGGCCCCTCCCCCTCTCCATCTGGTCACACTTGACCCATCCTTCAAAGCTAGTTCTGTTCACTCATGAGCCATATTATCCAAACACGATGCCTTTTTCCTTTGGCTTTTTTTTTTTTTTTTTTTTTTGATACTTAATGGATTCTTAGGATAGAATAGTACCTAGAATGGATTATGTCCTGAATATCTTCAATTTTTGTCACCCCCAAGACGTTGCCATCTTGTCTCCTGGCATGTTTAATTTGGTTCAGCTTCAGAAACTCAGTGTTCAATAAATATTTTCTGGACTCCAAATGATTGTAACTCTTCGGCTGATATTTTTGGGGATAGGGTGGGTGGTTGAGTGAGGAAGGGAGGAAAGAAGTGACCTTGAGGTAGCAGAGCAGAGTCGTCTTGGAAGTAGAAGCGGAGTTGAGAAACGGGCGATCTTCCCAGGAGTGGTCAGGTCGCAAGACCTTAGTCAGAGAGGCATAGAACATGGTGACATCCGTTTGCCTGAGGAGGGAAGCAAGAAAGAGGACGGCCCATCCATCGACTGGGTATGGGCCCACCTCTGGAGCTGGAAGGAGATGGGAACAGGCGGGCTCTCCTCCCACACTGGCGCCCATTGACATACCCTTCGGAGCCCTGAGTGATCCCAGTAGGCCACTGCCTCTTCCCATCCCTCCCTCTTTTCCTGGGGTTGGTCAAGCAGGCAGGCTGCAGGGCCTCCTGCTTCAGCTTGGTGGGGGCGGGGGGGGGGGGGACAACTGACCTTGATGAAAGTCCTCAGGTGAAAACAGTCTCTCTCATCAGATGTGATGGAGCCCCGTGAACAGTGCCCACCTGGCATGGGGGTAAAAGTGTGTGCAGCCTCCCCGTTAGCTGGTGGTGTGGCTTTGCTTCCTGCTGACGATATCCATGTTCTACCTTCCCTGGGAAATAACACCCTTCTTGACCGTGGGAATGTTTTTCACAGATGGGGGAAAAATTTTTTTTTTTTGATGGAACCACCTAGCACAGTTTTAAGCGTGTGACATTGTGATTATCTTTTTCATTACTGTCATATTTCTGTTTAACACAATTTGATGGCTATTCCTGGGAACCTAAATCGAAGCATGGAGTGGGTATTCTGCTCAGACTGGAGCCAGCCCCGAGCCACCTGCAGACACCCCTTCTAGTGACAGCCATCTTCCTGGGTTCCTGGTACTTAGCAGGTGGATCCCTGTCCCCATTCCTTTTGAAGCTGCTTTGATTCTTTCCCAAGAAATGAGTCCTCTTGATCCCAAGGACTGCTGCACCCAGGGGTCCTGGGGTGGGGTGGAGGGCAGCGGAAGGGCAAAAGGAGCCAGTGTGTTGGGAGGGTCTGTTCTATGCCAGGCTGTTAGGCTAAGAGTTCTCCATGCGTAACTGAAACCTTATGCCAGGCCCACGGGGCCAGGGGGGAGTGTTGTCTGTGGCCTTTTACAGGGGCCAACAGGCTAGGACACTAGGAATGTCTTGGTGGAGGTGGGGCTGTGCCATATTCTTCTTCACCCCCAGTGGCCATCCTTTCCTGAGTTCTAGTCTCCTCTTTCCCCCTCTGCCTCTCTTCTCTCTACCTTTGTGGGGTTGGAGTGGCCCAAAAATCCAAACTGTATTTAGCAACGTATCAGTGTCTTTTAAAACCTGAGAACATGGAAGAACATGAGGCTTTCTCGTGATGCTTGTAGGGAACTTTGCTCAGCTGAGTCCCGTGGACGGTCTGTTAGGCAGCACCCGCTTTGGAATCATAAGGCTGATTTGAAAAATTGGCACCTAATAGCTTACGACTGGAATAAATTTCCTGAAATTGGACCTCGGAGGGAGGCTTGGGTGCATGCACAGCAGCCTCTCCCCGGCTCCGCACGCCTGGCTCCCCGCAGCCAGTGAGAAGGGGCGCCTCCCCTCATTTTAGGGGAGAGGCCCTGCCCTCCAACATTTAGTGGCAGTGACTGTGGGGAGACCGACTGGAATTTCTCCCAGTGGCCTTTCAAAGGCCAGCGCCTGAGAATTCCTGAAAAATTAATGGGGTCTCTGTGGGTTCTTTACACTTGCTGGTAACCTCGCCTCTCCCAGGCCCACTGTGGCTCTGAGGCTCAGCTCAGCAGCTGGTCTTTTGTATGCAAATATGACCTAAAGAAGTACGGAGGCAGCAGGCCATTGTTGCCCGAGACTGTGCGATTTCAAACAGACACTCGGCTTTTAAAATATTCCAGACAGATATTGAAAATGTCAGCAGCAGGTTTCTCCCACTTACTTCTTGCCCGTCTCTCTTTTTCCTCTCTTCCTCCCCTGCCACCCACCCCACCATAAAATATAATCAAAAAGCTAGTAAATAATTTAAAGAATTGCCTCAAAGGATTTTCAGACTAGAAAGAGACTCCCTTCTCTGGTTTAAGTTGGGAGAAACTGTTTTCATTTTCTTCCCCCAAGATATTTAAAATATTCAGGAGTGTCCCACGGGGTCTTGAACTCATAAGTGTCTGCGTTTTCCTCACTATACACTCATCTCCTCTTTTCTTTATTGAATTTTTTTTCTTAAGGTAGCTGTCGGCAGCATTTAGGTACAATTTGCAAATGAAAATCATATTTAAGCTACTGGTCTTAAGTCAGACCGACCTAAGGTCTGTTTCATCCATCTGAGTTCTATGTCCTCTGCGCTTTAGTTTAACCAGAGGACGGAGCGAATCTTGGCTGCTGTGATTTTTCATCCTCTGAATGCTTTTCAAAGGGGTCCCTCATCTTGTGAGCACAAGGGAGGAAGTCGCTACACATCATCATCCAGAAACTGAGTCACCCAGGACCGGATCTTCAGTCCCTACTTGTTCACGTTGAGAAGGGAGAAAGGGGGTCAGGCCTCCAGCTAGCCAGAAGCGTGGATGGGGGTGAGAGTGCGCAAGTTGGAAAAACTTCAAATCCATCCAGTCGTCAGCCCGCTGAAAGCAGGCAGTGCTCCTCCTGGAAGAACTCTCAAGTAGGTTTGCATTTCCGGGGCTCCCAGAAGTCCTGAAGCCAAGAGTCTGGCTGGCCAGGTAGAGAGTTTGTGCCCAGGAGATTACTGTACCTCTGGAAAATCAGTACTGGAGGGATGGAAGGAAGGCAAACGAGGATGGATGGAAGGAAAGACACGCATGAATAGGACAGATGGATGGATGGGTGGATGGATGGATGGATGGATGGATGGAAGGACAGATGAAGGATGGATAGATAGATGGAAGGAAGGATATAGGGTTTCCCCTTTAGTGTTTGTTCTCTCGTGCTGTACTCAACCAGAAGACATTCCTCAGGCCTGTTTCTAGAAACTGCGGAGAGGCGACCTAGAACACTGGTGCCAGGGAATCCTTACAATGTGCTGTCTTCCTGTAATACTCATCAGTGCCGCTGCTACTGATCCTCCAAGGCCATTCCCATAGAGTTTCTTTCCCTTTAAAAGGGCGGAGTTATACGTACACTCCACCCACCCCGTCCTGTGTTACCCCTTGGCCGCAGGACCTGCACAATAACACTCTCTGGCTCATGGCTGGGGTGTCTGGCAGTGTCCCACCAAAGAGCCAGATGTGTCCTCTCTAGGTCCAGCCAACAAACGTCGCCCCCTCAGCACCGTGATCTGTTCTCTGAAGTGGGTGCTTCAAGCCCAAGAGTGTAAGTCATAGCGGACGGGAGCTCAGGCTCTAGAGGCAGATGGAGTGGGTTTGAATCCCCGGGGCCACCTTAGGTGAGTTCTGTAACCTCTGGGAGCCTCGGTTCCCTCATCTGTACAGTGGGGGAAGTTGTGTCTCCCCAAGAGCGTTGTGAGGATTAGATGAGGTGATGCACACAAAGTGCTTAAGCAAGCCGTGCCTGGCACCCAGCACCTGCACCGCATAACACGTGTCTCGTGTACTGTCGTTATTATGGGGAGGGACTGCCACCTCCCGAGGAGGGGACAGCAAGAAGCCTGCACCACTGAGGTGGTGGTGCCAACAGTCAGCCCCTCGCGTCGTGTTCAGGCACACAGCTTACCGAGGGCCTTGGGGGGCGTCCCCCAGTGCTGGGGGCGGGGGGCACGCGATCTGTTTGGCACGCGCATACTG
Source organism: Panthera onca (assembly GCF_046562875.1). Lineage (NCBI taxonomy): Eukaryota > Metazoa > Chordata > Mammalia > Carnivora > Felidae > Panthera > Panthera onca. Next base: position 46,192,343 of record NC_138352.1, on the reverse strand, counting down.
ACAACATGGCCTCTCACGCCTCATCTGGACGTCTTCCCAGCTCTGTAAACAGCTGAAGCTCGAGAGCCCTGGGAAGATACAGTGAGGTGGCCCAAGAGGAGCCCTTAGCTGCCTCTCCCCGAGGTCCGAATCTTTGCTTCTCCTTTTGTTCTTTTATAGGACAGCTACTCCTCCCTTGAAATCAAAAGCCCTAAATGCTCCCCCCAGTGGTTGGTTTGCTCCTCCCACTGGGGCTGAGCCCCCACCCCCCAACCCCAACACGGGCAGCTGATACCAGCTCCTGTCTCCATTTCCGCCTTACGGGGAGGTAGCTTTGCGGAGAGTAGCAGCCACAGGAGGCTGGGGCCTTTGTGCCCTGAGATCCAGGCTCCAAGGAGCCTTCTGGAAAAACAGAAGTTCTGAACTTTTCTGCCTCACCCCTCTTGCTCCGGTTCTTTTCTATCTTAAAGCCCCTAAGAAGGGAGGGGCGAAGTCCATGGTCTGTAAGCATAAAGGATTTTTAAGCTAAACAAGAAAACCAATTATTTTTCTAACTGCTTTACTCCTTCAAATCTTTCACTGTAATGGAGATTTAGAATCCATCACAGTTGGGCTATTATTTCTGTGTAAACAGTGTCATGCCTTATTGCACCAAACACACAGTCAATTTTTTTCATTACATTTAGATACAGATGACGAGGGTGCCCAGTCCGTGGGCTCCCTGAGCCAGGCTTGGTTGGTGGGGAGCGTGTGACCACGGTCAGAGGTGAGGAAAGGGGGTAAGGCTTGTAGGGGATTTCGGTTCCCACCCAGGGGTCACCTCTTCAGCTGCAGAGTTGTAGTCTTTAGGCCCTGGCTTGTGACCCTCCTGTGTCCAGGGCTGGGAGGCGGGTCTGGAAGAGAAGATGGGATGGGAGTGGTGGGGGAGGGGCAAGAGCTCAAAATTTTCTTGCAACCAGTAGGACCCAGGACAATTCCAGCCTCCCCATCTCCAACCTGCCCCATCTTCCAGACGGTTCTGCTTGAGGACCTTCCTTCCTTCCTTCCTTCCTTCCTTCCTTCCTTCCTTCCTTTCTTTCTATTTTAAGTTTATTAATTTATTTTGAGAGAGAGAGAGAGACAGTGTGCCTGCATGTGTGAGCAGGGGAGGGGCAGAGAGAGAGGAAGAGAGAGAATCCCAAGCAGGTTCTGTGCTATCAGCACGGAGTCCAACTTGGGGCTCGAACTCATGAGATCATGACCTGAACTGAAATCAAGAGTTGGACACTCAACTGACCTGAGCCACCCAGGCGCCCCAGGGATCTTTCTAAAGTGCACATCTGATGTTGCCTTCTGACGCTTGAAGTCCTGGGATAAAATCTAGACAGCCTGCGTGGCCCGCGGGCTCCTGTCCTGCAGTGGCCACCTGGACCTCTTTGTCCCTCCAGCACCAACCCTCTTACAGTTCCCTGATCTCGTGTGCTGCATCGCGCCCTCTGCCCAGAACATTCTTCCCATTCTTCCCATGTCCCTCCTTCCTCCAGCCTCATGCCTTTTCATCCTCCAGGACCCAGCTCAAAAGCTACCTTCTCCAGGAAGCCCACCTTCACGCTAAGGCTGGTGCGTGCACGTCCTGCGTTGCCCCGGGCTTCCTCCCTTCTACCACCCACCACTCTGTGTAGTAACCCTTGGTCTCTCTTGTTCAGTAGAACGGACACTCCTTGAGGGCAGCCACTGTCTCCTGTGTAGCCCAGTGCCTGGCACGGCTCTTGGCAGGTGGGACCCTCTCAGCGAGTATTTGTGGAACGAACGAATGAATCCCCAAACCGGCCTGGGAGAGGGGGCTGAGAGGGCACCTAACTGCGGGTCACACGTGCTGTGCGCCACGGCGGTGTCGGCCCTGTGGCTGCAGCAAGGATGGGGACAGAGGTGTGCCTGGCAGCCGGCAGCTCCAGGTGGAAGGCAGTAGAGCAGCATGGTGAAGCCTGTGGGGGCTGGAGCCAGACTGTCTGGGTTCAAATCTAGGTCCCACCACCGTGACTTGGGCAGGTTACTTCAAGTTACTTAAACTGCCTGTGCCTCAGTTTCCTTACCTACAAAACGGGGCTAATAGAAGTACCAGGTTCATGGGGCCATGAGTGGTGATGAAACGCATTACGACTGTCTGTGGGAGGCACAGAGCCGCCTCCGTGGAAGTGAGGGCCGTTGTCCTTCTTCGTTGGGCTTCTGCTCGGGTGGTTCTGCCCCTTCTCAAGGCCTTGCTTGGAGCAGAGGTCAGGGACCTACATGGGCTGTGTTTGCAAACAGCCTTGGCCACACAGTTGACCCTCTGGGTGGTGGCTGCCCCTTCGGGCAGGTCGCCCCACACCCCTGCCATCCCGCTTTCTCATCTGTGCCACCTGTCTGGTCCCTAAGGCCCCGGAGTTTGTGACCTCTGTGCTGACCTCGAGGTCGGCCAAGGCTTCTCAGGTCGAGCTGACTCTGGTCCATCTGAGTCATTCATGGAGCACCTTGTCTATAGCCCTGGACTCACAGCAGACCTGTTTGCCACAGATGCCCAAAAGGGCACATTGCTCTGTTCCCTGATCCTATGAGATGGGGCAGGCTGGAATTCTCTAGGGAGTAGCTCGAGGCGCGCAGCTGTGCACCCCTCCTTCCCCCCACCCCCCAGGCCTGTTTGCCCGTCGAGTGTTCTTGCTTATGTGGTCCAGATGGGCACGTACCCTCTCAGCCTTTGACTCTGCAGGAAGTTGCAAGGTCCTCTCATACCCAAGAGCATGGACTTCCAAGAGAGTCATCAGCATCCTGAGGTCAGGGCAGGGCAGGACGGGGAGGGGGGGGATGTCTGAGCCCTTACCCCTTGGTCCTTTTCTCACAGACCCCCAGGGGCCTGATCGGCTGATCTTGAGAAGATGAGGGAAGGGAACGGGGGAGCTGACACGCAGCTTCCCTCAGTTTGGGTGTTTGGGTGGGCCCGCCCCCACTTACTGAAGGCAGCCGCGTGAAGCCCGAGAGAGAGCCAGGGCGGGATGTGTGAGACCCTCAGGGCAGGATTCCTCCTTGTTCCTGCCAGTGAGTGGACTTTGCTTTAAGCCCCATGGAAAGCTGAAGTCGTGGAATCCCACAGAAGACATTAGGTGGGCATTACTCTCACAGGAGAAGCCTCTTAAACCACACCCACCAGGGTCCCCAGTAGGGGTAGGTGTGCGCAGGTTGGCGGGAGCACCTGCTTTTTTTTCTGGGAGGGCGCCTCCTTGTGGAGCAGGTAGGAAGCACACAGCGAATGTGGCTGCTTGCTTTCTCTGATGGCTGATCCAGGAGAGACCCTGGGGGGCCCCACGAGTCAAATGGCCCAGCCACGCGCAGTAGGCATTGGGGACGAGGAGGTCTTCTGACGTCTCCTGAAGTGGTGGTGGGCCGGGGATCGCTGTGTCGCAGAGTTTGGGAACTGGATTTGGAACCAGCCACATCCGCGGGCTTGTGTCTTAGCCCTGCCACCCGCCTGGCAGGTCTTAGGACCTTGAGCAAGTGCCTGAATTTTCTAAGCCTTTTTCTGCTCATCTGTGAAATGGAAACCACAACTGTGATAATAATGCTACTTATTCTCCTCTGGGTTGTTGTGAGCCTGACATGAGCTAATGCATGTGAAGTACGCATGGTTCTTGGTATATAGAGCACGCCATGTGCCCAGGGTTCCTGTCGCGATTTGTCCTGTTACCGGATCCTGCCGTGTACCTTACAGGACTCCGCTTTCATGAACCTTCTTCCCGCTCACAGGGCACCGTGCATCGCTGAGTTTTACCACCAAGCCACTTTTGTCTAAATGTCCTTTGAAGCTCCCCAGCACATCTCCCTCTCTTCCCAGAGGCTCAGGCTGCCTGTCTGGGGATTTGCCCCGTGTATTTTGTCTGTAATGCATAATATATGTGCGTGTGTGAGTGTGTGTGTGTAGCGCCCCCCCCCCCCCCCCCCACGGATGTATATATAACTCATTCCCCAAAGAGAGATTTATTTCAGGGAACAAATGCTTCTGGTTAGCTTCTGTGTGGATCGGATCCAGCCCCAAGCCGTTGCCATGAGTAGAATTCATTGACGGCTAAAGGAAATGAAAACAAACACTCCCTGACATGGGGCATTTCCGTTGGGGGGGGCCTCTGGGAATTCTTCTCTTCTATTAAAATATCTACCAAATTGGATGGAGGAACTTGGCAGCCACGGCCTGAGCACTTTAATTGTTTCTGTGGGGAGGGCACGGGCAGAAGCCGTGCCCTGGCCTCTCTTCCAGAACCTTCCTCTCACCATTGCCGTCCAGGCGGAAGGGGCCGCCTGAGACTGGAGAATGGCTGGGTGCTCCTGGAGTCCAGCTCCTCCCCTCACGCCTGGGCAGCGCCTTTCCCTGGCCCTCTGGAAGCAACTCTTTGTTCAAGTTGGGAGGGTGGGGGTGCCGGGAGCTCACATTCCTCAGAAGGTCTCAAGCCTTCTGCGTAGCCCCAGCAGACAGAATGGAAATGCAGTTTTAATCACAACCAGCTGAAGGGAGCTGCCCCAGACTTATTACCATTTGGCTGGTTTTTTTGGTTTTGTTTTTTCCTTCTTCCTCTTCTTCCCTTAGGGGGAAGATGTTTCTCTTAGGAGGGAATTTGCTTCAGGGGACAATTCGGGATGTAGGCAGATGATGAGACACAGGGACTGTCACGCAAAGTCGGGGGTATTTGCTAGTCAGTACCATCAGGGCACCGCTCTTTCCCCTCCTGCCCCTGGGGGGTGGGCCCACGGTGGCGTTTCCCCAGGCCTCTGGGCGCGTACTGGTAATAACGGCAGTCAGCGCGTTGGTGCTATAGACACGTTCATTTATTTGGCATCTTACTTCACCCTTCTGCAGGGCAGTTGCAAGGGTCCCCATGAGACGTGCGAGGAAGCCAAGTCTCAGTGTGGTCAGGTAGCCTGCCCAAAGCGGCAAAGCAAACGCCTGATTCTTAACTTTGGCTCAGGTTATGATCTCACGATTCGTGGGTCTGAGCCCCACATCGGGCTCTGCACTGACAGTGCAGAGTCTGCTTGGGATTCTCTCTTTCCCTCTTTCTCTGCCCACCCCCACCAAATAAACCTTAAAAAAAATGTCTCCCAATAGTGCAAAGTTCCCTGGGAAGCAAAACTGCCACTGGGTTGAAAACCACTGTTTGAAAACCATGTTCTTTCTTCTGCTCATTGCCTGCTGCGTTGTGTGGGAACATGGCTGTATGTACTTATGAACCTAAAGTGACCAGCGGACATCGGAGGTGCCTGATGTACATTTGCCTACACATACTCAGCAAATATACAGTAACTGCTCATTGAGCATCTGTAGGCACTGTAAGGTACTGGGGAAGCCAGAGGCCAGAGCTCCTGACTGCCCCGGAGCCGAAGCATTCATCAAAAAGACTAGGAGACACTCTTGTCCTCACAGAGGGTCCATTTGAGTGGGACACTCACAGGTTTGTTGGGTAGCAGATGTCGATTTCTAGTTCTTGGAGGGGCGACGTTGAGAACGAGGGGTGAGTGCTGGGGGGACCCTGAAGACACAGGCACACATACAGGAGCAGAAAGAATAAAACACGTGATATCCATGGGGCTTCTGGTCATCCCTCATCAGGACCTGATAGGCAATATACTGTCGCTTAAAGTAAACTCCCCCTTTTGCTTTGTCTGAGGACCTGAATGCATTTCCTTCTGAAAACCCAGAGGCTTTTTTTAAATGTTTATTCATTTTTGAGAGAGAGCGAGAGAGCGTGCACAAGTGTGAGTAGGGGGAAGGGCAGAGAGAGAAAGAGAGAGAGAGAGAGAGAGAGAGAGAGAGAATCTGAAATGGGCTCTGCGCTGATAGCAGAGAGCCCGGCGAGGAGTTCAAACTCACGAACCATGAGATCATGGTCGGACGCTTCACCAACTGAGCCACCCAGGCGCCCCAAGACTCTTTTTTCTGAATCTCTTACTGATTTGGAAATTTGCCTTTAAAACAAACACATGGGAACAAGCTCCCAGGCCTCTGCCCTTGTAGTTTCAATTAATTGGTGCCAAAAATATCAGCTTAGTGCCACCTATAACCTCATATCTCCGGGTATATCAGACCCCTAGAGGGACCAGGATTCCTTGGGAGACATTTCTGAGGACCCCCAGAGAGGAGTTAGTGAGAAAGGGAGTGTGTGTGCGTGTGTGTGTGCGCGTTTGCACGCACAAGGTTCTGTACACACACGCACAAGAAAAGAATATCAGGTTGTTCACTTTTTTTCTTTAAAAACTCCAAGAATGCATTTCAGACTCCTCCTGCCTGCCAGTCTCCACTCCTCCCCCAAATATCCTTGGTTAAGTCTTAAGACTCAACAACAACAAAGAACAAAGCCACAGCCCATCTCCCCTCCCGACAGTGTCAGCTGTGAACCGAAGATCTGAATAGCCTTTAAAATTGTTTTATTGTTGTCAGTGCTGCAGAATGGTGTGTAATCTTTGTGTTCTGGAGAATCTTTAATTGGCACAAAAGGGCAGTTTAGCCGGCATCTTCTAGGAGGTTTGTCACGCAAACGGTTAGTGCCTGCCACTCACAACATATAGGGCTCTCCAGGTTGATTTGCATCGGCAGCTCCCTTGGTTAATGGCTTTCTGTGTTTCCCGGGGACCCTGAGCAGAAGCCATGGGGAGATGAGGCTCCCCTCCTCGACGTCTGCGCCGCATCACAGGCAAGCCTTCAGGACCTCCAGGCGTCTCCCTCTGAGCCCAGGGGCGGTGGAGGGGTGCAGGATGGGTCCCTCATGTAGGTGGAAGGCTTCCATCATTCAACTGTATTGTAGGAGTCGAGAGCAAAGGACCGGGAGCCACCTACCTGAGTGCAAATCCCAAATGAGATGCAGTCCTTCTTGCTACTGGGCAAGTAGTGTTATTAGTTAGGGTAACACTAGCTGCTGAAGTAACTAAACCCCCAGATTTTGGTGCTTAACACAACGGAAGGTTCTTTCTTGCTCACTTAGCAGTTCAGTACAGAGGTTGGTGGTTGGCTTTCCTTCCACGTGGTGATCCAGGGATCCAGGTTCCCGCCATCTTAAGGCTTCGCCATCCATCCCTTGGGGCCTCAGAGCCGTTGCGGCGAGGAACTAAGTCGTTAGGCTGTAGTGTCTCCTGTAATGCTCACAACAGCTTCTACACGTCGACAGTGATCTCATTTCACAGGTGAGAAAACTGAGGTTCAGAGAGATGAAGTCATTTTTCTGGGATCCCGTGGGGCAGCATAGGGGCTCTAGAGCCAAGTAAAGAAAACCCTGGCTCTACCCGCCCCCCCCCCCAGGCCCCCCACGAGGCCCTTTGGTAGACTTAGCTGTTCTCGTCCCCATTTAACACCTGAAAAACACGTTCTTTTCCCAGGGCCTCATCCCCATGTGGCTGTCCCTGTGGCTCTTGTGACTGGGAAGGCAGGTCTTCGGTGTGGGGGCTTTGCTCAGAGGGAAGAGGCAGAGGAGTCCCACCAAGTGGAGGCTGGCCTAGCTTGGGTAGAGTGTGGAGAAGGCTGCCAGGCCCTCCCACGTTCTGGGGCAGAGGTCGGCCTCACATGGGCTCAGCTAGGGGGGTGTGTGTGTGCTTGCGTGCGTGTGCGCGCGTGTGTGTGTGTTCGAGGGTGGTGAGGAAGAGGGGAGCTGCTCATTTGAACCCTGGAGAGGTAAACACAGCATGTGGGCTCCGCGGAAGGAGTTTCTGTTGACAAGCCGAGCTTTCTCCTGACACCCCTGGCCGTTAATGGATTCAGAGTTTGGCAGTTCTGCGCGAAGCCGACTGCCAATGAGCCGGGCTGCTGCGAGCGCCTGACAGCGCTGATCAGAAATGGGTTTCCTTTCGAGCTCTGCCCTTCTGCAGGGGGGTGGCCTTGACCAGACAGAGATGCGGTCAACCACCACCCATCTCCTAGGACCCCCCCCCGCCCCGCCCCGTACCTGCCAGACCCCGCCCCTCGCTCTGCAAGGCTGTCCACATTCCCACGAACACCTCTGCGTGTGGCTTTGCTTGCTCGCCGGTTTAAATGCAGCCGAGGGGCGTTGGCTTCGTCAGGGAGAGCCCCAGCGGGAGGCTCGGCTTTGTGTGCTGGGGGAGGGGGGCTGTGTGAAAGAACAGCCCCCCAAGTTGTTAGGGCTCTTGGAGAAAGCTTTCTCTTCATAGCTGTTGGGGACCTTGTTGTCCCTGTCCCTGCTGGGCAATTCCTAGTGGAAAGGTCACAAGCGTGTGGCAATTACAAGTGGGGGGCATATGAAAGCTTTGAAAGTAAGAGACTGTCGGACTGATGGCCCTGGGTTAGCGCATCTAATGAAGCTCTCCTGCGGGAGCCTGGAGCGTGGAGGCAGCCACAGCCATGCCGTCTTCTCCTCCCGGCAGGGGACGCTGGCTGCAGCTCATAGGGGAGGTTTAGTGTGTAGGGAACATGGGGCCCCAGACCCTCTGTCGAGCCCGGTCCTGGGAGGACCCACCACCCAGATGCTTTCACTGGCATCTCCTTACTGTCTCTGTAGCCTTCTAACGGGGGGCCCACCGTGCAGGGTGCGTCCATGGTGGGGCCGTTGGCTGCAGGCCAGAAGCCGGCAAAGGGTCCGTGCACATGGCCCCCTCTTTAGCTCTGGGGAGGTTGGCCTCTGTTGAAGAGAGGGAGCCATTTATCAGAATCAGTAAGTAGAACCAAAGGTGCCTAGTGGACCCCCGCGTCTAGAATCCTCAGTACCCTGTTGGCTTCTACCTACGTCCTTCAAGAAGTTTTCCCGGTACAAAGCACAGGTTCGGCCTCTGATGGAGGAGCCTTTGTTACTTAATTCTTGTGTCTTGTTTCAGATTACAGGACGTGAAGCTTGTAGCATGGGCTGCCAAATATTTTAGTGTCTTTTCTCAAGAAAGAAGAGGCCCCGGGCCTCTGAAGCATGTGTTATAATACTATCTGCCCCCAGAACCAAGTGAGATAGATCGATTTCTACTGACGTCTGTGTGTTGTTTCAAGGCCGGCACTTAGGTCACTGGGTTTCTGAATTCTCATGTTGTGGAGCCAGAGATGGTGAGGAAGGCCACCGTGAGGCCCCGGAACTGCCTTGGAGAAGCACAGAGTGGTTCTCAGAGTCAGAAGGAATTCAGGGATCCTGTGTTAGGTTCTGGTGTGAGCCAGCCCGTTTTGACCTTGGGCAGGAGGCCCAGCCGTTTGTTGCTTTGTTCCCTGTTCCTACCACTGAAATACAGATTTTTCTCCCTCTTTAGAAAACAAGCAAGGACTGAGCCATTTAATCGAACTTTCAAAGAGCTGCCACTTGGTGCCTTTGCTACCGCGTTTGTTCATCTGTACGTTCGAATAGTTATTGAGTGCCCGCTGGGCGCTAGTGTCTTAGGGCCCGGGGACATGTCACTAAACAAAACAGATGAAACTCCAGGCCGCGTGGAGGCTCCATGGTGAAGGGCTGTCAGCCAGGCAAGTAGGAGACCTTGTGTGCTTGGCGGGGTGGAGCGGGGGCAATATGGGGAAAGGCACCGCAGGGAAGGCACAGCAGTGCCGGGCAGGGCTGAGGTCTGCGTCCTTTTGGAGACGTGACCCACTGATCCTCCTCGATGGGTGTGAGGAGTGGGACTCTACGTTTCACAGATGGGGAAACGGAGGCTTATAGAGGCAAGGAAGGTGTTCGAGTTCCTGCCAACATTTCAGCCCAGGCCAGATAAGTGAAATGACAGGAATTCTTCTGTTCCAAGTCGCCCCGGTCCAGTCGCCGGGCGAAAGAGCTATTTTAAGTGTCAGCCTGGTAAAGGCAAGATATCCCGCGTTACTGTTAAAGCACCTGTCAATGAAATTGGTAAAAACTGAAATCAGAAAGTAACTGAAAAGCGCTATTAACTTCCTCAGTGTTTCTGAAGCCAGTGAACAGGACCCATGTTGACATGAGCCACGGTGGAGGCTGCAGCCAGCAACCTGAGAGTTTTGAAGCCGGAGAAGAGATGTCTTGTCACCTTCATCAGAGCGTCTGCCTTACGCTAAGCCCTTGAGTCATATATTCAGAATTCTGAGATTGAATCACGTGAGCAGGACTTAACAGGCCTACCTCTGCCTGCGCTTGGCTGGGTTTCAGACCTCAGCCGTAGAGACAGTACACTATAAATAGACGAGGGGAAGAGATTTAGCCCAAAAATCCCACGTTCTCAGAACTGCCACGGTCTACCTTTTGGGCCAAGCTGTCCTAGTCCCGGGGCCAGGAAGTTTACAAAAGTAACGCGCCTGAGTTCATTTCCATGCCAGCCCACGCTCCCGTCACGGAACCGTGCCTCCCTCTGAACAGTAGGTGACAGTCAGCAAGGAGGTGACTTCAGCCCCTGCCCTCAGCGTCCTGGAGACGTTACGGAACTTCTTGCTAAGCAGTGCGCTGGGAGAGTCGGGTGGTTTGTACTGCCGGTGACCGTTAGGGTTTGAAGGCTGGTGTGGCCCCGGCGGGGAGGCTAGCTACCCAATGGTGGCGCAGACCCTCGGTGGCTCATTGCAAAGGCGGGTAACGCGCATGGGGCCCCGGAGGGCGAGAGGCCCATTTCCTCTGGGTTCGTGATAATTCTGCACATCTGCCGGGCCCTCCCCAGGGCTGGTCACTATTCTGGATGAAAGGAGCGCTTGGTTCTCAGTGACGAGCTGTTGCAGTCTGCATTTCCCTGTAGTTACTGGTTCCCTCTTGATTTTCTTGAGGGGACTGGGGAGAAGCAGGCAGCAGGTAAGGCATCTCAAAAGCGTATATCCGTTCTGCTGAAAAGCCCAGAACCAAAATAATCTGTCACCTATTCCACCCAAATAAATAAGTCAGCAGATAGGTCTGCTTTCATTGTATTGTTTTCTTCATAAATACCCTTTAAATTGAGCCTGAGTGACAAGATGTGCTTCTGTCGCTAAAATGCTATCACCAATAATACTGAAAGAGCTTTTAAAATACCACAATTGTCACTGAAACTATACTTTGCTTCCCCCTCCCCCCTTCTCTCTCCCCTCTGCTAGTAACTAGGTCTCTTTGGGGAATTTTTTAAGTGACAATTGGTAGATTGTAGCTGGCGATATTTCTTCCACATAATACTTCTGAATGCCACTCAGCTCTGTCATGATTGGCTCCAAATGTCCCAAGGAAGGAAGATGCTTCATTTGAAAATGTAAAGCTTACGGAGGTCATCTGCTCCCTAACTTTTACCCCCTTTGCAGAAGGGGCGACGAAGAGGTGGCCGTGGGAGGACCTGGCCTCCAAGGAGGCCACCAGGACCAACCCATGCCCGTCAGCTTGAGTACGTGGTTGAACGGGCTTATTAGATTCTCAGATGTTATTCAGCCTGATTGCAGCTTTTATACAAAGCAGTGAAGACACGGGTAGGGAAGATAATAGAACTATAAATTGCAAGACAGGTTCTTATGAAATCAGTAAATTATTCATTTAACGGTCCTCTCCTTGTTGATTTCATGTTGCTATGGCACCTCAAGATGGAGGCGAATCAGTCGTCCGGTCCAACCAGGGGTGGTACACAGATGCACAAATCCTGGCGGAAGGCAGATAATGCATTACATACAACCTTCGGCCACATGATAAATTGCCTCTTTATCTGGCAAATTCCAAGGAGATCTACTGGAGAGAACTGAAAGAGATATCTCACAGTGGCTAACGTTTCTTGGAAGAGGCCCAACCGTCTCAGGGTCTGAGTCAGAATCTGTTTAAGAACGCATTAAGAACGCATTGTCTTGCAGTGACTTGCCCGTCTCCCGAGATGTTGAAAACACCGTGGGTTCCCAGTTGCTTTGGCGGCCACGCTACAGTAAATGCCTGACTTCATTTGTTATTTTGATGGGCAAAGAAAACTGCGTGCTGACAGTCCCGCTCCCTTTTAAGCTCTTTCCAGCCTCGCTTTTCTAACCCCCCTCCCCATTTGCAATTTGGTTTCTTGCTGCTTGTTAAGTTACTGTACTTAGGAAATCGAATGCTTTGGCCAAGCCTGTCACTCATCTTCAATGGCGTTGGAGGGAGTTGGGAAGCTTGGTCCCGGTGTCGGCCGGGCGGCCGTTTGACCTGGGACAAGTCCGTTCATCTCTGGGCTCTCGGTGGCGTGAGGGGTCTGGGCTGGTCTGTTTGGGTGGTCCCTTCCTCCTTATCATCCCAAGACTCTGTGCCTACAACTCATATTGGTTCCCTGTTGGTGAACAGCAGGCTTTTATGAGGACTTCTTAAGGCCTTCTCAACGTGCCTGCATTTAGAAAAGTTAGGGCTGGACCCCCCCCCCCCCCCACATGCATTGGATTCTGTGGACGTTCTGTATGAAAGAGACTGTTAAGAATTCTGTAGTTCATTCTGACAGCTTGAGAGATGGAATGGTTTTGCATGGCATCCATGTAGGAATGGACTAAGAAGGAAGTATTTTCCAAGAGAGTCTGGCTATGTGTGTATGTTAGGGTTTCTTTCCACCCCCCCCCCCCAACCAAATTTTATAACTTTGCTCTGAAAGGGCAGAAATAATAACTTAATCCAATATTTTATTGATTCTATTGACCATAATGTCTCTTAATTCTGCTTTTGGCTTCTGTGACCTAATATACAATGATAATAAGTATTAGTCTTATGAGGCTATTACTGTGATTCCTATTCCATGAGCTAAGGTCCAGCCAGGGGACAGAAACCACACCAGTTACCTGTGCAGAAAGGGTTAAAATAAAGAATTGTTGGGATGTCCGGTGGCTGAGTCGGTTAAACGTCCGACTTGGTCTCAGGTCACGATCTCGCGGTTTGTGGGTTCGAGCCCCGCTTTGGGCTCTGTGCTGACAGCTCGGAGCCTGGAGCCTGCTTCAGATTCTGTGTCTCCCCCGCTCACGCTGTCTCTCTTTCTCTCTCTCTCAAAAATGAATAAACATTTTTTTTAAATTTTTTAAGTTGTTACTGGGATATAAAGTTAACAAGTTCACTGAAAAGGTAAAAAGAAAATATGGAGGCATGTTTTCTCAGACATTGGGGTGCATCAGATACCTATAGGGCCTATTAAAACACAGATTACTGGACCGCGCTTCCGAGTTTCTGGTCCGGTAAGTCTGGAGTAGGGCCCCCAAATTTGTGCTTCTAACAAGTATTCAAGTGATACGGATGCGGGTTGTGGGGAGCCACACTTTGAGAACCAATGTTCTGAGGTACCACAGACATAACAACTTCAGGAAGCAGCCATCGCCCCTACCAGGTCGGAAGGTCGGAAGTATTAAAATTTGGATGTTTGCAGGATGAGGGCCCCAGACCTCTGAGGAGGGGGTCTCTCGGCCTCCAGTGCCGATGTCTCTGAGGGAGGGGAGGGGGCGCCGTGTTGCTGGTTCTGCGGGTGTTGGGAGAAACTGCAGACTCAGCTGCTAGAACAGGAAGGCGCTTCTGCTGCCAGGATGAAGAAGCCTTGCCGGGGTGATGCTCACAGGAACCGCAAGCTGACAGGAAGCCCACAGGAAGCCCCCAGGAAGCAGAAGGGAAAGGGCAAGTCCCCTCTTCCTCCTCCACCCATAGAGGCTCTCACTCTAGCGCCCCCTTTTGGCACAGCCTTGCAGGGACCCGGTGGCCAAGCTGTGGTTTTCAGGGTCCCAGCTTTAGCCGCACAACCCGAGTATGATGAACAGGTGGGTTTGGAGCGGAGAGCCAGTTTGACAGATGGGGAAACCGGGGCCCTGAGACATTAACAAACTCTCCCAAGGTCTCCCAGCTAGTAGGTGGGAGAGCCAGGATTGGAGTCTGGCTCCAGAAGCCACACCCGTCCCCGCACCCGTTTGTCTGGCAGGATGCTGGTCTCTCTGTTGCCAGCCTGTTTACTTGTGTGGTTGCTTCTCTTCTCCTGCCCCTAAGGAGGACATCCTCGGGGCTCCACCCCTGCCCCTCCACCTCCAGCATCACCATTGTGTGGACGCGTCCACGTCTGTACCTCCACCCTGGCCTGTGTTTTGGGGTGCCAAGCCTGGGAGTCCAGTGATCTGCTGGACATCTCCTCTGGGATGTCCTACGGAAACCCCACCCCGTTCCTTTCCGTTTTCTCTCATCCTCCTTCCCAAACGATAAAAAATGCGATCACCTCCCCCCGCACGGTCCAGTTCTCTCTCCAACTTCGATGCCATCGGCTTTGAAAGCTCCCTCTCCTGCTTTCACGTTCTAAGTATGGTTTTCACTTAGGCTGGCTCCGTAGACTCTTTACTGCCGTCTTTCTATACTGCTCCCCCACCCGGTTTCTCCAGTAAACTGCTGGGAGAAATGTGCTTTCAAAACAACTTTGTTCATGCCTTTCCTCTGCTTGAGAACACTTGCCGGTTGCCCAAACAGAGCCTCCTGAACAAAGCCCCAGCCTCCCAGAGAGCAGGGCATCTTTCCTGGCGGGTAGTAGGACCCCGTCTCCTGCCCGATCATGGTTGCGGCTTCTCCAGCGCGTGGGGGCTGCTGATGGTTCCTCTGACTTGGTCCAGGTTCTTCTGGATCGCTGTTGTTGTCCCTGCCACTCCATTTCCACCCCATGCGAGCTCTCGCCCTTACTTGGAGACCCACTTCTAATGCTGCCTGCTCTACGGAGCCCTCCTCCCCCGGCTGTGGAAGACAGCCAGTGTCACAAGGTGGGCGACACTCACAGGGGCCATGGCACCGAAGCCTGTACCCGTGCTTTAAGCCCCCTCCGTGCGTACGGACCGAGACGGCTTGGGCCACGCCAACGCGCCAGGCTTGGCTTCCCTCAGTCAGAGTTCCGGAAGACCTCTGGGGGTCTGTTTCTCCGACCAGACTCATTCCCCCCGTCCCTTCCCCAGGATGCGGTGCCAGAAGGACAGCTTCTCCTGCCTCTGAGATGAGCTTTCTCCACTCATGCAAATTACTCTCTGACTTAAACACTCTTGTGGCTGAGGACAGCGTTCTCACTGCCCCGTCGCTGAAGGAGGAACATCACAGCGCTCTATTTTCTCCCAGCAAATGCAGATAATACCCTTCCTCTAATCAACAGGTTCACAAGCATATGTCTGAGAACCAGAAATGAATTTATAAGGGGCTCTCCTAGCCTTGTGGAATTAGAGCAGAGATATTGCTTTCTTTTCACTTCAGTTAATCCAAATGAGCTGAGTCTCCTTTCTATAGGGAAGGGCAAAATAAGACAAAAACCCATCCCAGCAAAAGCCAGGCTTTCTTGCTGCCCGAATCGGGCAGCGAAAATAGTTGGGGTCATTGGAATCATGAAAGAAATGGTGTTTACATAACCTCTCTCTAGCAGAGAACTTGAAAGCGATTTCCTTACATTATTTGCAGATAAGTTTTGCACTTTATATCACCCACTTTTGTCAAACCCATCTTCACGTACGTGCGTTTGGAGAGCTTATTTGCAGGTGAACAGGCTTCTTGTTTTTCCTCTCGGGAAGTTGTCTTTTAGGCAGTAAATTCCAAGCTCTGCGGTTCATTGGGAGTCGGGAGAATAGAAGTGGTGGCCCATCCTGAGTGTGGAAATGAGAATCAGTTGGAAAGGGCTCCCTTATCTCTGCTACCTGGACTTTTTATTGGCTACTGATATTTCAGTGTATTGCCAGACTTACTGAGTATTTAGTGTGTCCCTACTCCATGGAGCCTGTGAAAATAAACTGAGCCACATGCTTGCCTGCGGGGAACTTAGAGTCTAGCGTGTGGGACAGTGACAGACACCATACTCTGTGGAGAGTCAGGGTGCGTATCAGGTAAAAGAGCAGGAGAGAAGGCCGGAGGGCGGGGAGGGGAGCGGGACGTGAAGGGTAGGCTGTGACAGGGGGGACGTGGCCCAAAGTACAGATGCGGGAAGTGCAAGGGGGCCTGTGCGGAAGGCCGGCTCACAGGGCGTGTGAGGAGGTGCGGTGCGCATGGCCAACAGGACCCTGCTCTGGGGTGCCAGCTCACCAGACTGCGGAGCCAGGCAGTGGTGGACTTTGGTGCCAAATTGGACAGCTCCGTTGGCACCTTTGGACGTCACCGGGTGCTCTAAGCAGGCGAGGGGTGTGGCCACATCCTGTTCCCGTGGGTTCCATCTCAGCGGTGCTAGGGCCCGGGGGGTCGTCTCCACGTCTCTCTTCCCTCTCCCCCACATCTGCCATCGTACAAAGAGCTCAAACCGGTGCCTGCCTTCAGAGGCTCTGCCGTTGGATCGCTCTGCAATTCAAGTGCCACAACTCTCCGCTTGGGCCTCTGGTCCATCCTTCACGTGCTGCTGGATGAAGGTTCTGTAAGGCACATCCTCCCTCTGCTCCGCGCCCTTCAGTCGCCCCCAAGCAAAGACCAAGCACCTGGGTGTGGCAGATGAGGCTGTCCGAGGCCCTGGGGCCCTGCGCCCACCGTCCTTGGAGCTCAGCTTGAGCCACACCAAACCAGCTGCACATTCTGTCTCCTCTGTCTCTGTAACTGGGTGCATCCTCTGCTTGGAACTCGCTTCCTTCTCTGCGCCCCCATTTATCCACCTTTCAGCCAACAGACACCCGTAGGCCACGCCTGTCTCCTTCCCTCCCCAACCCTGGGCCTCGGGTTGTGTCACCCTCCCTCTGTCCCCATAGCGTTCTGTGCCCTTGTGTGCACACGGCCCAGTGTGCTGTCGTCCTTTGCTGCCTGTCCATGACGTCTCTAGACTGTGAGCTCCTCCCTGTGCCTAGCTGTGGCCTGGGCCCATGGTCAGGCCCCATGAAGCGTGTGCAGGAGGGGTTAAGAGAGTGAGGGAGGGAAGACCCGTTCGAGCCCAGGACAGTCGTGCTGGTCTGTTTGCCTCATTTCTCCTGAGGGTGGTAGTAGGATTACTGGAGAAAACAAGCCGGGGAAAACTCCCTCATATAACGACACCGTCTCCCTCCTCCTTGTCCCAGGAGGAAAGGATATTTTCATACATCTTAAACATCCGCCTCCTCCGGCATCTGTGAAAGCTCAGTGGAATGATGAAAGACGATCAGCGATGGGTTGAAGTTTCCTCTCCTTGGGCAGATCCTTCTTTCCTGCTGTCATATTTAACTCTCTCCACCTGCCCTTTGGGGCCTTTGGACCTTATGTTTGTGGGCCGAGGGCTTTCTTGTCCTTCCCTTCGGTTTTCTGGGGTGCGGTGGTATGTACGGACCTCGTACCTTTCAGAGCCAGAAACGGAGCTTAGAAATGTGCTCAGATCCTGCACAGTGATGGCACATTAGAGCTGGCGGTGTGCAAACACGGCAAGAGAGAAAATTGGACATCCTGGCAGAGAGCTCCAAAGTGCCCTCCCAAGCGTGCAGCTCTGTCTGAGAAGGAACAGGCTGCCAGGAGCCAGGCAGTGGCCCGAGGCTCTCACTCTCAGTTCTTGCCTGGAGATGCAGCCCCTTCGTGCCCATTTATGCGTCATCAGAGTCATTAAGGGTCATTAAGAGCCTTGGGTTTGTGTCTCTGCTCTGCAGCCAGCTGGCTGAGTGGCCTTGGGCAAGCCACATGGCTTCTGGGTCCCAGGTAGCCCTCATCTGTCAAAGGAGGGATTTGGATGAGACCTCTGAGGGCCCTTCCAGGTTCCCAGCTCCACGAGTCAGTGAAAAAGCCAGGGTGTGGGACTGGCCTGATGGCACTTCTCGACGGAGAAGGTGCCCCCGGGAGAGGTGAGCAGCAGCAAGGGGGAAGGATGGGAGTTTATGGGAGTCTGGAAATAGAGGCTCTCAGGTGCGTGTGGAAGGAGAGGAAAAGAGAGAAGTGTGCAAAAGAAGGGCAGGTCTGTGGGGCAGAGATGAAGCGGCCCCTGAACTTGAGCCAAGTGACTCTGGGGTTCTGAGCACGAGCTTTGGGATTCCTGATTGGCCAGGGAGGCTCCTGTGTAGCCAGGTGTCAGTGGACAGAGCCCCCGGACTTGCCTGTCCTCTGTGGCCAGCTGGGACCTCCACCCCCACCCCCCCAGCGGCTTTCCCAGAAGTACTGTGGTTCGAGTACCTGGCAGTACTCAGTCAGCCCTCTTCTTCTGGTCTCTTCTCCTCCATCCTCCAGACTTTCTTTCCAGGAACTCTTCCTGAGCATGAAGCGTGTAATTCCTTCTCATTTATTGATCAGCAGCAGCGTCAATAAAGAGCCCACTGTGTGCCCAGAGCAGGACTGGGCATGTGACTGCAGCCATCGTGTGGTCCTTATCCCGCTTACTGCCCACACCTGCCATTCTAATTGTGTGATTACCTTTGGGGGCGATCAACCCAGCTGGAGCGGGACCCCCAAAGGCAGTTGACCTCTGCCCTGTGAAGCTCCATTCTGTAGATGGTAAAACATTTGCCAAGAAACAGGACTCCGGGAAGAAGGACAAAAGCAACAAATGCGTCTGCTTATAAATCCAAATATCTCTGGGGTGGCAGCCCAGGTGGGTTGTAGACTGTACCCTTTATTGAAGGACCCTTATTTGAAGGACAAGGAATCGGGGTGAGTAGGGGGCTGCAGAGATGGTAGTTCGAATGTTCAGATGATGGAACCTTAGAAATGAGTTGTGTTTACTTTAAATTCCCCCATGTTTATCTCATGGGAGACTCAAAGACAGAAGACAGTCTTCGGAAAAAAAAAGCCTTCTTCCACTTCTCGCCAACGAGAACGTACTTAATGGTAGCAGGCTGTGGCAGAAAGATCGTGGACCTTGGAGCTCTCCCGGGGCAAGCTGTTTAACTGCCCCGAGCCTCACTTTCCTCGTCTGCAAAATGGGACTCATCCACATTGTCTTGGGAATGGTGGCAGTAGACACGTGAATGAAAAAGTGTGCCCGAAATGCGTAGCACTCGATAAACTCTTACTTCTTTCTTTCGCTTAGAATGGTTCGTAACAGGCTTTCCTCTCAGGCACCATAGGGACCTCCCTTTTGTTCTCTTAAGCCTGATATGTTTAGATCTCTTGTTGAAACCTGATGAAGCTTGCCAGGTGTCTTGGGGTGGCCACCATGCCAAAATGCTTGTCCTTGGCATATATCCCGTTTTCAGCTTCTCAGATCTCCTCTGGCAAGAGTCCTGCAGGCACCCTCTAATTAGAGCCCGGAGAATTGGGGGCTATTTAAAACTTTTCTCACAGTGAAAGCAGTGCTCTGCCTTTGAAAACGTCATTCCTCAGTCACCCAGGAGGGGCTTGTGGTTACCTTTAGGACAGGCCAGGGAGGACAGACGGAGCAGTGGCTCCGTTGGGTTCACATGTGTGTCCTGATTCCAAAGCAGGTGGATTATCTTTTCTGTGGGGGATACGTTTGGAATTCAAGGCTCTTATTTCAAGATATCATAGGCCCAGAAGTGACCGTGATCTTTGTGAGATGCCTTGATGTTTTGTTTCCATAGTGAAAGTGGGGCACATTAGGAAAGAACTTTGGGTAAACGTTTTGGTCTGCCCCATCTCCCAGCTCCGGGTCTTCCGAGTTGTTGCGAGTGGCTGAAATGCCTCCTGGGGGATGTTTTCTTTGCGCGTTCTGCTACCCCATTACCACCCCGTCCCCCACCCCCTCTCCTCGGTCTTCTCCTTAGCCAGCGGCAGCAGCTTTAGTACTTGGAACCAGTAACCCAGGATGGCTCAGACTCCGCGGAGCCAAGGTGCATACCGACAGCATCCGCAGAGCACCCGTCCAGGGTGCCAGGGTGGGAGCGTGGGCAGATGGGAGGCGGGGTTGCCGCTCTGCCCCTCGTGGGCCTTTTTGCTCACAGCTCACGGTGGCCTCGGTGCCAGGATAAAGGGCTTGCCCTTTATCAGACCTCAGCGGTGTTCCTGCCAAGCACCCACATCAGTCAGTTTATTTTGATTCTACCATGGAGGGGAATAACCCGCTTCTTCCTATTTCCTTTCTCTATCACAAGACCTGGCCAGGGGCCTCTCTCAGAGCACAGAGCTATGCAGGGCAGTTGGAAAGACAGGGCGTGGAGTGAATGAGTGAACGAACCCTGAGATTCTAGAGAGTTAGCTCTTAGAATAGCATATCCTACGTAGCCGCAATTCAGCGGAACGTTGACCCTGGCATCAGAAGTAACTTCCAGATTAGTCGAGGTGCTGGAAAGCAGCCCAGGAGAACCCCTGGGGCAGAGGCAGCCAGCCTGGGGTTAAATGTTTGTGGCCGATCATTGACTCTGGATAAATTTGAATGTAGGCATGGCAAGTCTCCTGATGCGGAACTCCGGCAGCCGGGGGGGATCTTGACCTCCTGGGGGGCTCTTCGGGAGAGCCCGGGGATCGGCTGGGGCGTACTTGGGTATGAGATTATCAGAGAAGGTGTATGTGTGGGGAAGGGAGAGAGGGATTGAGATCGCGGTTCTTGCTCTTGCAAAGAGGGGATGAATGGGAGACCAGTGCCTGCCAAGCCTCCCTTCCCATTCAGGAATCACCGAGCCTTCTGGGGGAGGAAGGCCAACACCATAGTGATGAGGAGGAGGCCTTTTTTCCACAGGACCGATCTAATCATAGGAATACGAAGCCTTCTTCCTGCCGCCCTTTTAGCTTGGCGGCTTTGCCTCGTTTCTTCTCCCTCGATGATGAATTCATAATACCGGCCAGAAGGAGGATGAACATTGGTCTGAAAATCATCATTTGGCTCTTCTAAAACTTCTTTTTCCTTCTCTGAGAACTGTATTAGTGTTGTAATTTGCTCCTGATACCACCTAAACCAGTTGTGATTAAAGCTTTTTCTTTTCCTTCTTCTTCTTCTTCTTTTTTTTTTTTTTTTTTAAGCCGGGCTTGCCACCTGGAGTTCACACGTTAACGGAGATGAAAAGATAGTTTCTGATTTATAATGTTCCGAACTGCTTCCGTCCTTCATTTGTATTTCTCGACAGCATTTGTCTAGTAAAGCGAGGCGCCTGCTCTGTTGTCGGGGTCTCGGTAATCCCCATGAAGAACGGGGAAAGGATTTGTGAGACATTCTACATGAGCCCTGAAAGTGACGGACACGTGAAATCAGGACAATGTACATGACGGAGTAGCTTTCTTCCCACAGCTATTTTTTTTTTTCACTGTAGTGTTACTATCCGCAGGTGGGCCCTCTGGGGCCCTCTAAGGTCAAGAAATCAGGAAATAAAAACCTTTTAGCATTTGACCTAATCGATAACAGAGGGTTTTCAAATAGATATCTGAGTCTTTGGCAGCCGGCGCTGGATGGGCAAGGGAAAAACTGCTTTCTGATAGACAAGGGAGAGACCACAGCATCAGCTGAGGAAGCAGCACCTCTTTCCCACTCGTGGGACATGCCCCGGGGCCAGGCCCTGGGTGGGAGGGGCAGCCCATTTGGATCCCCAGTCTTTTTTTTGCAGTATCTTTTTCTTCTGCTTTCTCTCACTTTTCTACTTTGGGGAGCTACACGTTAGGTAGAATGGGGTTCACTAGCGTCGGCGGGGCTGAGAAATGAAGCCCGCTGTGGACCCTGTTGATGCAGAGGAGACCCAGAGTCCCGTGTCCAAGGGGGAGATGTCAGGTGCAATCCTGGACTCTTGTCCCGGCCACGGAACCCCGGGTGGGTGCTGTGGAGACGTGAGGAACAGCCATTTTTCCTGCACACCCTGCCTGTCAAGATGTCTTTTCTCAGGGTTTTGGGGGCCACGGTGTCATCTGCAAAGACGAGAGGGGAGAGGAGTGAGTGCTGTTTCCCTGGGGATTTCTGATTTGTCTCACGGTAAAGTCTGGTTGCATAGTTGATCTACGACAAAACAGAAAGGAGAGGTGAATGAAATCGCTGTCCTCGCCTGCCGCCTCCTGATTCTTGTATTCTTTCATTGTTAAGTGCAGCAAAAATATCAATAAAGAGGCTGGCCGTTCGGACCTCTGCTGGAGTCAAGGAATGCGCGCTGGGGACACAGTGACACCTTCTCAGTAGAGCTCTGGCCCAGATGGGGATTGTCGCTCTGCCTGCATTTTGAGACATGCCACGTTTGATAAGATTTCTGTTCCTTTGCCCTCTGAGCATGCGAGATCCCAAGTTAGGCGGGAAATAGTCTTCAGCAGACTGAAGATCTGTCTCCTTATGGGGGACAGACAAGTCTTAGCAATCGGATCTTCTAGTCTGCCCATTGGTATTTGTGGAACCTTTGTCAGCTGCGCAAACCACAGTCAGCAGAGGCCCCCGCTGTTCCTACCCTTGGGGGCATTTTTGTGCCCTGTATGTGTGGGTGTGAAAGTGATTGGCAGGCTGTGCAGGGCCCGTCCCAGCGTTACCTAGCACCGCGACACAGGCGGAGCAGCAGAAATTGTATCCCCCTGTGCAGACAGAGCAACAAGCCTTTTGGAGAAGATAGGCGGTTTGCACGTGTCCGGGAGCTGGTGCGCCGGGCCAAGCCCCTCGCCGCAAGTTGTGTGCTCTTGACGCATTGCCATTTGCCTCTGGTCGCTCTCTGTGGCTTCCGGGAGCACATCTGGTTTTCACAACCAACTCATGAGATATGGCCGTCAGGGTTATTATAATACCCGTTTTTACAGATAAGGAAACCAAGGATCAGAGAGGTTCAGTAATTTTTCTGTTTGCTGCACAACATCCGCAGTAAGGAGAAGGGGCATTAAGACACATCTATAAAGTCTCCTGACTTTATAGAGAAGGTCACTCCAAGGCCAAGAGGTTTATGATTTGCCTAATTTTTCTTGGCCGTCTGGACTCCTGTGTCCAGAAGTCTCCTTGATGCAGCAACAACGCCTCGCGAGAGCCCAGGGCTGTTTTGGTCCTTTTCAGGTGCCAGACCAGGCCTAGGGGTAGGGTTTGGGGCCAGATAAGTGGAGGAGGTAGATGTTCTAGAAGGAGGGATGTCGTGATGGTAACAAGACCAGTGGCTGAATAAGGACTTGCCTTTGGCCCGAGAAGTGAAAATTGCATCTTTAGCCTTACTGGGAATGTTGCTTTTCTCCAGGAAATATCGTACCTTGAGTGCCCCTGCTGTGCCAGTCGCCATGATGGCACCTGCCCTTTAGTCCTCCCGGCAGCACTGAGAAGTAACCATCTGCTTCTCTCTCTGCCGTTGGGGAAACTGAGGCTCAGTGGGTTGAAGGAGCTTGTCCTGGGCCACATGCCCAGTGCCACCCAGTCATTCACCAGCGTTCTTTGGACACATGCTGTGTGCCAGGTCCTGTCCCTGGACACCAGGGACACAGCAGTGAGCAGAACAGACACAGATCCTGGTCCGTGTAGAGCTGAATTCAAGCGGAGGGAGCCATGACGGTAAACAGCAAATAGAACAAGGAAATAAATCACATAGCGTGATAGAAAATGGAAAAAACCATTTAGAAAGAACAGTGGCAGAGCAGGGTGAGGGGGATGGGGAGCAGACTGGGAGCACTGGGGTGGGTTGCAGTTGTATGTCAGTAGGTCAGGCTGAGCCCAGGGAGAGGGCTTGAAGGAGGCAAGGGAGTGGGCCATACCAGATTTACTCGTGTGTCTGACCCGATGCCTTCCTTTGAGAAAGAGTGGGAGGCTCACAGCGGGGATGGCTTGGCCAGGGTCCCCCACTGAGTCAGTGTCTAAACCACGTCGAGAATATGGGATTCCCACAGCTCCGTTGGAAAGTCCCCCTCTGCCTCTTTGCTTCCCCTGCGCATCTCTGACTTTGTCCTCCTGACCAGCCTCCCGTCTCCACCCCCAAGCTGCCATGATTGGTTTCCACTGGTCTTCTGCAGCCCGGCCTCTGAAGGCCTTGCTTTTCAGCCTTGGGTGACATTGACTTCTGGTGGTCCCACACGAGCCCCAAAGTCTCCCCTACCCTCAGAAGCCCCAGATTGCTTCTTCCCCCATATAAACACACATCCCTCCACCCCAGCCTCCCGGCGCCCTGAGTGGGGAATTGATGCTTTTTTACTTGAAGAGATCTGCTGCTGTCATTTTTGATATCTTCTGTTTTTGTATGCGGGAGCGCAGAGCACAATTAGAATACAGTTATATATCCTCATAGTTATTAAAGCTTGGATTAACATGACATAAAGTTTTGTCTGGGGAGTCTTTTGCTATGGCTCAGGGAGCATTTTTTGTGACAGTAATAGGCTACAGTTAATATACTTGAATGATACTAGAATCTGTGTTATAAGGCAGAACAAAAGGGGTTTATCTGAAGCTGAATTACAAAGGTAGAATTATCACGGCGAACGATCCACAGAGATCCGGGCTTAATTATTGTCACTTGTGTCATTTCGGCATAATACGGGTAGTTACTGGAGCAGAGTAGGAGTGCAGGAGGACCAGCTTGTCAATCACCAGTGACTGCCCGGACCCCGTCCCCTCCCCCTGAGCCGGGCTGGCCATTTGTCCTTCGGATCCACAGACATCAGGACCTTTGGTCATCTGTTGGCTGTGTGACGCTTCCAGGTTTTAGGTTTCTGCCAGGTGGTTTTAATGACTCCCCGCTGTCCCCAGGTGAACAGTCCAGTCCCCAGTCCCCCCCGTTTAGGGCCCCGGCCCTCCCGACCCTGTCGCACCACCCACAAAGCTGATGAACAGGCTTCACACGCGGATTCCGTTTTCTCGGCTGCAGTGCCGCCACCACCTTCCGGAGCCTAATTGTTTTGACAGTGGAGGAGGTGAGCTAATGTGCTCTGTCAGCCATTTGGTGGCAAAGCCCGGCTGTGGCTAGCCCGGGTGCCTGGCCGCAAATGGGCGCGTGTGGGCACACTGGTTCCCCGCCTGCTCCCGGGGGCAGGGTGGGAGGTGGGGGGGCAATAGTGGTGCCCCAGGCAGTCCTCTCCCCCGGCTTTGGTGCCTCGTCGGGGCATTCGTCCTCCTCTGGGGTGAAGTCAGGTCTGGGGGGTGCGAGGTGGGACCAGGGCAGCTCTGCCCTGAACGGAGCAGGGCACCCAGAGGCTTTCGAAATGCTGCTTATAAGGACCATAATCCTCCTGTTTTGGTGTGTTTTTTTTGTTTTTTGTATTCTCCAGCGGCCAGGTGTACGGTTACCGCTTGTGCTGGTGGCAGGTTCAGCCCTCGCCTCCACCTTTACTGTCGGCTGAGGGCCATGCGGCCACATCACGTGGCCGAGGCGCTGTCATCGGCCCTTTGCAGTCAGCGTGGCTCTTCCTGCCCAGCCGGTCTGCGGAAAGGTTGTTGCCCTGGTGCTTTTGGAAGAGCCTCTCCGAGGTACCCGACTTGTGGAGCGAGAAAGGAACGGGGCCGCGCTGGGCAGCTGAGTGTGGCCGGAAGTGGAGGGGGAGACTGTGCTTCCTCGGAACGGAGAGGGTCAGGGAGGTGAAGGACCTTGCTCAAGGTCAAGTGAACAGGATTCAAGACTAGCCTTCCTGCCCCTGCAGGCCCTGCTTTCCAACTAGACCTGCATTCATCTAAAATGCAGATTCCTGGGCCCCTTTCTAGAACTACTGAGTCATCCTCTCAGAGGAGTGGCTTGGGACTGTGCACTTAACAGGGTCACCGGGTGATCCATGTACACACAGATGGTTGAAGACTGTTGCTCTGTCGGACAGGTTCTCATGGAAGCCACCTATGAGTTTGGACACCAGGTGCCCTGAAGTAGTCTCCATTCTAGGGGTGCCAGGCCATGGTGCCTTATACCCCACCGGGCTGGGGTGATAGGAGGTGAGAGTGACGGCCGTGCATTCCACTGGAGCCAAAGGGAACATCCCCCATTTTATAAATAAGAGAAGAGGCTCCACAGAGATCTGTGCACACCTTCGTGGCAGAACCAGCCCTGGTAACTATGACCCCTGCACCTGATGAAAAATACACGGCCATTGCCCTTTGCCTTTCCATTGCTAAGGTAATTTAAAAGAAGGTTTGGTTTTAATTAGAATAAACACAGTATTTTTCTTGCTGCAAAAAGGCCTTCAAAGAGGGGAAAAAAAAAATCTCAATACCCCAATTATGCCAAAGCATTCCCAGTTCTATCCAGGAGTAATTAAAAAATACAGCTGACGCTTGTTCTCTTGCTTGTTTTTAAATGAATGGCTAAGTATCTGTCAAGATGATGAGCGCCTAGGCCGCTGACGGCCTTACGATCTCAATTTGCTCCTAGGAAGCACGGTGATGGGAACAGGAGAGCCGTGGTTTTGAGCGGTGAGGCACCTGGGCCTGCTCGTTCTGCGGTTGGTGGAGAGATCTCCCCCAGCCAGTACTGAGTGTGGGCGGAAGGCCACACTCGACGTTCTTAAGCGGTGTGGCAGCGATTCTCGGCTTTGCCTGTGGGTGGATGAGGTGGGCCCTTACACCATACAGGGGGACTCGGCTGCCCTACACGACGCAGGACTTACGGGCTTGAGGGTCTTTGCAGAGCATTAGCTTGGCTTTGCTGGGGGAAGAGTCTCCCGTTGCAAGTCACTGTTTAATTAGTTCAGGGAATCTTGTTTCTAGAAGTATGCTACCGGGTGAATTGACATATCATTTCGCATATTGACGCTATTCATTGGGTGACAGTGGGCCTTTTTTTCCTCAGAGGCTGAAAAGAAATCTGTATGCATCTGCCCCACCCTGATGTACATGTTTTTCCAAAGACACAATCAAGGGCAGATTTGAACAGGAAATGGTGATAAAAGTTATTATAGCATTAGTAGCTCTTAGTGTTTACCCATCAGGTTCCAGTATGTTTTCATATGTAGGGTGTCCCAGTTACCTGTTGGTGTATAACAAATCACCTCTAAGCCTCCTGGTTTAAAACAACAATCATTATATTATCTCTCATGGTTTCTGTGGATCAGGAATCTGGGAGGAGTTCATCTGGGTGGTTCTGAGCAGGGTTATCTCGTGAGGTGGCAGTCAGACCGTGGCTGGCACAACAGAAGGTCCGTCTCTCTCTTCATGTGGTCTCAGGACTTCTCCATATGGTCTCTCTTCGCGAGCTAGTTTGAGCTTCCTCACATCATGGCGGCCTCAAGGTGACAAGTGCACTCAGTTAAGGACACCCTCGGCTGTGGCCTTTATATAAAAAGACTAACCAATAATAATAATAATAGCAGCATCAGAAGCCACCCCCTTTTGTATGTTTCCACGGGTGTGAATGCACCATCTCATTTAATATCCTTTCATTTCCCCTTTTAAGCACATTGCACTAACTGGGGGTCAGTGAGTTAAGTAATGTATTCTGTTGCTTGCCTAAGGTCACTGTGTGGCTCCTGCGTGTCAGATGTGAAGCCAAGTCTCTGTGACCCTGGGCCCGAGCCCTTGACCACTCTGCTCGTGTCTGTGTTGGCCGGTGCGGAGCCGTAGTCTAGAGGACTGGCTGAGGACCTCCATGGGAGCGTTTGCTGGGCTGAGCTGAGCTGAGCTGAGCATCTTTGCCAGATTTGTCAAAAACAAACATGGTTTTATGTGTTTACTGCCACTCATGCTCAGCCAGAAGCTCTTGTGTTATCATCTAGTTTAGAGAGAGAGGAGGAAGCTCCATCAACAAGGACCCGACTTGCTCTCCATCTGCCTCCGTCCCTCCCCCTGCTGTAGGCCAGGCTCCTCCTTGGCTCCGGGGGGGTGGGGGGGGTTTGAGGGGCTGTGTCGGTCCCTCATGGTGGTTCTGCCTCCAGGCTGCCCTGCCGTGCCCTCCTCAGCCGTGCTCACGGCTGGGATGTTGGTCTTTCAAAGTCCTCCCTGCCTCTCAGTGCCTCAGACAGATTCTGGCATGCTCAGAAAAGTTCCTTAGAGGGACCGGGTGAACCCGTAACGCGTGTGCGTTTGCTGATTCACTCCCCTCTGTCACTGTCTGCGTGGGCCCGAGTTCGAGGACGGCCACGACGCCTGGGGGTCTTTCGTCTACAGCACCCTCGAGAAAGCCTACCCTTCCAAGTGACGGCCATTGCAGAGCACGGGGCATGCACGAGTCTGCCATCGGGTAGGAACTGTCCAGGGACCCTCTGGGAGGAACCCCAGGGGAAAGGCCAGGGAGAGCAGTGAAGAGAAGAACAGCTAAGAATCAACAGTTAGCATTTGCCAAAGCTTCTGCGTCCACCAAGCAGCTCAATCCCCTAGCCGTCAGCTTCAGCACTGATCAGTGGAGATGATAACAATACCTCCCTGAGAGGGTGAGTGAGAGAATTCGGGCAGACCACGGTGTAAAATGCGTAGCGTGGTGTTGGGTGTGGCAATTGGGTAATAAATTAGGTACTAAGGACTAACTGCTGTTCTTTTCACCGACCTGAGGGATGGGGGACAGAGAATGAAGGAGGTGGCTCTGTCATACATGAAGTCCCCAGTCATTATTCTGCCATCCAGGAGAGTCTGGGCTCCGGGTTTAGGCCTCTTCCAGGATGTAACGGTGGGCCACTGCTGTGGTCAGAAGGTTCTGAGGAGGCCGTGTGTGTGCGCATGTGTGGGCACACGTGGCCGGGGAGCCCTGTCACCTGCCCTTCCCCAGCTCTGACCTTCCAGCCCAGCCTCCGCCCTGCTGTGGCCTTAGGAACAGATGTGCCGCTGGTGGCTTGGGTCTGGGCTCCAGCTTGCTCACCAAACCCTGAGCTTCTGTTCGTGACTAATTGCTTTGTTTGTTCTGTGTGAGACACTTAATTTTTTTTTTCAGTGATTTACTCCTCTTTGTAATTAGGTGTAGTGATTAGAATCTTGTTCCTATTACAATAGAGTTTTCCTTTTAATTCATGCACATTCACCAGGCCTGTCTCCCGTCTGTTCCATTGATTGTCCCCGGTTGGCTTTTCCCAAGCTGTCATATAAATCACAGTTCAGGGGTGGCTTAGAGACTGATGTGAGTCTAAGGGATCAAAGGAGCTGACTGGTTTTGTTCTATTACCCTACCAAACAGTGATACACGCTTGGAGATGAAATCTTCATCATTCAGGAAACGAGGAGTTAGCAAATAATTTTAAGAAGTATTCTTTGCTCTATTTCCCCATTAATTCCTCCCCCCCCCCCCCACTTTTTTTGGTTTTAATTAAAAACGTAGTCACACACAGACACACATACATATAGCTCGGAAAAGGTCCGGAAAGATAAACGCCAAAATGTTACCGATGGTGATTTGTATTTTCTTCTGCTTTGCTCATTGGCAGTTTCTGTTATGTGTATGTAATACATGTATTAAAAAATTAATGTTTTGCGAGCCTTCCTTTATAACGAATTAGGCATGGTACATTTGTCAACTAGTCCAAGGTCACTTCACACATCAGCAAGGGTCCAGGTCTGGAAGGTCCCAGAGCCATTGCTCAGTCCCCAGAGCTGCTCTTCGTCTGTCAGTCAGCCAAAAAATAGTCACGAGCCCTTGCTCTGGGGTGAGTCCCTGGTCACGAGGTACTTACGGTTCAGGAGAGAGGTTTCTCTTGAAACTTCCTGTTCCCTTGACCATAACTCAGACCTCTGCAAAGTCCCCAGACTTTGGTCTCTTTTGCATGATGTTAGAAAGGTAACAGGTGCAGGTGGCCACCCTCTCAGGCCTTCTTCCTGTAATCGCCGCCTCCCCTCCCATGACCTCAGGACCAGCCTCCTCGTTGAAAGCTGCCAAGCCCGTGTGTCCAGCCATTATGGCCTTAGAACACAGCTCCCAAAACTGGCCTCCCTGGGGGTCTCCTCATGGATTTCCTCATTGTCTTTCTTCTGTTCTCCACACCATGGTGTGTGGATGAAGGCAGCTGGAGGAGACTCAGGAGAGAGTGTTGAGCCAGGGGACTGGCGTCTGTTGGGGACAGAGAGACCTGAGGCTGGACGGTGGGGTTGAAGCCAGCTGGGCCAGGAGTGCTTGGACATTTCCCTGTGGGCACCCAGACACATGGAGGACTTGACGTGGTCTTTCAGGAAAAGGAACCAGGCCATACTGAATGGAATCAATTAGGGAGGAGCAAGGGTGGTCAGGGGTCCCAGGAAGTCGGTCATTTTGCGTTAAGTCCGGACCTATGGCAGCAACATCCTGCATCCAGGAAGGGTATAGAGAAAGCAGGCGAAGGGTGAGGCAGAGGTCATATCAAGGGAGGAAATGACAGAATGGGGCAGGTAGCTTGGACAAGGGAAAGGTGAACAAGGGAATGAGGGTTGTACTCTCTGGGCTTGTACTATTTTGCATGGGGAAGTCAAGCCCAAAGAGAATGAAACTTACGATTAGGCTGTGTTCCTACTTATTTGGTGGGGTCGGGCGGCGTCTTGGCTTGGGGGCAGGGGGTGGTGTCGTATATTTATTCAAGAATTAGTGTGGGGGCGCCTGGGTGGCTCAGTCGGTTGAGCGTCTGGCTTCGGCTCAGGTCATGATCTTGCGGTCTGTGAGTTCGAGCCCCGCGTCGGGCTCTGTGCTGACAGCTCAGAGCCTGGAGCCCGCTTCATGTTCTAGGTCTCCCTCTCTCTCTGCCCCTCCCCTGCTGATGCTGTCTCTCTCTGTCTCTCAAAAATAAATAAACATTAAAAAAAAATTTTTTTTAAAGAATTAGTGTGTAAATCAGGGGGGGGGGGGCACAAGATGAAAAGAAGATAAGGAAATAAAAGCACCTGGCATTCTGTGTGTGTAGGTCTCTTTCTCTGGAACCAGAGAGAAATTTGCATGAGTTTGCCTTTGCAGGTAAAGCACAGTTTTATTCTGTCCCTGAGACTTTTCTAAAATAAAACAGCCGTCCTTTTAACTTCTCCTCCTCAGGCCTGGTCCCCCTCCTCCAGACTCTCTTTAAAATAGACTTGCATGCATGAGGAAGCATCCTAATGTAATACCCATCTTATCATTGCACGGACCCAGCAGGCACATACAGAAGGGGCAGTGGGCGAGCCTTAGATATCTCCGCAGCCAGGGAAGGTTGGACATTTTCTTTTGCGACGTCCTCACCTGGGTATGTCTGAGGTGAGACCCTGGCAGTGCAATTAGCCTCATCCGGAGCTCTGGCACTCCGATGCCTTCCCTTTGAAAGCCTTTCTCAGGATGAGCGGCACGAGGCAGAGTGTCCCGAGGACTTGGGGAAGACCTATGGGGTTGTTATGGCTCATCTGGTAGAGGAGAGGACTCCGTAATTTTCCGTTATGTATTCGTATGCACAGAGATGTGATAAAGATGGCTTGTGGCCTGTTTCATTTTCCAGATGTCTCAAGAGCGGATCAACAACTCTGTTTCTGTTGGTTGCGGGTCCCGTCTCTCTGGTTTGCACATAGTGCCCCGTCCCCTGGGAGCCCCCTGTCCCCCTCCCTCACCCCGAGGAGTAGCCGTTCTGGATGAAGATCCCCTCTGGCCCCGGGGGCATGGGGAGAAGGCTGCCCACTGGACCAGGCCGTGGTCTGAGAGGCTCTGCCGTGCTCTCCCGAGTTGCAGGAACATCTGGAACAGTCTGTCTGATTAGCATTGAGCAAAACTGGACCTTGTTTCTCACGCGCGTTGAGGGGGAACCTTCCTGTGCCCTCTTTGGTGTACAGGGTACAGGGCAGGGGGCTTAGCCTGGGCCACTGGGCAGGGAGGGCAGGTCTCTGACAGCTGAGAAATGCATGGCAATGATGTGTGTTGCAGCCAGGGGGCGGGGGAGGGGAGTGATTTGCAAGCAAGTGTGGGCCCAATCCAGACTCACAAACCTCCTGGTGCTTTGTAAACACGTCCTGAGGATGCTAACGTTGTCGTACATTGAAATGGTGAATGTTTTCTTACAGCTGAATCCATAATTCATTTGGTATGAGGCTATGGAACATCCTTTCTTATTTCTCTTCCTTTTATTTCACCCCCAAGATCCTTTTCTGATGATACAGTCTTTGTCTCTCTGTCTGTCTCTCCTATCTGTATTTCTCTGTGTGAGTCTATCTCTCTGTGTCAGTTTCTGCCTCTCTCTATCTGTATTTCTCTCTCTCTCCCTCCCACCCCTGCCCCCCGCCTTTCTTACCCCTCCCTCTCCGCCCCCCCCCCCCCCCCCCGCCCCCAGCCCACAATGACTAGAAGCATTAAGACCAGGGCTTTTTGCTACAAATGCAATGGTGTCCCCTTCAAAGTGGGAGTCTGTGTACTTATTCCAAAGATCTTGCCTTTGCTCTGAGCGTTTTCAAAGCTTTCACTGTGAAGTCATATTCAGACTCTGTGGCATTTTCTTCTGAATATCCTCGCTGGTGATAAATCTTTAGCCTTTGAAAGTGGATGTGATTTTTGGAAACCATCACCAGCCTGAGCTCCAAATGACTTGTGGCCAAGATTGATTATGCTGGTTTTGGACTGAAATGCAGCAGGACTATAAAATAATAAGACTAGTTGTCTTGCATGACTTGGGAACTGACTAGAAGGGAATCCCCCACCCCCACCCCAAAAAGTATTTGAAGTCTTAGTGAATGAAGACAAGCCTTTCACTGTGAGTTCTCTGACGGGGAGCAATGACCAGTCAGTGTCCAACCTGATGTGTTTGTTTATTAAGCAACAAGATGGAGGTCGTATTTTATTTCATCTTTGCCGCACATTAGACATTGGACCAAGCCAGCTGACGTCAGGTAAAAGACCAGGGTTATAGATGAAGGTCCAGTGTCCTTTCAGAGCTCCTGCTGTACATTCGCAGTGGCTGTCCTTGGGAGCATCAGGGGCCAGGACTGAGGGGGAGTCACCCTGGGTACATCCTTACTCACTCCATCCCCTGGGGGCAGTGGGCAGCTGGCAGCTCTGGGAAAGCCACCCCAGTGGGCTGGACACACAGTTCTGCATTGATTGGGAGTCTCCCACCACCTGAGGCCACACGCTGTGACCACTCTGTCCTTTCATCGGCTGCCTTCGCCCCCATGGACTTCCCAGACTTCTGGCCCCTGCGGTGCACAGAAGGTGAGGTGTCTACACCGACGGCCCATTCTATCTCTTCCTGCCCCCTGGGAACATCAACCCATGTGCTACGTGAATGACTAATAAAGCCAGGACTCCAACGACAGGAACCTTAAATCCCATTTTGAAGCGATGGATGCAAAATCCACCTGAGGGCTAAAGTTCACGGCCCTCCATAGGACTTGAAGGGCGTGATGCTGGCTGTGGAGAAGTCTGGGGGCGTTCCCTTTAGGGAGAGAAGAAGAGCCACACCATAGGATGTAAATCCTCTTCAGAAAGCCTCCTCTGCAAGCCTGTCCCTTGTCCCGGCAAGTGATACTTCAACCCTAGATGGTATCAGATGTGCAGAATTGATGTCACGTGGGAAAGGAGAGTACAACTCACATAGAGACACTAGTGCTATACAGCAGGGCTGGTGAGGGGGGCAGATAGGCCCCGGGGCGGGGGGTGGGGAGGCAGGCACCTGTCCATGGCAGCAACGCCCCGTGAAAGGGGGCATGCACCTGGCTGGCTAAGGGACATTTGTTCTTGCAAATGCAGCTGCACTCACAGGCCACAGGGCTGTCCCCAGGCCCTTTAAAACAGAGACCTGCACGGAAGCGCAGTGCCCGCGCCATTGGAAACGCAGGGGCCAGGTCTGAGTACACCTGGGTCAGAGCGGCACGGAGTCATTCGCTGCAGAAATCCATGGGGATCCTGGGCAGCCCTGCCTCTGTCTTCCGGTCTGAGAGATGGGGTACCGCGCTGTTCCTTGAGGGTGTGTAGCGTTAATGAGCCGACATTCGCACACTGCTCGGGAGACGAATTGGAAGTGCTAAGTATTACTATTTCATGTGGAAGGCTGAAAATAACCTCACTGAAGCGTTCTGATAAATAACTGAATCGGGCTGGCGAGGGAGAAATTTCAGCTTTCTAGAGTGTTTCTCTTAAATATTTTTCTCCTGAGCGGAACAGAGTGCTCCGGGAGCACTCCCCGCCCCGCGCGCCCCGCCCCCCCCATTATCCCGCCCACAGAGGGAAGGATAGAGTAACAGGAGGTGAGGCCTGGAAGCCTTGACACCCTGGGGATACCCTGCTTTCTTTGGCTCCTCCTTGAACTCCAGACCCAGGGCACTTCCAACCAGATGAAATCCACTGATATGAACTCAGTTATCCTCCCCCTGCCCGCCGCCCCCCCCCACTCCCACCTTCCCCTTCGTGCAAACACTTCCCCAAAATCTCTGGCTTTTTGGAACTTTCCCGTCTTTCAAGATCTGGCTCCATTCCATCCTCTGCTGGGAAGCCATGCCTGAAGACTTGGCCAAATGGTGACTTCCCTCTTCCTCTTGTTCCAGCACCTCGTTTTGCCACCATAAGCTACTGTTTTTGTGCTTTGATTTTAAATGTCTGTTTCGATCTGCCTCTCCAGCCAGGGTGAGGGAGGCAGAAAAGGTGCCTCGGTGACATGTACCGGGGCTGCCACATGTTTGTTGACTGTCCATCCATTCTCGAACTGAGGCGTCTCTTCTCGCCTCTGTGTCAGTCCCCTGGGACTTGCAGCCTCTTGGGTGGCGGGGTTTTCTGCAGGCCTCCTTGGGGGCTGGTGTGGATGGTCCTGGGTGAGGAGTGTGCTTGGGCCCCCGGAGCCTTCTTGATGAGGCGGCGTGGGGCAGTGTTGGGAGTGGTGGCTCGCCCCCCACGTAGCCCTCCCGTTTCTCCCCACCCTGAAGCTTTATAGCAAGATGCTCACGGGCTCTGGCTCCACTGGCCCGAGGTCATAAATAATGCTGAGCATCCCCACCCCTTTCTCAGTTTTAAAAGTCATGCAAGCTCTGATGCAGGAGAACTGGCTGAGGCAGGTACGTGCATCCGGAAGTACCTTTAAAAAAATAGGTTTATGGTACATTGCGTTTTTCCCTGGCTTTAGCCTCAGCACATAAACTGGGATTAGGAACAGGCGGTTTAAATCCCCAGGGTCAGCCCTCATCCTGCTTTGGCTGCTCTCCACCTCACTCTCCTGGAGGTGGGGTGGAGGTGTGCCTGCCACTGTGCCCAGCAAACAGATGCTTTTGTCCCTGGAATCCTTTTTTTTTTTTTCTCGGTGATGAGAAACTCAGGGATGTTGCTCAGCCTTGACCCTTTGGAGGATGTCACCACCACAAACAGGCAGTGGGGGAGCCACTGGTGATTTACATTGATTCCTGGTCCGGCACCAGAACTGGGTCAGCCAGCATGGCACGCGGAATCCCCAGAGGAGTCCTGGGAGGGATCCAGAAGGGCCCTGCTCACAGGAGCTCCCCCTCCAGGAGGAGCACGGACACGAGGATACTGATCCGCGGGAGAAAGGAATGCACGTGAACACGCTTTGAACGAGAAATGAATTTAATAAAAAGTAGAGTGGTGGTCCGCTCACTCAAACACATTAAGTAGACCTCCCCGCCCCACCCCTGCACACCCAGAGACCGAGGAGGGGCTCACTGAGCCAGAATAGTCCTCTCTCCTTCCAGACTGCCTTCGATGGGGCCTGCAGGGGATGGGGCCTCCTCAGCATTCCAGGCCCTGGGGCCCTCGTGCTGTCAGCTCCGAATGCCAGCATTTATTCCACCGTCTTGTGTTGCCTTGAGGAAGCCGTTTCCTTTCTGCCTTGTTCTGTTGTTCACAGCGGTGCCGTTTCCTGGGGTGATGCAGTCTGTAACCCCAGGCTCTGCCCCTGCCCCAGTGTGTAGCTGTGGGCAGCAGAGGACACAGCCCCTGACCCCCTCAGCCTCAACTGGCCCTGTTGGATGTCCCCCCAGTCCGTTTGGGGAGGTTGGTTTTGGCAAAGACTGTGTGGGGGCTCTCTGACTTCCTTGTGTGCCCTCTGGCTCCTTTCTGAAAAGCCAGGACCACACCCTGAGGATGAAGGCCTGGTACCCGCCCCCCCTCCACTCTTCCCACCCCCTACCGCCTCGTGGCTCCTGTGGGCCAGGCCCAAACCGATGGCGGCCTGGGCTTTCCGCTGGTTTCCCTGCCCTGCTCCCTTGGCTTCAATGTCCCTCCAGACCCGCTGCCCCAGCCCCATGGTGCCTCTTTGCCTAGAACGCCTCCTGCCATCTCGGTAACAAACTACCTCTTCTGGCTAAGTTGGTGTCATTTTTACGTTGAGTTTCCAGAGCCCCAGAGGGCACGAATGAACGATTAAAGACTACAGAATGTCTGTGCGCACCCTGCAGAGGGCCTATGCGGCTCTTACACCATTTGTCACCAATCTCCCAGCGATCGTCTGTCCCCCTGGATCTCAGGGGCGGGAGTCGGGTCTTCCTCATTGTACAGTCTTTGTGCTTCACGTGGTAGATGTGGGGTACATCTGTGTTGACAGAACGATTTTTCATTTGTTTGTTTTTAAAGAACGAATGAATTTTTTTTTTTTTTTTCAATGTTTTTTATTTATTTTTGGGACAGAGAGAGACAGAGCATGAAAGGGGGAGGGGCAGAGAGAGAGGGAGACACAGAATCGGAAGCAGGCTCCAGGCTCTGAGCCATCAGCCCAGAGCCCGACGCGGGGCTCGAACTCACGGACCGCGAGATCGTGACCTGGCTGAAGTCGGAGGCTTAACCGACTGCGCCACCCAGGCGCCCCAAGAACGAATGAATTTTAAAGGTAGCACCACAACCCCCGACAGACTGCTTTCTTTCTGAGTCAGGGGCTGCCCGTCCGCTGAATGAAGGGCACTCATCCAGCCCAGGCGCAGGGCCGTCACTGGAGTAGGGTGAAAGACTAGGCCTCTGAAGCCCCCGTGACCTGTGGGCACCTGGCAAAGAGAGCCCCTCAGGTGCGTGCAGGATGGCACAGAGGCTCATCACGTTCAGGTCCGGAGGGTGAGCGGCTCCGTGAGTTCATTTCCTCACCACGGAGCGTGGAAGCTGAGGAGGATTCGTCAGGACTTGGTTGCAAGTGGTGGAGGCCATGCCTGAGCCTGCTGGCCCGCGCCTGTGTATTTCTCTCAGCGGGTTTTCCACACTTGTGAGTCCCTGTGGACACGGGACACAGGACACGGGTGTCCCGTGCGGGTGGGGGCGGGGGGCCTGGACAGCCCAAGCACGCCCTTTTATCCTGGCTGCCTCTTTGCCTAGAATGCTCAGGTAAAGCCACCCTCTGCACTGGTTTTCATTTCGCTTGGCGTCAGCGTCCCAGCGGTTGCGATGGGAGGTGCCTTAGGTACAAAGGAACATTAGACATTTCTGCTGAGCGGCTCACTGAGGCGGTAATAGTGACGGAGGCTGGCCGTTTAGCTCTTCGTGCGTGCCAGAAGGCCACACGTGAATGAACTTCTCTTGATGCTCAGAATAGCACTGTGAGGTGGGCAGCAACTCAGAGGTGAAGACAGAGGCGCAGAAAGGTTGAGGAACCTGCCCAAGGTCACACAGCTAGTGAATGGGGGAGCCGGAATCTCAGCCCGGGGCTTCTGGCCCCTCCCACTAGTCCGTCCCCGCTGAGAGGCGTCCTGTCGACGGAGCTGGGACCCAGGTCCTGGTGCCTCAGCAAACGGTTTGTGGATACCTGCACTGTTGGCAGAAAAATGGTAATGCCTTTTATGAACCTAGAGTGAGATGGGATTCCGCCAAAGACAGTGCCACAGGCCCACTGTCTCGTTTACCATTTGATTTCACTTCGGTAGGTGGTGGTGGTTAGGGGTTGGGGGCAAGGGGTGGGATCCTTTTACTCTGGGATCTCAAAGGAGTCCAATCCCTGGGCTCTCACAACCTCTGACCGACTCCTTAGGGTTCACGTACGATGGTCAAGGGCAGGTTCCTGAGTGTCACAGAGCACCCTGAGGTCTGCTGAGGCATCTTGGCCCTGGAAATTCCTGTCATTCTTTCAAAAATCCCCCAGCCCTGTGCTAAAGAGGGCAAAATTACAGATCTGAGCAGGTGAGGAGCAATTTAATTAAAAACAAAAAGAACTGTAAATAAATTAGCCAAAAATCTTCACGGGCCGTCATCGGCGGCAGAGGAGGACCACAAGAAGAGATTAAGGCTTCCTTTTATTTATGAAGTTCGTTGTAATGGAACCCTCGGGCTTGATGGCGTAAGGATTTCTCACAGTCTGGTGTGTGGCAAGCATTTGTCTTTGTTAATTTATATGGGGAAGGGCAGTAAATCTGCCGAACGTGCTTCTGGCTTCTGTGCTGTTTCACAGGGGTATTTAAAGTAACAGCACCTGACAGTTTTCCAGCAGCTAAGAGGTTTTTCTGCTTCAGAAAGCAAAATATTGTACGAGTTGTGCAACATGTAGAAATGATTGGAAGAATTAGGGGTGCAGCAAATAGTACAGTTTTCCGCAAAGAACTGAAGACTTCATCAAATGGCAAAGTTCGCGAGTGGAGGGAAGAGGCAGCGTGGGCCGGGCTGGGGGCACAACACAGGTGCGCCGGGTAGCCCGTCACCCCCGCTTAATTTCCTCCTTCCCTGCTCCCAACCTGAGTTGCCAAAATATGTTCGATTGCAGTGCATTATTTCATTTGCCTGCTTTGTAATTCCTCTTTACCTCAAACAGATGAGAAACACATGGCACTGAAGCAAATTGACAGCTCTTGAAATGAGAAAGATCTTTATCCTTCAGAGTGTTGATGTAGAAATAAATGAAAGAAAAAAATGCTTGTTGGGTCTTGAAGCAGCCTGAATTGGTACCTTTCCTTTCCTTTTCTTTCTTTCTTTCTTTTTTTTTAGATGAGGGTTTTCATTCTCCCTTCTTTCCCCCCCCCCCCCCCCTTTAGGGAGGTGTGTGGCTCAGGGATTAAGTGGGAAGGTTTTTCTGTCCGCACTCGTTTGCAGAGATCTGAGTTATCGTTTGGACCTCAGGAGCAGGCCAGAAGGGGTCAGCGGCGGGAACGTGGGGTCCTCGTGTTCACCTCATCGGAGGCACACTTCAGAGACATTGTGGGTCACAGGAAAGCAAGCCAAATGAACTTTTGGGTTTTTTGGTGCATAGAAAAGTTACGCTTACACCATCGTGCAGTCTTTTAAGTGTGCAGTAACATTGCATCCAAACAAAAACTGTATCTACCTTACTTAAAAAAATACTTTCCTGGGGGGACCTGGGTGGCTCAGTCGGTTAAGTGTCCAACTCTTGATTTCGGCTCAGGTTGTGATCTCACAGTTCATGAGTTTGAGCCTTACAGCAGGCTCTGCACTGACAGTGTGGAGCCTGCTTGGGATTCTCTCTCTCTCCCTCTCTCTCTCTCTCTCTTTCTGCCCCTACCCCACTCATGCTGTCTCTCTCTCTCTCTCAAAAATAAACCAACAAAAAGATTAAAATACTTTTTTATTCAAAACATATAAATTAATTACACAAAATAAATAAAGTTTATTTAATAAGTTAATAAGCTACATGTACTTAATACTTAGTAGATAAATAAAATTTATAAAATATAAGAATATAATATTTAGAAATACTAGCTAAAACATGGAAACCCGTCATCTGGACTTTCAGTGAGTCAGGATCGCTAATGATAGATCACCATAACAAGCCTGATGATAATGGAGAAGTTTGAAACATTGTGAAAATTACCAAAATGTGACACAGACGCACGAAGTGAGCAAATGCTGTTGGGAAAATGACACCGATAGAATTTGCTCTACACAGTGTTGCCACGAACCCATTTGTAAATGTACAGTACAGTAAAAGTGGAGCGCAGGAAGAGGAGGTGTGCCTGCACTTCAAAATTCTACCAGGACCTAAGAAGAGGGGAAAGGAAGGGAGGGGAAAAGGGAAGGAAAGAAAAAGAAAAGAAAGGAAAGGAAAAAGAAACAAAAAGGAGGGTCGCCTGGGTGGCTCAGTCGGTTAAGCGTCCAACTTCAGCTCGGGTCACGATCTCACCGTCCGTGAGTTCGAGCCCCGCATCGGGCTCTGGGCTGATGGCTCAGAGCCTGGAGCCTGCTTCCGGTTCTGTGTCTCCCCCTCTCTCTGCCCCTCCCCCGTTCATGCTCTGTCTCTCTCTGTCTCAAAAATAAATAAACGTTAAAAAAAAATTAAAAAAAAAAAAAACAAAAAGGAAAGAAAAGAAAAAGGAAAAAAAGAGCAAAGAAAGCAAAATCTATCAGGCATCGCGGTTACCCCATCACAAACAGCATGCTGGCCAACTGAAATGCCGGGTGTGCTTGTTTTGTTTTATTTTTTTATTAAAACGTTTTTTAATGTTTATTTATTTTTGAGAGAGAGACAGAGACAGAGTGTGAGCAGGGTAGGGGCAGAGAGAGGGAGACACAGAATCCGAAGCCGGCTCCGGGCTCTGAGCTGTCAGCACAGAGTCCGCCGCGGGGCTCGAACTCACAAGCCATGAGATCATGACCTGAAGTCCGATGCTTAACCGACTCAACCACCCAGGCGCCCCTTGGGTGTGCTTGTTTTAGACAATGCACCCCAGCCCACTAGGTCCCTGGTCACGTCATGCTGCCGACAGCCCTAACTTACACTTACGGTGAGTGTTGATAAATGCATTCCCGCACCTCAAACATAATAATAAGTATAATTTGTTGGTGTACAAAATATCACGAGACCCATAATATCCGTGTTGCAAAAATGAAGGAGAGCATCGTAAATGGCTTAAAACAAACAAACAAACAAACAAACTTTGGAAACCTCTAGACTTGAGGCTCTTTTCTGTCTGAAGTTTTCTTCTCTATCCTGCAAGATCTTTCTGAAACTCAATCAGCAAGCCCTTACTGTGCACTCATTTTTGTATTAGTTACTCGAGTAGGCGCTGCGGGTTTGCAGAGCTGTGCATGAAGTATGCTGGGTACCAGGAAAGATGATGAGACAGGGGTAGTGGGGACTATCAACCAACACAGATGCTCGTGTGACAAAATAATATTCCGGAGTGCCATGTGCCAGTGCCCAGTACAAGATACAGGTTAAGGGATCCGTCTCTCTACTGTAAGTGTACCTTCTGTATGCCTAGTGGATCCAAATTAAGAGAAATTAGGGCATCATTGTTTGCATTATAAACTGATCTGCTACTGAATTTCTTGAAATAATGAGCCCCCTTGTGGTTTTTAAAAAACTTATTATAAACTTTTATTTTTAAATAGCGTAGGACTCCTAGAAAGTTGTAGAAACAGTACAAAGGGCTCTTGTGTACCCTTCCCGCCGCTTCCCACGATGATAATATCTCCCCCAGCCATCGTACATTGTTAAAACCAGGAAACTGACGCTGGTACATCATCGGTGTTAACAGCCACTCCTGTGTGTGTGTGTGTGTGTGTGTGTGTGTGTGCACGTGCACACACACACGGTTGTTTGGAATTTGATCGCGTGTGTGGATTGGAGTGACTGTCACCACAATCAGGGTGCGGAAGTGTTCCATCATCACGAAGAAATTCCCGCACCCTAACCCCTGGCAACCACCACTCTCTTCTCCATCACTGTAATTTTGTCATTTTAAGAATGTTACAGAAATGGAATCATACGATATGGAATAAGCTCTGAGACTGACTTTTTTCAGTCAGCATAATTCCCTTGAGTTCCATCCAAGCTGTGTACCCGTAGTTTGTTGCTTTTTATTTCGAGGACGACTCCACTGTGCACCACGGCTGGTTCTTCCCTTCCCCTCGCTCTCCAAAATAGGCTTCGTTGGCTTACAACTCGTGCCAGCACAGTACGGGGCACCCTTCTGGGGGTAAACCTCGCTCCTTTGTACCAATTTCTCTAAATCGGAGTTTGTGGTAGTCACAACAAAGTCTGTTATCCTGTCAGCCAGCCCTCATCTAACAGACATTTGTTGAGCCCCACTGCATGCTGAGTATTGCCAATAGCAAAGGGCAGTCATTTACCGCTGACCAAGTGCCTACCTATATGTTGCATTAATAATTTCGACTTCCTAAGCTAGGGTGAAGGTTAATAATGATCATGACTCCTTTTACACACAAGGAAACCGAGCCGCCCTGGAGAGCCTTGCCCGAGATTGTGTGTAGTTGGAAATGGAGGGGCGGGATTTGAACACAGGACTTTGGATGCCACGCCAGGGTCCTTTCATTTACTCCACCACTCGAGCTGGACTCCTCTATGTTTTTTGGGGGTTTTTTCAGCACAAAGATTTTATGATCTTCTCTGAACAAGAGGTGGCTTTGCCAAGTAACTGAATCCTGTGGCCTGTTACTGCACTTGAACTTTGTTCTCAGGGGCATTTTGTTAGCCGTTATTTGAAGATGCTTTGGGAACTTAAAAGTAACAAAGCAGGGTTCCTTTAAAAATAGCATATGTAGTGCAGCCTTTCCTTAATTTGCTTGTGTTTCATAAAGTCTTTGGGTCAGGGTTAGAACTGGGGCTTTGACCCAGCATCCCAGGGGTGACTTCAGCGACCTGGGGGCCCGAGGAGATCGGCTCTCAGGCTGCCCAGTGGGGAAGGAGCAGGGGCTTCTTGAGATGCCCCTTAAAGCCCCGTTAGGAAATTGTGGGGCTGGTGGTCCTTGCAGCTCAGATTCAGGCGCCTGGTGCCATGCAGTTCACAGGATTCTGCCGTCTGCCAAAATCAGGCTTTAGATCAGAGGAAGTTGCTATTTTGGGGATCTAAGTGCTAGTGCACTGAATTCAGGCCTGAGCAGCCGACCGAGGGGGTGGGGCAGAG
The DNA here is from genome assembly GCF_046562875.1 of Panthera onca. Taxonomy (NCBI): domain Eukaryota; kingdom Metazoa; phylum Chordata; class Mammalia; order Carnivora; family Felidae; genus Panthera; species Panthera onca. Next base: position 46,150,208 of record NC_138352.1, on the reverse strand, counting down.
ACGCCCTGAGCCTTTGAAGCTCCAGAAAGGGTTCAAAAGAGCCTCGGAGAAGAGATTCCTGTATCGGGCGGGAAGTGGAGAGGTGACCTCAGGGTCCCCTCTAACTCCCAAGTCTGTGACTTGAGGAGGAAAAGAGCCTCCCCCAGTTACCCACGTTCACTGCGAGGTTGGCTGAATTCCTCAGAATCGCAGGCTGGTGGAGAGGAAGGGTCTGGGGCTCGCGATGCCACGGCAATGTCCCTGTGACCTCCGGCTCGTCACCTCACCCCTCCTCAGGTGCAGTCGGGGAGAGAGCTGGGGCTGTGAAATCTGCTGGACCCGTCTGCCTCCCCTCCCAGTGGCTGGGGACAGCGGGGGATAGGAGCCACTGAGGCGTGGGTTAGTCTGAAAGCCCAGGGGTCACTCTAAACCACATTCTTTTTTCGCCTGTCCTCTGCAGCTCTTTGTGTTGGACTGACCGTAGAGCCTTAGGAGATACTGGCTTGATGAGTAAGCGTGTCACCTCGGCAAACCTCTCCCTCTCCCTAGTCCTCTGCCCTCACCAGCCAGGCTGTTAAAGGGCACAGGTAGAGTCACACACCGATGACTTTCCTGCCTCAGACCCTGGCCTTTCCCGGGTACAGACAGGCCCTGCATCGCATCATCGAACCGTGCCACTGACCCTTCGTGTCTTCCAGGCAGAAAGAGATGCACATGGCCCAAGGGGTTGAAATCAGGATTGGGACCTAGGCGTTCCAAGACTGCAGAACTTCATTTTCCCCTCGCCCCTCCCCGAGCGCACGGCTACAGCCACGCTTGTCACCATTCGAGATTACATTGGCCACAGGAGATGTGGGTGATTTTTCCATTTGGTCCTGATGTTTATTTCATGCCCATCAATATCAGCCCATATTAGGACAGATGAGGTGGTTATTTACAGGCTGTGCATTTTCACACTTGGTAATTATAAACCCTTCCCCTGTTCGGTCAGAGTCGTGGAGATCTATTTTGGCAATTAGCAGTTTAGTATTTGTTTAATGGGAATGCAAGAGAGTGTTACGGCACATCAGTGCTCCACTAATGATTTGCCTGTCTCCTCCGGAGCTGGCAGGTTTGGGCCTTTTTCACGGTAGGTGAGGCCTGATGGGGAGAGAGGCTGGAGGGGGGAGACAGGAGCATTAGGCAGCCTGCCTGCCTCTCCCCTCCGCTCCCAGCGCGCACTTGCACGCACACACGCACGCACGACCGGCGTTGTAAACAGGCCGTGGATTTCCAGAGCACGGCAGCCGCCACTCGAAGGCACCTCTCACAAGAGGCCGTTAGGCCAGATGCCATTTCCGTGTGACAGCTGTCAAGCCTGCCGGAACCCACTGCGTCTCCTCCAACCGCTCGTGCCCGGCCTCTCTTGGTATCCCTCTCCCACCACCTCCCTCCCTGTGCCGTCTCCTCTCTGAGCCCTGGCTCGCACAGGTCCCGAGAGAGCCTCCTGTCCCACCCTCCAGGTGGTGCTGGCCTCCAGGCTTCGCCCGCTCAGCCCAGACAGAGCCCCCATCCCAGCCACGCTTTGCGTAGACTCTTGCTTTTCCCGTCCAGTTTTGAGATGGAGTCTCCCAGGATTGTGCTCCTGAGGACGCATGGTTCCGTTCTCGGCTGTCCCTTGGCATGGCCCGTTTGCAGCGGGAAGACGCGCAGAGTTGGGTGCGCCGAGTGTGTCCGCGGGCGTGCACTTGCACGTGGGCATTAGGGCACGCTGAGCCGGCTCTGCAAGGAGGTTGCCAGGGTGGGGTAGTGACCGAGACGGTCATGATGACAGTGTTCTGCGTGTTAGGGACTCACTAGCCACCACTGGAGCTTTCATAACAGTCCTGGGAAGTGGGACGCGAGGCATTCTCAGGACTCAGGTATAGGAGGGAGTCACAGGGGCTGAGCCCCAAACTGAGTTCTGGGACCCCTCTGCCGGTTCCAGCACTGCCACCAGCTTGCTCTGTGACTTCGGAACAGCCAAGCGACCTGTGGGTTTTCTGAGTTTGCCAATCCTAAAGGAAGAGACCCCCCCCCCCCTTTTCCTTTGCTTCTCGAATCACTCCCTCCTCTTCTGAGGCCACCAAAGGCAACACGTGTCTGTCTTCTTGGTTTATCTCATCAATTCTCTTAACTTTCTGGTAGAGTTTTGTTGTTTTTGTTGCTGTTGTTGTTTAGAGAGAGAGCGCACACGAGCAGGGGAGAGGGGCAGAGGGAAAGAGAGAGGATCTGCCTCCACGCTCAGCACAGAGCCTGACACAGGGCTTGATCCCACAACCCTGGGATCATGCCCTGAGTGAAATCAAGAGTCGGACGCTCAACCGGCTGAGCCACCCAGGCACCCCTCTGGTACAGTTTTAAGGCAGGTTTATATGTTTTTTCAGGAGGCAGTGACACTACACTGAGCCCTAGGGACTCAAAAACTAGAACACCGTTAAGGGAGACCAGTGGGAAGAGGTAGGGTGGCCTCTGGTTTTAAATCCTGGCTCTACCATTTACTGCATGTATGATTCCAGGCCAGTCACTTATCATAACTTCCTCACCTGTATAATGGGTACGATAATATCTCCCTGAGAGCTTTTCATAATTCAGTGAGCTTTGCATTTGCCTATTAAGCACCAGTAAATGGTAGCTATTGCAATAATCCTTGTTTCTTGTTTCTTAAGAGTCTGATACAACTTGTGCAGTCAGTCTCCGAGCAAGAGGCCTTGCCTTTAGGTAAACAAAATGTCTCATCTCCAGGATAGAGCTGTTTGGAGACCCCACACTCTTCAGTTCCCATGGACAAGTGTCCGTTTACTAAATTTGTAACTGCTGCCTAATCAACACCAGTGGGTGTTTGTTTGCTAAGTTAAATGAGAAAATGGAATGACCCCACAAGAATAAAAAGAAGTAAAAGTAGGGAAAAATAGGGCTGGTAAAGAAGGGCCTTGCCCACGGGGATGGGACATTCTGGCCATGCTAAGATTTGGGAGCCTTCTATGAAGAGTTTAGGAAATGTACTTGGTGCACTGAATTGTGTACCAATTAAAAAACATGGCTAAAATGGCAAATTTTATGTTAGGTGTATTTTACTAGGAAAAAAAAAGTTTAGGAGAAACTCAGCCGATGATTTTTCTTGTTATTCAGTTAAAGGCAGGGGTGTGAGTTAAGACATTTCAGGTGGACGCAGTCTAGAAGGTGTTGAGTCTTGGAGTGAAGGGAAAAGTGCCGAGGGCAGCAGCTCCAACACCCTGGGTGCCTCCATGCCCGGCAGTCCTGTAGGGGAAACACACAGAGCTTGGGGCTGGCTGAGAAGCTTGCATGCCTGCAGCAAGGGGGATACAAGAATCTGAGGTGGGGGGTGCCTGGGTGGCTCAGCTGGTTAAGGGTCCGACTCATGATTTGGGTCAGCTTGTGATCTCGGGTCATGGGATCAAGTCCTGCGTCTGGCTCCACGTTGAGCGTGGAACCTGCTTGGGATTCTCTCTCTCTCTCTCTCTCTCTCTCTCTCTCTCTCTCTCTCCCCCCCCTCCCTCCCTCCCCCCCCCCCCAAATAAATAAACATTAAAAATAACAGAATCTGAGATGGGCCTGCAGGCAGAGGCTGGTGGGGTGAGATTTGGACTCATAAGACCAGTGGCTGAGCCCTGGTCTCAGCCCCTGCCAGTTCCAGGACAGCCAGTGAGGCAGCTGAGGCTTGGAGAGTTTGTGATCAGCCCTGTCTCTGCGGGTTGTTGTGACAACCAAAGCGGTAACAGTATATGTGAAAATATTGGTGACGGTGGGAGGAAAGCAGTGGCTTCCTTAGGTTTTCTAAAGTCAGAGACCAAGACAAGGCAGGGAGAGCGCCCCAAAAGCGGCATGTGACAAAGGACCAGCGTGCTCCTGACTTCTCTGGCAGGAGATAAAGAGCCAACGTTTAGGCAGCCGAAGGCCTGTCCAGTATTTACCCCTTTTCCTTGGGGCCTGTTTATTTCTGGGACCCCTCTGCCCATCCCACCTCTGCCTCCGGCTTGCTCTGTGACACACACAGGCTGTGATTAAGCCTCGACTCAGCTGTATTTAGCCATTTAGAACAGGGATTCTCAGCCTTGGCTCCACCTTGGGATCACTGGGGAGCTTTCGACACGGATCTGATTTAACAGGTCCGGGTGTGGCCGCCGCAGCGGGGATTTTAAAAGTTCTTTGGGTGATCCTGGTGAGCAGTCGAGGTTGGAAACCACCCACCTGGATTTCAGTGTGAGCTAAGCATCTTCCAGCCTGCGTCCTTTCCCCTTCTAGCCTCCCTTCTGGGCAGTGACGAACGGTAGATCAACCTCACTCTTCGCAAGGCCGAAGCACACTGAAAAGTCTCATTTCAGAAAAATAAGGCACCGTTGCTGAGCTTTGGGGCAGGAACAGGTTTCTCTCCGGGCTGGTTGGAAGGAGCAGCAGAGAGCAGTGCCACCCAATATTCTGAAACAGCTCCGGGTAAGACAGCCTCCCTTTCGGGCACCGACACCAGGAGCCTCTGTCCTGGGCAGTCCTGCCTCGTATACGAGTCTCCACTCTTGTGACTTTAGTGCCTTGAGTTTGTGGAACATAATAAGGTCTGTTAAGCCCTACGCCTTACAGTATGGTATCGCCTTTATGGGCGTTTATTTAAACTAACTCTTGAAGTGTTTGAGTGGGAGCAGGAAGCGAAATTCAAGGGCATGTGTTCTGGGGGAGTTTGAAGAGCTGGGTTTCTTTTTTTCCCTTTCCTCTCTCTCCTGTGTGTCTGACCAGATAATTTAAGGATCATTTGAAGTGCCATTTCCTGCTCTGTTCTTGGTACGTATGGCGTGTGGGTGTGCATATTTGTATCCCAAAAGGAGTGGGAAATTTCTCAGCATGTGTTGGCCACAGCAGAGCTCTGGAACGTCCTGACAGAACAGAGTTTGGAAGGACCCGTGGTGAATTGGATGCTCCTAGATGTCGTCCAAGTGGACGGTTTAGCATTCTAGGCGCAGATTCCTTGTGAGTGGATCTTAGGTGGCCCACTTCATAGTTTCCTCCTTTCGTAGATGAGAAACTAAGGACAGAGAAGGGAGGTGACTTATGTCCATGAGATCCCAGTGGAGCTGGATTAGAACCTGGATCCTGCCCGTGCTTTGTGCAACGCTGCCTGCCCCCCTCCACTGCCTCTCAGCACCTGTGGAGTTAGTACCAGCAACTGAATCCCCTTCAGGTGCCTCCTGGGGACAAGTTTTCTGCGTCCCAAATCAGCCTCACTCGCCTCCTGTGTACTTGGGGAGCCAAAACTGCAGGCAGAAGAAACAGTGGTCTGATGGCACACTCCAGGGTCCCAACCTTTGGCCAACCACCTTGACCAACAGAATTTACGGCATCTCTTTCTAGGAGTTTCTTTGCTTTGTGACTTCAAAGGTTTCCTCTTCGGCTGTCGCGTGAGTTGGGCTGGCTAAAGCCTCACCTCTGGATGTGATCAATACCGAATGGCGACTTCCAAATTCACCCAGCAAGAATGTCTGGCTCACAGTAAACCTTTTGCCTCACTATACGGAGGGTTCATTCATTCATTAAATGAATTAGGATTAGAGAGGCATCACCCACTGACTTGAGTGCTAATTATTGCTGATTTTCACGGTGCTCATTTAGTGAGGAACATGTTGCCAATTTCCCCTGGCGCTTCTAGGATCTCTGTCTGCAACCTTGTTGCGAGGGTGACATTTAGAAGTAGTCCCTTCCCACCCTAATACCTGTATTCCACTTGGAATGTGTAACATGACAGTTTCATACTCAGCCCACGTTCCACATTTTACCTCCTTCCAATTTTTGTCTTGCCTTTGTTCATTGTCTAGTATTATTTGAGACTGTGTATCTTCCAGTAGATGAAAAAAAAAATTTTTTTTTAAACAGGGACCATGTACAAGTTACCCATTGCCACAGGAATGCCGGGAAACAAACAGTCACAAAACCTCAGCAGCAGACAATAGCTGTTCATGTCACCTGCCTGGAGTCCACTGGAATGGTTCTGCTGATCTTGGCTGGGCTCACTTGCATGTTTTGGGTCACGTGCCTGTTTTAGGATTGACTGAGGGGACTTGGCCCAGCTCCACATGCCTCTCACCCACTAGCCAGCTAGACTGGGCATGCCCTTCTCATGGTGATGGCAGAGAGAGAACAAGCAGAATCGTGAAAACCTTCCCCAGGCCAGACCCAACGTGGGCATACCTCCATCTCATTTTGCTGACCATAAGAAGTCAAGTTCAGACACATGGGATGGAGAGAGAGACCCTGCCTGTTTGGGGAGAGGAACTGCAGAATTACAGAACTCAAGGTTTGGGGCCATCAATGCAAACAGTCTGCCATGGTCCGATGTAATTTGCCTCTTACTTGTACTTAGGCCAGTGCTCTCTGCAAGTAGGGAGTGCTTAATAAATATATGTCACATATAAGTAAATAAAGTTGATATTAGCTCAATCTTCTAATCAAGATTGAGTTGGCTGCATGATGTAGGCATTTGCTAGTTTATCTGTTAGAAGGAAAGTTTCCGTCATCCTGGTAGAATCCAGATGTCTCTTGCGTTAGGTTCAGGGACAGCTTGGTTGTCACTAAGAAGTTTCGCTTTTTGTCATCTTTTCCATGGTCGAATCTACTGTCATTGTTTTCAGGATCTATCTTAGGATGTAAATGTATGAGAGACAAGGAACAGAGGGGGAAGACAGTTTCCACACCAACGTGTGTCAGCTGCCTCTGGAAGAGAAATTTTGTCCCATGTACTGAGCATTGCCATGGAATCAGACACTCTAGGGGTGAGGCCCGGGAGATCTGCGTTTTAAACAAGCCAGGTGATTCTGACACGGATGAAGTTTGAGGAGTTCTGCCCCAGCCCCCATGGGCCGTAGAGGTCAAGGCGTAGCTCCCCACCGATGACCCTCAGCTGTGGTGTGTGCGTGCTACTCGCCTCTGAGGATGTTACAGTGTGGTCCGAACCGGGTGAAGGCAGAAATACATGTTTAGGACTTTCTGGTGTTGAAACAAACAGGGAGACATCCCCAGCCATCTTATTTAAAAGTTACTTTAGGGGCGCCTGGGTGGCGCCGTCGGTTAAGCGTCCAACTTCGGCTCAGGTCATGATCTCACCGTTTGTGGGTTCGAGCCCCACGTCGGGCTCTGTGCTGACAGCTCAGAGTCTGGAGCCTGCTTCGGATTCTGTGTCTCCTTCCCTCCCTGCCCCTCCCCTGCTTGTGCTGTCTCTCTCTTTTTCTCTCAAAAATAAATAAAACATTACAAAAAGTTTTTAAAGTTACTTGACCTTGCTTGTTCGCTCAATATGCTTCCAGTGCCAGGCTGCATTGGGAGCCTGTCCTAAGTTATTAAAGAGTACTGTCAAGGTTGGAGCAAGCTCCTTCTCTCAAACCAGACCAAGCGTGGGCCAGGATGTGGGACAAAGTATGGTGAGGTTCAGATATCTCCTCCCCTTCTCGATCCCTCCAGGGACAACCCCAACCCCTGACCACTAGGCCCATGGACCCCCACCTCTGGTATAAAGAAATATGTAAGCCTGGTGAGGGCACCATCACCACAAAATAAATACCAGTGCTAGTCTAACAAGAGTTCATGGTGTTTTCTACTTGAGGTCGGAAAAACTCCTGTGTCCAGTCCCCAACTCTCTGTGTTCTAGAACACCAAATGAGGTCTGGTCTTTATGTTGAAGTTGATGACTCTGTACAGCCAACTGATCTACCTGGGTTTCGTGCGCGCGCGCGCGCGCGCGTGTGTGTGTGTGAGAGAGAGAGACACACGCACAGAGACAGAGACAGAAACAGAGAGAAAGACAGACAGAGACACAGTTCTCAGTCTGCTTTTTTCTAGGGTTGACTACCAGTTACCTTGACTTTGCTCCTCATTTCCCCGTGATGCAGACTCACACAAGCTGCTTCTGTTTGATTCACATAGAACCGTGAGAAACAGCCCCGTATGTGAGGCCGTGTTTTTCATTCTATTCAGTCTTTGTATATTCAAATTCTCCCAGTTTCAGCTCTTGCTGTTCTGCCAGATTTCCATTGCATTGATGGCTTCTCTGAATTAATAAGTGTTTTGCAATCGCTGAAAAGTTTTCTCTCCCCCCGGCCCCTTCCCCAAGCACCGGGTCTTATCCATATTGATTTTTTTTTTTTCTTTCTCTTTCCTCTCTAGCTATTTCTCAGATGTTTTATTCTGTAAAGTGTTAATAGAATTTTTCTTTCGCTGTGACATTTTATCTATTCAGGAGGTCTTTGCGAGTCCCATTGTGCAACTGGACTATAGAGGAAACAGCTCTATTCTCTACGACAATGGTTGCCCTAAAAAACATACACAGATCCTCCCCCTCGCTCCCCAGGGTGGAGCATATGTTGGGAGGGTAGCGTCAGAAAACACCCAAACTTTGGAAGGAAAAGAGGGAGCCAACTATGCACTGTTGAAGGGGGCGGAGGGCGTTGAAAATACTTTTTTTTTTAATTCAAAATATTTATTTCCTAAGGGGATCTGAGTGTCAGGACCAAAACATGGCCAACACAGAAGGGAAGCTGTTTTCCTTACTGTTAGGCATTTTTAGCTCAAAATAAGGGCTTGGCAAGCATCTCAGAAAATGTGGAGATGGGTGTGAAACAGATGTCACGTTTACCTGCGCGACACCCAGCAGGCATCACCCCCCACCCACCCGCACCCCAGGCATTGGAATTCTTACTGAGGCCCTGGGGTCGGAATCTGCAATACCATATGCTCAAGTGTGACTGCTCTGTGTACAAACAAACCAGTTGATCTTCTGGTGGTTTTGCTTGAGTGGTGCACGGAGGCAGACGGCTGTGGTGTGTGTGGCCTCAGCAGGTGCCTGGGGGGCCATCAAGCCTGCCCGGCCGTGGAGGGGTCTGGTGAAGGCACCCCATCTCCAGCCTAGCATCACTTACCCCCCTCGGCCTGGTGCCCGGTGGAGACAGAGTAGCTCCTTGCTGGCACGGCAGTCACCGTGCAAGGCCATTGTCCTCCCAGTAACTGACTTTGAAAACGGGGACCAGAAGGGGAAGGCCCCAGGAGCCTGTTTGTTCAGACTCGGTTGCTTAGCAACAAAGGGGGGGGGGGCTGACTCCGGAAGGGATTTTTAAGCTAGGCCAGTCCCTTCGAGGGTTATGTCTGGCTGGCCTACCCCCTCTTCCATTCTTACCTTGACTCTGCTTCCCGCCTCCCCCCCCCCCCCATTCTATTTGATAGCATCTGGAAAAATAGATTTGATTTGTCTGGAGGCAGCATTTTAAGCCTGGTTTTATTGCTTTGCCCAGTGTCTTCCCCTCCATCAGAGATTGTAGTCTGGGAGGAGTGACGAATGAATGGCCTGTGATTCCCTTTCTCGGTTGGCTTAGCTCTGGCCCCCAAACTCATTTGTGAGCCTTTGAGCTCCAGTGAGCAGTGCTCAGTCGTTCCCAACCACACACATGCCGACATTGCCCCAAGCACAGAGCCCTTTGGCTAGGGCTTTGCCCAGGACCACATGGGTTGAGTTGTAGTTTTAGTGCCAATCTTGGGCACAAAATGAATGAGGAGACCAGGCTGCTTACCTGGCCAAACCAGGTACAGTCCCCAGGTGAGTAGCTGATTGGCTAGGACCGCACCTGTACTAAAGGTGTGCATTTTGTGGAAGAATAAAGAATTAGATCATAAGTACAAGGAGTGGAATTCAAAAGCCAAATCTGGTTCAGTGAGGGTGACTTTCTTGAGGTCTACATGGGAATGGAGTGTGGATCCTGAAATCTTATTGCTGGAAATATCCAAAAGTGTTGCAGGATGCCTGGAAAGACCGAGGGAGGGATAGGAAGAGAGACAGAGGATGCCTTTGGTGTTTTCTTCTCTTTGATATTTTTGAAAAGGCCCTAGCATAAAGGTATTAGTCTGCCGGGGCAGCCACAACAAAGTACCACAGACTGGGTGGTCAAACAACAAAAATTTATTTTCTCACTCTTCTGGAGGCTGAAGTCCAGCCTTGGCAGACTTGGTTTCTTCTGAGCCCTCTCTCCTTGGCTTGCAGACAGCCCCCTTCTCTCTGTGTCCTCAGGTAGGCTTTCCTCTGTACCCGTGTCCAGATTTCCTCTCCTTATAAGGACCCCAGTCAGTACTGGATCAGGACCCGCCCTAATGACCTCACTTTAACTCCATAACCTCTTTAAAAACCCTATCTCCAAATACAGTCACATTCTGAGGTACCGGGGGTCACGACTCCAACGTCAGAGTTTGGAAGGGGGCACAATTCAGCCCATGATAATCAAGATGTTAAATTTCCATTGTCTATAACCAGAAACAATTTAAATATCCACAGAAGGATTAATTGAGTAAGCTATAGTTTCTCACTCCGTGAAATATTATGCAGCAGTCAAGATCGTATTGATAATACCTCACACCCATCAGGATGACTACTACCAAAAAACTCCCAGAAAATAACAAGTGTTAGCCAGGGTGTGGAGCAATTGGAACCTTCGTGCCCTGTTGGCGGGGATGTAAAATGGAACGGCCACTGTGGCAAAACGGTATGTCAGTTCCTCAGAAAATTAAAAACCAAGTTACCATATGATCTAGCAATTTCATTTCTGGGTATACATACCCAAAAGAATTGAAAACAGGGACTCAAGGAGGTATTTGTACACTCATGCTGTATAGCGGCACTATTTACAATAGCTAAGACCGAGTATCCATCCATCGACAGACGAATGAATAAGCCAAATGTGGTATTCACATACAATGGAATATGGCTGAACCTTGACGACATTATGCTCAGTGGAATAAGCCAGTCACAAAAAAACAAATACTGTGTGTTTCTACTTCCATGAAACATAGTAGCCCCCCCCCCCTTATTCGTGGTGTCCATTACCCCCAATCAACTGTGGTCCTAAAGCTGATGATCCTCCTGACGGATCATCAGAAGGTCAGTAGCAGCCTAACGCTACGTCACATGCCTCCGTCATTCATCTCACTTCCTCTCATCACGTGGCATCTTATCCTCTCTCTTCATCAGTGACAGTACAATAAGATGTTTTGAAAGAGAAAGACCACATTCACGCCACTTATATTACAGCATATTGTAATTGTTCTCTGTTATTATTAGTTACTATTGTTAAATCCATTACCGTGCCTAACGTATAAATTGAACTTTATCATAGGTGTGTATGGACAGGAAAAAACATCGTGTATCTTGGGTTGGGTACTGGCCACAGTTTCGGGCATCCACTGGGTGCCTTGGAATGTATGCCCTTGGACACGGGGGGACCTCTGTACTTGGAGTAGTCACAGTCAGAGACAGCAGACAGAAGGGTGGTTGCCAGGGGGCCGAGGGGGACCGAGGGGGATGAGGGGGTGGGGAGTTATTATTTGATGGGGGTAGAGTGTCAGTTTTACAAAATGAAGACTTCCGGAGATGGACGGTGGGGATGATAGTTCAACGTTATGAATGCATTTAATACCACTGAACTGTGCGCTTAAGAACAGTTAAGATGGCAACTTTTATGTTATGTGTATTTTACCATGACCAAAAAAATTGGGGAACAAAACAGATAATATTCACAGTGTGAATCTGGGAAGTGTTTGCAATATTGTAATAGTATATTAAAAAAAGAACTAGGGGAAAATTCCATATACAGTATGATTTAAACTATATTAAAATAGGCATAAGGTTTTTTTAAAGGCAAAAACTGAAGGGAAATACACCAGATGTTAACTGTGGTTGTACTAGGCAGAAAGATAGGAAAGGCAGTGATCTTTTTTTTCCAATTTTTTGTGTTTTCACGTAATTTTTTTTAAATGTTTTAAAATTTATGTTTATTTTTGAGAGAGAGAGAGAGACAAAGTGCGAGCAGGGGAGGAGCAGAGAGAGAGGGAGACACAGAATCTGAAGCAGGCTCCAGGCTCTGAGCTGTCAGCACAGAGCCCGATGCGGGGCTCAAATTCACAGACCACAAGATCATGACCTGAGCCGAAGTCAGACGCCCAACCGACTGAGCCACCCAGGCGCCCCTTCACATAAATTTTAATGAGCACCTATGGCTTTGATAATGGAAACCACCCTTCCCCCCCCCCCCCCAATATATCACATTTCAAATGTGTTGTTAAAATTCCTAAAGCAGACCCCATTGTGTATTTGTTTTGCAGGTGGAGGATGCAATGCTGATGTTTGATAAGACGACCAACAGGCACAGAGGTAAGAGCCCCCGTGGAGGAAGGCTTCCCTTCTGTCAGTTGGCTGTCTGTTGAAGGTCTGTATTCATGGAGGGACACCACAGCACAGAATCCAGATACCGGACAGTTAAAAATCGGCCACGCCCAACCCGTGTTCCGACACACCTTTCTAACCCTGGCTTTCTTGGTCTTTGCTAGACCTGAACACTAAGTGATCTGAGTGGAAATTATTCACAGCAATTACTCAGTTGAGTTCTCGATTTGCATTGGAGGAGGTGGTTTAGAAGCACACCGGCAACCTGAAGAGCCAGAAAAGGTTTATTCAACCTGCGATTGCAGGATTGGCAGTGCCCTGTGCACATCTGGAATGTTTAGAGGGCACTGCGCCTCCTCGTATTTTCCCCTGTGCTCTTATTGTCCTATCCATGTTCTAGAAAACGGGTCTCAACTTGGGGTCTGTGAGCCTCCGAAATGGCACACGGAATGTTTTATGTTTGCGCTTTTCTTGGGAAGCGATGCGTAGCTTTGAACAGATTCTCAAAGTGGTCTCTGACCTCCATGCCTCCCGTTCCCCAAAAAGGAACACGTTGAAATGACTGCTTTAAACAGAAAATTGGACGAATCTAGAAAATCCTCCCAGAGGAAGTAGAGTCCAAGCTTATGGCTTAGCGTTCCATTCTCCTGCTCTCCGGAAACCCCTGGTATCTGGGGCTCCTAGAATCAGGGCGTTAATGGGCAGAGCCTCAGAAAGGAGGTGGCAGGAAGCAGCGTTCTTGAGAGAAGCCGGAGTGAGCAGTGTTTCCTTGCCACTCGGATTGCATTTGGATGTTTCTCGTGTTGTTTACATTCTTGCTGTCACCTGTGATTAGAAGCAGTTACCCAGCGCCGACTGTATGTCTCTCCTGTTGGGAGCAGGCAGGCTGAGTGAAAGGGAGGAAGGAGGGTGGGAGAAGGAGGGGCTGTCCTCAGTGTGCCTGGCAGTCCGGCTTCCTGTGCATCCATTGACAGCGGCCTCAGAAGGGAAAGTAGAAAATCGGGTGGAAAACTGGGTCTTCGATGGTGTATGTGGGGAAGGAATGGGGAGGGGTGGAGGATGAAGAGGCGGGGTGGGGGGGAGGCAAGGGAGGAAAAGAAGAGCTTACAAGTGTGGAATGATTGCTTTGTCCTCTGCCTTGCCCAGCATCACGAGGGCCGAGAGAGCAAGGGGCCGGGGGTGCGGAGACGGACAATTCATGATTATTCTCCACCATCATCCTTAGGGGAGGTACGGGGGGTTATCTGAGCACTGTTTTCACAGGCATCGTGTATTCTCATCTCCACCACAGCGCCATGACTTTGGGAAAATCACTTCACTCCTTTATCTTCTTTACCTCAGTTTATTCATCTGTAAAGTGGGGATAATATTAGTATTTCCCTATAGGGTTGTTTGGAGAGTTGGAGTGCCACGCACATCACCTGTGCGCAGGTTATTATGATTGTTTTCACCATCATCACCTCCGCGTGGTGTGTGAGGTGACCGAAACTCAGAGGGGGTAGGGGATCCACCCAAGGTCAGAGCAGGGACTCCTCTCTAGGACTGCTGATTTCAGATTCGGCCCTTTCTCTGTGGTCTCCACGTGGGGACGGGTGTGTTAAGAAGAATGTTTTCATCTATTTACTTTCAGGGTGGGCGAGGCCCGTCTGAATGTGGCACTAGAGTTCAGTGCTAGAATTCACGCTCCTGGGAGATTCCTGAGTGGCGTCTATAGGCAGTAGTGTTGAATATCCACGAATAAAGGTATTTCTGAGCTCCTGCTCTGGGTCAGGCCGTGTTGGAGAGGAGAGTAAATCATCTTGTGCAAACTTCACAGCTGTGCTGGGGAAAGAGCTGTGTCATCTGGGGGACGTGAGAGGGCCGGTGACTCTCTGTGTTACGTTACTCGGCTAATAGCAGACAGAGGCAGGTTCACCCTGCGGGCACTGGGCCCCTGAGGAAGTGCCAGGCAAGATTCTCCCTTATTTCTGACCCAGACGCCTCCTGCTGTGGGTGGAGCCTCTTTCCTTGCTCCCAGGCGCCGGGTGCCGTGATGGGGTGGTGGCCCCTCTGTGATTCCTGTCTCGAGCTGGAGGGAGGTCCGTTTTACGGCCCCCTGCTCAGAGAGGCTCTAGGGATGGCATTGATCGCTCTCTCATGACTCCTGGGGCCACTGGCAGGAAGAAGGGTGGGCACAGCCCCGAGCACATGCTCAGTGCACCCCAGCCACGGCAGGGCCTGCCCAAGCATCCTTCTGCCCTGCCAGAGGTGAGATTCCTGCAGTGGATATAGGACTCTTTGCATAATTCGTGGAGCCAGAACAAGGTGAAAGACGGGGCCTCTTACTCAAAAGTTATTAAGAATTTCAAGGTGACAGAGCATTCAATCCAGGACAAAGCCCTTCTGAGCGTGGGGCCGGCTGTGGGTGGCTGCACACCCAGGGGGCCAGCCAGGGTGGATGTGGTCCTGGGGGCCCCCGCTGGCAGGGTGGGGAAAGAGAAGGCAGGAGGGAAGGAGGCCCCAACATCCTGCGTCCCCTTTCCTCCTGTACAGAAGTCTGCTCCCTGGGGTTCTTTCTGTGTAGGGCTTTGGCCCCTACACACTTTCCAGCACCTCTGAATAGCTGAGGAGTTTCTCTTTGAACTGGGTGCTAAAGCTGGGTTAATACTTAAGTGGTTCAGAGCATTTCGGAGAGGAAAGAATTAAAAAAAAAAAAAAAAGGCACATATCACAACAGAGACACGAGTCCTGCGTGTGGGACAAGTGGGCCCCACATCCCTGATGGAATGTACATTTGGAATCAGGTGATAAGCCCAAGAACATAAAATCCTCCTGCAGCCACCTTGGCCCAACCTTACCTTCACCTCCTCAGCTTCCTGTTTCCCATTATCTTATCAAGAAGAAAGTGCTGCCGTAGCAGAAGTTAAGGACACCTCTCGGGCTGGCACAGCCTCCAGCTCTCCTCTTAAAGAGGTCCACACTGTTCACCCCGCGGGTGGCCACACAGCACGCACGGCACCTTCCCTTTCCCCCCCTCGCAGCTCCCAACACCGCCCCGCTGCGCAGCCTGGGGCTAGCGCACCTGTGCGCCCTTGGAGCTGAGACTGCTGCCTTCCAGGAAGGCTGCACGTTTGGTTGGGCCTGGGGTCCCGGGAGTCGGGTCCGCCGGGCTCGCGGGACCCTCTCCGAATACTCTTGCCGCTGTAAGCCAGAGCTCGGGGCGGAGTTTCCACTTCCCGCCGCACAGTGGCTCCCCCCCTGCCCCTGTCCCTCATCTGTTCCCCCAGGGACAGGGTGGCCCTCCGTTACATCTGTTCACAGAAGCGACAGCCTGTGTTTCTTCCCCTCTTACATCTGTCCTTGGACCTCCCTAGCACCCTGGGAAAGAATCCAGGGGACAGGAGACAACAAGCCCTCCGGGGATGTAAGTCCTCCCCCCTGGAAGCAGGAAGAAGGTCATTCAGCACGTGACTCCCACAGGAGGTGTGCAGTCTTCTCCCACTTTCTCCTTCGAGCAGACCTCCTTCTGGCTCCTGCTGCTCCCTTGATGCCGAGTTAGGGCACCTTTCCTAACCTCTCGGGACACCTCCGGGTCCTCCTCGGGAAGGTGGGGGAGCCGGGACAAGCTCTGAGACCTGAAGTATGTTTTCTGGCTTTTTAGCCTTTTAACTGAGAGAATGTCCAAGATTAAGTCCTTTGTCATTCTTCTTGTTTTAGCTCGGAGAGGGAGGTAAGGGGCTGTATCTGCATCCCTGGAGATGGGGATTAGCACGCAGGAGTGCCCTCTCGGGGCAGCGGAGGGGCTGATCTGTGAGGCCCTGGGGAATTCTGAAGCTAGGCCCTTGCACAGCTGCAGTGAGAGGGCTGACCTTATATGCTGACCTGTCACAGGATGCAGCCCACCCTGGGAAGCACGTGTGACCTTGGGCTTGCACTGAGGACATCCTAGAGGAGACAGACAGCTGGGGGCCCTCTTCCAGCAGTCCTGCCAGCAGATCCTGAAGGGCGGGGGGGTCTGGGTATCCCATGACAGCACATGCCACGGTGGTACAGTGGGTTCTGTGCTAACCAGGCCATGCTAACCCTCTTGGTAGAAACCGCCAGCCCTTCCCGAGCAGTTATATCCCACGTGCTTAGCGCAGCGCCTGCACGTACTGTTGAATCTTTACGACGGTCACTGGTGAACCCAGCTGCCCGGAGTCCCCAGTTGGACGTAAACCCAGCCTGTCTGACCCGGAGTCCTTGCTCTTGGCTGCTTCGCAAGCATGGTGCTAGGCAGTGGTTGAAAGCAGGGAGACTGGTGGTTTTAAGTCTCAAGTACCTCCTCGTTACTGGTCCTTCTCCACCTGCCCTTCTTGCTGGACCATTTCAGGTGGGAAAACTGAGGCATGTAGAGCGTTGGAGGGCCGGCCGCACGCAGGTGTCTGCGGCCAGGTGGGAGCTGAGCTTCTGAAGCCTTCCACGAGTTTCTTTGTGCACAAGGGGAGAAAAAGAAGGTGGCTTTCCAGTTTTTGCAGAGTCCTTTCATTTGCTCTCTCAAAGCCTTTGGAGGCGGTCTGAGAAATATGGGGCTGATCATCAAAGGGTTTAATCGTTGGGGGAAAGTTTGTTGCTTTCTCCTTGCAAAACTCAGATAAGATCTTGAATTCAGCATTAGGTATTGATCCCAGAGAGGGGCTGGCGGGGAGGGTCTGGAGGGAAGATACAGCACAGTGTCCTTCCCGATTTGCCCTTTGGGAGGCACAAGGCTGAGGGGTGAGCCAGAGGGACCGAGGGAGGGTGGAGTGGTTTGGATCTGTCCCCACTGTCATCAGCCCCGTTTGAGCAAGCGGAGGAACGCGGGGATGTTGGTTGCTGAAACACATCTCACATTCACCTCCTTGCCGGGGAAGGGAGCCCCCGCCGTGAATGTCCTTCTAGGGGCGGCCTCCGCTCGTCTTCCCTCCGAACCCAGCCTTCCAGGCTGAACCATGTCTGGCCCATCAGGGAGAGCTGGGTGGTTGGGGGCCCAGTGGAAAACAAGTCGGGTGTCTTTGAAGCTTATGGGATTGCCTGGTGAGGGTCAGCTGGAGAGGGAAGGAGTACAGAGGAGAGGCTTGGAGACAGGCCTTCTCACTCCCTGCGGCTTCCATTACCCAGCAGGCCTGTTTGCTCCAGAACGTTGCCAGAGGCAAAGGGCCGGATACACTGAGAGGAAAATGAAGCTCAGTATGCTGGAAGACTCCCCTCACCGCTGTTAACGGTTGCTCATTAAGTGCAATGCTAATGGCTTTGGAGAGGATCAACAGCTCTGAGAACTCACAGGCTCCCCAGCAGGCCGCTCCGCGGCACTGACCTCAGCCGAGGCGGTTTTGTGACCCTCCAAGAGCACCATCAACGGCAGGCCCGCCGCTTGGAGGGTCCTTTTCCAGGGTGGCTGTGCCCTATCAGGAGCCGCCGGGCTGGAAGGGCATCCTCGTGGGCCCCATGTGGGAGAAGAGGGAGAAGCTCTCTGGGCTGCGGGGCTGAGCTCCCCCTCTCCCTCGAAGCTTGCACGGCATCTCCATCCCGAAAAGCGGTTGGCTGCAGTTGAAGGTCTCCGTAATTTGCGTAATCGGTTTATTTATTAAAATGGTGCCAGTAAGAGGTAGCTGAAACTGTGATAGAAGATAATGCCTTTCTAAGGAGGAAAAACAGCCCTTAATGTCCTGACTACCTGCCAGACACGCACTTTTTGAAATTGACCTCTGACGTCCAGACTGTTTTATAGACGCTAAAGATGATTCAGGATCGTGCTGTAATTATTTGTTCACTGCTGTCTGTTTCCCGAAGTTGAGGAAGGGGATGTAAAAGGAGCTTCACACAGGTGTAAACTAAATGAAAAATTCAAAGGCATTGCTTTCTTCGAGGGTGTAGGGTGTCAAAGATAATGTATGCATGTGTTTTTCCTAGTGACAGTCTTACATTCTGACCTTACTTAGGAAAGGGGGTTGGGACTCTACAGCCCGTAGATGGCACGTTATGGGATGGAGGAAGAAGTCCCTCTGGGTGGGAGAGGGTTGTTGGAGGGGGCAGGAGGGGTGGCAGGGATGCCTGGAATCACAGCTGGTGATGACACTTGGCAATGTGACACGAGGGCCTCAGTGCCCACGCCAACGTGATGTCCACCCGCTGGAGTCATGCCTCTGCAGGGTCCCCACCTCTTACATCTGCCTCTCATCTGCTGTGCGAGCTGCCGATGGTGTTGGGCACCCATCGCGCCCCGCCCCAAGTCTGAGGTATATCAAAGGGTTTATTGGAAGCCTGTAAACCAGGAGCTTGATCATTATTAGTATCGATCCCAATTCTGTACCCGCAGCCGGTCTGCTCTAGGCCACGAACACCAACCAAGGGTCTTGGCCGCACAGGACTTTCAGTCTAGTCTTAGGATGATGTGGCCACCACGCGTGCCACTTGGGCTCTTTACTGCAAGTAAAGGGTCTCGATCGGGTCAGGTGACAGAGAATCTTCTCTCCCCAGAATAGCCCATATAAGTGAGTGTGAGGCAACTGCTTAGGAAAATTACTGATAAGCCAGGCGTCTAGGAGAAGATGTTCAGAATAGGGTAGAAACTCAATATGACTGAGTCTCCTTCGGTCCACCCTGGTTAGAAGGGATATGGGGAGCGGGGCGAGGGTGGCTGGCGGTGACGTTAATGGCTGCCTTTGGGTGCTTGGAGAGATTCTTTTGGAAAACACGTGCATTCTTGAAGTTGGGCACGCTCTAGTTAGAACAGGGAAGAGGACAGCCAGTACCTCTCCCCTAGATGGTCAGGACCCAGGGTTCTGTGCTCCTGCCTGGGCTCATTCTAAAGGCAGGGCTGTGTAAGGGGGGTGAGCGTGCTTGTGTGTGCCCACCACGAGGGGTGTACCCCAGCCTCCTCACTCCCTTGTGGGGCCTGGCCCGGGGACAGTGCGCCTTTGTCCCTCCACCCAGAGCACATTTCCCCCAAGGCCTGACCTGTCACCTGACGCATCTCGGGACCTCCTCCGGTCTGCCAGGAATATGCAGCAATGGAGGGTGGAAGGAGGGGAGAGGGGTCCAGAGCTGCAGCCCCCACCCTGAGCCGTCTCTCAGAGACCAGCCCCCAGAGCTGTCTGCACATTTTATTTTCCCTTTAAATAAACACCATTAGCCTTCCCGAGAAATTGGTGCAAACATGACCTCGCAAATAACCAATTAAAAGGGCAGGGTTGAAGGGGAATGTGCGTTTGAAAACATGTAGAGAGGAGGCCGTTAAAGATTCCCGGATTACCCCAGCCCCGGCAACATCGATCTGAGACCTTAATTTTATTTCTGACAGGAAGCAAGGGGAGCGCTTTAATTTTTTTTTCCCCGAGCTAACTAAATTCCGGAAGCGCCCATTCCGGCACTGTCTCTTGAGATATTAATCAACACAGTAGCTGGGTTTCTGTTCACCTGCTTTTCTTTGTAGACGCGGAGGAATACAAAGCTCTCAACTCCCTAGCAACGGGGCCGGGGGACAGGGGCGCCCAGCGCAAGAGGGAGCCTGCATAGCCGGGGGAATTTGGCACCCTGGGTGCCCTGCATTTTCTGGAGCTGAAGTATAAATCTTAAACTTCTTTCCTTTGGAATAAAAGCCCTGGCACCGAAACGGTGGTGAGCTAATAGGTCTTCCTGCCTCCCTCCTGGCTGCGGCCCCACGGAAGCAGAAAGGGAGTGGGCCCAGGGTCAGCAACTTCATTGACCCAGAAACGGTTTTTTTGTAGAGAGGGACAATGAGGCTTTTGTTGGGCCCTGTTCCCATAGAGGCCCAGGCTCTGACTCTCACGACGTGTTTTAAGATCTCGGTGAGGGCAGGGGGTGGAGGCCTGAGGGGAAAGGAGCCTCCAGCGCGGCCACTTGATTAAAAGCACCCCCTTTCTTAGCGCCCTGGCACTGCTAGGGGCCCGGGAACCAGCACCCTGGACGGGCACCTCCCTCGGGGACTGGAGCTTCCCAGGGGAGCCTCGTTGCTGTGCAGCTGTGGACTTGAGCTTCTGTTCAGAGCTTTGCTGCTCAACAGATGTGCGTTAGCCCGTCCGCATCTCTGTGCGGGCAATGGTGTACTGCGGGACCCAAGCTTTGCGGGCCCTCCCAGCTCCCCACAGGTGTCATCTCGGGCAAGTTGCTGAAGAGCTTTGAGCCCCGTTTGGCTCACTCGTGGAGGTGATACACCTGCTCTGTAATGAGTGAAGTGAGTTGGCTTATAACATGCCCACGATAAGCGTACCTCATTTCTTTACTCTCCCCCTTAAGGAAGACCGTCGGTTTAACTTCTTTTAGCAAACAAACTACAGTCTGTGTTTGAGTCTTTAAGACCCTGATCTTTATTTATTTTTTTTTTTTAATTTTTTTTTTTTTAACGTTTATTTATTTTTGAGACAGAGAGAGACAGAGCATGAACGGGGGAGGGGCAGAGAGAGAGGGAGACACAGAATCGGAAGCAGGCTCCAGGCTCCGAGCCATTAGCCCAGAGCCTGACGCGGGGCTCGAACTCACGGACCGCGAGATCATGACCTGGCTGAAGTCGGACGCTTAACCGACTGCGCCACCCAGGCGCCCCAAGACCCTGATCTTTAAAACAACCTTTCCCTCTCCTTCACGCACAAAGCATACGTTTGCAGATGCGTGGAATATTTCTGAAAGGCTACCCACAAAACTGGTCACAAAGCGTTAGAATGGCATAGTGGTTAAGAGCACATGTTCCGGGGGCCCCAGGGTGGCGCAGTTGGTTAAGCGTCCAACTCTTGGTTTCGGCTCAGGTCATGATCTCATGGTTTGTGAGTTTGACCCCCACATCAGGCTCTGGGACTGACTGCACGGAGCCTGCTTGGGATTCTCTCTCTCTCTCTCCCTCTCTCTCTGTCCCTCCTCTGTTGCTCTCTCTCTCTCTCTCTCAAAATAAATAAACGTAGAGGAAGAAAAAGAGCACATGCTCTGGAGTCAGGCAGCTGGTGTTTGAATCTGAGCTCTGCGATGTAATAGCTGTGTGACCTTGGGCAAGTCACTTACCCTCTTTGGGATTCAGATTCCTCATTTATGAAATAGAAACGATGACATCGGGTCAGCCTGAGTCTTGCAGTGGTTAATAAGCATAAAGGGCTTGGAACAGTCTCTGGCTATAAATAGTTAGCACCTGAATGTGTTTTAGGGGCATGTGCATATACTCACAGATACAAGTTTACATAAATAAGAAACAGCGTTTGCTTCCAGGAAGAGGACTGAGTGACCAGTGGTACAAAGATATGGAAAAACATCTTATCGTATACTTATTTACCTTTTGAATTTTTGTACCATGTGCATTTATTACCTATTCAAACATTTACTTTTTTAGCGTTTAAGCTTTTCAAACTCATTCCAATTTGAATTGTAAAT
The DNA here is from genome assembly GCF_046562875.1 of Panthera onca. NCBI lineage: Eukaryota > Metazoa > Chordata > Mammalia > Carnivora > Felidae > Panthera > Panthera onca. Next base: position 46,128,634 of record NC_138352.1, on the reverse strand, counting down.
GCAGTGATATAACAACATGAGGGAGAGTTTTCGAAAGAAAAACATTCACCTCATCCCAGCTCCCTTACACAGTAACTGTTGTCACTTCTACCTTGTTCCTGACATTTGCGTCAGTATTTTAAAACTTGGTTGTAATTATGGGGTTGGGACAACATGTGGCATCTCATGCTTAGTTGAACGGGGTGTGGGCCCCGTCTCTTTAGAGTTTTGTCTCCTGCCAGGGAGAGGGACCAAGCTGATCCAAAAGAACAAAATTTGATTAAATGCACCCAAAAATTCTTTACAACTCTGAGTCGCCTCTTTTTTAGTTTCCATAAACACAGAGTCAGATAGATAGATGAGGATTCTCTTAGTAGTTTCTGGTCCTCCCAGACAATGTGCTATTAATAGAATAGCCAGACTGCTCCCCGTCTGGAAAGAAACATGGTTTGCTTGAGTTTATCCCAGACCGGAGGGGAGAGAAGTCAAAGGGGAGACCCTCCATTCCAGAAGTTCAAAATGGGTTTTAATTAAAGAAGAAAGTTAAAAGCATTTTCCTAACCAAGTCGTGATTAATAAACACGTGGGAACCTTACATAATATGGCAAACGCAGACTCCTCCTCTGTGTCCCTGTTGCTGTAGCTGAAAAGTCACAGCAAGTACCCCGTTAATGAAGGTAGTGAGGTGTCTGGGTCATGTGACAAAGGGGTGAGAGGTTAGGTCTAAAGTCACACTACTGGGTTCAAGTTCCAGCACTACCACCGATCAGCTGTGTGACCCTGGGCAAGTTATTAAGCTTCTCTGAACCTCAGTTTTCTCATCTGTTAAATGGGGAATGTTATTACTCACGGACTTGGGAGGCTTAAGTGAGGTATTCATCTGTCTGAAATATCTAACGCTTAGGAGACTATATCTATATTAGCTTTATTAGTGTAATAGCTCATGTTATTTTACTGGTAATAGTGTTACTGTTGCTTGGGGAATAAAGGCCAAGACTTGGTGAACGGAGGAAACGTTTAACACTCCAGGGTGCTGTTTGCTTGTCAAGTTTGCCGAGAGGCGAAAGTATTGTGGGTTGAATTGTATCCTGCCTCAAAAGGTATATTGAAGCCTTAACCCCTCTTATCTCAGAATGTGACCTTATTTGGAAATAGGGTCTTTGCAGATGTAATCAAGATGAGGCCAGGCTGGCTCAGGTTCATCCCATAGGACTGGGATGCTAAGAGGGAGGGCGTGTGAGGACAGACAGGTGACCACGGAGGCAGGACTGGGGTGAGGCAGCTGGAAGACGAGGATTGCCGGCCACGCCCAAAGCTAAGGGGGCCAGCACGGGACAGATTTTCTCTTGAGCCTGCGGAAGGCACCTTGGTTTCCGGCTTCTGGCTTCCGGAAGTGTGAGAGAATCCCTTTGTCGTTTTCAGCGCCCCCAGTTGGTAGTAGGCTGTTCCAGCAGGCCCTGGGGGCCGCGCAGAGGGCAGAGCAGCGCTTTCTGTGGGGCACGTGCCCCTGATGTTGGGGCTCCCGTCGCAGCGGGCGGGCAAGCCCCTCTCTCTGCACATCCCTGTCACGTCATGCCGCTCTTGCAGCAAAGCTTGGTCAGAGAAGAGACCTTTTACGTGAGAACACGACCCCCAACTCCTGACATAGTTCATGGCTTCCCCAGGTCGAAGTTAACCAAACACCGTGCAGATGCCCTTGCGGTGTTAAATATATTTTCCAGTAGAGACCCTTGAGGAATTCTGAGATTTCATTTTAACGTAGTAGCCTTCAGAGCTCAGTCACTTCTTTAGAAGCCGAGGAATACACTGAAGAGTTGTCGATAACGCCAGTACACCGAGGGGTTGTCCGAACCCCCAGCTCTCAAGAATGCAAACCACACCCGTTCCATAGGTGTTTCCAGCTCGGTTCGTTCCGTTTGGCTGCTTAGGGAAATAAGAGAGAGAGAGGGAAGGAGATCAGGAGAGCTCGTGTGAGACAACACAGACCCCCACCGTCCTTACATACCTGTTCCAGCTTCCATCCTGGAGAAAACACAGCGAGACAACGCTGAACTTCAAAACCTGCCAGACAGACTTCTTGATTTCTTTATGTTGTCTCAGAACCCTTCCAGGCAGGAACATTTGCCAAATTCGATCCCAGAGTGAGTTTCTGAGCTAAATTAATGCAATTGAGGGTCAAGATGGCAACCCCCACAGGTCCCCGGTCCCAGGACACCACTGGGCACAGCAGTAATTAACAGTGTGAGCGCCCACGTGGATGTGCTTCTCTTAACCCTCAGGTTTGGTCGGCGAACCTGGCGGAACAGAAAAATAACTGCCGTGATTTTACAGTGATCAAAGTTGCACACCTTTGAGCGCTCCCTGCAGGTTCGAAAATTTCTTCCTCAACTTGCCACCCCGTCTTGATATCAGGAAATAATTGAAAGCACATCCTGCTTCTCTGAATATTTCCAGCACCGGTGCCTGTGTTCCGGCACCCTAGGCGAAGCCGGCACCCCCGCACCAGATCTGCAAAGTACGCAATGCTGACATCCGATTTATTATCTCGGAGGCTGGGCCGGTTCATGGATGATTCATGACTCCCGCTTTCCACTGCCGCTGGAGGTGACATCACCCATTCGGGGCCCAGAATAGACACAGAAGCGACGGTGGCCCCTGTTTTGTGTATCTCTTGCCAGCCCTGGGCTCCCTCCTGCCTCACACCCAGCCGCTGTGTGTTCACCGGGCACCAATGGCCGGGGAGCCCGTTAGAAACATCACTTTAAGTAGAAGGCCGCTGATGTGTTTCGATGTTGTTGTAGTCTGCACGGTAACGCAGGGAAGGGAGCTTCCCCAGAGTTCACCTCTTCCGCTTAGGTTCCTTGACTTGGAATTTAGATTCTACTCATAACTCAAAGAGTTGCCTAACTCCTGTGGCTATCTTTGGCTTCCTCACTTAGAGACAGGGTTGGCTGGGAAGACCAGGGTGACTTAAGGCATCCAACAGCCCAGCATCAGACGCCCATATGATATATGATTGCAGTCACATCAGAGGTTTGGACTGTATCAGCGGTTTTCAGCCCTGGTTGCACATTAGAATCACCTGGGGAGCTTTTAAAGCGTACCGATACCGGGGGCCCACTCCAGATCAATTCAGCAAGACCCGAGGTTGGGGCCCTGGCGTTCACAGATTTCAACGTTCACCACAAAGCTAATGTGCAGTCAGGGCAGGGACCCCCTGGGTCAGATGATCTCCAAGGACCTCCAGCTTTAAAATTCACCAAGATGGTACCACTGACCAGGTCTTTGACCTTGACCTGTGTCTGGACAGTGGGGTGGAGGGCCGTCCTTGGTATGTGCTGCGGTGTGTAAGCCCTGGGAAGGAGGCAGTGTCTTCTTCAGGTGAGTGGCCCTCAGTGATCCATGGGGGGAGGGAGGAAGTGTGAATAACTACCATTCTGTTGTGCCAGTTTTGAATCTAGTTACCGTCCTACCGAAAATACTTTGCCAGCTTCCCATCGCTATTAGGATAAGACCTACACCGTTGACCCTGGTCTGCAGTCTTTGGTGCCCGGCCCTTTCCGCTTGTCCAGCTTGACCCGTCACCATGCTCCCTGCAGCCACACTGACGTCCTGCACGTTTCCTTAGCAGGGCTGCCCTCACAGGCTGTTCCTTGGGCTGCCAGGAACCGTCTGTGTCACACTCCTGGCCAGTTCTTACTCCCCTTACAGAACGAGTTGTAAATATCCTTTCCTCGGGGAAATCTTTCTGAACCCCCAGACTGGCTGAGCCCCATCGGTTGTCTGCTCCTGGCACCTTGTCCTTTTCCTTTATGGCACTTCTCAGTTCTTAGTGATGATTTGTTTCTTACCTGTGCTTTCTCCACCTCCCACCCCTGATAGCCCCAGTATTTGGCACTGTATTAATTAACATATAGGACAAGAGGGTGGGCGGAAAATGGGCGGGCCCTCCTCACTGTGGTCTCTGTGCTCATTTGCCTGGAAACAGGTTCCTGCTCACTCTTGCCATTTCCACCTCCTTTCTACACCTTCCCCCTGCAGAGACCTACGCTAGCGAAACAGAGGTGCAGTGGTCTTGTCTAGAGGACGGTGTAAGAGGTGCAGGTGTTTTCGGGAGAGGGCTTTGGAGAACTGAGGGTGGTTCAGGACACTGCTGGTTTTCCAGAGCCTAAGGGAAGAACGATTACCCAGGAAACTAACGGGGTTCTTTCCTAAAAGGGAAAAAAATGTCTTTGGTGGAGTCATAGTTGCCCTTCACAGGTGACCTGGAAGAAAGGCTAAAAACACTGGTTCAATTAAAAAAAAAAAGGCTTCCTCCAACACTTGATATTGATACCTGGTGCAGCCTGGTGGGCTGGGGGGGTGTAGATGTGCTTCAGTCAGGGGTCTGTACCAGGATTTTTTTTTTTTAATTTTTTTTTAATGTTTATTTATTTTTGAGACAGAGACAGAGCATGAGCGGGGGAGGGGCAGAGAGAGAGGGAGACACAGAATATGAAGCAGGCTCCAGGCTCTGAGCTGTCAGCACAGAGCCCGACGCGGGGCTCGAACTCATCAACCGTGAGCTCATGACCTGAGCCGAAGTCGGACGCTCAACCGACTGAGCCACCCAGGCGCCCCAGGATTTTTTTTGTAACGTTTATTTATTTTTGAGAGACAGAGTGCCAGCAGGGAAGGGGGCAGAGAGAGGGAGACATACACACACACACAGAATCCGAAGCAGGCTTCAGGGCCCTAGCTGATAGCACAGAGCCCGACAGCTGGGCTCAAACCCACGAACCATGAGATCGTGACCTGAGTCGAAGTCGGACGCTCAGCCGACTGAGCCACCCAGGCGCCCCGTACCGGGATTTAAAACACGTATGCGCTTTGCTCTCGAAGGCCAGGTAGAAAGGTGTGTACTTACAAATTTCTGAATTTCCTCCCCACTTCCAAAATCCCCAGGCTTGGCATCTTAGTCTTCTTTTAATTAAGTTGATTCATTTGCCCTGAGAAGATTTCCTGATTCAGCTAGTATATTTATGTATAAACTGCTCTGGAAACACCTGGCAATTTTTCTGAGTGACAATAAGGAAACATTGCCTGAAAATTATGGTTTAATTTGCTCCCTCCCCCATGCTGTCTTACCTTTAAAAAAAAGAGTAAGATTTACAAAAGGAGCTTTGTATTTTGCCCATAGTAGTGATCCTGTTTTACAACAGAAATGTGAATCAACAATACCTAATAATTTCCCTTTATGTATTTTTAGAACTCTAGCTTTTAATGGACAATTGAACCATTCCTTGGCAGATGGGAAATCATCTAATTGCATGTTCTTATTTATTGTGAATTTTCAGGTAGGCCTCCAAAGAGATTGGCGAGCATACATTAAAAAGTTAGAATAAACAGCATCTTTATGACTTTATTTTTCGGAGTTGCCGCTCGTGGGTTACATCTCAGCTTTGTGTGTGTCGTGGGGCAGGGGTGGGCCTATGGTGCACGTCTGAAGAGGAGGTGGCCCTTGGTTGGTTTTAAAAATGCTGCAATCGGGGCGCCTGGGTGGCTTGGTCGGTTAAGCTTCCGACTTCAGCTCAGGTCGTGATCTCACGGTCTGTGAGTTCGAGCCCCGCGTCGGGCTCTGTGCTGACAGCTCAGAGCCTGGAGCCTGTTTCAGATTCTGTGTTTCCCTCTCTCTCTGCTCCTCCCCCGTTCATGCTCTGTCTCTCTCTGTCTCAAAAATAAAATAAAAAAACGTTAAAAAAAAAAAAAAATTTAAAAATGCTGCAATCGATGACGTTGCTCGCAGAGGATCAAAATAGGAAAGTAGGTACCTGTATCTCTATTTTTACTTTATTTTACATTTGTGGTTGGTTTACTGTAGGACTAATAAAATCCCCTGGTAAAACAAAGACTCGTGCCCAGACCTGGTCAATTAGCAGTCTTAACTTTTCCTGGGGAGTATAAACAGCCGCCACAAAGTGGCTTGAATCCTAAATTGGCACCTCCTGGTTCCATCCCTCCTTTTCTCTCTCTCTCTCTTTTTTCTTTCTTTCTTTCTTTTTTTTTTTTTTTTTTTCTGGTAAGTTTCTTTAGCAAAATGTGGGGGGTAAGAAACCGCAGGTAGCCTAGCAAATCTTGCTGCTGCCAGGGCGGTAGCAGCTGGGTGGGAAGAAGAGAGCAGCTGTGTCTGCCTTATTAGTCATTCCATGAAGAAATTGATTTGATAAATAATAAAGCAGAGATATTAGCAACACATGCTTGCGGGTCAGATGACTTCGATGAAAGCCCCTCGTTAAGTGTGTGTACTAGTTTGACAATATATATGCCTTCTAAAAACATCCTGTTTTAAAGTGGAAATTGGACTGTTCATGCAGTTCTTAGCAAATAGGCCAAGCCCGTTACTAAAGGGAGCTTGGAAATCTGGAGGGCGTTCTTTCTATTTAATTTGGCCTCTGCTCTCCCCCCCCTTCAGAGGATGCTTAAACTTACTTTGTTTCCCTGTCCTTGCCTTTTCATTTTGTTAACTGTTTTGATTTGTCAAATACTATGCCTCACACCACACTCCTTTATGATGATTTACTGTGCTGATTTTATCTTTCACCCTAAATCCTTGATAAGAGCATTTTAAAAATGAAATTGCTACCTGACACTTATAAAATCCTGTCTGGCAGCCAGGGAAGAAGCCAGAGTTGGGGGGAGGAAAAGGAGACAGAGCTTGGAGAAAGGGAAGATTTTTAAAGGAACCGTATCACACTCCCCACCCCCCGCCCCAGTGCCGAAAGGTTTTTTGTTTTTGTTTTGGGGTTTTTTGTTTGGTTTTAGTTTTTTAACAGCTCATTAATACGGTCTGCCGATGCCCCTTGCTATTGTGTTATGAGCTGCGGGACGGGGGAAACTCATGCGTGTCCTTTGCTGTGGGTTGAGACTTTGGATGGACAGACAGATGGACGGCATGTAACCATCTCCACATTTATATCTTGGAACACCTGGCCTTCCTGACGCCCAGCATCCCCGGTCCTGCGCCCTTTGCTACTCTAAGGCCAGCCAAAGCAGCGTCTCCTTTAAAGGAGCAGCAGACTTGCCTGGAGTGAGTGTGTGCTTAATGGAAACTTCGGTTGCGTTGTTTCTGGAGCTCTCCATTTAGCCACACAAGGCCTCGATGATGGGGGTGCACATCAGTAAATAGAGCTGTCTGAACCAGCAGGTCGTTTAAATTCTAATACAGCGATTTAATGAACTCTTGTCTTTAATTCCTGTGACGTGGAGAAGACAGGCGTTCTCTGCCCGTAATGAAGCTTGTTAACCCATCTCTGTACTGACTGGTGCTTTTATTATTATGACGACTGGAGACCGTATTATGTTAGAATAACAGGTTTCCCAAGTGCCTGGCAGAGAAGTGAGTAATGATCGTCTTCTTTACGAACCACGGCGGTCACTAGCTTATCTGGCAGAGGCATTATTATATCTGAGTTTTCCAAAGTGCCGCGTGTGAAGACAAGACCTGGCATTTACCGCCCCAGATTATTGGGGTGGGGGCGGGCGCAGCGGCAGCAGGGACACATGTCACCCCGTGAGGGCTCTGATCGTCGGGGTGCAGCTGTGCCAAGGCTCCAGCCAGCGGGAGGCCCCTGTGTGTTAGCTGGCAGTGCTGGAGCCAGGATGCCTAATTCATCACCCACCTCCTGAAAATATAATCCGCCACCAAAGTGACTGCTTTTGGAAACTGTCTTGTCTCTTTTGAGCTGAGACTGGAGACAACCAGACAAGGTTCGGTGGTGACGAATAAAGAAACATTACTTTCTGAACACAATCTTCTGTTACCAGTCACTTTTCAACAGACATTCAATCAAAATGCTAATAGCGGCGGCAACAAGGGAACGTGGTTATTGTAATACTAATTGATTGGTTGGAGGGTGGGTTTTGTTAAGTGCAGCTTAAGATTTCAGAAATGTGATTCTCTTTAATTACAGCGGCACTAATAAAAGTGAACAAATGATTCGACGATTTCCCCGGTAATGGTTTAAAATTTTTTGTTTGAGTTTAAAATGAGATACGGGGGAAGTGCACCAGAAAAATGGGGCCCCGGGTGGGTGGCCTCCCCTTTAGCAGACCCAGGCACAGAGATTCAGATCCGGAATGCCCTTGGAAGGCTGCGTGGGACCTGTAAGATGATGGCGATAGGGACCTCTCCCAGCTGGTGGGGGGGTGGGGGTCAGGTAATGGGTCATTCCAGCTCCAAGTCCTTGGTATTTCCAGAGCCGGGGTAGGGGCTAGGTTGCGCTGATCAGTCATGTGTTCATTCTGGGGTTCCTTGGCTTGGCCAGGGTCGGGGGGGGGGTCCCCACAGTACCAAAGAGGCTCATCCTGTGCTCGGGGCTCTGCTGTGTGTTGGGGCACCCTCTGTTCTAGTTCTAGCAACACTGTAGGAACAAAGCAGGCCAAATCCTAGCCCTCCTGAGCTCAGGAGGAGAGAGAGCATAGGTTACTTCAGGTACTGCTAAATGCTCTGAAAAAGATAAAGTAGGAACATCCTGGTGAGGGGGCCTAGGGCCTATTTAGGTAGGTAGGTGGCCGTGGCCTCCCCCATGGAGCAAGCATTTGAATTGAGAGGCAAAGGCATTCCAAGGAGAAGGCAACAGTGAGTGCAAAGGCCCTGGGGTGGGCATGAACATGATGTGTTTGAATGACAGAAGACCATGGCTGAGAGGGAGAGTGGAAGGCAATGAGTGAGGGAGGTGGATAGGGGCTGGGCCATGAAAAGTTTGAGCCAGGGCGCAGCCGTTGGAAGGAGGTAAGAACGGCAGAGGCATAGGGTTCTGCTCTAGAAAGATCCCACTGGCTCCTGAGTTGAAGAAAGGTGACAGGGCTGCATGTTGGGCAGTAGGAAGACCAGTTGGAACTCATCGCAGAAGTGGAGGGAGAGCTGCCAAGGTCTTTGGCTGTAGCAGTGGGGATGGGGAGAGGCAGTGAGATTCGGAACACTTTTGGAGATGAGACATAAGATGTTCTCAGTTGGATGCTGGTTATGAGGAGAGAAACAATTAGGGCTGACTCTAGATTCTGGGCAAAGGAGCTAAGGGAATGGTGGTTCTGTCCTCATATGGGGACTGCTTTGGTAGAAGGAACCCATTTCAGGAAGAAAAGCAACAGCTGTGTTTGCAATTCCCGTAGGAATCCATTTGGTGATTTGAATAGATGGATATGTAAAAATGTGCACCAAAGAACCGGGATCTAGAGAACTACAATAATCTACTGAGTCATTTCTGCAGAAACCTCACTAAGGAAGGGATCGTTCAGGGGAGCCCCCGGGTAGGTGTCAGTGCGGTAGACGATGAAGCGTGGAGTTGCGATGATTGTTTGGTCCCTCAACACACCAGGTTTTCTAGCATTAGAGGTCTCCCTGTGCTTCTCTGTTGGCGAGATTCATCAAGAGCATTTCGGGAAAGGTGCAGCATCCAAGAATCGAAGAAAGCATCGTTGCATCTGTCACAAGAGAGACAAGAGACCCTACGGACGCTCATCGGTTCCGCAGCATCCCTCTCCCCTGAATGTGTGCCGAGGGGTCTGGGTTCCCTGCGAATGTCCTCAGAAGACAGAGCCTGGGGTCCTAAGCCCTGCCCTACCTCCTACTTCTTTCAGCTGCCCAGATCTCTTAGATTTCAAAGACTTAGCCCATCAAGAGGGGCTCCCCTATTGCGGCCCTGACCATGCAGACCATAGGTGGGGCTCCTTGAGGTGGGTACCGTTCTCACGAATTGTTAACACAGCTCTGATATCGGCCTTTTTATTTTTTATTGGGGTGGGAACGGGGGCTTAATTGGGGCGGAGAGGCAATGGCAGCCTTCCTTTCAATTTGTCAAGCTTTCTTTCAAAAGATCTGCCAAAGAAGAAAGGGTAATTAATAGGCTGGAAGTCCTTTCCGATGTGTCAGGATTTCTGCCTTGCTTCCAAGTGATAATGTTCGCCGGCTCCAGGCCTCTAGGGAGCCCTCCATCTTATTAACTTGTCTGGAAGAAACAGGGAGTGGGGACAGCTCGGGCCAGTGGGTGACAAGAAATAAAAGATTTGTAGTGCTGTGAGCTGTAAACAGTAGGGCCAAAGAAGTTTGGGGAGGGGGTGGGGAGGGAGGGTGATGGCTCTCAAACTCCACTTCAGCACCAAGCAAAGGGCTAAGCTCCCTGGGTCAGGGACCATTCGCTTTGCCTGGAGGCATCATCCAGGACGACCCAGGGGGAAGAGGTGTTTTTAAAAGGATCCGCGGCTCGTAGGCACTGGCAGATTTTGTGTGTTTGCCGCTTCACACCTCTTCCTTCTTGTTGTGCCTTTAAAAAAAAGTAATAATCGAGGACCATGTGAGGAAGGCACAGCCGTTATTATCCTCAGCCCTTACAAGTTCCCTGCCCACCCATAGACCCCAAGCTCTGGATTTAGCCTAGTTGCACGGTGCCCGACACGGGCTTTCATCAGCTAATAAAGTGTGGGTTCAGGGTGTGGATGAGGAATCCTGTTTTCTCTTTGCCCTCTTCGTTTCTGTCCTCTCCACTGTGGCTTTCCTACTGTTAGCTTTTTGCCCTCCTTTTCCGCTTCACCTCCCCCCACCATCCCCAGCTGTGAAACCAATCACCTTTAAGAATTAAGGGCTAGGTGATTTTTTTTTTTTTTTTAAGCAAGCACCAAGCCCAACGTGGGGATCGAACTCATGACCCCAAGATCAAGTCTCCTGGTCTACCGACTGAGCCAGCCAGGTGCCCCTAGGTGAATATTTTTTAATTGAGTAAATGAATGAACAAGTCGTTATCAGGCACTGCTGAGGCTTCATGTGTTCTTGCATTTATTTACCACCTAGCCACTCCATTTACCTGATGGGTGATTAATCAGAGAGGTGAAGTAACTTGACTGAGGTCACACACACAGCTAGTGCGAGGTGGAGAATGGGGTTTGATACCTGGAAACCTGTTGGATGGTAACTCCTTGACCCACCCTCCTGCATTGGTGTTCAGGAGCAAGGCCTGTGCAGTTGGCAAAGATATTTTAGCTGATGCTCGAGGTGCTGAGTGGAGAAAGTTAAAGAGCGGGTTAGAGACCGTCCTTGTAGCGGCTCAGTTGAGACCTGGGACTGGCATCAAAGCGTCTGGTTGATGCCGGGGCAGCTTCACTGGCACTGGTCACCCCCGAACGAGGTGGAAACCGGCCTGCCTCCCCACACCCCACCCCTAGCCCCAGCTGTCTGCAAACACCACCTTTTCTAAGCCAATTAGGAGAAACCTCAACAGGATTGAGAATAAACGCCACAGACAAATGCCTCTTGTGAATGTGACTGGTGCCGGGGAGGGGGGCTTGCAGACTGTCGTCAGAGGCGGGCTGGGGACTTTGGCTGGCAGCTGGAAGCAAGAGCTGGCAAGGCCCCACGGCCAGCCTGGGCAGGAGAGAGCCCTGGGCCACCTTCGGGATCCATCGACAGAGCTCGGTGTCATGCACCTGTTTGGGCCTTTACCTCTTTCTTCTGATTTGTTGCAAAAGTGCTTAAGAAGTAAAAGTTGAGTTAGTCTAGGAAAGCTGAGGTAAACAATGCCGGCTTCAGCTATACGCAAGCTGTTCCTCACACACTGTGCTTTTCTTTGTTTAAAATAGCAAGGTTTGGGTTTTTTTGGGTCATAAGGAAAGAACACGATGTCTCTTATTCTATTTTTTTCCCCCCTCTTTTTACCATTTCTTGTCCAAAAGGAATTTTGGAGACCGAATTGAAAGTTAAGCAGAAATCCAAATTCATTCTCTGTCCTTCTTAATTCCCTTCTCCTCTTGTTTTCATCTTTGTCTATATATTTGAAGCCTGGCTGGAAAACTTGGGAATTTTTCAGCCTGAGGAAGAGAGGAGACTTGAGACTTCTCTCTCTCTCTCTTTTTTTTTCTTTTTAGGAAAACTCAGGGCAGAATCAGAAAGTTCGCACATCCAAGATCTACATGCGTGCACACACACACACCCCTTGGTCTCTTTCCTGATTAAATCCATGGGGCAGACGTCTTCCACCACTGGCCTGACCTCACAGAATGTTTCAGAAGCCATTTTTCTTTTAAACCAAAATGTGGGAATTGATGGGAAAGAAGGTGGCCTCAGAAGAGTGTAAATACTGTTTGTCATACAGAGGAAAGAGAGTGGTTATTAGTCACAAGAGTGACCCCCTCCCAGTGGCTTGTTATTTGTTTTAAAGGATCTTTTGGAGTTTTTCAAAGTGATTTAGAACTCGCGTAAAAGCTTAACTTCTGTGGGGCACTGAGGGCTTCTGCATGAAGTTCTCTTCTTCCAGTGTCTGTAGATAAACGGTGATGGGACAGAAGGAGTAGTAGTATCTCAACTAAACAAAGCCTCCTCTGAGGCTGAAGCAGAGTGTACGGGGGCAGAGTTGAGGGTTCCCGGGGGGGGGGGGGTCCCTTTCTTGTCCCAGCTACGTTCGAATTCCTCCTGCTGACTTCCCTGCCCGGTGATAGGGAGAGGCCGTCCTCAAACTCGCCTGGGCTCAAGAACCCAGTGGGCCACAGACTTCTCCTGGCCTGAGCCTTGCGCTTGCTCCTGGAGGGCGGGGCCTGTGTGAAGAGCAGCGAGCCAGTGCGGGTGGGCGGAGAAGTCATATTGGCCGCAGCCTGGGACGAACTGGCAATTGGATTGGAAATTGGTGTTCAGCCAAGGGTAGAAATCAGGTGCGTGAAGCGGACTGGCTGCTGCGTTAAGGCTGTCGGTCCCCGAATGCACCCAGGGGTCACACGTGTGCACACAAGCACATTCTCAAACCCTCCCCTCCCCCGCTAGCCCACCGCCCCTCCCCCACCCGCTGCTGAATCTGAACACCACTTTCAAGTGCAGGTGTTGAGGTTAATAACAAGACATTTCCCAGTTGGCCCTTTGCTTGAGAGCCTTCTCACTAGGCTCCGAAGGAAAGGAAAGGATTTAAAGGGACCACAGTCATCAAAGCTGGACTCGGTGGTGTCCACTGCTGGGGACAAGTGTTGGCTGGGAGGTGGTTTTACAGAAGTTCAAGCAGGACTTCTGCCCATCCCAGCCTTCTCTGGCCATTTGGCTGGAGCACCCACACTGGGCCGGCTAGCCTGACTTTCCTTAGATCTTTCAGCTTCTGGAAGGATCGACTTCTTGCTGCACAGAGAAGCTGTGCTTTGTCCAGAGTGCTCTGGACCCAGGCCATGTGACCTTCAGTAGGTGTCTCCTTGCAGGATTGGTTACACACTGGGGTGCTCTCTTCCCGCTTCCTCACTGGAAGCGTGGGTTATTCTAGTGCCGCAGAATAACCCACGTAACCCATGGGGGAGCTTCTGAGGTTTAAATGAAGTTCAGAGTCCTGTTCGCTGGCCTGCAACTCCTAACTCTCTTTCTGAGAGGGTCCTAGGAAGCCCGGCTTGGCTTTCTGCCGGCTTCGTGTCTCTGAACGTGGAAGCCAGCCAGATTCCCACCCACCCCCTTCCTGTCGCCCTAACATGACATTCCTTGTGCCTCCAGGCCCTGGATCTCCGCCTCCAGGGTGCTCTGTACCCCAAGCCTGAAGTGATCAGACCGGACGCTAGGTGTCGCCATTCTGGTCCTGACTCTATCTCGGGAGGTCTTGGCTGATGGGCTTTCCTGAGCTCTGTTTGTCTGTTTTAAACCCTGCTGTCCAGTGGCAGCTATCTAGGTTAGAGATGGTCTCACGTGTTTCCTTGGGTTCATAGACAAACGTGGTGTTGCCAGCTTTTCCATAATCAGAAGTTTTCCTTTGGCTCCTCCAGCCCTGGGCCTCAGCCTGCCTGCTTTGAGCCCCGACATGGCTGACCATTCCCCTTTTTACAGCTTTGATTCATGTTTTTATTGTCCGGTGTTGTATGCGCTTCAGCATTTAAAGGCACCTTAAGTACTTTTAGAAGACCCACGGGGATGTCACAGATCTATAACTCTGTAATCACATGACCTTGGGACCACCTAGAATTGGTGGAGTCTGGGAACCAAGCTGTCCCGAGTTTTTAGTGCTGATGCAGCTTGGGCTGGAGAGTCTTTTGAGGAGATGATACCGGTCTGTGAATGAACTCTTTATCCCACCGAAACAAGAAAAATGATCCGAATGACTTAGTTTTTGGCTTTAAGAATTTTGAACACCCCTGGGAACAATGGGGGATGCCTGGTAGATTCAAAAGTGGGATCAGAAATTGCTGGGTTGGAAACGCAGCCTTTTGTCCGTCCGCCAGGCAGCACGTTCCCCCCAAGGCCAAGCTCTTAACAGCCCCTGTGTTTCACTTGGGCAGCCCTGATTGAACAGGACTGATGGGCACAGAACACAGAACTGGGGGGCTGTGGAGGCTTGGCCAGCTCAAAATTACCCATTTGAAAGCTGTTTGGGAAGCCAGGATGAATGTTGGTATCATCTTTCACTTGTGCAATTTTTCAAAATTCAGCCACAGGTTTTCCTGGAGCCCTAGCTGGGGTTTGCTTTTTCTAAGCTGGGATGAAGTATGAAAGAGACATTTATATGGTAGGAGGGCGATTGGGACACTGAACTGCTTTTTAAATGATGTAAAGAAACCCTTTCTTCTCCCTCCTTTCCCACGTCTGCTCTGGTGCTGACTTTGAAAAACCTTCCTAGAGAGGCTGAGAGATGGAGCTTTCTAGAGCTGTTTTGGAGGTAGGATTTTTTTTTTTTTTGAAATACACTGGAAATCTATCTTGCCTCGGAATCATCTGTTGGTTCTCATCGCCAAGGGGCAGAGAGGAGGGTGCACCGGTGGCCCGGTTGGTGAGCCTTTGTGGCCCTCCCTCCTCCTGGCCGGGAGATAACCTGTTTGAAAGCCTGCTTTTATCACAAGAGAGCAGCGTGGCCAGAGAGGCGGCCCTTGTCTGATGGTCGGGGAGCAAACTTTTCTTGTGAAGTACAGGCAGGCAGCCCACAAGTTTGTCTTTTTCAAGAGGGGAAGAAATTTAAAGCGAAGCTCCAGAGAGATAAGTTTTTTTCGGTCTGGTGCTTCATGGAGGCTTAACGATTCTAGTAGGGCCCTGAAAATGGCAGAGACCCCAATTTCCCCCCCTTATGGGCTCCCTAACTAGAGAGGTTTGCAAAGCTTAAGGGGATTAATGCTCTTTAAACCTCTGCACTGCTTCCTGCCCCTCATGGGATCCGGGTGCTAATAAAGATGTACCAGCTTGGAAAGGCTGGTAAACACTGCTCTGTTGCTATGGCAACAGGCGAAACAAGAACGACACGGAGTATTGCTAACAAGAGTCCTTATGATCAAGAGTTTAAGGAGAAAAAAAAGGGGGTTCTTAAAAATGCAGAGAGTCTTGGCGAGGTAATTAGACTGGTGCTCTCAAAGTAAATTTATAGTTTTACAGAGCATTACTAGAGTGCCTGGTTGCTTGCAAAGTCACCCTCCATCAAGTACCAGGAGCAGCATCACCATGAAGAGCTGCCAGCATCTGCTGCCAGTTGCTCTGGTGACGCTGGGGCCAGTGTGTGAGACCCCCTTCCCTCCCCTCCTCCCCTTCCTCCTCCTCCTCCTCCTCCTCCCCCTCCTCCTCCTCCTCCCCCTCCTCCTCCTCCCCCTCCTCCTGCTCCTCAGCCTCAGCAAGGGGTCACTGTGTGTGTTCCCTGGCCGGCGAAGGGTTTAAAAAGCTGTTTCCTGGCTCCTTGGTGTTGAGAGGTATGAGGGAATGTTCTGCACCTGCCTTACATCTGGGATGTTATCGTTATTAGCACCGATGATAGATGAGAGCTGACTCTTATCAGAAAGCGTTCCCTGTTCCTGGCCACGGGCTGAGCGCTTCGCTCACTTTATCTCCCTGCTCCTTCCGCTGCCTTGTGCAGTATAGCTGTTATTGTGCCCATTTTTCAGATGAAGGAACAGAGGGATTAAGGAACTGGCCCATGGGGATGCAGCCAGCCTGGAGCTGAGCTGAGATTCGAACCCAGGAATGGCTATAAAGCCTGGGCTTTCGGCCCCTGGACTGTATCTTCATAGCCCTACTCACAGTCACCCACACCTGCTGCTGAAGTTTTCATTCCTGAGGCCTGAGCAGCTCCCGCAGCCCTGCTGGGAGCTTTTGTCCAGACATGCTGAGACTTCCCAGGGAAGCTAGGAACCTGTTCTCATGTTTCTTGCCTCCAGGATATTTAAGCACCGTGCTGAACTTGGAGAAGCTTATGCTTCTGGTGCGTGTTTTAAAGTTCTAGGGACCATGGGTAAGAAGTAGGGCAGTGGTGGGAAGGCGGGGTCTCTAGCCTGGGCTACCCACCTGCCCCATCGGCCCCCCTCCTGGATAGCGGTGCCCAGCTGCTCAAGCCAGATCTGAAGCTTCATCCTGGACTCACCACCATGCCTGCTGCAGGCACCCACCCCCTCTTTCCCTGGTACCTGCAGCACTCTCAGGGGACTCCTGTCTCCAGGCCGCCCCCCACCCCCCGATCCATTCAGAGGGGTCTTTCTGAACTATGATTCTGATCATGCCAAGTTTTGGTGGCTTCCCAAACAAGCAACTTATAGCTGCCTGAATAAGCCTTGCCTACCTCTCTGCTCCCTATGGGCCTGGGCTACCTGCTTGGTATGTCCCGTGTCCCTGCAGTTCCTTGCCCCCCCCCCAGGGCCTCTCTGCCTTTGCACATATTAATCCCCACCCACCTTTCCTCTGACAAACTCCTGAGGGTCTCCAGGACTCAGCCTGGGCCCCCTGCTCTCTAGATGGATGCTCCTCCTTCCTTCCAGATCCTTCTGACCATTTGTCTGTTAGTGTTTGCTTATGCTGCATCCCCCACCCCAGTAACTGTAAGGACCTTGCTAGTAGGAGCCCAGGTTCTGTTCTTCTTGATGTCCCCAGTACCTGGGACATAACAGAGGAGCGAGAGTGTTTAGCCTCGCCAGGTTGCTATGGCAACAGACTCCACAGCCCTTGGAGGTCAGGTGAGTTGGGAAATTAGAGGTCCCAAGGTCAGAAAGCAATCCTCCTCCAGCCCCACATGGAGTCCTCCCTCCACACCGGCAGGGTGCCCAGTCTCAGGACCCGCGACCACACACTTCCTGGTGTGGTTGTTAAATCCCGTGTCCCAGTGGTGCCTGGAGACCCTGCCTTAGACACTTCACACCCTTGGTCGTAATGGTAACACATTATCTGAGCTTTGTTGCTTGTAAATTTCTCTTATGCTGATCAACTTGGAACTGGATTGAAATTGAACACGAGATGTCCAGTATCCATCAAGAACGTGATGGTAAACATTTAACTTTTTTCTCTTTTCTCCTCCTTCCCCACAGTATCAGTTTTCTTATTGAATTTGGGAAGCAATAGCAATTGATTAAGTTGCAGTGGAGCTTGCCCTAAAAGGAAATGATTGATAATCCGTTTAGGTCTGAGTTGCTTGCTTTTCCCCTCCTGATTTTCTTGGCCACTTTTTCAATTACCAACTGTATTTAGCTTAGTTTGCTCACCGTAACTCATTTCCCCTTCCTCCAGGATCTGCAGGGAAGTTGTAATGTAATGTGGGAGTAGTGACATCTAATTATTTCCCTGAGACATGAGTTAGCAATGTAAGAATACATCTTCCTTGAGGTGGACAGACCAGGACTGTGAGGCTGTGAAGCAGAACGTGTCTGTCCCAACACATCAGTCTCTGGGGTATTGGCAAGGAGGTCAAGATGTCCTGCAACAGCACAGCCCCCCGGTCCCGGGACTCAGTGCCCATGTGGCCCTCTGGGGGCAAAGGTCATGTGATTGATCTCCCAGGGGGACCAGTTGTCTCACTCTTGGGAGCCGAGGTACTCGAGGTGTGTGTCACTGAGTGGTTCATGCCCTTGTCTCCTGAGCTTCCCTTTTGTTTCGTTAGCTCCTGTCTTCAAAGTGTTTTGCCATCTACAAGGTACTTTTACTTGTCCAGTGTTGAGAGCTTAGGATCCTTCGAACAGTACTGTGATGGCAAAGAGAAATAGCTTCAACATTAACCTTTCCAGATTAATAGATGCACAGCGTCTAGCCCTTCGTTGTGGTTCAGTAACGTTCATTGTCCTGGCCACCTTCTCGAGCGTGCGTATGAGTTTCAGGACTTCTCTGTGGCACAGATGGAGACGCTTTCTGAGATGGTGCTGTGGGTGGAGTATGTACCCCACAATTTAGGATTGGGAGGGCGCCCCATAATTAGATAGCATCCCTTGTCCCTGCCCGAGGAACGAACCGATTAAGAAGTAAGCCAGAGGATTGGTAGGTGACACACCAGATCATCTCCCCACCCGATATCTTACTAAGTGGAGGGGCATCCTGCTGGACCCCAGTAGTGGAGAGCCTCCCTCATCATGGGCAAGGCCGTCACGTGTGGGGTGGGCCGGCCCAGAACCCGGCGAGCGCGGGGGACTTGTGCTCTGTGCTCTGCCCGTAGTAGTATTCCTCCCTGCTTAATGTGAACTGGGCCATGCCTCCTTCTTCCAAATAGGATGAGACCAGGAGTGTCCCCGAAAAAAGCAAGGAATCACTTGGGAGCCGGAGGCTTCTCACAGGACATCGTGATGGAGTCTTAAGACTCTGCCTTCGGGCCAAGCCCCATTTCCCTCCTGACTCTAATGCATAATGTGTTTGGAATGAATTCAGTAATGCCAGCACCACCCAGCTCACTTCCAAGTCACTTTCTGTCCCTGTGGACTCCATGAGGTCTAGTTTGGCAAAGAGAAACCTGCCTGGGAGGGCGTGGGGCCAAGGACAGGCTCGGCGGGTGTTGGCTGGTCCCCTGCAGCCCTGGGTAGGGGTGTCCCCTCTCCCCGCCGCCTGCCCACCGCAAGGCAAGGCTGTCTGTGCATAAGTCTGTCTGCAGCCGCTCCCCGTTTGAGATGGCGAAAGGGGGGGACGCAAAGTGTCTCTTGGGAGTACAGAGCCCCTGACTGTGAAGAGCTGTTGGTGAGCAAGAAGCAGCCCCAGTGTGGGTTGGAGTTAATGGGGTGAAACAGAGCCATTTTCCTGGGCACCAAATATTTCTTCTAAATGTTCAGGTCCATAACCAAGGCAGCTAAGTCAGCGGATTGTCAGCGTTCCAGAAAGTGCTGTCTCCCTGGGCGCTGTGCTGCCCCCAGGACCGCAGCTGCCTTAGCCCTCCCACACCCACCCCCCGCCCCCCGTTTTTGGTTTTCACAACTTATTTTGCTAAGAAGAATGCGGGGACAGGAGGGCCATTTCTCGTAATAACCCCCCGCCCATTTTCCCAGATGCCCGGGTGGAGCTCGCCTGCTGCTGGCGTGGAGAACTGACAAAATATTGAAATAAAGGCTCTGAGGAGAAGAATGGACTTAGATTACGGAGAGAAACTCCTTGCAGCTCTGGTCTTGGCGTATTAGGCGCCTCTAATTACACCGATTCAGCTCTGCGCTTCCTGGTCACTGTGCAGCCGGCTGAGGGAAGACGGGTGCTCTAAAAATGGCCCGAGAGCAGTCTTTTTAAAAAGACAGTTAACCATCCGGAGCTGTAAATAGTGTCTTTCCAACAACGAGCAAAGATGGCTGGTTCCCCCTTTGGGCTCTGCTGTTGGGGCTCCACGTCCTGGAGTCGGTGGGTGGGGGGCAGAGGCATTGGCGCCTCCCCCAGACTTTGGGTCTTGGAGACCCCCAGCGTTTGGGTGAGACCCATCCTGTCTCGAGACAGTGGGCACAAGGCCCTGGCCGGCGTGAGCTGCCTACCCACTGTCTGCTTTTGGAGATGCGTCTTTCCTGGTGGCAGAACAGAAAGCCACCACTGTAAGTCACTTGCCCCGTCCTGGGGCCCACCCTTCTGCCAATTCTAAACCACTGGCTCGGCCCAGAGCAAAGGCAGGATTCTGTCGTCTCTTTGTGGAGTTCCTGAGTCACAGAACCTTCCAGAACCTTTTGGTTTGGCTCGCACGCATCAAGAACATACAGGCTCTTTGATGCCATGTTATTCCCTACAGTCTACGTCAGTACCACAGAAGGAACATCACTTACTGTCCAGACAGGCGCGTACATCAACGGAACCACAAAATGGGATGATATCTGCTCCATCTACCTTGGAGAGAAAGTTTGGGCTGAAAGACACCCATGGGAGGACAGTGTTCAGAAAGTTAAAGCTAAGGAAATGAGGAGCACATAACAGGTGCCCCTCCCCCACCGCTCCTTTGATGACGAGGTGGTTCCCCCCAACTCCTCTGTCCAGACCAGCAGACCCGTTGCAATGCAAGCTTCCGTGGTTGGGGACCGCTGCAAGTGGGAGGGCCTTGGTGAAAGATGAGGCATTCAAAGCAGGGCGGTCTGGCCCCTGCGTCCCAGGGCTTGCCTCGGCCCTGCCCGTAACCGCATAGACCCTAGTAGTTAAATACGGAAAATCCCAAGGGCAGGCCCGGGGCTGAGGGGAACTGAAGGGACCATGTGGGACCAACTGTGCTGAAGACAGCCTGCAGCCGAAGAATGCCTGCCCCCATTTCCATGCCTCGAGCAACACTCCCCCAGCTTCTGCGTGGTGCCAGTGCCTGTCCGCCCAGGGGTGTCTGGAGCAAGCTCGGCTGCAGTGCCCCAGTGATCATTTGCATGCTCTGTCCCGGGTCCCTGCAGAGGCTTTGTAAAGCAGGAGCAGGGTCTCCGATCTGGGCGGGTCCACCTTTTCAGTGTGGCCCCTTGGCCATGATCGGTCGCTGGGAAGGCGAGAAGGCAGGGTCGTAAAATGGATCCTGCAGAGTGCCAAGTGGGTTTTCGGAGGGCCCCCAGCCATCTGGATTTGTGCTCTGAACATCCATGTTGACGGGTTTCAAAGTAGAAACACGTGTGATTCTGGAAGACTAGAAGTGGGGCAGTGGAGGAGACAGTTTAAAATTGCAGCTTGGTATCTCCCGGTACAGTAGCAAACGTGAAAAGCTATTACAGTACACGGAAGCGGTTTGTTGCATAATGACATCTTTATAACTTGCCTTGCCAGCTGGCTTCTCCTAAGAGTCTTTGGGGGGAATTTTGCTCTTTTAAAATATTTTGGGGGGGCGGGGGTAGCGGGAGGAGACTTCACGTGTCCTGAGCCCCTCTGCTGAAACTCCAGGGGTGGAGGGACTTGTAATGTTCCAGGCCCCTCCAGGGGATCCTGCGGGGAGGTGGAGGGAAGACTTGCCCCAGACTCCGTGGGGATTTCCGGGGATTTACACAGTCTGCCTCATGGATGGTGTCCAGAGCTCTTCTCCCTCTACTGCTTCCTCCCACCCCCTCCAAACCACTGTGTTTGGGGAGAAGAGTGATTGGGAAGCAGAGACTCTGATAGCAGACTGCCTGACTTCACTAATCCCATCTTCTAACCATGTGCCTGCTGAGCGACCTTAGGCAAGTGACATGACCTCTCTGAGCCTCGGACTCTTCCTCTGCCAAGTGGGATAACAGGAATACCTGCTCCCTAGGGTTGTGAGAGGGGTCATTCAGACGTTCCTTCTACGGTTCTTAGCCGGCCTGTGCAGAGCTCAGTAGAGGAGGTGGTAGTCCCTGGCACAGGCACGCCTCCAGGTGTGTTTTTGATTACTTGCCAAGTGACAGATTGTGGGGTTCTATTTTGTGGGCACCCGGGGAAGGAGGCAAACCAGTTTCATCCCGGTGGAAGTGTGGTAGGAGCAAAGATGTGGGGGATAGAAAGCCTACCACTGCCCTCCTGGGCCGTGCAGCAGCCACTGCCCTGGCGGGTAGGGACCGTGGCTTTCCAGGGCCCACGCCACTGGCGGTGAGGTCAGTGCCTTGGTCCCCAGTGAGAACCCTCTGCCCAGGCCGATCTGCAGGTCTCGGGAGTCAAGTGTGGAAAGTGCTTATTCTGACACTGTTCTTGAGTGGTGATGCAGAGACCCCCAGGACCCAGAAGAAACCACAGCCCCGACATGGGAAGATGCCAGCAGGGGTGGGGCTGGGCGCTTTGGAGAGGGCTCCACCGAAGCAGTGGGCGGAGCGTTTGATGTTCTTGCCCATCTGCCTCAAACATGATACAGATGGTCCCTGACTTACAATTTTTTGACTTCACAACAGTGCGAAAACCATAGGCACTCAGTAGAATGCGAATCGTGAGTTTGGACCTTTTCCCAGGCTAGCGACGTGCAGGACAGTGCACTCTCTCGACGGGGGGCAGTGGGCCGCGGCTCCCAGTCAGCCCCGCGATCACGAGGGTGAGCGGCCCATAACCTGCGACCGTCCTGTATCCGTGCAGCCAGCCTGCATTTCAGTGTCGGTACAATAGTCAGTAAATGACACGAGCTAGTCAACGCTTTGGTACAGAATAGGCTCTGCGTTAGATGATTGTACCCAACTGTAGGCCGATGTGAGTGTTCTGAGCACGGTTAAGGTCGGCTAGGCTCGGCTAAATGCACTTCCAGCTTACAGAGGGACGCAACCCCGTTGTCACTGGAGGAGGATCTACATCTGCAGTCAGCCCTGGACAGGTCCCAGATGGCACACCAGTCTCAGCTCTCTTGCTCGCCAGGCTTGCTCTTGTCTGTTCCCGCTCGCGCTGTGCTGGAAGCCGTGGATCAGAGACGCGCCTGCTCCCCACCTGGCCTCCCGTCCAGGCTGCAGACAAGCGGGCTGAGCCGTTTGTCCACTTGCCACTTCCCGCTTCGTGGGCCCCTGTCTGGGAAGGAGGCTGTGCTGGCAGGAGGCAGGAGGCTGTGGGGAGGACAGCAAGGTGGGAAGTCCACAGCCTGACTCTTGAAAAAAGTGGTAGCTGTGAGCATATGGACACACAGAGCAGCGTCCCGTTTTCCAGAGAGGGGTCAGCCTGTTTCATCAGAATCTCAGGGGCCTGGGAGCTGCCCTCCTAGGCGGCGGCTGATGGCAGTACGCTCATTTCCTAGAAGAGGAAACTGATGGCCTTGGTTTATTCATTGCTTGAATTTGCAGCTTCAGAGTCCAACAGGCCTGGCTTCGAATTCTGGCTCTTTCCACTCACTGTCGGTAAGCTGCTTAGCTCTCGGAGCCTGATTCCTTCTCTGCCACTTCATGGGGTGATTGCTATAGATTAAATGCGGAACCGTATATAAAAAGCTTCATCTAGAGGAGTAGCCAACAGATGGTAGTGTTGTTTCCCACCCACGCCTCCAGTAACTAGTGCTTGAGCCCCTATTGTAAGCCAAGCGCTGTGGCATCCCAACTTGTTCAGAAATGGATCCTGTTCTAGGAGCTAATGTGGTCTGAGGTCACACGCCCCACGCCTGTAGATTTCTCTTCTCATGGGTCCTTTGTATACAGAGGGATTATCCTTCCACTGGCAGAAGGCAGCGCTAGCTGCTCCCAAGTCAGCCCGCCCTGGACTCTGGCCCGTGGGATGCCATGTCCTCACGGGGCTTTGCCCGTGGCCTGGAATCAGAGATCTCTTTCTACTGAGTGAGGGGAAGTACAGGGCCGGTGACGTAGCCCTTCCTTTGATCTGTGCTGTCACGGCAGGTATCAGTGACACCAGCTTTCCAGTAGGATGCACCCACTGCTATAAATGTTAGTCAGCTTTTCAGAGGAGGGGAGGACCACCATCTTTAAAAAGTACACCGGGGGTGAGGGGAGGTGGGGGAAATACACTTGTTCTGACTTCACCAGCACGAGGAAGCGTAGTCACTTTGGATGCTGACAGGCCCGCCCCTCAGGGCCTGCACTAATGTATAGGTAAGTCTTGCTGTGTGAATTGTGCGTTCAATATTTTCATACCAACGGCTGCAAGCCTCGGAGGCTCGTTCCGTTTAGTGAGTTCATTGTTCCTCCTGCTGGTTCCCGTGGAAAGTTCTGTGCCTTTCCAGCCCTACCCTGGGGACCATTTACGCTGTGCTGGATGCTTCACAGACATTAGCTGGTTGGGCTTCCCCACAGCCCTAGGAGACGGGAACCCTTTTTACAGATGGAAAAAGCCGAGAGCAGTTAGGCCACGTGCCCAAGATCTCCGGCCAGTCAGCTAGGAAGTGAGCTCACGGCTCCGGATCCCTGAAGTACCACCCGCTTTTTGTATTTCCCTCCCACTGCACCACCCTGCTTTCATAAATAGCGTGACGTTGAATAAGGCTCAACCGTGTCAAGGCGACGTCCTCTCCTTCCTAATGTGGACTGTGCTCCTCCAGAACGTACCGGATCAGTAGCGGCGACGTGTTGGTGGGACAGACAGACACGCACCCAGACCCCGCTCTGTGTGCAGATGGCCACATCTCCAAAAGGGAGATTTTGGGTTTTCCTTTCACCCACCCCCCTCCTAGTGCCCCAGGCCTGCCGCCTCCCCGGGGAGGCTGTGGTTGAGGCGTTTGCAAAGATCTCATTGTCTGGCCTGGTAACCTGCTGTGAGGAATAGCCCACCTGAGCCAGAACGGGTACCTCCTCTAATGCCTGTCACCTTGCCCAAGCATAGCCCAAAGAATAGGATGTCTTTTATGGCCAGGTCCTCTGTGCGTTTTTCTCACTGTACCGTTGATATGTTGTGTTCGAGACACAGACACCCTGCGTCCCTGGCGGCCCCGCTCCCGCACTGTGCAGGGCATGTGCTGTGTGTTTCTGGGTCTCTTGCTGGGTTTGAGCAGAGCAGTAATTGAAGAGCTAACATATTTGCCCAGGAGCTAACCTAGCTGTGGGAATTGGCCAGGGGCAGCCCAGAAGGTCACCTGCGACAGGGATCATGTGACTCCTACAAGCTTGTGGTTGGTTGATCGTGGCTTTGGTGTGCATCCTTTACACCACCCCCCCCCCCCCCCGAGCCCTCTGTCATGTCTTTCTTTTGCCTGTGGAATTTCTGAATGCGTGGGTCCTTCCACTGCTTGGGGGGTATTTCTGGGCCTCAGTAGGTCCAAGCAAGGTGGCCTGGAAACTTCCAGTAGTTGTGTTGATGATGGTGACGGAGGCCTGGGGTTAGAGCCCCTCGGGGGCCATCTTCACTCAGCTCACGGACACCGAAAAGTCTGTGTCACACCCCGTCCTGGGAGGGATTCTGGAGACCGTGCTGCCGGGACCCTCTGCCAATTGGGACGCATAGCCTGTGCCCAGTGAGACGTACGGGGGTATAAAGTGTGAGCCTCACCTGGAGATCTAGGGGTCTCGTTAAGTATGTGATCATTGCTAAGTTGCAGGCCATTTTGTATTTGCTCATTCAATACCTGGTGTGAGCACGTGGCGTAGAGGGAGTGACGCTAGCCTGCGTCCCTGCTGCGCTGCCTTGTCCAGTCACCAGCACTTACACGCAGCCTTGCCTCCTGTGAGAAGATCCCTCCCGGTGCCAGTCATTCCCAGTGGGTTGCTGGCCTCCGCTCCACGTGTGTGTCTTGTGCCTCCACCTTCACTGACAACCAGCGCTCACAGAACACCTTCGGTGACGCCCGAAGTGCCTTACCTGTGCTGCCTTACTCCTGGAGGGCTCCTCTTTGATAGATGAGGACACTGAGACTCCCAACAGGTGGTTACATGCCAGAGACACCACACAGTATGCACCAGGGGGGTCTGACTCGAGGGGCCAGGGCCGTGCCGTCCTACCCCACGTCTTAGGATTTCTTGTGGGAGCCACAGTGCCTGGCACCGTGCCAGGATAGCATTTCCGGAGAAGGAAGAACTCACGATGGATTTCCCATTTTCTGTAGGGTAAGGGCTGAATGTTTTAGCTTGGCATTTGAGGCTTCTCCTGATTCCCACCAGCCTTCCCAGCCTCACCTTGTGCTATTCCCTCCCTGGATCTTGAACCATGGTATCCTGCCTGCTGCTTCCCAACACGCCATACTCCTGCAGACCTCCCTGACTTTGTATCTTGACCTAGAATCCACTTCTCTGCCCCTTTGGTGCGTGGAAGCCTCCTCTGCCATGTAGGACTCCAGTGTGACAGATGGACAGATAGCATCACCTGCCTGGAAGGCCCTCTGGTTCTCGCAGGCAGTCACCTTCCTTTTTGCCCCACCCCGTCACAGCCTTGGCGTTTTGTGCTTGGATGTCTGCCCCTCCCTCTCCTGCTAAGGATGGGGATCTCTCTGAAGACAGGGACGTGTTTTATTTCATACCCCCGGGGCCAGCACCCTGCCTGGCTCAGCACACCGTTACTGGTTGCATGGATTAGTTTGAGCAGCTTCGTGGCGTTGACGCTGCACCCAGCTAGACCTCAGAAGCGGAGGAGGGGGAGCCATTGCAGACAGGTGTCTCCTTCTTGCCACTCTCCTCACCCCCAGGCTCCCTGGGTTTGGTGAAAATTAGCTGTAGTCATGAGACCCCTCTGTGGTCTTCTAAAGAACCCGTTTACTTTCCCAGGGAAAGTAGCAGTTTATGATGCACAAATAGACGTGAAAACTCCTTTCAGCCGCCTGCCTGTTGCTGGGGCACCTGAGCAGGCCCCCAAAGACATCTGCATGGACTAGAAAAATTGGGGTCTGCGTGAAGATGTAACATCCAGCAGGGAGGGTTCGTGGTAGAGAGGCCTTTGGGGTTTTCTCCTCGTTTGGAGAAGTGGCCGGAGGACCTCCAGACCCAGAGCTTGCTTACGGCTCGGTTCTGGAAGGATGAACTCCCGCTCCTCCCGTCTTCAGTGTGGAAACTGAGAGCAGAATCATACGTACTGGAGGCTTCATGTAAGTTAATTTTTTTTTGGCCCGGCCCCAGATAGCTTGATTAAATGGCCTGTGAAGTGCTGAGATATCTTGATAATGTACGTTTTACATTTGATTATATAATCAATTACGTTGCTCCTAATAAAATGTAAAAGGAGCTAGAAAGCCATGAGAGGGCTGGGCCGTATATCAAAAGAAGGTCTCCAAAGCAGCATAAGGAGGCCCTGTCCTCTGTGAGCCAGATGTCCGTGTCTGGGGCGACCAGCAGGGTAGCCCCCGTGTTCACCTGTACAAAAGTCACCGTCCTTCACTGCACCTGTGTTTTCAGAGGGCAGGCGCGCATGGAAGATAAAGCACGGTATTGCTTTCCAAGAGGAAAGTGGTTTCATTCACTCGGTAATTGAGGCAGTGAAGATTCGGCCCAGCGCTGGAAGCTCAGGGCAGAAGTGTGAAAATAACTCGGCAGAACTGGGCTTGCCGATCGGGGGGGCCGGGGGGAGGGGGGCACCAGGAGGTTTACGAAGCAATGAGGGGAGAAGTGTTCAGAGGCACACCAAGGGCATCGTACAGCCAATTAGGAGAGTCGCTGTGCGGGTCTCTCCGCCTGGCTCGGCAGCAGCCGCGCCCTGCCGGGGAGGTGGCGGGGTCTAATAGAAGGGACATGCTCGAACCCATTCTTCCAGGGAGCGCTGGATTCTTCCTGAGGATTCTTCCTGCCGACACCCTGGAGGGCGATGTTCCTCCGAGGACACTTAGGCGGAGCAGGGAGCTAGGGGAGATTTGGGGGCTCGAATGCCGGAAGGGTCTGTTCGAACACGATCCCTTCTGTCCCGCCGACAAGCTGCTGCCGCATTTTTGTTTCCATTTAAAACATTGCTATCAACCAGTTGGAATATAGGCCCGGAGGATCGCAGGGAGTAATCTAATTAGTATGAAGTCAATTCAGTCTCTCCTTTTGTATCTCGTGATTAAATAAGTGGGGAAAATGGCTTGAAAATTAGGTGCTAGAACGACCCAATTACATTTCTGTAGCTTTTTGTATTCAATTTCATAAACAATTTTGCTCTTCGCTGGTTAATCAGTGAATGCCTTTTTCCAGTTTGAAAAGCACTTTTGAAATTATAATGCAATTAAATTGTGTGTGGATGTTCTGGCATAGCAGTGTGAAAGCCGGGGGCTTGGCAGGCTGCCGCGTTGTACCTTGACTGTAATGAGTCCCCAGGCTGGCAGCTTGCGAGTGTCATTCATAATATTGTCCATGCTGGGTTACTGTAAGGTGCAGCTGCCTTAACCGGCAGTTAACCAGCAACCGCCAGTCCCCTCTCTCGAGCGGGGTGTGCGTGCGTGCCTCCTGCGACAGGGCCGTGCCACGGAGATGGCAGAATGATGGGGCTCCTCTTGAGGCTTATTGAGGCATTGGACAGTCAGGTGCCTTCCCGATGGAGGAGACCGATGCCTCTGCGATGATCTGCTTACCTGTGCCCAGGACAGGGTGGGGTGAATTTGTCTCTCTTTGTTTTGTGTGGCTCTGGTCATCTCTGTCAACAGTTAGCCTGTGGGAGGGGAGGGGCAGGAGATAGAAGTCTTGGACACCTTGCTGTGTGCCTAGCGTTACAACACATACCTTTACTGAATCCTGACGAGGGCCCCGGGAGAGATGTATCGCCCCGGCTTCGTTGATGAAGATGCTGAGTGAGGCATGATGAGATTCTAGAGCTTCCGGTGAGCAGAAGCTCTGGGGTTAGGACCTGCGTTTAACTAACACCAAAGCCTGTGCCCTTTCAGCGTTTCTGCGGCTGGAAGACAAACTGAAATAAAGGCGGGGAAGCTGGTATGGGTGCTGGGCGCAAGAGTGTGGTGTGAGGTCCCTGCTCTCTTATTCTGGGAGGATGTCTGTGAGTTCACAGAGGGATGGACGTGGTGTGGAAAAGCATGTGCTAGATTCCCCTCAGCCCCCGCCAGTTCACTAACCACTTTCCTACTCCTTAGGAGTTTTGAGTGTGTCGGAGTGAGCTGTAACGCGGGTATGGAATCCCTGATGGTGACCCAGTGTTGGGATAATGCAGTGTGTCCGTCCACAAGGACCTTTTCCAAATCTTGCCCCCTCAGTAGGGAAGATTCCCTTGCCTTTGGTGACTCAGGAGAGGAAGCAGGTTCCCAGGGGCCTCACAGCAGGAGGTGCTTAAACCATTCTAATTCTAAAAGTTTCTTAGAGGCTTTTAATGGCTCACCTCTTAACAGTTAACACCTAGCTCCAGGCTCTAGTCTCTCTTCCCTGTCAATTCTTGGCCCTGGTGGAGGCCTTGGAACTAACCCTGGGTTACTGGGAACAAGTGATGTTAAACTCCTGGAAGGTCTTTTTCAGCATATTTCTTCCTGTGAAACTTGACATAGACATGGAACTGAAGGGCAGTGCCTGTGTCCCAGTGAGCGTGATGCCTTCTGAGAGGGGAGGCCAAGAGCAGAGAGAGGTTGGGAGCTAGAGGGGAACCCAACTGGGGCCTGGCCGTTCCTGGAGGCAGAAGGGGGCAGGGGGCGATATTTTCTGAGCCATCCCAGACTTGGAAAGACCGCTTCATGTTGCAGCCTCTTTCTAAACCATTTTTGGCCACGTGCCTGGGAGATCTTGGGTCAGGTGCAACATGTGTTTTGCAGAACAGCTCGGCAAAGCCAGGATGGGGAGGTGAACGGGGTGGGGCGGTGGATTAGAGAGAGGAGGGAAGATAGGGCTCCTGAGACCAAGCTTCGGTTTCGCCGGGAAGCATGTTAGTAACTGCTAGCATGTGCTTCTAATCATCTACTTGCCAGATGTTCCCGGAGCGGGAAGTGGAGGGTGCCTTCCCTGAGAGCTCCCTGATGGGGAGCAAGTAGCTTGGAATTAGAAATGGGCCCCAGTTTGCTTGCCAGGTGTTTCTCCTTCGCAGAACATCTGGAGGGGGGATGGTGGAGGCCTCTCCGCCCCGGCCTGGACCCTTGGGGTCAGCTGTCTCTCTGGGGGAGCCTCTGAAAGCTGGACATTCTGGCTATAAAGAGCCGTGAGAATCCTCTGAAATGACCCCTCCTTGCACAGGACCTGATCCACCTTAAGGTTCACACTTCTGAGACCCCAGAACGAGGCATCTTGCGTGCCTGGGTCAGCAAGCTGCCTATTTCTGGAGAGATACAGGTTTTCCAAGTTGCTCAGAGGAAAAAGCGAGAGAAACGGGTGTAGGGAGATGAAGAATCCGTTCCTGACCTAATTTCTGGGCCAAAACGGAAAGATTCAAAATGCCTTTGAAGGGGGCTGCCATGCAGACCTTCATCCAGGGCCTTCTGGGCATATCTTCCCCCACGGAACCGAGAGGACCCTCCTGGCAGAGACAACCAGCTGCCGGATGGGAAAGAATTCTGGGGTGTGGTACGGGATCCCAAGATGGCAGTGCAGGAGGCTGGACCCTCTCCCTGAGTGTATGTGCCAGGGGCCAGGCTGACCGGCCTCTCTCTGGGGGGCCAGAGCCAGGCAGGGAGTGGGTAGTGAAATGGCCCTGCCTTGCAAGAAGAAGTGGCTTGGGGGGTGGGGGGGAGGGCTCTTCCGTCGGGACCCAAGCTATTTCCTTCACATTCTCAGGAGAGCACTTACAAAAGCAAACTGAAAGGAAATTATGTGATGGATTATCACACGCCCATTAAAGCAATGTTTACAGGGAATTTTTAGATGACGTGTGGAATGACATAATATTGCACAAAAAGCTATAAAATACATATATGCCGTGATTCCGGCTAGAATTCGAGTCAGCTGGGGAGATCTGAAAGCATCCCACTTTCCAGGCTCCACCTCGGACCAAGCCCATCAGAGTTGTTCGCTGCCTTGGCTGAGGATCGCTTTGGTAGAGCAGTATTTGGGGAAAGGAGGGAGCTTCTCCAAACCGTTACCAGTGGTTTCCCTGGTGGAGAAGAGTTGTGGGTGGGTGGGTTCTGAGTCTGTGCCTTAATCATTTCTGCATTTTCCAAGGTTTTGCAGGCAGCTTGGTAGCCCTGAAGGAAAGGGAGGCCCTTGCCAGCTGGAGAAGTGAATAGTGCCGGAGACCCATCCTCTCTCTGCAACCCCTTCCCCCCCTTCTGTCACCAGGCATTTGGGCATTTCTTTTGGTGGTCTGTGATGGAGGCCATAATGCCTATTCAGAATGGGTTGGGTTTTTTTTTTTCTTTTAGTTTATTTATTAATTTTGACAGAGAGGAAGACAGCAAGCAAGCACCTGGGGGGAGGGGCAGAGAGAGGGGGGGGGAGAGAGAGAGAGAGAGAGAGAGAGAGAGAGAGAGAGAATCCCAAGCAGGCTCCGAACAGAGCCCAACTTGGGACTCAATCTCACAAACTGTGAGATCGTGACCTGAGCCGAGATCCAGAGACGGACGCTTAACTAACTGAGCCCCCCAGGCACCCACTCTGCCCCCCACTCCCCTGTTCAGAATGTTTAAGCGAACCTGTTTGAGGCAAGGGGAGAAATCCCAGCATGGTCTCACTGCCTTCGCTCAGATGGACGTGCCCAGGTCACCACAGTGGGGCAGCTTGGGGTGCAAGCTCTGTGTAAGGTGGGGGTTCCCACAACCTGGTGTGGGGGGCAGGTGGCTGAAGCTTGCCTGGCTCAGCTCCCCGGGGCTTCTGGGAGAAGGACCAGCGTGGGACAGGCCGTCAGGGCAGTGATCACAGCCTCTCCCCTGCACGTTGGGGTGAAGCACGAGCCGCGGGGTAGGTTCGGGGCCTTTGACCTGCCGTGGCCGGTGGCTGTGTCTGCTGTCGCGCTGGCGAAGACCAGGGCAGGAGCATGCAATCAGCAGTAATTGGCTGCCTCATTGACGTTATCGGGTCTGCCTCAGAGCCTTTGAGCAGGACAGAATGTTGAACAGTGTTTCATTTCTGGAGCGGTGGTGGTTCTAACTAGGAATCAAGCTTTTGCCCAGGCCTGACATCATTTTATCATTTAGCTCCAAGGAACCAGCACAGGGAGTGCGCCACTAACCTTTTACCGCCTGTCACTGTTGAGGAGGAGGGACAGGCCGCCCCGGCAACAGGAGAATCAATCCGCCACTAGCTTTTGTGGCTTGTTAAATCTTCCCCTTCGGATTACAGGCCCAGGGGCCTGACCTCCATACTGGAGAGAAGAGAACACAGGTTGAGGAAAAGAGTGCTCCCGCCCAGAGGGGATGGGGCCCTGCCACCCAGGACCCCACAGCCTGCCTCTGCGGCCTGCCTTGTCCAGGAGGCCTATGTGTTTTACCTTAGGTGCCTCCGGCTATGTGGCCAGAGGCCAGACCAGGGACACCTCCTCTTGCCCTGGTCATTTGATCTCACGGTGTGGCCAAGATCAAGGGTCCCCCCAGTTTATGCCTTGGCTTCTTCGTGGGTCCAAATGGGGATAACAATTCTTTCGAGATAACCTCATTGGATGAGTGTGAGGATAAATTGAAATAACCTATGGGAATGGTTTTAAAAAGACAGTGGTAAAATAACAGTAATTATAACAATGACACATCAAGAGCAGATTCAGACACTTGTCAGTTCTTTTTGTTTCTGTTTCCAGCTGGGCAGGTGAGCCGCTCACACCAGATGGGAGAGTCAGTACCTCCTACAGCCAACCGTGGGACCATAGTCCCCCCACCCCGAAATCAGGAGAGGGTCCCCCCCGTTTTCCCTGTATCATCTCAGCCTATCCACAACTGCTCCTATTTTCCAGATCCTGAAAGAAGGGTGCTATATGAAGCAGGGCAACTAACCGGCCCTTTCTGCTTTGCTGGGTGCAGTGGGGGGAGGTGGAAAGCTGATCAGCCATTGCAAAGATCATGACTGGTGAAGGGCAGGTGACTCGAACAGGCATGCGGCAGAATCGAACCCTGGGGCCTCCGCTTGCCGGGGCTCCGTAAAGCACTTGGCATCACTGAGGAGGAATGTCACAGGTTCGGGTAAGGACTCCGAGGTTTAATCAGCAAAGCTATTTAGGTCCCAGTGAGCCTAACTGTGAGAATTATTTTGAGCTTCACCCTGTTCTGGAAATGTTGGGTTTGCTAAGCAAGATGGTATTTGGCACCAGCAACCTGGAAAAGCGTAAGGACTTGCCATCGAAGCCTCCAGGATTAGAGGAATTTCCAGAGCTCCGGAGCCCAAGGCAGGCTACCAGCGGTTTTTGTGGGGCACGGTCTCAGAACTCTAGCTTTGGAGGAGCTGTCTTTTAAAAGGCCAACCTGCTCCCCTTTTTCCTGAAGAAAATCTCCTGAACTAGAGTTCTTCTGTACTCGCGAGTCCCCGTCCCATTTTGTCACCATTGGGCCGTGGCTGATTCAACCTCCAGTCCCTCCTGGCCCATAAGTGGGTGCTGGACCGATCCTGACTGGACCAAAGTTGGCTGGCGCTTTGGAGGGAGTGCGGTACCTTCTGGGTGAGGAGCCCTCCTTCCCCCAGAGCAGGCGCCTCCGCCATGGAGGCTGCCTTCCTCTGCAAGTCAGCAGGGCGCCACATGCGGGTAGCACCTGCTCCCCCGCCGCCCTGATTTAGAGGAGTCTGGATTCAGGTTTCTGTTGTAAACTCTATTTTTAACAGAGCTGAGCAGAGACCTGGCCGGGGTGCCTGTGATGTACGAGCATTAGGTTACCTGCACAATGGTGACAGGAGGTGGAGTCCGTGGCATCGCCGTGCAAGGGTGGACGTGCCCGGAAGCTCGGCTCCGTGCCCTGGGACAGAGCAGGGCGGGAGCTTCCCCCACTGGGCGCCCCCAACGCACGCAGCCTCCGGGGACACCGGTGTGCTGGCCTCTACTGTGTTACCCATGACACTTGTCAGGGTCTGCCTTTATCGTCCAGTGTTGGTTACTGGTTATTGTAGAAATACTGGCACGCATTTATCATTCACAGATGCATTGATCCTTCTAATAACCTTCAGAAGCAGTAATGGCATGATAAGAGTATGTAATAATAATGTTAATAACAACCAGAAACTTCTGCTTGTTGATCCCTGGGTATGTGTCGTGCTCTGTGCAAAATACTCTGTGTTTATGTAATTAATAAGACAAGTAGGGAGGATGTTCCTGGGATTTCTTTCTTTTTTTTTTTTTTTTCAGATTTATTCATTCACTTGATAAATCTTTATCGAGTGTGAGTTCTAAGCACAGGAAATTTGGTGCTGACCAACACAGACTGAGAGAAATCTCAGGCCTCGATGAGAGAGCTGAGCCTGTAGGTGATGTGAGTTGCTCAGGGCGACACAGGCCATGAGGGTGGGGCTGCAGATCCGTCCCCCATCACCGCAGATCCCCTGGGCATCCCAGGCCACTGTACTTACCAGCAAGGATAACTGATCGAGCATTTGGCCTCCGTAGTTCGGTGGCTTATCTAAGGCTGTGTCAGTGCTAGACCTTCTATTTATTCTGCTTGCCCTCCCAGGGGCCGATGGAGAAGAAAGCCCAGGCTTAGGGGACCGTCGGACCTGTGCTTGCATCCCAGCTCAGCTACTCACGGAGAAACCATGGCAAGTGACTTCATTGAGCATCAGATTTCTCATCTGTCAAATTGGGACAACATTACCTGCCTTGAGGGCAGGTTGGAAGGATTAGAGAAGAGTATGTTTCAAAGGGTTGAGTAACACTTATGTGCTGAATAAATAGTGATGGTCGTGATGATAATGAGGACCACCCAAGGAATGCAGCTAATCCTGGAAGAGAACAAGTCCAGAGGTAGCTCTGCCCTTGCCTCAGTGGGCCAGGATCTTTCGGTCCCAGGTTGGGAAGTGTATCTCCAGTCTCTGCCCTCATAGCCTCCATCCCTGCCCAGCGGTGCTGCTGGTCCTCAGGGAGAGTGAATGGCCAAGGCATTACTTAACTACTGGCCTCTCTCCAGCCTTTGCTGAGGCCTCCGCCACCGCCAGCTTCTTTCCCCATCATGATTCGGTTATGTTACTTTACAAGCCAATGAAACAAAATAAGCGAGTCCATTATACCTTCTGGCAGGCAGGAAACCAGGAACGAAGAACCAGAAAGCAGGGACCTCGTGAGTCCGCAGCACAGTAGTTGGGTAGGGACCGTCATCCTTCAGAGGGATGGGAGTGGGGAAAGGGGTGCTGGCTTTGGGCTGGGGCAGGGCAGAGAGGCCAGCCAGTGGACTAATCCACAGATCGCAGGTGGAGGAGGCTGTTCCGGGGCCTCTCCTCCACACTTGAGCCTCCGGTCGCCATCCCCAGCCTCTCCTGGAAGGCTGCCCTCGTGGAAGGAAAGGCTGGATGCACCGTGTAGGGCACAGGGTTCTAGGTGCAGCGGTGACAGAGGACACTGGGCAGGGTGAGAGTCTCTCTCTGAACATGGGGCCTGTCCTAGCTCCTGCCTTCTGTCTTCTACCAAGTATAGCAGAACTTCTGGTTGATCTGTCTTGGGGTAGCGGGACCGACAGCTCTCCCGGCCTTCAAAGAGAGAGAAATGCTGCATTAAAAAAAAAAAAAAAATCCCAACAGGAATAGATTTCTGTCCTGGCTGCCTGCTGGCCGGTGCCCTCGCCTCCATGTCCATGGCAGCTCATCTCGTGGCAGACAGTGACTGGAGGATACGGTCCAGGGTTTTGTCTGGCTTGTGGTCTCTGTGGCACCACTGACCCCAGATGCTTAAACATCTGGTCCTGGCAGAAGCGGCATAACTGACTTTGAGTTGGCTCCGTGTGGTGAATCATCAGGAACAGAGCAGGCTAGACCTCTCCAGACGCATCTTTCAATCACTGCACAGTTCTTCGCAGCCGCCCGGACAAATGTGAACTTTTACCTAAGCCTTTGCAATTGCGCTTCTCAGAGAAGGGAGATGGCTTTGTCTGGCCAGACAGACCGGGGGGGGGGGGGGGGGGGGGGGCCTGGGATTGACCCGCACCTGAAACCTTCAGCTAAGCAGGCTCTGCTCTCGGGACTAGGCTCTGGGTGGAAACTGGTAGAGGCAGCTCTGGTGGATTGAGGCAGGGGTCTGAGATCCCTTATCCTAAAATTTCACCCGGTACTGACCGCATCTGGCCATAACAGATTCGGTCTTTGGGGAAAAAAAGCATCCGTATGTACAGGCTGATCAGCTGGAGGGCCATCTTCCAGAGCCACTCACCATGTCCCAGTTAATTTGCTAAGCACACACTCTGCAGTGGTCACTCGTCAAGGGGATAGGGGCATAGGGGTGAGTGAGACCGATATTAGTCCTAGAGCTCCAGCCCGAATAACTGCATTCTTTGCACGACATGAGTTGGGTGCCACTTCCAACCTTAAGGCAAAGCCTGGGGCTTACTCTCCACGGTATCCTAAAGGCTCAGCTAAGATTCCTCCGTGTAGGAGGTGTCTGGGTAATGTTTATTGGAAGAATAAGCGCTTTCTGTATTTTCTAAGACTCTAAGATGTATAATACTTGTATAATCAGAAGGTAACAAAGTTTAGAGCCCAAGGAAAGGAAAGCAAATTGGAGGTGGGAAGGAGGGGATTTTGATAAAGGTTTATAGGAAGCCCTGGGTTTTCATTGACCACGTAAGGGCTTTTTTTTTTTTTTTTTTTTTTAGCTAGTGGGATGATGGAACCGCTATGGAAGCCACGAGAAGCTGCGAAAAGACGAGTTCAGTGCGGGGGTTGGTGCTTTCCAGTATGCTTCCCACAGTGGGGAGTATTGTGTTCCGTTCACCTCCTGTTGTAGGAGAGACGTGGACAAGGTAGACCATGTCTGAGGGGGTCTGATGGGGACTGAACACAGTATCGTGAGAGAAATTTCAGAGAAACCAGAGGAGACGACCATAGGAAGGAACAGGTGGCTGTGTTGGATCCGAAGGCCTTGAACTGGGATGGGCTGGCTCCCCGCCTATAGACGGTATGCTTGAAGCTCCCAGGTGAAATGTTGATCCTTAGGATGAAGAACTTAGCAGTCCCTCAAGATCCCCTCTTAAACAAGCCATCTTTATGAAGTGGTGAGGGGTGATGTCCTCTCCCCGCCAGTGTTCAAACAGAAAAGAGAATTAATGGGGGGGATGAAGGGCCCAGACACCAGTGTGTTCCGTACGTTGCAAATCACTCGTGGATGTTGCTCAATTATGAAATGGTCCAAAACCTCTCCCTACCAGACCCTCAGAGATAACCGATAATAGGTCAGAAAACTAGGTCTTTACGCTCTGGTCTCTCTAGGAGGTATTGGTTTGGTGACCAGTTAACTCCCCTACTTGCTAGATGAGCAAGGGAAAAGGGACAAAACAAGGAACGCCCCCATGCTCTTTGAGATGGTAGGAGGAGCCCCGGCCTGTGCTAAAGATGATAAAGAAAGAAACAAAAAGAAAGCCTTCTTGGGGTCGTGCTGTAAGCCGAAAGAGAAGGTAGGTTTTTATTTATGGAAAAGAGTTCTAACTTAGGCTGTTCAGGAGCACAGCAATTACGTGGGGTAAGATAGATGCCTCTTAATTCATTTGGCCTCTTTGGTAGGTGGCTAAGTAAGTGAGTCTGCGTCTTCCAACTCCGGTCCCTTCCTTGGTCTGTAGTATGGCTTCTGCTTGCGGCAGGTCACTGGGTCCCCCAGAGGCATCATTGCTGGTAACCTCTCTTTCCTGCCACCCCCCGTCTCCCAGCAAAGCTTTGGACAAACAGCCAAGTGTTCGGCAGAGTACGGGCCTGGCTCTCCTTCCTTCCTCCCCACTCCTCCCCTTGTTGAGAAATCCCATTATCCGGGAGAATGATTGTAAAACTCCAATCTGTCTGCAGCCAAGCTGTGGACTGCCGTTCCCCTCCTCTGCTGCCACCCCGGTCCCCTTGTCTATCTGCAGGGGGAAGACGAATATCTATATATTCAGGCTTTAAGGATCTATAAATCTGAGTTGATTCTCTGCTGGTGACAGCCCGAACTCTTTGCCACGACGGCTTGACGTGATCTAATGGGTTTACAGCGGTTTGAGTGCTTCTCCGGCGCAAATGATAGCAAGCGCTTAGTTAGGGGAGGCGTGAAATGGCATTGTTTGTTCCGGGCACCACCGCCAAGCTGGAGGATCATCTTCAAATTACCCACCCTCTGCTTCAGCCACCCTAGGACGAGGGGGCTCTCTGCCGAGGGAGTCATGAAGACTGTTCCCGCCGTGCGGGCCTTTTCTGCCTGAGAGGTGACAGGAGGCTGGGGGTACGGATCCTCCCCGGCTGTGTTCATTTTGCCAGGAAGCTTGGGGCTAATTGGGAACAGAAGGGATGCCCAGGGGAGGAGGAGAGGGGATGAGAGGGAGGGGGAGGGTCTCACCAAGGTAGAGGAGTGACAAATATTTGCTTGTAGCAAAACAAGAGTGAAAACAAGAGAGATGGCTAATGAGAGCTTTGGGGCATTTTTGTGCTGGCGGTTCTCAGGGGCCAGCAGTGTGGGTTGGTGTGATTAGTTGCCTTGATACTTGGCGCAAGACCAATCCCTCTTTTCAATATCAAGTTTCATAAGCGTGGAACAATAACAAATCATTATGAACCCTCTGGGAATGATGGGTGGGTGGTGGTAGGGATCCCCCCCCCCCCTCCCCGCCTTCTCTCCGATAAATCCATCTTTTCAGCTCAGGTACATTTTTTCCCGTTGTAAATAGGGAATGGCAAGGGACGGGTTGTGTCGCTGCAACTCGCTGTATTGTTAATCTGTTATTAGGCAAAAGTCTTAACACCAGGCTGGGTGCTCAGAGGCCTCATTGTGAGCTCGGGATGGAATTATGCATCATGAATAAAAACCGCTGTCAACATGCATTGGTTTCAAAACATTAGAGCATATGGTATGTGATTATCTGTATTGTCAAGTGCAATAAAGTGAATTTGGATATAATAAAGAATGTAATATTTTAGAAATTTGGTAATAAACTAAGGAAGGGATGACAGCTGAGGTTCTTTAAGGCCCCAGACACAAATAAATTGAAGTTCCTGGTCTCTGCAGCCAGGCAGCAGGATGGCCACAACATGGCTCTGGGTGTGCCATGATTTTCAAGTCGGGTACTGCTCCGCTGTCTCTCAGTTGCCTTCTCTGGAGAATACGGAGGTTCTGGCTCCTGGGTTTGATGACAGGAGCAGGTGGTGGCTTCTGGTGGAGACTGAGGCCTTGCCTTCTCCCCTGGCCTGCAGGGCACTGGAAGGTCCATCCCTGATCAAGTGTGGCATTGTACCAGGCATCTCAGACCCAACTGTCAAGAGGCTCCTTCTCCCCTGGGAGAGTCAAAGCCAGTCTGCAGCTCCCTCTGCCTCCTCTTGGTCAATGGGGAAGGTGATGGTCCAAGCACAAGAGGTCCTGTGCAGCTTCTTCTCAGAGGCAGCCACTTGCAGGAGCCCACACCCCACAGGGTCACGTTACTAAGTCGATAGAGCGAGTCAATATAAGTAAGGAAACCAGATCTGCAGAGGGGCTCAAGTGCTCCAGCGTTTGACCAGGGCAAGGAACTGTGCTAAGCTTCATGGGTATTGTCCTGTTTAAATGCTCCCCTACCCTAAAATACTAACATCCCCATTTTACGAGATGAGCACACTGAGGCATGGAGAGAGAGCTCACACAGCTGATTGTGGAACTAGGATTACAGCCCATGTCTGAACCCACAGCCCAGACTCCACTCATGTACAACCCACAAATAAGGAGGAGGCTCTTTCCACTCTTAACCTTTCCTACAAATAAGGGACCTCTTTCCTTTGAAAGGAAACATTTGAAAGAATGTTCCAGGAAAAAAAAAAAAAAAGTGCAACCAGGTGATTTCTCTGTTCCCACTTGTGTCTGGCAGAAGCTGGTCTGCATTTTTTTTTTTTTTTTAATTTTACCTTAGCTTTGATTTTTGCATCCAGGCTCCAGCTAGGTGAGGTAATTCATCATCACCCTAGCAGGCGGCCTTGGCCCTGCCGTTGTCTTCCTCTGGGAAGGGCTCCTGTCCCAGCTAAAGCTTATTGATGAAGGTTGAGGCAGAGTGTGTTTGCTTTTCCTAACTCTTTTCATATTTCTGACCCAGGGCTTCACCTTGACCCCAGCTTCTGACTTCAGGACTTACCTTGACCCCCAGCTTCCAGGAAACCCTAGACCTAGGGGGCCTC
The DNA here is from genome assembly GCF_046562875.1 of Panthera onca. Lineage (NCBI taxonomy): Eukaryota > Metazoa > Chordata > Mammalia > Carnivora > Felidae > Panthera > Panthera onca. The sequence continues at coordinate 46,089,127 of NC_138352.1, read as the reverse complement.
ACCACCATACCTGGCCCCTTCCTACTCCTGCGTCTATGGGGACTTTTCCAGTCCTACCTTCCAGTACTGGTCTTGTGTGCTGCCCAGCCAGGCAGACTGTTTCATTATTAAACGTGAAGAATTGGGAGTCCCACCATTGGGCCGGGCTGAAGAATTTTGGGTGGCTGGGGAAGGAGAAGACATTTAGTCTATTTCTTGCCTGAATACCTCTCTAACTCCCAAGACGGGGCGGGCAGAGGTTTGAATAAACCCCTCCGGCCCAGAGATCTTAGGCCCCAATTTCCACTGGAGGTGACCACAAGGCGAGTTCAAATCCACCTCCAAATCTCTTGGTTTTGGCACCTCGGATAGACCGCAGTAGAGCCGATCCCACATTTATGCAGTCCACATTTATGGATAGCTAAATAATTTTCAGGTCTCAGCTGGTGGCCCACTTATTCCAAGCAGTATTGGGTGAGGATATCCTTACATAAAAACTGCAAGCTTGTACAGGGATGATGGCAGCAGTGTGCGTGCTCTCATTCAGTCCACAGGCCAGCCCTGTGAGGTCGGCATCTTTATTCCTGCTTTACAGGTGGAGACACGGGGTCAGGCAGGTTAATGGCTTGCCCAGCCAGTAATGCAGCACGGCCAGGATTTCAGCCACATCCTCTGCTTCAGGACTGGAAACTTCCCCGCGGTCCACGGAGCCTCACTGGGCTGACTTACGAGGACGTGTTTCTCTTTCCCTTCCTCTCACCCAAATCCTTCCATGTCCGGCCTTTTGAGTAGGCTACCGTGAGCCAGCCACCCCCAGATCTCAGAAGAGTTTCCTTTGGGCAAGAGAGACCGTGAGTCTCTGTTTCTTGAGTTTCTCCCCGACACCTTCGCAGAACCTGCAGAGGGGCCGAGGGCGAACGACGAGGAGATGCCCTTGCTGTACTGCCCAGGGTTCCCACCCACACCCACCCTACCCACTGCAGAGCGGGCGAGACTGTACTGAAGGCTCCTAATGATCTGTGAATGTATTAATCCTACTTTCTGTTAATTAACAATATGATAAAACCGGCATTTCCTAAGTCGTCACTTAACACATGTTTTAGCAATTATGTACTTAGTGGTTTGGATTCAGAATGCTAATAGAATAAAATTTTAATGAAGATACGATGCTATGAAAAATGTATCGAGAAGAGTTCAGGTATTGCTGCCATTAACGTGTGGGGAGCAGGGGTCTCAGTTTGAAGGGTGAACCCCCACTCCCACCCCCAACCCAGTGCCTTCTGAGCGCTCTGTGGGCTGAGCCAGGAGGACTCAGGGGATCCTGGAATTGCTGGTTCTTGACTCCCATAAATATCTCACCTGAAGGCCATCCTTGAGGGTCCACACCCGCTGGCAGTCATGGGAGGTACTTACTTACCTCCACCCCATCCTCTGACTTTTAGTCCTTCTGAAACCAAGGGATGGCTTCAGAACCAGAGTTCAGGATGTGGGTCCCCACCTTTCCTTCTAGAACAGATGTCTTCAAAATTTTCTAATCGTGCAGAAAAAAAAATTAGCACACACCCCCAGTATATCTTACTTAATTTTTAATTTCTTTACATGTACTACTATGTTAATATGTGTGTTACAAACCTATGTGAAAATAATATGATAGGATATATTTGAAATAAGTCCTGCCTAGAAGTTTATTATTAAGATATTTTCAGAGTAATGTGATTGAATAGGTGTTTTCTTTTTTAAAAAATTCTTGCTTTAACACTGTGATCCAGCTCTAAAGGGAGAATTCTAAGGTTAGCTTATTTTGGTACTTGGACTTAATGCCTGTCATAACTGAAAAATACACCCCACAAGATAAACAGATCCCAGTGGAAGAAGTACATTTACTGTGCTGACTAAATCACGATACTAATTTTTCAATCCCATCCTCCAATTATGCAAAGGATTTTGTTGAAATTCAGCTTGTAAATTTCCATCTTCCCTGATGTCAATCAGTTTTTCACGCACGCTAATCAAGTGTTGCATTTTTTATATTTTTAAGAAATGGGTTCAAAATCCACTAAAATCTTCATTAAAAAAAAAAAACAGTTTTACATTTCTGTTTCCAAGTTTTAAAAGCCTCTGGAGGATGAGAGCCTTCGTAGGCTGACCCAGTTATATCCTTTTTAGCAACGAAATCACAGAAGGATACAAATAGTTTGCAAACATTTGTTTTCCTGGTGCTTTCTCTACAGCACAAGTTTCTGTTGACAGGCAGGTTCCTTCTCACCCGCTGGGCTGCCCCTTGTCCCGTCTGATCAGAACGCCTTTGGGGGCTTGGTGTGGCTGCTGAGGAGTCTTGCTGGCAGAGAAGGGTCAGCTCGCCACTTTCTGTCCGTGGCATGTGCTTGTGTTCTCGGCATTCCCTACAGTCGGGGTGTGTGTGCAGTGCCTATTTTGCTCCTGAAAGCCAGATCTCACCATCTATACAGCCCTTGACTGGGCACACCTGAGGGGCATCAGGTGCCAGCCATGCCTACAGCAGGTGAGTAAATGAAGCGCCACTCTGACCTCACCCCCTTCGAAGCATTTTCTTTTTCCTTCAGTGCTCTGTAAAATACCGTCCAAGTATTTGGATATACCGTAGTATACCAAGTATATTCGGTGCTCTGTAAAATACCAAGACCCAAGTCTGTGATACATGGCTGCGTGGCTCCATGGGCACTAAGACCATTGATTGTGTCCATTTACTAAAATCAGTGAGGATGAAAGTATTTTTAATTTTTTTAATGTCTATTTTTGAGAGAGAGAGAGAGGGGGGGGAGAGAGAGAGAGAGAGAGAGAGAGAGAGAGAGAGAGAGAGAGAGAGAGAAACGGAGCACAAGTAGGGGAGGGGCAGAGAGAGAGGGAGACACAGAACCCAAAGCGGGCTCCAGGCTCTGAGCTGTCAGCACAGAGCCTGATGCGGGGCTCGAATTCACGAACCACAAGATCTTGACCTGAGATGAAGTCAGCCGCTTAACTGACTGAGCCACCCAGGCGCCCCAAGCTGAAATTATTTTTAGATGAAAAATAAAGATTAGGCACTGTGCTTTTTCCCTTTTCCCAATGTCTCTGGACCCTAACTGGACATCTGAATCACCTGGGGCAACTTAAAAACACACAGATGCTCGGGGGCTACCCCAGACCTAACTCAATTCTGAGGGAGGGGCCCAGGCAGCAGTTATTTTTTAAAATTCTCCTAAGAGGTTCTGATGTAGGAATCAGGAATCACAGCTGAGAGTCATTGTTCCAGGCCAGTGCCTCTCAGATTTTAATTTGCATAAAAGTCACCTGGAGAATTTGTTAAAATGCAGGTTCAGGTTTAGGAGGTCCAGGGTGGGGTCTGAGACTGCATTTCCGGCAAGTTCGCAGGCGCCGACGCCACTGGTTGGTGTGGGTCACTGTGGATAGCCGCCCCCTGCCCCCTGCTTCTCGGCCCCCTTCCCCCCTCCGCCCACCTGGGACCGTTGTCTGGACAGCCGAGGAGCAGATCTGCCGCCCCAGCCAGGCCGCCTGGATGGCTGCTCTCAGCTTCTCGGAGAGATCTGGCCTCCAGATGTTAAGAACAGTTCTTTTAACGGCCAAAAAAATAAACTAGGCCAGCCCCTGCTCCACGGTGAATAAGCGCGTGTGTCTCGTGCAGAGGCACCGTGATGGGCAGCTGCCCGCCCCCAAACTGCAGGCAGGCTTGCCGGTGGCACGACCAGCTGGAGTCATGGAGATTCGGGCAGAGATGACCCCCCCCCCCCCCACTGCAGGGGGAGCAGAGGGGTGGCACGGCGGGCGCCGAGCCAGGGCTCTCTGTCAGTTGGGACTATTCTGAAACCATACCTCATAATAAAAGTCCTATAATTTGTGGTGGCATTGAAAACCTGCTTCCAAGTGGTGGTGTTTTGATGGAGTTCTGGAACCTTCTCTGAGGCCAGTGACCATTCCCCGAGGACGTGTCGGAAGGGAGGCAGGTGGGCATCTTGGGGAGGCCCCTGGGGAGGCTGAGGCTTTTCTGAGGGGCCCTGCGTCCCTAGTGGGGTGAGTTGGGGCAGGGCTACCTCCGACCCTTCCTTTTTCAGAGCAGGTGTTGTGGTCTGGGTCCGCCCCACCTTCCCCTCGTCTCCTTCATGCTCCCTCTTCAGAGGACACCAGAGAAGCCCCCTCTGCTTGTTCCACAGCAGCCAGACTGCAGGCTCCCTCTTAGAGCAAAGGCAGGAGCAGCGGTCAGGGCGAGGGCCAGCGTCATCACACTCAGGACGTGATTTTTGTTTTTACCCAAAAGGATGCACTGTAGGGTCTTCTTAAGTAAGAAGACTGGGAATTTGTCACATGATTTGTTTGACCTCCCTCTGTCCTGAATCTCTGTTCCCACTGTGAGAGTTCGTGAAGCACCACGGACGTCTCTCTGACACCCCTCTCAGATGAATTTTAATAAATGAGGCTCAAGGCAGAGGGCCAGTAAATACACATGGAGACAGAGGCTGGGATAGGGAAGAAGCCGTAAGAAGTCTCGTTTGATTGGCGGGTGAGGACAGCTAACCTCTCACAAGTGTTTCCAAGCAATCCTCCTGGCTGGTGAGGTAGATTTATTATTTGTCTCACGGAGGATACTGAGGGTCAGAGTGGTTAACTAACCTGCTCAAACTCACACAGCCAGTTATTGCTGGAGCCAGGATTTGAGCCCAAATCTACCTAGATCCAAAGACCAAGCCCATTTACACACACACACCCACCCTCCTCAGGGGGCACATGAAGGTAGTTGAAACTCACCTTACCTTCCAGTGAGCTCACTGCATGGGTGGGGCCACAGGGTATCAGGAAAGGTGACAGGTTTGAAACCCACTCTTTTGGGGAGAGCCTGGGGCTAGCAACCGAAATGCCTCCGTGGAGAAGAGCTTCCAGCCGGTGCCCCATCTCTCCTGAGCTCAGAAAGCCCAGGGACTCAGAAGCCTTGAAGGACACGTTCTTACGGGTAGCCCATCGAAGCCACCCGAGGCTCTGCAGTTTCCAGAACAGACGCGGAGGCAGCGCGTCCTCGTGCCCTTGCTCCAGCTGCGCGCACGACCTCAGCCTCCTCCACCCCGCTGGGCGCGCCCTGCAGCCCTGGCACCTTCTGCCGGGGTCCTGATCCGAGCCAGTTGTCTCGCGATTTAATTTGGTGAATTTACCACTGCGTCCCAGAGTTTATATTGGCACTTAACAGCAGTAATATGTGTCTCTCTCGCCAAGAACTGACTATTTTCCCAACCAAGATGGAACACCACGCACAAAAAAATAGGTTTGTGAACTAATCTGCTGTCCTGACAAGTGTCATTCACAGAATCACTGCTACGGAGCGCACTCAGAATGAAATGAGGTGGGGGTTGTCTGGCCTGGATCACAGGTGCATTTTCCCCCTGGGTTAACAAGAGTCTGGGATGAGGCACCCCTCCCCTGCAGCCGCAGGCGCTTTCAGACCACACGATCAGTACTCATGGCAGGTTCTCTCGAAGAAAAATGGTTTAGGGATGGTGGGAGGGGTCTCTCTCCCTCCACCCCATTTTATCTCCCCTCCCCTCCCTCTCTTCCTTCCAGGGTGTTTTTTCACCTCACCACCACCCCATTGTAACGTTCTCTAGACATGCATATAATTTCCCAGACTCCAGGAGGTGCTCCCCATCAGTAAAGTAGATATATAGATATATGTACCTCCCACCCCCTGAGTACCCATTTGGAATTCTAACGTAGAACTTAGTTGCTTTTGTATAAGGATTTGGTAAACCGCTAACACCCCTGGGGGTAGGAGCAAGATCAGTCATTTACACTCTAGTATGAACTGGTCTCCATCCCTTCTTGAGTCTGCGACACAGATGCTGCTTCTTTGCCCCAATCTCCCCCTACCTTGGATAAGGGCTGGCCATGGGGCTTAGAGGTCCAGCTCTCCATGAAAGGGATGTCAGAGACTTCTTAAAACAGCTTTTGTCTCTCCCTTTATGTTAGAGGGAAGCCTAGAGATTCTCTCTTCTTTTGAAAAGTTCTGGATTCTTTTTTTACCAAGTGATCCCTACTCGACTCATCCTGAATTGGGAAACATGGAGCAGAGTCGGGCTTGGGTGGCTATCAGAATCACCAGAGAACTGGTTAAAATGCAGATTCCTGGGCCATGTCCACAAAGCCCACATTTAGGAGGCAGGAGAGCCCCGGAGGCCGCATTTTTAATAAGCCCCTCGCCCATCAGAAGGCCAGCATAGGACCACATCAGCAAACACTGGTGTGGGAGAGCACGTCACTTTTCACTACTGGCTTGGTTTATGGTCTGGAGGCCTCCATAAACAGTCCTGAGGTTACTTGTAACTAAAGCCTTCGTGAGATGCGTGCTGGTTCATGGTTGGCATCTGAATTTTAGAAAGTTGACGCTCACATTTCAAGGTCGGGTGTTGGCTCCGACACCCTTGGGCTGAAAAGGAAAGGAAAGTACCTTTCCAGTGGAGAAATTGGCTCCCCTCTGGCAAATGCCACCGACCTAGCTTAATATTAATTTAGGGAATTCAGTCGTGTGCAGTTTCTGCGCAGTAGATTGGAAACCTGATAGTGCCGTTTTTGTCATCTGACTTCCCACACACCTGAGATCGCTTCCCTCGCCGGCCCCGAGTTCCCCCGCCCCCAGCCCCCAAAGGTGGCTGGAGAGGCGCAGGTGCGAGCTGGCTCTCCAGGTCCCTTTCCCCTCCTGATTAAGTGGTGTGTGGGAATACTGGAGGCCCGTGTCGATTCTCACCGATCTATGCCTTGCCCGCGCTCGAGCCACTTGTAATTCCCCACAGCCCCAGCCAGGCTCTGCAAGGCAGAAAGAAATATGACCAGGCAAGTTGAGAAAATAAATTAAACTAAGTGTCAACTTTTCTTGTTTCTCTCCTCATTATTAAGAGATGGAATGGGGCTCGTTTATCAAGCAGGGGGAGAAATTAATTGACACGGCTTTAATATCATGATGTCTGGCGTGTCTGGTCACATTCCTTCATTTTTTGGAAAGGCATTTTATTATAGTTTACAGCAACCAGCTGCCAAACTACTGGTGTAAACGAGGAAGCAGGTGCACGAATGATGCCACAGCGGAAGGGCTGTGGTGCCACCCTGAAGGGGACATGGCGGGAAGGAAAGGCCGGCTTAGAAAGGGCCCCAGAGAGGCAGCCTGTTGGCTTGTGTGGAGGAAGAAGGGTACGGGGCAGGTGAGAGGGACGTCAGCAGACCTCTTGAATTCAGCCATCTGCCTCCGGTGGCCTTTTGGCCCTGAAAGTCTTTGTTCTGACCAGCCCCGAGGCTGCATCCTGCCTCCATCACGGGTCAGTGTGCCTGCCACTGTTCTTTGTTCTTAATCAGTCCAGAGAAGGGAGTGCCACGCTGTTTATCCCTCCAGGGCGGCTGACTCATTAGGGAGGCAGTTTGCTGCACGAAGTCTCCAGCCTGACAACCAAACCCTGTTTCAGGCAGGTCTGTGGGCAGGGGCTGGAAACGTTCAGAGAAGTCACTCACCCTGTGTCCATCCTACACTGGCTTAGGAGCACGCCGAGTTGTCTGTATAAGAGTCACCTTCGTCGTGTGCATCTGAAAAACCTCAGTTTTCCCTTCCCTGCCTTTCTGTTGATGGCTGCAGCCGGCTCTGGCAGCAGAGGAAGCAGGCAGGTAACTGGAATGGACGAGCGCATCTTCCCCGCCTCCCCCCTTACGCTCCTTCTGCTGGGTTGTTAGGATGAGGTGCCGTTGTCCATTGGGTAGACGTTCTTGCAGGGAAGTGTGACAGGGCAGGCTCCTAAGAGCCAGGTTGCGGGACAAGGTCAGACTCCTGATGTAGAGCGGGCCCGCCTTCATACGAGGAAGTCCTTCATCTGTAAAGTAGGGACGTTCCTGTCTCACAGGAGGGAGCTGTGAGGACTGAGTTAACGGCCACCCAATAAACGCAGGCAAGCTTTCTCTTTCTCAAATTATCATGAAGAGTATGGGCTGGAAATAAGTAACCACCTTTGGGATACCAGACGTTAATAATTGAACGAGTCCCATCCCTGGCTTGGTGGGAAATGACATTCTTATGTTACAAAAGTCCAGATTACCGCTCGGGTGTGAGAGCGGACGCAGCTGGTACTGTCACCCCACCTTTTGCCAAATACCTCATGTCTGAAACGCTCAGGAAACTCTAATGACAACTCCGAGTGGATTTCTCTAACATCCGGGTAACGTGCTGCCAGTGTCCCAGAGTGGCAGTCGGAAACAAGGCGCTTCTTTTGGAAAGGCAGCTTGTTTTTCTCTTGGAACAGATCCATCTTCCGAGTTCTATGTTTCCAGGGCGAAGCCAGGGCACGTGAAGCCACCCACCCTGCCACGGCAGCTCATCTCTGCTCCTCTTGCCCGATGGACGCGTGGGGAGGGGGGCTCAGACTTTCTCCATCCAGGGTTCCGGGAAAACCCCTGGAGGCAGATGAAACTGATTTGCCAAACCTGCTGTAGCCCATGCTCTTCTGGTGACCTAGAAATGTTCTGAGCTGGGGATGGGGAGCACAGCCCGAGATGACAGGTCGCTAACTGACACATAGCTAAGTGGTGGTTGACCCACAGAGCATGTGAGGCACCATGCCTCGTAGCCTAGGCTCTTGCCCTCTCGAGCCCTAGGGCCACCAAATCCCTCTTGAACACTTACTGACCCAGGGAAGTCCCTGACGTCCTGCTCTGGCTTAGTAGCCACGTGTCACCAGGGATGGGTCATTTAAAACAATGCCAAGCAGTTGAGCAAAATGACGATGGCAGAGCGTGCCCCACCTCTCGCGGGGTTGCCATGGAGACCAGGTAGGATGATGTATGAGAAGCATTTTGAAACCAGAAAGTGCTCCCCACGCCCAAACCCAAGAGACTTGTATTTATACTGAAAGCAGCCCACGGGTCCTGCCACTTCCTCCAACACCAGGTTATTAGCGAGAGAGGGAGGTTGCGTGAGTTATAAATATACTTGCGTACACATACCTCAAATTCCTCATGGGATATTCTGAATAAATTTGACAGTCTGGGTTTTTTTTTTTCCTCCCTCATTTTTTTCCCCATTAACCAAGTGCGTTAACTCGAGACTTGCATTGATTTCCGCTGAAGATGCATTAGGCACCACACGATTGCCTATTAGTGTTCATTGACCTATCTGATAAGAGAAGAAAATTATTTTGGGGGCGAGGAGGAGGCCAGTCCCATCTTTCCCTCCCTGACCTAAAAAGGAATTCTTTGTAGGTTAACTGTCAGATGTTCCCCAGTACCCCCATCTGTAGCAGGTCATTTTCATTGTGAGGTATCTCGTTTTCAGATTTCTATTCTCTCTTTCTGTGTGTGTGTGTGTGTGTGTGTGTGTGTGTGTGTGTGTGTGTGCTATAGCTTTGTATTATTCAAATGAATATTCAGTTTTGTTCATTTGAATAAGAGAGGGGGAAAAAAGGTTTGACTGTTAAATGCTTATCTCTTAAATAGAGCTTTACTTGTTACTTTCCAATAATAGCTTCATTCAGGAGAATGCTGGAGAATTTCATTTTCAAATGCGCCCTGTCAACTCCTACCCTATTTATGTCCATTTTAAACCCTTTTTGTTTGGAGTTTCATCCTCCCGACCCTTTCTTCGTGCCAGTTTTGCTGACTCCTGGGGGCCCTCAGATATGGGGGTGCTTCGTGAGAGGTTGGGCAGGTGTCATTTTGCTGATGACAGGTGAGAGGGTCCCTTTGGTGAACTAGCCTACTGTCCCCCAAATTTTGACGCTCCGACACTGTCCCCCACACGGTTGTCAATCCCTACGGTTCCTCTTTGTTCTGAATGGCAGCTTGAGTGACTTTAAATACCTACAGACTTCTCTGGCTTCAGGGTGGTGCCTCCCCTTAGGATCAAGGGAGATGGGAAACCGAGCAGGGGGGATCACAGGGACACCCCCAGAGGGCCCTGATGGAGTGTGAGCCCTCGTAGACTCACCATGGATCAAAGTCCTTGCCTTGGCTGGGACCAGAGTAAGATGCCCTGTGCCCTCCCCCCACCCCACCCCATGCATCGGTCTGCTTCTTTTAGAAGCCCAGAGAGGTGAAGGGACTCTCCAGGAATACACAGCTCATTATTTGGTCCTTCCTTTTTTGAGCAAGGATAATTCCGTGTCTCCTTTACCTGGCTGTTTTGCCTCTACCTGGTAGGCTTTCATGAGCCACCATTTCTGATTCTCTGTGGGGCTCTCTTTTGGAAAAAATGGGAGGAAAGTAATCAGTCCTTCCTGCCCCTTCTCAGGAAGAATCAGACTTCCTGAGTTTCAGGTAGGATCTGTACATCTGACAGACTGTTCAAAAGACTATGATGCCTTGAAAATATTTATGCTGAGTGAAATAAACCAGACACAAAAGGACAAATACTGTATGATTCTACTTACAGAGGTACCTAGAGGAGAATGAGGTTGCCAGGGACTGGGGGAGGGACAAATGGGGAGCTATTGCTTGCTGGGTACAGAGTCTCAGCTCAGGATGGTTAAAAAAAAAAACGTTCTGGAAATGGATAGTTGTGACAGTTGCACAACATCATGGATATACTTACGGCCACCGTAGCATACGCTTAAAAAATGGTTACAGTGGTGAATTATATATTATGTACATTTTTACCCAATAAAAAAATTTGATTTCAAGAAAGAAAAAGTCTTGGATGTCAAAAAAAAGGATTTTTCCCACCCACCACCCGATCCTTCCCAAATTTCTAACCCTGCTGTCTTTTCACTCTGTTTAATTTATTTGGGGGCTGTTCTCCACTGAGTTACTAATTCATCGTAAATGGTAATGCACCTCTGAGAAAAAAAATGATTATATGTTAAGGAATAACATTTATTGATAATTAAGTGTTTCCTGGTTTCTCTGCTTTCTCAAATGGAATAAATAAATATTTTAGACACAATCAACTTTGTTTTCTCTATCCGGGCCAAACAAGGTTGTCGAAACGATATAGATCTTTAAAATACTGCAAATGAGTCTTGACATCACTGAATTGTTATGCATCCAAGGTACATAGGCTTGAAATCCAGACTCTCTCCTTTGATCAGGAAAATCATTTTTGTGATACTCGAGTTCTGAGTCCTGTGGGGTTAGGGAAGGGACCAGCAGGGAGAATATCAGAGTCAGAATTTGAAATGATGCAGTGAGTCCTGCCCCCACCCTTCCTGATGCAGTCTGCATTTTAATTCCTGTCTCCTACCTCTGTCACACCTCTCCCCGGCTCTTGAGTGGTGGCACAGAGTGGGAGACTGGCGATACAGGCAGCCCCGAATGATACTGGGCCTGGAGTTCAGACCGTGGTTTGCACAGCGGACCAGGAAGGCATGGGTTGCAGCAGAAAAGCAGCTTCAGTGGTGGTCATCTCGCCATCATCACCCCAACGGTGACTTGACTTACCCTGGGCACTGCTCCAGGATCAAGTACCTGTGCTCAGCAGCAGTCTGGCTGCAAAGCAGGCTGTCCTCTGGCTTGTGGAGCGGTGCCCTTGACTGGCACTGGCTTCGTGTTATTTCCCAGTGGCACGGATGGGTTCGGTTCATTTGTCCACACTCTGTTACCTTCTATCCAGAGCACATGCTTGGCCCTGCAGGGGGAGGTCACATGTGACCCACCTGTGTGGGGGCGGCGAAACCTGTAACCTGGCTGTACTAGCTTCTTGAGGCTGCTGTTACAAATTTCCAAAAACTGGGTGGCTTACAGCGACAGAAACTTGTGCTCTCACAGTTCTGGAGGCCGGATGTCCAAATATGAGGTGTCAGCAGGGCCACGCTCCCTCTGAAGGCTCTCAGGGACACTTCCCTTGTCACTCGCAGCTTCTGGTGGCTCAGGTGTTCCTTGACTAGTGACTGCATCACTCCAGTGTCTGCCTCCGTCTTCATATGGGTTTCTCCCCTCTCTGCCTTCTAGGTCTCAAATTCCCCCCCTCCTTTCTCTCCTAAGAACACCTGTCACTGGGTTAGGGCCCGCCCTCATTCTTGAGATCCTTAACTTAGTTATGTTTGCAAAATCCTTTCTTCCAAACAAGGTCCCATTCATAGGTTCCAGGGGTTAAGACGGGGACTCATCTTCTGGGAGTCACTGTTCAAACCATTATGTTCATCCTCATTTGCAGGGAGGTTTCCCCTGAGTACCAGCCCGTCCTGGCTTGCGTAGGCATTCACGTGTTGGCGGGGTTTAGATACAGGCTAGAGAGGTGACCTTCAGAGACACATGAATGTCGAGGTGACCCGCAGGCTACAAGCGAGGGTCATGAGGGAGGGGCGAGATCTGTTCTGAAGAGATGTTCTCCTTGAGTGGGAACCTCAGACTTGTGTCACTTAGGGAGCAAATTGCTGTAGAAGAAGGACGTTGCCTTGCTGACCTCTGCATACTCCACCATGGAGCACAGGTGGGAGCCTGCAAATGCAGAAGGAAGGGCTGAGTCCGTCTCGAAGGGAGGCAGTGATGCAGAAATGGTTCGTTCATCCAGCCACCAGCTCCTCAGCACTCTCTGTGTGTGAGGGGCTCCGTGTGTCCCGGGGACCCAGAGTGAATGAAGCCCCAGCCCCGTCATCGTTCTTGAAGCCCCGCTAGCAGATTCCCCCATCCTCTGCCGTGCACCCTTCCCTCCCCCGAGCACCTTTTGAAGGGCACTGTATCTTAACCCTTCTTGAGAGGCCCCTAGCATCTGGGTCTAGGAGGGTGGGCAGAAGAGAGGGGGTTAACCAAAATGATGCCGGTCCCCCGTGTGCTGAAGGGGTCCCTGCCTGGGTGACAGGCTTACCCGATGGTTTTCACACTCCTTTGAAGGGGGCATAGGGAGCCAACACACCAAAGCCTGAAGAGAAATTACGTGAAGGCTGCCTCTGGGCGTGGCTCTCGTCCTGCTCTGTGAACAACAGATGGACCCCAGGGGCCAGAGAGGAGGAGACGCCCAAATGAGGGAACCCAGAGAACGGCGTTGTCCCTGTCTCTACGGGGACCTGGTTTGGGGCTCAGGGTTGTACACCTGGTGAAAGGTTTTTTTGTTGGGCCTCATTTCCAACAAAACGCATTGTGCCTGAGGACCCAGCCTCTCCAGGATGATGCTGGGGAAAACGTGCCAACTTTGAGCCTCTGCAGCACATACTTATGTCCCCCTGATGGTACATCTGACCCTCAGCCATTCGTGTCTACAACAGGCTGGGATGTGTGCTGTGGAAACACTGGCCTGGTATTCGGTGCATAGTAATAAAATATATATCCTAATGAAGACTGTGACTGCCATTTGTGTGGTAGTCCCAGCTCCCTGTTTTGCTGGAAATTGTTTCAGAGTAGACAGTGGCTGTTTCCATTCCTCTCCCTAGGAATTTTCTAGATCCTACAGCAATGATGTAGGAGCTCAGTGTTTCATCTGCCTGTCCTCTGCTGTTCCTTAGAGAATGTGGTGGTGGAGCCGGAGAGGAGAGACATAGAAAGGACCGGAGAGATTCCCTCTCCACCCTGGGTTTCCAGGACCCAAAGTCAACACACAAGCTTGAAAAGGAAACACAGTCCTGATATAAAAGTAGCCATTTTGATTTTCATGTTCCTGGTTGGTGGGTCCAGGTTTGTGTTTGGCCAGGCTCCTATCTTTGGGGATGGCAGTGTCTTGGCCAATTTGAGCTGCTATTGCAAAGTACAATAGCCTGGGAGGCTTATAAACAACAGAAATGTATTTCTCACCATTCTGGAGGCTGGAGGTCTGAGATCAGGGAGCCAGCATGAGCAGGGTTTTGGTGAAGTCCCCCTTCCCGGTATAGAACGGCTATCTTTTCACTGTCCTCACACAGCAGAAAGCAGACAGATAAAGCAGGGTCTCTCACATCGTTTATGGGGGCACTAATCCCATTCGTGAGGCCTCCACCCTCATGACCTACGTGCCTCCCAGAGGCCCTGCCTCCTAACACCGTCACCTTGGGTTAGGATTTCAACACATGAATTGGGGGGGGGGGGGGGCGGGCACAACCTTCAGTCCATAGCAGAGAGCCTTGCAAATCCTGATGGGCGTGGGGGCTGTGACCTGAGGGGTGGTCGGTCTCACCACCTTCATCTGCAGGTGCGCAAAGCTCAAGGCGCAGAGTGGGGAAGGGGCTTCCCGGGATGACACATAAGTTCATACGTGCAAGGTCAGGTCTGCTGCGACCCCCCGCCCCCCGCATTAGGATGTCTACACCTGTTGCATGCATTCCCCCCGGGTGTTAGTGCTCACACTATAGCCGCGTTTCATCTGAGGCGGGGCGCCGTCCTGTGAGTGGGTCCATGTGTTAAAGCAGTGCTTTCCGAGTGGGGTCACAGATGGGGCAGCGTGCTGGAAGGGCGGGAGGGGCAGTCGAGAGCGACTCAGGATGCTGAGCAGCGGTCGCCTGCCAAAATTCTTCAGTACAGCTTGTCTAGCAAAGCCGGTCTCCAGCCGAGTAAATACAGTGGATAGCTGACGGGCTGACAGCAGGCATCAAACAGTCTTAAACTGCCCCAGATCCGCAGCGCTTTGGAAGCAGCGGTAGAAAAAGGATGCCTGCGCAGAACAGAGGCCTGAAACTTTTAATAGTTTCTTCCAGGCCTCAGGATGTCCTGATGAGGTATTAGAGGAAGTAATTCAGGAAGAAAAGGACAAATAACCACCTCCGTCTGGAGGCCGACCCGAGGGCTGGCCATTCCAGCACGGAAAGGGCAAGCGTGGCCCTGCAGTGATCCCCGCCCCCACTCTGGGTAGCCCACCCACCCGCCTCCACACGCACAGAGCCACAGGGGCTCTGACCCTTGTAAATAACAGACGAGTAAATTTCTTGTTTGCTTCCGGGCAAATGTAAACCACACAGCGCCCAACGCACGGGGGTGAAATCATTAACTTTTCCTCACTGTCAGAAGGGTGCTCGCTACAAATGAGAAGTCATTTCCTCAACCTGGAGGCCCTTCCCAGGGATCCGGCCCCCTACCCTCAGATCAGGAGCCTGTCACTGCTACAGGACATCAAAGGAAAACATGTAGCCGGCCAGAACTGAACTCACCACCCCCTCTGTTTTTGTGTTTTTGTTTTTCCTTTTTCCTTTAGGGTTTGGCTTTGTCACGTTTGAGAATGAAGATGTTGTGGAGAAAGTCTGTGAGATCCATTTCCATGAAATCAATAATAAAATGGTAAGTTTGCAGGGGTGAGGCTACCATGCATGCGATGCCCCCCTTTCCCCCACGTACACACCTTTGTCTTGCACGCTCCTGTAGCCCACGTCATCGTGCTGGAGGGTGGGCAGGGCGGGCACCTTCTAAGACTCTGACGGCTCAGCTCTGGGAACGGCAAGAGTTGGCGAACTTTCAGCGAAGGGCCGAGGGATAAATATTTTCAGCTTTGCAGGCCACGCGGCTGACTGCCACAGCCTCTCAGGTCCACTGTTGAAACGCAAAAGCGTGTGCAGACAGTACCGCATGAATAAGGCTGTGTATCAGTAAAGCTTTGTTTATGGACACCGACACTAAAATCTCATGCAGTTCTCACGTGTCACAAAATATTTAGTTATGTGATTATATTTTCACCATTTAAAAGTACAAAACCATTCTCGACTCTTGGGCTGTACAAAAGCCCGCGGTGGGTGGGTGGGGGACCACATTTGGCCTGTACGTTATAATTTGCCAACTCGTGGCTTAGGATATGTGTTGGCTGTTTGGCGTGGCTTTTTGAGGGGGCGTATCCTGGGTAGGAAGTTTACCACCCAAATTTGTTCTCTCTTTGGGCCCTGCTGGGCAATTAACATTCTCCCTTTCTGATCAACTGGCTGGTTTTACCCTCATGAGTGCCTTCTTCCATACCTCCATTTGGCCCTTTAAAGCTTCTTTTCCTGGGAAGGCACCCTCAGCAGGGAGGAGGTGACAACCATGGCTGAGTTTGGGGAGCCTGATAGGCCTCCAAGAGGAATGGCCACCAGAGGGTGCCATACCATGTACTGAATGTGCACATTGGCTGGCTCCAAGTCTCAAATTCCTTCAAATCGAGTAGGTGGGTGCGAACCCCCCTTGTTGTTGGTTCCAGAAATCTGGGAGCTCAGCAGGTGTTTCTGGAGCCATCAGCAGGACCTTTGGAGCCAAAATATTTTGGTTGGCCAGCAAAGCCTCCAGCCCCAAGAGAAGAGGGAGGGCAAATTTGTTTCACTTGCAGCTGTGACTTTGATATTTTCTTCCTTTAGTCAAAACATTCCTTGCTTCTGAAACATGCATTCAGATATGCATTGTATATTGGTCTGATATGTGTTCGCTGACTTTAAATTCAATAATAGAGCTTTTAGTGGGGATAAGATCAAAGCAGTCTGCTTAGCATGTGGTGCTACAGGCCTGATTCAATATTTGACTTGCTAATTTTTTCCCAGGGCACTAAAATAATATTGTTCATATTGTTCCTAGCCATCGTATGCATCTGAAATGAAAACACTGGGTTTTTTTGCATACTGTAGGTTGGAGGTGTCAGCTCAGGCATTAAAATGGTACTGGGGAGATAAGTGTGTAGGAATAACACAGGACCCTTCATAGATGTTCTCTGTACCCCCTCCCCGCAAACTCGGCGCCTTCCAGTTGGTACCTCTCTCTTTTGGTAGGTTGCTACTTGCTGTTTTTAAAACTACAGAGACGGGGCTTAAAAGGAAACCTAACTCTGGTACCCAGAGGCCTCGTTTCTCCTAGTCAGGCTCACTGTTGACAGGCTCTGCCGAGGGCTGCTTGGGCAGTGGAGAGCGAAAGAGGCATCCAAGAGCACTGGCAGGCACCTTCCCATCCTGCCAGGATTTAACGGCGCATCGGGAAGGCCCAGTGTAGACTGGCGAGAGACTGTGCTATGTGCTGCCTTGAATGCGTATGTGAGGCCCTTCCCTATAGATTGCTTTTGAAACAAGCCTGAAACACAAGTGAGAAAGGGATTTATTCTCCTCACTGTTCCAGTGGGGAGACTGAGGGCCGGGGGATCTGCCCCAGGGCTCCCCAGGCAGTAAAGGAGCATAGGTCTTGAGCTTACTGGCTGCCAGATGAACTACACAGATAGTTGTTTTGAGCTTGGGGGTGTGAGGACAAAGTCCCAGATGACACAGGGGGATGGTCAGAAGGTAGAGTTTCAGTCCCAGCGAGATAACCCCTGGCCTGGCTTGAAGCAGGAGATGTTTGTGGCCATTGTCCCCAGTCGTTTCGCATCTGTCACCCTCTTTTCCACCCAGCTAGAGGCTGACTGTGGTAGGTACAGGGAGTTGTGTTCATTGTGTGAGGGTTTCTGTTTTCTCTTGAATCTGGGGCTCGTACTCATTCTTTACGGGGATAAGCAAAAACGGAAGTAGATAAGAGGAGGGGGTGGGTGCGAGTGGTGAGGGTCACACACAGGCTTGGAGGTGTCCCTGCAGTTGCCCAGCCCTGCTCCACACCAGTCACCGGCTCTCAGGGGGGATTTTGAGGTGCTGGAGGAGGCTTTGATAGATCAGGAGGCCTCGCCGAGCTCCAGGGCAACGGGGCCTGTGGTGACCACCTGGTGGGGTCTCCGGGCCTGGGGGAGGTCCGAGCATGGTGCCGCACAGGCTTGGGCTTGATAAACTTGAGCTCTTGCCACCAGCCACGTGCTAGTCGCTGAAAGGACCTCTCCAGCAAGCCGTCCTTCTCTGAAGAAGCCTGAATCCTGAATTGCTCTGGATTCCGTGATACCGGTTTCTACTCCTGAGGCCCACGGAAAAGGAAATGAATGTAAACCGTGCTATGGACAGAATTCAGATGACGGACTGGAAAGACCCTGAGAGCTCAGACTGCCAAGCAGAGACGCAGACGGTTGTTAGAAGGTCCACAGGAGTGTTTTGCCAGCCGGACTGTGTGTGACGCTGTAAAGACCCAGCTCCTGGAACCCTGGCCATCTCTGTGAATTCTGCAGGGACAGGTTACCACGCCAACCCAGAGTGTGCCTGGAGCTACCATTTTCTCATGTTCACAGATAAGAAAGGTCTCACCTCGGATGAGTCACAGAGATAGGACTTGAGTCCCCATCTGCTCCTTCTTAACCCAATACCCCTATGGCTGGCACTCAGTGGGCCCTGTGTCAGTAATTGTGGAATGAAGAAAGGATTACAAGAGGAACCATGTGACAGGGAGGCACGGCATAATTCCCAAAGCCATTTCCCATCTGATTTGGTTGGCGAGTCTCTTGGGCATTTTTAAAAAATGAGGGCCCTTCCCTGGCATCTGAGAGCCAGCCATCGGGAAGCTGGGATCACAGGAATTTGCCCCCATTCCTGGAGAGACCCTCCCTTAAGGAGGTCACCTCCATGGTGGTGGTGGCAGGGCACGACCCTCCTGCACTGAGATCCCGCAAACAGCCAACATTTTTTAGTGCTACCTACATACACACTCTGCTGAGAGCTTGCTTTAGGCACCTCTTCTCTCACATGCATTCTGCTATAGGTACTGATTATTATCCCCATTTTACTGCAAGTGAGCAGTGAGGCAAAGAGAGAAGGTGAGCGATTTTCCCAGCACCAAACACCCAGCAAGTGGCGGCACCAGAGTTCAAACCCAGAGAGCTAAAGTCCAAAGCTCATATTTGCACCCAGTAGGCTAGTACCCCTTCCAGGCGTAACGGGACTTTAAAGGCCCTCTAGCTGGGTTACAGCCTTCCAAGACCCCTGACCACCCCTCCCAGTCAGCCGGGTCATAGCCCACGGGACTCCCGTGTTCTTCTAAGAGAAGGGCGAAGATGATGGGCTCACCCAGGGCCAGATTCCTGTCTGGGGTGAAGGACCAGGCTTGGGCATGAGGGGTCCCTGTCGACCACGACAGATTTCCACGCCTCTTCCCCCAGTGCCCCAGAGGCAGGTGAGCCACGGGTCTGGTGGCGGCATGGTGCAGGGGGAGGCAGCTGGCCGCCACCTGAGCTCAAGGCCCAGCCTAGGAAAGCCAAGACTCAGCCCCTTCCCCCTCTTGGCACGGATCAGAGTGAAGCGCAAACATGGCTCTTTATCAATAAACACACACATGCACCTGCGGAGCCACCTGGTGACCCTCCGGAGAGGGCTTTCTCTCTGGCCGCTCCGCCGAGCCCCAGCGCGGGTACAGCTAACAGTGCTTCCCGCCACGTGCCCCTGATTGAAGCAGCCCCCCCCAGCAGCAGGGACACTTGCTCGATTGGTCACCAGCCAGCACAGCCTCCCAGAGGCCTCCTGGCGAGTGCCTCAGCCGTGGGGAAGGAGGCAGGGGTTGACAGAGACCTGCTCCAGGCTTCCCTGGAGGCCCGGCTCAATCCCACCCCAGAGGGGTCAAGAGGGCCTCGCTGGGTGAGAACGTGGGGTCCAGTATGAGGGATGCAAGGGCTCCTCTTCTGACACCTGATTCAACAGCAGCACATTGGCATCTGCTGGGCACTGTAACAGCGTTTTACGCACACTTGGTCACTGTCCCGTTTTACAGACCAGACACTAGATAGAGCTCAGGGTAGTGAAGGGACTTCCAATAACTCATGGTTCTTTTTTTTTTTTTTTTTAATTTTTTAAAATATTTTTATTCATTTTTGAGAGACAGAGATACAGAGTGCTAACAGGGGAGGGAGTGAGAGAGAGAGAGAGAGAGGCCCAGAATCCAAAGCAGGCTCCAGGCTCCAAGCTGTCAGCACAGAGCCAGATGCGGGGCTCAAACCCACGAACCGTGAGATCATGACCTGAGCCAAAGTCGGACACTTAACCGACTAAGCCACCCAGGCGCACCGCCCCCCCCCCCCCCCCCCCCCGAAATAGCCTGTGGTTCTAAGCTGCGGGGCTAGCATTTGAACCAGTGTTGTCCTCTGGCTCCAGCCCTGTGTCCTTCCCCCTGCCAACATAGGCAAAACCTCATTAATTGAAAAATCTGGGTTGGTTAGACTGGTGAAAATGAGGAAGAGTTATTTGCTTTGTACAAGGGTTCCTACAGGATTCCTTTAAATAGTTCTCTTCCTTGTTCCTTGAAGGTGATCTGATTTTTGAAATTTGCTGAGTAGTTTGTAACCTCAGTAGGAATACAGACCTACCGGACCCCACCCCCAGAGCTAGTGAATCAGAATCTGCATTTTGACAAGTGCCTAGTGATGTGTGTGCACGTTTAAAGTCTGAGAAGGCCCAGGCGAGGATCGCTGCTAAGGAGATAGTGTGTGTCAGAAGGAAGGGACCCGGAGTGAGGGCTGAGGCCCCTGGAGCACGGAGCTGGATGAGCCAGCCTGGCGTGGGATCCCCAGGCCAGTCTGCCGCTCTCAGCACCGCCCCACACTCTCTTTGTGTGCACGGGCACCAGGTCTCCCCTCCTGCACTCCTGCCACAGGAAGCTGTCCATGCCCGGGACCACCCCCCCGCCAGACCCCCGGTGCTGGCATCCCTCCCCTCTTGACAAGGGTCTTGGAACATAGATGTTTGAGGCACATCCTCTGGGGTGATGGGTTGGATCCTCCCAAGTAGCATGCACATGTCCTGGTGCCCAAGACAGGACCTCCTGGGTCACTTAGAGGCACTCAGGGCTTTAGAACACGTGGACCCGAGCCTGAACCCCATATCCACCGCTGGTTGTCCTGTGACCAAGCAGACACCCCACCTGTCTGCACCTGTTTCCTCCTCTAAGAAGGGAAGGATGGCGACCACTGCCCTTTGCAGCTTATTGAAGGCCCCGTTCGGTTCCTGGCCCTGGGAGCTCTTGGACTGTTGTAGGGTCTAGAATCTGATAACCTTGAAGGAATCACCTTCCCGAAAATTCCATCGGTAACTGCAAGTTTCTTCCGTTTGGCCTAAACCAAGGGCCAAAAAGCTTTGTAAAGGGCCAGGTCATATTTTAGGCTTTTGAGGCCCTAGGTCTCTGTCACAGCTACTCTGCCATCGTAGAGTAGAATGCAGCCACTGATGATATGTGAGTGGGCACAGCTGTGTTCACATAAAATGTTATTTATAAAAACAAGCAGCAGCTGGATTTGCCCTGTGGGCCATAGTTTCAGCTCCGGCCTCTACTAATGTAGCTCAGAGCAGGTAAAGTCTGCTTATCTCAAAGGGGCCAAGGAAGGGCTTTTAGCCAAGAAGTCACCCTGGTCCACTAGCCCAAGGCAGAGGGTCAGAGGTGCCCCAAACAGATGCTGGGGTTTGGGATAGTAGCCTACAGAAAGCATCAGTGCCTTCATTCTTAGGGGGACCCCAAGCACTGAATAGGTGGGGAGTAGAGGAACAGTCAGAACAGGGTTCTGTCAATCCAAGAGGCCTTTCCAGAAGAAAGTGCCACAAATCCCCCACTGCTGAATGCCCCACAGTACAGTTCACTACTCATTGCTAGACTTTGTGACCTTGGGCCAGTTACTCGTGGTCTGTGTTTTGATCCCGCCTCGGTAAGACCGGGATGGCACCCCCCTCCAGAGATTGCTGGGCTTTGTGACTGGGCTTTATCAGCCGTAGCATGCTCTTATCAACCCAGTAGGCCTCATCATCACTATCATTGTTCTTAGAATCATAGTACTGAACGAACGTATAATCATAAAGTAAGGTGGTCCCAGACAGAGGTGCAGACCTGGGCAGGGAGGAGGGTGTGAGGCAGGTACTCGCCTCGCCTTGGCTGGGAGGCGGTCCTGAAGAGAGAAGGTGTACATCCTGCAGAAGAGAAGGGGCCACTGCAGGGATTTCTTAGGTCCCAGGGAGGCCCATTCAGGCCCTTCCGCTGAATCTTCTGTTGGGGGAGGTTCCGAAAACCCCACTTCAAAAACAAAGCCTGGCGAGCTCTCACGCCTGCCACCTTCAGCCCAGGGCACACTTGGGGTGGGCAAGAGGACCAGAGAGCAGGACAGTCCTGGCTGGGCCTCTCGGGGTGTAGTGCCGGGCCAGGTGGTCCACAGAAGCCAGCTAGGGTTGGCCTGGGGGCGCTGCCACCTGGATGGGGTGTCCCGGTGAGTGGGCACCCATCCCTTCCCTGAGGCCACTCCTCTGCCCGAACACTGCCGCCACAGAGCTGATCGGGAACCAGCCCCAGAGTGGGGGGTGGGGCGGGTAATGTGGGTGGAATTAACTAGGCTTGTGTGTTCACCACCCTATTGGCCACATCCTCCTCGCTCGTAAGCTAATTTTAGCCATCCATTCTGCTTCTGTTACCATTTATAAAATGAGAATGTCAAATGCAATATTAAACAAGCAGGATGAAGGCAAAAACAGGAAATGCCAGAGAGGCACTTAATAAATGAACCTCGTGTTTACGAGCGAGAGGGAGGTCCTGTGCCCCCCCACCCCCACATCACGCAAGCACATGTTTGTGTACCGGCTCTGTCCCTGCGGGTGGAGGGGTTTGCCTGTTGAGGGAGGAGAGGGTGGGGAGGCCGGGGTGGTAAATGTTTGCTGCTCTTCAGGCAGAAGCAATTGGGCCTGCGGGGAGGCGGCCTCCCAGTCACCCAAGTTCTGGCTCCTTCACCCGTCGTCTGGGAAGGTCACTGCAGGGGGCCTGGGGAGGGTGGGGTCCTTCTGCCTCTCTTGGTGGCCCAGCCCCTCTGGACTTTCCCACGTGTGCTGCTCTCTGCACACCATCCACAGCGTGTGGGGTCAGCAGGGGGCATGGAGACCACTGGGAAAAGCTGTTTCCCTTTCCCTGCACCCCTTCTCTGGGGCCTGCTCTTCTTCTCACTTCACCCAGCTGCTCTGCCCAACTTCCCAGGCAGGTGCAAGCTAATGCTCAGCCACCTCTCTCTCTCTCTCTCTCTCTCTCTCTCTCTCTCTCTGTCTCAAATAGAGAAATTAGGGTCGCCTGGGTGGCTCAGTCAGTTAAGCATCCAACTTCGGCTCAGGTCATGATCTCACAGTTTGTGAGTTCGAGCCCCACATCGGGCTCTGTGCTGACAGCTCAGCCTGAAGCCTGCTTTGGATTCTGTGTCTCCTTCTCTCTCTGTCCCTCCCCTGCTCACACCCTGTCTCTCTCTCTCTCTCTCGGTCTCTCAAGAATAAACATTAAGAAAAAAAAATTTTTTTGAATCCTATAAATATAGAAATTAAGGCTTTTGCAGGGTCTCTGGCAACGCCCCCCCAAGGGCTGGGGGCGCGCAGCCAGCCTCGCGGCTGCCTTTGGGCACCTGCTGGAGGCAGAGGTGTCTTGTCACTTTGAAATGCCCTTGCAGGTTCCCAGAAATAAAAACAACAGCTGCTGCTGCCACCATCAGCTTTTTCCCCAAATAGTGCAGTCTGTGAAGCGCCTTTTGCGCACCTTGCTGACGAAAGCAGGAAGACCGGGCCCTACCTGGCCAGTAGGGGGGCGGGGGGGGGAAAGGTAGGGAGAAAATTGATGGCGGGGTGCCAAGAGCCTGCCGGGCTGGGGGGCGACGGCCACTTTCTGCCTCTCTGCTCCCTGGGCTTTGCGACTTCAGCACAGATGTGAACTGGCTTTATCACCTTCAGAGATGCTCACCTAGGCTCCCGTGGCGGAGATTAAGGCATGCCCCAACCTTGATCCGGCGCCAACACTTACAGGATTAGCTGCTTTAATTTCGTCGCTCACTGCAGCCCTGTGGGGCAGTGGGCACTACTGTTACTCTGTTTTATACATGAGAAAATTGAGGCACAGAGATGTCAGGCAGCTGGTTCCTGCTCAGAGCTCTCGAACAGAGCAGAGATTTAGAGCCAGGAGCCTAAGCCTCTAAACTAGACTGGTGGAAAGGACAGGCCCCCGCCCTCAGGTCCAGATGGAGCGGAGGTTGCAGTCACAGGGGGGTGTGTCCCCGAGGGTGCTGGGGACCCGCTCCTCTCCCTGCCCAGACTCTGAGCCCTTGTGAGCCACATCCTACTGAATTCATTTCTGTGTCCACCCCCGGCCCCTGCCTGCTAAATGGGAGGTGTTAATAGTATTGGTTTATAACCTCCTTCGCTTTGTCATCGCTGAGTTTAATAAAGCAGAGGAAACAGTGGATGAAATTAATTCTGGAACGAGGACGGGGGTTGGCCTTGTAGAAGGAGTCGCGTGCAAACGGGCCTTGAAGGCTGGCTAGAGGGTGGTAGGGAAGGGCTGTGCGGGCAGGGCCTGGGTAGCCGGTGGCCCAGAGGTGGGGACGGGTTTGGAAGTCGGGCACCTAGGATCGAGTCGTAGCTGTGTCATTCCCAGCCTCATCACCTTGGGCAAATCCATTCCTCAGGGCCTCAGTTTCCTTTTCTGTTGTCACTTCGGGCTGATAAAGCCAACTCAGGAAATGAGTTGATCAACGAGGGTACTGAGAACAGTGGGTGTTCTCTGAGAACGTGTGTGCCCTGCACTGTGCCTTGTATGTGTTACGTGTTCCTGTCACTCTGTGTGCATGCTATACATGAGATGATGTGTGTATACACACACGTGCACGCTCACGAGGATCTCGTGGCCGGGCTGAGCATATAAAGAGTGCTCCGTAAACAATGTGTTCCTTCCTCCCTACAGTAATCCTGCTGACTGACCGGGGAGATAGAGTCCAGATCTCATGTCCTGTGGGCCTCTCAGGGCTTCTCACAAATGGGTCTGGGTCGTTCATAGCAAGCGTGTGCCCTTTGTAAGGTGGATGTTTCTGCCCGAGGCTTTTACCCGTCTAAGCTGGCACGTCCGTCTGGTTTGCACAGTAGGCCCTTTCGTGAGGGTCTCTTGGCAGGAGGACCCTCTTCCGGTAGGGCAAGACAAGTCATCCTGTACATATGGGTTCTCTGGTACTTGGCCACAGGCTGGGCCCCGTCTACAAGGACAGTGCCTGATGGAGATGTCTGGGAGGGGGAAGCGAGGGGACAGAACATAGAACTCGCTTGCTGCTACCGGAAGTGCCCAGCTGAGAGGCTTCCCTGAGTCCGCTGGGGGGCGGGGGGGGGGGGGGGGCGGGGTGGTAGGCATGGCAGGATAGAGAAGCACCCTCCCCTTGCTGGAGTCACAGGTGGGGTCTTCCCAGGGCAGCCGCCAGGATCTCTGGGTGTGACTGCTGCACTTCCCATGATGGTGTCTCGGGCCTCATCCTCATGCAGCCAAACGCTCCTGCCGGTCGTGACTCCATTCTGCCTCTAGCCATGGACGAGTACAGCGGCTGGAGGGAATGGGAACCCTGGAGCAGACAAGGCAGCCTGACTCTCTGAAGGTCACTCAGAGGGAGATGCCCAGTGGGTCCATCTCGAGCTCCACACTGAGGAGGACCATGGCCCTGCCTGCCCTCCCAAGCCCTCCCCGCCTCCTCACTGGGCCCTTTCTATGCTTTTTGCTCGCACCTTGCTACACCATCAGCCTCCTTCCACAACTCATTCGGCAGCTGCCTTGAGCAGGGCCAGCTTCCTGAATATGAGGCCTGAGCAGCTACGAGACCCTGTGTCCAGAAGGGCCTTGCCAGTTTCACTACTTCCACCACCAGCTCCTGTAATGATTGAACAAAGGGCCTCTCCTCTTCATTTCCTAGTGACCTGAACAGTTTCTAGCACATTCCGTCGCTGCCATGCTCTTGAGGCTAACTCCTGGTACGGTGCAGAGGGCAGGACAGTAGAGACTCTGTTCTTCGCCTGAGTCTCTCACCTTGTGTCTTCTTTGTTCTGTAGTTTCCTTGAGAGCAGCACCCCCCGCCCCCGCCCCGAATCTTGGTTATGAACCTATAGAAGCCCCATGAAAGGTCTTGCCCTCCTACACTCTCCAGAAAGGCTTCTGACTGGCAGAGAGGTCAACAGAGAACAGTGGGTAGGACAGAGAAAGCCTGGCCATGGGACAGCACAGGCCGTGCGCCGAACCGTGTGTGGTCTCTGGGGGTACGGCTCAGTCCTCCGGCCTCACCAGAGAGAGCTGGGGTCCAGGCAGGACCCCAGATCTTTACACTGGAGTGACATCCCCCCTGCCCTGTGCTTCCCTGGAACACGCTTGGGGCCTATCTCCCAGAAGAGGTGGTCAGCTTGGGACTTCGGAGAAGCAGCATCAGGCTGGAATCCTCTGGAACCTGACTGGAGAGGTGCAGCCTGAGTTGGAGGAGAAGCTGGCAGGTCAGGCCCCTGTCTTTCAGGAAGTTCCACAGAAGGTGCTGCGCACGGGTACCACCACCCCCTCCCCCGCCAAGCACTCACCCGCCCGGAAGGCCTGCCCTTTGTTCCCTTCCCTTCCACCGACCACACAGTCAGTCCAGGTTGGTCTCTCTGGACACTAGTGAATTTTATCCTCTGACATGGGCTCCTCTCCCCCTGGAGGAGTACATCGTTTCTGACGTGCCCAGTTTGGGGTGAGAAGTGAAGCTGCAAACACTAGCCTCCAGGCCACACAGGGTTGCCTTGTCCTGGGTAGTAAATCAAGGCCACAGCCACAGGGCTCGGGTTTCCCCAGACCAAGGCCCCCGGCTGGTTTCCCTCCCAGCCCCAGGGCCATGTGCTGACTGGGGCTGTGTATGTAGAAACCAGGGAAAAAACAAAAACCTTTTCACTTCCCAGACCTTGGCATCGTCCTCAGACTGCCAGCCTCTTCCAAAAGGTGCCCGGCAGGGAGCTTGCCTCAGCAAGGGCTGCAGGCCAGTTGGGCGAGGCGGCCACTCAGAGTAGCTACAGGGAAGCCGTCCCCACGAAAGCCCCACTACCTTCTTCAAAAGCCGATGCTAAGTGGTCCCCCTGAGGAGAGGGTGTGACATGGGACCGGCTCCCTGGGCATGGGCCATGGCATCAGGCGGACCTGGCTTCCAACCCGGCCTTACCACACGTGGTCTGGGTCTGCAACCACAGCTGAGGTGTCTAAGGTCCCTGGACCTCAGCTTCCTGTTCTGTAAGATGCATTTATACCTATAAAGGACATCATGGGGTCCCCGGACAGAATAAGACCATGGAAGTTATATTAGATAGAAGCATCGTGTCCATGTGTCCGTCCTGAGGTGGGTAACTGTACCATGGTTATGTAAAAACATAGGTTTACGTTTAGGAAACGCATATCATCACGTACACACTTGACTCTCGTAAGGTTCAGGGAAAGACATTCACAGGTATAGATGTGGGTAGAGACACGCCTACAACTGTCCTTTGTACTGTCCTTGCACTTCTTCTGCGAGTGCGAAATTATTTCTACATAGAGTTAGAAACAGACCTCCTTGCTGTGTTGGGCCCCGATGGGCAGAGGCGCCCCACCTTGGCAAGCAGCCGGCACAGAACGTCAGAAACCACACACGCAGGCCCACGTCCGGCCTCTGATTCATCCTCTAGAGGAACATGCCGCTGCCCTAACTGTCCTGCCGCTGCCCTAACTGTCCTGTCGTTAAAGGGTCCAGCTAGATCAGCTAAATCACTCTTCTTATCCGGTAACTGTCCAGACCACACCCACTCCTCCAAGGCCAGTTTGCCAAACAAAGCAGCCTATTTGAAGATCGAAAATTTAAAGCAAACCCCACCTACCTTTGGAGGGGTTGGCATGCCCTTGGCATCCGGCCCCTGGCATAGGGTTGCTTCGTGGCTTTACCAGCCGTGAAACTGGAAAGCGGAGACTTCGTCTTGCTAATGTGAGCTGTCGGTCACAAGTGGCCTCTGAGGCTCCTTACAAGCACGGATTCAAATAGAATTTCTTGCAAAATCTCTTGCCCCTCCGACCACACTGCTTTTTTCCAGTCGTGTTTTGGAGCTGTAGCCGTTGTGAGAAGCTGCCGAAGTGGGTTCTGAGGACCAAGACTTGGAGATAGATGTTCCTTCCACAGAATCTGCCCCTGCCCAGGGCTACCCCAGAGAAAGCACGTACCATAAGTGGGGTTCTGTTGGGGGCAGGGCTGAAATCGCTGGGACGAGAGGCCTGGTCAGCACGAGGACCCTTGCTTCTGTTGACCATGGGAGGTCAGGCACTTCCTTCCAGGCTGCCCCCTCCGGGAGCTCCCATGCCTGCCTCGTGCCCCATGGTGGAAGCGGGCCTCAGCGCCCACTAGCCCAAGAACCCAGCCAGACAGAGCCACAGCTGGGAGGAGGCCCTCCCGCTGTCCCGTCTGCTCGCTGCTCTTCACGGATCTTGCGTGGTAGTTAGTCTCCGAAGACAGCCCTGTGGTCTAAACTCCCAGTATGCACGCCCTGTGTGGACCCCTCCCACACCAATCTGGGCCGACCAGGTGTAACCAAGAACATGACGGAAGTGGCAGTGTGGCTCTCAGGCCTAGGTTATAAGAAGCCTTGCAGACTCTGCCTTGGTCTCTCGGGATTCTCATGCCAGGACAGCCCCTCTCTGGGACTCAGCCACCACGCTGTGAGAAGATGGAGAGCCGCGGGGAAGCCAGAGGTGGGTGCCTCCCATGGACGGTCCCAGCCGAACCTAGACGTCACCTGCCGTGTGAGTGAAGAAGCCCCTGAGTGAACCTCCAGCTGAGTCCAGGCTTTGGCTCCAGCCCCAGCCACCATCTGACCACAGCTACATGAGAGACGACAGCAAGAGCCCCCCTGGGCCCAGTCTGCTCACAGAACCACAAGAAAGCACGATCCACTGTTAACTCGGTTGTTACTCAAGGCCATGAAGTTTGGAAGTTGTTAGGTACACAGCAGTAGATCCCAGGGATGTCGTGTGTGGCCAGATGACCTGAGTGTGTGACTGGAGCTGGGGAGACAGGCTGGTGTTCCCCCCTTGGGTTCTGACTGTAACTCGGGGTATTCGTGCCCGGTTCTCTAGCTTGCACGGGGCCCAGTGGGAGGGTAGTGGGGGTGGGGGAGGGTGACCCAAATGTGGTCTAACTCAAGACGCTCCAGAGGCTGGCAGGCCCGAAAATGACAGGGAGGCAGGTTGACCTATGAGTATTTGCTTTAATGTTAGGAGAACAAGACAGTCAGAACCTGTTCTCTTCAACAGAATGAGAGCTCTCAAGGTGGAGGCCTGCCTTATTTATGTCTGCTTCGCCCACAGCCTAGCACTTGTCAGGCACATTGAGTCCCTCAGCGTGGTTGAATTGAGAAGACTGGGTTTCCATGACCCTAACGAGCATGTGAGTCAGTGCGTGCTCTGAACAGGACATCACAAGGGACCAGGGAAATAGGGGCAGACCCTGGATCCCTGCTCCCTGAGAACTCACAGTCTGATGGAGGAGGTGAGGCTTCTGCCAGTCCGATGGGGAAAGGTCATAGTTTTCATCTTCAGCAAGCCCCTGACCCACACTGCAGGGACTCAGAATGCAGGCAGAGAATAGCTATTCCCTTTCCTCTTGTATGTTTTCAAAGGAGCTGGGGGCTGGGTGGGCAGGCCTCCTGGTCCAGAGAGATCTTTTGAGAAACCTTCAGCGCAGGCCAGGCCAGGCTCCCTGGTGCGGCAGCTACCTTTCCCTGTCACTCAAGTGCCCAGGACGTGCCGGGATCCCCCAGAGAGTGCGTGTGCCATGGCCCCTGGCCTCGGGGAGCACTCACAGCTGACATAGCGGGTGGTCGACTGAACCCACGCAGCCGCCGCTGCCCAAAACAGCACCAGCAAAGACAGAGCAGAATTAAATGGAGCTGCCAGCCCTATTCAGTGAGAGGGAGAGTAGGTGGGTTTGTTTAAAATACTCCCATTACAGTCAGTTAACCTTTATGTTCCCTAAATGAAAACTGTATAAACCTGAAATTTTCGTTGATCAGGTTGCCTAGGAACAGGCAGCAGGTTTTCATAAGACAATGCAATAGATTGTCACCGATAGGGCCATTAGGAAGTGAGCTGGTTAGCGGTATTATTCCGGATCCCGGTGCTGGCGTCAGGTAATTATCTGTCTGCCTCTGCAGAGCACACCCATCTTCCTGGGCTCGGGCAGACTCTTGCAAATGAGCTTTCTCAGCCTGCTTCGGAGTCCCAGGGATGGAGCGTAGGAGCAAATTGTCACCCTGGGCTTATGAGAGAAATCTGAAAGACCAATTCTGATGAATGTATTTCGTTTTAATCACCTCTCCTTACCACTACTTGCAACAGTAACACTCAAAGCAGAAAACTTGGCAAATAAACAGCAATAACAAAATGCACCGCGGAAGTGAAAGAACAAAGTCGCTCTAAGGCAACTTTGGTATGTCTTTGTAATATTTTCCCCATATAGGATATGTATATACACTTATTTATCTTCCACAAAGATCCTATCCCCATATATGATATGCATCTACACTTACTTATCTTCCCCCCACCCCTTACATTTAGGGTGACCAACCATCCTGGACTGAGGGTTTCCCAATACTGTTGCATGTTGTTATCAGCATACTTTTCTGTGGCTTCATAACTTTCAGTCAGCTTGGATGAACCAAAATTGGCTAACTGATTCCCTGTTCTTGGACATTTAGGGTATTTCCTTTAGAAAAGTATTATAATCAGTGCTTGTCACCACAGTAGCCTTATCCATATAAGTTTATTCTTATAAAGTAGGATTTTATCCTGCAAGTAGGATTATTAGGTCAAAGAATGCATACTTGTATGGCTTTCGATATTTTGTCTTGTTGCCCTCCAAAAAGATACGTGCTAATTCCTACCCCTCCTCCCCATACTCTCTGGGGCTCTGACATCAAGGAATCCTGTCATCGCAGCCAATCTGATAGATGAGAAGGTATCTTGTTTAGGAGTATCATTTGTGATGTGTGATATGAAAGATATGTCTAATTACTAGTCATTTGTGAATTGCTTGTTCATGTCGTTCACCCATTTCCATTTCGGGATGCTCATCTCTTTCTTTTTAATCTATAAAAACTCTTTGCATGAAGCTTATCAGGCATATTGAGCCTGAGTATTGAGCCATTTTGTCCATGGTTTTAAAGACTGTGTGGTTATCACTCTTTAAAGAGCAAGAGTGAGTAATACCTGTTATCTGGTATCTCTGAAAGACCAGTTAATATTTTAGGTAATTAAAGCTTCCCCCAAGCCTTAAGCACTAAAATATTTTCTTAATGTTTATTTATTTTGAGAGAGAGAGAGAGAGCATGCAGGGGACGGGCAGAGAGTGAGGGAGAGAGTGAATCCCAAGCAGGCTCCACACTGTCAGCACAGAGCCTGGCCCAAGGCTCATTCTCACAGACCGTGAAATCATGACCTGAGCCAAAATCAAGAGTCAGACTCTTAACCGACTGAGCCACCCAGGCGCCCCAATGAAATATGTTTTTAATTGAGATATTTGGGATGAGAAGATTTGAGAGCTATCCATATCTCCAAAGTGGATAGCCCGTATAGGTCCCTTTAAAGCAAAGTATAAGGCACATAATGGAACTTCTTTATATCTCAGATACCCTGGCAACGATAGTAATTTTCTGTGTGATAGTGAGACCCTCAGCAGCTGTTGAGCCACGTGGAGTTTGGGCTCCTATGCCATCTGGCCCCCTTTTAAATATGGTACCTGATTCTTCTCTTCTCTCCCTCGCTTTCAGACTGTCATGCTGATTCTTTTTGCTTCCATAACAGCCCTGCCCTACAGCATCCCATCTTCATCAGTGACAGGGCTGATTACCAGTTAACGATGTTTGTTAAGTTTGTCTGTAAACTCAAAGAAGTAAGCACAGAGCAGGCATCTGAAACACGCTCTTAAAAATAGTGCAGCTACTTCAGCAGGCAACGGTTTTACCTCTCCCCTGGAGTTTGTATTCTACATCATTAAGGTGGTTAAGTAAGTGACTTCTGTGTTGTGTGAGCAGAATAGGATTAAGAAATTTTGGAGGCAGAAGGGAAATAGGAAAGATTAGCAACCACTCGAAGACATAGCTGCAGAATGAGAAACCGGTAATCCAGATGGACAGAAGCGGTGTTTAATGTCATTACTTCTCCCAGGAGCATGCTGGGGCAGGTTTTATGGAGACGGTGGCATCGCTGACCTAGAAATTTTAAAACTCCAGCTTCCAGACCTGCACCTGCCAGGATATGGCTTACGGCACATTACGCAAGCCTGCTGGTGTTCAGTTTTGTCATCTGTGAAATGGAGCTGAAACTAACTGGCCTGTGTCTTTAATAAGAGAGAGAATCAGGTGGCCTGATGTGAAGGGTCACCGGCCTGAAGGAATTTGCAAGCATGTGAAGGGCCAAACAGTCGTGAGGGACTTTTACTACTGCTATTGTTTTTCTTCACAGATACACCCAGCAGCCATCGTCTGCACACGTCCCAGTCTGAGCACTCGGCGCCAGCACGTGTGTCTTCAGCCCGCGTCCCTGCCACCCCTCCAAACCCAATTTCATCCTTGTAGGTTTCTCCAAAGCAGGATTTGCAACAAGTGGCGTGTTTTCTTAAATATTTGTTTTGCAGGCCATTTACTCGGCTTGGCTATTTTTACAGTGAATAAGGAGCAAGGCTAAAAATACCTTAGCTGGTAACCAGATCCGTTCTGCATTTGACATTTACGTGGAATTCATTTGCATCTCATTTGTTCGCCTTTCTGTTTAACAGGTAGAATGTAAGAAAGCTCAGCCTAAGGAAGTCATGTTCCCACCGGGGACAAGAGGCCGGGCCCGGGGACTGCCTTACACCATGGACGCGTTCATGCTTGGCATGGGAATGCTAGGTGAGTCTGGGCGGGACCCTGGGGACACAGCAGAGCCATCACGGACTATACACCCAGCCAGGTCATCTACCAGTTGGGCAAGCTGCCTTACCTCTCTGAGCCTCAGTTTCCTCGTCTGTAAACAAAGGTGACAGGCCCCTTTGCAAGACATTTGTAACCATTAAATGAAGAGAGATAGATACATAGACAATAGATGGATAATAGGTAAATAGGGAAGTAGGTAGGTAGATAGGTGATAGATGATAGATAGATAGATAGATAGATAGATAGATCGATCATCTTGTCCCATGCCTGGCTCATAAGAGCTGCTTGATACTATTTTATCACCTTTCCGCTCCCTTTTCAAAAGGAGAAGAGCCACCCCCGGGTCCTCACTCCTCTCTACTAACTGGGCGTTCTTAAAGACCTAAGGACGCCTCGCGGCTTCACCTGTGTGAGCTGGGGCTACATTTTCTAAAACTTGGGAGAGGAGGGGGAGTGATGAAGGTGGGCTATAATCCTGTCTATTTAAATGATTAACATTTTTTCTCTTGGGATATCAGAATTTGCATTTAAATGGATGTTTTAAATGGCCTGTTTTACTCTTTATTTGCCAAAAAAAAAAAAAAAAAAAAAGATGAAAGACAAAGTGTGTTTGTTCCGACAAAAAATGATCTCTCCTGGCTTTTAGAGAAATTAAGTTGCATATTATGCCCCTTCCTTAAAGGTATCTCTGTCCGTCCCGCGCAGATAATTGAAAATCTTACCGCTTAAATGGCATGAAAAATGGAGAAAGCAGTGGAGGAGCGTAATGGTGTGGGTCGCAACAATAATTAGAAATTTCAAGGCGAGAGAACGGTATTTTAGTGCAAGTTATTGTGTGTCGGGAAAATACTAATTAAATGGGATAAATGGTAGTTAATGGTAAAATTCCATTCAGGCACAGGATCTGTCTAGTTTTAATGGATTTTCATTTGGTTTGGCTGAGTCCTCCTTCTATATTGTTTGATCGGTTCTTTGTGTGTTTTCAGATTTGCAGCTCTTTGAATCATTCCTGGCTCAATTTTAAATGTATAAAACTTTTCTTGGCGTTATAAATTCTTAAAAAGAATTGTATCTATCTTGTCTGAGGAAATAACAAGGGGAGGTAAAGTTATTTTGTGGAACTTTAAGAAATGGAAAGAGATGCCATGAGAATTCCTGAAACTGGCTGCAATGGTACTTCTTCTGGAAGGAATTCTTTCGGTTTAACCAAGTTTCGATGGAAATTCCTATGTACTTCTTTAAAAATTGGCCAAACGATTCTAATGCTGATCTAGAAGAAGAAACACATGAGACTGAATAAGGAAATGTTTTCAAAAGAGTAGTGAGAAAAGGCCAGTTTGACCAAATAGCAGAACATAGCACAAAGCTACGGTAATTAAGTGGTGTGGTGTATAGGGACGTGCCTGTTGATAGAAAGTTAAAGCACCTGAACTAAATGTATTTCTGTGTATGAGTATCATTATTATACAGAAATGACTTTTAAAAATCAGTGGGAATTATCTCCTGGTTGGCTAGGAGACACTTGGCTAGCTCTTGCTTAAAAAGTCATTTTTATGTGGTTTTTACTTTATGTTGTATACCAAAAGAAGGTCTGAATGGATTAATAGTTTTAAATTTTAAAATCACATCTTAAAAGAGTTGCCGCCTGCTGGCATGGGGAGTCTTGAATTTTAAAGGTTGAGTATAAAGGCCCTGGGGCATAAATCCTTTTTAGGATCAGATCTTCAGAAGTGCCCTATCTTTCTGAGTCTAACTTGATGCCCTTGACATGCTGAGGAAAATGGACTGTTTTCTTCAGGTGCAGAGGCGTGAGGCGAAGCCAGCTCACTCTTGTCAGTTGCCACAGAGCAAAGGTGCAAAGGTCAACGTTCGCCCCAGACTGTGTAGGCAAGGGCTGGGGACCGATGTCTCCATGGACACCCAAGCTCGGATCCCTGAACAGAGGGCATCCAGTGGTTTTAAGATGGGAGCCAAGGGGCGCCTGGATGGCTCAGTCGGTTAAGCATCCGACTTTGGCTTAGGTCATGATCTTGCAGTCCGTGAGTTCGAGCCCCGCGTCGGGCTCTGTGCTGACAGCTCGGAGCCTGGATCCTGTTTCGGATTCTGTGTCTCCCTCTCTCTCTGACCCTCCCCCATTCATGCTGTCTCTCCCTGTCTCAAAAATAAATAAACGTTAAAAAAAATTTAAAAAAAAAAAAAAAAAAAAAAAAAAGATGGGAGCCAAGGCAGGGAGGCTTTGTCGAACCTGGGAGGTGTTCAGGGGCGAGTAGGCTTTGAGCACCTGCTGCGTGCCTTGCCCCGGGCTGGTGCTGGGAGACAGTGCTTATTAACAAGGTGGATGTGGTCCCTGCCCTCTGAAGCTCGTGGTCCGGTGAGCATGACAACAGTTAACAGCTAATCCTACAGATAGTTATCCTCATAGAGTTATGGGGTGCTTTAGGAGCACATAATAGAGAATGGAAATCAGTCTGAGGAATCAGGGAATACCTCCCTGTGGAGGTGACCTGTTAGCAGAGCTGAGAAGGTGAGCAAGCGAAGGGTGATCCAGACAGGAATAGCCTTAGAAGGTCAGGGTCCCTGTATGGAAACCTGAGAGCCCACTGGCCTGGCGGAGGGGTCACGTCCACACGGGACATGTGCGAGGAGGAGTGCCAGGCTCGGTGCCTCCAGGATTAGCTTTGACCCAGCTGGTGATGGGCAAACCCTCGTGGTCTGTGATTGGCTTCTGCTTCTTGAGGGAGGGATGTGTGATGAGTGATGAATGGCAGGAACTCACTCCCCTGCCCCACTTATTTTCCCATCTCTCATGGTTGAAGTTATGCCTTCCCTGAGCTGCAGTAAAGAAGTAATTGTTGGTTAAAAATGTTGTCGTGGTTGAATCTATTCGTCCTTGAGTTATGACCTCCCACGGGCCCCCCCCCCCCCCCCCCCACCAATCGACATCCCTGCCACTTAAGGTTTTTGCCTTTTGCCCATGGAGGTCTGTTGAGGCTGTTACCAGGCAGAGCCCCCAGGCCTCAGCCAGCCCCACCTCCTGTCACAGAGATTTTCCTCCTTCTCCAGTCAAGCATAGAGCCCTTTGGATGGAATTGGTGGTGTTAGCCTAGCCTCCACCAATTGGGACGTGGGGGCTGGGTAAGCCAGTGGGGAGAGCCTTGGACTTGAGAACCAGGAAGTCTGGACTCCTCACCCCATGAGCTGTGTGACTTGGGACAAGTGACAACATCTCTGTCCTTCGGTTTACCCCATCCTTAGAAAGGAATATGGGAAACTCTCACTTCATAGGGTTGTTGATGATAAACCATATTGTGTCCAGCCAGTGCTACATTTCATCAAATCCAAGGTATCATAGGTGGTGAAGTTCATCTTTGTACAAACATTCAGAAAGAAAAATAAATATGCTGTTAATTAACCTGCACCAATGCTTTCTTATCACAATGACCGTGAGATAGAGCCTACTTGCCGAGATGTGAAAATGTGAAAAGATAAAAAAATGCGTGTCTTCCAGTCAACAAAATACAGCAATAGGTGTTATTAGTAAAGTAGTGGGGAGCCCCAGGCCTTCCCACCCAAGCAGGTGCCCAACACCCTTCCACACTGCCCAACACCCTTCCTGCCAGTGACTGGGAACACAAAGCAGCAGGTGTGACTTGTGCTGTGGCACCTGTAGTCTCCTGCTCCATTCAGACCCTCAGCCCAAGGAGTTGGATTATCTTTGAGTTTCTGCCTCCCAACAAAGATCCGTGCACAGGGCTCCAGGCCTCATCAGACCCCAGTCCTCCTGAGGCCCCAGCCACTATGGTGAAGGCCTCCAGACATTCGCTGAGATGGGCTTCCTGAGAGCTGCCAGAATGTTCCCCCAGCCAGGAACCAGCTCAGCCCAAGGTCCAGGTGGAAGGGGTGAAGCACGCACAGTGCCAGGGAACACGCTCACAGTCTCACGGCCTGGTTGGCCTCTTGCCTCCTCGGCCAGGCTGGAGTGTCTGCCGAGCCTCTGATGCACTTGCTGGAGACTCCCGGAGCTGCCCTTCGCTCGCATTGGCATAGCCTGGCATCCCAGGCCTCTGGACTCTCTGGGCAAGGAGAGTGCCATCTGCTGTTTCGCTTCTTCTCTCTTACCACGGTGGCATCGGGCGGAGTCTGATCCTTCGCTAAGGTGGGATGGCCTGACATGTCCCCACAAGTCACCTGGGTCTCCTCCCACCCCCCATGGCGTTCATCTGTCCTTGGAATCACTACCATCACCCGTAACATGTCAATGCCATCACTATGACAGTTTGGCTGATGAACTCGGTGCAGACAGAAAAACATTTTTTAAGAGCTCTTTAATGAAATGAGGATTCAGTGATTGACATTTTTGTTGTTAGAAGAGCAGAAAAAATCTGTAACCCTTGTACAGATTTTTAGAAGTGAGACTATTAAACCATGAAAGC
The DNA here is from genome assembly GCF_046562875.1 of Panthera onca. NCBI lineage: Eukaryota > Metazoa > Chordata > Mammalia > Carnivora > Felidae > Panthera > Panthera onca. The sequence continues at coordinate 46,052,286 of NC_138352.1, read as the reverse complement.
TTTTAAATCCATTCGCTCAGCAAATATTTATTGAGCACCTACGAAGGGCAGGCACTGTTCTAGGTGCTTAGAATGCATCAGGGAGCAGACATTCTAGGGAGACAACAGATACACTGGTCTGTAAATGACTCGGGAACTGTGAAGCTAATTTTTAAATGCCCTTTAAGGTTTCCTCCGTGCTTGGGGAGATTGCATCAAAGGGAGGCTGATGAGTGTGTAGTTGCACTTCATTCTTTCTTGATCTCTCTTGATGTGGCTCTGCCTACGTCCTTGGGAGGAAACATACAGCTGTTTTGGTTTTAGCTTTCAGAGCCTTTGACAGAATCTTAGAATAATCAGCCCGATGGGAATTGCTTTAAAAGAATGCAGGAGAGCGGTGGAGGGGTCGTTCTGAGGCCAGGTCTCCCTGCCTTTGAGCCGGACAAAACCAAAATCAACTGAGGCCCTTGGAAAAGTCTTTTAGCAGCCTTCAGACTTGGTTCCACGGCCTTGCGGCGGCCAAGAGGTGCCCACAATTATCCAGCTCGGTGCACTGGAATCTCTGGTTTTTCTTTTTAAATTTTTTTTAATGTCTATTTTTATTTTTGAGAGGAGAAAGAGAGAGCGCAAGCAGGGGAGGGGCAGAGAGAAAGAGAGACACAGAATCGGAAGCAGGCTCCAGGCTCCGAGCTGTCAGCACAGAGCCCGACGCGGGGCTCGAACCCACGAACCGTGAGATCATGACCTGAGCTGAAGCCGGACGCTTAACCGACTGAGCCACCCAGGCGCCCCTCTGGGTTTTCTTAATGAAAATCGACTTCATAAAAGCAAACATGATTATTACTGATATATTTTTTTCCTTTTGGCCTTCTCTGCCCTCAGCCGACATAGTCCTACTGCCTTTAACTATCTTGGCCTCGCTGGGCACACTCTATTTAACATGTGTGATGCCCCTGGTAGAGTGCTACCTCGTTGTTGAGGCCTTGCAGAAGCTTCAATCTGCAGGCCCGGAAATAGACCCTGTAGACCAGCTGAAGAAAGCCTAAGGCATTCTTAACAATGCTCATCCTGAGACGTCCCTGTGAAGTCTTGACCCATTGTTCCCCGACATTAAGCCCCTCTGAAATGAAAGGGGGAAAAAAAATCATCATCTAGAAGAGACCAGCTGTAATCCGCGGGTGTTCACTCACAGATCAAAAGGAGATTGGCTGGAATTTAGAGCCGCTTGTCTAGACCCATTTGTCTTTCCCCAGAATATCTGCTGAGGTGCTTCCCGAGGAGGTCTCCATTTGTTCAGCTGTTTCCTGGTGGGCAGGAAACTCAAAATCTAGCCCTTCCTTTTCCTTCTAGCACAACACAGTGCACCAGAACTTTCTGTGATGGTGGAAAGAGCCTATATTTGCAGTGCCCAAGATGGTAGCCGCTAGCCCTATGTGGCTACTGAGCATTGAAGATGTGGCTCCTACGACCGAGAAGCTGGAGTTTTTCATCATAATTTAGACTTAAATTTGAATTGGACAGTGTAGGCCTAAAGATGCTCCTGGGCTTCGGGGTCTGGGCATCTCAGTAGACCTTGGCCTTCACGTCCTGGCCTGGGAAGGGCTCAGGCCCTAGGTGTTGCATCTGGATGCATACCTCACTGAGCCAACGTGGTGCCCTGGGCAGTGCTCTGCAGCCCACTTGGCACATATGTCATGCTCGGGCAGGTCCCTGGATAAGCAGCCCTTTTCTTGTCTCTTCCAAGTCGGGGGCCTGATGGGAGCAATTTTCCGTGACTGAGTAGCTGAGTCACAGAGCCCGGGAGAGGATGAGTCATATGCCCAGCCTAGAATGCAAACATATTCCAGGGTTGGAGCAAACATCTTCTAGAGTTGGAGCAAAGATCGAGAACCACAGTTCAGAGAACTCTGCCGGCATCCCCGAAAGGAGGCCCTGAAGTGATCTGACTGGCAGATTCAAATGCTGTTGTTGATTTCTGACTTGCTTTCTTTTTTTTGTTTTTCCCCACAATGGAGAGCCTGTCCTCCAGAAAGGTGGCCATCCAGGCAGCAGGCTTAGTTTTTCCTTTAGTGACAAGAGATAATTACTGCGGGATTGATCAGGCATCCAGAGTACTGAGCAAATAAATGGTGCAGTGGCCGGTGCGGGAGGGGCCCCGCTACTCATGGAAGGGGTGGCCGGGTCATCTCGCTATAATATGGCTTGATGGAGCGTCCACGTCGGTGTGCTCTAATGTGGTGTTCATATGCAGCCAGCCAATTTCCCCGTGAGGCCGGGGCGCTGAGCCGTTGGAGCAGAGCTGGGCTGCACAGCAGTAAATGAAGAGGAAAATTGAAGTAATGTTGTATTATAAATTTATGATTTCATCTGCCTGACCCAGAGGATGTTCACGATGGGGGGGCGGAGATAAGATTCCCCCCCCCCACTCTGGCAGGTGCCAAATTCTCATCTTGGTGGTGCAGGAGACAGTATTGACGTGTCCAGGAAGATTGGGGTGAGGCCCAAAATTGGGGTGAGCTTGACCGTGCTTGTCTTCCTTCTTGTTGAAGACGGTCACATGTGCCCGGAAGAAAGCAGACCTGGGAGATCTGACTCCCTCCCGAGTCAGGGAGGGGCTGGACGTGCCGCCCTCCCCCCCACCGTCACCCCCCACACACACACCCTGAAGGAGTCTTGAAGATGACACATGGGTCTACACTTCTGCTGTCAGATTAAAATATTTCAGACCCCTAGTGCCACGAAGTTAGAGGCAAAGGAGTCATTTTTCACCAGGAAAGCCCCTAGGCAGCAGTGATTTGGCTGTTTGCATATAATCCGTTTATCAATATTGTTGAAATAATGGTTTAAGAAATCTAGTCATGAAAGATCTGATTTGATAGCAGGTGATTAATTCGGAGGAGAACTGAGCTGGCCAGCCATGAAATAAATACCAGGGAAGAAGCCGCTGAGCGTGCGTCTGCTTAAGGCATCGAGTCTTAGCCTCTATCCCTTCTTCTCTGTCCCCGTGTTCCTTTCCGCACCGGGTGCCAGAGCTTAGCGTTACACTTGGATACCCTGCTCCTCAGCAGTCGGTGCAGAACCGCCAGGTCATCCTGTCTTGTCTGGGGAGCCTTCTGCCGGGGAGACACCGAGCGCCAAGCGATATACACCCAGGGAAAGAGCAGGCGACGAGGCCCTTTTTGGGGTGGAAACAGGTCAGTTGGCCAGTGAGTTGCGACTGCAAATTTGGAAAGGCTCTGGCTAAAATAAGGGAAGGGAAGGGAGCCACGGCTGGCCTCAGTTGAGAGTTTGGGCCCGTCCATGCTGCATGGGACCTTGCAGAGCTTTGTACGGCTGGCAAGACTCAAGCTGACAGAGGACAAGGAAGACCCTCCCCGCCAAGGGCATGGCCTTGGACCAGAGGCAAGCGTGGAACCCAAGTGTCCTGATGCCCACAAGGGCGAGCCCCCCTTCTGGGTCTGATGACAGTTCCTCTGGTGGAGCAGGAGTTATGACACCAGCAGGCATGGAGACGTGAGGAAGGGCGAGTCCCACCTCTGGACCTCTAAGGCACCAAAGCTCTATGAACAGGCAGCAGGAAGACCAGCAGACTGTAACTCAACACTGCCGGAGTCCCCTCCAGATGAAACCTCAGGAATGATCCTGTTCCTTTAGCCCGCGCCGCAGGTCAGAAGATGCTGGTAACGTGTCCAGATGCACTTGGGACACGGATGGTGAGACCCCAGAGCCTGTGTCTGCGGGTGTTTAAGTTGCTGTACAAAACCGCAGAGACACTGCTGCCCTCGTGGCTGGAGGGCATGGAGACTATCATAAACCCCACCCATCAGAGCAACTTCCTACCAGCATTTTGGTGGCAAGGAACAGAAACAACTCTGGCTGCTGGAAGCAAAAAAAGGAGGTTGTTGGCAGGGGCTCATCAACACACAGAATTGCCAGGAAGGCTGGAGAATAGACAGGAACCGGGGAGCTGGGCGGTCAGCCACAGCCACAACCCAGGCACAACCCAGGAACGACCTGGTCAGGAGGCCACCGTTGCCGCCGCCGGGTGCTGGGCTCACGCTGATGTCATCAGAATAAATTCTGCATTACCGCCCCCTCCTCCGCCCCACTAGCCCCAGAAATGGATCCAAGGAAGACTTCCGTTGGCTGAGCACAGGCTCATGACCTACTTCCCAGCTGCCTAGCTCAGAGAGAGCAAGGGCCCTTTTCTGCTTCTGTGATGGGAGGCAGGCCTCTCTCTAAGACTCAAACACAGAAATGGGGTTCAGGTGCTGGGCAGCCGAAAACAATCATAGACACCCACCTCAGAGGTCAAAGCAAAAGTCAACTGCTGAAGAGCATGAGTGTAGTAAGAGTCCGATCCATTGAGTGGAGGGAGGCAGAGTGGGCCTGACGGGAAGGGAACAGGGGGGTAGCCACGGGTCTCCGGTGGCCGGTAGAATCCGTCCAAGCAGGCCACACACCAGCCTTCTCTGTAGCCTGGGTCAAGAGGCAGGGACATAAACCAGGAAGTGGCCCGAGCAAGCACGATGCAGGGTCGAGAGCCGAGTGGCTGCTCACTGGGAGTTTCATAATATATCACAGAGGACCACACCAACACCAGAACGTTCCATTAGTTTCCTCTGCACCCCACACCCAGCCTGGCAGCAGTTTCCACAAGCAAGCACCCCACGGTTACTGGCCACCCCCGGGGCGACCTGCTAAGATCATGTGGAAAATACGCTTTCTGTGAAATGCCCGTGAAAACATGTGGCACGAGGCTTTGGGGTGCGGGCCACGCTTCTGGTGCACGTTTTAACCCAGCCAGAACCTCACCGTTCTCGGAGGGCCTTGGGAAGATGCTGTGACACCCTTTGGAGTGTCCGTGCCTGGACATAAGCCCCTGGGACCCTGCCTCCCTTGGGCCATGGCTTCTTAAGCCCAGTGTTTTTCCAGAGGCACAGGGTCAGCCCTGAGTTTTGCCCCTAAACTCTCACCCCCCAAGTACTCCTGCTTTGTCTGGTGCTGGAACTGCTGCCCGCTGCCTTGGGAGGAGGCATTACAAGGACTTTAATCTCCTACTGTCAATAGCTTTAAGGTAAAGTACATTCAGGGTAAGCTCTCCAAATGTCAGAGCCAGGCGTAGGCCCCGTGTTTGGTGCTAACGCGTGGCATTTACTCTGCAGGTTCCAGAAAGTGCGTGGGCTTTGGGGGTCTCTCTGCCCAAATACAGGTTAATTACCAGCAGGCTGACAGCGGTGCCCCCAGCCACAGTAGAGAGGTGACCCAAGCCCTGGCTGGGTAAAGACCCTCACGGGAGACAAATCATTTTGTGCAGGAAAATAACTCAGGCTGTCCTCATTCTGGCCCTTTCTGGGATTTCACCCCAGACCTGAGGCAGCTGTACTAACACGACTGATCTTTCTCTCTGTGTTCAAGGCTATCCCAACTTTGTGGCAACCTATGGGCGCGGCTACCCTGGATTTGCTCCTAGCTATGGCTATCAGTTCCCAGGTGAGTGTCTTTGTCTCCCAGGGCTTTGGGGGGGCTGCATTTGAGGGGAGGCGGGAGGATCCCTAGAGAGAACACAACTCATACACCTGTCCATTCAAGAAATGACCTATAGGAGCTGAGGTTCAAATGCTCTGAACTCCAGGGTCAGGATGCAGCTCGATGTCTGATTAACCAAAGTGTGTCCTCGGTGCCAGGTATTTGAAAGCAACAGCTTTTAGGGGAAGGGGAAAGAGCTGAGGCAGGAGCCCTCCCTCTCTCTACCCACTCTCTTTTGTCTGGAGCCGGTTACAAGTTCTCGCTCACTGGACTGGACTCATCCTCTGCCTCTCCTATCTCCTTCCTCCCTCCCTCCCACCCACCCACATCCGTCCTTCCTTCCTTCCTTCCTCCCTCCATTCCTCCTCACTCCCGCTTCCTTGAGCTTTTCCTGGCGACCCTGACTTCTGTGCCCTTCTGTGTGTAACTGTGGTGTGCCGTTGGGGTTTGGGTTCGCTGTCGTGAGTGGGGGTGTGTAGATGGTCCCTCCCCTGCATGTGGGTGTCAGAGACTCGAGGCAGAGCCCACGGTGGTGCCCGTTCATGTGCCCAGGGTTCCCCAGCTCCCATGCAGCTGGGAGACCTGGGACCCCCACCTGAGGCAGGCAGCCCGGACAGGTACGGTCTTGCAGGGGTGAGGGAAAGGGTGCTGAAGGAAGCAATGTTTATGGGGCTTTACTTGTCCCTTGAGGGGGTGAGCCAGCCTTTCCCTGACCTGGAGTACAGACGGTATATAGGGGCACCTGGGGTGTCTGTGTGCAGAGCTGGACAGAGTTTCTAGAGAAGGCATTAGCAACAAGCTTTGTCTTCTTGGGTCCTCTGCCAGGGTGGGGGAGGCTCCCTCAGGGGCTGGGCTTCCAGCAGTTTCACTCCTGGTTGGTCATCCTGCCTGGACCCAGAGCTCTGAGAGGCCCAGGGAGCTCGGACACAGTCCTTAGAGGATCACATCCGGAAGCCAGGGAGGAAGGCAGAGGAGAGGTTCGTGAGGGTCTCACCCAGTATTTGCACGTCTCTGACTGAGCTTTGGAGCAGGGAAGGGTGCTCCAGAGGAGGTCAAGAAGCATTTGGGGCACTTGGAGCCATGCCCTACGGATAATAGATCCTCACTCAGCGACAGAAGCCCTAGGCTCTTGCCTGGTCACAGGCGGATCACCTGACATCTCTGGGCCTCATCTCTGTCTTCTGTAAACAAGGGGTTTGGGCAGGATAGTCCCCGGGGTCTGTGCATCTTTCCGATTGTAGGGTTGAGAGGGGCAGGGGCGGCAGACACAGCGGCAGAAGTTCCGTATGGAAGAGTATGAGTAGGAGAGACTTCCCCGTGAGCGTGTCCCCTGGGGCCATCAGGCCAGGGCCCTCCACAGGGTGGCTCTAAGGAAGCCTCCCCACCCCACCCCCCGCTCGTCTACAGCAGATGGCTGCTTTGGGGTGCCTGTGGGCCCCTTGAAGCAGGGCAGTGGGCACCACAGCCAGTCTGCACCTCCATTAGACTTTCCCCATCTACAGATGGGGACCCTGAGGCCTGGAGAGGCAGGAAACCCTGTTCAGGGGGGTCATAAGCAGCAAGGAGCAGGGCTAGGATTTAGACCCAAGTGGTCTGGGTCTTAATTGCTGCATTACACTCTCTCTAGCGTCCATCTGTCCAGTACAATCGCACTAACCACACGCAGCTACTATAATTTAGATTGAAATTAAAATGAAATAAAATGAAAACTCCAGTTTCTCAGTCACCCTGGCCACACTTCAGTTACTCAGCAGGCACATGTGGCTGGTGGCTGCCGTTAGCACAGCACGTAGAAAGTTGGGCTGGATGGCGCCATTCTGGAGCATAAAGAAACAGGTGGGGGGTGCATGGTCCACACACGTATGTGCATGTGCTCACTGCCCCTCCCAGGGAGAGCTGGCGGGTCAACGTCCCTATTCACTGCTTGCCCATCCTCCTCAGCCCAGAAGCTGGTGGCAGTTTTAGGAAAGCCTTTCATGCCCCTCTCCCTCCCCTGGCTTCCTCACCAGGGAACATATAGGCTCCCATCCTGACTCACTGGGAGCACCGTGCCGCTCTGCACACCTAGCTCAGCCTGCCTCCCTTCATACGCAGGTTGCCATTGCCCCTCGGTGAGGTCCTAGTCCCAGGCAGGCAGAGTTGGGGGATCCTAACATGGAATGATTTGGGGGGTGACCGTGGATCCCATGCTAAGGGCCCTGTCTCGTCTAAGAGCCTGCCCTTGCCTCACGAGCCATACCAGGAAAAGTCTGGTAAACCTCTGTCTAAAGGACTTGTGTCCTTGGATCTGCCCTCAACGGACATGTATGCCACACAGAGAGGCGAGAGTGACCGACCAAGGCTGGGTAGGATGACATAGTCTTCCAGCTGCCCAGCCCTTCACTGGAAGCCAAGGCTTCGGGAACAGAGCAGAAGTGTGAGGGACCTGGAGTGGGCTAGGACTGACCCTGTCCAGGGTCTGTGTGTCACAGTCACCGGTTCCTGTAGCTTAACCCAGTTGGCTGGACTTGATGAGGACAGGAATCTGTCTGGCCAGAGGCTCCCTGACCCGTGGGACTTGGCTGTCCTCTTGTCTCCCAGCCATGAGACTCTCCAGTCCCCACCCTTGCAGCTCACACCTGGGTGTGAAGTCTCTTGTGTGCCCTCACCGATGGCCATGAAGAGTGAGGCCACCTGCTGTCGGGGAGGATCGGTGTGTGGAGTGGCCCCGGGCTGGGACGAGGTGACCCCGTGGCGGGGCCTGGCCGCCCACATCACCCTGGGAGGAGGCAGGCCGGTTTCAGAGTCCAGCCCCTGCTGTCCTCGCCCCCTGGAGTCGCTGCCTCTCGCAGGGCAGACGCCCCGTCTGCTGTTCCCCAGCAGCCTAGGTAGTCCCCTGTGGTGGCTCCCCTCGAGAACCAAATTTGACCCCTCCTGGAGCCTCCGCCCCGGGACAGGGTCTGTGAGTCGGGAGCTTTGGAATGCCCTGACATCTGCCTCTTGCCCCGTGCCTGTGAGGAGTGTTCTACTGGGCCTGGCGAGTGGGCTGGGTGCAGAGGGACGGCCCGGAGGAGGGCAGCCCAAATCTGCCCTCCGCTCACCCTTCTCCGGTGGACTCCGTTGACCCCTCCCCGCACCCTGGGGCTCTGTGAGTCGGTGACAGCAGCACTGCCCTCCCCACCAGACGGCCCTGAGGTTTTTGCTTCGTGATCTTTCTTGTCCGTGTCCTTGCCAAGCGCCACTTCCCCCGTTTGCCGCCCCCAGTCTCTCTCACGATGTGTGGGGGCGCCGCACCCTTCCGAGCCCCTTTCTGGACCCATCCTTGTGGGGCCGTGCGAGGGCTTACCAGGAGAGATGAAGGGACACCCAGGTCCCAGAGAGCCCCTGAGGTTGTTCACAACCGTGTGCCCTGGGTCCCCTCTCAGGACAGAGGGCCCTGCTTTTCACCTGGGCAGGCCCTGTCTGTGAATACCCACCTCCTGTCCTGTGCTTGGCTGCCCGTGTCCCTCAGCGGAGCCCCGTTCTGCCTCTGTGACCTGGGGTGGCAGCACACCGTCCGGGGCCGCACGGTTGGCGTTGAGCGGCGCCTGCCTCTGCCCACCCTCAGGATTCTGTGAAAGTGAGTGAGATGCTGGCAAAGAGGGCTGGACACGTATGGGTAATTGTTAGAGTGAGGAGGAGTTCTCTAGAAAGATCAAGTGGTGACCAACCACTGTGGAAGCGGCTCCCTCTTCCCAGGCCCAGTGTCCACCGCGTGCACCCCGTCCCCGTCCCCTGAGGATCAGTACTGGGGCTCAAAGAATGATGGTCCTCATCGGCGACCTCCCTCGTTTCCTCTCTTTCCCCCCGCCCCCTGGACTCTGGTTTCCATGTAATCTGTTAATTTCTGTTCTTATTTCACTTTGCAGACTATTTGCCGATTTCACAAGACATAATTTTTATCAACTAGCTCTTAAGAGAGGCATAACAAAGCGGGGTTTGCTACCATTACTAGACAGAGGACACAGTCCCGGCCGGGGCCAGCCCAGCCACGGTCCGTGCCCGCCGAGACTGTCCTAGCTGCCCGCTTGAACCAATGTTCTTTTTCTCTTTTTTAATTCTTGGAAAAGACTCATGTCCTCACTGCCTCACTCAGTTTAAAAAGAAATTTTTTTTTTTCTTGTGCGGTCCCCTGGCATTTTGCTTCTTGTACCCAGTGTGAACATTCTCCCCACCTACCCCAACCTCCCACCCTCACCTGGAATGTAACGGGACCAGAAGGAAGCTTCTCACAAACTTTGTAGAGCCTCCTCAGGGGAGTCCAGGAAACAGGCATCAACTTACTTTAAATATTGACCAAATAGGCTTCTTGGGACATTCCACGGGGTGGGCTTTTAGTGCGGATGGCCCACAGGAGTTGGGGATATGTGACTTGGAGCACCTATGTCCTATAGTGGACAGTGCCAAAAGTGAGCACACACACACACACACACACACACACACACACACACACACCCTGTTCCTGTAAATACTAATGTGTGGAAAACTGAATCTGGAAGGAAAACTGTATCTGAAAAACCAGCATTATCTGGTTGTTTTTGTCTTTGGGGGCCAGTCCATCAGTGGCTATTGCCAATAACATAAGTACACCTGTCCTTGAGAAGGGACAGCAGAGTCACCTGGGTGCTGCCGTGTCTCGGGCACCGTGGGCACAGGAAGGAGGGGCCTTCCCCAGCACCCCACCCTCTCCTCCCTGCCCACCCTGGCCTTGAATTCCCTGGTGGCATCACGGCCCTTTGGCCCACTGATGTAGGAGGGGACAGAACACAGAGGGTCTCCCTGATCTGACTGGCACCCCTGATGGTCACCCCCCCCAGAAGGGCTTGCTTTTCCTGTGATCCTGATCCCCTCCACTTCTGCATTTGAACTAAAATGCCCCCACTCTCTTGGACTGATGAAGTACAGCGCAGCAGGACCCTCAAGAGCCACCCCTTTGTTTATGCGCATAGTTTGTGAGAAGTGACCCACCCACGTGTTTCCACTGGATGTTTTTGATGTGAGCAGATCCATCTGTTTGAATGTCACTGTCCTTGAGACCCAACCTGTGTGGTTTTGCTCGTCTCATTAAAGATGCTTGATGTAATAATTGGTTAGCCTCCTTTGATTTTCCTGCAGGCTTTTTCACGAGTGCTATTTTTTTTTTAAACATAGCTGTATGGCTCCTCCCCCTCCCCCCCCCCCTTTATTTTGTTTTGCTATGAATTGCTTTGCTTTGGTGAACTTGTCCTAGTATGCTTGCCTCGCAGACGTTACGGCCATTGTGAATTTTCTTCATCTCTGTAAATAGTTCATCTGTGCTTCTCCCTAATGACGTTTTATTTTTCTCCCCCTGTAAGCAACTGAGGTAGAAAAATAAATTGTTTATCACGGACGTGCTGTGTGCTGCTATCTCTTAGCCTGACAGTGTCCTGTTCTCGCTCCGGGGGAGGTGAATGCACGGAATAACTGGTACCAATGACAGCCCAGTGCAGTTTCTGAAAGCATGTGGACTCCCCCCTGGCTGCTGCCTGTCGCCAGCCCTCCCTGCTTCCCCACGTCCCCTGCATTTGTTCGAGGCGGTCCTGTCCTTGAGCGGAGTGGCAGACCATGTGCACGCACTCTGCATGCAGCAGCTGCACGGTTAGCCCCCGCGGCCCTTCCTCTGCCATCACTCCTGCCCTCGAGAGAAAATGTCACTGGAACATCTGGAGCCCCTCCCATCTGTGCCCCAGGTGTGTGTAAGCTCGTGCACATGCTCGTGCACACCGGCCTATGTGTGCTTTGCACATGGTTTGCTCTCCTAACTCCCCTGGACAGTGTGGGTTGGAGACGTGACGCTACAGGGACCTCATTTCCAGGTCCTACTTGGCCATGTGGTTGCCATGTGACCTTAAGCAAGTGATTTAGCCCTTTAAGCCCCCGGGATGATAACAGAGCCTAGTTAGGTTGTTAGAATGAAGTAGGATAACGTGTATCTGGGAACGTGCCCTGTAAAGTGGTAAATGCTGTGCAGTTAGAAGGTTTAGAAATCGTGTTCTTTTGTCACTCTCCAGAGTGGTTTTGTCTTCCTTGTCAACCTCAGTGGAGCTGCCCATTGGTGGATCTGCTTGTCAGTGAAAGAAATGTTATAAGATCCCCGAGTAAAGCCAGAGAATTTCTGGGACTTCTTGCCCACCCTCACACCCCAACCCTGCAGTTTCAGTTCCTCCCCATCTGCACATTGGCAGGTACTAGATTAGGTACCAGGTCTGGACGTGAATGAGGCTCACTCCTTGAAAATGCTCATAGTCCCGCTGATGGAGAGAGAACCAGTCGTCAGGGCCATTGGACATCATGACACAGGTGCTTAGCTATAAAGAGGGAATCTCTCTTTGCTACAAGGAGACAATGGGTGGCTGCTTGTCCAGCCTAGGGGACTGTCAGGAAAGGCCCTTTAGAGAAGATGACGTCCGAACTGGGTCGTCTCACAAAGTCACACAAAATTCACTAGGGAGAGAAGGAAAGGAAGTATATCCCGGGCAGAGAAATGACATGCTTAGACACTGAACCAGGTAGTTTTAAGAAAGAATGAAAACACAAAGTAATAATGACCGAAACAAAGTAAGAATTTGTTTCTCCCATGTAAAAGAAGCCTGGATGTGGCTTCACAGTATTAGAGGCCACTCTTCACGTTCTATTCTCTTCAACATAAAACTCTACCTCATAGTCTAAGAAGGTTGCCCAAGCTCCAGCCATTATATACTTGTCCCAGAAGAGCACATCTCTTCCCTTTAATATTTCTCAGAAGTTAAGTGTGGCACTCCGCTTAGATCCCACTGATCAGATTTCATTCATATGACTAGTTTTAGCTGCAAGGGAACCTCAGAAATGCCTTTATTTCAGGTAACCACATGCCAGCTAAAAACAGGGTACTGAGGAAGAAAAGTGGAATACATACAGGATAATAATAATAATAATAATAATAATGGAATAATACAGAATACTTAGCAATCTCTGCCACAAACCTGAAAGAGGAAGCAGTTCAGGTCCCACAGATTATACAGATTTCGGTGTATGAGCAGCTTGTAGGGGGTATCTTGGGTGGGGGAGGGGAGACAAGACTAAAGAGAGAGGCAGGATTGAGTCACGGTAGGTTTGTGAGTCAGATTCAGGAATTTAGATTTGATCCCGAAAGCAAGTGAAAACGCTTACAGGATTTTAAATAGAGGAGTAATGTGATTAGATTTCCAAGGTGAATCAGAGAGGTGGGGGGCCCGTGGAGAAACCACAAGGGTCAGTTCTGTTCCCTTCCTCCTGCACCTTCACTTCCTCTCTTCTTTCCTCCCCTCTGCCTCACTATCTCTTGGCTCCGTTCCTTTCCCTGCCTCAGGCCGGCTGGTGGCCCTGCAGGGGTCCATCAGCAATGGGGGGGGGGGGGGGGGGGGGAGGACCGGCCAGGCTCAGTGGGAGCAGCCAGGCAGTGCATGGGGTCACCCTGGGACTCTGGTTCTGGAAGTCCCAGCTTGTGCTTGGATCTCTCCAGCAACAGAAAACAGGATTCCTCTCGCGTGCCGATGTTGACTGATGGGTACCGGCCTCCTGGAACACCGGCCTAAGAGTGATGTTGAGGCCAAGTCCTAGCTCAACAGAAAGAAAGAGGGGCTATGACTGATTAGTGATGCCTGCGCGGTTGCTGGATCTGGGACCCATGCCCACTCGCCACGCATTTTGCCTTCCTTATTTCTCTAATGATGGTTCTCGGGTGCTGGGTGATTTTCGGTCACTCTGGAAGATGGCTGTTCTGTTTCACACAGAGGGAGGTGGGTGTGGTCCGAGGAGAGGTGCGGGAGCTCCAGGACATCATGTCCCTTCTGGAGGACAAGCCTCTGTAGCCCACGGTCAGTAGGGGCAGCTGCCAGGTAAGCTTCGGTCAGGTTTGGCTAGTCTGAGCGAAGACAAAGGCTGAGTGGTCTGTCTTGTCCGGAAGGGCGTGGCCTGGTGGTAGAAAGCAGAGTGAAGAGAGCCCAAGTGCTCGGGAGGGGAAGGAGTTTGCCATAAGCCGGATGACTGAGGAGAGCGGGCCTTGACCGTGGGGAACGGGCCGCTTCCTAAAGCGGCTCACACCCAACCTTGTCGCTTCTGTCTGGTTTAGGACGTTTCGTCAAGTGTTCAGAAGTGCCTGTGGCTGCCCCGTCAAAGGCCTAGGATCGTGCCTCGATTGGTAGCCTGGGCCAGTGCGGGGAGCAAGTGCTCCCTTCTGTCCACCCCTTCCTTCTGACCCCACTGGGGAGAGGTGATAACCTGCACTTGCAATCCTGCCTTGGTCTCTGCCGAGTTCAGGTTTTTCAAGGGGAAAGAGCAAGGCCCTCCTCCCCGGCCTCTGCCACCTTGCGGGGGGAGGCAGCTCCTGGCTTGCTGTGCTGGAATTGTAGAACCAGAGGCTCGGAGGACCCCTCACCTGGGTGTCCATTTAAACCTCAGCGCTGTTCTCCCACTGACGTGTGGCAGGGCCTCTCTCTTCACACCTCTGCCCCAGTAAGGCTCTCGTGCCCCCAGCAAGGGAACCCTGGTGGACCCCCGATCTGGTGGGTCCCCAGGCTCCGCCAGCACTGCCTGGCTCGTGGCTTCCCGTTGGGTTCCAGAACGGGGCCCACCCGGTGAGCCACGGCTGGCTCCTCGCTGCTGGGAGCCGATCTTGAAACGCTAAGACGAGATGATTGGCCGCCCAGGTACACGGACGTAACCTCGGACCCGTGCACCCGGGCACCTGCAGTTCTGTAGACAAACGCTCCCTTGTCAAGAAGGCCCCTCCTGACACAGCAGCCCGCGCACGTCTGTTCATCACCCACCCCGATCTGCACAGCCCTGCGGCCCTCACGCATCGCCTCCAGGGATTCCCCCCTTCCCAGCCTGGATCCCCGGGCCGATCTTAAATCACAAGCCAGCACCTCCTGCACCACGTGGCCCTTACCCTCTTGTTTGACAGTGGAGGGCAGGCGTAGTCAGGAAGGCCTGTCTGCTGCTCTGAAAGACGGAGAGGTCAAGTGCCAGCGCACACCCCAAATCCTGGCGTGAGGGCCGTCGGGGCCGTGTGTGGGCCTTACCAGCACGCACCCCGCCCTCCGCATGGAGAACCGGTTGCTGACGCTATTCCCAGATGAAAGCAGAGCGCAGTGCCTAATAGGCACTTAATAAATGTTTGCAGAAATGAATTGGAGCGATCTGAATTGACGGGAATTGCGGGTTTCACTTTCGATCAGCTTTCCGTTCCTCTTGACGCTCTTCTGCATAAATGAAGGGAAATACAACTACTCGAGCGCTGAGCTCCCCATGCGAAAGCCCGGAGCGCTGTGCTCACTCCAGGCCTGCTGGGGGAGTAAGGCCTCCTCTCGGCCTCAGTTTCCCCATCTGTCAAATGGGTCTCTTGATCCTTGCCCTGCTCCCTTTCCTCGCAAGTTGCTAAGAGGGGCACTGGGATCAGGCATGATCTAGCGCTTGGGAAGAGGGTAGGGTCATATCCAAGGAGGGGACCCTGCCAGAGGCTGGGGCAGCGTGAGGGAGGCTGCGGATGTGGCTTCGGACCTCCTCCTCCCGGGGGTTGAGCGCCATGCCTATCTGATGCCATCTACCCCCGATGGCCATCCTCGCTCCCCTCTCCCGCCTCCTGGAGCACCTGTACCACCAGGCTCACAAAGTCCCCGGTCAGCCTGTCAGCAGGACCATAGTCACCTTTCTTCAAGCCCTTCGGTTTTAATTTCTATCAGCTAAAGCATGTGAAAGCCTGCCACTTAAATTTCTATCAGCTAAAGCATGTGTAAAGCCTGCAAAAGAACAACAAAGTATTTTATTTAATGTATACTTTTGAGAGAGAGAGACAGAGCATGAGCAGGGGAGGGGCAGAGAGAGAGAGGGAGTCACAGAATCCGAAGCAGGCTCCAGGCTCTGAGCTGTCAGCACAGACCCCAATGCAGGGCTCGGACTCCATGACCTGAGCTGAAGTCGGACACTTAACTGACTGAGCCACCCAGGTGCCCGCACAAAAAAAATATTGAGTGTGAAATTATTGGCAGGTGGCAGTGCCCGGCCTGAGGGATGGACAGTACATGTCCTCCCGAGGACAGCCAAGGACAGACCAGAAGGCAGAAGTGTGGCCCCCATGCCCTCCTCCTCCCCAGGCCGAAGAAATGGAGGGGAGCCCTGCCCAGAGACGTTTCCCCAGAATGCGGGTCAACCTGGATCCCCTGCCCCTGAGGGATCCCAGCCCATGGGGTCACTACCTCTCCTCCCTGTGCCTTCAGGTGTGAGGGCAGGACAAGAGCACGTTTTCTGCAGTGTTCTGGAAAGGGTCATCAGAGCCTGCCCCGGGCTGGGTCCTCTCCGGGCACAGGGATGTTAAGTAAGCGAGCAAGGAGGGCCAAGCCTGGAGGACATCCCACATGGGGCCAGGTGTGTTCCAGTGCAGTCTGACTGGTGTGCAGAGTGAGTACAGGGGACGGAGTCCTTGGCTTGGCTTGGGAGGCTCTCAGGAAGGGGTGATATCTGAACTGCGTTTTGAAGTCAAATAGAATTTCAGCAGGCAGCTGAGGGAAGGGTTTTCCACATCCAGCAGGTGTAAAGGCACCAAAGCATCATACGTGTTCCTTCCTTGCATTCCTGCCTCTGTTCATTCTGTGGGCCCCATCTGGGTCGAGGCTGTGCCATTACCTGGCCAGGCCCGCTGGACAAAAGACTGTCATTGGGAAGCTGATGCCACTTCTTCCCAGATCCAGGGAATGAATTTGAGGGCCAGGGATGCAGTCCCTGCCCTTGTCTTAGGAGGCTGTTCCCAGTCAAGGCCTTTGTGGGTACCGTTGAACCCACCTAGTGGGCCTGGGCACACTAGGGCTGGCTGCTTCTGAGGAGAACACAGCCTGCTAACACCTCCCGCTTCCCCCGCCCCCCGCCCCTCCGCCCCTCCACCCACTGCCCTGCTCTGAACCTCAGGAGGTGTCTCGCTGGCCCCAGGGCAGCCCTGGTTTTCCAGCCTTGCAGCTCTCTTAATGGTACATGTTTGAGGCCACTCCAGGCTTTCTTCCTCTGACCTCTGATACCAGTCTTGAACAGGCTGGGGTTCAGGCAGGGCTAGGAGCAGCCCTTCCCCAGCCCCCTTGCGTCTATCCGCCCCTCCTCCACCTACCCATCTTTTGCGTATTCATCACATAGCTCTTAACACATGTCAAGTCACAGGCCCTGCCCTAGATGCCTGGGACGTGGTGGTGAACCAGAGAGACGTGCTGTTGCCTCTGTACGGCACTTGTTGGGGGCAGAGAAGCAGGCAGGGTTCCAGTCAGATGGAATGACCCAGAGAGGCTCCTCTAGACCACCTTTCCTAGAGGAGGTGGGAGGGGCCGGACAAGCCCGAGGGCAAGAGGGCAGCCAGTCCGGCTGATGACAAGGGCAACAGAGCTCTGGGATCCACGTCCACACCTGTGGTCACGACGTCGCTGGGCCCCGTCTCTCCCTAAGCCCCTGCGAGCCCTTTGCCTCCTGCCGCCACATTACCCCGCCAAAGTTCGCGCTCACGCTTCGGATAAAACACCCCTTTATCACTCACGAGCAAATTATAAATGTTATCTATGAAAGCCCTTTGGATGTGAAATGTCATGTAAATTAATAGGATTTTAGAACAGGAAGGCTCCAGAGGGAGTTCTCAGCTCCGCTACTGTTGTTACCTTGGGCAATAATAATAAAAATAGAAATAAAAGTTATTATTATTCTGCTTGCTGATGGCTTGCCACATGCTGGAGGACGGTGCTGAGCACCCAGTGCCATCATCTCCCTGAATTTCCCAGCAGGCCCTGCACGGAGGCACCGTTAGCCTCCTTGACAGCAGAGCAGAAGGGACCCGGGACAGCAGTTAGGAAACTTTTCTTGGGTCACAACCGGTGAGTGTGGGAGATGGGATTTTGCCACCTTGCTTTGATCACTCTGCACGGTTTCCTTTAAGCTCTCCGACCCCGGAGCCCTTCCTCTGTTAAATGGGGCTGGTGATGTCTTCCTGGCAGGGGGGCGGGGGTCAGGCTCATTGGGATGATCCAGGGTCCTCTAGGAAGGGCCCGGCCAGGGGAGACTTTCTGGGGTCTTGGCCGTGGAAAGTGCTACAGTGGTAGCTGCCGTTTTGCCATTGGTGTTCCGCTTACTTTCTCATCATTTAGACCAGACTCTCTCACGTATCGGCGAGGAAACAGGCGGAGGGAAGGTTCTGCCATTCGCCCTTGCGGGTTGGGCTGGGATGCAGTGGTAGGCCATACTGACTGTTAAAAATGTGAAATATTTCTGTACCTGTTGGTAAATAACAGCTGCCCTGAGCCCCCCGGAGTGCCTCCCTCACCACCCTGGCTTTCCCCCAAGACTCCCTGACCGTCCATGGTCCGCCCATCAGTGATGCCAGATGCAGCGGTGTGCTCTGCCACTTGATGGCAGAAAGTCTCATATCTCAGGAGACCAAAAAGTGGGGGGCGGGGGGGGGGTGTCTACATTTTACATGGGGGGGCAGGCAGAGTTGAGATCACAGATGTTAGTGCTCTCACTGAGCAACCGATGGTGCCAGGATGGGGACCTGGGGTCTTCCAGCCCAAAGTCTTGGGGTGCTCAAGGCTTGAGTGTTTCCTGCCCTGGTCCAGAGAGGTGGGTGCCATCGGCGTGGGTGTTTGGAACCGTGCTGTGGCAGAGCCATTGCAAAGGCCCATATAGAATGAAGCTGGAGGCGGAGGGCGGGGGAAGGTAAACGTGGTGAGGAGGCCCATAGAGACTCCAGGCCATTTAGATATAAATGGATCAGTGAGAGACCCTGTGGGGAGGAAGCAGGATTTTTTTGGCTCAGCATCTGAAATTTGGGGAACAAGAAGAAGTGTGAAAAGCCATCTGAATAGCCAGCTCTAGAAGGATCAATAGTGAGACCAGTGGTTTGTCCCGACACCCATTGGGGGTAGGTGGGGGAGCATCTCCTAAGCAGAAATTGCAGTGTTTACAAGGAGTGGGGGGAGAGAGAACTCTCCCTCGTGAAAGGAGAAACTCAGAATAGTTGCCAATGTGTCCTTAGAGGCCACGGTCTGGAATCCCTTCACCTGAAGATCTTGGTCTCGGTCTGAGAGAGACAGGCAGGTGTTCCTTCTGTGGGCAAGTGGGGAGCCCTGGGTTATCCAGGACCACAAGCTGCTGGCACAGAGCAGCGAGGGCTGCTTTCGGCATGAACTCCCTGCGGCCATCCTTGCTCTTGAGGTCTCGCCAGAGCGTAAGCTGATGTTGAACAGAGTGTCCTCGTATGGCCAGGAACCAGAGCACGTGGAATGTGTCAGCCACTCTGGATGCAGGCCTCTGACCAGCGCTTCTGATTGCTGCCCGCCTCTTCGAGCAGAATTTGGGGTAGCCACACCCAGGGCTTGAGCTCAGCTAGGAGGAGACCCTAAAGGGGACACAGGGGCCTGGCTGCAGACTGGACGGGTCCATGAGAGATCCCTCCCTTCTCCCTGGCAGAGTGAGCCTTTATCTAAGGCCCTGCTTATTATCGGCCAGTTTCCTCTCCTTCCCAGGGAGCTGGTTTGTGTGCAGTGTGGTCCCACAGATGGAGCCCCGCCCCCCCCTTTCTTGTCAGAGGCTAGTGACTGTAGGCTCTATGAGGGCAGAGAACACGTGAGTTTCGTTCACTGCTATGATCCCAGGGCTTAGAACGGTTTCTGGCATGTAATAGGTGCTCAGTAAGTATTTACGGAGAGGGTAAGCATCTGGAGACTGGGAGGGCTCTAACATAGCTGCCTGCAGAAGTTCAGGGTGAGTGAGGGTACTGTGGGCCCCAGCTCTCTGTTGGAGGGTAGGAGGGCCCAGGAAGAAGGATGCTGGGCCAGAGTCCCCACATAGAGCTCTCAGCTTCCTGGCTCCCAGCAAGGAAGCAGCACCTGAAGTATGTTCTCAGTTCTCCTCCCACAGTCCTCCACCCCACACTCCAGGCTGGGAGCTTGGTTGAGACTAGGGCCCATTATCAGTCACCAAGGAGATCAGAAGCCACAAAGCTCCACGGGGGGGTGGGGGGCAGGCCTCGCCCCACTGCCGGTTCTCAGGGGCATGAGGACGGCGGGCTGTCTGCTTTGCCCGCTGAGCGCCTCTGATTTGGAAGGAATCTGCAGGCACACTACCTTTCCCTTCTGGCCGGGCGCCCCGGGTCTGTGCTTGCCTCTTCTGGGAATTTTCATGTCGTTTCCAAAGGATGCTCCCTGACTTCAGTTTTTATGCTTCCCCGAACCCTTTCATCCAAACAGAGGCTCTCTGACAACCAGACCATAAAACCTCGTAAAGGTTTGACATGCAGCGTTCCTCCCCTTCATCCGCGTTGAAACATCTAAAGAGAAAATTAAGCGACACAGCAGTTGCATTAAAAGTTATTTGGGACTATTTTTGTGCCACCCCCTGCCATAGGTGCCAACGCCTTTGGGGCTCGACCCCAGAGCCTTTCACTTCCTTTAGGCCCAAGCCCAGGCCACACACCCTTCCCCTCCCTACAGCCAGGCAGGCAGGCCTGGCCTTCTCATCGGCCCCTCTGCCTTCCTCTCCAGAGGGACCTTAGCCAGGTCCCAAATGACGGTCATTTTCCTGACTGAGGATGAGACCCCACACCGTCTCCAGCACCTCTGCCCCAGTAGGCGCTCCACCCCTCTCCTGGCATGGGGGGTGGGGGTGTCTCCAGGAGAATGGCACTGTCGGTGTCCTTGGGGAATGTCAGTCTCGCTCCTAAAAAGGTATGTGGAAATCAGATTCCTATTTTAAATGCCAGGAACTCGGGGTTTTGTTTTTTTCTGTTTTTCAATGGACACGTATCATAAGCTTTCTTCAAAGCAAAATTTTACAGTTTGATCATGTAAATGTGTCCCTTTGGATATCAGTTGCCCCCTCTTTTTCAGACCCTCTGTTCCGATCTGAATTCCCAGAGTCGTCCTCCTCCAAAAGTACACCATCCACCCTTTTTCCATCCCTTTTCCACCCTCGCCCCCTCGCAGCCGCCACTCTGTCTCTCTCTCTCTGCACAAAGCTCTGGATTTCCTTTAAATGAACCAGCCCTGTCAGTCACCAGACAGGCCTGCCCGGGAGGTGGGGAGGGCCCTGGGCCAGTCAGATGACAGATGGTTTTCTAAACTGTTTTAGGACGTGTTTCCGACATTCTGGGTGACAATTTCTTCTTTGGGTTGCTTATTTTTGAGTGTTTGGATTCTATCAAGCAACACTGGGTTTGGCCAGGAATGTTTGAACCATCTCTAGAAAATGCTGGTGGTTGGAGGTACAGGACATGCTGGGGAAGGGGTGGAGAGTGCTTTAAGCCAACACAGCACAGGGAAAATTCATCTCATGATGGACAATTCGGGATGGCTATGTGCATCGCAAGAGAGTGTTTCATGAAATCACAGCCTGTTGGAGCCATAAGGAAACTCCGAATTTTCTCAGCTCCTCTTTCTGTGAGAGGCACAGAGGCCCACTGACTCATCCAAGGTCACAGAAATAAGGAGTGACTGTGCCAGGACCATATCGCCGGCAGTCCACACCCAGGCTGGCACCTTTTCGTACCGGGCAGGGGAGAGGATGCAAAGAAAGACATGAATTCCCTGATACCCTGTGGCCGACAACAGCGGCCCCCTTTCAGTGTTTACTAAAAGCCAAGGACACTCCAAGGCTTCCTCTAAATCAGGGATTCTCTGCCTCCCCCGTGCGTCAGAAGCCCCTGGAAGCCCCTGGAAGGCTAGAGATGTGGGTCGCACCTGATTCTCCGCGTGTCGTGCAGGCTCCCGCAGCCAGGCCAGAGCCCCACTGCTCTGAATGGAGGCCCCGCGGTGGGTCTCACAAGAGAGGGTCACAAGAGTTAGATTCATTGTATTGTCAGGAGGACCTTTCCTTCCACAAGGAAGCGGAGTGATGGACTGTGCAGATGTGCACCACAATTTAACTTTTGGAGTTTTGTTTTTTTGTTTTTTTGATTTTTTTTAATTTTAGAGAGTGTGAGCAGGGGAGAAGGGCAGGAGAGAGAGAGAGAGAGAGAGAGAGAGAGAGAAGATCTTAAGCAGTCTCCACGCAGAGCCGGACGTGAGGCTCGACCCCACAACCCTGGGATCATGGCCTGAGCTGAAATCAAGAGTCAGATGCTCTACCGACTGAGCCACCCAGGCACCCCTCACTTTTTGAAATTTTTGAAAGCCTTTAAACGGAAGGTTCTTGCCCTTGGCTGTATACTGGGATCACCTGGGAAGCACTTAAAGGTCCACTGTCCGGGCTGTACCCCTAAACCAGATAGATCAGAATCTCCGGAGGTGGGGCCCGGGACTCAGCATTTGTTAAGGCTCCCCAGGTGGTCCAGTGGGCAACAGGGGTGAGGGTCCGCACGTGAGAGAGCAGGGTCCTCTCTCCCGGTGGCTGCAGTCCGGCACCTTCCGCTGGTTAATTCTGCTCCTGGCCCCCACTCCTGTGGGCATCTGAGTTAGCCACCCCTGGGGTGGAGGATCACGTGAGGAGAGGCCACTAAATGTTCAGGTGGCACTGCCTTGCGGTTGTAGTTTCCCCAGGGCAGTGACTCCCAGCCCTGGCTCTCAGTCACCACTTCAGAGCATCCTTCCTGACCATCAGCAACTGCTGTTCCACAAGAACCTTCTCTGGGGCAGACTCTGGGCTAGGTCTTAAGTGGGACATGTGACTCAGTTCCCACCCTAGAAGAATTTGTCACCCAGCGAGAGAAATGGGGCGTGCACGTAAAAATAACTGCTTAGGTAAGGCAGAACCCGGTAAGTGCCACAGAAGCAGTAAAAAGTCGGCGTGGCGTCACATAATTCTCAAAAAAAAGTCAGAAGCGCCGTTCGCTTCTAATTTGCCATAAAGTTTCTCACGGCTCTGAAACGTCCAGAAAAGCATCTTGTTCACTGTCAGTGGGATGGCAACAGCTTTTACTTAGATGAGTTAGTAACCTCAGAGGTGTGTTCGCACCAGCCCCAGGGCCACTGCTTTCCAGGTTCGTCATCCTCTTACATCAGAAGACAGGTCCATGCGGGGTCGGAGGTGAGGGAACGTTACAGGCCATTCTGGTCTCCCCTCCTTGCAGTAGACACGAATTGATTACTTCGGGCCCAGAGAAGTGAAGCACCGTCCCCAAGTTACAACAGCAAGGCAAGGCCAGGGGGGGTCGGAGGCGTTGACACCAAGCACCGTGATCCTTCTGTTACCCCGTTAGAGGGGCCGAGGAACTCCAGACTAGCAACCTTGGGTCTTTGGGTGTGACTGTCGTTAACTAAGGCGTGGCACCTGCCCAGCCCTGAGTTCCACCATTAACATTTTATTCTTTTGTACCATCAGGAGGAGCAGACCACATTCCTGATACCCAAGTTCACCCAGATGGGCCGCCTAAGCTCGCAGGCCCTGAGATTTTATCAACAAAACATTTTTCTCTTTTCTGCCTGATTCACTACTAAGAAGTGGGAAGTATTCGAGCAGGAGGGTCCCGGCTGCCCTCTTTGGCCCAGTCCTTGTCAGAGCTGAACAGTAATGCATACTCTGATTTTGAACTAGGGAAGGTTAGCTCCACTGAAATGGCATTATGAAGCTGGGACAGTATGAAGAATTCCAGCCTCCTGTGTGCATCTGATCATCTAACCATGTGGCTCGTCATGGAGAAAGTGGCAGAGCCCTCCGGGCGGTGGCAGGGGGAGAGGCAGTCTGCCTTAGAGGCAGGGCTGATGGCTGGACAGGCCTCAGCAACATGGCAGCTAACATTCATTTGAACTGACTCCCTGCAGGCATTCATCTGAACATTTTGTGTATGTTAATCCTGCACTGACATCATCGCCCCCTTTACAGATGGGGACATCAAGGCACAGAAGGGTTAAGCAACTTGCCCAAAGTCAAAGGTTGCCAAGAGGTTACGCTAGTAAATGGCTGAGTCAGGATTTGAATCCAAGACTTGTGCTAACCTGCTTCACAAGAAGCCTGGTTGCTCCCTTCGTGCATTGGCCAGGTAGGCTCTGCTGAGGAGGAAGCCCCTCCCCACATTCCCAGCAGCAGAGAAGGGATGGTCATCTCCCATTCTGGGCGGTGAGTGGGGTGCTAGGGCAGCCATGGGCGCTCATGGACCGGGGGCTGTGCCATATCTTTGCTTGGGCCTCGGCCCCCCCAAGAAGCCTGAGCCCCGTCAGACCTGCTGCCTAATTCCCCAAGGTCTTATCCCAAGTACCCGCCACAGGAGCAGTTCTCTGCTTGACAGCACAGAACTCCTATCCCTTCAGAAATAAAATGAGAGGTTTCCCAGGCACGTAGGCTGCCACAGGTGACCTCTGGCTCCTCAGGGCCTTGGGGGAAATGCTGAAAACAGGATCACAAGGCAAGTCTGCGAGGCCCTGCACCCCCAGCTCTTCCAAGCCCAGCCCAGGAGAGCTCATTCCCACCCGGGTCCGTGCTACGGCCTCCTGGTCCTCAGGCACATCTTGCTGTCTAGAGACAGGCTGTCCTCCACAGGGACAGCTTTAGGCCAGGGTCCCCATGCTTCTTTGGCCTCTGACGGCCCCTGGCTGGGGCAGCCCCATCCCAACACACACACACACACACACCTTTTCTTAGATCCGTGTTTGCCCATCCCCCACAAAGCCCAGCCACAAGGAGAGCCCGTTGTACCCCGTTCCCTGGTAATAGCATCAGGGGCTTATCTGCCAGGTCATCTGAAGAATATATTCGGGGTGACCAGTGAGGCTGAACAGCTTAACAGGACAGGAGGGGGATGGCAGGGAGCTGGGGAAGTGGTCCGGGACAGATTCCCAAGGAGGCAGGTCTGGGTGGTGGGGCTGTGGCCCTGGGGTCCCAGGTGCTGTGTGGGGGTGGGGGTGCTGTGAGAGCTGCAGGCCTCTCCGGAGTGGGGGGCGGCCTGGGCAGCTCTCCTCCCCTGCCCCTCTTCTCACACCTGTCAGTCTGCCTACCCCGTTTGATGGTTGAGATTAAATTCCAGCCCTTAGCGGTGTCTGGTGCTCAGTCTCCAGCAGAAACCTTTATCTGAGATTAAGGATAATGGATTTCCTTTCTTGGATAAGTTTTTTTTTTTCCTTCCTTTTTCTCTGAGTCTTTTTTTTTTTTTTTGGTCAAAAATGCGCTCGACTCCAGAAAATAGACCTTTTGTTAAATGTCTTTTTATTGACTAAACTCGCCTCCCCCAGTTCTGTCCCCCGCCCTTCCCCCCACCGCACCTTTTCATGCTTCCAGGGAAACCTTCCGTTTCAAGTACAGGTGAGGAGTGCAAAAGAATAACTTGACCTTCCTTCTCTCCACGGCCGGCTTCCTTCTCCTTCAGGGTCCCCCGAGTCCTGCTGTGTGCCTGCAGCCAGGGCCTGGTGTGCGGAGGTTGGGATAGGGAGAAATAACTTGACCTCTTCCTTATTTTCCCTCAGCACTTTGCGCCACCACCCACATTTCGAGAAATCTAGATCCTGCTTGGAAGAAATGGGGAGAGGACTTGGTGGGGGAGTCCCTTCGTTGGTCTCAGGTGGCAGGGGTCAGTGCCACCCTCCGTGGGCGGAGGGTGGGAGGCAGCCTCCAGGCACACATGTGGCCTTCAGGGGAGCTGGGAGACCCATTCCAGCAGCCAGGGATGACCTCGTACCTTTATTTCACCTGGATCTTTCTTTTTCCCCCCTCAACAGCCCTATTACCATATTTAAATGCAAGTATGTCTTTTTTCATTGACGTTTTGAGTAGCTTAGCCTGACCTTTTTAGACTAGCTTGTTCCCTTTTGAACTTCTTTCCTCCCCAGTAGTTCCGTGTAGCTAGGACAATAGTCTTAGAGTTTAGTGGGCTTCTAGTTCGCTGTGTTTGGGGGACGGCTCTGTTTCTTTCCTTTCTTTCCTCCCCGGCTCCCCGCCCTCCGTGGTGCATGTGTCCCCCACTCTGTCCCGTAGCGATTCCATGTCTGGAAGCTGCTGTGGCTAAAGCAGAGCCGCTGTCGGGCTGTGTGTTGTTTGCTGCTGGCTCTTGGCGCATCATTTAAAACCACCATCATTGACAGTGGGTCTTGAAATCAGGCCTCCAAAAGTTGAAATGGGGCCTCCATAAGTCTGCCTGGACGGCAGAGGGTGTTTGTTTCATGTGCGCGTAAGTGTATCTGTGTGTGTCCCCGTGTGTGGCTGTGTGTGTCTGTGCTCATGGCCAAGAGAGGCCCAGGGGAGGGGCCTCACCCACCTCTTCCTTCCCCTGGGCCTTCTGCGGCCCCACTGGGTCACCTCGTCCCTTCTCACCTTTAGTCCCATTCTGCGACACCCTTGCTCCCGGGGGTGTTACTAGATTGCACACACACTTCACACACTTGTTGGAGTTCCCGAGGAGACCCTTCACTGCTGACTTGATCGGGACACAGAGCTCAGACAGAAGAGCCGGATCGAAATCCCCATAATGTGCCTCAGGAGGTTGAAATTGAGAGACAGAGCCGCAGGGCTCACCCCACGTAGGTCCCTGCAGCCCCCGACTCCCTCCTACAGCTGCCTTCCTGTGTACACAGTCAGCTGGGACTCCCAGCACACCTGGCCCCCTGGCCTGCTAGCGTGAGCTAGTCCGGAACTAAGCCCAGCAGGCAGGCAGAGCCTTAGGAGAGCAGATGGGTTCAGCGACCTCCTGGCCCAGGTGCCTGTTCTGCCAAGAGGCTCGGTCCCAACCACTCCCGGGATCCCCGGGCCATGCGTGGCCCTGCTCTGGACACACCCTGGGAGACTCCCCTCGATCGGTGCGGGGGGCAACAGGGACCCCACCCCACTCGCAAGAGAAGTTCCTCCCAATCCTCTCCAATTATTTCCGTGTTCCTTTTAGAACTGGTTTCTGGGGTGCCAAATGTGTAGGAATCAAAAACACCTAAAGGCACTGTGCCTGCCAGAAGCCCGAGAGCCACTGACCCGGGTCCCTCCTGAGAGCTGTCCCGAGGAGATCCCTTTGCACTCCCGTCTTCGGGAAGGGGGGGTGAGCGCGGCCTGTGAGCCCGGTCTGTGCAGGGCCCTTTCCGAGGTCTGTCCTTTACTCCGGCTCCTCTCTCCCCGCCAGGCTTCCCGGCAGCGGCTTACGGACCAGTGGCGGCGGCGGCCGTGGCAGCGGCAAGAGGATCAGGTAGGGAGGTGTGTGGGACAGGCGCTCCCAGGCATGCCCCAGTGTGCGGGGGAAGGTAAAGGCCCTGTTGGATCTGTGTGGCTGCGTCTGTCCACTACTGTCACCACAGCCCGGAGGGTGGGGACAGGGGGGCGCGGGCCAGGCCCTGCCACCCAGGGCAGCTCCCCGTGGGGGTCAGTCTCAGGACTGCACACCAAAGGTGGACCGTGATTCGCTCTTTGAAAAAAGACCAGTGAACTTCTTTTTGACTTTGGACGGCCCGTTCCCCTGACAGCCGGCTTCAGGGCACCTGTTGGTCATTTCCCTCCTCAGCTTTCACTGCTGCTTCACAGGGGCTCCCTTCCAGGAGCCTCTGACCCCGCCAGAGAAGCTCTAGCTTGTGAGAGGGAAGCTCAGGGCCCACGGGCGTGCTCCTGGCCTCGGGGCCCCTGCTGCACCTGGCAGATGGCCTTGCTTGATTGGGCTAAAGCCCGAGTCCCCGAAGCCTGGAAGTGGGGCTGACCTCAGTGGAATGAAGCGATTTCCTGAAGCCCCCTATCGCATCCCGGACTCTCCTCGTAGCAGAGACCAGAGAGCTCCTAGACCCTACCTGCCGAGGGCAATGGGATTGTCTCTTGCATAAAATTGCCCCGGTCCTTTAGTCTCCAAGCCCAAACTTTGAGGAGGTCTTAGAGCCCCTCAAGTGAGGTGAGAACGTTTTCCCAGCAGCACGGTGGGTCAGGCTGGAGCTGGGGTGTGTCAAGGATGCCCTCTCCCCCAGATGCCCCCCCACCTTCCTAAGCACATGGGGCTTCTGCTGTGTGCTGGGCCCCCGGCAAGGCCTCCTGGCCTCCACTCCCCAGCCACTGAGAGGCCCTTGCTCCTCCTGGACTCAGTAGCCATGGTTTGCGGCCCCACCCCCACCCCCCAGCCCAACACCCCTTGGACAGGGCACTGGAGCACCCAGGGAAGCAATTATTTGACCGGGCTCTGAGGAGGGTGGGGGGAGGGAGGTGCTGGTGGGGTGCCAGGAAGTGGGGCGTTAAAAGCCCAGAGGGCAAATGCCAAAAACCCAAACCCTCAGTGATAAGAGACTGGCACATGGAGGCCCTTTAGGAACATCAGTACAAATCCGTTCCATGCAAACTGGCACTGCCTCGAGCTACAAAGGATCCACTCCCTGAAATCACCCATTGGAGATTTGTTTGGAGGGGCCGGGAATTGTCTGGGGGCTGCTGAGGGTCAGTTAGCCGGAGAGCTGGGCGCCCGTCCTCAGCCTCTGCCTGCCCTAGCGGGCCTCCAGCAGCCCCACCCGCCCTCTGGCCTGTGTTCCTTGGTGCCCCCTGCCCTGGGGGCGGGGCGCGCCGCTGCCTCGCGTCTCCCTGTTCTGTTTGGTTTTTTAACTTGAGTGCTTTTTGGTATCATTACAAATGAGCCTCTGTCCTACCTGTGCCTAGTGGGGGGCGGGGGGAACCACAAAAAGAAACCTCGAGATTTTTGAGTGTTGTTGGTTGTTTTCTCCGTTCAGTTTCTTTCTTTATTATAACTTGGATTATGAAACTAAACTTTAACCCGAAATTAACCCTGCCTCTCTCCCCACCCCCATTCTCCTTGACGTCATGGCAAGTTTAAAGGGCAGCATGGGGTTCTTTGTGAGTCTGAGAGCGGTCTCCCCATGGTCTCTGCCCCCCCTGCCACCCCCACCCTCTCACGCGCCCCCCCTCCCACCCCCGAGAGCCAGGCAGGAGTCCCATCCATCCTCCCCCTAACTCCTAACCCCAAATTCCAGAGCCATCTCCAACCACACTTTTTTTTCCAGGATCAGTGGTGTTTTATTTGTAGCCATTTCCATCGGGAGCCAAGTCTCCCAGGGGCCATTCGAGGTCAGCCATGCTCATCGCTGCACTGTTAGTGAATTCTATTCAGGAGTGTGCTCCCAGACCACCTGCCCCACACCAGCCTAGGTTAGTGCAAGGAGTAAATCCTCAACTCCGAGGTGCCTGCCCCCAAGGGTGCAGGCTCAGCCAGGAAGATACAGGGCACCCCACAGTGCTGCCTGGGGGTCAGGGGCCTGGGGTAAGCCCCAGGGCGACGACCAGCCCGTGCCTGCTAAAGTCAGACCACCACCTGGGCTGGAAGACACCTGCCCCCGTGTAGACAGGGTAGCCCAGCCCCTCACCTCCATCCCCCCTTTGGACCTGGAGCAGGGTTACAAGATGGGGGAAGGAGGATCTCTACCTCTCTTTCTTTCAGTGTGGTTTGGCCTGTAAGGACTGTCCCCTCCCTCCTCCTAGAAGATAATCTGGACTCCGAGCCTGGTGGGATGGCCAATTATTTACCTGTTGTAGTGGCCCTCGGTGGCATTTTGGCAGATATGGGAAAGGGGCTGCCCAGACTCTTCTGGGTTTGCGCATCAGCCTAGGCCAGCAGATGATCACGGACGGCTGACCGCCCTGTTCTACCTTCACCTGCTCCTGCAACCCTGCCCCACCCATGCCAGCTCCTTCCAGCGGGACAGGGATGCTCCTTCAGCCTCCCGAGCAAGCAGCCTCAGCTGTTGGAGGGCGTCACAAGTTCAGGCGCATTCTCTTATAGGAAGAAGCTGGCTCAGGGGGTCTGCGGAGTACCGACCTTGAGCTTGGTACTCTGCTGCCCCTGGTAGGTGGTTGGAAAAGGGTAGGAAACGAGGCCTCTGCTCCCCAGAGGCTGGCTGTCAGGCTTGGTCCAGGGATTAGGCATCCTATGGAAGGCCCTATTTTGCCTTTCATTTTGGTCTAGCTTCACAGCTTTGTTTTTTCTTTTTTCCCTTCCATGTTATGACGTACTGGGGGAGCTTCCTGAGGCGGAAGCACCTGCTGAGGGCCGTGGGGGTGGGAAACAGCTTCGATTTTTCTCAGGTTGGCAACTCGCATCTGTCAGGGCTATGGTGTCAGGGTAGGAGGTCCGGGGGGGCCGTGAGCTCTGCACCCACCTCAGCCAACTCCTCGGGGCCAGCCTGCCTGCCTTTGCCTTAATTCGCCCTGGGTCTGAGGTGAGCAGGGCTCAGGTGACCCCCCCAGGGGAGGTCCCTGCCGACTCCTAGATAACTTCACTAGCAGTGGGTCACTTTTCTTTTACCTTCACCTGGTAGTCCGAAATGTCATCTTTCCTTGTGCTCAGTCGAGAGTTTGTTTGTTTATTTTGATCGTATTCATTCAGTTCCAATGGCCTCATCATGTCCCACCCAAACCTGAATCCACTTTGGTAAACGACCCCACCCCACCCCCTACACACACACAGGTGAGGGCAGTGGTTTGGATTTTCAGGCTATTTTATTTCTGGGTGACATTACGGGTGGGTCTGTGTATCAGCCGAAGAGCTTCTGAGCCCCCTGCCCACCCCCAGCCCATCTCCGGCCCCAGCCAGGACCCCTTACTGTACTTTATACTTGCCAGCTTTATTCCAATCTAGTAACATGAGTTCCTGACGGTGGTGGTGAGTGCGAGAGTCATGTTTCTGTTGTCTTTTCTCTTGCTTGGTTGGGGCTGCGGTGAGAGAGTGTCTCTGAGGCATACTTTCCCGCCTCTCTTACACTAGGATCTGCACACCTCCTCTCAAACACTCTTCTGAGCACGCTCAGCGGGAAGGTTTGTCCACACCTATTAATCCTCTCTCAGTGTCCAGCTTCCTGTTAGTACCAGCTGGTTTGCATGTTTTTGCTTGTTCAGATGAAACAGTTCAAGAAACAAACTCATATCCAACTCTCAAGAAATGTCTTTTTTTGTACACTTTCGTTTTCGATTTTTTTTTTTATTAGTTACAACTCCAACACACCTGTTGTCCAGTAAAACATTTCACACCTCCCCTGCCTGTTCTTAGAGTGTATGTATCTGTGGGACTGAACTAAATGCATGCACTGTAGTAGATGTCCTGGTAGCTGTAGCTGTAGTTGTAGAACATGCATTGTTGAGTTGATATTACAGGGTCCGCGACAGCCCGGCACGGCACGGCTGTCTGAAGGATAGCGTGGGGGACCAGGAAGAGAGGGGGCTCCATATTGTCAACGTTGCCAAGGGGCTCGGATCCATGTTCTCGCCATCAGCCACCACCACCTCCCCTCACACTCCCCGCTCCCCCGGTCCAGCGCTGGGTCACCACCCTCGGCTCTAGCCTTCCTGAGATCTCTGTTGATAGTGACCGACTCTCGCGAAAGAGAGCAGAACCAGGATTGCAGGGAGTCTGAAAGTTCTTCCTTGTTCTTGTCTTCCTCGTATGGTTCTTGAACAGAGCAGGTCTTCTCTTATTTCTTAAGGCCTACCATCAAGGCTCCCCCGAGCCCTTTTCTCCGTTGAGTCCTTTGCCAGCTCACATCCGGCCCTTCAAGGAGACGGGTCCGTGTGGCAGTCCTGTCTGTGCAGTCTAGTCCCCAGGGTGGAGGGAAAGTGAGACGCTGCGGGGAAAGGGATTCAGATCTTAAGATGCTCGGTCTGCAGACAGGAAATGCACTGGGTCCTAGTGAAGGTTAGCGTTTCTTCTCACTGTGGGTGAAGATAAGGGAGAAGCCTTTACCTGAAGTCTCCAGGGGGCAGGGTGGGGGCAAGTAGGGTCAGAGTGGCAACATTCCTAGTATAGAGACTACTGGCACAGCTTCGTGGGGAGGAGGAAGGGAGGGGACAGGTGGGAAGGGGACCCTGTGACGTGCAAAGAGGAGACCACAGTTTCCCTCCATCTTCCCAGAAGACTTCGCAGTCCTGCAGCCTCTGCGGAGGCTCAGGGACGTGTGCGGTCAGTGTCTCTGGACACACCATCTCCCCTACATTTGTGATGACGCACTGTAAGGGAGTGCCAGAGGTCTCTTAGAGCTTTGGGAGATGGCCCTAATCTTTACAAGTTGCTGGCACATGAAGTCACAGCTGCCACCTGGGACCTGCTCTTTAAGTCGGGCCAGTCGGTGGCTCTGAACTAATGCCACGGGAAGACGCCGGTGGAATCTGAACCTTCAGGGCAGAAGTTATCTGTTATGGGAGACTGAAGCCCAGGAAGTCACAGAGTTCATGAAGTTCCCGAAAGAGCGCGAGGTGACAGAGTAGAATGGCAGCTCAACGGGGAGGAGTGGCGCCGTGGAAGTCCGTGGCACCGTCAGCACGAACAAGGATTGCCTGCGAGCAGGCCAGTCAGTCACAGGACGGAACGAGGCCCGGGAAGGCAAATCTGGGAAGAGCCGTTCTGCAGGGGGTGGTGGGGCAGAAGGCAGAGAGGACAAAAATCCCCCTTAGTGGCCTAAATCCTAAGTCTGGCTCTGCCAGGAAGACGGCTTCGCTAGCCTGTGACCAGACATCCTAAGAGTTTCAGTTCCAGTAGGCAAAGTGAACAAAAGCAAAATTCAAGTCAAGACATAGAAGAACTAGTTGAACTTGAACCATAGAGAAAATGCTTTGGGGAGGAGGGTAGGTGCAGGTGCTCATGAAGCAGGCTTGCCTGTCCCACCCCTCCCGGGGTATTTTCCATTTCCCCGTGGCAGCCTTCGCCTTATTTGTGTTCGGGGCTGAGGGGCGTGAACGGTAGCAGCCCACACACACTCTTCCGGCCGCTGGAGGGAGCCGGGAATCGTTTATGTCATTTGTGTCTTAAGCTTTAGGGTTCCCAGGTGTTGCTTTCAACAAGCAACGCGTTCGTTGAAGGTTTGCTCCGCGGCTGGCAGGAAGGAATATAAAGGCAGATAACATTTCTTGCCTGCAGTGGTTTGAGAATCTAGATCCCTCCTGCTGAGAGTCCTTATTTCCCACGATGCATTACTTCTCATCAGCTTCATTTAAAAAAGGAAAGTGGATCAATGTGCTGCCTCCATTTCTGAGGTCGGCTTTCCTGCGCTTCCATCAGCAGGATCCAGTGTCCGGGAAAGGGGGCTGCAGGGCAATCATCTCTTCTTTCCCACCCAGCCTCCCTTGTGCTAGCGGCAAGCATCCTCTGGGGCCTCAAGATGGCCAAAGCTGGGGGTAGGGTCCTGGGGACGCTCTCTCGCTGGGATAGAGCCACATCTGCATCCATGGAATAGAGCCAGCACACTGGCCCAGAGGGAGAGCAAATCCGTGACCTGTTATGACCAGCTGCTGCAACCAGCCAGACTTACCCAAAAGACCCTGCCCGAACACATGCCTCCCAGTCCATGGCCTTGCGTTCTGGGCATGGGCACCTCGTTTCTCAGTTTGTCATTAAAATCTTCATTCCTGGGAGAGCCGGGTCTTTCACCAGAAAGAGTCCAGCATTGGATTTCAGTAACCCCAGTGAATTTATAATAATGTGCTGAGCTGCCCGCTGCTGACCTCAGCTTCATTCATTTTCCGAGGGCTTTGGGACCAACCCTGTTGAGGATAAAATACATCAGCTGTAATCAATAATTTTGTAATAGAAACACCATGCACTTGATAAATCAACTCTAGTGCAATTAGTGACTAGCCTTGAAGCCCAGACCTGAGTAGAAGTTAATCCTGAAGTGAATGGAGTGGGGGAATGTTAATGGTCTTTTAAATCAGTGGAATCATTTTCAGAGGGTGACACATCCGTGCCTGTCCCCTGAGCTGGTTGGCCCTCTCTCTCATGCTGGCTCGGGAGCCCAGGCCCTGCTGTGTGCAGGAGGGGTCGAATGTGTGACAGGGCCCTTGGAGGCTCCATAAGAGCGTGTAAAGCACACTGGAGATGGGCAGAGGGACCCCTTATTTGCCCCCTGGGCTGGGTGGGGCCACTGCAGGGTGTGAGGAGCCCCAAAAGCTGCTGACCCCATATGTTGGTGAGAATCCTCAAAAGAACACAGGCGAGGGTGCCTCGTGGTCCCTCATGTTTCTGCAGAGGTTCGACTGCCGTGACCAGAGCTAGCCCATGAGACAGGCAGGAAGGCAGAAGGTTTGGGCCTGGCTTTACATGTTTGTTTTTAAGAGAAAGCTGATGTGCAGATTGGCTGTGTGACTTACCCAAAGTCACACAGCTAGTCACCTGGAGAGCAAGGCTTTGGTCAAGGGTGAAGAACCCTGAACTTCACCTCCTTTAAGGAGCCCTGCAGAAAAACCATGTTTGTTTCTGAAGAACTCACCTGCTGCCCAGATGTCCCCGACATGCGGGACGCGCTGGGAGAGCCCAGCAGCCTTGGAACCGGTGCTGTGTCCTCTGAGGACTCAGGCCCCAGGACCTCACAGTCTCACCTTTTCAGGTATAGATTGCTGAGCTGGGCCCAGGGCACATCTGCCACGGAGTCGAATTCAGCAGATATTTATTAAGTGTGTAACAACAGTAATTATTATTACACGTGGCAGGCACTGTCCTCGGCCTTGAGTCGGGGGGCTTTGGGGCGTATCAGAAAACCCAACTCAGCCTGGTTAAGTGTTATAGGGACTTTACCAGCTAACATTCTGGAAGCTCCATGGAAGAGTGGGCTTCATGTGTAGACTGCTCCGGGGAGTCGGCACTTCTCTTAGCTCGGTCCTCCTTTTGGCTTCAATATCGTCTTTATGTTGGCTTTCCTGTGGTGCCAAACGGCTACAACAGTTTCCTGCTTCATACCAACCAGTCTAGAAGAAGAGGGGGTCAGATGGTCCCAAATTCTAGCAGACCCCAGAGCTTTGTGCCGTTTGACTAACGCCTGGCTGGTGAGAGCCAATCGCTGAGAGTGGGATCCATACCCCCACCCTCAAACTGAGGAGCCCAAGAAGGATGGATTTCCAAAGGACAGTCTGGGTGCGGATAAAGGTAAGGTAAGGTAAAGGGTAAGGGAGCGTGTGGCTGGGTAGTCAAGCATGAAGCCCACCACAGCCGTGGAATCTCCTAGATGAAGGCAGAGCACAGTCTCTGCCCTCGGGTATCTCCCAGCCTCGTGTGGAGGCTAACAGGTACTTATAATATGATGCCATAAGTCCGGCAACAGAAGGGGCACAGAGGAGGAAGTGATTGGCTTTGGGAAGTCAGGGAAGGTTTCACAGGGGAGTGAGTGTCTCCACTTTGAAAGGACAAACAGGAGCTCCCCAAGAGCCAGGGGAACAGCATGTGCAAAGCCACCAGAGCCCAGAACAGTAGAGTAAATCTGAAGCCCCGCAAACGGTTCACTCTGGCTGGAGAATAAAATGCAGCAGGGTGGGGATGGGGCATGGGAAGCAGCCGCCGATAAAGCCGGAGGGCTGGCATAGCCAGAGCAGAGGGCCTTTGGTGACATGTTAAAGAGCCTGGATTCACACACCGGGTAGCCTCGGAGAGGCCTGAACCAAGGAAGTGACATCAGATCTGGATGTCAGACAAGCCTTGACAGGCTAGATTAGATTTGAGACTAAAAAAGCAGGAGGACGAGTGACAGATCATGGAGAGTAAACGCTCCATGAATGTTCATGCTATCACTGCCCAGTAAAAGAGAGGCTTCGGGTCTTTTGCTCTTACCCATTAGCTGATTAACTCTGGGCTCAGCATCACACTGGGGTCTGGGGTGGGATGCAGAATTTCAGGGCAGGTCCTTGCCTTCAACAAGCTCCCAGTCTTTGGGGGCGGACACAGCACACAGTTGTTACAAGAGCTGGTCTTCAGTGAGCCTACGTTCCCGCCTGATCGGAGAGCACTCAGCAGGCAGGGAAGCTCAGATAGGAGGCAAGACTCAAAGTAGACACTGAAGGGTGTGGAGTGAGAGGTAAGAGGACATTTCAGGTGGGAGAACTTGGATAAAAGGTCATGATGAGCATGGGATAAGCAGCCAGTTCCCCGGGGGACAGTGGCAGGCTGCCTGATGGGCACTGGGGGTACAGGCTTGCTGAAGTAGAGGCAGGCTAGATTCTGGGAGACCTTGAAACCCAGATTGATACAGTCCTACTGGTGGGAGAGAGAGGTTCATACGCTTTATGGCGGTGGAACTTGGTAAGGACAGAACCAGCTAAGGAAGATCAGCCTGGCAGCGGTCCCACAGAACACAGCTCGACCCCTCCCTAATCCCCCTGGCTGGGGCTGGGTTTGTGATCTGGAGCCAGGTTAGGGGAGCAAGGCAGACACGGCGGGGAGAGGGGGGAGCATTTGGTCACAGTACTCCGCCTTAGTTTCCTGTGACTCTTCTTTGCTTCTGCCAACAAGTTATTATTCATTCCCTGCTTGGGACTGTTGGTTCCCACTCCTGTGCCCTCATGGCAGCCTCTGTCTGTCCTTATCTCTGCTCCCTCCATTACAATTGGCTCAGACTGCCAGGAAGCCACACCTGATTAACCCTAGCTGGGGTGCCCCTCCTCAACACATTACTGTGTCCTCAGCCTTCTTCCTGATTGGTGAGGTCTTCTGGATGAAAGCCGGGATTCTGACTCTATGGAACATGTTTTGCATGTATCCCAGAGTGGTGCCTGCCTTCTCCAACAATATAAACCATCAGTTTATATTTGCCTCCAGGAGACAAAGTCAGCCTCATTCTTAGTGTAGATGAGTAATTATTATGCAGTCGGAGAAAGCAGAAAATAAAGGGGCCCTTTGTTCCTGGATGCTTATTAATATTAATAAAAAGGTCTCCCCTTGCCAGCTTGGGATCCTGCAGCACAGGAGGTGGGCAAATAATGCTTTTGAACAGCTATGATTGGCTGTTGGAATTAGATCTGTCAGGATGAGAGAGCCACGATGAAATCCACTCTGTGGCATGGATAGGAGGGTTCCAGCCAGCATCTCAACGTTCACCCCCATCTGGAGGTCCCTTAAGGGAGGGATATGTTCCAGGTGATTGATAGACTGCTAGAGTCACTTCCCAGCCAAGTTTAATACGAGATGCTAATAGAACATGTTAATAATAACTCCTGCATGAGTGAGCCAAGCACGGGGCTAGGCCCACCTGCCCTACCCCCATTTCATTCTCATAATCCTATGAAGAGGGCACTATCATTCTCATTCCCGTTTTGAACATTTTAAAACTGTGGCTTAGACAGCTTGTAGAGGTGGTGGAGACAGGTTTGGAACCTGGGTCTGTCTCATCACATCTGTGCTCTCAACCATGTCAGCAGATGCCCCGTCGCCCCAGCCCCTTGGATTCCTGAGTGGAGGTCCGCATTCTTAACACATACTCAACGGAAAACCGCCGCTGCCCATCAACTTAATTCTCCGTATCCTTGCGGGGAGAGAGAACCCAAGCCCGTTTATAAGAGGCCTCAGGAAACATTATATGCACATATAATGCATATATGCCGCAGCTTCTGCTGTTGCAGACTTAAGGTCATGGTTCTGTCTGGCTTTGGCTGACATTTCTGATCTGGCTTTCAAGTCCCTGCATCCTTTTCAGACCACAGGCAGACAAAGGAGGCCCAGAGGAGGCGTGGTCGGGTAAGAGGGAGCCAGCCTGAAGGTAATTGTTATTATTTGAAAGGAGACTTTAGCTAAAACAAGCCTGAAGGAAGTTAGCCACTGCCCAAAAGAAACTAGGCGATGGAGCAAGGGAGGGCCTCTTTGAGCCAGACAGACCTTCTCCCGTTCTCTTTCTCCGGAGGGATGAGTCAAACAACCCTTCCTGTGAGCGGTGAGGGCTGAATCTGGAAGGTCGCTGGGAAGCCGACGATTGGCCGACCAGTTGCTGGGGCTTTGCTTTGGGCCAATGCTGTGGAGGGGCGGGGCCTGAGGCGGGAGCAGCAGGATCCTTGGCCAATCGTCCTGCAGTGAGGCTGGGCTCCCGGTACTATGGCAACCGCGAGCAGGGGCTCATTTGTTTTGTAGATGAGTAATTACTACGCAATTAGAGAAAGCTAAAAATAAAGGGGCCCTTTGTTCCTGGTTACTTATTAATATTAATAAAACGGTCTGTCCAGGTCTGTGGTAAGCAATCAGTGCAAACCTGTGTGCCTGTGGTAGAGCACTGTGGGAGGCAAAGGCTGCCCAGCCCCACTCTCCGTTCTCTTTCTGGAAGTTACTTCTGACTGCAACCTGCAGCGGGTTGGCTTTCCGGGCCTTGGGGGAAAGAGAGGCTGTCTTTCAGACACGCTCAGGATACCCCGGAGTCAGGGGTCAGTTAGGCACTGACCCAGGGAAAGGTCTGGCAATGTCAACCCACTCCCAGGGAAGAAGACTAGAAACAGTAGCAAAACCAGGAGAGGTGGAGGGATGTTGGAGGATCCGGTTTTGCTGTGTATCCTTGGACACATTGTTTGACTTTTCTGGGTCTAGATTGTTTATCCCCAGGTGCATGAAATAGTCTTTAAACCTCCCACTGAGGCAGCCCTGAGATTTCAATGTCTCCCAGATCACCTGCCTTGAAGAGAAACAAGTCAGGCTTGGATATAACTTGCTGGAGGGTTACATCGTGTCCAGGGACTGGCCCCACAGCAGTCTGTGCTCTGGCCTTGGGGACAGAAACAGTTCAGAGGCTTCCCTTTTATCCCTTCACCTTCCCAGGATACGGGGTTGCCTTGTGGATTGATCAGATAAGAATGATAATTGTTTTTTAAGAGGTTCAGAGCGTGGAATGGGATCTTGGTTCTGGTCTAGCTTCCATAGGCTAGGTGATTTTGGGGCAAAGGGTTTCAGACTAGAGGGTGATTAAGGACCTTTCAACTCTGTAGCTCTATATTGCTACAGTTTCCAAACCTCTCGATCCCTTGTCATGGGGAGGTGACAGTGACAGTGCCTTAAGAGCTGAGAAGAGTGACTGGAGAGAAAGCCAGGGGCTTCCAGGTGATGAGAATGCATTTGAAAACAGCACTGCAGTTTTTTTTCATGCGTGAAGGCCTGAAGTGAGAGGGACAGAAATATTTCCAGAATTGTGTATCACTGAAAAAATCTGTTGTCAGATTTCCATCCTTGGGCGTGGTTGGTTAAACTCTTAGGTCTTGGCTGTCCGGATGGCATTTATTAATAAAGGTGAACCTGTTAACAGCTACGGTCGGTGAGCAAATCTAAGACTGGGGCACAGTGGCTCTTGAACTTTGCTGCATGTTAGGATCACCTGGAGAATTTTTGAAAGTCCTGGGGTCCAGGCCACACTGCAGGCCCATTAAATCAGAAGCTACCACCGTCGACCCCAGGCCTCAGTGGCCATTAAAGCTCCCTTGGTCAAGTCCAATGTATAACCGTGGACTCAAGTACCAGCAGGTTCTTGCCAGATGTAGAGTCTCACACCATCTCTGTGACTTTATTATCAGCATCCATACCTCAGAAATGGATACAAAGAGCCACGCCAGGCAGCTCTCCCCACCTCCTCTAATGACCAGGAGAGCTGGTCTGGATCCTCAGCCTGCATGCAGCCTTAGAGCCCAGGGCCGTCCTGCCTGGCACTGGTCCTCCCAACAGGGCCAGGAAGTCCATCCCTCCAGGGCAGGCTGAAGGGGTCTTCATCCGCAACACATTCTAGGACAGGCCGGTCCTGGCTGAGATTAAGAGCGTGTCCATATAGAACCAAGGGCCCGGAGCAGCCATAAACACGGAAGCAGCCGCCCTCCTTGACTGTCTGATGAATGGGGGCCTTTTGGTAAGGTCGGAGTTTGTTTGTTATTAAAGACCTAATTAGAAACATGAGAGGGAGCTGAATGGCTCCGTGCTTGGCTAATTAGTGACATGTATGCACCCGCTTTGAACTTCAAGGACACAGAGCTATTAGCGCTTACATCAAAAATGGATTAAACTCCTGTGCCTTTATAATCATTAAAGACAGGCTGCTCAAGTGGAAAGCCTTTTGTATAGGTCCTCAAGGGGCTGCCCTTTGGGCATCCTCTCCACCCTACCCCCTGGTTGTGGAGCCCCGGGCAGTAAATACTGATGGTCCTGGGGCAGTCCAGCTCCCCACAGGACTGCCCTCAGCAGAGCTCCGTGGTCTTCCCGGGACTGAGACGACCAGCCCTCTGGTGACGCATTCTGCAGCCATACTGCCTGCCTGCTCTGTGCCCAGCCTGTTCCGCAGTGTGGCCCAGAGGAGGGTGGTCTAGTCCTTGGGGAGAGAGGCAGTCCCCTACCTCACACGGCGGGCATGGCCCAACCCCAGGCAGCCCCTAGTCTGATGGGGGAGACACTGCCACCAGGGAGCTTCCCATTTGGAAAGGGCAACAGAGCCCACACTCTTCAGGAGCTGGAGCTCCAGCATGGGAGGTCTGGAGCCTTGTCTGAAGCAAAGAAAGATCCAAATAAACACAAGATGTCTTAGACTACAGGGAAGGGCAGCTGAGCAGCAGATTCTGTTTGAAGAGCTGCCGGGAGTTGCCTGGATGTCCAAGTTCGAGCTTGTGTTTAGTCTGGTCAGAGACGCTTCGGAGACACGTTCCCTCACTGCTCCAGCCCTCGGTTTCCTCATCTGTAGCCCAGGCTAACAGGACCGATCTTAGAAGTTGTTAGGAGTGTGAAAAACGATGGTGCTAAGCACCTACCAGTGTACCTGGCACACAGATGCTCAGTAAATATTAGCTCCCTTTCCAGCCTCACAGAAGCCACAGCTTCTAGAACTGTGTGCCTCATGCCTCCAGACCCTATTGTGCCCACAATAGGATGAGGTTTTCCCCTGCTGCACCTTCCCCAACTGGGCCAGGGTGTTATCAAATTCTTCCCAAGCTTTCATCATGACTAAGGATGCTACAAGTGTAGTTCTGGCCTTGGATTTCTGGGGCCTCGCGCAGAGGGCGAACACTGAGCCTGCGGTGAATGGAATCACTTGCAAGAGACAAGCTAGGACCCGACGCCTCTGGCTGAGGGCAGGCAGGCTGGGAATTAGTGAGTGAGCACACACGGCCCAGCAGCACCGAGGGTGGCTGGGGTCACGTGGGGAGAAGCCAGACCGGTTTCTCTTTTGACAAGATAGCGCTGGATGCAGTCCCCAGCTCAAAACAAAAGCAAGGGACATTCTCAGGATTAAACTAGGAGACGCTTGGAGCAAGCCTACTGTTGGGGAGAGAGACAGAGATGCAACAGAGATGGAGAGGGAGTCCTTCCTGGCACCATACTCCCTGTCTTTGTTTCCTTTCAGTGCTCAGGTCAGGGACGGTTGGGTGGGAAGCAGGGGCCAGCCAAGTGGCCGTGGAGGCCGCGGCCTGTCTTCCCGGGGCCGTGTGCGCAGCAGCTGGCAGGCTCGGTGCCGTGTTTCATGGGTACCGGTGATTTCTGGACCGTCTCCCCATCTTGCCTCTTGCAAGTTCTAACCCATGTGGGCCTGGAGTCTGAACCAGTTAATTTAAAGAAGAGGCAGCAGGATGTGAGTGTTAAAACCGCTTGCTTCAGCCAAACCATAAATGTCTGTCTCTCAGGTTGATTTCCCCTGTTTTCCGAGGTGCTTTCGAGGTTCAGGGCCAAGGCACTGTTGAATCAGCCATTTGCTGTGGAGAGAGATCACGAACCGCACCTTGCATCTGAGACCAGAATCCTGATCGGGACAGCTAGCTGAGGTCCCATCAGTGGGGAAGCCATTGCAGAGCAAGCCCCGGGCAAGCCCGAGACCCGTGGCGTGGCCTTTCCTTTCCTGACAGCCCTCTCCCCTTTCTTCCTTAGACACATGCAAACAAGGTCTATCCCTCAGAACCCTTAGGGTCTGGGAGAAACGGGAACCTGACAGTGACTCCATTTACCCTCATGACAAAGCCTGGTTTCTTGGGCTACCAGGCTCAGGCCCACTCAAGGCTACTCCATGCCCAGAATTTACACCATGAGCAGATGGCAATAAACCACTAATCCCTCTCCTCCCCTCCCCCACCTTCCCAACTAACCCTGGCCTGGTCCTTTGTGAGGAGGAGACACATCCATAGACCCAAATCGGGGCTGGTAATAAGAGCATCAAGATAGAGAGTGAATGAGCTATTCTCTGTCGAGATTGTATCTCAACATAAAGTACATAGTTTTAGCCACAAAGCTCTCAGATGGGTTCATTCTGGGTTGGGTGATCTGATTGGTAGAATCCATCTCCAGGTTCACGACTAGCACATGATGTGAGGGCTTCAGAGCCAGCTAAAGAGTGAAGTTATCTCCAAGAGGGGTGTGCTTTGACCTGAAGCCTAGACCATTCTACGTAATGTATCGGTCCCAAGTCCTCGGTTCTCCCATCCGTCTGTTCCCTCCTTGAGCTATGCCAGCGTTAACCGGCAGGCCTCAGCATCCACCTGGTCTGAAGCAGGTTCGCTTTTGAGAGATCAAGCAGAAACAGCAATCTTCTAAGCCTGTGGCACTGCTGTAACCGACATTTGGAGTATTTGTGACACTGACTTTCCTGTTAGCCCCGGTGGATGAGCAGACACTCTCCATGGGTCCTGTGTGGTATTTAAGATGAGCCAGGCATCTCTGGATATGTCCAGACTTGCTGCTATCTGGCTGAGTTAGTACCTCCCGGTAATATGTTTGTTTGTATATTGAGCCAGGGAAAAGGAAACATCATCACGTTACTCTCTTAATCCTCCCCTAGTTTTAAAGTGTTTTTTCTCCTTCCCTTCTGAAATAGCTTGAATTTTAGCAGAGCATAAACACAGACACACACACACACACACATACGTATATATATATACATATATAGTATATTAAATTGATTGTCCCTGCATCTGGGTCCCTGAACTGATTTGATTCTAATTTACTGTGTCATACAGTTTTCCCAGGTTGGATGTAATTGCTGGTCCCCTCTATCTATCTCTCCCACCTTTAGGCTAAGCTCTAGAAGGCAAGTCTAAGCCAGGATCCCTGGGACATAGTGGCCCGGCAGACTGCTGGACTGTAATCCCCCCTTGCTCTGCTGGAGACATGCCGTAATAACTCACAGCTGAGTATTTCTCCTTCCGTTAGCAGGAACAGGATTATCTTTTCATGCGGACCTTCCCCGTTTGACCATCGGCCTTAATTTATAGCAGGCACTACTTCTGCGGGGCACAGAGACTTCGAAGTGGGGTCCTCAACTCTGTTCCCAGGAAGGCCTTGGCTGCCCAGCTGCCATTCTTCAGAGCCCACGAGCAAGGAGTGGCTGGCTGTTAAGAGGGACCCATGAAGGTCTCCACTGTTGACAGCCAGTTGGTACTATGGACCCGGCATCACTGAGCACCCAGTGTTCTAGGGGAAGAGAGGCAGGTCTCTCTTCTTCTGGAGAACATAGGGCCCCGTGAGAACCTTGAAGGCACCCCACCTGTTCACATACCCCGCCTTAAGGAGTCCCTCGCTAATGTGGGAAACAGTCCCTGCTGCTATGGAGTTTTTAATGAAGGCAGATAGAAGCACAATACGGACGGGGTGAAGGGAGAGGGGAGAGCTGGAGGGGCAACGACCTCGACCTCTTCTCCGGCATCCGCCTGGCAACACAGCCCCTCCACTCATTCCTTTTTCAGTTTCTTTACATTCTTTAAAACAAGCAAAACCTCTAAAACTCAGTGTAATGAATGAACACAGCCCTGCCCTCAAAGAATATCACAGGGGCTTCTGTCCCCAGCCCTCCATTCTGTCAGGAGCTGGGGGTTGGGAACGAGAGCCGTGAAACTCCCTTCTCCTTGGCCCTGAAATGCATAGTGTCATGAGTTCTCTTTCGGCAGCATGCTGCCTTCTGAACTGGACTAGGCGAGGATGGGCCCACCATTGCGTTCGTCTGGCCCTAAGCAGCACGTGCTGTGGAAATGTGCCAGGGGCCACCAGGGCCTCCCCCCTGAGATGAAACCTGGCAGCAGCAGATAATTTGCAAGGCAGATGATTGAAAATGTCTTGAGGGCTGGCCCTGCCCTTGGGCAAAATGTGAGACCCACTAAACCAGAACGTAGGTCTAATGTGGGGACCTGGGGGGGGGGGGAGGGGGGGGAGGCCTGGCTTATCCCGGATATGTGGGCTGAGCTCATCTAGAAAAGATTTTGTCAACAGTTCCTTCCTCTGGATCAGTAATAATCCAATTTTCAGGCCTTGGAGCCAGACAGAGATGCCCTCCCAGGGGCTCCCCCCTCATAGTTCTGGGCTCTTGCTTTCCGCCTCCGGTCCAGTGGCAATGCTTAGAAATCATGCGGATGGCTGGACTTCCATACTTTTCCTAGACCTACAAGGAGGCTGCTCTGATTCTCACTCCTACGACTTCCCCACCCCCAGTGACTAATTGCACTCTCAACCCAACCCCTTCTGACCACGGTTGGCCAGAGCCACATGCAGACTGTGTGCCCGCTGGAAGGCAGGCATCTCCCTGGGCTTGCTTTAAAAGCCTGAGGTACCCATGAGCTTTGCGTCCAGCCCCTACAGGTGAGGATCTAAGCCTGGAGGATGGACCTTTGCTAAGGTCTCTGGAATAAGAATCCCTGGCGTTTCCTGGGTCAGCCATCAAGGTGTTTTATTCCCTTGATAGGCAAGAAGTTCCTCCTTTTATCCAAGTCCAACTTTAAGCTTTAAGTCAAATGTGTTACCTCTTGCTGGCCTCAGTGAGATTCCACATCCTTGCTTCTCCCGCGCCTCCCCCCCACCGGACCCTTGTCTCAGAGTCCTTTCATCAGGTCCAATGTAGATGAACTGGACCCTGTTGTAAATCACTTCCTGATTTGTATGGCCAGTGAATTGTATTTTCCTATATCAGATTTTCCTAAATCTGCCTATGGTACCTGCCTTATTGGGCTCTGCATACACAACCATTTTAAAAATAGTTTGTTTTCAACTTGACCGATTGCAAACCATTTTCTTTCTCATCGCAGCCCACTGAGAGGCAGACTAAGGCAGGCGGCACTCACACGGTACAGATGGGGACTCAGGCCCGTGAGGTGTTTACCCCGAGGCATACAGCCCTAAGGTCAGGGCCAGGGTCACACTCAGGTCTTCTGACTCCAAGTCCAGTGCTCCTTTACACCACAGCTGCCTCCCTGAGCATACGGGCTGCCTGGACCCGGAAAGCCCAGAGGATGCTGGGACTGGGGGTGAAGGGTGAGGGGTGAGGAAGAACCTGTCTGGGATTAAACTGCTGCTGTGGATTCTGCCCAGAGCAGCTGATGGAGAAGTAGCCCTGCTCCCCACAGTGAGCCCCCAAACTGCCAGCCCGGTGCAGGGCTCGCCCCATGCCACTTAATACTTACAGCTCCTGCTGCAAAAATGCCTAGGTGTTTGCAAGACAGTGTCCTCTCCTGGGATAGGAGGCATAATGTCCCAATTCATAAAACTCAGCAGTGTTTATTCAGCAACACATACTGAGACCCCTCCCTCCCGACACACACGGACACACACGCCCCCATAGCTGAGCAGTAGATGGGGTACCCTTGCCCATTGAGAGCGATGTCCCATCCCCTCTTCCTGACCCAGCCTGGCTTGTGGGGCTGTTTCTGGCCTCTCAAAATGAGGCTCAGCGTCTGAGCAAAGGCTCCCTCCACCAAGATACTTCATTGAGCATTGCCTGAAGGCTGATTGCCATAGGATG
Organism: Panthera onca; assembly: GCF_046562875.1. NCBI lineage: Eukaryota > Metazoa > Chordata > Mammalia > Carnivora > Felidae > Panthera > Panthera onca. The sequence continues at coordinate 46,007,407 of NC_138352.1, read as the reverse complement.
CACCCTCGGGTCAGGGACTCAGCGTCTTGCTTTCTCCGCCTGCCTCTCCTCTCAGGTCACAGCTCAGAGGGAGAGACGTCCTCACATGACTCCCCTTCCTATGTAGCCAGCCAGTGATCAGTATGAACGTCCCAAAAGAAGAACCCTATTTTGTCCCTAATGCCTTCCCAGGTGCAGCTGCTGGCAGGTCTGAGTGCAAAGTGGCACTCCCCACTCCCTCCTGAGCAGGCAGTGCCGTTTGCTTGCTAGGAGCCTGCCCAGAGATGCACGGGTGTCCGCATGGCATGTTTGGGGACTTTAACCTGCTCTCTGGAGCCTAGTTCTTCTGCCTACAGAGAGATAAGGAGGGATTGTTGGCCGCACAGCACAGAGGTGTGGCTCCTCCACCCCCCCCCCCCCCCCTCCCCAGCCCAGAAGCCTAGAGAACGGGAACAGGCCCAGAACTGGGTGCTTACTGCCTGCCAGCTGCGCCCTCTGGCGGGGACCCACAGACCGATCTCTCACCCCTGGCTGGGAGGAGAGCCGCAAGGTGACTTTGAGCAGGGATCGGGCGCTATGAGGATATGGGAGTTGAGGTTTAGAGCTGCATTCTAATAGGGTGCCTTCTTCACAGTGTCATTCGCTGGCAGGTGACTGAGCGGGGAGGGGTGTTGTTGGCTAAGAGGAGCTGTGTATTGTGAAATCCCTTTCAGGCCGGCTGGTGAGCTATTGTCCCCCTGGGCACACAGGACTGGGAGAGGTAGCGGGATGGGCGGTTACCACTAGCCCTCTCGTCTTCTAAGCGCACGGAGGAGGATGTTTCTGGACAGCATCCTTCCATGGGCATGCTACTTCCTGTCTCCGAGGCTGCTTCTGCTGGTTGGATTAGTCTCTGGGTGGCTCTCCCTGATGGAGAGGTACGAGACCAAAACCCCCCTTCTCCTCAGCCCCTAGGTAGGTGGTCCTGCCCACAGTCTTCCTACATCTGCCTCTGGCCAGAGAAGTAAGAAGCCAAAAAATCTTTCCATCTTTCACTGCGGGCCCCCTCCCCTCGCCTCTCTTTACCCCGAGACAGAATTAGCTTGTTATTTTACATAGCAAGGGTCAGCTGCCTGGGTAAACCAGGAGTCCACTGTCTGAGCTCTCCATTTTCCTTAGCCCAGAGGAAAAAAAAAGTGTTAGACCAAGATAATACCGCCTTTAAATATCTGGGCTTGATATTTGCCTCCATGGGTGAGAAAGGCCAAATGTTATCTGCAAGTTTAAACTTATGTATTCAAAATTCCTGTCCCCTTTGTCTGTGGGTGCGTTCTCAAATCAGCCATTCACTTACTCTAAGCCTCCGTGATTTTTTTCTCTTCAACCTGTTTTCTCCATTGGCCAGTTTACTCATTTCTCTGCTCCAGCTTCCAAGGGGCCTCAGGGCACCTGGAGGTATCAGTTTCCCTTTTCTCCGCTCAGTCAGGAGCCAGACGCGGCTGGTTGCATCTCCTTTGTATCTTCGTGCCCCATCTCGGTCTCCAGCCAGCCTGGCTTGGGCGTGTGGTCAGTGTCTTCCCATCTCTGGGGCAAGGCCGCGGCCCAGGTGGGGCTGCAGAGGTTGAAGGCAGCTGGTCATGGGGCAGAGAGGGAAATGCCAGGGGAAGCAAGGGGAGAAGATCATAGTGAGAAGCAGCCCCTTGGAGCCAAAGTCGTGGAAATGTGTCCAGTCCAGATCGTCTGGTTCTTCCACCTGGGTGAGCTGTAACCCAGAACTGGCTGGCCCCAGACTCACCTTCAGTTTTCAAAATCAATGAGAACTTATTCTTGGCGATTTGAAAAAAAAAGGTTTTCCCCCCCTGTTTTGGAAAGAAAAAGTTTAAGCTACTAAGGGGAAATGAAAAAATGAGACAAAATTAACCTGGTTGACAGGCCCTCACTGAAGGAATGATGGAATTGGGGGAGGGGGGCGGGGCTGAAGATCGGGGCCCAGTAGTGTCTCCTCCCGCGGCCCCTCCTCACCACCACGGTCAGGATCTATGGCTGTGAAGTCTCTCCGTAGCACAGGGGCATTCCTAGCTCTTGGTCTCAGTCTGAGTTTATATGAGGATAACGAACAAAGCAGGCATTTCGGTCCGATGTGCTCTAGCTGTGAATTGGTTCAGTCAGTATGCTCTGCATTCATACTTCTTTGTCTTTTTTTTTTTTTAAACAAAAGGAAAAAAAAGTTTAAACCCCCCCTTTCCTTCTACTGCAGGAGGTGAGTGTGTGGGTGTCCTGTAGAACCATTGGCATTCACCCAGCTTCGGCCCCAGCCTCCAGATTTCGCCACCCCCACCCCACCCCCTCCCTCCATCCCCTGCTCTCCACCCCCAAAGGGGACCCCTGCCACCATCATTACGGTTATGTCAAGATGCCCAAATTTTCCATGACATACCCCATCCTCCGACCACGTTCAGTATTGACGACTTTCATACCGGGCTATGAATGGGGGGTGGGGGGGAGGAGGTAGCCAGTGGGGAGGGGGGAAGTGGTTGGGGGGGCTGGAGAATGGAGATCTTCTTTTGTCTTTAAAAAAAAAAAATACAAATTTGTCATTTAATGGATCCAAAAACAAACAAATAAGAAAAAGTAAAACAAACAAACAAAAATTTTAAATCCCTTCCCCAACGATTTTTTTTTTCCTGGACACAAATTGCTTTGTTTCCTGTCACGTTTTAATATCAATATTAACACAATGTGTAGTCTAAAACTAGTTCCTTTGTAGTTTGCATGGGATGTGAATGCTGTCTCAACGTGCCCAGATCTAGACAAGACTGCATGAGCACCAATTCAGATGTGAAAAAAAAAAAAAAATCTCTCTCTCTCTTTTCCTCTCTCTCTTCCATATATATCTCTATTTCTATTGTGATAATTTGGTGGGCAGTGAAGCACCTCGGGTTGGTTGCCGTAGTGTGTTGAATGATTGTTTTTTTATTCTCTCTATTTTTGGAGCTCCGAGCTTCTTAGTAGTAGCCTGGGCTGAGTATTCTTGAGTCCCTGCTAATGTTTTCGCATGGCCTTGGTTGAGTGTTAGAAGTTGGGCCTCAGCTGTTTTTCTCGAGTGTTTGGCTTGTAATGACCGGTGCATGCCTGGCTTCTGGCCTCATACCCAGCTCTATTCTCTGCACACCAGTCCTGAATAGCTACAGTGCTCAACCGAATTTTGGCGCGCCCGCTTCCCCGGCAGGCTCCAACCCCGCGCGGCCCGGAGGCTTCCCGGGGGCCAACAGCCCAGGACCTGTCGCCGATCTGTACGGCCCTGCCAGCCAGGACTCCGGAGTGGGGAATTACATAAGCGCGGCCAGCCCACAGCCGGGCTCGGGCTTCGGCCACGGCATAGCTGTAAGTACCCGCCTCCCCTGCCCTCCTGCCTCCTCCTTCCCACCCGTCTCCCATGGGAGAGTGTACCAGAAGAGCCCAGGGTTGGGGGCTGAGGAGAGGGCAGGGGTCCCGTCCACATTGCGCCAGCCACCTAGGGCTGAAGCTCCTCCGTTTAGCTTTTTCCCGAGCAGCCGGCATGCGGCCATGCGATGATGGCACGGAAGGAGCACACGGGCAAGGTCAGGTTCAGATCCCCACTCCGTCACCTCCAGTCCATATATAAACTTCACGTCCCTGGTTACAAAATGACAATAAGTACGCCTCCCTCAAAAGATTGTGTGAGAATTCACGGAAATAGGATGTGTCACCTGCTAGCACATAACAGGTCCTCGGTATCAGCCCCCTGCTTGATCCCTGCCTTCTGGAGACTGCCATGAAGGCCGTGGGACTTCAGAGCTTGGGGACCACCCCCCCCCACCTCAGGACAGCAGCCTTGGTGGGCAGAGTCCCCCGGGCCTGAGGTCCAGAGGCAGCGCTTGGCCCTGGGACACAGTGTGGGGTTCAGGCTCCCTCCCAGGTGGTCTCCTTGGCTAATGTTTCTTACAGTTTCCAGGTTCCAAGTAAGTTCCCAATTGCGTTCCTTAGCTGCAGCCCCGCAAAGGCCAAATGCATTTGATATTTGTAATGCTCTGTGGTTCTATAATCTAACTAATCCAGGCAATGGAAATTTGCTTAACAGATTTGCATGCTGTTTTCAGATTTGTATTGTTCTTCCCCCTCCCGGTGTGTGTGAGCATGAATGTGCCTGAGCCCACTCGCTCGCTGTCCCTTCCATTGGGGAAACAGAAATTCGGCCACCCTCCGTCCTAGCCAACTTCAGCATTTTGGAGGCATTTTGGTTTGGGGCTAAGATGGGAGTGTCTGCTGTGCCAGGTCCTGTCCCTGTCAGGAGAACCCAGCCTCAGGGCCGAGCTGGAGAGAACACAGCAAGTGCAGACAGTCTGGGGCACCAGGTCACCACCGTTCCCTGCATCCCACCACGGCACTGGAAACCACACACACCTACACACACGGGCACACGCCCGGGTGCACACACACACTCTTAACGCATGCATACACACACACTTCGTCTCACAAGCTGTCTTACACATGCACACACACTCTCACACATACACACTCCCTCTCCCTCTCTCTCCCATGCACACACTCACACACACACTCTCCCCCCTCTCTCTTTCTCTCTCACACACATACTCGCCCTCTCTCTGTCTCTCTCTCTTTCTCTGTCTCTCATACATACTCTCTCTCACTGTCTTTTACACATACTCTGTCTCACACACACACACACACACACACACACACACACACACACTCACCCTCTCTCTCTTCCTCTCTCTCATAGAAACTCTCTCTTCCTCTGTCTCTCTTACACATACCCTCACACATACTCTGTCACATTCTCTCTCTCACACACACATGCCCTTTCTCTCTCTCTTCCTCTCATACATACTGTCTCACATACACACACACACACACACACACACACACACACACGCCCTTTGCCACCACCCCTGGCCCATGCAGTTTGGGTCCTTGTCCCTTTCTTCCCAAGCCAGTATCACATAAGTCAGCGGCCCCAAGGGTCAGCCCCCCCGGATGAGCCCAGGCACCAACTCGCGAGTATGATTATTCGGGGTAGAGCCGCATCAATTCGGGAGACCGCCTGTCACCATGTGTAGAGCACAACTCATTTCCGTTTTCAGCGCACAGAAACACAGACCCTATTTGTTCTGGAAAACCTGGGTCTTTTGACCTGTGTCCTGTTGATGCTTCTCGGAAATAACCACGTGTGGCATCACGTTGTGTCTGCGCAGGGCTTGCTCTCTCCCCAGCTGGAGCTGTTGGGACCGCGGGGCAGAGACACTGTTATCTTTGCTCTCCGGGGTTCAGGGCAGCAGCGCCCGTCATTTCGGGCACAGACTTCCCTTCCCCATCACCCACGCAGCCCCCGTGAATCTGGCTCTCGATTTCCCCCCTGGGGTGAGCACACAGGCTGGGGGTGGGGAGTGGGGGCCGGAGGGCTTGGAGCGGGGAAGGATGGCCTCCCGGCCCCTGGTGGCGCGGTGTCTCAGAATTACATATTCATGCTGGCAACCACAGTCTAGTCCTAGAGATAATTTCCTTTCCCCGAATATGACAATCTGTTCCCGTGTATAGCGTGCTGATGACCTTAACAATTGTGCAATTTTAGGGACCTTTGATTGCAACGGCCTTTACAAATGGATACCATTGAGCAGGTGCTTCTGTTGCCATCCCACTCTGAGGTATTACCTTCCCTGCCATGTGTCTCCGCCCCGCCGGGCGTGGCGTACGTGTACGCGCACGGGCGTGCAAGTACGCGCGCGCCTGGTCTCATCGCGCCCGCACCTTTCTCTCCTCTTCCCCGACCCCTTTTCAGGGGGGTGGGGGCAAAAACTCCAGTCTTTTACTCTCTCATCCCTTTCTCCAGCTTTAATCGTGGCCCCCACCTTTTTTTTTTTTTTTTTTTTTTTTACTTTTTTTTTTTTTCTTCTTGATTTGGTTCTTTCGGTTCCTTTTCTTTATCTTCTCCACCCCTCATCTTTCTCCGTCTTGAAATACGATCAAGAGTGTAGGAAACTGGAAGGTGATCTGGGGCTGTGCCTGTCCCAAGGGGACAGAGGCAGGAGAACCCTGGGCTTCGGCCAGGCCCCCCAGGGGGCCAGTGGGCCAGGGTCTCACCCCTCCAGGGTCCTGCGAGATGGCCTTTTAGGTCCCTGGGCCCTTTCAGTATCCCGGAGCTCGCTGGCTTCAGCCAATGGGGTTCCTGCAGTCAAAACAGCCAGACTCCATCTTTTAGTGAAAAGAAAACATTTTTGCCAGTAACTACTGAGTAATTATCCAGATTACCGCACGAAAAGCAAATTAAATTAACGACATCACCTGCGTAACGTGGATTTGGATCCCTGCCAGTTTCCTAACCTTTTAAACTGAGCTCAAGTTAATTAAACATTTTTTAAATCACTTTGATGGGGATATGGAAGGGGCGGAGTGGAGGAGAAGGGGAGGTTGGGGCAGTCAGTGAGGGAGCCTCTTGCCACAGTCTCACTGGAAAGGGAGTATCTGTTGCTCTTGGGAAGGACACCGAGAAAGAAGAGGGGTTCTCTTATGAGCGCTAAATGGGTACTGTGTTAGCATGTTAGCTGGGGGGCTTGAAGCATGGGTCTGTCTCTCTGGAAGAGGGAGGGGGACAGCTGAGGCCGGGGATGGGTCCCAGCTGGGGTAAGAGTGCCTCTTAAGTTGGGACATAAGAGAAACAAGGCTGGAGATGGGTTTGCAGTTAGTAGGACGCCTCTCTCGTAGAAAGGGTCCCTCTAGGCCCCCAAGTCAGCCAGGACCCTCTAGGGTGGGCTCAGTGGGGGGACCAGGTTGAGTTGAGCTCCACAGATCTCTTTTGGATTTCTCTAATGTTGCTGCTAAGGAATCACCTCAACTAATGCAACTGCCTCTCTTAACCAAATAAACCCCGTGTGTGAATTCTCCCCGCCCCTCCCTCCACTTCCCTTCCAGCACTGACCCGGCCAATGCTGGCCAGAGCCAGAGGCCACTAACAATTTGAAGGAGAGCTACTCACTACTAATTAAGCTGGGTTTGGGGGCCCAGGGGAAGTAAGGTTCCTCTGAGAGCAAAGTGGACCCTGGGGGTTGGAGGTGGCTCCTGCCCTTTGTGGAGTCAGGTGACAGAGGGGTTAAACCACCCCCCCCCACCCCCAACCCCCCTCCCCGGGCACAGCAGGTCCCTGCAAGGTCACACACTGGGGCTGCCCTGCCCTGTCCCTCTCCTGGAAATGAGGGTGGCAAAGGGCTTCCCAGCACAGCCCGCCCTCCAGGGGCCTCTAAGCTTCTGTCGGAATAGGGGGAGGGCAAGGCTTCTAGCCCATCCTCCCCTCCTCCGGCTCTGGGACCCGCTTCCCACAGAAGGATGACATAGCCAGGAGAGTGGAGGGAAAACCCACCCCCTCCGAAATGGATGAAGCCAGCCAACTGAGTCACATGTTTGAACCAAAGCACACACTTTGTCCCTAACGGAGGTTTCGTTCTCTGACCTTGAGTGCCACCCGCAAAGGACTGGTCCAGGCTCACAGTCAGTTCAGGGAGACTCAGGAGGTCTGTGAGTCCCGGGCCTGTCTTTATGTCCTATAACCAAAGCTGGGTATTTGTTGTGTGTGTTTTTCCTGACCTCGAGTCCTTGATATGAAATATAATTTTTTTAAGATTTTTTTTTTTGTAATTTGCATCTTTAGTTGGCACTGACTGTATCTAATAAAGTTGCAGGTGTTTAAACATTTAGCTTTGAAAAACCAGAAGTTTAACCAGGAAAAAAAAAAAAAGCATCACTGGTCAGTTTGCAATTCACCAGTGTAGCTGACCAGCCGGCGCGGCCACATTTGCTGACCATGTTTCCTGCCATGACCCCAAGAATGCAACAGCGCCGTATCAAATCGGCAAAATAGCAAACCAGCAACATGAGTGGCAAAGCCGTCCGCTCGCCAGCGTCAGGCGGGGCGAAGGTGTCAGATTTCCCAAGCTGTGACCCCGGGAAGCTGTTAGCCTGGCCATTTTCAAACCTACCTGGTAGCCCAATGTAGTCATACTTGGAAAGCTCTAGTTAAAAAGTCGGGGTCAACAGTACGTTTGCCTGACACGTCTTCTCTGTCTTCCCACTTCATGTTCTCCTCTGGGCGCCCCCGACCTTGCGTACCCTGCAGAGCATACCTGGATGTCCAGGCAAGACTGGGCGAAGTTTCTGAGTGGCCCTTTGTTTAGGTGATGTCATCAGACCTGGACCCCCACCAGCCTCACTCCCCATCGCAACCAGAGATGGCTCACTTCGGATCGAGGGTTGACTACATCTCATCATCTCACGAATCTGCTGTAATATATGACAACAGCTTTTAAATGTGTATATAACCCATAATTTTGGTTTTGTTTTGTTTTTTTTTGTTTTTCTTGATGGTTTCCCCCTTCCTCTCCCCTCTTCCCCGTTCTCCTTTTAAATCTCTTTGAATCACATTTGGTAGTGATTTTGACTTAGTCCGGTAGTCATATAGCTTTAATATCTAGTTAAAAGCTAACCATAGTATAATTGTTATATTAAGGTATTATTTTTTCTTAAAAAAAATTTTTTTTTGGCTTGTTTTGATTCTGTTCTCACTTTTAAAGGATGCTGAGATGGTAATATGACTCTCAATATTTTGGTACCAATTCTGAGACTGTATGGATTTTCTGGTGCGGCTTGTGCACCAGCGGAAGCAAAGTTGTGAAGTGTGGAGTAGGAGATGGGCATAAGCTTTCTACTTTGCGTTGTCTAAGAAGTGAGATGTAGTAAGCTAATTAACAGACTCTCTAGCGGTTCTTTTTTGTGACGTCTCTTTGTTAACCTAAGTATATCTATTTTCGGCAATAAGGTAAGGACGACGATGTTTTGAGTGTCCTTCTTTTCTATAAGTGCTTTTTTTCTGTTGAAAGAGGTGATATTATAAGGTTTTTTGAAATTGTGAATTCTAAAAAAAAAGAAACGTTGTAAATACAATTCCATTAACTACATAGAAACTATTAAGAAAGAGAATCAAAAATATTTTTGTGAGGGAGTCGGTCCCAGGCAGTTCGATGCTCTGTGGGAAGGAGGGGAAGGAATGGTAACCAAGTCAGTTCGGAGGCGGAAGGACACCCCGCTGCCGGGACGACCCCGGGGGAAAGTTCGAACACTGTTCAGCTCCTTCTGTCTGTGTGATAGACCTAAGAACTGTATTCGTGTCATACCAGCATATTAACCTCTCGTCTGTGCACAGCTTCAAATGTTACCGTCTAGTTAGATTTTTATTTAAAATATGAAAAACTGCTTTTCCCAAGACGTTTTTTAAAAACAAAGCTACAATTTTAATATTTAACATATTTAAAGTTTCAAAGCACACCTGTTTGGCTTGGGTGGGGAGGGGTGGGGGGACATTCTTTTTCAGTCTTAATTTTTAAATATTTGATCATTTTCTATCGTCCAACCATTTCAGCACCTCCAAAGGTCCCTAGGACACTTTGCCTCTCTTTGCCCCTCCCTTCCCCCCACCCCCCCGGCCCCCAGCTCTGGGGGGGCCCCACCCCCCTGGGCCAGGAGCGGAGAAGCCTGCATTAACGAAACCTTTTCTCCATTCACTTTCTATTTCCAAATTAGGAAAGCAACCTTTTGGTTTATATATTTTTTTTTAATACCTCAGTGCTGCAAGTATCACCAGAGAGGCTATGGAAGAATTTTTTTTTTTAATTTATTGTAGATGTAAACAGAATTTTAAAAATAAAAAGTATAAACATCGCTGCACTGTGACTGGTGGGAAAAACTGACAGTTTCCTGTTTGCACATGTTTGACATTTGGCTGTTATAATATATGGTCCTCGGTTGGGGAAAGATACTTATGATGAAGGATATTTTTTAATTTAACTTTTTTTTAATATTGGTAATAGGTCGGCAACAGCAACTATAGAAGTACAACTCAATAGATGGCATTAAAACATATTGTAGTGTGGATATATATTTTTTTCTTTTTTAAAATGTGATATTGACGTTTTATTAATATTTTTTAAATTGTTACGTTTATAAATTTGGTACTTAAGGCACAGCCAGTATGAGACACTGAATGCGACGTTTATTATAAAGAGCTGCTGCACTCCTATTTTTATAAATTTTACTAACAAAGTAGACTAATGTAGACATTCACAGACATGGTAGGGCAAAAGCATCCTCAAACAAAAGGCTCCAAAATGCGAACTCGGAAGGAAAGAAAAAAAGCCTTTTTCAATTCTAATTAAACAGCAATGACATTTTTTTAAAAAAAAATCTTGTTTCTCCAATTAAATGTTAGGTTGTTTGGTGAGGGTTTGTTTTGGTTTTGTTTTTCTTTCTTTCTTTTTTTTGTTTCCAAACAACCACGTTAAGTAAAATGCTGGGCGCTTTTAAAATATCAAAACTTGTTCAAGTAATAAAATTAAAAAAAAAATAGAAGTTTTATTAAAACACACACACACACACACACACACACACACACACACAAGAAAAAAGACAATAAATTCCCAGAAATTCAGTGTCTAGACTAGGGAATTTAATTACTATTTTGTCCATGTTGGTGATGTACTGTACTACCCTTCCTTTCTCTGCAACCCCCATCACCTCATAGAAGACTCTTTGTTGATCACTGTCTGTTAATAATGTATAAAAATGGCTATCTTGTAAACGTCCTGTCCTGGTACTAGTGTAGTGACCTTTTTTCTTCTCTTTCTTCTAGTACATATTGATAGATATAACGTAATTAAGGTTTAAAAAAAATTAGACATAGTTACTCAGATTTAGGACCAGTAAGGATAGAACTTTCTCTTATTTATGAAAAAAAAAATGCTAATAATTTTGGGGCAGTTTTTTCCTTTCGATTTTTTTTTTCCAATTTCAACTTTTTATTTTATTTTTGCTGATCTGATGTGGTTTCAACGAACCCAAGGTCTCATGATGTTCAAATGCCGGCAGACTCTACGGCGTTTTGTAGATACCCACCCCCCCCCCAACTGTGAAGGGGTGTGCCATACTACCTTAAATGCTAATGCTAGATATGCAAAACTGGATTTTTTTAATTTATTTTTTAAAAGAGGGAGGCATGGTATATTAAAATGATTTTACTAAGAGAAAAAAATATTTTTTTAAGAATGCTCAGAAGAAATTGATAATCTGTGTGAATATGTTTTAGATGTTTATAATACCTTTTGAAGAGACCCAGTAGCCCATAGCACAAATCTCGTGGAAATCTGATATGTTTTAATGTGGCTACCTAGGTTAAGGTTCACGTTCGTCCCCCCACTCATCTAGAAGTCCATTTTGGAAGATTTTTGTAAATTATTTTAGCACTGATGTTCAGCCTTGTCTTTGTTTCCGTTAAGCTCAATGGCGAACATGGGAACCACCTTTCGCCTTCCCTGGGGGAGCACCCCTCTTGGCTGATGGCTTTTCCCCGGAATCATAAAATAGCCACCGGGTGACTTTCTGGCTTCCAGATCCATCTGCCTGGGACCCCCGAACTCCTCTCCTCCCAAGCAGAGGGGAGGGAGTGGCATTAGCTCCCGGACCCATTCCTGGTTCTACCTGGACATGGGGCTGACGGGGATGACCAAGCCTTCGGTCCCCTTCCCAGGAGCTTTCTCAGCCCTGGTCTGTGGCCTTCCTCACACCCATCGGGAAAACCAAACAGCCTTGTGTTCTATCCCAGTCGCTCATTGGCTTGATTCGAAAGAAGCCCCGACAGGCCTTTGCGTTTCTATCCTTCATACCCTTCATCTTAATTTGAACTCGTAGCTTGGACTTTAAGGTAGCATGGCTCTGTTGCTGTCAATCTGATGTTTCGCTGCACAGCAATTCACAGCCAGTGAATGTTACACACATCTTGCTAGACTAGTATAAAAATCATTGGGTAATTGTTGGTTCTAATGACCTGAAAGGTGTTCAGTTTTTGTTTTCAGTTTGTTGTTTTTGATTTTGGGTTTTTTTGTTTTGTTTTGTTTTTGAGGGGGGGGGGGGGGCCTTTTTTTTTTTTTTTTTTTTTTGGTTCCAAATAGAAAAACAAAACCTATTTTGATCTTTAGTGCAAACGAGGGCTAGGGACTTAGCCACCACCACCACCACACTGTTTCATTCTGCCATTCACTCACTGCAGCATAATCAAGAATAAAGCAATATAGTTTACTACATTTTTTTATTGAAGGTCAGCCATGCTTTCTGTATTATATTGCATATGAAATTGTTTACAAAAGAAACACTAACTCATACTTCTCTTTATCCGTTGGGAGTGGCACACAGGGACAGAGGGAGACTGGGGGGGAAGGGGTGGCGGGGAAGGGAGGGGAGAATTTTCTTTCTTGAATGTGCTTCACCAGCCGGGCTGTCTTCCAAGGAAGACAAAAGCAAGGAGGTTGGGGCAGGAGTGAGCAGAGGGACGGAGGCTGGCAAGCACATTGAAGAGAGACCCTGGTGGGCTCCCCCTGCCCTCACCCTAAACAGAAAAGCAGAATCATCAGCTCAGCCCAGTCCTGGGCACAGACACTACACAAGGAGACGCTGTACGTTAAGCAATACTTTAATACTGTAATATGTTTGTTTTCTTTTCTTTTTTTTTTTTTTAAACCAAAAAAAAAAAAAAAGTAAGTAAACTCAAACAAAAACATATAAATAAAACCCACCCCTCTGGGGGAAGCAAGCTTAATTCAAACACTTGGCTATCAAATAATCAGAATGTATTGTCTCAGACAGGCTTTCATTTCCGGGAGGCAGGGGCACAAGGGGGGAGGGGGAGGGGGCCTGGGAGACAGACGTTCCGGAGCCTCCCTAGAAGGCTCTCTGCTGTATTCTGTACATACTGTACCATCCTGTGTGGAATCTGTGAGTGTCCTCTTGAGTAGCGTGGGCTAGCCGATCGGCCGTTCATGGTGTATTGTAAACTCAGAATTCCATATGTAATAGGATGCAAGTCTAAGCGTTTCATGTGGACATAAATGTATCTAAATAAAACTTTCCCTAGCACTGTGGCTGACCTCACCCTTACTTTTATACTTTAGTATGAAACTGATGACAACTTTGGTAGTGAGTATTTTTTTTATATATATACATATATATGTATCTATATATATATATATCTCAAGCATCTTTCAGGTCTTTGTGTGTGGCTTTCTTAAAGCCCTGTTGTAAAAAATTACTATGTGGATGGCAGTCTCTCACATCACAGATGTGGAAAGTATAATTTTATATTTGTATTTTCAAATAAATAAGTTTGTGAAAGGTTTCCATCCTCTACTGTGGTCCAGAAATCAATGTGTTTGTCTGACAAAAAAAAAAAAATAATAAAATACAATAAACTGTTTTGAACAGAGTTGTTTGGTGTTCTTTCACTTGCAGAAGAGAGCTGGGGTGGGGGAGAGCTGTTGTTTGGTTTGGGGAGAAGGGTAGCACCATAATCACACCTTCCCTCTAGAAGGGAAGCATGAAGAAGCCCTTCCCCCGGCCCCAGAGAGCTGGTGGAACTATTTTTAAGAAGTGACAAGAGAGCATTGCTGCAGAAGAGCAGATTGCAGAGCACCTCGGGACCCTTGGGTGGGCGGGGAGCAAACACAAATGTCCAGCGAGATCATAGGACCCAGATGCTAGATGTGTGTCAAAGGAGCTAAGTGGCTCTCCGGGTTGCAGGCCTCAGCTAGTTATCAACAACTTACAGGAGAGGGTGTAAGACCAATTCCATGACCCTCGGTAGGAGTCTGAAAGGGTATTAGGAAGCCCGGCCTTTGCCCCCAAGTTCGAAGTCTTGCTTAATGAAGGGAATCCAAGGTGTAGAAAGAACTGGATCATCTATGATACTTCTGCCTTCTGGCTATCAGAGGAGAGAAGAGAAAAGAATTGAGACACGGTTTGTTGAGGGCAAGTCCCAAGATTGGTGGTAGCAGTCCAGACAGGGCCTGACCAGAGGGTTTCCTTGGCCTTTAAGCTCTGGAGGTAAAGAACCAGGCCTAGAGGTCTGTCAGGGATGAAGCTTCCTGTAACTGCTTCCTCAGAGCCGTGGGTAAAACCTTGGTCCCCAGGGGATGGCCTTCTCGGGCCCCTCCTCCAATTTCCTGTGTCCTGCTTTATTCCAGCTTTATTTTATGGACGTTGCTGCTACGTAGACAAAGCGCCAAGAAGAGAAGATGGAAGGTGTCCCTTCCTGTCTGAGGCTAGAGACAAGAGAATTAGGCTCCAGGCCCACCTCTTAGGTCCACGGGCAAAGCGTCAGCCCTCTGCAGTATCTTAAGTTTGCGGACGGAAGAGTACAAGCCCTGCTGCCCCACAGAAATGAAAGCCCACTGGAAGCTCCGTCGAGAAATTCGTTTTAGGAATTCTGACATGGAAAAGTTTGTCTTCATCCTCATGGCTCAGCTCCATCCCAAAAGCCCAAGGAAAGAGGAGGGAATAGAGGCGTCAACTGTATGCTAGCTGAGCCACACAATGGTCTGGTTAGCCCCACACGTGTTGCGTGACTGCATTTTAACGTTCAGGGAGGGTACGTAATTTGCCCGTAGTCCTACGAGTGCTCAGCGGCAGAATTGCGGTGTCATCTCCGGGACTTCCTGCTGGGTTCAAGCCCGGTGACCGACCGATGTCAGCATCAGTGTTGTGTGCCTGGTTGGGGTTGGGGGAAAGAGCTCTAACCTAAAGGCCTAAACGTGCCCAAAAAGAGGTGGAAAAATATGAATCTAGAGAAAACTAAACTTTCAGGGAGAAACACTAAGTAGAAAACAAAGCAGCAAAAAACCAGGAAAAGGAAAACCAAGAAACAACAATGTTAAGATCAACGCAAGCATAATAAGTAGGACAGGGGGAAAGCTAGCAAGGTAATCCATCATTATCTAAATATGAATGGATTGAATTTTCTACCATTACAAAACAGGTGTGTTTAGGAAAACAAGACCCAATTATCCGCTATTATAGAAACATGATAAACATGGCTGCAAATAAAGGGGTGGCAAGAGAAGACAGGCAAACACAAACAAAAAAGGGCAAGAACTGAAATAGGGTCAGGGTGGAATTTAAAGCACTCAACAGGATATTTCGTAATGACAAAAGACACAATTAAGAGGATATAGAGGTGATAAACCCGATGCTTCAATTATCAGAAGAACTAAACACTTAAATCAGAAACTACTAGTGCAAAGAGAACTTGATAAAAATTAAAATACAATGTCTTAAAATTTTTTGTAATGTTTATTTTTGAGAGAGAGAGAGAGAGAGAGAGAGAGACAGAGCATGAGTGGGGGAGGGTCAGAGAGGGAGACACAGAATCCGAAGCAGGCTCCAGTCTATGAGCTGTCAGCACAGAGCCGGATGATGCGGGGCTCGAACCCATGAGCTGTGAGATCATGGCCTGAGCTGAAGTCAGATGCTCAACTGACTTGAGCCACCCAGGCACCCTAAAATACAATTACAGACTTTGATGCACCTCTCTCAGAACTAGACATGTATAATAGACAAAAACAAAGACAGAGGAATTGTATAATGCAGTTAGTAAATGATCATCAGACTATAGAATCTTTAAATAATGTATATTTTTTGTCATTTATCCATGGAATATATACAAAAATCAACCCATTGTGTGGCAAAATAATATTAATTCCTTATTAACTAATAAATAATTAACTATTAACTAATTTTTATTTTACTTACTAACTAATAAAATATTAATCATGTAATTAATAATTAAATGATAGCTAAAATTAGTATTTTTTAAGTTTTTATTTATTTTGAGAGAGAGAGAGAGAGAGAGATACAGCGTGCACAAGCAGGGGAGAGGCAGAGAAAGAGAGAATCCCAAGCAGGCTCTGCACTGCCAACAGAGAGCCCAACAAGGGGCTCAAACTCACAAACCGTGAGATCATGACCAAATCAAGAGTTGGACACTTAACCAACAGAACCACCCAGGCGCCCCGATAAAATTAATAATATCTATTTAAACAACTGGCAGTTTTGTAGTCCACATTCCATGATCATAATCCAATAAAATTAGAAATAATTAAAATGTGATCATAACCATTATAACTGCACAGAAATTAAGAAACCTAATTCTGGACATCCTTGGATCAAAGAGGAAAGTTAGAAAGCAACAAAATCACACATTGTATCTGAATCTGTAACATACAGCAAAAGCTTTGCTCAAAAATTCAATGGGATGACTTCAATGGGAAAAAATATTTTTCAGTGAAGGAATCTATTATTCATCTTAAGGTGGTAAACAGCACCTAAAAAAAATAGAGATAAGAAGTTGATAGAAGCTAAAAGCTATAAAATAGAAAACAACAAAGTCATTGAAGGGATCTAAGAGCTGAATTTTTACAAAGACTATTTTTATAAAACAGGCAAGTCACCCTGAATAAAAAAAGAAAGAGCAAAAATATGCAATCCCACGAGAAAGAAAAGAGACAAAACCAGATAGCAATGAGAAAAGAATACCAAGAGCAACAAATCTAAAAATTAAGAAAAAGCAAAAAATTTCCTAGCAAATATAAATTACCAAAACTGATCAGAAGTAGAAAAACAGAATAAAGTTATTACCACAACAGCTATTGAAAGGGTAATTAAAGGTCTAATACTGAAAAATGGATTTGGTACAAATGGGTTTACAAATGAGTTTTATTTAACTGACAATTCCAATGCTAGTTAAACTATTCCAGATGATAGAAAAATATGGAAAGCTCCACTATTTTATAATGCTAGCATAGCTTTGATGTCAAAACCCAATACAGAAATAAAACAAAAATACATCCACAGACTTTGCTCAGATGCAAAAATTCTACAATTCTACAACTGTAGCAAAGAGAATCCACTGATATATCAAGAGTATAGCATATGATGACCAAGCAGACTTATTCCAAAAATGTAAGATATTCCAATATCAAGAAATCTATCAACATAATCTGCTAATATTTGTCAAACAGACAGCAATTATGCACAATATTATAAAGACTATCTACCAAATCCAATGGCAATTATCTTAAATGGTGAAACACAAAATCTATTTCAATTAAAATAAGGAATGGGTAGGGGTGCTGCTATGACTTGATACTTAATATTGTCTTAGAGGTTAGAGAAAGCAAAAAGATAATGAAGTAATATAAACATTGAAAGGAAAAGACAAAGATAGGATTATAGTCCTAGAAATTTCAAGAGATTTCAGTAAAACAAAACAAAAAACAAATACATAAAATTGCTACTGGAATGGATATAAAACTTTGATAAGGTGGCCGGATATAAGATAAATATACCCAAACCAGTAGACCTCCTCCTATTCAGCGATAAACACCCAGTAATGAAATTGGGTGGGGGGGGGGGGGGGGGGGGGAAACACTTAGGGATAAGTTTATAAGAAAGGCATAGGATCTATAGTAATCAAATTATAAAATATTACTAAAGGCCAAGGTGCCTGGGTGGCTCAGTCAATTAAGCATCTGACTTCAGCTCAGGCCATGATCTCATGGTTCATGGGTTCAAGCCCCACATTGGGCTCTCCACTGTCAGCACAGAGCCGGTTTTGGATCCTCTGTCTCCCTCTCTCTCTGTCCCTCCCCCACTTGTCCTCTTTCTCTGTCTCTCTCAAAAATAAATAAACATTAAAAAAATATATTACTAAACATTAAAAAAATATATTACTAAAAATATATTACCATAAAATAAGATCTGAAGAAAAAGAAAAGATCCCATTCTTGAATGGAAAGATCTAATCATAAAATGTCAGTGCTCCCAAATTTTATACGCACTGTAAAACATACAGAACATAGAAACACAATTCCAATAAAAACTCTCATGGATTTTCTTAATTGTTTAAATAAATCTTCAAGTTATATAAAAGAATAAATGCTCCCAAAGTAGCAAGAAAAGTATTAAAGAGGATCATTAAGCGTATCTGTATTACCAAATCTCAAGACTTACCCTAAGTCACTTTGCTCTCCTCAGTGCAGCAGAAGTATATAGAAAGAGTCAAATAGTGGGTGCCTGGCTGGCTCAGTCAGAAGAGCATGCGACTCTTGATCTGGGGGGCATGAGTTTGAACCTCATGTTGGGTGTAGAGATTACTAAAAATAAATAAATAAACTTAACAAAAAAGAGCGTCAAATAGATCAGTGGAGTAGAATAAATGATTTGAAATAGATCCTGGTATATATTAGAATTAATACTGTCTGATAAATGTAATGAGTAGTTTAATTCTGTGGGAAAACGATGGATTACTTAATATGTGGTACATGCAAAGCTGGCTTTTCAACTAGATTAAAATAAAAGTTGACTTTCAACCTATGTTATTCATAAAAATAAATCCCAGATGGATTAAGGATTTAAATGTAAAACAATAAAATTATTGCAAGAAAATCTACACCTTTCATGTACAATCTAGCAGCTTTTTAAAAGCTAAAATGAGAAACCCAGAAGCCATAAAAAGAAAATCCAACATTATAAAAATATTTTAACACAAAAAATACTTAAAGTTTTCACATGGCAAAAAATTTAAACTTAAGTAGGACCAATGATAGATTTGGGGGGAAATTACTTGTAACGCAGAGGATGATGGTCATGGTGTATACAGAGCTCTTGTGAATTGACAAGGCAAAGGCAACCCAATAGATAAATGGGTAAAAGACAGGAATAGGTGATTTATGGAAGGGCCAATCCAAATGGCTCAACATACGAAAATATGCTCAAAATCACAAAATAGGAAATAAAAATTAAAGCTGCATTCATCAGTCTGGCAGAAAATGAAGAGAGCTGCATTACCTGTTGCGCTGAGCAAAGGGCGCTTATATATTGCTGCTAAAAATGTGGTGTTTGGGTGCTTTTGGAAAGCTTGTGCAGCCATCACTGGATCTTGAGGGACAGTCCCCATCTTTTCTTCATCAGGATCATTTGACATTGCCCAATCAGAAGTGCAATTGTAATCGTTCTCCCACCTTCTCACATCATCCTCTCCTTTAGAGGATGTAATATAAAGAAATGACTTTGTATTATTTTTTGAATGTTTTGTGCTCTGCCTCCCTCAACTCTAAGGGATGCTTCCACGTGCTAAGCCTTCTCTGCCTCGTTTTATGCACAGCCTACAATATTATAAAGACGCTTCCCGCGGGATTCTTATCATTTCCAGTTTGCCAGTCCATTTTTCTTTCATGGTCAGAATTGATTTCAGAGTGGCCAGACCACTGGTCATTTCCTCCACCCTGTGGGAAATTAAACTGTTGGGCAAGTCAAAAGCAGTAATTGGAGTAGATGCTTCTTTGAGGGCATCCCTTGTCTGCTGATACCCTTCACCAACCCTCCAAAGGTGGATGGGGGCCGGGGCGCCCCTCTTGAGGAGGGGAAGAGGCTGGTGGCTGCACCAAGCAGCCTGGCTCTCCTGCCGCCCTCGGCACCCTCCCGCGGGTCTCTGGTTAATTGCTGTGACATATTTATGGGCACTCTCTGAGGAAAGAGCAGGCGAGCTGGCCCACAGCATCCCAGCTCAGCAATCATCGCTGATTAAAAACTAGTTACAAAGCAATGAAGATGGAATCCTGCATTAACCAAATGACCCTGTCCATGGCCAAGCCCAGATAGATGGCAGTGATTATGAGAGCATCACTTACAACGTCGGCAAACGTTAACGGCTGTTTGAATTTCCGGAAGATTTACAGGGTAGTGACAGCATTTGGCTGGATGGGATTCAGGCTCTGCTTCCTGCCCAGATGTGCCTGTGTATTTATGGGTTCCTGTGGACTCATGGCCTAGCTCTGCTGAGCTTTTGGGTGGGTCTAATCCGAATACTCTGGCTTGTGTGAAGTTGCGATGTATCATATTGCCAATTTTCAGAGAATCTGAATTAGCTCAGCTACACTTAATGCTGAAACTATCCTGAAAGTAATTTAATCTTTCTTTAATGATTCAGAAGGCGCTTTGAAGTCTTGCACTAATCAGAGTCATGGTTATGAATATCAGAACTTGATATTGAAGAAGTGTGAGAGTATCCATAAAAGAATTAGGTGAGGGGATTATGGAAAACTGCCCATGTGGCTGTTTCTGTGAGAGCTATGTGCGTGGGGAGGGGGCGGGGGCGGGGGGACATGTAACCATGGTGTGATAAGAAGTCTAACGTGGGCTAATGTTGATGTCCCCATGTTCAATGAATGACCTGTGAAAAAGTCAGCCTTTCTCCCTGGTCCCCTCTGCTCCCACACCTTCCAAGAAGAATTTGGTCTTTCCTGGTTTGGGTCTCCGTCGTGTAGATTTGGAGTGGGGGGCAGGGGCAGGGGGAAGGAAATGTCCTGTCCAAAGCCAGGATCCCCTTTACTGGGAAAAAGAGAAATGAGCAGGTATGTTAGGTGAGCAGGGCGGGAGAGAGGCAGGACCCCTCAGGAGCTGGGTAGCGAAGGGGAACGTAGGGAATGTCCAGAGCCAACTGCCATGACCGTGAAGTGTGTGCATGGGGCGGTGTGTGTGTACGTGTGCGTGTGTCTCTGCACACGTATGTGTGTGTGAAACGAGGACAACCCCCCCCCCCAATTCGGTCGTTAAAAGTCTCAGGAGCCCACCATGCTCTCTCTCCTTCTGGTAAAAGAAAATTAAAATAGAATCCCTATTTGGAATTTTTTGGAATACTTTCGGAAAGAGTTAAATTGCTTTTCAATAACTTTTGGCTACAGCTGTCTGCCACGTGGAAACAGGGGCAAAATGTCAGGAGAAAGAAGGCCTGGCTTTGTAAGGGTTTATAACAGTGCCATTTAGGGCCAGAGACCGTCTTCTACATCCCCCTGGAAATGATACCCAGCAGCAGGACCCAGCACTACGTGCTCGGAAAGTCGGCTGGAGAACCCCTGGGACCACCTCTGCCCTCGCCCCTCACTAACCCCAGCCCTAGAGGAAACACAGGCGTTCAATGGTTGGGGCAGGGACAGGGCGATGGGGCAGTTCCGGCAGCCCTAAGGAATAAAAAACAAAGTGCCCTGAGTCTGAGTTATAGAGGCAGCTGCATTTACTTCCCCAGGAACCAGGCCCGGGCAGTGGAGCTGGGCGCCTAGACATGGGACGGGGGGCAAGCCGAGATCAGGGCTGTAACACACACAGCCAGTGTGGGGATCTAGGGTCAGGAGAAGAAGGGCTCTGTGGATTGGCAGACAAAAGCAATTGGCCATGTTTTTGCCGGAGCCCAAATCGTACCCCTGCTCCCCCTGCTGCCTGACCCCCACAATACCTGTCAATGGTCCATGTGTCCGAGGAGTTGAGCCCACAGTGTGTACCAGACTGTGCTGCAGTTGGGGACCCGCCCCCAATGCCCTCCGCCGTGGACTTCTCCTCTGGACTACTCCAGTGGCCGCCAATGTCCTCCCCGGCCCCACCCGGCTCTCAGCACCTGCCAGGGTGGGCATGCCGTACCCCAAGCCTGACCATGTCACTATCCCGTAGACCTCTATTGGCCCTCCAGACCCACAGAGGGGTTCTCAAGGTGGGCACTTAGCAGACAGGGCCAGAGCTGTGGGTGCTGTGATGTGTGGGGCAATCTTGCATGAGGACGACTCATCCTGGGTCCCAAGAGGCCTGAGACGTCCCACATGATGTTCACACAGATTATTATGAAACCAGCTTATATTTATCTGGGCCTTTTGTCTCATTTAACAGTCAACTCAAAGTAGTTTTTGCACAATATGTGGGGGTGTAACGACCATGTAAATGAAGAAAAGGACATGCTTTTGTTTCATTCAGAACATTACCCGGTTCTTCACTAATTCAGAGAATGAAGTCATCGATGGCAATGGCCCTCGGCCAGTCTGCACCCACAGGTCACATTCACAGTGACTGAACAAGCAGGAGCATTTGACCCCTTCATTATGCCCTCGAAAACAGCCATTCCCAGATGTTTACAGACGCAGATACATAGTATTTTATTATAAATCACTTACATTATATTACTCCTTTATATTATAGACTGAGCATTCTACTGAAGTTTTTATGTACTGAAGTACGTTCTATTATTTGTAGATTTTCTTTGGGGCTAGTAAAGGGGGACATTACAACATGGTTTTACAGAAAGGAGGGTTGGGCCTGATAGAGCTGAGAAACAGGCTACTACTCAAACCTCCCAGGAAGGCTTCTAGACTCTTCTGATGCAACCCATTTCTGCAGCTCCAGCCTCATCACCTACCCTCCCTCCAGCCTGGGACCCTGGACTGCAGTTACCATAACATAAACAGTGCCACGGAAACAGCACGGGTCCCACTCGCTGTGCCTGCAACGGATTGGACACCCCATCCCACACTGCCCAAAGCCACCGTACCCACCTCTTCTTATGCCTCCCGTATAGCACCCACTACAGAAGGACAGATAGGCACCC
The DNA here is from genome assembly GCF_046562875.1 of Panthera onca. NCBI lineage: Eukaryota > Metazoa > Chordata > Mammalia > Carnivora > Felidae > Panthera > Panthera onca. The sequence goes on along the minus strand of NC_138352.1, from coordinate 45,985,116 downwards.
ACACACCTGACTCTCTCCTCCCTAGGAGCTGTAACTCTACCGCCGGTTCTCCCAGGAAAGCAGACGGGGGAACGAGTGAATGACAGTGCCGTCCAGCAAGATCTTGAATGTGTGGGATGTCTAATGTACGTGATACAGTTTGGTGCCTGAACTCTTCTCAATAACAAGTTGTCTTACAACCGGAGTGATACCAGAGTGACACCTTCAGGTTGAGTCCCGGGGGGGCGGGGAGGGCGGTGCTCAGGATAGAGGAACCCCTCCTCCTTCGGCTCTGGGCTGCCTCCCCCACTTGCCCACATCCACTCCCTGTGTCCACCCAGGTTCATCAACTCGGTGTGCAAGCAGACCGCTATGCCGAAGGTCCAATTGCCCAAGGGTCCGGTCTGCCGAGTTTAACACATTTACTAAAAATGTGCTTCTCTTAACTACTTAGAGAGTGTTCAGAGACCTGGGTCAAATGAAGCCATTTCATTAGCTTTGAAGACCTCCGTGGGATCGGGGCGCCTGGGTGGCTCAGTTGGTTAAGCGTCCGACTTCAGCTCAGGTCACGATCTCGCGGTCCGCGGGTTCGAGCCCCGCGTCGGGCTCTGGGCTGATGGCTCAGAGCCTGAAGCCTGCTTCCGATTCTGTGTTTCCCTCTCTCTCTCTGCCCCTCCCCTGTTCATGCTGTGTCTCTCTCTGTCTGAAAAATAAATAAAAGTTAAAAAAAAAAATTTAAAAAAAAAAGAAGAAGACCCTTGCCGCAACAACTGATGGAGGGTTGCTGGGCAGGCAGCGGGGGCTGGACTGGGAAAGACAGCTCAGCTCAGCCTGGTGGTCCAGCGTGGTGAAGATTGGCAAACCAGGGCAGACTGGGGCGGCGGGGGCCGGCGGGGAGGCTGTGGAAGGGAGCGGGGAGAAGATGGCAAGAGAAGAGTCTGAAGGACCCAGGACTCTGGAGCCCAGCTCCCCGCAGCCCTCCCGAACCTGCTAATCCACCCAGTCGGATGAGAAAGCAATTTCTTGAACCTGTGAGTTGGTCGAAACCACTTGTCAGAGTTTTATTTCAAAGTTGCGACGAAGGAGCTCCTTCCGTGAAATTCAGTTGGAGATTTCTTCCGCGGTGGGGACAGCCGGTAACAGATAGGTGTCTAAGCCACACTGTTAGAGCAGGTACGGGAAAGAATGGACTCGGGGAAAGCTGAGCAGATACTTATCTGCTTCTCCAAGGGGCTTTAGATCATGTCATGCAAAACTGTCCTCCGTCCGTCAGAGACTAGGTATGGAACAATTTCCTGTCACCAAGAATTACAGTAAAGACAGAAGCAAGGGGTGTGTGTGAATGGGAAACTTCAGGAAATTTGCCAAAGTTGGTCGTTTGATGAATTGGTTATGGGGGAGTTGGTATGAGCTCACGTAGGGCTTTCCTGAAGCGCCGGCAAGCGAGGGAGTCAGGATCTCTCTTGAGGAGTGAAACGAAACGGGCACAGAGACGCATGAAAGCATAGAACAAAGAGAGTCTCGGGGCCACAGTTCTGGTAGGAAGAGGAAGTCTTAAGCAATAAACTTCAAGTGTCGCAGCCACGGGCAGGACATCTGCAAGGTAGCAGCGGACGCTGGGCTCTGAGCCTACGGATTTCTAGTATTCTCGTCCCACGCCCACAGCTTCCTTACTGAGAGACAGGTGCATCAACCTTTCTCATTGATGCAGTTACACATTTGCTCCATCCAGCTCCCCTTGCTCTGATTGAAAACGTGCCGAGCAACCTTCTTGTTCTAATCTGGCCTCCGGGGTAGTCCTGGATGATGTCAACGAGCTGCCTCTCTGGAGGGGCCTGCTTGCCTCCCCCTGGGGAAGCCCCACGCTCACGTACCCTTTCACGGAGTGCGGTGCTCACCTCTACCCCTGAGTTTCGGGGCTTACACATCCGTTTCCCGCCCAGCCTCCAGGCAAGTGCCACAACTCCTTCGTGTTTGTGTCCCAGCACCTGGAACCCTGCAAGCCTGTGACTCAGCTGGGAATAGTGCCTGGCCCATGACAGGCGCTAAATCAAAAATGTATGAAGTGAATGGATAGATGGGCCATTTGGCTACTTTTAGAGATGGAGCTCGGGCCCAACCCCTCGGAAGCACCTTCTGAGGCCTTTGGGGTCTGCTGATGACTTTCAGAATCCCTGTGACACTCCTCTTGGTTCTGCAGAGTCGCTTGGGTCTTCCCGTCTGCCCTGTTCTATATCCTGCGCCAGGCGGGCTTCGGAACCAGCCGCTCCTGGATGGGGAGCCGGCTTTGCAACCTTGGGCAGGTTACTTAGCCTCGGTGTGCCACCTCAGCTGCTCCCTCTGTGAAATGGGAATCACGCCCCCAGCTCTGCTGGAGATGAGGTAGGTTTCCTGTAGCACCACAGGCTTTGGTGTGAGGAGGAAGGGGCAGGGGCAGGCAAACATTTTTCCCAATCTTCTCCTAAATGGTCCCGACATACAAATCCCTCCTGCCCCGCCGCACCTCGCCTCCGTCCCCACTCCCGATGTAGGATGCTTTGAGCCGTGCTCGTGCAAAGAATCAAAGGGGCCCTTTATTTGCTTCCCTTCTCCCCCTCCTGCCTCCCGGGAGTCTCCAAGGTGAGCCAACTTGGCCCGACAGCTTTGGAGTTTGTCTTCCGTTCGGGGAGGGGCTGGCACCTCCATCTGGAGCCGGGAGCAGAGCAGACGTGAGCTCTGCACAAAGGAGATCTGTCCCTGCAACCCTGCTCTCCCTCTCCCTCCCACCCGCGCAGCAGCTGGCTTCCAGGGGAATCCAATGACAGCCATACTCCAGGGAACCTAGCTGGCGAGACCAATTCTGTGGAGTGATCCATAGTGACAGAGAAGCCTCGGGGCCTGGGAGACCAGCAGGGGACCAGTTAACCCATAAAGGGACAGACAGTCTAGGGGACAGTGTTCTGCTCCCCTGCTCCAATGGGCACTGTCAATTGCCTGATTCCCTACTCCTTCTGGAAGCTGCAAATGGCCTTCTGTTGTTGTCTTTCTGCACACAAAGTGGCTTCTGCCCTCTCTGTCCTGCGGCTCGAGTCGCTTCCTCTGCCTGCAGTATCCTTCCCTGCACTATGCTCTTCTACCTGACTCACCCCTCCGCAGCTGGCCCCACTCAGCTCTAGGTCACGGCCTCCAGGGAAGCCTTCCAGGAGGAATGGATGGAGTGCCCCTCTCTTGGGCTCCCACAGGCTCTGGGCCCTCTTCTGCGACAGCAGTGACCCAACAGTAGTGGAACTGCTTACTGTCTGAGCGTCTGGGGGGTATGGACGCTCTCGTGTCCTATTCCTGAGTCTCTGGCTCCTCGCACAGAGCCTGGGCCCTCTTTGCTTCCTTTCAAACTTGAAGTTTTTAGTCGGTGCTCACCAAATCCATGTTGAATTTAACGGAATTTGGTAAAAGGTTCATTTCTTTCCCCCAAGCAAATTTTTACCAGATTAAGATTACACTGGGATTTATACATTGGTTAATCATGCATATGCAGTTTGCTTTTTTTTTTTTTTTTTTGGAAGGCTAAAGATACTTTGATTTTAAAATAATTTCAAACTCGCGAAAACACTTTGCAAGAGCAGTACGAAGAACTTCTTTTATTCAGCCATCTAAGGATGACTGGCTGACTGACGCCCCAGCACCCCCACCAGCCCCGCTGTATACACACACATACAGGCAATACCTCAGTGTGTATTTCCCACAACAGTGACACCCTCCTACACAATCACAATACAACCATCACAGTTGGGAAATTAGCATCGATTCATTCCTACCGGACATCTAGGTTGTCCCAATAACGTCCTTCATCACAAAAGCTGCGATCTAGGATCATGCGTTACATTTAATTGTCACGTCTCATTAGTCCCCCTCAAACTGGAACAGTTCCTCAGTCCTTCACTCTGACTTTCGTGACCCTGACACTTAGGAAGATTATGGGCAAGTTGTTTTGCAGAGTCCTTCCATTTGAGTTTTCCAACGTTTCTTCACGATTAGTTTCAGGCGATGCCTTTTAACGAGTGTCACACTAAGCGGCTCTGTGTCCTTCTGTATCCTATCAGGTGGTACACAATTTCTGTTGGTCCTATTACCAGTGATATTAGCTTTAATCACTTGATTAAGTTGGGTCTGCCAGGATATTCCACAGTAAATTTACTCATTTTTCTTTGTAATTACTCAGTATTTTGGATGGAAGCTGGTTTGAGACTATGGGGACGTACCCATTCCTCATCAAACTTTCCACTCCATAACTTGACATCAACTAACGCTTCCTGGTTGAAGTGATTATTACTGCGAAGATAGCCAAATAGTGATTTTCTAATCTCACCTTTTCTTCCATATTTATTAGTTGGTATTTTACTCTAAAGGAAACTTATTTATTTATATCAGTACCGATTCACAGAGTCTTATTTAAAGGGTTGTAATTCATCATTATCATTGCTTATTTTTATACTCAAAATTTTGAACATAAGATTTGAGTATTAATTTCCCTGATTTGAGCTCCAGGGGTTGGTAGCCCCTCGTGTTGGCTTCTGTGTCTCTTTGACACGTCCTCATCAGTTTTTGAGCACTTTCTCATTTTCTGGCACAAGATATTCTCAGCTCCTATTATAGTGTCTCTGCCCCAGCCCAAGAATCGCCCATTTCTCCAAGGAGTTCTGGCTCCTGTGCCACGGACAAGGGTCTGCTCACTGGTATCATGATATCACTTCTCTTAGGCCCTCTCAGTGGACAGAGCTAAAGAATACACACACACACACACACACACACACACACACACACCCCAACATGTACATGTATTTATATACATTCATACCCACATTTACGTCTATATTTATATCCATCTCTATCTAGATACACATTGAAAAGCATGAATTCACACTAACATCTCTAATTCCAATCCAATACCACAGAGGTGATTCTCATGTTCTCCTTTTCCATATTTGTAACTCCCTTCTGACAGTGAGACACCTGGCTCTCATTATTACCCGCAACATATTTTCTTACTGAATGAAACCAATCTCCCATCACCTTTGTGGACACCCACACAGGCACCCTCCTTACCCTGCTTTGGCTTTAAAAGCCCACGTGAGGCCACTGTCGTCCTCTGCCCACACTATGTAGACGCCCTCTTCAGGGCCTTCAGGTTCCAATACATCATACCTACCTCTCCCACCAGGATGCCCCTTCTACATGGACACTTTCTCTCACCCTGATTAGGCTCTGACACCCCACACTGGGCTGCTGGCCCCTGCCCTGCCTGCCCCAGGGACACCTTACCCACCCTGCCTCTGACATCCTGTGCTGGACTGATGCCACCAACGCATTGACCCCAACTCCACCCAGACACCTACATTGCTTATTGACAAGACTGGAATCGTGGTTCTATAGGCTTTTCACAACTGGGAATTCGCTGATTGCATCCCCAGTGTCTTTCAATATGTTTTCCCTTCTCTTTCATAAGAAATTGGTAGAGGTTTGATAAAATTCAGGTCCAGTTTTTTTGACAACAACACTTCACAGATAGTACTGTGTTCTTCCGCCGCATAGCACGTGATATCGAGTTGTCCGCAATTTTATTAAGGATTGCAAAATGATGTTATTCTAATTCTGTTTCTCACTCATCATATGAAGAGCTACTTATCAACCATTTCTTTACTCTATGGGGTTTACGTAGGAAAAGCCGGTAAATGCTTGATTCCTTCTCTTCACTTGTCAGTTTTCAAAATAGTAGGTTCTGGGGTGTCTGGGTGGCTCAGTCAGTTAAGCGTCTGACTTCAGCTCAGGTCATGTTCTCACAGTTTGTGGGTTCGAGCCCCATATCGGGCTCTGTGCTGACAGCTAAGAGCCTGGAGCCTGCTTCGGATTCTGTGTGTGTGTGTCTCTCTCTCTACCCCTCCCCTGCTCATGCTGTGTCTCTGTTTCTCAAAAATAACCAACCTTAAAAAAAAATTTTTTTTTTAAATAGTAGGTTCTATGACATCCTCCAAAAGTGATCACTGAGTGGCCTTTTTCTTTTCTTTTAAAAATGTATTATGAACTCATGGATTGAAAAGTATCTTAAATTGTTTCCAAATTGCCAGTAAGTAAGGTCAGATGTGGGACAGATGGCATTTCATAGAGTGTCCATGGGACCAAATATGATATTTTCAATGTATTGCAGTTATTATTTTATTGATGATCGAACTGTCCCATCGTTGGCCAGTAGGAGACTTCTCAATTTGCCATCTTTGACATAAGATGTCCCAAGGTCATCATATACATTTTGTGGCCCAGAACTGGAATCCATCATTTCTTTAAAAAACTTCGATCCCCATTTTTTGAGTAATAGTATTTAGAGACCATAATCTGGTTTGTAGGGGTGTTCACACGTACTGGGTTGGCTACTGTTCCCAGGTTTTTTGCAATGGATGGAAAATGGACAGAGCTTTAAAAATAACAACGTACTTCCTAAATTCATATTGACACTTCTGATTCAGATTCAGGATTCTGGGGCTTTCACTTAGCCTCATCAGTCTTATATCCATACAATCCTTTCTTTCACATTGAACATCCCAATTCCCAATAAAACCAACATAATTACTCACTTCCTTATCCCACGGTATACACCCAACAGTCTCAGATAAACAATACCAGCATTATCATTAATAATATGCATATCAATAAACAGTTAAAATTTTTTGCAGCCTTTTTTTAATGTCTTTATTTTATTATTTTTTTGAAAGACAGAGTGTGAGTGGGGGAGGGGCAGAGAGAGAGGAAGACACAGAATCCAAAGCAGACTCCAGGCTCTGAGCCGTTGGCATAGAGCCCAACGCGGAGCTCGAACTCACAGACCTCGAGATCATGACCTGAGCCAAAGTCAGACGCCTAACCAACTGAACCACCCTGGCACCCCTGCAGCCATTTCATTTAGGGTATATCCCACTTGGGATGATAATCAAATTGATTTAATTAATTAAGTCACTTGAAATAGTTCCTTTCTGTATAATTATGCTACCATACCACTCAATACACGGGTTTCTTTCCTTCATTTGGCGTTCACAATTTAGATCATTTTTTCAATTTTTATGGATTCATTTTTTTGTGGGTTTGTTTTCTGTTGTTGTTGCTGTTGTTGTGGGGTTTTGTTTGTTTGTTTGTTTTTGAGAGAGAGAGAGTGCACACATGAGTGAGGAAGAGGCAGAAGGAAAGGGAGAGAGAAAATCTTAAGCAGGCTCTATGCCCAGCACAGAGCCTGATGTGGGGCTTGATCTTACAACCCTGAGAGACTGAGCCAATATCATGACCTGAGCCAAAGTCAAGAGTCAGACACTTAACCGGTTGAGCCACCCAGGCACCCCTATGGATTTATGGGGTTTTTCTTAATTTTTTAGAGTTGTAAAAAGTTTTACAAGTTTCTCAAGTCATGTCTTCAAAACAAAGTATTTTAAAAGAAGTCTTCAAATTCCAAGCTAGTAAAATTTGAGCAGCTCCTAAACATGCTCAGAGCAGTGTAGACGCCTCAGCCTTGAGACTTTTCAGTACCAACATGCTGGCCGGTCCTCAGCTGTTCGTATCAGAATGTCTTATAATTAGAATATAAATTTGATGCTGGAAACAAAGACCTAAAATAATAATAATACACAATTTTCACCTAACATTTCTAGTGTAAGCTCTCTAGGACTGATGTGATGGCATCATGGTGCAGGGGACCTAACCCTCTTTCACCTCGTCTGTCACTCCGCTACCCTCCGCACACAGCTTCTGTCTTATTGTGTGGCTGCCCAGATCCTATCTTGCATGACTCAGCAAGAAGAGCAAAGGGAAAAAGGAGGCCTATCCTCTTTAAGGGCAGAACCCAGAAAGTTGCACACACAATTTCCATTTATATCTCATTGGCAAGCTAGCTGCAAGGAAAACTAGGGAATGTAACATTTTGCTGGAATGCAGCTGCTCCACTAAAATCTCGGGGTTCCCTTACAAAAGGAAAGAGGGAGTAAAGTCTTGGGGGAACTGTCTCAGTTACATTCTCCAGGTAATAAGCCAAAGCATCATTTGGTCCAAGCATTTCTACCAGCAAATTTTTCATCCTGGTGATACTTTTTAAAATTTGGGATAAAATCAAGTGGCTGACCAGGAATACATGTAGACAATATGGGAAAGGAACCTACATTTAACCTATGGGGGAAAAAATCTGACTTTTTATTTTATTTTATTTTTTTAAATTTTTTTTTATTTATTTTTGGGACAGAGAGAGACAGAGCATGAACGGGGGAGGGTCACAGAGAGAGGGAGACACAGAATCTGAAACAGGCTCCAGGCTCTGAGCTGTCAGCACAGAGCCCGACGCGGGGCTCGAACTCACGGACCGCGAGATCATGACCTGAGCCGAAGTCGGACGCTTAACCGACTGAGCCACCAAGGCGCCCCGAAAAAAATCTGACTTTTTAAATGGTCAGATCTATCTTTTGTGAATTCTGCCTTTGTTTCTACATCGAGAAAGACACTCTCCCCTTGAGTTGAGATACATGTTTGCCTTTTTTCTAGAATTCTTTTCTATATATTTATTTTTTTTCTTTTACACCTGCAATTTTTTGTTGAATGGTGTCTGGGAACTACAGCAATTTTTTTCCAAGTTGCCAATCAGTAGGGTGAGACATTGCCTATGTGACCAAGGTTGTCATCCAGAACAATTCCAAGTCTTTGTCAAAGTTGGTTGAGCACTTAGTACAGACCAGGCTCTCTGCCAGGATCACAGGACATGAAGATAAAGAGACCCAGTTCTTGCTCTTAAGGCTCAATCAAATAAGGCAGACAAATCATGAGCAAATCAGCACCATCGAGTGTGATCAGTGCTGGGAACAGTGTGGAAGGAAAAGCATGCAGAGAAGCTTCACAATGGAGGTAACACTTGCGTTGAGGCAGAAAAGACCAGGGGGTATTTTCCAGGTAGGCAAGTGGGGGGAGGGCATTTCGGGGCAAGTTGCTTAAATGCTCTGAGACTTGGTTTCTTCATCTGGAAAACAAATGGGTGGAGCCTCCTTCATGGGCTCCTTACTGGACTTCAGGGATGGGCCCTCAAGCTTGGTTTGTGGTGCAGCAGAGGAGGCAGTAAGGGGCACTCTCTCCCTTCCCTGGCAGGAGATGCCACCTTCCTGCTCGAGTGACTCCTCTACCTTTCATTCTCTGAACACGGGGAGGTGACCTTTCCAAGCGGCCTAAGTCTTCACGGAAGAAGAGCTCTGAGACGGACGGAAGCAAAGGCCCCATATCCCTGCTTGGGAGTGAGGAGTAAGAGTGGTTCTGGAATTGGATTTGGTCACCTACACAGTTTCCACTGGGGACAGCCCCAGTCTCTTGCTGCAAAACTGATTTTGGAGTGGAAGATTTAGGTGGTAGGGCTACAGGCACCATATGGCTAATTCACTGCATGACTTTGGGCAAGTCATTTCCCTCATTTGAGAACTGTTTCTTCTAACTCTAGGACATCCAGAGCCCTCCCTGGGGCCCTGATCCAACCCAAGGGTGAAGACAGGGAAAGGGGGACATATGCCTTTAAGGCTCTCGTCCCACCCTTCACGGAGTTCACGTGCCAGCTGTCCCATTACCAGGTCCTAGGCCAGCAGTTGCCACGGTGTGTGGACCAGAAAGGCACGTTGCCATAATGAGATGTGTTTATTTGAATAAGAAGGTCAGGGAGTTAAGTAGTTGGTATTCCAGTCGTATAGAGTCGTTTGCACAGTGTCACTAATAATTAAAGGGGTTTTTGACTAATCTAGTTGCTCTTCCTAAATATACTCTGCTCAAGAAACTCATCAAAGCAGCAAAGTAATCTTTGAGGTTATTAATCTCCTCTGCTTCACAGCTGGGGCAAATTTATTTGCTTGAATTAGCATGTAATAAACTTATAATAAAGCTGCCAGAGGCCCAGCTTGGTAGAGAGCGGCTCCGTGTAATGGGTAGTTACCTCTAGGGAAGGAGGCGCTTGTCCCAACCTTACCACCGCAGGCCTGGCGAGGCTGGAGGCCGTCCCCAGGGACCAGGCTGAGAGGGGGTTGCCAGGCGTAAGGACCCCAAAATGGAGCCGAAGGAAGCTTTGCAGACTTCACTCTCATCGTGGCCCCACCCCATTGCCCAGGTGAGGAAACTGAGGCTCGGGAAAAGGAAGGGTGTACCTGAAGCCACGCAGAGGGCGATTGGAAGAACCAGGTGAGAAATCAGATGGGAGCCGTGGCTCCCCGACCACCACCATCTCATTGCTGGCGGTCCTCGCGGGCAGGGGCCTTCCACTCCCTTCTACCACAGACCTTTGCTGTATCCCCCACTTCCCTGTAATCTGCCCCTCCTTCCTGCCTCTTCCCTACACCGCAGCCCCGCCGAGACCTGTTTGCCTTCCTCACTTCTCCATTTTTCAAGGCAATGCCGCCCTTCTGTCGCACCCAGGAGCCCATCTGGATGGGCAGTCTCACTGGTAACAGCTCTATGCACACACTGAGGGTCGACGGGAGGGTGCAGAGGATCTGCTTCCTGAGCCCTGGGGCCCGCGGGGAGCCTGAGAGCCTTTTCCACTTCCCCCTTCCCTCTTTCCTCTCTTTCTTCTGCCTTTCCCAGGGGAAACAGTCCAACTGGTCTTTGCTCCTTGAGGTCGAAGCTGGGGAGATATTCTCCTGGCTTCCAGGGACCCTCACGTCCTCAGAGAAGAGCAACCACAAGACAGCCACCTTTCTGGTGCTAACGCCGACCACTCACGTGGCATTCCTTTGATGGATTGGACCAAAACTAACCCATCCCAGGCATGAGGTTAATGAGGGTAATGAGGACAGACAACACCGTTCTACCACATACAGAGCTGAGGTCCTCATCCCCCATTCTCCATCCCCTCCCCCTCATCCCTTCCCCCTCATCCCATCCCCTCTCCCTCATCCCTACCCCATCCCTCTTCCCCATCCCCTCCCCCTCATCACCATTCCCTCCCCTCATCCACATCCCTTCCCCTCATCCCCCTCCCCTCCCCCTCATCCCCACCCCATCTCCCACCCCTCCCCCTCATCTCTCATCCTCATCCCTTCCCCCTCATCCCATCTCCTCCCCCTCATCCCTACCCCATCCCTCATCCCCCTCCCCTCCCCCTCATCCCCATCCCCTCCCCCTCATCCCTCATCCCCATCTCTCATCCCCATCCCCTCCCCCATCCCTTCCCCCATCCCCATCCCCATCCCCATCCCCATCCCCTCACCCTTCTAACCCTATCTTCACCTATTCCTTCAGCCCCCAATTCTCTTTTCTTGGCCTTTGGGAGAGAATGGAAAAGGAAGCAGGAGAGGAGAGGCTTTTTGGAGTTCCCTCAGACCTAGGACACTGACTCTTTCCTTCAGATACTTCTAGGGCATTGACATGAATGACACCCTCCAGCAAAGCTCACAGCATAACCTTCCCAAAGTCACAGTCATTTCTTCTCAAGCAATAGATCATAAAAATACAATGAGTAATCACTAGGAGTGTTGAAACCCTGCAAGACTGAGAGCCGCATATCTAGGCCAAGTCCATTTTTTGAAGGCCAGGGAGAATAAGTGATTTGCCTCACGTCACCATAGCTGCTGAGTTCAGGGCAAACATCTAGATGTTTGGGCCTGCTTCCGGGGGCTCCTTTCACCATGCCAAACTGCCTTAGACAGGGGTACGTGGTAAGAGTCCCCTCTTTGCCAACCAACATGTTGACCTAAGTCCAGGAACTTTGATGACTCCCTAGTTCTCCAAATAATTAACTCGAGACCCCCCAACACCCTTCTTCCCATCCAATCCCCCAACCACTCCTCACAAGGGACAGTCTAGGAGGTGCCTTTCCTTAGAACCTGTGAGCTTGGCACAACTAACAGAAGCAGAGCTTGGACCCTTCGGAGAATAGACTGGACCTGACCCGTGGAGGCAGCCAGTGCTGGAAGGACAAAGCCCACCGTACGTGCTATTAGAGGAAGAACAGCCTGGCAGGCAGAACCCGACATCTGGCAGAGGACAGCACAAACGTAACCCCGATGGAGGTCAGCACTGGGAGAGCCCAGTGCATTTGAGACAGGTTGCCCTGGCTTACGGTCAGAACTCTTGTTCCGTCCCTACCTGCACATGCCCCAGCTGAGCCACATCTTCCCCACTGTCAAGGTGGTTCTGGGTCGGCTTAGAAGGCTTCTCCCCACCACTCTTCACCATCCCAATATTCTACCCTGAGTCTAAAAAGCAAATAATTTCAGCCCCCTTTCCACCCCACCCCCATCACTTCATGGAGATATAATTAACATATCATATAAGGTTTAAGGTACATAGTATATTGATTTGAGACACTTATATGTTGCAACATGATTCCCACATAGTGTTAGCCAACGTCACATAATTACCATTTCTTTTTTGCAGTGAGATTTAAGACCTACTCTCTCAGCAACTTTCAAGTATACAGCACAGTATTGTTAACTATAATCACCACCCTATGCTTAGATCCCCAAAATGTGTTCAACTTTCAACTGAAGTTTGTATTTTTTGACAAACATCTCCCTCTGTTCCCCACCCCCCTCCATAAAGAAAATGTGTTATATGCTCTATACACAGTGGAATATTATTCAGCCATGAGAAAGCAGGAAATCTTGCCATTTTTGTGACAACATAGATGGACCTTGAGGCCATTACGCTAAGTGAGCTAAGTCAGACAAAGAAAGACAAATACCGTATGCTCTCACTCATATGTAGAATCTAAAAAAGCCAAAGTCATAGAAACAGCAGAATTTCACTCCTTTCTTGGTGAAGCTGTCCACGGCAGGGCCTAGCTGAGGAAGGAGTTGGAGTCACAGACAGGCATACAGTTACCTTAAGGTGACAGGGTCGGTGTGAGTGAAGAGAGGAGCGGGAGAGGCCTCCAATTTTTTCTTTCATCTCCTTCGTTTCCTTCCACAAGATTTTTGTTTTCCCTTGAAAATTTCCTTTGACATTCCTTTGGCAAAGGGATTCTGAGAACGAGCAGGGAAAGAACGGAGTCTGCCCTCACAAGACAGCTCGCAGATAAAACCAGCAGGGCAAAGGTGGACCCACACTCAAGGTGGGAATGCTTGACCACGTGTCCCCAGCTCAACAGGCTCTGAGCTGCGTGGGGAGCAAGAACGCACGGCTTGGAGCAGATGGTGTCGTGGGTCTGGCTGGTAGGGACGAAGCAGAACACCTCAACCCTTTCTTTTGCTCCGTGTGTCTCCATCAAAGAGGAGCGTATGCAAACCCAAAGGACTAAAACAAACACATTAAAGAGAGAATTGGGGCACCTGGGTGGCTCAGTCGGTTAAGCAGCCGACTTCGGCTCCGGTCGTGATCTCGCGGTCCGTGAGTTCGAGCCCCGCGCCGGGCTCTGTGCTGACGGCTCGGAGCCTGGAGCCTGCTTCGGATTCTGTGTGTGTCTCTCTCTCTCTCTGCCCCTCCCCTGCTCACCACTCTGTCTCTGTCTCTGTCTCAAAAATAAGTAAACATTAAAAAGTTTTAAAACAAACACGGGAACCGTTTGTTGCCTGTGGGAGAGCCATGCCTATGGGAAGACAGTACACTGAATGGTCATTGGGTAACGTCTCAAGGTGGGTATTCTCCAAACTTTCTACAAAGAATATGTATTTATTATATTGGAAAATATCTGAACATTTTTATTTTGAGAAATAAAGAGAGAGGGAGGGAGAGGGGAAAGGAAACGAAGAGAAGAAAAAGAAAGAGAGATAATCGGACTCAACATACATAGAGTGACTCTGGTCTCTTGAGGAGCTCATGGCAAGACCTCAGGGGTCAGGACAGAAGGCATCTTGGAGGGATTACAGAGAATGCAGAAATGGTGAACTATTAACAGCCTATGTCCTGAGTTTTAGAACAAAACATTAAATCCCAGTAAGGGCAGCCTGGCAATTTTGATAAAAATCCTTGGCAAATTCCTGAGTCTAAGGACTTACAGAACAGGAAACAATAATCCCTGGGAGCAGCGTGAGTCCACCAGGATGAGCCGTGCCAGACTGAATTCCTATCCTGAAGGACACCCAGAACGGGAGGGACAAGGGAGTGCCTGTGACAAAGGGCGGTGATGTGACGATTCAAGGAACACATTCCCCAAAGCCTCTGAGCCCTGAATAAGAAGGCAAAGTGTTGCCTGACTAATGGCACGGGTACGGGGTGGGGGTGGGGGGGGCAGGGGAGCAGCGATGGGGCCCAAATGCAGGCAGCTCCAACACCACCAGAGGCTCAGCCCTTGACCTTGTCTGCTCCACCCTTTCCTCAACGACTTGGATGAAGCAGAACAGAAGACGTGCTTATCAAATTTGCAGTTGACACAAAGCCAGAGGGATTGTTCATAGAAAGGATGGCAGGATCGAGACTCAAAAATATCTTGACAGGTTGAAATAATGGGCCAAAACCAGGTAAAAGGGATAAATGTAAATTCCCACGTTTAGGTTTTAGAAAAAAAAAAAAAAAAGGTTTCATAAACATCAGATGCGAGAAACAGGGTTTAAAGCAGAAAAGAAAGCAGGCAGGAGCCAGCATGGCGAGCTCAGCATCTCGGATCAGGGGAAGGAAGAAAGAAGAGACGACATTCAGTAGGTATACCAGGAACTGTACCGGATGCTTGAAGTGATTGCAACCCATTTCCATGGGCAGGCACTATTGCTGGGCCCATTTCACAGATGAGAAAACAGGGTCGGTGACTGTCATTAAGTGATTAAATGATTCCTAGCGAACTATTAGTGATTCACATCAAGCTATTGGAGTTAAGCTACAAAGTGATGAAGACAGTATTTGAATTCAGGTCGTCTTGTCTCCAGGGCTCATCGTGCCCCTCCTTCAGCGGGTAAATCTTGATTGATCGAAGCTAATCACAATGATTCCTTCCTCCTCACCACTTACAGTTTCGCACACCGTCCAACTCTGGCCAAAGGGACATGGGGCAGGGACTCTTGGGGGGCTTTTGGTAAAGTTTTCTTCTTTCTTAAAAAGAACGCCTAGAAACACCTGCCCCTGCCCCTCTTCGGCCTCTACACCTGGTTAGCATGTGAGGTCTGGAACTGCAGCAGCCAACTGGGCACCTTGAGGAATCTGGAAGGATCAGACCAGCCAAGTGAGGGGTGTATGGGGTGGACAAATGAAAATGCCCCAGGTCATTGACGGCTGTATTGGGGCCCTGAACTAACCCCACACACTCCACCTTAGGACTTCTCCTTGAGAGGTAAGCCATTTTTTTTTTTAAACGTTTATTTATTTTTGAGACAGAGAGAGACAGAGCATGAACAGGGGAGGGTCAGAGAGAGGGGGACACAGAATCTGAAACAGGTTCCAGGCCCCGAGCCGTCAGCACAGAGCCCGACGCGGGGCTTGAACTCACGGACCGCGAGATCATGACCCGAGCCAAAGTCGGACGCTCAACCAACTGAGCCACCCAGGCGCCCCTAAGCCATTTTTCTAATTGAGCCCCCTTTGCTTGAGTTTTCTATTGTATTCTACCTGTAAGCATCCTAACACACAAGGCCAAGGGAGTCCCCTTTAATGGCCTTGGCAAGATTACATTTGGAGGCTATGCTTACAAACTAAGTCAGACCTGACCGAGATGATGAGGAGCCCGGCCCCCATTCCCCACTCCATCTCTCCCCCGCTGGCCACCCACCACTCACTTACCGTGACTTGGGGAGTTTGCCTGGAGAGAAGATACGGAAGGGAAATACCATGACGGTATTCTTCAAATATTTAAAAGCCTGCAATTTAGAAGAGCGACCCGACTTTTTCTGAGCTCCTCCAGATGCAGAGCTGAACCTACTGAGAAGAGGTTACCAGGAAGCAAATAGTGGTTTCGCGGGATAGGGCTGTCCTCCACGGGATACATGCCTGGTAAAGAAGAGAGAGTCTGGCATCGCCGGAGGTGCCCCAATAGCAGTAAAGTGGACACCAGAAAGTGGTTTTCAAATCCAGGTTTCTGGGATTCTGTGCTACTAGAGCCTTCCTGGCAAAGAATCAAGTAGAAGACCAAGTGTCTGCCACCTTCCCTCTCTCCAGCTAGAGTGAGACCCTGCCACCGAGAGTCAGTTCTGGGAAGAATTGTGGGCAGGGGATGTGGTAAGTGCCCAGTAGGGAAAAAGAGCCAGTGTCCGGTGAGAAGTCAGAGGTGGAGAGAGCCCTTCCAGGAGGAAAGGTCAGAGAGGGAGGCCTGGAGCAAGGACACGTGAGCTTGAGTACTCTGGCCAGGCTTGGGTCACATGGTCACCGTTGACCTGTAGGTGGGGTCTATTACCCGAACACTGTGGGTGGGTCGGTGCAAGCAAGCTGGGGATCGGAACAAACGTCCGTCAGCAGGCAGCGCTGTCCCAGCTAAATGACGCTGAGGCCCGCCTGCAGAGCTGAGGCCCCAAGGGAGCAAGGAAGTGTCTTCGGAACAATGTGAGCAGGGCTTAGTGACTGGGCAGGATGCGGCTGTTCCCAGCGCCCGCAACGTCCCCATACACGCGCGTTCAGGTGGGCTCGCTGATTCCTCCAGCCCTGCAGGGTCAGACCTACCTCTATTCCCAGGACCAGTCTTCACCGGAGGCAGGAGGAATTTGAGTAGCCTTAACTCTGGATTCTAGGACTCAGCAATGTCATCTGTGCTGCTGCTATGATGCTGACTCTGTGCCCCAGTTTGCTGGCAGGGCTTCCTGTTGTTCCGAAGACACTTCCTTGCTCCCTTGGGGCCTCAGCTCTGCAGGCGGGCCTCAGCGTCATTTAGCTGGGACAGCGCTGCCTGCTGACGGACGTTTGTTCCGATCCCCAGCTTGCTTGCACCGACCCACCCACGGTGTTCCGGTAATAGACCCCACCTACAGGTCAACGGTGACCATGTGACCCAAGCCTGGTCAATCAGAGTACTCAAGCCCCTTACTCCAGGGATCGGCTCAGAGACTGGATATACCGATCAGAGCCCTTCCCCAAGTCTGTTCTAGCTGGCGAGCCCTGGCTCCTTTGATCACAAGACAGGAGAGCTGGCATTAGGCCTCGTGGCCACAGGGGGACCTGGCCTCCTCTACTCTGGTCCCTGCATTTGCCTGGTTTCCTGCACTTTCTCAGAAGTGGAAACTGGCCTCTGCTTCCCACCCAGTGAGACCCCATGTTTTCCTCTGCAGTTTGTTAGGGTTTCTGTAACCCCAAAGAGCTCTGACTCATACCCTAGCCTTTTCCATCACTTGACAGCTGCCCCAGTGCCAGAACCTTCCATCAGCAGCCACATCCAAATGGAGTCTCCAGGTTCTGTCTGTCCTGGCCCTGTGTCTAAGGGTGTTCAGCCCTGCTCTTCTGCTCTGTCTTACTGACAGGTCACCAGGTGGTGCTGTGCCTTGGCCTGACTGGAGACAAGAGCATGCAAGGCAGGGTGTGAGCCAAAGACAGGAGCACCGTGCTGGGTATGTGCACTCATGAAGTTCACTTATTCATTCAGCAGCTACGGGTTGAGCGTCTGCTATGTTCAAGGTGCTGCGTCCAAAGACTTAGCACAGGGGCTGCAAACCTTTTCTGTAGCTGGGCCAAATAGTAATTCTTTTCAGCTTTGCAAGCCCTAAGGTCTCTGTTGCAATGCCTCAGCTCTGCCCTATAGAAAAGCAACCCCAGACAACATCTAGACCAAGGGGCATGACAGGGGTCCCATAAAAATGATCTACAAAAGCAGGTGGTGGGCCAGATTTGGCCGGCTGTCCGTGGTCTGCCAACTTCTGACTTAGGACATACAGTTGGAGAAGGTGATGGGAGATAGATCCGTAAAGCCTTGAATACCAGCCAGAGAAAAATAGATGTTACCGAGTGGCTGACGGGAATCTTGGAAGACGTTTACACTGGAGAATGGCGAGTGCCAGAGGGATGGGTTGGGCATCGGCCTCCTTGCCAGGCAAGCACATGCATTCAATGAATATTCATTGAATGTCTTCCCTCGTCCAGGCACCGTTCCAGGAGCAGGGAGACGGTGGTGAGCCAGGCAGGCAAGGTGCTCGCCCTTCATGGAGCTTCTGTTCTACTGAGTGTACAAGGTTCTTTATCATCGAGCCCCAGCCTCCCTCCCCAGCCTCATTTCCTTCTACTCCCCACCTATGAAACCACTCAAAATCCCAAGTGTTCCTCCGGACTTCTATGACTTTGCTGCTACCTCTTCCTGGAATGTCCTTACTGTCCCTCGTCCACCTGCAGAAGTCCTTGGAGCCCCGCTGGGCTGCTTCTCCTGTGAAACCTTGCCCCGCCCCCCGCCCCCCACCTACCCCTGGGAGAGTTGGCCACTCCTCCTTCTGGGTCTCCCCGGCACTTTGTACCTACCTCCGCTCAAGTGCTTCTCACGTGCCGCTGGCGTTCTTCGCATATAAGCCTCTCCGCTCTACAGGACTGTCTCGAGCGCCTGGCAGAGGGCCTGACATACACAGGGGCTCAGCGGATGTTTGCTGAATGACTGAATGAAAATAGCTTTGGGAAAGAGAGTTGTACCGGAAGAGCGATGGAGGACACTCAAACCTGAGGGGAAGGCCGTCCGCTACCTTAGGGATCTAAACACTTGAAAGATACAAGGGATCTTATTTGTGGGCTTAAAACTGTCCAAAATTATTTGTCGAGTGTGAACAATAATACAGTCTCCCTCTCTGAAGCACCGTGGCGAGGGCCCCTTTGTCTGATTAAGGGCTGCCGGGAGTGATTGATGGGCTCCCGCCGGACAGCTGAAACCTCTCTCCTCCTGACAGTGCGAGTGATAGCTGAGCGGAAACTGACCCCAGCTGACACACTCATCTTAAAATATCTCTGTCTCCCTGCGGCCCAGATAAAATAGCTGTCGCACTAAAAGTAAGGGCTCCACTCGGGGGGACGCTGGCTTCTCCCAGGACTGGTGATGGAGTGGCCTGTGATGTCAGGGTTCAGCCAAAGTCCAAACCAAAAGGACCCTAAGAAACCGGCCCCAGATGAGTTGTGTTCCGAAAGCGGCTTGGGGTTCAACCTCCCAAGGCTGGGCCGAGAAGAACGAGGTACGTCATCAACAACGTCAGGGAGAGTTTATTCAGCATGTATTGGCCTGTGGTGCTGGGTTCAGTTCAGATCAGAGAGAATAATGTAGACACAGGCCTTTCCCACTATACCCTTGCACGCACGCAAAGGAGGAGAATGACCCCAGTCAGTGCTATGGGCCTTTTTGCTTCACAGAGAGCTTTCAGCAGCAGCAACGTAGGTAGAACAGGAATGAACATGATTTCCACCTTAGAGGTGAAGAAACCAAGGCTCAGAGAGGTTAAGTGTCTCGCCCAAGGTCACACAGCTAGAAGGGTCAGAGCAGGGATCCATGTCGGGGCTGGAAACAAATAGCATACTCAAGGGGATAATTAGGGTTCCGTGAAAGGATTCCTTAAAGAGCTAGGGGCGGGGCTGAGGAAACAACCAGGAAGCAACCCCAAGTGTGCTAAGGAGTGTCCCCCCAAAGATGACATGTTGAATCCCTCACCCCCTGCCCCTACTCCCGAATGTGACCTTATTTGGAAATGGGGTCATCACAGATGTAAATAGTAAAGAAAACGTCGTTCTGGAAGGGGGCGGGCCTGTGTCCAATATGACCGGTGTCCAATATGACAGAGACGCGAGGGGAGCACGCCCTGGGACCACGGAGGCAGACACTGAGGAGGTGTGCTGCCAGCGAGGAATGCCACAGCCCCCAGCACACCACCGGAGGGAAGGACGGGCTCTCCTCTGCAGGGCTAAGAGGGAGCAGGGCCCTGCCAGCCCTCCTAGCCCCCAGAACTGTGAGGGGATACATTTCAGCTGTCTAAGCCACCTGCTTTGTGCCGTTTTGTTATGGCAGCGCTGGGAAAGGAATTCCCTGAGGTCGGCCACACTGCCCCACCCCCAGGCCTCTAGGGGTTCGTGTTATAGGAGTCTGGGGAGGGCGGGACCCCCCAGAATAGGGCCTGCCCGACAGGACCGGTGACCCAGCCACTGCCCCTCACTGTCCCCCAAGGAAGGAGCCGGGCAGACAAGCGTCCTTCCTCCAGGCTCCCCTCAGCCCCTGGGGAGGAGCCGGCAGACAGGAGACCAGGGCTGTACGTTTGCCCCCATCAGCTCCCTGGGTCTGAGAGAAGGTGGCAGAAGGTGTGGTGAGGACCAGGAAGAACAACTCTCCAGCCCTCCCCTGACACTTGCCTCCCACCCACGTGCTCCCTCAGGAAGGGTCCCTGAAGAAGTGGAAGGACTGCTTGTGCTCTTTGGGGACCCTCTGGCTTCACGATGACCACAAATGCATGAAAAATGGCAAGAGTATTAACACAGGCCATAAAGAAGTGCACGGGGAAGCACATGCTTGGAGTTAGCTGAACACACGGGGGTCAGGGACCCCGCTGATACCCCGTTGCCCCCAGTATAAAATAGGAGGCTGTGGTTCCAGCAGGTCAGAAACAGGCCTGGGGAAGAAGACATGGGTGGGATTGGGACCCGTTGGCCTGGACAGTCCAGCCCAGGCTGGAGAAGGAAGAAAATTCTGTGTGTGTGTGTGTGTGTGTGTGTGTGTGTGTGTGTGTAGGGCGTGGAGCAGGAAGCAGTGGGGGAGGCGGCCACGCTGCTCCCTTCACCCAGCAGGCTCAGGGGAGGCCTGGGCTTGTGCGGGGCTTCTGTGTGGGCCTTGAGCTGCCCTGCTCCGTGCCCTAACGGCTGACTCCCGCTCTGGAAGCTAGGGGAAACATCTGTCTTGTTCACACTGTATTTCTGAGGCATAGCACGGGTCCCTCGTAAATATTTGTTGAACAAATGAAAGTGTAAGACCCCAGAGAGAGAGAAAGAGAGAGAGAGAGAGAAACACTGAGGGGGAGGAGAGGGTTGAGGAAGGGATAGACAGAGGGGACAGACATCACCCAGGGGTAGACAGAGGCAGGTCACACAGCAGGCCCCAGTTTGCAGGGGCTTCTCTGTGAAGCCAGGGCCCCCCCTGTCCAGTGGGTACCCCCACCCTTCTCAGGCATACCTTGGAGAAACCGGCAGGCTGAACCAGAGAGAGCAATCTGTCCCCAGACCCAGGCCTCACCGTCCCCACTGCAAATTGCTGGGGCTCCCCCAGGCAGGTGGCCTCCTGGGGCCCCAGCACAACGGCCGCCAGGCCCCGGGGCCCATCCACACAGCAGGGTTCTCAGGGAAGCAGGAAGATGGACCGGAGCCTGAGAAGGCATGGGAGCTCCTGCTAGGCCAGTAAAGGTCACAGGGACAGGGACGGCCTGCTCCAGCAGACAGACAATAACCAGGGAGAAGGCCCCCAAAGACACGCAGATGGAAAGGTCTGTCCTCACCAGAGTGCTTGACTAAGAGACCGTCCTTCTCCGGCTCGGACTTAAGCTGAGGCTTTAATTATAGCTTGTCACTCACGCGCCTTCCCCGGGAGATGGCCGGCCGGATGGCTAAGGAAATGAAACTCTCGCTTCAGATGGCTCATTCTGTCTGTCAGGAAATTTCAAACCCACAAACAATAGTATCTGCGATTGTGGCAGCGAGGCGCCTCCCGAGGGCTCCTCGTGCTCCCCTGCCCCCTGCAGGCCCCCCGGCCGTGGCCGTGAGCTCATTCCTGCGGCAGGGCGGGACCCCCATCACAAGAGGCCATTCCTGCTCACAGACCGAGAAACTCGACCCAGTGAGGCAAAGTGACAGGCTCAAGGTCACCCAGCAGAGGGTCGGTGGGCCAGGGAGACCTGTGAGCATTGCTTTATGGCGGACTCTTGGTCTCTCTGAAGATGCCCCAGAAAGGAGGGCCCCCAGCCATAACGATGCTAACAGTTTGTCACTGCCTGGTGCCAGGAGCTAAGGCCCTGTACGAATCACCCCACAATCCTCACGGCAGCCCCCACAAACTGCCTATAATTACCTTCACTGTTCATAAGGAAAAACCAAGGCTAGAGAGCTTGTTCGAGGTCACACAGCTGGAACCAGGACTCGACACCAGGCTTTCCAACGGCAGAGCCTAAGCTCTTCACCCCCATGTTCTCTCCTTGAGCTTGTCCCTGGATAAGGACATGGAAGACCTGGAGTTCTTTCCCTAGGCCTCTGCCAGGAGACACAGATTGTTTCTGGAAGCATTCAACAAGGGGCATTCCCCCACAGCATGGAGACGGGCTGTCCTTGAGACCTAGCAGGGTCAGCTGTGAGCCAAAGGGCCCGGGGAAAGGGGTGCCCTTGCATCCATCCCACCAGGTTGGCCAGATGAAGTCCTGCAGGCAGGGAGGGGGGCTGCGGGCTCAGGCCGGGCTCTGGGCAGCTCAGCCGAGACCTGGTGCCCTCGCTGGGTATCTTCACATCCCTCAGCCTCTGGGGCTCGGGCTGAGAATAAGGTTAGGTCCTTAAGAGGTTTGGTTGGGACGGGACATCAGGTCCCTGGGGCAGAAGCAACCTGGAGGGGCACAGGGTGTGCCCAGCGTCCCAAGCCTCTTCCAGCGTGCCCCTTAGGTTCCCCACTGGAGGTGTCCCAGAGCAGCACAGGGGTAAGCCACTTCGAATGACCTGTGTGGCCAAGGTGTCCATCTGGTTTGGGCAAAGAGCAGAGTTTCAGCCCTAAGACACCCCCAGGGCAAGAGGAGGGGAACTGCAGCGATGTTCTCATTGGCCCAGAGTCTAGGATTGAGAAGAGCTAATCCAACTTTTGCCTCCCATTTTGCTAGTTACGGGGTCCTTACCAGGTGCCTTAACCCCCGTGAGCCTCAGCTTCCTCCTCTGTACACAGGGATGACTGCCCCCTGCTTCAGGATGGTGACAAGGACTGAGCCAATAGTGCACCTAGCCCCTCAACGGTGTGGTGCTGAGGGGTGGGGGAGGGGGAGCAGTCTCTAGCCCTGGGATTAGGCCTCGTTCTGTGAGCCTGGACACAAGTGCTCCTTGGCTTTTCTGCTCCCCTTAAGTGGGACAGGAAGGCTCGAGGGGGCCAGGGTCAGGCCTTTCCCTTCCCCCAGGTCAGCCAGGCTCCAATAAAACCCCAGCAGGTTAGGCTCCGGTCACCTAGTTGCTCCTGAGGGCAGGGTATATCAGGAACAGTATGTTCCAAAGTATTTCAAAATGATCCCTTTCCCATCCCCGTGCAGAAAACAAGACGGGATCTTTCTCCAGTCTTTGCCATGAGAACTTGGGAGCGTTCCTGGAGGGAAAACACACAACCGTTGCGGATGACCGGGTCCCTCTGGAGTTTTTATCTGTCTGGTTTGTCCACACCGAGCTCGGGCAATCCAGCAACCCATCGATTACCGTTCCGGTTTTCCTACCCCAGCACTGATCCCCACGGTGGTGTCCGCTTGGGGGTTTCTGCTCAGGAAGGTTGGGATTGTTTGCATCCTCTTGTCTCCCTTTCCAGTTTGGGGGGCGTCGGTTTGGCCAGGGATCTAAAGAAGATTGTGGATTTTCTGTTTGTTCACTTCGTCCCTTGTCGTTAGGACGGAGGGGCCCCCGCCGACCTCCTGTTCAGTCCACGCGCGCAGAAAGCCTGGTACTATGTGTTGGCTCCAATTTACTCCGTCTTCCGTGGCGCACGCCTCAAAGGCTCTGGTTCCTCATCTTGCTCATTCCTTACGGCCCGGAAAGAGAGGTGTTACAGACTCCCTCCTCCGGACAGGGAAGCTAAGGGCCAGAGAAGCTGGGCCGCACAGCTGCTGGAGGCGAAGGTTTGCCAAAGCCCACGTGTTCCCACAATGACCGCGTGCAGCTTCCCGCCCTTGTAGCCCGGCCACCCCCAAACTCCCCCGATGAGCCGAGCTCCTGGCCGCACGAGGAGGCTGTGGGACGAGTCCCTCTGTGCCCGGGGTGAGGGGTAGGCCCTCCCTAGCGGAGGGAAGGCCTCAGCGGGCCCCTCTCTGCAGCGTCCAGCTACTGGGGAATATGCTCCAATCCTTCCAAGAATCCAGCTCCTTCCGTGGTCCTGACTGAAGTGCAGAATGCCCTCCTTCACAAACCCATTTGTCATGGGAGTTGGTTAAGAAAGAAAGGAAGCAAGAAAGAAAGAAAGAAAGAGAGAGAGAAAAGAAGAGAAGAGAAAAGAAAAGAAAAGAAAAGAAAAGAAAAGAAAAGAAAAGAAAAGAAAAAGGCTGATGGCTTAATGGCATCTGTGGGAGGCAGGAAGGGGCTGACCTGGCCTGGCCACCCTTGGCTCGGCGGGACCAAGAGAACTGCTGCTCTTTTTCCCCAACACAGGAGCTCTCCGAGGAGCATCAGGAGACTCCGGGAGGGGCTGGGAGGGGGTCACAATGCTGGGAAAGCAGTCGCCCGAGCCCGGGGTCTTAGGACAGTGATGTGGCCCGTTGTGTGAAACCATCAGTGTCCGGAGGGAAGGGGAGACCCAGGGAAATTTCCACGCGCATTCAGCTCGCCGGGGGCTGCTCACCAGGGATGCTCTGGCTTCAGGGTCAGAGGCAAAGCAAGGGGGCAACTTTGTCCATCTCTGAGCAGAATCCTCCCACCCCGAGAGGCAACGGAGCGAATCCCAGGGGACAGAGGGTGGTGTGGGAGAGGCAACCTGAGGGGCTCACCCATCCCCCCGCATCAAGACTGTCCCCAGTGTGGGAATGGAGTGTCATCACTCTGTTCCTCTGCCATGTGACTCACGGCAGGGGTAGAGCTCAGACCCTGTGCCAGGCAGCCACGATGTCACCTGCAGAGAGAGGGGTTATGCTTATCCCTGTTCCTGGGACACTCACAGCATTGCAGGCCACTGAGTCCCATCCCTTCATTTGACAAAGGAGACGGGACTTGCTGAAGGCACACATGACAATAAGAGAGCCAACACCCAACCCACGTCTTGACCCCCAAGAAAGCTGGCAAGAGGGAGCGGTAAGCACCAGCCACTGTCCTTGGCCATCAGACAGCGAGAACACAGACATCGTCCCCTTGTCAGGACGAGCAGCTGGAACAACCCTGGGGAGACCGAGGCCTCTGACAGCGCATCCTCTCAGCTCACCTCGCGTCAAGCCTGGGTTTCGGGTGGCGTGGGTCCAGACCCGGCCACTGCTGTTTGGGAGACAGGGACACTGCAGGGCTTGAAAGAGGAGGGGAGGGCCGGGGGAGGGCCGCGAGGATAGAGGAGCGGGCTCGTCCTCACGTGGCACACGCAGGGTAGATTTCTGTAGTCGGAGTGGAGCTGGAAGGGTTGGACTCGCTGACGTGCCCCGCTGCTTTCCAGGGCGCGTCCCGAGGGGCCCAGAGCTCAGCGTCTCCTCCGCCCCGGGGCAGAAGGCGGGAGGCTCACAGCACCCAGCAGCCCCAGACGCGTGCGATCCCCACAGCTGCTCCCGAGACCCCACAGAGACACCCCTGGGGCCGGGCCCCTTCGTCACTCAGGACACACGCAAGCACAGGGTGGAGAGGAGACAGCCACAGACACCATCTTCCATCCCGTCGTGTGTGGCTTGTGTGCCTCTTTACAAATGTAACTGAGGGCCTGCCGGGCCTGGCCCAGGGATGCCAGGGTAGAAACATAACCCAGAAACTTCTTCCCCGGGAGTTATAGTCTGATGATCACAATACAGTGTTGCAAAAAGGCTGAGACACACAGGAGCAAAGGTGTTATGGAAGCTCTGAGCCAGGGAGGAGAGGTGGCCCGGGAGGGCCTCCCGCAAGAGCGAGTCCGAGAAGGTAGGAGTAAGTGGGTGGAGGGCTGTGACCTGTGAGAGGGGCCGGGGGAGCCCAGCTGGGCAGGGGAAGCAGCATGCAAAGGCACAGAGGCAGGGAACGGCACGGTGGGCCTGAGGAACTGAGGGGCTTCGGGGGTGCAAAGCCCAGACGGCGAGGCCGGGAGGTGGGCTGGCTGAGGCTGGGGAGCTTGGGCGAAGCTGGGTGCTGAGCAGGGCCTGTGGCACCCACTGGGTCCGCCCTCTCTGGTCCTTTCCTGGCCACGTGCTGCCAAAATGGCCCAGGGCTTGAGCTGTCATGTGGCCCTGCTCAGGGTCACCCTCAGGCCCAGGAGGCGGTGTCCACATAGCTGTCTGCTCCCACCCACCTCTCCGCAGCCAGACCAACTGCAAAGTCCCCTTCACTTGAGGACACGGGACCCCCAGGGAGGGGTGAGTCTGCAGCTGCGTCCGTTCCATCGGATCCAGTGGAGAGATGCGCGGGCCAGACACCCTCAAACGTTAGACCAAACAAATAGCAAGGAGGGTGCCCACCTGGGGCTTGATGGGGCTGACCAGCTCGCGCCATTTGTCTACACCAGGAACTCTAGACCCTGAGTGCACACTATAGTCATCAGGGTTGCTCTCCCAAATCTCAATGCCTGGGCCCTCCCCAGACCAGTTATGGGTTCTCAGGGTGGGGTCTGGGCCTGGGTATATTAAAAAGTCCCCCAATGGAGCGCCTGGGTGGCTCGGTCGGTTGAGCGTCCGACTTCGGCTCAGGTCATGATCCCGCAGTCTGTGAGTTCGAGCCCCGCGTCGAGCTCTGTACTGACAGCTCAGAGCCTGGAGCCTGCTTCAGATTCGGTGTCTCCTCTCTCTCTCTCTGCACCTCCCCTGCTCGTGCTCTGTCTCTTTCTGACTCTCAAAAAATAAATAAATGTTAATTTACAAAAATTTGTTTTAAAGTCCCCCAAGCCATACCCACAGGCAGCCAAGGCTGAGAAGCACCAGTCTCTACCAGCCACCTCGGGTTCCGTTTTCTTCCAGCCTCTTCCCTGTCTTCCACCTCACCGCCCCCGTCCTCACCCGGCTCTCTTCTCCTGCCTGTTTGTCCTGTCCTTCTCCAAGGCTGACCCCTCTGCTAAGCTTTGGGTCTCATCTTCTCCCATCACTTGGGGGATCAGACCCCAAAGAAAGTGAGAATAATAGTCATAATAATAATAGCGACTCGTATTCATGGATTACTTAATACGTACCAGCCATATGGGTTCTCATTTAGATTTGACCCTTAGAACAGCCCTTTACTGTAAAGCCTGTTACTGTCCCTCTTTTCAGATGAGGAAACCGAGGCCCAGGGAGGTTAAGTGAAAGCCTGAGGCCCCAGCACTACTGAGAGGCAGGACCAGAACTCACACCCAGGTCCCTCTGCCACCGAAGCTGAGCTCTTAGCTGTCATGGAGACCACCTGTCTGTCACCACCTCATACCTCCCACATCTTCAACTGCCACTTCCCTAGCAGGCCGATCTGTCAGTGCCCTCGGTCTTTATAGCCAGGCCCCTGAGCTAGTCTGCAGACCCCCGGGTCTCCCCCAGATCTGCCCAGACTGATGCTCATGGCAAGCACTGGGCCCCCAGAGCTTTGGGGAAGGCTTTGTTATAACCTGTCCACCTGTCACCCCTTCAAGGCAACACCCATGGCCTTACTTTTCAGGGAGGGAAGAAGGATCATCTGATTTAAATCAAGTTTCAAAAACTCCAACAGCTCATAAAATGTTCCATTGTACCCAGGCGCCTCTTTGATGCCCAAACCATGCAATTGCTTACAGGCGTTCACCCCACCCTCACCTTTCCCCTTTATCTGCTGGGCTTCCTGCCTGAAGACGATCACAGAGACGCCTTGATGCCTTTGCCCTGGCCAGGATGAGAAGGAAAGTGGGGTGGGTGGCTGTGGCGTGGGGCACGTGCACTATGGGGGCACGGAGGGGACATCCGTGAGTGTGGGTGTGCGGCACGGGGTGGGAGGCGTGAAGAGTATGTGCGTGGCTTGCAATGTGTGTCGGGGGTGTGGGGGGTGGGTCTCGCAGTGGTACACGTATGGGGGTGATTTGTGTGCAGTGTGTTGAAGTGAGGGTGTGCTGCGTGTGCGGTTTGTGAAGGACGTGATGTGCGTTTGATACATGTTGCGTCGTGTGTCTGTATAGCTCGTGCTTTGTTGTGGCCCATGACTGGTGGCATCTGTGTGGCACATGGTACACGCGTGGCCCATAATATGATATGTAGAATGATACGGTGATCTGGTGTGACACGTAGGGACTCGTGTGCGCGCCGTGCTGGGTACAGGTAGGCAATATGTGACATGATCGTGGGGAAAGAGAAGCCCTTTCTGTTCCCAGTCCTAACTCTCTGCCTGGCCTGGCTTCTGCGTGAACCTTCGCCCGTGCTGGTGAGGCTCAGAGACTCGGGCCAGAGAAGCCCCCTCCTAGAAGTGACACAGCAGCCATCGGGGTAATGCCAGACTCTCCCAGATTTCCAAGCTTCTCAGAGCCCTGTGACCTGGGATCTCGGCTTCAGGAATGTCAGTGAGGAGACACCCCACAGAGTCTTGTGAACGGGCCGGGCTTCACTGTGAGTGCCAAACCCCATATTCTTCAGTCTCTTTCCAGGTCCAGGTGGCCAGGGTGATGGCCAGAATATGAACTGGAGAGAGAATTCCCACTTATCACCTCCAGTTCACGATAGGCTCGGCCCCATGCCCAGGGTAACCCTTATAAAGTTTGGGTTCCTGTGGCTCAGTCTCAGGGCACTTTCTGACCAAGAGCACAGTCCAGTGCCTTTCTCGACTCAGTAAAGGAGACTCACATCCGTGGACCCCAACAGCACTTACCAAAATCCCATCTGTTCTCCTACCTACTTCCTTCTTACCCTGCAACCCAGGTGTGCCTCTCCTCAACCCCCTGAAAAAGCTCTCCCTTCACCCCATGGTCCTGGAAAGCCTCCCCTCCCTTCTCCCTGCACTCCCCACCCTGCCCTACTGAATTATGTGGATCAATGCGACCTCTGTTCCTACGAGAAGGAAGCATTTTTTTCAAGGGGGTACGGGTAAGCCGATCATTGTAGCTCCCTCCTTATAAGAAAGGGACACCAGGAAATAGCACCACTTCAATCATCTTGATCCTGACACACTAAAGTGCCCTGTGTGAGTTGCATGTCCTCCTTGGGACTCTCTTCCCTCAGCCGATCAGGCAACAACCCTCTTAGCAACTCACCGCTTCACAAAATTTAAACCTTCTAAAGAACCATGGTAACACCTAGGTGATACGTTAGGAGAGAAGAGTAGTATGTAGACAAGTTATCTTTCTTACTTTTATGCCAGCAAGGCAGTGTCCCCGGCAGGGCGGGGCGGGGCTGTTGCCAAAGCCTGATGGGAAGCCAGAGAGATCCCACCTGAAACTGACGTAGGAAACCCACACTGGCGTTTCAGTACCTTCCCGTGAAGTGGGGTTGGGGTCTGGGGGCAAGGAGGGTTTGCATGTGACATCATTCATTTCCAGGGACACAGAGGATGACTGACCACCCCCCCCCCCCGCCCCGCTCCGGGGTGATACTCTTGTTCCCACTCTCTCCACCCACCCTCAACCTTTCTGAATCTCATTTTCTTCCCCTATAAAAGTTGAAGGTGACAACTGAATAAAATAGTGCCTTCGGAACCAGTCTTTGGAACCAGTTCTGCTTTTTCTTACTAGATGTGAGACCCCAGGCAAGTTCGGCAGCCTCTCCCTATCAGTTAGCTATTGCTGTAAAACAGCCCCTTCCAGACTTAATGGCTTAAAACAACAATCAGTTATGATCTCTCATGAATCTACCAGTAGCCCGAGCACTTCTGCTGATGTGAGCCAGGCTTGGCTGATCCTGGCCGAGGTCACTGGTGCATCAGCTGGCAGCGGGCAGGTCAGCTGCGAGCCGGCTGGTGCAGGATGGCCTTGGCTGGGATGAGTTGGCTCTGCTCCATGTGGCCTCTTACCCTCCAGAAGGCTAGCCCAGGCTTGTTCTCCTGACGGTGTTTAAGTCCAGGACAGTGAGTGGAAACACATGTGGGCTTTTCCAAGCCTCTCCATTAAGTCCGCTGCCGTCCCATTGATGAGAGAGGCATTTGGCCGAGTCCCGAGTCAGAACGGAAGGGGCCTATAAAATTACAGTGCAAATGGCGAGGACACAGGGAGGAGAGTAGTTCGGGCTGCCAGGGTAATCAATCTACTGCACCCTCTAGACTCAGTTTCCCTTTTTGAAACTGAGGTGAAATTCACACAATAAAACGAACCATTTTAAAGTGAACAATTCCATGGCATTTAGTACATTCACTGTGTTGTGCAACCCTCAGCCCTATCTAGTTCCAGACATTTTAATGACCCCAAAATAAAACCCCGTATCCATTAAAGAGATACTCCCAAGCCACCCCTGCCCCCCTCCCCCAGCAGCCACTAATCTGCTTTCTCTCCATGGCTTTCCCTATTCAGGACATTTCGTCTGAATGGACTACATGACCTTTGATGTCTGGCTTCTTTGACTCACATGTTTTCGAGTTTCATCCATGTTATCAGCAATGCATTCTTTTTTATGACCGGATAATATTCCGTTGTATGACTAGACCACAATTTGCTTAGCCATTTGTCTGTTGAAGGACACGAGATGTTTCCACCTTTGGCTTGTTGTATTGTTGCCGTGGCGTTCACGTACAAGTATTCGAGTACCTGCTTTCAGTTCCTTTGACAAGGAGTAGAACTGCCAGGTCATCCGACAACTCAGCGGTTCACCTTTTAAGGACCCTAGTTTCCTTTCCTTTTTAAAATGGAGATAATGAAATTACTTGGCGGGGATGCTGGAGGGCTTGGGGAGAGTGCATGTAAAATGTCTGGCACAGAGTACAACCTCAGTAAATAGTTTATATAACTATTCTTTTGTTCCTTAATTCGATAGCCATTTATCGAGCCCAGGACCAGGAATTATGTGAGGTGCTGGACAGATATATGAATATATAAGATATAAAATATCTATAAAACACATGTCTATATTTTTATAGACATATAAATATATCCCCAGGGTCCCCTCCAGCCCAGACACACAATGGCTTCATCCTTGCTTCTTGCCCGGTTTGTCCTTCACAGACAGAAGACAAAAGGTGTGTGCTCGCTCTCTCTCACTCTCTCTCACTCTCTCTCTCTCTCTCTCTCCCCCTTTCCCTCTCTCTCCCTTAGCCGATTCCCCAGGAGGCAGCTGGCTTCATCGCTCCCCACCTGAATCAGTTCAGACCACCTATTTCAGATCTGTCGGCTCTTATAAATGTAGCCACACACCCGCAAAGTGAGATAAAATGGCAATGTGATTAGTGTGTGTGTGAGCGTGAATGCTTATGTGTCCCTGTCTCATTGCTTTTGTAAAGATTAATACATCAGAGCAAGCACTTACGAAAGGAAGAATAAAAAAAACAACAACAACCGGGTCCAATTCTCCAGACATTCAATAACCAAATGTCACCCACATGGTAAGCAATAAAATAAAAATATATGCTTAGCAGCGGCAATATAAATATGATGTATATTTTGAAGTTGGGTAACAAAACAGTGGCATAAAAATAATACCCAGTGGCAAATTCAGGAAAGCGACCTTTTTCAAACGTGGCATTCCTTTGGGCTGCCATTCCTAAAATATCGCAGCGTCTCGAGCAGTAAAGCAGAAGTTGGTTTAAATCTGACAGGAGCACCCTGGTAATGAGGGCATGGAAATTCTTGCCAGTGTTCTGATGCCAAGGCAACATCTTATGCCCCTCTTCCCTGCCCGCCCCCTCACTCCTGAGAACCTCGCCTCAATCTGCCAGCTCTGTCCCTTTGCCTGTCACGGTAATCCTTACTTTCCAGAACTCCTTCCCAGACGTTATTCCATTTGACCTTTACAGCCCGCCTCTGAAGTTGGGAGGGCAAGTATCATTGCCATTTTATGGATGAGAAAACAGAGGCCACAAAAGTCACACCGAACCTAGCACTGCCCCTCCCTGGGGCGAGAGCATTTCTTTTCTCTCTTAGGAACTGTCCTTTCCTGCTCATGCGTGCATACGAAAAAAAAAAAAAATCACTGAAGAGATGTTGACACAAAACAGACACCTCTCCATGGCCTGGCACAAATCTGGGTTCCCAGTTACTACTTGTTAACAGAGTACAAACCAAGTTTTGCATCAGCCAAACAGAATATTATTAGAAAGCTAAATCTGTATATGTAAACATCAAAATATGTCAAAAATAGATGCTGTACGTTTCTTTTTTTTTTAATTTCTTTAATGTTTATTTATTTTTGAGAGAGAGGGAGAGAGAGACACACACGCAGAGCATGAGTGGGGGAGGAGCAGAGACACAGAGGGAGACACAGAACTTGAAGCAGGTTCCAGGCTCCGAGCTGTCCGCACAGAGCCTGATGGGGGCTCGAACTCACAAACTGCAAGATCATGACCTGAGCCGAAGTCGGCTTAACCGACTAAGCCCCCCAGGTGCCCCGGATGCTATACATTTCTTAATACACATACCTTTTGCAACTCTTAGGCACTGAGATTCTAACTGTTGGAGGTCCAAACATTTGAGTGATTTGTCTAAGGCCTCAAAATGAGAGCTCTAGGGGCGCCTGGGTGGCTCGGTTGGTTGAGCGTCTGGGTCTTGATTTCGGCTCACGTCATGACCTCAGAGTTCATTGGCTCGAGCCCCCACATCGGACTCTGCGCTGACAGTGCGGAGCCTGCTTGGGATATTCTCTCTCTCTCTCTCTCTCCCTGCCCCTCCCCTGCTCAAGCTCTCTCCCTCTCTCTCTCAAATAAATAAATAAACTTTTTTTTTAAATGAGATCTGTAGAATTAGAATGCATATTATTGATGTAGAGAAGAGAGCAACCAGCTATGTGTCTTTAGGCAAATCACTTGACCTCTTGACTTTTAATTTTCCCATGATAGAACAAGTAGAATTAGACGATCACTAAGCTGCTTTCTCCTTATGAGATTCTATCATTTTATCTCTAGAACAAAGTACTCAATGGCCCTCCAGGAAAGCCCTGCCTTGCTCACAGAGAGGTCAGTAAAAGGATCTCTGATGGAACCCCAACCTCTAATGAATTCATGTCGGGGGCAGAAAATTCTGCTCAAAAGCAAACTTGGTCCCTGGTCCTAGATCGGTCACTAACTCACTCTGTAACCTTGAGCTTCTCTTCTGTTAAATGAGGAATCTGGACCAGGTGGGGATGGGAAATAAATTTCACATCACGTGCACGCTGCCTGATAGATGGTGGCCGCCTGGAGTGTGGTGTTGAAAAAAAATGAGTCTGCCTCCAAATCCAGAGGAAAGAGGCCGGGGTTGATTAGTGATGTCTGCCACAGGTGAGGGAGGGGGCAGCGGTGTGCGAGTTCGCCATCCTTAGGGGAGACACTCGTGGCAGCTGGCCTCTTCTGTAACGCCAACGAACGCTCTGCGAGTAGCACACAGAGACCTGGGGATTCAGAGTCACCGGTGCACAGGAAGCAGAACTGGGCTTGTTCAACTGTTTTTATATTATCCATGGCTTGGGTTTGAATAATCTGTCCCCTGATACCACTGTATTTCAGAAATTGCTACCTAAGGCAAATTTTCCACTTTTAAACTCATTTCCTGAGTCGGTCTTTTTAAACCCCACATTAAATATTGATCTGCCCTGGAGAGATCTAATTTATTTAGTAGAGACAGGTTTGACTCCACCAGAACTGTCAAACCCAGAAATGGGGCCATGCCCCTCCTGAAGCAATAACCATTCAGGATGTTGACAGACAAGCCAAGGACACTGGAACCAGGAACCAGCTTCTTTCCTGTCTCTGAGTGTCAGGGGCAGGGCCTGCCTTCCTGGTCTCTCTCGCACCCCAGAGTGTCAGAGTGTCTTTGAGAACTTTTCCTACGAGGATGGAAGTCTGAGAGTCAAGGCATCCACTCTGTGCCAGCTGGGTTCCCCATGCCGGGTGGGCCTCAAACCCTGCCAGCCTGTGGCAGAAACCTCTTCTGTTGGCTCCCAGTGTGCTGTTTCTGGGACTATTGCTCTAAGCTCTGACCTTCAGACTCAGCACCCTCTCCCTCGAGTCCCAATTCTGGCCCAGGAAGATGGCATTTCCACTTGGACCTTGGGTTTAAACCTCAGCCCCTATGAGCTTTGACTTGACTTTCCAAATGACAACACGCTGGCTATCTCCCAAAGGAACCCCCTGTTTGTGCTTAGTAGTATGACTCCAATGAAGAGAGAGAGAGAGAGAGAGAGAGAGAGAGAGAGAGAGAGAGAGACTCGGCCTGTCACAGCCAGAGGACAGGAGCCCCGTGCTCGCGTGCAGCTAGCCCGGCACACCAGGCCGGCTGCAAAGATCCAGCCCCCTGATCGGGCCTCTCCCTGGGAGCTGGTCTCCACCTTCTGCACTCGGAACACCTGCTTCCATCACCTTGCACTCTGGGCTGATCCAGCATAATTTCTCTCCATAACTTACGCTTCCAAGCACAAATGCCAAGATTCCCTTCTGGGTTTCTCAAAACATCTGTTTGGGGCCCCACAAACAAGAGTCCCTGCGGCAGGGAACACAGCCTTTCTGTGGGTGAGGGAATCAGACTGTAATTAGGATCTCAGTCACTGATCCTGCCCTACCTGTATTTCCTCTGTTAATTCACCCAACCATCCCAGCTAGGTAGGCAGTATCGTTATCCCCTTGGGAGATATGGGGAAACCGAGGCTCTGAAGCTCCAGCCACCAGCCACAGATGGCTAGTTAAAATTAAATAAAATTTAAAATTCAGTTCCTAAATCTCACTCACCATGTTTCAAGAGCTCGATAGCTGCACGTGGCTAGTGACGGCAATAGTGACAGCTCAGAATTATAGAACATTTCCATCGTGGCAGTAAGTGCTATCGGACAGCACTGCAGGGGTGAAGTAACATCCCTGTGCCGTGCAGAAACTGAGGGCAGGGTTGTTGTTTAGCCGGAATGCCTATCCAGTACCCTTTCCTGCCGTTGAAAGGAAGTGCAAAGGAGGGTGATATGAGCAAGAGGTCAACCAAGAGATCTCACTACATAGCTTGAGCAACATGATCCTGATGCTGTCTTTCCCCACCGAAGGTATCTTCCGGGCTGAAGGGAGAGGTGGGGCTTGATCTCCATTTCCATCTCTTATGTTCCTGGGGAGGGGAGTCAAGTACACAGCTGGGCCCAAAAGAATGTCTTACACATACATACTGTCACGCTCCTGAGATTTCTTGGAAATGGTGAAGGTCGATCAAGGTCATTGATCAAAACATTTTGTGCCTTACTTGCAAGGTTTTGGTTTTTTTTTTTTTTCTAATGCTTATTTATTTTTGAGCGAGAGAGAGAAAACGTCAGCGAGGGAGAAGCAGAGAGAGAGGGGGACAGAGGATCTGAAGCGGGCTCTGTGCTGACAGCAGACAGCCTGATGCAAGAGTCGAACTCACAAACCATGAGATCATGACCTGAGCTGAAGTCAGACGATTAACCGACTGAGCCACCCAGGCGCCCTGTTACTTGCGGCTTTGATTAAATTATCATTTGTGACACCTGTTATGTGCCAGTCTCTGAATCAGGCACTTTTCACATATGCAAAACAAGTAAATTCCGGAGCCTGTGTGGCTCCAGAATGTCTATACAGTAAAAACAATTGAAAATAATCCCAGTCTTGATTTGTGTCTCTCAATATTAAAGGGGATTTGAATTGTACATCGTGGCATGATTTCTATTTTTTTCACTGTGTATTTTTACTTGCACTTTATTTTTTAATTTAATTTATTTATTTATTTATTTTTGTTATTTTAAAAAATTTAAATCCAAGTTAGTTAACATATAGTGCAATGATTTCAGGAATAGAATTTAGTGATTCATGGGCGCCTGGGTGGCTTAGTCAGTTAAGTGTCTGACTTCAGCTCAGGTCATGATCTCGCAGTTCATGGGTTTGAGCCCCGCGTCGAGCTCTGTGCTGCCAGCTCAGAGCCTGGAGCCTGCTTTGGATTCTGTGTCTCCCTCTCTGCCCCTCCCTCACTTGCGCTCTGTCTCTCTTTCTCTCTCTGTCTCTCTCTCTCTCTCTCAAAAATAAACATTAAAAAAAAAATTTAGTGAACCATCACTTATAATACCTAGTACTCATCCGAACAAGTGTCCTCCTTAATGCCCCTCACCCATTTAGCCTTTCCCCCTCCATCTAACACCCCACCAGCAACCCTCGGTTTGGTTTCTGTATTTAAGAGTCTCTTATGGTTTGTCTCTCTGTTTTTATATTATTTTTGCTTCCCTTCCCTTATGTTCATCTGTTTTGTATCTTAAGTTCTGCATATGAGTGAAATCATATGATATTTGTCTTTCTCTGACTGACTTATTTCACCTAGCATAATACACTGTAGTTCCATACACAATGTGGCAAATGGCAAGATTTCATTCTTTTTGATCGCTGAGTAATATTCCATTGTGTATATATACCACATCTTCTTTATCCATTCGTCAGTCAATGGACATTTGGACTCTTTGGATAGCGCTGCTATAAACATGGGGGTGCATGTGTCCCTTCGAAACAGCACACCTGTATCCCGTGGATAAATACCTAGTAGTGCAATTGCTGGGTCGTAGGGTAGTTCTATTTTTCATTTTTTGAGGAACCTCCACGCTGTTTTCCAGACTGACTGCACCAGTTTGCATTCCCACCAGTGGTACAAAAGTGTTCCCCTTTCTCCGCACCTTCACCAACATCTGTTGTTGCCTGAGTGGTTAATGTTAGCCATTCTGACAGGTGTGAGGCGGTATCTCATTTTGATTTTGATGCGTATTTCCCTGGTGATGAGTGATGTTGAGCATCTTTTCATGTGTCTGTTAGCCATCTGGATGTCTTCTTTGGAAAATTGTCTATTCATGTCATTTGCCCATTTCTTCACTGGATTATTTGTTTTTTGGATGTTGAGTTTGAGAAGTTCTTTTTAGATGTTGGATACAAACCCTTTCTTGATATGTTGTTTGCAAATATCTTCTCCCATTCCGTCGGTTGCTTTTTAGTTTTGCTGATTGTTTCCTTTGCTGCACAGAAGCTTTTTTATCTTGATGAGGTCCCAAGAGTTCATTTTTGCTTTTGTTTCCTTTGCCTCCAGAGATGTGTTGGGCAAAATGTTGCCGTGGCCGAGGTCAAAGAGGTTGTTGCGTGTTTCCTCCTCTAGGATTTTGATGGCTTCCTGTCTTACGTTTAGGTCTTTTATCCATATTGAGTTTATTTTTGTGTATGGTGTACGAAAGTGGTCCAGGTTTATTCTTCTGCATGTCACTGTCCAGTTGTCCCAGCACCATTTGCTGAAGAGACTGTCTTTTTTCAATTGGATATTCTTTCTTGCTTTCAATTGGATTAGTTGGCTATACGTTTGTGGGTCCATTTCTAGGTTGTCTGTTCTGTTCCACTGATTTATGTGTGGATTCTTGTGCCAGTACCATACTGTCTTGATGATTACACCTTTGTAATACATCTTGAAGTCTGGGATTGTGATGTCTCCTGCTTTGTTTTTCTTTTTCAGAATTGCTTTGGCTATTTGGGGTCCTTTCTGGTTCCATACAAATTTTAGGATTGTTTGTTCTAGCTCTGTGAAGAATGCTCGTGTTATTTTGATAGGGACTGTTAAATTTACTTAAAAATTTTTTTAATGTTTATTTATTTTTGAGAGAGAGAGAGAGAGAGAGAGAGACAGCGTGAGCGGGGGAGGGGCAGAGAGAGAGGGAGACACAGAATCCGAAGCGGGCTCCAGGCTCTGAGCTGTCAGCACAGAGCCCGATGCAGGGCTCAAACTCACAAACTGTGAGATCATGACCTGAGCTGAAGCCAGACGCCTAACTGACTGAGCCACCCAGGCGCCCTGTTAAATTTATTTTTGAGAGAGAGAGGGCATGAGTGGGTGAGGGACAGAGAAAGGGGGAGAGAGAGAGGGAGAGAGAATCCCACGAAAATTCTGCACTGTCAGTGCGGAGCCTGAAGCAGGGCTAGAACTCACAGATTGTGAGATCATGACCTGAGCCAAGGTCAGATGCTTAACCCCGGCACCCCTACACTTTATTTTTTAAACAGCCTTATTGATATAAAATTCTCACACCATACAATTCACCTATTAAAGTGCACGATGATGTCACACCTATTAGCAGTCACTCTCCCACGCCTCCAACCCCCCAGCCCCAGGCACCCACTGATCTGCCTTCTGTCTCTATAGATTTGCCCATGCAGACATTTCACATAAATGCTATCATACAATATATGGCTTCTTTCACTTAACACAATATTGTAACAGGATTAGTAGGTCATTCTTTTTATTACCAAATAATATTCCGGCATACGGATATACCACATTTTATTTATCCGTTCATAGACACTTGGGTTGTTCCACGTTAGGGCGCTTATGACTAATACTATGAATATTCATATATAAGGTTTGCGTGGACATACGTGTTCATTTCTGCCGGGTACATACCTCAGAGTGGAATTGTAGGGTCACATGATAACTCTATGTCCAACACGTTGAGACGCGGCCAAACAAGGAAAGATCCATACCTGATGAACATCGAATGGGCAGGAAGGATGCCCCAGGCCTACTGCTCTTAGCACTCCAGGATTTACTAAATGGATTGGATCCCATCAGGAGGCCACATTCCGCGTGTGGAATGAAGTCCTCGCCCGGACCCACGCCCTTGCTTCCCACCCACAACCCCCAGTTCTGCCCAGCCCTGCTGTTCCTCAGAGCTCTCTTCATCCTGGTCCTGGTTGTCAGGTAAGTAGAAACGATGAGACTGAAGTTGTGGCAACTGAGGTTCGTTACCTCCCCGTGTGAAGCGTGGGGCCACGTGTCTGGCTCTCCTGCACTCAACCATCTTGCCGCTCGCCCGAGTTCCCACCCTGCAGCAGACACGGCTGGGGGTCCCGGGAGGGCTCCCTTGGCTGCCACGGGTCTTCCTAAGATGGAGCCACGTGTCTTAACATCTCGGCAGCCCTGACGGCTAGGACTGCCCAGGAGGAGCAAGCAGAGCATCGCAGCTCGTACAAAACCTCTGAGAACCGTAGCTATTGGCAGGGAAGAAACCATCTGTCTTCTACGCGTTTTGGAATATCAAAGCAAGCGAGCAGGGGGCTGCTCAGCTTTCTTGCCACGGTCGGAGGAAAAGAGCTGGCGCGAAGAACTCCGTCTTCCACAGCTGCACAAAGCGGGCTCTTCTTGGCCCCACTCAGACCCCAGGCTCTTTCATCTACCACAGAGCCCTCTGCCTTTTGGGACCGGGGTCTCAGCGGTGACGTGTGGCCTAATTGGGAATCCCAACTGTCCACACAAAGATCTCAAAAGTCGCTCAGAAAAGGCCTGGCTCTCAAATCTCCTTACCAACTTGAGGTCTGACAGTGGGGAAGAGAAATGAAGTCAAGGATAAGCCCCTCCTGCCACCTGTGGTTAAAAATGACAGCAAAGAGGGGCGCCTGGGTGGCTCAGTCGGTTGAGCGTCCGACTTCGGCTCAGGTCATGATCTCGCGGTCTGTGAGTTCGAGCTCCGTGTCGGGCTCTGTGCTGCCAGCTCGGAGCCTGGAGCCCACTTCTGATTCTTTGTCTCCCTCTCTCTCTCTGCTCCTCCCCTGCTCATGCTCTGTGTCTCTCTCTCTCTCTCTGTCAAAAATAAATAAACATTAAAAAAAAATTTTTTAATGACAGCAAAGATGCACTGACCTGGCAGAGACGGCCACCACCTCCCTTGTTTCCTGGCTGGCCTCCTGTGACTGGTGCCACCCGCAGCCTCACCTGGACCATCCCAACACAGTCTCTGTCTAATGCAAGCTGACCAACCATTCCAATTTTCCCAGGACTAAGAGGGTTCCTGGCATATAGGACTTCCGGTTTCCAGAGACAATTTCAGTTAAATAAGGACCAGTCACCCCAGATAGTGACGCATGGATTACATTTCTAAGAGTGACTGCCTGTTTTAAGGACTGAAGAGTGCAAAGCCTCCCTAGTGCCCTTTGGGTCATCTCAAGCCTCTGGCTTCAAGGATGAAGGCTGGGTAGGGGGTAAGCAAAGGGCAAAGCAAGCGAAGGCAGTGGACTGACATGCACAGCATTGAAATGTCGCTCCACACCTCCATGTAGCCCATATCCTCAGTCTCTGGACCACCTAAGTCCATGCTTCTCCCGCCATGTGACAGCCACTCCCACCGCCCAGCTCTGCCCAGCCATGCCATTCCCCAGAGCACTCTTCTTCCTGATCCTCGGTATCTAGTAAGTAGAGAAGGGAAGACTGAGGTTGGGGCAGGTGGGGCTGGTGGCCATCCCACAGCCCCGCCCCCAAAAGAAACTCAGATCTTGGGTAACTGAGGTGCCCAGCCCCAGTGGCAACTGCTTGCTTCTTGCTTCTTGTCGCAATTGGTTTCGGATAGGCAAGTGACCCAGCTCTGGCCAACGAAATGGCGGAGAAGATTTGCGGAGGGTCGGGGGGAACCGGGGGGTGGATTCGGCAAAATGGTTTCCTCTCTTATAAGCAGGAGGCTTGCTTGCGAGGAGAGCTCCGCCTCTTCTTTCCTGCATTGGAAGCCATTGAGCGATGACACAATTCTGGGACTCCTGCAGCCATCATCACGTGACCGTGGGCTGGGAGTGGGTGGTGAGGAAGGAGGAAAAGAGGATACAGAGATACCAACTCAGACCTGTCATGGTCGAGTTACTACACCAATCATCTGCTTCAGATGTCTCGTTACAGGGGAAAAAATAGGCTCCTCAAAGAAGTCAGCATAACGGGCATCCCGTGGCCTGTAGCTGAAAGCTCCCGATAAAGAAGCAAGCTTGAAACCCGGCAGCAGAGAAAACCGTGAGAGGATATTTAGACTTTCACCCTGTCTTCAGGTGGGATGCCTGTTTAACCTAACCTGGACGTATGTGCACCTGAGCTCTCCAACAAGGAAATTCACGAGCTTCCTGCCTCTTCCTCTATCTAGCACTTCTTCCTCATCATCACTGCAGGATGACTCATCTTGCAGCTGGAGGACCTTGGGGCCACCCCCATGGGACCTTCCAGCAAAGGGGGCCAGCCTGTCACCGCAAGTCCCTTCCTTTGGTGTGGGATGGTGGTCAAGAGAGGGAGCCCTAGAGTCCTGTGCTATATCCTAGACTAGTTACTTAACCTTTCTACGCCTCAGTTTCTTCATCTGCCATAGGGATAATAGTGCCTAGATTGCAAGGTTATTGTGGATGAAATGTCAAGTGCATCTGACATGGTGTCATGGGTCCCTGAGACCACCTTCAAGTTCGGTGATTCACTAGAACTACTCGCAGAGTAAGAAAGCCATTATACACATGATTACAGTTTATTACAACCACTGGATGCAATTAAAGACTGGCAGAGGTAAAAGGAGCACAGGGCAGAGTCCAGGAGAGACCAGGCATAAGCTTCCAGTTGTCTCCTCCCAGTGGGGCTGTAGGGACAACGCAATTGTCCAGCAGCAACGTGTGACAACACATATGAACGACTGTCAGCCACGGAGGTTCACCCCAGTCTTGGTGCCCAGGGTCTTTACTGGTGGTTTATCACCTGGCCCGGAGCACCTCCATGGCTGACCTCACTCAGTCTCTAGCCCCTCCAGAGGTCAAGCTGATACAGCCTGGCCCAGCGGCCCGCCATGGATCATCTTGCTAGCGTGAACTATCTGACTCGGCCCAAGGCCCCAGATAAACAAAGACAGTCTTATCAGACAGCATATTGCAAGGACTTAGAGGTTATCTGCCAGGAGCCGGTCAGGGGCCAGACCTTTCTTTTAACATGAGAGATTTCAACATCCTGCACCTGCTGAGACACCCTTTACTGCACAGGCACACAAACAGCACCCAATGTGGTTTTTTTCTTATGTGGGACTGAAACCAGCTAGCTTCAGACTAGCATCTATCTTTGGTGGCTAGTACTGTCCCAGAGAACTTTCCATTCCAACCCTTCTCTTACTAGTTGGAGGGCACCCTTACTCCCCATTCCTCTTTCATTACAGAAAGACTACCACTCAAGTGGCGTTCCTGGGCTCTTCCCCTCCCTGACTCCTCTCCCCAGGAAAGGCGGGGACTTTCCAATTGGTGGCTTTGGACAGCTCCGCCCTCCCTCTCTCTCCAGCTGTCCCTCTGTGGAGAGGTCACACAGTGACACACACACAAGCAGCTGTCCGCCCCTGCCAGCACCTGTGCTCGGAGGCAGCATCATGTTCAGGGATGAGGTCCTAGCAAGCCCATGTGGCTCACAGACCCCAAACCACTTTCTCCATCAGCTTTATCAGTAAAAAAAAAGTGATAGAAGTGATTCTGTCTCCATTCGCCCGTGCTCCTGTGTCAATCCCTCAACTGGTTCCTGATGGAGGCAGAGAAAAGAGGGGTGACCTTGATTAGCTTCCACAAACCCCACACCTAGCGTTGAGAAGGTCATGACCAGGTCCCCCTCAAACATCTGCCACCCGGGTCCCCAGGCCCTTTATCATGCCCCCTCCTCGGGATTCCCTGCCTTGCACACTCCAGGCTGCCCAGGACCCTCTGAAAAGTGCTGGGCCAGAACTAAGCACAGAGCCTTCCAGGCGTGGACTTGGGCGTGCCATCACAGGACAGCATCTCCCCATCTCTTCTCAGAATTCACACGAACGCCGTCGTTTCTGAGCAGCCCGATTAACACACTGAACCTGCAGTAGACGCAAACTTTTTCCACATGAGTTAGCATCGGGGCCAGTTTTCTTGTACAAAACAGTGGATTTTTGTTTAAGTGGGTTCTACGCCCAGTGTGGGGCTTGGACTCACGACCCAGAGATCAAGAGCCCCATGCTCTACTGACTGAGCCAGCCAGGTGACCCAGCAGTTGATTTTTTAAACTCTTCTTATATTTGGCCAATCAAGTCCTTCTTCTCAGATACATTTGTACGCACCCCCAAACAGCCGTCCCTCAGAAGATTTAAAGGCATAGGAGTCGCCCCCCAACACACACACACAAAACAGAGCTCACCTCACCAAGTTCAGTATGCCCATTTCATCTACTTAAGAAGCAAGTCCTTAGCACATAAAGCTCCTCATATACTACAAATTGTTTAAAATGAGCACAGCCTTGGGGCACCTGGGTGGCTCAAACAATTAAGCGTCCAACTTCAGCTCGGGTCATGATCTCACGGTTCGAGAGTTCAAGCCCCGCATGGGGCTCTGTGCTGACAGCTCGGAGCCAGGTGCCTGCTTTGGATTCTGTGTCTCCCTTTTCTCTCTGCCCCTCCCCCACTCATGCTCTGTCTCTCTCTGTCTCAAAAAAATAACTATTAAAAACATTAAAAAAAAAAAATGAATACAGCCTCTGAAGTTAGATGTCCCCAGGCTCAGATCTCAGCTCTACCACTAATCAGCTGTGTGACCTTGGCCTACTTCTCCTCTGTGAGCTTCGGTTTCCTCAGAATCCCAAAGTGAAGGTTATAGTTAGTACTTGCCTTCAAAGGGCCCAGCCTGGTGCCTGGAATACATCATATTCTTGATAACTGTAAGCTAGTGGCAGTAGCTTTTACATTATTTACATTATTATTTACTTTATTACAT
The DNA here is from genome assembly GCF_046562875.1 of Panthera onca. Lineage (NCBI taxonomy): Eukaryota > Metazoa > Chordata > Mammalia > Carnivora > Felidae > Panthera > Panthera onca. The sequence continues at coordinate 45,941,904 of NC_138352.1, read as the reverse complement.
TACGTTATTTGTAGTATTTACATTATTATTACTTCAGCTAAACCTTCCAAGGGAGAAACGGCCTGAAGCTAAAATAGGGGTACAGCCCTTCAGGGTGGATGGTGACAGATGGACCATCCAGCAGTGGGGGTTGCAGATGTGCAAATCTTGTTGGGAGAGATTTTATGACACAGGAGGACAGACAGGGCCTCAAGCCAGGAGGACAGTGGCCTGGCTGCGCTCAGGTGCTGACTCTGGCCTCCAGGCACCCGGCTTCCGCTGCATAGGGGAGAATCCCCATTGCATGGCAGCATTTGGGGGGGGGGGGGGGGCGGGACCAGAGAGAACCTATGTGACTCACTGAAACAAAGTCTCATTGGAAACGAAAGGCACGGTGACAGCTAAGGGACCCCCACGTCACCTCTGTGACAATCTGGATCCTCCAGAACAGGTTCATGAAGAGCCTGATGTGGTTCCAAAGGGGAGCGGGATGATGACTGCCACGGACGACAGGAGGTGAACTGTAGTCCTGCCCCTTGCTAGCATGGAGACCTGGGGTGAAGGACTCCCCTTCCTGAGCTCCGCCTCCCCCTGTGCACAGTGGGGAAGTGACACTTGCTTCCAAGGGTGCCTGTAGAAGTAAGTGGGGTGGGGTGCGCACACCGCCTGACACGCGCCCGGGGGGCCGTAACAATTCTTGCTCCGTGGGTCAAATGTGAAAGCCAGCGGCACTGCTTTATAACCCACTTCGTGGGGGTGGAGTCTTAGCATGTCTTTGTGCATCTGCGCACTAAGCCCTTAGGACCCCGCCCATTTGAGCCCAATACGCTCTGTCGATCTGATTGGCCAGACGGCAGACGAAGCGCAGAGGAGGGACAGGTGGGCACAGGCAGCAAAGAAAAGCGAGTTATGGCAGTCTAACGAGGAAAGCGGGCAGAAGAGCCCACTGGACGAGGATAAGAACTACAAAAGTAATCGGAGGCCAATCAGTGCACGGGAGAACGATCCACCCCTCTCGGTAGACCATGCAGCAAGTAACGACCAGGAGAGCCTTGAGTCATTAAAAGAAAGGTAAATCTGTTCAACACATCGGTTTAAGAAGATTTAAAAAAAAAAAAAAATCATGTTATACATTTGAGCAATATTACCATGACAAACAGGAAAACAGTTAACGGTGAAAGTTACAGGTGTCTGAAAGACTGAGGATTGGGTTCCTCCTGTGATGCTGGGCGAACGGGAGCTTCACCTAAAGAACATACTGGGGTCTTTTCGCCTCTCAGCAAGGTGTTATTGAGGTGGAAGGAAAGCAATGGGAATGGGGAAAGGGTAGCAAATGGAGAGGGACTTAGGTTGGCCCCTCCATTAAAAAAAAAAAAGAAAGAAAGAAAAATCTTCCACTTGGCCGCTCGGCCGCAAGGAGGCCTCAGTTTGCCTGGATCTTCCTGGGACTGGCCAGCGCGTCGCGGTTGGAGCCCAGCAGCATGCGCTCCAGCCGCCTGCAGTGCTCCCGGAGCTGCTTCTCGCGGGGCAGCAGGAAGGTGAGGACCTTATTCCGCACGACGCCGCGGTCCTCCTCCTCCCTGAGCCGCTGCTTCACCCGGGCCGCCTGCTCCTCCTGCTGCGCCAGCGCCCCGTTCAGCTCGCAGAAGGCGACCTCCAGGTCACGGATGGCCTGCAGCGCCTCCTTCTTGAAGTCCGCCAGCTCCCGCTGCACCCCGGCCACCTTCTGCTGCAGGATCTCCAGATCCGCTGGCGGCGGGAAGCAGGAAGGCCACGACTGAGGGAGGGAAAAGTCTCCGGACTGGAGGCCGCTCTCCACCATCTTCTTCCCTTGTAAAGTGTTCACCTTCATGAGGATGGACCCAGCCCGATAGAGTGGTTCCATGGTCTCTCTTCCCGTGGGGACAAAGAGAGGGAGCTAAGAGACCCGTCTGGTCAGGGAATTTTGGGGGGCTAGAGACACAATCATTTGGAGTGGAGAAACCCCATGCATTGTGACATCGGGGCCTCTCCAGCCAACCAGGAGGAGAGCCACAATCCATTCATTTGCATATTGTAGCTTCCTTGGTTGGTTATCCAGGGCTTTGTCTGCTCGTCTATCCAAATTGTCTTCCTGTTACATGGATTTTCATCACTTCAATCACCCTTCCAAAACCTGAGCTTGATCTCTCCGTGTACCCGAGGGACAAACCGAGGCCCAGAGCAGGGCAGTAAACAGGCCAGAGCCAGGCAGACCAGGCCAGGCCCCGGGGGGCTGCCAGGTATGGGTTCTCTCCCTCCCACACATCGGTCTCTGGACTTCAGTACCTCGCAGGGAAACCGGCTTCTCTGACATCGCCAAGGTTCTCAGATCTGCACAGCCCTGCCTTTAAACCTCTCCTGAGGCACTCACTACCTTCACCCTCTTTTTCTGACCTAGCACCTTGTCCTTCCAGGTCTCAATGGCACAGTAAATTCCAGAAAGAACTTGTAAGAAATATGCCCACTTCTACCCCTAAAATGCTAAAAATAAATAAATAGAAAGAAAGAAAGAAAGAAAGAAAAAGTAATTTCCGATCCCAAATCCATACTGCTATAATGATGCCAGAATTCTAGATAATCTTAAAAGTTGTGAGGCATGTACTTAAGAGGTTTTGATGTGTGGTCCACAGCAGTGCTGATTCAGTTATGTGCAGGGTGAAATCGGGTCACTCATTCATTTATTTGACAAGTGCTTATTGAGTGCTTACCAGGGAACAAGTGTGAGAAGAGTCCGGGGGCCCCACTCCCTGCGCTGCCGGATCATGCCTGAAACGTTGACACAGATGAGAAAACGCATACAGAAGGGTGAATCTCACACGTCTTACCTGAATCCTATAAGAAGGGAAAATGCTCCTAACTAACGTGTGCCAGTTTGGTCAAGAACAGACTCCATCCTGTGTATCTTGATGTCTTTCCCAGACTTCTCTCCTGGCCTCCAAGTCAGAACATGTCTCCAGCAGCGTGCCTCAGATCCAATCTGTCCAAAGCTCGGCTGCCATCAAGTTAATGACACCACCATGGGGTAGCACCCACATGAGAAACCAGGGATCAGACTAGACCCCTCCGCATCCAAGTGGCTCTGGGTCCTCTTGACGTTATCATCTCTGAGCACCCTAGAACCCGCCAGACCTCTGGCGGGCCACCACCTATAAGCTGTGTCTCTTTGGCAGATGACCTCACTTCCCTGAACCTCATTTTTCTTATCTACAAAGTAGGGATACACTTCAGTAGTGTGCAGCTCCCTGGGCAGAGGGGTAATGGAGGGGAGGCTCCGATTTACAACTGTTGCCAATGGTGTGACTACTCCCACGATGGCTGCTTTCCAGCTACCAACACGATCTCGCTGGGTAGAGGTGCACACTGTCAGCTCTCATGAGCACCACAGGACCCATGTTGGGGGTGGCTGCCATCCCCAAGACGTAGGTGCCAGAGAGGGCATTTTGCAGGGAGGTTTATGGCTACACTAGGGTAGAATTTTGGACCTCAGGATAGGGCAGCAGCTACAATTATTGAGACAGAATATTTGGTGAAAAAAGCACCGTATCGTTAGCAGTCAGGAGATCAGAGTCTGAAACTGCTGGGTGACCACAGGGCAATCACCTGCCTCCCTTCTCTGAGCCTGTTCCCTCTGGGATAGTGTAAGTGCTCCTCTGCAGTCTCTGGTTCTCAGAGGCACACAGCCCTTTCCTTTAAGCCAGTCCTGAGGCATTTACCACCTTCTCCCTTTTTTTGTGACCTAGGACTTTGTCCTTCCAGCCTCCAATGGCACCCTGAATTCCCCGAGGACCGGGAGCGTGCATTTCTCATCCTACACACCCTCAAATGTCCCGCCTGGTGCCCTGCACATAATGGCACTCAGAAAACTAGATGAAATGGGATTTATGTTCAGAGGTGGCCTTGGAATCCCACGACTCCCCTAGCTTTCCCTCTGATATGGCGGCACCTACTGGCCTGCGCAGGAACAGCATGCTTTTATTCCCCTACCTAAAATCCAGCTGGGGGCTGGGGAGATAAAAACAGGCTGCTCTCTTGTGGTGTATTCATTAGGCGTGTGTGCACAGGTCGGGCACATAGTAGGTTCTCAATGAAAATTTTTGTAATCAGAAAAAAGGAAGAACGTGTGTCTTCTTGTTTTTGTTATTTTTTTACTGGTTTTTTTTTTTTTTTTTTTCCTGTTTGTGCCTGTCTCTCTCTCTCTCTGATTTTGATTCTCTGACTCTTTATCTTTGTCTCCCACAGGGAATGGTGGAAGCCCTAACCAGAACTACAAACGAAAAGTAGCAAAAGTTAAGAAGACATGGCAATTTCTCGATTTCCCTGGTGCTTTATAATGAGCTTTCAGTTCATTGCTTCTCAGCACCGACCAGGGAGGACTGCTTCACATGAGCCTCAGCAGAGGTTGAGGACAAATGAAGACCCCAGGCTTGGTGGCCTCCTGAACCTTCAGAGCATCCTCAGCAGGGACGAGTCGATGTGCACACGCTCTGAATGTTCTCCTCCCCGAAGGTCTATCCTCCAGGCCTGTGACTTCCTCACGAGTTTCCTTCCAGTCAGACGAAAGGAAGAAGGCAAATCTATCTGTTCCCTTCAAGATGTCAAGGGCAAGGGCTTCTAGCATCTCCTGGAAGGCATTTCTTGACCACTGTCAGGAGGGTTTCCCTGCCCCTGGTCTGTTGCAGTTCATAGGCTCCCAAGTCTCAGAATAATGGAGGACAGGCAGGTGGGGTATCAGCCCCACAGAGACCCATCCCCTGAGAATAAGACAACCCAAATGCGTAGGGGCTCAGGAGTGGGCGTGTTTCAAGAGGTCCAGGGTTGGGCACCACGGGGTCAGAGCACATTCCTGCTGGGCCCTGCCCGCCTCTTGAGAGTGGAAATCTCATGGACCATCAGCCTTCCCCAGCCTCCGCCATGTGTCCCCACCCCATGCCTCTGCCTCTGCGTGTGAAATAAACTCGATTCTCTCTTTTTTTCATGTTTATTTATTTCTTTTGAGAAAGAGCATGCATGCGCATAAACAGAGAAGAGACAGGGAGAGAGAGAATCCAGAGCAGGCTTTTCACTGTTAGCGCAGAGCCCGATGTGGGGCTCGAACTCACAAACTGTGAGGTTGTGACCTGAGCCACAATCGAGAGTTGGCCGTCCAGCCGACCGAACCACCCAGATGCCCCTAAACCTGGATCCTTTTGAAGACTGGGAAAAGGGACACGACACAGGTGCACTCCTTCATGTACGCCCTTCAAAGTGAGGGAACCCTCTGAAGCTCCTCACATCCCCATTAGTCATCAGCTAGGGTCACATTCACAGCCCTGTTTCTAACCCAAGCATTGGCTGGGGAATGGAGTGCTTGCAGATGGCTCAGACTAATCACGGGTCCCCTGCTGGGTGGGGGCTGAGCCTGGCCTCCCTGAAGCACGGGTGTCCCAATACAAGGACTACATTGGGGTTCTGTTCCCCAGTGGGATGGGGAAGATAGGTGACCAACTGTGGCTTCCACAGAGAATGCTTATATTTGAAGAGAAAACAGTGAGGGGCACCTGGGTGGCTCAGTCGGTTAAGACTCCGACTTCAACTCAGGTCATGATCTCACGGTTTGTGAGTTCAAGCTCCGCGTCAGGCTCTGTGCTGATGGCTCAGAGCTTGGGGCCTGCTTTGGTTTCTGTGTCCCTCTCCCTCTCTCTCTGCCCCTTCCCTGCTCGCTCTCTTTCTCTCTCGCTCTCTCTCAAAAATAAACATTAAAAAAAATTTATAGAAAAAAGTTTTTTACATACAACTTCTGAAGAGAAAACAGAGAAAGGACCATGCATAATTCCCCCAAATGAACTACTCATGTCAGCTTTCAGGCAACATGGAGAAACAGTGTTCTAGGAGTTCCTGAAAACTGGTCTATCTGTCCCCACCCCAAGAAAAAAAATATGAAAAAAAGAAAACAGAATTAGAGCAATCTCTCACAAATACCAAAGAGCATGTGGTTGGACATTTCTATAGCAGAGAGAACAGCGGTTGGTCCTATCTAGAATATTCTTTTCCCAGAATTCCCTGGGCCTATGCCTCCCTTGGTGGCTGCTGGCCTGGGTGAGGATGTGGGCTACACAGCCAGTGTCTCCCCAGATGCGCTCCTACCGAGAATAATAATCTTAACACAGTGGATCATAAAATCCCATAGAGGCTCTTCCCTGTGGCCATCCACCTCGCCAGCCTTCCACTCATCCAGCCACCTGGGCGCATATTCGGGGACATTCGCTGAGTACCTGTCCTACGTACACTAAGCCAACAAATAAGATAGAGAAGACCCCTGTTCTCAAGTCACTGGCATTTCAATGGAAGGAGACAGACAATAAAGTGAAGCAATCAATAAATAAGGTGATTTGGGCTGGTGCTAAGTGCTCCGAAGGAAGTAAACAGGGCAAAGTGGCAGAGGGCCTGGGGCGGGGGCGCTCAGGGAGGGCTTTTGTGAGGGAGGGCACGTGGGGTGAGGCAGGACGGGGAGAATGCCTGCCAGGGATGGTCAAAATGGAAGCACGGGTGGAAAGGCGTTGAGGCAGGAACGGGCTGGAGGAACTTAAAAGGCCCAGGTGAGTGGGCGCAATGAGGAGGAGAAAGGAAGGCCCCCACTGTGGGGACATATAGGGTGGTATCCCCAGTGTATCCCCATGCAGCGTGAGGGCTATCGAGGGTGGGCTGTGTGTGCCTTCCAGCCCGGGAGCTGGTATTCCAGTCTGAGGAATGGGGACAAAGCTGGGATGGGGGCAGGGACCAGGATCAAGAACCAAACTCAGGGCTGTTCACCATGATTAATTAACCTGGAGCCAGAGCCCCAAGGCGCAGTGCTAAAAATACCTGCTTCCCTCTGAGACGTGGCAGCTGCCACCCAGCAACTGTTACCCATCGCCATTTGTCATAATTTGACACTGATAAGGAGTGTCCACGGGGCTGTGTGTCTGCAAGAGTCGGACTCACCCACAGCCCACCAGCCAGCTGGCCCTCAGACACTGCCCATGGCATTTCCTACCTGAACTCTCCTCCCATCCCTGAGCCCCGCCTCAGCCACCCCTGCAGGCGCCTACCACCTGCCCACCGCCTGCCGAGCTCCCTTCCCCTCCTGGAACCCGAGTGGACCCGCCTCCAGGGGTGGGAGCCAAAAGCACTCTCTAGAGCAGCAGCGTATGGTGGGATGCCATGTTTCACACCACTGCCGCCCTGCAACTCGGATCGGAGCCATCTATCAGAGGTCCTGCCAGCCCAGGGCGGCACTTTAATTAAAATATGTAAAACATCTTGGTGGGAGTGGATCTAAAGATGCAGGAGTGGTCCTTGGACAGGAGAAATGCAGGCGCCCCCCCAGCACCCTGGCGGAGCTGGCCCTTCTCCAGCCCCAGAGGCCTCGGCCTGCGCCAAGTGGGCTCCCAAAGCATGCTGGGGTGTGGTAACGTCTGCCTCGCACCATCCACCGCTCCACCGGGCACAGAACTCAGCTGGGGCAGAGCATCCTCGAGAAAGAGAGTCCCGCAGAGTCGGCAGGCCAGCACGGTGGCCCTGAGAGCATGCCAGGAAGGGCCTGATATCACCCCAGTTGAAATATCCTATCCCCGCCCTCAACATGAATTTCCTTAAACGACCCCTCATGAAGCCAGTACCTGGACATTTATATAAACTATTTAGCAAAGCCATTTCTATTTCCTAGACTAATAATCTCCTAGGGTTTACTCTTCACTCAGATGGCCTTCTATGTCGGCAGGAGTCATGGGCTGTGCGATTTAGGCATGAGCAAGCTCTTTTGCATAAAGATCAAATCGGAAAATAATAGGCCAAAATGTTTCATTCCAATCTTTTCTTAAAATGAGCAAACACCATTGTGTTAGGCATCCTTCCTTTCCCCCATCACTGAAGGCATTTGCGATTATTACTGAAACGTCAGAACCTGCACAAATATTGCAATACGTTTCCTGTGCAATGACACAGATCGTGGGGAATGTTGAGGGCTTGGGGGAGGCAAATTGGACCCTGACCCCAGACGGAGAGACTAGCAAGCAAAAACGGGCCCTCTGGGAGCTCCTGTTCTGGGGAAGCAAGGGGCAGGATGGGGCCTGGAGGGGAGTCTGTGGGGAGGGTCAACGGATGCCCAGGAGGGGTGATGGGGGTACGGTGTTGTGTCAGCAGATTCTCCTTCCCACCTGCAGCCCTCCTGAGGACAGCAGAGCGGGAGGGGCCCAGGGGCTCTAAAATAACCCTGCACTAAGCCGAGCTGAGGGTCCCTGCAGCCCACACCCCTCTAGCCAGGCCTGACGTCCTCAATGAGGGGCTACAGTCACTGCCTGCATGCTGGGATGCCAAGCTGAATTATATGAGCTTAAAAACCAAATCCCCTCCTTCCTGGGTTACTTAACTGTCTGCCTGGCGAGGCCAGGGGATTACTGGTGACAGACACCAGGCCTGCCTGGCTGCTCTAGACAGAGAAGCTTTGATCACCTGGAAAACTCCAGACACCAGGACTCCTAATGATGAGTAATGATCTCAAACCATCGGAAAGTTACCCAGCATACCATGCGGGGGGCGAGGGGGGACACACCGCTTCCCGTGGAAGCCTGGGCCACAGAGACAGGGTGCAGTCATTCTGTGTCCTGGGGAAGAGTTGGACCCCACTCCCACCCCACCCAGGGTCCTGCCAGCTCACAGATGAGGCAGGGTATTTCTGGCTCTGGGCACTTGGCTGCCACAAGGCTTGGTTCGGGCCAGAGTTTGTCTTTAGGTCAAGAGTGCAGCCTCCTTGTGGCACCTGGGCAGCTCACCCGGTTGAGCACCCGACTCTTGATTTTGGCTCAGGTCATGATCTCACGGTTGTGGGATGGAGCCCCACGTCAGGCTTCGAGCTGAACATGGAACCTGTTTGGGATTCTTTCTCTCTCCCTCTGGCCCTCCTCTCCCCTGCTTGCATCCTCAATCTCTCTCTCTCTAAAAACAAAAAACAAAAAAAAAAAAAAAAACAGGGCAGCCTCCTCATTCTTTCATTCATTCATTTACATATTCAGCACACTTTACTAAGATGAGCCAGGCAGGTGCTAGCTGATCAGGCAGAAGATGGCTAAGATGGGGATTCTTCCTGAAAGAACTTGGGACCTGCCGTGGAGGCGGCCTAGCAAATCCAGCATCACAGGCTTGGTGACAAAGGGCCTGACAGAGGGACTTCAGGGCGCAAGACCACCCAGAGCAGGGGACTCTAAGTTAGACTGCTCCTTCTCCTAGGGACAAGGAGCCGGCTGAGGATGGAGTTTGAAGATCCCAGGCCTCTCTAGGGTTCGGGTTCAGTTTGATCCTGTGAGAGCCCCCAGCCCCAAGTTTTACCCACATTCCTGCAACTGGGACTTCCTCCAGTTCGGAGGTTGGCAGGGAATAGGTCAACCATGAGTCCTCTGTTTTGACTTAGAAACTTAAGCCCGGTGATTCTCAAACTTTGGCATACATTATAGTCTTTGGGGGAAAGCGCTAAAAGTCATTTTTTGGGTCTGGATTTAAGCCTTAAGAAATTCTAATTCAGGAGGTTTTGGGAGACTAGAATTAGGATGACCAACCCATTTGATTTGCCCTGAGCCAGGGGGGGTTCCTGGGTTGTGAGACTTTCCATTTTAAAACCAGGATGGAGAGCACCTGGGTGGCACAGTCAATTGAGCATCCAACTTCGGCTCAGGTCACGATCTCGAGGTTTGTGGGTTCGAGCCCTGTGTTGGGCTCTGTGCTGATGGTGCATAGCCTAGAGCCTGCTTCGGATTCTGTGTCTCCCCCTCTCTCTGTTACTCCTCCACTCTGTCTCTGTCTCTGTCTCTGTCTCTGTCTCTCTCTCTCAATAAAATAAAATAAAATTAAAATTAAAAAAAAAAATTCAAAAACACTCAAAAAGCTTAAAAAATAAAATAATGATAATAATAAAACCAGGATGGTCCCAGTAAATCTGAGACAAATCATGCTAGCTGGGGCAGACCCTGTTAGTCTCTGCCCAATAACATTCCTTTGTTCCTTGGGTCACAGAATTTTATTTATTTTTAATTTAATTTCTTAATTTAATTTAATTTAATTATCGAGAGAGAGACAGAGAGTGCACAAGAGCGGGGGAGGGGCAGAGAGAGGAGGAACAGAGGATCTGAAGCAGGCTCTGCACTGACAGCAGAAGGCCTGCTGCAGGGCTCAAACTCACAAACTGTGAGATCATGACGTGAGCTGAAGTCGGACGCTTAACCAACTGAGCCACCCAGATGCCCCCACAGAATTTTATTTTGATAGGCAGTCATATACTCGGGGAAGGTGAGCCATCACTCAGCCCCAGGTGGTGAACCAGGACTCATTCAATAATTCCATTCCCCTTTGCTACTGCCTCTGATCCACTTCATACCAATGAGTTGTAAAGAGAAGACTTACGGAAAAGTATGATATCTGATGTAAAAGAGTGAGACGCGGAGAGTGGCGGAGGGGGTCCTGCCCCTTTTTCTTCCTTGGATGAAGTTGTATGAGAACACGATGGCTGGAACTGTGGCAGCTATTTTGCAGTCAGGAGACAACAAACATAAGGATGAGCAAGTAGATAAGAGAGACCCCCTATTTCTTATGACATAAAACACCAAACCTCAAATTGTCTACCTCCAGTCTAGTTGATATGTGATTAAATGTCTTGCTCAAACAACGGTCATCTGGCATTGTGTTCATTGCAGCCAAACACATCATGACTGTTACAGAGGGCCTCGAAATGAATGTTTTTAACAAGAGCTCCCAAATCATTCTGATGCTCTCCATCAATCTAGTTAATCCAGTGGTTCTCAAAGTGTGGTCTTTCTATCAGCACCTGGGAGCTTGCTGGCAATGCAAATTCTCAGGCCCAACCCAGACCTTCAGAATCAGACACTCTGGGAGGTGGGGCCCAGAAGTCTGTGTTTTTAACAAGGCCTCCAGAGGATTCTGACAATTGCTAGTTTAAAAATCATTGAGCTAATCAATACCTGAGACTCTACAATACTAGACCCCCCCAAAACTTCTGGCTGAGGCTTTTATTTATTTATTTTTTTTTTTAAATTTTTTTTTTTTTAACGTTTTATTTATTTTTGAGACAGAGAGAGACAGAGCATGAACGGGGCAGGGGCAGAGAGAGAGGGAGACACAGAATCGGAAGCAGGCTCCAGGCTCTGAGCCATCAGCCCAGAGCCCGACGCGGGGCTTGAACTCACGGACCGCGAGATCGTGACCTGAGCTGAAGTCGGACGCTTAACTGACTGAGCCACCCAGGCACCCCTGGCCGAGGCTTTTAAACTTAACCCAGGTCCCACCTGTTTCCTTATTTGTAAAATAAAGCCATGTGTCTTCTCAAGAGCCTTCTGTGGTTTTTCCCCTCCCCCTCCCTCCCTAGTCCCTTCTCCAAAATCTTGCACCAGTTGAATGGTTTGGTTCAGATTTACTGACCTATGTTATTAGCCATGTGGTGGTAGGAGCGGGAGGGAGGTCTTTGTGGTCAGAGCCGGCCAGGGCGGGAGTGAACGCAGTAGGCCCAGCTTCCTGAGGGAGAGTGGCCGTCAGTGTCCCTGACCCCGCGATCCCAACTGAGCGTGTCCACCCACCATGAACGCCCACTCATCAGTCGTGGCATTGCACAGCGGTGGCCCAGGAGGTGAGGAGGAAGGGTGGCCCAGCAGTTCTACAGTCTCCTCCTTCCCCAGGGAGGCCTGCTTCAGCTGGCGTTCTATATACCAGGGCGTCCCCCACTTCTCCACATCATGAGTTACTCAAACCCCAGCGAGAGCCCAACAGGCAGAAACTGATCAATAGACTTCACATTGTGAGGGGAATCCATTCTCAGTGAAAAAAGAAATGAGAAAATCCCTAATTGCACTTCCTCATTACAATGCTTTTTTCTCAGCATTTCACGTGTGCTCCTGAATCTTGTTATTCTTCTTCGTGACCGAGTACCCTGTCGAATGATTCTCCTGTAAGCATTACGTCATTAATGACAATTTACTAAGAATAAAAAAAATCATAATCCCTACCACTAATCTGGTGCTTGCCGCGGGCCAGGCCCAGGGCCCTCTCAGGCACTATCCCTTGAGGTCGAACAGCCACCCGCCCAGCAATGTTACCCAAGGCTCATCTTTGTCCCGGTTGAGTTAAGTGTGAGTCCTACAGCAGTAGCTTCCTTTTGTCCAGCTTCCGCTCACATTTACCAAATAAGGCTGAAATGCCATAAAATATGTAAACATTTGCACCGCTTCCACGGGAGGGGCTGGGCTGGCCGCGCTGCCGACATTGACCTGCCAGCCATCAGCCCCCCTGGGATGGTGAGAACGGCAGTCATCAGCTGAGGTTCTAAAAACCAAAACCAGGGGCGCCTGGGTGGCTCCGTCGGTTAAGTGTCTGACTCCTGATCTCGGCTCCGGTCACGATGTCACGGCTCATGGGATCGAGCCCCCTGTCAGGCTCTGTGTTGACAGTGTGGAGCCTGCTTGGGATTCTCTCTCTCCCTCTGTCTCTGCCCCTCCCCTGCTCGCTCTCCCACTCTCTCTCTCTCTCCCAATAAATAAACTTTAAAAGAAATTAAAAAATAAAAATAAGAACCATATTCAGCACGTGGAAGGCATCCAGTGGTCCTGAAATGTGTGGTCAGAAAGTGAGGGATGTGCCAAGTCTCGCCTGGCTGGTCTCTGGTCATGGGTCCTGGTGTCTCTGGCTCCCACCCCCATTGTTCTTGTGTCGGGCTCCCCCAGCCCCCAGCCAACCACCGTTTTCAGGCTACCAACAACTAAGGACACTTCCCGGGAAGAGTGGGGCTCTATTGGCGTTCGGGTCCCGTTCACACCCACAAGCAGACACGCATCCATCTCACAGTGGCCACTGGCCTGACCCGTCCTCAGCTGGTCTCACGATTAACAGTCTTTGACCAATTGGCTATAATTGGTCATTATTACAACCGAGACCTGGATGCCCAATGGCCCGTCTCAGTAGGACAATGACATGGCTGCTACTAAGGACGTGACAGTCGGCATAAGCGGGAAAGCCAGAAAAGGCCGATGGCCTCCCTGAAAGGAACATTTCAGGCTATCTCAGGGCCCTCCTGCTAAGGGGAGACGATTCAGAACGTGAGCCTGCACAGCTAAAGCAAAGAAGACTCTCAAACGCCAGATCTGAGGCTGTCTTTGCAGCCAAGCCCTCCGTGTCAAGCAGGCTGTCTCCTCCCACACCCTGTGTCAACTGACAGGAAGTAGAAGCCCCCCCCCCCCCCACAGCGCCCCCTTTCCGTCTGCTTGCTATCCCGGGGCATCTCAGCTGCTCCCCTCCCCACCAGCTACAGAAATATTTCTTTGCCAAAAGCCTGGTAGCTCTAAGCCACCCACTGCCCGTCCAGGGAACAGAGTAGAAAACCCTGAAGAAGCCTTCCAGGCCTGGCTTTTAAACCCCCTTTGATGTGATTCATGGCACGCGGGTTGGGGCGGGGTCAGAATGATCTCACAGGTTGGGGAAGACAGCTCAGCAGAGGTTGGCCAAGCCTTTAGAGGGAGTTGCTTCTGAGACACAGTGTTCCGGGCACAATTTAAAAGGCTGCTCCCTCAGAGAGGTGCTAACTACAAAACCCCGCTAGGCTAGAGTGCTTGCTGGAGCCCAGAAATGGGCTGAGAGGGCCCCCCACACACCCTCAGAGTAACAAAGCCTTCAGGAATCAATCACCTTCTGCAGGACGCACATCCTGTCTGAACAGCAGCCTTTTCTCCCTCTGTTCTTGCCGGGGAAGGTCAGAGTTCACATCAAATATCATTAATCATCTTCCCAGGGGCTGGGGGCTCATTGGACAGTCCTATTAATCAGAGGCCTATCACACCCACAGCCTGGCTGGGTCGCCATTGTCCTGTTCCTCACCTATCATAGGAAGATTAGATTATCAGTGACAACTGAGACACCCTTTGAGTCACAGGGAAGCCAGAGAATGAGGTTGCTTTTATTTTTTTATTTATCCTCCTGATTGGAGGATGAGCTGTTTCTTGTCTTGTCACACTGCCTCCTTTTCTTCAAAGAATCAGCTTTAAGAATCCAATTTGTCAAACTGGACAATCATTGGCAAACCCATAAAGAAGAAAAAAAAAAAAACCCTCAGCGACTTTATCAAAAAAGGTAAAATAAAGCAGAAGGTTTTAAATGGGGCCTGAAAGGATTAGAAAGTAAGTTGCATTTGACAACAATTAATCTCTGAAAAGCAGGGGCTTTGTGAAAAAACAAACAGGCAGATGTGTCCAGAAGGGATTGTGGAGATCCACCCTGGAGTCTATCCATTGCCTCTTCCAGAGCGGGGTCAAGGTGAGACCTGGTGCTGAAAAAGAACGAGAAAGAACGTCCTGCATGTTTTCTCCTGACTTTATGCCTACCGGCTACAACAGCAGCAATGAGACAATACGCAGCACTCAGGACACGGCAACACAGAGCACACAGCCCCCCGTCTCTCCCAGTGCAGTGACAGTCTCAGTCCCCCAGTAACCTCCGAGCCCACCCTAGTGGCCGCTGTATGGGGTCATGCAGGAAGGGGGCACTTTCCAGCTCTTTCGAAGCGCTGAGATCAGGTGAGCACGTGTGACACCTAAATCGGTTAGATGGGAATCGCCTCGGTGACATGGAACCCAGGGTCTACAAAGCGGGAGGCCTGGAGGGGCCAACCGCAAGATGAACAGGGAGGTGGGCTTCGTGTGAATCCAAGGTTAACCCGGGGCACGCAGGCCTGCCCAGAGGGTGTGAGGCCCGGTCCTATACTCACGGTCATGCTGTGGGAAGGGGAGTTCAATTCCATCAGATCTTCCAGGTTTTCATGAGATTCGGGAGACGCAGGTTTTGATGGGAACACTCCCTATTTTAAGTGTTGGTGATTTACCGAAACAAAAAGAAAATCACTGTGCATACTAAGCAAAACCTGTCGGGGGGTACACTTTGGCCCCCACACCTGGGATTTGTGAAACTGATCTAATCTACCTGCCTTGGTACAAATAAGGACTGTGGGGCCCAGAGAGGCTGGAAGCTGAGGAGGTAACACAGCAGGTCAGAAGCAGAGCCCGTTCGAGACCCTGGTTCTTCAGACTCCCAGACCAGTGCTCTCTGCTCCAGAACTGAGTACGTGAACATGTAAGTGACCAGTTCCTGGGTACAGTCATCTAAGTGCAATAAAAGTGATAGGATTAAGAGGAGAGCCTAGATCCCACAACTTTGCCTTAAAATAAGAGAAGGGACTGAGTTAGACAAGTTTCAAGTGACTGTCGTACCTTTTATATCGCCTTCTTTTAATTTTTCTACCTGACAGGGGGCACCTGGGTAGCTCAGTTGGTTAAGGGTCTGACTTCAGCTCAGATCATGATCTCCCTGTTCATGGGTTTGAGTCCGGCGTCGGACTTTGTGCTGACAGCTCAGAGCCTGGAGCTGCTTCGGATTCTGTGTCTCCCTCTCTCTCTGCCCCTCCCCCCATGTGTTCTCTCTCTCTCTCTCTCTCTCTCTCTCTCTCTCTCTCAGATGTAAATAAACATTAAAACTTTTTTTTTTTTACCTGACAAATTAGCTTTGAGTGATTCTCTGTGTGGGTGCTGTAGAGGTCTGGGGCAGGAGGCCAGGGAAAGCTACAAGCACCGTGTGGGGATATTAGCCCCTTGACCGCAGCACAAAGCTGGAGCTCGGGAGCCAAACTACCCAGTTCAAATCCTGGTTCTGCCACTCACTAGCTGTGTGACCTCCGGCAAGTAACTCAATTTCTCTGGTCCTCAGTTTCATCGTTTTATTTATTTACTTTTTAAAGTTCCTTTTTTGTTTGTTTAAAGTAAACTCTACCCCCAACATGGGGCTTGAACTCACAACCCTGAGATCAAGAATCACATGCTCTACTGACTGAGCCAGCCAGGTGCCCCTCCGTTTCCTCATTTTAAAAAATGGGAATGGGGGCTCCTGGGTGGCTCAATCAGTTAAGCACCCAACTCCTGACTTCAGCTCAGGTCATGATCTCATGGTTTTGTGCGTTCGAGCCCCATGTAAGGCTCTGCTTGGGATTCTTCCTCTCTCTCTCTCTCTCTCTCTCTCTCTCTCTGATCCTCCCCCCCCCCCCCCGCCACAGCTCTATTTGTCTCTCTCAAAATAAATACATAAACTTAAAAATAAATAAATAATATCGTAACTAAATAAATAAATTTAAAAATAAATAAATAATATCAAAACAAAGAAATGATGATAATATCTGCCTCAGGAGATTGTTGTGAAGGTTAAAAGTGGCACAGAACGGAGCCTGCCACATGAGAAGTGCTCACTAAATCGTTGTTGTTGTTATAACACGTAATCACAATTTATTTCACCCTCAATATCAGTGGTGCCTGATATTGAGACACAACATCATAGGATGTTGCATCTGGAAGGAAACTTAGAAACCATTCTAGTGCGACTGTCTAATCTTAGAAAACAACAGTGGCACACAGATGGAAAAGAGTTTATTTTCTGCAATGGGCTCATTCGAAAACCTATGCATTCCTACAGACACGGTTCATTTTTTGACCATGTCCATAGGCCTGTGCCAACCATTTTGTTTTTCTACTGTGACCTCATTGGAAATAAGAAAGTTTCTACTATAAATGGGTTTAAAGCAAAGCCATGCAAGCCTTCAGGCTCCCAAATATTTCATCAACGTCAGCCCAGTCAACACCGCATGATGTCTCCACTCCAGTGCTCGTTACGGAAAGATTTGTGAGACAACTCGGGGTCGCATTTGTCCACTGCAAGTATGTGACCAGCTTCATTTTTAAAAAGGATTGTTCTCCAGGGCGGTTTGTGATCATTAGGGGGAGGCTGAGCCTCAAAGTAATTTTGGTGTTCAGGGAGAGACGCTGTAGTTTTGTGGTCTTGTGGTCTAGTCGGTCCATCATTTGTGACCACATGCACGTGTTAACGGTCGACAACACTTAACAGGTATCTGTCTGTCTTTATTAGGTGATTACATAAAGACTTCTGGTGGGGGTGGGGGGGTCCGGTATGGAGTCGGTGCTGGATAGATCAGATCTTGGCTTCTCACTTGGCTCTAAGGCCGTGAGCTAGTTTCTTAAACTCTGTGAGTCTCCAGTCACTCGTGTGTGAAACGAAGGAAATAAAACCTACTTCACAGGACTTTGTGAGACTCCAACAGAAAATGTATGCACTCGGGAGCTGTGAGCTCCCTTCCATCACCCTGCATTCCCTTGAGAGCTAGAAACCTCGGCTCACAGGAAGACAAGGCGGGTGTTATCCGTGGACAGGCGTTCACTTGTGTGACTCGTGACTCTCCTTCGGAGACCCTTGTTAAGTGCTGGGATGAGTCAGCCCGGAGCCAAATTCAGGTTAATGTCAAAGGGAGGAGGGAACAATGGACACATTCATGCTTTATGCTTCTGTTTAGGCTTCTGATCTAAAAGCCATTTGTTGACTGGTTTAAATAAGAGTTTACACCCTCCTCAGAGCTGATCTGGAATCTGAAGCTTGAGACCTGGTTGAGTTTCGGGTTGGGCAGGCTATTTCCGATGCGTTGACCTTTCTACAACCTTCCACCAGCCGGGAGCAATCTGCAGAGCGGAAGGAGCATGAGGAGCCTCCGTAAGCACCCGGCCTAGGGGGAGGTGCTGGCCCTTAGGGCATTCCAGAGGGGATGTCACCTGCAGCCAGGTGCTTCCTGCTCTGGGGAAGGGCCCCCACGAGCGACTGTCTACCCAAGGAGTACAAAGATGAATGATTCCACTGCCACGTAGGAACCGAGATAGGATGGGCCTCGAGTCTGCAGCCAGGACGAGAGATAATCAGGACAGCCAGCGTGTGTCGAACATTTACTATGAGCTAAGCGCAACGCTTAACGCGTCACATCAGCATCTTCTTCAATCCCATAGCAGTCTCAGGAGGTAGTAACGATGACCATCATGGCTGAGAACATCGAGAAGTTAGGCCTCTTGCCCAAGGCTCCCCCGAGGCGAGCCCCAGATGTGAAAGCATGGCACCCAACCCTCACCTGTGGCTACACGGCTTCCCTAGGCACATGGGATACCTTCAGTGCCCTGACAGGTGCGTCAGGAGCCATGCCTGCACCGGGTCCCATCTTAGGGCAAAACCTACCTTCTTCCTGGCACAGACACCCCTCTAAGCAGAGGCCTCCGCACCCCTTCTCCGTACATTGGGATGTTAGAGGTCACCTGCGCCTCGGTCTGAACCCTGCACTGCCCACAGGTATACCCATCCTGAAGCGCAGGCGTAATTCCCAGTGCCCTGCCCTGCCCCATCGGAGGAAGGGGTGGTGGCCTCTCTTCCTATCCCGCCACCACAGGCCTGCCCAGATCTGCCCCCTGCTGGGCTGTTAGAGCCAAGAAGAGCCAAGTTCACTTCCCATTTGCTTCTGTGCCGTGTCCTTTCCTCTCCTGCCCTTCCGTGTCCTTGCAAAGGCTCTTCCCTTACGTGCTGCTCAGGTTTGGGGCCAAGAAGAAAGGAAAAGAGGACCAGCTGTGGCCTAAAATAAATATATTAGTGACCAGGAGAGAAACTCCGGGCTCATGGAACCAAGTGAAGAATCTGTAAGTGTTCAGCCTCCTGAAATTGTGGCGCTTCCCCCATCACCGCCCCCCACATGCTTAATACAAGCTGACAGCCCGCATTGTTCTGCCAAGACAAGGTAGCCGTCTCCCAGTGATAGGGTGAGGGGGGCAGAGGGACAAAGGCACAGGAGCTGAGGAGGGGTGGAGGCAGGGGGTGAAAAATAAAGAGAGAGGGCCGGTGGGGGGTGCCTCTTCATTGGGGGGCCTGGCAGGAGACCCTGGGAACGGCAGCCCACTGACAGTGGAGACCAGGAGCTCCAGATGGCTTTTTGTCTCGATGCAATAAAAAATGTAATCTGACAGGCCCCGGGATGGGGCTCGGGAAACAAAAGTCTGCGGGGCGGGGGAGCAGGAGTGGGATTGGGCAGCGTTAAAGGTAGCGAGTCTGAGAAAGACAAAAAGAAGCCACTGTCTCTTGGAGCAATTATAGGCTTTGCAGATGACATTTAATTCCAGAGGTGCACGCCGGGGACAAAGCCAGTTGTTTTCTGGTCTTGGCAAGGGGAGACGGATGGGAAATGCACCGGACATTTGGCCCCTGAAGAAAGGTGATAACTTTGCCAATTAACCACGGTGTGGGCTCTTTGTATCCACACCACCCCCCTAAGTCATTAGGGGATGATATAAAGATACAGGGCTTCCTGGTGCAATTTAATTGCTCATAGACGGGAAAGTGATGAGCTCTGTCATACTGTGCAGACGTCCTGTAGGAGACCAGATGCCGTATTAATGTGTCTTCTCAGAGGGGGACACACCCCCACCTGCTTCACCCGGAACATGCAGACGCCCAGGGAAACAGTGGCACCTCTGTGGCCTCTGATGGAGCTGTCGATTTTTATTAAGTAATCTCTGCCTTTCAAATCACGGCATGTTTTCTTTCCAAAAGTCTTGGTTGCTGTGTGGACCCAGCACACCGCAGGCTCCCAATAAATATTAAACAATGGATGTAGGTGATGTCTCCAGATTTCATTGAAGAGGACAACTTCTCCAGGGAGCAGCTCCCATTGTAGGACCGTGGCATGGTCACCATGGCTGCATAACAGGCAATTTAAGGTGTGACGTTTTAAGGATTCTGAGGCAGGAAAACGGGGCAGGAGGGTTAGTGGCCATTAGCAAGAACCCATGGGCGAGATGAAATGATAAAGTTGGAAGGTGCATAGTTCTAGTGAAGATGCAAGGAAACAGATACGCCCACATGGACGGAGGAGGAGTAAAGGCTTTTTCAAAAACAGTGTGTCCACACCCTGTGACCCGGCAAGCCCACAAATCCACCCTATGGCTGTATGATGGATGCCGGCAAGGCAGCAGGCACAGGGTGTTCACAGCAACCCGGTCACAATTCTAAAAAAAGAGGAAACAATCTTAAATATCCATCATTAGGGACACCGGTGGTATATCCACACAATGGACTACTCTGCACTTATTAAAACAATAATGATGGGGCGCCTGGGTGGCGCAGTCGGTTAAGCGTCCGACTTCAGCCAGGTCACGATCTCGCGGTCTGTGAGTTCGAGCCCCGCGTCAGGCTCTGGGCTGATGGCTCTGGGCTGATGGCTCGGAGCCTGGAGCCTGTTTCTGATTCTGTGTCTCCCTCTCTCTCTGCCCCTCCCCCGTTCATGCTCTGTCTCTCTCTGTCCCAAAAATAAATAAAAAACGTTGAAAAAAAAAAAATTAAAAAAAAAAAAAAAAAAAAAACAATAATGAGGGCAATCTACACCTACTAATGTGGAAAGACTTTGAAGACATATCATTAAGAGGAAAGATAATAACTGGTCCAAAAACAATACATACAGCATGATAGCATGTATGTTAAAAAAAAAAAAAACAAAAAACCTAAATACCTCTATATGGGTGCATGAGAAAATATATGTACATAAACGCACGACAGTGGTTACCTTTGGAGGGTTTAGGCAAAAGGAACAGTGGGGGAAAGGTTGTGAAGGACCTCTTTAATGTTTTATGTTTGTTTATTTTAAGTTTACTTATTTTTGACAGAGACAGAGTGTGAGCATGAGCTAGGGAGGTGCAGAGAGAGAGAAGGAGACACAGAATCGGAAGCAGGCTCCAGGCTCCGAGCTGTCAGCATAGCCCGATGTGGGGCTCGAACCCACGAACCGTGAGATCATAACCTGAACCAAAGTCAGACACTTAACTGACCAAGCCACCCAGGTGCTCCATTAACGTTTTATGTTTAATTTTATAATGCAAATACCTGTGCATCACACAATTAAAAATTTTAAATATACATTTGACAAATGTCAATGTTTTTAAAAGGCTTTTTTAATGTTTTTTATTTATTTTGAGAGAGAGAGAGCGAGCTAGCATGAGTGGGGGAGGGGCAGAGAGAGGGAGAGAGAATCCCAAGCAGGCTCCATGTTGTCAGTGCAGAGGAAACTGACCCCAGAAAAGGCAATCGTTCTTCTAGAGATGCACAGCAAGTGGGTAGCCCAGGAAGAAGATGATTCTGAGTCTCTAGACCAGGGCTGTGCAAGAGAAGTACAATGAGAACCATGTATGTAATTTAAAATCACTTAAAAAGGGGGCACCTGGGTGGCTCAGTCAGTTATGTCGGACTTCCGCTCAGGTCATAATCTCATGGATCGTTGGTTCAAAGCCCCAGGTAGGGCTCTGTGCTGACAGCTCAGAACCTGGAGCCTGCTTCGGATTCTGTGCCTCCCTCTCTCTCTGCCCCTTCCCCACTTGTGCACGCACGCGCTCTCTCTCTCTCTCTGTCTCTGTCTCTCTCTCAAAAACAAACTTAAAAAAAAATAATTTAAAAAGAGAAATGAGGGGTGCCTGGGTGGCCCAGTCAGTTAAGTGTCAGACTTCGACTCAGCTAATGATCTCATGGCTCATGAGTTCGATCCCCACATCAGGTTCTGTGCTGACAGCTCAGAGCCTACTTGGGATTCTCTCTCCCTTTCTCTCTGCCCCTTCCCTACTTGTGCTCTATCTTAAAATAAATCAGTAAAAATATTAAAAAAAAAAAAGGA
This sequence comes from Panthera onca, assembly GCF_046562875.1. Classification (NCBI taxonomy): domain Eukaryota; kingdom Metazoa; phylum Chordata; class Mammalia; order Carnivora; family Felidae; genus Panthera; species Panthera onca. Next base: position 45,920,324 of record NC_138352.1, on the reverse strand, counting down.
AATGAGACAGGTGAAATTAGTTCTAATAATATATTTTATTTAGCTCAATATATCTAAAATATTATTTCGACATATTATCTATATATGGTGACTCTAGTTAACAATACTGTATGGTATATTTGAAAGTTGCTAAGAAAGTAGTTTTTTTTTTTTAATGGAAGTTTTAATCTTTTTAAAAATCTTATTTATTTTGAGAGAGAGAAAGAGCGCCCACACGCACGGGGGAGGGGCAGAGAGAGAGGGAGAGACAGAATCCCAAGCAGGCTCCACACTGCCAACACAGAGCCAGATGCGGGGCTCAAACCCATAAACCGTGAGATCATGACCCGAGCCAAAACCAAGAGCTGGACACTTAACTGACTGAGCCATCCAGGAGCTCCCCTAAGAGAGTAGATCTTAAAAGTTCCCATCACCAGAAAAAAAAAAATTGTAACTCTGTGTGGTGACGGACATTAAATGAACTTATTGTGGCCATCATTTCACGATATATACGAATATCGAATCGTTAGGTTGTACACCTACAACTAATACCAGGTTTTATGTCAGTGATATCTCGATTTTAAAAATTAAATTAAAAAAATCTTTTTTCATTATTGTGATATTTTATAGTCTTATTTTTCATACCGAGTCTTGAAAGGTCCGCTGTGCATCTCTCCCAGGACTAGGCACCCTGCAAGTGCCCCGTAGCTAAGTGGCTGGAGGCTGGATGTGTGGAAGGTGCATCCCCAAACTGCCGCCAGCCGCAGGCCGGGCCGGCCAAGGGGTGTGGCTGCAGCTTTAGAAACTGATGCAAATAAGCCACAAAGAGCTGCAGCCCCACCACCGGACGGAGAGAACCCAGGGGCTGAGCAGAGAAACAACCCAGGGCGGGTTGAAGCTGCCTGAGCCCTGAAGAAGGCCTGGCCTGGCCTGGCCAGCCCACCCAGCTTCCAGACACCAGCGAAGGGCCTCTTCCTTAAATCGCAGGCCCCCACCCTGCGAGGTCCGGGTTGCCAGAGAAGGACACCACTGCATTTGCTGCTTTTCCTATGTCTAGGCCACCACCCACTGCACCAGCCTTTATTTGTTCATTCCAAGCCAGAGCGAACAATGCAAGCTTGAGACAGTGATGCAAAATGTAACCGCATTTAGGAACCGGCCACTGGCTCGGGCTTTGGCATCAGGGAGCCTGGGTACAGATCCCTGCCTGCCCCACCCCTTACTAGCATGTACTCAGGGAAAGTGACTTTCTGGGCCTCCCCTTCCCTAGCTATAAACTGAGGGTGCCGGTCATGTCAACACTACTGCCGACCTCATAGGGCAGCTGGGAGCAGAGCCGAAGGGGTGCATGCCAAGCCCTCCACAAAGTACCCGTCACACAGGACGTCTCCCCCTAACGGCTGCTCCATGCAGGCGATCCACAATTTCCTGCATTATCTCACTTGACCTTGGGACTGCAGGCAGCCTTTGCGGTCATCTGACTGAGAAACAGGAAGAAGGGAGCCCGATGACTTACCCAAGGTCCCACAGCCGATACCTGGCTTCGTGACTCCTCCCCCCTGCTCTTTCCATGCTGTTTCTGTTTAGTGTGAAAGGTGGGATTCCTTTTGCTTTCTCTTTGGTTTTTTTAGTCTTCATTGTTGCTGTTTGTGTTTTGCTTCTCACAAGAGGTAGGGCAGAGCTTTAAGAAGCTGATGTCTCTCCATCACTTCCGTTGGTCGAGGTCATTCTCAGCAGGACCCAGACTGTAGAAGGAGACCTGAGGGTGCTGCCCGAGCAGCTCAAAAGCCAGGACTGTACAAAGAGGTACAGGATGGTGGGGCTCAGGTAGGTGGCGAGCGAGGGAGAAAGACGGGATGTCTGTGGGATACTCGCTGGGCGGGGCTGGGCTCATGGCCCCAGGTCCCCAAGGGGAGGACCCTGTGTGAGTCCAGAAGCCCTGCCTCCTCGTGCCACCCTGTCCAGCTTCCCGTTTCCAGGGCAGGGAGCAGGCAGGCCACAGGGAGTGAGGCCACCACAGTAGACCCTTGTGGGGCCCTTGGGTTATCTTCCCTCTTAATCTGTGTCCTGGAGGCCACCTTGGAAGTCAGCTTGTCCAAACACTCTGTTTTGCAGGAGAAAAAAACTGAAAAGAAGAGGATAGGAAATATGCTCCAAGAGTGACTGAGCCAGGTTATATGCAACTGGTTCCAGGGGTGGGGGATGGTGGGTGGACGGGCATGCAGGGTGGGGCTGGGCCCAAGGCCGAGGGCAGAAAGGGTGGGAAGAAAATGCTTCTGCAGAGGAAGGGGCTGCACGGCCCGCTCGTGCCATCTGCACAGAGGAAGTGGCCCAAGCCCTTGCCTGGCTCGCTCAGAAAAGCTGGGTTGTCATCAGGATGAATGACAGCCGGAGGGATATGGAGCAAATCTGACACGGGACAGTCACCCTGGGAGACCCCAAAGGACCACCTTCAATAAAAGCAATCCTACAGTTGCCGACTATAAGCCTGTAACTTTGGGGAAATGCAGGGTGAACACCACACCCTTTCCTGGCGAATGACTTACAGCCCAAGTCAGTGAGGAGGAGGGACTGAGACCAAATGAGGTTGCAGTTGGTGGGACTTGATTAGAAACGAAGACAGGCTCAGATATCACACTGAAGAGGCCAGAGGACGCAAACAATCAGAGGCGTGTTTCTCCAGGGCTTGAGGGACAGGGCAGGCCACTGTCTTCATTGAAAGTTTGGAGAATACAGACCAAGAGCTAGGTCTGGGGGCCTCTTAGGGTTTCTCCAACCCTGAAGGGTGTGTGTGGAACCGCTGACCAACGCAGTTACTAGAAGACCACCTCCTTAGCATCACAGAACCCGGCACGGCCTGTCCCTGGGCTGGCAGGTCCCTCCCAACTGGGAGCTTGCCTGGGCGCAGGAGGCAGGGCGGTGGGATTCCACGACCTCTTCCCAGCTCTGGTGTGACGCTTCTGAGCAACCCTCAGCCCCTTACGGCGAGAGGATTAATGAACGTGGCCCACATGCTCAGAGAGCCCTAAACGGGGGCGGTAGCCAAGGGCTGACATCATTAGAGCAATGAGGGCTATTAGTATTACACTATTGTTATTATGTTTGCTCTCTCAACCCTTAAATCACACTCCATCTCGCGATGGCTCACATTTTATGTAATTATAGCTTATATAGGTAACAAATGGATATTTCTGCAAGCCGAGGAGAGAGCCTTCTGCATACATTAATTTGCTTGATTAGTTCTCTGTTTGGTATGCTTTGTTCCTCCAAACTCCCCTTTCCTGTCCAGCTTCAACAGAAAATTAATGAGTTTTAACACCTTGCAAAAGTGGGCTGTGCCACGGGAATACTTCGGGTGTACTCTGGGTTTTAAATCCACACATTCAGAGGCTTCCTAAAGGTTATGCAAAGGTTAACAAACAATTAATATGTTGAATCAGTGTGCTAAATCTGTTTACTCAATCTTTGCAATCTAAAGGCCATTAGCCATCAGCCTCAACATTTTAGATTGATCTCTCTCTTTCCTAACTCACCCCTGGATAATTTGGGTGAGAAAGAGAAAGAAAAAAATCTGAATTGAGAGCAGTGAATATCTCTGGAAAGCTGGGGTTTTCTTGCTATCCGAGGCTCAAAGCTTTGGGAAGAGTCCTGAAAGACTTGATCAAGGGAGTTGGAAGTTTCGAGAAGACAATGCAATATGAGATGCATTCCCGCCTTTTCAACAACGAGCAAAATGTGACATAGGTTCATCAACGGATGCCATGTTGAGTTCGTGTGTTGATTTTCTCCCTTGTTTACAGGGAGAAGGGGGTGGAGAAGAGGTATGAGGTAAGTCCCATCCTGGGGACTAACAGGAAAGAGGCCTCCTACCACACGGTCCTCTAAGGAGAACACACTGCAGAGTAGTGGGGTCCCAGAATGTTCTTTTCCTTAGCAGGCAGAGGAAGAGGTTAAGAAATAGTCGCATGTAATCCTGGTGGCCCCCCTAGGGGTCTCCTAATCCCACAAAGAAACTCATCCTTCCCCACCTCTTAGGTTGTTGTTGATGATGACAGTCTTGGCAGCAAAGAAGGAAATGACTTTGACAAGATCGACAACATGCTATCCTTCCCAGCCTGGCTCCTTTAAAAAGACACTGTGCTGTCCACTTAACCCACCTCTCACCCAGGCTCACCAGAAACAATCTTCCATGTTGACCTAGATGCCCCCGCTCCTTTGCCTGTTTCCACCTTCTGTAACTTGCCAATCACCTTGTCTCCCTCCCTAAGACTTGCTTTTTGGATGATCATTCCTGCACACGACTGCCAGCTTCGACCCTTGGGGTGCTTTCTTAGCATCGTTTGACAACTGCTCTGAGACTCTGGTCTCTGGGGAGCTGGTGTCTCCAAAGAACCTGAAAGAGAATCACAACCCAGAAGCCACCAGGTGACAACTGTTCCAGTCAACCAAGACCTAGCCAGTCCCTTAACCCTCTGGCCCGTTCTTCTTCCACACTGGCCAAGACAGAGGCAGCCCTCCAAGTCGGGGAAGGAGGGAAGAGGAGGGAGAAAACAGAGAAGGAGCTGACCACACCCTACACCCACAGGCCAAGCTCACGGAAGGGAGAAGCGATGCATTGCACAAGGGCCTGACAAGAGACAGGACTGGGTTGACATTTTATTACCTGAAGAGATGACACTCTTCATTAACACCTGGGGGTATCCACAAAGCAAGAGAAAGGGGAAATGAATCCTCAGCCAGTGTGCAGTTTCAACGGTGGGAAGGACATTGCTTTCTGCTCACCTACTTACCAAGCCCAGCTCATTCAATCAGCCGGTCACTCCACATTGTCCCCTTTTTATACTCAACCGTGCGATTTATGTACAGAATGGCAAATAAACTCTATCTTTTAAAAAGAAAGAAAAGAGCATTGTTCTCTGAACTGCAAAGTGTTCAGAGTGATAGAAAGTGTCCTGACAAGACCCTAGACTGACCAGGAGAGGAAGGAGATGAGGTGTATTCTTGGGACTTGGGATGTAGTTTTCTTCAAGGCTTTGTGTCTAAATGAGACTACAGATTTCAGCAAAAACAAGTTAGGCGGCAGGCTCTGGGCATACATGTGCCACCTGAACCATGGGATCCAGGTGCGTATCAGGGTAGCTGGCATCTTTAGAATGTGAGAGTATTCAAGATCAGCATAAACCCATTCTTTCTCGCAGATTCCTGAGAAATGCACGCTCAGTCTGCTCCCAGGTGGCACAGGAGAAACACCTTGAGGAGAGAACTGTTGGCAGCCAGGATGCTTCTTTGTGGAGACCCCGAGGGAGCCCTGGATCTTCTGATTGCCAGGCGAGGTCTCCGAGGCCGTGTTTCTAAACATGTCTAAAGAAAGGAAACAGTTTCATTGTTTTGAGACATGCCAAGTGGAGGATATGAAGGAAAAAGTAGATAAGCTATATCATGCCCTCCGAATCATTCAGGCATTTGATGCATCGATTTTTAGCCTTAAAAACAGAGATGGGAATTAGGTTACGTTTGAGAGGGCTGAAAGCCACATCTGGCTTGCCCGGCGGTACGCGTATTGATGGACGAGGTGGCAGTGCTGGGGGACAGACACTGGGAAGACTGGTCCCCCGGCTCTGCAGCAGCCGCCGGGGCCTGACCATCGGCTCCCGTGGAACCTGAGGGGACCGCCCTGAGGAAGAGCAGGCTGGCAGATGGAATCACCCAGCCACTCTCCTCCTGCCAGTGCCAGAGGCCTCCCCTCACCACTGACCGCAAGGGGCGGTCCGCGCTCTGTGGCCTTCACTCCCCTGCTCTGTGAAAAGCCCAGTCCAGAGGTACAGCTCGCCCTATTCGGTGCCCATGGTCTAGTCTGGCATGCTTCAGTGCTGGGTTTCGCTCTCGGTGTGGGAGGACAAAGGAGGGAGACTCTCTGCAGAAAGGCTTCCCCCTCCCAATAAGTGGAAAGGAGGGTTCCGGCCTCCTGCAGCCCAGGCTGGTGCAAGGATGGGGTGGGTGGGGGCTGATCGTTTGCAAGGAGACGGGGGAAGGTGCTGCCACACCCTCACCTGGTGCCTGTGCCGCCAGACCTGGCTTGTTCCAATGAGGAATAGACTAAGCTTGTCCAGCCAGGCACGGCTGCCTGAGGGAGGAAGTCCAGGCCCCAGGCCGATGGTCTGCCTTCACCAGACCGCTGCCCACCAGCACCCAGCCGCTCTTGAGGGGTGCCACATCCCAGCCTGAGCCTTGGGACACGTGGATGTGCCTCCTCTATATTCCCTTTCCCTCTCCCTGTGGCTGGAACCGTGGCAGCCCAGCCTCACCGCTGTGGACACAACCAAGGCCCGGTGGCAGGAACCCGGGTCCTTCTGACTGCATGGAAGGCTCGCCTCGAACTGTGATGTAAGAGTGAAGTAAATGCCTATTTTATATAAGCTACTCATGTACCACTGGCCCTCTTGGCTACAGAGCCTCACCTCTTGCCCATACACTCCTCATGCCTCTCTACCAAGAACGCCCAGCACTCACCTCCTTCTAGAACCTTCTGAGAAGGAGGGCCAGAGAAAGGCAGCTTGAAGTCTCAACCATAACCCAGGGAAGCGTTCTTTCTGAGACGTAACCTAAGCGAGACCAGAGGCAAGGAATCAAACCCCAAGCCCCTCTTATTTCTCCTCCTTTCTTAATTATAATCCCATTTGTAAGCCAAACCCTGTCATTCTGTCTCCCTTAATGGCTAGTTTCTATTCTGAGATTCTCTCCACCCTATTATCTTTTGCAATATTTAGGAGCTCAAGCACGAGGAAGGGGTAAGGCCGCTCCTTTAACATGCCCGTCCTTCTCTATCTTTTTAAATATTTCAGTCGCTCCCAATCCTTATTTTCGCATTTCGATTTCCTGTGGTACAGTCCATTTATCTCGGTCACTCAATCAAGTTTTCCCCGGCTCTCCCCCCTTATCTTTCCTGCTCGGGGCTGACTGAAAATACCTACATTATCTTTGCAGCCAATATGCCGACTGGAGGGAAATCTACAGATTGTCTTGATAGGGAGACGTCTGAGGGAAAACCGGGAAGGGCTGTGCTCACTCGTCAGAGGACAAGGTGAAGTGTATGACCTCAGCAGCAACTTTCTTTCAAGGTGAACCACACAGGGCGGCCTCTTCCATGGGCGTTTGTAAGGATTCTCCTCTTTGTGCTGAGAACCAAACCTTCCATGGTGTCCTCATCTTCCTGTGGGATGGGTTTACCAATAACCTCACCCCCACCACCCCGGCCTGGCCTCAGATGGCCTTGACCACTGAGTACCTGAGCCCCAGACTTCCTACTTACGACACCTACATGCCATTTTCAGGTTAATGGGAGATGAGTCCATATCTGCCAGTGGAATCCTAAAACCACAATTTGAGAGGAGAGTTCTATCTTTACTCTCTGGAATGCTGAGGATCTTGAACCGGGGAGTCTCTCCTTTGACTGTGTTGTTTTGCCTCGTGCAGACCAGAGCACGGAGATGAAAACAGATGCAAATCTATGCGTTTAAAGGTGAGAACTAGATCTCACAGGCCTCACTGAATAACCCTAAGCTCCCAGGCTTGGTGACAGATGGACCAGACAGAAGCTTCACTGTTAATGCACTGGACAGGAGGGGAGGGAGGGGCAGGTCATTGTTCAACAGTCTTTCTGATGGTCAGTCAACCCACATGGACGGGGAACACATAAACAACGGTCCTTTGTCCCAGGGTCCTGGTGTCTCATCACATCTGTTCAGCATCCACAGATAATTTGGGTTCCTGCTCCTCAAAGGACACAAGGCCTTCAACCTCAACTCTTGGCCTTGTGTGGCTACCCCCTGAAAGCCGGGCAGGAAAACCCTTCCCTCGTCCTCCGGGTTCTTTCTTCTCCTCGTCGCCCCTTTTCTTCCCTACCCCGGGTTCCATTACCGCTCAATCCCTGACACACATTTTTATCCTTTTGTTCCAATGCATGTGATGACTCTGGAATTGGGGTAAGAGACTGGTGTCTGGAGCCTGCCAGATGGAGAGATTAGCAAAGCCCTTGTGTGTTATAAGACCTGCAAGCTACAGACCTTCTCGGAGGCTTTAACACTTAGGGATTGCATTTATCTTCCTGTAAGAGAGACCTGATCAATGTAGCCTAAACAAGATAGAGATTTATCTCTCTCATGCTACAGGGGGGAAAGAAGAAGAAGAAGAAGAAGACAGAATAAGGCAGCCCAGAGCTGACCTGGTAGTTTCCAGGCTGCTTCCATGCTTCTGTTCCAGCACCCTCAGCATGTGGCTTCCCCCCATGGGTGCCTTCATTGTGGCCGCTGGAGCTGCAGTACCCCCCCCCACCCCCCGTCTCCTCCCAAGCAGCAGGAAAGAGAAACAACCAAAGAGCTTTCACTTTCGTCTCATTGACCATATGCAGCTGCATGGGAGACTGGAAACTAGCTTGTCAGTTGGACATGTTACCACAGTCCTGGCACGAAGGCAAAAAGAATAGAATGGATATTGAACAGGCAAATGGGAAGGTCTTCCACAGAGGCGGTCAGAGCAATGGTTAAAAGATGAAGCCCTGGGGTGCCTGGGTGGCTCAGGTCGTTGATCACCCAACTTCGGCTCAGTTCATGATGTCACAGTTCATGAGTTCAAGCCCCACGTCGGGCTCTGTGCTGACAGCTCGGAGTCTGGGGCCTGCGTCGGATTCTGTGTCTCCCTCTCTCTGTCCCTCCCCTGCTCACGCTCTGCCTCTCTCTCTCTCTCTCTGAAAAATAAACATTCAGAAAAATTTTTTTTTTTAAATGAGGCACTGACATCAGATGCATGGGTTCAAATGCTTTGCTCCACTCATCACCATCTGGAAGAGCCTTGGCAAGTTACCTAATCTCTCTCCGTTCTCATCTATATGATGGGAATAGCCATAGCACTGACCTCATCATTGAATACTATTATTGTTTGATTACTGAGAATCTACAGTGCTCTTGTGCATGGCAAATGCTTGTCAAATGCTGGTTGTTGCTATTCTTCTGCCTAAAGTCACATTATTGATGCCCTAACTATTACCCCTGCCTGGTAGGCACCTTTCCCGTCTGACCACAGAGGGAGAACCGGGCTTGGTGCCAGCTGAGGGAGAAGAGGGTGGAGAAAGGTTGCAGGGCATCTCTGTAATGTCCCAGTCCCCGGGGCCGAAGGAACTCAATTCACTTGAGAATGTCCCTTTGTTTTCCTCTCTCTCTTTCCCCAAGAAGGGCCAAGGCACAGGGAGTACAGGGGAGGTCATGCAGAATGACGCATCCCCATCCTGTCTACCCTCTCCAGCCCTAAGTTCAATGTTGAAAATGTCAGCCCTCCCCCTAGTCATCCTCAAGCCCCTAATAACCCCGTTCCAGGGGCCCGGGGCACCCACTTGACGCCTGCTCCAAGAAATTTATGGTCTAGAACAGGGGTCAGCAAACTACAGCCTGCAAGACAAATCCAGCCCACTGGCTATTTAGGTAAACAATTTTATTGGCACAGAGCCAACAGTCATTTGCTTACACATTGTCTGTGGCTGCTCTTGACAAAGCAGAGTAGCTACAACGGACACACTCTGACCCATAAGCCTAAAATACTATGTGGCCCTTTACCGAAAAAGTGTGCCAACCTCCACTGTAGGTGGTGAAAAGGAATGTATTTCTGATGATACCAACAAGTATACATAATCCAATAGGACACTGAGTCGGTGTGTGTAAAGATACAGAAAAGGGCCCGGGAGAACTTCCAGCCCACAGAAAGCCCTGGCTTCCTCCATGGAAATGAGGAGAAGAGCAGACAAGGATACGCTCAGGATATTAGCCTTCTCTGTAACATTTGGTTTTACAAGAAAAGACTTGGGTGGTTAAAACCTAATTTTTAACAGAGTATATTGATTGCTGGAAAGTGTGACATGTTTAAGACTTTTATAGACTCCTAATAAAGTGTAAATTAATATGACCCTTTTGGAAAGCAATTTGGAAAATATATCAAGAGCCTTAAACATGTTCGTACTCCTGGCCTCATAATTCCACTTCTGGGAATTCATCCTAAGGCTATCAACTAAAATGTCAAAAATATTTATGCACAAATATGTCCACTGTGATATGACTTATAGTAGCGAAAAGCTAGAACCGCTCAGATAGTTAGTCATATAAGAGCTAAATAAATTATGATACAGCCATATGATAGAATCTTATATAGTAATTAAAATGATGCTCAAAAAACTTTATAAATAATTTGGAGAAAATTTAAGGGAACGAATAAACAAAGTTGAGTGTCGTTTCATCAAAGCTGTATTTAAAAAAAAAAAAATTAACATTACCACCTGGGCATACCCAAATGTCACAGTGTTACCTTTGGAGGAGTGGATGATTCATGCCTATATATATGGGTTTTTTTCCTGGAACATGTTGGTTTTATTTTCATCATGGGAAACATGGATATCATCTTAAACCATACAAGTTTCGAGAAGGTTCATCGAGAGCCAAGTGGATCAGATTCCATGGCCGCAGGGCATAGGAGATGGGAGTTCATCACTTCATTCCTGTAGAGTCAGGAGAGCAAAGCAGAGGGAAGGGAGAGATTTATACACTACTCGTCAAACTAGCGGGTCAGGGCATGCCCTGTGTACGAAGCTGGACCAGGTGTCACCTTCCCCTGCCCTATCCTCTGCTGCTAAAGACTGGGGATGGGATGGGTGGGGCGGGGGGGGGGGGTCACTTTAAAGGGCCGAGGTTTCCGTTTCCTCCAGGAGCTGGAGCCAAGCTCGTCAGCATCACCTCTGTGGGTATCAGCAGAAAGGGGGGGAAGAGAGTATAAACGATGGACAAGAAGCCTGGGATGGGGGTGGGGTGAGTCCATTCATTTTCCCTCGAGGGCTTCTGAGTCACAGAGATCCTTGCCCTCTGCAAGTTTTCCCTTGGCTCAGACCTTCTGCCCAGTTCCGAAACCTCTAGGCACTCTCCTCCCCAGTGTTGTGTTTTCTCTTTGCAGTAACAATATCCGTTTGGACTTCTCTTCCCCTACCCCCCAAAAAAGACAAGAAAATAATACCAAAGCTTCATCCTCAATTCATGAAGTGTTTTAGGGCGGCTCCAAGAGATCGGATCTTCTTGAAGGCAGGCAATTAGACACTCATGGGAAAATGCTCAGGAAACAGCTACTGACCAGGTCCTTTCAAATCCAAAGCCCCTTGGCTTTGGAATCAGAACAGTCCTCAAATCCTGGCTGCATTCTCACTTAGCTCCTTGACCTTGGGCACGATATCTACACTCTCTGAGCCCCATTTGCTTCATCTGTAGATTAGGGTAGGGGTTGATCTTCCAATAATTGTCATAAATATCAGAAATAACTTGTTACTGTGCCCCATGCAATGATTGGCACATAGCAGGTGCTCATAAAAGGTCCTTATTTATCAAATTCCATTTCCTGGGGACCCTGAAGATGTGAGGGGCAGTGCCCTGGAATCAGGCATGAATTTAGAAAGGATGGTTAGTCCTTTTCCACAGTGAAAAAAGCAAACAAGAATTTCGAATCATTTTCATATTATCTGATGTCAGCCTTCCAGAAGCAACTCAGATCCAGGCCCCTCCCCTTCACTCCCCACTTGTCACCCCCTCCCCGCTCAACCCCGCCCCAGTGGCCACACCCTTCCTGAGCTCTGGGCCTGGAGCACCCCCTCTCTCCCCTGGCCAGGAGAGCAATTTCTGTAGGAGCCATTCATTTGGTAATTAGTCACGTAGGGACCTGTGACATCCCTTCTGCTGTGGTTGAAACTGTTACACGGTCCCTGGCACCGCACTTCCCATGTTTGCATCTCATCTCTTCAACTAGATTACAAGGCCCCGGAGGGGGAAGCTGTTTCCTCTATTTCTTGCTCTATTTCTCTCTTCAGTGTGCGATTGATCCTTACTTGTCGCACATTGGATTTTTGTGTTTCTTTAGGTCTAGCCCACAGACAGTACAGCCATGCTTGGCCGGTGAGGGGTGGAATACTTGTAGCTCTGCACACATCAGAAAAGCTCTGGGACGGGCTAGTTCCAAAGGGGCAAGGCAAAGAATTTCCAGCAGGAGGGGTTTTCTATACCCCTCAGGGTGTGGCTCCTCTGATGCTGAGCAGATTGGGGCGGGGAAGGCAAAGCCCCTGCGGCCAGACCAAGGGCTAGATGTGTGTCTGGGGCAACGCCAGGACACTGGTTGCTCCCTGCCACCCACAGCCGCTTCTGGGAGTCCCGGGGAAGCCGGACCTCATCAGTGAGCATGGAGGCCAAGGGGCCGCACGGCCAAGCCAAATCTGGAATCGTTTAGAAAGGGGAGCATCCGGTTCCTCCCCTCCTCCCTCTCATCTCTGCTCCTTGGTCTGAGGCCGTGGGTCCCAGACAGGACTAAGAAGTGCCTGCTCCCAGCGGGAGCAGCTGTGCCCCAGCCCTCCCTCCGAGGGCCTGGGGTGCCTCTGGGCAGGGGCGGGAGCCGTCACAAGCAGCTGACAGCTGTGGTGGCGCCAGGGCTCAGGCGCCCACCACATGGCTTCCGTTTTGATTCTGGCCCTCCCCTGGGCTGGCTGTGCTCCTCCCCTGCCAGCAGGGCAGCACATGGCCGGTGGAGTCCTCGGAGAAGGGGTACGGGACAATGGTGAGCACCTGCTCCCTCTAGCCCTTCTTCCTGTGACATTCACTTCAAAGTCACAGGACGGTGCTTCCCTTTCTTGGCCGCATCCCTGCAGATAAGGGAATCTGTTTTGCCCAACTGGGAATTCATATTTCAGCGGTTCTGGTGGTTGGGATCTCAAAAAGGAACTTGGGGAAGAAAGCCAGCCTTTGCTGAGGGCCTGCTAAGCGTCACATGCAGACCGTCCCAGGCGCTGGGCTAGACACCTATCACTGGACTCCGGGGCAGACCTAAGGGCCACAGCCTGCTGGTCCCCCTGCTCTGCCCCCGCTATCTTCACAACAACACCCCCTAGCCAAGGGCCGCTACCTCCCACCTCTATCCCACCTCCACCCAGGACCATTCATCAGAGCAGAGGTTTTTCACGAATCTCCACGGAGAGGTTCTTTCTGCTCCTGTGAAATAGCCTGGCCAACAGCAGCAGCAGTAAGTTCTGATGGGGAATGAGCCCCGGAGGGGGGAAAGCCCTGCTGCTTGGGGGCGCTGGAGCGAGGGGGCCCTGTTTTGCTCTCCGCTTCCCCCGCAGCCTGGAGCTGTGGCCCGGTCTGTCTGCCTCTCGTGACAGGAGAGCGCCCCCTGCTGCCCAAGATGCGCCGGTGTCGCCCAGCCCCGAGGCTGGGAGCTCATCCGCACGGAGAAGGGCTGCGTCTGGCGAGCAGGTCATGGGGAGCTGCGCTGCCGCCTGGCGGGACCCACCTCGCGGCTCAGCCTGGACGAAAGAGGATGCCACCCCTCTGTACCGCCGTCTGCCTCCGGCCGCCAGGGGCCTGGACCAGTCCGTCTTGGAGGGCAGTTCTCTAGGGCGCTGTGGTTAAGAATATGAGATCTGGGGGTGTTTGTCTGGCTCAGTAGGTAGAGCACGCGACTCTTGACCTCCCGGTTGTAAGTTCGGGCCCCACACTTGGTGTAGAGATTACCTTAAAGTAAAATCTTAAAAAAAAAAAAAAAAAAAAAAAAGAATATGGGATCTGGTTCAGAACCCAGCTCCACAATGCCCTGGGCATACAGCTTGGGTTTAAATTCTGAAGCTCCAGTTCCCTCATCACTTTACTGAGATAATCGACATTATGTATATCACAGGGATGCTTTAAGGAGAGAATTCGTGTAAAACACACAGTAAGCTTTCAATAATAGTAACTATTATTATTGATCCGGCAGACACCTCCACAAGTCAGGGATAAGACAACAGCAGGCAAGATTTCATGGACCAAAGTCAGGGATTTGTTTTTTCAAAGCATTTTTCATCATTAAATGGAATGGATCTGATCTAGTTCCATGGGCATATTTGAGGGAAACAACTTTGCCTAAAGGGGAAATAAATGCCAGAGACATTCACAGAAGCATCAACCACAAACAATTACTAAACACATCGATCAATGCTCCAAGCTGTGCAATAAAGAAAGGGGGAGAAAAGTTATGTTTGGGGAGAGTCTGACCTGCATTATCAATTTTTACCATTTTGCTGGATTATATCCATTAACCACAAACATGCTGAAACATCTCCCATATATATTTTAAAAAACCAGGGGCGCCTGGGTGGCTCAGTCCATTAATCATCCAACTCTTGATCTCAGCTCAGGTCATAATCTTGTAGTTTGTGGGATCAGGCCCACATCATGCCCCGCTTTGGGTGAGCTCAGGCCTAGCTTCGGGATTCTCTCTTTCTCCCTCTCTCTGCCCCTCCCCTCCTTGTGTTGTTCTCTCTCTCTCTCTCTCTCTCTCTCTCTCTCTCAAAATAAATAAATAAACTTTAAAAAATTGTTTGAAAAAGCCAACTTGACCCCACATGGCCCCCCACCTAAAATTTCTCGAACTATGCTCAGCAACCCTGCTTCCTCTGCTTCTGTGATCTCTTGAACCCACTCACTCGGTGTTTGTGCCAACAACTTAGGCCACCGTACTGCCCTTGTCTTGGTCGCCAGTGGCCTCCACACAGTGCTTCATTCTCTCAGGCCTCATGACCCTGCTCACTGGCAGTGGTGACATCATTGATGGAGTACTCCTTGCCCCTTGGAACTGTGGTCTTCCTTCCACTTGGCCCTGGTTCTCGTCCTTCCTTTCTGGCCAGTCCTTGTCAGTCACCTTTGGCTGGATGCCCATCTCAGCCTCTGCATGTCGGGACGTCCTAGGCTCTGTGTCCAGGCCTCTTTCTTTCTGCTTCCTCTCCAAGTGACTCCAGCCAGCCCCACGCTTTCACTGCTGTCCCTCCACTTATGAAGCCCACGTTTGTCTCAACCTCCCCTCTCCCTGAACTCCAGACTCGCACATCCAGCAGTCACCTCAATGACCCCACTTGGAGATCCTCTCATCATCCAACTTGACATGTCCGAATGGAGCCCCTGCTTTCCTCTTCTCCCTCTTTCTCATCAAATAAATGGAAACTTTATACGCCTTTGCCTCTCTTTCTTTCACACTCTACATCAGTCCATCAGCAGATCCAGTCAGCTTTCCCTTCCAGATCCAGGATCTGGCCACTTCTTGAATTCTCCACTAGCACCTCTAGTCCAGGCCATGATCACCCCCTGGCTGGTCTCCCAGCTTCTACCCATGTTCCCCTGCAGAAATTTCCACAAAGAAGCAGAGAGAATATTTTATAACAAAAACCAAATCATGTCACTCCTTTGCTGAAAACCCTGCAAAGGTTTCCCTCCTCACTAAGACTAGGATACAATGAGGGGTGCATGGGTGGCTCAGTGGGTTGATCAACTCTTGATTTCAGCTCAGGTCATGATCTCACAGTCGTGAGATCGAGCCCAATATCGGGCTCCGAGCTGAGCATGGAGCCTGCTTAAGATTCTCTCTCTCTCCCTCTGCCCCTCCTCCACTCATGTTTGCTCTCTCTCTCTCTCTCTCTCTCTCTCAAAAATTAATTAATTAATTTCAAAAAAGATTTTTCTCTTAAAAAAAAGAACAGAATAGACTAGAATGGTCAACAGGGCCTTACACAATCTTACCCCAAGCTTCTCCTCCAACTTTATCTCCTACCCCCACATTCACTTCACTCAGGCCACCTGGCCTCCTTGCCATTGCTGCAGCGCACTGAGCATGATACGGCCCCAGGGTCTTTGCACTCACTGTTCTCCCTTCCTGGAGTGCTCTGACCCCAGGCCATCACAGAGCTCTTACCCTCACTTCAGTCTGCCTTGGCTTATCTTAGCAGAGAAGTCTTTCCTGACCACTCTGGATAAGACAGACCCTTTCTTGACCACTCTCTGTGTAAGTAATCTGAAGGTGGCTCCTCAGTGGGGAGGTTAATGCAACAATCCAGGCAACACACAGGTAGCGCGATGGTGGATGTTGCCATGTGATGGACTGGACAGCAGGGAGATCCGAAAGATAATGGGAGGGAAAGGAGAGGTGAGGTCCAGGAAGACTCCCAGATTTGAGGCCTGGATGACTGGATGCCCAGAAAGATCCTCACATCCCTTCCTTCTTTTTCTTCCATGCCTTCAGGCTCCGATTCATCTGATTGTGCCCCCCCTTACCGCCCCCCCCCCCGGTTTATTCAGAGACCCAATCTATCAACCTCATCACATATTCTCTCTGTGCCTCAGTTTTCCATAAATTGGGGCAAAAGTAGTCATTTCTGCATAGGCCTATAGTGAGGACTAAACAGGTAATCCATATAAAGCATTTTGGACGATGTCCGGGACATAAAAATCACTCAAGAAATGTTGGCCGTGGTCATTATCATCACGGCTATCATTGCCATCGTCATCATCAGTGTCATTTATTTCCCAGCCTCCTATCCTGGCCCACTGTGCTCCTTTCTACCTCATGAAGCTATCGCTGTGTTGTGGGGCCTCCTTCCCTAGGCCCGAGCGCACCCTTGTCTTTCCCAGCTTCATTTTTCTACTGTTTTCAAGACCACCCCACATTACTGCCCCAGAAAAACTTTTTGCCACAAGACTTTAACTTACTCTCAAAGTAAATCGAATTAAAATTGAGGATCCCTCCCTCAGCCCCACATCAGAAATGCATCCACAGCCCCTGTCCCTCTCCCGAGGCCAGAACTCACAATACAATCAGGACAGAAACTCCATCCCCCTCGGTTCCTGCCGACCACCTGACGGGCTCCGGCTGAAACCTGCTTGTTTCTTTTTCCTGTCCCTAAATGCTCACAGATGTCTGTCTGTGATGTGCCTTTTCTCTATGATGTGCCTCTCAGAGAAGAGGGAAGATCAGATACTTGTAAATATTTTAATCTCTCTTTTTTCTTTCTCTCTCAGTATCAAAAGAAGCAGGGGGTGGGTGAGAGGGTGTTTTCCTCCTTCCAGGTGGAGTTGAACTTGGCCAAACCTGAAAACAACTTCATTTCCTCTCCTAGGGGGATAGGGATGGTGAATTAGCCACCCTGGGAACTAGAGCGAGCTCTTAACCCCTTACTCAGTGCTAATTCCCCCAGGTCCACCAGACTCTGACAAGCATTAGAAGGAACTTGAATGTGGCCACAGGCTAAAGTGGGGACCAACATGGGCAGCTGGTTTCTGAATTGTTGTAAGACCTTTAGACAGGTCCCCAGGAAGAAAGGCGGGAATTACAACTGATGGCCTTAGATGAGATTGGGAGAAGAACAAGGGCAGACTGCAAACATTTACTGCTTTGCGTCTTTCAGAAAGAACCAGGACGTTTGAAATAAGAGGGGATATTGTCGCAGGCGTCAGAACATTTAAAGTTTATATCTGGGCAGGAAAATATTTACTCTAGAAAGTGTGGTGCATGGGACAATGTCACTCAAAATTTAAAGACTCAATCAGGACTCCTGTGGGAGTGTAAATTCATGCAAAATCTTTGAAAAGCAAATTGGCTCAGTGAGTCAAGAGCCATAAAAATATCCATCATCTTTGACTCAGAAATCTCACTTCTGGGGTTGGAGCCTAAAACAATTGCTCCAAATACAGAAAAAGATGTTTGCTGTGGTGTTATTTACAATAGCAAAAATAAAACAGTGAAATGGAGACATCCCGTCTGCCCATTTATAGGGGACGAGAGAGAGCAATCAGGCACATCTTCTAAGACCCATCTGGCAGTGTGCCTCTTACGAAGAGCACAGTATAACATGGAAGCATTTACAACAAGGCTGGAAATGGTAGTTACATAGAAATGTATATACACTAGGCTTTCAACCACCAGCACAAGACGATGAGGACCGTGAGTTAAAAAAACTAGTGGAATATTGGGCTCCTGGGTGGCTCAGTGAGTTAACTGTCCGACTTCCGCTCAAGTCATGATCTCATGGTTCCTGAGTTTGAACCCCACATTGGGCTCTGGCTGACAGCTCAGAGCCTGGAGCCTGCTTCGGATTCTGTGTCTCCCTCTCTCTCTGCCCCTCCCCCACTTGTGCTCCGTGTCTCTCTCTCTCTCTCTCAAAAATAAATAAACATTAAAATTTTTTTTCTTTAAAAACTAGTGGAATAAAACAGACAAAATGTATTTATGCTTGTGTTTGGGTTGATGGGATCCAAAAAAGCCGTGGCTAGGTTTTTTGGTTTTTGGTTGTGTGTGTGTGTGTGTGTGTGTGTGTGTATTTTCCAAGAGTTTGTAAATGGAGTGTTTCGTTTTTAAAATGGAACATAATTATGGGCCTTCAAATTAGAAAACCCATCATGAGTTTTTGTTTTAACATCTACATGAAAAGTTTTACATGGAAATCATTTTTCCAGAATTTTTTTTCATTGTATCGTTGGTCTAGTGGTGTTAAAATTCTGCTACTCCAAGCATATTAACACATCTTTGCTCCCACAAAATGCCCACATTCTCTTAGCTTTCACCTCCATACAAGGAGGCTATGGGGAGGGGTGGGGGGGAACAGAAGCAATTATGATATCCACAGCTAAATATAGACTGCTGTTTACACAGGAGGACCCAGAGGAAGTTAAGATAAAATTTTCCACTGGATGACCTCATTTGCCTAAAACACTGAGTTGTCCTGGTCAGATCTTACAGAAGCACCGGCCTTCTGTGCTCTGGGCCAGCAGCCCGCAGCAAAGTGATACGTGGGTACTGCAGAAATAGAGAAGAGGGAGAGTCTGAGCCTGAGAAATCACTCTTCCAGGTCTGCCTCAGAGGCCGATGAGCTGAGAACAGTAGGCCTGGCTGGGGCCTCAGTGGGAGGGGCCTGGGTGGGGCATCGGTGGGAGGGGCCTGGGTGGGGCCTGAGAAGTCTCCTCCCAGCAGCCCCTTCAAAAAGGAGAAACACCCCTCAGAAAGGACTGGCGCTCACATCTTGAATCCTAAAAACTGTCAGGGAGTAACTAGGTAAGAGACCAGAAGCTCCAATGGTGCCACCTGAGCGCCTGCTCTGAGCTCCTGTTTCAAATTGCTGGCACCCTCTGTCAAAGAAGAATCCACGAGTCATCTGGGAGCCTGGGTGAGTAAGCCCCAGGCGGTGAGGATTATTGCTAAAGGACACCTGTTGGCAGCCTGTTTGAGTTGGCCCATAAGTATGGCAGCTCTGTTTGGGAAAATGAAAGGGACTAGTTAACAAATACATAAGGAAGCAAACAAACAGAAAGCGGGCTGTCTTCAAAAGCCACTCACTTTGTCAGAGACACCCCTGGTTTGGTAGCCTCTAGGTGACTTGGAAGGGTCCTGGGTCATTGAGCCCTCTGACTTTCTCCCAACCCCAAAGCCCTCCCATCCTGAATATCCATCCCACCTCTGTCCATGCACCTTTTGTTCAGCCAATCAAACAGCTGGATTTTTTTTAAGTTTATTTATTATTTTGAGAGAGACAGCAAGTGTGAGCAAGGGAGGGACAGAGAGGGTGAGAGAGAATCCCAAGCAGGCCCCACGATGTCAACACAGAGCCCATTGTGGAGCTGGATCCTACCAACTGTGAGATTATGGCCTGAGCCAAAATCAAGAGTTGGCTCAACAACTGAGCCACTCAGGCAACCCTGGATTTTTTTAAATAAACTTTTAGGGGCGCCTGGGTGGCTCAGTCGGTTGGGCGGCCGACTTCGGCTCAGGTCATGATCTCGCGGTCTGTGAGTTCGAGCCCCGCGTTGGGCTCTGTGCTGGCAGCTCACAGCCTGGAACCTGTTTCAGATTCTGTGTCTCCCTCTCTCTCTGACCCTCCCGCATTCATGCTGTCTCTCTCTGTCTCAAAAATAAATAAATGTTAAAAAAAATTTTTTTTAAAAATTAAACAAAAATAAATAAATAAACTTTTATAAGGAAACATTTTAGAGTATAATAAACCCTATATATCCTTTTCCTAGATTCAATAACTATCAACTCATGGCCAGTCTTGTTTCATCTGCACTCCCATCATTTTCTCCTTCCCCATCAATTATATGGAGCAAATCCAAACATTACATAATTTCTCCCACATGTATATATGTGTGTGTGTGTGTGTGTGTGTGTGTGTGTGTATGATAAAATATATGATATATATATGATATATCCTTTTAAAATCATTGTCACTATAGGGGGCCTGGATGGCACAGTCACTTAAGCATCCGACTCTCAATTTCTGCTCAGGTCATGATCCCAGAATCATGGGATTGAGCCTCACACTGTGGTCTGCACTGAGTGTGGAGCCTGCTTAAGACCATCTCTCCCTCGCCCTCCACCCTTCCCCCACTCACTCTCACTCTCTCTCTCTCTCTAAAGAAGCAAAACAAAACAAAACGTTGTCACTATTCCATGCTCAACGTGAAAAAAGCTAATAATAACTCCTCAATATGGTCAAATATTCAGGCAAGGTTTAACTTTTCCAGATTATCTCATACATTTTTGTTTGTTGACTAGAATCAGGATCCAAATAAGGTTCTTGTACTTGTGACTGACTGTCGTGTCTCAAGACAAAGAGCTAAATTCTAAAACTTACAAAATCCAAATTTAGGGCAGGTTAGCAGAGTGTCAGTCTTAACGGGTGCCAGTCATGAAACCCACGAATTCATTCACTGATTCATCAACAAATATTTATTGAGGACCTCTGGTGCACAAGGCCTGTGTTCTGCACTGAGATATACTGGTGGCTGGGATTATATCATAGAGGGAGTCTGGTGAGGATGGCAGACATTGATCAAATGATCACAGAAATGAATGTGGCATTTGAAAGGTTGAGAAGTGCAATAATATGGAGTTTACATAACTCTAAGAAACAGAATCAGCATCAACAGGTTGAGGTGTTGGGAAGTCAAATTTGGGCATCGTAGAGGGAAGAACTCAAAAATAACCAAATATGAAAAGAAGCAGGAACATATGATCCATCACCAAGAGAAACACCAACTACGAGAAACAGATCCATAAATGACACAACTGATAGAATTAGTGGACAGAGTGTTAAAATAACTATCACTTCATATGTCCAAGAAGGTAAAAGAAAATGTGATCATGGTAAGGACGGACATGACAAGTTCAACCCAAGCTGAACTTCTAGACATGAAAAATAAATCTGGGTGGGCTTACTGCAGAAGAAAAGAAGTGAACTTGATGATATAATAACAAAAACAGTCTCGGTGCTCTGTGACATAACATCAAACATATGTTTAACTGGAATTCAAGACGAGGAGAAAGAGAGGGACAAAACGGTTTGAAGAAATAATAGTTAAGATTTTTCCAAATTTTGATGAAACTTATAAATCCACAGATAAGATACAAACCCAAGAACAAGAAACTTGAAGAAAACTACATTAGGCCATAGCATAATCACAATACTTAAAACCAACAATAAAGAAAAATCTTAAAAGCAGCCAGAGGAAAAAAAGACATGTTACATACAGAAGACTGATGATAAGAATGACAGCAGACTTTTCATCGTAAGCAATGCAAATGAGAAGATAGTGGAGTGGCATCTTTGTTAGGGAAAAAACTAGCAGCCTAAATGTCTACACATGGAGAGAATCTCTCTCAAAAATGAAAACAAAATAAGGACCTTTTCAGACACGTGCAAGCTGAGAGAAGTCATCACCAGCAAACCACTTGTACGATGAAATCTTCAAGTAGGTTTTTCAGGCAGAATGAAAATTACATCAAAAGACAATTTGGAGGCGTGGCTGGTGGCTCAGTTGGTTAAGCATCTGACTCTTGATCTCAGCTCAGCTCATGATTTCGGGGTCGTGAGTTCAATCCCCATCTTGGGCTCCATGCTGGGTGTGAAGCCTACTTAAAAAAAGAGAGAGAGAGAGAGAGAGAGAAAGAAAAGAAAAGAAAATTTGGATTTACATAAAGGAAGAGCCCCAGAAATAGTAAATAAATGGGTAAACATAAAAGTCTTATTAAACTATTTAAATCTCCTTAAAATGTAATTGATAGTTTAAAGTAAATGTATAGAAGTTAAAATGTATGACAACAATAGCACAAAGGCCAGGAGGGGAGAAACGGAAGGCTTGTGGTATAAGGTTCTCACACCATATGTGAAGTAGAACAATATTTCTTGGAGACAGACTGTGATAAGTTACATGTCTACACTATAAATCCTAACGCAACCACTAAAAGAACAAAGAAGTTCAGCTAATAAGTAAATAAAGGTGATAAAATGAAATCATAAAAAGAACACAAAAGAAAAAAGAGGAGGGGCAAAGGAACAAAGAACAGAAGGCACAAATACAAAACAAATAGCAAAATGGTAGTTTGAAATCTAACCGCATGAATAGGTACCCCAACCAAAAGGCAGAGATGGTCAGATTGGAGAAGAAAGCAAGACACAGCAGAATGCTCTCTACAAGGAATCCACGTTAAATGTGAAGAACATGGGATGCCTGGGTGGCTTGGTCGGTTAAGCGTCCAACTCTTGATCTTGGCTCCGGTCATGACCTCGTGGTTTGTGAGTTTGAGCCCCGTGTCGGGCTCTGTGCTGGCTGCACAGGGATTCTGTCTCTCCCTCTCTCTGCCCCTCCCCCACTCATGTGTGCTCTCTCGCTCTCAAAATTAAATAAATAAATAAATAAATAAATAAATAAAACAAATGGGTTAGGACGCCTGGGTGGCTCAGTTGGTTGAACATCTGACTTGAGCTCAGGTCATGATCTCGCGTTTCATGAGTTTGAACCTTGCATTGGGCTCTCTGCTGTCAGCGCAGGGCCCACTTCAGATCCTCTCTCTCTCTCTCTCTCTCTCTCTCTCTCTCTGTGCCCCTCCCCCACTGGTGCTCTCTCTCCCTCTCTCAAAAATAAATAAACGTTAAGCATTCTTTAAAGAACAAATGGGTCAGAAGTAAAAGCATGGAAAAAGATATATCTTAGCAACGCTAAGCAAAAGAACGCGGGAGTTGCTATAAAATGTCAGACAAATTTTAGAGCAGGAATGTTACCAGGGGTAAGGGGAATTTCATCATAATAAAGGGGTAAATGCATAATCATAAATAGTGGCACAGCTAACAACAGAGCTTCAAAATACACAGAGCATCCTGCCATTATTGACAGACAACATAATTGGGTACATAGAAACCCCAAACATGTAGAGAAGAACTATTAGCATGAATAACTAATTTACCAAAGTCGCTGGCTATATAGTCAATAAAGGATCTCTTCCACTTTAGCCATTCTGGTGGGTGTGTAGCAATATCACATTGTAGTTTAATTTATATTTCCGGGACGACATCTTAATATACTTAGTGACTATTGCAATTTTCTTTTGTAATGTATCGGTACAAGTCTTTTGCTTATTTTTCTATTGGGTTGTCTGCCCGTTTCCTGTACTGATTTGTAGGAGTGCCTTATATATTCTGTATATGACTCCTTTGACAGCTTACCTATGACAAATACTCTCTTCCACTGTCTGTGGCTTGCCTTTTCACTTTTGTTCCAGTTGTAAATTTACTACCTTTGTGATTGCTTTGCTCTGCTTTGTGATTCTGCAACCGGACTCTGAAGATGGTATTTCTCCTTTGCCAGCTGGCTTAATGATATGGTTTGTCAGCAGGAGATACCGGAGGCTCACTGCAAGGCTGGAAGACGAAGAGTTGCTTTTTTTCTTCTGCTGTTACAGTTTTGCATGGAACGCCAAAGGGAGCAGCGTGCAGAGGCCCTGGCTTGTTTACCACAGTGACGAGTACTTTCCAGCCATTCCCTTCATTACTGCAGTAGCGGACAGGGTGTTCTCGAAGCAGCCATGCCTCACCACCCCACCCCCAGCCCCCCGCCTCCAGAGATCTGAATCTTAGCCTTACAGGGCTCTCCTTCTAAGTTTTGTGGGTTTTTTTTTTTTTTTGAGGCTTTATTTTTAAATAATCTCTATACCCAGTGTAGGGCTTGAACCCACAACCCCAACACCGAGAGTCACACACTGGCCTGACTAGGCCAGCTTGGTGCCCCTAGGTTTTTAAGCTCCTTCCTTGTTCACTTTTCTGCAATTACCACCTTTATTATATCTTGGCACTTTTCTTTACCTTTTTAAACACTAAGTCACCTTCCTTTTCTTTATATTGTATTTCTTTATCTTAAATGTCCCTGCTCATATTATTGGTATAATTTCTGTCTCCTGACTGGGTTCTGACTTACACTCTCTTGATAGTGGCAGTTAGTGGAAAGAAAGTGCTAATTCTTAACATGCTTTGACAGCTTCGCTGAGAATCAATTGGTCCAATATGTGTTGGTCTGGTTCTGAGCTTTCTCTTTTGTTCCACTGATCTATATAGTTACCTTCACACCAGTACCACACTGTCTTGATTACTGTAGCTGTCTAATAAGGTCTTGAAATCAGGTAGTATAAGTTTTCCAATTTCGCTCTTTTCCCCTGTTGTTTTGGCTCTGCTAGGTCATTTGGATTTTCATGTAAATTTGAGAAATGGCTTGCTTGTTTCAATAAAAATGTCTTCTGGTATTTTAATTGGAATTGTGTTGAATCTCTGGGTCAGTCTAGGTTGAACGGACATCTTTTTTTTTTTTTTTTTTTTTAAGTAGGCTCCACACCCGACACGGGGCTTGAACTTACGACCCGGTAATCGAGAGTCGCATGCTCTGCTGACTGAGCCAGCCAGGCGCACCAAACTGACATCTTAACACTATTGAGTCTTCTGATCCATGAACATTGTGTTAGTGTGCTCAGGCTGCCATAACAAAATACCACAGATGGGGTGGCTTAAACAACAGAAATTTATTTCTCACAGTTCTGGAGGCTGCAAAGCCCCAAATCAAGGTGCCGGCAAAGCAGGTTTCATTCTGAGGCTTCTTCTCTTAGCTTGTAAGCTGCTACGTCTCCCTGTGCTCACGTGACTTCTTTGTGTGCACACAGGAGAGAAGGTAAGAGGGAGACACAGAAAGAGAGCTCTCTGGTGTCTCTGCACATAGGGACACTAATCCTATCAGATCAGGTCTCCACCCTCTTGACCTCATTTAATTTTAGCTGCTTCCTAGGAGGCCCCACCCACAAATACAGCCGCATTGAGAGTTAGGGCTTCAACACACGAATGGGGGGTGGGGGGTGAAGTACACAATTCAGTCCATAGCAAACATCATATGCCTTCCATAATTTAAGTCTTCTTTGATCTCAACCATTTAAAAATCTTTTCTGTGTGTTGCATGGTTTCATCAAATATACCTCCATATATTTAATATTTTAATGCTATTATTGGTGATGTTTTTAAGGATTTCAGTTTCCAGTTGTTTATTGCTAGTGTAGAGAAACAGAATTGATTTTTGGTCATAATAGGCCTTGTATCCTGAAACTTTTCTAAACACACTTCTCAGTTCATAGCTTTCCTTAGGATTTTCTACTTAAAAAAAAAAACCCTGTCATCCGTGAACAAAGATGGCTTTGTTTCTACTTTTCTGTTTACATGTTTTTCCTTTTGTTTGTTGGTTGGTTTTGCCTTATTGTGCCTGCTAGAATCTCCAGTTGTGATGTGGTGAGAGCATTCACTTGCCTTTTTTCCCCAGTCTTGGGGAAGAAATATTCAAATTTCACCATTAAATAATGTGTTAGCTATTGGGTTTTTCTTTCTTTTTTTTTTAAAGATTTATTTATTTATTTAGAGACAGAGAGCGAGTGAGAGAGTGTGTGCGGGCAAGCTGGGGAGGTGCAGAGAGAGAGGGAGACAGAGAATCCCAAGCCAGCTCTGTGCCTCCAGTGAAGAGCCCAAGGCAGGGCTCCATCCCACACACCATGAGACCATGACCTGAGCAGAAATCAAGAGTCAGACGCTTAACCAACTAAGCCAGCCAGGTGCCCCAGCTGTAGGCTTTTCTTAGGTGACTTTGGTCAAGCTGAGGAAGTTTCCTTCTATTCATTTCCTCCTGAGAGTACCTATCATAAACAGGGAAATTCTGTCAAATACATTTCTCTATTAAGATGACCATGTAGCTTTTTTTCTTCACTCTATTTGTAAAATTGATTATGCTGATTGATTTTTGAATATGAAACCAACCATGCTTTCCTGGAGTTAGCCCCACTAGGACATGAGGCATTATCTTTTTACATATTTCTGGATTTGATTTCTTAAAGTTTTGTTAAGAATTTTTGCATTTGTGTTCATGAGGAATGCTATTCTATGGTTTTCTTTCCTTATAATGTCTTTGGTTTGGGTATCAGGTAATACTGTCTTCGTAAAGTGAGTTGTGAAGTCTTCTCTATTTTTGGAAAACATTTGTGTAAGATTGGTATTATTTCTTCCTTACTGTTTGATATAATTCACCAATGATGTCATGTGGGCCTTGAGGTTTTTTTTGGTTTTTTTTTTAATGTTTATTTATTTATTTTGAGAGGGGAGGGGAAAGAGAATACCAATCAGGCCCCATGCTCAGTGCAGAGCCTGATATGGGGCTTAATCTCATGACCATGAGATCATGACCTGAGGACCTGAGACGAAATCAAAAGTTGGATACTTAACTGACTGAGTGACCCAAGCACCCCCTTGAGTTTTCTTTATAAGAAGGCTTTTCAAATTATGAATTTAACTTCTTGAATAAAAATAAGGTTATTTGGGTTTTCTATTTCTTTTTGAGTCAGGTCTGGTAATTTGCCTCTGGGGATATTTGTAAATCTCTTAAGTTGTTGAATTCGCTGGCATAAAGTTGTTTATATTATTTCCTTAATATTTCTTTAATGTCTGCAGGCTATATAGTGGTATCTCCTCTTTTATTCTTGATATTGGTAATTTGGTTCTTCTTCATTTTTTTCTTGATCATCCTAACTATGGGTTTATCACTTTTATTCATTATTTTTTTTTAATTTTTTTTTTAATGTTTATTTATTTTTGAGACAGAGGGAGACAGAGCATGAATGGGGGAGGGTCAGAGAGAGGGAGACACAGAATCTGAAACAGGCTCCAGGCTCTGAGCTGGCAGCACAGACCCTGACGCGGGGCTCGAACTCACGGACCGCGAGATCGTGACCTGAGCCGAAGTCGGACGCTTAACGGACTGAGCCACCCAGGCGCCCCTATTCATTATTTTTTAAAACAGCTTTTGTTTCCACTAATTCTCTCTACTGTTTGTTTTCTATTGCATTTATTTCTGCACTAATCTTTATAATCTCTTCCTTTTATTATTTTGAGTATATTTCACTTTTCTGTTTCTTCCTAAAGTGGAGACTTAAGTCATTCATTTTAAATCTTTCTACTTTTCTAATGTAAGCATTTAAAGCTCTAAATGTTTCTCTAAGCTTTGTTTTAGCTGCATCTCTGATAGTCTGATATGTTGCTTTCATTATCACCCACTTCAAAATATTTGTGATTTCTTCTTTGACTCAAGGATTATATCGTTCGTTGTTGCTTAATTATCAGATATTAGGATGATATTTTATTTTATTTTACTTTATTTTAAGATTTTTCTTCTTTAAGTAATCTCAACACCTAACATGGGGCTTGAAGTCACAACACTGAGATCAAGAGTCACACGCTCCACGAATTGAGCCAGCCAGCCTCCCCTAGGGCGATATTTTAGATACTTCCTTATTATCGAAATCTATGTTAATCCTACTGTGCTCAGAGGACATATTCTATATTATGTCAATTCCTTTAGTTATTGATTCTTGTTTTATTGCTTAGTATATGGTCTATCTCTGTGAAGATCCCTGTGCAGTTGAAAAGAAGATCTGTTCTGCCATTGTTCAGGATAATGTTCTACAAATACCAATTAGGTTGATTTGGTTGCCGGTGTTCTTCAGATTTCTAGAGCCTTACTGATTTTCTGTGTTTTTTCTATCAACTACTGATCATTGCCATTCATCAGTTCTATAAGTTTTTGATTCATGTATTTCGGAACTCTGTTAACTAGATGCATTCAGATTTAGAGTTGTTAATGCCATCTGTATTTAAGCTATGTTTACCCCATATGGCTGAAGCAAAAAACCAAAGACACCAACCAAAAATACCTGTGACTGCTTTTTTTCATAAATTCCAATTTTTAAATAAGTAGTAATAGAGATGAACAAAAACAGAAGAATAAAAATCAAGCACAGTGCTACCTCTAGAGAGATAAGCAGCATCGCCATTGTAGAATGCTTTCAAAAGCTTCCCATGCTTTTGCATGCTTTTTCCATGCATCTTTCAAAATGCTTTCCATGAATGTTGTAACATCCTTTTATAACCGAATAATCACAAACATTTTTATGTCATTATTATTATTCAACATTATTTTTAGTGGCCATGTAATATTCCACTGTATGAATAACCATAATAAAATTAACTTCACATCACATTTACATTTCTCTTTTTTAAGTTTTAATCTTAGAGCTATCCATTCATTGGAATCTTCCTTTTCAACTTTTTCCCTGTGTTCTAGTACCTTTCCTCTCAGTTTAGGGTAAACCTTTCCTAATACAGTCCCCAGGTGGAGCCCTGTGGTCTGCCCCTGGAGCTATTCCTCCAAATAACAGCCATCCTTTCCATGTTCTCCTGAAATGTTTGTTCAACACACTTTGGTCCACCTAAGTGTACTATCATCTTTCCTCTCCAACACCATTTTAAATACGTTGTTGTGGGAAGCTAATTCATTTCCCTGATTTCTTGTTAAGGTTGAGCCCTTAGAGAGCCGTTTGTACACCACACTTCGTATTTGCAATGCACTCCATTGAAACCCCTCCTGGCTCCTCTGGGATCCCTTTCACCAGCTCCCCATGCCCACTGCCCATTCTGGGTACCTGCTACTAACAGCTTCCACTGATGACTTTCAGAGAATTGACCTTGGGCACCAAAGCTGCTTCACTCTGGGAATTTCACACTTTCCCCTCAGCAGCCTATACCCAATAACTGACTGGTTTGAGAGCATAAACACCTGGCAATTTTGATTCCAGGTGGTAAAGCTCTGAAGAGTAATCTGCGCTCCACAGCTCCGGCTGAGTCTGGGATGGGAAATCTCACCTTTGCTTGGTTTCTTCTCTTCCCCATCCTGCCTCTCCCATTCCCCTACAGATTTCTTCTGACAGTGGACTTAAAATCACTGGCACCCGCATCTTTGACCCAGGCTCTTCTTTTGCTAGAATGTCACCTTAAGACAGCATCCAAACACCACCTGAGGCATCAATCAGAGGAGGCTTCTCCCCAACTCTCACCCACACGATCCAAAAATGCAAGGAAAGTGGTGTGTCTAACTTCGAAACAACCTGACATCTGAACATCTATGCTTGCACTAAAAGAATAATAGGTGTTTTTATTCACCTTACAAAAGACTTCACAATAGGGTTCTAAATACAGGGAACTCCACTTGCGCGCTCAAAATAAAATTACAAAATGTTACCCAAAAACTTGACCCAGAGCAACTTTTCCAGAAATAATTATCCTATATAAAGCAGTGCCCTGTATAGCAGCCCAATAATTGAGGCTTTGAAATCCCTCTCGGCGGGGGGAAAGTGGCTTTCTCCAGGGGCCCCCTGGTAAGTTTCTGACTCTTCTCCCCCGCTCCCTCCCTCATCCCCTGCAGGGAGTTGCCATGGTGACCGTGGGACGTTGACCTCTGGAGTAGCTCAGACTCCGAAGAAAGGGTTTCCTCCGGCCTGCGGGGCCTGGAAGCGGGGAACCGAGATGCAAATGGTATTCTCCTTGGTCAATCGGGCAGATGGGCAGATATTCGACTAGTTTAGGCTCGGAGCCTTGAGCAAAGTACCCAAACAACTTCAGATGCGGGGGAGCTGACACGGGGCTCCCCCTGCTGCTCCCGAGTAGAAGCGTTAACAAAACACCTCGCCCTGAGCCCCATTCAGACAGACGCCCGCACGCAAAGAAAGGCCTTCCTCAGGGAGGCGGGTTCGGGCTGAATGGCTCTAATTAATTTATTATTGGAGTTCACGGATATAAAGAGAGGGTCACTACAAATGTAAATGACGCTGTTTTTATCCCAGGATCTAAGGCACTTAACCAAGGAAATGAAAGCTGTCTCACATTTGTTTAATTAGCTCATTTGAATAGAAGAGAGGCCAGGGAGGGACAAAAGGCCTGAACTCAGGAACTTGCCCTGGCGAATCATTCCTCACCCCCTTCACTGGTAGGCCCCCCGCTGAGCTCCTTCCACAGTACTTTTTAAAAAAATGTCATTAATGTTTGCAATTATAAAAATAGTTGGTGCTCACCGTCACAAGTCAATACAAAATTTATTGTAAGTTACCGTCTCCCCTCCGATTGCAGTCAGTGGAGGTAATCAGTGTTAACATCCAGGAGTATATATAGTCTTCCATAGCTTTCTTTGGGATCACTTCAGCGTGCATAACCACTCCCCGTGATGGCCTCCCCCTCTGCCTACCTGCTGCTGCATTGCTCTCACTAAGGTGATCTCATGGCATCCTGGAGATTTCTCCACATCAACATATACGGATCTAATTAACTCTTCAGTGCCTCCATAATAGTCTATAAGTACTACAACTTATGTAATGATTGTTGATATAATTTTATCTAATTTTTCTCCATGTTTGCTACCCCATCTTTCAAGATTCACCTCCTTCCCTCACCAGGAAAGGGAAAATACCAAAGTGAACAAATAGGGGATTGGAGGTCATTGAGCTAATTGCATGAGAGTCTGCCCTCCGAGATAAAAAGTATAAAACAGGGGCGCCTGGGTAGCTCAGTTGGTTAAGCATCCGACTTGGGCTCAGGTCTTGATCTTGCTGTTCGTAAGCCCAAGTCCCGCTTCGGGCTCCATGAGGACAGGATGGAGCCTGCCTGGGATTCTTTCTCTCTCCCTTTCTCTCTTCTCCTTGCTCACTCGCGCCCTCTCTCTCTCAAGTAAATAAGTAAGTAAATAAATAAATAAATACAATAATTTCTCCAACATTCTGCTATTGATGGACAATTCTTTTTTTTTCTTTTACATAAATCAGTATCTATATTGCAACTGTTCTACGATCATGATCATGGCATTCAAAAAAAGACATGAGAAATTAATTCATGTAAATGATGCCTCTGTTTGATGGACAATTCTGATTATACACAGCTTTTGCTACTATAAATAGGGTCAATCTTTTGTGTGCATGTATATATATCTTATTGTATATATACATATTTATGTCTTATTATATGTTGTATATATCTTTTATTTCTTCACACTGATGCTATTATTTCTGTAAAATACATTCTCAAAATTGGAGCCAAATGATGTGCTCATTTTTACTTCTAAAAGTCACCTTGAGATTACTTTTTCAAAAAGGTTTAACAATTCACATTGCAGTCTGTTTACCCACGCACTTGACAACATAGAATGTTATCAATCTTTAATTTCTGCCAATCTGATGAGTGAAACTGGTACTAATTGTTGTTTTGTTTTGCGTTTCCCTGACTACAAATAGAGTTGCATGTCTTTTCATATGCTGGTGGATCATCTGTATTCTCTCATCTGTTGAATACCTGTTCATATCCTTTGTCCATTTTTTTTAAGTTTTGCCTTTTCCTTATCAGGTTATACTTTCACAATATTATTTATTGTCTGTCACAGGTATTATCATTGTTAGTTTTTTGACTCAGTAGGACTCCATCATTTCTGTCGATTTCACTTGTGAATACCAGCTCTCACTGTTTTTTCCAGGTTTAATGGACAAGGGTGAAGGTCTGGGGAAAATCATGCCATGACTATAGAACATAACAGAGAGGAGGTTCAAGTGATCCTTAATCAGGATGGCTGGGAAAACTAGGAGGATGGGAAAACCAAATTAACAGAATTTAGCATCTTATATCAGGCAGAGAGAGGTGAGTAGCTTTTCCAGAATTCAGTCAATCTCTTTGTTCTGCTTTTCTTTAAGATTTTATTTTTAAATAATCTCTGTACCCAATGTGGGGCTCAAACTTACAACCCTGAGATCAAGAGTCGCATGTGCTACCAACTGAGCCAGGCGGGTGAGGTGCCCCTCTTTGTTCTGTTTTTAATTCCCTCTTGGAATAGAGTCCTTCTCCCACATCCTTTATCTAGCTCACTCCTACTCATTTCTCAAAACTCACCTCAAACATCACCTCCTCTGAAAAGCCTTCCTTGATCCACCCACCAGCTGACCTAGATGCCCCTCCTATGTGTAGTTCTATTCTAGCTCTTGTCACATCATATCATAACCCACTCATCAGCTTGTCAGTCCCCCGCCTCCAGACTGATAGTCTTAGAGCAGGACTCCCAGGGCTGCCTGGGGGCTCAGTGGGCTAAGCGTCTGACTCTTGACTTCGGCTCAGGTCATGATCTTGTAGTTTGTGAGTTTGAGACCGCATTGGGCTCTACACTGACAGTGCAGAGCCTGCTTTGGATTCTCTGTTTTCCTCTCTCTCTCTGCCCCTTCCTTGCTCATGCTCTCTCTATGTGTCAAAAATAAACAAACATTAAGAAAAAAAAAATAGAGCAGGACTCCCTTTGGAGCACATGTCCATTCCCAGGGTCCAGCACCTTCGTGAGTTCTCGGTTTGTTCAGCTAGCTTGAACCAATTTGGCAAACTTTTCCTTGGCACCACAATGTCAGGTGCCGTGGGGGTGACGGAAGAATTATAACACATGACCCCTGATATCAGAGTGATTAAAATCTAGCTGAGGCATAATGACACGCTAAAATGGAGATAGTTGTGCCTGAGAGCAATTACACTTCAGGAGCATATCATGTAATTGAGAATACAAATGCGATAGAAGCCCTGGGTGAGGGCGTACGTGGAAGTCACGGAGGACGTGGAATTTGATCTGGACTGTGAGGGTGGGTAGGATTTGGGCGGGGAGTCAGAAGAAACCAGGGCAGCCACGTAGGGGCAGCAATGGGCAAAGGTGTGGGACTGGGAAAGAGCATGTGGTCCTCATGTGACAGCAGGGAGGTTCGAGTGACCAGAGCAGAGAGCTTTTGCAAGGAGGAGGAGGAAATCCGTGTTGGACAGCATCTGGCTTCGGCAAGGAATTTCTGGATTACTTAGGAATGTGCGTGCTGCCTCCCCAGATATTGTGGACTGATTATGGCACTCTGCCATATACTCTAAAGACAGGTTCACATGTCTCTATCACTAAGTTGTGAGCTCCTAGTCCGGAGTGTGGGTTGCAGAATAATGTCCTCCACACATACACACACATATACACACACACACACACACACACACACACACACACAAAGATGTCCGTATCCGAATCTCCAGAGCCTGTAACTATTCTGCATTATGTGGCAAAGGGGAATTAAGGCTGCTAGTCAGCTGACCTAAAACCAGATTATCCTGGATTATCTGGGTGGTCCAACATAATCACATGGGTCCTTACAAATGGAACAGAGAGGCAGAAGGGAGTCGGAGGGAGCTGTGACCGCTGGGGAAGGTCAGAGTGACACAATGTGAGGAGGATTCAGCTCACGGTTGCTGGCTGTGGAGTGAAGGAGGGAGTGAAGGAGGGAGCCAACAAGCCTAGGATCACCGGCAGGCTCTAAGTGCTGGAAAGGGCAAGGACACAGATTCTCCCTTAAAGCCTCCGGAGAGGGAAACAGCCGTGCAGGCATATTGATTTTACCCCAGGGAGACCCGTTTCAGACTTCTGATGTACAGGACTGTAAGATAATAAACATGTATTGTTTAAGCCACTAAGTTCGATGTACTTTGTTACAGCAGCAATAGGAAAACGGACACAGGACGGACCATGTCTCGGTCGAATTTGCATCCACACATAACTCAGCTGCCTCTATTCCGGTGCTCAGTAAATGCTTCCTTAATGCAACTGCGTAAAGAACCACTGACTCAACATCCCTCCCCGAGAACATCAAGCAAACTCTACCAACATCCATGGGCGTAGAGCCACGTGCTTCGGGTCAGTTTGCTCTCGGCACAGATTTTATTTTTGCTATTATAAAATAACATCAGAGCAAGTATCATCCTTCTGTTTTTGAAACAATTTGCTTAACCTAAGCAGATTTCCTGGGTCAAAGATGATGGACAATTTTTACGGCTCTTGACCCATTTAACCCAACTTACTTTCCAGAGAGTTAGAGCTAATCGGCGCCCTTGCTTGTAATCAAGCACCACCGTGTACCCACCACTGGGCCCAGCAGGGCCCTCAGGCACAGCCTCCTCCCTGCACATTAAAGTTTTTTCTGCTTTGATATCAGCTGTACAAGCTTTGGTCCCGGGACTCACTGGGGGCCTCCCACCCTGAGCAGACACCCTGGACATTTTGCTGTGGTGGCCTTCCTGGTGGCAAGAGCGACTTCTCCACAGCCGTGAGGAACATTCCTTAGGGATAATGCTGGTCTGGGAGGGAGCAACCTGACAGATCCCTAGTTTATTTTTAGTCAGCAATTACAATGAGACTTTTTTTTTTTTTAAGAGTTGCAAGAACTGATCTGCCTATGTTCAGGAAGCTGGTAATTTTCCAGTGTCCCCAAAGACGGGGCCTGAGAATTGGAGCTGACTGGCCCCAGAGGGAAAAGCTGGTTGCTTTAAAGGTCTGATCCTTTTCTCCCCTTTGCAACACGGTGGGTGGGATGGTTTGTTTTGTTTTGTTTTGTTTGTTTGTTTGTTTGTTTTGGTTTTGCTTTTGTTTTTAATGGAATCTTTTGTTTACTATGCTAATAAGAGCATCATGGAAGCAAGAACAATATTTAGTCATTTTCCATCTGCTTTCAGCCCATAGGGCACAGACCTGCAGGCTTCATCTTCCCTTAGGAATGACTGTCTTCCCACTTGAGGAGAAAAAAAAATCACTTTGTCACTCACAAAAGTCTTACTGTGCTTGGGTATGGGGGATGCTGTTCAAAGCATGGGGAGGCAACCAGGCGGGGATGGGGCTAACAGGACCTTCCAAAGCGTTGGGAATCGGAGGCTCCCGGGGAAAATGGGCAGTTCGGGTCTCAGGCTCTCTGAGTGGGCAGGCAGTCGGCTGGCTCTTCCCTCCCTTTTCTCTTTGGCCTCTGTTCTTTTCCCACCGGCCAGCCTCTACCTCTCATATGTCCATATGATACAAAGCCAGTGAAGCCTAGCCTTTAGGAGGCCAGAGGAATGTCCTGCCGCACCAGAGGCACATTCTGGGACTCCGTCAGGCCCAAAGGTACCTTGGTTTTGCCTGCGCGAGCCTGATCTGAAAAAGGAAAAAAGCCTTTGGACTCTAGAGATCTTCACTGTTGTCCTGCTCCTTCTCAGACTTCCCTCATGACTTTCAGTCTCCAGTCCCCAGGGCCTCAGGGTCCCTCTCTGTGAAATGGCCAAACAATCTCGCTTCCCAGGGAGCGAGCACACGGTGTGCCTTGGGAGAAAAGAGCAACAAATATTTATAAATCCATCACCGAGGTGGCAGCTGAAACAGCTGACAGAGCACAGCCCAGCCCAGTCAGGCCCCGGACCTCCACAGGGCCTGTTTCTTCCTGCTGCCTCCCACCCACACCCTGACAGAGCAGGGCTGACCTCCAGCCTCTCGGTGGGGCCCCAGGCGACTTCCCAGCCCGTGAATTTCCTTTGGCACTTCGAGGCTCCCCCAGGAGGATTCATGAGACCGCAGCAGGAAATGAGGAACAGAGTTTTAAATCAGAAGGGGAAGCAATGTCTTTGTGTCAGATAAGTGGCCTGGATCCAGGGCTGAGAGACTGTGGCGCATTTCTCTTCACAGACAGCGGGTGCTCTTCTAGATGTGGTTATGGCAACAAAATAAATGATGGATAATTGCTTTTGTGACAACTTGCCAATTAAATTAGACTCAGCAGAATAACATAATGACAATTTGTTATGCTCCGGTGGGCACTAACATACCAATCATAATTAAATGCTATGACTGAAATAGAATACCGCTCGACGCAGGAATATATAACCCCAATTCCCTCTCCGTGAAACATTATAGGTTGAGGCTTGATTTTAATTTCGGAAAGATAATGGCATTAGTGCATAGCCAAGTGGGCTTGTGGAGAGGCCTGTGGCGAGGGAGATGGGCCTGAGTGGGAACACCAGGCCTGTGAGGAAATGCCCTGGGGGCTGAACTCCAAGGTCGTGGGGGAAGAGCAAAGGAGCCCCTGGATGTGAAGATGGTGCTTCACGGGCTGGGGACGTGCCTGGTCCTGTCAGCGCAGCTTGGGAAGGAAGGGAGGAGGCCTTTGCCAACGGCTTCTGCGGGAACAGGGCTCGTGCTGTGGCGACTCCAAAGGCTCCACACCAGAACGTTCTGGGAGCGGGCACATCCTCGAATGAGAAGCCCAGGCTCACGCTTCACGATAAAGGTGCATCGAAGGCCTACTTCGTGCCAGGCATAGATCTGGTACTCTTCGTCCATAAGGAATCTTCTCCTCACATCCCTTTACTAAAGTGAGGAACCAGCCTCAGAGATGAGGGACCTCCTCAAAATCACAGTCAATTCAAACCCGGATCATCCGCCTTCAAAGCCACTTCCCCTGTCTCCGTGATGTTCTTCCTGGCTGGATGAGGTAGTTTGTCAATACACACAGGGAAGGAAACATGGGAGAGAACCGGAGAAGCAGGCCCAGCGGAGGCAAAATGTCCGCCGAGGTCACACCACCCTCCCCGCCTCACAGCTGACTGGGCCGGGAGGGGACAGCTGACCCAATGGGAGCCTATCAGATTCTCCCTCTGGGAACTTTTCAACAGAGTGACTGCAGTTCCATAACACGGTAATGAATGTGCACGTGTGTCTCGATCTGTTTGAGCTGCTCCAGCAGAATACCATAGACCGGGCTGCTGGTCTGGGAAGTCTGGGAAGCCCAAGATCAAGGTGCTTGTAGATTCAGTGCCTGGTGAGAACCCCTTCCCTGTTCATAGACAGCTGTGTCCTCACCAGGTCCTCACATGGTGGATGGGACAAAGGGCAGTGCTCTGAGGTCTCTTTTATGAGGGCACCAATCCCGTTCATGAGGGCTCCACCCTCATGACCTAATCAGCTCCCAAAGGCCCCCACCTCCACGTACCATCTCACTGGGGATTAGGATTTCGATAGATGAATGTGCGAGGTACGCAAACTTTCAGTCCACAGCAGCATTGATTTTAAAGGAGCTTCTCTGGGGCGCCTGGGTGGCTCAGTTAGTTAAGCACCTGACTTCCGCACGGGTCATGATCTCACTGCTCGTGAGTTCAAGTCGCAGGTCGGGCTCTGTGCGGACAGCTCAGCGCCTGGAGGCTGCTTCGGATTCTGTGTCTCCCACTCTCTCTCTCCCCCTCCCCCACCCACACTCTGTTTCTCACTCTGTCTCAAAAATAAATAAAAACATTAAAAAAAATAAAAAATAAATAAAAGAGCTTCTCTGTATTATAACATACACACAGCACAAAAACACAGCACAAAAAGGGCTACAACTCAACTATCAAAAATGTGACCTAAATTGGATATTCCACTAATAATAAGTATTAATCATGTACTCAAGCTTTAATATCTTTATTGATGCATTAATACCAAGCCAAGTTCATAAACGATTTGAGGTGGCTTTTAAAAATCAGGTAATTGAGCCTGGCTGTCTCAGTTGGTAGAGCATGCTTGATCTTGGGATTGTAAGTTCAAGCCCCACTTTCGGCCTAGAGTTTACTGTAAAAAAAAATCAAGTAACTATTATTTATTTATTTATTTTTTTAATTTAGAAGGTGGGGGGCACCAGGGTGGCTCAGTCCGTTCAGCATCTGACTCTTGATTTCAGCTCAGGTCATGGGACTGGGCTTAGTGTCCAGCTCTGTGCTGAGCCTGGAGCCTGCTTGAGATTCTCTCTCTCTCTCTCTCTCTCTCTCTCTCTCTCACTCTGCCCCCCTCCCCCACTCATGCTCTCTCTGTATATATAATTTTAAAAATTAAAATAAAATAAAATTTAGAAAGAGGTTCTGTAGAGATAAAAGGGATGATTGAGGTTTCTCTCTTTGTCTTCAAAACTTTACTGAGCTTATTTCAAAAATAAATAGTGCGAAAACAAATCATATAATACTGAAATGTTTATAATAAAAATCGACCCCCATCAATCCCATTTGCCTACAATGACCACTGACATCAACTCGGTGTGATTTCCTTGGGCCTTGCTTCCCTTCCCGCACTGTCCTCTGAGTCTGAAAGTGGACCTGAGCGTTTATGGATACAATGATAGGTTATCTGGGATTTGCTTCAGATATTTCATGTAATAGTCAATTTGCTTTTTGCTTTAACTAACAGCTTCTTGTGGACCTTATTCCAAATCTGTGCAACATAGATCAGCCTTGTCCTTTCTAATGGCTTTCTAGTGTATGGATATCCCATAATTTATCCAACCTCTCTTACCTTGATGGATTGTTTGCAATGTTTTGCTGTAACAAATGATGCTAAGTAAATATACTTGGGCATACATCTCTTCTCTCGCTCTCTTTTTTTTAAATATTTATTTATTTATTTTGAGGGAGGGGAGGGGAGGGGCAGAGAGAGACAGAGAGAGAGAATCCCAACCCAGGGCTTGATCTCAGGAACCGTGCATCTCTTCTCTCTTGACAGTAGGTTTCTAAATGATAAATTCCTAAAAGTACAATTTCTGGGTCAAAGGGCGAATGTGTTTTAAATGTGGTTTTTTGTTGTTTATATTTTATTTTTTAGAAAAAGAGAGCACGAGTGAGGGCAAGGGGCAGAGGGAAAGAGAGAGAATTTTGAGTAGTCTCCATGCTCAGCACGGAGCTTGACGCAGGGCTCGATCCCATGACCCTGGAATCGTGACCTGAGCCGATATCAAGAGTTGGTCACTCAACTGACTGAGCCACACAGGCGCCCCTTGGGCAGATGTGTTTTAAATTTGACTGGTATTGCCGAATTATTCTTCAAAAACATTAGTGCAAGTTTCAGTTTCAACTACGTATAACTTTTATCTGTATTCTTCCAAACTCTAGATTGTACCAGTCTGGTTAACCTTTGCCAGCTTTGACAAGCAGAATACCCCTCCTTGTGTTCACGTGTGTTGTTTTAATTGTTGTTCAGTTTGCTCACCTTTTCATGCTTTGTCTGCCATGTGCGTTTCTTCCTCAGCGAATTACCTGTTCATCACCCTCGCTCATTTGTCTATGGGATTTCTCTTTCTTACTGCTTTGTAGCAGCCCTCTGTATGTTATCGACATTAGTCTTTTGTCTAGTATATATGTTTAAAATGTTTTCTTCCAGGGGCGCCTGGGTGACTCAGTGGCACCAAGAGTTGGTGCCCAACTCTTGATTTCAGCTCAGGTCATGATCTCAGTTCATGGGTTCGAACCCCATGTCGGACTCCATGCTGAAAACACAGAGCCTGCTTGGAATCCTCTCTATCCCTTTCTTTCCACCCCTCCCCTGCTTCTGCGCTCTCTTGCTCTTGCTCTCTCTCTCAAAATGAATAAATAAACTTAAAAAAAAACACATTTTCTTCCATTCTTTAAGTGTTGTTTGTGGTATTTGTCAACATACAGAAGTTGTTGTTTGTTCATGTAGTCACTCTTTCCTTGCTATCTTCTGCATTTTGTGTCATGCTCAAAAAGGCCCTATATTTTCTTCTAGTACTTCCATAGTTTTACTTTTTATTTTTATTTATTTTTTAAAGAACAAATCTAAGCTTCTCTAAAAAAATTTTTTTAATGTTTATTTATTTTTGAGAGAGAGAGAAAGAGAGAGACAGCGCGAGTGGAGGAGGGGCAGAGAGAGAGGGAGACACAGAATCCGAAGCAGGCTCCAGGCTCTGAGCTGTCAGCACAGAGCCCAACACGGGGCTCGCAGTCACAGACTGTGAGATCACGACCTGAGCTGAAGTCAGATGCTTAACTGACTGAGCCACCCAGGCACCCCTACTTTCTGTTTTTAGATCTTTAGTTCACTTGGGGTTTATTTGGGGCATGGTACCAGATAGAGAATTAAACTTAAATGTTCCCTGAAATTCACAACCCATTCCCAACAGTTTATTTCACAACCTATCCTGTTCTCACTGATGTGAAATGCTATCTTTGTCATATACTTAATGCCCATATATGTACCAATTTTTTTCTAGATTCTCCGTTGTATTCCCCTGGTCTAATTGCCTGTTCCTATACCTATATCATGCTGTCTTAATCATTGTCGCTTTGTAATACCTTTGACAGTGAGTAGTTAATGCTATGTTTTGATATTTCAAAATTTGATTAACCATTCTCATGCATTTCTCCTTGCAGGTGAACTTTATTATCAACTTGTGAAGTTAAAAATTGAACACCTCAATGGGACCTAATTGGAATTGCCCTATCTGTATATATTAAGTTGGGAAGGATGGTCCAAGACTCTTTATGTGAAAGGGAAAAACAAAAACTATGCATGGATTTCTCACCTACCCAGGATGCCGTGGCCAGAATCCAACAGGCTCCGAATCAGTTCTGGAATGATCCTGCTCCCGATCCGTTCTGGAATGTCACCCTCCACTCAGCCTGCTCAGTAGTCAGTTCCTGTGTTTTCTTCCTGTTGGGCTCCAACTTTGATTCCTACTTGCATATGAGTTATGTGTTTCTCTGGCCTTTCAAACGCCTCTTATTCTCCTAGCATGGCATGGCTGACTATTCTCCAGTATGCCCCCTCGTGCAGGGGAGTGGTCTCACCCACCGAAGGTGGCCAGTAGGGTCAGGATTGGACAATATCTTCAATGTCATGGTAGCAGGAAGAAACATGAATCTTCTAGCTCAAACTCCCTCCTCTGACTTCATTCCCATAACACAGAGAACATGGGGAAATGACCATGGGCTTAGACAAACAAAGTTACAGAAGAAGTGGCTGGTTAGGAAAAGTATTTTAAAAAAATTTTTTTAACAGTAGTAACAAGTAACACCTTTCCCTAGTGTCCACCTTTCCATTCCCTGAAGAGAAATAAATAGAAAGGAAATATTCTAAGACTGTGTTGCCCAAGATTCCACCAGTTCCAGAAAGAGGCTGCCTTCATGGTAACTGGGATGTTTATCCTGGTCAACCTGAAATTTCTACCATTTTTGATATCAGATTCCCATGAGTGTCTGATGGGGCCAGGAGTACGGTGAGGCAGGTGCCAAAAGTACATTTGTATGACCTTGAGAATGAGTGAATCCTTGAATTTGGGACCTACTCTGGCCCAGCCCTGGAGTTTGATCCTTTGTGTGGATACTGTGGTCTCTGTCCAGACCCTCTCTGCACCCGTTCTAGCTACTGAGACTATCAGCTGATGATGGCTTGTGGCTAACATCCTTCACTGGGGGTCACTCTAGCCCAGGGAACTGCCTTGCCCCAAATCACACCCCTTCTAGGGGGCAGCCTATGGCCAAGGACTGACTAAGGTGGGGGTGCAAACACTCGGCCTCCTTTTTTTTTTTTTTAGGTTTATTTATTTATTTTGACACAGAGAGCAGGGGAGGGGCAGAGAGAGAGGGAGAGAGAGAATCCCAAGCAGAGAATCTGCACTGTCAGCGCAGAGCCTGGTGTGGGGCTTGAACTCACAAACTGTGAGATTATGACCCGAGCCGAAGCCGGACACTTAACTGATTGAGCCACCCAATGGCCTCCTTTTCTCAATTGGAAGAGTTCCGAAGAGCTGTCCCAGCTCCAGAGTGCCAGGACCTCAGCTCCTGCCACCAGTCAAGAAGCACGATGCCGCACTGTGAGTGCGGAGCCTGCTTGGGATTCTCTCTCTCTCCCTCTCCCTCTCTCTCTGCCCCTCTCCTGTTCTCTCTCTCTCTCAAAATAAATAAAAGAAAGAAGAAAGGAAGGGAGGGGGGAGGGAGGAAGGAAGGAAGCACAGTGGCAAGGGGGAAAAAAAGGCAGCACAATGCCTGGTAGGCCCCATCAGATCCTGGAGGTTCCAAGGTCCACGCTTTGGACATCTCCATAGAGATGGAGCTAACTTACTGTATGAAGCAAGTGAATCTGAACAGCTCAAAGAACAGTCTGCCATGGGTTCTGTCTGCTGAGATTGCCCCTGTTCAGGGCCACCCATCCATCCTCAAGTTGTTGAAAACATGGGCTACTGATGGCTCAGAGCTTCATGCTGGAAATTGCTTTACCCGAGGTGCACCCACGCCCCGGGGATGGCCCTAGCAATGACTGGTTGATGGGGGATGGGGATACAAAGGCCCATCCCCATTACCTGGGGAAAACTTTGAAGGGCCACCCCACTTGCAGAGTCTTTGTACAATTAGCTGAGGTCTCCATGGCAACCACACTGGGGGACATCTTCTCCCTCTGTCTGATCCTGCCTTCCCTGCCCCCTTCCAGGTGTATCTCCAGAGAACAACCCTAATTAAGGGTTTACATGTGGCTCTTCATCTCAGAGTCCGCTTCCAGAGAAACATCCCCAGACTCAAGCTGAGATATTAGGAAACTCCAACAATGCGGACTTGGTTCCCTGACACAAGGAACCCCAACAGTTGTACAGCAACCCATTGATCGACAGTTAAGCCTTAGATCAATTTTCAGGTTGGCTGTTCCCAAACTGTCCCCTCTCACCGGGGTTCAAGGAAACTACCCAAAGAAAGGAGAATGCAGCCTAAACCACGCTTCATTGGTGAATTGCACTCACATGCCCTTTTTCCTCACTTTGAATCATATGACTCAAGAAAACTTTAAGTATTAATAGTAAAGCCTTCAGCAAGACAAGGACGAACCCAGGGACATCTGCTAGGGAACACAACCAAGCTTGTCCTTCTGAAAGGAAGGGAAGAGAGATTAGCAATTATGATGTCTACAGGGGGTTCAGTGTTATACAGGAATATTTTTAGTAAATGACAGAGAAAAACGTAGAAAACAGGCTGATTGATTGACAGACAACCCAATTTTTAATCTGGACATCTTTAATAAATTCTGCAATGCAGGATTATCAATCTTATCTTACCTGGATTTCTACTTTCGCAAGGAGATGCCCTTGATTTTAGAGGCCAGAATAAGTGGCTTCTTTATCAAAAGGTTCACAGTAAATGGCCAAGCCTGAGCAGCTCTGAGCCAGCCCCCAGGAGCCAAATCTCATCACCTTTTCACGGTAAAAGAGTTTTTCTGACTAGTTACACATAGGGAATCAATCTTTTTTACGTAAATCCTTCTGGACTTAAATACAAGCAAAATGCAAATGCCAACTTCACCTGGATGTGGAAATGCGGTTCTAAGGAGCCAAAGTCACTGTGGCATGTTTCATGTGTCAGCACAATGAAAGCTTTTTCCATTCGGGATCTTTTTTGGCTCCTTCAACCGTTGGAATCAGGTGCAATGCTATTATTATCCCCATTTTGTTGATGAGCAAACTGGGGCTCTGAGAAGTTAAGTAATTTGCCCAAGATTATGAAATGTATGTGGGAGAGCTGGAACCCCAACCAACCCACCTGAGGTAGAGCCCGTATTTTTAACTGTGATGTTTTAGTCTGATATCCTACAGATGTTTAGCAATGTCGTATAGCATCATAGCCATAGCATCATGCTGCTTACATTTCGGATTTTGACACTTACATATCAAATGTAATATTATATTTTCTATGACAATTTAAAAATGTGAGGCTGTATACTTTTTTTTTTTTTTCCAAAATAAGGGTGTGGTATATTGTCTGTTGTCTGTTTTCCAGATTTTTCAGTCAATTCGTCTATAGGTGTTTCTTGCTTCCATATTAATGACACTTTTCAAATTATAATTTTTTAAAGTCACAAATAAAGGCCAAAAGGAAGTTCTATGTCTGACGTGAGGAGTGGGAAGGAAGAACAGTGGATAGATAGCTGCATATTTGTTCTGTAACAACTTCTTCTTTATTGTTCTCTGCTCTCCAAAGATATCTTCAAACTTATGTTATTTGTTTAAACATAGTAAGAAGGAAAAGTCATTTATTGTCTGTAGTCTGATGGCTTCATATTGAAAGTCTTTATAGATCTGCTTCTATTGTCTTTTTTTGCTGGTTCTCACTCATGGAGTCATGTTTCCTTGTGTGTCTGGTTGTCACTGACCGCAGTCCAATATCTTAAAAATAATTGATAGGAATAATATAAGACATAATGGAAAAGTACCTATGCCCAAAAATCTGCTTCTCTAATGCATGAGAGCCATACCAGTCTGGGCCCAAATTAAACCAAGTGCAAGGCCTGAAATTTCCTGGGCCAGGACAATCTGGTAATTGGAACCTTGTGTTGTAATTCTGTGTGGCAGGTGCTCCATTTCCAGATCTCCCTCATCCACCCACCTCCTTGGACCAGCTCCTGGCCCTCTCTTCCCATTAGGCTACAAGGCCACCCAGGATCAGTAACCCTCAGGGCAAAATCAGCCTCTGTGCCCACTCACCTCTTTATTCCTACTCTTCTGTCTGTTGACCTAGTCATTTCTTACCGTTTGTCAGCAATACTATTTAAGAAGATTTCAGAAGTTATTTTATGTAGTGGGAGAGTTGGTCCAGGTAATTTACCTTGCCATTGCTAGGAAGGTTCATCCTACAAGTTTCTCAAGAAATAACCAACTCAGCGTGCCTGGGAGGCTCAGTCAGTTAAGCGTCCAACTCTTGATTTCAGCTCAGGTCATGATCTCATGGTCATGGGATCCAGCCCCGTGTTGGGCTCTGGGCTGGGCGTGGAGACTGCTTGAGATTCTCTTTCTCCCTCTGTCCCCTCCCCTGCTTGTGCACATGAGCACACGTGTGTGGTCTCTCTCTCTCTCAAAAAAAAAAAAAAAAAAAAAATAATAATAATAATAATAAAAGTCAGCACCTGGGTGGCTCAGTTGGTTAGGCAACTGAGTTCAGCTCAGGTCATGATCTTGCTGTGCATGGGTTCAAGCCCCGTGTTGGTCTCTGTGCTGACAGCTCCGAGCCTGGAGCCTGCTTCAGATACTGTCTCCATCTCTCTCGGCCCCTCCCCTGCTCATGCTCTGTCTCTCTCTCTCTCTGTCTCAAAAATAAACATTGAAAACAATAATAATAATAAATAAATAATAAAAGCAAAATAACCAACTCAGAACAAATTTGGGACCCTATGAATACCTGAGGTTTGATTTGTGTGTCTTAAAACAAAATAATCAAATTTTCAACAAAGCATCTGTAATTGCGCTTACTGAGGCCTGCAGTTCACAACCGCACTGGTTTAGGTCCTCAAAGGAAGGGGGTCTGGAGGTGGGAAGGGAAGACTGTAGGAGTC
Organism: Panthera onca; assembly: GCF_046562875.1. Classification (NCBI taxonomy): domain Eukaryota; kingdom Metazoa; phylum Chordata; class Mammalia; order Carnivora; family Felidae; genus Panthera; species Panthera onca. The sequence goes on along the minus strand of NC_138352.1, from coordinate 45,875,337 downwards.
CCCACAACATCAGGTTCACTGGGTCTGCCACTGAGCCACTGTGCAACCTTGGCCAGTGGCGCCTGTCTTAGCTGGTTTTCTCAACTGGAAAATGAGAAGAAGAAGAAGAAGAATGTCTATCTGACAACGTTGTCGTATGGACTAAACGAGATTAAATAATACATGCAAAGCCTTTAGCACAATGTTAAGTGTCTGATAAACATGATGATTATTATTATCCCTAAGACGCTGATGCCCTCAGACACACACGCACACACACCCTCCCCGGGCTGCCCCGTATTCCTCACACGTGCACGTAGATCCAGTCAAGAACCACTGCCTTAGTTAATGATGATTTGAATAAATCACTCAATTCCAGCGGTCTGGTTGCTAAGGACATCATTCTGGAGGCCTTAAAGGCAGGCCTCCTGGATTTTATCTCCCTTAACTCATTCTGTGACCTACAAATTGAAAGGACGACAATAATTCAGACGTGGAAAGGGCCTGGAGACCCCCCGATGAAAGGTACCCCTACAACCACGTGGCAGGTTGTGCTGTTGTGATAAAGCAGAAGGCTGTTTGAAAATAATCAAAAATTCTCTCAGGAAGCCCAATTATATTTTTACATCAAGAATCAAAATGCCAGTGCCGCAGACTTCAGCCTATCATTCACAAACCTTTTATCCTGTAATTAAGCCAGATCTGCTGCTGGGCTAATTCTTCCCTGAATGACACCACCCTTTGAGCCAGCCCGTATGTCGGCAGAAGACTTCACTCTGATGATCTATTACACCAATACATCACCGCGGTGAGCTGCCTCCTTAATGATTTATCCATAACACATCATCAGAGTGAGCCACACTCATAATATATTGCTCAATAAGTCTGCGGTAGCCAAGGGGGAAAGCCACGAACAGCGGCCAAGTCCGTGACCTTACATGGTTGGTGTCAGCGTGCGGGGCCCATGCTGGGCTCCCCCTTCCTCAACAAATGTTTATGTAGGCGGGAGGGCTCTCGTGCCGATAGGCTTTTAAAGCATGAAGAACCATGACCTTAAGAAAGTCTTATAAATCCTGAGCAGAAAAGCCCCTCAGTGGGCAGTGGGGGCTACCCTTCTAAGCCTGTCAAGTAGGTAGAAAGCATTTTCTTTAAGCTCTTACTTGGAAGGCCAGGACCACTGCACTACACAAATCCAAAGGGCGCCATTCACATCGCAATCTGTGCAAATGGTGCCCCCTAGAGTTGTGCAATGTGCAGCCCGAGCCACCTCACACCACCGCCCTGTAGGAGGTCCTGATTAAGAGCATAGATTCTGGCATCAGACGGCCTCATCTGAGTCAAGGTTCTGGGAATAACGGTCCTACTCATGGGGTTGCTATGAGATTGAACAGGATAATGTATGCAGAGCCCTATGACATAGGAAGCACTCAGCCAACATTAGCACGACTGGTAGCAACCTTAATGAATCCTGAGAGCCAGGAAGCCTGTAGGTCAAGGCCGGGGCAGCAGGCAGCCCCTGGGTATTGTGCTCTTCATTCTGTGGGGTCTTGTTTCATTGGTATGTATTTATATCCCGCATCACTCAAAAGAAAAAGGGCCAATTCTTCCCTTTGGGCAAGAGAATGCTTACAGAAATACATACTACGATAAAAATAAGTAGATGGGGTAGGGGGAGAGTGCCTGGGCGGCTGGGTTAAGCATCTGACTCTTGGTTTCAGTTCAGGGCCTGATCTCATAGTTTCATGAGTTCAAGCCCCGCGTTGGGTTCTATGCTGACAGCACGGAGCCTCGTTGGGATTCTCCATCTTCCTCTCTCTGCCCCTCCCCTACTCGCACTGTCTCTGTGTCTCTCAAAATAAACTTAAAAAAAAAATGTAGATAGGGACATTCAGGGAAAGAAAGATTTAGCAAAATTTAGGCAAAAATGGTGCACCAAAACGGCACTGAGAATGAGCCGGGAAGGAGCAACGGGCACACTCACACACTCAGGCAAAAGTGAGATTTGGCACAGCCATTCTGGGGAGCACACTGGCATTGCCCAGAAAAGTAAAGCTGGGCACACCCTACAGCCCAGCAATCCACTCCCAGGTGTGTGCCCCAGCTCAGAGGAACTCTGTCTTGTACCCATGCACAAAGGAACCGATGTAACAATGTTCCCTGCACCATCCTGGAGACAGGGAAAAAACTGGAAACGCCCACCAATAGGAAAAGAAATATGTAACGGTACTAGCCAGCTCTTACATAGTGCACGCTGTGTGCCAGGCATGTTTTAAATGCCTCACATCTGTGACATCATGTAATCTTCACATCAGTTCTCTGAGGTAGGTGCTATCATTTGCCCATTTTATAGCCGAGGAAACTGACGCATAGAGAGGTTAATTTGCCCAAGGTCGCAGAACTAGTAAGTGGCAGAGCTAGGATTTGAACCCTGGCATTCTGTCCCGGGGCCAAGCTCTGAGACACCACGTAATCATTTGTCTTCTCTTCCAGGTGGAATACTACACAGTAGCGAAAAATGAATTGACTAGAGCTACACGTGTCAGCACAGGTAAGTTTCAAAACATAAGCCTTGGGGCTCCTGGCTGCCTCTGTGGGTGAAGCGTCCAACTCGTGATTTCAGGTCAGGCCGTGATCTCATGGTTTGTGAGTTCCAGCCCCACACTGGGCTCTGCTCTGACAGCGCTGAGCCTGCTTGGGATTCTCACTCCTCTCTCTCTCTCTCTCTCTCTCTCTCTCTGTCTGCCCCTCCCCTCGTACTCTCTCTCTCTCTCAAAATAAATTAAAACCTTAAAAACAAAAGCATACTCCTCGAGTAAAACAAAAAATTACAGAGCAATACATATAATATGAAACCACTTATAGAATGTCTTTAAATATGGAAAACAATACCATATGTTTGTTACAGAGGCATATGTTTGGAGAAAAATTATTCTTTCTTAAAGAGGAAAGGAAAAAGCAAGTCCAGGAAGAGCCCTCCCACAGGGCTGGGAGGAGGGGGAACGGGGTCAGGACCAGGTGCTCAGAGGCCTGCGTTTGTCTTTGCTAAGTTCTACGTCTGAAGCTGGGTGGCGGGACATTTGTCACGTATTCCCTGTCATTTTTGTACGCCTGATCTATTTCATAATTATCAAAACACAGTCATCATAAGTTCCTATGCAACTGTGAGCTGCATGTGACCGTCAATTCAGCTCTGAATTGACTCACAGCCAGAACTAGGAGGGACCCTAAGGTGCCAGATTGGCAGAGACCACGGCAATAAACTACCCCCATAGTTCAGAAGCAACACGGGGTTCCTCTGAATCAAGATGTAACAGGAATTTCGTCCATGCGTCACCACAGTGGAAAAGATGATTAGTAACAACATTCCTACAGAAATAAAAGGGGGGGAAGGGGCATCACACAGCCATTTTCTAGCGTCCCCCAACGCATGCCAATGGCTTCACGTGAGGGCGAGACTCAGAAAGAGCTGCCGTATGAGGGCCCCTCTCTATTGCCAGCGTCTGGGACATTTCCAGAGCAACAGGCCTGGGTGAAGCAGCAGGGAAGCAGGCAGACCCTAGAAGGCATCCCCCTGGAGGGGAAGGAAATAACCTCAACTCTGGGCAGTTCTCTCCCTCAAACGTCTGCTCCTCTTGCTGGGACACGTTGCTGTGGACACGGCATCCAGGCGGCCAGCGTCTCTGCAGGCTGAGAAGGTCCTGGCCCCGGGACCAGAAGGCATCCACCCTTTGCCTAGTGTTGCTGGCGATCACTCTGACTTCTCACACCCTGGGTCCATCCAGCTGTGTTTAAACCTTTGGTTTTTACCCTCATCGTACAAAGTAGGGAGTCAAGAGGTAGTAGATGGAACAAGAAATAGAAGCGTAAGTACTTTACGTGATTATAATATTGTGATTTGTAAAAAGACGTGCATACTGGTCTCTGCCCCCAGCTCCTAACACAGAGCTCCTGAAACCCTTGTAATTTCCTGCGTGGACAGGAGTGTCTTTTGTTCTAATGAGGTGACTCTGCGTGGCTCCTGGATGAGGGCTGGTCGCTGGAAAGCCCAAGCCGAAATTAGAAGCTTGGAATTTTCAGCCCTGCCTCCCATTCTCTTGAGAAGTGGCGTCAGTGATCAATCACGCCTGCGTGATGAAGCCTCCTTAAAATCCCAAAAGCACAGGGTTCTGAGAGCCTCCAGGTTGGTGGACACGTGGAGGGAGGCGCTGGGAACGTGGCGCAACCAGAGGGGGCATCGGGGCTCCGCACCCCTTCCCCCATACCTGTCCCATGCATCTCTTCCGTGTGGACATTCAGCTGTGTCCAGCGTCCTATCCTTTAATGAACTGGTAAATGTGTTTCCCTGATGCAGCTGCTCTAACAAATCAATCGAACCCAAGGAGAAGGTCGTTGGAACATGCAATCGGTAGCCGGTTGGTGAGAAGTGTAGGTGATAACCTAGACTTTCAACTGGCATCAGAAGTGCGTGTGCATGTGTGTGTGTGTGTATGTGGGTTGAGGGGCAGTTTTGTGGGATTGAGCCCTTAACCTGTGGGATCTGACACCACGTCTGGGTAGTGTTAGAATGAAAGGAAATTGTAAGCCACCAAGCTGGTGTAGCAGACAATTGCTTGTTGAGGGGACAACACCCGCCCCCACCCTCGCCCCGCCACATTTGGTGATCAGAAATAAAGTGTTTTATGTGGGTGGTAAAGGAGGGTCATGGGAAGGAACGCAGTAGGGAGGAGGGTTTTCCCTGCACAGGAAGGTGGAAAACCAAGTTTTCCCTTACGGAAATGTTCCAAAAGTAGAGGAACTGTGTTAGTTTCCGGGGGTTGCCAGAACTAATCGCCACAAATGGAGTGGCTTAACACAACAGTAATTTCTCTCGCACAGTCTGGAGGTCAGGAGTCTGAAATCAAGATGTCAGCAGGGCCGTGCTCCCTCTGGAGGCTCCAGAGAGATTCCTGCCTCGCTCTCCCAGCTCCCCCCTCCCCCAAAATCGTGGCTAGCAACCCCCCGTCCTCCTTGGCTCGTGGCTGCACCACTCCAATCTCTGTCTTCGTCTCCACAAGGCTGTCTTCCCGCTTTGTGAGTGTCTGTTTCCAAAGCTCTCTCTCCTTACAAGGATGCCAGTCACTGGGTTTAGGGCCTGCTCTACTCCACCACGACCTCATCTTTACTCGATTACATCTGCAAAGACCCTAATGCCAAATAAGGTCACACTCGCAGGTATCAGCAGCTTGGACTTCAACGTATCTTTTTGAGGGGGAAGGGAGTACACAGTTAACTCGAAACAGAACCTTAATAGGTGTGAATAACAGATGAACTAAAGGGGGGAAATACCACAGTGGAAGGAAGAGAGAATCTAACTCGCCTCACCTTCCTCCATCATGGCAGAAAGCGAGGACACACTGGCTGCAGTAGGGGGTATAAACTGACGTGCGAAGATAATCACCAGAAGCACCCAAACTGAAAATAGTTAACCCTGGTTGGCCCCAGGGACAGGCTGAGGTAGGAGGAGGCAGAGAGCCCGTTCAGGGCACTGTGAGGAAATTTGAATATGGACTGACGATTAGGTAACATTACAAAATTACTGTTAATTACCACTTTGTCGGGCTTCATAATGGTAATGGTCTTGATGTAAGAAAAGGTCTTATTTTTCAGAGAAGCAAGCTGAAGCCTTGAGTGAGAGAGGTTATGTCTGGACTTGCTTTAAAATATAGATGGGGCGCCTGGGTGGCTCAGACTCTTGATTTTGGCTCAGGTCATGATCCCAGGGTTGTGGGATCAAGCCCCACATCGGGCTCCACTGCGGAGCATGGAGCCTGCTTGGGATTCTCTCTTTCTCTCTCTCTCTCTCTCTCTCTCCCTCTCTCTCTCTCTCTCTCCCCCTCTGCCCCTCTCCCCCACTCACATGTGCTCTTTCTCTCTCTCTCTAAAAATAAAATAGAAAACTGGGGCACCTAGGTGGCTCAGTCGGTTAAGCATCTGACTTCAACTCAGGTCATGATCTCACGGTTCATGAGTTCAAGCCCCATATCGGGCTCTGTGCTGACAGCTCAGAGCCTGGAGCCTGCTTTGTATTCTGTGTCTCCCTCTCTCTCTGCCTCTCCCCCGCTCGCACTCTGTCTCTGTCTCTCAAAAATGAATAAACATTAAAAAATTAAAAAAATAGGGGCGCCTGGGTGGTTTGGTCAGTTGGGCGTCCGGCTTGGGCTCAGGTTATGATCTCACATTGGTGGGTTCGAGCCCCACGTTGGGCTCTGTGCCGACCGCTCGGAGCCTGGAGCCTGCTTCGGATTCTGTGTCTCCCTCGCTCTCTGCCCCTCCCCGGCTTGTACTGTTTCCGTCTCAAAAATAAACAAACATAAAAAAATTTTTTTTTAATAAATTAAAAAAATAAAAATAATATAAAATATAAGAAATATATGGATAAGCAAAATCTTTGGAAAAGATCGAGAGAGCAAATAGAAAAAAAATGTTAATAATGGTTACGTCTACATGATGAACATATGGAGGATTATACCATTCTCTCTACTGTCATAAGTGTTTCCACCATCAAAGTTTTAAGGCGGCAAGAGTTGAAGTCTTGGGAGGCGCCTTCTCTCCCACTGCAACTCTTCTTGGACCCACAGACCCAACGATCAGGGCTTCCAAGGCCTTGTACTTCAACCTCCTTATTTTACAAACGGCCAAAAAGGTTGAATGACTTTCCAGACTCACAGGGCCAACGAGTGGGATGAGTTGGGGCCGGCCCGGGGTCTCCAGGAGTCCCATCCAGGTCCCCGGCTGCTGTCCCATGCCATCTCCTGCCTCAGTTGTGGGCTGAAGGAGCTATTTTTCAGTGTCAGTTAACAATGGAGGCACACTCAGTTCTTTTTTTTTTTTTTTTTTTAAGGCAGACATTGCCTACGGGTCACTGGGTTCTCATATATAAGAAATCTTGATTATACCTGAAAGCTCTATTCTCAACACGACAGTAAAGTACGTTCAGGTCCTTTATGCCTTAAAGTAACCCCTTGGAGGCCTGGCAAGGTGTGTGTCAGTTGAGCCACAAGTATCTGTCATCTATCTTCCACTGACATTAATTATAATATTAATTAACTTCATTAATATTATTATATAACAACTATAATCAACTCTATTATAATAATATTATAACATAGTTATTAATTATAAGACAACTGCATGGGGGAACTAAGTCCTTCTTTGAGACTTTCCTAAATTTGACCTTTTTGACTTTTACAGGTATTCAAAGTGGCTCTTTTCTTTTTTTTTTTTTTTAATTTTTTTTTTCAACGTTTTTTATTTATTTTTGGGACAGAGAGAGACAGAGCATGAACGGGGGAGGGGCAGAGAGAGAGGGAGACACAGAATCTGAAACAGGCTCCAGGCTCCGAGCCATCAGCCCAGAGCCTGACGCGGGGCTCGAACTCACGGACCGTGAGATCGTGACCTGGCTGAAGTCGGACGCTTAACCGACTGCGCCACCCAGGCGCCCCCAACAAAGTGGCTCTTTTCAAAAAGCCACAGTAGGTGTGTCGATCAATAATCAAAAGGGAAGGAATAAACAGCTCCAACCTTGAGAACACGCGGCATTGGAGAAGGCCAGGAGAAACAGGGCTGGACTGCGGCAGGACCGTGGAACATTCTGGTACCCTCTACCTGCCTGCAGTTCAGATTACCCGACCCCTCCTACTCTTCTGGCTTGTCTCCCACGGCCCGTTTTTCTTCTCTCACAACCAAAAGTAGGAAAGTTAGGGATGGGGCAGGGTGGCCAAAGACCAGCTTTGCCTTCTTAGGATTTCGGTTGGAAACTTTCTGGGATTAAGCTGGCTGCCTCTTGCTCTCACCTCAGGGGCCCCGGCAGTGTGGCTGGACCCGGAAACCAGGAGCCGAGGCTCATGCATGCTCACTGAGGTGAGCCAGGCACTGAGCCCACGCTTTCCCAGCCTGAAAAGGGAGACCCTGCTGGCGCTGAGTCAGCTCAGGGCTGCGGCAGAAGTGGTAACACAAGCCCATCGGCCCTTGAGTTATACCTTTAAGGGGCTGGAAGCCCTGAGGAGCCAAAGTGACATATATGCCAGGGCAGGGGAACTAGGTTCCCAGCAGGGGGCCAGGCCGGAAGAAGGGATGAATTCCAGCAGGGCAGGGGCGCCGTGACCCTCTGCTGCTGAGATAGAGCAGGGCCGGTTCACCTCACCTGGCAGGAGCCAAGGGAAGCGGGTGATAAAGCCCAGGATCCAACTGTCTTTGTGTTTACTATTCAAGAGATAATCCCGAGCATGTTTGGGATTGAAATAAAGCACGGAGGAGAGGGTTTGAAGAACAACCCGGCATTTCCTGCAGAATTCCTCAGCAAGCAGAGACTAGACCAGTCACCCTCCCCGCTGCCGTTCCTCTCCTGAGTCCACAGTCTTGGGCTCTGCTCTCCTCAGGCGGGAAGCCCAGCCCCAGCAGCTCCATAGCCATTTTCTTCCACCCGGCATCTTTATTTTGTGTAACTGCAGAAGGCTTGCGTTTACAAAGTTCTGCCGCAACCAGCACCTTCTTTGGGTTCTGCACCCCCAAAACATCCTTGGAGCAAGTACGAGTGTCCCTACCGTAGTCAGGGAAACCATTCATTTGTTCATTCATTCACTCACTCAAGCACACTTTCAAGGATCTATCAGGCTCCAGACCCTGTGCTGGAACTGAATGCAGCTCAGAAGGGCTAAGTGACTTGCCCGAAGTCACCGTCACACGGGGAGCAGCAGTGCCACGATTGGAACCCAGCTCTTTCGACTGAGACCTAAAAAGGAGAGAGGCCAGAGCTCTGCCTCGGTCGGGTACCTCGGTGGCACCCTCAGCCCTGGTGTCCTCTAGCCTAGCATCCCAGGTGAGCAGTGGTGGAGGGGCCCCACGGCCCACCTACAGACAAACCAAAGTCAAATGGAGTGAGAGGGGCACAGGACAGTGGGAAGGACATAAATAGATCTTCCTGGCTTTCCAGACCTCATTCCCATGCCACCCACCATTTCAACCCTGACATCCCCCCTGTCCTTCACTGGGAGGAGGACCAGAGGGAGTTCCAGAAACTCCTGCCCCAACTGTTAGCAGCACTGGACCCCAGAAACAATGTCTTCTGAGGTTGGAGCCATTTTCTTCTGCTGGACCTCTAGGTAGTGACCTCTGGCTTCCCTCCACAATCTGGGGAGACAGGGGGAAGGAAGAAGGGAGCAAAGTCTACTGCGAGGAGGGCGGAGGGGGGCAACAATGAGGAAGGAAAGAAGAAACAGAAGGAAGGCCACTAAGACGTTGGTTTCTACTCACTCTCTGTCTCTCTGCCTTAAAAATAATTTAAAAAAGGCAAGTTTTCCAGTGAAACCTACCAGCACTGGGTAAGCTCCAATAGTGGACGAGTTCCCAGGTTGTTCGTTAGTTTCCTCCTTTTTTTTTTTTTTTTATAATTGTTTGATTGATTGGCCGATTGATTGGTTTGGCGCTAGAAGGTTGGAAGGAGATAAAAGAGATAGCAACTGCTGTGGGGAGGGGCCCAGAAAAGAGAAGCGGTTAGACAAGTAGCTGGTGAAAAGGTACACAATCCTAGTTTTTTGTTCTTTCTCTGTTTTAATATAATGCACATTCGCCTCCACCCAGTGGGAAGCAACAGTTGCTGAGAACCTTCCAAGCACTGAGAGGGAAGACTGACTCCGTGCCAAGAACTTTGTTCCTGCTTTTATTTAACCCGCATAGCAACTTGATGAGGGAGATGTTAGGACCCCTGCTTTACAGACAAGGGAACCGAGGGTCAAGTTATTCACCAACTCCCCTAATGGCACAAGACAAAGCAATCAATCAGGGCTTCCGTCCCAGGTCTGACTCCACAAGGCCTGGGTTTTTTCCACTGGCCCACACTGCCTGCATTGCTCTCCCGTCGACCTCCGCAGCAAATTCGCAGATTCTGTCATTGACTGGAGAAGGTTAGGAAACACTGATCTGAGCAGTCTGTAGGGGCTCCGCACAGTTAGCGCTCTTCTCTCCGGCTCCCATGATGGCGCAGTGTCGGTTTCCCCCTGCAGGCTTTTGTCATTTGTCCTGTGGCCTCTCTGCTCCCATCTCTACCCTATCCCAGGCACCCGAGGACCTCGGCTTCCTAAATCTCAGCCAGAACGGTATTTTACAAGGACACTCGCCAACCTTGAAAGGCAAGGTAGTAAAATTACTGTGGCTGAGCAGCATGAGCGCAGCGCCACCTAGTGGTTCTTGGGCCAATGGTCCCTGGCGGTGACATTTTCAAACAATCAATATCTCATTATTAACCATAATCACAACCTGATGTTTACTTTTGGAGAAATGTTCAGCGGCAAGGGATACACATGCACTTTTCTGCATGTTTCAGAGGGCTGCGATCTAAATGCCACAATGACTATTAAACAGTGTCCTGCCCGTGAGCAAACAGGAGGGAGCAGAGATTGATTGTATATCTTTTTCATCTAAGCTACTCACCAAAAACAAAGCATCCGTTGAAGCCACTGACCTTTCACTAACTGCTGGAAGGAAAATGCTTGATAAATAATAAATAGACCACTACTGGATGTTGCTTAGAACCATCTTTTAATTAAAAGAACGGAACAACTAGAAGGTCAGGTGACTGACATTTAACTTCCAGTCCAAGAAAAGCATCAATCGAGACTAAAACTATATCCAAAACGTAATTTCACTGTCAGCTACCATTCAGCAAAAGTCCTCTTCCTGTGATACGTCTGGCCGGAGAGGTCAATGCTGGCGACATCTTGGAGAAGAGGTAGCACTCACCTTTGCCGCCTCCTTTGCCTTCCCCTAGCAACCTTTTCATTTGAGTGCTGTAGCAAAAACAGGAAACAACGGTTGCGTTTGGCATCTCCCCAGAAACCGCTCCAGCACCAGACTCACCCAGTCACAGACCCAGATGCCCCACGGAGCACTACCCTAGGAGTGACACGGAAGCCATTTCCCGTCTTGCCCACGGGAAGGCAGGTGCCCTTCCTCCACCACTCAAGGTGACCCCAAGTGGCCCACTGAACTTGCTCAGGCATCCATCTCACTGAGCACCGGCCAAGCTTCAAAACACGTGACCAACCCCGCCAGTCAGTCCTCTACCTTTTGGCTGTTCTGGAATAGAGCTCAGGAGCATGGAGACCCAGAACAGTCATAATCGCATGCCCCGGCCCACGCACACACACATACACTCACCTTTCCTCATTCTCAGCTCCGCATGCCTCTGAGGCAGTACCAGCACCTGTCAGAGCCACATCATGTCATATGCCCTAGTGCCCTGGCGGTCAGGAAAACTGACAGCCCAGTTCAGAGCCATACTTGGTCATAGCTGTGTGCCTGTCTGGATTCCCAAGGGCAGAAGTGCTAGGCTCAGAGAAAATCTTACCCTTCCACTTGAATGATTTTATGTTTTTATTTTATTTTTTTACACTTGAGACAGAGAAAGAGACAGCACGAGCAGGGGAGGGGCAGAGAGACGGAAACAGAACCTGAAGCAGGCTCCGGGCTCTGAGGTGTCAGCACAGAGCCTGATGCGGGGCTCGAACTCACAAACGGTGAGATCATGACCTGAGCCGAAGTCAGAAGCCTCACTGACTGAGCCACAGAAGCTGTAGGATGTTTTAAGTGGCAAGCCACCATTTACGTGTAGGGAAGGCTATCATTTTAATAAAATCAGGAATCCTATGGGAGCACTGATTTTTCTGTAAAACCACTTTCATTATCAGAAAACACGACACTAAATATTACACAAAATTAGAAAACCACTAGGGCTTGCCTTTTAAGGACACATGATCAAGAATCAGGCCTGCTGAACAAAAGGAAATGAAGAACTCTATAAAACTTTATGAATCCAAAACCACTTTAAAGTCTTGCTATGTAGACGATGGAAGATGTGGGACCTATTGCCTTTGTTGGCTTTCTTGTCCCTTCTGTCCTTTAATTAAGAGGATTCACCTGGTTCAGCCCCCAGCATCCCATACCTCTCTATCCTCCCCTTGGAGAGCTCATTCATTCTCCCACCTCCAACCTTTACCCTTTGCTAGGGACTTCCTCCCCATCTCCCAGACATCTAACTCATCTCTATCTGCCACTTGGATGATGCAGCATCACCCCCTAACTCAGTGTGTTGAGGACCACCCTCTTCCCAACCTTGCTGCCTGTTAGTGAGGCACATATTCCTCTGGTCACTCGGGTTTGTGACCTTGGAACCCGCCTCCAACTGGGATGGCTGCAGAGACCAAGTCTGACGGGCCTCCTCTTCCCTCCCTCTCCCTTCCCTGCGCGCTCCGCCAATCCCATTCTTTGCATCACATCTGAGCAAATCTTCCTTCCACCTGACGCTGCTTTCACTACATTACCTCCTGCTCAAACTTTCTTACAGCCAACGGAACAACTCTGAGTAGTTATTGGGGCCACGTGGTCTGATCCCAGCCTATCTGTTCAAACCTTTTCCCACTACTCCTCAAGAGTAATGAAAGCATCTGTAATATTACAGGTGAGCTTTACAGTCTGTCTCAATCTCCACAACACGATCTAGAAGCCAAAGAGGCAAACATTGCCCCTATTTTGTAATCTGAGACTGCGATAGGCACGAGGTCACACCAGCAAAAACTGGAGGAACCAGAGCTAGTCCCGGATCTTCAAACTTGTCTTCGTAAACTGCACTGTAACCTGGACGTGGACCCTTCTTGGCTTGAGTTCAGCAAACCCACATGGAGGGCCTGCTCTAGAAAAGCTCTGTTTAATGCTTTAGTGGGTACAAGTAAGAATTTCCACACTCGTTTACACTCTGGATGGGAAGAGGGACCCTGGGGCTCCTGGGCGGCTCAGTTGGTCAAGTATTTGACTCTTGATTTCCACTCAGGTCACGATCTCACAGTTTGTGAATTTATCCCTGCATCGGGCTCTGCTCTGACAGCATGGCACCTGCTTGGGCTCTCTCTCTCTCAAAAAAAAATATACATTAAAAGAAGAAAAAACTGCTAGAAAAACAAAGGGGGGCGCCTGGGTGGCGCAGTCGGTTAAGCGTCCGACTTCAGCCAGGTCACGATCTCGCGGTCTGTGAGTTCGAGCCCCGCGTCGGGCTCTGGGCTGATGGCTTGGAGCCTGGAGCCTGTTTCCGATTCTGTGTCTCCCTCTCTCTCTGCCCCTCCCCCGTTCATGCTCTGTCTCTCTCTGTCCCAAAAATAAATAAAAAACGTTGAAAAAAAGAAAATTAAAAAAAAAAAAAAGAAAAACAAAGGGAATGGGAGGGGAGGGGAGGGGAGGGGAAGGGAGGGGAGAGGAAGGGTTAGAGAAAGGAAGAAAGAGGAACCCTGGAATGACAACCAGGTAAGCAAGGACTGTAAACAGCGGGCCAGGTGTGCCGACTGAATGATGGGCATGAGTGCGGCCTGGAAGGGACTCCATAAGGGACTTGAGATCTGACTTGAACATCAGCTAACGTTTCTGAGCAGACATCACTTGGAAATGGCAGTGAAGGTACAGTTTCTGAAGACCGTGGTGGCAGGGAGGGCACTCCTGGCAGAGGAGACAGCATGCATTCTCCAACTGCTCCCACCTTGCAAGGCCCTCTGTGCATATTCCTGAACTGGTCCAGACCTGGCTCCTCCCCCCAGCTCTACTGTAATTTTCTATCATAATTTAAAAGGATTCCTGTTCATCTTATGGCTTCCAAAGTCACTCTGGTCTCCCAGCTGGATTTAAAGCTCTTTAAGGCAAGAATGAGGTCACACTTCCATTCTCTCCAAACATCCCTATAGGGACCCGACGGTGGCTTTTGCCCCCACAACTGTGGGGAAGAGCTCTGAAATCCCCGATAAACTTCACGACTTTCACCGTGTTGACCACTGAGATTCAACCTAAAGGAAGTTTGCCATAAGGGCTAGTCTCTCTCCCTTCTATCAGGCTTAGGGTGTCCTCACGGAAGAATCCTTGCCTGATTTAACAAGACTGGAATGTACTGGTGAGGATGTGGGGATACAGGCATCCCCCTATATTGCTGGCAGGCGTAGAACTGAGCAGTTTCCATGCAGGGCAATATCAGAAGTAAAGACGAGCTATTCCCGAGTCCAGCAGCACCACTGCTAAGAATGCACCCACAGCAACACTGGCCTGTTTACAGCACAAGAAAACGCACAGCCACTTTTGTTCACCTTGGCACTCACTAAATCACTGTGCATCCATACAGAGGATGGGAGAAAATGAGGTGCAGGATGGCAAGCATAGTGTCGCCATGCATATGCCCAAAATATTTCTGAACAGGGAATGGTGATGATGGTGGCCTTGAGGGAGCAAATAGGTGGCTGGGAACAGGTTTTGGAAAGGAGACCAGCGTTTTACCTTTAAATCTTGAACCATGTGCATGTATAGTTTTTTTAAAAAAGTACGTGAAGGGGCTCCTGGGTGGCTCAGTCAGTTGAGCGTCCAACTCTTGGTTTCAGCTCCTCTCATGATCCCAGGGAGTGTGGGATCAAGCCCCATGTCAGGCTCCACCCTAGGTGTGGAGCCTGCTTAAGATTCTCTCTCCCCCACTCCCTGCCCCCTCTCCTCGGCTCACTCTCTCTCTCTAAAATAGAAAAAAAAAAAAAAAAATTATGCAACAACTTTCTAAAAATGTTTTCATCACTATGGCAAAGAAACTGCCTTTTAAACCCCAGAAACCTAAGGTTTAGAAAAATAATGAGTGACTCTCCAACTGTTCCTCTGAGAGCACGATCATCTTTTCCACCTGCTTAAGCCCTCCTCCCAAGGCCTGGCACTCACTGGTTGTCTACGGTTGTTGAATGGATGAGATTTACTTTCCCATCTAAAAGTAAAGCATCCCCAGGGCGCCTGGGTGGCTCCATCAGTCAGGCATCTGACTCTGGATTTCAGCTCAGGTCAAGATCTCCCGGTTTGTGGGATCAAGCCCCGTGTCAGGCTTTGCACTGGCAAAGTGAAACCTGCTTGGGATTCTCTCTCTGCCCCTCCCTCTGCCCCTCCCACCCCTCAAAATAAATACACTTAAAAAATAAACAAGTAAATAAAATAAAAGTAAAGCATTCCCAAACAAGAGGAATTGCCAAACAGCGATAAAGGTGGCAGGAGGATGCAGCGTGGCTGAAAACTGCTCCCAGTCAGTGGGTTCGAGCCCCGTGTCGGGTTCTGTGCTGACAGCTCAGACCCTGGAGCCTGCTTTGGATTCTGTGTCTCCCTCTCTCTGCCCCTCCCACACTCATGCTGTCTGTCGCTCTCTAAAATAAACATTAAAAAACAATAAATAAAATAACATAAAATAAACAATTTATGAAGCAGCTTATTACTAGTAGCTGAAAACCACTGGCCTGATCACAAATAAAAGGGCTACAAACTGAAAGGAATATTTCACATGTTCGCTAAAAGATATGAAAATGAAGAAAGCAGAACAGTTGACAAGGTCGTGTAAGCACATCACACCACCAGGGAGGCAGGTGAACACTGGTGGACAACAGCATCTAAATTAGCTGGCCCCCTCTTGGCAATCCAGGTATCTACAGAGAGGTCCTCTGAGTTCAGTCTTTAGCTGGATGTAATCGCTTATTCACTCAAATCTCTACTGAGCAGACTACTATGTTCAGGCCTATGCTAACTGTCTCCAGCACACTCAATCTATGAAATTAAAGTTATGGTTCTGACCTTTGTCCATCGTCAGTGACAGATTCTCACTCTTACTACAAAGCACAAGTCAGCTTAGCCTCTCAAGTTGAAGATCAAGATAGTTCTAGAGCAAAATGTAAAGATTATCTGCAGACAGAAACAGTTGGCCCAGGGAACATACCACATGCACAAGTAAAAGCCTGATGGAAAAAAGACACCAGAGGATCAAATAGAGCCAACCCACACGTTAACACAGAAATCCAAGCAAACCTACTCAGAACGAGTCTCATTCAAACAATACTTACAAAGGTTTCCTTATGCTATTTACAATTTTAAAGTAAATTTACTTTATAAGCAGCCAGGGAATTCTTTATTTAATACCATCCTAACATAAAAGTTCATTCAAACCATGAAACTGAGTTTTATGACAACCTAGAAATAGGAACTGAAAGAAGGCAAACATAATGCCTTAGAGATCAAGAAACATTTACACAGTTCCACTGTTAAAAACAGTTCAACATTCATCCAGTGAATACAGTTTGGATGTCAGTATACACGTTCGTCAGGGAGGTGAGAGACCTTTCGACTGTTCCTCCGACGGCTCCATATGCTGGCCCTGTAGAGCTTCCGGCAGA
Organism: Panthera onca; assembly: GCF_046562875.1. Taxonomy (NCBI): domain Eukaryota; kingdom Metazoa; phylum Chordata; class Mammalia; order Carnivora; family Felidae; genus Panthera; species Panthera onca. The sequence goes on along the minus strand of NC_138352.1, from coordinate 45,859,105 downwards.
GGCTTGTTGTTTTCCAACACTGTTTGGGATTTCACATCCGAAGGTTCAGATTCCCAGGAAACGTGACTACCTGCCTTTTGCTTAAAAGACCAGACAGAAATATGTCACACAGATGCTGTCATTTTCAGTCCACTGACTGGCTGAAGCTATATGACTAAGCACATTCTATCACGGAGTCAAAAACGGAACATTTATATTCCAGGTCAGATTCTATTATAACAAGCAATACCCATGATAAAAATCTCTACAGAACCATAATTTCAAAAGTCCTAACGACAACTCACTTGTTCCAAGCAGCAGTCATTATCACAAAATTTCAGTGCATATACGTGTGTGTGTGTGTATGTGTATACATTTTTTCAAGTTTCAGTATATTTAATCTACCAGTATTTGACCCGGTGTTCAAGGACATAAACCAAGGATGGGGAAGGAAAACCAAGCCTTCCTTTAACCTCTAACGAACAGGCAGTTAATCTAACAACAATTTTAATAACAAAATACTCACAGTCCTTGCTTCTCCTACTCGTCTTAAAATGACACCTTCTGCCAATAAAGCCTTTCCTGTTTCCACAAACAATTTCTCTTCGTCCGTTTCTCCAAGCTTCTGTAGCTCAATGTACTTCTCCACAAACCTGGAATTCCAAGCAGTCACATCTTAGGTCTGTGCATGGAGAGTCATCAAGATGTACACAACATCAAGCAGCTCAACAGGTCCGCCTACAGGAACATCTTTTTCCTCAAGTGGAATTCAATGAAACTCCTCACACTGGGAACTAAATTCCTTACAAAAAAAAAAAAAAAAAAAACCAAAAAACAACAACAACCAACACAGGACCTGTAAGATGGCTTACTGTTGACAGGTAGACTTGAAGTTTGGATTGAACAGATCAAAAGCTTTCTGACCAGATCCATAGGCCGAATAAAATTTCCTAGAAAATACAAACAACACAATATAAATTTCCAACTACAGATCACGGCCAAGAGCAAAGTAAAGAAAAATTACTAGGCTAAGCAGAAGCTTTTTTTTTTTTTTTTTTTTTTTTTTTAAATAATGCATATGGTAAATATAACAAATGTTACAAAAAGGTAGCCAGTGAAAGTGACATTCCTGCTCACCTCCTCCCACCCCCAGTACCCTCCCAGGAATCAATACCAATCTGTTTCTTCTGCATTCATCCAAGAATATTCTCCTAACATATAAGCATATGCACACCTATCCTTCCCTGTTCCAAGCTGAGTAATTTAACCCAAAGGACAGGAAACACTCTAGTACATCTTGCCTCTTCTCCTTTTTTTTTTTGTTTTTGTTTCATTCACCAAGTTTATTTTGAGTCTTACTAGGCATTATGTTCAGCCCAAAAAGAATCAAATATTGAAGAATATTTCTATTGCCCTGGCTTGAACTATATTAAATTTGTTTATGGTGTTATAATCTTTATCAAAGACATCAACTAAAATATCCACTCATAATAAAAAGGTATTTACCAGGAAAGGTATTTCTAGAGGAAATAAAAGGAGTTTCTCCATGCAATATTTTTAACTATCCAAGGGCAAATCTGAGTCTTGGAGAAAATTCTTCTAGCTGAGAGAGCAAGACAAAGATCACTAAGTTATTTTAATTAAAGTGATTCATTTGAGGACAAAGGGACAAATTCTATGGAAGACAGAACCCCAGATTTCAACTCCTGTTGTCACTGGTGGATTCCACCTCAGAATGAGAAGGGGCAATTCATATTCTAAGCTAAGAGCAAATAACTTTAATTAAGCCTTTGCCTCTTCTCCTTAATAGTTCTTTTTTTTTTTTTTTTTAACGTTTATTTATTTTTGAGACAGAGATAGAGAGCATGAACAGGGGAGGGTCAGAGAAAGAGGGAGACACAGAATCTGAAACAGGCTCCAGGCTCTGAGCTGTCAGCACAGAGCCCAACACGGGGCTCGAACCCACAGACCACGAGATCATGACCTGAGCCGAAGTCGGACGCTTAACCGACTGAGCCACCCAGGCGCCCCTCCTTAATAGTTCTTAAAGATCATTTCAAATCACTGAACTTTTCTGTTTCCAATCCTTTGCTACTCTAGAGAGTGCTGCAATGATTACCTTTATCAATATTTCTTAGTACACTATGCAAGTCTGGAATAGATTCATAATAACAGTACTATTAGCTCAAGGTATGTGCATTTGCAATATGGCCTTGCAAACTGCCAAATGCTTCCAAGTGTATGCAATGAGCCTGCGCAGAAAAGTGCTGTCAAAGTATTTAATACCCCCAAAGATCTCATGTCCTACTCTGAAAATTTCCAAGTAGAGCAGAACATACTTGTTTTACTACCTCAAGGAGTGTTGGGGGCAGGGAGGGGGGTAGAGAGGAGATTCCTCAAAAGAAAGGGGCCTGGACCTCAAATGAGAATATAATGACTTTATAAGTTTTGTTTTCTTATAACCAGAAATAGAGATAAGAATAAGGTGTATATATTCAATTGACTAAAGTACAATCTCTGATCTTAATATTTAAGAGAAGCAGAATCCTACAAATTCTAGGTACTAAAAACTGGCATCAACATTTGAGGGAAAAAGTTCTTCCACTGAATTCTCAGCAAGCTCACTTCCTTGAACCCCATAGTCCTATGAATAAAATGGAGACAAAATACTGTAGGGTTAAAGTAAGGCCTAAATGAGAGAATGTTTTTAAGGGTTTAGCATAGTGTTAATCCATGCACAGAAACAGGCAGCTATAATTGCAACGATCAGTCCGTTGCTGAGCTCCAGACTCTACTGCCCAGAACTTGTTTCTCTCACATGTGGGAGGGGCACTGGTTCCCTCACCAGGCTAGATATTCAAGACTTTCTCCACAGGGAAAGCCCTGACTCAATTCCTGCAAGTCACCCGACTGCTAGCCAAACCTTTCCTTCTGAAATCGCGCTGCCTCCTGTCCACCACGGGGGCTTTGCACTCACGCTCTAATCCGATCCTCGGGGTACAAGATGTCCTGGATGGCAGCTTTGGCTTTGCCATATCTCAGGCGGGGCCTTCGGAAGACCGGCTCTCTCAGTGGAGGAAAAGCGTTATATATGTCAAACCAGAGGGGCTTCTCCTTCAACACCCCAGCCCGAATCAGGTCCCGAGTCCTTAAGGAAGGGAAAATAACGAAGGTCAGCCAGTTACAATAGCCCGTCTAAGCCCATGAATCAGTCTAGTCACAGCCTGGGGGATCAGTGGGATTGCGGAGTCCGAAACACAGAACCGGAAGGAGGCCGCAGCACGGGTGTTCCCCACCTACAGGTAAGATACTTCCATTTTCTAAAACCAACCTAACAACGCTCAGGGGTTAAGTCCTTCTATTTTCTCAGGTGCGTCCCACGCCTCCTCCCCCCATCCCCGTCCAGTCAAGGAAAATAGAGGCTCCACCTGGGCCCATCAGCATCTTCCTCCCCTCCTCTTCCCAGAGACCTCCACCCCGGCAGGGGGAGAGGTGCAATCTTGAACGAGAAAGGTACATTCGGGGAGTGATGTCAAGTACACCTATTCAGAGACGGCGGACAGCACGAGAGGGCATCCCCCGGCTCCCACTCCGCACTCTGGAGAATGCCTCGCCCTACTCACACCCACCCAGAAAAAGCGCGACCGGTCAAGAGCCCCCATCCCGGGGGAGGCGCCCCCAGCCCACCCGGGGAGGCGCCCCCAGCCCACCCCGCCTCCGAGCACACACCGCGAGAAAACGCTCCCCACCGTCTGCAACCGGCTCCCCGCCATGGCAGGCGCCTGGGATACACACGGCCAGCGGCTACCGGAACCGGAAGCGCCCGCGGCGGCGAAGAGGGCGTAGGCTGCTGGCCGAGCCGAGGATCGCGGCGCCCTCTCCGCAGCCCCAGCCGGAGAGCCGAGCCAGGCAGAAGCAAAGGATGGGCCGAACTGGCGCGGCCCTCGGCTCCCGGCCAGATTCAGACGCGAGCACTCGATAGCCGAGACGAAAGGAAGGAAGCCGGCCAGAGCCGGGCAGAAGCAATAAATGACCGATCTCGAGGAGGGATTCACGCTGGTGACTGCTTTACCCTTTCTGGCCTTGCTGAGCCACCCAGTCTGGAAGGTGGGGCGGCGCGGAGGGAAGACGAGGGGGAGGAAGGAGGGAGGCGCAGCCTACGTCCGGGGAACCAGCCCGGCCAGGACACACGTAAAGGCACAGATAGAGGTCACGCTGGCGCTGGGCCCGAACTGCGCCTTATCTTGCTTGGAGCCACAGACTCCGCAGAAGGAAACCGAGGCCGGGACGGGCAGTCACTGGCCTGGCGTGACACTGGGACGGGCAGGCACTGGCCTGGGGTCACACTAAAGCTCAAGCGTCTGTCCTCCGTGCCCTGCTGTGCAGCGCGCCCCGTGAGTCCTTAGGCCCTGGAGTGCCTCCTGCATCTGCTCCCTTCGGGATGCGCCCGGCAACTAGTGTTTTCTCCGCGGGAGGCGTCGCGGGCTCGCTCCTCCGTGGGGCTGGCAAAGCGAAAGTGAACGAAACAAATTCCCAGACGGAGACCCAAAAATCTGGGAAAAGTAGCCTCTCGGGGTTACTTATTGGTCCAATAATCGTGCTTCGGGTAAAGTACCCCAAAGAAATGAAAGCACAATTTCTTTCATGAGGATGTTTGTGCAAGGATCGTCACTGCAGTGGAGGAAAAAAATCAAATGGAAAATTATGGTTCGTGTGTCCCATGCAATCCTATGCAGCTGTTAACAATGAACAAGTTATATCCACTTGTGAATGCCCATGACTTAGAGTTAAATGAAAAGGGAAGTTGCAGAGAAACATCTTTTAGTGGGATCCTAACCTGTTAAAAGAAAAAAGAAAACACCTGTACATGCGTTTGTGTTTCTATGAAGATAGAAACTACGTAGAAGGCCCACAAGGCTGTGAACCTTGGTTATCTCCAGTGAGACTGCCAGAGAAGACAGCATTTTTTCTTTATATTTCCTTCAGAGTTTGATCGGTAGAGTTTTTATTCGTGTTTGAACTTTTTAATCCAGTGCAATGTTTTGAATTGCATACACACAAAATATCTCCCCGGGCCCATTATCATCTTTGTCAGCCAGAAAGAGCAGCAGGTCATTCCAGAGCACTCCCACTCTATGGGAGGCTGGTGAGGAGGAGGAAACTAATGTTTCAGGAGCAGTTACTGTTTGTTTGTTTGTATTGTCTTGGATCCACACACCTAACCAGAAGGTAGCTATTATTAGCCTTATTATAGATGAGAAAGTGAGGCCATAGCAGGTGAAGTAACCTGTCAGACACCTAACTGACAGAGCCAGCTTTCCCACACAGCCTGGACCTTTTCCAGAAACCCACAACCCTCCTTAGCTATGTCTCAAGCTGGAGATTGGTAGACCTATGAGGTCAGCCAAAACTGGCCCCAGGGGCAGGAGAGGAGGGATTTGAGGCCCAGGGCTAACCTGAGAGGTGGGTTTCATGGCTGCTGCAGGGCCCTGTGGCACAGGGAAGAGAGAGCACAGTGCTGGCTGCTGGGCCAGGTGTAGAGACACTCCAGTCTCCCAGTCTTAGGAAGGTCTGGAAGGCTTTGCTCTAGGTCGAGCAAACATACTCCCAACTAAATATAGTCTTCCCAGGCCTCATAACGAGTTTCTAATTCTGTCCAAGTCCCAGCTAGCTGCCAGCCCAGACCACAGACACACTTCCCTTCTCCCACTCAGGCCTGCTCCCTTAGGCCACTGCAGTTACCACTGGTAAAGAATTAGGAGAATTTATTCAGGGAGGAGAGCCAAGGACCCAAACCCTTAGTGGGGGAGGAATTGCAAGATTGGAATTTCTCCTCTAGATCTTCTTAGGGAAGTTACTTCCTCTTCTGAGCCCTTCAGGTTTCCCCTCCTTGAGGCATCTGGGTGGCGCAGTGGGTTAGGCTTCTGACTCTTGATTTTGGCTCAGGTGATGATCTCATGGTTCGTGGGATCAAGCCCTGAGTCTGTCAGGCTCTGCGCTGACAGCTCTGAACCTGCTTGGGAATCTCTCCCTCTCTCTCTCTGTCTCTCTGTTCCTCCTACTTGCGCACACGCACATACTCTCTCTCAAAATGAATTAATAAACTTTGCAGTTTCCCCTTCAGCATCCTATTTAATGCCTCTGTGACTGAGAGAGTGGAATGTTGGTGGGTAGATAGGAAGACCTTGGGGATGTGACAGCAGGATGAATTGGGAACCCTCTGACCCTGCAACAGGAAGTGTGTGCCCAAGGGAGTACTCATTCATGAAAAGGAGGAAGCTGTGGGGCAGCCGGGGGCAGGCAAACTGGACATTAGAGGCCTCTGTCTTCTCACCAGGACCTCTCAAGGCTGCAAGGGGCTGATGCACTCATGCCTTGCACTGCAGCAGCAATCTGGATTTGTCCTATTCAATTGTTCAGCTACCTGATGCCATAGGTAACGTCCTGACAAATCTCACACAGAAGGAAATAGAACTTGTCAACTCTCCAAAAGGCCGTATTCCTTCCGCTACCCTGCTCGACCCCGCTAGATGTGCCCGCTAAATAGTATCCACTACCTGCGTAGCTTGCTGCAAGAGTAGAAGCCACCATTCTGCAAAGACCAAACAAGAGCTGGTAAGTAACAAGTCTGATGGCAGTTACAGCATCGCTGTTGCTCTTGTGTCCTGATTGCCACCTGGGACTGCAGCATTTTGATGATATTTCATAAATTGCCTTATTGTTTCATTGTCTTGTTAAATGATCCCGTCCAGCTCACAAGCGCTTAAGCACCTGCCTGGCCCTGTGCCGAGTCCGGGACAAGCTGACTATCCAGTGGGGGAGACTGGCAAATTCATAACTGAGAACTTCTATGTTGAATAGCATGTGGATTATATCAGTTTGCTAGGGCAGTCACAACAAAGTACCACAGGCTGGGTGGCTTAGGCCACAGAAAGATACTTTCGCACTATTCTGGATGCTAGAAGCCCGAGATCAACTTGCCAGGGTGGGTTTCTCCTGAGGCCTCTCTCCTTGGTTTGCAGACGGCCACCTTCTCCCTGTGTCCTCGCATGGTGTTCCCTTTGTATGTGCCTGTGTGCTCTTATGACACCAGTCATATTGGACCTGAGCCCAACCTAATGGCTGCATTTTAACTTCAATACTTCTTTAAAGACTATCTCTAAACACAGTCACATCCCGAGCTACTGGGGGTTAGGACTTCAACATACAAATTTTGAAGGGACACTGTTCAGCCCCATGACACTGACTGATAAGTACTTGGCTGAACAGCATCCATGTGCCCTGCCAGGTGCACACGCACTCTGTGCTCTCCTTCACCCTGCTCTGTTCCCCGGGAGGCTGACTTCTAGGAACCGCAACCACGGCCCTCTGCTTCCAGTTGGGTTCCAGGAGGTACCACCGGTGGGAGGCATTGGCAGGGGAATGGAAGGAACGAGGAGAGTGAAGGTAGTCTCTATTCCCCTGGCTCCCTCCACGCACAGTGCAGGAACATAAAGTCACAGCTCTACAGGGCAACCTGTTCACACAGAGCTCTCACCGGGTTCCAGTCACTGTTCCCTCCCTTGCCCCTGAAGGCCGAGACTCAGCAAACTGTGCCCCTCTGTTACTGGCCATAGGTTCTAGGCCGTCCTTTGTGGCTTCCCTACACTCTGCCCACGTCTTTATAAATAGCACCCTTATTTAAGTAGTGCCTGGGAATTTGTCAGACAAAAAGTGGAGAAGCATCCCCGTTGGCAGAACGGCCTTGGTGAGTGAAAATCCCAGCGTATTGATGAAATCATGAATACCGTTACCCATCTTTGGCAGAGAGCCAGGATCAGGGAGAAATTAGCTGCTCGCCTCAAAAGAGGAGGAAAACAATAGTATACATTCAATACACAGTACAGGGACCAGGGGGAGGAGCAGCAGCGGGGGAGATGTGCAAAGAGGAGGCCGGAGCGTCGTCTCCCACCTCCAGGCTGTTGTGTGCTCTCTCTCCTGGCACGCGTGGGTTGGAGGCCCACACCTGCTCGGAGGCCCACGCCTCCGCTTCCTTTCGAGGGTCAGCCAGGAGGGCACATTGGCCCGCAGCGCACACTCTGCCAGACTCTGCTCCCTCGCTCCCTAAGCTTTTCCCTCTCGGAATGTGGTGTTGTAACTGTGTTCACTGGTCTGAGTCTGTCTAACTGGGCCTCTCTGAGGGCAGGAACTGGCTGTCTTATCTCTGCCTCCCCACGCCCGGGCTGCTGCTTGGCTCAGAGGTGGCTCTCAGAAAGTTTTGTCATCAACAGCATGGCTGAATCAGGCCAAGTTAGGACAAATGAGGGAGCCACCCCGGCCTTCCTTTCTGGAGGCCTTCCTCAGACACGCTATGGGTATGTGGGCAAAAGCTGTGGCTGAATGGGGATAACCCTCCACTCCTCCAAGAACCTGGTCATTTCTAGTCCTGGCTATCCTCTGTGGCCCACTGACAGGTAGATCCAGTTTACAAACCTCGGGGCCTCAGCTCCGTTACCTGTGATATGGGCATAATCGGATCACCCACCCTGTAGCCTTCTTATGAGGAGTCAGTGGGTTAATATCTGCCGAGTGCTTAAAACAGTGCCTAGTGTACAGGCTCAATAAATAAGAGTGATGATAATAACATTTTCTGACCACTGCACGTTTAAGAGCAACAAATCACAATTTATTAAATCACACCTACAATTAAGTCACACCTAACAATTTGCAAGGCATGTTCACACAGCTGCCTGTTCATTTCTTCAGCAAACAGTCTTACCCCCAACAAGAATCTAGTTCAAGCAGAGGAAAGAAAAGCACTTTATGCCGCTACCAGCCCTGTATCACTGTGGCTCCTTTTGTAGCCAAGGAAACAGGAGCCAGCTGGGCCTGAAGCAACAATCTGGCCTTTTATTATTAGAATTAAAGGCCAATTGGAATCACTCTGGAGCTTTCCCAGCAGAGGATGAGCCCCTTGCAGGCAGATGTTGCAGGCTGGTGTGGGCCCCCCTCTTCTTGTGGAAGGCAGAGCAAATCTATCTTTAATATGCTCTGGAACCTCCCGGATCTTGGGAAATTCAGATTCTGACTCGAGCGGTCTGGGGTGAGGACTGAAACTCTGAATTTCTAACGGTCTTCTTCCAAGCCGATGCCAGCGCTGCTAACCTGCAGGTAAGGTAGCCAACTGGCCTAAGTTTGCCCAGAACTTTCCCAGTTTTAGCACTGAGATTTCCGCATCCAAGGAACACGCAGACCTGGAAAACCAGGACAGTTGGTCACTGGATCCACAGAACCACACTTCGAGTAGCAAGGACATAGCCAGCTGAGTTTGTACTGAGCTTTACAGCCCTTCACTTCAGAGTCCCCTGAATAATCCTCTTGACCTGATAAAGAATTGTGACTCTTTAATCTCTAGAAATGACAGGGTAGATGCTGGCTCTGTAGGGCCTAAGGTTTATATAATCTTAGTGGCTCTTTTAAGAAAAAAAGTACAAAAATATCTTTGTTTTACAAAATTTGCAAAACATATAACCATGCAAATAGAGTAAATTCCCTTCTGTCTCTTTGGCCTCTGGCCAAACAGGTGCTCACTTCCTTCTGGGAAAACGGTGTTGGCCTCTCAATGGCCAGTTCTGTGAGATGACCACCAGGTGGCAGTAGATTTACACAGCCCCGTTTCAACCACCCGCCCTGCTCCCTACCCGCTCCCCCCCATCTCCAGAAATTTCTAAATCTTCCTCCAGCTGGCCTAGCCAGCTAATCCAACAAATTAATCTATGCTCTGATAATGGGCAAAGGAGTTCATGTGCTTCTCTCTAAATAGCATATTTTCCATTCAATGGGAATGCTAAGATCATTTTTAAAACCAAATAAAGAATGCTAATAGGTGACGTCCGAGCACACTGTTGGATCAGACATCACACTATGGAGATGTTTTTAAGCAGGTAGAACTTTCTGTGTTCGGCAGATCCTGTCTATGGCGAGGTTCTAGTTCTTACCACCTCTTCCCCCGCCCGAGCGTATAGCTTAGTGTTTAGGTAACAACTTTGGAGTTTGGCTGCCGGGGTAGTAAGTACTACCACTTACTGAGGGGCATGTGTGCCTCAGTTTCCCGATCTGTGAAATACAAATAATAATACTGATTTCATATAATAGTTGTGGGGATTATGTAAAATAATGTATGTAAAGCTCCCCAGAAAAGTTGCATACAATAAGCACTCAATGAGCAGCCATCATCTTCATCATCCTGTATCTTGCCTGTCTTCTGCCTTCTGCAAACCAAATTGTCCTCCTGTCTTTCTTCCAATCTCAGGCCCCTACCAGGTGCCTCAAGTGAACAGAGGAAGGGTTGAGACTCCAGGTTGGTAATAAGCAGGCCAGTTCTTCTGGGCACAGCATTCTTCAGACCCATGATCTCTCAAGTTGGGGCTGAGCCCTGGGGACACTGAAGCAAGGAGGAGAGGCACTAGCTGGACCAGACTCCAGACAGCCCAGCTCAGCACTTTAGCAGGTCACTCTCCAAGGATCACTTTGTGGATACCAGGAGCCCAACATTTGTAGACGAGCCTGGCATGTGAGGGCAGATGGATGAGGGGGTTGCCTGGCCCAGCCTGACTCCCTCCTAGGTCCTATAAACACTGTTTGGCCCAGAGGGACTCATCACGGAGCAGAGGCTTCATCTGCTGTGCATCTCCATTTTCCAGGTGTATCTGGATCGCTTTCTTTGCCTTCTCTCCCCACATCCCCTCTCTGGATACAATTACCTTCAGTCAGTTAACTGAAAGGCAAAAGAGTGGATGGTTCTCAAACTTTGCTGCATATTAGAATCACCTGAGGCACTTTTACACTCTGATTCCCAGGCTAAATCCCAAACCAATGAAATCAGAATCTTTGGGAATGGGACCCAAGTTTCAGCAATAATTCCAGTACATGGTGCCTGGCTGGGAAGAGCAATGGAGAAATGTGCAACTCTTGACCTCAGGGTCGTGGGTTTGAGCCCCACATCGGGTGTAGGGATTACTAAAAAAAATTTAAAAAACTTGAAAAAAAAAAAGAATTCCAATGTATATAGCAAGTTTGAGAACTGGTGTTCTAGAGTAGTGTTTCTCCAGCTTCAATGTGCATTCAAGTCACCTGAAGAGTTTATTAAAATGGACATTCTAGGGGCACCTGGGTGGCTCGGTCGGTCAAGCGTCCAACTCTTGATTTCAGCTCAGCTCATAATCCCAGGATTGTGGGATCGAGCCCCACATCAGTCCCCATGCTCAGCATGGAGCCTACTTCAGATTCTCTCTCCCTCTCCCCCTCTCCCCTGCTCTCTTTCTCAAAAAAAAAAAAAAAAAATTACATATATATGTGTGTGTATATATATATATATATATTAAAGTGGACATTCTAGTCCAGTAGGTCTAGGGTAGACCCTGAAATTGTGTGTTTCTATCAAGTTCCAGGTGATACAGATGGTGCCGGTCCATAGACCAAATTTTGAGTAGCAAGTTGTGGAACTGTGCTTCTCAAACTTGGCATGTATCAGAATCATCTGGAGGGCTTGTTAAAATACTCCCAGTTTGAGATTCAGTAGATCTGGAGTAGGGCCCCACAGCATGCATTTCTAATGTGCTCTGTGATGCTGATGCTGCGGGTCCACACAGCACACCTTGAACAGCATTTGGAGTCAGGCACCCCTGGACCGTGTTTCTGGCTTCACACCTTGCTACCTCTGCAACCTTGCAAAGTTACTTTCTGAATTGTCATTTCATCATCCGTAAAGTGGCCATTATTGGGTCAGATTAATTGAGCTAATATGAAACACTACCAGACTGCCCAGTGTGCTGGTCCTCAAACTTGATTGCAAATTTGAATTACATGAGGAGCTGTAAAATAAATCACCCCATGGCTGTTGATTTAATTGATATAGGGTACTGAGCATCAGGATTTTTTTTTTTTTAAGCTACTCAGGTAATTCTGTGCAGCCAGTAGTAGGTAGGGGCCTGGCACTGTGGTTCCCAAACACAAGACTCAGATTGCTGGGCTGCACTCCCTGAGTCTCTGATTCAGTATGTCTAGGGTAGGGCTGAGAATTGGCATTTCTAACAAGGTCCCAGGTTACACACCTGAGGGTTACACACCTATCAGTAAAAAATGCACAACACTGGGGCACCCAGCTGGCTCGGTCAGTAGAGCATGCTCCTGATCTTGGGGTTGTAAATTCAAGCCCCATGCTGGGTGTAGAGATTACATAAAAATATTTTTTTAGGGGTGCCTGGTGGCTCAGGTCATGATCTCGCTGTTCGTGGGTTTGAGCCCCACATTGGGCTCTGCGCTGACAGCTCGGAGCCTGGAGCCTGCTTCAGATTCTGTGTCTCCCTCTCTCTCTGCCCCTCCCCTGCTCGCACTCTCTCTCTCTCTCAAAAATAAACATTAAATATATATATTATATTACATATATATTATAATATACAGTATATATATATTTTTGTTTGTTTGTTTGTTTGTTTTTGTTTTTTTTAATGCACAGAGCCAGGGTTAGAGGATCAGCTTGGTTTGCCCACATCCAAACAGTATGTATGAAGAGCATCACCCGCTGTCTTACCTTGGTCTAACTGGGGGTGAAGGAGAACCTGTTTATAGGAGGGCAGGGAGAACCTGCATTGTTCCTCCAGACTGAGCTCAAATGTGTGGCAGCAGGGGTTAGAGCGGTGGCCTTGGCCTGGGTGACTGAGAGCCCAGAATAAAATGTGAGTGAAAGCCACAAGGAGGCCTATGGGCTCAACACAACAAAGAACCTTTTAACCTTCAGAACTGCCCTGTCTGCAAAGGGCACCAGCTTCCTCTTTGGGCTGGGAGTTCCCTGGCATGGGCGGTAGTCCTACACTGCTGGGGAGTAAGGGAAAGAAAGCTAGAGGTCCTTGAATGGGAAGATCTCTACGGGCCTTTGCACCTCCCTGCAGCCTCCCGTCAGTGTCACTCCTGAAGCTTTCTGGATATCTGGGTAAGCTTCCGCCACACACTGGCTTTTGCCTTGGAGTTTTCCTTTGCGGAGGAGCTAGGGATTTTCCCCAGGGCAAACAGGAAGGCGACTGAGCAGAGCAAAGCAGCAGGTGGGCGAGGTTGCCCTGCGGGCGGCAGGTCTCTTCTCCGGAGTGCGCTGCGGAGAAAGCTGAGCCCTCGGGGCCTTACAGACACTGCGGGTTAACTGAGGCAGGTGACCCTCGGGGGCAAGGGGGGGCTCCAGGGGCCAAACCCTGCCCAGGACAAGAAGAGAGGAGGAAGGGTCCAGCCCACACTGCCGGCCACATCAGAGCACCAAGAGAACACCAAGTCTTTATTACAGGAATTCCTATGAAACAGCTCCAAGAAAAAACCCACACATAGGAGAAAAAACAACTAACAAAGCAACACACACAGACGTGGGGCTGGGGCTTCCCCGCCATGCGCCGGGAGGGTCACGGCCACAGCCCAGAGGCCCCTCCTCTGCCCCCCGGGCCCAGGCTGTTCGGAGCTCGGGCTGGCGGCCCAGGGGCTCCTCGGGGGCCACAGGCGGGTCGCAGGGAGCAGCAGAGGGCGGGCGGCCCCGCGCCAGCGCCCTAGGCCCCGCGCGGGTGCCAAACTTGGTCGGGCTCCGCGGTGGCGCTGCGCGTCCCGATCCCCACCCCCACGTCCTCCGGGGGCCGCCTCTTCGGAGCGCGCCGGGAAAGCTGGGCCACCGAGTGCGCCCGGCCTCGGCGGAAGGAGGTGCGATCGCGCCCGCCAAGTCCTCACTATCTAGGGGCGACTTGCGGCCACCAGGGCCCCGCCGAGGCTTGGCTCCCACTTCCAACCTCCCCACCCCGCGCGGTTGGGCTGGGCTGGTTGGTTCTCCACTGCGGGGGCCGCGACGCCTCGTGCCTGCCCAGGCTCCCGGGTTCTCCGGAGAGGTCAGCGCGTTCCCGTCTCGAAGTCTGGCCGGAGAGACCGGGCCAGCCACCCTCCCACTGGCAGTGGTCGGTGCCCGGTAAGGCTCGTAGAACCGGAGTGTGCCTCCTCGGATCATTCACCTTCTTGTTCTAGGCAAGAGACGCCCAGCAAGCCCTTCTGCCCCAGGCGCCCCGCCCCCACCCAGGCTGGCAGCCTCATCCCTCACGCTCCTCAGTCCTGCACTTTCTCAAGGATCACTTCAGAACCTGCTGCTGCCCACCCTTAGTGACAGCAGGACTTCTGCTCAGGGCCCCCACCCCACCCGTGAACCGCGCCCCCCCCCCCTCCCCCGCCTCCCCAGTTCCCATCCAGAATTGGTTTTTGTCTCCTGCCACAGTAAAGAATCCTCCTGCCTGGCCAGAGTCCTCCAGCTCCCTGGGGGCCACCCTCCCCGTCCCTGCTGGGGGCCCATGCAAACCCCAGGGGCAGCCAGAGGGGCGGTCAGTAGATACCTCTCTGCGGTGGCCCGTAACTACTCAGAGGGAGCCTGAGTGACTGCCCAGGGCTCTCCTACCCACGGATCTGTGCAGGGATGGTACCAAGGGTCAGCAGCCCTGGGGAAAAGGCTGGGATGCAGGAAATCATGGGAATCAAGGGCCCAAGGTGCCCAGGAGGGAGCTGAGGATGGGAATGGGGGGGGGGGGGTGTCGGGCAGTGTCTGCTGCCCAGAAGGAGAGATGGGGAAAGGAGAGAGGCAGGGGTTCTGCCTTCGGGCCTTCACCATCCTGCCCTCTTGGGCACCCCCACCTTTGCCTATTTTCCGGGATTTTTTTAAACAAGGTGGGTGGGGGGGTCAAGTTGATGGTGGTTCCTGCATTTCTGCTCATTGCCCATAGAACAGCCTGGCTACAAAAGGGGCCATGATTGGCTGCTGCCCCTAGGGGCCCCAGGTCCTTCCTCCAATCACAGCACAAAACTCCAAAGTTCTAAGTCCCGTGAAAGTGGCAGTGGCAGTGGCAGTGGCTGGGCTGGACTGGGGCCGGAGAATCAGGAGGCCTCAGTACTCAAGCACCATCTGTCCGGCTGCAGCTGGGCCCTTCAGCTGGGGGCCGGTTTTGCTCTCCAGCCGCCTCTGCCAGGTCAGATCTTGTCCGGTGAGGAGGAACTGCTGGCATCTGGTGGGGAAGAGAGATGGAAGAAGTGTTTCAATGGAGCCCAGGGGGTCTTTCCTTGTCAGTGGTTCCTGGAGAGACGGTTTGGGGCAGAAGATACCAAAGACAGGTGCCCTGTCCTTCCTCCGGGGACTCTATGCCAGCCTTGAAACTCTGCCTCGGGTCATGCCCTGCCCCCGCAAACCCAAGCTCCTACAACAGTGAGAGCAGAGCCTCTGGCAGCTAGAGATAGAGTAGGGGGCTGGGGAAGCGGCTGGATAGGAAAGGCTGAGAGGTGGGGAAGGGGCCAGCCCATTCCGGGACGCAGCTGTAGCTCAGATAAGCTGGACCCAGGGGACCTGGAGGGGCAGAAAACTAAACTGGGATCAGAATTCAGCGGGCCACACACACCAGGCTGGGAGTTCGGAAGCCTGTACTCGCTCAAACAGCAAGAGGGGAATGGCAGGAGAGTGGTGTCCCGGAGATGGGGTGAGCAGAGCAGGGGCAGCGAAGAGACCAGCAAGCGTTAACCAGGCCGTGAGAGTTTGCCAGCGCGGGGCTGAAAGGGGTAGGGGAAATGAAATGGGGAAGTCAGGAGGAAGGTGTTGTTTGGCTGCCAGTGAGTTCATACCCAGGGCTGGAAAGACAATCCTGGGCACGGTGGGGATTCAGGGTGGATGTGGCAGACTGAGAGGGAGATTCAGGTTCTGGAGCCCGCTGCACAGAAGTATTGCTGTTGCTATAAATGAGCGTGGTGGACTGCCAGAGAGGAGTGAGAAGACTTGGAAGAGAGTCAAAGGTGGACCTCGGGGGAGAGCTGGGGCGGAGGGACCCAGAGGGCCATCAGGAGCAGGAAGCACACAGCAGAGAGGAAGAGAGGAAGGCGGCCCAGGAGCCCTGGGCCACAGAAGCAGGGTAGGGGGGCGGGGCATGGCACAAAGATACAGAACCGGAGAAGGACCTGGTCCTGCCGGTGACCTTCCTGGATCAACCTGGGGACGGTGGAGAGGAGGCCACTTTTTCACAAGTCGGGCAATGAAGGGAAACGATGAAATCTCTTGGCTTTTAAGATGAGGAGGAACAGGGTATAGACTTGAGGAAGACGCTGGAAAAGGAAAAGCTCGAAGACTTGGAGAGAGAAATAAATGATGGCAAGGTCCTGATGTGGGGGGTGGCTCTGGACCAGACACAGTTTCCCGGGGAGCAGTGGAAAGGAGACCGAATGGCAGCAGCGGTGGGGCTGTGGGGGCCCTTCCCCGGCTGGCCGTATTTGAGCATTCCGGACCAGTGGAAATCGTGGGTGCAGCTCCGTGCATGAGGAAAGACTGAGTGTGTCCACATCGTGGGGGGTGTGACAGGCAGTCACCTTGAAGTGATGTGAAGGCCAGCTGGCCAATCTCCCTCCACTACAACTATCCTGAGGGAGGCAAGTATTTCTTCAGTCAAACAGGGTCATACCTGCCACACCGTCAGCTCAAGGAGCCTTGTAGGACAGCGGCTAGGGGAAGGAAGCATGGGCAGAGAGGGAGTTGGAACAGGGACAGGTTCCACTGAGCCCTGGAGGAGGTGCTGACATTCCCTGATCCACACCCCCACCCCCACCCCCCCACTCCCCGCCAACCCCGGGGATGCACAGGTTAAGAGGAGGAAAAGCAGCCTGAGGGCCCAGGGCTGCAGCCAGAAACAGAGCTGCCTCCAGACAGGCTGTTTCTTCATCTGGTTTTGGCCGATCCTACACCACCCAACCCAAGCAGGCAGTGGGAGGGTTCCGTGTGCTCGGCCGTGGTGAGGCCATGTCACTTTTTCTTAAGTGGCCCTCCCACTGTGCAGTGTGTGTCCTGGACTGTCTTCTCAATTTGGCTGTAAACTCTCAAGGTCAAAGCTGACTTCCCCCCCCTTCTTCCCAGGATCTGGCACAGGCAGGTGTGATTACTCTGCTAGAAGGAAGGAAGGAAGGCAGGCCAAAGACGAGTTCCATGCAGAAGACCATGTCCCCTCTCACAACAAGGGAAGAAAACCAGGACCTGTGCCATCCAGTTGCCTGAGCCCAATGCCTCCGGAGCCCTGGGAAGACACCTCGAGGAGGGCATGGCAGGCCCGGTCTCTGGGCAGCTGTGACTCCAGGCCTTACCTCTTACTGTCCTTCCCGTAGGGCTTCCTCCATCTTGGGTGCGTCCTGACGCCTTCCCCGGAAGTCTTCATCTGAAAAGCAGAGGGAAGTTGTCTCAGCCTCCACCGTGCAGGGTGTCACGCAGGCACGTCCTCCAGGCTGGGCAAGGGAACTGACCCAACTCTCTCCATCCCCCTTGTTTGCTGGGGCACAAGCTGACTCTGGGGTGGGGTGGGGGCGGGGGGATACGTGGGTTTGGTGAGGGCACCAGGGCACAGTGTGGAGTTAGAATACCTAGCTGCTGGCCTGGCTGCATCACTGAGCTCTGAGACCCTGGACAAGTTCTTCCCTCAGCTTCCTCATCTGTAAAATGGGTGCGGAAGTTGCACCCTCCATATGGCCTCTAAGACCCCCCTGGCCCTTGCTTCTGGGTGTCTCCTGACCAAAGGGCCCCTCTGCTCTGAGGCCTAAGGATCAGGTTCAGCTATGGGCCTGCTAGCATCTAAGGCAGTGTCTTTTGGGAGGGACTGCATGCACGCTGAAAGGTGTCTGGGCCCAGAGACTAAAACTGCACAGCGCTTGGTTCTCAAGGGGAGGCCCCTCCACGTGAGTAGCCCTGCCTGCCCCCTCCCACCCCAGGGAAGACTCCCCAGAAACAGCACCTGACACTTTGTGCTCCAGGGAGAGATCTAGGTGGAGGTGCGGCCGGGGCCCCCTTCGGGGAGTGGAAGGGAGAGGCGACACGAACCAAGCAGGAGGACCCATTTCCTTGGGTCACCTGCCCACCTATCCATGATGTATCCCCCCCAGGTTGGGCCCACCCATGAAATAGCCGGGCCCTCCTCTTGGAGGATCACCCATCACAAGCAACTTAGAGCTCCAGCTTCCCTGCCCTCCTCGCCTCACCACAAGTGTGACCCTCCACGTCGTCCAGCAGATTAGCCGTTGACACCGCAGCTCCCAGCCTGCCAGGCCATTCAGGAAAACGTCTCAGGGGTGGGGGGGGCACTGCCATCGTCCTCCAGTTGTACCGCCCCCTGCCCCTGGCTGGCTACCACCCACTGCGAGTCCAGGAGACTCCTTCCCTTCCAGCCTTCTCCCCCAGGGCTCCCCAAAGCCTCCTTTCCTTGGGGGGGGGGAGACTTTCTCACCCAGCTCCCATCTCTGGGGTGGAGAAGGGGCTTCCTCCCTGCTCCCCACTGGCCGTTTCAGCTTCTAGTAGCCTGGGTCCCATGTGGCAAGCATGGGTGGGAGTCTAGGTTAAAATGTGGAAAACCCTATTTTTCCTCAAGGAACCACTGAAAGCGAGGAGGCAGGGGACAAAGAGGAAAGTGGGGAGGTAGCAAGAGCTACAGATCAATTCAACTCAGGAAATCAGGGAGAGGTGTGCTGGTTTCAGTGGAAGAACCAAGTTTTCTCCCAAGAGCAGATTAGCCCGGCCAGAAAGTGGAGCTCTCTCCTTGGGAGCCCACAGAAGGCAGCAGGAGACGCTGGCCTGTCCCCAGGGCCGGTCACGGTGGTCCAGGCAGGGCGGTGGGCTGGCCTCGGGCGCGCGGAGGAGGGGGGTGGCCGCAGAGCCGGTCCCAGCCCCAGGGAGAGCGCAGCCCCGGCAGTCTGGCCAGGGGGTCGGCGCCCGCAGCCCCCCAGCGCCAGGCCGGAAAGGATACGACTGGTGCTTGGACAAGTGTTTCCTCTTTGACTTCCTCATCCTGGTCTTCTCGGAGAAGGCCCTGGCCAGCTCAAACAGCTTCCTCCGGGTGGCTGGGGCAGAGAGACCCGTGAGCGGAGAGCCGCAGCCACGGGGCCATCCCGCTTTCCCCCGGGTGGGAGGGCGACAGGAACGCGGCGGCGGTGGCTGCAGCGGCGGGTGGCCGGGCATCCCCAAGCAGGGAGGCTGCCCTCCCGGCCCGGCCTGCAGGGGCAGCAAAGGCCACCGAGAGCAGGACCAGGCCCGGGCAGGCAGCCCGAGATCCGGGTATTCCTTCCCCAGCTGTGACAGACACCGATGCGTCTTGGCTGTCTTTCCCGCCGCCGCCTCTCCCGCCCCCTTCACCACCTCCAGAGTCGGTTCTGGGATTTCCATGACTAATCCGAGATTTTCCCTGAAATGGAGCCTGGAAGGATGGCAGCCTCATTCACACGTGGTTGGGTGGTGGGGAGGGGAGGAGGGGGGTAGGTTCGTCCTGGCCGCCAGGACTCTGCGGGGAGAGGTCACCGACCCCTCTGGCCTCCTGCCTGCAGACAGTGGGCTTAACACGGGCCTCCCCACTCATCAGGCCAAGTCCCCTCAAGCCACAAAGAACGTGAACTCTGAAACAGGGACGGGGTGGGGTGGGTGCAGCACATTATTATTTTTCTGCAGACAGCTGGCTCAAGAGGATTTAAAACTTAATTTGTATCCACACTCAGCCGCAGAGAGGGAAGCGAGGCAGGAAGGCTGAGGGAGCCAGCCTGCGATTAAAATGTCACTTTGGTTCACCCAGAGTCAGCTACCTTAAAAACACCCGTGCCTCCTTCCCTCCTACGAGGCCACAGGGCCTGTCTTAGAAGAGATGGGGAGGGGGCCTAGGCAGGACTCACATTTTCCCATGTGTTTTAACTTGTCCCTGAATAAGGCATCTTCAGACACAGCAGGATTGGCGTCACTGGTTCCTGGAAGGGGAAGACACCTCTGAGGTCCGGCTGCAGAGGGAGAGTAGCTGCCCAAGGCCCCGGGGCTGGGGGCCCAGGGGAAGCAGGTCAGGGCTGTCCCCATAGGACAGGGGACGGCCCCAACCCTTCCATTTGAGGAGAGAGGCAAAAATCAGGCTTCTTCCCTAACCAAGAGGGAGCTTTAAGAAAGGAGGACACTAGGGGCACCTGGGTGTCTCGGTAGGTTCAGCCTCCAACTTTGATTCAGATTATGATTTCACAGTTCCTAAGTTTGAGCCCCGTGTCAGGTCTGTGCTGACAGCTCAGAGCCTGGAGCCTGCTTCAGATTCTGTGTCTCCCTCTCTCTCTGCCCCTCTCCCGCTCATGTTCTGTCTCTCTTTCTAAAAAATAAATATAAGAAAAAAAAAAAAAGAAAAAGAAAGGAGGGGCGCCTAGGTGGCTCAGTCAGTTAAACAAACCGACTTCGGCTCAGGTCATGATCTCGCGGTTCGTGAGTTCGAGCCCCGCGTCGGGCTCTGTGCTGACAGCTCAGAGCCTGGAGCCTGCTTTTGATTCTGTGTCTCCCTCTCTGTGCCCCCCACCCTGCTTGCACTCTCTCTCTCTCCTTCAAAAATAAATAAACATTAAAAAATATTTTTTTTAATAAAATAAAAAAAAAAAGAAAGAAAGGAGGACACTAGGGGTTTGAGGAGGACTTCTTTCTCTGCCAAGCCCTGCTTTGCTTTTTTGTGTAAAAGGCAAGACAGTGGTATGTCCTGTGTGCGCGGCTCACACACTCTTCCAACCGTCCACTGCTCTGACCAACTCCATGTTCCGCAAAGCCATGCTGGTAGCTTGAAACCAGTATGGTGGGAGTGTTTACATCATGGAAGTCACAGACGCTAAGCACTGGGGCTGCCCCTGCACCCTGATCTGGCTGTTAGATACTCACCAGCACACAGAGGCTGGCCTGCAGCCTGACCCAGTGAGAGGGTTAATAAGGGAATGGAGACGAGGCGTGGGCACAGAGCAGACATTTGTCCGTGCTGATTCCCTTCTCCTTCCTGCCTGGGTCAGCTCCTCCATTAACTCCCTCCAGACATGGAGTTCCTGACTCCTTAGACAATGAGTAGGAATGAGAATAGGGCCAGTTCCCAAGTCAAAACCCAGCTGGCCACCTAGAGTCTCCCCGATCACTCAGCACCCACTTGCATCTCTCGCTGCCCTTCTAAAGCCCCTGCTCTCCACCCTGCAACTCGGCTAATCCCGAGTCACCTTGCCTGCTAAGTCCCCTGTGAGTCATTATGATCCATCCCAGCAGCCCTGGTGTGTCTAGTTAATTCAGGATCAAGGACAAGAGACTGTCGTTAAGACTACCAGATGCACATCTGGTGGGGCCTAAGCTCCAAGCCTGTTGCTTATGAATCAGTTCCACAGGATTTTCTTCCTCTGAGCTGGGATCAGCTGAGCTCCCATCCTCTGCTCTACCACCCCACTCCACGGCGTGATGTGAGGTGCGCTTTGGGCAAAAGCCGCTGCTGCTTCTTCCTCTGAGGTGGGCAGCCTACGTACGCAGGAAGGAACTGACTGGCTAGGGGTCCCGACGCACACACAGGGACACATGGGCAGGGTCCAGATGTCAAGTACGGAATCTAGGCCTCCTAGACCTCTCTGTTCCCATGTTCCCAGCTCCAGCCTGACGCTTCTTCATGCATCCCAACAGCCTGCTGTCCCTTCCTGGCCCACCTCTAGCGGGTTAGGGCTCCTGGAGGGGCCTGCCCCTCTTTTGGGGCAGTTCTTGCTTCTTACCACCTTGTACATGAAACTCAAAGTTCTCTTCTTCCAACACTAGGGCAGGGCCTGGCTACGACGGGGATTCCCCCAGCGAATGAATGAATAAACCCTTCCCTGCCCTTCTCACCATGAGCATTTGCTATAATCAGTGTGTCCTCAGCTTTGCTGGTTGGTTCTACCCCTTTGGGGGATGTTTCTCCTGCATTCCCCAGGGCGGAGATCAAGCCTTAGAAGTCTTTGAGTCCTTCCTGAGCCCACCCACCACGGGACATATGTGATGTTGTATGTCCCCTTCTTGGCCATGCTCCAGGCACTTTCTGAGCTCAGCCAGCCTGTTAGCCAATCCCAGGGGGGGTTCCAGCAGCCACTGGATTGGTAAGAGTCCAGGCCTGCTAAGTGGAGGGCCATGTCGCTCACAGTTCTGACGCCACAGTGCGGTGGTGGGGTCAGAACCCTCCCCTCCAGCCTATTTCCTCACCCTACCTCTAAACTCCAAACACGCAAAGCACAGCTGGGGTGTGAGTCTCTATGCCCTCTGGGCCTCTCTCCTAGGAAGGCAAGGTTACCTGGGGCAGGAGAGGGAAAGCCAAAGTCATTTCCCACAGCCACGCTGTTGCTGCTGCTGCTGCTGCTGTTGGATTTGGATTTCTGGGACTCGTATTTCAAACGATCTGGAAAAGGACCACATTCCTGTCAGGACAGTTAGCTCTCTCCCAGGGGCACCCTGGGCTGAGACACAGGAGGTCGTTGGCGGCTAAGGCCCCAGATCTCACATGACACACACAAAATATGTGCACACACACGTCAACCGGCTCTCAAAGAACCAGCCGTACCATAGAAACTACTGCCCTGACAAGCACGTGGATGGAATGTTAGAACATCAGAATTAGAAGGACGCTGAGAGATCATGTAGTCCAACCCTTCATTTAAAAGGAAAGGCCCTGGGGTGCCGGGGTGGCTCAGTGGGCTAAGAGACTCTGGATTTCAGCTCAGGTCATGATCTCACGGTTCATGGGATACAGCCCCGCGTCAGTCTCTACAGCTGACAGCATGGAGCCTGCTTGGGATTCTCTCTCTCCTCCTCTCTCTCTGCTCCTCCCCCGCTTGTTCTCTCTCTCTCTCTCTCTCTCTCTCTCTCTCTCCAGCTGACAGCATGGAGCCTGCTTGGGATTCTCTCTCTCCGCCTCTCTCTCTGCTCCTCCCCCGCTTGTTCTCTCTCTCTCTCTCTCTCTCTCTCTCTCTCTCTCTCTCTCTCTCTCAAAATAAATAAACTTTAAAAAAATAAAGTAAAATAAAATAAAATAAAATAAAATGCCAGGCCCTGAGACCCCAGCACCTGTGCTGCAGGTCTGGAGCCAACCTTCTCTCTGCACACCTTACTCCTCCCCAACCACACACTGTCAGCCACACACACACACACACCACACACACACACACACACACACACACACACACACCCTCACAAGACAGGCCTCCCACAGGCCTCTCACCGCACCCCACCACAGACAAACTCCCACCCTGAAGGAGAAAGGCAGCCAGACTGGGAACTACAGTCCCCAGCCAGAGATAACCCAAACTGCCAAAACACTTGAGAGGCCCTGCTCTGATGTCCTCTGCTCAGAGAGCCCCTATGGAGCCAGCTCCAGGCCACGGCCAGTGCCTGGCACAGGGGCAAAGAGGGGGCCTAAGAAGGCACATCCCTCTTGCTCTGAGTCCCAGGGGAGGGAGAAGAGTTGGCCACTGACCCGTGTCCCTGTTGGCAGAATCCCAGAATCCCGGGGGGGCTAACTTGGTGGGGGTCGTGTATCAACAGGACAGAAGCCACCTTGGCCTCCAGCTCAGTGCCTCATCTGAGCCCCAAGGCTAAAGCCAACTCCAGCCCCCTTCCCCACCACAGAAGTGACCGTGGCACCACGCCCGGTGCACCACCTCTCTCCAGCGCCAGGAGGAAGTCCCGGTTGCGCTGCAGCTCCTTCATGAACTCCTCGTTCTGCAGGAAGAGCGCGATCCTCTCGTCCTCCAGGTACTGCTTCCAGCGGTTCTCCTGGTCCCGGGACCCGGGCCCAGCCACGGGGGGCAGGCCTCTCTCTCCGCTCGTGGGCTTGGAGCCCCCAGTGTTACCCTGACGGGGAGGCAAGCACACCGAATGGCTTCTCGCAAGGGCACGTGCCGCACAGACATCCACGCACATCTGGGTGCACACGTGCTCTTTCCCAGGAGCCTCCAGCCGCACCCTGGGGCCTGCACCTGCTACTGAGCTCTAAGGGTCAGCCAAAATCCAACTTAGCAGGCCAGAGGCCTCTCTGCGGGGAAAGTGGCTAGGTCTTAAAAACTATTTTTCCTCCCCCTTGGACCACCCCATCCCTCGTCAGTCCCGAGGGATCAGTCCTGAAAAGTGATCTGCAAACTGCTCAATAGCTTGGCTAGCTCCACATGGATTCCCAAACTCCCAACTCCCCCTGTCCTACCTGTCCCAGGGCGAGGCCCCCTTCTGCAGGGCCCCTCGGGCTGTGCCAACGTCAGGGGCAGAAGCTGCCCCTGGCCGTTTCCCACGGGAGGGAGGGAAGGTGCTCTGCCCTTCCACGGCCAGTTGCCCCCAGGCCCACCTCCCTCCAGCCTGAGCTGATGGCTGCAGCCACAGACTCCTCAGGGCTGTCACCTTTCCTGGGCGGAATAGGAAACCTGCAGGCCCAGACAGGAAATGAGGCTTTGGGCTCAGCGTTTTTTCCTTGCGAACCCAAGGCAACAGAAATAGCTCACCCGGGCTTAAACATCAGGAAGTGAAAACGGCTGGCACAAGCCGTGGGCAAGCGGAGGTGTGGCACAGGCAGCTAGGGGCTTCCCCCGTTACCTGAATGCTGTCCAGCTGCTGGGGCAGGATGCGGAGAAAGTCATCCGGGAGGTTGCCCAGCAGTGGTGGGTTCCAGTTACGATAGCGCCTCTGGCTCGAAGCAGGTCCGGAGCTCAGCACATCGATGCTGGAGGATGAGAGGGAACAATGAGGAGGGAACGGTCAGGCCCAAACACGGGGGTCCCGGCCCATCACACCGGGAAGCTGCTCAGAATGGTGTTTCTGCTCTGAAGCCTCCCAAGGCCTCCAGTGCCTCCAGAACGAAGGCCGAGGGCTCCAGTTCATTTTCCCAATCAGGCCTCTGCTAACCTCAGTCTCTGGCCCCAGGGCCTAGCCTTCTCGTGCTCCAGACAGTCCCTGCTCTCCAGCCACCCTGTGCCCTCAAGATCTCTAGGCCTAGAGCACTCTGTGTTCACGGCGCTCAAGTTGCGTGTCATGGATTCACAGGTAGATGTTTACGAATGTCCTCTAAACACAGCGGCATTTCCCTAGCACCCAGGACAGTGTGCCCTCACGGCTGCTGAGAACAGGTGTGCTCCCAGTGACCAGACACATAAACCACCAAGCCCAGTCCGCCCGAATGTTGGTTTGCCGGGGTGGGGGGGGACATGGGGACGGCAGGATCCCTACAGAGTAGAGCAGATCCAGGCTCCAGTTCTGGCTCAGTCACAGCCAGCAGGACGGTCCTGGGCAAGACCTTGCTCCCCTCTGGGACTCAGCTTCCTCATGGAAAAACTGCCTCCCTGCCCAAGCATACAGGAGCCCCTCATGAGGCTCTGAGGCTATGTCTTTTTTTTTTTTTTTTTTTTTAATTTTTTTTTAATGTTTATTTATTTTTGAGACAGAGAGAGACAGAGCATGAACAGGGGAGGGTCAGAGAGAGGGAGACACAGAATCTGAAACAGGCTCCAGGCTCTGAGCTGTCAGCCCAGTGCCCGACGCGGGGCTTGAACTCACGGACCGCGAGATCATGACCCGAGCTGAAGTCGGCCGCTTAACCAACTGAGCCACCCAGGCGCCCCTCTGAGGCTATGTCTTGAACAGAGTTCTGAAAAGGCACATTGAAGGTGGGAATGGAAAGTTTCTTGTTCCAAGAGGTGCTCAGGAGCGGCTCCTCATTCGCAAGGTGCCTGGCAGGAGGTCCGAGGGCCAAGGCAGAGGCCAACGGTGGAGGGGAAGGCGTGTGCAGGCAGAGAAGGGGGGCCATGGGCCCCCCCTGACCCCCAGCCTTCTGCCCTGCCATTCCGGGCCTGAGGGCAGCCTGGGGCCAGGCCAGGAGCTCCCCACAGCTCCTCGGCAGCCTGCAGCGTGGCAACCGCAGGACACGTGTTCTGCTGAATCAGGGAAATGACACACACAGAAGGCAGCGGGCTGGGGGTGGCGGCCACTCTCGCCTGGCTTTGATTTGTCTCCAGCTCCAGGAATCCCGCCCGCCCCCTCACTAGAGGGGAGCTTTTCCGGGCTGCCGCTGACTGTGGAAATAACTTCCTTTCCTTTTCTATTTTGGGCGGGTGGCCTGGCAGGACGAGGGGGGGTGCGGGGGCGGCAGCAGACGGGATAACAAGCTGCTAAGTGCGCGGTGGGAGCCAAGGAAACCAGCACGCTGTCCACCCTCTCGTGTACAGGTGAGGGACTGCTCCAGAAGAGCACACATCACCACCCGCGACTCTGAGTCCTAGGCGGATCTCTCTCCACATCACTCTGCCACCTGTCACTGTTGGAGGCTTCATTTCTCCCAAGGGCCCGAGGCAGAGGAGAGGATGTCTCTTGGGGACTCGCAGACCACCCGGGTTGGTCCCAGCACAGAGAATTCCTCTCCAGCACCTTCCCCTAGGACACAGGTACCCACCCCAACTCAACCACACCCAGAGCCACCCAGGCAAGGGCAGAGAGAGACTCCCAGAATTGCATTGGGACCCCTCTGGCCATTAGTTACTGAGACCAAGAGGCGAGGGGGGACAGGAGCCGGAGGCCCCCTCCTCAGCCCCATTTCCCTGACTGCTGGGCCCGTGGTCCCAAGGAAGGACGTGCCCAGTCCCTCCCCAGCCCTTGCCCTGGCACCAGCAGAGATGAGGTCAGCCACAGCTGCGAGAGCCGGGGGGGGGGGGGGGGGGGGGGGGGGCCTGAGCCCAGGCAACTCCATTGTGGTCGGAAAGGAATGTCAGAAATGAGCTGAGAGGCAAATAAAAAACTTCTAAGGCTGTAATTTCAATGGAAAAACAGCAGGTGGCCAGTGCGGAGGGGTGCCTTTGGGTTTGAGAGACCTCTTTCATCCCTCAGATAGAGGGAAGGGCAAGCTGGGGGAGGGGAAGGAGAGAGAAGGCTGGGAGGCTCTCCTGGCCCCTAGACCCCAAAACTAAAACCGCACACCCATCAGACCCGCAGGTTTACCCAGGGAACATCACACTCGAGGAAGATTTCAGACATAAACCTCCCAGGCAGGAATTTTGGTAAACACTGGACACTGAGGCCCAGATGGATCCAGGCCCTGTCCAGGGACACACAGATGGGGCCAGTGAAATCTGGGCCTAGGGGTCCTGACTTTCCGGGCACTTACCCCTCGGATCACCCTGCCTCTCTGTGTCTGAGCAAGGCAAGCTCCCAAACCCTGCCGCCCTGGCTGCAGTCCCTCAGGGACCTCCTGCTATTCCTCCCCCAAACCCCTTCCTGGCAGCCAGACGGAGATTGTTAAAACACTAACCTGATCCTGTCACTCTCCAGCTTAAACCTGCTGGCTGCAGGATAAGACCAAAGCTCCTCAGAGGACCCAGAGGCTCCCCATGACCTCCAGCCTTCAAGGCCATTCCACATTTCCCGGAGTTCCCCGGAATCCTGAAGCTCCTGGATGGTTCCCCCTTTCCTGCCTCCTGGCTTTTGCACATGCTGCTTCCATTGCCTGAAATGCCCTCCTGTCCTCTACCTCTCCAGGACACAGCTCAGACATGAGTTCCTCTAGGCAGGCTTTCTTGCCCCAGCCCCGTACCTCCCCCAGACTCCGATCTCCTTGGGGGTCAAGGCAATGCTATATTCATCTCAGCGTCACACACATGGTTCAGCACCTGCATGTTGCAGGTGACTCAATAAATGCTGGAAATGAATGTTCTACGCCTGGAGATGGCCTAGGGGCATATCTGGGCTATCCTGGGACAAAGGGGCACACGCTCAGAGCCTGGCCCCGCTTCTTCTGAACACTGGCCCCTGAGAGAAGCCTCACCACTGGTCTCAGTGTTCCACATTAGAGCTCAGAGGCCAGTGGTACAGCCAGGGATGGGAGGGAGCAGGAAACCACAGATAGTAGGTCTGATTCACGCCTGGGACTGCTAAGTGCTCCACGCACGGTATCTCTTTTAGTCCTTACAGCAGTGCCGAGGCCGGGATTAGTAGTCCCACTTCACATGTGAGGGGAGCAAAGCTCAGAGAGGTTAGGTAGTGAGCCAAAGCCCACACAGCAGAAGCACCTAAAGTATCAGAAGTTGGGCAGCTGAAAGACAGGGGTGGGAGAGCACTTTCCTTTTTTCTGACTGCACGACTCAAGTTCTCTTCCCTGTATCCTTCCCAGGCCTAGCGAAGCCTTCATTTCCAGGTCTCAGGGCTCTGGAGCCTTGGTCTAGTGCTGAGGTCATCCTGCCCCCAACAGTGGCTTCAATCACTGAGCTGCACCGCCCCTGCCCGCAGCCCTACTGCACCCACAGCAGCTGAACACCCGGCCAAAGGAGAGGAAGAAGGATGTGGCCGGGGTCCCCCTGGGTTCACGCTGGGATCCCATCTCTTACGGCCTCAGTTTTCGCTTCTGAAAAACAGGCAGAACCACTTTGCCTGACAGAAACTGCACCTTTTGCGAAAGCATCTCGGCATATTTTTAAAAAAGAAAGAAAAGTCGAAGGAAAACTATTTAGCCCTGGGTTCCATGACCTGTGCCAGGCTGCCAGTCCTGCCAAGGCCTCACCCAGACCAACCCACTTACTCCCTGCCTCTCCCCCGCCCCACACTGCAGCCTCCTGGCACCCCCTGCAATCAAGGAAGGACCCAGCTCTGCTCCTCCCCCTGACTCAAAACATTGTCCCCTCTGCCGTGTAAACTTCTAGGCCTCCATCAGCTCCTCTGAGCTGCAACCGCAGAGAATGTTCTCATAAAGGGAGGCAACAGACAGCAGCAAGGACATTGGTTGTGGACTCAGAACCAAATCAAAGCTCAGCTCTGTAGTCTTGAGCAAGTTACGAAACCTCTCTTAGGCTTCGCTTCCTCCCCTGTGAAATGAGGATGACAGTGCCTGCCTCCTAAGCGGCGAACGTACAAAGCCTCACCGGTTTCCAGCACTTAGTAAACGGTAGCTGCTGTTACTCTCCATGGGGGTGTGACAGAGTTCACTACTGCCATCTGAGGCTCCCAAGATCCCCAGAAGAAACGATCCACTGGAAAAGTCCCCTGTCCCATCATGTGTCCCCACTCCTCAGCACCCCCGCCCTGAGCCATTCTAAGGAAATGAAACTCCCGGACACAGAGGCACCTGGACTCCACCCAGCAGCCCCCCTACAGACACGAGGCACAGAAAAACAAGCCCCCGAGAGACCGTGGGACCCCTCTGGCAACGAGCTTCCGGTTAAACTTCGAAATTACAGAGTCCCTCACCTGCCAGAAGTCTCCAAGGACCCAGCAGTCCATTCCTCGGTCTCCAATTACCAGACTATCCCAGAAAAAGACTTAACTTGCTCCCATTGCCTGAAAATCCCCACGACATGCCTAGGCCAGGGATAGCCAATAGATCTCCATTCCATCAGTCACTGAGGACTCTGGGAGTGCTGTGTTGGAGAGGATTCTGAAGCTCTGTCTCAACGGAGCAGGAAAGAGCACAGTGATCAATTAGTAATGTTTGCCGACGGCTCAGGAGGGGAAGCGTCAGTACATGTTTCTCCCACGTGCATCAGCCTTGACTGTAAGATCCCAGAGAGCAGGGCTGAGCCTTATTTAACATCGTGTCCCCAGTCACCTTCAGCACAGCACTTGGCCTAGAGGATGAATTTAGTGAATATTTGCTCTTTCGATCCTTACGGCATGAAAGTTCTCCTTGGTATCTAGCTAAAATGTCTCTTGCTGCTGTAGAAGCCTGTTCTTGGTGGAATGATATACTGAGGGGTCCAGCCAAGTTTCCCACTGTGTTTGTTTCTCAAGCCCAACCCCTGATCCCTTGCCCCACCGCCCTGAGCCCGGAGAGGAGATGGATTCTCACCGGGGAGGTGGGGTGGGGGGAGCCAGCGGGTAAGGCCTGTCGAACATGTGCATGTGGTAGGCTGGCGGGGAGTATACAGGCGGGGGTTCTTCATCGGAGCTATCAGGTTCCAAAGTCCTCTCCAAGATCTATATCAGACACAATAAAAAAAAAAAAAAATGTTAACAATCCTTCCCTGAATTTACATAACATTCAGACAAAATCACAAGTGTGGGCAAGGATGCATAGTAAGGGAACGCTGTGCTGCTGGTGGGGGTGTAAAGGGACACGGCCGCCACTCTGCTAAACTGTTTGGGCTTCTGTAAAGCTAAACGCATGGCCGCCTCTGACCCTACAGTTCCAACATACTCAATGGGCATGAAAGCACACGTCCCCGAAAGAATGTTCAGAGCAGCATTACCCACCCAAGCAAGCTTTAAAAACAGGCGAAACAAATCACAGTGCTAGAAGTCAGAGCAATATGACCTCTGCGGGGGGTGGAGAAGGCTGCGAAGACACCCGGATTCCGGGCTCTGCTGATGTTTCTTGACCCGGGTGCTGGGGAAACTTCATCGAGCCACACGGCCACACGTACCCTTCGGTATGTGTGTTCCTTCTGATAAGTAACTTTAACGTCATTCATGCTCTCAGACTGCCTCTACCTCAATTAGCTCACCTTAACCTCAAACGACTTGGCAAGGTACGATAAGGATTGTTACTCCCATTTTACAGATAAGGAACTTGAGACCCAGGTTGACTAAGTGACATGGCAAAGCCATGTGTTCTTTTCAGAACTGAGTTTTCAACTTGGACATGGCGTCCACAGCAAAGACCTGTCTGTCAGGCACAACGCCTACACACCCTGGTTGGATTCTGGGGGGGAACAGTGGCAAGGGGAGAGACCCAGGTCTCAGGGAGACCTGAGAGACCCAGAATGTCTCTCCCTCCTGGACTCCTCTCTTCATCCAGAAGCCAGAAAGAGGGGCAGGGAAAAGCCAAGGGCTGGGCCAGACCCAGGGCTCCTGCGCCGTGGACTGACCTAGATCCTTCCCCAGTGATCCACAGGGGAGTCCGGGGCAGGAGGCGACCATCAACCAGGAGATCCCAGGTCAAACCAACCCCAGCTGACCTACACCTTAGCTTCCCGTCCTCTGCTCCCCACTTCTGTTTCCATCTCCTCCAAGACCAAGGAACATGGGAAGGGCTCAGAGGCTGTCAATGGGCCTGAGGCCCCAGGCCCTGCCTTTTAGCCCCGAGTAAGTTTGCAGAAGCCACGCTAACCTGTTTCTGCGAGCCGAGGCGGGGCCAGGCTGCACTACCCCCTCTCTGCCCTGAGCCCACCCATGCCCAGGCGCCCAGGGTCTTGCAGGGACACCCTGGCAGGTGAGTGAGCACACACACAAGTGCATACACACTCACACACGCACTGCCACACTTCGTGCATGCACAGCCAGCCCGACCCAAGGAGGCCTCCCGCCCTGGAATGCACTAACGTTCTTTCCTTTGAGGCGGAAAGTATTTAAACAGATGCTTTTGCAGAAAAAGAAGAATGTAGCTGCTTTGTGGGCCGCTGCTCTGCTTACCCCAAATTTCCACAAGAAGCAAAAAGAGAGAGAGAGAACACTGCAAGCTCCAGTCCAGTTCACTGGGGAGCCCCTGGTGCCTGGCACAGGACAGGGGCTCAGCAACTACCAGGTGCCCCCAGAGAACGTGTTGCTCCTGACCCCCAGCCCGTTCTTCAGACCCTGCTGCTCTGAGGGCCAGGGTTCCAGACCGGGGCCTTGAGGCCAGCTTCTCCCTCAGTGGCTGGCCGACCTGGCCCACTGAGGCTGGTGTGAAGGAGATGGGGGAGGAGGGGAGAGCTGGGAAGGAACTCTGCCCAGAAGGAAGCTGTTTGGGGTTTCCTAAACTGTGGCCTGCAGTGGCCGGCCTCCAGACTCAGGGAGAGCAGGCCTTGGGGGCTGCACTAGGAGGCCCCCTCCCCTGCTAGCCGCTCCGTTCCTCAGCACAGCCTCCTGGGGCCGCAAGAACCAGACGTTCATCAGAGGCTCCTGGAGCAGAATGAGGAAACGCCAAGGAGGCAGGCAGTGGGCCAGGCACGCTCCAGAAAGGCTGATCCCGAGTCTCCAGGGAGAGTAACCCCAGCCATGTTTCTGGCCTCCCTCTGCCGCTCTCCCTGCAACCCCACCAGCCACAATGAGGTTGTTCTTCTGGCTCTAAAGGTGCTGAAGTTTTCGGCTCTGTGGCCTCTTGGCTTAACTCCGTGTGGGTGACAGATGCCTGCCAGGTGCTCTCGGGGCTGGGGGCTGGGCCATTTGTCTGACAGGAGATATGTTTCTGTAGCAAGGATCCCCCTCGGGCAGCCCACCATCCACCAGTCAGCCATTATTGTCATTCCAGCTGCTGCTCATAAATTTTCTGAAGCACTTTCCGCTGGCTCAGGAACTGCCTGCCGACGGGCCAGGCAGAGGTCCAAAGGTGGGGGCTTGGGGACACAGCCAAGGCGGGGTGCTGAGAAGGGGCTCAATTTGGAAAGCAAGGGTCTCAGAAAAACAGAAGCTCACACAGTACAGGCCTAACTAGGGGATGGTGAAGCCCCACAAAGGTTCACAGCCCTGTGGGTGCCATGGACAAAGGAGGAAAGATTATTCTCCCCTACCTGCCAGACTGCAGGATAAATGAGACTGTGGAAGGGGTCAAAGTATGCAAAATACTTTCCTTCCTGCTCACACTTAAAGGATGTATTTGCAAACACACACCCACACCTACACACATACGCACACACGCACACCCCTCCTTTCTACAAAGACCATCTGGGTTTTCTAAGACTCCTTCCACTGGCTAATCCAGGCAGGTCAAAGAGTGGTCTCCTCACGAAAGAGACTAAAGAAAGCTGTGCAAAGACAGCAGCAACATTTATTCACTCAACAAACATTCCTTGGGTGCCTGCTTTGTGCCAGGATCATGCTGGGTGTTGCAGGTGACACGGGCGTGAGTCAGATGCCACTGCCCACAGAGCTTCTCCCCTGCCTGGAGACAGAAATCCCAGGCAGCACCCACTAAGGGAGGGCAGGTGGGCATCTCCCTGCAAGGCTGTGTTGACGGAAAGTGGGTGCCTGCAGGGCTGTGTTGACATTGAGATGGAGTCTGAGGCCAGAGCCGGGTCTAGGTTTTCTCTGTGAAAGAGGGTAATAATAATGCCACCTCACAAAGCGTATGAGGGCTGGAAGGACCGATACATCTAAAACATGTAGGGTGGTGCCTGGCACAGGCTGGGACTCCATGAAGAGCGGAGTTAAATCCCACCTGCTCAGTCTTGCCCATGGCCACACGTCCCAGATGTCCCTGCAGGTGGTGACCTGTGTGCCCCTTCTGCACCCAGCACTGCAGGTCCTGCGGAGACTGAGGGGCCAAACATTTACTGGACTCTTGGATGCGGCCGGCTGGGCCCTGATGCAGCAGGGTGGCCCTTTCTCCCCCAGTGACCTCCCTGAGGAAGGAGGGAACCGCTCGGGCACTGCTTGCTCCCGCCTCCGGCATGGCTTGGCCAGAGGAAGTTAGTAAGTCTGAGGTCACTCCTCTTCCACGGCTCCCTGTGCTCTAAGGATACAGCCCTGCTCACTCTCAACCACCAGGCCTCCTCGAGCTGCCGGTCTCTGCTCATTCCAGGGTCCTGACAGATGGTCCCATGGCCAGCTCCCTAGTGACTCGTGCTCTGTTTCACCTCTTAACCTTTGCACGAGTGGTTCCCTCTGCCTGCACATCCTTTCCCTTGTTCCGTACTCTTTCTTCGGGCCTCAGCTTAGCCCTCCCTTCTCTGGGAAGCCACCCTGGAAGCCTCTCCTGCTTCCATTTCTCCCATCATAGCATTTACCACTGGAGGCTGTCATTGCCTGATTCTTGTGAGCTCTGTGCAGGCCAAAACTTGGTCTGACTTGGCCAAGGTGGACACCTTAGAGGTTCAAAAGGAGCCTTTCTAGAAAAATACAGGCTAGAGGGCCCCAGCCTGGAATTGCGTTTCAGTATGTTGGGGTAGGGCCCAAGTGTCTGCATTTTTAACAAGCTCCTCGATTCTGATGACCCCTGAGTTGGCTCCAGTACAGTGCGTGGCACACCACTGAGTAGGTGTTCAATGTTTGTTGAATGCATGATTTCTGCCCATAAAAGGCCACTGGCTGACTTGGGTATGGTATTCCTAGGAGAAACCCGCTATCCGCGAGTTAGAACTCATCCAGGGGAAACAACCCAAGTCCTCTGTGAGGTTCAAACAGCGCTGGAGCTCCAGGAGAATGATCGGGGCCGCGCCCCTACCTCCGGGGGGATGCTGTCCTCCGAGTCGGAGCTGTCCTCGTAGACGCTGCCGCCACCGCCCTCCAGATTCATCTGCAGCAGCTGGTCGATGGTGGCGTCCACGGCGCCGCTGTTGGCGCGCAGCACGCACTCGATGATGTCGTAATCCATGTTGGGGAACATGGTCTTGAAGTCGTCCATGGCCTGGTTGAACTCGAGGCGGCGCACCTGGCGGGCGGGCCGGCTGTTGTTGAGCTCCTGCGAGGCGGGCGCGCCGCCCCCGGCCCCGGCCCCGCGCGCCCCGGCGGAGCCGCCGCCCCCGCCGCCCCCGCCGCCCCCGCCGCCGCTGCTGCTCCGGCGGAACAGGCTGGTCATTTTGCCGAGCCGCTGGGGGAAAATGTTGGCGGCCGGCGCCGAGCTCCTGCCCCCGGGTCCCTGCGCCGTGGCCGCTCGCTCGGCGGGCTCGGGAGGCTCCTTCCCGTGGCTCCCGCTCCCCTGGGCGGCCGGGGCGCGCGGGGTCCCCGGGTCAGGAGGCTAGGGCGCGGGGCCACCGGCGGCCCTCGGGGAGCGGCCCTCGCGGGGCGGCGGCATCCGGGCTGGGCGGCTGGTCATCCACACCCCCGGGGCATCCTGGAGCCGGCTCCACCGACGGTCCCACCTGAAACCGAGGGAGGAGGAGTCAGGAGCTGAATGTCAAGGGAATGGGGCGGGGGGGGGGGGGGGGGGTACTCCTGCCTCGCCCACGGGAGAACCACTTCTTTGTGCCTTCTCTCCACCTGCGATAATTAAACAGCCACGTTCTGTACTGACACAGGATTGCTACCTGTTAGCCACGGCTTACTCTGGGTCGGGCACCATGGGTTCTGCGTGGGTCGACGCAGGACACCACTGTGAGGTAGGCCCTAGCATCCCCATTTCGCAGGTAGGAAAACTGAGGCATAGATGCTGAGGAAGTGGAGTTAGGATTTGAACCCAGGACTGTGGCTGCTGGTTTCAATCACTGCTCCTACTGCCAAGGAGCCCTGAGGACCTGAGGGCAGGAGGGGCCTGTACAGGTCCCATCCTGACCCTCAGGTCTCCGACCCACCCAGTCTCTGCTTCTCACATCAGGGTCCCAACTTGATCCCAACACCATGGCCTCCAATTTGTGGAGAGTGCCATCATATCTGCGACACAAAACTGTCCTGCCCACTCACCACCAAGCATGTAAATCACTGCGAAGGTCACAGTTTTGTTAGTGCAGTCAACTGCGAGGTGAGTACATCTAAAAACATCAAATTCTGAACTTCTCATGCTTACCCCAAGATTCACAGTAATTTTGTTAGTTGTAGAAAAGTGGCAGCTTTATTTCAAGGGACCGTTCCATCAAAGGGTATTTCCTAAGTTTGATGAAACAGGTGCAAACCTGTTTTCCCTTTTCTAGGACTTGGGATCATAATCGTTAACAGCTGACACTGAAACGTGCGTGTGAGCAAATCGACATGATGATCTTCCTTGCCATGATTCCAACAGTCAAACAGCTGATGGTATAGGAAAGACAAGAGCAGAGGAGCGTGGAAAGTGCAACAGATGGGCTCTCACTCCCTCTGGGGTCAGAAGAGCCAGCACTACTACGGATTCCCTCTCTCCCCTTAGGACAGTCTCCGCACAGGTCAAATGAGGCTGCATATTGTTCCCCAGTGCCACCATGCTGAGATTCTAACCTACTAGAAAGATCTGCATCCTGAGAGGCACGTGGAAATTGTCCAGGGCTCCTGTTCTGGGGCCTGTCGGGTGGGCATCTGCCCAGTCCAGAGAAGTGAGCTGTATTCAAGAACGGAAAACTAGAAGCACTTTGGCCCCATGCAACCTCTGGACACCGATGTTACAGAGCTATAATCCCTCCCAGCTTCCGGAACACACCTGTGAACACTCTGGTGTATCTACATCTAGATACTTCCTTTATGCATCTACTCCCATATGTATGAATTTTTTTTCCTGAAATGTGATCAAACCATAAATTCTCTGCAACTTGTTTTTTCCGCTTAGTAATGTATTGTAGTCATCTTCTCATGTCAGAACATAGAGATCTACTGCATCATTTTTAATGCCTGAGTAGTATTCTGTTGACTGGGTAAAGCACGATTTACCATCCAACTTGTTACACGCCCTCTCTTCCCAAATGAGCAACTCACGTTCCAGAGAGGCTAGAGCCATTTCACAAGGAGAAACAGAGGGGTGACCTCAAATGATCAGTCCAGGAACTGTTATGAACATGAGCACAGGAAGGTCGCCAAGTACAAAATGGCCTCCCACAGCTGGCTTTAGACACCCTAACCCCCCACGTCCACACCTCCCACCAACCCCGCCACATCGGGAGGTGAGGATGCTGGTCTGACTTTGCCAGAACGCTTTCCAGGGCGAGGCACTACCCCGAGCTCTGGAAACCTGCGCTGAGGCCTCTAACAAGGACCTCAGGGACACGGGGCCCGGGAGGCCAGTGCCCAGGGCTGCCGTCTGCTGTCCTGGTGTCATCACACATTCGAGTCAGTGCGTTGTGTGAACACCCTCTGGAGTAAAGCCACCTTCTCCCCTGCCCTGCAAGTAATTTACTAAGACAGAGACTTGGTTCTCACTTAGCCAAGGGGAGACCCTTAGAGATGGAAGCCAGGACCTGATCCACCCCTGGTGGAGGAGGAGGGAAAATGATGGGGTCCACATTTCCCCCTTAGTGGCCATCCAGACCGGCCCCTCGGGGTGTGACTGTCGGGAAGTTCCCTCACCCCCACCGTTTACAGGAAGTGCAGTGGCTCAGACCCAGGCTGCAATCCCTGCTCTGCCACTCCCCAGCTGTGGGACCTCCCAGGAGTGTTCTCTCCTCTCGGTGCCCAATGACCTCACCCGTACTTATGGGGCTTCAGTGAGAATTAAACCAGAGAGCCAGCAGTCGGGACACTGGCCGAACTACTACCCAGGGTTGGGCGGGGGGCGGGGGGTGGGGCGTCCTTCAGCCCTTGGAAGGAGTACTGATCCGCGAAGCCCCGGGGGAAGCCTGGCTGGCCTGGGCGGCTGGAGACACCGCAGGTCAAGCAGCCTCCTCTTCCATTTACCCCAGGTGAAAAGCCTGGAAAAACAGCATTTTTCTGTGTGTGCCCCAATATGTGATGGATGACAACTCTGGGCCAGCCCCACAGCGTGCTCCACATTGCAGATGAAGAGACTGACGCCCAAGACTTGTCAGAATTGCCCAAAGACAATATGGCCGGCAGTGGCAAAGCCTAGACTCTTCCATCAAAGGTCATTCTGTGAGGAGAAAGTGGCTCAGAAACGCTAATGGGAAGCGTGAGGGAACAGAGGTCGTTGTTCAGAAACACCATTTCCACAGGACTCTGCCGGAATGCACAGATCCAAAAGCCAAGTTGCCTATAATCGGCACCAGGTGGGGCCGTGCATGCCCCTCCCCCCTTCTGACAGGACCATCCCTTGCTAAGCTCAAGTGCAAACCGTGAGGCCAGGGCTGAGGTGGACTAGCACCACTGGGAGCAGGGAGAAGGACTGTCCTAGGGGTCAGGGTCATCTGTGCCAGGCTGCCTTTTGCAATGAGCACAGCTCAAGTGAAAAGCAATTTAAAACACATGGAAGAGGGGCACCCGGGTGGCTCAGTCGTTTGAGTGTCCCACTCCATTTGGCTTGGGTCATGATCTCACAGTTGTCAGGATTGAGTCCTGCATTGGGCTCTGCACTGACAGCTGGAGCCTGCTTAGGATTCGCTCTCTTCCTCTCTCTCTCTCTGCCCCTCCCCAACTCACTCTCTCAAAATCAAACTTTTTAAAAATTTTTTTAAAAACCACATGAAAGAATTAAGGCAGGTGACTTAGGTTTACAGCCCTGTGCCAGACACTTTCACATTTAATCTTTATTACAACTCCAGAGATAGACACTCTTGTCTCCATTTCGTAGCTGTGGAAACCAGTTCAGAGAAGTTAGGTAACTTGCACAAAGTCACGCAGCCAGTACGTAGAGAGGCCAGATTTAGGAACCCACCTCCTAAGAGCCCAAAATGCCAAGTCAGGCTTGAAGGGCTAGGAGCCAAGGAGGCTCAGAAATGCAACCGTGTGTGGCCCAGGCTCAGGAGACAGGGCCCGGCCTGGCTGACATTCCAGCAGAGGAAATGTGACCTAGACAGCACTGGGGGAGGGAAGGGGAAAGGGTGTCTGTTGGCTCAGCCCCAGAGCTGGCTCTGTGACCTTGGGGAAACCACTTGACCTCTCTGAACCCCAGCTGCGGGGCTCTGGCAGGGCAACAGAGGGAGATAACCCCTGACCCACTTCTGAAAAAGGAAGTGAATGAAACCCGTTGAGCCTGTTGGAGGTCTTGGTCTTGGAGGCCAACTCTAAGGCTCTCCTGAACTCTGGGCTGTGTGTGACCTAGGCACTGGGAAGCAGAAATCCCACACCTGTCCTCCCCCAGGTCCCAGGGAGCCAGGCCTTCCACTTCCCCATAAAGGAATCTGGGACTGGGGGGAGGGGGGCAGCAGCCTGCCAATCCTCACTCCAAGCGTGAGGAGACAGCCAAGGCCTGAGTCACTCCTGGCCTGGCGCAGGGAGGTGGGCAGGCTGCCGGCAAGCTCGCCGCCTGACCTTGCCCAAGGTCATCCCAGCCCGTCTCCCGCAGCACCAGGTAGGGTCCACCTGGGAGACTTGAGCGCCTAGGAGCCAGAATCCTGGGCTTCCATTCTCACTGGGCCTAGTAAGGCTGTGTGACTTGGAGAAATCATTTCACTTCTCTGAACCTCAGCTTCCTCATTTGTAAAACTTGGGAGAATACGCCCTGGAGGGGGTGCTCTGATGGAACTTACACGGGTGCCTGGAGCCAGGAAGCACCCAAGAAGACAGGTTGGTGTGGCCTCAGGCACAGGTCTTGGCCCTTTGCCTTGGCTACACTTGTGGCTTGAACAATGTAATCCAGTCCCATGACTTTAAATACATACCATCTACATGCTGAATACCGGCTCCCAAATTTCTCTTGCCCTGAGGCCTCCTGGGAATATGCCCTTCAACTCTACACTTGCACATCTGACCTGCTGCCTCCACTTGGATGTCCAATAGCAGCTCCGACAGAATGGGTCATCTGAGTTTGACTCCCTGGTTCCTTCCAAGCCCAGCCTGCTCCCCCCACCTTCCCCGTCTCTGTTAACCGCAACTCCACAGGGCTCAGGCCAAAAGCTTGAGCGTCTCGAGTGCTCGAATTCTTACATCCCACACCCAGTCCCAGCAAATCCAATCTTCCCTAGCTTCAAAACCCGGCATCTGGCCACGCCCCACCACCTCCACTGCTACCACCCCTGCCTGCCTCTGTGTCCCCCATTGCCTTTCCGCAGACAACTCACCATGGTGGTCATGCCATTCCTCTGCTCCACCCCCCACAATGGCTCCTCATGTCCTCAGAACACAACCTAGAGCCTTACCGTGGTCCACCAGGCCCCACACTGTCCTGCCTGTGCCACCTGCCCTCACTGTCAAACCTCACTCTGTCCCCTCCCCTCACTCGCTCTGGGCATCCTGGATCCTGGCTCGTCAACCTGCAAGCCACATGCACTCCCATGCTGAACTTACTCTTTCTACTACCTGCCATGTTCTTTGCCCAAATATCGATGTGCGCCCTCCCTCCCCTCCCTCTGGCCCCTACTCAAGCACAACCTTACCAGAGAGGCATCACCACCCCCCTCTGCCACGTTCCCTCCCCTTTTGCCCTACTTTCGTTTCCTCATGGAACAGGCCACCTGAGAGATTATTTCTCTGCTTGTCGCTGACCACCTCTGCCACTCAAATGCAAGGTCCGTGAGGGCGAGGTCTCCGTTTTATTCACTGTGCTGAGTAAAGTGCCTAAAATAGTGCCTGGCACTAACAACAGAGGTTTGTTAGGTGGATAAAGAAGGGAAGGAAAGACGCAGGAGCACAATTAACTGTGGGTTGTCTTCCCTTCCCCTCCTCCCTCTGGCTCATAGCAAGATGGGGGTTAGCGGGAGGACTTTTTAGTTTCCAAAGCCCTTTCTCCTCTATGTTCTCATTTAGTCCTCACACAAAAAAGCTATAATTTCTATAGGGGCTTGCATTATTATCCCATTTCACAGACGAAACAGCTGAGGCCAAGGCAATCAGTGACAT
The DNA here is from genome assembly GCF_046562875.1 of Panthera onca. Lineage (NCBI taxonomy): Eukaryota > Metazoa > Chordata > Mammalia > Carnivora > Felidae > Panthera > Panthera onca. The sequence goes on along the minus strand of NC_138352.1, from coordinate 45,819,072 downwards.
GGTTGAGGTCCCGTGAGCCTTCTGCTGCCTGGCCTGAGGGCCTCATCCCTTAAAAGGCACACAAGGCTAATGGCAGGATGGTCCCCTTTCCAAGCCAGCGTCAGTTCCAGGGGACAGGAGATCAACCCCCTCCAAGATCTGACTTGACATTCTACTGCACCCCGGGAGAACCCAACCCTGAAAGCAGGGATAGAACAGGAGGCCCTAGGAAGAGATGTGGGGCTGGGAAGCCAGAGGTCCCAATTGCCCGACCCTTTCTCTTCTAGAAGGAGGAGGGACTGCCTGAGGCCAGCTCTGTCTCTGCACACCCCTGGCTCCCTCCTCTGAAAATCCCTGAGGGACAAGGGACAGACCAGGTCTTGTGACCCATCTGTAATTGCTGTGATCCCGCCCGGCAGAGGGGACTCAGAGGCCCAGCCCTGTGGCACTGCCATGCCAGGCCACTAGGTGGAGTTCTAGGGCTCAGGCCCCGGGGCTCCCAGGGAAAGGGCAAACGGAGCAGCTTCTCTCCTAGAACCCAAGAATCTGTCCCACCCCCACCTCCGACTCAAAAGGAGAGGAACCCAACCAGCCCAAGGGTCTCAGAATCCAAGACTGGAAGTTTCAAAATGACTTATTCTCCAAGTGGGAAATGCAAGGCACACAGGCCACCGATTTCCAGCCTATGTCCTTGGCAGACATCACTAATCTATCCAGGTATTCTTGTCCTCTGGAGCCCACAGAGCCCCTACCAGGTGATTAGAATTGGCAAGCAAGATAGGCCCTGCTTGCCAGCCCTTTCATTCCCATATGAGAAGCCGAGGCCCGGGCTTACTTCGTCTTATCGGGAATCCAGGCTGCAAAAGCCAGCGGGGCCAGAATGAGGTCATATGACCCCTGGGACGCTTGTGTAACCATGGTTAAGTCCCGGGGAAACCTCAGGCGGGTAATGGCAGTGCTAATGGAGAGGCTGCTGGACTCAGGGCAGCTGCGTCCTTGTCCAACTGTCACCTCAGACGCCATGGGGGCAGGGCGCAGGCTAGTCTGCTAAGCATCTTGGCTCCTGAGCCGGAGAGGCCGCAGAAGCGGGGGGAGGAAGGAAGGTGGGGGCACAAGAGACAGAGAGAGGCTCTCGGGGGCTGCGTGTGGGTGCACAAGCGTATAAGCCTGTGTGGATGCGTGTGCGCACCCAGCGGGAGGAGGAGGGGCGGCCCTGACAGAGGCGCCTTGTCCTCCTGCCCCTGCACAGGCTTGTTTTCTTCCCAAGCTATTAATGTCGCTGCAGCTTCAAAAGCCGGGTGACCTTTAAATGCCGAGCCTCCTGCTCCTGCCCAAGGCGCGGAAAAGGCTTAATGGAAACTCAAACGGCCACAGCTGCTGGGGCTGTGACAAAGCCAGCCTCATTCTGAGGGACTGAGCTGCTGGGCGGCCACACCTGTGCCCACCTCTGGGTGGCACTAGGAGCAGAGAGGACCCTCAGGCATAGCCATGCGGGGGGGGGGGGGGGGGCGGGGGGGGGCTAGACCTGAGAGCAGCAGGAGAAAAAGAAGGAGAGACAGACTCAGCTCTGCCATGCCCTGCTGTGTGACCTTGGGTTGCCCACTTACCTTCTCTGGGCCATGCCCAATCATTTAGTCCAGTCTAAGGCTGGGGCAGAAAAAAAAAAAAAATCCCTTTCCCCAGAAAAAAATCTTTTAAAAGTCTGTAGAAGAAAAAAAGGAGAAGAATGACATTTTCTTTCCTAATTTTTCCCTCTCTTGCCTCAACTCCCATGGCCAGGTCTGTGGCCAACAGGAACTATACACAGTAAGGACTAGGGCAAGAGGTTTCCAACGAAGTTAAAAAGGTCCCTCCCCTATGGAAGCATCTGCCTTGGAGCCTCAGTCCTAAGGACACCATCGTTCATCTCTGTTCCTGAGGCCCAAATACAGGGCTTGGCTATGTGAACGGCACCACCAGGAAACCACTTCTGCATTCCAGCTGAAAAGGCCCAACATGAAGCTCCTCAGGCACGAGGGACATGTCACTTGTTTGGCGCATCTTGGTAGGAAAATGGTACATATGTTGCCTGCTTCTTTACAAGTCAGCCGTACTCCCTGTGCCTTATGCATGTTAGCTCTTCTCACCTGCTCTTTGTGCCCTACAAGGTGCCTATGTCACTGCGATTTCTACTTTACAGATTGAAAAATGAAGCACAGAAGAGTCGAGTAACTTGTTAAGGTCACACAGCCAAGCTGACATTTCAGCCCAGGAGGTCTGACTCCGGAGCCAGCACTGTAAATCCATCCAGCTCAACCACTCCTCTGTATTGCTAGAGCTGGGCACATGGCAAGAACTCGGCACCTGTGGACTGAATTGAGTCCTAACCAGGCAGAGTTGCCCTTCAAGAGGCTGGGGGTGACTGGTGCCTGTGTTGGGGGAGCAAGAGAAGAGGAAGGGGAAGTTTGCAGGCAAAGCCTCATCCTGAAGGACAGACAGAACCGTGGCAGTTTCCTTACAAAACCCTTTTCCGCACCCCACCAAGGGTGTTGGCCGGACGACCAACTGTTTTCCACTTCTACCTGAGCTGCTTAAAACCGATTTCTACAACAATCCCTCTCCCCATCAACAAATTGTACCAGCTTAGCCAAGACACTCAGCCCAGGAGACTGGGAGGAGATCAAACCTCAGTGGACAGGGCGGGTGCTACTCCCCACTGCCCTACCCAGGGGCCGTAGGCCCACCCCTCAGGGCTGGCACCAATGTATGTGTACCTGGGACCGAGTCCGTGGCCCAAACTGGGAGAAGGGAGCCACTGGCAGCTCAGGTGCAAGGTAGTAAAGCTGAGCTGGCTCCAGACATGAGCTCATGCTGGCCCAGATCCAGCGCCTTGGGAGAGACAGGCCAGCGGCCCCTCCCTGGGCCTCTCCTTCAGGCGGTCAGGCTGAAGGCCCCTCCGTAGGCAGGGCCTGTGTGGTCTGGGGCTGAGCTCTCAAGTCTAGACAGTCACAGATGTCTCTGGGCCCCTGGGGACAGGTAGTCAGTCAATGATGCCAGACAATTTAGTATCTGAGCATGCCCAGGGAATCCAGCTCAAGGAACCAAGATTAGGGAGGGGTGCTCAGGGTGGGCAGAGGAGGGTCCTGGGAAAAGAATGCCAACTCCTGCCCCCATTCCCTCCCCCCACTAACATACACTGTGCACCCATCCACTGATCCATGAACCCCTCTTCTATAGAATGCATATAATATGTATAATGGAATACTATACAAGAGTAAACTAAAATGAGGCATCTCTTTGTGTCTCTCTGCTCAAGACCCATCGCTCAGGGGAGCAATACAAGGCCGAACACAGTGTGTACAGAACATACTATAGTGCGTTATGGCACGTGTATGTCAGTGTGTATGGAGAAGACACTCGGAAAGGATTCGTAAGAAACTGATTCCATAGGTTTCCACTGGGAAGGATTAGGTCATAAGAGACAGACCAGGAAACTTGTCTCTGTAAATCTTTGTATATCTTTTAAGTTTTGATTCACATTCATTAATTTAAAAGTAAAATTAGCAGAGGCACCTGGGTGGCTCAGTCGGTTGAGCGTCTGAGTCTTGATTTCAGCTCAGGTCGTGATCACAAGGTTGTGGGATCGAGCCCCGCGTTGGGCTCCATGCAGAGTGTGGAGCCTGCTTGGGATTCTCTCTCTCTCTCTCTCTCTCTCTCTCTCTCTCCCTCTCTCTTTCTCCCCCACTCCCCTGCTTGTCTTTCTCTCTATCTAAAAAATAAAAACATAAAAATAAAATAATAACCTATAAAGAATAGCAAAATGACAGCATTACAGTGATTTTTTTTAATTTTCCTTTTGCATATGTATATTATTTACAATGGACGTGAATTACTTTTTAATAATTATAGCAAATGTCTGAATGTTCACTGTGTGCCATCTACTTTCTAAGCACTTGGCATGCATTATCTCATCCAAGCCTCAAAGTAAAGCAATTATTATACCCACTTTACAGATAAGGAAACTAAGGCCCAGAGAGTTCAAATAACTTACGTGGGGTCACACAGTCAGTGATGGAGCCAAAATCCGAGTCCAAACTGTCTGGCCCCAGAGTCCATGCTCTTCTTAACCTCCACCTTATACTGTCTCTCTAATCAAAACAAAACAGGGGCACCTGGGTGGCTCAGCCGGCTGGGTGTCCGTCTTAGGCTCGGGTCATGATCTCACGGTCCATGAGTTCAGGCCCCGCGTCGGGCTCTGTGCTGTCAGCTCGGAGCCTGGAGCCTGCTTCAGATTCTGTGTCTCCCTCTCTCTCTGCCCCTCCCCTGCTCATGCTCTGTCTGTCTCTCTCTCTCAAAAATGAATAAACATTAAAAAAAAATTAAAACAAAGCAAAACAAAAACTGAATGGTGACAGAAGAAAAGCGTATGAAAAAAGCAAACCCCAGAGCCTCCAGGACTCTAGAACTTTTGTAATCCTTAGAATCCAGCTCCATCCTTCCCGCCTCTACTATTTCAGCAGGTCTCCTATAGTCGTGCCTCAGTGGGAACCGGGCGCCACTCCTCCCACTGCGCCCCTTCGTGCTCAGTGACCCACGCGCCTCCTGGTGGCCTCACAGGGCAGACTGAAGGCCCATGAGCAAGGTGGAGGCCCAGGCCACAGCTATTTCAGAGGTTAGACCACAGCGTGGGGGATCCGCTGGGGCAGGGCAGGGTCGGGTCTGGCCAGGAAGCTCCTTGCAGAGGGGAAACCACAGGTTGCTGTTTCTTTCTTTCTTTCTTCTTTTTTTTTAAGTTAACTTAGTCTTTTTTTTTTTTAAGTTTATTTATTTATTTTGAGAGAGAATGTCGGGTGCTGAGCCCGACACGGGGCTCGATCTCACGAACTGTGAGACCGTGACCTGAGCCAAAATCAAGAGTCGGACGTTTGACTGAGCCACCCAGGCTTCCCCACAAGCTGGTTTTTGAATGGCGCGGAGTCGGGGGTAAAAGGCTGTAGAGCACGGAGGTTAAAAAGGGAGCTTTAGCTCCAAGCCAACCTCAGCTTACATTCTGATCAACACTGCTTGGGTGAGTGGACTTCCTGAGTGAGTTTCCTCACCTGTAGAACAGGACGCCTGTTCCTCTGAGGATGGGTTCCCCTCTGAGGGGGATTCATGCCATGGGCACACACAGGCTCCACACAGATGCTCTCAGCCCGGGGCGGCTGTTAGTAAGGCTCTAAGGCCACACAGTTCTCAGGGGCTGAGTCTAGAGCCTGGCCCAGGAGTCAAGCCTGGAGTTAGGACCTTGAATCCAGCCCCGAAGGGACAGCGTACAGCACAAAGGCCTCCCCTCAGGGGCCTTCAGGACCTCGGGCTGAGGGGCTCTGTGGCCCCTGAGTGGAGTGGGGAGCTGGGCCAACAGCCCCACGCCTGTCCATACTCTGCTGTGTTTCCTAGGGGGAGAAGTGACTGGAATATACCAGGGCCTGGGTCGCCCAGGCCCTCCCACTCCTCCTGGGGGCCTGGCTCTCCGGCTCTCCGGTAGGGGCTCCCTACCCGGGGCAGCAGGAGCACAGGCCTACAGGCTGAGTGGCCTTCTCAGAAGTGCCGCCTCTGGCAGCTGAGGAATGCAGGCTCGGGCCGGGGAGCAGAGGCTTGGGGAGGGGGTGGTTGGCCCTGAGCTTCAAAAGAACAGGCAGCAGCTGTGGCTGGGAGGGCCGTGGCCCTCCCCCTCTGGCAGCCAAGACATCATCAGAAATTCCACCCCAGCAAGAAGGGCCAGCCCAGACAGCAGATGGGATTGTTTAGAGCCACTTAGCAGGCCAGCTACTTTCCCGACCGCAGGCTGCTCCCCTCTCCTCGCCTTGGCCCCTTCTTCATCTGTGCAGAGCAGAGCTCCCCTTCCACAGCCTGGGGCACCCAGTAGCCAGCTGTCGGGCATCCCCTCCCCACCTGAGGCCTTTACTCACCCACACGGCCTCGCCTCCAGACAGCCATGTGCCTACACATGCCCTCTAGAGAGGCCAGGTTGGGAAGGCAGAAAGAAATCTCAATGTTGTCACTTCCAGATGGTGCCCGTTGCCAAAGGTCACAGAGCCTGTGATCTGAACCCAGACTCTTGGGCCGGTGCTCTCTCCCCTGGTGGTGCACATGCTAGTAATTACAAAACAGCCCATACGTCTGCGTGTGCTACGCACACCGGCTCACCCAAACCCGTTCACTCATACAGCCACAGGACACAGACAGCCCTCATTAGATCTCTCCCGAACACTCCCAGCCAGCCTAGGTACTCAATCCGTTCCTCCCTTCACCTTACTCTGAAGCTGTGTTTTTAAAATTACAGCCACACTCTCCTCCCCACACACTAACTGCACTAACACCACCCTCCATCCGTCTTGCAGCCCACCATGCCAGCCACTCCCTTCCCTAGGCTGACGGCAGGACCACGGGAGCCCCCAGGCCCTTTCTCTCGTCCCCATCTGTGCCCAGAATTGTTTTTACAGCATCTGGTGCAGCAAAGGTGAGGTCAGGCCGACCTGACCTGCAGAACTGGCCAGAACCAGGAAGCCATGCACCCTGGCCAAGGCACGGCCTTCCCACTTGCTTGTAGGACCAGCTCCTGGAATGGAGTGCAGGGAAGGGCCTCAGGCCAGCTGGGGCTGGGAGCCCTGGCCCTGAAATCTGAAAGTCAGAGCAAGGGGGCAGGAACTCTTGGGTGTCCCATAACCAGCCTTCTTTGCCTGTAGGGGCCTCAGTCTCCACCGCTAGAGACAGAAACAGTCCCGATTCAGTCGACCTTTCCCATCACTGAAATCTCCCAGGGATGCAAGGACAGGGGTGGGGTAGGGGTGAACTGGGGCCAGAGAAAGGCACCACTGTACTAGTTACAAACCATGACGGTGTGTCTGCAGAAGGAGGTGGCTGGATCCCAGTACCCTAGGGCTGGAAGGACTGGCACCCTTTCTTAGATACAGAACCAGACCCCTTTCCCCGTACGAAATCCTCAGCAGAAGTCCATTCCATAATGACACTAAGCAGAAACCCACCCTTGCCCCCACCCCCAGCAGTTATGCATCGTCAGAGAACCTACCATTTACTGAGTGCGGGCAATGTTGCCGGTGCATGGGGTCAGTTAATCCTCACGATCATCCGGAACTGTAAATCATCGCCCTCTACCATTATCAGAGCCACTTTCCAGAGTCATGTGTGACCTAGAGGTTGTCCAGGGCTGTGCCACCTCCAACCTGCATGGCCTTACATGGCAAAGACCAGTGTGCCCGCCAAGTCTCCTGACACCCTAGTTACCTGCGAGAGTTTTAAAGTCTGGGAGAGTAACCCCCATGCTCTCATCTCCTGAGCTGTTTGCATCTCTGCCTGTTTGCCCTACTGCTTACCACCCACTCTTTGGGAAGCATAATCGTGCCTCCCTATCAGTCTCAGAAGCAATTACTCCTTGCATTAAAGCAGCATATCCCTGGGGCACCTGGGTGGCTCAGTCGGTTAAGCATCTGACTTTGGCTTGGGTCATGATCTCACAGTTCGTGGGTTCGAGCCCCACGTCAGGCTCTGTGCTGACAGCTCAGAGCCTGGAATCTGCTTCAGATTCTGTGTCTCCCTCTCTCTCTGCCCTCCCCCACCCTGCTCGTGCTCTCTCTCTCTCTCTCTCTCTCAAAAATAAATAAACATTAAAAAAAAAGTGTGTCCCCAGAGGGTGGTAAGACTGCATCAGACTCCCCCAAGGTGTTTGCTAAGAACACATATTCCCCACCCCACTACTAAAATCAGAATCTATGGGGGCATGGTCTTGGAATCTGCATTTTAACAAGCTCTCCCGATGATTCTGGTGCCCAGTAAAGCGCGAGGACCACTACGTCCTGATGCAGTATGAAACCTTTCATTCTAGTTTTAGCTCCATCGATAACCAGCTAAGTGACCTTAGGCAAGTCATTTTACCTCCTGGGCCTCCAGCTTCCCTCCATTTTCCCAGAAAAATGGGCAGGGAGGATTAAATGATCTCCAGACCTCTCTCTCCTCTGACATCCTCTGTGTCCGCCCTAAGTCCCCAGATGGTCCACAGGTGTATGAACTGAATTTTATGGACTGTTCATTCCCCGTAGCCTCCAACGTACACTGTAGGCACACATTAAAAAGAGTTCCAGTCTGATTGATTTAGGGAGATCTGCAAAAATACCTTATCTCTGGCTCCAGGCCCCAAACAAATGGCTTTTGGATTATCCATAACACGTCCCCCTCCCCTGAGTATCGACTTTCTTCATTCCAGCCTGAGCCAACCAGGACTCTGTAAACACTGGGTCTGCACACCTGGGCTTAGTCAACAGTCAGCACACAAAGGCCCTGCCAAGTCACCCCACAAGCCCAAACTCGCACCCGCTCTGTTTCTCAAGGGGAAGCACCCGGCCTGGGATGTGCGGACCCTGCACGCCCTTCCTCCCACCACAGAATGGTGGCTGGGTCAGATAGAGGGTATGGCCAGAACGGCCTCAGCCATGGGAAGTGGGCCACGAGGTATCCAGACCTAAGGGGTGTGAGGCAACAGCCTGGGAAGCACCCAATGATTGCTGGGACCTTTGAAAAGCAGCTGGGCATTCCTCAGTCCCCGGATTCCTTGATAATCACCAGTTAAAATACAGTGTATCCAGCTAGTGCTCAAGCATTGCTTACTAGCAGCAAACATATGATTGATTTGTCCTTCAAGGTCTATGCATCTTTAACAGTGGAGTTGTGGGGATTATCAGGCCCACAGCCCACGGACACAGGGTGAATTCAGCTTTGTGCCACCTTTGCATATGGTGAACCTGTATGTGTTCTCACAAAATTAACCAAGGGGAAGGACAAACAAGAAAGGCAAGAATGAGGCGCACCTGGGTGGCTCAGTCGGTTGAGTGCCCGACTCTTGATTTCAGCTCAGGTCATGATCTCGCGGTCATGGGTTCGCACCCCACATTGGGCTCTGTGCTGACAGGGTGGAGCCTGCTTGGGATCTTCTCTCTCATTCCCTCTGCCCCTCTCCCCTCCTTGTGCTTTCTCTCTCTCTCTCTCTCAAATAAAAAAAAAAAAAAAAAGGCAAGAATGAAAACCCAACTTCTACAGTGGGAAACATCTGGGAATCACTGCTAGGGTCTGCTGATTCTACTCATTTAAGGGTACCGAAATAGATCATTCTCTCACTCTGAGCGTGCTGACTGCCCCAAATGACCGTGCTTTACATGTGCTCTGCACTTCACAGTTTATAATGCTGGAGAAAGAGTCCACAGCCCTTTCCATTCAGCCGGGCTCTAGGCTGGGCATGGATGCTCCAGTAGGGCCTCACCCTGCCACTGTGTGAGGCACTTCACCTACACAGAATCCTCGAAACAATCCTCCAAGGCAGGAAGTAGATTATTTTGTAGATGAGGAAACTGAGATACAGAGGAATTAACTCGCCTGAGGTCTCATAGCCAGGAAGTGGTGAGTCAGGATTCTTCCCCAAAGCCCACACTCCCGACCACTTAGCGCACTCTCACTGTATTGCACCCTCAGAGGGCGTCTGACCTCTGCATGGGGCAAACAGGGAAACTGAGGCTCCGGTCAGCCTGGCAACGGTTCCCTACCCCCCTCCAGGTATCCCGGAGCAGGAGCAGAAGCCCTGCGTGGAGTAGGCCCCAGAGCAGGGAAATAGAAACGAAGTAGGTGCAGCCGAGCTGAGAGCTGAGCCAGTCCCGCCACATGCCTCCTCGGCTACGGCAGCCCCAGGCCCGGAGGGGACAGCGCCAAGCTCCCTCTCCCACCCGCTGCGCGACCTCCCGGTCAGGGTCTGGGCTGTCCTCAACAATCCGCTGCACGCCCCACAGGAGGAAGTGGCCACACTTGAAAATCATTAACATGCAGGGCTGAACTTGGGGCTTTTGTTCTTGAGCAAGGACTGTAACATTTCACTTTCAGGAAGGAGCTGGAAGGGTGGGGCTGGCTCGGAATTGCACAACGAAAAAAGCAGGCTCAGACACACACAGGTCCCACGTGGAAGTCTGTATAGACAAGCCCTTTGAGGAAAAGCACAAGCAAACCCACGGCCGGTCCACACAGAGGAGGCAGGCCAAGCCATCTCCACGGTCTTTTTTTTTTTTTTTTTTGTACGTTTATTTATTTATTTTGAGAGACTGTGTCATGCGAGCGAGCGGGGCAGGGGAAGAGAGAGAGAGGGGGAGAGAGAGAGAATCCCAAGCAGCCTCCGCACTGTCAGCGCAGAGCCCAATGCAGGGCTCAATCTCATGAAACCGTGAGATCATGACCTGAACTGAGATCAAGGGTCAGATGCTTAACCGACTGAGCCACCCAGGCTCCCCTTCACTGCTTTTTAAATCAGGGCGTTGTAGTCAACCATCCAGGGAAGCCAAGTAAAGGAAGGAAATAACAAGGCAGCAGAGGGGGGTGGGAACTCAGGCCTCCAACCACCCCCTCGGGGGGTGGGAGCCCCAGGTCTTCCAGAGGGATGGCTCTAACACATCTGGCTGGGAGGGGCTGCCCCAGCTCTGGGAAGCCTGCCTACCATCCCGCCTCCCACCAAGCAGGTGCCACCGCGTCACCCAGAGGCAAGGAAAGTACAGCAAACAGCCCTCACAGGCACCCCAGCAGTGTCTAGACCAACTTTTTCAGGGCGGCAGCTCTCCCCTGAGAGAGTCACATCCTGGCCACGGACAGTGGTGGGAAGGGATGTAAAGTGAATTAGTTAATCCTGGGGGAGGGAGGATGAAGTTGGGGGAGGAAAGGGAGGGAAGGAAGAAGTCAGTCAGCAGGGGAAAACCTGTTTCAAAAAAAGTAATACAACAAGAATAGAACAGGTTTTGAGCAAGTCGCCTAAGCCCTTGGAACCAGGGCTGTCCCTAGATCCCTGGGAATGGGCCCCTGCTCCCCCCACCGCCACCTAGCAGGGGTCAGTCAGAGGCTAAGGTTTTCACCTGCTCCCCTCCTGCACCTCATTAAAGCTTCACCTCCAGGCCTTCAAGGAAATTGGTAGAAATGGGATCCTTGTCCTTTGTCAATTACAAAGTAAACAGCTCTCTGGGGGCTCGCCCTCCTTTGGGGGGTGTCTTCTCACACCCTCAGACAGTCCCCTAGCTCTCATCCTCCAGGGGGCGCAGTACAAGGGAATGGGCTTGTTTAGGGCCCCCGCTGGCAGGGGCAGGCCACCCACCAGGTCCAGCTCACCCCCCTCAAAGCCGCTCTGTTTGTAAAGGGCTTTCGGGGACAGGAAGCAATAAACAGAGTCAAGCGGCCAAGATGCAGGGGCTGATTATGCAGTTTATGGATTTTCCAGGCCGCTTTGTACTCTCCCACCAGCTGCCTGGGGCTTTGCAGAAAAAGGTGCTGGCAAAAGACAGGCTGGTCCTTGGCTTAAAAGGTGGACTCTTGCCAGGCCTAAACTGGGTCTTTCCTAGTGTGTCAGAGCACTGGATGCCTTGCCAGCCTCACAAGCACCTTCTCCGTGCCCCTAAAAGAAACCCCCGCCCTGCCCCCCTCCGCACCAGAGCCCAGACTCTTTCCCTCTCTCCCTCTCTCCAGCCCACTGCTCACCTCTCCATCCAGCTCTAAGTTACTTGACTCTGGGAATTCCCAGAGGGGAGGGCGTGCCCGGCCAAGGCTGTCTCTTGGCTGAGGTGGGTGGCCCGCCCTCACAAAGAGGCTCACAGCTCAGCTTAGCTTAGCTGCCCTGGGAGAGGAGAGCAATTTGGGAAAAGCGGCCACTGGTGGGGAAGGTGGTTCTGGGCCGCATGGCCTCCCCAGTACAAAGCCCCGCTCACATTTTTCCCACATAGGCTGTGATCTGGTGAGATTGTGGCCCACGTGTGTGCAAAGCAGTAAGCTCAGTGCAGTTTGCTAGAGCAAAGAGGGGAAAGCCCCCCACTTGTCTCTCAATACCCACTAACCAATAAATAACACAGGATACACCCCCAACACGGGAAAGCATGCAGCCGAGACGTTCAGGGGCCAACAAGGAATGACAGGAGAAAGCCAAGTTACTGGGTCACGTGCACACCCACTGTTTGCACTCAGGTGTCTTGAGTGTGTACTTGGCGTATCTAGACCTGCACAGGAAGTGCAGACACCCCAGCTACTAAGTAGCAGTTATAGTAGAGGTGGGGCTGCACCAGGGGGGATCTTCTGCTGTTTACTTCCCGCCTCCCTGTATCCTTTGAAGTTTTTCAACAAACACGTATTAGCTCTGTACTTTAAAATTAAGAATTAAAAATAATAGTAATAAAGTGCACTGGTGGTGGGAATGTAAAATGCTGCTGCGCTGGAAAACACTTTGGTAGTTCCTTCAAAAGTTAAACCCAAAATTAACATATGTTCTAGAAATTCCACTCCGAAGGTATACGCCCCGAAGAACTGAAAGCAGTGATTCAAACAGATATTCGTACACACCCATGTTCTTAAGAACATTATTCACAATATCCCAAAGGTAGAAATGACCCAAGAGTCCATCCACAGATGAATGGATAAACAAATTATAGTGTATACATATGGAAGAGTGGAACATTATTCTGCCATAAAAAGGAAGGGAATTGCAATATATGCTACAACACGGACAGACCTTGAAAACATGTAAAAGCCAGACACAAAAGGACAAATGCTGTATGATCCTACTTTTATGAGCTACCTAGAATAGAGAAATTCCGAGAGACAGAAATTAGGACAGAGGTTACCGGCGGCCGAGGGAACGGGGGAATGAAGTTATGGTTTGAGGCACCCAGTTTCCGTTTGGGATGATGACCAAGTTCTGGAAGTGGATGGTGGTGATGATCGTACACCAGCGTGAATGTACTGAATGCCACCGAACTGCCCCCTAGAAGTGGTTAAAATGGTAAAGTTTATGTTATACAGATTTTACCACAGTCTTAGACAGACTAAGGTCTTTCCTTAGTAAAGACCTAAGGAAGCCAGGCAGGAGGAGGTGGCGGAATCACCAGACAGAAGGGGGCACCACTCAGGCTCTTTTCGGACACAGGGCAACCAGTGCACAGGAAATCCTGCCAGCACAGAGGGACTCTGTCCCCATCTGCATGGAGTGGGCCAGGGGACAATGACACCCCTGTTGATGAGGACTGCTCACGTGGTCCTGCAGAGTCACACATGCCATGGGGCCGCGGGGAGATGGCAGTGCAGGGATACGTTCTGGAACATTCGGAATAGGTGGGTTACGACACACTGGGAAACAGCTATTGGAAAAGGTTAGCGTGCTGGAAAATGAAGCACACGACTGAGAGCCTGGGACAGAAAGGGAGCAGGGAGGGGAGGTGGCTTGTCTGTACTGCAGGGGCAAAGGAAGAAAAGACAGAAGGAGCCTAACACAGAGGAGGATAAGAAGAGGTCTGTCTTACAGGGTGCTCTGGCAGGGGGAAATCACTCATTCATGCATTCAGCAAACATTACAGAGCGCTCCTGGGCTCTGGACACTGGGAAAATGGGAGGCAGGGGGCAGGGGGTAAGAGAACCGACACATCTGGTAAACCTCCATGCCACCACCCATCCTGCTCAAAAATATGTACATATAGGGGTGCCTGGGTGGCTCAGTCGGTTAAGTGTCTGGCTCTTGGTTTCGGCTCAGGTCACGATCCCACAGTTCGTGAGTCTGAACGCCCCATCAGGCTCTGCACTGGCAGTGTGGAGCCTGCTTGGGATCCTCTCTCTCTCCCTCTCTCTCTGCCCCTCCCTGCTCACTCTCTCTCTCAGAATAAATAAACTTATATATATATATATATGTATATCCATATATATATTTATATATATATATGGATATATATGGATATATGTGTATATATATATATGGATATATATGGATATATGTGTGTATATATATATATATATATATACACATACATATATATACACACACATATATATACACACACACATATATAAAGCCGAGAAACCCAAAACTGCCCCCAGCCTCCACCTTCTTACAGAAAGGAAAAATCCTTTTTACTTGAGGGCCAAGCTGTTCAAAAGGAAGTAAGATCAAAACTGCCAGTGTGGGCGGATCACCCCGGTGACCAGGCCTCATTCACACAAGCGTTCGGGTCGGCGAGCTACCAGGCATCAACTGGTACTGGATTCATTCCTCCTGAAGGCGAGGAGCTGGGAAGGGCAAGACCCTATGCCAGGGCGCAACAGCAGGCTTGTCTGCTGGATTGGGACTTCTCAGGTGCACGGTTTCCTGAGGTCTTACCCCGCCTGCCTTCAATTGTGCAAGGACAAAGGGAAGCCGTGCGTGGGGGCACATTTGTGGTCCGTGGCTGCTCCGCCTCATTCGAGATAAGAATATTTAAACAGTGGCCTTTGTTATAAAAGGACATTGTATCCAGGGCCTTGCTGAAATGTGTAATGTGTGTATGTGGGCTTGTAGGAAAGAGGGCGGCAGGCACTTCTGAAACATCTCGACGTGGCCACTGTGGACTTCTCAGAGACCCATTCCTTCTAGAACTGTCCAAGAAGGTAGCCACTAGTCCCATATGACATGTACATTTAAATTACAATTAATTAAAATGAAATAAAACTTAAAATTCAGTTCCTCAGGGCACCTGGTGGCTCAGTCGGTTAAGTGTCCGACTCCAGCTCAGATCATGATCTCGAGGTCTGTGGGTTCAAGCCCCGCATCGGACTCTGTGCTGACAGCTCAGAGCCTGGAGCCTGCTTCGGATTCTGTGTCTCCCTTTCTCTCTGCCCTCTCTTACTCATGCTCTGTCTCTGTCTCTCTCTCAAAAACAAATAAACATTAAATTTTTTTTTATTATAAATAAAATAAAATTCAGTTCCTCACAGACCACATTGCAAGTGTTCAACAGCCACCGAGGCCAATGCCCATCATATTGAACAGTACATATTTTAGAACATTTCCAACATTTCAGGAAGTTCTATCAGTGCTATTCTAGAACCGAAAGGGGAGCCTTCCTCCTTAGCAGTGTGAAAAGCCCTGGAGCCCTTTGTTACAATTATCTGGGAGAGACCAAGGACTGTGGGCAGCTGATCCCCGACAGAGGACCAATTCCACATCCTTTCGGGAAGGGTGGGTAAGTGCAGAGACCCCTTCTCCTGAGCAGGCAGGGCTGCGGTGAGCCCTGGGACCCCTCCCCACTGGGGTCCTCACAGAACCTCAGCTGGTTCTATGAAACTTGCCAGTCTGGGCAGAGAGAAGCAGAGGTCCAGCTAGAAGCCCAAGTCCCGGGTTCAAAACTCGCAAGGCCCTGGCCTCAGAAGCCCAGATTTGGAAAAGGCCCTCCTATTTGTCTGCCGGGAGAAAGGGTATGCTTCATATCATCAGGGCTCATCTTCTGTCCCCTCTCCTAGGTGTGCCCCGTGGTGGCCCTGGCACTGCCTCCTTGGGCTTGTCCAAAACAATAGGAAAGAGAAGAAAAGAACACCTGAGGCAGAGGGGCCACGTGTATGGGGGGAGGGGGGACGGTAAGTGCTTATTAAAGAAAAAAACAGTATTTTAAGGAAACTGATGGACCGGGCTAAGGAAAGGGATTCTGAGAAGTAAGCATTATTGGGTGTTTGGGTGTCTGTCTTTGAACCAACCGGAGACAGCAGGACTGGTCAAGGCACCCCCCGGCCCAGCACACACCGCACAGGATGACGGAAGATGGTGTCAGACACACCTTCACTCTTTTTTTTTTTTAATTTTTTTTTATGTTTATTTTTGAGAGAGACAAAGAGACAGAACGTGAGCAGGGGAGGGGCAAATGAGAGGGAGACACAGTATCCGAAGCAGGCTCCAGGGTCTGAGCTGTCAGCACAGAGCCCGACACGGGGCTCGAACTCATTGACTGGGAGATCATGACCTGAGTTGAAGTCAGACACTTAACTGTCTAAGCCACCCAGGAGCCCCTACACCTTCACTCTTAACGTGACCGATCTCCTTCAGAGTTTCCCCATTTCAGTCAAGGGCCATCACCGGTCTCCCCAAGCGTGTTCTGGCCTAGCCCTGAAAGTCAACCAACACGAACCATCAATCTGTAGTTTCTCCAGCAAGCGGCAGATGGAGGCTGGGGGCTGGGAGGCAGGTGAGCAGACAATGCACAAAGTGTGGGAACGATGGGGAACGGAGACCTGAGGGGAACCTCTGAGCCTGGGTTCTGCTCCTGGCTCTGCCACATAGCTCCTTGAGCAACACCTTCGTCCCCTGAACATTTTCCATAAATAAATAAATAAATAAATAAATAAATAAATAAATAAATAAGAGAAAACTGCTCTAAACAAATGTAAGTTTGTTACATTCGTGCCAAGAAAGGAGACTTGGCCGGACTCCTGGGTGGCTCAGTCAGTTAAGCGTCCGACTTCCGCTCAGGACATGATCTTGTGGTTCATGAGTTCAAGCCCCATGTTGGTCTCTGCGCTGACAGTGTGGAGCCTTCTTGGGATTCTCTCTCACTCTCTCTCTCTCAAAGTAAATAAATAAACTTAACAACAAATTTATAAAAAAGAAAGGAGACGTGGCCAGCCACTCCATAACCCCTCCACATGCCACACACTGACTTTTGCAGTAATCACGTCTGTGCACTTTATTGTTCAAATGTACATCCCTGGACACTGTACTTTTAGTCTTGCCTGTTGTTTGTCCTTTAAGCCCATTTTAATCTACAGCTTCCCCCGTCATCTCCCCTTTTTTTGCCCCCTTATAATTTGTGAATTGATGAGCCCAGGCCATGTGACTATGGGCTTCCCTAACTGTCTGAAGTTCATGGACCAAGTTTCCTTTTCTCTCTGGGCCTCAGGTACTCCTTCCTTACCAGCAATGCCTCTGGGCAATTTACAGGGCTCTTACGACAATAAAAGAGACAGCCTGAAAGCACATCAGGAAATGCTTACAATATTTTGTTAAGTAAGAATGCAGGATGCAAATGGATACATATGGTATGCTTTCAGCCCTGTCAAGGAAACACACATAGGGGGACGGGTGGCAGGAAACACGCTGTCTCTCGATAGTTGTCTTGGATGGTAGATTTCTGCGTCCCGCCCCTACCTTTCATTCCTTCTTACATTTTTTCCATGATCAGCATATAAGTGTGACAGGGCACAAGTCATTTTAAACGTTTAAAGAAAAGAGTGCTTTGTTTATTTATTTAGAGAGAAATAGACAGCAGGCAGGGGAGGGGCAGAGAGAGGGAGGGAGACAGAGAATCCCAAGCAAGGTCCATGCTGTCAGCACAGAGACCAATGCAGGGCTCGAAATCACAAACCATGAGATCACGACCTGAGCTGAAGTCAAGAGTCTGACACTTAACCGACTGAGCTACCCAGGCGCCCTGAAAAGAATGCTCTTAAAGTGGGGCAAACCTCAAGTTTATCCCATGCCTGCTTCTCTGATGTCTCCTAGCGCTCTCCCGTCCCCCTCCTGTCTTCTCTCTGTGCTGCCAACAGAAGGACTCATCTACGATATGCCGATATGCCGTGTCACTTCCCAGCTCCTCTCTCCTGGAAAGATCAGACTCCTCCCTTTGTCTGCATCAGCAGTGGCCACACTCAGAGAGCATTGGGGTCACCGGCAGGGCTCTTGAACACACGCTGCTGGGCTCTAACCCACAGCTCCTGTTCCCTAGGTCTGGGGTGGGGCCCCCAAATTTGCATGTCTAGTAAGTTCCCAGGTGATGCTGACACCACTGGTCCAGAGACCACACTTTATTTTATTTTTGAGAGAGAGACAGAGAGAGAGGGAGAGAGGGGGGAGAGGGAGAGAGAGAGGGAGACCGAGAATCCCAAGGAGGCTCCACTGTCAGCGCAGAGTCCAATACGGGGCTCGAACTCACGCGAGACCATGACCTGAGCTGAAATCAACCAACTGATCCACCCAGGCGCCCCCAGAGACCACACTTTAGAACACTGATTTGCACCTCTCCTCCGTCTCCTAAACAAGCCCTGTCCAGCTTTCAAGAGCTAGTGCAAGTTCCCCTTTCCATGAGGCAGTCCCTGGAAACGTCAGCCCATATCGATCTGTCTCTGTTCTTCTAGACCATCCCTAGCACTGAAAGTGTTCTGGTGGTCTGGAAAAGGGGAGAGAGCACTTAGTGGCCATGTGGATGGGCAACGTGGCACTTTTGCCATTCACTGCCTCCTTCCATCGTATCAGCTCTTAAAAGCAGGGGCTGGGGGGAACATTTCTTCAGTGACCCCACATTATCCAGGAGGTATTCTAAATGTCCCAGGAGAACTGAATCTGTTTCACTCACACACAGACTCCTAACGATGCACCCGTTCATTCACTGTCAGTCAAAAAATACTTAGGGGGCACCTACTGTAGGTCGGATACCCAAGAGGAAAATATCTTTTTTTCGTGGAGAACAAGAATTACAATAGCATACGTTGCCACAGAAGCCTGCAGAAAGGGCTCCTCCCACCTCTGCAGCCCCAGAGACGGCTACCCACACACCACCTTGGCCTGAGAGGTGACCACAGCTGTGGTCACACCCATGTGTAGCCATGGTGAAGGTTTGCTTGCCGTTTGCAGGCTTCATTTTTCCCTGGCTAAGCCACCCAGGACTTCCTGGAGACAAGATTTATGGGCAGGTATTGGTAGGAGAACAGATTTTCAAGAAAGTGGGCAGAACAATGGTTGTGAGATAGGGAAGCGGAAGGGACTCCATTTTAGAAAGGCTCCATTTACACATGCTCCGTATCCCACCTTGCGTCTAGGTAAACCAGAGAAGCTACGTTCCCACTGCAAGGGGGAAACAAGGAAGTTAATCATTCTCTGAGTCTCGTCCCAGGCCCCCAAGACACATGACACCATCTAAGAAGAACCAGATCTCAGACATGTTCCAGGGCATTAGCTTCGAACAAACCTTGGCCCACGCTGGCATCAATACTCCCTCCCTTTGATGATTTATGAAACAACACCTATTGTTCACCTGACACTCACTTTGGATTGGACCCTATCCCGGACTCCTGAAGGAACACGTACCCTGGACCCCTTTCCAATATAAACCCCTAAGCCCAAGAGACAACTTTCCTTTCTGAGTCTTTCAGACAACACCGTCTGCTATACCCTATCACTTAAGCTGTTTAGTAAACCCTGCTTGCATTTGATTTCTATCCTGCATGAAGCCAAGGACCCTCTTGACTCGTCCTGTGCCCCCCCCCACCCCCCACTGCCCCGGGTCCCTGGACTGCTAGCCTATGTCAATTGTGATGACACAGGCCTGGAACCCAAGGGAGGGAGGCAAGAAGATACCCTGCCTTATAATAAAAAGGTAGCGAATGTCTGAGGAGCAGACCGTTGTCCCACTTCTGCAAACATCTGGGGCTCTGGGCACTGAGGCTTCTGCCTGGCGAGACATTCTGAGCAGGCTGAAGATCCCATGGACTCTATAAGGCAGATGTTGGCTTCTCCTTGGGCAACTTCTACTTCTTTGCGCCCCCATTTCACTAGCTAACAGTATCTTTTTAAAAAGTAGTAAAGCCCCAAACAAGATGATAGAGATCCCCATTGGAAGAATAAAAGGAGAGATTTAAAAATAAGCAACAATAATGCCTCCTGTAAAAGTAAAATAAAAAAACTGCAAGGAGACCAGGCAGGGGGGTCTGTGCCCCCCGCCCCTCTGTGCAACAGGACCACGGGGTGGGGGGGGGGTGCTTGTGAAAGACAAAGGTCCAGGGCCCCGTACTGAATCAGAATTTCCTGACGAACAGGCAATTCTCATTCCCAACCATCCCCACCCCAAGCAAGTCAAAGAGGTTCAGGGTATTCTGGGGGCTTCTATTTAAAAGACACTACCCCTCCCCCCCACCCAGCTCCCCTGAAGTGAGTAGCAAATCATTATCTAAGAAGGGAGAAGGGAGGGGCAGGGGCTGTAGGGAAAAACATCACCAGAACCTAGAGATCAGCTGGAGAGGAGAAGGAATGTCAACATTGAGGTACTCTTAGTTTCCGCCCCCCAGCCCCACCCCGGGGCACACTCAGAGATCTGGTTCTGGAGAGGAGATGCCATCCTCCTAGTTCAGGCGGACCTGCCCTCCAGGAACCTGCTGATTTAGCCAGTGCCTGTCCGAGTCCTGGGTCACGGCTTCCTCTGACCACCGCTGATCCTGGCACATTTCCTGATGCTCCTTTTTTTTTTTTTTTTTAATGTTTATTTATTTATTTTGAGAGAGAGAGAGAGAGAGAGAGAGAGAGCAAGCAGAAGTGGGGCGGGGGAGGGCAGAGAGAGAGGGAGACAGAGAATCCCAAGCAGGCTCCACGCTGTCAGCACAGAGCCTGACGTGGGGCTCCAACCCACACACCGTGAGATTGTGACCTGAGAAGAAATCAAGATTCAGACGCTTAACCAATTGAGCCACCCAGGTGCCCCTTTCCTGGTGCTCTTAATGCCTTGGCCCCAACAGCCTCACCCTGATCAACTGCAACTCTTTATCTCAGGATTCAGTTTGCAGTCCTCCTCCTCCAAGAAGTCTTCCCAGAGGCACTCTTTGGCTCACCCCCACGCAGCCTTGGCCTGTTAGATTCTTGTTGCACCATCAGCACGTCACGTATCACAATCACCAGTGTGCGGCTGACCGGTGGCCCCAACAGGCCGGTGCCCACCTGCAGGGCAGGGATTGTTCTGGTCTCATTCAGCTCTTCCGCCCCAACACTTAGGTCAGTGCGCAGCATAAAGCGGACAAGCAATATGGGTATTTACGCTGACCAGGAGAAAGGGGGAGGGGGTTTTAAATCAAACAGCTCCACTAGGCAAATTTTTTTAGTTCTAGCAAATACTTGTTTTAGCACTTCCCACGTGCCATGGAGAAGCCTGAGGCCCAGGGAGGCACAGTGGGAGAGCTGGGCAAGAACCCAGGGAGCATGGCTCCCCGCTCCTTGCTCTCAACCAGTCTGCTAGGGCATGTGGGGTTCAAAGGGAGAAAGAGTAACACCCAGAAAAAAACCTGCTACCTCCGAAGCCCTCGCTCCCTGAGGTGTAGGGGTCGCAGCAGCTCATACCTCGCGCTTTGGACAAAGCACGGATCCAGGTTGCGGAGAGACCAGGCGTCAGCGGTTCCAACTTGGAGCAGAGGTCAGGTGAGAAACAGGGACAGGGACAATGCCGTCCAAGACCTTGGCGTAGAAAGGCTTTTCTCCCCCACACCCACATCTCTTCGGGAGCAGCAGAGGGGTCGCCTGCACGTGCCCCACCCGGCCTGTCTGGGCCAGGAACAATGAGGAGGAGGTCCCACTAGCCCAGGGGCTTTACTCCAGAGAGGCTGTGCAAAAAAGCAGGAACGCTGAGTGGCATAACAGCAGGCAGGAAATAAAATGTATTCAGGCTCAACTGGAGTGACTGAAAATGAACCACAGGACAGGTGCACAGTGAGGTGTATTCCCAGAGCCTCCATTTAATTTTCACACCAACCCAATGAGACAGCTACTATTCTCCTTGTCTTACCAACAGCAAACTCGGGCATTGTTCTGCGGGAAGGAGAGAAAGCGAGAAGGCAACCCTCCAAAATGGGGTGTGTCTGGCCAAGGCTGAGCAGAGATTTAAGGTCCTTTGAGTAAAGCATTAAGGATACTTGCTCTTTGTTCTCTATCTTTCCTCCAGCCAGGACAAAATGAGATGGGATTGAAGTTAGATTCCATTAGAAACTTGTTGACTATGAAGAGGCATTAGAGAGTTCACGCTCCAGCACAGAAACCTGAAAGTTGTAGCCCCACCATGTACCCATTCTGTAGGCAGGAGACTGGACAACTTGACCTTTACCACCACTAGCGAGTGTATCTCCTAACATGCTCAGGAGTCTCCTCAGGGAATTTTGCTCCAGGTCCAGTGTCGAGGGAGGCTTTCAGACAATGCAAAGCCAAGGCTAAATACAACCTTTGCTTCATTTGACAAGCAGCTGGGTAGAGTTCAGATATGAAAATGAAGTTTGGAGTTTGCTGATTCAATCAAGAAGTGGATGTGACTGGGGCGCCTGGGTGGCTCAGTCGGTTAAGCGTCCGACTTCGGCTCAGGTCACGATCTCTCGGTATGTGAGTTCGAGCCCCGCGTCGGGCTCTGTGCTGACTGCTCAGAGCCTGGAGCCTGTTTCAGATTCTGTGTCTCCCTCTCTCTCTGACCCTCCCCCGTTCATGCTCTGTCTCTCTCTGTCTCAAAAATAAATAAACGTTAAAAAAAAATTAAAAAAAAAAAAAAAGAAGTGGATGTGACCGCCTTAAGGTTAGCACGAGTGCAGTATTGCCAGAAGCCTACTGTGTCGTCTATTGGATGACGGAGTTGGTCAAAGCAGTGGTGACCAGAGGTGACTGTGGGAAATACGGCAGGCAGGGCTCAGGCAGGACACTGCTGCTTCGAAGCCCACCCGCCCATGAACTTCTGGGAGGGTTCTGAGAACACAGAGCGGATCTGCTGTCGCCCCAGGCTGCTGGGGCCAACCCTGGGGCTTTGACCTGGAACAGAAGGTTCACCTACTAGACTGTGATCAGCCAGGGATGCAGAATACCTTGGGCAGGAGGAGGGGGAGCTTGGGAGGAGGGGGGCTGGATCAGAAGCACGAGGTTCAGTCTAAAGAGAGGTTCCTGATTCTGAAGGTTCATCGCAAACCAGGTAACTCAGTGGTTTGAATCAAACACAGCATTTACTCTTCACCATGGGACAATCATGTGACACTAATTTAGCAGAGTTTACCCAAATGTGGGGTTTCCTTAAGGTAAAAGGAGTCTAAGTACCAAAGAGGTTTAAAACCTCCCACCCTCTCTCTCTCAGAAGACACCAAGGCCCGCAAAGGTCAAAGTCCTCGCCCCACAGGTCCTGCCAAAGGATCAGTGCTGTTGTCACCTTTCCCACCCAGCCTCCCGTCCCGTCCCCCCCCCCCCCCCCCCCCCCCCGGCCCCTGCCGCCCTGGCAAGCAGCTGCCCCTGAAAATACAAAGGGCCCAGGAGGGCTGAGTATCTACAAACCACTGCGGGGTCCCCTCCCTCTGACAGCCTCATGATGCGGCAACCACGAAGGGAGGCCAGGCCAGGCTCCAAGTCTTGGAGTCCCCGCTGGAGGACTGATGAGAGCTCCCCACCCTTGGTGCTCCCGGCTACCAGAGTCCCCCTGTAAATCCCTGCGCTGCCCCCACCTCTGTCTTTGATGCCAAATTGGGGGGGGGGGGTGGAGAGCAAAGAAAAATCCCCACTAGGCATCGATTTGCCCCAGGCAAACGCAACACAAAGGCTGCACCTGTTTCCATGGAGACACGACTGGCGGAGCAAAGGAACAAAACAGAGCGAGAAACACAAACCCGTCACCACCTTCCGGGCGGCATGATCGATGTTGGCGGGCTAGAGCCCTGACAGGAAGACGGCGGAAGGATTAAAGGTAATCAGAAGATCTAGAAGCCATACCCTGAGCTTTTTCAGTTGGTAGAGAGGGAGGTGAGAAGCCTCTCCACCCCCCAGGCCTACGAACGAGCCTGGCCCCACTCTTGAGAAAGTTCCCCAACAAAAAAAAATCCCGGATAGAAATCCAAAGTGAGCAATTATTCACTTTACAAAAGGATTCTTTGCTTGACAAAGGGATTCCTTGGAACAGCAAAAGCCCATGGTGAATTGGAGCGTTTATTTTGTTTCACTATTTCCGTGTCTGAGGCTGAGGACAGAGAGCCAGGGAGTGACTTCCAGCTGAAAGTTTGTAAGAAAAGATGACAAAATTCCCAAGGGGAAGGGATGGAGGGGTGGGGACAAGACTCTTTATGAAATATCTGCTGGGAGGGGCCCGTGAGAAACGGAGACGGGCCAGCTTGGAAACAGAAGGGTGAGTAGGCTGAGCGTCTGTGGCCCCACGCACACCCAAAGAGCACCCCCAAAGAGCGCAGGAACCCGCAGCAGGAGGGGCCAGGCAGGTGGACCCCAAAAGCAGGGCACTCTCAAAGCTATTAGCTGAGGGGAAACGTGGGGAGCAGAAGGGGGCAGTCTTCAGCAAACCCCCCCCACCCACCCCGGGCACAAGGCCGGAGGCTTGAAATGCTCCCGGGAGGGTGAAGGCCAGAGGAAGATGCCAACCGCAGGCTCAGCAGATGGCAGGGGCCCAGGGCAGTAATGAGAGCCTCCGGGCTGGCTCTCGTCAGTCATCAGGTGACACATATTAAGCGCCCCTCCGCACGTGTTGCCATCCTAGGAAGGAGACGATGCCACACACTAGCACAGCCCTGCCCTTGGAAAGCCTCAGCTGGGACTTCACTCCACTCAGTTTTTTCTCCTGACTACAATTCCTACGGAGAACAAAAAACAAGCATAACAGCAACAATAATATTTACTGAGCATGCTGTGTGGGCCAGACACTAAATAGCTTTTGTTTCATTGACCCTCTCAACCGGCCCAGGAGGGAGATACTATCCTTATCCCGGTTTCCTGAGGGGGAGACAGGCACAGAGAGGTAAGAAACTTGTCTAAGGTCACTCAGCTAGTAAATGGCAAAGCATGGTGTGCCCGGCCTCCAAGCCTGTGAACACTCGGCCAAATGCCTGCCACATCAGCCCATTTAGCAGAGATGCTGAGGACGAGAGAGTGCAAGTGACTTTCACTGAGGCAGGGGATGAGCTCTGAAGACCAGCTCTTCTGACCCACCCAAGGCTTTTTTGCCTTGTGATGCTCCCCCTGGGAAGGCCAGTGGCTTTCTTGGTGGGGTACGTGGACTGGCGTGTGGCCATGAAGTTAGTCTCCTGTTCTGGGCCTCAGTTTACCTGTAACAAGGAGGTATATAGTGTGAGCTCTTGCCATCTCACTGGGAAAAGGGGAGCTGGGAAGAGACAATGGGGCATGGGTCCAAGGTGTCACTGGGGAGCCCACAGGAGGAAGACTCCAGCTCCAGCAAAAGAGTCCCAAAGGCCCACAAGCTCTGGAGTGAGCGGTATAACATTTGCAGAGCAAAACCCTGGGTAGCATCTCTGGTGGGGCACCTGGTTTAGTGTTCTTCCCACCAGCATACATCTGGGAAATGCGGGCACTTCCCGGGGTGTTGGCTTTCAAGGAATCAATTTCCAAAACCTCATTTCCACAGACAGTCTGCTCACTTGCTCACTCTTTCTTTCTTTCTTTCTTTCTCGTTCTTTCTTTTTTCTTCCTTCCTTCCTTCCAAAAAAATTTTTTTTTAATTTATTTTGAGAGAAAGAAAAAGCACCCATCAGGATGGGGCAGAGAGAAGGGAGAGAGAATCCCAAGCAGGCTCCATGCTGTCAGCACAGAGCCAACGTAGGGCTCAAACTCACAAACCAGGAGATCATGACCTGAGCCGAAATCAAGAGTCAGATGCTTAACCGACTGAGCCACCCAGGCGCCCCAGGTAGTCCTTTCCAAAACGAGAAAAGACGGTGCTGGGAACCATCTGGATCTACAGCTCTCTTTTCATGATGGCCCTCCTAAACATTTCCCAAAAGAAAGACCCACCCCTAGCCATCCTAACTGCACGCTGGTGCTCTCCGTGGAGGGGGGGTGGGCGGTGAAAGCCACCAGACAAACAAAGGGACTACTGGAGAATGCAGCCCCCGTGGGGGGGGCGGGCGGGGGGGGGGGAGTCCCCAGGGGATGGACATTGAGAAGGGAGCTGGCCTTATTTTACCAAGGCCTTATCTACCTCCTTACCTACCCATCTGTTTATTTCAGGGTTAGGATCGGGAAGCAAGGAAGCGGACACAGGGACACCCGTTTAACACATTTATTCAAATCGCAAAATGAAGTCTGACTTTTTCTGACACAAAGTAAGATTTGGCTGAGGGCTCGAACAACGAGGTCCAGTCTGCCCATTAGGAATTATGACAGACATTTTCCGTAGTTGCATGGGCTGAGCCTGCTGTGTTAGGGCTGTGTTTGACAAAAATATATTCGAAGCAAGTAGGTGACATACCGTCAGCCTGGTAATACACTCTACTTAAAGTTATGATAGAAGTCTTTACATGTGAATTTTAAAAATGTGTAAGGGGATACAGTTTGTCAAAATTTCCCTGGCACCACCCTCAGAGGCTCTAGCTCCCGCTCCGCAGACAAGAGAAGTCAGCTACAGCGTATATACAACAAGCACCAGACCTGGAACCTGGGTGTAAGTTTGTTTCTGCTACTTCTTAGCTCTGTGGATCTGGTTAATTCACTCAAAAACTCCCCGAGCCTCAGTTCCCTCATAAGTAAAGAATACCATACAAAGCGTATTAAAAATCCTGATGATGACGATGGTGATTATGACACGGAACGAATAATGGAGAAGTGCATCAGTACAGACAGTTCCAAATACTAGCCAACCAGCAAGCGTTTTCTGTTTGGCTTAGACAACATAATGGTGTTCATCTCTAGGTCACACTAATAACTTATATTTATCGGGCGCTCACTACGTGCCAGGCACTGGAATAAATGCTCCACGTGCCCCAGATCATTTTGTTTTCACAAGAATCCCATGGATAAGGTGTCCTTCTTATCCTCTTTGTACAAGCACAGAAAGCTTACACACTTGCCCAGCTCAGTCACCTGGCAATGAAAGGCCCGGCAGGTGTGTTTGAGCCCAGGGCCTGTGCTCTAAACCCTTCCTGCTTAAAATGTGGCCTACAATTGGCAGAATCTGTGCCAACTGGGAGCTGATTAGAAATGCAGGATCTGGGGCGCGTGGGTAGCTCAGTTGGTTAAGCATCCAACTTCAGCTCAGGTCATGATCTCACGGTTCATGGGTTGGAGCCCCGCTTCGGGCTCTGTGCTGACAGCTCGGAGCCTGGAGCCTGCTTCCAATTCTGTGTCTCCCTCTCTCTCTGCCCCTCCCCTGCTCGCACTCTGCCTCTCAAAAACAAATAAACATTAAAAAAAAAAAAAGAAAAGAAAAGAAATACAGGATCCTAGGACCTATACCAGACCTGCTGAATCAGAATCTGCATTTTAGAACAATCTATGGGTGATTCATATGCACATGCAAGTTGGAGAATCACTGCTTTAAACCCCCAGTCCGGCTGATTTACCACCCTGGTTTTATCTTGCTGAAGGTAATATTAGAACGTTTGCTTTCTCTACACACATGCACTCACAGCTGGCAATTAAAGCAAGCAAGATGGTTAGGGATTATAATAATCCATCAGTAACACGTGCAAAATGCATTTTTTTTTAACGGACTAGGAGCATTCACATCAAATTATCATCAGTGGTTGCTTCTGAAGAGTGGGCTAGGGAGAGGGTAGCCAAAGGGGGCTATTTATTTGTATCATTTGAAATTTTTAATGAAAGTAATATAGTTGTGCATTGGCTATATAATTTAAAAGGAAACCATGTTTTAAAACAGAAGTGCAGGGGCGCCTGGGTGGCTCAGTCGGTTAAGCATCGGACTTCGGCTCAAGTCATGATCACACGGTTCATGAGTTCGAGCCTCACATCGGATGAGCTCGAGCCCCGCTTCAGGTGAGCCCCGCTTCTCTCTCTCTGCTCTCACGGGATTCTCTCTCTCTCTCCACCCTCACTCACTGCGCCCTTTCTCAAAATAAATAAATAAGTAAAACACAAGTGCAGATGACTGAAACTGACTGTATTTTATGAGCTACACCTACACCAAGGCTATGACAGCGTCCAGCTCCAGACCCTGGAAGGCCCAAGGAGGGAGTCACCAGAAAAGCACTGGTGGGACACAAGGACTGCTGTGCTTGGGGTCTGAAGACCCAGATTCCAGGCCAGGCTATGCCCCAATTTGCTGTGGGGCCTTAAGGCTCTCATTTAGCATCTGTGGGCCTGTGCGTCCTCTGCTACATATCGGGGGTCATTCACACACTCTTTGGGCCCCACAGAGATGGTGCAGGGATCAGCAATGCAGTGACATGCACAAAGGCCCCTGAGAATAGCAAGGTGCCATACAATACAAGGGCGAGGAGTTTTCTTAAAAAGAAAAGCAATGAAAGAAAAAAAAAAAGAAGCAGTGAAACACCCACCCTTGCTCATTCCATTCCCTCAACACAGCGATTCCATGACTTTATAAGGAAGATGCACACAGTAACCTGGATTTAGATTCCGTGGGAGCCTCAGGCTGATTTTCAAATCCTTATTCGAACTCAGAAGTTAGGTTTGGACATGGTTCAAAACATGAAAGAAAGGGCCATTTCTCAATGTCTGGCCCATTTTCTTTGCACTTCTCGCCTGGTTTCTCTGCAGGCTCACAACTCCCGGGGAGGTTCCGCTTCAGGGTTCTGTGTACTCCCCCCTCCACCGTGCGCTGACTCCCCCATGGCAACCATCCCCAGCGCGGTGGCCTCCCGGCTACTCCTGGAGCAGATGACTTAGGGTCTGCGGTCTGGCTTGCTTCTGGCCAATGCCTCAGTCTCCCCACTGTTATCGTAGAAACTCAGATTTGCAGAACTGGAAGGAGCACTGCTCATCTGGAG
Source organism: Panthera onca (assembly GCF_046562875.1). Lineage (NCBI taxonomy): Eukaryota > Metazoa > Chordata > Mammalia > Carnivora > Felidae > Panthera > Panthera onca. The sequence goes on along the minus strand of NC_138352.1, from coordinate 45,790,785 downwards.
GAGTGCGGAGTTTGGGGACACAGGGACACAGGGACTTGGTGGAACCCACCGCTAGCTTCACACAGACAGAGCTGGGCTGGGGCTCTATGACCTGTGGAAATACCTCCCTTCCCTGAGATTTCTCTATCATTGTCTGCCATTCACCCCACCCCTCCATCCCTTCATTCTTTTTTTTTTTAATGTTTTTTTTTTAATTTTTTTTTTAACGTGTATTTATTTTTGAGACAGAGAGAGACAGAGCATGAATGGAGGACGGTCAGAAAGAGAGAGGGAGACACAGAATCTGAAACAGGCTCCAGGCTCTGAGCTGTCAGCACAGAGCCCGATGCGGGGCTTGAACTCACGAACCGCGAGATCATGACCTGAGCCGAAGTCGGATGCTTAACCGACTGAGCCACCCAGGCGCCCCTTTTTTTTTTAATGTTTAATGTTTCTTTTTTTTTTTTAATGTTTATTTTATTTTTGAGAGAGAGACACCAAGTGTGAGCAGGAGAGGATCAGAGAGAGAGGGAAACATGGAATCCGAAGCAGGTTCCAGGCTCTGAGCTGTCAGCACAAAGCCCGATGCGGGGCTCGAACCCACGAACTGTGAGATCATGACCTGAGCCAAAGACGGACGTTAAACTGACTGAGCCACCCAGGCGCCCCCATCCCTTCATTCTAGGAGACACATGAATCTGAGGGCTAAAAGCTGCTGTGCCTTTCCTCGAACTAAATGATCCCCAAGCCACACCATCTGAAAGTACCATTGAAACTGAGGCAGGAAAGAAAAGAACCCGCTGCCGGATTTTCCAAGGAGAACCAGACCCATCTGAACCATCCCGAGCTTCAGTATAGCGTCTGGGCAGGCAGTTCCAGCCCCACCACTTACGTGGCCTTGGGGGCCTTGCGTCACTTCTCTGAGCCTCAGTGAGAGGGCTACAACCTTCAGGTTTAAGTAAAGATCCTAGATAAAGGTAAAGAACCTTCATGCAGGATTCTAGATAAAGCTAAAGACCTTCATCCAGCACGCTAGGTAAGGGTAATGACCTTTCTGCAGAGTAGAAGGTCAATAAACAGCAACTAGCACTCTCATGATCATCGTCATTTACGAACATCCATCCCAAAGATAAGGGTCTAAACTAATTCTCTGCTACAGCTGCATATTAGAATCACTGAGGAAATTTTTTTCTTTTTTAATACCAGTGCCCAGGGGAGCCTGGGTGGCTCAGTCTGCTAAGTGTTGGACTCTTGGTTTCAGCTCAGGTCATGATCTCATGGTTTAGTTCACGGGTTAAAGCCCTGCATTGGGCTCTGCACTCACAGTGCAGAGCCTGCTTGGCATTCTCTCTCTCTGCCCCTCCCTCACTCTCTCTCTCTCTCTCTCAAAATAAATAAACAAACTTAAAAAAACAAAACAAAACAAACAAACCAAAAAACCACCAGTGCACAGATCTTATCCACAGTGATTCTGATTCAGTGGTCTGGGGAAGGACCTAGGGAATCAGTACATTTTTTACAGCTTATACTTTTTTTTTAACTGTATTTTTTAATGTCTATTTTTTTTTAACGTTTATTTATTGTTGAGAGACAGATCATGAGCAAGGGAGGGGCAGAGAGAGAGGGAGACAGAATCTGAAGCAGGCTCCAGGCTCTGAGCTGTCAGCACAGAGCCCGACGCGGGGCTCGAACTCACAAACCACGAGATCATGACCTGAGCCTAAGTCAGGACATGTAACCGACTGAGCCATCCAGGTGCCCCTATGTCTATTTATTTTTGAGAGAGAGATCGAAAGAGAGAGAGAGAGAGAACGAGAGTGAGTGAGGGGCAGAGAGAGAGGGGGGCAGAGGATCCGAAGGGGCTCTGCGATGATAGCAGAGTGACCAATATAGCGCTCGAACCCACGAACCATGAGATCATGACCTGAGCTGAGGTCAGACTCTTAACTGAGCCACCCGGGTGCCCCATTTTTACAGCTGATTCTAACTTCACCTGGCTGAGAACTGATCTAAATCAGTGCCTCCCAACCTCTAACATATACACGAACCTCCTAGGGATTTTGCTAAACTCCAAGTCCTGACTCAATAGGTTTGATTTGAGGCCTGAGATTCTGCATTTCCAACTAGCTCCCAGGTGATGTCGATGCTATGGATCCGTGGCCTCCAGAGGAATGGCATCCAAAACTCAAGGTCTTGGGAAGACGGCTGGAAAGTCTGTAAGATTCTTCTCTGGACACTCAAGAGCCAGCTCAGTCTAGCCAGGCTGGAGTTCAGTGCCTGCTGGAAGCAGCCAACTTTGTGACCTTAGTTAGGGTGGCAGGACCCAGAAGCAAAGCCTGTTCCCAGATGACTCTCTTGGGCTTCCTGTTGGCTTTTTTAGGTTCCAACAAGAGCCTGCAGACATGTGTGACCAAGAAGACATACTTGCAAATTAATCATGACACCACACCCAGCATTCATGTGGAGCTGCCTTCTCCAGACCAGCCAAGGATAAAGCCAAAAGGAAAAGGCCCCAGTTACTTTCACTTGAATGAGCGAGGTGTAGGAGAACATGGCCTGTCTTGGCAGAATGTCCTAGCCAGGAGCTGAAAACGATGTCAGCTCTGGTCTGCCATACTTCTCTGATCGGCCCAACAGGAAAGCTTCCTGCCTAGAGCTGGCTAGGTAAACACACAGTTGAAGAGACTCCAGGAAAACGTGAGCAGGGAGGGGACTGGGTGGGCAAGTCCCTCTGGTATTTTGTGACCCTGAACAATATCCACAAAACAAGACTGAGGGAGCACCTACTATGTCACAGGGAATTTTACAGAAAGACTCTCATGCGATCCTTGTATCAGCTTTGCAAGTCAGGCATCGCTGTTTTCATTGGATATTTGAGGAAGACTGTTTTCATTGGATATTTGAGGAAGACTGAGCAACAAGGGAACATCAGAGGACAGAGCCAGGACTGGAACCCAAGCCTGGCCAATCCTTCCTGCCTAGTTACACTACTGCACCAAACTCAAATCTCTCAACGCCTCAACTTATCCCTTCACTGGGGCAGGAAGAGAGGGAAAAGGGTCAACAGAACTGAAAGTGGCTGTGGGTCTCAAGTACAAAGGACACTGCTTATTATCATTATATTTATTATTAATCCTTATCACCATCAGATGTATTCTTTTTAAGCTTTTTAAGCTTTATTTATCTAAGTAATCTCTACACCCAACGTGGGGCTCAAACTCATAACCCTGAGATCAAGAGTTGCATGCTCCTCAGGCTGAGCCAGCCAGGCACCCCCATCAGATGTGGAATTAAGAGGTACTGGGCGGGGGGTGGAGGGGACACCTGGGTGGCTCAGTCGGTTAAGTGTCCGACTTCGGCCTAGGTCATGATCTCGCTGTTCTGGAGTTCCAGCCCCACATTGGGCTCTGTGCTGACAGCTCAGAGCCTGGAGCCTGTTTCAGATTCTGTGTCTCCCTCTCTCTCTGCCCACCCCCACTCGTGCTGTTTCTCTGTCTCTCTCTCCCTCTCTCTCTCTCTCAAAAATAAACATAAAAAAAAAAAAAGAGGCACTGGGAGAGAAGGCTGGTTTCTGCCCTGACATTTAGAGTGGCTAAACAAGGCACTGGCCCTAGGCAGTGTCCAGCAGCCCAGGCCACTGAGCTTCCCAGGCCGTCTGGGAAAGGGTAAACAGCACCTGATGACTCCAGGGCGAATACCCAGGAGGTCTGGAGGGATGGCTCTGCTTGTGGGATAGGGCAAGAGTCCAAAACAGCTCAAGGAAGGAGACCAAGCTGGGTCACAGCAGCATGTTTCTGGCACCTGGGCCACCATGCCAGGCCCAAGGCTGGAAATGAGACTCAACCAATTTCCTGATGGGTTCTGAGAGCCAGTCTAAACTTGTGTCCCACCGAGTTACCCCTGCATAAGCCACAGAAGCTTCCTGATGGCCACTCACATGAGTCCCCCCACTTTAAGGACTAGGAAGTTGAGGACTAAAGGGGCCATGCTAGGAACCTCTGTCGCAGCCAGACCTATACCATAGCCAGGTCCCTCCTCCCAGCACCTTGGCAAGAAGAGGCCTTGGCAGAGGTCCCAGTTCTGGATTAATATTACACCAATACAACCCAAACAAATGGCTCTTGACTGTCATGTTCCATAAAGTTCTGAGGCTCAAAACAAAGACGAACTGGGGAGGGAGAGGTCAACAACAGTGGAATGTGCAAATAAACAATGGTATGACCATTCGATGAAATATCTTACAGTCATTTGAAACCACATTTTTAAAAAAATTTTTAAATGTTTATTTATTTGAGAGACAGTGAGAGAGCATGAGTGGCAGAGGGGCAGAGAGAAAGGGAGACACAAAATCCAAAGGAGGCTCAGCACAGAGCCCAGTGGGGGGACTCAAACTCACAAACCACGAGATCATGACCTGAGCCGAAGTCGGACACTTAAGTGACTGAGCCACCCAGAAATCATGTTTTAAAATCATGCCATTTCAGGGGTGCCTGGGTGGCTCAGTCAGTTAAGTGTCCGACTTCGGCTCAGGTCATAATCTCAGGGTTTATGAGTTTGAGCCCTACAGTGGGCTCTGTGCTGACAGCTCAGAGCCTGGAGCCTGCTTCGGATTCTGTCTCCTCTCTCTGCCCCTCCCGACTTGCACTGTCGCGCTCTCTCTCTCTCAAAAATAAATAAACATTTAAAAAGTAATAATAAAATAAAATCATGCCATTACATTAAAAATGCTCATTTTGCAGTTACACGAAAAAGCTACCTACAAAAAAAGTAGGTAATTAGTAAGATTACAACTATTTTTAAAATCTATGCGCATTAAAAAAAAAAAAGCAGAAGGAAATACAACCAAACGTTATCAGTGGCAGTGCTTAAATTATCAGAATGATCATTCTGTGTCAGAAATTAACCATTTTCCAGTTCTTCTTCATGAGCATGTAAAGTGCGCAGGAATAAGAGGAACACATTCTGACTACAGGCAGTGAGCCTGAGAGTCCGGATGCAGATCTGCGGGGATGGCATAAACCCCAGGCGACCCTCAGCAGTGACACAGAACTGGCCCAGCTGCAGTCCAGAGGCTAGCGGGCGCAGTGCTGACACCTGGGCAACAAGCCAGTGGGGTACCCTTCCCAAGGGGCTGAAATTCTCCAGGGAATGTTAACAAAAAGCCCATTAGCTCTTAAAGTGCTCTAAAAGATTTTGGTGAAAGACGCTTAAGTGAAACAGGGCCCAGTCAGGTGCCCCGCCCCAGGCAGAGAAGCAGAAGCCAGCTGCCACCCGCGGGGGCCCAGTGTCCCTTGGAGACCCCCAGCGGACAAGGATTCTTGCCTGCGCCACTCCCCACCCGGCCACAAGGAGAGAAAAGAGACAAGCTTCACCATATGGGGTTCAGGAGCCTCGTGGGAATGTCGGTGGGAGTGAGAATGGCAGGTCCCTAAGCCGTGTGCAATTGTGAAGAAGGAAGGGGGTTTAAAGCAAAAAAAACTGCACCAGCTGTCTCATGAAGAACACTAATTACAGGGGCTGTGCCGCCTGAGCAAGGCCTGGTTCTGCAAGCAGAGATGCTCCCCGGGGGATGGGGTGGGGGGGCAGCAGGCACCCAGCCGCCTGTGCTTAGCCGCCCGATGGCCGGCCCGGCGGTGGTGAGAGGGCATCTGGCTGGGGCCGCAGGCCTGCTGCCTCCCTGAGCTGGGCAGGCAAGCCCAGGTCCAGAAAGCAGATCCCACGGGTGCGCTTACTGGCAAGCTCACATCAGGGTCAGGAGGCCTGTGCCGCGTGCCAGGGCCGGCTGACCCTGGAATGTGGGGAGGACTAGAGAATTTCCTTCTCTGGAGTCTCAAAAGACCTAAGCATCTGGAATGGCTCAACACTAAAATGAGTAAGAAGCAGAAGTGACAGCCTCAGCCCTTGAAGCTGGGGAAGGGGACAGAGTCAAGTGGAGATATTGGAAATGCAACTTCTCGGGGGCCCCTCACTTGCAGGTCATGGCAAGGAGCTCCAGCTCACCAACACCAACAGTGCCCCTCCTGGACATCCTTCTGTGGCCAGCATTTCTGCTGAGGCACTGAGGAGGCCTGAAAAAGGGCCATGCTCATGAAGCCAAGGAGGCAGGGGGGCCTGGGAGTCCACCCTGGGTCTTGGCCTGGCTCTGTGGCTTCCTGGTCCCTGAGCTCCCCTGAATGAGGGGTCAGGGGTACCCGTCCTGGCCGCCGTACACAAAAATTCCCAGGTCGGTGAGACATGTATGGGACAGCACTTCTAAAAACTACCAAATTCTAAACAAATGGAAAGCATCATTATGATTAGTGGGGTGTCGTTATAAAGTGGGCATTCTGCTTCCCTTTCGTGACAACTTGCAAACTAGAACCAAAAACAGAAGAGCACATTAACCCCCCCACCGCAATCATTCCCCCCCACACGCTCCAAACCCAGACTGGACGGGGCGGCGTCCAGAGCGTGCGAGACGGGGCTCATATGGGCCTCCTGAACCAGAGGGGAAAGGGACCGCTCAGGGAGGCCAAGGGAGGAAACGAAACCGACCAAACCAGGGAAGAAGTAAGAAGGTTAGGACTGAGATTCCACCCTCCTGGGAATGCGCCCGCGTCCCTGGGAAAGAGGCCCAGATGAAAGGAGGCGCAGCTGGGGGAAAACAGGCCGTGAGAACAGAAGGGCAATTGTTCGGGGACAGGCCAGGCGCTGCACCCGGAGCAGCCGGCCGGCACTGCCGCTTTGTGCGTTAATGTAATTAAGGGCCCGGTGGGGGCCAATGTTTGGAGTCCTTTTACTCCTCGCCATTCTCACAGAACAGCTGAGCCAGAGCGGGGAATGTAACGGGGGCAGCCTGGGTGTCTGGGCAGCTCAGCTGAAAGGGGTCGGCAAGGGGTAGGAGGGCCCCGGGGCAGCAGGAGGCGAAGCCCTCATTCCTGGCCTGAGAGGCACTTCCTCCGCCGCCTCCTCAGCACTTCCCCAGGAGCTCCCTGAAGCCCTGCCACTGCCCTGACCCCAGTTAACACTCCCACTAATTGCTGGGGCTGCAGAGAGCCCAGGGAGCAAAAGAGCCAGAGTTAATTAAGGAGAGAAAAAAAAAGTCTACTTCTCCATTCTTCATTTCGACTCCTCCCCAGCCTTCTGGGTTGGGCGTCTAGTTTCAGGGAAGCTCCGGAGGCAGGGATCTGTGCGCCTGCAGCCAAAACCAACAGCGCATGGCAATTACTGAACAGGAGCAGCTGGGGTTAGTGGGTTTCTAGGAGCCTTGCTCCAAAGCTCCCCAGCCCTTCAAATTTCCAAGAGGTATGGCAAGGGGTCTGTGCCACCCGCCCCCCCCCCCCCACTGCCCCATCCACAGGAAAGCCTCATTTTCTCAGTCCAAATACTGGATGCTGTGAAAAAGGGGTTACGTGGGCTCTTGCTACCGACGTGGGACTCCTTCAGAAGGCAATGGGACATTCTGTAGGGGAAACAATAGTGCAATATGTACATTTGACAAATGTTACCTGTTCTAATCTCACAACTACCCTACTGAGGTAGGCGCACTCTTATCCCCACTTTATCGATGGGAAAGCTGAGGCTTGGAAGACATAAGTAACTCGCCCAAGGTCAACAAGCTAGCAACTAGCAGAAGAATGATTGAGACCCCAGCACTCTGACTCCAAAGCCTGTGCATTTAACCCTTGTCCCATGCTGCGGGTCACTTAGATATTCTGGTACACGAGAAGCAAGCCTTGTGGAAGAGTTCTTGAGGGTTTGATGAGGTCCATGGACCCGACCCCCACCAGTCCCCCAAAATCGAACATACAGTCTTGGTGTTTGTGTGTGCATTCACTGTTCAGGGTGGAAGGGAGTGTCAAAGTTCTCTTTAGATTATCCAAAGGGCCTGGGCCTCAAAAAGAGGCCAAGAACTGTATGCCAATGAGGTATTAGCCTTGCTAAGATGACTCTAGAACACAGATCTTCTGACTTGGGTCCTCTACATCTTCCCTTTACCTCTTTCCTCTGAAGAAATAGCCAAGAGGGCAGCCTGAATTTCCAGAAAGGAAGGATGAACTGGCAGTTTAGGATTAGGCAACTTGGCACTGAAAGTCCACCCAGGTAGAGGGAAGAGAAAGCTTTCAGAGCAAGGCCCTGCGGGACGATAGGGATTTCCTACAGTGCTTACTATTTCTTTCCATCACTTAAAAACAAGTTCCAACACTGTCCTAATTCCGATTTTGGGTTTCGCTTGGATCCATACAGAGGAAAATTCATTATCAGCAGCCCTAAACTACCAGAAGTTAGCAGGGGAAAAATGTTTCTGTCCCAAAGGAATTTGCTAGTTTTAAAGACCACTATATATCTAGAAACAAAGGCATCCTTTAACCAGCACTACTGTCTTCATTTTCAGATGTTCCAAGACATTAAACAATAACAATAGTGCCATTGGACAGCCAATACCATTAAGTGTGCATTCTGTGCGCTGGGCTCTGTGCTTCCCTCATTTAATCCTCATCCCAATCCTATGAGGTAAGGACATTATCATCTCTGATTTACAGATGACAAAATGAAGGCTCAGAGAGGTCAAACAGTTGCCCAAGAAAACACAGCAAATAAGTGAGAGAGCCAAGGTTCAAACCTGGGTCTATCTGACCCTAAGCACAGGGTTCTAGACCAGGACCACTGAAAGCAAGTCCACAGACCATCCACAAACTGTTATGGGTCCCTGGCAAGTTAAGTACAGGAAAAGAAAGTAGATTTAAAGATGTTTCTAGCAATTTGACATTGCCACAGCAACCCAGCAGGTGGTGGTGGACTTGCCTCTTAGAACAGGGAACACATACAGAGCCGTTCAGACACTGTCAGACTTGTGCAGACTGGTCATACTCATTGGGACCCCATACCCATCCCTGAACGAATGAAAACAACCCATCCTTCACCTCAGCTGGTTGAAGAAGCCCTGTTCTATTTAAAAAAAAATTTTTTTTAATGTTTATTCATTTTTGAGACAGAGACAGAGAGCAAGCAGGGGAGGGCCAGAGAGAGAGGGAGACACACAATCCGAAGCAGGCTCCAGGCTGTGAGCTGTCAGCCCAGAACCCCATGAGGGGCTTGAACCCATGAACCATGAGATCACGACCTGAGCCGAAGTCAGACGCTTAACCAACTGAGCCACCCAGGCGCCCCAAAGAAGCCCTGTTCTAAAGCACTCTGCAAAGACGGGGGCATATGTGCGCGAGCCTCCAGCCATCCCCTCAGTTGTCCACTCAGCATGCAAAGTCTTCTAGCATGGTGCTTCTCAGACTTGAACGTGCACATGAACCACCAGGGATCTTGGTAAAACGCAGACTGACTCTGGCAGTCTGAGGTGGGGCCTGAGACTCCCCGTTTCTAATCAGGTGATGTGAGGCTGTCAGTCCGGAGTCTGGACTTTGAGCAGCAAGGTTCTAACTGCACAAGCACACCACGGCAGATGAGGCAGGTGCCAGAAACTTCGCCTGACAAAGCCAGCCAGAGTCTAGCAAAGGGCCCAAGAAGAGGCTCACTACTTGGGCCTGGCTATGAGGAAGGTAGGATTGGGCTCAGCTCACAGGCAGCCCTTGAGACACATCCTTTACCACACCAGCCTGAGCCTGGGACATCCAGGGGCCCTTTTCTCCTGAATTGCACCAACAGAAGCCCTTTCTGTCCCAAGGGTTTGACTGAAGGCAGAGAAAAGCCAGCTCAGAAGCAGGAGCAGACATTCAGAGGAATGCTGCCTCTAAACATACCCTAGGAGAGGGGGTGTTTTGGCTGAACTGTGCTCACGGCCTCGCTCCGCTCGTGCCAGAGTGCCAGCCTGTGGATGTCCAGCAGTGATGCCCCAGGAGAATTACTACACGTGCGTGTTCAGACAGCACTTTTTACTCCTTATAAAAGGATATTCACGTCTACTCTAAGAGCTAAGAAATCTAATTAAAAGCTGGAAGCCTCAGAGGAGGGAACGTAATGTGGGTCACCCTGGGAGGGCAAAATTGGCCCCTCGGTGGCCAATCCTGCAGCCAGAAAAGGCCAGCTCTTCTCCAAAGAGGAACGGCCCCCACTTCCCTCAGGTGACCCTCCGGTTACGCGTTCTACTCCCTGGAAATTCTTGACAATAGAGACCTTCCTCCTTATTGCCAATCTCAGCCTCTCCTATTACAACTTATGGCACAAGGACTGAAGGGCTATGTACTTATAAAAGGGGCAATTCACTGCGGAAGGCCCCGATCTTCCATTCATTCAAGGATTCATTCGTTTATTCAAAAACATGACAGACCAACTGCCATGAGCCAGGACCATTAGGAAGTGGGCAGACAGCATGGACTCAGCAGACTTGGGCCTCTCCTCACCTTCCCTAAAAAGCAGGGAGGACACGAAAGAAGGGGCCACGCACGAAGCCATTAACTAAGGCAAAGGGCACTGCCTGTTCCTGGTGCCAGAGGGATGGCGGGCAGCTTTCCTATATGCATGAGCTCAAGGAAAGCCAGCCCCAGAGTGAGACTGGACGGTACCTGACAGGGGCTCCTTCACTCACCCAGAGCGGACAGAGGCCTAAGAGTCACTGACATACACAGCCAACAGTCAGAAGGGCTTGATGTCCCAACCAAAAGTCCCTCCGACCCGATGCAAGCCCAACTCCAAGGGACACATGGCTGAAAACCTCCTTCTACGTCTCAGATGACTTTCATGCAACCACAAGCCTTTCTCCCTTTGCAAAAACCATATCACATTCTCCTACCTCCAAACCCCGCCATGTGCTATCTCCCTGCACGATGCTCCCACCTGGCTCCTTTGCACCCGACCGCTGGTCCTTCCTGCTCTCAGACTTCTGCTCAACACAAATCTCCAGAAGGTCTGGTGCGGTCACAAGAGCAAGGTTTCTTAACATTGTCTTGACATTTGGGACCAGATCATTCTCTTTGAGGAGACATATTTCTGTATATTGGAAGATGGGTAGTGGCATCCCTGGCCTCTACCCACAAATGCCAGTAACCCCAGGAATGCCAACCAAAAATATCTCCAGACACAACCAATGTCTTCCGGGAAACAGAACCATCCCCATTTGTGAACAGTGCCCTGGGACACTGGTGGCACATGAGGAACACCCGGGGAGCTTATAAAACTCACCCACGCCAGGGCCCCATCCCACACCATTCTGATTCTGGCCCCAGATTCAACAAGCAAACAAGAATGTCTGTCACTTTACAAACCCTTAATGTTCTTTTCGTGTGTTGGTTGGTTCATCCATTAGACCGGATCTCTCCAGAAGCATGAACTATATCTTCCTTTTTTTACTCTCTCTCCACAAAGCTCCATGCAGTTTCTCCTATTTTGTGTTAATCAGAAAAGTTTGGAAAGTTATTGAGCCTCCTCCACTCCATCTTCAAATGAAGAAGCCGCTTCAAATAGCACCAGCTCCCCCAAATTCAGCAGCTAATGACAAGAAGAATTTAGACCCTTCCAAGCTTTGAGAGGAGGAGGGGGCAGAAGACATAAGAGTCCATGAGAATCTAGCCACCTGCTTCTGCTCTCAGTGTCCAGCCTGTGAATGAGAACCCTTCATGCTCTCCCTTGGGTGTGAGGAAACTTGGCTGAGTGGCCAGGGCACCCACCTATGTTCACTCAACTTTGTGGATTCCCATCCCTCTTTTTTTTTAATGTTTATTTATTTATTTTGTGAGAGCGAGAGAGAGAGAATGAGAAGGGGAGGGGCAAAGAGACAGAGAAAGAGAGAGAGAATCCCAAGCAGGCGCCACAATGTCAGGGCAGAACTGGACATGGGGCTGGATCCCACCAACCTTTCGCTCATGCCCTGGGCAAAAATCAAGATTCAGACGCTCAACCGACTGAGCCTCCCAGGTGCGCCCCGATTCCCACCCCTCTTGACCAGAACGTAAGGTGTGACACTGGGGGTTGGTAGCAGTACCAGACAGGACCCTGTGGTCCTCAGACTGACAGTGACTTGAAAATAATATAAGCAGGCTCAGAACCCGCTGTCCGAATCTGAGCCTGAAAGGCTAGCATCTTTTCTCACACGTCCCTCAAGGAGCCCCAGTAGCATCAGAACTCACAGAGGGCTGGCCAACCTTAACAGTTGAGAGAGCAGTCAGATCTGTGTTCTGCCTCCTCTCCTCCCCACACCTGCTGGATGCGTCTTCACACAAGGCCAGAGAGGAGGGCAGCGTCAAGGGGAAAGACTGGGTCACAACCCCACCTTCCCTAGTGGAAATGCATTCATCACTCATTTAGTAACCAACACACAGAAGATGCCTTATAAATGACGTGGATGTTTAGTGATCAGCCACGCATCCTTCCCGGTTTTTACACTGGGGTTACCTTAAAGACAAAATGATGGGAGGGGAACCCAGGGCCAGGCTCCCCCAAAGACAGTGGAGTCTATTCAAGCTCCAAAGATCAGCCTTCTCACAAAAATTCACCGGTATTTTGTATGTATTCTCATACATAAGCATACACACTGCCCATGAGGTTACATTACACTTAATGAATGATTCGACGTTTTCTGTGAGATTACTCATTTGATATTCATTGCCAAAAGGATCTGCTTCCGGTGGCCCTGGCTAGCTTGCTGAAATCCGTCTGGGGACTGAGGGCTTCCGTTCTGAGGTGGCCAGAGGGAGAGTGATTTTTTTTTCCAAGCTTCCTTCCCTCCCCTCAATTACACACACACACACACACACACACAAACACACACACAAACACACACACACCCTGTTGCCTGGAGACTGAACGAATTCCTGATGCTTACGCTTCTTTTCATTCCCCAGAAGCAGGAGCTCTGGAAACTGGGGCCTCCAGGAAACATTCCTAGGGCGGGGGAGAGGGGGGGACGCGAGTGACACTTCCTCACCAGCACCAGCAGGCCCGCCCCTCCCCGCTGCCCTCCCTTTCCTCCCCAGGCCTGAAAAGCCCCAGCGGACTGGAACTGAAGGGCTCCCGCAGGGAACAAGGCCCCCTTTGAAAGCCCATGTTTACGCAGCCCTGGGCAGGAGTTGCCATGGCCACGGTCCACCCCTGGCAGGACACAGCAGGCCTCAGCGCCGGGACACCCTCTCCGGGGCCCCGTAGCTGCTGGAGGCGCTGCTTTTCCTCAAGTCTTCGGCTCAAAACATAATCCTGAACGAAACGAAAGAGGATTAGGGCTTCCCCCCAGCAGCCCAGCGGCAGCCCCCCTCGGTGGCTCCCTGGAGGAGGGGCCGGTGACCCATCCACGCTGGGGGTGACACTGCCCGCCGGCCCCTAATGGGGTCACTTCTTTATGTAACTCATTATCGCCTCGCATCGGAGCCTAGCAGGACCCGGGAGGCCAGCCGGGGTCGCCGGGCTGCGGGAGGCCACCGCGGCGCTGACCCCAGGACAAAGGGGCAGCCCAGGCCGGGTCAGGGACCTTCGGCCCCAGCGGGTCCTACATTCCTCCCTAGCCCCCCTTCCCCCAGGACCGGCCGGAGGGATAGCAGCCTCTAAATAATTCAGCCCTCAAATTGCTCTGCGCTCAGAAGGGTTTCTTCATTTATTTTTCAGCTCTCCGAGGTCTGCAGTTTCACAAAGGGAAGCACTTTAATCCCAACCCTGAGCCCCCTTTTGCACCCAGAGCCTCCCAAACCTCCGCGCACCCACCCCCCAGGGCTGAAAGGAAGGAGCCCCCCAACCCCCGAATTCAACAAATTGCTGGAAGCAGATGGGGTGTGGGAAGAATGGTGGGCAGGCAGGCACTCCAGGGGCTGTAAGCTTCACCTGGCACCTGGCACCTGGCAGTGCTGGCAGAACTGAATGAATACAAGGACCTGAGCGTCAGCCTGCTAGACCTGCCTCTGTCAGCAGTCTCCCCAAGCTCCCTCCAGCCCCCTAGCCTCTCAGGACTTCTGGCTGCACCCGGCCCGCCACACCCCTATACAGCCCTCATGCTCATTCCAACGCAGAGGGTCTGCGGGCACAGAATTACCAGGTCACAGGTCCCTGCAAGTGGCCAGCTTTGGCTTCTGTTCATAGTATTAGCTGATATTTTATGGGGCACTCATTTCATATAATCCCCACCATAACCATATGAGGAAGGTACCTCAAATATCATCATTTCACAAGTGAGGAAACCCAGACTCAAGGAGGTAAAGACATTTCCCCAGCTCATACAGCTTAGCAGAGTGAGAATAAGGACTCGGCCCCAGCTGTCTTAATTCCAGACTCCAGGCCTTAACCCCACCTTGCACAGACACACGCATATACTGCACTTCAGGATCTTCAGAGAACTCAGCCCAGAGAGGTGAAGTGACTCGTTCACAGTCACACAGCCAGCTGGGACAGTGCCAGACAAGGAACGAAGTGCCATAACCTGGGCTCAGTTCCTTTCCACATCACAGTTTCAGCTACAGAAGCATCCATATTTAGGCAGGTGAGAGCACAGTCAAGGTACTCTCTGTTTCACCATGTTAGGGTCTAATGGCCTGTGAACCTAGCTTGACCCTGGGCAATGCCCCAAGCCAGTCCTGTCCATTCCCTCCCATCCAGGGTCCAGGCTCCGTGACCTTCCCACACACAGCTCCTCTGCCTCTAGGAGAGTTTTATCTTTTGTTTCTGTTTCAAAGTAGGCCCCTCGCTCACAAGATTACAACCTCTCCCATCCCCCTTCGGGGCAGTGCAATCTCCGAGATTCCTAATGAGAAATCGCACACCAACAGGCCAGCTCACGTTAACGCAGCACTCCAGATATTACCCAACCGACTCGCCAGTCCTTGAACCAGCTAAGCACAGGCCCCTTTCTGAGGACCGTCTCTACCCCCCTTTACAGGGTCACCCCCCAGGCCTTGGTGGTACTATACAGTCCATGGCCTCCTGGCTCCAGCTGATGAGACCAACAGGAGACAGCTGACACGAATGGGCCAACCAGCTTCTTTCACCAGGAATTTGAATCAAGGTTCTGAGCTGCTATTCAGCCTGATGGTTACTGGAACCAGAACCGGTCTAGTTGGAAGCTGAGGGCCCATGACCTCTGGCACACACACACGGAAGCAGTGGCGTCCTGCATTTGTAGGTACTTGGGAGGCCAGCCGTAGTCCCTGCCCTCCATCTTCCATTCCCCTGTGGTTTCGAATAGCTCAAGCTAGGTTTCTGTTACTGGCTGTCAGTAGAGTCTGAACTAAGAGATGGGCTGCGCTATTATCCTCCTTTTATAAATGACGAAAGAGGCTCACAGAGGTGAAGTGACTCAATGGAAGTCACATGACCAACGTGTAGTAAAGGAGAGGTTACAGTCGGTGCTGTGTGACTCTCCTTCAGTGCCATCTCGTGCCTCCTCCCCTTAAAGGATTAAAGGTAGTGGCAGGTAAAAAACGAAACAAAACTCGGATAACTGAGGATAAGTGATTAGGCCGGGGGCACTCCAATGGACTAAAGCCACCGGCAAGAAATACAAAATCCTCACCTCTAAACTGGGAAGACAGCCCTTTGCCCTGCTGTGTTTCCCAGCCTCGCTAGCGGTTAGGTTGAATCCATGGGACTAGCTCCCGCCAATGAAATGTGAATGGAAGTAGGGGTGTCTGTTCCTTGCGAGGCGGCTAGAAGCCAGGGGCTGTCTCCATCTCTCTTCCACTCCTGTGATAACTTTTTTTTTTTTTAATTTTTTTTTTCAACGTTTTTTATTTATTTTTGGGACAGAGAGAGACAGAGCATGAACGGGGGAGGGGCAGAGAGAGAGGGAGACACAGAATCGGAAACAGGCTCCAGGCTCCGAGCCATCAGCCCAGAGCCTGACGCGGGGCTCGAACTCACGGACCGCGAGATCGTGACCTGGCTGAAGTCGGACGCTTAACCGACTGCGCCACCCAGGCGCCCCTCCTGTGATAACTTTAAAGGTCCCAGATTTCAGACGGTGTGGATAGGGGAGGACTGCTGAACGGCATCAGACTCTCCATGAGCACAAATGAAACCCAGATTGTGTCAAGCCCCTGGCACATTAGGGTTTGATTATTACTACAGCACAGGTCTAGCCTCTCCTGACTGAAGTTCACAAGTTATTCGACCTGTTGTGCCCTTCAGCACATTTGCCTGGTCTGCAGGATGCTACATTTGTTTGTTTTAACATTCATTTGCTTAACAAATATTTTTAGAGCACCAGTGCCAAATGCTGTAATGGGGAGAGCCAAAAGCACTGCACCAAAAAAAAAAAAAAAAAAAAAAAAAAAAAGACCCAGTCCCTCCCTCAAGAAGCTCCTCATCTGGTGACCCACATGCTCACTCTGGGGCTTTTTTAAAAAAGAACAGTTCCACAGGTGTGAAAGCAGCTCCCCCCTCCCCCCCCCAACCCCCCCCTCCCCCCCCCAGCCAGCGCCTGGCTACACTGAGCTCTGAGAAAAGGTAAGCTGCCAGGAGGGAAAGGCAGCTGGTCCCAGCAACTCCAGGACGGTGGCAGCCAAGAGTGAGTTCACAGCAGGTTTTCACACCCTGCTCCCTCCCAGCTCCCCTCCCACCGGCCTCATGGCCACACACAAGTGCTTCCCCTGCCCTGGGCACAGAACATAAGAGAGAAGGCATCAGGGAGGAGTCACCAAGAGAGCAGGTGGCTGGTAGAAAGCAAGAGCAACGGAAGACACAACTCCTCTGCCCGCACCCTCCTCTGTAGCAGAAGGATCTCCTCTGGGAATCACCGCCCCCCACTTCATTTATCTTAGCCCCAAAAGTCTCCAACGACTACGCTTTTCTCTCCTGACCCCACATAGTTGAGGACCAACCAGAGAAATCATCATTGTCCAGAACTGGTATCTCGCTATTGTCCCCTTCCTTTATGCCAGAAGTTAGATGAGAAGTTAGCTCGTAGGGTTGCCATATACAGTTGTGTGAGCTGTTCACTTCACAAGGTGCCCATCCAAGGGGGCAAATGGGGCTGGAATCTAGCCTATGCTCTGCTTACCAAGCTCGGTCCCCCGAGAAAGGGTCCTGTCTTCTAATTCACACGACGGTATCTGCTGTATGCTGAACCCACAGAAGCACGGAGACAGTGCTTCTCCATAAATAAAGCTTGGAGAAGTCTGATGATGAGGATATGCGAATGTACTATACTGGTCTCTCTACTTCTGTGTATATTTGAAAATTTTCACAATAAGGGGCGCCTGGGTGGCTCAGCGGGTTGAGCGTCCAACTTTTGATTTCAGTTCAGGTCATGATCTCACAGTTCATGAGATCGAGCCCCGATTTGGGGTCTACACTGACAGAGCTGAGCCTGCTTGGGATTGTCTCTCTCTCTCTCTCTGCCCCTCCTCTGCCCCTCTCTCAAAATAAAGAAACATTAAAAAAAAAAAGAAAAGAAAAGAAAAATTTCGCAATACAAGTTTAAAACCAAAAACCGTCCTACCTAGTAAATGGCTGCATTATTTGGACAAGTTACTTCACACCTTAGTCCTTAGTCACAGCTCCTACTTCTAAACAGACAACAGTCCCGGGCTCACAGGGCTGATACAGGACTAAATTGAATTACTTAAGTGAAATGCTTGACACAGAATAAGTCCTCTTATGAATGGGAGCTGTTAACAGTGGCGGCTGCTGATGGCTGGGGCAGGAAGGAAAACGAGGCAAAATGGGGACAGAGAGACATTGTTGAGAAAAGCCAACACTCTGGAAAATGTGTGCCACGAAGCCAGAGAGAGTCTGAAAACACGACCACCCTTTTAACATTCCAGGGGCTGGTGTGAGGAGCTTCCTTGCAACCCTCCCCACCGTCTCTCCCGGGCAGACTTCACATTCCCCTGGCGACCCCAGCCTCAGCTCAGAATCCAAATTAAGGTCCACAAAAAGGTCACAAAGAGTGGCTCAGAAAAGGATGTGTTCCCCAGCCTCTTGGCAAACTCAGAGAACAGGGCGACTTGCCGGTGGGGCTGGGCAGGCAGGATGTGCTCACACCTGGATGCCTCCTGTCTGGAGTCCCGGAAGAGACCGAGAGATCCCCAAAGACGGTCCAAGGCATCAGGCATCAGCACAGGGAGGGCCCCTGCCACCTTCACAGGACAGGGGTCAGAAGTAGCCATTCACATCCCTGAAGGTCAAAAGCTGTTTTTGAATTGTCTAGTTTTATGTAATGAATTTGTATGTTAATGTCTTCAAAATTATCACTGCTGTGTGTGAATTGCACCAGTGGTTTGTCATTTAAAAATGACCCTTACACCCCCTATTCATTTCCCCTTAAGGCCTGTTCATTCCCCAGAGCCTCACAGGGATGGCAAGGGCTGAGGGTGGCAGTGACAGGAAGCTGGGAGCTCTTCCCAGAGCCCCTGGAGGGACCTCAGCCTTGGCTTGAACCTCAAGGCCCCTCGTGTCCGCCTGGCCTCTGTCTGGGGAGACTGCCACAGAAGGCTTCTGGTTTTGGTCAAATGCCATCCCACTCTCTTGCTCTCTCCTTTCTTTTTTCTTTTCCAGGACGATAGCTAATAGGATGATTCAGTCCCTTATTAAGTCGATTCATGAGAAAAAAGGAAGTCACCCAAGTTTCCAATCTTCTCTTCATTAAACGCAAGCCACTCTATGGCTCATCCCCATAAGTCCTTGATAGAAATCTGGTAACAAGGAAGAAATTCACTAAAAAGCCCTTGCTTCACCTTTCCTTTCACGTCCCAAGAATTCACTATCCTTGGCTCGTTTTCTAAGTTTCTATAGTTGTCACAGCTGAGGGCTGAGTTGGGATTGAAAGACAGGCTTCCAGATAAAATGTGATAGAAGGGGAAAGAGGCACGTGGCTCTTAAATCCATAGACGGTGCACTCCCTCATGGCAGATAGTAAAAATCCACCCAGAAAACGTCCTTCTCTGTCCCTGCGGCTCTCCTCAACTCTGTCCCAAACTTAGAAGCAGCTGTTTCCCTATAACTCCAAAAAAAGCTCTCATATGCTCCGTCCCCTCATTCTTTCCAACACTGTGATCTGTACACTTAATCTACCTCCAGGCTCAGCTTATCCCTCCCTCGGCTCCTCAAATAAAAGAAGAGGAGCAGTGAAAGAATAAAAAGTCCAACGCTACCACAGAATAAAGCCCTCTTGTAAACACCATCTACAGACTCAGCAGCCTGGCTTTCTGGGTTCGCGTCCCACTTCCTCAACTAACTAGCTGAAGGATCTCGGGCGAGTTGATTCAACCCTCTGTGCCTCAGTAAAGTGGTGATAATACCATCCTCGTCTAGGGCTGAGTAAATAAATTAATGTGCTTAAGAAGGTGGCTGGCAGGCAACAGGCATGTAATAAATGCTAGCTGTTATTACTGGACCATCACAACGATCCTGCGCGATAGGGATTATTATTCACAGCTCTGTTTAGCAGATGTGTTCAATAGGCATTTGTTGTTGTGGGTGTAACAATAGCTTAACCTCAAGAAAAGTACAAACCAAGAAGTTAGGTGATCTGCTCAGAACGACACGGTCCATTCGTGGCAGGGGTGAGACCGGACCTCTGGTCTTGGACTCCAAATGACACGCTGACGAGCTTCACACTTTCGCACGCTCCCTCCCTCAGGCACAGAAATTTAAGAAGTGCCATGGATCAGCATCAAAAACAGATTTCAGTTCCGTAGCCCCCAGAGAGTGGCAGTATCTCAAGGGAAGGGTGCAGGATTTGCCAAACAAAATCAATTTCCATTTGTTTTCATATTCCAAGAAAACACACCAAAGCGGCCTTAGGAGAAGGTGCCACCCCGTCAGAGGTGTCAAAAGACCACTCACGGCGGAGGCTTGTACGGGCCTCAATAATGTTTCAGACTAAAAGGGCTCCCTCGGGAGGCTCCTAGGCTGTCAGCGATTTGCAAAAAAGGTCAGTGCAAATCATTTGGGAGCACATTTATGCAGGCCTGGCCTAAGCCGTGTGGACTTCTGCCAAGCCCATAGTTTTTTTAAACACGCACTGTCTTCACCCTTGATAAATAGCAGCCAGGCTACAGAAATATTTCCATTACAACCAAAGCCTCACTTGCCGCCACAACTCATCGAAATGGAGGTTTCCAGTTTGAGACGAACTCTTCCACAAAAACATCAAAAAACACACCAACCTTTCCAGCAGAGGTAACCAAGCTGGCATTTAGGGAACCTCCAAACACGAGTAAATGATACTTGTGGAAACAAATTATTTGGTAAGCATATGCTCCTGCCCAAACTCTTAATTGTATCTAATCAATGGATTAAGCCCATCTCTTCTAGCTCTGTTATGAACGCTCGTTACAAGATTTCTACACATGCGCTTCCATGAATGCTCTTCACGTCGTATATCAAGACTGATGAAGTCACCTTCTGGCCATGCTGGAGAGCTAGCAATGAAAAGCGTTTCACATGTAGCCCTGGCCCTACCACCAACTACCACGTCATTTCACAAAATGATAATACAAACAACAACTGGCACCAGCAACAGCAGCTAACACTTACGTGTTAGCAAATATGCTAACTTGCAAATATGCTAAGCCTTGCGCTAAGGACTCAGTAAGTATTTGATTCACGGGGCACCTGGGTGGCTCAGTCCGTTAAGCGTCCGACTTCGGCTCAGGTCACCATCTCACAGTTCATGGGTTTGAGCCCCGCATCAGACCCTCTGCTGTCAGTGCAGAGCCTGCTTCAGAGCCTCTGTCCCCCTCTCTCTCTGCTCCTCCCCTCGTGCTCTCTCTCTCTCTCTCAAAAATAGAAATAAACTTTAAAAAAAAAGTTAAAAAAACCATTAAGTATTTGATTATCATTAGCAATTATTAGGGAACAGCGATACCCTCGTTGTGTGGGTCAGGAAACCAAGATTCTGAGAGACTGAGTAACTTGCCCTAAAAACCCAACAGCGACTGCAGAGGCGGCGTTCAAACTCATGTTCTTAACCACATACCATAGGTCTTTCTGAGCTGCCTTAACAACCCAGGATCACAAATTCTTCCAGGAACGGGCTGGGCGAGCTTTGAAATCCTTTCTGGCTTTAAAATTCAGTGATCCTCAAGGGCTACCTGGGTGGCTCAGTCAGTTAAGCCTCTTGGTTTCAGCTGAGGTCATGATCTTGTGGTTCCCGGTTCGAGCCCCACGTGGGGCTCTGGGCTGAGAGTGCACAGCCTGCTTGGGATTCTCTCTGCCCCTCCTCTGCTTGCTTGCTCTCTCTCAAAACAAATAAATAAACTTTATAAATAAACGAAATTCAGTAATTCTCTCTTATTTATTTATTTTTAAAGATTTTTATTTGGGGGAGGTATGTGGGTGGCTCAGTCGGTTAAGCATCCAACTCTTTTTTTTTTTTTTTTTTAATTTTTTTTTTAACGTTTTTTATTTTATTTTTGAGACAGAGAGAGACAGAGCATGAACGGGGGAGGAGCAGAGAGAGAGGGAAACACAGAATCTGAAACAGGCTCCAGGCTCTGAGCTGTCAGCACAGAGCCCGACGCGGGGCTCGAACTCACAGACCGTGAGATCATGACCTGAGCTGAAGTCGGAAGCTTAACCGACCAAGCCACCCAGGCGCCCCTAGCATCCAACTCTTGATCTCGGCTTAGGTCATGATCTCACGGTTCATGAGTTCGAGCCCCGCATTCAGCTCTGTGATGACAGCACGAAGGCTGCTTGGGATTCTCTCTCTCTACCTCTCTCTTTCTGCTCCTCCCCTGCTCATGCTCTATCTCTCTCAAAATAAAGAAATAAACTTTAAAAAAAAAAGATTTTGGGGCACCTGGGTGGCTCAGTTGGTTAGGCATCTGACTTCAGCTCAGATCATGATCTTGTGGTCCGTGAGTTCAAGCCCCTGCCATCAGGCTCTGTGCTGACAGCTCAGAGCCTGGAGCCTGCTTCAGATTCTGTGTCTCCCTCTCTCTCTGACCCTCCCCTGCTCATGCTCTGTCTCTCTTTCTCTCTCTCTCTCTCTCTCTCTCAAAAATAAATAAAACATTTAAAAATTTTTTTAAAAGATTTTATTTTTTTAAGTAATCATTACACCCAGTGTGGGGCTCAAACCAACATCCCCAAGATCAAGAATCACATGCTCTACCAACTGAGTCAGCCAGGCACCCCAGTGATTCTCTCTTTTAGAAATAAAATGAATTTATGACTTGGAGAAATAAAATGCAATGATGTGGTGGGACTGCTAAGATGGACTGAAACATCTGTGTGTGCCTTCCCCAGATCCCACCAGCAGAGGAGAACTCCTGGTTTTCCAGGATAATGATACCCTGTAAAACAACCAGACAGGCCCCAAACCGTCTTTGGAAAAATGACAGCTTGAAGTTCTTACAGGACACCCCAAACTTGCTAGGGTCTGCTAATTCTCAACTGTCAGCGCGCAAACCTTAATTTGACTTCTTCTTCTTTTTTCTTTTTTTTTTAAGGAAAGTCAAATGCAAGAAAATGTGCACAGTGGGGGCTAGTTTCAAGGATGTCAGTCCAAGGTGTGTGTAGGCCTTGTGGCATACTTACACCTGCTCTCCTCTCAGGTCTACATCTGCTCGTGGAAAATCCACCTGACGCAGGTGATGTGTTTCACAGCTTCCCTGTGACCGCCCAGCCCGGTGGCTCAGCAGTCAGGTAACTGCGCAACGTTGTGTCCTACACACTCCTGTTGATATCTTCATACACTCCCTTCCTCATCACACATCCCAGTCCCCAGACACACAGACCCTCCACGGCTTCCTAGCCCGACTCCATCTCTGATTCATCTTCTTCCTCTCCCTGCGCAACCCAGGGGCTCCCTGTCTGGCCACCTTACCACGGGCCCACACGCGGCCAGCGGGGAGGCTCTCTCCCAGCTCACCCCTCCCGCCGCTCGCCAGAGCTCGCTGGCTCTCTCAGCTCCTGGCACAGCCTGAAACCGAAACTAATCTCAGACCTGAACAAAATGAAATCATTTCCTATGCCCGATCACCCTACATGACCACTGAAAATCTTCTCAACAGAGCTCCAAACCAGAGCTCTGGAGAATGGCCCCCTAGTACCTACTGCTTCCTTAACAAACAAGGAACAACAAGGTTAGAGGAGGAGGCAGAGTGATTTCTGTTGCTGCTTTGTTTTAATTTGCATGAGTCCATTTAAACTGATCCCAGCAAGTGAAGCCCACCACCCAGTATTTCAAAGCCACTGTTCAGCATCTGTTCATATTTGGCTCATTCTTTATTTTTTTTTTAATTTATTTATTTTGACAGAGAGAGCACAAGTTATGGAGGGGCAGAGAGAGAGGGGGAGGGAGAGAATCCCAAGCAGGCTCTGCACTGCCAGTGCAGGGCTCGATGCAGGGCTCGAACTCACAAACCGTGATATCACGACTTGAGCCGAAGTTGGACGCTTAACCGACTGAGCCACCCGGGCGCCCGTTGGCTCATTCTTAATCAGATTCCCTTCTGAGAGCAAGCCTTGTTTCTCTTCAGAGATCTCTGTGGCTCTCTTGCTGAATGCAGTTTAGATCACTATATCCTTATGCTTTTTCTCAATTTGGAAAATTCAGCCTTTACTTTTGTGCTAGGATCAATGACAAACCCAAAGCAAACGAAAAAAGCAGGTCATTATAAATGAACATAACGTCAGCCCTTGATGTTCTTTCAAAGAACTGTAAGTTTTGAGGAAGATCCTAAACTGTGTTGTGTCAATTCCCCTCGCCCCAGCACGCTTTGGGACACCTTTCTCTGCGCCTGGGGGGATTAGACAATGATTCTACTGTCGGCCTATGCTACACAGAAGTGCAAGGACAAGGGTGCTGGCCCAACAAGTGTATGGCAAAAGAGTAATGACTTCTGCTATTTACTTTTCATTCGGCAAGGTTCGCCAAAGGCGCCAAATGTGCACCCAAAGCTCTTCTGGGTGCCAGGCCAGCAGGGTGACCTGGATGACCCAGTAGCTCCAGCAGGGAACAGGCATCCTCAGAAGCATCTGAGCACAGCTGATGCTTTTCTCTAGTGCCAACAGCCCAAAGGTCAACTCCTTGCGGGTTTCCCGCAGGCCTCGTCACAAGGCTTGGACCCCACCCCGTGGGCACTCCCGGTAAGCATCCCCTCTGACTGGGATCAGCGCAGGGCAAGACCCCAGCTGTTGGGCAGATGTGCTTCGTGTCCCGGCTCACTGACTAATGGATGAGCCGCTCCGTGTTACGGCAAAATAAGGACCTAGGCCAGATTTGAGCCATCTTCTAGCTCAGAAATTCCAGCTCCTTTCACCCTCCTATCGCTGAGCTGACACAGACCTCTGGGGGCCTCTACTTCATCTTCCTGTCTCCAGATGAAATCTCTGAAACCACCAAGACAAATGAAACTTGTTCCCATTTCTAAAGACCTTCAGGGGAGGCCATTCCCCTCTGCTCCTATGAGTCACTTGTTCTCACATCTCACATCCTATCTGCAAGGAACGTTTTCCTCATCCCTTACTCGAGTCCTTCCTCCACAGCTTACGTTCATTTGCCTCTGGAGAGACAGGAGTGAATCACTGTGCTCTGAGCAATAACTCTACTTTTTTTTTAAAGTAATCCCTACACCCAACGTGGGGCTCAAACTTACAACCCCAAGATCACGAGTCGCATGCTCCAGCGGCACCTAGGTGGCTCAGCGGGCTAAGCATCCAACTCTTGATTCCTGCTCAGGTCATGATCTCACAGTTCATGAGCTCGAGCCCCACATCCGGCTTCGCATCGTGCTGACAAAGCAGAACCTGCTTGGGAATCTCTCTCTCTCTTTTATCTCTCTCCCCCTCCCCTGCCCTCTCTCTCTCTCTCTCTCTCTCTCTCTCTCTCATTAAATAAACTTAAAAAGAAAAAAGAGTTGCATGCTCCACCGACGGAGCCAGCCAGGTGCCCCTCTGGGCAGTAACTCTTAGATTTCTATTTCTTCTTCAGCAAGTTCACTGCAAGCATTACAGGAGATGACACTTAAAAACCACAAAGACATCAAGGAAGCCAACTGCACTTCCCAGTTCCTGCCTCACCCCAGCCAGGGTGTTGCAGGATCCAGAAAATTTGACCCTCGGTTCTAATCAAAGTTCACAGAGTGGGAGAGTGATGTCCTGGAGACAGCGGCCACCTTTGCTCTCACTCGGCTCAAGTGCCCTCTCTTGCAGGCAGCCTTCCCCACCCCAGCTCTTCTGGACGGTAGAGCGTCCCCTCTGCAGTGCTTTGTCTCACAGCAGTGCTTGCCGTGGAGTTCTGGGCTAACCTGTCTCCCCTACAAGACCACAGGCATCTTGCAGGCAGGGGCCTCAATGACCTTTGTACGGGGGGTCAGCCCCAGCAGAGTGCCTGGCACTTGGCCAGCGGTTCTCGGCAGACTGAACACTCCAGGCACCTTCTGGTGATGTCTGAATGTGGCCTGGGCTGCCCTTCCAGCAGAGCACGAAGGCCTTTAGCCCCAGCCCCACCGTCCTCGCCTCTCTCCACCCCTAGCCCAGAATTTCTCTAAGGATGTAAGCTCTACAGAGACAGGCCTCTTGGATTCAAATCCTGGCTCTACCACCTTCTAGACATGTGATCTTGGGCAAGTTATTTAACCTCTTTACGTCTCTGTTTCTTAACTGAAAAACAGATCTGACATCTCATAGAGTCTTGTGAGAATTAAATGAGCTGATCCGTGAGAAGCACCTGGAACAGGCTTTGAGCCATAGCAAGTGCTCAGGGAGTGCTGGAATTATTCAGCAGATCTATTCCTTCCTGAAACCCCCTCCACCTTGCAGCTTTCACTCTTGACTGCATAGGGGGCCTGCCCCCCACCCCCGCTACACTCCCTTTCTCCAGAACCAATGTTAGCATCAACATAAAAGTCATGCAACTCTCCTACCTTATTATGACCCTTTCCCAACTCCCTTACTCTCATCAGCTTATTCTCTTACCCAAAAAGAAGGGAGAAGAGTCGGTTCCACAGCAGGGCTACAGATGCTGAGTCATTCTGTACCCAACTATGCTTCTCTATCATCACCCTTGACATTTCAGGCTCCCATCTCCCCACCATGCAGAACCCTTTGCTCATAATTTAAAAGCCTGAACACACTTCATCCTACTCCTCCTAAAGCCAGCTTCCACCTCTACAGTCTTTAGACTGTAAAATCTTTACCAAAGATTTTCCTTAACAACAAGGAGCCTCAGAACATTAGCACCCATGTGCAGAAATAATAACAGTAATAATAGGGGCACTTGGGTGGCTCAGTCCGTTGAGCGTTGGACTTTGCTCAGGTCATGATCTTGTGGTTTGTGAGTTCGAGCCCCACATGGGGTAGCTGCTGTCAGCGTAGAGCCCTCTTGGGATCCTCTCCCTCTCCCCCTCCCCCACTGCCGCACACCCTCTCTCAAAAATAAATAAACATTAAAAAAAAGTTAACAAAAATAATAGTACTAATAGCTTCTACACTAAAGAACATTTATTCTTTGGCATACACATTAGTTCTCCTTCCACGCTTTCTAAAGCTGAGAGACTGAGGCACTTATAAAATCAGAGAGGAAGAGAGAGGGCTGGGACTCTAACTTCGGATCCTATGCTCCAAACCACTGAGCTAAGGGGTGGGGGGAGGACACCAAAGGGCCCCAGCTGCCTCTGGGGGAAGGAGGTTAGAGGGAGCTGGAACTTCTTTATCTCACCAATCATTCCTCAGAGACACTTGGTGCCACCATAACAGAAATGGAAAGGCCACATTTTACAAGGGAGTTTCTGTTTACAGGCATTGTTATAGCATTTGCCATTTATGACCTGTTTTAAAAATAATAAGAGAGGCCCCTGTGGGTGGCTCAGTCAGTTGAGCGTCCGATTCTTGGTTTCCGCTCAGGTCATGATCCTTGAGTCGTGGGATCAAGCCCCGTGTCCGGCTCCGCACTGAGCGTGGAGCCTGCATGAGAGTCTCCCCCGCTCCTCGGTCCCTCCCCCACTCATGTGCACTCTCTAAAAAAAACAAAAAACCAAAAATTAAAAATAAGCGTAATAGCCGCGTTATTAGGAGCCCATTATAACTGCTGTGACAGATCAGACGTGCTCACTGGGAGGCTGAAGGCAGAGATCAGAGAAGCACTGAGTGAGCCACCACAACCAGCATCCTCAACTCGCCAGTGCTATCCAGGGCAGCAGCAGTGAATGTGAAATTTTAGTCACTGCCACAGGACCCTGACATCTCACCAAGACAACTTCCAAGTCCCAAATTCAGGGACTTGGACTATGGCGTCTCCAAGGCCTCCTGTGGCTCTTCCTGTAAGCAAAGGAGCCTGTCAGAGTCAATGAAATGGAGGCATCTCCTCCTCTGGGCCATTTTGCATAGTTAGAGGTGACCCCTGCCTGACTCCAGCTTCCTGCCCCCAAGGCTTTAGAATACTCCTGAGGAAATGTAGGAAGCTCTGAAGGAGGGAACAAGTGTGGGTACTGCTGTACCCCAAACACTGTGCTGGCTACTTAAATAAAGCAAAATGCCCATGAGCTACCACTGTCTCGGGGCACTTGAGCCTCAGAAGTGCTTCTCAACACCAAAGCAGAGAGGTCAGAGATGGCAACCCCTACTAAAGGCCCTTCTAGATCCGACAGCAAGCGTAGGTGCCACGAACACCTGAGCAGCCAAACTAGGGCACTTTGGTTAAGAAACCAAAGGCAGGCCACACCTCCTGGGGTGCACTGGGGTCGGTGACATCTGTCTCCTCTGGGCCCCCCACTGTCGTTTAAAGTCCAAAGGAACCTACAGTACCTGGATCCTGGCCTTGGACAATGGTGCCCCAAAACTCCTCAAGAGGGGCAGTGTTTTCACACTTGCACTCTCCACTGAAGCTCCTCCTTCCACCTCAAGCCCTATTCGCCAAGAATAAGCTGGGGCTCTTAAAGCGCCTGGCTCCATACCCAGTGAAATTATACTTGCCTCTAATCCGATAGAACTGTGGCCCCCATGCAGCGCCTAGAGCCTTCTCGCCACACAGACAGCCCCTGGAGAAGCCCCCTGCCCCAGCCATCTGCCCCCATCCTCTGGCTGACTGTAGGGAGCTGGGCTCTGGTCCAGAGTTTCCAGGTCACCGTGGCCACACGCCCAAAGTTGCATGAGAAGGTCATGAGAAACGACCTCCTGAGAAGTCTACTCTTCGCACACTGGGATTATTCACTGACTGGCCACAAAGGAGAGAACCGTTCTGAATGGACTTTGCTGGACCGAGACTGTAGATCAGGGGTCTTCCAAGGGGTTCCAGTTCCAAAGGGTATGGTAACATCATGATAGCGTATACAAAATGTGTCCCTGCACACGTGCACTTTGGAGACAGCAGGAGCTGGGGCTTTCACCAGATTCTCAAAGGGGCCCATGACCCCAGCCTCTGGCCCCAAGTCCCCTCCCTAGTCATGTTACCACTGCTGGGCCATCCTAGTCGTCCAAGTTCTCTCTCCTGTTTAAGGATGTGCCCAGGCCTGACGCACCACTCCTGTTCCCTTGTCTCCTGCTCCTTCCAGCAGCAGAAAGGGGACAGGCGGATTTCAAACCCAACCCTCCTGCACACACCCTTCAGCCTCCTGGTGACGTGAGCCAGGTTTCTCTCTCCATCCCAGAGATGCCACCCTCCATTCAAAATAGAGGTCCCAATGGCATCGACCCCTGACAACAGAGAGGGCCCAGTTTCACACTTGATTCCACAAAGGGGCCAAATCTCATGGTAAGGTGACCTCCTCCATGAGAATTCCCTGTGTCCCTCACTTCTTCAGGCATACATGGCTAACTCCACCAGGCGGTAAAGATGAGCATGCCTGCCAGAGAAAGAGCATGAGAGGCCCAGAACATCTCCCTGAGTCCTTTCTGCAGGACCAGGTGGCTCAGGATGCTCAGAATAACCAACAGGCAAGGTTATTCCCCATGTGGGGTGGTGTTCCTGCCTCAGGGCCGGGTGGGGAGTGAGATGGTCTCCTTGCATCCCGTACCACCTCTAGGACATCTTACATCTAAACTCCCAGTCATTCCCCTCACTCTCACCAAAATACATACATATGTGTGTGTGTGTGTGTGTGTGTGTGTGTGTGTGTGTGTGTGTGTGAATGTACACACACACACACACACACACACACACACACACACACACACATATAATAAAATTAATAAAATAAAGGAAAATCTAAAACCTCCTTTCCCCTAAAACAAGTCCCTCTCCAGGAATTTCATTTCAGTAAAAATTTCCTGCAGCCAAAACTTCTTTTAAGGAGAAAAGAAAAGGCCAAGCCGGTGCCGGGTGTAAGGCAACAATGCAAGGAGAAACTGAAGAGGAAAGAATGAATAAACGCCAACACCAACCCCCTGGAGCTTAGAGCCCGGGGCATACCGAGCCGAGGGGCGGGGGAGCAGGGGCGGGGACAGTGCGTTCTGAACTTTCCCTAGCGAGCCACCGGGAGATGCAGCTCCCAGGGGACCGGGTGGGACCAGAAAAGGCTGAGCCGACCTGTGACATCGGCGGGGACGGGAAGCCAGCCTCCCCTCCTCCTAGGAGGAGCTCTGCCCTCAGCAGGCGCCCCCCGCCAGCCAGCGCCCCCAGGCCCGGGCAGCGCTGCGAGGGGCGCCCACACAAAAGGGGGAGCGGCCGGGGCAGGGGCTCAGGGCGGCGCCGGCTCAGGGAGGCCTCGCAGCCCATCCCGGCGCCGCCCGCCCGCCCGCGACCACCCCTCGAGCCCCGAGCCCCGCTCCCCGCTCCCCGCCCCCCTGTGCCCGCCCGCCTCGCGCGCCCACGGCCTGGGTGAGGAGGGGGCTCGGGGAGGAGGCGAGGGCCGCGACCCGGCGCACGCGGCTGGGGCGGCGCGGGCTCCCGGGAAGCCGCGGCGGCAGCGCCGGGAATCAAACTCGCGCCGGCCCGGCCCTCCCGGCGGCGCCGCGGCGATCGGCGCCCGAGAAGGTGGGGCCGCCGGGCCGGGCCGGAGCCGGCTCGCGCGGGGGAGCGAAGGGAGGGTCTTACCGAGCAGCCGCCACGCGCGTCCGCTGCCCCGCGGGCCCGAGGGGCCGGCGGGCGGGGGAGGGGCCGCGATCCCGCGCCGGCGGCGGTGGCGGCGGTGGCGGCGGCGGGCCCGGCGCGGCGGCGCGGCTGGGGCGCGGGAGGCGGAGAATGCGAGGCGAGGCCAGCTTCCTAGCGGCGGGCGGCGAGAAATGCAGCTGTCCCTGCGCGGCCGCCGGCGGGGCCACAAGTGGGGCCGCACGGGGAGGAGCGGGACCGCGGGCGGGGCGCCGGCCAGGCCGCGGCGCCCCCAGACCCGCTCCGAGGCCCGACCCCCTCCGAGAGAGGAGGGAAGCCGGAATGGGGGGGGGGGGGCGGGAAGCGGCACAGTCGCGGGGCTGGGGGGCTCCGGGGGACGGTTGGCGGGGTCTCCCCTGCGTCGCCCCCGCACCAGCCGCCGTGAGCCCCCACCGGCGGGCCGGAGGGCGTGAGCTAGGAGCCTCGGTCTCCCCCGGCTAGTGGGGTGCGGGGCGTCCTGCCCCTCCCTGCTCGGGGACCGGCGCCGGGAAGGCGCTCCCGGAGACGGGCCGGGGTGGGGCGGGGACCCGAGCGCGTGGGTCGGAGGGCCACCTAAGAGCAGAGCTGCCCGGGCGGGTGCAGAGGGTGGACGACGCACATCTGGGCCTGGGACAGCTGAGGTGTGGGGGAAGGGTGGCCCCTGGGAAGCTAGGGCTCCGGGAAGGAAACAAAATGCCGAGGTCGGAGGAGATGGTGAGGAGGGGGTCAGGAGATCAAAGCGGTTATCCATCACATCACATCATCAGATACCTCCTGCCATCTCCCCATCTCCCAGCATCCCCGGTCACTTTTGGGGGCTTCTGAGCCCTGAGAAGATTTTCCACAGAAGAACTTGTCCAATAAATGGGAGATCAGATTTGACTATTCTTTTTCATGTGGTTTGGCTTCAAACTCCAGTGTGGGGCCGGGGCGGGGGGCGGGGGCAGGTGGCGACAGCCCAGTATTCTGCATTGAAGAGGAGCTACATAGGAGGTCTGAGGAGGGTGCAGTTCCAGCCCCGCCCCCGACAGCTTGCGAAGGGTCTGCACCCTCCTCTTCCACAGCCTGCCTTGGAGGCCCACTTCCCATGTGGGCCCAGACTCCAGGGAATAGCCCCTCTCCCCTCTTCCTCTGAGGGCTTCCCCCTAGCTCTGCTGAGACAAGTCAACCTGCTCAGCCACAGAGACATCTGATGGTAAAAACCACAAACCAGAGTGCCCCAGACACCGTGTGTTTCCATCATTTGCATGTCAAGGGAAGGTTTCTTTAGCAAGTTG
The DNA here is from genome assembly GCF_046562875.1 of Panthera onca. Lineage (NCBI taxonomy): Eukaryota > Metazoa > Chordata > Mammalia > Carnivora > Felidae > Panthera > Panthera onca. Next base: position 45,759,666 of record NC_138352.1, on the reverse strand, counting down.
GGAACTTGTGAGGAGGAGAAACCTCAGAACCACACCCTCCTTGGGGAGGTCCAACATCAGGTTAGCATTTGGAGTACAGCTCCAGGGTGGGGTGCCCAGACCCTCTGAGGATCTCCTCTCCACCCCACACCCCACCTCATGCTCCTTCACTTGGTGGTACATGCCCTTGCGGGGGGGGGGGGGGGGTGCTTGAAACCTCAGGAGGTAGTCCCTAGACCCCAGATCAAAGACCCTTAATCTAGACCAACTGCCTCCTGGCTCCTGTCCTGAAGTTGTAACTGGGAGCTTGGGATTGATCCTCTTTGCGGGTCTTCGAGATTATGTCATCATGAGTGTTACCTTATTCCAGCCCACAGTGCGGTTCACTTTTCTGCCTACTTGCAAGATGCTTCTGCAGTTCCTCCCTGTCACCTGCAGAGCCCAGAAAACGCATCCGCAGACTTGGAGATACCGCTATTTGCATTTGCCCCTGAGTGTTCATAAAATCTTTTAATACGCTATTAATACAGTCATCAAATGAAATCAGTCACTCGAATGGACGCTCTTCATTGAAGGACACTTCTTGGGCATTGCTACCTTATCCTTCCTTTCAGGGCTGTCTTTCTGGAAGCTTTTCCTCAGACCCCTCCCCTGCCTCTGATACCCACCCTGGGTAACTTCCCTCACTCCTACCACTGCCTCTGAGCCATAAGGGCCCAGAGGCTCCCAGGCCAGGCCTGCAGGTCCCTCGGACACCTCACAGGCAAGGAGGCTAAAATCGAACTCGGAGCCTTTGCCTGTCCAATCCTCCTCCTCCTCCTCTTTGGCAGCTGGAAACCTCAGATCTCAAGTGTCCCTTGCCCTATATTCTATTGGTTACCAAGTCCTGTTCCTTCCTCCTCCACCCCACCCCCACCTTATTCCCCCAGCTTCTGCCCTGGGTTGGGCCCCTGTTGTCCCTGCTCAGCTCAGAGGATGACATATGCTCTCAGGCACAACCCCCACGCTCCAGGAGGCTCCATCGGTTCTTTCTCCCCTTCTCTGCTTCATACCTTCAAACCTGAGGGATGCCCCCCTTTTTAAGAAGCATGTAACCCTGCCCTGCCCTCCGGCCATTGCCCTGGTTCTCTCTTGCCCATTCCTCGATAGCTCAATAAACTTCTCCAGAAAGAAACCAGACATGCTGTCTAATCCCTCAATCCCCATTGGATCCTGCAGTTGAGACCCTGCCCCCAGCATTCCAGGGGCAGTTAACACCCTGAAATGACTCCCACCCCGTGGCTTCCCACCTTTGTTTTCCTACCAGCTCCTTCCTTTCTTCAGCCCTGCCTGCCCCAGGAGCTTCTCCAGGGTACAGTCCTCTTGCCTTTTCCTTAAATCCCACAACTCCCAAGATGTTCTCCCAGTGGGGCTAGAGTGGAGCAGGTACCAAGCCCCGATTGCCCCCCACTTGCGTGCTGCATGACTTTAGGCCAGTTACTGAACTTTCTCTGGGCCTGTTTTCCTCACCTGAATTTGGAGCTCACAACAGTGCCTTACCTCCAAAGATCGGGGTGAGGTTTACACAAATCCACGCATGTGAAGCGCCCACACCACTGCCTGGCACATCAAAATGTGCAGTGACGGCTAGCATCGTTACTGATGATAGTAGCACGGCGTCTGCCGCCAGCTGTCTGGGGTGATGACCCATCCTGGGGTCCCCACTCCCTCTCCTGAGCTCCTGCCTGGAATGTGTAACTGCCATTGGACAGCCTGGCGCAGAACCACCTCACCTTCAGCGTGGCAAGCCTGGAAGCCGTGAACTCCACATCCTCCTTCGCCAGAACTCTCTGTCCTGAAGAAGGGCACCTCCCATTCATCTGAGCTACCAAGTTCATATGCTGCGAATTCAGGGCTTTCTACTTCCTGAATGTCTCTGGAATGTGCCCCCTCTGCATTCCCACGGCTCTGCCCTTGTTCTGCTGGTGCCACCAGGGCTCCTGACTTTCAATCCGTCCTTCTCGATGCTAGCAGGTTATTTTCTAAAGCTTAGACTGGTGATGTCTCTGTCTTGTTGAAAAGATACGAATGACAACCCATTGCTTGGAGAATAAAATTTGAACTCCTTCGGGAGGCCCTTCCCAGCCTGCCCTTCGCCTACACTCCAGTCCCTCCCCTTTCCTGTCCTTGCCCCTTACCCCCAAGCTAGGACAGTCAAGACCACTTGCTGTTCCCACTGAGCAAATGGGAAGGTGAGGAAAGCTTCTTGCCAAGTCTGTGGCTATACTAAGCACAGATAAGTGGGAGCATATCCGCTGTGTCCCACCTCTGCAATGAGGGTGAGGCTGAGCTGTGGGGCTCAGGCTTGGAAAGAGCGGGTTCCAACTGGACCCCAGGGAAAACCAGACATTGCCCTTCTGGGATTTCCGCAGCCCCAGACAAATGCTGGGGCACAAATCGTGGACAAGAACACGTGGCTGCGGCTTGGGAAACAGCCCATTCTCTTGCCCTAAAGAGAAGCCTTCTAGCATCACTGAAGCTTAGTCAGGTCCAAGGTGGAAAAGAAAGTGGCGCGAACATCCAGACAACTGGGGTAATCCTATCCCTTTCTCCAGCTTTACTGATCTGAGCAGGAAACTCAGAGGACGCTGACAAGTAATTGGCAGTAACACGTGGGGGTTTTGAAAGAACACATGAGAGAAACACGGAAACAGGGGAGACATTTTTTACTCAAAATAAATGAGTACGCACCTCCCCTCCCGGGATGGTAACTAGATGGAAACCTGTGGGATTGCCAACCTGACTTCCAACCGAGAGAAGGATTCCCAGGCCCCTCACCCCTTTCCCGGGGCACCAATGCCAATGTCATGCCTGTAGCACTTTCTGCGAACTCTCCTTCTCTTGAGTAGCCCGCTGCTCCCCAGCGGTCCCTCTGTCCATCCTGCCTACATATAGCTCAGGGTAAGGTAGTAGCTCTCCGCATGAGCTCCTGGGAGACAGGGGGTGTCCTCTGTCTCAGTGCTTGCACCACCCAGCCTGGCAGCGCCATGAGTGAGTACACATCTCCCTCAACTTACAGTAGCTACGTCCCGACAAACGCATCCTAAATTGAAAGTGTCATAAGACAAAAACACATCGAATACATCTAACCTGCTGAACATCACAGCTTCGCCCAGGCTGCCTGACCTGTGCTAGGAACACTTAACATTAGCCTACAGGTAGGCAAAATCATCTACCACAGGGCCCATTTTATAATAAGGTGCTGACTGGGGCGCCTGGGTGGCTCAGTCGGTTAAGCGTCCGACTTTAGCTCAGGTCACGATCTCGCGGTCTGTGAGTTCGAGCCCCGAGTTGGGCTCTGGGCTGATGGCTCACAGCCTGGAGCCTGCTTCCGATTCTGTGTCCCACTCTCTCTCTGACCCTCCCCCGTTCATGCTCTGTCTCTCTCTGTCTCAAAAATAAATAAACGTTAAAAAAAATTATATAATAAGGTGCTGACTGTCTCATGTCACGTATTGAATACTGTACTGAAAGTGAGGGACAGAACGGTTGTATGGGTACAGAATGGTTATCAGTGTATGGGTTGTGACCCTCCTGATCTTGGGGCTGACTAGAAGCTTCGTCCTGCCACCGACATCACGGGAGAGCCTCGTATATCACGAGCCCGGGAAAAGATTCAAATTCACATTTCAAGGTAAAAGATCCAAATTCACAATTCGAAGTAGAGTTTCTACTGAATGTGTATGTGCTTCGCACCATCATAAAGTCGAAAAATCACAAACTGGACCACTGAAAGGCAAGGACTGTCTGTAACTATTTGCCAAAGGACTGACTTCTGACAGGTGGGTGAGACGCGTCTGGTTTGCCCTTACAAAAACCACATGTCCTCCCTTCACGGGTAGCAGTTTGTAAGGCTGCAGGGGTCCTGACCTCCTGTACAAAGTCTGCTAGCTTGTCCTCTACAAGGCAGTGGGGTGGAGATCAGGGATACATAAATGGAATTTCAGGTAACCTTTATCCAGGGGCCTCAGATGGCTCAGTGGGTCGAGCAGCCGACTTCAGCTCAGGTCATGATCTCGTGGTTTGTGAGTTCGAGTCTGGGTTGCTGCTGTCAGCACAGAGCCTGCTTTGGCTCCTCTGTCCCCTCTCTCTGCCCCTCCCCTGCTTGCACTCTCCCCAAAATAAACAAATAATAACAAACAAACAAAAAGGACATTTAATGTCTACAAAAATGTTCACAATGTGTTTGGAAAAGGGAGGCTATGAAACAGCTTATGCATTATGAGCCCGTTTATTTATTTTTATTTATTTAGTTATAAGCATAGAAGAAAATTTGCCAACATATTAACAAATTGTTGAATGAGAGTTTTATAGATAACTTTTATTTTATCTTTTTTTTTAAGTTTATTTATTTTGAGAGAGAGAGAGCACTCAAACACATTTGGGGCTCAAACCCATGAACTATGAGATCATGACCTGAGCTGAAATCAGGAGTCGGGCACTTACCCAACTGAGCCACCCAGGCACCCCAGATAACTTTTGTTTTATTAATAATTATTATTAATTAATGCTTTTCTGGACTTGCCAAATTTCCTACGTTGAATGTACATTCCTTTGTAATCATATATATGTATATGTCTGTGATAGTTTTCAGGGTCACCTTGATTGGAAGGAGGAAAGTTAAACATAAATACCTTTCCCTCCGTAATTACATTTAACTTAGGCAATTTCAAGCCAGTTCTAGGACCTTTTTCGCCCACTTCCCATACTGAGACCCCCAAAATGAACAATGTCTAGCCCTTCCTCACCTCACCTCCCAAGTCTAAGGGGAAAGTAGATGTGGAGCAGCTGACAAACAAGACAAGGCAGAGTGTGACACGAAGGTCAAGGTGTAAGCAGATCTAGGGAGGAAGGGGTTCATTGTCACGGGGGAGAGATCAGAGAGGGCGCCTTTGACGAAGTGGCTTTTGAGCCTGCACAAATATTTCACGAGGCTAGACATTCAATCCTGGCTCGGAGCAGCAGATTCCTTCTTCCTCGTAAACTCCCTCTAAACCTGCTCCGTCCGCATAGTGTGGTGACCAAGACCTTGGCGCCAGTCAGACCAGGGCACAAGTAAATCCCTGCTGTACTACTTACTGGCAAGGTACTTAGCCTGAATCTCAGTTTTCTCATCTCTAAAATGACAGTAAGAATATCACTGTCTTCCTCACTAGATTAAAAATAATAATGGTGTGGGGCACCTGGATGGCTCAGTCAGTAGAGCATATGACTCTTGATCTTGGGGTTGTGAGTTTGAGCCCCACATGGGGCATAGAGATTACTTAAAAATAAAAACAGTGAAATAAAAATAATAATAGTAAATGATAAAGTTTTTTGAACAATTTACAATGTGTCTGACCCTGTTTTAAGCACTTTGGCACATTTTACCTCATTTAATCCAGAAACACCCTAAAAGGCAAGAGTTGTTTTTCACTCCTATTTCACAGATGTGGAAACTGAGGCAGAGGGAGGTCAAAAGCTTTGCCCAAATTCCAACCATAAGTGGGAGAACCATGGTACAAACCCAGCCTGTGATTCCAGAGTCCATACCCTTCACTACACTCCTGGAGTTAACAATTACAATTATTATAAAAGCAAACACATGATGCTTACTATGTGCCAGTTAACCTTTACATTGTTTTTTAAAAGTCTTTTTATTAATTAATTTATTTATTTTAATGTTTATTTTTGAGAGAGACAGAGCACGAGCAGGGGAGGGGCAGAGAGAGAGGGAGACACAGAATCTGAAGCAGGCTCCAGGTTCTGAGCTGTCAGCACAGAGCCTGAAGCAGGGCTTGAACCCACAAGCTCTGAGATCATGACCTGAGCCAAAGTCAGATACTTAACCAACTGAGCCACCCAGGCGCTCCTATTTTTATTATTTTTAAACTCTACCCCCAGGGCTCCTGGTGGTTCAGTCAGTTGAGCCACTGACTTTTGATTTTCTCTCAGGTCATGATCCCAGGGTCCTGGGATCGAGTCCATGCTGAGTGTGGAGCCTGCTTGAGATTCTCTCTCTCTGCCCCTCTCCCCCACACTCTCTCTCTCTAAAATTAAAAAAAAAGGGGCGCCTGGGTGGCTCAGTCGGTTGAGCGTCCGACTTCGGCTCCCGTCATGATCTTGCTGTCCGTGAGTTCGAGCCCCACGTCAGGCTCTGGGCTGATGGCTCACAGCCTGGAGCCTGCTTCCGATTCTGTGTCCCACTCTCTCTCTGACCCTCCCCTGTTCATGCTCTGTCTCTCTCTGTCTCAAAAATAAATAAACGTTAAAAAAATTAAAAAAAAAAATTTAGGGGCTCCTGGGTGACGCAGTCGGTTAAGTGTCTGACTCTTGATCTCGGCTCAGGTCACGATCTCACCGTTCTTGAGTTCAAGCCCCGCATCCGGCTCTGTGCTGATGGTGCAGAGCCTGCTTGGGATTCTGTCTCTCAAAATAAATAAAAAATTAAAAAAAAATTTTTTTAAACGTTTAAACTCTATGCCCAATCTGGGGCTTGAACTCAGGACTCTGAGATCAAGAGTTGCACGCTCTACTGCCTGAGCCAGCCAGGCTCCCCAACACTAACATTCTTACCTCATTTACTCCTCAACAGCCCTCAGGTAGGTACTACCATCAGGCCTTGTTCACAGATGAGGAAACTGAGGCACAGAGAGATTAAGTAACTTGTGCACATTTGTTTTGCACAGTTGGGATCAGGAGGAGGTGGTCTGGCTGCAGTGTCCGTTCCTCATCACTGTAATACACTTAGACAATGATGCCTGTTTTGCTTACTGTCATTCTTATAATTCAAAGAGGCCTGCCCGAAATCAAATTAGTCTAAGACGTTAGATCTGGTCCGTCCCAGAAATAATGATTCATGGAGGGGGTTGGGGATGGGGCAAGATGAATATTCCTGAGTCGGATTTGGGGAGCAGAGCCACAGGTAAAGGAGCATCTGGGGAGGACCCCTCGGGCGGGCCGGTAAATGGCCAAGGAAGGAAAGAGAGGAAGCTGGCGCTACATCATCGGCCCCTGAGTGAGGCTCTGGGCACTAGTGGAAAGGCAGGAATATCTTCTTCTTTGGCAGAAGAGCTTCCCTGGGGTTGTACCACGGCCAGTTCCAAGGTGGTGGGCAGGGGACCCTCCCTAGAGGGCTGAGTGATGTCTTTGAGGGAGATTCCACTTACTGGGTGTCTCTTTTATTTTTTAAGTTTTTATTTATTTATTTATTTATTTATTTATTTATTTAGAGTGAATGAGCAGGGGAGGGGCAGTGAGAGAGGGAGAGAGAGAATCCCAAGCAGGCTCCACGCTGTCAGTGCAAACCCCAACGTGGGGCTCGATCCCACAAACCGGGAGATCATGACCTGAGCAGAAATCAAGAGTTGGATGCTCAACTGACCGAGCCGCCCCTACTGGGTGTCTCTTTAAAAGGGAAAATAGAGCCCTCTGGCAGAGCTGAACCCTTGGGACAAGGGGACCCTGAGGCTGTGACTCAGTTTCCAGGGTCCAAGACCCTCAGCTCCAGGTCCCATACCTGATCCTGCAGGGCCTGCTTCCCTTGGGGCAGGAGGAGATAGAGGCCAGGGCTCAATTCAGCTCTGTTTCCTAATTAGGAAAGTGTCACATGATGGTGGCAGGTCAGAGGAGAGGCACAGCAATATAGTAGCATAGAGGGGCATAGCTACCACTGCACAGTGGGGTCACTGGAAGCCCAAACTGAGATTTATGCTGTTGGTTTTTTTTAATGTTTATTTATTTTTGAGAGAAAGAGCACAAGGAGGGGAGACACAGAGAGGGGGGGACACAGAATCCAAAGCAGGTTCCAGGCTCTGAGCTGTCAGCACAGAGCCCAACGTGGGGCTCGAACTCACAAACTGTGAGATCACGACCTGAGCTGAAGTCGGATGCTCAACAGACTGAGCCACCCCAGGCTTGGTTTACTGTGGGTTCGTGGATTATTACTTTCCTTCAATGTTATAATTTATTATCATTATTTATTTCAATGCTTAGATTGTTCCAGATTCTGGCCATTTCCCTGCTCCTGTGTTCTTTCAGTATGTTCCCATTTTATCTGATACATTCCCATCTCTACAAACTTGTGCAAAGAGATGTTTACACCACCATGGTAAACCCGAATTAGACCATCAATGGATGCTAAATCTAGGGGAAATTTTGATGCGGAGGATATTTGAATGGTCTTAAAGTGTTTTCCCATAGACTGCTTATTAGTTGCAAGGGGGAGAAAAGTAATCATAAGTGGAGAAACTGGGCAACACCTTGACTGGGTGATCTAAATTAACATCATCTATGGGGGACAGAGGGACATCATGTGTCTCCAGATAGGATATCCTGAGGACACATTGCCTCAGCAGTATTCCTGCTGAGAATGCGTTATCTCAATTTAACCATGGGAAAACATCAGATAAACACAAGACGAGGAATGTTCTGTTTTTTAAAATGTCTTCTTGTTTTTTAATGTTTATGTATTTATTTTGAGAGAGAGATAGAGAGCAAGCAGGTGAGGGGGAGAGAGAGAGGGAGACAGAGAATCAGAGGCAGGCTTCGTGCTGTCAGTGCAGAGCCCCATGCGGGCCTCGAACTCATGCACTGTGAGATCATGACCTGAGCAAAACCAAGAGTTGGACGCTTAAACGACTGAGTCACCCAGGCACCCAGAGGAACGTTCTATTAAAAAAAAAAAAAAAAAAAAAAAAGCAGGGGTCTGTAATTTAAAAAATAATAAGAATAAAGGTAGTCATATAAATGTTCCAGTTTTAAGGAGCCTAAAGAAACACAACAACTAAACACAATACCTGACCCTAGACTAGACCTTATACTGGGTGCCGTCAAGGATATAATTAGACCATCTGACGAAATTGTAATATGGATGGTAGATTAAATGAAAGTATTATATAGATGTAAGTGTATAAAGTTAATAAGAGTATAAGAGTGTAAGAGCATTATCCATGTTTAGGAAATGCATACAGAAGTATTTAGGGATAAGGGCCGTGATGTATGAAACCCTGCAATAGTTTTTAAAAAATTAGAGAGAGAGAGCCTATATGTAATTAAACACAGAATAAAATGTTAGCAATAGGTGAATCTGGGTAAAGGGTATACAGGTGTTTCTTGTACTATTTTCATTTTTGCAACTTTTTGTAATTTTGAAATTATTTCCAAATAAAAAGTGTTTGAAAAATATTTCAAGCTCACTTTACGTTTTCTGTGTCCAAGCCCTGCAATCAGGGTTTTCTCCGGAGGATGCTGGTGAGCAGGAATATTTAACCACATTTGGAAAAAAAAAAAAAAAAAGTGAGTGAGAAAAGCATTCCTAGCATATGGAACAGCATGACAGAAGGCAATGAAATGTGAAATGTAAGCGTAGGCGAAAGAACGGACTGGTTTCTAGCAATAGCGAGTCTTCTGAAAGGCCACCCAGCAAAGGGCATCCCAGGATGAACGGCGGCCTTCCCAAGGGCTGCAAAACGCAGTCCCCCCAGCTTCCCACAAGCCTCTCCCGATTCGCCGCACCTGTGTGATTTGGGTGCTGGCTACAATAAAGTGACAGCTCCGGCCATCCTTCAGGGGCCAACGCTATTCGGCGGCACTTCACCTGCGGAAGCATAGAGCTGCACTGTACAACTACCGTGCGGGGAGAAGAAAGTGAAGCAGCACTGGAGAAACTTCTGCAGGAGGACGGCTCGGCGTGAATGAACACCCTGACTCGACCAATCAGAACGCAGGAGATTTCAACCAATCCCGGCTCGGCGGTGCTCCGGTGGGGGCGGGCCGTCACGCCCCGGGTTGGTGGCTTGCAGCTGCTCCCCCGCAGCCCCGCGGTAACTCTGGTCGGCCCGGGGGCGGGATCGCGGAGGGGAGGCCGGCAAAGTAGATCGGGCCAAACGGTGGAGGGCACCGGACGCTAGGCATGGCAGTTTGGGGACCACGGGAGCTTGACCGATGCGGCCCTGGCAAAACCCACGTTTGCCTCGCTCTCTGCGGGGGGGCCCCCCTCTCCGAGCGCGTGAGCCCCGGGACGCCTTCCTTCGAGAGAGCAGGTGGAGCCGACTGGGACTGACTCGGGAGCGAGCAGGTGTGAGGAAGCTGTCAGGCTTCTCTCCCCCATCCTGCCTGGGCAGGAGGCGGTGCTTCCTTTCTTCTTGAGAAGGCAGGAGGGCAGGCCCGAGCCAGACTTGCAGTCCACTGTAAGAAGAACTCACTCTCTGGTCAGGAGGTGGGACCGCGGATCTTGTGTGGATGTAGTGCGTGTGGGGGCAGGAAGCGAGATGGAAAGACTTCTCTGAAGCAGGATGCACCGTCCCCAGCTGGGCACATGTCATGACCACTTTTCCAGGTCTCCCAGCCCGGAGGTTCTTCCCTGGGTCTAACCTGAGCCCTGTCTGCCACATCTCCGGCCAGCCATCAGTTAGCTGCTTTTCCGAAGATGCGTCTTCCATCTAACTGTCTCATTCTTGCATGAGGCTCTGGTTCCTATGCTGGATGCCAGTCCTCAGAATCTGAGAGTCTGAGGTGGGGAAGCCATGCAGGAAAGCACCCGGCTCCTTTGTAGGTCTTAGGGAGAATGCAGTTAGTGTCTCTGAGCAAAGTGATGTTGCTGTTCCTGGGATAGGAAAATAGGAGGACCAGGTGGAGGGGGGGGGGGGGGGGTCCATTCTTACTGTCATTCTACAGCTGAGGAAAGGGAGGCCAGAGAGGTTATGTATCTTGCTCAAGATCACACAGCTCCAGGTGGCACAGCCTGGATTTACACCCAGGCCTGTCAGATTCCAACTCTGCTTTTGATTGCAACCCTGTATTTCAGGGACGGTCTGCCAGGTCTCACCCTCCACTGGATCCTCTGGGGGCCACACTTACCTGTTGCTGTTGTTTCTGGTCTTGGCACTTGGTTCTTTGCTGTGTTTCAGGCTTCCCGGACACTGGGACTCATCGATACAGGGCAAAGTCAGTAAAACCACAGGCTGTCACAGCCCCACTAATTTGGAACCAGAGATTTAGGGGATGTGGAACCCACAGTCGGACTTAGAAACCAGAGGGTGCTCGCCTACCTCTACTTTATTTGGGTATCTGCCAACTTCTCCTGTCACACTGAGGAGGAATGAGCCAACCACCTAAAGTTACAGGGGAGGTTTCAGAGGGAGCCACATTTACATTGGTTTTGCAAGACCTCTAGGGGTTCATAATGGAGGAAATGGGAAAGTTGCTTGTGGGGAGGCCATTCTAGGCCTAGGGAACAGCACATAGAAAGGTTCCACCTCCTTTGACTCTCTTTCCCCACCTCCACCCTTGCCCCATTCTCCCTCAGCGATCCTTGATGGCCACGGAGCTCCTGGTGTTGACAAAGTGGCAGAACTTCTCTTGTGTTGGACAGGCCACCGTGAGTCAGGGCCTGCTCTCCTGGGATGACGCTGTGGCATTCCGGGAAGGATGCCCACCTCTTCAGCTAGAAGTGGCTCATGGACCCCCACCGTAGGGGGATTCCATACTAATCACTTGAATCTTGCCTGTTTCTTCAGCTACTGATTTCATCCTTTTTATGGCTGAAGACACATCTTTCCTGCCCCTTGACTGAAGCTGAAATGATCACAGCTGGCTTGGACTAGCAGCTTGTCTCTGAGGCCTCGGAGTCATCATGTCCAACCCAGGGCAGATGAGTGGAAAGGGGAGGGGACCGGGGTGAGGGTTACACCACAGGAAGCACAAGGACATTTTCTCCAAAATCTCTCTCCCCGCCCTGGTCCTCTTCCTAACCTCCAAGTCTCCCATTTCCTTCCTCCCTCTCCCCTTCCCCCCACTAAGCAAAGTTGATGTCTCTCTGGCTCTTTTCCCCGCTAACAAAGCGAGGATTCCTTGGCTCCTGAGCAAGGGCCTTGGGGATCCAGGCTCCAAGTCAGATCTCTGAGTGGATTAAGCGGACTCTGTAAAGACTGTGCCTTTGGTGGCCCCTGACTGCCCCTAAGATTGACAGAGATTTAAATTTGCATCCCAGTCTCTGAGGCTGGCTCCTCTCTCCATGAGCAGCCTCTAGAATTGGTACATCTGCTCCCAGTCTTGGACCTGGCACTGACTTTCAGACAGAGCTGATGGGCATGATGGGCAGCACGTCCCTTCCATTCCCCCTTGGTCTCCTTGTCCTCTCCATTTGCTTCTGCACCGCCCCCCCACCCCCACCCCCGTGCCAAAGGAATAGTTCACTGGCAGAACACAATGTTGTCCTCAAATGTCCCTCTTTAGCCTGGTAGTTCTTGCTCCAGGCCCTTTCTAGATGTGTTTAGGGAAAAGTGACATACAGGTAACAAGGCTGATGCAGCCAAATGCATATGAACCTCACTTCTGAGAAAAACCCATAAAGAATATAAATTTACAAAATACTCCAGAGAATTCCTCCTGCATGGTTGGCAGGTACACACTCAGAAAGGATTCATTCCCATAAGAAGAGTGATTTTAAATTCTTATTTTACGTCCTCTTCAAAGAGATATTTAGGATTGGGAAGGAGATGGGATGGCAATTTAAGATAATCAAGGATGAAGAAAATTTCTGAAATTATGATGCAAGTCAGGGGTGATACAGACTCTTAAGTGTGAAAATCCCTTCTCTTCCCATGACATGGCAGTTTTTGTAAAGTGAAGTATACTTGACCCTCATGGTCCAGGGCCAAGATCTGGGTCAAGTGCCTGTTTTGGGAAGGGAAAATCTAACGAGCCAACCCCTGATGGGTTGCCTCAAGGAGAGGGCTAGATTACAGAAAAATCCAACAAAGCAAAGCCCTTGACCCTCTCTCCATTCCTTCCTTGGGAACCACATGGGTCTGATTGCCCAAAAGTGGGCAACCAAGAGAAGCTGGTGTCCAGATCAATGCACAGTCAGCCAGTCAGTCAGTACTGAGCCCTGAACCATTACACTGACCTGCCGCCCCCCACCCCCCCCGCCCCCCGCCATTTTTACAAGACCAGGGGGAGATTATCCAGTAATCTGTCAAGGTCAGACCAGCTGTGGGGGAGATTTATAGGCCCAAATGGGGACAAATGGCATTTGTTCAGGCTACGAGACTCCTTAAGGAGGAAATGCAAAGACTGCAGGACTGAGGGCGAGATTTATTAGAGCAGGGAGGGGAAAGTGATTACATCCCATGAGCACACTGGACTTTTAGTCCAGTGATCCTCGAGGACACTTCAGGGAAAATCTTCACTATCCCCTCTCCATCCTGCACCCAGGTCTCTTTGGAGAGGACTAAACTGCAGAGTCCCTCAAGAAGAGCAGAGAGACTTGTACACCCAGGACTGTAAAGATTAACTAGCAACTCAGTGAAATAACACTTCTTGTTTCCGGACAAAAACACCAGGAACACTTTTCCTCCAGCTGTTTTCACGGAGTCCACAGAGACTAAAGCAATCGTCAGAAAAAGTTTGAAAAGCCTCAATTCTATATAAAACAGAATTTGGGTGTAGGTACCCAAAACTTTTTCATTAAATGAAGTGTCAGGTTCATCTTGATTTGCTATCTGGTGATACTGTCACTGGAGTACTTGTCATGTCTCTTAACAGCCTCCTTCGAGGTGGCAACCACATGGGAACCACCTTTACTGTCCTTTAGTGCCGGATGGTGTCTGGCACATTGTTGGCACCTAACGGACATCTGATGGATCTGGTTGAACACAAACGGGCCTAAGACCCTTTACAAGTAAAGAAATTGGCTTCTAGAGCATGAGAAATGTTCTAAATCCATTTTCTCTTTTGGGTAGAACAGGGGCCTAAGCCTGGGCCACTGCCCCAAGGCCTGGCTGCCTAGACTCTCCTCAGGCGGAATGGCAGTACTTGTGGGGTCAGTCTGGTGCATTTCCACCCTCCCTTCTCTGCAGGAGCTCGGTACCAACCAGCTGGACATCAGTCCCTCCCCGTTCCTCCAGCCCCGTGCTGATGCGTACTACCTGGAGAAGCAAGTGCTTTCAACATTGCTCTACCATCACGGTGAACCGGTGAAGCTTCTGAGATATTAAGCAATCCATAACATTTGTGACCGGTTAACTTTAATTTGTCAAAATAAATCTGCAGTATTTTGCATGTTAGTAATACAGTGCTGGTATTGACAGGAAAAATCATCATCTGCTTACATAGAAACCTTCGTTTAGGAGCACACCTTAGGAGGGAAATGGGTATACAATAAAAGGCAAATGCAGGCCAAGCAGCGAGCCCTAGAGCATAACAGGCTGATGTCAGATTTGAGGATTATCTAATACAACTGTTTAGCTGCCAATCTGATAAAGGGAAGCTCTCAACCAGGTTACAACCAGAAGGGAAAAATAAACTCTGTTTTTCTCGTAGCGCGGTGGCCGTCGTGCCTTCAACACTTGGTTGAATCAGTTCATCAGCATCAAAACTCAATTCCAGTTCCAAGACACAGGAGAATCTTACCACACAACCTATCGCCACCCCCCCTTCAGTGGCCCGCCGCCACCCCCTTCCTGCCAACTCTCTCCCTCCCAAAAGAAGACACGACGTGGCTTTATTATTGCAGACAAGCTTCTTAAGTGAATAAAGAATGCATACAAAATAGCATTTTAACTGAACTCATACAATGAAGTCTCACTCCTGTTTATTATACAATGAATTGATAAAACAATCATTTCTAGTATATATATATATTTTTTTTTTTTTTTTTTTTTTTTTTTTTTAAGAACTAATACTTTCAGGGTTCTGACGACCACACTCTAGCCTGGGGGTAGGGTCCACACCTGCCCCCACTGAGGACTGCTCCTTGGGCCACTGTGGAGAAAGCCTGGGCTGTCTGAATCACGGTGGACGGTGATTGCCAGCCCAGCCAAAGAGATGACAGGTCCCAGCAGGCAGAGCCAGAACCCAGTCCTGGGGCTGCATGCCAGGAAATTGGGCTTCCTCCAAGTATGGCCACTACCTGCCCAATCCAGGCCTCAGCAGGGCCACGTATGGGCCTTCCCTACACAAGTCCTTCCAGTAGTCCACACATAATGCTCTACAGATTAAAAACAAACCATCTTTGTACTGTGGATAGAACAGTTGTAACAAAGTCATAGCTACATATTTTTCTCTACATTTTGTTTATTGAGACAAACTAATTAAAAGGCACAAACATAGGGCATGTTTACATGGACATTATAACAAACATATACATTAAAAGTGTAGGAATGTGTTGCCTTCCTGCTAAACAGAAAGTTCCTAAGCTTTTATATATACAAAAGTTGTACAATTTAATGTCCTAAAGTACAAAAGATCATTTATAAAATTATTTTACACTAAGTACTATTTTATTTTTTACTACGTAGTTCAACCCCCTCGAACTGTTTTGTATAATGACACACAGATACCTGTCCCTGATGTAGGAAGTCTGCCTCAGATGTAAGGTGTTTGATGCTTGAACTGACACAGTGGGGTATAAACGGAAGTCATCCAGTTTGATAGTCAGTCCTGCAAACATTCTGCAAGATTAATACAACTAAATTCCACTTCTCTTAACTGCAAGATTAAAAAAGAAAAAAAAAAACAACCCAAAACATATTGCAACTTAAAAAAAATCACAGCGTCTTGGTTTTAGTAACTTTTTTTTTTTTTAAACACAATGCTTTCAAAACATGTGTGGCATGATGGTGTAAAGAGTATCTGTTTCCCTAACTTTTGGTTTCTACTTTATGTACAGAGATAAAACATCCTGCTAAGAAATAAAAAGCACATGTCTTAACGTGCACAATCATTGCTGGGTTTCTACAGGGAGTACAGATAGCTGTCTCCCTGAAAACACCACAAAGCTGATACAAGTGTTTTTTCAAAGAAAAAAAAAAAAGTGATGTCCATATTTACAAAGTTGAACAAATCTGCACAATACTTGATTAAGAAACGGAAGGAGAAATTAAAAAAAAAAAAAAAGATACACTCTGCTGTTCTGAAGGGGCATACTACCTAGTTAGTGGTTAGAATAAAAACTGTATACAATTTAATATAAGACATAAACTCTAGTGAGCAACTAACACATCTTTCCCTGTTGTAACATCAACAGGCTCTGATTGGGAGAGAGAGGGGCATATCACATCCCAGTGCCTCCAGCATCTTCCAATTTAAAGCAATATATTTTAACTGTTCCAAAGTACTCCTTGGCTCCTGAAAGGAGTCCCACTGGCCTCTGTTTGTTAGGAGTCTGCCTGTCCACACACTTGACTTCTCCGCTGTCAGTTGAGGCCTTTTCTTACCAAAACACAATTTGTATATTTTGGTTGTTGTTGTTGTTGTTTTTTTAATTTTTTTTTTTTTTAAAAAGTCAACTACAATGCTATATTCCATCAGGATTAATATGCTGAGCAATATTTACATCTCCAAATATCAGGTCACAATCCCTATTATATGTTGAAGTTAGAATGATAAATTATCATATGCTTTGCATATCAGAGCTGGTATCACCTTTCCCATAGGGAATGCTGCCTGAAATTAACATATTCCCAAAGGTAAAATGCATATTCTCTGAAATGCATTTTATTATGACAATGCATGTATTTACTCATAAAAACAATAAACACAGACAATTCTACACTAGCTCTCTATCTGTGGATTTAGGACTTCAGGTTAAAATCAGCCATCCACCCATCCACTTTATATGGGGAGAAGAGTTTTGCTAGTGTTTAGAATAAAATGATTTCTTGGGATTAGAAACAATAATGCTGTTTTTTTATTTTGAAATGGGTTTTGCTTTTTTATGATTGGTTTTAATTCTGGCATTTTATCTTGCCAACTACTATCCTGTTTAAGCAATGCTGTCAGCTAAAAGGAATTTCTGATTAGACTAAAGTGGTCCAGTGATAAGTTACATACACACCCTACTTTGAATAATCCCAGCCAAATTGGAGAAAAATGCTACTACACTATTATTAACTAATGTAATAAAATCTCCCGATTTCATGGTTTACTTTTTGCTTTAATAAACTAAAAGTAAGTTGCTGGTAAATATTTACTTTAACCCATATTTTGATTTTATAATACTGTTTACCAAGGTGGTGATGTAGGCAAAGCTTGGGGTAAGAAAGGCATGCTCTCTACAGGCCTCATTGCTATATTGAGAGGGGCAGCTAACGTCATAGGTGTGGGCAGGTTCATTGGAGATGTGATCGTGACAGGGTGTGCTATATTCACTGGAGCAGTGACAGGGGTGGGAAGGTTGACTGGGGTAGTGAGTGTTAAAGGAGAGGTCATGGATAACGGACTGGTTATAGTTACAGGGTGCCCTATGTTCATTGGGCTGGTTATGTTAACTGCACTTGAAACATTTACTGGACTTCTCATGCTCATTGCAGCTGCCACTGTGACTGGGTTTGACATCGTCCCAGACGACACAGAGGACGTTATATTGAATGGAGTAGTGAGAGTCACAGGTGTCGTAGCAGCCGTGGAGGTTTGGCACAGGTTAGCAGCTTCTAAAATAAGAAGACAAAATGGCCTTTAGACTCCCAAAGCAATGAACAAAATTCACAGTTTCTGAATCAACTTTTTTTAATTAAAAGGACACACATTTTATGAATGAAAATACAGTTTTCTACCAAGTGGTCATCAGGAAGGGAGGCTCTCTGAACACAAAACTGGGGGGGCGGGGTGCCTGAATCTCTTTTCTGATTCTGTACCTCCCACAAGGACTTGGGCAACCTGTTCAGCCTGGTGCTTTTGGTTTCAAGTTTAGATTTATGTACCTACCTCACAGTGATGCTGGGAAGATCAGTTAATTTCTGCAAGGCACTCTGGGGGGCAGAGATAGCAAGCAGGGCTTAGTATTCTCACTACAGCTTCATGCAGGCAGAGCCAACCATCGGCAGGCCAGGAGAAAGAGCCTGTTTTACACAGCGCTGGGCCAATGGTCACACAAGAACAGGTAATCAGAAAAATCTTCTGGTAAGGCACACTGTAACTAGCGGAGAGAGTTGTGCGTCCTCACTGCTATGAACTCTAAAGATTCAGAGGTGAAGCTACATTCTGTTAAGGTTTTAAAAATCTGTAAGTAGGACTGGTAAAAAGGCTATTTAAATATCATGTTTATTTCAGTCTTAGAAAAATTGTTTAGTTAAATAATCCTGTTTCCGGTTAGGTTTCCTAACTATGTTAAGACAAAATATCTCTCAATGGGTTTATATTCTCCTTCCCAAACTCCCATTTCTTGTGTTTCTGATGCTGACACAATTTTATGCCTAGTGTCATTTAATTGCCTATACACACACACACACACACATATATATAAATCAACCATATCAAGGAGGAATAATTAAGCAAGGAGCCCTTGCAGTGATTTGGGGGACCCTGGTCCTTGTTATCCAGCAATGCCTGGTCATTTCTTAAAATTTGCCTCAGAGGTGACCCCCCCACCCCACCCCTCAACAAAATTCAGCACCACCTGCTGGTGTGTCAGAAAACAGCAGTAAGAAGACAGGTGGGTGGGCTAGCTGTGTGTAACCTGGCTGTCAAAATGGAGAAATACATTTGAGACTAAAGATGGAGGTCTGCATACTCCCACACATATGGGTCAAAGCACCTCACACGGAACCTGGGGTCAATATGCAGCCCTTCCTTGATCAGTATGATGGAACTCCATACTCTCTGTCAGGAATTCCCAAACCTGGCTGATGATCAAAATCATTTATCTAGGGAGCTTGAAGGAAACAAAGAAAAAAAAGGCCTCCCAGGAAATTCAATAGTGAGATTTACATGAATCTTGGAAATCTGGGTTTTTTTTTTTTTTTTTTTTAATGTTTATTTGAGGGAGAGCGCACACACACACACAAGTGTGTGTGCAGGGGAGGGGCAGAGAGAGATGGAGAGAGAGTATCCCAAGCAGGCTCTGCAATGTCAGCACAGAGCCCGACATGGGGCTCAGTTCCACTAACCTCAAGATCGTGACCTGAGCCGAAATCAAGAGTCCGGACGCTTAACCCACTGAGCCACCCAGGCGACCCGGAAATCTGTATTTTTAAAAAGTTCCCAAGATGGTGATCTGATTGTCACTCAGGTTTGGGAACTTAACATTATCTTATTTAAAAAAGAGACACGTTGATTCAAGTTTACATTTTCAGGGCAGGAGTCTCCTCTGCCCCCAAATGTGGCATTTTACTAACATGAATATAGAAGTTTCTAACATCAGTGGTGGTTTCCAGAGATATTCATGCTACAAATGGGACTACAATAGCATTTTGTTTCATGGAGGTCAGAAGATGAGCTAAACAATCAAGTCTTATTGTGCAAGCAAACTGAAATACAACACCAAATGGAAGAGTACAGAAAGAAAGAGAAAACCAACTCACTGTTGAGGTGATGGTAGCACTGCTAAGGATATTCTTGTTTATACCAAAGAGGGAGCTTTCACCCTGACATGCGCCACTTTCCCAACCCTGCACATTTTCCTTTCAGTCTGACATCATCCTTTTCCAGGACTTCAACAATTTTACTCTCAACTCCTTTAAGTAAAACATCCTCCGTAACATGCTTTCTTTCACTCACTGGGCAATTGTCATGGCACGTATACATTCCCCCCACCCCCCAACCCCTTCTCCTAACCATATAGCATTTTATTAGAACAATGACAAATTTTCATTTTCAAGAGAGGAGCAAGTGGCAGCTGAGGAAGGGTGGAAAGCCTATCTGGCTGCGATGCCAGTACATGTATGAGAAAGGAGGCTATTCCTTTTATCTTTATCCAAGTACAGGGTGTTTAGAAGGGATCTGTGCAAGGCAACAGCCGTACTACATGAAAGCGAAAGAGGGAAAAAACCACACAGCAAAGGATTACAAGAAGCCTACATCCAGGGGATTCCTTATGAATTTAAAATAAAACAGGAATAAGACATGGTAGGGGTCAGGAAGGAAAGAAGGAATTTCGGGAATCTCTCCCGTGGCTGATGGTACATAGACAAAAAGATTGATTTGAAATGGCTGCACAACAGTCTAGAAGCCAAAAGCTATAGGTATGAAGTTAAAAAGCTATGTTGAAAAGTGATGCTCTGATTCTTTAGAAGATACATGAAAGGAAAGGGAACCATTCTCAATTTTAGTAACAACTAAAGTTCCTGACAACTTGGTACATATATGTTAAGCTAATGCCAGCCCCAGTGACAGACTGAATGAGATTAAGGATAAGACCAAGAGAAAAGATTATCAGCACTATAAAGTCGGAAACATGTAATGAATAATACAATACAGAAAGAACACTACAAAGCAGAAAATAGCAAAGCTTTAAGAAAATAAACTACAGAACGAAAACACTTCTTTAGCCACACTTGGAGCACTGACTGCCTCATCTTACCTTTCTTTCTTGCTTTGACAGCTTCTTCCCACAGTCTCAGTGTCTCCACCTGCTTCCCTGGCCAGCTCGTCACATGTTGCTGCTGCTGCTGCTGTTGCTGCTGCTGCTGCTGCTTCTGGTTGCTGGTCTCTTCACTCATGCATGCTACTCCAAAGACAAACCAGAAACGCTACATTTACCTTGAAAAAGTGCAGCCATTTTTTTTCAAAACCCCAAACTTGGATACTTAGAGACTCCTCATGCTTCTCTGACCTTTATCATTGGACTTGATAGTTTTTACTACAGAGCATCTTCTTTTGCTGCTTCTGTCTATATTGGTCAAAGTAGATAAATTAAGAAAGGAATCTAGAAAACTAGGGAAAATCAATATAAAAGAAAAAAAGAATTCTTTGCTATATTGAAAAGCAAGTGTCTTTTGGAAGGGAACTTCGTTAACATTAGAATGGACAAATTCACACTCACCAAAATATCTAATATAGTTGGTTACTTGACCACAACAACATGCACTAGAAGTAAGTTTTTGTAAAGTTAACAAAGTGTGACATGCTAGATAATAAACCCAACTTACTTACAAAGAAGGAAAATGGATGAGATTAAAACACAATAAACGTTCTTTCCCACTCACTTTTGGCCACCTATTTTGAGAACTTAATGTTTCTGCCGCACAAAGTACATATATAATGGGATACGGAATGAGAAATATACTTTCTCCTGGTGGTTAGGGCAATCTCAAAGAAAAAGCCTGGGTAGATACAAGTACCAAGTTTTATCCACAAGTCCCTGAAAGAGTCTCTTTTCAATTCTGAATTTAAGGTGGGCAAAGCACTTACACCTTCAAATGGGTAGGATGTCCTATCTCTACAGATCTGGGTCTGAAAAGCAAACTTAATAACACTCCTTTCATCTTTAAGGTTATTAAGGGCATGTTATTAACTCAATCAGTAGTTAGGAGACATTGATGCTTGAGAATCTTCCTAACACTGAATAAAAACAATCAAAATTGCCCAGCATAAGATGCAACTTCCTAGTGTGGCTTCTGCTGCCGCAATTCTAAAACACTAGAGCCTTTTAGTCAAACTCCATAGAAGAAGGGACGCATTGAAAAACAGCTACGGGAAAATTATGCTTTTCTAACTTGGGTGTCGTTAGTAGACAAGCACAGGACTGAAAGCAAAATTAGCGGAGGGCTTGTCAGTGCTGTCTGTATTGTATATATGCAGGTGAGGTCTGTTTCTAACATCAGTATCTACTCTCCATTGACGTGTGTTTACGCGCTTTGGTGATGGGAGGGAACATGTAAGATGAACGTGAATGTACTGACAGCACAGTGAAAATACCTTCAATACATTATCAAAACACTCAGATTTCACCAATCTCAAATGCGACAGAAATATAATTTGAAGTGTCACCTACTTTTACTGATGCCTTGTTTACATGTATTACAGTTGATACTTTGGCTCTGCCCGTGTGTCTTTAAGTGGCTGGTGATGTACGCTGCACTCAGAAGCTTCCCACAGATGTTACACGATACCTTGCCTTCGTGGCGCACCATGTGTGTCCGCAGTCTGTCTTTGGTGGCAAAGGCAGCAGTGCACGTCTGCATGAGGGAGGAAAACTTTTTTTAAATATAGACTATCCTGTTCTACTCATTTTAAAGTACGTTATATTCTAGGCATTACCCTATCCATGTCCGCAAGCAGACTGAGTTGAATCTGAACTGCATGTGTTACCTAGAATCGCCATCATGACAAAACACTCGATGAATTTTAGACCCTTACATTTTGAGGGAAGAAAAAATATCAACACAGAGTAAGTACTGAAAAGATGTGAGCCGTAGAGTCAGTTAAACCTGGATTTAAATCCAGCTCCTTGATTCACGACAAGGTAACACTGAGCAAATTAGTTAACCTATCTGAATGTGTTTCTTCATCTGTAAAATGAAGGTAAATAATACCTACCTCACAAATTTATTGGTGGGATTAAGAGACTGGCCCGAGGCCTCGCACATAGCAGGCACTCATTCAAATGACACTAGCTTCCTTCCTCGAATTGGATTTTTCTTACAGTTCAAATCATTTACTTAATAAAGTCAGTCATTAACACATTTAACTGAAAGGAGCACAAAAAGACTTCCAACAACAAACTAAAATTACTGAGGTCTAAAAAAGTCATTTGATTTAGCAAGATTCCTAACCTTTTCATTATCACAACTTATGTGAAATAAAATCAACAGATTTTCAAACAACTAGAAAATACCCCAATTTGGCAGACAAACATCCGGTAAGTGATAACATTTGGGAGAAAATTCCTAGTTTTCTTCTATTACAGTTAAAACAACCTCAATCATCAACCCGGCAAATAATTTAAAGCATTTCATTCATTTATTTCATTCATTCCAAACACATAATGACCTTTGCCAGACTATAAATTTTTTTCTTATAACAATAAATACTGTTGCCTAAGGAAAGGGAAATGTAGCTTAACAAAAACAACACATTTACATTTTTAAATGCTCTTGCCTCACAGAAATAGAAGCTGTCATTTATCTCGTATAAAACCAGAATTCAAATGGACCACATTTACTCAAGTCAGTGATTTTAAGACTATTCAAGAACGGTGAGATTTGATTGGCTCAGACCTTTTGGATAATGTGCATTAAGTGCTACACTAAGGATAAGTCATTTTAACTCTTACTTGGCATTTGAAGGGTCTTTCTGTTGAATGGACATGTTTTACGTGACAGCTTAAGTGGTCAGGCCTGTGAAAGAGAGAGTTTCAACAGAAGATGTAATGGAACACACATTGAGAAATGCTACTCACTGTGATGTTTACATGCTTGGCAGCTTTGGGTGGGGGGCATTTTAAAGAAAGCTAGCCGAATTACCAACTCCCCCTCCCCCCCAGTGCAAGCCTCCTTACCTCTCTTACCACAAACAAAAGTCTTAGTCCTTTACCTGTTAATTTTTCTCTCCTAGTCAACATCAAATCATGTTAGGTCTTGGTTCTTTAAATTATAAAATACCCAAAGTTTTAGTCCTAACACTTGCCAGAGACAGCTACTACTCTATTAACTTTAAAAGCCTTGAAAATGAAAATTAGTGAAATGTTAGTAACCACAGATACACGGAAAAACGTCCTCCTACAACTTTTACTAAGAGTATCCAAGGTCATCCCAACTTCCAGGAAATAAGTTTCTTTGATTTGCACAGTGAACCTCATATCTAGTCACCCGACTGAATTGGAAACTGGTGGTTTTGCAGTGACAAGAATTACTGATGTGCCAAATGAAGACCCCAGTCCACCAAGGCACTTCTCAGCTGAAATATTAAGCTAATCACTGTGTCATCGCTTGCCAACCACACCACACTGAAATGAGACCTGGAGGTGTAATACTTTATCTATCACCAATCTCCTCTAATAACACAGGCCTGCCCACAGCTATTCTCACATAAACCTTCTAGATGGCAAAGAGACAAAACTGAAGTTCACTGATACCATAATGAAAGCAAAGCAAAGCAAAGCAAAATGCAGTACCTCGAGAAGCCTTTCCCACAAACACTGCAAGTATAGGGTTTGGTGATGCCTCCTTCGTGAGACCTCACATGGTAAGTCATCCGGTCCTTCCTCTTGAAGCGCTGATTACAAACAGGACACTCGAAGGGCTTTTCGTCCGAATGGGAGAGCTTGTGCCGGTTGAGGTGGTACACGTCTCGGAAGGCCTTCCCACACATCTCGCAGGCATGGTTCTTCTTGACAGGCTTACTGGGTTTCTTGACAGACTGGGTCACGGGCATAGCTGTGGTGCTGGCACTGCTGCTGGGGTTGGTGCCCGAGGAAGATGTAGTGACTGTTGATAAGATGCCAGCAATGGTTGAGACCAACGAAGTTCTGCTGCTGTCCCCAGCGATGGTGGAGATGAGGGGAACCACCGTAGTGGGAGTTTTCTTTGACCGGGACACCAACTTGATCCCTGTGTGGCAGGACTCGTGGCGCCTCAGGTGATAGCTGTCCCTGAAAGCTTTACTGCAGTAAGTGCACACAAATGAAGTTTTGGGTTTTTCTTTTTTAATCCCAATGGCATCCTTTAATGTTTCTGGTGCCGCTTGAGGTTTCTGAGTTATTGGTATTGGAAGCAATGGTTTCTGATCAGGGGGTTCCACAGCAGAGCTCAGGAGGGGCAGCAAGCTGTTCTGTGCTGCCTGCTGTTGGTGATGGGAGGCTTCATGGGCCTAAAACCAAACATTTACACTTCAGAAACTCAGCCTCTCACAATGGCCTTCAAAATTCAACATGTCCCACAGACAACAGAGACCAGAAGAAACAATCAAAGAGCCTGTAAGCTACTCCCTGCAGCAGTGAGCCAGCAACCACCTAGTGACCTTTAGAGCTTCCAGTACAAAGCATTAAAATCACTGTGCAGACACAAAACTTGTACGACTAAGTTGCTGACAGTGATCTTGCTTTCAAACAGCTGACTACACACCACCCTGGTTCATAAGGGACATACCAGCGGATGGAATCAGTTTGCATTAGTCTGTCAGTGCTGAAACCAAGTTTAAATAACTTGTCCAAAAAAAAAAAAAAAAAGTCACACTCCAGACTAAGTATCTACGAGTACCTTACTGCAGTAACACACACACAACACATTCATATACATACACATGTATACACATAATCATCTATTTGTCTATTTTACCTAGGAAAAGAAAGGCACTGTCTCTCCCTTTCCATCAGAAAACTTAGTGCTGGAGGAAGGAGGCTGTTGCTAAGTGATAACAGGAATCTAGCTCTCTGAATACATACGCGGTTTGGTAAGTTTCCTTTTAAAGTTTTTACTTTACTTTATTACTAAAAGATTGACTGAAATTAAACCTGCTATTAATCAGCCTGGAAGGCATGTGTGAAGGTAGCCCACAGCAAAACACCTGTCAGTTGTTTCCCAGTTCATTTACTCTTACGCTAGAAATCTGCATCCTTTAACAACACTAGTTGTTCAAACCTGAAACTCTCAAAGACAGACTAGCAAGAGAACACAAACCGTAAATAATTAAAATTCCTTTCATTTTCATCTTCTTCCAGCACTTGGATGTTTCGTTAAAGTATTAGACATTTGCTGTTATAATGTGCTTCTCCACTCCAGAACTGGACGCTGTCTAGAAATTTTCTTTAGCTGCACTGAAACCAAAATTTCGTCGTGGATCATGTTCTTGGTATTTATGAGTAGTTACTCTCTTGGTTTTGCTTCTTTTAAAATTCTCCATACTGATAAACAATTAGGAAATGATGGGGAAAATTCCTGAAATAGTTCTTCCTGATACGTTGTACTTTTTACCACCATTATTTTTGCAACTTTTGATAGTGGGCTCAAGCCCCTATGCTTGAGTTTTGTAATCCTAAAAGGATACATGCATTCGAAGGCAGGAGTTCCAAATATCTTAAGCATACAACATCCTAGGAGGGCCCATCCCATCATCTTAGACACCCTAGCCACTTATTTACCCTTCTCACTCTATAATCACAAATCCTACAGTTAACTTGATTAAGAAGAAAATAACAAGGAGACAGACACACATGCTCAGCGCTTCTCCCCTGATGGATAAGAGTGTCTATCGCACATAGCTGTAATATTTATGTGATGGCAGCACAGCAGCTAAGCCTGGAACCAGTCTCCCCAAATCATTAGGAAGTGTGGTATCCACAGCTACCAGTTTCAATTTAATAATTTTGGTTGAATCACCCTTTCAGTCCTGGAAATACAGAAATTGTGTGCTTACTTATGAGTATCTTTCTGGACTCAGGGATCATACTGAATTACAGTCCACTTTTAATTTAATTTATGGAGCTACTGTAAATGTCAGGGTCTGCCCAGGAGACATTAGTAGAAACTTTACAGAATTTGGATGCAAATCTTACCCCCTTTCCAACCTGTATACCCAAGTTTCCATACAGTATACAAACAGTTAATAGCTGAAGATAGCTCACGATATACAATTTCAAAGGCTAACAGATCAGATAATAGAGAATGCAAATCTTCTGGCCAAAGTTCAGACTTATAGTGTTTAGAGGCATTTTTCAATTCTGAACAACCATTAGTTCGATGGAGTACTAAAAGCACTTACTGCCATTTTACCAATTCAGATGTCTGTGGCAACATAAAGTATTTTTACAGCATTGCTGAAGCTCACTCTCACACGAGGTCACACCAGGTCCCTGCTTCTTGGGTGAAATGCTGTAGAATGCCTCGACCACTATGGGAATCACTCTCTGAGGATTCCTAGGGTCCCCACACTTCTACATGAAGCCTTCTAAGAGGGGAACTGGATTCCCCCAACTTGTTCACTGAGGGAGAGACAGAGTAAAATAACCACCATGGCCTGCCTTCAGTTAAGTGATTAAACAAAAAAAAACAAAAAAAAAAATTCTGGGTAGACTTTTATTTGACTAGTATCATCAAACCAAAGCTTTCATTTTATCTCCCATCTCTTTCAACTTGAAGGCTTTTTTAACCCTGCCCAAGCTTTCCTTTTTCTGGGGTTGGCAAAAAACAAAACAGAAATGTTATTTCATCACCCAGGGTGGTAGGATATAGCACCATGAAATCTCCAGTGCCAGAGGGCAAAAAATTTTGTACTGAAACAAATTAGCATCAGTGAGTCATATCTTGAATGCCCTGTTAGGAGAATCATCCATCAAACATCTTAACAGCTATGGCTTTCACTTTCCACCAGGTTATCTGGAAAGCAAGCAGGTATTAAACTGTTTTAAAATATAAATTCCACAGTATGCTCTAGGAAACAAACGAGAGAGTTTAACTCTCCCATTTCCCCAGGGAAAATTACTTAAAACTGAAACTGAATAAGTCTATTCATACCTTTCTATAGAAAAGACTGAAATATTCTCTTAACCCATTCCACTGTCTTTGGCTCTAAATTATTTTTCCAACAATTTTCACTGCACACATTGCCAAGCCCAGGATCAAATATTAGCTTTCACACTTCTCCATCAGGTGGAGAAAAAGATTTTAATTGCTGAAAAAAAAAATTCAATAATATAAAGTCTAATTAACAAGTTGATCAATAAATGATTGGCATTTGTCTTATCCAGGAAAAGAATAAAAGTATTCCAAAAAAATGTTCAACTAGCTTTCCAAAAATTAGTTATAGGTTTTTCCTTTACATAAAGAACTCTCCTTTTTTTCAATCACCATTAAGTTTACATACAGCAGATTTAATATGGTAAATCAAAAGCATTCTTCAAATGAAAATCACTTAGGTGGCCCATTAATCCCATGTTTTAAAAAGACCATTTGAAAGCGTTTTCTAGAGAGGGCATTTGCCACCTTTACACCAATCTGGATGCCAGGTAGTTATACATCATATCTTCCCCAATGCATTTTTTAGGTAGACTTAAAGCATGATAAAACAATACTAGATCAGGATGAGAAAAGAAGTTTGACAAATTTTGTGTATCTTCAATTTTAAGAAGCCCGAATATATTTCAATAACTACTTAAAAATCAAATTTACTCACATTTGAAAGAAAATATGTTTGAAAACAATATACCAGCTCTACACAATAGGTAATGTCTGAATTATCCAATTCCCTATATCATCTCCACTGGGATGGGTCCAGTGGCTGGGATGATTTTTTGAGAATTCTGCATCCATTCCTGGTTAGTTTCAAAGGTCTCCAGCGCCCAAGCAAGGCGTTTGGGATTTCACAAAGTTATTCAAAGAAGGAAAATAACCCAGAGAGGCGGGAAGAACGCATTTAAAGTGACAAGCTTCTTAACCTCCTCCGGTTCCGAAGTTTTCCCGTGAGCTCATCACTACTGCCCACTAAGTGATTCGTTTGCAAATAGAAATGAGGCAGGGAAAAAATAAGTTCCAGCCTAGGTCTTCCCAACAGGGGTCCCCCACCTAAAACAGGCGGGCAAGAGGAGTGCCAACGTATCGGCTACAGTCACTTTTAAGTTTCTTGCAGAAAGTGTAGACCAACACCCCAACGAATGACTCATCTGGGGGCTTTGTAAGCGGACTTTGTTTGCTGTCTCCACTTTCCGTCTCCCCCACTCGGTAGGAGGAAACGTTCGAGGTGGGACGAGAGGGAAAAGCGCTCCGGGAGAGAAGGTCGGGCCTCCTGGAGTCCCGGCCCCCACCGCTCCCCCCGCCCCGGCCCGGCTGGGGGATTCCCCGGGCTGAATGGGACGGCGGGAGAGCTGGACAGAGGGAGAGGGTGTCAGCTGCCAAGGTTCGGCAAAGGCTTGCGAGAGAAAAAATGTAATCCAGTGAAAAAGTTTGGGGAGGGGAGACTCACTCAGAACACCCCCCAACAGGGTAAACACGGGGGGGGGGGGCGGGAAGGGGGAGTGGCGGGGAACCCAGGGATACCCGCTATTCGCGGGGATGGGGGGGGGGGGTCAGAAAGTCAACACACACACAAAAAGAGGAGAGGGAGGTTAAACGGCAGGACAGCGAAAGATGGATGAAGTGTGTGTGTGTGGGGGGGGTGTCTCAGAGTAGGACCTGGGGACCCCCCCCTCACCCCACGGTGCGGGCCCGGGCCGAGCGCGCGGTGGCCAAGCGGCCCGCGCTATCCAGCGGCCCGGCGCCCTCCTTTCTCTGGGCCGCGGGTGGTGACAGCGACCGGCCTCCTCCCTTCCCCTTCAGGGCGGGAGGGAAGGGTGTGTGCGTGTGCGTGAGTGTGTTAGGGGGGGCCCGGGGTTCACCCCGAGGCCTGCTCTCTCCCCCGCACCCCGTGAGGCCGCCTCCTTTCACCTCAGCAGCCCCGCTCCGCCGGGGCGGGCGGGCGGAAAAACAAAGGGGGATTAAGGCCGGGCCGGAGAGCGGAGCCGGGAGGGAGGGGAGGAGGAGCGCCCGCCCGCCCGCCCGCCAGCCCGGGGCCCGGCCCCCCTGTCCCCCCCGTGCCCCCCCCGGGGGGGCCCCCAGTACCTGGAACAGGAACGCGGTCCAGTTGGCCTCCATGGCTGCGGCGGCCGACCCCCCTCCTCCCCACTCCCCCCGCTCGGGGAGCCTCCTCAGCCGGAGGAGGCGACAACAAAGCGGCGGCGGCGGCGGCGGCGGCAGCGGCAGCGGCGGCTCCTCAACATGGCAGCGCCGAGCGCGGCCACTTCCGGTAACCTCCGGGACGCACCACCGCCGCGGCGAGCGCGGGCGGGGGGGGAGCCCCGACCCGGCCGCCGCCGCCCCCAGCCGCCCGGACCCCTTCTGGGCGTCCCCGCCGCAGACTCGCCGCCTCGGAGCTCAGCCAGCGCCCGCCGGCGGTGGGGTCAGGGCCTCCGCGGGGGGGCTGGGGTGGGGCCGGGGGCGGGGATGGGGCGCGGCGTCCCCCCCCGCGGGGGTGTGTGGTGCTGCGGTCCGCGGCTCAGGCAGCCGGAGCAGGGGGAGCGCAGGAGAGAAGATGGAGGACGCCAGGGTCTGGCGCGGACTCGCTGGGCACTGCGGAGCCGTCTCCCGGGACTCCAACGCGGTGCCCAGCAGCGTCGCGTCCCTGTCAGACCCTCGGCGGCAGGCGCAGGCCACGGCGGTCACCTGGCTCTTCAGTCCCGTATGCGCCGCACTACCGTGCCTCCAAATTGGGGGAAGCCCCCAGGACTTGGAGTGTCTCTCCCGTCTGGTATTTCATCCCCAGCGCGCTAACCCCTCCGCACTCCTGCTTACGATGTGCATCTACCTCGGAGCGGCCCTCCAGCTCTAGCAAGGAATCCCACTGGGGTGCAGCCTCAGATCCTCCCAGCTGAGGGAAACACTTCCCACGCGTAGAGATGTCATTACTGGCTTATTCTTGGGCGAAGGGCTGAGCTTTCCCATCCTCCCCTTAACGCCAGAGAGGATAGGAAATTTTGCCCGAACATCCCCCTCTCCCGCCAAAAAAATAAACAAAAACAAGTGAGGAAGTATAGATAAGAAATTATTTTTGTCTTTTAGTACAGTCTTTCTCGCCCCACAGAACAAAAACCGAACTTGTGGTTGGACGGCGTCAGATGTCACTGAGGTGACCCCAGCCTCTGTTTGCAGTTCCAAGTCTTCCGTGTAGGCGTCACTGCTGCTGGAACTTTGTAGGATGGTGTCCTGAACGTTTGCTATCCCCTCCTCAGAGAGGTAGCTCTGGGAATATCAGAGACAAGCTATTATTAAACAAATGTCTCCAGTCCGAGAAGTCTCCTGTGGCGGGCAGTGAGGGGGCAGGCTGTATTGGTGATATTTTTATAAACTCTGGCTTAAAAAAATTCCTCAGATGGTCACATTATTTCAGGACTTCAACATCCTTCATAACCAACGGTCTCTTATCTCACACACTCCATTTATTCCTCTCCAGACATATTCTAATCAAGGTCACCATCTTGAACTTCCCCTATATTGACACAATAGTGATAGTATGGTTGCAGAATTCTATTCTAAAAGAAACTGAAGAGAGATAGTAATTTCACAGTCTGTGTTTCCCTTCCATCCACTACACACGTATACCCCCTCCCATTCTTTCCTTCCCTCAGTCACCACAATGAAAGGGCTGCACACCTTTTTGGTCTGGTCTGGTCTGGTTCCTTTTAGAGTCGATTCCCTATTGGACATTGCTTGGAGGCCTTGGGGATGAATGAGAAGTCTGCAGTATGGGTCGGTAGCAGAAGCAGGTAGCACATCAAGGGACAGATCAGCCTAAGACAGGAGGGGACAGAAAATGAACAGTTTCTCATACGTTCCTCAGCTAAGCTGCTGCAGTGGCCCCTATGTCTCCTATAAAATTAGTCTTATTTGGGGAGAAAAAGAAAACGGCTCAGTAAGCCTAAGTTTATATGCACATGCAAGATAAGGAGGAAACTAAGATGTAAATCTAAGGAATTAACTAGGTAAACTAAAACCTTTCAGTTCTGACCGTAGACACTGCCTGTTCTTTCATTTTCATTCAGTGACTCCACGTCTCTGCTTCTTGAGCACAGATTCACCTCAAGGTCTATGTAATTTATCTACTAAGTTTTCCTCCTCCCCAGTTTAGCCTTTCCTACTTTACAGCCTTTCAAAGGGTGTTAAAAATGAAGCTTTAGGATCATGAAAACTAGTGCTTATGAAGACCATTATTCTTTTTTTTTTTTTTTTTTTTTTTTAAATTTTTTTTTCAACGTTTTTTATTTATTTTTGGGACAGAGAGAGACAGAGCATGAACGGGGGAGGGGCAGAGAGAGAGGGAGACACAGAATCGGAAACAGGCTCCAGGCTCCGAGCCATCGGCCCAGAGCCTGACGCGGGGCTCGAACTCACGGACCGCGAGATCGTGACCTGGCTGAAGTCGGACGCTTAACCGACTGCGCCACCCAGGCGCCCCTGAAGACCATTATTCTAATGACAATATTGCCAGACTCTTGAACTTATTCTGAGATCTAGAAACCCTTCTCCAGCAATCTTTCTCACAGCACCTCTGTTTCCCACCAACAGGAAGTAGAGGTCAAGTGAAAACAGTCCAGTTCTCATTAATGAAGAGCTGGGATTCAGATGTATCACTTTTCTTGAGGAAAATGGCTAATTTTATCTCTATCCATGAGAGGAAACCCAAATTCCTGATTGCTCCCCAAACCCTCCCTTAAAAAGAAAATTTAACAACTTTTTAAATTCAGATGAAATTTTAAACCTTAGGATATTTTCCAGAGGGAAAATATCCAAAAGTTTGGAACAATTACTCAAAAACAATCAGGTCCAAATGTTTTGAGGAATATAAGGAGGTTAACCAATAAGATTAAAGACTCCATCCCTAGAAGGGGCATTTCTACCCTTAGGACAGACAATATCCTTAACCACAAACAAATGAGCCTCTCCTCAAACCAGCTTCCACAGACAGTACTGGAGAAAGTGAAAAGACTAAGGATGTCTAAAGACAGTAAATTCATCCTGATCACTGTGAACAACTTTCAGTGGGTGAATCAGTGGTGTTACCTTCGAATATGATAACTGAAATGTTTGGTGTCTAAGCAAAAAAAGAAAAAAAAGTGTGCCTACATCCACCCAAATAAAACTCAAGATCCCCTCCTCCTCATCTTATTCAGGTTCTTCTTTCCCACTTCCTCTGCCCCAGCTTATATAACCCGTCATTTAACCTTCCAGGGATTTATTTCCTCATCTGGAAAATGAGGACAAAATAAATGCGTTATCTCACAGTGATGACTCATGAATTAAATGAGAAATGTATGTAAAATGCTTAGAACATTTCCTGTATATAATATAAGAAGTCCTAAGTAAATATTTTTATTGGTGCTATTAGTTGGTTCTAGATTAATTTTGGGGCTGTGAACTCCGCAAAAACAGTTAATTATTCCTCTCACTTTCTTTCAAAGTAACAGGTTTTTCACCATGCCTCATCCCTCTCTCTTTTTAAGAGCTCTAATGTAAGTTGACAAAAGGCTAATGACACATGACAAAGGAATATACCTATTAAGATCAGCTTTTCTAGGGGGTGCCTGGCTGGTTCAGTTGGAGGAGCATGTGACTCTTGATGTGGGGGCCATAGGTTTGAGCCCCACATTGGGGGTAGAGATTACTTGAAAACTTAGATCAGCTTTTCTAAAGACAACTTTTAGCAAACATTAGAAAGTAACAGGATATTTCCTTCCTATTTCGGAGAGAATTTTAAAATCCTGTGAGTACATTGGGGTTATAATTAGATTTAGAATCCCAGGAATAGGAAACATCTCTGCTGTTGTCAATTACCTGTCCCCAAGTAAGACTTCTCAGCAAATTGAAAACAAATCAAATCCAAAACTTTCAGTAGGGAATATCTACTCCAAAGAAGTTAGAAGAGGCTTCAAATCTGTCAAGTTAATGGACTTATTCTTCATGCAAAAAAGCTAGAACTGACAACAAATCTAGGAAAAGCCAAGAATGGAATATTTGCAAATACCAAAAAAACATTGGCCAGAGAGAAGTGTTTACCTTTCATTACCAGCCTCAATGCAATCAAGGAGGAAAGGAAGAACATTTTACCAAAGGAAGCACCCCGCCCCCCTCCTCCAAACCAAACCAAAACAACAACACCCAGCCAAGCTTCTCAGGAGGAAAGCAGAAGTAATCTCCCCACCCCCTTCCAGTCCACCCCAACTTCATAACCACACTAAGGGCTTAAGCCAATTGCCTGTGGCCCGTGTGGTCAGAAGCTGGGTTTGTGTTTCAATTCTACCACCTAAAGTGTCATCACTAGTTATTTCTGCTTTAACTGGTAAGGTGAGGAAGGGGAAACAAGGGAGAATTTTTTTCTCTGAATACCTATTTAAGTTCCTTGACAGCTAGACAATCACAGAGAACAAAGGTAAAGGAAATAAATCCACTCATTTTCCTGGTAGACATTTAGTTCAGCTAGTAGTTGAGGGTTCTAAAACACTTGTTTCTAAGAAGGGTCTCATTCATCCCCAAGATGCCAAAAACAAGTCCAAAGCCATAGAAACACATTTATCAGTTTAACTCTTCTAGAAAGAAGCTACCAGAAATCAATGTTAAACCTATCAGTTCCATCCACAAAGCATTTAAGTAGAAAAGCTAACTTCCGTTTCACAACTCCTAAATGACAGAGAACATCTAACAAATAGCCAGCAAAATAGCATAGCACATAAGAAGGAAAGAAAGTAAGACAGGTCAAAAATACACCAAGTAAGAAATTCAATACAACTGGAAAACATACTCTCAGGCACCAAACATTTCTCCTTTGGCCACCTGTTCCTCCCTGCCCTCAGATGCCCCAAGCCCCGGGTAATGGCTCAGCTTGGAAAAAAGTTGATACCTAACAAGTCACACAAACTTGGTGGGCCTAAACCCAACTAAAAGCTTAGCTCAGTTACATCATCATGCTAATAGTCAAAAACATAAATTAAATCCTTACATGAAGCTATTCTGGTACAGAGGTAAAACTCTTTTCAGTGGCTTTAGCCTCCACCCCACACACATTCCACTAGTTAAAAGATGGATGTAATGAAACTGAACAGCATTGTGATGTTTCATCTGCATTACCAGAAAAACACTATTCATTTGCAACAAGAGATCACTACTTATTAATGCCTGTCCAAATGTCGTGAAGAGTAGGGGCGGAGCAAAAACAGATAAATCAAATGAATATTCTTTAACCCGAACCCTGATAGACACACCTCATTGATAATTTCTTCACACCAGATTTAGTAGTCCAGAATTCAGGAAGGATTGTTTCTCAGAAATCTCCAAAGAGTTAGCATATTAATTAATACAGGCGGATCTTATGGTTCCCTCTTTCTGAGTCCGTAGTCCTTCCTCTCCCTTTCATGGACCTAGAATTAAGAAAAAGCCTCATCGGGTCAATCTGATGTTCTGCTGTAGATCCCTCCATTCCTGGTAAAAAAGGGAACAGGGAATAAT
The DNA here is from genome assembly GCF_046562875.1 of Panthera onca. Lineage (NCBI taxonomy): Eukaryota > Metazoa > Chordata > Mammalia > Carnivora > Felidae > Panthera > Panthera onca. The sequence goes on along the minus strand of NC_138352.1, from coordinate 45,724,984 downwards.
GAAACAGGTGTTGAGGAACTGATGTATTATGTTCCCTGCATGAGGGAAGTGAGCAGTGGTGACCTGAGACACTGAAGCGGCATCACAAGACTAGCTAGACTAAGCTTTAGGAAGGCTGCTCCACTCTAGAAAGTAAGCCAAGAGATGGCAACACAAGGCCACGACAGCGTAACATCTGGCTAAGGAGGGAATTCACTCCTTTAAAGATGTTTCTTGACCCTGAGCAGTCCCTGAACTAGACACTGCCTAAAGCTCAGTCATTGGGTCCAGGCCTACAAGCAGGTGCAGGAACCTGGCAAGCTGTTAAAGCTCAACATAGGGACAACAGCTGTACTCCACAGTTGCTCCTTAAGCTGTGAATAAAACATCAAGCTTACAGCTATCCACAAATACTACTCGAAACATTGTATCCTTGATTGCCTGAGCAGAGACAACAAGCTCTTTGCTAGAATTGAAGAGGACCAGAATCCCTAGAAGACAGTGTAGGTTGACTTGATGAACAATTTACTCTGGTAAACAGGGAAGATGGGAGAATCTAGATTTTTCTCCTGAAGTTATCTTTTCAACAAAGCATACAAATCTCTACTAGTTGACAGAATTAGCTCTCTAGCCCCAAGGCCTGACCCTGTCCTCTTCTTTTTGTTTTACTGACCTTACATAAGTACCCCCCACCCCCCTTCAGCTCCCAGCTATTTCCTCGTTTTTCCAGCTTACTCTGCCTGCCCCACCTCTCCTTTCACTTTCTCTCACCTTTCATTCAACACTTAATCACAAATAGTCAATCTAAGCCGGTGAAAAAGTTTCTGGGAGCATCAGGTAGGTATAAAGTAATCCCAGAAACAGGCATTCTGGGGGTTAGGATACACATTTCTGCCTTTTAGTAGTTTGCACTTTAGATAGGAAAGGCAATATACTTACTCTTCATATATGGAAGTGCATCTTCAGAACAATCTATTAATGCATTTATAGAATTATAATTAAGGGATGAAAAAAATCCTTTAGTGATGCTTCTCAGGAACACTGGAACTAGTAACTTTTATTCCCAATTATTCATCCAGTCCCCTACACAGTACACTCAGAAAAACTCATGAAGCTTGAGGAAGCCCCCATATGTTTGATATGTTAATTTAGCTCAGTTATTCTGATCACTTAGGCAAAGCAGACAGAAGGGTCCAAATTGGTACAGTAATCTGTGATTAGCCTCTCACCAAAGACATGAGAAAACTGAAAAGGGTGCTGGACTACTACAGATAGGTTTAGGATTTATTCCAGTGATTTCCTTAAAACCACAAGAATTTGGGGATGGGGACACACTGGGAAGACAGGCAGCAGTAAGGGAAAAGGGCACTACCAACCCAACATCTGCCATCAGTAATGTTTAACTTAGTAAGCCTATCCCGGTAGCTCTAAGAGCCCTTGTGAACACCTAATCTTAGAGATATTGCATGGTTAAGGTCAAATTCAGGCTGTGCTAATTTCTACCCAGAATGACTTATTTCATTCATATTTTGCAAGGCAGTCCAGGACCTCTCAGGGACTACTTTCCCACTTCATAAAGGGTTGTAATCAGCTTAAAGACAAATCAAAGTGCTCACTAACTCTCTCCTTACAGAAATGGCTCATGTATAACCATCCCATAGCTATTATGGAAGTTTTGCTATTTCAATATATAAGTATTAATTGAGCACCTATTAAATGTCTGGAACTGTACTAGTCACTGGGCACATACTTTTATGGAGCTCCTCCCAGTAGAGAAAATTAAAACTTGAAAAGAATCACAGACATTTGTATGAAGTGCTTAAAAAGGATTGGAAGGAAAAAAAAATTTTTAAGCATTTGATTTCTTTACTACTAGACTTCACCTCATTAGTTCTCACATAAATTATAGCTTTAACACCAAAGATCATCATAAAGGATTGTTAAATATCAACACGGATGCCTAAGAAGTTGTATACATACTCAGGGCTAAGTGTAATGCAGACTATTACTGAAGTCGCCATACATTGGCTTTTAAAATTCATCTACCCCGAGTAGTAAAGCAATTCAATCTTTCTATAGTGGATCTTTTTCACTAATACAAATTTGTGTTAAGTGTATATTCAGCTACTAGAACAAATGCATGTTTGTGGACATTTACCCATTCACAGGGTCTTTTCTATCTTACTGTCCTTTGTGGCCTGCCCCCAGTTAGGAGTGGCTAGCCAAGCCCTGGTTGTGCCCTGAGGCCAGCCTGACTAGTAGGAGTTAAAAGAGGGCAAGGGCATTTCTGATGCTGGCTTTGCACTGCATACTAGAAAGTCAGGGATCACCTGACCTTCCTGCTGCTGAGCTCTGGGCCACAGCCACGGAAGACTAAAACATGGATCAAAGACAGCACCATGGGACACCCTGGTGGCGTCAGGTGGATATTACAGGTGATTTTCACTTAAGCCCCTAGAAACCACCACAGAAAAAGGCAGGCTAGCTTTTAAAAAAAAAAAAAAAAAAAAAAAGCAATGTGGTAGTAAAATGAACAAATTTTCACAAGATTCAAGTTCTGGGCCTGTCACTTTTAGTATCTTTCAGCCTATTATCTCAACTGCAAAATGAGGCTAATACCACTCCAAGATTAAAATGAATCAAAGTATTTAATGGAATAGTTAACTACTACTTTCATTGAGAATAAGGTATTTAATGCCTTTGCATTTTTCCTTTAAAAAAGGTAGCAAGGGCATGAACCCTTGAAGTCACTACTTTGGAAATAAGCCCAATCTGATTAGAGGACCATACCACTTAAGCCATGCAGTGCACCTGTATAGGATTTTATGAACAGATTTATTCATAAACATTAAGGCATTAGCAATATGAGCATCTTGGAAGTGTCAAAAAGCTAACAGTGCTTGCTCAGTTTACTATGTAGCCAGGGGAAATATATGTACACAAAACAATTATACAACAGATTAAAAGCAACATGCAAGCGCATACATCATATGCAACAATATATAAATGTGAAGAAAAGCAAAGCAGAATTATAGTGCAATTAGTCCAAGAATGCTTAAGTCTTTAGCTGATCACGAAGGGGTGGTTCAATTAGAGGCAAAAGGAACGGGGATGCTGGTAGTGAAGGAGAGGTTTGTTGAGTCTCTTGGCTTTGAGACAATTAACCAGGGCAGGGTCCCGAAGTCATGTTAAGATTCTCCCAAACCAAGGAAATATATTACCCATTTCCTAAATTCTATATAAATCTTCACATATGAATGCCTTTTTGGATAAATAACCACCAAAAGAATCCAACCCCAAAGGGAAATCTGCAGGAATTCTCATTGAGGTATGACCACAAAGTCTGGAAGTAATTTAAAGCTTCTTCTGTTAAGAATCATGACTAAGAATGATGTAAAAAGGAGACACAGGAAGAAGCACCAGGAGGGAACCATTCTACCCTTAGGGAGACAACAGCATCAATTCTTGATGGTCTATTCTCAGAGTGTGCACAGCTTACCAAAAAAACAAAAACAAAAACAACTTTCTTCTGGACTTTATAAGACTGATCTTGGGGCAACATTATAATGGGAAAAGTTACTTGGATTAGGTTAGAAGTTAAATTTGAATTTCCTAGTTTCACATCTGAGGAGCCATTATTTGATGCAGTGTTAAGAACACAATAGTTTTCTCAATCCAACCAGTTAACCCAAGCTTGTGAAATAGACTTCTATAGTGTGTTGCTTCTAAGGAATAAAAGTTCTTTCAGCACTGCATTTGGCTGAATGGGAGATACAAATACTTCTACAGAAACCTCACTGGGTACTAAAAAACCACAAAACTTCCAATAGTAATAAAATAAATTTGTGAGATTAAATGCATCACAGAGAAGAAATGTGAAGTTTATAGTTTCAGGAATGAAGTTTAACAGAGGATGATCAGGACTTGGAAGCTTCAGGGTGACTAATGGGGAGGGAAGGAGAAAGGTCTACAAACACACAAAAGTAAAAACAAGCATGGTCCGTTATTTACCAAATCAACCAGAGCAAGGGAAGATGTGACTGAGAATAGTGATAAATTGGAAAGGTAGACCTATTGTTGATTCGTATTAAGGGAGTTGACATGAAATCATCTAAAACACTTCAGTAATGAATTTGGGTGTATAGATAAGGATGCTGGTATGGCAAATGGAGATGGAACACAAAACTGAACAGCATTTTGAACTTATCTGGCAAATAAGCTCTAGTTCAAGTTGTAGATACAATGGTACTGGGCTAAAAACTGGTTACACAGAAAGTGGTATGCAATTCTACTACCTAGTTTTAGAGGACAAAGGAACCATTTTCAGTTGTCTTTTAGTGCCAGCCAACATTTCACGCCTTAAAACGTGGATGTCACTTTTGGTTTATTTTATAACTCAAAAAAAAAAAAAAAAAAGTCTCCAAAAATAATTAGAAACACTCCAGGAGGTCACAGAATGGAAAATGATATTTTAATGTTACATACAAATATTTAGCTTCTACTACTACACAATCAATAACAAAGATTTATTCCCAACTTAGACACAGAAAAAATATAGACCTATATTTACTGATTACTTATTCAAGATACTCAGAATGGGAAATCATTCAAATTTCTAGGTTTCTCTTCCAAAGCAATTGAATGATTATCTTGAGTGTCTATTCAGTGCATAGCTATTTTGTGCTATACCTGGAAGGGGGAGGAAGAAAGGTTATGACCTGTTAGAAAAGATAGATACATAAACAACTCACTGATAATCAAGACAGAATGGCAAAAGTTAAGATACAGTAGAAATACTCTGTGGGAACAGGGGAAGGACCAATAGTGCTCATTCAAATAAGTTTATTTAGTGACTATCGTGCCAGACACCACCTTGGTTCCTCAGGAAATTAAAATTCATGAAACAAGGAAGTTGAAGTAGATGGCTGGATAGTGCAAGCAAGCTAGGTGACCTAGCTATACTCAAGGTACACACACACACAAGTCTGTGTCCACACACAAAGGAATGATTCTGTCCGTATGACGGGCATTAAGTTTCCAGGAGGTGATTTTTGACATACTATCCAATGTTAAATCTCTCTAAATGAAGAGATGGAAGGCACTGCAGGAGAAAAAAACCACTAGGACCAAATGCAAGAAATGCTAGGGAACGCCACGTCCTGGGATATGGAGCGTTATCAGGGGAGGGCTAGAGATGAAGCTATAAAGGTAGGCTGGGGGCTAGGTTACCAAGGGCCTCAGGTGCCTTATTTCTAAGACTAACCTCCAAGCAATGAGGTTTCAAAATACTCTAGTAGGGAGTGACAGGATAAATTTCTCATTAAAAAAAAAAAAAAAAAAAAAAAAAAAAAAAATCACCCTACCAACAGTGGCTGGTGGACAGTTGGGGCTTGCAGTGAGGATACTAATGAAATTCTAACCACACTTACAATTCACTGACCATACAGTAGATGTTGTTAACTCAAATTTCCAAGTAAGCCACTAAGGGCAGGAGAGATTCAGCCCAGTACTTCCAAGTCCTATTTAAAGGCTGTCGGTTGTCTTTTGACCCATACAGCAGTCCATTCCTAAGTTTTACACCTTAATCGTTGCCACAACTTGAAAACTTATCCCAAACTTTATGTGTTAAGGCTTCCCTAATAGCACCTCAGGACATAATTCTACCATGCCTCTGGCAATTTACAATCTCCAAGTTCAGCTTTTTTCTTTTACAAAGTCAATTCTGGAGTTCCAATTGTACAATTTTGGTTTCAGAGTGCTTCTTCACAAGTTCGGCTAAGGAGACCCCATAGCTAACACTGCTAAGATTAAAGACACAGGCATAATCAACCTAGAGTCCTCTCAACCCAACCTGCACCAAGCCTGCTAGTCAGCAACCACCTTCTGTGGCTACACTTGCCACATAAAATGTTAGTTAAGCAGGCAACCTCTGTGTAAACTTGATTCTGCTCTCTCTTGAAAAATACTTTTATTTGCTCTTTTAGAATCTTATTCTTCAAAGCATACAAGTTTCTAACATCAATGTTTTAAGGTGTGTGCTCCCATACCCATTTTCTTGAGTAAACTGTATCATCGACTGGACCTAAAAATTTTTAACAGTATTTTTATAGTGAATTTAAACAAGAGTTAAGTTTGTGTCCTTTGAGTTTTTTTGCAATATAAGGTTATAGAGAGGGGAATGATGGGAATGACAAATGCTGAAATTTAAGCTTTCTTAATATAAAATGGCATTAAGTAAACATGACAAGAGAACTATGTGTACAGACTTTATGGTCACAAGATACTGTGTCTAGTTAAGCAAAGCCTAGAGAACAGACAAATGTAAACAGTTAACCTGATGAATAAGCAGGATTTTAAGACACACTAATACTCATTAAGTCTTTCAGTAATGCTAAGAAAGAAGATTCCAGAAACCTGTTTCACGCCATATAAACAAGCAATAAAGGTCCCAGAATACATATTTGTTTTTCCTAGTATAGGACCAATTTTATGCCTAGATTGCTTTGTGTAGCACATCTACTCCTGTATCCAATTCTTATACTTCTGGCCTTACTGATCTATACCTGTAGGTGTACAAGGGAAAACAAGCAAATTCACATCTACAGCGTTTTCTCCTAAGTCCCCAAACCTAGACATATTTTTCTTTATAGGTTCGTTCAGTACTAGTAAATCTCTATTCAAGACCTAAATGGATTCCTACTCAACAGATGGGAAGGCAAAAGGTAAAGTTATAGTAAGGAAACTTACTCAAAAAACCCCACTTAACTTTGAAGCTAATAGGATTAAGGCAGTTGCTTTCCACCTTGCTTTGGGATGTTTTACAGTAGGGATAATTTCCTGGTTGATTTTGTGTAATAGCCCCCTCTAGTGGCCATACGGTTTTCCCTAGCATTTATTCAAACAGGAGTGGAATATTTAAAAAAAAAAAGAAAGAAAGAAAATTAGACATCTGGCATCCCTACAAGTGGTTTTGTTCCTATTTGGTGAAGATGAATATAGCATTCTATAGAGGCTCTCAATTTCCACTATCTTCACACCGATAGTTCTATCAATAGTTGACAGATTACAGTCCTAAATTATAGGAGTTAAGACATTTAACTTTGTTGACCGTTAACTCCTTTGTGCTTAAGAGATAAAGACAAACACCCAGGATCTGCAGAACTCAAGATCTTAAGTATTGTTTCATCTATCTGTTTTGCACACCTACCTACAACTGCAACCACCTTATGCAAAGGTATGCGTTAAGTGTAAATTTTCTCTCCCCAATAACCCAGCTGCAGAACTTATTAGAATGTTTATTATAAGGTTATTTCTGCCTAAATTAACTTCTACATGACAAAGACTAATTTATTCAATTTATTTTTTCAGAAGCATCAAGTGCTTTTTGTAACAAAAATTCGATTCCTACAAAATCACAACCACCTTTAATGTAAGCCTGTCAGGTATAGCTTTTGAAGTTAATCAAGAAGCATCCCCAAAGTCCTCAATCACGGGAATAAGTCTAACTTCCTGGGCCTCTTTTTAAAGTTTTTGCCAGGATTGCTATTTGTTCAATATGCAATCAAAATGAACACAATGAACAGATGCTTCTTTATAATCTCATTACTTCATGCCAATCCCAGCTTCTCCTATAGGATCAGACTGATCAATATAAAGTCCTGTAAAGTACTGAAAAAAATTACCCCCCAAGAATAAAATGTACCACTACATACACTAGGATGGCAGAATTTCCTTCAGTGGAGTACAATTGTTGAGTCCACAACAGCGACAGAATATAAAGAAATGTGGGTCATACCTTTTTTCTCGTGGCTGCTTCAGCCTAAAAAGATGGGGAACTTACATCTCAATAAAGGATCCACACTTAACAGGTTTTTCACTCACAAGCCCAAAGTTATACAGGTTTAGCTCTTCATTCTATTAGCTCTACAATCTCTTACCCAAACTTGTGGAGGCAAATGTATTTGAAATTTAGAGTCATTTTCACTTTATAATATTAAAATATATGGTATATAGCCCCTGTATCATGTAACACCCTCAGCAAAGCCTATGGCAACTGTGTAACAAAACACCAATATTTCTGCAGAAGACAGCGTAGCCCCAGAAAGTGCAAAATGAAGCCATCAATTCTGGTCAGGTTTTACATTCAACAACAAATTTTGTTTTCAGAGTTTTTTGGATAAGAGATTGTGAACCTGTTTTCTGCCTTTGCACTCTATACCGGGATAAAACTAAGTGAAACCAAAGGATGGTTATGTAACAACAGAACTTCAGCCTAATAGCTTTTACTACTACTTATGAAAAATACATACATATAACTTAATTTGTAATTTCAGCGCTTCATGTACAAAGTGAAAAGACGCAGTTCATCTACACAGAAAACTTGAAAAAAAACAAAAAACCCCACGTCAGCCCTAATGAGCAAGATGTTTCAAAGATAAAACTGAGAAAGCTGAAATTCTAAATCAATCTTATTCAACTTAAACACTACAATGAGTGTCCATGGGAACACTCAAAATTTATAAAAGTATAAAACTTAGGAGAAAAAAACATTTTAAATGAGGAAAATCTGTTATACAAAATTGAAAAAAATTATTGAACAAAATTTTAAAATAAAATTCAGATCCCAAACAATTACGAATCAGAAAATGGGTTTCTTACCTTTTGTTTCCAGAAGGATGTGGGCTGAACAGCAAGGTGGGTTATTCAATCTGACGTTATGAAAAATAATTGCTTCTTAGAAAGACTTAGAGGAGTTTTTCCTTGGTTAGAAAATAACAAACTAATTATAGGTTCCCTACACTATTCTAAGGAGACACAAATAGGGAGAGAAAAGGGGAACAATACAGGGCAGCTTTTTTAGTTACAGGGCAGCTTTTTTAGTTCTAACACAATATGACTTTCTTCTAGTAGCTGCCAAAACAGGAGAGGTTTAGGACTCATTTCCTAAGACTGGAAAAAACAAAACAAAACAAAAACAACAAAGCCTACATCTCCCCTCACAGCTTCCAGCGGTCTGGACCCGCACCCCTCTATCTTTCATAAATATGCAGTCAAGTTCTCTCATCTTCAGACAGCCTATTTATGACACATTTCTCATCTCACTTCAATTCTGAGGTTGGAACTACTACGATTTTTAGTAGAGTACATCTTTCAACTCAGGTTTAATGCACTCAATCTTGAGTGAAGGCATTTTCATCTTGGTCTGATTTCCAACACATTCAATGAACACAGGCTTAAGCCTAGCTCACATTAACCTTCCCAAAATTAGTTGTTTAAAATACTTATGTTCTACACATAAAACAGAACTTGTCAGTTTTAATAGTAAAAATCTTTCCACTTCTTGAACATTGGATTTTAAATTCTTGCATAAGAACTAGTAATTTTCTTAGTCTATACCAAGTTCTTTACTTAAATAAAGAATCTGTTTTGAACTTAAGATCCCTTCCCTTCCTCCCTACATTCCACAAGGCTCATCTACTTGTTTTGGTTAGGTGCCCTTATGCAAATCTCTCTCGGGGCCCATTTCCTCTACCACCAAGATCAGGTCTAGTTTTTTCTAGGTCTGAAATTATGTCACCTGCATAGTGGTCTTAAATTCAGCTTCCAACTCTGATTAGCATCCAAGGCAAATGTCAAGATTTAGTTATTTCTTTTGGGTGCAAAAAATGTGTTTTGATGGTTTTTGACTAGCTATGAGGAAATCAAAAGAAAAAGATTAGGGATTTTAACTAAAAATCTACTTCCCCAATTCACTGAAAATTTAGCACCAAGGGGCTGTCAAGTAAAAAGATACAAGAAATAGCAGACTAAGCTATAAATCACTGCTTTGGTAGGTTTTGGATACAGAATAATCTTATGGTTGACAAGGGTTCACAGGCAAAATTTTAAAGCCCAGCTTTTTATTAACAATAATTCACTCAAATATAAGCAGTTAATATTCTAGTGTAGTATTCACATTTCAAAACAAAGTAATTTGTTTTTAATCTGTGAATTGAACATTTAATACTTACCAATTTTTGAGAAGAGCTTGACAATCTCCAACACTATCCCCAAGTTAACATTAACTAGTCACTACCCAAATTTTGCACAAAAACCTATGCTGTCTAGATTATCACCAAAAAATAAACATCTATAAATTTCTAATCATTTTTGTCAAAGTACGGGAAACTTATCTTTCAGAAACTAGATCATCCCATTTACCATATTATATACACCAAATTCCTTCTTATCTCCCTGAAGACTTTCACAATTAACATTAAGAGATGGCTAATATCATTTATTAGAAATTACCTTTCAAGAAGCTTTAATTTACTAATACATAACACGAGAATCAGTATCTTATCAAAGTATTAACGGATAGTCACCCACTTAAAATTTTACATGAAGAGGAAAAAGGACAACCATGCATAGTTTTTTAAAAAATGTTTATTTTTTTTTCAAAGAAAAACGGCAATAGCCAATTGGAAACCTACTTATTCTTCAACTCCAATTTTGTTCTTTAAATTTAGAAGTGACTTACTGATTTACTATTTTAAACAAACCCCCCCTTTCCCCTTTAAATGTTTACCATCTACTCGTGCTGAATCCTTCCAAGGAGATTGCTCCAGCGTATTATCTCCAGGTCCTCGCTTTGCTCCTTTTACCAAAAAATGCAAAACACAATTCCATCGTGCATCTTAAGGGCTCCAATCGTCAAAAATAGGAAAAAAAAAAATCTTTGGAATAGCCAATTAAGTTGAATAAAAAAAAAAAAAAAAAAAAATCCACACGAATGCGGTTTGGTTGGGGCAGGAATCCACTCCTATGTTCCTGGTAATCTGATCCCGCTCCATGAATCCTTGTAATTCATCCTCCCTATCCTATCCACATTATGATTTGAATCCAATGATCCAGCTCCAAGGATTGGGATCCAGTGAGCCCTCTCCAATCCAAACCTTTATAACCAGCAAAACCAAAAAAGAGGAGGCAAAATGTTAGATACTGTAATCAAAAAAGGTTTCTGGGGAATGATGAGTTATGTCTGTCATCAGTTTAACAGATGTACATCAATAACTATCAAATTCCCCAAAACAAGTTTCTGAATGGTGTTCAGATAAATTTTAGAAACTTAATCATCATAGAGACTAATTGGAAGAAGCATTTTATATTTACAATTCAACTGATAATGCCAACACTTGTTACTGTACAGCGTATTACAGGTTTTGTGGTTGCAAAAAGTTATGTAGTTGAAAAGTTTACTGGTATTGCTACCCACCCTAAGTCTAAACTAAACCTAATGCTCCCATCTGCAATTTAATTTGTAAATTAAAGTGTTTTAAACGAGTCAATTATGAATATTAGTTAAAAGGGGAAGGTGAGACTTAAAAAGTATTCCCAACTAGATTATCTACACCAATACATTGGAATTCTCTATTTTGCTTTCATTTTGTCTTAAAAAAATGAAATAGCAATGCTATATCAGTCACACAGAGGACATGCAGATTTAGCAGTATTGATATTATACTCTATCTGGTTGGAATTAAAGACACCCTGTACCCACATGTACACCAACAGCAGGTCACACATTAACAGTTGTAACTAAGCACTGTGACAAATTAGCCAGTTCTTCCCACATTAGTCCCTATTAAAACAAAAAAAGGGGGAAGGGAGCAAAATAAATTGTTACAAAATGGGCAATGTAACATTTGCCACAATTGCCAAGGTTTAAAGAGCAAAGCAATTGTAGCTAAAGATAACTGCATAAGATGTTTGCAAGTGTTTTAAGGTAGATGTATATAATCACTTTAAACCCTTGCCTTTTAGTATAAGGTCAATACTGCCAATTTCATCTGTGACAATAGCACTTGGAGTCATACCATTGCCTCCATTATTGATCTGATCCTCCTCAATCCTCCTTTTGACAATCCTAAAATGATTGAAATGTGCTCCACAATCCTTAATCCAAAGCATTCTTAATCCATCTCTTCAGATATGTCTACAGAAAGACACATGAAAAGCAAGATAAACATAAGAACTTCCCCAGGTAAGATAACCACAAACACCCCCCAACATCCCCAGTTCACACAAACCAGAGCAGAATAGACATTTACACAATATCACAGTCTGAAGAGCATGGAGAGTTAACTAAATTTAAACAATCCTGTCTATGACATCACTTAAAATACATTTTATCAGACATGAGGGGAATGTAGATGTTAGGAGCAAGGGGATATTACACAAGAATGCAATTCAACACTTTAGCCCATTCTGAACAAAACAGTTTGAATTAAAAAATGAAAAGATTGTACTGAGTAAAGGAAAACTGTATACAACATGGGTTCTACAAAAAGTGTCACCAATCATCTTATGTACGAGAGCGAGATCTGCTATGACGGGGAGAATAGCGTGGTGATCCTCTGCTTCTCCTTGGGGAATAACTGCGACTCCTGCTGTTGCTTCTGCTACGGCTTCTGCTACGACTACGGCTTCGAGATCGTGATCTTCCATAACTTGGACTTCTGGGCCCATCAACTTTAACCCGGATGTAGGCAGTTTCTCCCTATTGAATAGACAGAACTTTCGATTGAAAGATCTAAGCTTTCACCTGTCTTCAGGCATGCTGAACGAATACAATGTAACTAAAACCAGAAATCTGGTACTTTACTTGGACACCCTTGCCTGAATCTTACCTTCAAATTCCACTGTTAAGACCACTGTTTCCAATTCTGGCCAAAGAAAAGAGTAAGTGTAAAAAACCTACCTCATGGGATCTAAACTTAGTGTTATCCAGTTTTCGAACTGCATAGGTCATATCTTCTTTCCGTACAAACTCCACGACACCAGTGCCATCTCGGTAAACATCAGCATAACATACATCACCTGCTTCACGCATGTGATCCTTCAGATCCTGCCAGCTTCCACTTGGAGGCAGTCCTAAAAAGGTATTTTTTCAACACCACTCACTCTATATTTCACATTAAACTTGAAATTTACACTAGAACAAAAACTACTTTAAAATTAATTAGACTCAAGATCCTAGGTTAAGAGCTGCTAAGATCCTGGAATCCAGAGTCCAAACTTACTTGCAAAGCAAAGATCTTCATATTCTAGGTACTCAACCTAATAGTAAATAACTACGTGGTAACAGGTATATCTCCACTACAGTGTTCCTTGTTACTAAATTTACCCGAGCAACTAATTTAAGACCTATCACAAAAACTTGCATTTGTCAACACTGCTCACGCAAGGAAAAACTTAAAAGTGGTTTCTGTCCCTTCTCAACAACCCACACGAACAGTAAACTCACCAGAGACAACCACTCTGTTTTCAGAACGCCTGGATGGGGGGCCATAGCGGCCTCGGGGAGCCCCGCCACCTCCACCCCCGCCGCCGCCTCGGCCGGTGCCACGGCCGCTTCGAGGAAACTCCACCCGCAGACGGTATCCATCGTAATCATAGCCGTCGCGACCATATACCGCGTCTTCCGCGTCTCTGCGTGATCATAGAAAGCAAAAGGCGTAAGAAAAAGGACCGGGAGGGGCAGCTAACTCAGTCGGGAACTAGCGGCCCCCCGCACATGCGCACCCAGCATGGAAGAGCCCACATGCGCTGCATAATAGGAATGGCCCCTCCCCCACCCAGAAGCACGCCAGGTTCCCGACCACTACACCAGCCCTCAGCGCCTCAGTTTCCCGCTCCGAGACCGAAAGTCCGCTCTGGGGACGTCCATGGGCCCAGTCACCAGAGAAGCCACAGCGACTCGGCTCCTTACTCGACTCCTGCATGGGCGACATCGTCTTACCCGCAACCTAAGAGCCCACCTCCCCATTCTTTGTATCAAGGCCTTTCCCAACTACTCCCAACTTATTGCCTCAAGGCCGCAAGCCCCGGGCCGCCTCACCGAGGGTCCTCGAACTCAACGAAGGCGAAGGGCGGTCCTCCGCGGCGATTCTTGAGATCGATGTCACGGATAGCACCGTATTTGTAGAACACGTCCTCAATGTCCTTGGTTCGGATGTCTGGAGGTAAGTTACCCACGTAGATGCGGCAATCGTTGTTCCCTGCCGGGCCACGAATCACACCACCTCCCGACATGGCGGCGACGAAAAGCGCGGACTCGAGAACAGGCCTTCCCACCAAGCCTAGCGCACGGCAGAGCGAGCCCGCAGCGACACCACGTCTCCCGCGGCCCCTCCAAAATGGCGCCTTTATCAGCTCGGCGCACGGATATGGGGGGAGGGAGGAAGAGAAGCGGGTGGAAGCAGCTATTCGATCTCAGTACGCACGCGCAAGAGCGTAACGGGTACTGCGATAGGTACGCTCACGCACGTGCGACGTCACCCTCCGCGCGAAGGGAGAAAAAAGTTCCCCGCGTTCCCGATTTGCGGAGTGGCTTGCCAGTGAAGTGACCAGTCGTTTGGTAAGAATTAAACACAGATCCATCGGTAAACGGGCTACTAATCCCTGACGAGTCTTAAAGGATAGTCAACCTTCCCAGGAATGAGTCCCTTTTAAAAACAAGTCCGCGCCTTGAAAGCCTTTGGTGAAACCTAGCCTTGAGCTGTGTCCCACAATGCTCTGCGGCGTTAACGGCCTTTGGCGGGAAAGACTGCCGGGGGCGGAGTTAAAGGGGAAGGGACCTGGCCGTTGCTCCGGAAACGCGGACATTCTCGGAGAGTGCGGCCAGTCCAGGAGTTCCGCCGCTTGTGATTCAGGCTTGTGATTCAATCAGGAGCCGAGGCTTGACTTTGTATTCCCGCCCCTTCTCCTGCGCTCAGGCGGTGAGCTGCGTAGATAAGCGTCTAATTTAGGGCAACCCAGCTTAGACTCCTTGGTAAATACTTTGCACCAAGTACCGTTCCACCGTCGGTTTAAAACTTAACTTTGTATGGCTCAATTCAACACACCTTGATGTAGTGGCGGTGGTTTGAGCTGTATTCAGTCAGCCAGGACTCAGACCTCAGCTTCTCTTTAATTGCCTAGCCCTACCGCAGAGGAGAGGTCCAGTGAAGGCTTGAAGAGTGACGTGCCTGTTATGTATCCAGCCCTTTGAAAGAACGAGAAAAGCGTGTGTGTGTATGCAAAATCTTGAAGTTTGTTCCCTTTTATGAACTCCTTCCGGGCCTCTCAGGTAATATAAACGAGCAAAATGGATGTGTGAGAACTGTGACCACTGGAGACCACTGTTGCTGCTCAGGACTGAGCCCTCTTGCCTGCTGGCCCAGGGAGTTAGGAACTTTTTTAGAGAGACCTCTGAAGTCTGGATTTTTATGTGAAGTGTTGGGATTTTAAAATATTAGTAATGAGTTCAATTTTTAAGAAAACTCTGCAGTCATAAATATGCTAAAACATCTGCACCCTGTGTTTAAGGATGATTTTCTTCATATTCTGTATTTGTTTGCAACAGTCCCCAAGGATGTGTGTGAGGCAATTTACAGAGATACCATAACACATTATTAGAACTGGACCAAGAACTCAGGGCGAATGGGAAAATAAGCAGGGAGGGATTAAGGTGAAATCAGGGTGAGGTTACTACACAAAATGCCAGCAGTAATATCCTGATCGGTTCCTAAAGATGCACTGCAAGTCTCACTCCGCTCATTCCGGAAGTCATGATAAAGAAGGGAACACAAGTATATTCAAAAGTCTAAATGCCTTTGAAATTAGAAAATAAATAGGTTGTTTAGGAGAATGGCATGTTTTCTTAGTTCTAAAAGTTGACAGTGCATTTTACAAACGTCTGAGTGATCCCAAAATACAAATTCAATTTGATCCTCAACGGACCCATAGAGGATCTCTGGTTGTGTTTGAACTCTCTGTGATGGTTTCCAAAATTCTGTGTATATGTGCATGTACTTTTTCTTCAAAGAGGATTTGAAATTGTAATCAGATTCTTAAAGGGGTGTCTAGATTCTCACAGGGGAAAAAGAAACCTCTGAAAATTTTAGAGGGAAGGACAGATTATCTTTCAGACCATCCTTCACTGAGTATCCTTCAATGATATTTTTTGACAGTGAGCTTTTAATAAAAACAAAAGAACCTGATCGTTTTTAAAATGAGAAGCTGACCAAAAAAGACACTATTTCAACAAATTGATTCAGTTTCTAGCCCTGTCCTATTCAGTTAGTAGCAGAAGAGATGAGAGTTTTTTAAAAAGTTGCAGGCATATCATGTATTGATTGGTTCGTTCAATAGTTATTTAGTTAGCACACTTTGTTATTTTATACCTCCACTTAAGAGTTATTCAAGTTCATCTGTTGAATAATGTTAATGATAACTGAAGTGATTTAAACATAGTTGCTTTTAATTTCAAGACATTTTTGTTCCAGAAAAATAAGAAAATTGTGAATTGGCTTTGATTTATTCTTTTCCAATTTAATGCAGTTATTTCTGATTTTGTTCAGTTCAGAGGAATACAAGTAGAATTTTTTTTTTTAATTTTAAAAAATTTTATTTATTTTTGAGAGACACGGAGTGTGAGTGGGGGAGGGGCAGACAGAGAGGGAGACACAGAATCCAAAGCAGGCTCCAAGCTCCGAGTTGTCAGCACAGAGCCCAACGCGGGGCCGAACCCGCAAACGGTGAGACATGACCCCAGCCGAACATGACCCTGACGCTTAACCGACTGAGCCAACCCAGGCGCCCCAAGTAGAATTTAATATAGAGTGAATGAGACATTCTTGTTCCTCTGTTGGCTCCTTTTATTGTATTTGAACGTAACCAAATTATAGGTTCTGGGGTCCATGATGAGTTCAGGATGTAGCAGGAAAAGTCTGGCTGTTTATCGAGATTTCCCAGGATGACATTAGTTTGGTGATTATTACAGTTCAGGGTGTGATAGTAATATCAATGTCCCAGAGTTGATTAACATATTTTAGTCCACAAGAGCAAAAAATAAGAAAATAAACCAAGTCATTTGTTCATTTGTTGGGGACAGATTAATTTTTGGTAGCCAGGATGCTCAAATTATACAAACCAAAGATAACTGTTTTGGCGGGTCTGGAAAGCATATCAGACAGTTGCTTAGTAAATGAGGAATCAAAGCAAAATGAGACGAATTGTTTTGAGAGATTTCATTCAGACAATGGCGAGGCCTGAAAAAATCCCTGCCCCATCTCAGAGTATGCCTCTTCAAAGACAGGAAAACTCATACCCCCATGGGTTTTGTGGGTCTGTTTCCTGGACAATGCTGGGTAAAGATTGGCAATTCTCTTTCTGTAGGCTAATCTGCACATAAACTTTGTCTAAACAGTATACTAGACAATTGATTAGATTTCTGTGGACCAAATTACAGCCACTTCCACCTTGCCTCCTGAGATTATATCCTCATCTTTTTTGTTTGTTTGTTTGTTTTCAAGTAGGCTTCATGCCCAGCGCAGAGCTCAGTGTGGGGCTTGAACTCAGGACCCTGAGATCATGGACTGAGCTGAGATCAAGAGTTGGGCCACCCAGGCACCCCCATCTTCATTTTAATTAAGGATTCAGAGTGTTTGTAAACTCCTCACTTACACATTCACTGGCAGTTTTATGGATTGCTCCCACAACCAACTAATCTACTAAGTATAGATTTTACTAGCTTAATTCTCAGAAACTGCCTTATTTTCAGCACTGTTGCTATTTATGAAAACTTCCTCAAAAAATTTTCAAGCCTTTTGATTCAATTTAGTAAGTATATACTAGTGTCAGCACTATATTTTATTCTGGAAATAATTACTTGAAAAAAAAAAAGAAAAATTCAAAGAGTTAATTACCATGAAAGTTGAAATTACAAGACGCAGGTTTTCAGTGATTTGCCAAACACTTAAATCTCTGTACCTATGGTGATAGTTATGAAACTCTGTAAACATACTAGAAATAATTGAATTGTACACAAAGCAAATGAATTGTATAGTATGTAAATTATAACTCAATAAAATTGTGTTTTTTTAATACCATTTTTAGTTTTTTAGTACCATTTCTCTAAGGGCATTGGGGATTAGGAGTGTTCTAGAGTAATTTGCACTGAAATACGTCTTTCCAAATCTGGAAATCCTGTTTTCCATACACACGTGTCAATCCCTACTGTCTTCCTTGGGGATAACTGTTATTTTTCTGGGCGAAGAGACCCAAAGATTAGGAGCACTTGATTCTGCTGTGTATAGGAGTTCCCTCCAGGAACAGTTCATTTGCATGGCTCTTTTCCCTTGTTCCGCTTGTTTCAGTGATTAAAAATATTCTCTGAAAAAGGAAGAAATAGTATATATCTTTTTATTTCATTTATATTTGTCTCCTCTTTAATAAACTATATTGAGGACAGATTTCTACTATAACTTCCTACCAGTAAAATCTCTGTTAAAATGAATATTACTGACCATTTGCTGACTGCTTTTTGAAAGAGGTGGGGCATTAGATGAGCAGAATTAGATGAGAAGGTTTCTATGGAAACCTCATCATGTTGCTACCAGTGGGTAGACCCAATGGGTACAAGCATTATTTTTCATTTCACAGCATAATAATGATGGCCACTTTACAGGCCCAAATAAGTCATCTAATAATACAGTCTTGGTAATCTTATTTTTTTAAAAAAATTGTTTATTTTTTATTATTCTTGAGAGACAGAGAGAGACAGAATGCAAGCTGGGGAGGAGCAAAGAGAGAGGGAGAACAGAATCTGAAGGAGGCTCCAGGCTCTGAGCTGTCAGCATAGAGCCCAACACGGGGCTTCAACTCATGAGCCGTGAGATCTTGACCTGAGCCGAAGTCTGGTGCTTAACTGATTGAGCCACCCAGGTGCCCCTTGGTAATCTTATTTTAGGACTGGCTTCCCTTATTCTTTGATTCTTCTTGTTTTGTTTTTGGCTAATTCTTCCCATCTTTAAGGTCCCATTACTAATAACAATAGAATATGATTTTGCCAGAAAACAGCTCTTAAAATTGTCTGTTACAAAGATATATTTTCACCACGTCTTCTTCTTCCTGTTACTATTATTACTCCCTTTTCCTGCTTAGTTCTTTCTCTTAAAAATTAAAACTCTATTCATGTTGTACATTCCCTAATTGGGATAATTGGCTCTTTAAGGAATTTTGTTAAAAAAATATGGCGACGGGCACCTGGCTTGCTCAGTTGGTAGAGCACACAATTCTTGATTTGGGGGTTGTGAGTTTGAGCCCCGTGTTGGATATAGAGATTACTTAAAAATAAAATCTTCAGGGGCACCTGGGTGGCTCAATCGGTTAAGCGTCCAGCTCTTGATTTCAGCTCAGGTCACGATCTCATGGTTCATGGGTTCAAGCCCCACATCTGTGCGGATGGGGTTGAGCCTGATTAGGATTCTCTCTCCCTCTCTCTCTACCCCTCCCCCTGCTCACTCACTCTCAAAATAAATAAACGTAAAAAAATCTTTTAAAAAATAGCAGATATGCTTTATTTGCTAGAAATGCTACCCTTTTTTGACAAATAGTGTGAGTCCTATGTAAATATTAGCTATGATTATTAGTAGTAATAGTAGTAGTATATGTTAATGCTGCCAAGCATTGGAAATAATTTCTTTTTAAAATTTCTTTTTAATATTTATTTTTGAGAGAGAGAGAGACAGACAGAGTGGGAGCTGGGGAGGGGCAGAGAGAGAGGGAGACACAGAATCCGAAGCAGGCTCCAGGGTCTGAGCTGTCAACAAGACCCAGTGTGGGGCTCAAACTCACAAACCCTGAGATCATGACCTGAGCCAAAGTTGGACGTTTAACTGAGCCACCCAGGTGCCCCAAAATGTATCTTTTTAAAAAATGTGTATTTATTTATTTTTGAGAGAGAGAGAGAGAGAGAGGGAGACATAGAATCTGAAGGTGGGCTCCAGGCTCTGAGATGTCAGCATAGAACCTGACGTGGGGCTCAAACCCATGAAACATGAGATCATGACCTGGGCTGAAGTTGGACGCTTACCAGATGGAGCCACCGAGGCGCCCTGAAATAATTTCAATAAAATTTTTTATTTGAAGTTTTGAGAGTATGACTATTTTTTCTTTATTGTTTTAAAAGATATTCCAGGTTAGCTGAAAACTCTTAGAATTACTTTTCTAGACTTGCAGAGTGGAGTAGTTGCAACATAGACTCCGTGGCCCACAAGCCCAAAATATTTACCATGTGGTTCTTTACAGAAAAAGTTTGCCAACCTCTGACTGAGAGGAAAAATAACCTGCTTTTGTTATTTTTTTTAATACTTAAACCTAATTCAAAAATTCAGTTTTGTCATGGTCTCTCTCTCTCTCTCTCTCTCCCTCTCTCTATAGTGTTTTTGTCATGGGTAATATCTTACTTACATTGCTAATATTTGTAAACATAAGTAGTACGCTTTGCAAGTGACTCATTGTTTACTCACGCTTCATCAGCCATTACTGCAGTTTAGGGATAGGGTACCAAGACCTGCTGGCAACCAACTGCCCTGCCATTTGGACCAGCTTTGAAGAGGAGCTGTTGCTCTGCTTCTTTGGGCTACATTCTTTTGTAGCCTAGTGGACTCAGGATTGCCAGTGCAAGAGTGCAGGTCTTTGGAACCATTCTTGCATGGAAGTAATGTGACCTGCAAAGAGTTCATAACAGGCTTTGGTCTAAGGAAGTATCTGTTAATGTCCACTCACTGTGGGGTTTGCAGATGAAATTTCTAAAAGTTGCAGATCGTCTTCTGCAGTTCTAGGATCCCACCGGCTTTTAGGCTGGTGTTGGTACCATCATGCTGGACTTCTGGGTAGTCTATAATCTAGACCCATGCCCATGAGGTTCTTCCTTGTCTGGCTCACACCTGCTTGCATGTGTCCAGGAGCCACTCTGCCTCACCAGCTGCGATTTCTTCCAAGTTACTGTCTACTCTCCATAGAATCCAGACTCCAGGAGAGAAAAATTCTTTCCCTTGGCTCAGAGTCTGCATTTCCTGTCTTGGAATCTGTCTTTATATAAGATGATTGAGAATGAGAATGTTTGCCTTTAGAGGAACTTCCTCTCTTTTCTGCAGAAATATAACCTCTCCCTCCAACTCCACCAGAAAATTTGATCAGGTCATAATGGGCTGACATTGATGTATTTTCTGAAGTCTGGATTGTTCACAATTTAAACCACATGTAGGACACTCTCAGTACATAGGCAAGGACGAACCTTGCCAGCCCAACATAGTCCAGTACATTTTTCCTTTTCCGGTTCCTCTAATAAGAGCTGAAAAACAGGTCTCAATAGCCTTTATGTAACCTTTTGGATCTCAGTTTGGACAGTGCAAGCAACAGCTTAAACAAGCCATCCCCACAAAAACATATCTACATTAGTAATGAGGTAAGAAGTATTTCTATCCATACGTTCCTAAGCCTGTATAATAATTTTATAGAGGCATGGCACGAATTCACCGAAAACAATTTATATGCTCAAGCAGTATTTTCAGCTTCTCAGTCTAAAATATCTGCATTTAGAAAAAAGCTTTCTTTATAGTTTTTCTCAAAATGAGCAAGTGGGTGTTGCTTTAAATTGGTGCAACTAGAAAGCCCCATTAGGTAGGCTTCTTAACACAAAAGAAACAGTCTAAAAGATTACTCAGATCTTTCACCTTTTTGGATACAATAACTGCTTATCACTCTAACGTGGTTTTTTAAGCCTCAACTAAATCCAGGTTTTAAAAAAATTGTAGAAATTTCTTTAAAAAAGTTTATTTCTAAGGAATTTCTACACCCAGCATGGAGCTTGAACTTTAACCCTGAGATCAAGAGTCTTATGCTCTACTGACTGAGCCACCCAGGTGCCCCTAGGCATTTCTTCTAATACTGTTTTCTCAAGTCACAGTTCCAGAAAGTTTCTTATAAACTCTTAGTTTGCAAGTACACATAGGAATATTTGGGGCTCTAGTTACAATTCCATGTGACAATGTATTCTTCAAATACTCTAATTGCCCTTCAAACAATTTATTTATCTAGATGTTGATGCAGCAATTTATATTCAACTATTTGAATGCCAAAGCTATACTGCCACAGATTCAGTCTTCCCTGTGGAGTGCCGATCATTTTTGAGCCTTTCTCCTAAATCAAAGGAGGTACTTGGGGATAGTATAAAGTAACAGAGGCTCTCACTAAGCATGATTTGCACAGTACCAAGTTATTAAATCAGTTTCCAAAGTTTACACCACTATAAACAAACAGTGAATAAACATGCTTCAACCAACTTCTGTTTGGTAAGGCTGCAGTAATACAACGGTCCCAGAAATTTCAGTGGCTTAACAAAATAACCAAGGTCTCACTTGTTACGTAATGGCAACCATGGGCAGGCAGTGGCATTACTCTCTGTGTCCTATTCTGGAATCCAGGACTCTGGTGTGGTGGAAAGATGGGCTTCTGTTGAAATCCCCTGTACTATTTACTAGCTGTGTGATTTTGCACAAGTCCCTTAACGTAAGCCTCTGTTTCTTCATCTATAAAATGGGGATAATAATAGTACTTCCCAGCGTCGATGTAGAGATTAAATGTGATAGCATGTAGAAGTCAACTAGCAGTAGAATGCCCTTCACACAGAAGTTCCCACTAATTTTACAGGGGTTCTTATTCAGGCTCTGAAGACCTATGCCCTTGGATTATCACCATTTGTGGTTCAGTTGGTGGTCCCCTGTACTATTCTTTGGGGAAGGAATAAGTGAAACTCAACTCTGTTTTGCGACTAACTTGATATTGTGGGTATATAGCTTAGTGGAAAGTAGGTTGAAGTTCTTGTCTTAATTAAATTTCTCTGTTTGTTTTCAGGGGGGAGATATGGCCTATGCTGTGGGGGAAAAAAAAAAAAAAAGTTCTGAAATTCCCTCCACATATCACATAGAGAAACAAAAGTGTCCCTGGCCTCTAGTCAGATGCAGGATGTAGCCTCTAGTGCTAACCAAATATATAACTGGAGGGAATGTGATGTAGCTCTTTTGCCTTTCTATGTTTCTGAAGAATGTCTCCCTTGTGGAAAAGCTGACAGGATGATAAAAACCTCCTGATTAACGTAATGCTTTTCTCTGTTGCTCGGGGCTGTATGTGTGTGTGTGTGTGTGTGTTTATGCCTGTGTGTTTTAAAACTAACTAGTTGGAAAAACATCTTCGGTTTGTCCTTGCTGATCTGTTTCTGAGCAGTGACATGTTCTTAAAACAGTACGGACTTTGGAGGTGAGCAGATTTGAATTTGAATCCTGACACCTTCACTTACTAGTTGTATTATCTGGACTAATAAATAAATGTCCTTTTGTTCACTTATTCATCTGTTCGTGGATTCATTCTCATTCTGAACATTTATGGAACACCCTTACTCTGTCAGGCCCGAGGCTGGACTTCAGGGGTACATGACACTTATCCTGACAGTGTGCCTTTGGTCTACCACGGCTACAAAGTTTCCTGACCACTCACACCATCATTAAAACATTTTTGAGCACAAATCTCTCACGTATGTATGTTTTTATATATTATATGCACGACTTTTACACTATTGTGTACATAATAAGACATTTGATTAAAAAACATACAGTACTGGGCCGCCTGGGTGGCTCAGTTGGTCAAGTGTCCGATTTCGGCTCAGGTCATGATATCACGGTTTGTGAGTTCGAGCCCCGCGTGGGGCTCTGTGCTGACAGCTCGGAGCCTGGAGCCTGCTTCAGATTCCATGTCTCCCTCCCTCTCTCTGACCTTCCCCCACTCGTGCTCTGTCTCTCTCTCTCGAAAATGAATAAACATTAAAAAAAAATTTTTTTAAATACAGTATTTTATCACATACTGTCTGGGTGCATACACCCAAATATAAAGGCTACTGGTCTAGTGATAAACTTTTCTGAACCTCACTTTTTGTTGTTGTTGTTGTTACATAAACGAACCCATTTACTGTAGGCTAGAAGTGCTTCAAGTGGTGCAGCTTCTACTGGCCTGTCAGTGCCTTCAGTCCTCTGATGGGGGACTTGACTGTGACGGCAGTAGTAGCGGGGTAGGTCCAGGCCCCACTGGCTACCATTTTAATACAGGAACCACAATGCCAGGTCCCTGCAGCTCAACTTTTCACCTTGGTTTTGGCGCAGAAGGAGCTATGCTCTGCTATGCTGTGCTATAGCTATTGCTATAGCAATAGCTATGCTATTTCATTCTTCTTCACCATTTTCCCTTGCGAGGGAGACACCGTAACAGGGCCCGTATTAACCAGTGATTCCGACCTTCTTGGTGCGCTTAGCCCTGTCCCCACAAACTAGGTTTGAGCCCACAGAGGAAGAGACATAGTTGAACTTCACTTTCTTCATCATGAAAATCGTGGCGATGAAATCTGTCTCATGTTATTGTTGCTCGTTTATTCTCTCAACAGATTTCATTGAACACTCTCCAATATTAGATTCTGAGGGACCGGAGAGGTAGTGCTAAATGTTGTTTTTAACATCTGAGGGGAGATTTCTGTTGGAAGGGGTTACTCACTTACGTTTCAGTTGATATTCAACATATTAAAATTCTTAAGTTTTTTTAATTTTTAATATATATATATTTTTTACCGTTTATTCATTTTTTGATAGAGACTGAGAGTGACTGGGGGAGGGGCAGAGAGAGAGGGAGACAGACTCTGAAGCAAGCTCCAGGCTCTGAACTGAGAGCACAGAGCCCGACGTGGGGCTCCAACTCACGGACCATGAGATCATGACCTGAGCTGAAGTCGGACGCTTGACCGACTGAGCCACCCAGGCGCCCCTTATTTTTTTATTTTTAAATGTTTTTAATGTTTATTTGAGGGAGAGAGAGACAGAGCGTGAGCAGGGGAGGGGTAGAGACAGAGGGAGACGGAATCCCAAGCAGGCTCCAGGCTCCGAGCTGTCAGCACACAGCCCAATGCAGGACTCAAACCCATGAAGTGTAAGATCATGACCTGAGCCGAAGTCGGACGCTTACCCGACTGAGCCATGCAGGCGCCCCCCAAAATTCTTAAGTTTCAAAGTTTAGCTTTTCTTAAGTCTTTAAGATCAACCTTAGGTTGATAACATCCATTATTTTTACTTATTCTATGACTAACGTTCAATTAATATTTATATTTAAAAGATAAAATCCTCAACATTTTGCATGCTAAATAAGTAGTTCATCAACTTTTAAAGTAATTATATATCGAGGTGCCTGGGTGGCTCAGTCAGTTGAGCGTCCAGCTTTGGCTCAGGTCATGATCTCATGGTTTGTGAGTTCAAGCCCCACGTCGGGCTCTGTGCTGACAGTGTGGACCCTGCTTGGGATTCTCTGTTTCCTCTCTCTCTTCCCCTCCCCTGCTCACACATTCTCTCTCAAGAATAAAGAAAACATTAAAGAAATTAAAGTAATTACATATTTAATCTAACTGATTCTCTCCAACCCTTCATTAGGAGTAACCCTAACTCCTAATGTTACTCCTACATCAGTTAGGATTCAGTGGAGAAAACTGAAACACTCTGGGTGTTTTAAGCAGAAAGGGGTTAGATACAGGAAATTAGGTACTTGCAAAATTGTTGGGAGCAATGGAGGAGTGGGTTCAAGGCATACCTCTTGGTGTGATTCCCCGAGCATTGCAGAACCCATCAAGAATGTTGCTTCCCCCGCCACAATGAGGAAAGCGGAGACGAGGAGGCCAGAACCTGAACTACTGAGACACAAAAAATCCAGCATGCTGCCTAGGATGCCATTCGGAAGTCATAGTAGCCACCACCACATTGCCTTGTCACTGAATTGTGCTATCTGACTGACACTGATGCAACTGCTTCTCAACACTCGAGAAGCTAGAGACTGGACACTGGCAACCTCAGATTTTACCAGCACTACACACTGCAAAGTGTCTATTAGGAAGATGGACCTTGCCACACTTCTATCTTCTGTCTTACTTGGTCGTTGTCACTCAGGGGTCGGTCGTGATCCTTCTAGTAAATTGAAACCCTCAAAAGGAAAGGTGTCATGCCTTCTTCTTTTCAGCCTGCAGCACAGGCACAAAGAGGTTGCCCAGTAAATACACACTGATGCTTGGGTATTCAGTATATTGACATTTGATACCGTCATTTTGATGTCTTGGCTTTGACTGATTATCCCAATCTTCCATCTCCTTCAGCTTAATTTCTGGTATGCCAACCATAAGCAACTGAGCATGTGCAGTAAGTATTATTGAAGTGGGAGAGAAGAGCTGGATCATTTCCATTGGCAACTGGTCAGAGACCTTCAGTGTGGACATTACTATGTAGCTATTTTGCTGCTGATAATAGATGTTTAGATAATAGATGGTTGTCTGTAGCAGAAAGTTTTACGGTTTGTTGTATTAGGGCTTCAGGACATCTAATTGATATAATTCATTGAACCCAGAACCCTGGGTGCAGAAGTGTGATGGGAATGGTACCCATCTATGCCACTTATGGCCATCATGAAAATCTAATACAAAACAAAATTTCCTAACGTAACACTCCTTACCAACCCAATAATTATACAATTCCATGTAGAAAATTAACCAAATTCTCTTCAACTTTTCAGATTAAAATCATAAATATTAAACCTTTCTAAACAAGCAGGATTCCAGAAGACTCCAGATTTTCAGACGGTACAGTATGGACATTTCGGTCCCATTCTCATCTCAAAAAACATGAGGATAAAGACCAAATACAAGATCAGTCTTGGATAAAACGTACAAGACATCTGAGGCCTTAAGCCATCCAGGGAAGTAGAAAGTGGGAAAAGTAGAAAATAGAAAATGGAAGGGGGCAGTAGATGACTCAGCAGACTGGTAGAGTCCCAGAAGGGCAAACCTAAGCACCTGAACCACAAGCCAAACTCCCTCACACAACCCATGAAAGAGAAACAGGGTACCATGTTCGTAGGTGGTAGAGGCTGACACCATGATAGAATCTCTGGAAAATTTCAATTTGACCAAAAGCAGAAGAATTGTAGCCAGTTCTTCCTACGGTCAAGTCCTACCCATATATATGCTGCTTTCAGTCAACTATGTGGTGCCTACTTATAAATATGAATGGCCAGTCAAGAACTCCCAGATGTTTGTTTGTTTATTTGTTTATTTATTTATTTTTATTTATCTTTTAATATGAAATTTATTGTCAAATTGGTTTCCATACAACACCCAGTGCTCATCCCAACAGGTGCCTTCATCAATGCCCATCACTCACTTTCCCCTCCTCTCCACCCCCCCCCCCCATCAACCCTCAGTTTATTCTCAGTATTTAAGAGTCTCTTATGGTTTGCCTCCTTCCCTCTCTGTAACTTTTTTCCCCCCTTCTCCTCCCCCCTGGTCTTCTGTTGAGTTTCTCAGGATCCACATAAGAGTGAAAACATATGGTATCTGTCTTTCTCTGCTTGACTTATTTCACTTAGCATAACACTCTCCAGTTCCATCCATGTTGCTACAAATGGCCAGATTTCATTCTTTCTCATTGCCAAGTAGTATTCCATTGTATATGTAAACCACATCATCTTTATCCATTCGTCAGTTGATGGACATTTAGGCTCTTACCCTAATTTGGCTATTGTTGAAAGTGCTGCTATAAACATTGGGGTACAAGTGCCCCTATGCATCAGCATTCCTGTGTCCCTTGGGTAAATTCCTACCAGTGCTATTGCTGGGTCATAGGGTAGATCTATTTTTAATTTTTTGAGGAACCTCCACACTGTTTTCCAGAGCGGCTGCACCCGTTTGCATTCCCACCAGCAGTGCAAGAGGGTTCCCTTTCTCCACATCCTCTCCAGCATCTATAGTCTCCTGATTTGTTCATTTTAGCCACTCTGACTGGTGTGAGGTGGTATCTGAGTGTGGTTTTGATTTGTATTTCCCTGATGAGGAGCGACATTGAGCATGTTTTCATGTGCCTGTTGGCCATCTGGATGTCTTCTTTAGAAAAGTGTCTGTCCATGTCTTCTGCCCATTTCTTCACTGGATTATTTGTTTTTCGGGTGTGGAGCTGGTGAGTTCTTTATAGATTTTGGTTACTAGCCCTTTGTCCGATGTGTCATTTGCAAATATCTTTTCCCATTCCGTCAGTTGCCTTTTAGTTTTGTTGATTGTTTCCTTTGCAGTGCAGAAGCTTTTTATCTTGATGAGGTCCCAACAGTTCATTTTTGCTTTTAATTCCCTTGCCTTTGGGAATGTGTCAAGTAAGAAATTGCTGCGGCTGAGGTCAGAGAGGTTTATTCCTGCTTTCTCCTCTAGGGTTTTGATGGTTTCCTGTCTCACATTCAGGTCCTTCATCCATTTTGAATTTATTTTTGTGAGTGGTGTAATAAAGTAGTCTAATTTCATTTTTCTGCATGTTGCTGTCCAGTTCTCCTAGCACCATTTGTTAAAGAGACTGTCTTTTTTCCATTGGATATTCTTTCAAGAACTGCCAGATGTTTAAAGAAAATGTCCAACAAGAAAGAGGGAGACTAAAGAAAATAAATAGGAAAGAAGGAGATCATGCATGTATATATGGTGTATATATGAAACAATCATGGAAAGGAACACTTTTTTTTTTTTTTTTTAAGTAGGCTTCATGCCCAGCACAGAGCCCAACATGGGGCTTGAACTCATGACCCTGAGATCAAGACATGAGCTGAGATCAAGAGTGTGGCAGCTAACTGACTGAGCTACCCAGGCGCCTAAGAAAGGAACACTCTTGAAACTTCAAAGTATGATAGTAAGAATTAAAGAAACAAAACATGGGGCACCTGGGTGGCTCAGTCGGTTAAGTATCTGACTTCTGCTCAGGTCATGATCTCATGGTTCACAAGTTCAAGCCCTGCGTCAGGCTCTGTGCTGACAGCTCGGAGCCTGGAGCCTGCTTCAGATTCTGTGTTTCCCTCTCTCTTCCCCTCCCCTACTTACACTCTGAATTTCTCCCTCCCTCTCTCAAACATTAAAAAAAAGAAGAAGAAAAAGAAACAAAACAGAAGAATTGAGAGATAAAATCAAGGAGACCTCTCAGAAACTAGAAAAACAAATAGATGACAATAAGGAGAGAAAAGGTAAGAAAATCAGAGAATTCAAGCAGGTTAAAAAGTACTACTGAGTGTCCTCCCCCCACCCAAAAAGGCAAAATGGTAGGGAGAATGTTATTGAGATAGTACAAAAATATTTTCCAGACTAAAAGGTATGAGTCTTCAAATGGATAGAGACCACCAAATGCCTAGCACCATGAACAAAAAGGAAACTCTTACCAAATTATATCATTGTGAAATTTTAGAATCCTATAGATAAAACATTCTAAAAGCTTTTAACAAAAAAACAGGTCACCTACCCCCACTCCAAGCCCTGAATCGGAACATTATTAGATTTCTCATTAACAACACTGGAAGCTAAAACAACAACAATGGAACAATTCCTTGACGTTTCTGAGTAAACATTTGTTTTCAACGTTCAATTCTTTACACATCCAGACTCTTGATCATGAGTGAAGCCAGAATTTTCAGTGATATACCTTCCATTCATTATTTCTCAGCAAGGTGCCGGAGGATATGTTTCACTAAAAGGAGTAAACCAAGAAAAAAGAAGACATTGGTTGCAGAAAACAAGAAGTTTATGTAGAAAGAGACAAAGGAATTTCCAGCATGATGTCAGAGGACAAACCCAGGAGGACAATTCTGCAGCTCTTTTGAGGACAGCTAGTTTAGATTGGAGCAGGACTGGAAAACTGCTGGTGTGGCATCTCTAACAGGAAAAAAGTAACAGACAGATCATCTAAAAAACTTGACCATGTTAAACTTCTACTGAAACATTTCAGGTGTGCCTTGGTGGCTCAGTCAGTTAAGCATCCGACTCTTGGTTTCAGCTCAGGTCATGATCTCGAGGGTTATGAGTTCGAGCCCCACATCGAGCTCCGTGCTGACAGTGCAGAGCCTGCTTGGGATTCTCTCTCTCCCTCTCTCTGCCCCTCCCCCACTCACTCTCTCTGTCTCTCTCTCTCAAAAATAAATAAACAAACTTAAAAAAAAGAAAAAGAAACATTTCAATACTGAGGAGTATTACAAGATTTAATGGTAAGTTCAGAGAAATTTAAGTGCATGAAAAATGAGATTTGTGTACCTATACAATGGGTGTACCTATACAGTGGGATAATTTAATTACAATTAAAAGAAATGAGCTATGAAAAGACATGGGTGAGTCTTAATGCATACTGAGAAGGGAAAGAAACCAGTCTGGAAACACTAAATACTGTACGATTCCATTTATATGACATTCTGGAAAAGACAGAACTACAGAAATGATAACCAGATTGGTGGCTGTCAGGGGCTCAGGAGGAGGGGAATGAAGCTATTAGGGTGATGAAACTGTTCTGTATGATACTCTAATGGTGAATATAAGACATTAAAACCTGTAGAACTTTCTCAAAAGCCCATAGAACTTTATAGCATAAAGAGTATAAAGTTTAATGCATGCAAATTTTAAATATCACTTAGGAGATTGAGGGAACCCAGTACAAAATGCAGAATCTAACAAACGATTCTAAATATATTGCAAATATATGAAGCAACTTCTCTGAAGGTGGTGGGAGAATGAAGATCTGACCTAAGTACCTTTGGAAATGAGTGCAGTCTGTAAAACTAAAGACAAGAGGAACTGTACATAAACTAATTGCTTCCCAGGTTAATCATTCTGAAAAAAACTGTGTGTGTGTTGGAATTGAACCAGCAGGTAAGTGGATGGCTGATAGTGAGAGCTATGTTGTCCTTGTCAGAATAGGAGCTTACAGATAAGCAAAGGGAAGAACTAGAATGATCCCTGTGGTAACAGGGTAGAGTTGGAGATGGTATGAACTCATGTTTATATAGCTACATATAAAAATATTTATAGATATGTATGTATACATGGTTTAGTACACCATGTGTATCTCCTATCTCTGTCAGCTGAGAGGGCCTAGAAGCAAGACACCCCAGTGGCAGTGAGCACACCAAGCATCCAGATCTCGGCTTCTAATACTATTCTCCAGTAGAAGGAGCCGGGACTCATTAGGGAAACGACTGATTCCAGAACTGGAGCAGGAAAAACACAATATGAGCCTGTAGCATTTTCTAGTGCCAGAAAGTAAGAGAATGCTTTAAAAAAAAAAAAAAAATCCTGCTACGATGGAGATATGTCAAAGGAATGCAGGTGGTACCCAACAGAACTCCCAATGGCCAAGCTGGGGCAATTTAAACAATAATGAAAAAAAAAAACTTGTAATGGATTATAACCCAAAGTATAAAAAATATATATCCACGGGGCCCTGGGTGGTTTAGTCAGTTACACATCTGACACTTGATATTGGCTCGGGTCATGATCCCACAGTTTGTGGCCCTGTGCTGACAGCAGGGAGCCTGCTTGGCTCTTTCAAAACAAATAAATAAACTTAAAATATATATTTGTGAGTCCATACTGTACAAATAAATGATTGAATAAATGGGGAGAATAGATACATCTCCCATATAGAAGAATTCCAAATAATTTATGTAAAGCTAACTCCTCATTCATTAAGTGTGGGCTGAACATAGTGACTTCCTTCCAAAGAGTACAGTATAGAAATGGGGCGGGGGGAAGAGTTAATGTTATAGCGGTAAAGCTGGTAAATATTCCCTTAAGCCAGGGGATCAAGGTTAATGCCAACATATCAATAACATGATATGCTTGATGATAACATACTCTTGGCATGATGTGATGAGAATGGTCTTCTTCCCCAAAATAAATTACCCTGGCCTAATCATAAAAACATAAGACAAATCTTAACTGATGGTTTTCTACAAAATACCTGGCTAGCGTTCCTCAAAATTGTCGAACTCATAAAAAGGAGGGTCTGTGAAGCTCTTAGGACCAGGAGAAGTCCAAGGATACAGGATTCTGGAACAGAAAAAGAAAATTAGGGAAAAACTGAGGAACACTGAATAGAATATTAAGTTTAATGCATCATTACTGATTCATTAATTGTGACAACTACACCCTAGTGTAAGTAATGTAAGTTGTTAATAATAAAGGAAACGAGGTGAGGGCTTTATGGGATCTCTCTGTTATATTTTTGCAATAGTTCTGTAAATCTAAAACTGTTCTAACATAGAAATGTTTATTTTAAAACTGAGTTAATTATTAATTCCAGGAAAACTAAACAGACTTACAAGAGATGAAGTAAAATCATTGTATACTATTGGATCAGCCTTGAACAATATTTACATAGTCATGGTAACTAAAATGTGAAATGTGGATCCGAGCAAAAATTGTGATTTTACTATATTTGGAAGTTGGATAGGGGATGTAAGAAAGTAAACACTCTCATACATCATAAGAAGTCACTGAATATCATCTGCAACTGATGAGTCAAAAGAACAGTATATCACAGAAACATGGAGGCAATTACAAGAAGAGCTAAAAGAATGGAAAATGTTTACTGCTGGAATCGACCAGGAGCAATTGTTTTTTGTTGTCTCAAGTCGCTGTTTCACTTTTTAAACTACGTTTAAAAACATAGTTTACATTGGGGCGCCTGGATGGCTCAATTGGTTAAGCGGCCAGACTCTTGATTTTGACTCGAGTAATGATCACAGGGCTGTGGGATCGAGCCACACATCGAGCCCCATGTGTCTGTCTGTCTGTCTGTCTCTTTCTCTCTCTCAAATAAAAACAAACAGACAAACAAACAAATAAAATTTTAAAAAGAACATAGTTTACACTGCAAAGCATGGAATACTTTTTTAAAAATTTATTTTCTTTTGAGAGAGAGGATTGGGGCGGGGGGAGGGGGCGGGCAGGCGGTGTGCTGGTGCATGCACCAGCAGAGGAGGGGCAGAGAAAGAGAGAGAGGATCCCAAACAGGCTCCATGCTGTCACCTCAGAGCCTGATGCCGGGCTCCAACCCCGTGACCCGTGAGACTATGATCTGAACCAAAATCAAGAGTTGGAAGCCACCCAGGTGCCCTGGCATGGAGTACTTAAAAAGAAAAAAAAAATTTTTTTTAACGGTTATTAATTTTTGAGAGACAGAGAGAGACAGGGCATGAGCGGGTAAGGGGCAGAGAGAGGGAGACACAGAATCCGAAGCAGGGTCCAGGCTCCAGGCTGTCAGCACAGAGCCCAACGCGGGGCTCAAACTCACGAACTGAGAGATCATGACCTGAGCTGAAGTTGAATGCTCAACCGACTGAGCCACCCAGGCACCCCATAAGCATGGAGTACTTTAATAAAAAATTTAAAATATCTAATGACAGGTTTGTGAGATGGAGCCCCACGCTGACAGCAAGGTGCCTGCTTGGGATTGTCTCTCTCTCCCTCTGCTGCTTTCCCCCGTGCTCGCTATCTCTCGCTCGCTCTCTCTCTCTCTCTCTCTCTCTCAAGATAAATAAATAAGCTTAAGAAATATAACTTAAAAAAATCCAATGACATTAAACATTTCAAATTAAAATCACAAATTTGATAGGTTAAATTCTCTAATATGTTAGCTTTTCTAAAACATTTCAAACATCTACATCCTCTATACCTTTATAGGATGGTAAGATCTCTTATCTAAGAGAAGCCAACCGACCAGACTTATTTAAAGACTGAGGACCACAATATGGTTATAGATTGGAATTACAATAAGATATTCTGTACTGAGACATTGGTTCCTAGTTACTAATTCCACAATGATTCTACCTAAACTTCAGGTTTTCATGCTAATCTCTTCCTGTCCCAGGAATGCGGCCTTCAGACACAGGCAGGAGAGGCTCCTGCTCTAGTCTCAGCACATAGCACAAATACACATTTATTTTAAAAACACAGGCACCTTGGGGCACCTGGCTGGCTCAGTCATTAGAGCATGTGACTCTTGTTCTTGGGTTTGTGGGTTCGAGCCCCATGCTGGGTGTAGAGATTACTTTTAAAAAATCTTAGGGAGGTGCCTGGGTGACTCAATCAGTTGAGTGTGTGACTTTGGCTCAGGTCATGATCTCACAGCTTGTGAGTTCGAGCCCTATGTCGGGCTCTATGCTGACAGCCCAGAGCCTGGAGCCTGCTTCTGATTCTGTGTCTCCCTCTCTCTCTGCCCCTAACCCACTCGCATTCTGTCTCTGTCTCTCTCAAAAATAAATAAACATTAAAAAAATAATTAAAAAAAATCTTAGGGGCATCTGGAGGGCTCAGTCAGTTAAGCCTTCAACTTCGGCTCAGGTCATGATCTCACGGCTTGGGGGTTTGAGCCCCAGGTCCAGCTCTGCGCTGACGACTCAGAGCCTGGAGCCTTCTTTGGATTTTGTGTCTCCCTCTCTCTCTGCCCCTTCCCCACACGTGCTCTGTCTCTCTGTCTCTCAGAAATAAATATTTTTTTAAAACTTCGAAAAAATCTTAAACAAACAAAACCACAGGTGCCTCGATTTTGTTATGTAGATTTTACCAAGTATTAAAAAATCCCTTTTCCCCTTAGGAAAGGGGATATGCCTATTTTAGGCATAAACAGGCCTCTGAATGTGGTAACTTTCTTTCTTTCTTTCTTTTTTTTTCCACATAAGTGGTAGTACCTGCTACATATAGAAGAAGAAAAAACCAAAAAACTCCATGAGTGCCTCTGTTACTCTCGATTCTATGCTCAGTGTGGAACCAGCATGACTTCTAAATATCGACCCTCGTGTCAGATGCTCTTCAGGCCCCAGATTGGCACTTCTCCACAGCTTGTGCCCAGTGTCTGTGAAACAGAATGGGTTGTGCTGCTCTCTGTGTTGGGGACAGAATGCTGTGGATTTGAGTGGCAGAGGGTTTAGGTAAGAGAAAAGACAAACTAACTTGTTAAGTCCTTTCTCTCAGACGGCATAAATGCAATAGATTTTTACATAATGTAGCATTTCCCAGTCGTGCTAAAGATCCATTTCTCTTGCTTCATGTTCCGTTTATGGTTCACACTGGTTAGTGTGGCATTTGCCAAAGTTACACAGAGGGACTGAGAAATATGTTGAAATATTAAACAACTCCTATTACTCTTAAATGGGCATGTATGTAGGTAATATGACGTGAAGCATGATAAAGATAACTTACATTATCACTAGATGGACAATTGAATGCTAGAATTGAGAACAGTTTTATTTTTGTAAAAATATTACAGTTTGACACTCCTGGCTGGCTCAGGCAGGTAAGCCTCCGACTCCTGATTTTGGCTCAGGTCATGATCTCAGGGTCGTGAGATGGAGCCCCGCATCAGGCTCCTCGCTGGGCATGGAGCCTGCTTGGGATTCTCTCTCTTTCTCTCTCTCTCTCTCTCCCTCTCCCTCTTCACCCCTTCCCCCACTCGTGCTCTCTTTCTAAAAAAAAAGGTTTAATTAAAATTTCCAAAAAAATTAAATTAAAACATCAGTTTGAGTATTTTAATTTATTTAAAAAACATTTTTTTAATGTTTTTGAGAGAGAGAGAGTGTGAGCAGAGGAGGGGCAGAGAGAGAGGAAGACTCAGAATCCGAAGCAGGCTCCAGGCTCTGAGCTGCCAGCACAGAGCCTGATGTAGGGCTTGAACCCATGAACCATGAGATCATGATCTGAGCAGAAGTTGTATGCTCAATCAACTGAGCCACCCAGGCACCCCTAGAGTATTTTAATTTAAAGGTTGGTGTTTATTTATCATAATTTTAATTAAAAAAATTTAATGTTTATTTTTGAGAGAGAGAGAGGCAGAGAAAGAAGGAGACACAGAATCAGAAGCGGGCTCCAGGCTCTTAGCTGTCAGCACAGAGCCCAACACGGGGCTCGAACTCATGAGCTGTGAGATCATGACCTGAGCTGAAGTCGGACACTCAACCGACTGAGCCACCCAGGTCCCCAATTATAATTTGGATTTGAATTTCAATAGATAATTTTTAATTTTTAGAGGGAACTCCGAAACATGACTATAACTTTACATTTTAAATATTTGACACTTACTTTAACATTTTTGATGAAATGTATATATTTTGAATACAATTACATTTTGTTTTTTAATCTTTTAAATTGAAGGTTGGCAAGGCTTTTCTGTTTAAAGCCAGATAGTAAATATTTCAGGCCTAACGGGGCCTGTGATATCTGCTGCAACTATTCAGCTGTGCTTTTGTGGGGAAAGCTGCCATAGACAATAAATAAATGGATGACCGAGATTGTGTGACAGCAAATATTAACTTACAAAAACATACGGTGGGCTGAATTTTCCCAGTGGGCCTAATTTGCTGACCCTTGCTTTAGATCATTACTGTCAATACAATGTGAATTGTGTGAAAAATATGGATCATAATGATATAACTCATGATTTTGCTGACATAAAGGCAAGAAAAATTAGTTTTATAGAACAAAGATATAATAATGCATTAATTAACTCTGTCTCTATTTTATAATTGACCCAAAATTGCCACACATCAACAGAATGCCCAGAGAAGCAAATGATTATCTTCATGACTCTGGGTTGGTTGGGCAATGATTTCTTAGCTATGTCATCAAAAGCACAAGTGATAAAAGGGAGAAAATAATGAAATTGGACTTCATCAAAAGCCAAAACATTTGCTTCCAAAGGACAACATCAGGAAGGTGAAAAACCCTACAGAATGGGAGAATATGTTTGCGAATCATATCTCTGATAAAGGAGCCTGTATCTAGAATACATAAAGAACTCTTACAACTCAGTAAGAAAATGACGAATAACCAAAATTTTAAATTGTCAAAGGATGTGAATAAACATTTCTTCAAAGAAGATATATAAATCGCCAATAAGCACGTGAAAAGATGCTCAACTTTATTAGCATCGGGGAAAGCAATGAGATACCACTCCACACCTACTAGGATGGATATAATAAAAAGGTCAGATAACAAGTGTTGGCAAGGATGTGGAGAAATTAGGAGCCTCCTACACCGCTGGTAGGAGTGGAAAATGGTGCAGCCGCTTTAGAAAACAGTCTGGCCCTGCACCACATGGTTAAACATCGGTTATCCATACAACCCAGCTCTTCCATTCCTGTGTATGTATTCTGGGACACGGGAAAACATATGTCCACGTAAAAACTGGTACATGAATGTTTATAGCAGCGTTACTCATGGTAACCAAAATGTGGGCTAACCCAAAGGTCCATCAACCGGTGAACAGATCAACAAAATGCATATCCAGACAATGGAATATTACCTGGCAATAAAAAGAAATGAGGTAGTGGGGAGCCTGGCTGGCTTAGTCAGTGGAGCACATGACTCTTGATCTCAGGGTTGTGAATTTGAGCCCCCTATTGGGTGTGGAGCTTAAAAAAAAAAAACAACCAAAAACCCTTAAAACTTAAAAAAAACTATAAAAACAAAAGAGATGAAGCAATGAAACTTGAAAACATTATTGCTAAGTGAAAAAAGCCAGTCACAAAAGACCACATATCTTATGATTTCACTGACATGAACTGTCTAGACCAGACAAACAAGACAAAGTAGATTTGTGGTTGCCTAGGGTGGGGATTGGGCCAAAATGGTGTTGGGGGCATGACTGCCTATGGGTATGGGATTTCTTTTGTAGAGTGATGAAAATGTTCTGGAATTAGATAGTGGTGATGGTTGCACAACTCTGAATAAACGAAAAACCATTGAATTGTATATTTTATTATTTTAATTTATTTTTTAAGTTTATTTATTTTTTTAGTAATGTCTACACCAAACATGGGGCTTGAACTCATGACCTGAGATCAAGAGTTGGAGGCTCTTCCAACTGAGCCAGCCAGGCGCCTCTGAATTGTCTATTTTATCTCTGTTTCTTTTTCTTAATAAACTTTTTAAGAAGTTTATTTATTTATTTTGAGAGAGAGAGAGAGAAAGAGTATGAGGAGGGGCAGAGAGAGAGGGAGAGAGATCCCAAGCAGGCTCCGTGCTGTCAGCACAAGCCCTACTCAGGGCTCCATCTCACAAACTGAGAGGTTATGACCTGAGCAGAAATCAAGAGTCAGATGCTCAACAGAGCCACCCAGACACCCCCTGAATTGTGTATTTTACGTGGGTGAATTATATGGCATGTGAATGATATCTTATTAAAACTGCTATTTTAAAAAATGCCATCTATGGGGTGCCTGGCTAGCTCAGTAGATACAGCATGTGACTTTTTGTATCTCAAGGTTGTGAGTTCGAGCCCCACTTTAGGGATAGAGTTTACTTTAAAAAAAAAACAAAAACAAAAACAACTGTGCCTGGCCTACGGTAGAGGCTGAAATAAAAGTTTGTTTTGTTTTTTTTTTTTTCTCTTTCCTCTTCCCCAAACTTCCCTACCCAGGTTATCCCTGAAAGAATTGTTAGGTTATTTCACCTCTGACAGGACTTTTACCCACCACCGTCTAGGTGATCAGGGTTTTCTCTCTCCAGACACATGTCATACCCTTTAGACTTTGCCCTTCCTTTTTTCGATACCCGCTGGCCACCAATCAGCAAAGGAATTTCCCAGGATAGGACAGGCTTTGCTAGCACTCATTTGATTGCTAAGGAAGCAGCCACACAGACTAGCTTAAAACAGCTTTATCCCCCAGGCTCTACAGGGACTGCTTCTGTGGACCCTTCTCCCTGGGGTCACTTCACAGTTTGAGCTGGAGACTTCCATGACTCATGCCTGCCTCACCTTCACCTCTCTTTCCATTTCTCCCCCCAGCTCCCTTCCTGACTAAATGCTCTTTCTGTCTGGACATCAGGTAGGCCCACTGGTAAAAACTTACTTAAAGTTGAATACAACAACCACCACCAGTAAATATTAATTTCTTCACAACTGCCTAAAACTTGATCGGACAATGTTTCCCTGAGTCTGTAATTTACCAAGATCTCCCTGAATCAGTTCTGTTGTTGACTTGGTGTTAGACTTTGGGCTTTGCTCATCTGTAAAGAGAGGTGAGTGGAAGGTAAATGGAGTCCAGATTCTCTGAGGATCCTCTAGTTCTTAGGTTTCATCTTCACCTACTTGCAAACTTTTCTAACAGCGACTCATAACAGCTGATCATACCGCTGCCTGTATGTTACTTCCGATTTTTATAGCATTGGTGCCGGATGGGAGAGCCTTGGAACTCATGTTGAAAGCAAGGAGATGAGGGCAGGAATAAGAACCTGGGCTCTGTTCTCTCGGTGCATCTGTTGTCACCCAACCCCACTCTGGAGCGAGCACAAAGCCA
The DNA here is from genome assembly GCF_046562875.1 of Panthera onca. Taxonomy (NCBI): domain Eukaryota; kingdom Metazoa; phylum Chordata; class Mammalia; order Carnivora; family Felidae; genus Panthera; species Panthera onca. The sequence goes on along the minus strand of NC_138352.1, from coordinate 45,685,981 downwards.
GGTGACCATGAGCCCTTGGTGTGGTTATTCATGTTATTGTAATATGAACCACCAGGGCCAAGCATAGTGCTAAGAACTTCACAAGCATTATTTTATTTAATCCTCAATATAATCCTAATGTTACTTCTCATGTTATAGACAACAAACTGAGGCACAGATGGGTTAAGACCCTAGCCCAAGGGCAACCAGCTGGTAAAATAGCTGTCTAGGATTGGTACCCGGAGATGCTAAATCCTTAAGGCGAATGTTTGCATGTCTGAGGATTAATGTCCATTCTGATGATCCTATGTCCATCTGAAAAGGGCTTCTCAAATGGGTTTATGTTTGGGAAGGAGAATAGGTGTTATGACTCTTGATACTCAGAGTGGGACCCAAATAGTCACTCAGTAGCAGGCAAGCAGGCAATCCTAACATCTGTTGGCAAGATGCCTGGAATGCGGGGGTCTCCAGCCTTTCTGTATATTTTTTAATGCTTATTAATTTATTTTGAGACCAAAAGCGAGTGAGCGGGGGAGGACCAGAGAGAGAGAGAGAGAGAGGGAGGAGCAGAGAGAGAGGAGAGAGAGAATCAATCCCAAGCAGTCTCCATGCTGTCAGCACAGAGCCGGACATGGGTCTCAAACCCACAAACCTTGAGATCATAACCTGAGCCGAAATAAGAGTTGGACACTCAACTGACTAAGCCACTCAGGCGCCCCCTCCAGCCTTTCTTGAGTGATGAAATTTCAGTCTGGTTTGAGTTTTGAAAATATCATTGCAACTAAGTAACTAACATACTCTTCTTTAGAATCCTGTTCTGGTGGCCCCAAATGAACCCAGAGTCTTTTGTGTCCAGGTAAAGCTTGGAAAGCAGAAACTTTAAAATACTTGAACCATTTGAAGCAGGGCCTCAAGTTAAGTTGTTGCCATAAAAGCATAAATATTGGGACCCAGAAGATACTAAGGGAAAAAAAAAAAAAGACGAAATTTCATTTGCTGTAGAGATGCTCGTAAAAGCAAAGCCAGCCCATCTCTGGCCAGGGCCCAAGAAGATAAAAATGTACATAAAGGGTAACAGAGGAAAGGTGATGACATGTCATTAGATTTAGGTCACTCGAGCCTGGGAATTACCTGAGAGGCATAGGTTTGCGTAAAAGCCTGGTAAATGGGAGAATCACTGAACCTTGAGCTAGGGGGAGAAAAAACAAAACAATGGTTCAAAATCATTCCATTTAGTAATTTTGTGACAGAAGAAAGGAGACTCGCTCAGAGAGTGAGGTGATTTCCTGAAGGTCATGGATCTGAAGAGAGGCAGTGGCAGAGCCAGAAGTGGTGGCCAGGCCTCCTTCAGGCTCTATTGCTAGCAGCTACCCACCAGGCTGACCAGGGGAAGCCTGGGAATAAGTAAGGAGGAAAGGACAAAGCATCCTCGGGGACCAGTAAACACAGAAGAGTAGCCACAGAAGGAGAAGGGTTGTGTGGAAGCAAAGTGCCATAGGAGGTTGAAAAGGTAGGTGATTTAAAGCCCTTCTAGGCCTTGGACTGGAGCCGGAAGTTATTGGGAGGAATCTGGGAGATTCACGCTTGACGAAGGAGTGAGGTCAAAAGGGGGAGGAAAAATCTTACTCTGGTGAAACTGTGCAGGCTGCCTTTGAGGAGGGATATTTTAAGGCAGGGAGGCCAGTGAGGATACTGTGGAGGAAGGTGTGTACATGGGGCGCCTGGGTGGCTCAGTCAGTCAAGTCCTTGATTTAGGCTCAGATCACGATCTCACAGTTCGTGAGTTTGAGCCCTGAGTCCGGCCCCTCGCTGACAGTGTGGAGCCTGCTTGGGATTCTCTCTCTCTCCCTCTGTCTCTCTGCCCCTCCCCCACTTACTCCTATCTCTCTCTCAGAATAAATAAAAATAAACTAAAAGAAAAAAAAAAGAAGGCGTGTGCTAGAAGTCCTTTTACTTCTTAAATATACGAGAGAGACAGAGAGAGAGAGACGGAGAGGTCTCAGCCTCACGCTCAGCTAGAATTCAGACTTGTTGGGACATGTCTGATGAGTGGTTTGGGCTGCCTTCCAGAAGAATGACTTCTAAACCCCTTGAGGAATTTCCAGATGGTCCGTTTCCATCCTCCCCTGCCCACCTGCCTGCCTCCGGTGGAATGAGTCCACTTTACCCCAGGCACTCAAATGTACGAAGAGGTCTATTGATGGTACATTGTGAACGAGGGAACAAGTGGCAACTGCCCAGTGCCCCCTCTCGCCCAGCCCAGGGTGGGATTCCTCCCACCTGGACACTTGGAGCGGATTCTGTGCTCTTGGGCCCTCCCGCACCGAGCCTCAGCTGCATGACCCTCCGTGTCTCCTGTCCCAGGAGAGCTGGTGGAGTCTTGGGACTCAGGGCGTCCTCAGAATGGGCTGGCAGTGTTCCATCAGCTGCAGACTGTGACCAGGGCCCGACCGGGGGTACCAGTTCCCCCAGCTCCACTCTGTAGATGCAGGCCTACCCCTGACTGGATGGTTCCCGAGAACGGAGGCCTGTCTCTCATTGGCTAATCTCCCCACCAACCGCCGGCCACCAGTCTGAAGAGCAGGGTCTATTTATGAATGGCATAAGTGTTTCTAGCTTTCTTAGGGAAGCAATTTAACAAATCAGTACATTTTTTGAGCAATTGTTAGGTTAAATAAGCACAACTGATGAGATGTAATTATAAACTTGGGTTCTCTCTCTTGTTAACCGTTTAAATTCAGTGGGGCTGTAGGATTGCTGCACCTGGATAAAAATTGAGACAGTCCCCATAATTTTCTTGGTTTTTTTTTTTCCTTTATTTTTTAATGTTTACTTTTGAGCGAGAGAGAGACGGAGTGCAAGCAGGGGAGGGGCAGAAAGAGAGGGAGACACAGAATCTGAAGCAGGCTCCAGGCTCTGAGCTCTCAGCATAGAGCCCGAAGGGGGGCTCAAACCAAATTGCGAGATCATGACCTGAGCCGAAGTCGGACGCTTAACCGACTGAGCCACCCCGGCACCCCTCTTTTTTTCTTTTTTCTTTCTTTCTTTTTTTTTTTTTTTAAGATTTTTAAAATTACGTTTAAGTAATCTCTACCCCTAATTTGGGGCTCGAACTTACAACTCTGAGATCAAGAGTTGCACACTCTACTGATGGAGACAGCCAGGTCCCCCTCCTGGGGCACAAAAAATTGTAGTCTGTGTTCACCCTAAATCTGAATATAGATGCAATTCGGTGACGAAATATTTATATAATCATTAACATTCCAAATATGATGTAAAATTAAGGCTTTTCCCCTGTCCTTTAGGTCAGGTTGGACATACGTGGTCAGCAACCCTTTTGTCCCTCCTCTCCCAGCTTTCTGGCTGTGGTTTCTGATGCTTACAGTGTTGGAATGGACAGAAGCAGGAAAGTTTCCACTTGATTGGTCCTGGCATGGGGATCTGGCGTTGGTGTTCTCTGCACTTGGCAGGTGTTTTAAGCAGATACTTTTATGTGCTTTATATCCCTCTCTGTCTTAATCAGTTAGGGCCACTATAACAGAGTACCAATGGGTGAGTTATAAACAACAGAAATTTCACACAGTTCTAGAGGCGAGAAGTCTGAGATCAGGGCGCCAGCAGGGGCAGGTTCTGGTGAGAGCACTCTTCTGGGTTTCAGACTGCTGACCAGTCTCACTGTATCCTCAAGTGGCAGAAAGACAGAGAGCTAGCTCCTTGGCCTCTTCTTATGAGGACACTAATCCCATTCATGAGGGCCCCACCCTCATGACCTAACTACATCTCAGAGGCCTCACCTCCAAAATACCATCACATCCTAGGTAGAATTTCAACATAAGAATTTGGGTGGGGGGCTCCTGGGTGGCTCAGTGGGTTAAGCGTCCGACTCTTGATCTGGGCTCAGGTCATGATCTCACGGTTCATAGTTTGAGTCCCCCCTCTCCCCCACCCTGTCTTTGAGCCCCTCATCAGGCTCTGCGCTGACATCAAGGAGCCTGCTTGGAATTCTCTCTCTCTCTCTGTGTCTCTCTCTATCCCTACCCCAATCATGCTTACTCTCTCTTTCTCTCTAAATAAATAGGTGAACTTAAAATTAAAAACAAAAAAAAGAATTTGTAGGGGACACATTTCGTTCGTAACACCCCCATTGCTGGGGACCTCTCACCTCTGGTTCTCTTCCTTTGGGTGATGCATTTACCTCTGGTTCATTGCTTACTGCTTTATCCATCCTTAGAAATCCAGCCATACCTCCAGGTTCCTGCTGAAACCTCTTTGCCCTTCTCGGCTGCTCTCTTAGATAGCACCTTTGACTCTCCCAGGCCAACCATTTCTCTTACTCACAGCTCTTCTTCTGCCCCAACAACTGTGAGGATAGCTACTTCCCAAGTATAACCCCTACTGTGCCTCTTGCCATTTTGGTTTCTCAGACTTGACACCTGTGAGATGGGGGTGGAAAGGAACTCACAGCACAGCTTTCTCCAAAGAAACTCTCATCTAAAATCTTACTCTCAGCTTGTTTATACCTTAAATACTCTTTGCCACTTACTTTGTAAATCCTGGTCTAACACTTCACTTTGGAAATTGGTATTTCTTGTGCTTCGACTAAAGCTTCTATTTTAATTCATCAATTTATTTATTTATTTATTTATTTATTTATTTATTTATTTATTCATAATATAATTTGTCAAATTGGTTTCCATAAAACACCCAGTTAAAGCTCCTATTTTAACATCTGATTTTGTTTCATCTAAGACACGTCTTGAACCAAAATGCTTCTCTTATCTGAATCCTGAGCATTAATATGATATTTACTTCTACTTAAAAATTTTTTTTTCATCTTGATAAGTGTACTCTTCAATCCCCATCATCTACTTCCCCCGCCCCTCCACCCACCTCCCCTCTGGTAACCATCAGTTTTGTTCTCTACAGTGAAGAGTCTGTTTCTTGGTTTCTCTCTCTCTCTCTCTCTCTCCCTTGGCTCATGCATTTACCTCTATTTTTCAAGCACAGGATACTGTCTACCATTTGGATTTATTTATTTTTGCATGAGCAAAAAGCATTCAGAAACGTAGGGCATATATGACCTTGAGCAAGTTAATTCTCTAAGCCTTGGTTTCCACCTCTGTGGGATGAGAATAAGACTCTCTGTGTTGCTGAGAGCCAAGAGCCTATGAAGTGCATCTGAAGTTGAGAAGTGGGTCACGAGTGTCCAGAATTGGTATCGACAGTTAGACTCGATTTAGTCTCCCATCTCAGACCGTGTGGACCTTGAAAGTCAGGGCCCATGTCAAACTGTTTTCCTTCTGTCTCAATGGGAGCACAATTTACTGGATGGAATTGTGGTGCTGTTGGCCTGGATGTTTGTGGCGTGGATTTGCTCTACAGAGCCACATGTTTCTTTCCCGTGTGCTCTCCATCAGGCCGAACCTGCAGAAAGTGAGTGAAGGACCAGTAATTACCCCAGCTTCATCACATCCCAGAAAACCCACTCCAAAGCCCCTTTAATGATTGATGTGATTACTTTGTTTCCTTTTCCAAGATATTTTTTGAAATGTTGAGCCCAATTCTCTTTGCTTCTGCTTTTGCTGCAACTCAAGGTGTATTTCCCGAGTTTCTTTGCTTTTCCCCCTATTCTCTTAATAATGTTCTTTTTACCTTCACCTGCCTCTGGGTTTTTAGCGTGCCCTGTGACCTGTATTCATTTGCTCAGACAGGGGTGTGGAGAAAGCGTAGGCCAGGAAATCCCAGCAACCTCCAGCTAATGCACAGAGTCTTTAGTTTGGTGATTACTACAATTGTTGCCTCGTGGAACAGTGAGCCATTAGCTGGTTCTCACCCCCCTATTAGTATTACCCTGTAATTTAATCACAATTAGACTCCTAGAAACACAGACATAGAAAACAAGTGGGCAAAGGAGGGAGATGGCAGAAAGCAACAGCAGCCAGGGGTCCCAGTCGAAGGCACTGTTTTCAGAGGGTGCAGGGCCAGAGAAGAGGGAGGTTAGGGCTCAGAATGAGGTAACTGGGCAAATGATTAAAGGGACTTCACGTTTTACTCCTTGGTATTGGGGTTGGGGTCTACGGGGGCATTGATCTGATGGACTAGGCTGAGCTGGGCTTGTTTGACAGCAATGGGGATTGAAAGAGGTCTTAAGAAGTGACCCCACGTCCCCTTCACCTTCTCTCCTTGGAATCTGTGGGAGGAAGGTCTCAGAGAGGACCCCCAGAGGAGGTGTTTCTTTGTCTCATCTGGCTTCCTCTCTTGGGGCCCAAAGCAAGCTCTTGAATATATGTTGAAACCAACCTTCTTTCTGAGGGGCTCACAGAGATGTGGAGATACCATTCCCATTGGCTATGTGTCCTACCGGGAAGTCTGGATGTAGGCAGTGGACACAACCAGGGCTAGAAGTAGGAGGCATCGTGAGGTAGAGGAGATTTGAGGAGGGTGTCCTTAGACCTTTCCACAGTACTGCTGTCCTACTTAAGCCTCAGAAACCTGGAGTGCAGTGTAGAATGGAGGAAGCCCAGTATTGAGCCCCCAGATGACAAGGAAACTATTATATCACACTCTGACGTGGATTGATCCAGGAAGAAAAGAGCCAAGTGTGCAAGTTCAGCGCAGCCCTGTCCCCTCATTCTTAAATAATAGCAGCCGCCTTTGGCCAAAGTCAAGTTGCACAGTTGACTGAGGGCACGATGAAGATATGGCAGCGGGCAGGGGGAAGGGTGACTGGAGCAAGGCAGGGTGAGCAAGAAGCTGGGAGCCCAAACATGTGTGAGCAAAATTATAAAATGCCTCGGAGGCCTCCCAGTTCCCTTTACCCTACCTCTCCTCTTACAGTTAGGATCCAGTCTTCCTACAAATTCACTAATGTGTTTAATAACTGAATATCCTCAAGGGTATTAAGAGAAGTTTCTGGTACTCCAGAACGTTCTGGAAGTCCAAGGCTCCTTTCCCCAAATCAGGAGGCAAGACCTGGGTGCATGGGAAAGAGGACTTCTTCCTTCTGACTCTCTTGGTATCAAATTCTCCAGTTCTCATGGTAAACTTGCGATCCCAAGTTGGAGGCTCTCCAGGACAGTTCTAGTTTTAAATATTGTATCCTATTGTCCTCACAAGTACTTGTGAGGCCACATGCCCTGATTTTGTTATGGAAAAAAACTGTAAGTACGGTCCTAGCTCAGAGCATTTCCTGTCCAGCTGAGTCTACATAAATCTTGCCCTTCCCTGGCACCTAGGCGTAGTGGCGTTTGTTTAGCAGACTCGCTGGAATCCCAGCTAAGGAAACATTAGCTTGCAGGTTGGTGTAGGAACAAACCTCCCGTTTTTTGAAGCTTGATTCCGAAGCCCCCCAAAATGGATGCAAAAGCCCACCCTCATTATGGATGACGATTAAGACTTGTTTTCACCTGTAAACCTCAGATGTGGTCATGTGGCTTTCAGCTTTTCAGAATTCTCTCTCCCCCTGGCTCCCTGATACAAGTCCCTTTAATAGAGAACAGAGCCTTTTACTCTCTAACGAGAGATGAGAGTTAACTGGCCTCTTCCTTCTGGGGCACCGTTCTTCACACCAAAGGTTTCAACCCAAGGTTGGGTCATGAAATCAATTTAGTGGGTCCTGACCTTTGGCAACACTTCAAAACTCTATCTAAAAATGGATATAGGGCGCCTGGGTGGCGCAGTCGGTTAAGCGTCCGACTTCAGCCAGGTCACGATCTCGCGGTCCGTGAGTTCGAGCCCCGCGTCAGGCTCCAGGCTGATGGCTCGGAGCCTGGAGCCTGTTTCCGATTCTGTGTCTCCCTCTCTCTCTGACCCTCCCCCGTTCATGCTCTGTCTCTCTCTGTCCCAAAAATAAATAAAAAACGTTGAAAAAAAAAAATTAAAAAAAAAAAAAAATGGATATAGAGGGGCGCCTGGGTGGCTCGGTCGGTTGGGCGTCCGACTTCGGCTCAGGTCATGATCTCACAGTCTGTGGGTTCGAGCCCCGCGTCGGGCTCTGTGCTGACAGCCCAGAGCCTGGAGCCTGTTTCAGATTCTGTGTCTCCCTCTCTCTCTGACCCTCCCCTGTTCATGCTCTGTCTCTCTCTGTCTCAAAAATAAATAAACGTTAAAAAAAAAATTTAAAAAAAAAATAATAAAAATGGATATAGAGGGGCGCCTGGGTGGCTCAGTCGGTTAAGCGGCCGACTTCGGCTCAGGTCATGATCTCACAGTCTGTGAGTTCGGGCCCCGCGTCGGGCTCCGTGCTGACAGCTCAGAGCCTGGAGCCTGTTTCAGATTCTGTGTCTCCCTCTCTCTGACCCTCCCCTGTTCATGCTCTGTCTCTCCCTGTCTCAAGGATAAATAAAACGTTAAAAAAATAAATAAAAATGGATATAGATATAGCTCTACATATAGATGTGGGTGCAGAATGGAAGGGAGAAGGGAAAGGAACACATTAGTACACACACTTGATTCGGGTAAGTACGGCTTCATGAAACGTTTGTTTCTGTTTTATCTACCTGTATGCATATGTATGTGTGTCTTACATGTGGGTCACTATGTAAAATGTAGTTTTTCCCTGTGAGTCACAGTAAGAAAGTTGGAGACCACTCTCCTAGGAGAGGTCACCTTGACACTGAAACCGCTAAGGCAGACCGTCCCCGAGAGCTGGTTCCACCGGAAAGGCAGAAAGAGTAGCAAGCTGCCCAGCACCTGTGTGGGAGGAGCCTGGCCAAGGGCAGGGGGACAGAGGGTGCAGGAGGAGAGAGGAAAGGGCCTGAGCCAAAGCCCACTCCTCGTCACCTCTGCCAGAGCAGCCAGGATGCACTGAGTGCCAACAGCGCCCAGGCGCTCCGCCAAGTGGCTTAAGTGAATTATCCTTTTCAAGTCTTACCACATCCCCTAAGGGAGATGAGTACTGTCCTTACCATCCCCATTTTTTTTTCTATTTTTAGATTTTTTAAAGTTATGTCGATGCCCAAACACAGGGCTCGAACTCACAATTCAGATCAAATGCTCTACTGATTGAGCCAGCCAGGTGACCCTACCACCCCCATTTTAGAGATGAGGAAACTGAGGCTCAGGAGGCTCAATAACTTGCCTGAAGACACAAAGCTTGTGCCTAGCAGACAAAACTTGGTCTCACACCCGGGTGTGCCCAATTTTTCAGCCCACGCTCTCTTGCAATCAGAGCGGGCGGTTCTCTCTGGCCTGAGGAAGGGGTCTGGTATTGGCCCGGTATCAATGATCAAGTTCTGCCAGCCAGGGGCCTTGCCTGTGGGCGCAGGGCAGGCGGGGCCAGGGCGTGAAAGAGCTCAGGCTTGGGAGCCCCGGGGCCAGGGGCTGGTGGCTGCGAGGGTGGCGGAGCCCTCCCCCAGCCCCGCTCCTGCTGGCAGTAGGCTGCAGCTTTGCCGCCGCAGAAATCGCTGCTAATTATAACCAAACAATGAGCAATCACAGCCTGCTGGCGGTTAAGCTCTCGTTAGAGGTCTGGCAGGCTTTTCATTAGAACCTCCCGGCGGCCTGAAGGCGGCGGCAGGAACTCTGGGCTCCAGCTCCCTCCTCCCCTCCTCCCTTCCTCCCAGCCTGGGCCCCCGGTTGCAGTGGGGCTTAAGCTAGCTCCTGCCCCGTGTGGGTGCTGTGTTCAGTGCTGCAGGGCGTACCGGAGGCAGAACTTTGCTCTTGGCTTCAGTGAGTTCACCGTCCCCCCAGCAGTCTTGTGATAGGAATCAAAAAAAGCCAGGCCCACTTGAGCCTGGCAGAGAAGAGAAAGGTTTTGGAAAGTTTTGTGTCCTTGGCCGCTTCTATCTTGAGGGCCTTTCTTGGATGCTGCGAAAATTTATTTTCTGCTGTTCAATAATGTGGAGCACAAAAGTGCTTGCTCTGGGTAAAGGATGTCTAGTGGTGCTCATTTCTACAGGACGTCCCAGGGAGAGGGACTCTCAGAATTTTGGGAAGTGTAAAGTGGGGTCAATAAAAGAGACACATGGAGGCGCCCGGGTGGCTCAGTCGGTTGAGTGTCCTACTCTTGGTTTTGGCTCAGGTCAGGTCAGGTCATGATCTCATGGTACACGTGGGACTGAGCCCTGCATTGGGCTCTGCACTGAGTGCGGGGAGCCTGCTTGGGATTCTCTTTCGCCCTCTCTCTCTCTGCCCCTCCCCCGCTTGCACTCTTTCTCAAAATAAATAAACATTAAAAAAAAAAAAAGACACACATGAAGTCATTATAGGCCTTGGAACCCAGAAGAATTCCTCAGATGCCTAATTTGAGGGCTCAGGACTTTGGGAAGGGTGTGAGGGAACAGACAGCCCCAGATGGTGAAGCATCTGCTTCTGGTTGGGGGGAAATTTACGCTGTTATCCGGTCCTGGGCTGAATTGTGGACAGGTGGATCTTTGGCCAAACTTCAAAGTAGACCAGGTTTATCTTTTGCCCCTTCATCCCCCTCTTACCTTTCCTGGTATCTAACTTCCCTCAGGTGTGCACTGGGGACCATTCTCCCTGCCTCCATATTAGGGTTTCCTTGTCCGCTATCAACCAATCACGCAGGTCTCAGCTGAAAATTCATCAAGATATTCTCCCTCTGGGGAACCATCATGGATGTTCGGGATACTCGGGTCCCATTCCCCGAGGAATCTGTAATGCCTCCCTAGCAGAACACCTGCCCAGAGCTGTGTAGCATGGTACATATTTACGGGGTGAATGAAGGAACATCTGAGAGGGACATGTGAGGGCCTCTGGTCCTCATTTTGCAGGTGAAGATCTAAGGCCCAGAGCTGGGTGACCAGCTGTCTCCATTTACCTGGGACTGAAGGGATTTCAGGACATGGGATTTCCACTTTGAAAACCAAACTAGTTGGTCACCTTGTCAGCAGCGGTGATAAGTAAACCAATGTGGGCAGAGTAGGAAGCCAACAGGAATTGGCTGGATTTTGTTCATTAGAAAGATGGGAAGCACCAGAGAGAAGCCTGTGGAAAGGCAATTCTTTTTTTTTTTTTTAATGTTTATTTATTTTTGAGAGAGAGAGAGAGAGAGAACTTGAGCAGGGAAGGGGCAGAGAGAGAGGGAGACACAGAAGCAGGCTCCTGAGCTGTTAACACAGAGCCAACATGAAGCTGGAACTCATGAACCACAAGATCATGACCTAAGCCAAAGTCAAATGTTTGACTGAGCTGCTCAGGTGCCCTGGGAAGACAATTCTTAAAAGAAGAAATAGATGCAGCCAATAAACACACAAAAAAGTCTTACTGGTAATATCAAAATACAAACTAAAGCAATTTTCATCTATGTGTTAAAGATTTTAAAATATATGAACACCTTGGGAAACTGGAAGTCTCACTCATTGCTGATAGAAATATAAACTGTTTTGATTTTTTTAAAAATATTTTAAGTAATCTCTACACCCAATGTGGGGCTCAAACTCACTGCCCTGAGATCAAGAGTCACATGTTCCATGGGTGCCAGCCAGGCACCCCTAAACTGTTTTGATCTTTCTGGAGGGCAATTTGGTGTCAGGTAAAAAAAAAAAAAAAATGTCTTTAAGATAGCCATGCCCTTTGACCACATAATTCTATGTCTTAAAATCTGGTCTGAAGGAAATAGAGATATAATCAAAGTCTTGGGTACGAGGATGCTTATTTATTCACGATGGCTTCATAATAAAGTCAAGTTGGAGGCAACCTAAAATTTCCTCGTAGGAAACCAAATTATTAAAAAAAAAATTCCTCTTCATTTTTAAGCAAAGCAATTCAACTCCCCTTTTGCCTTGCCCTCAACTTCCAGCTTATGTCCAAAAGTCCGTATTTTAGACTCAGACAATTGTTTCTTAAAGAGGAATTTTGTCATCGGCCAGTACAATATTTTTTTTTAGCCACTCAGAGCTTGTACCACTCACATAGACTCTTCTGCCCCTTGGTGTAGTTACTCTGATCAGAGCATTTTTCGTTGTAAATAACAGAAACAAACTCAGACTATCTCAAGAAGAAAAAGGAGGAGGAAGGGGAGAAGGGGGAGAGAGGCAGGGGAGGGGGAGGAGAAAGAACGGTAGCAGGGAGGGTTTGCCTAAAATCCTCTGCGTAGGCTGCATTTCCAATAGGTTGTCTCTTTCTCTCATTTAACATAATTCTGAGTTTGAGTCCCTAACTCTGGCCCTTATTGGCTCTGTGCCCATAAAGTTACTTAACCTCTCTGTGCCTTAGTGGCTTCATCTGTAACAAGGGATTACTGATACCTTATACAGCATTTACTACATGGCGGGCTGTGGTATAATAAATAAGTACCTGGTTGTGGCACAGAGCTCCTAAAAACCATGGAATTTCCCGAGTGATAGGAGTGTGTTATGTTATTCCTAATGAGCCCTTTCTGACCACTTCTGAGTTTATGCTGAGATGGCTCAGGGTGGGGCCCCTAGATAGCTTCAGGATGGAGGCTGGCCACCACCAGTAAGACTAACAGGTATGATTAGAGTAAGGAACTTTCAGCTCCACCTCCCAATTTTCAGAGAGGGAGGAGGACTAGAGATTGTTCAGGATCAAAACTCTTGAACAGTAAACTTTGAAGAACTTCTTGGTTGGTGAATGCACCATGTACGGGAAGCATGGTGCACCCCAACTCCACAGGGACAGAGGCACTTGCATTGGGATCCTTCTGGATCCACTCTATGAATCTCTTCATCTGACCGTTCATTTGTATTCTTTATAATGAACCAACAAAGCATTCTCCTAAGTTCTGTGAGTCATTTTAGGAAATTACTGAACTTCAGCGGGCATTGTGGGAACTCCCAAGTTTGTAGTCATCTGGGCAGAAGTGTGGAAAGTCTGGGCACCCCATTCACCGTTGGCATTTGAAGTGGGGGCAGTCTTGTGGGACTGAGCCCTTTAACCTGTGGGATCTGATGTTAACTGCATGTTGATAGTGTAAGAATTGAATTGTTGTACACCCAGGTGCTGTTGGAGAATTGGTTTGTGTCAGAAAAAAAAACCCACACAAGCACTGTCTAAACATGAAGTGTTAGCTCAGTTAGTCCTTTTTTTTAAATGTTTATTTATTTATTTTGAGAGAGAGTGCCCATGAGCTGGGGAGGGGCAGAGAGCAGGAGGGAGAGAGAGAATCCCAAGCAAGCTCCTCAATGTCAGTGCAGAGCCTGACACAGAGCTCAATCCCGTGAACCATGAGATCATGACCTGAGCCGAAATCAAGAGTTGGATGCTTAATCAACTGAGCCACCCAGGCACCCCACTCGGTCCTTTTAACAACCCTCTGAGATATGTACTATTATCTGGTTGTTTGTGACTGTGTGTGTCTGTGCTCAAATCCTCTGTTTCTCCTCCTCTTCTGTCAAGCTTTTTCGGAACCTTGGCTGTGCACTTGGCTCCTTAGTAGCCACTTCAGTACTAACACCACAACCCTTCCCCCAGACTCTCAGACTACAACCTGAAATGTCCCTTTGAGTCCCACCTGCTGTCAAATTCTGCCCCCTGCTACTACCCTCTTCCTCATTACTCCCCATTCATTGAAGACCTTACGCCTGGTTCACTGTGTTTCTCTCCATCCCTATACTCGGTATCATCCTGGTCCCTTCAGCATCTCTTGAATGATCTTTCCAACATTCTGCCTGTCTGCTAATTAATCTTCTTGCCACCAAAGATCTTTCTTTTCCCTCTCACCTGAGTCACCTCCTTCCATCATCTCATCCTAGATCTTGTCACCAGCATCAGCTGTGCCATGTCCAAAATCTCCATTTCGAGTCACTATTTTCTGGCCAGTACCTCATATCTGTTCAGTTGCTTCCCATTCCTACATTTCCCTACCCACTCAGGGACTTCTTCCAATCAGTGATTCACAATAAACACATTTGCACATACCCTTGTCCTTTGTAATATTAAGATATGTCTTCAGGTTCTCTGACAATTGTTTAGACTTCCTCGTGCTGCCATAATGAAGTATCATAGACTGGATGGCTTCTACAACAGAAATGTATTTTCTTGCCATTCTGGAGGCTAGAAGTCTAAGGTCAAAGTTCTAGCCAGTTCAGTTTCTGGTAAAGGCTCTCTTCTTGACTTGCAGATGGTCACCTTCTTGCTATGTCCTCACATAGCTTTTCCTTCTTGTGTGCACATGGAGGAAGCAAGCAAGCAAGCTCTCTGTGTCTCTTCTTATACGGACACTAATCCTATCAGATCAGGCCCCACTTTCATGACCCCATATAACCTTAATAACTTCCTTAGAGACTTCATCTCCAAATACAGCCACACTGGGGGGTAGAGAGTCTATGTATGAATTTTGGGGAGACACAAACATTCAGTCCATAACAATACTCCTCTATTCAAAAGGTGGAGTCAAATTCTCCTCCCCTTGAACATGGATTGGTCTTGGTGACTTGCTTCTAAGGAATGGAATGTGGCAAAAGTAATGCAAAGTGACCCAAGTCAAGGTCATAAAAGGACAGCTTCTGCTTAGTCCTTCTTTGGATTGCTCGTTCTGCAGGAAGCCATATGTCGGGTTGTGAGGACACTCGAGCACCCTTTGGAGAGGAACTGAGTCTGATTGCCAACAACCACCCCATGACTCTGCTAGTCATGAGTGTACTATCTTGGTAGCAGATTCTCCAACCCAGTCAAGCTTTCAGATGACTGCAGCCCAGTTAACATCTTGGCTGCAGCCTTATTACAGATGCCAAGCCAGAACTGCTCAGCCAAGCTGCTTCCAGATTCCAAGTTGTGTCTCAAAGAAACTATGAGATAGTAAATGTCTATTGTTTTAAGCTACTAAGTGTTGGGATAATTCGTTTAACAGCAATTGATAACTGCAACCATCTTGACCTTTTTCCCTCCCAACCTAGAAGTAGCAAAACCCCGACATGGGTCAAATCTTTTACCTCTTCCACACCTGCACCCCAGCTGCTGAATGTGGTGAAAGGTATCCCTTTAAACTCATGAACTTTAACCTCAGGAGGACCACATGCTGCCCAGCAATCCTATAATCTGTCCCTGAGGAAGTCATTGTCCTTGGGATAACTGAGTCTTACTCCTCCCTTCTCAGGCCCTCACACAACTCCCCCTGCTTCTCATTTTTCAGCCCTTGATATTATCTTTTCCTCACTGAGAAAACAGAAACTGGGGTCGGGGTTGGGGGACAATCATTATCTTCCCACCACCCAAAATACCAACCTTCCTGATTCAGGCTCTCATAATCTGCCTTCCCTCCTCTTATGATGAATGGACAATCCATGTGTCTGAGGCCAGGCCCTTCCCTTGTTCACTAGATCCCTTCCCTTCTTGCTTATTAAAAGGTGTCAATCCAGTAATTCTCTGCATTCTCATCTGCATTGTTAAATTTTCTCTCTACTGGATCATTCCCATCAGCAACTAATGGGACATAATTCTCATCTTTAAAAAAAGAAATCCTTGGCTCTACCTTCCCCCTTTAGTTACTTCATCATTTTTCTGCTAACCATTCATAGCGAAACTTAAAAAAAAGTTTTTAAGGCTTGTACTGTGTTGGGGCACCTAGCTGGCTTAGTTGGAAGAACATGCAACTCTTGATCTCAGGGTCCTGAGTTCAAGCCCCACATTGGGTGTTGAGATTAGTTAAATAAAAAATGAAAACAAAACCAAAAACACTTGTGCTGTTTTTATCTCCTCCCCTCCTATTCTCCATCACACATCATCCAATCAGGCTTGTTCCCCTTACCATGACAGTGAAACCACATTTATCAAGGTTCCCAATGTGCTGACAAATTCAACAGTTGGTACTGTGTTCTTATTTGACCCATCAGCAGCAATTTCTGTCATTTGATCACTGCCCTCCTAGAAATACTTTCTTTAGGTGCTTTCAGACACCCTAGTCTACCAATTTTCCTCCTACTTTACCAGCTGTTTCTTGTCAATTTTCTTTTCTTGGTTCCCTTGTCCCCTTTCACTAGCCCTAAGATTGGAATACCCTGGGGCTTAGCTCTTAGATGTCCTCTTCCCTCTTCTCTTCCCTGCCCTTCCCCTCTCCTCTCCTTCCTTCCTTCCTTTGGGATGGCCTGATCTAGTCCCACGGCTTTAAGCACCATCTACACACAGTAAGATCCCCTCGTTATATCTCTCACCCAGAGCCTCTCTCCTGAGCCAGGATGATTAAAAGGCAAAGCGTGTCTTCAGCTTCCTCCCTTTAGAGCACATTTCTCCCCACCTCTCTGCACTTCCTCTTTCTTCTGATATCCAGTTTATTCATACTCAAGTGTAACTGATAGGATTACAATGCTAACTAGCGCTCAGCACAGTGCCTTGCACATAATGGAAATATTAATCAAATGTAACTCAATTGCTCCTTTCAGGAAACAATATTTACATCCGGCCTAAAGGCAAAGTTACGCCTCTCTACTGATGAAATTTCAGATATGGGTGGGTATGGTTTCTTCCTAATCAGGCCTGGGATGGACAAGGAGGATGCGTGTGGATTTTTGTCGATCGCTGACTCAGTCTTTCTGTAGGAGGTACTCGGTGTTTCTCTCTCTTTTATGGTCTTGCTGTGATCAGGAGAAGGTTGAGAGCAGCAAAGCCACACACTGAATTTTAGTGGTTGCTGCCTGGTTGTGGCAGTCCATCATTAGATCGCAGTAGTGACAAGCTTTGGATTCTTTTTCCACTTGGCTTTTCAGAGAGACATTGTTCTTCAACCACAGACTAAGCCCTTAACTTGGCCCAAAATGGTGGATAATCCAGTCCAAAGATGCAAGTTAGACCTTGACACTTGACTGAATCATTTTTGTAAGTTTCACATGTTAGATCCTCCATGAAAAAAAAAAAAAGTATAATCCTCTCTCCCTTCCCTCTCTACTTTACATTGATAAGATGAGACTCAGTGAGGTGACAATGCCGTGGAGGTCAGGGGCACACTTAGGTAGTGAGCAGGCTTGGATGAAAGAGCTGTTCATAGGGCTCAGGGAAGCAGCAATGGGGAGAAAGCAAGGGAAGGTGGTAATGAGTTCCAGGAACCAGAAACAATAGGGAACCATTGCCACCTCTAGGCTGAGGGGCAGTTGGGGAGTAGTGACAAGACCCCAGGGGTAGCTGCAGCTGGGAGAGGGCCTGGGACGGGAGCCTTGGCCAACCATCAGCTCACCAGGGTAGGATCTGGCAGAATAAATACCCTGACCTCCTTCTCCTTCCCATCTCTTGTCAATGCCTCTCAGTGGTCAAAGACAACCAGAAACCAGAGGACGAGAAAGCCTCTTGGTATGGATCACCAGCTCAGCCTCCTGGATCTCAGAGCAGGGTGGACACAGCTGGAGAGTGGAGAAGGAGAGGCCAGTGGAGATTATTCTGCAGACTTTTTCTGAAAAATAACTCCTGGTGTCGAAGCTATTATAAGGTAATATTCTCAAGATGGATGGTTTATGACCCCTGTCCCCACTAACAAAAACAACTAAAGCTGATGTTCTACTTCAGGATGGGGTATGTGATTGTTAATTTTATGTGTCAACTTGATTAGGCTGAGAGATGACAAGATAGCTGGTAAAACATTTCTGGGAGTGTCTGTGAGGATGTTTCTGGAAGAGCATCAGTAGACTGAGTAAAGAAGATCCACCCTCACTAATGTGGGCTTTCATCATCAAATTCTTTGAGGGGCCAAATAGAACAAAATGATGGAGGACGGGTGGATTCTCTCTCTCTCTCTCTCTCTCTCTCTCTCTCTCTCTCTCTTTTTACTTAGTAATCTCTATACCCAACATGGAGCTCAAACTCACAACCCTTAGATCAAGAGTCACATGTTCTACCAACTGAGCCAACCAGGCACCTCTCCCTCTCTCTTTTTGAGCTAGATTTTATCTATATTTTCCTGCCCTTGGACACAGGAGTTCTTGGTTCTCAGGCCTTCAGGCTTGACCTGAATTATACCACCAGCTTTCCTGCTTCTCCAGCTTGTAGATGGCAGATCATGGATTTCTTGTCCTTTATAACCATGTGAGCAATTCCTTTAATAAAAATCTTATATGTATCTGTCTATATCCTATTGATTCTGTTTCTCTGGAGAACCTTAATACACACTATGAGAATAATCTATGCATATGTGAGCCTGGAAGTCTGTTCCCCAATAATGCTTATGTGACAGGACAAGATTTATTAAAGTGTGAGTATTCTACAGAGAGTTCTGTGTTAATAACTTTGATATCCAGATCTTCTCAGATGTAGAATTGGGGTAATGGGTGTGAAGAGAGACTGGAGGAAAAGAGGAAGGAACTGACACAAGAGGCTAACTTGACTGACCTCCATAATAAAGAGCTCGGAAAGAAGGGAGACATTTGGGTGCTGGAGAGACTATGGGAGATTTTGACGTGTAAAAGGCCCTTGAGTAGCTATCTATGTGACAGAATTAAGGAGGACAAAAGGGGGCTTCAGACCAACTTCGCAAAGTGTTTATATCTTTTCAAAAGACATTAATAAATAATTAGAATTCCTTTTGAAATGACTTTCAGTTGCTGAACCATATTTCTTTATATGAGTGTCTGAGCAGAGCCAGGGCCCACACAGAGCCCGTAATTTTATTGGAGTTATACTAAAATACCTTCCGGATGGTATTGGCAAGTGAGGACTGGTCAGAAACCACTCCACACACCATGATCTCTATGCTCTGAGCAGTTGCACACAAGCCTGGAATCTTCTGAGGACCCAGCTTCCTCCAAACTGTTGCTCCTTACATATGGAAGGGATGACAGTTTGACTCTTTCTGGGGCCAAAGAGGGTAAACAGGTTGTTCATGATCACCCAAAAGCTTAAAGGAGAAAGGAGGCCCATCCCAGGCCTCTGAACCCCTGTGTGGCCTGCATTCTGCTCAGCTGACTGGCTGTAGATTGTGTTTCCTTCCCTTTCTCTAGAAAATGAAAATCCATTCCCCCTTACCTCCTTGAGAAGGACCATGCTCTTGTCAAGGGGCCAAGTGTGGGACAAGACTGGAGCCTTAGCATTTATAAAATCATTTCTTTTGAGTTATTAATCTCTCTCTGGAAAGCAGTTTGAATTGTGTAAGGGTGGGGGGCCAAGCCCAAGGACCTGAGGTCTGAGCAATGAGGCATGCCGTTTATACTATGTTCTGAATTTCCCAGCCATGCAGTCCTGCATCATGAGAGGCTCTAATCAGGATGGGATGTTTCCCAATGTAGGCTAATAGGATGTGGGAGACACTGACTGAGGGGTTCTGGAAAGAAGCTTCCATTTTCTTTCATGGGTACTGTCAAAAAAGCAGCTTGCTCTCTCTCCCAAGTAGGAATGAGGGTGCGTACAGTTTTGGTTGCTGCTGGCAAGACCACATTGCAACCTTGAAGGCTGGAAGTTTTTGGATGAGGTTGATGCCACGGAGGAGGATGGAGAGACCAAAAGCAAGCAAGCAAATGAACAAAAACAGCTCAGAGCAGATCGATCTCACCTGGATGGGCAAAAAGTCCAGCCACCTTGAAATTTTTTATTGTCATGGACCAATAGATTCCCTTTATTGGTTACGCCAGTCTGAGCTGTGTTTTCTGTCATCGTAGTAAAGACCATCCATCCTCCTGATACCTTATGGCAGCTTAGACCCTGTGCTGCAGGATCAGGAACAAGGAGGCATTGTCTGGGTCTGAGAAGATTCTGTTCAACGCAGGTGATGTGTCACTGTGTCACTGGGTTTTAACTCTTTCGTGGGGAGGGAGGGGAGGTCACTCAAGTTCATCTCACGGCTTGTGGTGAGGGGCGAGAAGTCAGACACTCAGCCAAGGCCCAGCTGAAAGGATGCCTCATGTGCTTGAATGTGACCCTCTAGAAGCTCAGAGGTCTTGGGCTGCCAGAGCCACGTGGGGCAGGGGTTGTTTACGAGGGATTCCTTGGACTCCTAGAGGGTCCATGGAAAGACATCAGGAAGTCCATGAAACCCTGAAACCGTAGGGGGAATTTTTGTGAGCACATTTTCACCAGGTTTTCAAAAGGAAATAATCACTGCTCTATGTTTAAGTAGTACAAAGCCCTCTTTATAAACCCCCTTGTTTGGGTTTCCCCTTGTCATAAAGCAGAGGAGTGACTCCTCTTCCTTCTTTCTCCCCAGAACTGATGAACATCGGAGAGATTATAGACGGTAGATAAACCCATTAGATGGAAAAATCATGTTTCAGTGATCAAGGACTGTGCCAAGCTATTAGGAGAGGTGAGCAGAGCACATGTCCTGGAGTGAGAAAGTCCATCTGGAAGTGAAGGCAGACATGAGCTAAGGTGAAGGACAGTGATGAACACCAGACCTGCCTTCTCTGTAGGGCATCCGGGGACATGGATACCCATGAATGTGTATCAGTGCATGCCATGTGCCATGTGTGTATGGGAAAACAACTAATTTTGCAATGTCAACTGGTTTTCAATGGGCATTTCTGTAACACTGCCTCATATGGGCCATGGGAACTGGGTGTTTCCCCCAGCTTCAGAGAGTGCAGGGCCCAGGGTCCCTCAATAAACGGCGATGCTGTTACTCAAATTCAGGTGTTCTGTTTTCTCTTCTGGTGCTCTATGCTTTCTGTCAGTGGTTTCTAAACCTGACTGATCAACGCGGAAACTTGGGCTCTGCTCCAGCCCTAGAAATGCCGATTCAGTATGTCCAGGGCAAGGCCTGGGCACCTGCATTTTTGGAAGTATTCCCAGGTGAATACGAACATCACTTAGGTTTTGGGAACAACTGCTGTATATAAAGAGCACTGTGTGTGTGTGTGTGTGTGTGTGCGCGCGCGCGCACACGCGCGCTTCTATATATGCACACGGTGTATCCAATAGGCAGGCCTAACAAACTGTAAAATAGGTAACATTTCTTGGATGCCTCTCATCCACTTTTTTAGGGCTCTTCTATCCTTTAGCCATTTTTCCTGATGCCTCATGGTTCTTTTGCTAACCCCTCATCAGATGGCAGCTTAGTCCTTTTAGGGGTTGGTGCATTGTCATAGTAGACTCTTAGGGATGGATAATCACCCAAGTTCAAAAGTAGTAAATCTCTAATGATAGAATTTCAGGCTTTGGAACAGGCAAATGGGTGTGAGAGATGTCTTAGGGAGGGAGGCATCTTACCGTGCTGTGTGGTGGTTGTGTATTTGCCAAGGCAGCTTTCCACCACAGAACCCCCACGTGTATTATCATATGCTTGTGTGCCTACCATACAAATATAATACCCACAAAACTCTCAGAATGAAAAGCAAACACATATAATGAGCAGGTGGATTTTTAGAGTGTGCAATCTTTTTTAAGGGGAAAAAAACATGAAAGCATTTTCAGTGTCAAGTCTCAGCACAAGGCATGCTCTTGAAGCTGGAAGAGAGGCATCCAGAAATACGAGTTTGTCATGGAAACGCTGACAGAGCTTCAGCTGAGGGATGCTCACAGGTGCAGCCTAGAATGGTGCAGCCTTTTATGGCTTATTTACATCCCAGCCCACTGAATGAATTCTCTTTTCCTGTTTCCTGGCCATGGAAAGCCAGCTGGCCCTCTGGGACCTAGGGAGTTCCTACCAGGAAATGGCTATATCTCTCCTGGTGGTAGTTTCTAGACTTTTTTTGGAGCAGGGAGTAGAGATGGTCTTAGGATTGGCTTCACATTTGGGAGATGGGGTCCTGGAAGGAGCAGAGAAAGAAATGAGGGAAGGAAGGAAGGAAGGAAGGAAGGAAGGAAGGAATGGGGGAGGGAGGAAGGGAGAAAGGAAGGAAGGTAGAAAGATAGGAAAGAAGGAAGGAAAACATACTGATTCCAAGTGCCAGGTGCACCCCTAGAAGTATAAGCATTGTCCTCGTGTCTTTGTCACCATCAGCTAGAACCCAGTGAGTTATGAAAGGTTATTGCTGTGTTACAGAGGAGGAGACAGGCTGGTAGCACATAAAGATTGGGAGCATACAACTCATCCTTGGGTAGACTAGTTGACTGGGTGGTGTGAGCATTAGGAAGTTTCCCCTGAACCTACCACTTTTGTTGATGCCAAAAGCAGGGCACAAAGGTCTTCCCTTCACGAGCAGTGACAAAGCTAAGAAGGCCATGCCTCCTGGGAGAGGCCACACGGCGACCACCCCCGGTCCTGTACTGTGAGCGGACCTTGCTTGAGGTGGAGCACTGGGCCCCTGGAAATATGGGTTCTTTCTTCTTCCTAACTGGGTCCCAGGAGTCCAGCAGGAGCTGAGAAGGGCATCGGCTGCGTTATGGAGACAACTAGGCAGGGTGTAAGAGCCTGGGGAAGAGGGTTGGGAAAAGGAAATATGGTTTCTGTCTGCGAGAAGTTTCCATTTGGGGGTAAAAGGTGGCCCCTGTGGGCCTCCCAATCCAATCTGACAAGGAGGGCAAGAGCTCTGCATGAGTCCAAGAAAGATGGAAGAAAGGAGGTACAGTCCACGCACTCCAGGGCTTCATGGCCTGTAGAGAGGAAGACCTGTTTCTTCTATCTTGGCCATAGGCTGCCCCACACCTGACCAACCATGTCAGGAATCAAGCTACCAACCCACCCTGGACTGTGGCAAGTGCCGGGGTGAGACAGAACCCCTTCCTGTGCACCTGCCCGGCCTGGCGGTCCCTTCTCTCAGAGCTGCCTGCTCCTGGGGGCTGCAGCTTTGGCCAGGCCCAGGCACTCTGCTGGAGCCTGGCTTGCAGTGGGGGCCTCTCTGCTCAGGCCCACCTTTCCTTCCCCACCAGGAGCCTTGGGAGCTTGGGAGACATTCTGGGGCTGGCTCTGACACGAATTTGCTGCTCGGTGTGCCAGGCGATCAGAACTCACTCCTCTCCCTCTTCCCTGGGAGGTGTTGATAGTAACAGCAGAGACGAGCTGCCAAGTTGGCAGGAGAACAGAGCGACTGTGCACTGCGGATTGAGGGGGGCGGGGAGCAGCCAGCCGGCAGAGGGCTGGGCCAGAGCCACAGTTTGTTTATCCCTCCCGTCTCAGCAGCCGGCATCTTGCATGAGGAGGGGAGACTGTGCGGGAAGGTGGGAGGCTCTAAGCGAGGCCCGCCCGGGGCAGTGGTGCAGAGGGAGGCCTCTGGGAGGCTCCTGGGTCTGGGTCCTGCCAGAGGCAACAGTAGATACCTTCTGCCCCAGGAGGCAGGCCTCACCGGCAGGATAGAGGTCCATCTTTGTTCCTGCTGTGGAAGCAGCCATGGAGTTTCCAAACTGGAGTGGACCTGGGTGGGAGCTGGCGAGTTCTGGAGCTGCTTCCCGAGACAGAGAGAGAGAGAGAGAGAGAGAGAGAGAGAGAGAGAGAGAGAGGATCTTAGGAGGGCACCCATGCTGTCTGTCAAACAGACCTGGGACCTTTGGCAAGCATTCGACTTCTTTGAGCTTCCGAGATTAATAGCTACTCTAGGTGAGAGTTCAACAAGGTAGTAATAGCAAAACTTAGCTCACTACATGGCAAACACTGTCCTAAGAGTTGTGAGTGAATGCACTTAATCTTCAAGTGACTTTATCAGGTAGGTACTTTAGTCCCGTTTTATTAATGAAGTAACTGAGGCACAGAGAGGTTAAGTGACTTACTCAAGGTCACAGAACTAGTGAGTAGCCAAGGTGGATTGAACCCAGTCATGAGTCACTTAGGCCGTGTTCTCAGCCCTTATACAAACTGCCTTCATAGTACAATAGAGTTCTTAGCACAGTGCCTGGCATACAGCGAGCATTTAATAAATGTTAGATCTCACCATTAGCCCAGAGCAGCCCCAAACAGGGGACCCAGGCTCCTGACGCCCCCCCCCCCCCCACCAGGGACGCCATGGGGCCCTACTGTTGTCTTCCCTGCCATCTTTGGCCCACACTACCTGGCTTATTTGAGGAGCTGGAACATTTCCTCCTTTGGAATGAGAGCCACTGGCCTTCCCATTTCCCCTCCTCCTGTCCCCTCTTCCTGTCGAGGCAGAGCAGAGCAGAGCAGAGCAGAGCAGAGCAGAGGAATTCTCAGCTTCCTCTAGTTACCCTCAGCCTGCGAAGAAAACAGAGTCTGCTGTGTCGGCTGCCAGTTCCTCTCTGGTGACAGCCACAACCCATTTGCTCAGCACCAGCCCCAACCCATGCTATGGGGAGAACGGGAAGCCTAGGGCCAGACCTGGGTGCCCTACATTAGACCCTGGGCCTGTCACTTCAGGGCTGGACCTTGGGGGCTGCTCATGGGGAGAGGGCCAGGCCAAATAATTTCTTGAAGACCCTCTTGGCTCTACGAACTGACTGAAGGCTGGTGTACTGCATTCATAGTCTCTTCCCTAGTGTAGGAAGTCCATTGCATAAATGTGTTCCTCGTATTTTGGGGCAGTTCATTCATGCAGCCTTACAAATTAGTAACCAGCTCTACGAGCCCATTACGCTGTGCTACTGGCTACCTTTGCCTCTTAGAAGGTACCAGGGAATGAGTCCTTTGCCACGTTCCGGGCAGCCAGAGCTACCTCTGTCAGCTGTGAGATAGCCACATCAGAGCCAGGAGTCTGGATTACCGACTGCTTCTGAGGCCTGAATTCCTCCCTGAGACAATGAAACCCCAATTATCAGTGCTCGGGGAAAGGAACTGCAGTGTAGATAATCTGAAAACAACACTGTTATGTTATGTGGGGCGGCGGGGCGCAGGGAGGGGGGAACATTGTGGGTATCTTAGCTACAGATTTACCCTCCTAATCATTTCCTTCAGGTCATGACTGATGGCAGGCCGGCCCAGAGGCAGGGGGATGCCCAAGATGACCTGTAAGTGTTCCTTCCCTCTGGAGGCCTCCGTAGAAATCCAGAATGAGCGAGCAGAAGTGGGTCGAGGTTCGATTTTCCTGAAGAAGCTCTGAGCTGGAGACAGGATGCGTTGACTATTTATTTATTTACGAGGCTATCGATTATAATGCAGCTTTTCCACAGGATCCTGGGCTGGAGTTGGGGGAAGAATCCTCTTATCATTTAGCTTCCTTTGCCCTGAGATGTCAGGTGCTCAGATAGGCTGCTCCTCCCTCTCCTTGTTCTTCCTCCTTTTCCCACCCCTTCTGCGGCCCTCACACCTGAGCACACTGAGGGTTGGGGGCTCCGGACAGCCTCCCTAGTTTCCTCTTTTCTCATATCTGAATGTTCTGGGTTTCTTCCAATATTTAGGATACACACCCCAAATCTTAACAGCAGGGAGTTGCTTAACTCAGGTACAGGCGTTCGATTTCTGAGCTGTGAAAGACCTCTGAGATCCTTCCAGCAAAACCCTTTTGTTTTACTGAGAAGGAACAGAGGCCAAGGGGAAGTGATTTCCCCAAAGTCACACAAAGAGAGACGCACAAGGTGGACAAGAATGGAGGTCTCCTGATACCCCCCGGGTGAGGACACTTAGCGCCTTACCACGTGGCCTCCCAATCTGGCCCCTCAACCCCGGGTTGGGGATGGCACTGAGCTAGGAATCCCTCTCTGGGAAGGTGGCCCCTTTTGCAGCCGCTCCTTAGTTTGTTTTGAGCTCAGTGAAATCTCGCTCTCAGTCTCCCCCACTCTGACCTGGGATCGAAGGGTTTGTGTATAACCCCAGAGGAAGACGGAAGCCAGTGACAATGATAATGAACCAGCTCAGCCTCTTCCGGCTGAATCCACCCTCCAGTCCTCCCTCCCTCCCCATCAGCCACCTTTCCAGAGGCCTCTCCCAGCCTCTGTGCTCCATCACTGGCCTTCAGATTGGCACAGCTACCCATGTCTGCTTGTCCTTGTGAAAGAAAACCAGGGCTCTCCCTCAGCCCTGTTTCTCGGGCTCAATTTGCCAGAGAGGCAGGAACAGGCCTCCCTCGGTGGGCAGAATCCAGGACGCAGGCCAACACTGCACCAAGCCCCAAGGGCTGGCTCCCCACTTTGGGGACCCTCCCCACTTTGGCCCAGTTGAACTTGGCTCTAAAGATGAGGACAATTGCTTGGGGCTAGGTGGGCACTCTGCCCTATGTCATTATACTTCACACGTGCGTTTTGGCATCCTGTGTTCCAAAGTTTACCCCCAACTGAATTCACCGACTTCAACTCTTTTTCTTCCCTTTTCAGAGGCTATGCTATAGCAAAAAGGAAATCCTTCCAAGCACCACACTCTCTCCCTGTGCCCCTATCATTCTAGACTGCCTTTCCCTCCTGCTCTACACATGCAGAAAAACCATATTCTATGCCACTTTCCAGCTGACATCCATAGCAGGTGGACCCCTGAAAATTCTCATTTTTCCATGGGGTTACATAGTTAGTAGGTGAGAAAGTAAGGATTTGAACCAGGTCTGTTGTTCCAGAGTCTGTACTCTCAGCCATTGCACTATATTGACCATCAAGAAACAGCCACCCTTCCCAAAATTATCTTTCTCTCATCTAGGATTTTACCTGCACTTTCCTCCCCCCGCCCCATCTTTATTTATTTTTGAGAGAGAGAGATTGCAAGCTGGAGAGGAGCAGAAAGAGAGAGTCAGAGGATATGAAGCAGCAGGCTCTGCACTGTCAGTGGAGACCCCCTACACAGGGCTTGAACTCACCAACCATGAGACCATGACCTGAGTGGAAGTTGGATGCTTAACCGACTGAGCCACCCAGGAGCCCCTTACCTGTGCTTTCCTTATCACACATCACTTTTTGATTTTTTTATTGTAACTATTTATATCATATACCTTACCTTCCTTACTAGACTATGATCTCCTCAACAGTAGGGATTGGGTCACATTTGGTGTGTCCCCAGCACCAGGCCCTGTGCTAGCACATGGCAGGGGGCCATTAAATGTGTGTTGGATGAGGGAATGAATACACGATTGAATGGATTTGAATCGTAGTGAGGTCTAGTGTTTGCCCATGGTGGAGCAGGGAGTCAGAACTCACTTTTCTGATGGGCCCAGCTTCCCGCTTCCTTGATAAAGACACCGTGGGAAGTGAAGGGGATGGAAGTGTTTCATTGATGAGTGAGGTCAGGAACACAAACCCCTGCATGTCTGTAATTACAGAGCTTCTTCACGCTGGCAGCATGCTGGGGAATGTTTTCAGTTCTCCAGGTTGGGAACTGCAGGTATTCTTGATGGCTTTGTGTGATCTCACACAGCTCTGAAAGGAAAAGAGAGAAGAGGCTGATAAAACTTGTGAGTGATCGCTTTGTCAAGTATAGGGTCTGCCCATAGAGCAAGGGCCTCCAGCATGCACCCCACCTTCAAGACCCACTTCATTAGCTCAGAGGGGTCTCCAGCAACCCTTTCTGTGCTGGCTGGCCTCTTTGGGGGATCAGGGACTCCGCATGGAGCAGCTCATGGTCTCTAGCTGGGTTAAGGGCAGGGTCAATCCACTGGGAGTCCTTCCAAGTTGAGAAGGAGTAACAGGAAGCTCTGAGGTTCAAGGCACTGGGCAGAGGACCTGGAGTGTGTGTATCATCTACAAAGGGTGTGTATTTGTGTGTGTGTGCACATATGGGTGTTTGTGTGTGCTCATGCTCACCTGAATGTGTCAGAAGCAGTGAGGGGGCCCTAAAGTGGGACTGTGCTTTCTGCAAGGCCTTGAGGATAGCTGCTGGGTGCACTTTCTTCAAGGCTCTGTTCAAGATTCAGCTTTTCGGGGCGTGTCTGGGTGGTTCAGTAGGTTGAGCCTCTGATTCTTGATCTGGAGTCAGGTCTTGATCTCACGATTGTGAGTTTGAGCCCTGCATTGGGCTCCATGCTGGGCATGAAGCTTACTTAAAAAAAAAAAAAAGAATAAAAAATAAAAGATTCAGTTTTTCTGCTCCAAGGCAAAATAGGCAGATAGGCTGATCAGACTCCTGGGAGGATCATGGCTGAAAGAATGGTTTCTGGCTTTGCCTTCTGCTCTCACTTTTGTTGAGAGAATGTAGGTTCCTAGCCAGCACTCCCAGCCTCATTCCCACAACTGTGGGAATCTCCTGCCCAAACAGAACCACAGCCTAAAAACTTTGCCTGTGCATGGTAGTTTTACTTTGATACTTGTCTTTTCAAAGCCCATTTACATCCATTATCACCTTTCATTCTTACAACAACCCCTCCAGAGGTGCAGAAAGCTGATTCTTTTTTTTGACTTTGTTTTAATGTTTATTTATTTATGTTGAGAAAGAGAGAGAGAGAGAGAGGGCGCATGCATGTGTAAGTGGGAAGGGGGCAGAGAGAGAGAGAGAGAGAATCCCAAGCAGGCTCTGCACTAACAAGCATAGAGCCCAATGTGGGGCTCGAACTCATGAACTGTGAGATCACGACCTGAGCCAAAATTAAGAGTTGGATTCTTAACCGACTGAGCCACCCAGGTGGCCCAAAAGCTGATTTTTTTTATTATAAATGTTTGTTTATTTATTTATTTATTTATTTATTTATTTATTTTGAGAGAGAGAGAAAGAGAGAGCAAGCAAAAGTGGGGGGGGGGGGGCGCAGAGAGAGAGGGAGAGAGACAGAATCCCAAGCAGGCTCGCATTGTCAGCTCAGAGCCGGACAAAGGGCTTTATCTCATAACCATGAGATCATGACCTGAACCGAAATCAAGAGCTGGATGTTTTAATGACTGAGCCACCAAGGTGCCCCTCTTTTGATTATAGATGAGGAATTAAAGCCCAGAGCAGCTATATGGGCTTGTTTTGGGGCACACAATAAATTAACAATGGAACCCCAGGCACTCCCTCTCTGGCTTCTTGACTCCAATTTCTTTCCTATCTTCAGTTCTGGGTCCCCATATCCCCATCTCCCCATCTCCTCCACCTCCTGTCTCAAAGGAAATCTTCACAGAGAGGCTCACACTTTATAAGAAACATGCACATCAATTCTCCTGGTGCTGGGTAGACAGCAACTCAAAATGGGCACCCTTCTCACCTCCTTCCCTCATTCTGACCCACCCCACTCCACCCCACCCAGGAGGAAGCTCATTTCTGGTAAGTATCCTCAATATAGCTCTTTCTGAAAATGTTGGGGGCACATGCCAGAGAGCTTCCTTGGGAGGAGAGCCAGTATTGTTTGCCCTTCTTGGGAAAGGGGAAGAGACAGTGGTGGCTTGGGTCTCTATAAATGAACATATGTGGGCCTGGAGCAGGACTGGAGACTGGCAATGTGTTGCAAATTTCCCTTTGCCTCACTTCCCAGACTGGGAACCTAATGGTCACCTGGCCATTTCTTTGAGGCTTAGAAGTCATGAGGTCTGGTGTTACCCTACCTGAAATTTTGTTTATTTGGCTTTGGGGTGAGTCATTCATTGACTTGTTCATTGGTTCAGCAAATGCTTGTTGACTACTGGCCACATGTCAGTAGTCTTTCCTCTGGATACCACAGTGAATGCAACAGGCAAGATTCTAATCAGTCTGGAAAAGGACACAGCTAGTTGGCAAAACTGTTAGTTGGGGGTGGGGTAGAGTGGGGTCAAGGTAGAGATGTAAAGGGAGCTCAGAGAAACAGGGTAGCAGGGAAAGCCTCCTGGGGAAGAGACCTCTAAGGAGGATGGAAAGATGAGTGGCACTTTAAGCACCCAAGAGTATAAAGAGTGTTCCGGACACAGAATAGCATGTGTGAAGGCCTGGAACCTAGAGACAAGAGGCAAGAGGCAGGGGGAGGAGGTAAGTAATAAAAGATGAGGCTGAAAGGTGAGGCTGGGGCTGGGTCACGAAGCCTTGAAAACCGTACTGAGTGGAATGAACTTTACCCTAAAGATAATGGCTAAGCCATGGACAGGATTTAAGAAGATCGTGACGTGTTCAGATTTGTGTTTTAGAAAGATCTATTTTGGTTTTGTGTGGAGAGGTGCTGTTCACTGGAAATGTGACAAGAGCCACAAATGTGAGCCACATGTGTAATTTAAAATTTTCTAGTCGTCACCTTAAAAATGTAAAAGGATGTAAAAAGAAATAGGTGAAATTTTTAAAAATAATAGATGCTATTTAATCCAATATATCAAAATACTATCATTTAACAGATAATCAATAGAGAAATCTTAATAAGATATTTTACTTTTTTTTCATATTAAGCCTTCAAAATCCAGTGTGTATTTGACACTGATAATGCATCTCAATTTGGACTAGCCACGTTTTGAGTGCTCAATAGCTACATATGTTTGGTGGCTACCGTGTAGATGCAGAGAGTGTGCTTGAGAGGAGCAAGAATGGCAGAGCTGTTGCAGTGGACCTGGAGGAGGATAGTGGCTTGGGGACAGAGACAAAGGGACAGATCTCAGAGAGATGACTCCCAGGCTGCCATACCAGGCCAGAACTTAATACCTATAGACTGCTTTTATCTGAAAGAGAAATAAACTTCTATCTCATTTGGGCCATTTTACTTGGGACTTCCCTGCTAGTCACATCTGGACCTAATTTTATTTTATTTATTTATATTTTAATGTTTATTTATTTATTTTGAGAAAGAGAGAGAGGCAGAGTGCACACATGCACACACGCACACACGCACAAGAACAGGGGAGGGGCAGAGAGAGAGGGAGAGAGAGAATCCCAAGCAGGTTCTGCCCCAGCATAGGGCTCAGCCTCACAACAGCGAGATCATGACCTGAGCTGATATTAAGAGTCAGACGCTCAACTGAATGAGCCACCCAGGCACCCCTGGACCTAATTTTAAAGAATATAGCACCTCAATGGAGATCTCTAATGGATAGTTAGATCTGATGGGTCTAAATAAGTAGACAGGTCTGAGAAAGCTACACATAGATTGGAATTTCCAGTCCATAGTTGGTCATGAAGCCATGGTAACATAGAAGATCTCCAAGGGAAAGTGGTCCAGTGAGAAGAGAAAAGAATCTAGAACAGGACTCTGAGGAACACCAGCACTTAGGATGGGCAGAAGAAGAAGAGCCTGCTAAGGAGACTGAGAAGGAGCAGCCAGAGAGGTAGGAAGGCATCAGGGAAGTGCTGTGCCATGGAGCTTAAGGAGGAGAGAGTCCCAAGGAGGGTGTGACCAACAGTGGTAATGGCAGCTGTCACTGCTTGCTTCTGTAGGTGTGGATGGCACCAGAGAGTCTGAGTAAACCAACTCCGGTTTCTGTTGCAGCCCGAGTTCCAACAAAGGCTGGTCACATCATCCTCCTGCTCAGTGCCCTTCAGTGGGCTCTGGGTTTCTTAAGGATAAAGTTCTAGCTCCACAGCATATCCTTTAGCCACCTCCAAAGTCTGGCCTTAACTTTTCTGTCCACCCTGTTTCCTTCTCCAGAACACTGCTCTCCTGCAAGGCCTGACTTCCTACAATTCTCTATCTTAGCCAGTGAGCTTCTCTCTAACTAAAGAAACGTACTTCCTCCCTTTTCTTTTTTTTCCTTCAAAACCTACCATGCTTCAAGACTTACCTCAAATGTCAACTCTTCTGTTCCCTGATTCTTCCAGAAAGATTGATTACCACCCAACCCTGTGTCCCCCATGAGCATTTGTTCACTCTTGATCACAGTTCTCATCATAGTCTAGCCTGGGGTCAAGTTGGTTGCGTACATGTGTGTCTCCCCAGCTAAAAGGCTGTGAGGGTGGAGAAGAAGTCTGAGGCTACTTCTGGATACTCATCCATGTCCCGTTTCCACAGAGCTTGTTACAAATGTTTAAGAAATGTTTATGGATTTAATGAAATTTTGTCCCTCACAGCCCTCAATTAATAGTGTGGTTTCTGTTTTTTTTTTTTTTTTTTTTTTTTTCATATCACTTCAGGGATTGGGGGGGCAAGGGAGACACTAAAATAGAGAGAACTCTGATTTAGAGGAAAATAGACAAGGAACCGAGTTTAAATCCAGCTGCTCAAAGAAATAGTTCCAGTCTGAGTTTCTCCTGACCCAGGAGCTTTTATCATCTGAGTGCTGGAGAACCACCTTATTCATAGGAAAGCAAGAGAAAAATTAATGCAATAAAAGTTGGTACCTTGAAGAGGTGAACAAAGGTGACAAATCTCTAGCTAGACCAAGAGAAAAGAGAAGACTCAGTTACTAAAGTCAGGAATGAAAGAAGGGACATTTCTACAGATCTTAAAGAAATAAAAAAGATTATAAAGTAACACTATGAACAACTATATGCTATCAAATTAGGTGACCCTAGATAAAATGGACAAATTCTTGAAAGACACAAACTACTGAAACTACTTCATGAAATAGATAATATGAATAGACCTAAAAGAAGTAGATTGCTTTGGTATTTTTAAAACTTCCCACAAAGAAAATTCCAAGCCTAAATGGCTTTACTGAATTCTACCAAATGTTTAAAGAATAATATCCATCCTCCACACTCTTCCAAAAAAAAAAAAAAGAAAAGAAAAAGAAAGAAAGAATAGTAGGGAACACTTTCCAATGCAGTCCAGTATTATCCAGATGCCCAAACAAGACAAAGACATCACAAGAAAACTATACATCAATATTGCTTATGTATATAGATACAAAAATCCTCTGTCAGCACAGAGCCTGATATGGGGCTAGATCAGTACCTGAGCCAAAGTCGGCGCTTAACCAATTAAGCCACCCAGGCACCCCATAATAACATTAAAAAAAAAGAATGAGGGGCACCTGGGTGGCTCAGTTGGTTAAACATCTGGTTCTTGATTTTGGCTCAGGTCATGATCTCATGGTTTGTGAGTTCAGGCCCCGCATCAGGCTCTGCACTGATGGTGGGGAGCCTGCTTAGGATTCTGTCTCTCTCCCTCTCTCTGCCCGTCCTCCACTCATACTTTCTCTCTCTCTCAAAATAAATAAATAAAATAAAACATTTAATAAAATACAATAAAGAATGAAATACTTAGGAATATATTTACCAAAAAAGTGAAAATTATAACAAATTATAACACAACTGAAAATTATAACACATTATTAAAAGAAATTAAAGAAGACCTAAATAAATGGAAAGAAATCCCATGTTCATGGATCAGAACATGTTAATATTATCTTAATTATCTTAATATTGTTAAGATAGCAATACTCCCCAACTTGATCTATGACTTAACATAATCTCTATTGAAAGTCCAGCTGGCTTTTTTACAGAAATTGGTAAGCTGGTCCTTAAGGTAATATGGAAATGCCAGGGATCCAAATTAGACAAAGAATCTTGAAAAAGAAGAGCAAATTTGGAGGACATTTCCAGATTTCATAACTTACTAAGCTATAGTAAGAATACAGTATCATACTGGCATAAGGATAGGTAGATCAATGGAATACAATTGGCAGTCTAAAAAAGAAACACATTTATGGTCAATTGATCTTTGATAAGGGTGTCAAGACAATTTAGTAGTGAAAGGATAGTCTTTTCAACTAAAGATGTGGCACAATTGGATATCCACAAGCAAAACAATGAAGTTAAACCCCATCTCACACCATACAAAAATTAACTCAAATAGGTTCATTTAGAAAGAGCTAAAACTCTTAAAAGAAAATGTAGAAGTAGATCTTTGTGATCTTGGATTAGGCAATGATTTCTTGGAATGACATCAAAAGCACAAGGGACAAAAAATTTGACAAATTTGTCTTCATCAAAATTCACAACTTTTGTGCTTCAAAGGTCACCATCAAGAAAATGAAAATACAACCGAGGGAAAAAAAAGAAAATCAAAATACAATCCACAGAATGGGAGAAAATATTTGTAAATCATATCTCTGGTGAGGGTCTAGTATCTAGAATGTATAAAGAACTCTTACAATTCAATAATATAAAGACAATATAAACCTAATATAAAATATAAAAATGGGCAAAGTATCTGAACATATTTTTCCAAAGAAATATACACACTGCCAATTACATGAAAAGATGCTCAAGATCATTAAACACCAAGGAAATGTGAATGAAAACTACAGTTGGCTTCATACCCTCTAGGATGGCTATACTATAGAAGACAATAATAGGTGTGGGGTGAGAATGTGGAGAAATTGCAACTCTCATACACTGCTGGGAGGAATGTAAAATGAAGCAATTGCTTTGGAAAATAGTCTGACCATTCCTCAAAAGGTTAAGCATAGAATTGCTATGAAACCCAGCAATTCTACACCGGGGTGTATAGTCAAGAGAATTGAAGTCATAAATCCACCCCAAAACTTGTGTAAGAATGCTTATAGAGGCATTGCCCATAACAGCTAAAAAGTGGAAACAACCCAAATGTCCATCAACTAATGAAGGGATAAACAAAATACGGTATGTTTATATGATGGAATATTAACCAGTCATAAAAAGGAATGAAGTACAGATTCATGCTATAACATGGATGAACCTAGACAACATTATACTAAGTGAACTAAGACAGTCCTAAAAGACCAGGTATTTTATTATTTAAAAAAATTTTTTTAAATATTTATTTTTGAGAGAGAGAGATAGAATGCAAGCAGGTGAGGGGCAGAGAGAGGAGATACAGAATCTGAAGCAGGCTCCAGGCTCTGAGCTGTCAGCACAGAGCCCAATGCAGGGCTCGAACCCACGAGACATGAGATCATGACCTGAGTTGAAGTCAGATGCTTAACTGACTAAGCCACTCAGGCGACCCAAGACCATGTATTTTATGATTCAATTTGTAGGAAATGTCCACATTAGGCAAATCTATAGAGACAGAAAGTACATTAATGGGAACTGGGGACAAATGGAGGAGTGACTGCCAATGAGTATAGGGTTTCTTTTTTGGGTGGTGAAAATGTTCTAAAGTTAGGTAGTGGTGATGGTTGCACAGCTCTGTGAATACTAAAAACCATTGAATCGTGCACTAAAGCTGCTATATATGTAAAAACAGAATTAGCTTATTACGTTGAAATGTAAGGTGGGCCTCCATATCCTAGTGAGAAGATTTTTTTAAAAAGTTTTTGCCAACTGGAATATACTTCAATATGCCTAGTAAGGCAAAGTTTTTCTTCAAAATTGTTCTCAGAGAGGAAGGCAAAGTTGTACAGACCTCATTTTTTAGGATTCCACTCACCATTCCCCACCTCACTCTATGGGACTGAGGGTGTGAGAGCTTAGTGTTTGTTTTTATGACAGTGGGAACAAGGTTCTCCCTCATAAATAATCTTGCCTCCCACTCTGGAGGCTCTCCAAGAGTAGACATCTGTGTTTCTGCCTGCCCAGCACCCACTCTCTTGCTTCTTGCAACTTCATGTGGATTTTCCTTCTGTCAGATATTCCCCCCTCGATCTCAGAAGGTCTTTCAGGCTGCCTTCACTTCCAGGGCCAAAAAGTGGACCTGTGAGCCAATCTGTCCAATGCGATGCCCTTCTTTGGGAATTGAATCGACAGTTGGTCTGACTCAAGGAAAATGCCAGTGATTTGCCCCACTGAGATGCCCTGGGAAACTATTCCATGGTTCCTACTCCCTAGAGTCAGGGGTCTACTCTGGTCCTGCTTTTTTCTTCAGATGTTTCGTGCACTCAAGAACCCTAACTTGATCTTTTGCACAAGGACTGACAAATTCCATATTACTCTTTTGGTTCTCCCATGGCAGGGGCAGGGTTCCTCAGGATTGTGCAGACAATGACGGAGGAAGACTCCTAAATTATGAGGAGTTGTGATCTAGAAACCACTACTTGCATTGGAACATCTTTTTTCTGGTTCTTTCTTGATGACCACTTGCTTTAATATTTTAATTGAAGCTCAAACATTAATTGAACTTTAACTATGTCAAGGCACTTTGTTAGTTGAGAGAATACAAAGATGAACAGAATGATATCCCAACTCTGTTGGGTGGTGGGAGTATAGAGGAATGCTCTCTGAATTCTAAGAGGATCAGAGAGATCAGAAAAGAGGGTATTTAAGCTTGGCTACAGGTAGAGAAATTTCTCTAACCCACAGGGCAAGTATCCTTTATGATGGGGTATTGAAATCAGAGAATCATAGACCTGTGAAATCTGGGGGCTGACAGGGACCTTATAGATTATCCAGTCCTACATTTTCTAGATGA
Source organism: Panthera onca (assembly GCF_046562875.1). Classification (NCBI taxonomy): domain Eukaryota; kingdom Metazoa; phylum Chordata; class Mammalia; order Carnivora; family Felidae; genus Panthera; species Panthera onca. Next base: position 45,650,240 of record NC_138352.1, on the reverse strand, counting down.
AGAAATCCATATTCTGAGGAATAAAATGATTTGACTGAGCCAATTTGGGCTTAGGACTTCTCCTCTGACTCCTATTCTAGTCTCATCTCACTAGTCCTTGGGCGCATGGTTGACCTTGGCTGGCTCCTCCAGGTTTTGGGGGACTTGGGGAGGAGGAAAGGCAATATTTAGGACTTGGTAAATGGTTGCCTAGGGAAACATGTTTTCCAAGGCCACTCAAGAAATCAGTGGGGAATTGGGGCAGATTCCAGTCGTTCTTGTCACATTGCTTTCTTCCTTAGGTTCCCCCCCCCCAAAATGGGGACTTGGCAGAGGGAACTGGCACCAGGGTCTGCACTGTACTGAGTTTGAGGGTGTATGTTCCCACCCTTCTCCATCCTCCTGAAATCCTTGAAGCAAGTCAACAACTCAAGGGCTTGGTGAAACGACTTTTGTCATTGCCATGCTCTATTTCTTCTCAGTGACCTGGTCAGCTGGGGTGGAAGAACCTTTGGTTATTTTACCTATAAGTGTCAGGATATCAGCCAAATACCCAACAGGGAGTATGAGGAAGAAATCAATTCAGACATCAGGCCTGGGTGTTCCCCAGTGCTGACAATGGTTTACCTTAGCCAGCAACTTGTTCTGGGCAGGAAGGGCCCCAGTGTAAATAGCATGCTTTGCTAGTTCTAGGGAAAGAGAAAATCCAAATACAGTTCTTTGGGTGGAGGAAGGGATGGAGTGTCCTTCTAATCCATATTTTTCAGCCATGGAGTAGTTTCATCCACATTCATGGTTTTTATCATGATGTGGGCCCTGATGGCCCCCTAAGTCCTGACCTCTCCACTGTGGGAGTCCCGCAGGCCCTACCCTAATAGAAATGATCAATGTAAACAATACTTCTAGAGAACTTCCCACGTAACAAGAACTGTGCTAGATTCTACAGCCCATACATAAATAAGATGTAATCCCTGTCTGCAAAGAACTACAGACAAATTTAAGCCTCACAAGTTTAATAGAATATGGTCAGTGATAAGCCCTGGATGTTGTCAAAGCATCTGGGATTCAGGAAGGCTTCATAGAGGACACTCATACGGATGAGTTAGCCAGCAATGAAAGCCACAAACCTCACAGGCAAGGGAACCACATGAAAAAAGGTGTGGAATCTGGGTGTGAGGAAAACCACAGGCAGTAGACAGTGTTAGTAGAGCACGAAGAGGGAGATGGAAAGTGTGGGGAGATAAGGTAGGGGTGTGAGATGGGGGAGGTAAGTTATGGGAAAGAGCAGTCTTTTTTTCTGAGCAGGGAAGCAGGATGTGCCTAGGAGATTTGCATTTTAGACAGAACACTTCAGTGTGGATTTGGGGAGGAGGAGCCAGGATTGAGGGCAGGGAACCAACTAGAAGAGATGATGAGTGCCCCATGCAGGGTATTCATGATGAGAGGGGGCACGGACTGGAGAAAGAGCCAAGAGGTGGGTGATGACAGACCTATGGTGGGTTCTAGGGAAAGAGAAGATCCTGAACACAGTTCTTTGGGTGGAGGAAGGGATGGAGTGTCTTTCTAATCCATATTTCTCAGCCATGGAGTAGTTTCATCCACATTCATGGTTCGCAGGTTTCTGACTTGGTGCCTGGGTAGATAATAGGGCCGTGAACTGAGGTAAGAAATACAGGGAAGGGAAACAAGTCTGGAAAAGAAATGTGGATGATGGTTAACATTTATTAATCACTTATATGGACCAGGCATCATGCCAAGAGTTTTTCCAGTATTTTCTCCTAACTATGAAGTAGATACTGTTCTTGATTTACAGAGGAGGAAAATGAAAATCTGAGATGATGAATAGTTTGACTAGATCTGCACAGCTGGTAGACTGGTGGAAAGAATTTCAAATCCAGGCATTCTGGCACCAGGGCCAATGCTTCTAATGACCAGGCTTTGTATGTGTGTATGTGAAGAGTCTGAGGAGCCCGTGGGACACCCACAGTGGGGAGATCTGAGATTTGGGGGGGGGGACCATCAGGGCCCTAGGGGACCCTTAGGTTAAAGAAGGGAGTAGGGGATAGGGGGCCCACAGATAAGGCAAGAATGAAAGTCCCCTGTGATTTTTACATTTGAAGACACGGTTATGTCATCCGGGCAACAGATAACTGGGCAATCACGAATGTGTAGTGGCATCAAATAAAAAGATCCACCAAGTTAAGCTGACGTATTAATTACAGCAGTTCCTGTGTTGCATAGTAATTACCCTAAACAGTACGCATTTCACATAAATAGCAGTAATTAGTATAGCACAAGTTTCCCAAACTGTGTCCTGTGGAATAGTAGTTCCTGGAGACGTTAATAAACGTTTGGATGAAAAAGGGCTTAGGAGTAAGGCAAGTTTACGAAATGCTGGTATAATTCAGATAGAAAACCAAACCCTTGGTTTACAGTTTTTTCTTTTCTCGGTTAGGAGGCAGGATAGCGGAAGGCTAAGAGTATAGGCCCTGGGAACAGACAGCCTGGGGCTGAATCCTGCACTGACAAAAGCTGGGTAACCTTGGGCAAGTTACTGAACTTCTCTAAGGGGTAGTTTCTGCGTCTGTGCAGAAAGATGGTAATACATATTCACTGTAATTGTTTCAGATTTAAATGCAACAACACATTTAAAACACTTAGAATAGAGCCTGGCGCAGAGTGAGGGCTCTATAAATATTAATTATTGTCTATAAACCATACTATTATTAGCAAGTCTCCATGATATCCCACAGAGTCAGTCTTTCTCACACGTATTTCACACACACACTGACATTCATATTTCTTAACAGCTAAGCACTGGTTCTAACTCTGTGCCCTTACCTCCACCCCACCACAGCCCAGGACCGGGAATGACCAAATGCTTGCCTACTCTACTCTAAGCATTGAGGCCAGGGAGAGGGAGGATTTATATATACATCAGCAGTATGGCCTTGGCAGGGCCACCACTAGTTCAGTTTCCTCTGTGCCCACTTGAAAAAAAAGTACGCATCTTTTGGGTGAACATTGTCCTGTACCAGGGCACGCAGTTTAGCAAGTGAAGTGTAGGCTATATTTTAGCTCTCACTTGCCTTTTAGCCTGAATGTCATTGTACAATGAACAACCTGCACAACCATACATGGCTGTTCTGATCTTTAGACCATAGAAGGGGCTGGAAGCTAATGACCATTGGAGAAGGAGGGTAAGAGTTCTCCTCCTAGTAATCCATGAGATTAGCTCTCCACAAACCTTGAGGTGATAAAGCATCCTTCTTCATCTCCTCCCTCTCTGCCCACATGTGCCCCGCCCCCCATTCATTCACACAGAGGCTGACATCAGAATACCCTGGGTGTGAGGGGATACAGCAGGCCTCGTCTATTTCTCTGAAATACCCAGAGTTTGGGAGATGATAGAACTGTGGCCAGCAGAATGGGAGGGCATGATTTCTAGGTTTTCCCTAACACATAATGAACATTAAATTATGATGATCCTCACCAGAGAAGACCAGGGCCAGAGCAAGTCTGACTTCCTGACCATGGTTTGGGACAGTGAAGGGAAAATGGGAATGGGAGCTTCTTAATCCTCACTGTGTGGCCCAAATGCATAGCTCCCTATACAGATTCTCACCACCCCTTTAGGTAGATACTTCCTTTGTGAAACAGAAGGGAAGAAAAATGCAGACATTTCCTGTTCTCTGGAGGTGGGTGGGGTAGAGTGGAAGGCAGGCACCCTCCCAATGGGCACATGCATTAAGGCTCACTCCCACAAATAGCCCCTTCAGCCACCAGAGGGGCTGCTGCCTAGAAGCTAAGACCAGGCCTGACTTGCCAGTGATCTGGTGAGGGCTTTGGTTCTCTCCTCTGTAAGGTGAGAAATATGGATGGCCTGAATTTTAAGCTCCTCACATCTCTGCCATACTTTGGTTCGCACGTCTAGGGGGTTCTATTCACTCCCCCTCCAGTCTAGACTGACTAGAAATGGCTTATTCTCACCTCTATCCCAGGAGCCTGCATGCCAAACACCAACCTCCCTTCTCACAACTGTGCTTAGGGTCGGCCTCCATTGCTCTTGGTGATAAAGAGCAGCTGGAGCTCCAGCTGGGAGTTTAGGTCCTGTGGCCTTGAGACTTGGGAACAAAGGCTGAGCTGCGTGGGGAAGGGACTTTTCCTGAATGTAAGGGGAGGGGGAGCCCTTGGGGCTGTTTGTGCCTATACCTCTCTGTGGAGCAGGCTGTTCCTCTTCTTCCTACAGATCTGGGGGGAGGAAAGGGGTCCTGTCTTTTCCTCTGAGGCTGATGACTTCACCTCCTTCCCTGCTTCTTCCTCAGGTTAGGATCTCTACCCCTTCCCCAGCTGCTCCCCGGGTCTGAATCTCCTTCCCTCTCTCTTCCTTTATTCTTCTTGGGATTGGGGTCTTTATACCCCTCCCTCTGTCTAAGCCTTGCCTCTTTATTCCTTTTTAGGCCTGGCCTCCTAGCCCTGGTAGAAGGGTCTGCATTCTTCTCCTTCTTTCTCTTCTTAAGGCCACATTCCCTCCCCCAACCCTTTCCAGCTCCCCCTCCCTCCGCCCCGAGGCATTGTGGGAGGAAACAAGATGTGGGGCGAGAGAGGCGCGGGGAGAAGCCCGCAGTGCGGGGCCGGGCGGGCGCAGCCAATGGGGAGGGCGGACGGCGGCGCGCGCGGCGGGGGGGCGGGGGCGGGGCGCTATTTCAGTGGGGGCCGCGCGTCGGCCGCGCTCAGCGGCAGAGCGGAGCGGAGCTGTGAGGCGCCAGCGCGGAGCAGGCAGGCGGGTCGGCGGGCGAGAGGCGGAGCGCGGGCGGCCGGGGAAGCTCGAAGGGCCGACGGCGACGGCGAGCGCTCGGCCCGGGGCTGCGGGAACCGGAGACCGCGGCGGCGGCGGCTGCTGCCGGAGGAGCCGAGGGGACACCGCCCCTGCCCGCGCCCAGCCTCAGGCCATCGCTGCTCTCCCGGGGCCCCGCGCAGACTAGCCTCCGTGAAGGTGAGCGGTGGGTGGGGGCGTCCCCGGGGCGGCGGCCCGCACCTGTCGCGTGTAGGCCCACGCGCCGGGCCCAGCCCCGACGCCCGGAGCAGGGCTGGCCTCGGCGTGACGCCCCCGGCGCCCCTCCTTCCCGGGGCTGCGCCACCCCGTGTCCTGGCGACCCCTGGGCGCGGCTGGAGGCCCTGGGCTGCGGAGGTGCGGCTCCCCGCCTCCTCCCCGCCCCCCACCCCTACAGTCTCTGCGCTGCGTGGAGGCCCCTGGTGTTTGGGGCCGAGGGAGAGGGGGTGGAGAGGGCTCGGGCGTGACGCGGCGCCTCCTGCCGCCGCCGCCGCCACCCTCTGGGGCGTCCTTCCTGCAGCGAGGACGCCCAGTCACTCCGGCGCTGCTCCAGGCCGGGCGGGGGAGGGCGGCTGACCGGCCGGGGCGGAGGTGGGGGGAGGATGCTTTCTCCTTCCCCAGGTGCTGGCCTTTGGGGACCGCCGCTCTCTGGAGGATGGCACGGTGGAGGGATAAGCCCCCTTGGAGATCTCAAGGGAGGAAATACAAGCGTTTGTGTGTGTTGGGGGCTGGGGAGGGTAGGGTGGTCCGTTTTTCGGAGGCTTAGCCTTTTCTGTTGCAAAACCGGGGTTAGAGGATGGGGAGCTGTCCTGGAGTGCCCTCTTCGCTTTTCACAGGATCCCCTGGCTCTTGACTGAGGCAGCTGGCCTGGGGCCTTCTGGTCATTCTTCTGTCTGAAGGCCCAAGTCCCCCTTTTTTTTTCTCAGGAGGGAGGGGTTAGGCAGGGCACCTCCCTGTCCTTTTCTCATTGGCACCTTGGACAGGGCAGGTTGGGGCTAGGCCTCCCCTCTCAGACGCCTGGGGGGCCAGGGGTGAAGAATCGTAGCATTGTAGTCACAAGACCCAACGTTATGTAACTGCAGGCTCTCTCCTACTAGAGAGTAAGGTGGCTTTTAATTATTGTGACAAAGTTGTTCCTTTGGACTTTGGTGGTGAGGCACTGGAGCAGGTGAGTTTGCTGGGAAAACCGGTGCCAATTTCATGCTTTAACTTCGCAGTCTCTAACCAGGCCCCACCCCCACCCTAGCGTTTGTAAACAGTGCCCCCTTCTGAGTGGTAACCTGGCATAGGGTACCAGGTGATACTAGTTTTCTTCAAATATAAAGAGCCTTATAGTATCAGAACATTCTTCCTCTGCTGCTGTTGTATATCTGCTCAAACTCCTTGAAGTTGCCCCATATCATATTTCAACCATTGGTTTTTAAAATGAAGATGTTGTTTTGCCCAAGGTCATGTAGCTCGTCAGGCCTCGAACAGGGTTCTTCGGACCTTTCCTCAGCACCAGGTGGTGCACACAGACTCCTTGAGGCTCTTTTTCTTTCGGGTGTGGGGCAGAGGATGCTGGTCCACTAACCCTTTGCTCTGCCAGTCTCTGCTGAAGTGGAACCAGCCCTGCTTAGTTTGAAAGTGCCAGACAGAGGTGGCCTTGGGTGCGGTCAAGGGCCGTGTGGCTGGCAGCTGGCATGTATACTTTCTTTGCATCTGGTGCAGGCTGAAGGAGTAATCATGAGTTCTGCTTTCCCTTTCAGTTCACCCAGCTCACAGGCTAGTGTGGACTCAGAGATCAGGGTGGCCTGATACCATATCAGGGTATCATTCCCATATCAAGGTATCATTCCCAGGGGTCTCTCTTTGAGTGGGCAGCTCCCCCTACCCCCGCCTTAATATCAGACAGGGCTGGAATGACGACATCTTTTGTCCACTGGGTTGGATGACAAAATTCCTCTTTGGGGGGGGGGGGGGGGTCAGTGTGATGGGACTGTGGTCAAGGACAAGATTGGATTTTGCAGCTCATCTCTGTTCTTGCATCTCACCTCACATGCTATAGACTGCCAGGTGGATCCTAACTAGTTTTATCGGGGTTCCTGTCATTCTAGGAATGGACCATGCAAGGTGTATCCCAGAACTCTGGTTGCTGTAGGATGAATGCCATGGCTTAGATAGCAGAGATATGAAAAAAGACTGTTAATAATTTCTTGCCTTTTGTTAGCTCTATCACTATCACTGGGCATTGACAACCTTTTTCTGTGAAAGACCAGATAGCAAATATTTTAGGCTTTATAGGCCATGCATTCTCTTTGCAACTAACTACTCCATTCTGCCATTGTAGCCTGTTTCTGTAAAACTTTATTTACAGAAACAGATGGTGGGCTGAATCTGGCCGACCCCAGTGTAGACTGTCCTTGTTTGCAGATGTTCTCATATTAACCTTAATTAATCCTTATAGAGGATAGAGAGCTATCCTCATTGCTAAAATGGAAGTAATGAATGCAGTAAGGCTAAGTGACTTGCCCTTAGACTACAAGACTTCATAGTCAGGACCAGAAGTCAGGCCTACTGATTCCTAGTCCCATCTTGTTTCCACTATGATACCAATGATGCAATAATGGTCATTAAATTAAGGATTTATTGTGTTCAGGTGTTAATGCCACCTAGTTTACCCTTGATAACCCTGAGTCTCCATTTTAAGATGATGGTATGAAAGCACAGAGGTTAAGTAACTTGCCCAAGGACACAACTAGTAGGTTATAGATACGTTGTAATGTCTTGGCAATTGATGCTTTTGAAAATATCAGAAATAAATAAGTTAGAAACACCTCATTTTACAAATGATTAAAAACTGATGGCTAATTATGTCTTTTTTACTATCTACCTTGTATTTCCCAGGCTTGGGAACCATGTCTTTGCTTAAAGCTTAGGACCTCCTCCTAATTAATACCTCATGTCTTTGTTTTCTGTTGCCCTCACTCTCTGTACTCAGCTCTCCCACTGAGGCTCCACATTCAGCTGCTAATGCTCATTGCTTAGCGCATGGGGCTGTCAGCTTCACCTCTCTGCTTCTTCTGCAGTGTCACGATGTCTGACCGGAAGGCAGTGATCAAGAATGCAGACATGTCTGAGGACATGCAACAGGATGCCGTTGACTGCGCCACGCAGGCTATGGAGAAGTACAACATAGAGAAGGACATTGCTGCCTATATCAAGAAGGTGCGCCCAGAGAGCTGTGCCTTTTAGCCAGGGATGGGGATGGGCAGCTGAGCTGGGACTTAGGAAAGCAGGTATAACCCATGTAAACAAAACCCAGGAGATTGCAAAGCAGACAAATTAGGGAATGATTCTTACCAAAGCCTTCACCTTAGGAATTCTTAACAGGAACTCTGCCAAAGTGTGCGTGTGTGTGTGTGTGTGTGTGTAGATAGTTATGTGATAATAGATAATTTATAGATAATTATTGCAAGGCATTGGGGAGAGAAACTTGGGATCAAATATGACCACATTAATTCAGAAGTATTCAAAATGTAGATAAGGATATTTGAACAGATAATATAAGATCATACACAAATTTTCAGGGAACTGCATCATTTAAAGTGAGCTATCCCTATAATAATCCCTATCATGTGGTGGTTTCTTTTTCTTTTAAAAAGGACACAGGTACTATATCATCTCTTTCTCCTCACCTTCTTAAGAAAAGGGTGGGCTTGAATATATAATATTGGATGAGCAATATGGGCAATAGGTTTAGTCCCTGAAAAATTCCTGAGTGAATGAGTGAATGGATATGGTTAACATGGTGAAGAAGCAGCTGAGCCAGAGGTGAGAAGTGGTACCCAGGGTCTCTGATTTTGTTTCGAATCTATGTCCATTGGTGACGTAATCCAGTCTTTGATATTTTCAACTCTTATATCCCAAAAAGGATGTCTAAGTACAGTGGTATTCTGGTCCATAGAGGTGGTAGGGTATCCTTAAGTTTTCCAGAGTTTTGCTTCTCTATGCAGGTAAAGAGGAAACTCTGGAGTCCTGAGAGACTTTCTGTGTAAGGAGCCAATGGGTGCAGACCCAGCAAGGCTGCTGGGGGTGCTAGCTCCTTGCTGAGTGATGGCCTTATCTGTCCTGTACAGGGAATCTGGAATTATGGACTTTGAGGGTCAGGAGAATCCTTAGATTATATCTGTCCCAGGTTCCTTGTTTTGCTGACTGAGAAAATAAGACCCAGGGAAGTGACTATGGCTCTCCTATCTTACACAGAGTAAGAGTCAGCATTAAGTCTAGATTTGGTGATCCATGCCCTTTCTACTGTTCCCTAATACCTCTTGGAGTCCTGTGGTATAGGGGCTGTGAGGAGTCCAAACAAGTTGAATGTTGAGCACCTAGGGGACAGTCCCAGGGTTGGCAGCTTTGCTAGGCCCATGGTGGAGGGCTGCTGCATGGCAGGGTGCATCTACTCAGCCATCTGTTTCCTGCTGCATGCATGGAGTGACTGGGAATTGCCTGTCTGATTAGGTCATAAGGATTTCCTAGGTTGCTTTGGTGCTGAACTTGTGCCCTTGAGAGAAGTGAAGGAAATTGCCTTGATCTCCTGGCCAATGTCCTTGTTCTGCATCTTACAGCCCACATGGTGTCTGGCACATAGGAATGGGTTTAATGTTGACTTACAAAGAACTGCTTCCTGGTACTCCTGACTTTGGCTGTAGGGTCTTGCTTCTTGGCATTTGGAAATGCTGGTTTAATAATGTGGGAGGCAATGGGTGTCCAGTCAGGGAGGCTCTTCTGTTTTCCACATGCTGCGTGACTCTGGAGTGGTCGTTTATGCCTCTGGCTTCCCTGACTCCTTTGCTAAAGAATCACAGGGTGGGCTATGGAGTAGGGTAGCTAGGAGGAGGGGAGATGATCGGGGTGTAAAGTGCTAGAGAGAAATAACAGAGCCTTTGCGGTGTTCCATTATTAATGAAGGAAGGAGTGTCCTAGCCAGCCTTAACCTGAGCTCCTGAGGTTTGGGGAGCTGAGGCCATGGGCTAGGGGTAGGTGGGGGATGATAACTAAATTAATCAGATTCCTATTCTGATTTCTCATCTTCCAGCTGTCCTAATCACCTTTCTTCTCTCCCTTTTATTCTTCTTTTAGGAATTTGACAAGAAATATAACCCTACCTGGCATTGTATCGTGGGCCGAAATTTTGGCAGCTATGTTACACACGAGACAAAGCACTTCATCTATTTTTACTTGGGTCAAGTTGCAATCCTCCTCTTCAAGTCAGGCTAGGTGGCCACAGTGAAGGTGTCAGTGGCGGCGGCAGCGATGGCAAGCAGGCGGCGTTGCTGGGACTGTTTTGCACTGGGGCCAGCATCAGGATGTCCTCTCCAATGGCTGTGCTACTGCATGGACTGTATACTCGATTTCATGTGTATGTCGCAGTAAACAAAACCAAACTTCTTTCTGTTTAGTTGCCTGGGGAAGAAGGCTGCTTTATGTTTATTTTTCAAGACTTAAAATTTTTTTCTTTGGTTGTATTGCACTAGAAAGTCTCTCCCACTCCTCCCTCTTCTCTTTCTCTCCCTATATAAAATAAAAAGCCCTCCACAAAGTCTGTAAGCCTAGGAGGGCTGGGGAAGGAAATTGGTTTCTGGAGGTGGAAGTAAATGTAGCAGCCTCCTCCTGGCAGCGGATGCTGCTTTGGGAGGGCCAGGGGGGCTGCAGGGGGTGTGGCATTAAGATTGGCAGGGAGAGAGGGATAGGAAGGAGGTAGGGGGATTGATCTAGTACCAGGGAGAATATTCCACTGAACTGTGATTTCACGGCTTGGGGCAAAGGGTGGGGTGGGGGGTGGATTCTTTAAGGGGCCCTGAGACGTGTTTGTCTGTGGTGTGTGGGAGTGGGGAGCAGACTTGTCTTGCTGTCTTTGTCAGAAGAGTTTCTAAGTAAGGGCTGTGTCTTTGTGGATTACCTTCTTTTATTCTTCCTGCTGGAGCTCCTGCTAGGAGGATGTTGGAGGTAGGATTAGCTTGATTTTTTTTCCGATTCATTCTTCTCTCCTTCTGTCTGCTCCCTGCTTAGCCCTTGGTTTTCTCATTCCTCTGGAGTTCTCTTAGAGCAGCCCCTGTTAGTTGGCTGGCAAGGGAATTTCTGGTGACTGTAGTACCTTAGTTAAGTCTTAGCAATCAAACCAAATCAATGTCTCCCTTGATTCTCCTCTGTGTATATGTATGTATGTGTGTGTGTGTCTTGGTTTGGGGTAGAGGGGAGGGAGGGGCAGGACAGTGTGGAATCTCTAGGGTGTATGGGTAGATAGGCTGCACAGTTAGTTCTAATTGGGCCTTTATGTTAAAAAATCTCTGGGGCTGAAGATAGTTGTCAACTCCCCAGGCCATCTGGCACAGACACTGCTTGCTCTATGGCTATCTGCTCCCCAGAAGGCTTTGGGAGGATTATCCATGAGGAGATGGCTATGATGCCATCTGCCCTGGAACTGGTTCTCCATGGAGAGGGAAAGTGACGTTGTGGGTGGTTGCAGCCTCTTGTGGGAGGTAGGGATAGAAGTGATAAAGGGCTGTGAGGACCTTTGGGGGAACTTTGGAGGGGATTAGTCTTGCAGTGGTGAAGCTGGGTATCAGGCGATGGAGCAGGGCCGCTAGTGGCAGGAGATTCCAAGGAGAGTGTGGGGGGAAATCTTGTCTGTTGATCAAACAGGGATGGTGGAGGGAGGGCAGTCATTGCTGACTGAGCTGCTGATTCTTGTAAATCGCATTTAAAACTCTCATGTGTAGGGTTGACACTATGGGAGGGGGGTGGTTGGGATCCAGCTCATTCTTTTTTCTTTGTTTTTCTAAGTCCATCCTTGGGGCTGGTGGGGAGGCAGGAGAATGCCCCCTCCCTAAGCCTTTAGTGTGTGCCGAGTTTTCTTTTTGATGCTGACAGGGGAGGGTGGGTACGGGGATGGTGAGTGAGTTCCCTATATCAAACCCTTCGGTGGGCACAAGATTGAGTGCTTGGTTTTAGGTTTTGTTTTTTTATGATTGTCCAGATCTGTGTTTCCCCCTGCCTTCCCAGACTTGTGTGGCCAGTTGGAAATGTCTGGTTTGTGTTCATCTCTCCCTCATTTCTGGAGCAGGGGCTGAGACCCCACCACATCTTCTATGCTCTGCATCCATGCCTCTTTTGGACATTAAAGGTCGATTGATGCACTTCTGAGCTGTTTGGGTTTTTTTTTGGGGGGGGGGGATGGTGGGTAAAAGGGTTGCCCTGGTGGCAGTGATGCCACATGGGTGGGGGTAGAGGGTATCTAGGGTGGAATAGAATTGGGGCTGAAGAGTTAAGACCAGGCAGAGAGACTGATTGGCCCGAATTAGGTCTTAGTTGTAGGGTCTAGTCTGTGGCCCCTTAATGGCATGGGGCGGGGCGGGGAGAGGACTAACCAGTAGTACTCACCCACAGGGCTTTCTAGGTATCTTGGTGGAGATGGCCAGATGAGCCACTTTTTGGGTCTTTGGTGTAGTAGATGTTGCCTCCCCAGTTTCCAGCCCCAGGTCCAGATGGCGGTTTCCAGCTGCTGTCTTAGACCTGAGGAGCTTCTTAGCTTCTTAGAACTTTTGGCCAAAGCTCATAGCCCTACTCCTTATTCTATGCTTCCCTGAGACCTGGACACTGTCTGTTAGCTAAATGCTGCTTTAGCCACTTAGAAATGGAAAAGTAGGGGATCTTTAGAAAAGTGGAAACACTTTTGGGGGAACGTGAGTGATTCCCTAACTCCTAGGTTGTCCTGGTTGTTCCACATGGGGTCTCCTGCTCCCACACACCTGAAGAAATCAATACTTCTGAAAGGATCTGCCCACCCCAAATGCCAAGCAATTATTAACAATCCTCATGGAAGTATCAGGGAACAGAAGTGCTTCGTACTCTTTTCCGTTGCTTCTTACTCAAAAACATGCCCTGAGTTTTTGTGTATGTGCGCCTAGGATGCTGTCACACAGAACAACACAAGTTCTGTGTTTCCAAGGCGTACAACCTTCTAATCAAAGCAGGTCTACACATTGAAAAGCTTTTTCCAATGCTGATAAATGTACAATCAAGGAAATAAACTGGGTAATGAGCTATTAATTATTAGAGATAGGTAGATTGAATTCCCTCAGCTAGGAAGTTGGTGGGCTGGATCTTGGACAAGGCTCGGTCTCTGGGGGCAGTGAGGTCCTAAGGGGCTGTCAAACCCCAAATTCTGTTCTGGCCTTTGGTGTGATGAATAATTTGACAGCTGGAGCACTGAGGGATGAGCGAGGCCGTGGTCCACATTTTGTCTGTGATGGGTGTCTCTAGGGCCCAAACCCCACCCCCTTCCTGCCCTGGTGGGAGAGGCAGTCCAGCTGGCATCTGTGGACAACACATCCCTGCACAGGTAGGTACACTGTGCATCTGGAAGGCTAATCCTGCAACGCTTTGTGGTGAGGATGACCCTGTGGGGCACAGGAAGGGCAGGATGGGAGGATGGGTTACAGAGGGAACTGTGGAAGGCAGATGGACATTGTGGCGTAGAGGAAAGCAGCCACTGTCAGAACTGGGGCCAGGCAAAGAGTGAGATTGTCCATCTTCTTCTACCTCTTTTATCCTGTGCAATCTCTGGGGCCTTTGGCTGGACCTAACTGAAAGGCAGATGGCAAGGCTGAGCAATCTGTAAGGGTCAGCCCCCTCTCAGGGAACAGAATGGAGAATAAATCGAAGGGGGACAAACCAAACCAACATCGTAGGGAGCTGTCTCTGTTGCCATGGATATGTGTGTCTGTCTCTAGAACTCTAGTGTCCACAGGCCTAGGCCTAAGAGGTGGCTGTCCCCTTAACTCTCCCCTCACTTCCTTCATGTCTTTACTCAGACATCCTGTTACCCATCAGAAGGGCCTTCTGACATCCTATATGAAATTGCATTCTCCACCCCCCCACCCCCCACTTCACTACTAACCTTATTACCCAGTTTAATTCAGCACAGAACCTGCCAATGCTTGACACGCATGCTGTTTACTTGTTGGTCTCCCACAACTAGAATATAAACTCTGACAGCAGAGCCATTTTCCCTTTTCTTCACTGCCTTCTTCGAGCACACACAACAGCACTTGTCCTGGAGTAAATGCTTGATAAATGGTGGTGGTTCACATGAAAAATGAAGAGTGTAAGCGAGCCTTAGGGCAGCTCCCCTGCCCTAGGACAGCCCGGCCTTTCCTGAAGAGACTTCTGTCTGGCTTCGTGCCCTCTTGCTGCCCAACCTGTGCATCGTCCTGCTGCCTGGAGAGGAGTGAGTGTGTCCCTCCCCAAGTGTGCTCAAGCTTCAGCCCTTTGTTTCTGCCAGCTATGGAAGAATGAAAGCATGTGTTCACTACCCTCCCTTCTCGCTCCTCCCATATACTAAAGATTGAGGAGCTGCCCCTCCCTCCTTGAGGTCTCACCTAGTAAGTCTTCTGGACTTAGGAGAAAAAACAGAATCCCAGAGTCCTGACCTCTTAGGCCTCCCCTGAACTAAAGGTACAGCTTCCCTACCATCCTGGTAACAAAGAGTGACCCATATCACCTGTTGCAGAGGTCAAGTGTACCTGTATGAATATCTTTGTGATGTAATGGGCCTGGTGTCTAGATCCATGTATAGGCATAGTCCTATGCATAGACAGCTGCTGTGCCAATATAGACAGGTTCATAAGGAAAGATCAAAACCCCAGGTCCCTGTGCCTCTCCTTCCTTGCTTTGTCTAAACAAAGGTGTGCAGTGCTTGTGGTGAGGCTGCTAGACGTTGTTCTCTTGAGTTTCCAGAGAGAGGCCAAACATGCAAAAACAGTGTGGTAGTGTGGGTTGAACCCAGTTCTAGAATCAGAAGATCTAGGGTTGAGTCCCAGCTCAAGTCCACTCTGAGGCTCAATTTCTTCATCTGAAAATGGGGATGATACCTATCTACCCTAAAGTATATGACATGTATGCAAAAGTGCTTTGAGAGTGGAAAGCAATGATGAGGAGGACACTGATTATTAGGCTCTGTGACAATAAAGCTTGGGGAAAGAATAAAGGATTCTGGGAAGTCAGGGCCTTCAGATAACCCCTCACACCTTGTACCAGCCTTCCCCTTCATGTCCAAATATACCTGTATTATAGAGAAGGAAATTAGGACCAGATAAGGAAAGAAACTGACCTAACATCACATGGATGTTTGGGACAATTGGGATGCCGACTCCCAGGCCAGTTCTGATGTAAACATTCATGTATATGTTTTTTAATTCTCTTGGGGCATATTTGATTATTTACTTATTTAAAATGTCTTATTGAGAGACAGAGCTTGAGCGGGGGAGGAGCAGAGAGAGACGGAGACAGAGGATCCAAAGCAGGCTCTGTGCTGACAGCAGAGAGCCCGATGTGGGACTGGAACCCATGAACTGCAAGACCATAACCTGAGCCAAAGTTGGACACTTAACCGACTGAACCACCCAGGAGCCCCTTGAAGCATCTTTTATTTTTTTTAATGTCAGTTTACTTTGCTATTTTTTAAAAATCTGTATTGAAATTGCCAATTTTTTTCTGTAAGGGTCAGATAGTAAATATTTGAGGCTTCATGGGCCATATGACATTGTATACGTAGTTGTCGCAACTGCTGAACTCTGCCATTGTAGCATGGAAGTGGCTGTGGGCAATATGTAAACAAACGAGCATGGATGTCTTCCAATAAAACCAAACAGGCAGCGGGCCAGATTTGACCTGTAGACCATAGTTTGCCCAACCCTGATTTATTTTTTCTAATGTTTATTTATTTATTGAGAGAGAAAGAGAGCATGAGCAGATGAGGGTCAGAGAGGGAGAGAGAGAATCCCAAGCAGGCTCTATGCTGTCAGCACAGAGCCCGACATGGGGTCTGAACTCACAAACCACAAGATCATGACCTGAGCCAAAGTCAGACGCTTAAGGACTGATCCACCCAGGCACCCCTGCTAACCCCTAATTTAGATAGATTAACATGATTCAGTATTCCAAAGTAGAAAAAGTGGAAATTCTCCCTCCCACTTCTGTCCCCGAGCATTGACTGGGTTTCTCTCCTTAGAAAAAATTAACGTTATGAGATTTGTGTTTCCTTTCAGATACAGTTGATAAAAAGTGTATTTTTAAGTGGCTGTACAATATTCCAATGTGTTGCATGTAGTTTAATAAGCATCAAAGGACTAGGACTCCTGAAGACATGTCCTGAAAGACAGAACACTCTTCTAGGTGTATTGTCCTGACTTGCCCAATGGACTCCTTCATCAGGATAATCTTTTGAACAACTAGGATTTGCCTGGGAGTTTTGGGGATCATGCCTGATGAATATGCTGGGCGATCCCTTTTGGGTCAAAAACAACTCTGACTCTTGGGAGTGCAATATTTTTTTAGGTGGTTTGTGTACCAGTTTCACCAGTAAAATATAACTGGTAGGAAGGATATCTATTTGTTCTATCTATCTATCTATCTATCTATCTATCTATCTAATCTATCTATCTAGTTTCTTACTAGGAATTGGTTTACTTACTTGTGGGGGACAGGTAGACCAGTCTGGAAAATAGTTCAGGCTGTAAGGAAGGTCAGACTGGAAGCTCAGGCAGGAGGTAACACTGAAGTCCACAGATAGAATTCTTTAGGGAAACTTCAGGCCTTTCAGCTGATTGGAAGTTGGTCCACCCAGATTATCCAGGATAATCTCCTTTACATAAAGTTAACTGATTGTAGACATTAATCACACCTACAAAATAATTTTACAGTAATATCTAGATTAGTATTTGGTTGAATATCTAGGTGCTAGAGCCTAGCCAAGTTAACACATGAAACTGATAATCTCAGTCCACATCTGATCAACTCAGCACCATATGCCTCTCCTCAAACTATACTTAATCTCTAGGGCCACCTGGGTGGCTCAGTTGGTTAAGTGTCTGACCCTTGATTTGGGCTCAGGTCATGTCATCACTGTTCATGAGATCGAGCCCTGCATAGGGCTCTGTGCTGACAGTGAGGAGACTGCTTGGGATTTCTCTCTCCCTCTCTCTTTGTGCGCCGAAGAGATAAATAAACATTAAAAAAAAAACTATACTTAATCTCTAAATAAAAACAATAACAAGTCATATTTCCACATAACATTATACAATTATCCTGTGTACAAAATAAAATGTGCTAACCCTTTCCCCAGAAGAGGATGCAAAGTCTTTGGGTGATGTTCATTCTTCTTCTTGATAATCCTGTAACTTCAATAATTTAATGTAAAGTTAGCTATTATTAATATGTTTTATGTAAAAATATGAGAGGGATAAGAAGAAACACACAAAAATAAATACATGTATTTTTAAATAAAATAAGGAATAAATAGTCATAATATTTATAGTCCCCATTTCTGCAATTGGTCAGGTGGTTGTAGCCCCAAAACCTTCATTCTTGAAGGGTCTGTGCCATTAGAAGTTTTGCCTAAAATTGGGTCGTTATAGTTTCCCATAGGTTTTAATCACGGGACCTGGGAGTACTAAGAGATGCCTTAAGGGCTATGTTATATCCAGACATACTTTTCTTTACCTCCATTGTATGGTAAATGCCCAATTTCCCCTCAGGGGTCAGAATCAATCACCCCAGCTAGTACAGTAACTCCCTATTTGGTCTGTTAATTCAGAGGAATGAGGAGCCCAAAGTGGCAGTTCTAATTCAATGGAACCATTGTGTCTTCTGGTGAAAGTGTTCTTCCATTTGGAATAAAGCATATCTTTATAGATAGAGCATAAGGTTGCAAGGATGGGAAGCAAAAATTTTGCTAGTGGATCACTGGGGGTACAGTGAGTGATAACATTCTATTTCCAATCCTTAATTCCTGGAATCATGAGTCCTTCCTAGCTGTGGGAGAGACCGCCATACCTGGATTGCTGATTTCGAACATATGCGGTCTCTGAAGTACATTGCTACAGTCCTGCAAAGCATTGTCACCTAGCTGGTGCTGTAACTAGATCTTCAAAAGGCTATTCAACCTTCCTATCAAGCCAGCTATTTCAGGGTGATGGGGTAACATAGTGAGACCAGTAAATTCCATGGACATAGACCCACTGCTGCACTTCATTTCCTGTGAAGTGAATTCTTTGATTAGAAGCAATGCTGTGTGGAATACCATGACGGTGGATAAGGCATTCTGGAAGTCCACAGATGGTAGTTTTGGCAGAAGTGTTATATACAAGGAAAGCAAATCCATATCCAGATTAAGTGTCTGTTCCAGTAAGAGCAAAGCACTATCCCTTCCATGATGGAAGCAATCCAATGTAATCAACCTGCCATGAGGTAGCTGGCTGATCACCCCAGGGAATGGTGCCGGCTCTCAGTATTGGTCTCTACTACTGGCAGGTTAGGCACTCAGCATTGGCTGCAGCCAGGTTGGCCGTAGTGGGTGGAAGTCCATGTTAGCCCATGCATAACCTCCAACCCTGCCACCTGGCTCTTATGTTCATAAACCATATGAGTATACATATCATATATCAATATATCAATATAGATATCTATATATAGATATCTATATCTATATATCTGTAGATATATCTATCTACCTATATATATATCTATATATCTATAGATATCTATAGATATGAGATAGATATAGTATCTATATATCTATAGATATCTATAGATATGAGATAGATATAGATATGACATAGATATAGATATCTATATATCTATATATCTCATATCTATATCTATCTCATATATAGATATAGATATCTATATCTGTATCTGTCTCATATATAGATATACATATCTATATCTGTATCTCCTATACAGAACCATTATCATATATATGATACATACAGATATATAATTATTGATAATATAGGATCAATAGGACAATAATATATGATCCTAATAGACATATTGGATATATATACTATAAAAATATAAAATGTATTATATATTATAAAAAATATACATACAAAGAGATTTTATTGCAAGCACTTGGCTTATGTGATTGTGAGGGTCGAGTAGGCAAGTTTGAGGTCAAGTAGACTGGCAGACTGGGGCTCTGGCAGGACCTGAAGCTACAGTCCACGGACAGAATTTCTTCTTCCTCAGGAAAACTTCAGTTCTGTTCTTAAGGCTTTTCAGCTGATTGCATCAGGCCCTCCGTATTAGCCAGGATAATCTCCTTCCATAAAATCAACTAATTGTAGATGTTAATCTTATCTCCGAAACACCTTTCCTGCAATACTGGGATTAGTGCTTGATTGAATAATTAACTATATGGCCTACCTAAATTGACACATAGAACACCATCACAGTTTGCAAACTATATGTGAAAGTTATACCTTCTCATAGAGGAATCCAAACGTACAAAGAGGCAAATCATTCTTTTAAATGTTTATTTGTTTATTTTGAGAGAGAGACAGAGCACACAAGCAGGGGAGGGGCAGAGAGAGAGAGAGAGAGAGAGAGAGAGAGAGAGAATCCCAAGCAGACGCCACAATCAGCACTGGAGCCCGACGTGAGGCTCGATCTCATGACTGTGAGATCATGAGCCCAAGATCATGATCTAGCTGATATCAAGTCAGACAATTAATTGACTGGGCCATCCATGTGCCCTAGAGGCAAGTCATTTTTAAAAGCAGCTTTATTGAAGTGTTATTGATATACACTAAATTGCACATATTTAAAGTGTACAATTTGAAAAGTTTTGACATATGTATACGCCATTAAAACTATCACCACAATCAAGATATCAAACATTCCTATGAAACCCAAAAGTCTTCTCATGACGCTCTGGAACCCTCTCTCTCCCTTCCTTGCCTCCTTCCAGCCCCAGGAAACCACTGATCTACTTTTCATCAACGTAGATGAGTTTGCACTTTCCGGAGCTTTTTAAAAATGGAATCATATGGTATGTATTCTTTTTTTTTTTTTTTTTTTTTTGGTTTAGTTTCTTCCACTCAACATAATTATTTTGAGATTTATCCATGCTGTTCTTCTGTGTAGCATAGTTTATTCTTTTTTTATTGTTGAGTAGTCCTACTATATAGATATACCAAAGTGTATTTATCCATCCTCCAAATCAGGGACATTTAAAATTCCATTTTGGCAATTATGAATAGAGCCTCATAAACATTTGTATACAGGTTTTTGTGTTAATGTAGGTTTTTATTTTATTTGGGTAAGTAACTAGGAGTAGGATTGCTGGATTTTATGGTAAGCATATGTTTAACCTTAAAAGAAACTGCTGAACTATTTTCCAAAGGGACCACGCCATTTTACATTCCTACCAGCAGTGTGTGAGATTTTCAGTTGCTCCCTATCCTGTTAACACTTGCTATTGTCATTTTTTCTTTTTATATTTAACTTTTCAAAAGGTATGTAGCAGTATCTCATTGTAGTTTTAACTTACATTTCCCTAATGATGTTGAGCACCTTCTCACATGATTGTTACATATATATCTTTGCTCATCTTTTTATTGGGTTGTTTGTTTTTCTCATTGTTGAGTTTTAAGAATTCCTTCTATGTTCTGGATATGAGTCTGTTATCAAATATATGATTTTCAAGTATGGTCTTTCAGTCTGTGCCTTGGCTTTTCATTCTCTTAATTGTCTTTTACAAAGTAAACATGAAGTCTAATTTATTTCTTTTTTGCATTGTGCTTTTGGTGAATCTAAGAACACTTTGATAACCCAAGGTAACAAAGGTTTCTTCCTCCTTTTTCCTAAAAGTTTTAAAGTTTTACATTTTAAATTTAGATGCATCATACATTTGGAGTTAATTTTTGTGTATGATGTGAGGTATGGATCATGGTTTGCTTCTTCTCTCTTCTCTCCCCTCACTTCCCCTTTGCATATTGTCGTGTCTTCCAATTGTTTCCACATCATTTTTGAAAAGATTCTCCATCTCCTGTTCAGTTGCCTTTGTACCTTTGTAAAAATTCATTTGGCCATATTTGTGTGTTTCTGGACTTTCTATTCTGTTCCATCAATCTGTGTGTCTATTTTCCGATACCATACCATAGCTTTATAGTAAGTCTTGAATTTGGGTAATGAGAATCCTCCAAGTTTATTCTTTTTTTTTTCAAAATTATTTTGTCTATTCTAGTGTCTTTGCCTTTGCATATAAATGTAAGAATTGTTTTATTAATATTTACAAAATATCTTTCTGATATTTTGGATTGGATTGCTTTGAATTTATAAATCAATTTGGAGACAATTGACAGCTTAACATAATTGAGTTTACTGAGTCATGATCATAGTCTTTCTCTCTTTTTTTGTCTTTTTGATTTTTTCTATGACTGTTCTGCACATATTTTGTTTCCTTTTTCTGTGTTATTGTAATAGTATTTCCTTTTTCTGTGCTATTGTAATAGTATTGTTTTTAAACATTTATGTTTCCAATTGTTCAATGTTGTTATATAGAAATGTGATTGACTTTGTATCCTGTGACTTTGCTAAACTCATTTTTAAGTTCTAGGACCTTCTTTGTGTATTCCATGGCATTTTCTATTATCTGTGAATGGAAACAGTTTTATTTTTTCCTTTCCTTTCTGTATGCTTTTTTTCCCTCTTTTCTGCAGTATATATTGAGGACTTCTAGTATATATTGAGTAGGAACACTAAGAGTGAACATCTGGGCTCCTTCTGGATCTAGAAAGCATTCAATATTCAATCTTTTACTGTAAAGTATGATATTAACTATAGGATTATTTTGTTTTGTTTTGTTTTTACAGATGACCTTTATCAGGTTAAGGATTTTCCCTTTTATTCCTAGTTTCTGAGAGTTTTTGTAGACATAGACATAAATAAATTTCTATTTATTTATTTTGAGAGAGAGAGAGAGAGAGAGAGAGCAAGCAAGTGAGGGGCAGAGAGAGAGAGAGAGAGAGAGAGAGAGAGAGAGAGAGAGAGAGAATCCCAAGCAGGCACCATGCCTTTGGCACAGAGTCTGACACAGGCCTTGATCTCAGGTCATGAGATCATGACCTGAGCAGAAATCCACAGTCAGCTGCTTAACCCACTGAGCCAGCCAGGCACCCCTCTGAGAGTTTTTACATTGAATAAATGTTGAAATCTGCCAAATGCTTTTTCCACACCTGTTGAGATGATCCTGTGGTTTTTCTTTTTTACTCTATTAGTATAAGGGATTACATTGATTGATTTTTGAGTTTTAAACCAAACTTGCATTACTAGGTAGAATAAATGCTGCTTGGACATGATGATTATCTTTTTTTTATACATTGTTGAATTTTATATGCTAAAATTTTGTTAAGAAGTTCTGCACTTATGGGGTGTCTGGCTGGCCTAGTCAGAAGAACATGCAACCCTTGATCTCGGGGTTGTGAATTCAAGCCCCATGTTTGGTGTAGAGATAATGTAAAAAAAAAATCTCAAAAAAAAAGTTTTGTGCGTATTTTCAGGAGGGGTATTGGCCTGTAGTTTTCTTTCCTTGAAATGTCTTCACTTGGTTTTGTCATCAGAATCATGTTAGCTTCATAAAATGGGTTAGGAACTATTTCCTCCTCTTTAATTTTCTGCAAGTGTGAAGAATAGTTATTTTTTTCTTAAATGTTTGATAGAAATCATCAGTGAATCCATCAGTGTCTGGAATTTTCTTGTACATAGGTTTTTAACTGCAAATTCAATTTCTTTCTTTTAAGTTTATGTATTTATTTTGAGAGAGAGAGAGAGAGAGAGAGAGAGAGAGAGAGAGAGAATGAACAGGGGAGGGGCAGAGAGAGAGAATCTGAAGCAGGCTCCACACTGTCAGCACAGAGCCCAGTGTGGGACTTGAACCCACTAACCATGAGTTCATGACCTGAGCCAAAATCAAGAGTCAGTCGCTTATCTGACTGAGCCACCCAGGCACCCCTATCATTTTATTTTCATAGAATCTATATAGCAATGTCATTTGTCACCCCTACTATTGGTAATTTTTGTTTTCTCTCTTTTTATCCTGATTAGTTTGGCTGGAAGTTTATCAACATTATTGATATTATCAAGAAACCAGATTTTGGGGGCACCTGGGTGGCTCTGTTAAGTGTCTGACTCTTGATTTTGGCTCAGGTCATGATCTCACAGTTCAGGAGATTGAGCCCTGCATCAGGTTCCATGCTGACAGCAAGGAGCCTGCTTGGGATTCTTCTCTCCCTCTTTCTGCCCCTCCCCTGCTCATATTCTCTCTCTCTCTCTCTCTCAAAATAAATAAATAAACTTAAAAAAAAGAAAGAAAAAGAAAAATCAGATTTTGTTTGCATTTATTTTTCTCAAGTTTTATGTTTTCTATTTTATTTATTTCTGCTTCAATCTTTCTTATTTTCTTTTTCTGCTTACTTTGTGATCAATTTACCATTCTTATTTTTGTGGAAACTGAGGTTATTGTTTGAAATCTTTCTCTTTTTCTCATATAGGCACTTAGTGCTATACATTTTCCTCTAAGCTTTAGCTACATCCACAAATTTTGATAGGTTGTATTTTGATTTTCATTCAGTGAAAATTACTTTCTAATTTCTTTTTTATTTTTCTTTGACCTATGTATTATTTAAAGTAAATTAGGGGCACCTGGGTGGCTCAGTCAGGTAAGCTTCTGACTCTTGATTTTGACTCAGGTCATGATCTCGAGGTTTGTGAGTTCAAGTCCCGCTCTTGTGATTCTCTCTCTCCCCCTCTCTCTCTGCCCTGCCCCGTTCTCTTAGTCTCTCTCTCTCTCTCAAAATAAATAAATGATCATTTAATAAACAAAAAAATAAACAAACATATAAACAAAATTACTTAGTTTCCAAATATTTGGGGATTTTCAGGTTATCTTTATGTTATCGACTTGTTAATTCTATTGTAGTTAGATAATATATTTTTATGATTTGAATCCTTTAAACTTTATTTAGATTTGTTTTATGGCCCAGACTATGGTCTACCATGATAAATTTTCAATATGCATTGAAAAATAATGCATATTGTACTGTTACTGGGCACTGGGCCAATTTGATCCATACAGTCTTCTCTATCCTTACTGGTCTCTGTCCACTTGTTCTCTAAATTATTGATAGAGGAGTTTTGAAAATTCCAACTATAATTATGGACTTTTCTATTTTTCCTTAAATTTCTAGCATTTTTTGTTTCATATATTTTGAAGCTCTTCTTAAATGTTTAAGATTATTATATCCTTTTGATGAACTGATTTATTTATCATTATGAAATGATTCTCTTTATCCCTGGTAATATTCTTTGCTTTGAAATCTATTGTGTCTTCAGCTTTGTTTTGATTAGAATTAGCATGGTATATCTTTTCCCCACCCTTTTTATTTTAACCTATCTGTGTTTTTATATTTAAGTGGATTTCTTGTAAGCAGCATATAGTTGGGGCTTACTTTCCTTTTTTTTTCCAATTGAGGTATAATTTATATGTAACATTGTATAAGTTTAAAGTATACAATATGTTGATTTGAAACATTTATATATTGCAACATGCTTACCACCATCGCTTAGCTCTAACACCTCTATTATTTCATATAATTATTTTTTTTTGTGGTGAGAACAATTAAGATCTAGTCTCTTAGAAACTTTGAAGTTTGTAATACAGTAATAATCACTCTGCTCTGCATTAGACCTCCAAAACTTATTTATCTTCTATTTGCATTCATATTTTTATTTGCTAAATGTGGCAACCCTCAATGGAGAGGAGCTGAGGTCCCCTGCCAACAGCTAGCACTGACTCTTCATGTATGTGAATGAGACATTTGGGAAGCCCCACTCACACCTTCAGATGACTACAGTCCTTGCCAGTATCTTGACTGCAACCTCATGAGAGAATCTGAATCAGAACCAACTAGCTAAATCACTCCAGAGTTCCTGATTCTTAGACACTGTGTGAAATAGTAAACATTTATTATTGTTTTAAGTCACTAGATTTTGGAGTAATTTATTTCACAGTGATAGATAAGTAATACGGATACATATATATTTGTGCAGAGAAAAGTTTGGATAAACTTTAATCCTCTAGGGAGGGAATTGGCTTGGCTGGAGTGTAAGGCAATTTTAATCTTATCTATAATTTTTTAATGTTTTATTTATTTTTGAGAGAGAGAAGGAGAGAGAGCATGAGCGGGAGAGGGGCAGAAGAGGGGGGGACAGAAGATCCGAAGTGGGCTCTGCACTGACAGCAGAGAGACAGATGCAGGGCTCGAACTCACACACCAGGAAAGCACGACCTGAGCTGAAGTCGGATGTTCAACCGACTGAGCCACCCAGGTGCCCCTTATCTATAATTTTTAAGAAGGAGAATGTAGAGGGGCACCTGGGTGGCTCAGTTGGTTAAGCGGTCGACTTCGGCTCAGGTCATGATCTCGCAGTCCGTGAGTTCGAGCCCGGCGTCGGGCTCTGTGCTGACGGCTCAGAGCCTGGAGCCTGTTTCAGATTCTGTGTCTCCCTCTCTCTGACCCTCCCCTGTTCATGCTCTGTCTCTCCCTGTCTCAAAAATAAATAAAACGTTAAAAAAATTAAAAAAAAAAGGAGAATGTAGGATGGAAAAATATGTGCTTTGTAAATATTAATTAAAAGAATCTCTATTAAGCAGTAACAAGTGTTGGTGAGGATGTGGGGAAAAAGGAACGCTTGTGGACTGTTGGTGGAAATGTAAATTGGTACAGCCACTGTGGAAAACAATATGGAGATTCCTCAAAGAATTAAAATTAGAAATATTACATGATCCAGTAATTCTCCTACTGAGCATACCCAAAGAAAAGGAAAACACTAATTCAAAAGTATATATGCATCTCTATGTTTATCGCAACATTATTTACAATAGTCAAGGTATGGTAGCAATACATTGTCCATTGGGTAAGGTTAATGGATAAGGAAGATTAAATATATATATACATATATATATGAATATATATACATATACACATATATGAATATATATACATATATATGTGTGTGTGTATATATATATATATATATATATATATATATATGTAATATTGTGCAGCCATGAAAAGGATGAGATCTTGCCATATGTGACAACATGGATAGACTTGGGGTATTAGGTTAACTGAAATAAGTCATTGAGAAAGACAAATGCCATATGATTTCACTTGTATGTACAACCTAAAAAACAAAACACGAATAAACAAACAGAAAGCAGAACCAGACCTATAAATTGATGGTTGCCAGAGGGAAAGGGTAGGGGGTGGGCAAAATGGGTGAAGGGGAATGGAAGATGCAGCATTCCAGTTATGGAATGAATAGGTCATTATTCATAAGGTACAGAATAGGGAATATAGTCAATGTTGTAACAGCATTGTATGGTGACAGATGGGAGCTACACTTGTGGTGGGCACAGCTTAATGTGTAGGGAAGTCGAATCACTATCGTGTACACCTGAAGCTAATGTAACACTGTGTGTCAACTATACTGAAATTTAAAAATTTGTAAAAATAAAAGAACGTCCATTGCCTGATGTATAGATAAAGAAAAGTGTTGTATTCATCCAATGGAACATTTTTTGGCCATAAAAAGGAACGGAGTACTGACTCATGCTTATAATATGGATAAACCCTGTGAACGTTATGCTACGTGAAAGAGACCAGACACAAAAGGTCAAATAAAACCTTTCATAATACTAGTAAGATAATAAATGCTTATTGTTTTGGGCCACTAAGGCCTGGAGGAATCTGTTACATTAGCAATAGATCGCTAATGCAGTGGTTTTGTAAGAATTAATATGAATAAGGGGATGTATGTGAAATGTCTAACACATAGAAGGCCACCATAACAAATGGTGGCTAGTATTACTGGGAAAAATGTCCTCCAGCTCCAGAGATTATCTCTTGTAGGCAACCAGGGGTGAGAAGAAGAGTGGGGCCAGGGCCTCAGCCCTTGCCCCAGCTGGGCATAGCCCCCTCTGGTCACTCTCTGCCTGCCCTCATCCTTTATCTATATCCACCTCCTGTTTAGGGTACTATCACTTTGTCTGTTGAACAGAGTTTTATAAACACAGTTATACAATATGTAGCTAGTATTAATTGTTATCCATATAACTAATATATATTCGTTACATAAATACTCCTTAGTATTTATATGGCTGGAGGGCAAAGCCTTGTCTTGTTTACTTCTGCACATCCAACACAGTGCCCTGCACACAGCAATGAACATTTGTGAAAAGAACAAATGAAGAATAACTTGGGAAGTAGTTACTGAACTGAAAAAGAATGACCCACATGTATTGACCTAGCTCACTCCTGGGAATCTATCAGAAAGTGGGTGTAGGGAGAAAGCCATATATCCGAAGATGATTATTGCAACATTGCTTGTAATGGTCAAGAAGGAAACCTTGGAAACAACCAGACTGTCCATCTTTAGAGGAGTGGGTGAATATGTTGTGTTACATCCATACTTTGGGATGTTATGCAGCAATTCAGAAAGGATGAGTTGAGGGTCTGTCCACTGACTTGATGTCAGGTGACATGAGCAAGTGGCAGAGACGTGCTTATGGCATGGTCTTATGTTGTCACACAAACAAGGCCAAAGTACCCTCTAAACAGGGTATGTGTGTCTGGACACAGCTATGTGGGTGTGGAGTTGAGAATAGAGGGCCATGTCCAAACTGCTAGTATTGAGCAAAGTTGGGAAGAGATTAATTACTTTTTTAAGTATGTGGTTGTCTCACTAGATGTAATAAACATGAGTAATTTTTGTCATTTTTTAAGGAAAAATTCTGAAGGAAACCAATGGAAAACTTGGGCCTAATTGTCCACCTCTCAGTTGCCCGGATCAGTGAGTTAGGTGAGGGGAATGTGGACTCACTTCACCCTCAATTTTGAGGCCACCACACTCTTGCCTTTGTGATTAAACCAGGGAGAGTTTCCCATCTCTCACAGGAAACCCCTTTTTAGCCTCAAAGCCAACATCTTCTGGCAAAGAAAGACTCAGAGAGATGGGACTGCCTTTCTCCCACCTGACATCGGGCCTGGGAGTGAACTCTTCCTGTTCTCTAGGGAGAGGTCTCCTTCCTACCCAGAGGAAGAATGTCTGTGGCTACAGCCCCCTTCGTAAGGGAAGGGAGAACGGCCAGTGTTTCTCCAACCTGATTTTGTGCACAGTCCTTTTAAAGGGGAAAAAAAAAAATTCCCAACACTCCCAGTGTTGACTAATTTTGTTATAATATTACTTAATATGTATAAGCATAAAACCAGGTATAAATGTATGCTTATAGCTCTTATGTGACCATGAAACTAAAAGCAAATGGGTAAATTAAATACCAAAAAATTGCAAAAACCTATAAAACTCAAGTGAACGACATTAATGGCAATTTGTTTTCTTTCTGTGTCTAAGTCACACTTGCTGCCAGGAACATGTGTCTGCCAGCCACAGCTCGGGGTCTTTTAACTAGCATGCTGTTCTGGGGTGGGCCAGGAGGATCCCTCGTCTCTTCCTCCACTTGGTTTGACGTGAACCCTTACAAATCCTCCCTAACAGTGCTTCTTGGGGTCATTTGACTTTCCCGTGGTATGAGTGCATTTTCCTCTCATTGGCTCTGAATAATTACAGTAGCCACAGCTACCAGAGGCATTAAAATGGGGAGGCAGCTCTTAGTTTTACTCTCTGTCTCAAAAATAAACAAACATTGAAAAAAAAGGGAGGGGGCACCTGGGTGGCTCAGTCGGTTAAGCGTCCGACTTCAGCTCAGGTCATGATCTCACCGTCCGTGAGTCTGAGCCCCGTGTCGGGCTCTATGCTGACAGCTCAGGGCCTGGAGCCTGCTTCTGAATCTGTGTATCCCTCTCTCTCTCTGTCTCTCCCCCGCTCATGCTCCATCTCTGTCTCAAAAAGAAATAAACATTAGAAAAAAATTTTTTAAGCGGACACTCAGCGTTCATTAAAAAAAAGGAAGTTATCATTGACACAATATGGATGGGCCTTGAGGGGATTGTTCTATGCGAAATAAGTCAAACAGAGAAACACAAATACTACCTCATTTACATGTGGAATTTAAAAGCGTCAAAGTCATAGGATGGAGTAGAAGGGTGGTGGCCAGGGGCTGGGGTGTGGGGGAAATAGAAGATGTTAATCAGAGGCTACAAACTGTGGGTTATAAGATAAGAAAGTTCCAGGGATCTGATGTGCAGCATGGTGACTACAGGTGACAATACTATATACTTGGAAGTTGCTATGGGAGTAGAGCTTTAATGTTGCCACCATAACAGCAACAGATGGTAATTGTGCTAGGTGAAGAGTGTATTAACTAAGCTCATGGTGGGAAACATTTCACATTAAATACGTGAAACAAATTATCCCATGTTACATTGTCACAAAGTTACTTATACAATGTTATATGTTAAACCTATACGATGTTTTGTCAAGTGTATCTCAGTAAAGCTGGGGAAAAAAAAAAAAGATCAAATGAAAACATAAAGGAAAAAAATTATTCTAGTGAATTCTTGTAACCCCAAGGGCACTTGAGCTAAACTGATTTAGGGGAAGAGGGGCAGACTCAGAGGCTGTGGACCCCAACTTCCGATCCGCTCCTCAGTAGTCATGTGTACTTGGGCAATCTTGCTGAGTCTCAGTTTCTTCATCTGCAAAATAGAGCTAATAATGCTTACTCCTCAGGGTTCCTATGAGGATGTAAATGAGTGTATATGAAAGTGCTTGACGAATTAGCAAGAACAGTAGAAATATCAACTATTATTCTAAGTTGCGGGCCACACTGTGCTTTGGAGTTACCTGGTGATTTGGCCAGATCCCTTATGGTTGCTTCAGTTCTCTCACCTGTAAAGTGGGGATTAAAAACTACCACCTTGCCGCATAAGTAATGAGATAGGCAAAGGCACTTTATCTATTAATTCAGATGTTTGGGGAGAATCTGCTTTGTGCCAGGCACATTGTTCTTCTTCCCATCTCTCTCTGGGCCTCATTTTGCATCTAGAGGACTGAATGCTCTTTTTTTTTTAATTATTATTTTTAAATTTTTATTATTTTTTTGAGAGAGGGCGCAAGTGAGAGAGGGAGAGAAAGAGAGAAAGCGCGCGAGAGTCCTATGAGGGGCAGAGAGAGACACGGAGAGAAGAGGGGCTCACCCGGAGCGGGGCTTGAGCTCACCCGACTCGAATCCACAAACTGTGAGATCATGACCTGAGCCGAAATCGGATGCTGAAACGACTGAGCGACCCAGGCACCCTGAATGCTCTTTGATCCTGCCATTCTGGCCTTAGGCTTTGGGTCTCTATCTCCAGTTAAAACTCAATCAATACAAACTTACCGATCATCAGCCAAGTGCCCTATGCTGTGAAAACTATAAAGAAGTGGAAATCAACATTTACCAAGCACCTACTTCATACTTTTATCATCTCTGAGCATAAACAGAATGCCAAGTTTTTAAAAGAAGGTCGCTCTGTACGCAGCACGTTTTGTGCACAGAAATGCAGTTGAACGGGCACGGAGAAGCAGCACCATCTTCTGGCTTACGTGGGTAATGCAGGGTCGGGGAGCTAATTCTCTCGGGTGCAAGAAACCTCTGAAGGGCGCGCAACAAGAGGCTGGGTGTGTGTGTGTGTGTGTGTGTGTGCGCGCGCGCGCCTTTGTGTTAGCACTCTGCTTTTCCAAATTTGCAGCCCTCCACCATTAGAATTTTAGCCTGGCAATGGTTGAGGCATCCTGGCCGCTAGAATGAGAGGGTTGCTTTGACGAAACCGAATCTAAACCATCCCCAGCCTCCCTCCTTGCAAATAGGGGAATCAGGCTCAGGTGAAGGGCTGGCTCAGTGTCGCCATGTCACCGTGCAAGGTAGTGCAGTGGCAAGACTGGAACCAACACTCCTGACTCTTTCTTCAGGGCTTTTCCCAGAACCCCAGCCAGAGACTACTCTCCTCCTGAAGGCTGTATTTTTGGCTTGTTTTTTTAAAGCCACAATCTCTTTGAAGTGGAAGTGGAACTTGAAAAAAATCATTTGGCTGTTGGTTGCACCAGGGAGCAAGGGTAGGGAGTTGAGGGAAATACCACTTACTGAACACACTATGTGTCAGGCACTTAATATGTACTGTCTTAAACTCCATCATCTGTACAATGGAGATGATAATTGCAGCTATTTGAAGGGGTCATTATAAATAAAGTAATATGAATATAATAACATACGTAAAATGCTAACATACGTAAAATTGCTGGAATATAGTAAGAGTAAGCGTTCCATCAGTTTTAGGTTTAGGTAGATTTTCTAGGATGCAGTGAAGTTACTTATAAACAGTTTGGTTTAGACCTTGCTTTTATGAGGCAGGTCTGGAGGAGTGGTCCATCTAGGACTAAGTGTTTTCTGCTACAGAGGCACGAGCTTCTTGAATATTCTACTCAATGCCCTGTGAATATGAGTTTTTGTAGTCTGGCTGGTGGCAGCAGACTTCATTTCTGGCCCTGCGAGAGTGCAAGGCACTGCTCTTTCCTTTCACAGGGTTATCTCCCTGGCCTCGGGTAATTTCCTCACATGCATGTGATGATCAGTCCTCCGAGAGGGACCCTCTGCACATCTCCAGGGGTCTGTCTCCTCCACGCTCTGTCCTGAGAGCTTTACCTACCTTGGTCTCTTTAGACACTCCGTTATGTCTCCTCAACTCAGGACTTCCCCAGGCTTCATCTGCCTCCCCCCCCCCCCCCCCACCATCTGCACTGCCATCTGGAAACTTTCTAGGCAGTAAGCTGAGGCAATCTTGGCTGTCACATCATTTATTTTGCTGTCTTTTGGGGATCACAGTCCTTCATTACCCACCCAGTGTCCAGAGCCTTGCTTGGTTAATTTGGTTGCTTCAGGTAGGAAGATACATCTAACTCCTGTTACTTCATCTGGGGCAGAAGCATATGTCTATCAGATCTTGCTGCGTAACAAACTACCCCAAATATGGTGGCTTAAAACAGCCATTTACTTCCTCATGTTTTGGCAGGTTGGTAGTTGGGACCCAGGCAGTTCTGGTTGGGCTAACCCTGGGGTCTGCAGTCAGCTGCGGGTCAACTATGTGGCTTTCCATCCTGGACATTTGCTGGCTGTTGGCCAGGATGATGGGGACAGTTGGGCCATGTGTCTGTCATCATCAGGCAGGCTAGCCTGGGCTTGTTCATATGGCAGCTGGGTTCCAAGAGAGCAATCCCCCGTGACGAGCAACATTCAGGTCTATTCTAGCATTACCTTTGCTACTGTCCCTTTGGCCAGAGCATGTCACGAACTCAGATTCAAGGAGCTGAGATATAGTTTCTTGGTGAGATGAGGTACAAGGTCACAGTGCAAGGGCATAAATATGGGAAGGCAAGAATGTGTAGCCATTTTTAGAGGTTCGTCTTCACAGCTATTATTATTTCATCCAAGCCAGGCGGTAGATCTTATTGTCATGTCACAGACAAGAAAACTGGGGCTCAGAGAGGTTGAGAGACTTGCGTAAGATCTCACAGCTAGCTAAAGGCAGAGTCAGGATTTAAATCAGCATCTGTCTGACTGAGCCTTTGCTCTAGTCACTGCCCTGTGTGCTTGGGGTGGTGTATGCTTGTCCATGCGTGTGTGTGCATGTGTGTGATTCTGATTAAGTATATCTGTATTCAACACCATTAAGTGTCCATGCCCACTTTGGTCCCTGTTGCCTCTGGGGCTGCCCATGCAGCTTCCAGACACTCTCTCCCATCCCCCACAAAAGAAAGGCCCTGGCCCAGGTCCCGTCCTCTTGGGCCCTGTGGGGGTGACAGATGCTCTGAAGGAGACATCTGTGTGTCAGTGTCTATGTGTAGGGGAGTTTGCAAGGGCTGATGACCTCTGTCCCTATCCAGCTTGTTTCTCAGTTTGTTGGCCAGTCCCTTCCTTTCTGTGCTGCTCCAAAAGCCTCCCTGCCTCCATGGTCTTCTGTGTCCCCATTCCTCATTCAGGTTGAAGATGGTGGGCCCTTGAGAGGCCCATGTTGATCACACCACTCTACTGTCCTTAGTCTTCACTGGCTTCTGATTGGTTTTGCTAGAAAAAAGCTAAATTCATTTTCCTGGCACTCAAGCCCCATATGATCTCATCCTAACCGACTTTCCCATCCTATTTCTTACCACACATGTTCAATTGCTCCATAAGTTAGCCAAGGACACCATGGCTTTGTCCCTCTGGGCTTGGTCCCTGGATCATCCTTCTCCATCCGTACATAGCCAACTCCTACTCCCTTGTAGCACCTCCCTCCTTTGCTCTAATTTGTGTGTCGTGTCTGATAATTCCTTTCAGGCTGCACCTTCTTGAGGGGACATACCTTGTCTCATCTGTGTTTGACCAATCACAGAGCCTGTTTCTTGAAGTGCTCCAGAGAAAGATGATTCAAAATACACCAACTTACTCTCTGCCCCTGGGAGGTCCTGCTGCCATGTTCTGTGTCCTCACAGTAAATTTTCCTTTTCTGCCCAAGAGAATTTGGACGAGTTGCCATTTATGGAGAATCTGAGAATTCTGGAGAATCTTGGTTAAGGTAGGGAAAACGTATTTTAGCTTTCCTGGATAATATTTACTAGTAAATATTTACTAAATATTTACTATAATATTTACTAGAGTCTTGGAAACCTTAGGCGCAGAGATGATTTTTTAATGGTGAAAACCTTGTGGGTTAGAGGCAGTGAAGAATAGAAGGTACTATTTGGGGATTAGAAGGGTGCCCTTTGCTGCTTTTCAGATCCTGGTCTAACCTGCAGGGTGAAGTCTGGGAGCTCCTTTGGCATCCAAGGCCATGTGTACTGTCCGTGGTCCTGAACTGCCATCACTGATCTTTAGGATATGACTTTCTTCTAACCCAGGGAACACTAGTGACTCTCGTGGGACATCTCTCAGGGATCCTGAAATAGGTAAGGAATAAGAGTGGAGAAAAATAAGAGATGAGGGAGAGAGATTGAAAGTGTGTGTGTGTGTGTGTGTGTGTGAGAGAGAGGGAGAGAGAGAGAACACAAAGAGGCTGTTAGAGTGGCACAGGCCAAAGGGTTCTTTGGTTTTGAAATATTTATTCCTACTATGAAAGAAATCACCTTCGACCTAGACTATGGCAAAAATACTGAAAAGCTGAAGAATATGGAGAAATTTGTACCCAAAGCTAAGCTAATGTGGATGAGTGTGAATAAGATTGGGAGAATAATATCAAGATGGTTCAAGTGAAATAATATCAGTTATTATACTAAGGAGCCCACAGTTTTTATTTCTTTATTATTAAATTAAAGCCATATGAAAAGTTTACATATTATGTAATATGCATATTTATAACTATCATGTGATATTATATATGTTTTATGAACATCATGTATAATGTATCATATATTTTATATAATATATTGTGCATAAAATATATTTGGTATACATTTAGAATTATATAATATTACATGTAAGATCAATAATGTTCCCTATCATATATTTCCTACAAAATTGAGCCATATGGAACACCTTAAAGAAGAAAGCAACAAACTATCCAGTTGTATCACACAGAAATAGCATATATATTTCATCAAGTCTAGGTTTTGATTCTAAGACAAATCATTTTTTATACTGATAAAAAATGCTTCCAATTAAACCATGACACAATGCTTTTTATCATAGTTTTTTTATTGAAAGAATTCCTTTAGACTTACTGAAACATACATTTTATAATATATTATTCTTATGCAAACATAAAAAGACAAATTGAAGTGAAATAAATTGGACAATATATTCCTAAACTATTTCACATTTAGAGTTTAACTCTTGAATCATTTCTTGACCCTAAGTCACTGTGGGGTGGGTGTGTGTGTGTGTGTGTGTGTAAATACAATATAACACTTTGTGCTCCAAGAGTACAGGTAATGGAGCATTGCATTTCTTAAAAGAGTGCTCAGCTAACATCTCTGGACTTTTCCTTCAAAGAACTGATACACAGGTATGAAATTCTGATGCTGGCATTTTCTTGATCTTACCAGAAGATGTCAGCAAAAACAACTACTTCACTACTGGCACCTGGCCACCAGCCTTTGTAGGATCTCACTAGATTTCACATTTGTTTACATGAGAAAAAAATAAATCTGTATTTTAGAATGGATGAAAACAAACTCGGACAGACATTATTTCAAATCTCTCTTCATGCTCACAAAGAAGGATGAATAAGTGAAAGAAAGTTTTCAATAAAGTTAGACTGAAATGGGGGAGCCTGGGTGGCTTAGTTGTTTGAGTGTTTGACTCTTGATTTCAGCTCAGGTCATGATCCCAGTGTTGTAGGATCAAGTCCCACGTTGGGTTCCACGCTGAGCATGGAGCTTACTTGAAACTCTCTTTCTCTCTCACTCTGCCCCTCTCCCCACCCTCACTCTCCAAAATTAAAAACAAAATATTTAAGGAGTGCCTGATGGCTCAGTCGGTTAAGCATCTGACTCTTGGTTTAGGCTCAGGTCATGATCTCGTGGTTCATGAGTTTGAGCTCTGCATCGGGCTCTGTACTGACAGTGTGAAGCCTGCTTGGGTCTCTCTCTCTCTCTCTCTCTCTCTCTCTCTCTCTCCCTCTCTTCCCCTCCTATATTCTCTCTCTCAAAATAAATAAACTTTGAAAAAAATAAAATATTTTTTAAAAAGTTAGACCAAAATGATTTTGTAAAAGTTGATCCCCACTCTACATTTTATCAACACATATGCTTAATTGTAATTAAATCCAACAGAAGAGAAAGAAATTGAAGTAGTTCTGAAGGAAATGATGTACTTTAAATATTCTGGGGCGCCTGGGTGGCGCAGTCGGTTAAGCGTCCGACTTCAGCCAGGTCACGATCTCGCGGTCCGTGAGTTCGAGCCCCGCGTCAGGCTCTGGGCTGATGGCTCGGAGCCTGGAGCCTGTTTCCGATTCTGTGTCTCCCTCTCTCTGCCCCTCCCCCGTTCATGCTCTGTCTCTCTCTGTCCCAAAAATAAAAAAAAAAAAAAAAAAAAAAAAAAAAAAAAAACGTTGAAAAAAAAAAATATTTTTCCACCACAGGAGATATTAATTACTAAAAAACCTCCCGAAGGTTAAGGCAAAGTGATTATGAAAACCATAAAACCATAAAGAGGTTAGAGTCATTGATTTTTCAAACCTCACATTTCAATTTGAGACAGTATTGATTGATTTTTTGCTATATAAGTGCCATGGCTAGTGCAGTTACACTTCCTCTCTATCAACCTCCCAATTTTGTTACTTCTGTTGCTTTTCCTTTCATCAGGGTTTATAGTATTCATATTCTGTTCTGTAATTATAATTTCCATATTATATAATTAAATGTATCTAAAGCTGACTGACTAGTCTTTTTACACTGACTTCCCCATTCTCAAGTTCTTTTGATTTTGTAATTCTTTCTTTTCAAAGTAATACATGCACATAGTTTAAAAAGTCAAGTTTTACCACTTGGCTCTATGTGCAAGATAGCATTTCTCTGCTCCATGTCCTTACACATCCAAATCTCTATGCTCTGAGGGAGTAATCCCCATCTCCTACAATATTCATATTTATGAAATTCAAAATAATTATGAATTGAATCAGTTGCTGGATTCACAATATTGCAAATGACTGCAGGCTCTCCGAAGTTCCTGTAGGAAAAAAATCACAACTATTTATCTATGAGTTTTTATATCTACTTAATAGACTTTGGAGCTTTGGGATATAGTCTGGTATAATAATATTTTAGGTAAACAATTGTCCAGTAACTATTAGGTGATTTTTAAAAAATAAAACTGAAATGTCTCCAAAAGGTACATAAGAAATTAGTACTCACACTACTAATGTCATTAGTTTTCTGGATCCATTCTTTAGCTTAAAAAAATTAATAATTAGGAAGATACATTTTAAATTATTCAAATTAAGTAAAAAATTATGAACTAAAATTTGTATTTATCAACCAAATATATTACACCTTGCAGTTTACAATGTTTCACTGTTTTATATTTTAATCACAAATAAAAACTCTGAGTAATTGCATGAAATGATAATTAAGGTAACCCAAATTCTGTTTCTTTGCTCTTACAATTACCATGATTGTTTAAGAGCAAGGATATGTGGTAACACAAGATTGGAGACATGAAGTGTACCTAAAATGAACTTGAACAATGATTCTTAACCATTAGAAATTTACTCTCAAAACAATTGCATATAACTGACCCCATGTATGCTGGAGACCATCTGTACAACTGGAAACTCCTCAACCTAACTTTCATATAAGATAAAATGTTCACTAAAAGATAAATAATAAAAATGTGTTAATTTGAAGCCTACAAATGTTATTAAATCTCAACAGTAATTTAAAATTTTATTTATAAATTAGACACATAAAAGATATTTTTTGTGTGTGTGGGGAGGAGTGTTTTATCATTGACATTATCTAGAATTGCTAGTACACAGGGACAGTGAAAACCATACTGACTTTTAGTAAGTTATATTATTGTTTTTAAGTTACCTGCAGAGAATTATTGCTGCCCCTTATTGCTTGTGCTTGGGGCAGGTTGTTCTCATCATCCTGCTTTAGGTATGCTACTGGTTCAGTGCTTCTATTACCAACATAATGCAATTAATATTGATAGGCAAGGCATACACTGTACTGTAATTACGTTTCAACTTTATTTCCTGGAGATGATGATTGCCTCCTTTTTATTTACTTAGGTCTCTATACACTAATTCATTTTTAAAATTGTCACCAGAACTGAAAATCTTCTTTGAGCTTATGTCCAGACACACCAAATGAGCTATCTATTCCACTTTTTTTGTGATATCAATCCTCCAGGACCTCTATGTACTCTTACTACACTTACTACAAACTTGACAGATCACTTCATAGACCTGTTGCATGTCTGTCTTCTTGGCACTTCTATTAAATATTACTCAGAATGTTTACATTATTTTTCTCTTGCATTGATCCTCATGTTGTCTGGATACCATGTTTTCCTTTTTCTTGTTTAATCTTTTCATCATGATATTATGAAAGAACATCTTTCAGTAGCTTTTGGAGAAAGGGTATGTTGCGGTAAATTTTTAAAACGTGACACATTTGAAATGTCTTTATCCTCCCAGCTTTTTTATTTTTTAATTTTAGTTTTAAATTACATATAGGAAAGTTGACTTTTTGGGTATACAGTTCTATGAATTTTAACACATGTGTTGATTCATGTAACACCACAGGATATAGAACAGTTTCATCACCTCAAAAAAATTCCCTGATGTTACCCCTTATAGTTACACTCTCCCCCAGCCCCTAAGCCCTGACGACCACTGATGTGTTCTTTATCACTATAGTTTTGTCTTTTTCATAATATTATGTAAATAGAATCACATAGTATGTATTCTTTTGAAACTGGCTTCTTTTACTTAGCATAGTGCCTTTGAGAATCATCCAAGTAGCTGCATATATCAGTAGTTCATACTCACTGAGCAGTATTCTATTATATGGATGTACTGCATATTTTTATCTATTCACCCACTGAAGGACATTTGGGTTGTT
The DNA here is from genome assembly GCF_046562875.1 of Panthera onca. NCBI lineage: Eukaryota > Metazoa > Chordata > Mammalia > Carnivora > Felidae > Panthera > Panthera onca. Next base: position 45,612,001 of record NC_138352.1, on the reverse strand, counting down.
TTCAGCTCTCTTTTACTCTAGAGTTGTTATAAATCTGTAAATTTATAGATTTTTGTATGAACAGGTTTTTTTTTTTAATTTTTCTAGGGTCAATACGTAGGAGTGCAATTGCCAAGTTATATGGTAAGTGTATGCTTAATTTATAAGACTGCAAAACAGTTATTCAGAGTGGCAATGTCATTTTGTATTCCTGTCAGCAGTGTTTGAGCTTCACATTCTTGTCAACACTTGGTATTGTCAATATTCTTTTATTTTAGCCTTTCTTTTTTTTTTTTAATTTTTTTTAACGTTTATTTATTTTTGAGACAGAGAGAGACAGAGCATGAACGGGGGAGGGTCAGAGAGAGAGGGAGACACAGAATCTGAAACAGGCTCTGGGCTCTGAGCTGTCAGCACAGAGCCCGATGCGGGGCTCGAACTCACAGACCGCAAGATCGTGACCTGAGCCAAAGTCGGCTGCTTAACCGACTGAACCACCCAGGCGCCCCTTATTTTAGCCTTTCTAATAGGGGGATAGTAGTATCTCATTGTGGTTTATTTTGCATTTCCTTAATGGTTAACAATGCTGAGCATCTTTTCATGTGCTTACTGGCCATCTGTAAATCCTCTTGGTGAAATGTCTTTTGCTCATCTTAAATATGGATTATTTTCTTACTGTTGAGTTTTGTAAGTTTGTTATATATACTATAAATCCTTTTTTTGGATATGTGATTTACAAGTATTATATCCCAGTGTGAGATAGTCTTTTCTGTTTCTTACCAGTGTCTTTCATAGGGCAAAATTTTAGTGTTGTTTGTTTGTTTGTTTGTTTTGAGAGAGACAGAGTGTGAGCGGCGTAAAGGTGCAGTATCTGGGAGAGAGAGAGAATCCTTAGCGGGGCTCAATCCCTCATATGACCCTGGGATCATGACCTGAACCAAAATCCAGAGTTGGACACTTAATTGATTGAGCCACCAAGGTGCCCCCAAATTTAAGTTTTGATAAAGTTCAACTTCCAATTTTTTTTTCTTATATAAATCATGGTTTTGTTATCATGTCTAAAAACTCTGTTTAATTCCAGGTCACAAAGATTTTCTTCTATGTTTCCTTTTAAAAGATTTATAATTTTATATTTATAATTATAAGTCATTTTGAATATGTTATGTATAAATTGTGACGTTTAGGGCTTAGTTCATCTACTTCTTTATGGATGTCCAATGGTTCCAACACCATTTGTTGGAAAGAATATCCTTTCCCACTGAATTGGCTTTGCATCTTTGTCAGGAATCAATTGACCATATTTATGTGGGTCTATTTCTAGGCTCTATTCTCTTTCATTAATCTATGTGTCTATTATTTTATCAATACACACAATCTTGATTACTTTGACTTTATAGTCTTAAAATCAGGTAGTGTGATCTCTCCAACCTATTCTTTTCAAAATTGTTTTGGCTATTCTAGATCTTTTGTCTTTCCATGTGCATTTTAGAATCATCTCACCAACGTCTACTAAAAAATCTGCTGGGATTTTGATTGCATTTCATTGAATCTATACATTAATTGGGGAATGATTAACATCTAAACAATACTGAGTCTTTTGGTCTATGAAGACAGTATGTCTCTCCATTTTTTTTTAAGGTCTTCTTTGATCAGCATTTTGCAGCTTTCAGCATACAAATCCTGTACACATTTTGTTAGCTTTATACTAAATACTTCATTTTTAGAGCTATTTTAAATGTTTTTCTTTACATTTTGGTTTTAAATAGTTCATTGCTAGTACACTGCCATCTCGCTAAACTCATTTATTAATTTTAGGAGTATTTTTGTAGATTCCTTGAGAATATCTATACAGACAATCATGTTTTCTGAGAATAGGGATAATCTATTTGAGTTTTTTATTTCTTTCTATTGCTTTTATTTGCTGGCACAGACTTCCAGTAGGATGTTGAATAGGAGTGATAAAAATGAGCATCCTTGCTCTTTTCAACTCTCACAGCTTCTTACACATAAATGCCTAGGCAGGGATTATTAAACATTTGAAGCAAGAGGTCAATAAGAGTCTTTCTTAGTCAGTTTGGGCTGTTATAACAGAATATCATAGATTTTGTGGCTTATAAACAACAGAAATTTATTTCTCACAGTTCTGGATCCTGGCCAGTCTAAGATGTAGTCCAGCAAATGTAGCGTCCAGTGAGGTTCACTTCCTGGTTCATAGATGACTGTCTTCTCACTGTGGCCTTACATGGTGGAAGGAGGGTGAGAGAGCTCCCTGGGGTCCCTTTTATAAGGGTATTAAGCCCATTGATGAGGGCTCCATCCTCATGGCCTAATTACCTCTTAAAGGCCCTACCTCCTAATACCAACATGTTGGGTCTAGGACTTCAACACATGAATTTGAAGGTAACTCAAACTTTGAGTCCATTGCAGAGTTCTTTCATTTGTTCTTGACACTTAATTGATGTTTTGGCTGAGATTGGAACTGTATATTGAAAATAATTCCTCTCTTCCCAAATGTTGAAGACATTCTTTGATTTTCCTCCAGCATCCAGTATGCTCTGAGGATTCTGAAGCTGTTCTGTTTGTTCTTTTGTGGTGGCCCATTTCTTATCTCTTATTCTTATCCTTTCAAAATCTCCTTTTTTTCTTTAGTGTTCTGAAATTTTACAAGGAAGTGTTTAGTACGAGTTTTATTTCTTCTACTGATATTTAATGGACCTTTGCAATCTGGAAAAATTCCTGTATTAGTTCTTCAATAGCTTTTTCCACCTCTGTGATTGCCATTCTTTGGGGAAATTCCTATTGAATTAATTTCTAAGCCTCTTATGTATTCTCTCCAGTTCTTTACCACATCTTAGCTTTTTATTCTACATTCAAAGGTAATTTTAACTTTATCTTCTAACTCTTCTGTTGAAGATGTATATTTACATCTGTAAATATATTTGAATTTCTAGGAGCTATTTCTTGTTTTCTATTTTTTCCTATTCTTATTTTATAGATATATCTTCTTGCTTCTTTCTAAAGATACCATTTATATGAAACAGAGATTTTTTTTTAAGTTTCTTATGTTCCCTGCATCATTTGTTCTCTTCTCATTTACTTCTTTTCTCATTTACTTCTTTTCTCTTGGAGGCCTTCCTTAAATGCCTGTTGATCCTTGATTGTTTATGTCCGCTTAAAAGTAAGGCAGTGAGGGGTGCCTGAGTGGCTCAGTTGGTTGGGCATCCAACTTCAGCTCAGATCATGATCTCATGGTTCGTGAGTTCAAGCCCCACATCGGGCTCTGTGCTGATAGCCCATAGCATGAAATCTGCTTCAGATCTGTGTCTTCCTCTCTCTCTCTGCCCCTCCCCTACTCATGCTCTGTCTCCATCTCTCAAACATAAATAAACATTAAAAAAAAGAGTAAGACATTGAAATGTTGATTGAAACCTCTATGTATAGGTGGGGCTTTTATAGTGATAGACTTCTCTTTAGGCGATCAAGTGGGAAATCAGCAATTCAGTAGAGGACCTCCAAGTGCCAGTACATTGAGGCTTATGTTTCTGGGGTTGTTGCTTCTCCAAAGAGAATCCTTGGTTCTTTACCTTTTAGTTAGATGCTAGAGTTTTGTACTGGGTTAAGGAGTGAGATGAAACTAAATTTTCTTTTAGTCAGAGAAGTAAACTCTCACCCACATCCTCTCATTTACATTATCAGCATTTGAGTTTGTGACCCATGGTATTCTGTACAAGGTAGTCTTTGTACCATTCTCAAGATTCTCTTGTTTTTGGCCCACCACCTTCATTCTTGTTGCTTGGTACTTTACAACAACATGACAGATACTGAAAGTTGCCTATTCAGCAGCCATTCCAAATGTCTCTCCTGTCTCCTACCAAAGTAGCTGAAAAACAGGTATGTATGTTCCCAGACCACTTAGCGGCCAGTAGTAGTCATGTGATCAATCTAGTAATGACCAATAAGACATAGGGATGCTCACTGGGGAGTTTCGGGGAAAGATTTTTCCTCCATGATTTAAGGCAAGAGATACAGGAGGAGAAAGAAACTTCCCCACACCTCTTTATTCACCTCCAGACTTTGAATGAGAGTGTGTGAGGATACACATGATGATTGAAGCCATGGAGTTCATCTTGGCTCATGAGGGAAAGGCCAGGAGCATCACAGGGTCACTGAAGTGGTGTCTTGATATTATTGGGCCATAGATCCCAGCTGCCTCACTGGCTTTACTCTCTGATTTTTCTGAATCACCTTTTTCTCCTCCTCCTTCTTTTCCTTTTCTTTCTTTTTTTAAAAAAAATATATGTAATATATTGTCAAATTGGTTTCCATACAACACCCAGTGCTCATCCCAATAGGTGCCCTTCTCAATGCCCATCACCCACTTTCCCCTCTCCCCCACCCTCCATCAACCCTCAGTTTATTCTTAGTATTTAAGAGTCTTTTATGGTTTGCCTCCTTCCCTCTCTGTAACTTTTTTGCCCCCTTCCCCTCCCCTCCTTGTCATCTATTAAGTTTCTCAGGATCCAAATAAGAGTGAAACCATATGGTATCTATCTTTCTCTACCTGACTTATTTCACTTAGTGTAATACTCTCCAGTTCCATCCATGTTGCTACAAATTGCCAGATTTCATTCTTTCTCATTGCCAAGTAGTATTCCATTGCATATATAAACCACATCTTCTTTATTCTTTCGTCAGTTGGTGGACATTTAGGCCCTTACCATAATTTGGCTGTTGTTGAAAGTGCTGCTATAAACATTGGGGTACAAGTGCCCCTATGCATCAGCACTCTTGTATCCCTTGGGTAAATTCCTAGCAGTGTTATTGCTGGCTCATAGGGTAGATCTATTTTTGATTTTTTGAGGAACCTCCACACTGTTTTCCAGAGCGGCTGCACCCGTTTGCATTCCCACCAGCAGTGCAAGAGGGTTCCCGTTTCTCCACATCCTCTCCAGCATCTATACTCTCCTGATTTGTTCATTTTAGCCACTCTGATCAGTGTGAGATGGTATCTCAGTGTGGTTTTGATTTTTATTTCCCTGATGAGGAGCGATGTTGAGCATCTTTTCATGTGCCTGTTGGCCATCTGGATGTCTTCTGTAGAAAAGTGTCTATTCATGTCTTCTGCCCATTTCTTCACTGGATTATTTGTTTTTTGGGTGTGGAATTTGGTGAGTTCTTTATAGATTTTGGATACTAGCCCTTTGTCCTATATGTCATTTGCAAATATCTTTTCCCATTCCGTCAGTTACCTTTTAGTTTTGTTGACTGTTTCCTTTGCAGTGCAGAAGCTTTTTATCTTGATGAGGTCCCAATAGTTTATTTTTGCTTTTAATTCCCTTGCCTTTGGAGATGTGTTGAGTAAGAAATTGCTGCTGCTGAGGTTAGAGAGGTTTTTTCCCTACTTTCTCCTCTAGGGTTTTGATGGTTTCCTGTCTCACATTCAGGTCCTTCATCTATTTTGAGTTTATTTTTGTGAATGGTGTGAGAAAGTGGTCTAGTTTCATTCTTCGGCATGTTGCTGTCCAGTTCTCCTAGCACCATTTGTTAAAAAGACTGTCTTTTTTCCATTGGATATTCTTTCCTGCTTTGTCAAAGATTAGTTAGCCATACATTTGTGGGTCCAATTCTGGAGTCTCTATTCTGTTCCATTGGTCTATGTGTCTGTTTTTGTGCCAATACCATGCTGTCCTGATGATTGCAGCTTTGTAGTAGAGGCTAAAGTCTGGGATTGCAATGCCTCCCGCTTTGGTTTTCTTCTTCAATATTACTTTGGCTATTCGGGGTCTTTTGTGGTTCCATACAAACTTTAGGATTGCTTGTTCTAGCTTTGAGAATAATGCTGGTGCAATTTTGATTGGGATTGCATTAAATGTGTAGATTGCTTTGGGTAGTATTGACATTGTAACAATATTTATTCTTCCAATCCATGAGTATGGAATGTTTTTCCATTTCTTTGTATCTTCCTCAATTTTCTTCATAAGCTTTCTATAGTTTTCAGCATACAGATCTGTTACATCTTTGGTTAGGTTTATTCCTAGGTATTTTATGATTCTTGGTGCAATTTTGAATGGGATAACTTTCTTTATGTGTCTTTCTGTTGCTTCATTATTGGTGTATAAAAATGCAACTGATTTCTGTACATTGACTTTGTATCCTGCGACTTTGATGAATTCATGTATCAGTTCTAGCAGACTTTTGGTGGAGTCTATCAGGTTTTCCATGTAGAGTATCATGTCATCTGCAAAAAGTGAAAGCTTGACTTCATCTTTGCCAATTTTGATGCCTTTTATTTCATTTTGTTGTCTGATTGCTGATGCTAGAACTTCCAACACTATGTTAAACAACAACAGTGAGAGTGGACATCCCTGTCGTGTTCCTGATCTCAGGGGGAAAGCTGTCAGTTTTTCCCCACTGAGGATGATATTAGCTGTGGACTTTTCATAAATGGCTTTTATGATATTTAAGTATGTTCCTTCTATCCCGACTCTCTCGAGTGTTTTTATTATGAAAGGATGCTGAATTTTGTCAAATGCTTTTTCTGCATCGATTGTCAGGATCATATGCTTCTTATCTTTTCTTTTATTAATGTGATGTATCACATTGATTGATTTGCAAATATTGGAACAACCCTGCAGTCCAGGAATGAATCCCACTTGATCATGGTGAATAATTCTTTTTATATGCTGTTGAATTTGATTTGCCAGTATCTTATTGAGAATTTTTGCATCCATATTCATCAGGGATATTGGCCTGTAGTTCTCTCTCTCTCTCTCTCTCTCTCTTTTTTTTTTTTTTTTTTTTTTTTTTTTTTTTGCTGGGTCTCTGTCTGGTTTGGGAATCAAAGTAATGCTGGCTTCATAGAATGAGTCCGAAAGTTTTCCTTCCCTTTCTATTTTTTGGAACAGCTTGAGAAGGATAGATATTATCTCTGCTTTAAATGTCTTGTAGAATTCCCCAGGGAAGCCATCTGGTCCTGGACTCTTATTTGTTGGGAGATTTTTGATAACTGATTCAATTTCTTCACTGGTTATGGATCAGTTCAAATTTTCTATTTCTTACTGTTTGAGTTTTGGAAGTGTGTGGGTGCTTAGGAATTTTTCAATTTCTTCCAAGTTGTCCAGTTTGTTGGCATATAATTTTTCATAGTATTCCCTGATAATTGCTTGTATTTCTGAGGGAGTGGTTGTAATAATTCCATTTTCATTAATGATTTTATCTATTTGGGTCATCTCCCTTTTCTTTTTGAGAAGCCTGGCTAGAGGTTTATCAATTTTGTTTATGTTTTCAAAAACCCAACTCTTGGTTTCATTGATCTGCTCTACTGTTTTTTTAGATTCTATATTGTTTATTTCTGCTCTGATCTTTATTATTTTTCTTCTTTTGCTGGCTTTGGGGTGTCTTTGCTGTTCTGTTCCTAGTTCCTTTAGGTGTGCTGTTAGATTTTGTATGTGGGATTTTTCTTGTTTCTTGAGATAGGTCTGGATTGCAATGTATTTTCCTCTCAGGACTGCCTTCGCTGCATCCCACAGCATTTGGATTGTTGTATTTTCATTTTCATTTGTTTCCATATATTTTTTAATTGCTTCTCTAGTTGCCTGGTTGATCCATTCATTCTTTAGTAGGATGTTCTTTAACCTCCATGCTTTTGGAGGTTTTCCAGACTTTTTCCTGTGGTTGATTTCAAGTTTCATAGCATTGTGATCTGAAAGTGTGCATGGTATGATATCAATTCTTTTATACTTATTAAGGTCTGTTTTGTGACCTAGTATGTGATATATCTTGGAGAATGTTCCATGTGCACTCAAGAAGAAAGTATATTCCATTGCTTGGGGATGCAGAGTTCTAAATATATCTGCCAAGTCCATCTGATCCAATGTATCATTCAGGGCCCTTGTTTCTTTATTGATTCTCTGCCTAGATAATCTAACCAGTGTTGCAAGTGGAGTATTAAAGTCTCCTGCAATTACCACATTCTTATCAATAAGGTTGCTTATGTTTGTGATTAATTGTTTTATATATTTGGGGGCTTCTGAATTTGGTACATAAACATTTATAATTGTTAGCTCTTCATGATGGATAGACCCTGTAATTATTATATAATGCCCTTCTTCATCTCTTGTTACAGACTTTAATTTAAAGTCTAGTTTGTCTGATATAAGTATGGCTACTCCAGCTTTCTTTTGACTTCCAGTAGCATGATAGGTAGTTCTCCATACCCTCACTTTCAATCTGAAGGTACCCTCACTTTCAATCTGAAGGTGCCCTCAGATCTAAAATGAGTCTCTTGTAGACAGAAAATAGATGGGTTTTGGTTTTTTATCCATTCTGATACCCTATGTCTTTTGGTTGGAGCATTTAGTCCATTTACATTCAGTGTTATTATTGAAAGATATGCTTAGAGTCATCGTGATATCTGTAGGTTTCATGCTTGTAGTGGTGTCTCTAGTACTTTGTGGTCCTTGCAACATTTCACTCACAGAGTTCCCCTTAGGATCTCTTGTAGGGCTGGTTTAGTGGTGATGAATTCCTTCAGTTTTTGTTTGTTTGGGAAAACCTTTATCTCTCCTTCTGTTCTGAATGACAGACTTGCTGGTAAAGGATTCTTGGCTGCATATTTTTCCTGTTCATCACATTGAAGATTTCCTGCCAGTCCTTTCTGGCCTGCCAAGTTTCAGTAGATAGGTCTGCCACTAGTCTTATGGATCTCCCTTTATATGTTAGAGCTTGTTTATCCCTAGCTGCTTTCAGAATTTTCTCTTTATTCTTGTATTTTGCCAGTTTCACTATGATATGTCATGCAGAAGATCGATTCAAGTTACATCTGAAGGGAGTTCTCTGTGCCTCTTGGATTTCAATGCCTATTTCTTCCCCAGATTGGGGAAGTTCTCAGCTATGATTTGTTCAAGTATACCTTCAGCCCCTTTCTGTCTCTCTTCTTCTTCTGGAATTCCTATGATAAGGATATTGTTCTGTTTGATTGCATCACTTAGTTGTCTAATTCTCCCCTCGTACTGCTGGATTTTTTTTAATCTCTTTTCCTCAGCTTCCTCTTTTCCCATAATTTTATCTTCTAATTCACCTATTCTCCCCTCTGTGTCTTCAATCCTTGCTGTGGCCACCTCCATTTTATTTCGCACCTCATTTATAGCATTTTTAATTCATCATGACTATTTTTTAGTCCCTTGATCTCTGTAGCAATAGATTCTCGGCTGTCCTCTATGCTTTTTTCAAGCCCAGAAATTAATTTTATGACTATTATTCTAAATTCTTGTTCAGTTATGTTGCTTAAATTGGTTTTGATCAGTTTGTCAGCTGTCGTTACTTCCTGGAATTTCTTTTGAGAATTCTCCCATTTCATCATTTTGGCTAGTTTTCTGTCCCTTAGGCATTTTAAAAGCTTGTTGTGTGCTCTGCACCTGCAAGCACTGTTACATTAAAGGAGGGTCATACACCGTCCAGGGCCTGGCCCTTCAGGAGGTATTTTTTCGGAGCTTGTTACTTGCTCTCTGTTGTTGTGACTTTGGTTATTTTATTAACCTACTCGTAGTGATATTTTGGACCCTCCACCAGGTGTGCTTTGATTTGTTCCTTGGAGTAACCCTGTAAAGGAAAACAGACAAACAGGAGACAAAACCACACAAACACACAAACAAACAAAGACAAAACCTTAAGTCTAAGAACAAAAAAACCCAAAACTCTGACTACAAGTAAAGAAGAGGGTGGAGGTGGTGCTGATGGAAGAGCACATACAAGGAGAGAAATGACAGGAACGGGTTGGGGGGGGGGGGCGGCGGATAAACACTGACTAGGAGAGAGACTAAAAGACTTAATCCAGAGAGAGAGAAAGGAAAATAAAGGAGACAGGGAAAATAAAAGGAAGATAAAGTTACCCAGACAGAGAAACTCTATGGCTTGATTATTCCAGAGAGAGAGAGAAGGGAGGGTAAAGCAGGAGGTGTAGAACATGTATCAAGACAATGGATTAAATATGTCTATTTAGACAGACCAATAACCAGAGTAAGCAGCCTAGGGGTGGGAAGAGATAAGGAGGAGAAATGGGGGGTGGTATATATCTATATATCCAGCATTGACCTAGAGTTAATCCAGGCATGGCTTGGCGGGAGTAGCTGTCCACAGGGTCTGTGCCACTCTGGTGGATGCGCAGTTACCCAGTGCAAGGGGGCGTGGTTTGGAGTAATCTGAACCCACCTCCACTATGGGCCCCGGGAAAGATCCCTGAGGCCCTTGGTGGGGGGGGGGGGGAGTAGGGGGGGATGGTGACCCCCCAGTATCTTCTCCATGGAGCCGGACCCAGTGAACTCCGTTTGAGTCGTCCTCACTGTGCGGGGGGCGGTCCTTCTCTCTCCACCAACTCCCCTGACCCTGCTCTAGGCTAAGATTCAAAGTCCCGCTCGACGCTCTGGCGCTGGGGAAGCGCCTCTCAGCGCGGCGATATGTGGTCCCAGCTGGCTTTGTCTATGCCCCCCGCACTTCAGGGAGAACCGCCTTCTACTGCGGACTGAGCCGTTGCCCTCGCCGTGAGACCCGGAGTGGTGGATGCAGGCAGGCTTGGTCTTTTCCCACAGCACTCCAGGGAAACAGCCACCTTATCCTCCTGCAGACTGCGCCCTCAGCCCAGCCACTGTGCCGGCGGGGGGCGGGGGGGGGGGCGGGGGTGGCGGACGCAGGCAGATTCTGTGCTACCACGCAGCCCTCCAGGAAGGGAACCACTTTCTCCAGCTGCTGGACTGAGCCCCTGACCTACCACCGCACCCTGGGCTGGTTCCCCTCCTCCCCAGGTGCCAGAAAAGGGAGCTGGCCCCAGTCCAAAGAAAGCCCTGCAGTCACAGATCAGATCCCTCTCAATCTCAGTCCAAGGTCTTTCTCCTGTCCAGATACGGTCCTGCACTTCCCTAGCCACTCTTTCTTTTCCCTTTGTCTCTCCGCAGTGGGGGTCCCCCCTCCGTGCCCACGCGGCCTTTTTTATTTCTCCCAGTTCGCAGTTACCTACCCATCTTCTTTCCAACTTCCCCATTTTCTTCCTGAAGATTCAGTCTCTTATCCTCCCAGACTCTAGTGTTCAAAGTCCTTTTTGGCTTCTGCACTTCCTTGAGAGTCGCGGGAAGTATGGATCCCCCTATTTCTCCGCCATGTTGGCCCTTCCTCCCTAAAATAATCCCTCCTCCTTCTTTTCTTATCTCCCATCTCCTTTCCTTTATCCTCTCTTCTCTTCACTCTCCTCACATCTTTAAGGGTTTTTGGTTTTTTTTTTTAACGTTTATTTTTGAGACAGAGAGAGACAAAGCATGAACGGGGGAGGGTCAGAGAGAGGGAGACACAGAATCTGAAACAGGCTCCAGGCTCTGAGCTGTCAGCACGGAGCCCGAGGCGGGGCTCCAACTCATGGATGGCGAGATCATGACCTGAGCCGAAGTCGGCCGCTCAACTGACTGAGCCACCCAGGCGCTCCTCTTTAAGGGTTTTGAAGCTGGGATGGGATGAGTCGAGGACGCAGGCAAAGTTACAGGCCCTTACTGCCCTCGTTAAGTCTTTGCTGAAACAAGATGGGGTGTGAAGAAATGGAGGAACAGCTCCCCCATGTCTGTTCCATCCACCCTCTCATCTCCTTCCCCCTGTGGCTGTGGAGGCCTTCATCTGTAGGTCACTCTCCTGCATCATGCTCTCCACTGGCTTCTCATGTCCTGTTAGATAAATCTAAATTCATTAACCTGGTTCTTCCAAGCTCTCCAGAGTCTGATCCCTGCCTCCTCTCCTGCCTCATCCCCCACCACTTGCCCTGTGCTCTGGCCTTGCTGAGGCGCTCGGGGTTCCTGGAGTAGATGCTGTGCCATTTCATCTCTGGGCCTCTGTTCTTCCTGCCAGAAACACACTTCTGCCTACATGCATGAACCGTCCCTTTGTTCAAATGTTCCCTCCTCTGGGAAGCTTTCCCTTCTCTTCCAGGCATGGCTAGGTGCTCAGTCCTTTAACCTTTGAGTCCTTCCCTGATAGAGCTGTTTTCTCCTTGATGTGAGTGCATTTATGTGTTTCTGGATCTGTTTTCCGCACTAGACTGTGAGTTCATTGAAAGCAAACTGTATGCCTTATATTTGTGTCCCCAGCACTGGGCAGAGAGGTGGACCCAGACATGTCTCTTGCTGCTTTTTAATTCTTCAAGACATTTCATTTCAAATGATGAATTTCATACTTCACAAAAGTGTGCTGAATGCTCACAATAGACCAGATATGATATACCAAAATAATTAATCACTTTGTAATCAATTTGTAAAATAAAGAAAGGAAGAGGATAAACAATCCAAAGCTCCACATCCCTTAACACATTTATTGTTGAGTTTTGGGTATTTACTGCAGGTATTTTTGAAAAAAACAACTTTTAAAGTGGTTCCAGTGAGCCTTATTAGCTGCAGTGGCCATGGCTCTCTGCCCGGTACTTCCATTAAAAGTTTACAGGCCCAGGAGAGTTGGTCGAGCCAGCTTAGCCCTCCCACGGGTTCTGACCTTCCACTGGGGCCCAGCAGTGAGTCATTTTCCAGTGGGGATTGCCAGTGAGGTTGATAAGCTATCGTTTGAATACAACTTTTTATTTTCCACGTTCCCACAGTAGCAGTAGTTAATTTGTTCTCGTCTATAATCCTCACTGTGCCCACTGCGCAGATGAGGAAATGGAGGTACTCAGTGAAGGGTGATGGAAACAGCATTGGTATAATAGTGCTGTGTGTAAGACCCACTATGCCATTAACCAATCACCTGACTTGGAGCAGATTATATCATATCTGCAGGATTTGGTTTCTGCATATTTGAATGTAGAACGTTGGATTAGATGACCTCTCAAGGCTTCATAGAGCTTCAGAATTCCATGACTTTTTGTGCTCTTCAAGGTTATGTAGGAGCCAAGGGCAAGCTTCCCCAAAATGTGCCACTTTGCCATATTGATTATTTTATTTTATTATTAAAAAAAAGTCCATTTGTTTTTGAGAGAGAGAGAGAGAGAGTGTGTGTGTGTGTGTGTGTGTGTGTGTGTTTGCAGGAGCAGAGGAGGAGCAGAGAGAGGGAGAAAGAGAATCCCAAGCAGGCTCCAGGCTGTCAGTACAGAGACTGACATGGACCTCGATCTCACAAACGACAAGACCATGACCTGAGCCAAAATAAAAAGTTGGACATTTAGCCAGCTGAGCCATCCAGGTGCCCCCAATTGATTATTTTAAATAAATGTTACTTAAGAGACACCCTGTGCAAGAAGGACACTCAGCTCCTCCTCTGCCCCCTGAAAGCAGGAAATCAGTCTCCCATATTAAAAGTACCCTCCCTATACCAGGAAGTGAAGAGACACCTTTATCACCACAGACAAGAAATTTAAAGCCAAAAAGGCAGTATAAACAAGACTTGTTACTTTTACTAATTTACTACCCCAGCCCAAATTCTGTTTAGAATTCCTTACTAATTGAGGCTTGCAATGTTGTTTTCTTTGTCCTGTCAATGCCTCACAGATTTATTGTCTTTGTCTAAAAATTGTTAAAACTTCCTGCCTTGGTTATTTCTTTAGTTCTCAATTTCATTGTTGAGCTTCCATGCACACATAATAGCACTTTAGTTTTTTCTCCTGTTAATCTCGCTCATATTAATTTAATTCTTAGTCCTGCTGGAAGATCTTGAAAGGTAGAGAAAAAATTTTTCCTTCCCTACAGTTATATGGCTTGTTTGTGGCAGAACCATGGCAAGAATCCAGGTTTTTTGGCTTCTGGTCTAGCGCTTACCCAATCACACCACAAAATAATCTGAGTTCTTCTATGAGAATTTCCTCCAGAATGAGTGGATGCTGTGGCTTCAATCTCTCCACCACCCCCCGCCCCCCACCCATTGCTGGGATAGAAAGATTTGGTTAGGAGGAAGGAACAGGGAGTGGGTCAGGCGGGCTAGAGGGTAAAGGAAATAAAAGAACAGAGCTGTAACACTTTGCACTTAAATCTGGGTTATAAGAAAAAGTAATGCAGGGTATAAGTGGTGGAAATCTTGGGGGAAAGTGGCCAAGCCACTTTTTTGGAGCATTTTGAGGAGGAAAAGAATGAAACTCAGTCACATTTCTTCAACCTTGAGTAGTAAGGCAGCTTTAACAAGAATGAGATAAATATAAATCTGATTTTAGGGCGCCTGGCTGGCTCAGTCAGTAGAGCATGCAAATTTTGATCTCAGGGTCATGAGTTTGAACTCTTTGTCAGGAGTAGAGTTTACTTAAAAAAAAAAAGTTTGAATCCATAAACAGAGATATCTTTGAAAGATACATATGGCAAGGGGACAGGAAAGCCACCTAAAAAGGGCAGAGGTGGAAGTTTTGTGAATCTGTAAAACAGCCTTGAGGTTAAAGCAGAAATGAACTGAATCTGGATAAGGAATGAACTGGATAAGGAAAACTAATCCAAGACAGTTGACCAGAGAAGTGAGAGACCACAGAGCTCTTGAGCTCCTGTAACTCCCATTCACTTTATCATGGGGTGACTTTTACAGCAGAAAAGGGCTAGGAACATGCACCCACGCACATGGAAATGAGACCCTGGAGAGGTGGGAAGATGGTAAATCCACATTATCAGGCCTAGACAAGCTCATCTCTCAAAACTCCAACTACGAGTGAAGTGAGCCAAGTTTGTGGTCTTTTTTCTCTGTTTTCAGACTGGATAATTTCTTTTGCTCTATCTTCAAGTTCACAGACTCATCCTCTGTTATCTCCATTGAACCCCATTCAATGAATATTTTATTTCTATTGTATTTTTCAGTTCTAAAATTTGCATTTGGTTCTTTTTCTACAACTGTCATTTCTTTGCTGAACACTGCTATCTTTCCACACGTTTCAAGAGTGTTCACTTTTACCTCTAGGAACATGTTGATAATAGCTACTTTAAAGTCTTTGGTAATTTCCACTTTGGCATCATGTTAAAGTTGGTGTTTGTTGGCTGTCTTTTCCTTGCAAGTTGTGGAGAATTGCCCCGTTTCCTTTTTCTTTTAATGTTGAGTAATTTTGGATTGTATCCTGGAAACATTACATTGCGAGACCTTGAGTCTGTCAATATCCTGTGGAGAATGCTGATTTTGTTTTTTGTTTGTTTGTTTATTTTAGCTGCCAGTTAACCCTTTAGTCCTGACCTGTATTGTGTGAGGTGTGCTTTCAAATGTCAGCAGACTTTTCAAACCCTTTACACTGCTATTTGGGTCTGCACCATGTCTCTGGCACCTAGGAGCCAGTCTGGGACCTCATCGGTGGTATACACTGTACCTCAGTTCCTAAAGCCTTTGCTATGCTACTTCATATCAGTGTTGCCTGTGGGGAGATTTAAGGACCCCTTTTTCTCTGTGATTTATGCCGTCTGGCTCCTAGGGACCCCTCTTCCTGGTGCCCTGGCTACAGAGCCAATGTTTTCACATCCTTGTGCTGTTATGAAATTCCTATGACTAAATCTGGTTTGGGGTAAAGTGGTGAAAATTGAGAGAGAGAAAAAAAAAGCATGAGGATTTCTGCCTCACACTATTTGGACCCTGTGAGCCTGTTGATCCAGGGCCTCTGGCAAGAGAGGGCTTTTGGTCAGAGTTTTACATGCCTGTGCAGCTGCTGCAGGATTGTAGTTCTATGACTGGCCTTTTTACTTGGGATAAGGCCAAGAGAAGAAATGGAGAAATGGGGGGAAAATGGAGATTTCCCCACATATTCTCAGTTCTGCAGTGGCCCCTTTCCCAGTCCTCTGACTGTAAAGAGAGAGCTTTCCTTGGACTTTTTTTGGGTACACGTCCACCATATCCTTCTGCGACTCTTAGAGTCTAAGGCAATAGCTATGGAAGGCAAAAACAAATCAGGGAACCGGCTACACTACTGGGGAGTATTCAGGTTTCTACTTCCCTTCCCAAACTGCCTGCTCTTGCTTTCAGTTTGGTGTCCTCAGATTTTAGTTTTTGTCTGTGATAAGTGGGAGAAGTTGGATGATGCCTTAGAACCTCTACATTGTACTTTTGATTTGCTTGGTGAACACCTCCTTCTGGTGTGATCATATTGTCCTCGGGCTATCATTCTGCTTTTTAGTCTTTTATTATTTTTTATTTTTTATTTATGTATTTTTTTACTCTTTTATTTCTTATAGCTACTTTGTTTTTTTTTCAATATATGAAGTTTATTGTCAGATTGGTTTCCATACAACACCCAGTGCTCATCCCAAAAGGTGCCCTCCTCAATACCCATCACCCACCCTCCCCTCCCTCCCACCCCCCATCAACCTTCAGTTTGTTCTCAGGTTTTAAGAGTCTCTTATGCTTTGGCTCTCTTCCACTCTAACCTCTTTTTTTTTTTCCTTCCCCTCCCCCATGGGTTTCTGTTAAGTTTCTCAGGATCCACATAAGAGTGAAACCATATGGTGTCTGTCTTTCTCTGTATGGCTTATTTCACTTAGCATAACACTCTCCGGTTCCATCCATGTTGCTACAAAGGGCCATATTTAATTCTTTCTCATTGCCACGTAGTACTCCATTGTGTATATAAACCACAATTTTTTTATCCATTCATCAGTTGATGGACATTTAGGCTCTTTCCATAATTTGGCTATTGTCTTGTAACTACTTTGTATGGGATTTTCCCTTGATTTTTTCCCCCCTGTGGCTCATTTTTAGGCAGAAATAGTTTTTTTTTTTTTAATTTTTTTTGCAACGTTTTTTATTTATTTTTGGGACAGAGAGAGACAGAGCATGAACGGGGGAGGGGCAGAGAGAGAGGGAGACACAGAATTGGAAACAGGCTCCAGGCTCCGAGCCATTAGCCCAGAGCCTGACGCAGGGCTCGAACTCACGGACCGCGAGATCGTGACCTGGCTGAAGTCGGACGCTTAACCGACTGCGCCACCCAGGCGCCTCAAGGCAGAAATAGTTTTGCTGAACTTTTGGAAGAGGGCATGGTTCACACATCCTCCCTTCTTTTTTCTTTCTTTCTTTCTTTTTTTTTTTTTTTTTTTGTAGTATTGAAAATGTGGTTTCTTGCTTTCTGAGATTTACTAGCTCTGTTAGAGCTAGCTCTGTCTTCCCCACCTTTTTTGTTGATAGCTCTATTTCCTTTGTCTCTTTTGTCTCATCTGGGTCAGTTTTGATCTCATTTCCGGCAGCTTCTCTTCTGTGTGGGGTGTGTGCTGGAAAGAGGCTCTGGTCCATCAGTTCTGGGAGATTTGACTACAAGCTTCTTGCCTTTGTCCTCCACTAGATTTGGAAGAACCACTCTGTTTTAGCTGCTGTTTTTGAAGTGGTCTGCCATCTTTTCCAGATAATACCTGTTGGCTATTTTTACTTCCTTCCTTTTAGGTCTGCCCATTGCTTCCCTCTGCTTCCTCCTTCACAGATGCTGATGCCATGCAGCCCTTATCCAGGGATTTTCTTCACTTGCTTGTCTGGGTCTGTGGAAATACCTCATTATCCAGTTTTATTGTAAATGTTGTCCATGGATATTTACTTTGCTATCTGTTGCTCTGCTGTTTTTTTTTTTCTAATTCTTTTATTTTGGAAATTTGGAATAGAAGTTGAGAAAGCCTAAGTGGCATTCCAAAGGACATACTGTTAACTTGTAGTGAAGCTGACACTATAGCATATGTCTTCTGAATGCTCGCCCAACATTTTGTTGTTGTTGCTGTTAATTGAAATTATTGTAGATTGATATGTAGTTGCAAGAAATAATAGAGACTTCTTGTACACTTTCCACAATTTCCTCCAGTGGTAATGTTTTGTAAAATTACAGTGTAGGATCTCATCCAAAGTATTGCTGGGTATTTTAAAAGAGTGAAATCACGCAAAGTATATTCTCCGACTACAATGGAAAGAGGCTAGAAATTAATAAAAGGAAAGGTGGAACATTTTTAAATACATGGAAATTAAACAACAGTCTTAAACAACAAATGGATCAAAGAAGAAATCACTAGGGAAGTTAGAAAATATCTTGAAATAAATGAAAACAAAAACTCAACACATCAAACCTTAGGGGATGCAGTAAGAGCAGTACTTAGAGGGAAGTTTATAGCTATATATGCCTACATTAAAAAAGAAGAGGGGTGCCTGGCTGGCTCAGTTGGTAGAACATGCAATTCTTTTTTTAGAGTCTATTTATTTATTTCGAGAGAGACAGAGACAGAGTGCGAGTGGGTTAGGGACAGAGAGAGAGGGAGACACAGAATCTGAAGCAGGCTCCAGGCTCCGAGTGGTCAGCACAGAGCCCAATGCAGGGCTCGAACTCATGAGCTGTAAGATCATGACCTGAGCCAAAGTTGGATGCTCAGCTGAGTCACCCAGGCACCCCGCAATTCTTTTTTTTTAAGCCTATTTATTTCAAGAGAGACAGAGTGAACAATCAGGGGAGGAGCAGAGAGAGAGGGAGACAGAGAATCCCAAGCAGGCTCCGCCCTGAGAGTGTGGAGCTTGATGCGGGGCTCGAACTCATGAACCACAAGATCATGACGTGAGCTGAAACCAAGAGTTGGATGCTTAAACAACTGAGCCACTCAGGCTCCCCAAGAGTGTGCAACTTTTGATCTCAGGGTTGTGAGTTCGATCTCTGTGTTGGGTATAGAGATTGCTTAAAAAAAAATTAAAAAAAAAGAAAAATCTAAAATCAACAATCTAACTTTATACTTTAAGGAGCTGGAAAAAGAAAGCAAACTAAACCAAAGCCAGCAGAAAGAAAGAATAATAAAGATTAGAGCAAGATAAATTAAATAGAGACTGTAAAAACAAACCAAAAAAAAGAATCAACAAAACCAAAAGTTGATTCTTTGAAAAGATGAACAAAATTTACAAACCTTAGCTAAACTAAGAGAAAAAGAGAGAGGATGCAAATAAATAATATCAGAAATGAAAGCAGAAACCAACCTTATGAAATGAAAAGAATTTACTAGAATAGAACATATTACCACCTTTATAGAAATAAAAAGGATTAAATAAAATATTATGAGCAGTTATATGCAAGCAAATTAGATAATCCATATTCAATGGACACATTTTTGGAAACATACACATTGCAAAGAAATTACTCAAGAAGAAATAGAAAATCTCAACAGATCTATACAAGTAAAGATTCAATAAGTATTAAAAAACCTCCCGGCAAAGAAAAGTCCAGGAGCAGATGGCTTCACCGAATTCTACCAAACATTTAAAGGAGAGTTAACAACAATACTACTCAAATGCTTACAAAAACGGAAGAAAAAGGAACACTTTCTAACACATTATATAAAGTCACCATTACCCTGATACCAAAGTCAAACAAAGGTAACACAAGAAAATAAAACTACAGTGCAACATTTTTTTATAAATAAGGAAGCAAAAATCCTCAACAAAATACTAGCAAACTAAATCCAACAGTACATGAAAAGGATTATACACCATAGCCATATGGATTTATGCTGGGAATGCAAAGATAGTTTGCCATAAGAAAGTTAATCACTGAATGCACAACATTAATAAAATGAAGGAAAACCCCACATAATAATGTCAATAGATGAATTAAACACCCTTTTATGGTAAAAACACTAATAAAATTTGGAATAGAAGGGGGCATTTATGAAACTCACAGCTAACATCATACTCAATGGTGAAAACTTGAAAATTTCCCCTCCCCTCTCCCAACTAAAATCAGGAACAAGAAAAAGATGCTCACTTTAACCACTGCTATTCAATACTGTATTGGAAGTTCTACCCAGAGCAAATAGGCAAGAAAAAGAAATAAAAGGCAGGAAGAAAATAAAGAAGAAGTAAAACTACCTCTATTTTCAGAGGATATGGTTCCATATATAGAAAATCCCATAGAACCCACAAAAAACTATTAGAACTAATAAATAAATTTAGCAAAGTTGCAGTGTGCAATATCCAAAAACACTTTATAGAAACATCATTGTGTTTCTATAAAGTGGTAAAAACCAATCAGATAAAGGGTTTAAGAGAACAATTCCATTAACAATAGCAACCAAAAGAGTAAAATCCTTAGGAAAAATTTAACCCAGGAGGTGAAAGACTTGGGCAATGAAAAACGGAAAACATTGCTGAAAAAAATTAATAAGCGTTTCTTCTTTTTATAAAGATGTAAAATAAATGAAATGACACTCCATGTTCACACATTGGAAGGATCAATATTGTTAAGATGGCAATATCTTCCAAGGTGATCTACAGAATCAATGCAATTCCCATCAAAATTCCAATGGGCTTTTTTTTTTTCAGAAATGGAATTCACAATCTTCAAATTCATATGCAACCTATAAGAGGTCTCAAATAGCCAAAACAACATTGAAGAATAAAAATAAAGTAGGAGAACCTCACAATTCTTAATTTCAAAACTTACTACAAAGCTACAGAGATCAAAACAGTGTGGTACTGGCATATAAGAATGGACATATAGGCCAATTGAGGGGAACTGAGTGTCTAGAAATAAACCATAACATCTATGGCAATAGTGCCAAGGACATTCAATGGAGAAAAGATAGTCTTTTCAAAAAATAGTTTGGGACAACTGGATAACTACATGCAAAATAATAAAGTTGGACTGCTACTTCACTACACATAAAAATTAACTCAACATGAATCAACTACCTACACAGAAGAGCTAAAACTATAAAACTCTTAAACAAAAACAAGCAATTTAAGAAACAATAGATATATTAGATTTAATAAAAACTAAAATTTTTTTGCATCAGCACATTATCAAGAATATGACAGGATAACCTATAAAATAGAAGACAATATTTGTATATCACACATCTGTATAATGGTTTAATATCTAGAATATATAAAGCATTCTTAGAACTCAACAAAAAGAACTCAGTTTATAAAAGGACAAAGGATTTGAATAGACATTTCTCCAAAGAATATATACAAATGACCAATGATCACATGAAAAGGTGTTCATCATCAATCATTAGGAAATGCAAATCAAAACCACAATGAGAAGAACAAGACAAGGATGTCCACTGTCACCACTTTTATTCAACATAGTACTGGAAGTCCTAGCTGCAGCATTAGATAACAAAAGGAGTAAAATGCATCCAAATTGGTAAGGAAGTAGTAAAACTTTCACTATTTGCAGATGACATGATGCTATACACAGAAAATCCTAAAGACTCTGAAAAAAAAAAACAAAAACCGAAACCCTACTAGAATGAATAAATGAACTCAGTAAAGTCACAGGATACAAAATCAATGTGCAGAAATGTTGCATTTCCATACACTGATAATGAAGCAGCAGAAAGAGAAATTAAGAAACAATCCCATTTATGATTGTGCCAAAAGTAATAAGAGAGCTAGGAATAAACCCAACCAAAGAGGTGAAAGACCTGCATTCTGAAAACTATAAAACACTGATGAAAGAAATTGAACATGACACAAAGAAATGGAAAGCCATTCCATGCTCATGGATTGGAAGAACAAATATTGTTGAAATGTCTATATTACCCAAAGCAGTCTACTGATTTAATGCAATTTCTATCAAAATACCAATCACATTTTTCGCAGAACTAGAACAAAAAATTCTAAAATTTATATGTAACCACAAAAGACTTTGAATAGCTAAAGCAATTTTGAAAAAAGAAAAACAAAATTGGATATATCACAATTTCAGACTTCAAGTTATGTTACAAAGTTCAAGTAATCAAAATAGTCTGGTACTGTCACAAAAATAGACACATAGATCAATGGAACAGAATAGAAAACCCAGAAATAAACTCACAATTATATGGCCAATTAATCTTCAACAAAGCAGGATAGAATATCCAATGAGAAAAAGACCGTCCCGTCAATAAATGTTGTTGGGGAAACTGGACAGCAACATGCAAAAGAATGAAACTGGACCACTTTCTTTCATATATATATATATTTAGAGGGAGAGTGTGAGTGGAGAAGGGGCACGGG
Organism: Panthera onca; assembly: GCF_046562875.1. Lineage (NCBI taxonomy): Eukaryota > Metazoa > Chordata > Mammalia > Carnivora > Felidae > Panthera > Panthera onca. The sequence goes on along the minus strand of NC_138352.1, from coordinate 45,590,101 downwards.
ATGGGGGGGGAAGGTGGTGGATGGAGGATCTGAAGCAGGGTCTGTGCAGACACCTTCCATGCTGACAACAGCTAGCCTGATGCGGGGCTCAAACTCACAAACCATGAGATCATGACCTGAGCCAAAGTCAGATGCTCTGCTGACTGAGACACCCAACCACCCTGAAATTGGACCACTTTCTTATGCCATACACAGAAGTAAACTCAAAGTGGATTAAAGATCGAAATGTGAGACCTGAAACTATAAAAATCCTAGAAGAGAGCACAGGTAGTAATTTCTCTGACATCACCCATAGCAACATTTTTCTAGATATATCTTCTGAAGAAAGGGAAACAAAAGCAAAAATAAATTATTGGGACTACATCAAAATAGCTTCTGCATGGCAAAACAAACAATCAACAAAACTAAAAGACAACCTACTGAATGGGAGAAGATATTTGCAAATGATATATCCAACAAAGGGTTAGTATCCAAAATACATAAAGAACTTCTATAACTCAACACTAGAAAAACAAATAATCCAATTAAAAATGGGTAGAAGACATGAACACACATTTCTTTAAAGAAGACATCCAGATGGCCAACAGATACATGAAAAGATGCTTGACATCACTCATCATCAGGGAAATGCAAATCAAAACCACAATGAGATATCACCTCATACCTGTCAGAATGGCTAAAATCAAAAACACAAGAAACAAGTGCTAGTGAGGATGTGGAGAAAAAGGAACTCTTGGCACTCTGGTGGGAATGTAAACTGGTACAGCCACTGTGGGAAACAGCATGGAGGTTCCTCAAAAAATAAAAAATAGGAATTTGGGGAGCAAGACGCTGCAAAAGGTAGGGAACAGCTTTTGTGGGCAGAAAGAGGACAGAGACTGGGGAGGCGGGGAAAATATGGGAAAAGCACTCCTCCACAAAAGCAGGTGGAGAGAAAGTGGAAAATTGGAAACAGCTGCAGAGACTAAACTAAAAAGGGAGAAAGGAGAAAGGAGAGGGTTTAAATTCCATTAAGACTGTAAACAAGGGGAGTGCAAAGGCTGCAACTCTGCAGCTCGATACCTGGTGGTGCTCTGGTGGGAAGGGCAAATCCCCAGGAACAGGGTGGAGTCTGGGAGGTTCTCAGGCCACATGGGGAAAAGTGGTTCCACTGCTGGAAGGACATTTGGTAGAGACTGTTGAAGCTACCTGGTCCCAGCAGACCCTGGAAGGCGGCCACATTTGCTGGTGCTGCGGCAAGGCTGTTAAGGGTGAAGCCTGGTGGCAGATATGTGTTGTGATTTTCCACGATCCCTGAAATGCTGCTGCTACACTGTCTCGCAAACTTTTTCTGGGGTGGGCTGGCACCTGGCCACAGTCTCAGGACACCAGCAGCAGCAGGGTCCAGCGGGGCATTCCTGGGTGCAGCCAATATTCGGCATTGCTCCTTCAGCTGTTGCTCGGTGAGACCCTCCCACAGAGGGGCAGAACGGGTCAAAGCCTCAGTCCTTCAGAAGTAAGGGGCCGGGGAAAACAGCCACATCTGAGACAAAACTTGGGAGAGAGGTACTGCCTGGGGCCTGGTCACGGAGAGTGAAAAAGTGGTGAGTGGACGAGAGCTGAAGACAGAGGACCTGTGTGCGATTGCTGATCTGGGAGAACAGACTGGGTAGCTGGGTGGCGCCATTTTCACCACTCCCATGCATGCACATAGGCACCTATGAGTGCCACAACAATCCACCCCAGTAGGCTAGCAACGCCATCTAGTGGAGAGTTGAGCCGTTACACTGAGCACCGCCCAACTGGGCTAACTTCACTCTTCAAGAACACAAGTCTCACCGCCGGCTTAATTTATGGGCTATAAAGAGCTACATAGACTGACCTCTAGGGGAAAACGAAGTAATTTCAGTCCTACTTCAATCTGTTAACAGGTTCATCTATTCAATTTTCTTTCTTTTTTTCCCTTCTTTTTCTCTTTTACAATTCTTTTCTTTTTCTTGAATACAGAAAGAAAAAATTCATTATTTTTAATTTTTATTAAAAATATTTTTCTTTAATTTTTGTTACTATATTTTTTATTTTTGTGTGAATTTTTTAAAATTCTACTTTATTTCCATCATTTTATTTTAGTCTACTTCAGTGTATTCACCTTTTCAAATTTTCAAGTAATTTCCTTTTTTGTTCTTTTTCTTTTTTTCTCTTTTTTGTTTCTTTTCTTTTCCTTGGACGCAGAAAGAGAAAAACTTCATTTTTACTTTCAATTTCTATTAAAAATATTTTTATTTAATTTTTATTACTATATTTTTTGCTTTTATGTAAATTTTTTCAAATTCTATTTTACTTCCATCATTTTACTTTAGTCTACTACAGTGTATTCACTTTTTCAAATTTTCAAATGGTTTCTTTTTTCTTTTTTTATCTTTTTCCTCTTTTTTGATTCTTTTCTTTTTTCTTAAATACAGAAAAAGAAAAATTCATATTTATTTTTAATTTTTATTAAAAATATTTTTCTTTAATTTTTTCTACTATATTCTTTACTTTTGTGTATATTTTTTCAAATTCTATTTTACCCCCATCATCTCATTTTAGTCTACTTCAGTGTATTCATTTTTTCAAATTCTCAAACGATTTCCTTTTTTTTTCTTCCCTCCCTTTTTTTTCTCTAATCTGTCAAACCACTTTCAACACCCAGACCAAAACACACCTAGGATCTAGCATCATCTATTCGATTTGTGTGTGTGTGTGTGTGTGTGTTTAGTTTTTAATTTTAATATTTTTTAATTTTAATTTTTTTAAATTTCAATTTTCTACCTCATTAATTCCTTTTCTCCCTTCAAAATGACAAAGTGAAGGAATTCACCCCAAAAGAAAGAGCACGAAGAAATGACATCCAGGGATTTAACCAATACAGATAAAAGCAAGATGTCTGAACCAGAATTTAGAATCATGATAATAAGAATACTAGCTGGAGTTGAAAATATATTAGAATCCCTTTCTGCAGAGATAAAAGAAGTAAAACATAACCAGAATGAAATTAAAAATGCTATAACTGAGCTGTAATCATGAATGGATGCAGCAGCGGCAAGGATGGACGAGGCAGAACAAAGAATCAGCAATATAGAGGACAAACATATAAGGAATAATGAAGCAGAAAAAAAGAGGGAGATTAAGGCAAAAGAGCACGATTTAAGAATTAGAGATATCAGTGACTCATTAAAAAGGAACATCAGAATCATAGGGGTCCCAGAAGAGGAAGAGAGAGAAATAGGGGTAGAAGGGTTATGTGAGCAAATCATAGCGGAAAACTTTCCTAACCTGGGGAAAGACGCAGACATCAAAATCCAGGAAGCATAGAGGACTCCTGTCAGATTCAACAAAAACCGACCATCAACAAGACATATCATAACCAAATTCACAAAATACTCAGGCAAGGAGAGAATCATGAAAGCATCAAGGGAAAAAAAGTCCCTAACATACAAGGGAAGACAGATCAGGTTTGCAGCAGACCAATCCACAGAAACTTGGCAGGCCAGAAAGGAGTGGCGGGATATATTCAGTGTGCTGTATCAGAAAAATATGCAGCCAACAATTCTTTATCCAGCAAGGCTGTCATTCAAAATAGAAGGAGATCGGGGCGCCTGGGTGGCTCAGTCGGTTAAGCGTCCGACTTCGGCTCAGGTCACGATCTCACAGTCTGTGAGTTCGAGCCCCGTGTCGGGCTCTGGGCTGATGGCTCAGAGCCTGGAGCCTGCTTCCGATTCTGTGTCTCCCTCTCTCTCTGCCCCTCCCCCATTCATGCTCTGTCTCTCTCTGTCTCAAAAATAAATAAAAACGTTAAAAAAATTAAAAAACAAAATAGAAGGAGATATTAAACGTTTCCCAAACAAAAATTAAAAGAGTTTGTGACCACTAAACCAGCCCTGCAAGAAATTTTCAGGGGGACTTTCTGAGGGGAGAAAAGAAAAAAAATATATATATATATACACACATACCAAAAGCAACAAAAGATTAGAAAGGACCAGAGAACACCACCAGAAACTCCAACTCTACAAGCATCATAATGGCAATAAATTCATATCTTTCAGTACTCACTCTAAACATCAATGGACTCAATGCTCCAATCAAAAGACATAGGGTAACAGAATGGATAAGAAAACAAGATCCATCTATATGCTGTTTACAAGAGACCCACTTTAGACCCAAAGACATCTTCAGATTGAAAATAAGGGGATGGAGAACCATCTATCATGCTAATGGTCAACAAAAGAAAGCCGGAGTAGCCATACTTATATCAGACAATCTAGACTTTAACATAAAGACTGTATCAAGAGATGCAGAAGGGCATTATATCATAATCAAGGGGTCTATAGACCAAGAAGTCCTAACAATTGTAAATATTTATGTGCCAAATGTGAAAGCACCCAAATATATAAATCAATTAATCACAAACATAAAGAAACTCATCCATAGTAATACCATAATAGTAGGAGACTTCAACACTCCACTCACAGCAATGAACAGATAATCTAATCAAAAAATCAACAAGGAAACAATGGCTTTGAATGACACACTGGACCAGATGGACTTAACAGATATATTCAGAACATTTCATCCTAGAGCAGCAGAATATACATTCTTCTCCAGTGCACATGGAACGTTCTCCAGAATAGACCATATACTGGGACACAAATCAGCCCTAAGTACAAAAAGATCGAGATCATACCATGCATATTTTCAGACCACAATGCTATGAAACTCTAAATCAACCACAATAAAAAATTTGGAAAGGTAACAAATACTTGGAGACTGAAGAACATCCTAGTAAAGAATGAATGGGCTATCCAAACAGTTAAAGAGGAAATTAAAAAGTATATGGAAGTCAATGAAAATGATAACACCACAATCCAAAACATCTGGGACGCAGCAAAGGCAGTCATAAGAGGAAAGTATATAGCAATCCAGACCTTCCTAAAGAAGGAAGAAAGATCTCAGATGCACAACCTAACCTTATGCCTTAAAGAGCTGGGAAAAAAAACAGCAAATAAAACCCAAAACCAGAAGAAGACAGGAAATAATAAAGATTAGAGCAGAAATTAATGCTATCAAGACCAAAAACCAGTAGAACAGATCAATGAAACCAGAAGCTGGTTCTTTGAAAGAATTAACAAAATTGATAAACCACTAGCCAGTTTGATCAAGAAAAGGAAAGGACCCAAATAAATAAAATCAAGAATGAAAGAGGAGAGATCACAACCAACACAACAGAAATAAAAACAATAATAAGAGAATATTATGAGCAATTATATGCCAATAAAATGGGTAATCTGGAAGAAATGGACAAATTCCTAGAAACATATACACTACCAAAACTGAAACAGGAAGAAATAGAAAATTTGAACAGACCCATAACCAGTAAGGAAATCATATTAGTAATCAAAAATCTGCCAAAAAACAGGAGTCCAGGGCCAGATGGCTTTCCAGAGGAATGCTACCAAACATTTAAGGAACAGTTAACATCTATTCTCTTGAAACTGTTCCAAAAAATAGAAATGGAAGGAAAACTTCCAAACTCATTCTATGAAGCCAGCATTACCTTGATTCCAAAACTAGACAGAGACCCCACTAAAAGGAAGAACTATAGGTCAATTTCCCTGATGAACATGGATACACAAATCCTCAACAAGATATCAGCCAATCGGATCCAACAATACATTAAAAAAATTATTCACCATGATCAAGCGGGATTTATACCTGGGATGCAGGGCTGGTTCAATGTCCGCAAAACAATTAACGTGATTCATCACATCAAGAAAAGAAAGGACAAGAATCATATGATCCTCTCAATAGATGCAGAGAAAGCATTTGACAAAATATAGCATCCTTTCTTGATAAAAACCCTCAAGAAAGTAGGGATAGAAGGAGCATACCTCGAGATGATAAAAGCCATAAACTAGCGACCCAACACTAATATTATCCTCAATGGGGAAAAGCGGACAGCTTTCCCCCTAAGGTCAGGAACAAGACAGGGATGTCCACTCTCACCACTGTTATTCAACATAGTATTGGAAGGCTTAGCCTCTGCAATCAGACAACACAAAGAAATAAAAGGCATCCAAATCGGCCAGAAGGAGGTCAAACTTTCACTCTTCGCAGATGGCATGATACTCTATATGGAAAACCCAAAAGATTCCACCAAAAACTGCTAGAATTGATTCATGAATTCAGCAAAGTGGCGGGATATAAAATCAATGCACAGAAATCGGTTGCATTCTTATACACCAACAATGAAGTGACAGAAAGAGAAATCAAGGAATCAATCCCATTTACAGTTGCACAAAAAACCATAAAACACCTAGGAATAAAGCTAACCAAAGAGGTGAAAAATCTATACACTGAAAACTATAGAAAGCTTATGAAAGAAATTGAAGAAGACACAAAAAAATGGAAAAAGATTCCATGCTCTTAGATAGGAAGAACAAATATTGTTAAAAGGTCGATACTACCCAAAGCAATCTACATATTCAATGCAATCCCTATCAAAGTAACACCAGCATTCTTCACAGAGCTAGAACAAATAATCCTAAAATTTGTATGGAACCAGAAAAGACCCCGAATAGCCAAAGCAATCTTGAAAAACAAAACCAAGGCAGGAGGCATCACAATCCCAGACTTCAAGCTATACTACAAAGCTGTAATCATCAAGACAGTATGGTACTGGCACAAGAACAGACACTCAGATCAATGGAACAGAATAGAGAACCCAGAAATGGACTCACAAACGTATGGCCAACTAATCTTTGACAAACCAGAAAGAATACCCAAAGGAATAAAGACAGTCTCTTCAGCAAGTGGTGCTGGGAAAACTGGACAGCGACATGCAGAAGAATGAACCTGGACCACTTTCTTACACCAGACACAAAAATAAACTCAAAATGGATGAAAGACCTCAATGTAAGACAGGAAGCCATCAAAATCCTCGAGGAGAAAGCAGGCAAAAACCTCTTTGATCTTGACCGCAGCAACTTCTTACTCAACAAGTCTCTGGAGGCAAGGGAAACAAAAGCAAAAATGAACTACTGGGACCTCATCAAAATAAAAAAACTTCTGCACAGCGAAGCAAACAATCAGCAAAATTAAAAGGCAACCGATGGAATTGGAGAAGACACTTGCAAATGACATATCAGATAAAGGGTTAATATCTAAAATCTATAAAGAACTTATCAAACTCAACACCCAAAAAGCAAATAATCCAGTGAAGAAATGGGCAAAAGACATGAATAGACACTTCTCCAAGGAACACAACCAGATGGCCAACCGACACATGAAAAAAGGCTCCACATCACTCATCATCAGGGAAATACAAATCAAAACCACAATGAAATACCACCTCACACCTGTCAGAATGGCTACCATTAACAACTCAGGCAACAACAGATGTTGGCGAGGATGCAGAGAAAGAGGATCTCTTTTGCATTGTTGGTGGCAATACAAGCTGGTGCAGCCACTCTGGAAAACAGTATGGAGGTTCCTCAAAAAACTACAAATAGAACTACCCTATGACCCAGCAATTGCACTACTAGGCATTTATCCATGGGATACAGGTGTGCTGTTTCAAAGGGACACATGCACCCCCATGTTTATAGCAGCACTATCAACAATAGCCAAAGTATGGAAAGCGCCCAAATGTCCAACGATGGATGAATGGATAAAGAAGATGTGATATATATATATATATATATATATATATATATATATATATATGTATATATATATACATATATATACACACACATATACACACACACTGGAATATTACTCGGCAATCAAAAGAATGAAATCTTGCCATTTGCAACTATGTGGATGGAACTGGAGGGTATTATGCTAAGTGAAATTAGTCAGAGAAAGACAAAAATCATATGACTTCACTCATTTGAGGACTTTAAGAGACAAAACAGATGAACATAAGGGAAGGGAAACAAAACTAATATAAAAACGGGGAGAGGGACGAAACAGAAGAGACTCATAAATATGGAGAAAAAACTGAGGGTTACCGGAGGGGTTGTGGGAGGGGAGATGGGCTAAATGGGTAAGGGGCACTAAGGAGTCTACTCCTGAAATCATTGTTGCACTATATTCTAACTAATTTGGATGCAAATTAAAAAAAATTAAAAATTAAAATTAAAATGTAAAAATAAATAAATAAATAAAAATAAAAAATAGAACTACCTTATGATCCAGTAATTGCACTACTGGGTATTTACCCAAAGAATATGAAAACACTAATTTAAAGGGATATATGCACTTCTATGTTTATAGCAGCATTATTTATACTAGCCAAATTGTGGAAGAAGCCCAAGTATCCATCAGTAGATGAATGGATAAAGAAAATCTCATGTATAATATACACAATGGAATATTATTCATCCATAAAAAAGAATGAAATCTTGCCATTTGCAACAGCATGGATGGAGATAGAGAGTATAATACTAAGCAAGTTAGAGAAAGACAAATACCATATGGTTTCACTCATGTATAAAATTTAAGAAACAAAATAAATGAGCAAAGGAAAAAAATAGAGTGACAAACCAAGAAACAGACTCTTAGGGGCATCTGGCTGGCTCAGTTGGTCAAGAGCACACAACTCTTGATCTCAGGGTTGCAAGTTCAAGTCCCATGTTTGGTGTAGAGATTACTTAAAAATAAAATTTTTAAGGGGCGCCTGGGTGGCGCAGTCGGTTAAGCGTCCGACTTCAGCCAGGTCACGATCTCGCGGTCCGTGAGTTCGAGCCCCGCGTCAGGCTCTGGGCTGACAGCTCGGAGCCTGGAGCCTCTTTCCGATTCTGTGTCTCCCTCTCTCTCTGCCCCTCCCCCGTTCATGCTCTGTCTCTCTCTGTCCCAAAAATAAATAAAAAAACGTTGAAAAAAAAAAAATTAAAAAAAAAAAAATAAATAAAATTTTTAAAAAATATTTCTTTATTTTGAGAGAGAGAGAGGAGAGTGAGTGGGGGGAGGGCAGAGAGTGGGAGACAGAGAATCCCAAGCAAGCTCCACACTAGCACAGAGCCTGACACAGGGCTTGATTTCACGACTGTGAGATCTCATGACTGTGAGATCTCAAGACTATGAGATCTTGATTTCGGCTGGCTGAGCCGAAATCAAGAGTTGGATCCTCAACCGACTGAGCCATCCAGGTGCTCCAAAAAATAAAATCTTGAAAAAATATAAAGAAATAGACTCTTAACTATAGAGGACAAACTGATGGTTACCAGAGGGGAGTTGGGGGGAGGGGTAATGAGTGGAATAGGTGATGGGGATTAAGTTTTTGTTGTTGTTGTACTTTGTTCTTCTTAAAGTTTTATTTATTTATTTTGAGAGAGAGAGAGAGAGAGAGAGAGAGAGAGAGAGATCACACAAGGGTAGGGGCTGAGAGAGAGGGAGAAAGAGAAAATCCCAAGCAAGCTCCACACCAGCAGTGCAGAGCCCAATGTGAGGACTGAACTTATGAACCGTGAGATCAGGACCTGAGCCAAAACCAAGAGTCAGACACTTAACTGACTGAGCCACCCATGTGCCCCAGGAGTGCACTTGTGATGAGCACTGGGTGATGTATGGAATTGTTGAATCACTATATTGTACACTTGAAACTAATATAACACTGAATGTTAACTATACGGGAATTAAAATGAAAACAAAACCACTATGAATTACTTTATTCCCACTAGGATGGTTATAATAGAAAGACAGATAGTAAGAAATGTTGGTGGAAAAATTATGCCTGCTTGTACACTGCTGGTGGGAATAGAAGATGGTGTAGCTGCTGGAAAACACACCGGCAATTCCTTAAAAGGTTAAACATAGAGTTATCATATGACCCAGTATTTCAACTCCCAGGTATATATTCAAGATAATTGAAAACATATGTCCACACAAAAACATGTGTACAAATGTTATATAATAGCAGCATTATTCATAATAGCAAAAATTAGAAACAAGCCAAGTGTCCACAAGCTGACTAGTGGTAAACAAAAGTGGCATGTGCACAAGTGGAGTATTATTTAGTCGTAAAGAGGAGTGCAGTACTAACACAACATGGGTGAACCTTGGAAACATTGTGCTCAGTGGAAGAAGCCAAAAGAAAGAAGACTACATATTCTATAACTCCATTTATATGAAATGTCCAAAATAGGCAAATCTGCAGGGACAAAAAGTAGATTAGTGATTAGTGGTTGCCAGGACCTAGGGAGAGAACAGGCTGGGTAGAAGGTTGCTTTCAGAGTGAGGAAAGTGCCCTGGAGTTAGATAGTGGCTGGTGATGGTTACACAAACCTGTGAATATGGGAAAACCCATTGAGCTGTACACTTTAAATTGGTGAATTTTATGGCATGTGAGTGATATCTTGAGGGTAAACTTAGCCAAGTTGTTTTTGAGAAGGTCACGCTGGCTGTGAGGAGAGCAGATCAGAGACTGGGGTGAGAGATACCTTAACAGTTGGACACGTGAAAAAAGGCTTTGGAGTTTACTCTACCGAAGCCCTGACCTGCACCGTGTCCTAGAATAGAGTTCACTTTTTCAGTTACTGTGGTGGTAGCAGAGGGTGGAGGCCTTGCACTGCCCATGGTGCTGACCTGAAAGGCTTTGGTTCTTATAAACCTCCCTGGGAATTCATTTCCTGAAAGGGCTCTTAATCCTCTTCATTGTGGTCCTATGATCAGCGCCCCCAGAGCGTTGGGTCCCAAGACAGTTTCTCAATGGTAATGTGCATCTGATGCAACAGTTCACACACTTTTTAATAACTCCCATTGCTCTTGCCCTCAACAGCCCCAGCCCAGCTTCACTGCATGAATTAAGCCCAAGTTTCATACCCTGAGGAATGTCCCTTCCCTTAATTAGGCCAATCCTCTGTGTGTTCTTGGTCTGAGATAGGCCAAGAGAAGAATGGAGCTGTGGGAGAAGTGTGATCTGGAGAGTGGAGGCTCTAAGTCCCCTTGGCCACTTTGGGCTGAAGGTAGGTGATGGCCCAGTGTCCTTCCCATGGACAAGTCAGCACTGAGAAGGCTCCCGCAAAGTCTATTGTAAGACAAGCATGGAGTGGAGGGAAAGCGTGGGGCAAGAATGTTGGGGCAAAGGGATTGGGGGAACAGTTGATTTTATCTGGAACTACGACTTTGGTCTGTACTAGCTTATGTGTTGTGTAGAATTTAGGACAGAGGGTGGGAGGGATAGCAGAATATAGACACAGCTGGTTTCTCCCCCATCTCCCACACACATGCTCCAGCTTCTTCCCACACCTAGAAGAAAACACACCAGGTCTTTATCTCACACTTCCCACCCTCTAATGTTTCCCTTTAAGTCCCCTCTTCCACCCACTCTGAGTTTCCATTCCCTCTCTATTGCTATACCTCTATCCTCCTTTCTCCTAAATCTTGTGTTAATAAACCTATTAATACTTCCAAGATGACCCCAGACTAGATTCACCTCCATTTTTGGAATTGCTTTTTCTCCCTCCCCTCCTCTCTTTCAGTCCCGTGTGGATGGATTTCCTAAGAGCAAGAGGGATGGGAAACAAGGTTGAGCAACAACAGAAAAGTGTTTGGGATCCATCTCTTTATTTATTTATTTGTTTGTTTGTTTAATTTTATTTTCCATCTAAATCTATTCTCTTTGCATGTAGGTGGAAGAATCATTTCCAAAGATTCTTACGAGTTTGTGCTAAGCATGCTGGCCATGCTAAGATGATGCTTTTGTAAATGTGGTGATGCTGGGAATTCGGATTTTGGGTTCCTTTCAAATTCCCTTGAACTGAACTCTCATTCGATGGCTACTCCCTCTCTTCTCACCTCCCACAGTGCTCGGGGCCCATGCCAGCACTCCGCCCACCATCAAGCCGCCAAGCATTCTTTTGGGAACCATCTATGAGAAAGGCTATGTGCACCCTAAGGAACTGTGTAGCACTCGACATATCAGACTTGCACTGAAATTACAAACACAAGCGAGAAAATAGAACCATCCTCATGGAAAAATACTAGTCCATGATAATGTAATGGATTGGCTAATTACTCTTGGGCCTTGAAGGAAAGGTGAGATTCAGATAGGTGAAGATGGGAAGGAAATCCAGGTGGGGCACTGGCCTGATGAAATGCCTTGATGCTTAAGGAACTGAAGAGGAGATCAGTTTGGTTGAAGCCAAGGGTTCTCATCAGGGAGCAAGTAGGAAGAGAATAGTAGTTAGGAGTGCAGATTCTGGGACTAATCAGACCTGGGTCAGAGTCCCAGAGTAGCAAAGCTCTGCTACTCACTCTGTGTGACCTGCGGCAAACTATTTACCAACTTGAAGCCTTAGTTTACCCATCTGTAAAGCGGGGATAATTAATAGAATTTACTGTATTTTATAAGCATGCAAAGATTATATGAGAATTAAACAGGCTAATGTTTATGAAATTCTTAGCATAGTGCCTAGCACATAGTAAACACGCAGTAAATGTCTACTACTACAACAACAACGATTCCTGCTACGAGTGCAAGAAACGTTTACTACCTCAACTACTGCTAAGTGACAGATGGGTGTGCAAAGAAAGGTAGGAGCCAGTTTATGTGGAAGCCCTTGAAAACTCATGTAAGTGTGAATTCTTTCTTGTAGGCAATGAAGAACCAGGGAAAATTTTTGAAAGTTTGGATCTAGAGGGAAAATGTCTTTTAGGAAGTTGACGTTACACAGTGTGTATTTCTGACTGATAAAGGGATATAAAAGTGCCTTAATGGGGCATAAATCTTAATAGGGATAAAGATAAAAACAAGGATAATAAAACTGTGCTGTTGGCATTTTGGAATCCATGATCAGGTGGGAGGGTTGGGATTGGGGTAAAGAGTTAGGAGGTCAGGAACTTTCTCAGAGAGGTCAAACCAGGCCATTTAAACTGCTGCCCACCCAGATTGACCTTGACACCATGTGGTAGAGCAAGGACACAAAGCCAGAGACAAAGACATATGATCCTCTGTTGGGGTTGCTCTGACAACACCCCTGGAGTGCCAGCTCCATTTTCGCCTGTCTCGGGGCTTATCCCTAGTGTGCTGGGATAAGCCTATTTTAACTCTGTCTCATCACATCATTTCCCACCAAAAGGCTTACAGGGGTTCTTAGTTATCCATGGGGACATTTTTCAAATAGTTTTATGCTGGAAGTTGGTGAAGCCACAGAATAAACAGAGTGAATCTTCCTAGAACGCAGTTTTTACACAAATATTGGGGACAAATGTGAGTTTTTGATAATATAAACATGACAGTATTTTCAATACTGTAATACCTCACAGATAATTTCAGAGATAATTCTGTTTCATATTTGCTAGTAGAAATCTTTTCACACATATTCATTCAATTCCCTGTGAAAAGTACCTCAGTGCAATTGCTGCTGTCCTTCCCATATATTAGGTGGGAACCAGGGAGGAGAAATCTTGTTCTGTTCTATTATCTTCACAGGGTGGGGCCTCAGGGCAAATTTTCCTGAACGATTAGAGAAAACAATTTTAGAAAATGTAACTCAAGTGAATGGGTTTTAATATTAAAGAACTCAGTTTATTTTTCAAGTGAATGTCCTTCTGGAACTTTCACTTACTGAACTAAAGAAATTGATTTCTTCTTTACCTTATATTTTCTATAACACCTTGGCCTTAGCAATCAAAGTTTACAAGCCACAATACTTAAATTTTAAAAAGCCTCTCAAAGATTGTCTAGAGATATGTGTATAATAGAAAGTTACGTAAGTGTTAAAATATAAAGCTTGAGAGTTCAAGGAATTTTTGCATTTGTCCTGGGCTGATTTGAATTACCCCCACAGATGGCCCCATGGCAACAAATACCATTAGAGGAGTTTTTATGTGGAAAAGTTTGAGAAGTGCCAATCATCCCAGCCCAGCTTCAGCCAAGATCATCTGCTTGTTTGCTTTACATTTGTTTCCGAATTAGGACATGACAATCTCTTCTAATCCACACCTCTCTTCCTTCAGTGGTGAATCATGCAGCTCTTCAAATCCCTGCCAGGAAAAAGCATCTATGTGTTTATCTAAAATCATTAGTTTTTATATCCTCTCAAGATTTATGCATCCGGGTTGATGACGTTTGTGGTCACAGGTATTTGCTGATATGCTTATTCATTCATTCATTGATTCATTGTATTTGGGGAGCCTGTAGTTCACAAGGCATTGGGCACATCTGGTGTGAATCAGACTTGAAACCCATGGATGAGGACAGTGATACAAAGGGGAAAAGATCCATAAATGTCTGTAATACATTGTAGGGTGTGGTTAGGGAGATAAGTCTGTGAGAACCTTGAAAATGTATTTATCTCCATGGAAGGCTCCCCTAAACTCCATCTTGAAATATATTCAACAGTGACTTTGATCAACCAATTCCTGACTCTCCAAAGGAAAACAATGGAATTTTCATAATTTTTGTTTTGCACGGTTTTCCCTTAGGCATGTGGGGAAGAGCCCATGGAAGCACAGAATATCACAAGGGTGTCAGAGTTTATCCTCTTAGGATTCTCACAGACCCGGGACCTTGAGAAATTCCTGTTCCTGGTGTTCCTATTTGTCTATGTCACCACTGTTGTGGGAAACCTCCTTATCATGGTCACAGTGACTTTTGACTGCCGGCTCCACATGCCCATGTATTTTCTGCTCCGAAACCTGGCTGTCATAGACCTCTGTTATTCCACTGTCACTTCTCCAAAGATGCTGGTGGACTTCCTTCATGAGGTCAAGACCATCTCCTACCAGGGCTGCATGACTCAGATCTTCTTCTTTCACCTCTTGGGAGGTGGGACTGTCTTCTTTCTCTCAGTGATGGCTTATGACCGCTACATAGCCATCTCCTGGCCCCTCCACTATGTCACCATCATGAACACTCAGCTCTGTGTGGGGCTAGTGGTGGCTGCTTGGTTAGGGGGATTTGTTCACTCCATTGTCCAGCTGGCTTTGATGCTCCCCTTGCCTTTTTGTGGTCCCAATGTTCTGGATAACTTCTACTGTGACATCCCACAAGTGCTGAGACTTGCCTGCACTGACACCTCCCTCCTGGAGTTCCTCATGATCTCCAACAGTGGAATGCTGGTCCTCATCTGGTTTCTTCTCCTTCTGATTTCTTACACAGTCATCCTGGTGATGTTGAGGTCCCATTCAGAGCAGGCGAGGAAGAAGGCAGCTTCTACCTGCACCACCCACATCATTGTGGTGTCTATGATCTTCATTCCCTGTATCTATATCTATGCCCGGCCCTTCACCCCCTTCCCCATGGACAAGGCTGTGTCCATCAGCTACACGGTCATGACCCCCATGCTCAATCCCATGATCTATACTCTGAGGAACCAGGAGATGCAAGCAGCCATGAAGAGATTAGGCAAGCGTCTAGTAATATGTAACAGGGAGTGAACTTAAAATATCTTGACTCAGGAGTGTCTGGGTGGCTCAGTTGGTTGAGTGTCCAACTTTCAGTTTTGGCTCAGGTCATGATCCCAGGGTCGTGGGCCTCTGCCCCTCCTCCCCTCAAATAAAAAAATTAAAAAATTTAAATATCTTCACTTTAAAATGACAAGTCTTCCCTCTGAACTTCTGTTTTCCCATGTGAAAAGTGGAGGAAAGTCTTTATAGAGTATGACATTTGAGATGAAATCAATATTTCTATGGACCCACACCTGTGTCAGGTTACTGTATTGGGCACTTTCTCACTTCTATCTCATTTTCATAAAACTGATAATGGATATGTTATTATTATTATTGTATTAAATGCTTTAACAAATGAGAGAACTCAGAGAGAAGTGACTTGCTCAACGATGAATAGCGAGTGGCAGAGCCTGGCCGGGACTTGGTTCCTTTGACTCCAAGTTTAGAGGTAGGGCTATGGGTGGGATTTGAAACTCGGGATCTCCTACAAACACAAGGGAAAACCTAAAGAGTTCCTCGGCTATGGATGAATACCTGTGATAAATGGTGAAAAATTTCATCTTAACCCTGGAACAATAACACTCTTTTCGGTCCCCTGCTTTTAATCTTCTTTCTTTATCTTTGGAGTTCTGTAACTTTACTCAGCTATGTCTTTGCATTCATTGATGGTTGTCAATTTTCCTGTGGCCTTTCAATCTATTGATTCCATTTATAAATGATCAGAAGTCACTTGCTGGTTTTATTTTTTAAAAAGTGATCTTGAGTCACTTTTTTAATTTATGAAAATTTTACTTTTATGTGATCCAGAACATCAATTCTAAGGATGGTAGGAAGCATAGAAATTCTAATTATAATCTATAACATTGACCTAAAGGAAAGAAATGGGGAGAACTTCCTCAGATTTATCTTACAGGTGATCATTTCACAACACGAGATACTCAATTCTGAACTGACTTGTGGAGACATATCCCCTTTTGATGAACATAGCTATATCCATGAGAATTTAAGACATCTCTTACTGAAGTTATGCTATGTTTATGATATAAATGTGACTCAGATATAAATTAACACTAAATGGTTAGGTGCAATGTCTCTCACTATAAAGAATGTAGAGGAAAAAAATATAAAATACGTTGCTCATAACGGCTTAAATTTAAAAAGAGCTCTGGGAATTCTGGTTAACAGAAACTTTCTTTTTTGTAAATTTTTTTAATGTTCATTTATTTTTGAGAGACAGAGTGAGAGCGAGGTAGGGTCAGAGAGAGAGAGGGAGACACAGAATTTGAAGTAGGCTCCAGGCTCTGAGCTATCAGCCCAGAGTCCGACATGGGGCTCAAACCCACGAACTGTGAGATCACGACCTGAGCTGAAGTCGGACGCTTAACCAACTGAGCCACCCAGGCGCCCCCAGAAATTTTCTAGTAAGACAGAGGGCTTTTTTATAATTTTATCATGTGGAGAATTGGAATATTTACATATATGCCTACTTTCATAAAATACAAATGTTTTAGAGAAGAGTTAATTCCCCATTTCAGATATTAGGTACTATAGGTACCGAACAGTGGTTCGGATATTTTTTTGTGGGTTGCCTGGCCAGTTCAGTAGGTAGAGCATGCAACTCTTGATCTCAGGATCTCTTGAGCCCCACATTGGGTGTAAAGGTTACTTAAAAATTTTTTAATGGCTTTAATTAAAACTTTCCCCATGTTCTGATGCTGTCTTAAATTGTATAGTGAGACAATAACAGGATTTGAAGCCATGGCATTCCATCCAGGCTTTAACTCCTGCTGGCTGTGCTCCTTTTGGACATCATTGAATCTCTACTTCTTTAGCTATAAAATTTAGCTGTATTTCCTCACAGTGTTGTGTGGGTCAGTGAGGTAAACGTAAAATTCCAATACAGTACTTGGTATATAGTAGGCATTTAATTAATATTAGTTCCTCCACACATTCCTATTTAAAATTATTTTTTTTTACTTTCCATCAATACTTTTTATTAAATTTCAATTTCAGTATAGTTAATATAGAGTGTTTAGTTAGTTTCAAGTATACAATACAGTGATTCAACAATTCTAGACGTTACTCAGTAAGTGTGCTTAATCCCCTTCACCTATTTTACCTATTCCCACACTGACCTCCCCTCTGGTAACCATCAGTTTGTTCTCTAGAGTTAAGAGTCTGTTTTTTGGTTTGTTTCTTTTTTTTTTTTTCCCTTTGTTACTTTGTTTTGTTTCTTAAATTCCACATATGAGTGAAATCATATGATATGTGTCTTTCTCTGACTGACTTACATTGCTTAGCATTATACTCTCTATCTCCATCCATGTTGCTGCAAGATTTAAATTGCAAGATTTAATTTTTTTATGGATGAAAAATATTCATACACACACACACACACACACACACATATATATATATATATATATATATATATATATACATATACCTATATTTTGGGGTTGGAGTATATATATATATATATATATATATATATATATACACATATATAGGGGTGCATACATCCTTTCAAATTAGTGTTTTTGTATTCTTTGGATAAATAACCAGTAGTGCAATTACTGGATCATAAGGTAGTTCTGTTTTGTTTTTTTTGTTTTTTTTTGAGGAAACTCCATGCAGTTTTCTACAGTGGCTCCACCAGTTTGCATTCCTGCCAGAGTGCATGGAATCTTTTTCCACATCCTCATCAGCACTTGTTTCTTGTTTTTTTTTATTTTTTATTTTAGCCATTCTGACAAGTATGAGATGACATCTCATTGTGGTTTTGATTTGCACTTCCCTGATGATTAGTGATGTAGAGTATCTTGTCACGTGTCTGTTGACCATCTGGATGTCTTCTTTAGAGAAATATGTGTTCATGTCTTCTGCCTATTTTTAATTGGATTATTTGTTTTTCTGGTGTTGAGTTGTGTAAGTTCTTTATATATTTTGGATACTAACCCTTTGTTGGATATGTGATTTGCAAATATCTTTTCCCATTCAGTAGGTTGTCTTTTAGTTTTGTTGATGGTTTCCTTTGCTATGCAGAAGCTTTTTATTTTGATGTAGTCCCAATAATTCATTTTTACTTTTGTTTCTCTTGCTTCAGGAGACATATCTAGAAAAATGTTGCTATGAGTGATGTCAGAGAAATTACTGTCTGTGCTCTCTTCTAGGATTTTTATAGTTTCAGGTCTCATATTTAGATCTTTTTTTGAGTTTACTTTTGAGTTTACTTTTGTGTATGGTGTAAGAAAGTGGGCCAATTTTATTCTTTTGCACGTTACTGTCCAGTTTTCCCAACACCATTTGTTGAAGAGACTGTCTTTTTCCCATTGGATATTCTTTCCTGCTTTGTTGAAGATTAATTGACCATACAATTGTGGATTGATTTCTGGGTTTTCTGTTCTGTTCCATTGATCTATGTGTCTATTTTTTGCCAGTATCATATTGTTCGATTACTACAGATTTGTAGTATAAGTTGGAATCTTGCCATAGATACTTTTAAATTAAACCAAGATACAGTAAAACTTTGGTTTGCTAGCATAATTCACTCTGGAAACATGCTCGTAATCCAAAGCACTTACATATCAAAGCGAATTTCCCCATAATAATGGAAACTCAGATGATTCATTCCACAACCCCAAAATATTCACATAAAAATGATTACAATACTGTTATATAGTACAAAATAATAAAGAAAAATAAACAAATGAGCCTGCACTTACTTTTGAAAACCTTCATGGTTGGTGTGAGGGAGACAAGAGAGAGGAGGGTTATTGTGTAGGATGATTTTCACTATCACTAATGGAATCACTGCTACCTATTGGCTCAGTGGAACCTTTATTTTTCATGCAACTTTAACAAGGAACCTACCCAATGACACTTGCTTTTGCCTTCTTTCAAGGATTTCGTGGGAATGTGAATTGCATTGTCGTTAAACAGATTCATCGTTCACACTGCTACAGCCTTATTTGGGTGGTGCTTTACTACAAAAATTTTCACTGTTTCCCACAATTTACACATCTCCCTAATCTCATCTGAAGTAAGGGATTCCTCTGCTTTTTCCCCGTCCTCCTCTGCAGACGAGATGCAGACGTAGACATCTTATAAAATCTTGCAATTTCAGCCATTTGCATACCTTGTTTGTACTTCTCAACGATTTCCTTCTTAACTTCCACCGTAATCATCTCCTTCTTCTTGCCACCTTTCTTCTCAACCTTTTCCTGCCTGGGGGCCATTGTGTACACTTGCACGGATGTTGACTACAGTACAGTATTAAACACTTGTCATATACTGTATTTAATGTAACTGGCAATAAGGCAGAAGAAAGGGTCTATATCTGCAGGCAGCCTGACCTAGAATGAAGCAAATCATTCCTAAGCTTGCTCTTCTATGTAAAAGCAAAGGACTGTCCATAGGTACTTTGAGGTGACAAAAAATACACTAATGCCAGTTTAGGCACCACCCAATGTTCTGAAAAATCACTGATTTCTGCCAGACACCACAGCCTGAGGCCAAGCATCTGCGCATGGGAGCTGATCATCCATAAGCATGCAGCATGACAGAGAGAGAGAGATTGAGAGAAAGAGGGAAGAACCATTGGCTCAGTTGTGATCAGGTGACATCTGGCATCATGTATTGTTCATATTGCAAGACATCGCTTGTTTATCAAGTTAAAATTTATTAGAAATGTTTGCTTGTCTTGTGGAACACTTGCAGAACAAGTTACTTGCAATCCAAAGTTTTACTGTAGTTATCAGGTTCCTTAGGGTCTAAATAATCAGATTTAGTCAAGTAATGCTTTTTAGTCACTTTGTTTACATAGGATTAGTGAAAACAGATACAGATCTCTTAGAAGTTGTTGATGGAAGGCTGTAAATTATTTCAGTGATAGATTTAAAAAATCAGGGGGTGCCTGGTGGATCAGTCGGTTAAGCACCCAACACCTAATTTTGGCTCAGGTCATGATCTGATAGTTTGTGAGATCGAGCCCCATGTTGGGCTCTGAACTGACAGCATGGAGCCTGCTTGGGATTCTCTCTCTCTCTCTCTCTCTCTCTCTCTCTCTCTCTCTTTTCTCTCTCTCCCCCTCTCTCTGCCCCTCCCCTGCTCATTCATGCTCTCTCTCTCTCTCTCAAAAGAAATAAATTAAATAAATAGATAGATGATAGATAGATAGATAAAAAGAGTAAACATTCTGGTTTCTTTATAAAATTTCTTTTCTATTTGAGTGTAACTATACTCAACTGACACAATATTACATTAGTTTCAGGTGTACAACACAGTGACTCAACTTTTTTTTTTTTAAGTTTATTCTTAGAGACAGAGAGCATGAGTGGGGAGGAGTAGAGAGAGGGAGAGAGAGAATCCTAAGCAGACTCCATGCTCTGTGCTGAGCCCCACGCCAGGCTCAAACTCATGAGGGTGAGATCACGACCTGAGTCAAAATCAAGAGTTGGGTGCTTAACCAACTGAGCCACCCAGGCGCCCTATCATCTTCTCTATGTGTTATGCTCCATGGTTGTAGATTGGGTCTGGCTCAAAGGATACTTCACTTCTCAGCCTTATTAATCCGTCCATCTTGCCATTCCGGTTGTATTTATAATCAAGTTCAGGGATGATTGATGTATGAGGAGGAAAAGGCCTCAATCAACCTCACATAAGATGTGTTTTTATTTTATGTTTGATCCATAAAAGGGGGTATATTGGTCAGGGTTCCACCAGAGCAACAGGACCAGTCAGATATAAATATATGTATATTAAGAGATTTATTGCAAGGAATTGGCTTACATGATGTGAGACTGAACCCTGGGCCAGTAGAAATGCATAGGATGGGCATCAGAAAGTGCAGGAGAGGACTCTGTATGAGCTGAAGCTGCAGTCCAGAACACTTTCAAGAAAACCTCAGTTCTGCCCCCAAGGTTTTTTAACTCATTGAATCAGGCAAGTTCCAGATTATTTAGGAAATTCTCTTTTACTTAAAATCAACTGATTATGGGGCACCTGGGTATCTCAGTCCATTAAGCATCTGACTCTTGATTTTGGCTCAGGTCATGATCTCACGATTTGTGAGATCAAGCTCCATGTTGGGCTCTGCGCTGAGCATGGAGCCTGCTTGGGATTCTCTCTCTCTCTCTCTCTCTCTCTCTCTCTCTCTCTCTCTCATCCTGCCCATCCCCCACTCACTCGCAGGTATATGCAAGCATGTGTAAGCTCTCTCTCTAGATACGTAAACATTTAAAAACTCAACTGAGTATAGACATCAATCACATGTGCAAAGTACCTTCACAGCAACTCCTAGGTTAGTGTTTGATTGAATAACTGGGAACTATAGACCAGTCAAGTTGACATATAAAACCTACCACCATAATGTAAGAATAACTAATTATCAGAGATGCAGGGTCCCCTCAATGAGAATATAAATGAAATTCCTTCTGTATGTATCCTGCATCCATTTAAGTTTGAAGTTGTAGCAACAGTTAAATCTGACAAATATTTATTTTCTTGGGTATATAGTGCATAGGGAAATACTTTTCTCAGTTCAGTTTTCCGTGACTAGGTCTTTAGTGTAAATACTCCATTCCTGCCATCTGGTCTTTGGAATTCATTACATTGGCTAGTGGATGCAGTGGTGAAGAGATTAGGTTTGGAGGGCATTCCGCAGACCCGTATGTGCCTTGACAGGGGAAATATATTAATTGGAACATATCAGCTTTCTCTTAGCGAAAGCTAAGCCAGAATCAGAACTTAAAATCACCCACATGATAATCAACAAAATACACAAGTCCTGTCTCCTTCCCCAGAATCAATCCAGACCACTTTTTCACATGACTATATTTTAAAAAGGAATGAAGCTCTACATGAGAATTAGTGGTTTGTTTGTTCAAAAAAATTTTTTTAATGTTTTATTTATTTTTGAGAGACATAGAGACAGAGTGTGAACAGAGGAGGAGCAGAGAGAGAGAGGGAGACACAGAATCCGAAGCAGGCTCCACGCTCTGAGCTGTCAACACAGAGCCCAATGCGGAGCTCGAACTCACGAACTGTGAGATCATGACTTGAGCCACCCAGGCGCCCCTGTTTATTTGTTTTTTTAATCTACATCTCTTGAATGTGGAAAATCTTCACATGGTATTCTTGTCTGCCAGAGGCAGATACTTTATTTAGCCAAGTGTAAACATTTGCAATGAAAGAATTTAGAGTAACCTGGAAATGCTATGTAGATCAGAGAGCTCTAAGAAATCAGGTTTTATGGCACGTCAAGTTTACAACGGCAGTTAATTCCAGTTTTGATCTGTTTTCATAATGAGAAAATATAGGGGTTTCTTGCACCAATCCTCATGTTAGAAGTAATAATAACTCACATGTAAAAAATGCTAGCATTCTATAGATAATGTGAGTAGACCTGGATACGGTTGGTAAATCAACACGGGGGTTGGGGGTCTGGTTGGTAAAATAAAGGACAAGATTTTTAATATTGTTCCTATTTAATAAGGAATATTTTATAATAATAAATAATATTAATTAATTATATTATATAATATATATTTTTATATATTAATGTATATATAATATAAAAATATATATAATATATAATAATATATCATTATATATATTATATAATATATAAATATATTATATATTAATTAATTAATTAAAATAATATTAATATTAATAATAAATAATAATGCAATAAGTTCCTATTGTAGCATACAAACATTTCCCCACTTATGACTTTCTGTAAATAAAGATCAATTAAGTTCAAAAGTAGAAGGAAAAGGAGAAAGAGAAGAAGAAGGAGAGGAGAAGAAGAGAGAAAGAAATCAAAACAGCTTGATGATTCTGCACACACGCATGAGACAGAGAACAGTCAGTGGTGCTGAATGTGTGGCCCTAGAAACAGGAACATCAGCATTATCTAAGAACTTGTTCAAAATGCAAAATCTTGGCCCTATTATTGACCAACTGAGTGAGAAAGTCTGGGGCCTCGGGGACACACTAATCTATCTTCTCACATGATCTCCAGGGGATTCTTTTAAGGGTAAGAATCACTGGTCTAACAATTGGGTTTGTCTAACACTCCCAGAGTCCATTTCTTTGGAAGAGACTCTCATCCTTTTAGACAGTGGCCTGAAAATCCTACATCCTGAAAATTTCTAAAATTTTCAATGTCCTTGGTACTTTTGGCCCAAGGAAGACCTCTGAGAGAGTAAGTGTTTTTGAGACATTTAGAAACTTTTTAACAACTCCCATTGTTCCCTTGCCTCAGCGGGAATAGGGCTAGAATCAGCCCAGCTCTGCTTCCTGAGTGGAGCCCAGTCCAATAGCATCTCCCTGAGGATATGCCCTCTTTCCCTAGGGTCACCCCCGCTGTCACACGTGATGTGTGGGCAGTGACCAGGGACCTGACGCTGCAGGAAAAGGCTCTCCAAGACAATGTAAGACCTGAGGACTTTCTCTGGTTCTGGACTGAAGGAAGGTGAGAGACCAAGGTTTTCTCATCTGTAGATAAATCAGCTGCAAGAAGGACCCAGAATCACTTACTGGAACATGGAGAGAATATGTCAAATGACATAGACTTGATGGTAGTAAGTCTAAAGTATGAGGAGAGTCTCGGGAAGTTATTCAGGGGAACTGAGATGTTGAAAACAGATGCCTCAGGTTGCATGTGGAAAGCTCGGCTTTTAACAACCAAGCAGGGATGGAGGGTGCTGAGGGCTGAGCGTGAGGAAGCGCACCACACAATCCCCCACCTAGTTGCATAAAATCAGGTCACATACTTACTTACTCATACATTAAGTTAGCAAATAAGTTTTGAGCAACTGCTAGATCAGGGTTGCTGTTAGAGGTGCTGGAGCTAATTTGCTGAATTTACAATCTAGTTTAGAGGGACAAGAAAAGAACGTGGAAGATGCTATAATGTAGGTATTTATAAAACATTATTGGAACCCAGAAAAAGAAGGGATTAATTCTGCATGGGAGAGATATGGGGAGGAGTCACAAGAAGGTGATATCTGAGTCCTTCTAGGTTGAGAAGGTAGTAGAAGATATTTCAGGAAACAGAACTCATTACCAAGGCTACGGAAATAACTGAGCATATGGCACATGTGAGAAGCTATGAATTTCTTGAATGGCATTCTGTTCCTGGGTAACAGGGGTATTGATTACAAAGGCAGATGAAGGCTACATTTCATAGCCTGTGTGACATGCCGATAGGGAGTTGCAGGCACTTCTGTAAGTATGTTTCAACTCTGTATAAATCCACAAAACCTGTGAGGCAGCTTCTAAGAGCTGGAGTTTTAAGCTGTGAGCTCTAGGCAGTCATTAAAGACTATAATGGGAGAGAAACGTGATCAGACATGAGTTTAGAAAGGTCTCACTGACTGTCTTATAGAACCAGACTGCAGTGGAAGCAAATGGAAGCAGAAGGATGAGATTAAAATGACCTTTAATACATAATGGATCTCAATAGGCATGTGAGAGACAACAGGACTGAGACAGGGCAGGAGTGGGGAGGCCACCCACCCCTAACCTTGTGCCCCTCCATCTCTTTCCTTCCACCTTCTTCTCCACATTTGACACCATTCCCTGCCCCCTCCGTTGCCCACCACCTCCCCATTTCCCCTTCCTTCACCTGTTCTGTTCCTCCCTCTCCTTTCTCTTCATCTCCTGCCTTGATTCCTTTGTCTATTTCCATTGCTCTTATTTCAACATCTTCCTTTGTCTTCTACCCTTGTATTCAGTAACATCTTCTAAACTTCTTATTCCTTTCAGAAGATCTCCTTGAGTCCCCATCATACTATATTCATCATCTAATTTTTAATGCATTCTTTTTTTAATGTTTATTTATTTATTTATTTATTTAGTACACACAGGCACCTGAGCGAGCAGGGAAGGGGCAGAGAGAGAGGGAGACAGAGAATCCCAAGCAGGCTCCAAACTATAAGTGTTTCTCACAATGGTGAGATCATGACTTGAGCCAAAATCAAGAGTCAGACACTTAACTGACTGAACCACCCAGGCGCCCCAAGAGAGTCTCTCTCTCTCTCTCTCTCTCTCTCTCTCTGGACTCTTTCTTGTCTCAGCACACACTCCATCACTTCCCTGGCCTCACTGGGTAAGGGGCTATACCCCATAGCTCCTCTCCCACCCACTAGTCCACACCACATGCTTTTGGAGTGTTGACTGTCCACCAAGATGGGCACTGTGGGGCAGAAATAAAGATCTGTGTTTCTGCCTCTGGGAGTTTTCAGTTAAATTACAGAGGAAAAACATGGACACAGGAACAGTCCATTAAAATGAGGATGGGTTAAATGTTGCATGAAAAATGATTGCTAGAAAAATGTATTGACACTGGCAGAAGGGAGGATGTATTTAGAGGAGGAAACTACCCAGAAAAGAGTGATTGCCAGAGTGATTTATTTCCAGCACTGTTCCAGGAACTTCATGTGTTATTTTATTTAATCCCCTAGACAATTCTATAGAGATGATGTTTTAATTCCTATATTGCAGATATGGAAACTGAGACCCAGAGAGATGAAGTAGCTTAATCAAGGTCAAATCTCAAGGAGGCAGAAGCCCTGAAATTTTACTGATGTTCTGTTGGACTCCACCTATCTCTCTACAATTGTATCACATGGAATCTTTGAAAGGCAGGTTGCATATGTCTCTGGATGTCTTTAAAGATATGTCACGAATGCATATGACAGCACCAACTTGTAAACTCTCCACAGACAAGCCAATTTCATCAGCACCTAGTGATATGGTCTACACATGAGGCTCCATCATCTGGAGCTGGACAACTCTGAGCCCTGAGCACTAAAAGCGACTTCATGCATGTATACCTATGGTTCATTTTCCTTAGGTGTATGGATGAGATGCCATGGAACCAGGGAATCTCACGTGGGTATCAGAATTTGTCTTCCTGGGGTTCTCACAGACTCGAGAGCTCCAGCTTTTCCTGTTTCTGGTATTCCTGATTGTCTACACCACCACTGTCGTGGGAAACCTCCTCATCATGGTCACGGTGACCTCAGACACACGGCTCCACACACCCATGTACTTTCTGCTCCGAAATCTGGCTGTCTTAGACCTCTGTTTCTCCTCTGTCACTGCCCCAAAGATGCTGGTGGACTTCCTCTCTGAGAAGAAGACCATCTCCTACCAGGGCTGCATGGCCCAGATCTTCTTCTTCCACTTTCTGGGAGGCGCCATGGTCTTCTTCCTCTCAGTCATGGCCTATGACCGCCTTGTTGCCATCTCCCGACCCCTCCACTATGTGACCATCATGAACACACAGCTCTGTGTGGCACTAGTGGTGACAGCCTGGATGGTAGGTTTCGTCCATTCCATTGCCCAACTGGCTCTGATGCTCCCATTGCCCTTCTGTGGCCCCAACATCCTGGATAACTTCTACTGTGATGTCCCACAAGTGCTGAGACTTGCTTGCACTGACACCACCCTCCTGGAGTTCCTCATGATCTCCAACAGTGGGCTGCTGGATGTCATCTGGTTCTTTCTCCTCCTGACCTCTTACTCAGTCATCCTGGTGATGCTGAGGTCCCACTCTGGGCAGGCGAGGAGGAAGGCAGCTTCCACTTGCACCACCCACATTGTCGTGGTGTCTATGGTTTTCATTCCAAGCATTTACCTCTATGCCCGGCCCTTCACCCCCTTCTCCATGGACAAGGCTGTGTCCATCAGCCACACGGTCATGACCCCCATGCTCAACCCCATGATCTACACCCTGAGGAACCAGGAGGTGCAGGCAGCAGTGAAGAGACTAGGGAGGCGCCGGCTGGTTTGTAAAAGGGAGTGACAATGAGTGGGTCACTTCTCTCTGGCTTTGTTTTCCATTTGTAAAATGGAGGGAAAGCTACTGTGTCTGCTGGCTGTCTTCATAGCTTGTGCATATGTTGTGGAGGTCATCATAGAAGTGAGTGAGTTTTGAAACTAAGCAACTGACTCAGATTTTTGGGAAAAAGGGAAAAGTCCCCTTTGGTGGCTAAGGTTTGTGCCAGGTTTCTAAAACCCCTGCTCATTGAGAAGTGTTCTCATGACTCTGGAAAGCTACACCCTTCTTTCCCCCTTCTTGGGGGATCGTTTCCTCTTGTGATGAGGGCATTTCCCCCAGCGAAGGCACTTCTAGTTTATGTGTTTTGACTTCTCTTCCCAGCACCCCTTTTGACCTGTGTCTAGAGTGTTAGAGAAAGCACAGACCTTGAAGACATAGCCTTAGCTTGGGAGCCCTTGACCCATATGTTACCAGACTGCTGACCTTGGATAAGCTACCTGGCCTCTCTTGAACTCATGGATTCCTCCTCACCAAACTGGCATAAAGCAATATCTGTCCCAATAATCTCACAGATTTGTTATAAGATCCAAAACGTGTATAAGAATATTTTATCAACCTTACATAGAACCTATGTGAGGGTTATTGTCATTGTTATGATTATTCCTGACATATATTTTTTCATGGGTTGAGCGGTGTTTTGGAAGTGTTTGGTGGCGATTCCTCAGTGTGGTGAGGGAGGCATGGAGAGGGTGGGAGCTGAACTTCAGAGGGCCACGCAGCATGCCCATGAATGAAACAGAGAACAGAGAGTGAGCATAAATTCAGGGGCATGTCTTCAAGGAAATATTCTTATTTTTATTTGTGATGGATGATTTGAACTCTTCTATGACAGTAAGATATATTCTCATAGGAACATTCTGGAAAGCCACACTCTCACACATTTCTGCCTTCTTGGTGGACAGTTTCCTGTTATTATGACACCATTTCTCCATAAGAGCATTGTATTTTCTTTATTTTGACCCCTTTTTCCAATACTCTGTTTTGGTGTGAGTCTGGATTGGTGGAAATAGCACAAGACTTAGAGGTTAAGCTTTAAATGAAAATCTCTAACCCATAACTTACCAAACTGATGATGACCTGGGATGAACCACTTGACCTCTCTTGGCCTCGTGACTTCTTCTTCAATAAATTTGCTTAAATTATTATCTGACCTCCAAACCTCCCAAATTTATTATAAGAATCAAATAAAAAATCATGTGAGAAAACATTGGGGAAACCATGTAAATATTTTTTCTTCCAGTCTTTTTTTGATGATTTTATTTTATTTTCAAATTTGAAAATATCATGAATGTCCAGATTATTTCTGCATTACATTTTCAGTGTAGAATAATGATTGTTACAAACAAAGGATTATGTGTAAAATACATGTAAGTTCTAGAACATTATAGCATTATGAGAGCTCCTAGAAAGACTACTTGATTTAAGAAATAGAAGTTACCAGTAACTTATACCTACCCACAGGGTCCTCTGCCTCACATTCACTCTCTCCTCCCCAGTGAAACTGTTTTCTTGAATTTTGCATTTGCCATCCTATTGCTTACAAAAACACTTTTATCACGTTTTTACATAATCAGTAAATATACTGATTCTGTTTTGTTTTATTTTGAGCTTTCTGAAAATATCCTACTGGACATAATATTCTTGGATTTACTTCTTTTTCCACTGAACATTATATTTTTAAGCTTATTTGGGTTGTTTCCAGGTTTGTTTGTTTGTTTGTTTTGCTATTGAAAACAGTGCTATTTTGAATATTGCCTTATTTGTCTCCAGTTGCCATGTTGAGGAGCTATGGGCTATACCTTGAGACAGAATTGCTGGGACGCCTCAGTGGCTCAGTCGGTTGAGCGTCCTGACTTTAGATTTTGGCTCAGGTCATGATCCCAGGGTTCTGGGATCAGGCCCTGTGTTGGGCCCTGAGTTGAGTGTGGAGCCTGCTTAGGATTCTTTCTCTTCCTCTGCCCCTCTCCTCCACTCTTGCTCTTTCTTTTTTTTTTTTTTTTTTTAATTTTTTTTCAACGTTTTTTATTTATTTTTGGGACAGAGAGAGACAGAGCATGAACGGGGGAGGGGCAGAGAGAGAGAGGGAGACACAGAATCGGAAACAGGCTCCAGGCTCCGAGCCATCAGCCCAGAGCCCGACGCGGGGCTCGAACTCACAGACCGCGAGATCGTGACCTGGCTGAAGTCGGACGCTTAACCGACTGCGCCACCCAGGCGCCCCCACTCTTGCTCTTTCTATAAAAGGAGAGTGAGAGAGAGTGAAAGAGAAAGAGAGAGAGAGAGAGAGAGAGAGAGAGATGGAAATGCTAGGTTTTAAGATCTTCAAAAACAAAACTTTACAAAACGGTGCCAAATTGTTTTCCAAAACTGTTGTACCAAATTACACGTCCATAAGCGGTGTCTAAGTGTTCCCACCAATTCACATCCTTCTAGCAGTTGATATTCTGAAACATCTTAATTTTTGCCAGTTTCATGGGTAAAAAATATTTTCTCTGTAGTCTGTAATCATTTGCATTTCTCTCCTCCCTAATGGTTCTTTCCATGTTTTTATTGCTTTCACTTTTCCTGTGAATGCCTTTCGTTAATTTTTCTCTTAACTTTTTCTAGTGAATGTGGGAATTCTCACATAATTTGATTACTGATCAATTGTTGGTTATGTTATATACAATACCTTCTCCCAGTTTGTGATTTGTCTCTGTCTGTGGTGTTAATTTTACTGTAGTTGGATATATTAGTCTTTCATTTCAATATGAACTCATTGATCTCTAATTTAAAAAAAAAAATGCTTCTTACCCAGAGGACAGAAAGATATTCTACATATTTCTTTTATCTTAACTTAAACAAATTTTAACTTCTTGAAAAATCTGAGATTTATAGAAAAGTTGCAAGTGTAGTAGAAGGACTGTTTTTTCCTGAAAGCTTGAGGATCGGTAGCCGATCTGATGCTCACCATTCCTTAATACTTGAACATGCATTTTCTGCAAAGATGTTTTCCTATGATACTGCCACACAGTCATCAACACTGTTGCAGTAACAATATGTTGCTAGAATCCAGTTTTCAGCCTCTATTCAAGTTTTGCCAAATATCACAGTAAAGTCATCTAGAAAGAGAAGCTGGATCCAAATCACATGTTGCATTTAGTTGTTGTGTCTTTTTAGACATCTCGAATCTGGAAGAGCTTCTTGAATTTGGTTATCTTGGCACCTTCAAAGATTACAGGCCAGTGATTCTGTAGAATGTCCTTTAATTTGGATTTGGCTGATATTTCGGGTGATTAGCTTCAGGTGATGCATTTTGGTCACTCTTTCAAGGACATCCCAGAAGCCATGCTGTGTGTTCTTATTGCATGTTATGAGGTGCGATTGATGTTGCTTTGTCTCATTACTAATGCCCTATCACTTCGATTACTTGACTGAGGAGGTGTTTGTTAGGATTCTCATCTTTGTTATCATTTTCTCTTGAAAAATAGTAAATATTTTGTGAGGAGGTACTTTGAGACTATGTCAATATCTGGTTCTTTATCAAACTTGCAGTTTATTCTTTTGTTTATTTCTATCTGTGTGGACTTGTATTTTCCTTTTTTTTAATCAATTGAGTTATAATCTGTTACTAATTTGTCCCAGAGTTGGCCAGTTGGAGTCTCTTCAAGGTGCTTTTTCAAGCACATCCTTACTTTCTGGCACAGTGTCATGCACATGCTTATCTTATATTTTCCTGTTCTGGCTCTGGAATCAAGTATTTCTCTAAACAGTCCTGCCAAAAGCAATTTTGGTGAAGAATGGTGTTTACGGGTCACTATCTGGGTGCTGGGAGTGCTCACTGATTTAGCCAGGGTCATGAAGATTTACTCTAGTTTTCTAAGAGCTTTATAACTTTAGCTCTTATATTTAGGTCTTTTTTGAATTTTTTTTTAAGTTTATTCATTTATTTTTGAGAGAGAGGGAGCATGAGCATGAGCCAGAAAGGGGCAGAGAGAGAGGGAGAGAGAGAATCCCAAGCAGTCTCCACACTGTCAGCAGGGAGCTGATGCAGGGCTTGAACTCATGAACTGTGAGATTATGACCTGAGCTGAATCAAGAGTCAGACGCTTAACCTACTGAGCCACCCAGGCGCCCCTCGAGTTAATTTTTGTATATGGTATAAGGTAGCAATCCAACTTTATTCTTTTTTGTGTGGATATCCACTTGTCCTCATGCCATTCATTGAAGAGACTATTTTCCCCCATTGAAGAGTTCTTTGAAAATCAATTGACTGTAAAATAAATAAATAAATAAATAAAAATAAAAAATAAATCAATTGACTATAAATGTATGAATTTATTCCTGGACTCTCAATTCTATTCTTTGGTATATACATCTTTTCAATGTTTCTTTGGAGGGATGAGTCCTGGGAGTTCCCCACTCTGCCATC
This sequence comes from Panthera onca, assembly GCF_046562875.1. Classification (NCBI taxonomy): domain Eukaryota; kingdom Metazoa; phylum Chordata; class Mammalia; order Carnivora; family Felidae; genus Panthera; species Panthera onca. Next base: position 45,558,422 of record NC_138352.1, on the reverse strand, counting down.
ACTCTATCCTTAATTTATTAATTTATTTAATTTATCTCCCTCTATACAACCCACTGCCCATACCAGATCCATTTCCTTACTGCACTTGGGCTTTGGTATCACACTGCAGGCCAGCCCCCCAACTCAGTCAGCTTCTTACACTACTCATGCTCCAAAAATCTCACCTCATAATGTCCCCCATGTGGACATCCTCCTCGCCCTGCTTGGTCTCCAAGTCCTGGTGTCAGACTGAACCCCTGCATGAACACGCACCTCATCCCTTTGAAGCTTTGATTCCTTGCACTGAGTGATGTTCTCCTCACCTTGCTTTAACACCCACAATGGGCAGGTCCCAGGAGGGGACACCCAGGCTCTGACAGCCCATACTGGGTCACATCCTATGGACACCCCATTCGAAATATGTTTTCATTCTACATTCAGAAGGGATTTTCTCAACTCTATTTTCAAATTCTGCTATTACAGTTTTCATTCCTGTCAACACATTTTAATTTCCAAGAACTCTTCTTTGTTCTGTGACTTTTGTCCATGCCATCCTGTTCTTATGTTATGGCTACTCTACCTTCTTGCTTCTCTCAAAGGATGCTAATTATATAAACTGGAGATTAAAAAAAGTTTTCTTCTGTTTCCCAGGCCATTTATTTTTTCTTCTCATTTATTTTTCTATTTATTTTGTGTTTGCCCTTTCTGTTGGTGGTCTTCCTTAAACTCCTGGTGATCTTCTATTATCTGCATTTAAGAGTAAGGCAATACAATGCTAATTGGTACCTCTATGTATAGTGTAGATTTCACTTCAGGGGTTCAGGTAGAACCCCTGAAGAACCCCCAAGTGACAACACATAAAGGTCTATTTTTCCAGAGCTTTTTCTCCAAAGGAAAAAAAATCTTGATTTTCTGTCTTTGGCTTAGATGCGAGAATTTTGCACTGGGGTGATGAGCCTCAGTACCTCTTAGTATAGAAAGATTCCTACCTGACATCCCTCTCTCAAGTACATTACTCACATCTGAGTTTGTGACCTCTGCTATTACGAATTTTCTTGTGTAAGAGAGACTTTGCATCATTGTCAAGATCCTTTTGCCTCCGGCCCATTATGTTCATTCCTGTTCCTAGGTGCTTTATATGAATATAACATTGCTCTTGGGTGCCTACCCAACAGTCATCCCCAGCCACTTCTCCCTTGGTTGTCCCTCTCATAGGTGTTCACTTTGCCAGAACACTTTAAAGCTAGGAGCGCTCACATGTTCATGTGATCCAGGAATGACAAATACTACAAAACGTGTGTTTTCCAGAGAGCTTTTGGGAAAGATTTTTCTTCCATGATTAAAGGCCAGAGATGTAGGAGGAAAAATAAACTGTCCCACACCCCTTTGCTTCCCTCTAGCCTTTGAATGAGAGTGTGTGAGGACACACATGATTATTGAAGCCATGGAGTTCATCTTGGCTCATGAGGGAAAGGCCAAGAGCATCACAGAGTCACTCAGGTGGTGTCTTGATATCATTGGGCCATGGCCCCACCTGGCTCATTGGCTTTGACTCCCTGATTTTTCTGAATCACATTTTTCTCTCCTCCTTTTCTTTTGTTTTTGTTTTTTTTAATTTTTTTAATTAAAAAATTTTTTTAATGTTTATTTATGTTTGAGGGAGAGACAGAGTGCAGTGGGAGAGGGTCAGAGAAAGAGGGAGACACAGAATCCAAAGCAGGCTCCAGGCTCTGAGCTGTCAGCACAGAGACCAATGCGGGGCTTGAACTCACCAACCACAAGATCATGAGATGAGCCAAAGTCACCCAGATGCCCCCTCCTCCTTCTTTTCATATCTCCCATCTCCTTTCCTTTATCCTCTCTTCCCTTCACTCTCCTCACATCTTTAAGTGTTTTGAAGCTGGGATGGGATGAGTCGAGGACGCAGGCAAAGTTACAGGCCCTTACTGCCCTCGTTAAGTCTTTGCTGAAACAAGATGGGGTGTGAAGAAATGGAGGAACAGCTCCCCCATGTCTGTTCCATCCACCCTCTCATCTCCTTCCCCCTGTGGCTGTGGAGGCCTTCATCTGTAGGTCACTCTCCTGCATCATGCTCTCCACTGGCTTCTCATGTCCTGTTAGATAAATCTAAATTCATTAACCTGGTTCTTCCAAGCTCTCCAGAGTCTGATCCCTGCCTCCTCTCCTCCCTCATCCCCCACCACTTGCCCTGTGCTCTGGCCTTGCTGAGGCGCTCGGGGTTCCTGGAGTAGATGCTGTGCCATTTCATCCCTGGGCCTCTGTTCTTCCTGCCAGAAACACACTTCTGCCTACATGCATGAACCGTCCCTTTGTTCAAATGTCCCCTCCTCTGGGAAGCTTTCCCTTCTCTCCCAGGCATGGCTAGGTGCTCAGTCCTTTAACCTTTGAGTCCTTCCTTGATAGAGCTGTTTCCTCCTTGATGTGAGTGCATTTATGTGTTTCTGAGCCTGTTTTCCCCACTTGACTGTGAGTTCGTTGAAAGCAAACTGTATGCCTTATATTTGTGTCCCCAGCACTGGGCAGAGAGGTGGACCCAGACATCCTCTCTGTGCTCTCCTGCTCTTCAAGGATAACTTCCACTTGTGCTAACAAACATTTACCGAATTTTCAAAATAGGCCAGCTACAAAACTCCAAAGCAATAAGCCACAGTGTAATCAATTTTAAAACAGATAAATCATCCATAATCTCACACGGAGGAATCAACTTTGGGGTTGACATGTGGTTTAGGAGACATTTTACAGACATTTATGTGCCTTGAGAGGAGAAATATATAAACTAGAACATACATGGGCTTTCTCACTGAGAGGTAAATCAGAATCATAAGGATTTAATCTAGGTAATTTAATTAGTTACTGTGAATTATCTTATAGTTAGTGACATCTGATAGTTAGTGAGATTGATAAAGGCTATTCCTTTTTCCAGCATTAACACAGGCTATTTTTACAAGCAGCTGGATTTTAAAATGGAGTATAGCTCTAAATTTTGGGAAGAAATAGCTTTTTAAGTTTATAGCTCTTGTATGTTGGAAGAAACCAAAGCTTTGCATAGTGTTTCTATATGCTAGAGGGACTTCATTTTATTAAGTATAAATATTTGTACTGAAAGAACTCAGACCAACTTGGAAACTTCATGTGGAACAGAGAGATTCTATCTAAGAAATCAAAGTTTCCATAGTGCACCAAATTTAGGAAGCCAGGCAATTCCAATTCTGACCAGTTCGTCATAATAAGAAAATATATGCACTTCCTGTACTAGTCCTTGTATGAAAGGGAAGATCTTACTGAGTAATAAAGAGTACTAGAATTTTATAGAAGGCCCAATAGAATTGGATATGGATGGGGAATCAACTTTGTGGTCTGGTTGGCAAAAAGAACCCCACAAAGTTTACAGGGTTTCAGTTTCCAAGGTGGTATACAAACATTTTTCCACCTATGAATTGCCCAAGTTAAGATCAATTAAAATTATTTTTAAGATAAATATCAAATAATTTTTTTTTAATATATCAAACTGGTCGTGTTGGTGATGCTGTGAGGGAGAACTGTCCATATGCTGACAAACCTGAGGTAAGTCGTTCTCAGACTGAGGCCCCAGAGAAGCAGCATCAGAATCATCTGAAAGCTTGTCAGAAATGCCAGTTCTCAGGCGCCCACAAGACCTACTCAATCAGACACTCTGTGCGGGCTGAGTTTCAGTGCACCCTGCAGGTGATTCTAATGCATGCTCGAGTGTGTGAACCACTGCTCTATGAAATGGGTCCTTCCAAAAGTCTCAGACATGTTAATTCTTTTGCAGAGACTCTGTCCTCCTAATTCTATATTTCATGAATCTCTACAATTTTCAATGTCTTTGGTAGGGTTTTTGTTTTTGTTTTTGTTTTTGTTTTGCCCTCAAGGCAGACCTCTCAACTAGTGTTTTTGAGAGACTTAGCAACTTTTTAACAACTCCCATTGCTCCCTTGTCCCCAGTGGGAATCATTCCAGCTCTACTTCCTGAGCCCAATAGTTTCTCCCTGAGATTATGCCCTCTTCCCCAGGGTCACACCCATGAGTGTGCATGGGGGTATGGGCTGGCACCAGGAAGCTGCAAAGGGACATGGAAAGAACCCCCCCAGAAAGATGTAAAACCTGAACTCTCTTCTCCCATTCTGGGCTGAGGAAAGGTGAGAGACTGAGGGTTTCCTCACCTACCAATAGGTCAGCAGTAGTTGGGTTCTTGAAAACACCTGCTAGAGGGTGGGCAGAATAAACAGGTGACATAGACTTGAAGGTAGCTAAGTCTAAAGCGTGAGGAGAGCCTCAGGAAGTAATTCAGGGGGAATGTGCTGTTAAAACAGTGGCTTCGGGTTGCATGTAAAACCTAGTCAATTTAGCAACCGAGCGTAGAGGGGGCCTTAGGAGGTACAGGCAGGGGATAAGTAAAATCACTCAAAACTTCTCCACATAATCAGTTGCCTACTTGAGACATTAATTTGACAACATTTGTTGAGCATGTGCCATATCAGAGTTGTTGTTCCAAGTTCTAGGGTTACTGAGATATTGAAATTATAATATACTTGGTTGACAGAAGATGGAACAAATGAGTGATGATAAACCTATAACCGAGGTATTTTAAAAAATATTATAAGAAGCTGAGAAATAGTAGTTCTGCAGGAGAGAGTTGGTGAAATAAGTGGCAGAGAAGGTTATGTCTGAGTGGGTAGTTTCTAAGGCTGAGAAGGTGGGAAACAGGATTCTAGGAAACAAACATGGAAATAAGCAAATATGTGGCATGTTTGAGAAACTACAATCCATTAGAGACAGTGGTTCATCAGATGCAGAGATACTGATTAGGAAGGCAGAAGGAGGCTTCATTTCGACAGCTCATATGACATGCTGAGTGGATGGTGTGTGTGCATATGCAGGTATGTATTTCCCCTCTGACATGATCTACAAAAAGTATTCAATGTGGCTCCTAAGGAACGCTAATGAGCGGTACTGTGCGGAAGGTGGACTTGAGGGAAAGCAAATAGGTGTGAGCAATTCAAAGAGAAAGCTCTCTAATAGATACTGGATTGCACAGGCAGGTGAGAGAGGATGGGAGACTGAGGCCCCCCTAACCCTGTTTCCGTTGACCTCTCTACCTCCATCACCTTCTCCAGCTTTGGCCCCGTTCCCTCCCCGGCCCACTGTCTTCCTATTTCCCCTTCCTTCACCTGCTCTGTTCCTCCCCTTGCCCTTCCTCTTCATCTACCCTTAATTCTTCATCGATTTCCATTTCTTTTCCTGTAATATTTTCCTTTCTCCTCTACCTCTGGATTCAGTACCCTCTTCTGAAATTGCTGTCCTTTCAGAAGAGCGGAGTCTTCTTCAAACAATATATTCGTCACCTATTACTTGATGTCATGAAAGTCCCTTATCCCTCTGCCTCTTGTGTCCACATATGTTCTGGGGAGCCTCACCAAGTAAGGGAACACCTATGCTAGGGGGTGGGGGAGACCAGATATCCCAGGTGTTCAATCATGTCTCCATGGGCTCTTCCATGGGCTCCTCTGCACGAACCTGCATACCCTACTCACCCACCCAGCAGGCAACATCTGGCACTTATTAAGTACCGACTGTGAGCGTGGATGGGGACTGAGGGACACAAATATATTGTGAAATTGAGACCATCTGTCTGTAAGATGACATGGTTGAATTGTGGAGGAAAAACAGACAATATAAAAAGTTCATTAACATGATGATGTGGTCAATATTGTGTGAAAAGTGACTAAAGAAAAATGTCTTTGGGAAGAAGGAAGGGTGTCTTTAGAGGAGGAGGCTACACAGAGAGTGATTACCATTTATTTCCAGGCACTATTCTAGAAACTTTGTATGTATCATTCTACTTCAGCCATCTGAAGAGGCCATAATGTATTTTTATTCCTAACTTTCAGATAATCAGATAGACCCAGAGAGATTAAGTAAACTTAATCAAAGTCAAATCTTAAGGAAATGGAAAACTTTATATTTGACTGATGTTCTGTTGGACTCCAACTGTCTCCCTACCACTGTCTTTGAAAGGCAGGTTGATATGTCTCTGGATGGCGTTAAGATATCTTATGAATGTATATTACAGCACCAACCTGTAAACTCTCTAGAGATAAGCCCATTTCATCAGCACCTAGTGATATGGGCTACACATACGATGCCCATCATATAGACCTGGACAACTCAGTTCTGAGATCCAGAGCACTAAATAGACAAGTGGTAACTTCATGCATCCTGTGGTTCCTGTGGTTCCTGTGGTTCCTTTTCTTTAGGTGTATGGAGAAAATTGCCATGGAACAAGGGAACCTCACGTGGGTATCAGAATTTGTCTTCCTGGGTCTCTCACAGACTCGAGAGCTCCAGCTTTTCCTGTTTCTGGTGTTCCTGTTTGTCTATACCACCACTGTCATGGGAAACCTCCTCATCATGGTCACGGTGACCTCAGACACACGGCTCCACACACCCATGTACTTTCTGCTCCGAAATCTGGCTGTCTTAGACCTCTGTTTCTCCTCTGTCACTGCCCCAAAGATGCTGGTGGACTTCCTCTCTGAGAAGAAGACCATCTCCTACCAGGGCTGCATGGCCCAGATCTTCTTCTTCCACTTTCTGGGAGGTGCCATGGTCTTCTTCCTCTCAGTCATGGCCTATGACCGCCTTGTTGCCATCTCCCGACCCCTCCACTATGTGACCATCATGAACACACAGCTCTGTGTGGGACTTGTGGTGGCTAGCTGGATAGGAGGATTCGTCCATTCCATTGCCCAACTGGCTCTGATGCTCCCATTGCCCTTCTGTGGCCCCAACATCCTGGATAACTTCTACTGTGATGTCCCACAAGTGCTGAGACTTGCCTGCACTGACACCACCCTCCTGGAGTTCCTCATGATCTCCAACAGTGGGCTGCTGGATGTCATCTGGTTCTTTCTCCTCCTGACCTCTTACTCAGTCATCCTGGTGATGCTGAGGTCCCACTCTGGGCAGGCGAGGAGGAAGGCAGCTTCCACTTGCACCACCCACATTGTCGTGGTGTCTATGGTTTTCATTCCAAGCATTTACCTCTATGCCCGGCCCTTCACCCCCTTCTCCATGGACAAGGCTGTGTCCATCAGCCACACGGTCATGACCCCCATGCTCAACCCCATGATCTACACCCTGAGGAACCAGGAGGTGCAGGCAGCAGTGAAGAGACTAGGGAGGCGCCGGCTGGTTTGTAAAAGGGAGTGACAATGAGTGGGTCACTTCTCTCTGGCTTTGTTTTCCATTTGTAAAATGGAGGGAAAGCTACTGTGTCTGCTGGCTGTCTTCATAGCTTGTGCATATGTTGTGGAGGTCATCATAGAAGTGAGTGAGTTTTGAAACTAAGCAACTGACTCAGATTTTTGGGAAAAAGGGAAAAGTCCCCTTTGGTGGCTAAGGTTTGTGCCAGGTTTCTAAAACCCCTGCTCATTGAGAAGTGTTCTCATGACTCTGGAAAGCTACACCCTTCTTTCCCCCTTCTTGGGGGATCGTTTCCTCTTGTGATGAGGGCATTTCCCCCAGCGAAGGCACTTCTAGTTTATGTGTTTTGACTTCTCTTCCCAGCACCCCTTTTGACCTGTGTCTAGAGTGTTAGAGAAAGCACAGACCTTGAAGACATAGCCTTAGCTTGGGAGCCCTTGACCCATATGTTACCAGACTGCTGACCTTGGATAAGCTACCTGGCCTCTCTTGAACTCATGGATTCCTCCTCACCAAACTGGCATAAAGCAATATCTGTCCCAATAATCTCACAGATTTGTTATAAGATCCAAAACGTGTATAAGAATATTTTATCAACCTTACATAGAACCTATGTGAGGGTTATTGTCATTGTTATGATTATTCCTGACATATATTTTTTCATGGGTTGAGCGGTGTTTTGGAAGTGTTTGGTGGCGATTCCTCAGTGTGGTGAGGGAGGCATGGAGAGGGTGGGAGCTGAACTCCAGAGGGCCATGCAACATGCTCACGAGTGAGTATAAATACAGGGGCGTGTCTGCACGACTCTGACTACCATCAGAGCCTGCCATCTACCCATTAAACCCCATTTTCAGACTCAACACTTCTTGCAAACAGGAATGGGAAGATCCATTCATTTGCTCATTCATTCATTTTTGTAAAGATACATTTGGGGCCTGCTGCAGTACTTTATGCATAGACAGTGCTCTGTAACAGTTTGCTGGCTCTCTGTTTCTCTTTATCCCCATCCCTTTTTCCTTCTCTACCTCCTGCATTGATTTCTGCCAGTTCAGTCTTTACATCCATCTGGGCTTTCCCTCCATCCCCAGTTCACTGGTGTTCCTTGCTTCCTCTCTTCCTAAACCTCATTGCCATGCACCCATCATATCTTTCCTTCACTATCACAATGGGGCTTTGGGATCAGGTTGTTAGACAGAGTTGAAGAGAAGAAATAGGTTATGGTTAGAGTTGCAAGGGGTTGCAACCCCGACAACTTTCAATAAAAAGAGGAGGTTTAAAGTTCTCTCTGAAGTTGCATATTGTGGGTATAAGAAGCTGTCAGGACTGACACAGCTGGTCTCTCCTCTTTTCCCTCCCTCCCTCCTAATGCAGTCACCTTATATATGGCTCAGATGGGAGCCTCAGCCTGAAAACCTGACTTTCCCATTCTGCTTTCTGCAATCAACTAGCTCAGTGTCTCAGGTTCCAATTCCAAAACCCTATGAAAATAATCTGATTGGCTGAGGCTGGGCCACATGTCCCATATGGCTGAGGGGATGTGAATATCATGTGACAGAAGCATGACCATCAAGGTCCGTCCCTTCAGCGAGAATTGTGGGTGAAGGTTGTTCCCAGAGAAAGAGCATGTGGGTAGACAGACTCCCCTATAGATATATCTGCCATGAAAGGCACAAGGAGGATACCCTTTAAATGACACCATCCAGGGAACTTGTAATTAGTTATGTCTAGACATTCATGTGTTTATTCATCCATTAAATAAGTATTCATTGAGTGCTTTCCAATTTAGTTTTTCTGTTCTACTTGTCCTTTTTACCCCAGGTTCTTAGGGAAACTGTCTTTGTCTTGGCTGAACTGAGGGGAGAGAGGGCAGCGTCCTGGGGAAGCAGGACATTCTCAGAGGACACATGTGGCAGCAGCAGTGGCTGATCCAGGAGAAGCCATCAGCAGTCGCTGGGGGAGCTGGGATGCAGAGAGAACTGAAAGCAGGAGAGGAAGCAGCTGAGGCACCAAAGACTATGGACAGCCATGTACAGGCATATCTCCTGCATCTCATGGATGCAGGGACATACCAAGGAAAGGGCAGAGGGTGCCTGTGCAGGCCATAGAGGGATCTTTTTCTGTGGAGAATTTAAAACAATAATAAAACTGACTAAAGTTGCTTCAAAAAGTACCATGCCTGGGCAACTCTAAACAATGTTGGAGCTAAAATTCTCCCTGCCAAGTGGGTTATTCCCACCACCCTGCCTTTCATAAACCTGGTGTGTGTGTGTGTGTGTGTGTGTGTGTGTGTGTGTGATATACAGGCAGGACCCTGGGAAAATGGGAGAAATAATTAGAACTAGAGAAGGGAGAAGACCAGAGACCTTATGAAGGAGGAGAGTGTATGCAGTGGAAAGAGAGAACTTCATGCTTTCTCTGATTCTGTACTGATGTCGATAAAACAGCAAGGTTATGGGGAGACCACTGAGGTGAAGGCCAAGGGGGAAAGACGAGTTTGAGCTGTAGTCCTGTCTCCCATGACAGGGAATCTGCCCAGGGAGCCCCTTGCAGCCCCCCCTCAAGAACATGAAAATGGGGCCCACAGGCCCTTGGGCTTGCCCCATGCTGTGAATTGACAAAGAAGCTACAAAAACCAGGACACCTACTGCTTTGCAGTGAGAGCTCTCATAAGAAAAAGACACATCATTTGCTCCTTTCATCCTCCCCAAAGGAGGTGCTGGAAAGAGGAAGGAAGAAGTGTGAAGGGACAGATGAGTAATAAATGGACACATAAATAATTTCAGGAACAAAACCTATGAAGGAAAGGCATGGAGCAATGTGTCTGGTAGGGTGGGCAGTATATAGTAAGATGTGGTGGGGGAAGGTATCTCTGAGGAGGGGATATTTGAACAAAGATCTGGATAATGAAGAGTCAGTCAGTTCAAGATCTGGGTGATGGGCAAGCATTCCAGATAGAATGAAATAGCAAGGTCCTGAGGTAAGAATGAACTTGGTGGCCAAAGGAAGAAGAAAAGAGACTATAATAGGAATGTGGTGAACAAAGAGGATCTTGGTAGGAGGTGAGCTCTAAGATGTTGTATTAATTATCTACTACTGCATAACAATCCCAAACCTAGCAGCTTACAAGTAGTTATATGTTATCTCTCATGAGATCCATGGGCCAGGAGTTCTAGCAGGGCACAGCACAGACATCCTATCTCTGCTTCTTGGGCCTCGGCTGGAAGACTCAAAGGTGAGGGGTGGAATCGCTTGACTTTCATTCACCCGACATGTCTGGCTATTGATGTTGGTATCAGCTGAGTACCTAGGTGGGGCAGTGGACTGGTCTCTCCGTGTGGCCTGGGCTCTCTCACAACCTGGTAGCTGGGTTCCAAGGACATATGTCCTGGGGGAGAGAGACAGGTGGAAGCTCATGTGGCTAGTCTCAAAAGTCAATGAGCATCACTTCTACCACATTCTGTTAGACGAAGTGAGCCACCAAGCATAGCCCCCATTCAAAGGGGGGACTTAAACTCTATCTTTTGAATGAGGAGGGTCAAAGAATTTGTGGATATATTCTTTTTTTTTAAGTGTTTTGTTGTTTTTATTTTTTTTCAATATATGAAATTTATTGTCAAATTGGTTTCCATACAACACCCAGTGCTCATCCCAAAAGGTGCCCTCCTCAATACCCATCACCCACCCTCCCCGCCCTCCCACCCCCCATCAACCCTCAGTTTGTTCTCAGTTTTTAAGAGTCTCTTATGCTTTGGCTCTCTCCCACTCTAACCTCTTTTTTTTTTTTTTTTCCTTCCCCTCCTCCATGGGTTTCTGTTAAGTTTCTCAGGATCCACATAAGAGTGAAAACATATGGTATCTGTCTTTCTCTGTATGGCTTATTTCACTTAGCATCACACTCTCCAGTTCCATCCACGTTGCTACAAAGGGCCATATTTCATTCTTTCTCATTGCCATGTAGTACTCCATTGTGTATATAAACCACAATTTCTTTATCCATTCATCAGTTGATGGACATTTAGGCTCTTTCCATAATTTGGCTATTGTTGAGAGTGCTGCTATAAACATTGGGGTACAAGTGCCCCTATGCATCAGCACTCCTGTATCCCTTGGGTAAATTCCTAGCAGTGCTATTGCTGGGTCATAGGGTAGGTCTATTTTTAATTTTCTGAGGAACCTCCACACTGTTTTCCAGAGTGGCTGCACCAATTTGCATTCCCACCAACAGTGCAAGAGGTTTCCCGTTTCTCCGCATGTGGATATATTCTTAAGTTACTATTGATGTGTAGATAAGAGCCAGATGATGAGAGAGTTTGAATTTTATTCTGAGTGCAGTGAATCTTTGGAAGGTTTGGATGGGAGGCGGGGTGGTAGCATGACTTAATTTATATTTTAAAAAGGTCATGTTGGCTGCTGGACAGAGCAGATGAGTTATAGAGGTCAGACCTGGTAGAGGGTGGTGAAAATTTGACTTGGAGAAAAGAGAGCTGGATTCAAGTTCAAGTTCCTGCACTAAGTATCTGTTACCTTGGGCAAGTCTCCCAACACAAGGATATAGGAGTACCCTTTTGCATTTATATGAGGATGTACCTCGGGCTTCTCCCTCAAACCTGCAGGGGCCGATGTTTGTTTCATGTCTCTCCCCTGTTCGATGCCTGTTTTTGCTCACCACCCTAACCCCAGTGCCTAGCACAGGACCTAGAATGTGAAGGCTCTCCACAAATATTTGTTCAAAGAATAAATGAACATATAATATTGTAAATATTGTTCCTTAACAGCAGACCTCTCTGACCTTCTGGTCCTGGAGAGTATCCACCAACGCCATAGGCCTTCAGTGATAAGGCTGTGGTGAGGAGGAGCATTGAGGGAGCATCTGGTTGCATCTCTTCTGGAATGATCCTGTGCCCATTGTATTCAGAATGCCCATTGCATTCAGAACCATTATCACTGTCCAGATGTACATAAAGAAAGCAATTCTAAAGGTTCAGAGCCATCGGGGCTGTGGCTGCTGTTGCACTTGATGCCTGCCATCCCCTGTAACATTGCATATTCTTGCTTGTAAATAGTTGGTTTGATACAGCAGTGAGAACACGGAGATTGCAAAGATGAAGAGACAGAACTTGGGTTCCTTCAGTTCCGTCACTTTATGTGACCATTTGGAGTTATCAGTTGTGTATAAAATTTAAGACCATGAAACAGAGTGTAAACTGCGAAGTACAATGTTCTTAAACGGAAATTTTACTTCATAGATGAATGGTGTACTGAATTTGAGTATCTTTACCATTGAAACGTATTCTTCTTTTAAAATTCCAAATTGTTTATTTTAAAATAAAACAAAAATCACCAGAAACTATAAGAATATATTAAATATTATATTAAAAACACCAATTTGTAGGTAGTTTTTCTCCTTTATTTATTTATTAATTTTTAAATGCTTATTTATTTATTTTGGGAGAGAGCGTGCGCACACGAATAGGGGAGGGGTAGAGGGAGAGGAAGAGAGAGAATCCCAAGCAGGCTCTGCACCAGTGCACAGCCCCACCTGGGGCTCTGATCTCATGAACTTCAAGATCATGACCTGAGCTGAAATCAAGAGTCACACACTTAACCGACTGAGCCACCCAGGTGCCCCTCCCCTTTATGTAAAACATAGTCACATAATTAAAAAGTATTAATCCAATACTTTTTTCCTTTATATATTTTAAAAATATTTTTTAAAAGTTTACTAAGAGAGGGGCGCCTGGGTAGTTCAGTCAGTTAAGCATGCAGCTTCAGCTCAGGTCATGATCTCATGGTTCGTGGGTTCGAGCCCTGCGTTGGGCTCTGTGCTGACAGCTCAGAGCCTGGAGCCTGTTTCAGATTCTGTGTCTCCCTCTCTCTCTGCTCCTTCCCTGCTCTCTTTCTCTCAAAAATAAATAAAACATTTTTTAAAAAAGTTTACTAAGAGAACTTTCACACATTTCCAACCATTATCATTACTTTTTTCATTATGTAAAAGAGGGGCTATCAAAAAACAATCTGCTCCTGGTACCAGATACTCGAGGTTGCCACTGGGCAACCTTGGGGCCACTGGGGGGTGGAGGAGGGCCGCTGAGGTGGGAGGCAGGGGCTGCAGAGGCCGGAGACTGGGTTTAGGTAGGGCATGGGGACAGGAGGGCCGGGGGCAAGGACTCTTGGAGCAGGTGCAGGTCGATACTGAGGAAGGGATGGCCCTGGGGCAGGAACAAGGACAGACAGGCTGTGGGGCGCGGGGGTGGAGAGTGGGGTGGGGTGGGACGACGATCCTGGAGCTGAGCAGCAGCTAATGTGCTCTGTAGGTGGAGTAGGATGTGGGGGAGCCAAGGACGATCTGCGCCTAGCGGAGGACACATGGGAGGAAAGGCCTGGTTATGAGAAGGCGTGGCCCTTGGGGACCTTCCACGCTTCTGATGTGGAATTGGAGGCCCGGCTGGGGTCACACAGGTAGTGACAGAGCCGATCCAGACCTAGGCCCCCTACTCAGCTTGAGCCTGCCGCTGATGTGCGCCGAGGAAGCCCGCGCAGGAGCACTGAGCCCAGGACAGGACCTCTGCTTGCATGGAGGCCTGCCACCATCGCTCTGCTGGTGTGTTTCCGGTGACATCTCATTGTCTCCCCCGATGGCCCCATGATGCAACCCTTTAATTTTCAGGGCTCAGCACTGCCTCAGCCATCACCTCACCCTCTCCTGGCATCTTAGAGCTGGCAGGGATAGGGAGTAAGGGGGAGGGGCCTAGTCACTGACCTGAGGTTTTTCATGCACTCAGTAAACATTCATTGAGCACCTGCTGAATGCCAAACCTTGTGCTGAGGGGTCTGGGGAGATACAAGAGTAAGGCAGACCCAATTTCTGCCGGGGGAGGAGAGGAGCCTTTCCAAAGTTCTGGCCTAAGTCCCATTTTAGGGATGTGGAAACAGGCCTGGAGAGGGGAAGTGACTTGCCCAAGATCGTACAACTACTTAGTGTCAGGACTGGGCCCAATCTTCTGAGGCTTGCTGCCCCTCAATCTTCCAGCAAATACACACTGAGCAATGCCTGTTCCAGGCGCTGCCTTATGCCTTGGGAGAAACACATCAGTGAGCTCAGTAGCAAAGGGGGCTGGGGGTTCAGTCTCACAAGTCCACTGAAGATCAGAGGGAAGTTCCAGAGCTCCACCTCAAGAGGCTGGACTTCCCCTCCCTCACCCTAGGACAGGATATAAAAGTCCCTTCCCAGCTACTTCCAGAAAAGAGGAGGAGGTGAGAGGTCAGTTTGGGGATCTCCAGGTGAGAAGGAAGCAGGGGACCCACCTACGTGCAGGATGTGGGTGTCAATCCCTTACCCCACTGTGGCTGGGGTCTCACGGCAGAGAGGAAGCTGTTCCTAGCCCTGGCAGGGGTCTTAGCTACACTCATCCTGGCCCAGCCCTGTGAGGGCACTGTCCCAGGTGATATCCCTCTGCACAGCCAAGGAGGAGGGCAAAGGAGGGGGAAGTGCTTGGGTCTGGGGGAACCTGTGGTGCCCCTGGACCTTGAGTCCCCTTCCCTCTGGACAGCCTTCCCCAGGACAGTGGAGACCTCGGCCCTTTGGGGCTGTCTAACAGAGGCCCCGTTGCTGGTGAATGCTACAATCAGACTCAGGAGGTGGGCCTGGGAGGGTTGATGAGGTGGGGGTGAGGGCTCCAACCATGGTCATGTCAGCTATCACCTGCCCCTGGGCACCTCGGGCCAGTGCCATGTGGGTAGAGAGCCTTCCTTCCATCCATCCATCCTGTCCACACTGCCCTGACTCTCCGCCACCAGGCTGGAACTTCCGCTAGGTAGCTGAGCTTCCTTTCTCCAGCCCTCGCCCTCCTCTTGCAGGTTCAAGCAGCAGCTTCACCGCTGAGGCTTGGCCAGCCCCATGGACGTCCTGTTCTACTTCAAACAACTGTTAGCAGCCACCAGGACAGTGGTTCGGGCTGCTGATTGTATGCACGTGGCTTTGGGGCTGCTGGAGGAGCAGTTGCAACTCCAGGGATCCAGTTCCTTCAATGTCACTGGTACTGTGCCCCTCCACGGAGTCCCAGGGACTGCTCTGGCCTGAGAGGGCAGGATGCCCAGCTGGGGGTGTTGGGAGAAAGAGGGTACAGGGATGGGAGATGTGGAACAGACCAGCTCAGCAATATGAGGTAGGTTTTATACCTGAGATTCAGCTATATTACTCGCCCCAAGTCTCTTAGCTGGCCGAGGGTCAAGCCTGGATTCAAGCTGCCTCTGGGCTGGGCTTTTACTTCCCATGCTTGTAAGTGATGGAACATCTTCCAGACCCTCAGCTGCTACTCACGAGAGGGAGGAGGAAGCCATTGCACCTCTTGGTGGGTGTCCAGCTGAAGGGAAGTGACAGCCTGTCCTCTTACTCAGCTGGCAGCCAGCGGGCCAGGGCCTGGTTGGAGGCCCCCAGCAAGGGTCTTTCCCTGCAGCAGTGAGTGGGCTCCAGTCAGAGGGTTCTGGGGCTGGAGGCCACTCGGTGTGGAGTGAGGGGTGGAGGAGGGGAAGGGAGGCACCCTTGGGTCAGGGGCAGCCCCTGCACCCACTTGTTGCATTTCCCAGTGATGGTCCTTTACTTGTCACTGCACTTCTCCTCCTGGTCCCGGAGAGCACAGCCACTGGCCTGGGACAGAAGCTGAAGCTGGGGTTCCATCAGCATGTGTGGGGACAGGAAAGGTGGGCAGGGGCCTGGGTCCAGGGTCCTAGCTCCTTCCTGAGCTTAGTATAAGCATCTATATAGGGTGTGATCTATTAGTACCAGCCATTATAGTATTGTTTTTTCTACAAGAGTTAGTGTCAAAGTATCTTGCTAAATATAAAGAGTGATGTGCCTTGTTCTATGTCTATTGATCTAAATGATTTCACATTTATCAGTTTATCAATTTTCTCTTCATATGTCAATATAACAATCAATCACCTACTCATCTACCAACATCTATTTATTAATTCTTCTTCCATCTATTCAATTCTCTCTGTATTTATTATCCGTCACCTACCAACTAGGCATCTATCTGTCAGTCCTGTCATCTAGGCATCCATTGGTCCATAAATTGATCTATCAATCTGATCTATTTACCTCTTTGGAAATGCTCGTGGGGTCTCAGCCAGCCAACCTGGCTTCTCCCCTTCTCTACTCCTGGAATCCTCAGGGCCACACCAGAGACCATCCTTCTCGGGATGACAGCCACACAGCAGGTGGGGATGGGAAGGGAGGGCAGGAGAAGAGGAGACACTGTGTTAACTCCAGCAGGAGCAGTCTGCTGCCCCTGAGTCCCAGGGTGGCCCCAACATTTTGTGGGGTCCAGGAGTCCACGCCCCACACTGACCTATCTCCACACTGGGTCTGGGCCATCTCGAACCAGATTGTGCTCTTCTCCAGTGAGAGGCTGACCTCCCACCGGGGCCTGACCCTTATGTTCATGCAGTGCGGCCAGTTCATTGACCACGACTTGGACTTCACCCCTGAGCCCCCAGCTAGAGTGGCCTTCACTGTGGGGGTTGACTGTGAGAGGACCTGCACCCAGTTGCCCCCCTGCTTCCCCATCAAGTTACCCCCAGCCAGTCCCCCAGGCCCCAAATGTGGCCCTCACCCCAGGCCCTGAGCTGGAAGACTACCATGCCCTCCTTAAGAGCTGTCTATGATGTTTGAGTATCAGACCAAGGCAGGAAGCACGGCCCGGGACAGACCCTCAGTTCTGTGCGTGTTTGAGGGCAAGACTCTGGGCTGCTGTTTTTGAGAGCCTGTAGGTTCCCTTAGCTCTTGCCCTTCTCTCTTTCCTGAAGTCGTCCAAGGGCCCTGTATCTCTCACCATCTCCTGGGATCATGTGTGAGCAGGACACTATCCTTCAGGCTGAGAGGCAAGGGTGGTGTGGAACACTAGAGAAGAAAGGATGGATTCCAGGGAGCAGAGCCTCTCTGGGAATCTGGGGCAGGCGGTGGGGGAACACATATGCATACACTCCCACATTCGGCGACATTCTTGGGGCATGACGTGTGAGGGCTCCTGGCTGGCTCCTCCCTGTTGCAATCTCACCCCTTCCTCTGGCTCTGGTTCGGGAGCACCTCCTTGGGAGAATCTTCCCATATTTTCCTATCACACCTTTCGCTTTTGGCTTTTAGATCAAGCATAGCAAATAGCGTCTCAATTTAGAGTTACGTCTCTATGCGTGCACCTGTTTTCACTGAACGCCAGCTTCCTGCAACGTGTGCTGGGTTTTGTTGAACTTCGTAGTCTCCAAAGCACCAGGCATAAGCGTGCTTAGGAAATGTCGAATAAAATGGAATAAAAGAAGCACAGGCCTAAATGTCAAGAGAACTAATCCTTCCTCTCCTGCTGAGTAGTTGTCACTACCCCTCTCTGAGCCTCAATTTCCCCATTGGTAAAATGGGGATCTAAGGCCTTACCCGTTCCTAACCTTTCATGACTCTACCATACAAAGTGCTAAGGCTGCTCAGACTGACCTGACTAGTACTGCGAGCAGCACTAGTCTGGGTGAGTCAGGGAGGGCTTCCTGGAGGAGGGGATTTTCGCCCAAGGTTTTGAAGCAGGTGGGGGATGATCGAGAGGAGTGAGCTTGCTCTTCAGGGGCCCCCGTGTCAGTGGCTCCGCTTCCACCTGAGATCCCATCCAGTGACCCCCGCATCAGGGACCAGAGTGACTGGATCCCCTCCTTCCGTTCAGCGCCCTCATGCCCCCCAAACAGGAACCAAGTCCAAAACCAGCTCAGCGCGCTCACTTCCTTCTCAGATGCCAGCATGGTGTATGGCAGCGAGGTCTCCCTCGCCCTGCAGCTCTGCAACCAGACCAATCACTTGGGGCTGCTGGCCATCAGCACCTGCTTCAGTGACAACGGCTGGGCCCGGCTCCCCTTCGACAACCTGTGTGATGACCCCTACCTCCTCACCAACCCCTCCCTGTGCGCCCCCTGCTCCCCGGCAGGTCAGCCCCAAGCAGCCTACTGAAGAGTATGTTAAATAAGACCTTGTACAAAAGGTTTAGTTCAAAGGCAGCGGATGACTGTGTGTAAGGCCCACCTTCAGGAATTTGCTTTCCTTCCTGGCCTCTAGGAGAAGCTGTGGCTCCAGGAACAGGCTTCTCGTTCTCTTTCCCTGGGGCCCCTGGGGAGAGCGGTCTGACACCAAGGGCACAGCTGGGGAAAGGTCCAGCCCTCGGCAGGGAATGTGCCGATGGATACAGTTCATGGGATGGGTGGGTTCACAGTCCCAAGGCCAAGGTTCCCAGAGTCATGTGGGTCCCTCGGCCAGCCGTGGTCTCGCTGACTTACAGAATAGAATCCTCAGGCCCGAGTCCAGAAGCTGCTCCATGCTTTCCCACCCTGCCTGAATCTGTTCCGGTAACTGGGATCTGAGACCCACAGTCCCCCTGCTCCTGACCCATTGTGCTGGAGCGGAGGGTGGCAGTCAGTGAGGAAGTTCATAGCACAGTTGAGGAGACGGAGGTCTGGCCAGGCCGGGGAGCCTGGCCCAGGTCACATAGTTCTACCACCTCTTTCTAGTCCCCAGAGCTCTGTCTGCTTCAGCAGAAAGACACTTCTCTGGGAAGGGCTGTGGTGACTCTGAACTCGGGGTTTTCAAGGGGACTGTTGACCATCTGAAACCCCCAAACTGGCAGCAATGCATACCCTGTTTATGCGGGAGCACACCCGGCGGGCTATGCAGCTGAGACGCCTGATTCCCCCGTGGAGTGGAGACACCCTGCTCCAGGAGGCCCGGAAGACCGTGGAGGCCACGGTCCACGTGGGGAGTCCTGGGTCCCAGCATCCCTGAGAAGACAATCTGGCCTGAGACACCATTTGAGGGAGTGGCTCCCACTTCCCCTAATGCATCCTTTGGGGAAGTGCCTCAAATCAGCTAGGTCTGGGTGGTTGGGAGTGTACCTGAGATCCCACCTGTACCCCAAACTGTGCCACTAACTGGCTGTGTGTGACACCGTCCTTGTCATCCAGCTATCTGGGCTTCAGGAGCTTCACCAGCCAATGGGAAATAAACATGTCCACTTTTGACATGATGGCAATAAGGAATTAATATGTCTGAGCAGCCCTTTGGAAAGCGGAAGTTTTGTCCAAAGGCAAGGGGATGGGGTGGGCGGCCTCTAAGGTTATGTTCCTCCGGTCTTCTCTTGTAGATCATCACCTACTGAGACTTTCTGCCCCTGGTTCTGGGCGAGGCCCAGGCTCCCCCCCGGGAGAAAACCCTGGGGCCCTACCGGGGGTCTTGCTCCAATGTGGACCGTCGTGCGGCCAGTGTCTTCACCCTGGCCTTCCGCTTTGGTCACACCATGCTCCAGCCCTTCATGTTTCGCTTGGACAGCCAGTACCGTGCCTCAGCACCCAACTCATGTGTCCCTCTTAGGACTAGCTTCTTTGCCAGCTGGCGAATCGTGCATGAAGGTGACCAAGTTTTAAGAGCAGATGGGAATGGTGGTGGGGCCAAGCTTAGTGCCAGGAGGCCAGGCTGCTGCTCAGGCCCCTGCTAATCATCTCCCCAGAGCAGTGAAAACAAGGCAGGTGCCACCAAGACCCTAGGTCCTGGGCATCCCATCCCCTCAGGGATCAGAGGATTTCCAAAAATCCTCATGTCAGACTGGTGGCTTGCGGGCCTCACAGGAGCTTGTCTTCTGCTCCTTCTTTAAGAAGTGGGGGTCACTACTTTCTCTGCCAGCCCCAGCACACTTCGAGTCTACCCAGGCCTTTGTTTCCGGATACAAACATTATAGAATACAAGCGACCAGCTTGTCCAGCTCTGAGCTAACTTGGCGTCATCTAGTGTGTGCTGTTCACGTTCCCCACCACCAGGTGGCATCAACCCCATCATCCCAGGCCTCATGGCCACCCCTGCCACGCTGAACCCTCAAGATTCCGTGTGAGTGGACGAGCTGCGGGACCGGCTCTTTTGTCAAGTGAAGAGGATCGGGCTGGACCTGGTGGCTCTCGACACGCAACGCAGCCGGGACCACAACGCGGCCTCCCGGGTCAGGGGGCTGCCCGTCCCTCCTCCCAGGCTTTGGCCTCGGGTTGCTGCTGCTGGTGGTGAGCGGGTTTCAGAGAAGACCCTTGGTGCATCCTTTCTGACTGCCACTGTCTAGGCGATGTGCTGTGGTCGAGAAGCATGCGAGGCCACGCTTCATGTGGTAAAGCATCCCTGGGACCAGCCTTTGGCCATCCTGTCCTATCTTCTCCAGCCACTGTACGGCCTCTGGCTGTAGATTCACAGCACGGCCAGGACTTGGACACAGGAGTGGACAAAGCAGTACAGGAATTTCCGGGTAAACAGTAGATCCAAAGGGCGGGGAAGAACAGCTCCATTCCCCACTTACCCAGGCGAGCTCCAAGGAGGAAGACTCAGGTTCCAGGGATACAGAAACTGACTCCTGCTCTAAGTCCAGAAAGGCCAAGAGCCCCAGAGGCAGGAACAGTTGGAGTAAAATTAAGACAGCCTCGGCTGTTTTGTGATGACACAAAAATCCCAGGAAAGAGGAAAAATTCATCCCGGAAAAGAAGAAAACGTAGGCACTCTGCTAGGAATTTTCATGGATATTAATCATTTAGTTCTGCCAATGACCTTGAGAAGCAACAGTTACAGCCATTTTTATAGATGAGGAAATAAGCTCAAAGATATCTAGTAATTTTCTGAAGGCCACATAACTAGGAAGTAGTAAAATTTGAATCAAGTTCAAAATTTCTTTCTTCCCCTTGTTTAAGCTACAATGTTAGGGGAAGGCTTTGGTCACTACCTTGCTCCCCTCTCCCTCCCCTGAACTCCCTACTTTTTTGTCCAAATGCAACCCAAAGCCCCATCTGCTTTGGCTAATCTTTGGCCGTGTATGACGGAGTGGGGGCAGTCTCTACTGCACCTAACACAGCACTTGGCGGGCACACAGCAGGCACCCAGGAACCTGAGTTTCTTTCCTCCTTACATGCGGGTGCTATTGACAACTAAAGAGCTGTGGGCGCACCCTGATGGAGAACTGAGATTGCTAGCCCCCGGCCCCCACCCAAGGGCCACACAGTTTTTGTGCCCCCACCCCCCATACCCTTTCCTCCAAGCTGTCCCAGAAATATTCTCCAGATACTAGCTCTGACAGTCTCCTCCATTCCAAACACCAAACCTGGAGTTGGAAGATCTTGTTTGAACTCCACTTAATGGTGGAGTGACCTTAAAAAAGTCACAGTTGGGGGCGCCTGGGTGGCTCGGTTAGGCATCTGATTTCGGCTCAGGTCATGATCTCATGATTCCTGGATTCGAGCCCCGTGTAGGGCTCTGTGCTCACAGTTCAGAGCCTGGAGCCTGCTTCGGATTCTGTGTCTCCCTCTCTCTGCCCCTCCCACACTTGTGCTCTGTCTTTGTCTCTCAAAATGAGATAAATAAATGTTAAAAACATTCATTTTTAAATTTTTTAAAAATGTTTACTTTTGAGAGAAAGAGAGAGAATGTGAGCAGGGCGAAGGGGCAGAGAGAGAGAGGGAGACAGAATCTGAAACAGATTCCAGGCTCTGAGCTGTTAGCACAGAGCCCGACCCGGGGCTCGAACTCACGAACCACGAGATCATGACCTGAGCCGATGTTGGATGCTTAACCAACTGAAGCACCCAGGCACCCCCATAAAATTTTTTTAAAAGTCACAGTTGCTCAAGCAAATATCCGTTGATACAATGGGGATTACAAAATGCCTCACAAAGGTATTGTGAGGATCAGAAGAGATGATCACATAACTGTGCTTAGTGAGGTAAAACATTGCATCATTTTCCTTTGCTCAGCTGGAAGGTGGTGTTTGTGAGTTGTTCAATGGACAATATTGGGCAAGCATTTCTTCAAGATTGGGCCAAACCTCTCTCGTATCTTGCTGGTCCCCACCCCATCATCGGGCTTGGTTCTATTGTGGGATCCTAATAGCAGAGAAATCAGTATGGCTGGTCTTTGGAAATTTCTGAGCAGCTGAAAACAAATTTTAAAGCAACTTTATCGAGACATAATTAGCACATCCCAAAAATCACCCATATGAAATATATGATTCAATGACTTTATCAATGACTTCAGTAAATTTAGAGTTGTGCATTGTTGTTTTTGTTTTGTTTTTGTTTTTGTTTTGCCTGTTAAGGTCTTTGGCCCATTGATCTCCATTGCTAATGTCAGAACATTTTCA
Source organism: Panthera onca (assembly GCF_046562875.1). Lineage (NCBI taxonomy): Eukaryota > Metazoa > Chordata > Mammalia > Carnivora > Felidae > Panthera > Panthera onca. The sequence goes on along the minus strand of NC_138352.1, from coordinate 45,536,007 downwards.
TCACTCACAAAGAAACCTTATAATAACAGTCCCTCCCCATCCCCACTCCAGCCCCTGACAATCACTGATCATCTTTCTATCTTTACATAATTGCCTATTTTGGGTCTTTCGTGTAAATGGAATCATAGCATGTGTTCCTTTTCTGAGTAGATTAACCACATTTCATTTCTTGGTTTGTTCACTTATTTACTTCTTCACTCATTCCTGCTACAAACCTGATTAAGTCTTTTATGTTCTAGGTCCTATCTTATTTGCACCTAATTGATGTGCCTGAGCCCAATAAATCATATCCCTGTGGTTATGAGTGTTGGATTACTACAGCTTCTTATGTTAGGACACACTCACAAAGCCTGGTTGTCTACTTGCTTTGAAAATTAGAGCGCAGTGGTTCGACATTTGGAAGGTTCGGGCCTCTTCTGTCAGCAGGGATCTTGTCCTGCCTAACATTTCCGGACCACAGAGCTCTCTCAGGAGAAACTGGAGAAGTAGAAGCTAAAGGGAAGTCAGACTGAATCCGCTTCTGCCCCTTTCCCTACAGGGCACAACGCTCGGAGGCGCTTCTGTGGGCTTTCCCAGCCCCGGAATCTGGCACAGCTTAGCCAGGTGCTGCAAAACCCGGATTTGGCAAGGAAGCTCCTGAATCTGTATGGGACACCCGACAATACTGATGTCTGGATTGGGGCCATTGCAGAGCCTCTTTCGCCAGGGGCCCAAGTGGGGCCTCTTCTGGTTTCTCTTTTTGAAAACCAGTTCACAAGAGCCTGAAATGGTGACAGGTAAGTGACCCTACCCTAAAGAGACCAGCCCCAGAGGAAGGGCAGAAAAGCACTAGCATTTCAAGTCTCAGCAAGGGGGAAAGTGCCTTTTTTTAGATTCATTTTTTTTCCAAGTTCACAGGGTCTAAGACCAGGAGGCTCCTCTGGGGAGAGACTGGTCAGAGGGAGAGAGACAGTGGGCCAGGCAAGGCTGATATTGCCTGAGCTACGGACATCTTTAACCCATGAGACTGACTGGTCAGCCTCGCTCTTCCTGGCTAGTGGATCCCAGAAAACATGGACAGAAAGGGCTAAATCTGGTTTCCTTCCTAAACTTATGGTTAAACACTTGACTTATTTGGATTTGGTATCTACCTGGGTTCAAATCCAGTCCTGGCCGCTAAATTACTGTGCATTTATACTGGGCAATTTACTTGACCGCTGAACCTGTTTCTTCGTCTATAAAATGGGAATAATACCTATTTCGCAGGAATTCTGGAGAAGTGAATGAAATGATGTGAAGCACCTGGCATGCAATGGGTGCCCGTCCTGTTAATTCCTCCCTACCACACGAGGCCCTGAGCCAGGTTTCCTGGTCTGGAATTGCGTATGACCATACTGGTATCCCCACCATTTCGAGGGACATCTTCAGGGCCAACACTTACCCCCAGGGCTTTGTAAGCTGCACCGCATCCCCAAGTTGGATCCGTCAGCCTGGCAAGGCTAATGAGGCCTCTGCAGGTAAGGGGGGGGGGGGCCCTCCTCCAACAGCCCTGGGTGGGGCCAGGCTTCCACATCCTTCCCTGGACCAGATGGCTGAGACCCTTTAGGCCTCTCAGCAGAGACAACAAAACTCGTCACTAGGGACAGGGTACTCTCCCCTAGTGGCTTCCCGGTATGCTAGTTTCTGGACTGTTAATCCAAGGCTCAGGACTTTGGGGGCAATTGGGAAGTGTCGAATCAACCCCAGCCGAGTCATCAACACCCCGACACAGCTCCATGTCTGGACACCCAGCAAGTTCCACACTGGCCCACTTGTGCTGCTTCCACAGGAGCCCCATTCCACGTCTGCAGCCTCGGACACAGGATCACGTAGGGAAGACCACAAGGCTACCTTCTCCCCCGGAGCAAGCACGCCTGCTGACGCTTTTGCTGGCTATGGCTCAGGGCTGGTTCTGTGGCTGGGAGTCACGGCTGGGGCTCCCAGCAGCAGTGAACCCTCCCACCTTGGGAACCTCTTAGGTAGAAGGTCAGGCATCAGCTCTGGGTGAAAGGAGGTCTTGAGGCCCAGGCAGGAAGAGTCATCTGAACGATTTCCAGCTTCTTTTTTCTATTTCCCAGCCTGTCCCCCACACCTGCCCGTGGCTGCAGGCCACCCCACACCTGGTCCTGGCCATCCCACAACCCTCTGCTGGAGCCTGCAGGCTGGGCAGCAGGCTCTGCTCGTACCAATAAAGGACGGCTGGGGGGCAGGAGCTGGTTTCTGAGTTAGGCTGGGGAGGGCATGACATTTGGGCTTTGCTCCAAATGTCTAGAAGGAGCACAGCCAGGACACCGGTGGCACTAACCCCTAAGGCTCTCCTGCGGGCTCATATAAGAGAACCGAAAGAGACACTATGGATAGGAAAGGGTACAAAAGGGGAAGATTCAGGAGAACACCTTGGCCACGCCAGCAACCTGAGCAGAAAACCAGCCAACACATCAGTCAATATACAAAGTTTTTATGTACAAGAAAACACAATAAAGGTACTACCCAGCTAGCAGAAAGGACTGGGCACTGCCTTTAGCCTTCATTTACTCCAGAAATAAGCTGTATCTCCAAACACAACAAGCCCAAGCAGCAAGCCCAGGCTACCCTGGAAAGAGGAGGCTGAGGCTCTCGGGCCAGGAATTCAAGATATCTCTCACCTTTCTTTAGCCTCCATTGTTCTTTTTACATTTTTTTTATTTAAGTAGGCTTCACGCCCAGCACAGAGCCCAATGCGGGGCTCGAACTCACGACTGTGAGACCAAGACCCGAGGTGAGAGATGAAGAGTCAGACGCTGAACCGACCGACCGAGCCGCCCCGGTGCGCCTTGAACCTCCATCTGTAATGCAGGCTGCAGACCAGGAGTTGCCTGCGGCTCTCCGCTGGGAGACGGTGAGACAAGCCAGAAAAGAGGCCGTGTTGAGGACTGAGCTAACTGTGGGGTCACCCCAAACGGAGCTAAACCAATAAGTCTGCCTTGGGGTGACTCCCGCTTGCAGTAAATGAAATATGAAGAGGGGGACCATAGGGTCTCCAGCTTTATTGCTTCGCAGCAGGGAGGAGACCCTGCTGAAGACCAGGCAGAGGCACCGGCCTGGGATTTTCTCAGCTCTTCTGGTTCTCGGCAGGTCAATGGGGTCACCAGTCAGAAGGACGAAGGTAGGGGGACACCAGCGTTAGCCATCACGCATCTTGTCCTCTTGCCCAGGGGCCAGTGCAGCAGTGCTCTAGGACACCATGGTTCCCGAAGGGCTCACCAGGTCCTGGGGAAGGCTTTCTCGGGCCTCCTGCATGCGGCGCCGGGCGCGACGGAAGGCCTCTGCGAGGGGAGCAAGTATAGCAGTCAGCTGCCACGCTGTGGGGAGGAGCGTGGCTGCTGCTGGTGCTGGGTGGCCGGCTGCGGGGGGCAGGGAGACCTACCCAGCACACTGTGAACGGAACTCTGCTGGCTGAATCCCTCCAGACGGTCCAGCACACTCCGCATCCTTTTCCGGAGGAAACTGGACTCCATGAAGGCCCTGCACACAAACCCACCACACGGCCACAGCTGCTCTCCAGCCCTCAGGGGTAAGGCTCCCCGAGGCAGAGGCCAGGGTTACTCACCTGGATTGCTGCAGACAGTGCAGGCGGAAGGTGACGCTGCCTGTGGTCTCAGTGCGGAACCCAAAGCGGCTCAGACGCTCTCCCTGTGGTGTGCAGTTAAGACAGCGTCAGGCTTCTGTGGCTTCTAGATCCCAGGAGCACGCTGGCCTCACCCCCATCCTTACTCCCATTCTCGGAGAGAATGGGGAAACCTCATTCCAGCACCCAGACTCCATCATCTCAAGGCTAACACTGGGCTCCCAACTGTAAATGAGGGGACATTCCAACCTCCCTGGAGAATAGCAGCCTTATAAGCGGCCTGCCAATCCTCTCCACCTTCGATTACTGAAGCCTCCGTGATGGGCTGGAAGGAGGGGCCAGTAACTCTGACGGGACCAGGGGAATCTCTGAGTATACTCATTTCCAGAGATCTCCTAGGATAGGAGATTTCCTAGGATCTCCTATGTCTGTACCTGGTTCAAGATGTGGCCATGACCTCCAGCTTAAACCACAGGCAGGAAGGGACTAAGTAATAATGATGCAATTAAGGGGCCTTAACCCTGATCCCACCTTCTCCAGAAGAGACAGGAACCTAAGCTCCCAGCATGAAGTCTGCCTAGAGACAAAAGTGACCTTGAAGGTTCCCGGTATCCGCACATAGGAGAGGTCCTCCAGTTCCAGAGAGCCGCCAATGAAAAACCTCCTCAGCTCAGCCACTGTGCCAAGTTCCATGGGTCTCCACGTGGAGACTGTCAGGGTGTGAGAGCCTATGCAGAAAGGACAATGGGGCCACAGCCAGAAAGGGCATGTGGTCTCTCACTGACCCCCAGCAATGACACAGGCCTACCAACCACGAAAACACCTGACCTCTGGTGAAGGTTATCATGGGGGCTTGGGGCACCTGTTTGGAAATCAATCAGCTAGAAATTAAAAGCTCTGCCAGTTGTTACTTGCATACCCAGGTCAAGTTTCTTAACCCCCATGATCTCCATTCTCCTCACTAGTAAAACGGAAACGGTATAGCGCCTACACATGGTATACAATGGTATAGCGACCTCGCAGAGAGGTCGGCAGAATGAAACGAGACGCGCTTCGTGCAATGCCTGACAACAGAAGACAGTGGCTATTACTTCAAAATGAATGCTGATCCATCCAATACATGTGTGCCGAGAGCCCACCCTGCCTGAGCCGGTCCCTCAAGGCCGCGAGTCAAATCAGCGGAGCTCGGAGCGGACGCCACAGATGCTCAGGCTGCTCTACTTTGCGGTTAGTTGCAATTTCACTCAGTTGTCTCTAACAGAGCGGGGGAAATTCCTCAAAACGAGCAAGGAATATTGCAAGTTAAATGCGTCTAATTCCTAACCGTCCCTACTTCTCACTGGAAGCGATGGAATCTTTTGGAAGTGTTAGTCTCGCTCCTAGGAGCTGGGGCACAGAGGCCACGTGGAGGGCAGGGACAAGAGGTCACCTGGGGTGGCGGGCAGCACCACAGCCCCGTAGCCTTCCACGCGATACCTCTGCCAGAAGTCCAGTGAGAGGACCTCACAGTAGAGCACAGGCCACTCTGGGAGAGCATCTGGGAGACATGAGAGAAGCAGCAGGTCACAGGAGGCCTTCACCAAGAGAGGGTACCACCAGAGGAGATGCCGGGCCCAGGATCTACTGAGCTACTCACCAGCAGATTCGTCTTCATGGAGGAAGGAGGCCTCAAATGTGAATGGGTAGGAGAAGTAAGCCACCTTATCCTAAAAAAGAGAAGTTTTATTTTATACTCGGTGTCATGGGATAGGCTAGGCCTCAACGGGAACTTGTTCTCTCTGTGGCCGATGACATACCTTCACGAGGGAAAAACTCTCACTCAAGATAGGAAATAAGAGGCTGAGAGGGGAGGGGACGCCCAAATACAGGATGCTACCATCCACAGAAAGACAGAGAGGGAGCCCCTGGACCAGGCAGCCCTGCAGAGCCCACAGAGAAGGGCCAGAGCCAACTCTGAATCCTCCCCAGTCCTGATAATCTTCGGAGTCCTGTTCCCCTCCAGATACCCCTCTTGTTTTCCATACCAGTCCCAGGGATTTGGTGGCACAGGTCTGTGTTATTCCTGAGAGCTGCTGGAATGCTGGGCTTGACCAATCTGAAAGCCAAGGGGCATATATACAGTCAGTTGACCTGGGAGGAAGGCAAGTGGTTGAGAAAAAGACAAAGTTCCTTTATCGGTTCATTTACTCACACACTCAGTCATTCACTTAACATTTACTGAGTGTCTGCTATGTGCTATGACCCATCACTGGGGAGAGAAAAGATCCCTGTCTCTCATGGAACTGACATTCCAGTTGGCAGGGGAAACACAACAAACCAGCCAACAAGAGGCTATTGGGTAGTGACAGATGCTCTGCTAAAAATAAAACAGGCTCATTTAGACTGGATGGTGAGGGAGGACCTCTCAAAGGTGACACTTTGGCTGAGACCTAAACTCGGAAGAACCATTCGTGCAAAGATAGACAGAAAGGTTTCAGACAAAGGAAATGATCCCCAATAGGCCCTAAGGTGGAAATGAACTTGGCATGTTCAAGAACAGAAAGTCTGACTGGAATTCTGTGAGGGAGAGATAGGCAGGGGCCAGTTCATTCAGGCTCTGGAGCTTGGTTTTTACACTAAGTGGGAGGGGAAGCTGTTGGGGTTTAAAGCCGAAGAGAGACACAGCTAGCTTCCATTTTCAAAGCCATGTGGCTGTGGCGCCTGTGGCAGATGAGGTGTAAAGGAAGCAGCAGGGTAAGTAAGAAAGTTAATGCATTGGCCACGGCAGAAGATGAGAGATGCAGGTGGCTTGGTCTAGGGTGCTCGAGAGAGCAGATGTTCAGGACATCTTTTGAAGACAAAGCCGACAGAACTGCTGATAGAATGACGGGCTGCAAGGAGCTAGAGAAAGTGAGGAATTCAGGGTGTCTCCTGGGTTTTCGGCACCAGCAACTAAGTAAATGACATGGCCATGTCCCTTAGGGAAGGGACTCTTTCCCTAAGATGGGGGAAGACCATGAAGGCAGGTTTGATGCAGGAAGGAGAATCAAGAGTCCTCTGGGTCATGCTAAGCAGAAATGACAAAGAGGTAGCTGGATATGAGCCTGGAGCTCGGGGGAAAGGCCAAGGCTAGAGAGAAATCTGGGGGGTCTGAGACGCCATTACAAGTCATGGATGGATGGGACCACCTAGAAAGGCTGTAAAGACAGAATAACAGAAGGCCCAGGCCCAGCCATGGACACTCTAATGCTTTAAGACCAACAGATGACCAAACAACCAAGGGGACTGATGAGCCACCTACAAGAAAGAAGAGAGAAGTGTGGAGCCAGAAGCCTAAAGGAGTTTCAGTGAGGAAATGCAAGCTGGGCCACGAGCTTCTGAGAGGTCATGTAGGGTGAATGCACAGAGGTCACCACAGGATTTGACAACTTGGAAGTGATCTATGACTTTGAAAAAGACAATAACTATTTCTTTGAAAAAAGGTGGGAAGGAGGCCTGACTGAATTCCTCTAGAAAATTGTCAGAATGGGTATAAAAGAGACTTATGAAAATTACTTACTAGTGGTTGGCAATTCCACAAAGAAGTGCACATAGAGATTGTCATACTCGTAGCCTTGGGCTGAAACTAAGAAAACAAAAAATGATTTCAGCTCATTCTCCTATCACCCTTAGCACCCGACTCAGTCCTGAAAGGCCTACACACTTCAGGAAGCAAGTCCCTGGAGGGCCAGGAACTCTCTGCGTTTCCAGGAAAGACTCAGGACTGAGTTTCCCAAGTAGTGCAGACAACCTGGTGCGTCCACTGCGGCTACAGGAGCTACTTCGCAGCTCTACGGGGCCCCTGCCCAAGCATCAAGGGATCTCTGTCTGGCAAGGCACTTACCTACCTCTCCGTTTACAAAGAGCCGGAGGGCACCTGGGGCAGTCTAAGGTGGAGAGAAGCGGGAAAAGATCAGGGCATCTGGGGGAGTCAGCACTTCTCCTCCAGCCCGTCCACGAACCCCAGGAAGACCTGACACCGGCCGCCAGATCTGGGTGCGTCACTATTGCGCTTCCTCCCTACCCTGCCACTCCACAGATCGGTTTCCTTCATTTCTAAAATTTGTAACAGAAAAGAAAGCACATAATTTAAAGGGTGAGGAGGGCAATGAAGTATGGAGAGTTTACAGGAATAGCCAAGGGAAGCAACAACCGCCGCCCTTCGCCATACAGGGTTGGGGGGCGCAGCTGGACACCCCTGTTCCCTTTCGACCCCTGGTCAAGGAAGGAGGGAGCTCACTTTTTGAATTACTTGTGTTTTCTTATCTAACTTTTTAACACTGCCCGTCTACTGTTAATGCAATATAAAAATAACGAATTGGTTTGGGGAGAGAGGGAGACTGCTGGGTAATCCTGTGCTTGTTTCCTGACCTAGGAATGGAACTCCCGGAATAAAGAAGACAAAGAACAGGACCACAGAATGACTGACATAAACTATTTTGTTTTGGTTGTTTAAGAGCTAAATTATTTGACAAACAGAAATGATTCCCCTTCCCTCTCCATGGGGCATCTTAGGAAAAATATCCACATGAAGAATGAGGAAGACATTTTTCTTCCCTACATTTATTTTTAAAAACAATTATAAAGGAACACCTGCATGTGTTAACCACTGATAAAAACGTAAAACTACTAAGTTTAGGGAATGCAAAATAAACATTCCTGACGTACCCCTCTCACCACCCAACCCCCACCCCAGAGAAAGCAATCCATAGCACGTGTGCCCTTTTAGAACCTTTTCCCTGACATTTTCTTTTTCATTAATGGTTCTGTCAATATGCTGTATTTCAAAACACGTAACAAGAACTGTGCTCTACATGCTATCCTCTGACTTCCTTCTGGCATAAAGAATATGTCCTTTAAGAAACGTGCTATTACTCAGCCACAGTCCGAATGCCCTGGCCAAACCCAGCTCGTGGTGCTGCGGGCAGCCACGCTACTCACCATCTCAAAGTCAGTGCCCACCAGGCTGCTGAGATATTCCTTGTGGCGGCCGTAGAGCTGAGGAAACAAACCACATGAAAACTAAAGATGCAGCCCCAGCCAGGCCATGGGTCAGGTCTGAATGGGTGGGAGAAAAGAAGCTGTGGCAGGAAATGCCGCAGAGAGCTGGAGGCCTAAGCATCCAAGCCACTGACTTTTAAATTAAATTAAATTTTTTGAGAGAGAGAGACGAGGGAGAGAGAGCGAGCGAGCGTGCACATGAACAGGGGCGGGGGGAAGGGTCAGAGGGAGAGGGAGAGGGAGAGAGAGAATCTTAAGCAGGCACCACATCCAACGTGAAGCCCGACGTGGGGATCGATCTCAAACCGCGAGATCATGACCTGAGCCGAAATCAAGAATCAGACACTTAACTGACTGAGCCACCCAGGCGCCCCAAACACTACTGTCACTGACATTTTAGAGTGAAGCACAGAGGCTCTGGAGTCTGCTAGTCTGGGACCAAATCCTGGCTTTTGCACTTACAAGCCCATGACCTTGGGCAGACTTCTTAGCTTTTCAATCTCAGTCTCCTCATTTATAAAATGGTAATAATAAAAGTATTCACCTCAAAGGGTTGTAGTATTGTCTAAATGAAATAAAGCATGTGAGGGGCCTAGCAAAGCTTGGCAAACGCTCAAAATAAATAGTCATTGTTATGTTATGTGATCAAAAACTTGTGGCTGACACTCAGCAGTGCTTCCCATGTAAGAAAGACTGCAACTGCGCACATCAACCTCGGACGTGGGCTCAGCTCCTGGGCACCAAGGCTCGTCCCCGCGCTCGGAATGAACTCGCTCTTACATCCTTGAACACACGTTGCTCCCGCTCCTCTTCCTCTGGCTGTGCGAGGGAGGACACGTTGTCGATAGTATACTTCCACAGCTCCTGCTTCTCCCCCTCGGTCTCAATTCTGTCAGGTCAAACCACAAAAAGACCAACTCTCACCAACGATGAAAAAGGCCAAATGATGAGGAGAGAGAAACAAAGTGGAAGAGCAGAAAGGGCATCAGAGTGGACACAGAGTATAGGTCCGGGGCCCCTTTCTGCCTCACAGTCACGGGGAAGCCCTAAAGCACAACTTCCCTGGCACCCGGTTCTCTCACCCGAAAAAACAGACAGGTAGGTTTAGGTCATTTCTAATTTACTGTCCTGTTATTGTAAGACATGGAGGCAGGAATAGCCAGCCCAGAGGAGGAGATGTGGCTGAGCTCCCCTCGCCCTGTTCAGGCCGGTGCCTTCATGTAGCGGCACCGAGGATTATTTTCACTTAACTACACCACCGAAGTTATCCCTTTCAAACTGGTATAGCTGCACGCTTTCTGAGAACGGGGTCCCCACGATCCTATGAGTCTATCAGAAAACAGAATACGAACCATTGCCTGGGAATAAGGAAATCAGAGAAGATGAAGGACTTCTCAGAATCCCAACTAGGGGCCAGAAGTGAAGCCAAGGGAAGGAATGCCAGTCTCCACTCTCCCTTACTTCTTTCCCTCACCTGTAGGGTCCTTTGAGGCCGGTGAAGTCAGGTTTTACTGTGATCACACCATTGCTGTCCACCTTCAGAGTACAGAGGACATGTTCATACTTCTTATAGCCAAGCCTAGATACCAGAAAATCAACACCCAGGTTCAGGACCACTGGTCCCACCTCCAGAGAGAGGAAGACATAGTCAGCCCACGTCAGGCGAGAGGACAGAGGCTATAGCGAGAACCGTCATAGTACCTTCTTCTGAGTACAACTAAGAAGTAAAAGAGGAAAAAGTCCCTCCCTCCCACATACCCCAGGATGACTGTAACGGGTAGGTGATGGTTAGCGAGGGAAGAGGAGGAGAATCTGAGCTGGGGGGTGAGAGGCTTCACTCACTTTCCATAGGGCCCCAGGTCTGCCATGATGTACATTGTCTGAAGAGGGGTGTTGATGACATGGTTGTTCCTGACAAATTCTTCTGATGGTTCCCAGGTGACAATTCGCGACTTGAGGATGCCGCCCTCCCTGGGAGACACCACAGGAAGGGTCACTTCCCCGGCACCTCCTAACGAGCCTAAAGGAGGAATCTAGGGGAGCACACCCAGGGAGGACCTACTGCAGAATGGGAAGCTCGAGTGGGTGAACATATCCGGATATTGGCCTGGAAGGACTACAAAGCCCCCCCCCCACCCCTTCCCCCATACAGATTTGCACTCACATCCCTCGCCTGTCCTGCCGTCGCCGCCTGACATTTGCCATTCGCTCAACCAAGAACGATGGCACCTCCCGGGCTGCAGTGGTCATTTTCTGACAGTGCTAGGAGAAGAGAGCAGCCCTGTGTGATCCATCTGGTCAGGGCCACATGGGATCAGGTACTGAAGGCAAGCCTTCCTTCTGAAACCTCATCTGGGACCCGAATCTAACAGTCACACCTCACAACTGTATGTGTCAGTGGAGGAGAGCAGTAACACAAACATGGCACAGAAGATTCCTACCATGCCTTGGTTTGCTCCAAGATTTTAGCAGCATATCATCCTTCAGAAATGAGTTTCTTTATGATAATATTAAAAGGAGTCTGCAATCTCTGAGTACACACCAACAAAAAGTTGGGCGAGTGTGCCTGGTAGCTGTTCACATTACCAGGTACTTGGAAGATGCCAAATGGGATACAAAGTATCGCGTGAAAAGTCCTTTGCATGGGTAATTCAGCACTAAGTGTAATGTCATTTACTTTTCTAAAATAGAAAACCCAAATTTTATATGCTACCAACCCAGAGCCTTCCTAACATAAGCACCAATCTTTCAAAAACATTCATTTAATACCTGCTCCTTGCAGAGCTACAAGGTCATAGACAAAAATCAGAAAATACAGGCTCCAATCTCAAGGAGCTTAACATTTCCCAGGAAGAAAGAACATGTCCTACAGGGACGAACACGTAAAGCAAGTCCACAAGGGTACGTGAGCCGCTCCCGACGGCTGTACTGAATCCCTCTTCAAACCCACAGACTCAGAGTTGTGGCTGCATCCCCTGATGAGTTTTATCTAGATGGTTCAGGACTCCACCCACCTGTGTCATCTCATGATGAACGGAGGAAGTCCAGCCCAGGGGCTGCTTCCCTCGGGTCCGGGTCCGTAGTCTGCAAGCCTATCATTAGACACACTACCAGCTTCCCCGGGCCCTCTAGCAGGTGGAGAAGGAGCAGCCACACCACCCGAAAACTGTGCCCACTGTCCGGCTTGGCTCCCAGCAGCACGAGGCAGTTCCTACATAGGCTGTCTGTTGCCCCTTAACAGGCTTCTGGCTTAACATACAGAACCCGGTGAGACCAGAAGCTAGGGGAGGAAAAGGAGAAGGAAGCCATGGGACCCCAGAAAAAACCAATACCTCCTCCACATTGGTGTATCTATCAGAGTCAGTGTAGGTAAAAATCCGTCGGTTCTTCCTGCCACCCGAAGCCTCCAGCTTCAGGATCTCTTGACGGTACTGATGATCCAAAGGGCTCTGACAGGCCGCTTCATTTCGGTACAGATCTACTTCAAACTGAGGTAACAAGGACACAGAGATGTACTGAGAATATGTCAAACTTTTGTCCCTGTAACTGTTTAGTCAAATCAGTTCTATAGAGTTAATGCTATTTGGGGCGCGTGGGTGGCTCAGTCGGTTAAGCGACCGACTTGAGCTCAGGTCATGATCTCGCGGATCGTGGGTTCAAGCCCCGCATCAGGCTCTGTGCTGACAGCTCAGAACCTGGAGCCTGCTTCAGATTTTGTGTCTCCCGCTCTCTCTGCCCCTCCCCCACTCACACTCTGTCTCTCTCTCTCCCTCAAAAACTAAATAAACATTAAAAAGAAACTTAATTATAGAGTTAATGCTATTTGACATGTTTTCATAGCCAATTTCCATTTATCTGAATGAATGAAGGGCAAGGGATCCAAGAATGTTAGATCTAAAAGGAACCAGAGTGATGGTCTAATCCAACTTTGCTGTTACAGATGGCAGATTTCACCCAGAGGTGAAAAGTGCCTTACCCAGGATCATAAAACAGGGTAGCGTTGGTCACTATGTTATACTGCCCTTTAAACACATCAGGGGAATGTATAAACTGCTATAACTTTCTGGAAATTAGACAATATGTGTCAAGAATCTTTCCCTGCTACCAGCCAGGTGGAGGTAGACCAGGTAGAGGTAGGTAAGTGACACTGGCTTACCTGGCTAAAGAGCTTCTCCTGCCACCCAATCACGACCTCTTCCTCTTCCTCTTCCTCTGAGCGGTGTCCACCTCCAAAGACCACAGAGTGAGTCAAACGTCTGAGTCAAATCAGCACCACTTCTTGCTCTGTGATTGGTTACTACTGAAGTCCCTGCTCTAATATTTGCCACAAAACCAGCTGGAGTTTTGGGATTTATTAAGCACTCACTCTAAACAAAGGTTAGAGAGGCTGTGGATATATGTAGAAGCCAGGATTAGGACCCAAGAAGTTTTAATTACTACTTTAATTTGAATAAAAGGAAGTCGTGGCTCCCAGGAATCACTTAATCTAATTCAGTGTCAGGAGTCAAATTTAGATATGGGCTGAATACCTCTTCCTCAATCCCAATTGTCTACATTTGCTAGATAGGAACTCTGGTGTTTTTACCTTTACTGTTCCTGAAACCATATATCTAGAACCACAAGCCCTATAACCTTTAGGAGACCAAGTGCCAGAAGAGAGGAGGAAAGGTGAGTATTTAAAGAACCAAATTGAATACACTCGTAGCTGAGTATGCCTTTTTCAGAGACACATGCTTCACAACCCACCAGCCCACCCTTGCCCAAGAATATATCTGAACAAAAACAACAAAAGCAGAGAGATTAGTGATTTAACACAAACACACTGTCCTCTCTTCCTCACTCTTCTGGCTTCCAAGATAAGGTAAACTGCAAGACACCAGTTGATGTTAACATGTTCCCTTTTCAAGCAGATGCCAATTAAGAATTATTTTTAAATAGTGTGTATGTGTGTGTGATATAGATATAGGTATAGATATATGTAAAACTTAAAGTTATTTTTAGGGGCGCCTGGGTGGCTCAATCAGTTGAGCATCCGACTTCGGCTCAGGTCATGATGTCACAGCTCGTGATTTGAGCCCCGCATCAGATTCTGTGCTGACAGCTTGGAGCCTGGACCTGCTTCAGATTCTGTGTCTCCCTCTCTCTCTGCCCCTAACCCACTCGCATTCTGTCTCAAAAATAAATAAACATTAAAAAAGTTTTTTTAAGTTGTTTTTAAAAGCGTGTGTATATATAATATACACATATATTAGGAATTTGGGGCATATTTTCTCTTAGAAAAAAAGGCCACAAGCAGTATTTAGGTTTCTAGGCAGATTTATAACATATCTAAGGTATAATCTTTGTTATTTTACTACATTTGACCACAATTCGGATCAACTCCTGATGGCAAGAATCAGGTCTTACTCAATTTCCATACACAACATAATGGAGCAATTAAAACTGCTTGGGATCGGGGCGCCTGGGTGGCGCAGTCGGTTAAGCGTCCGACTTCAGCCAGGTCACGATCTCGCGGTCCGTGAGTTCGAGCCCCGCGTCAGGCTCTGGGCTGATGGCTCGGAGCCTGGAGCCTGTTTCCGATTCTGTGTCTCCCTCTCTCTCTGCCCCTCCCCCGTTCATGCTCTGTCTCTCTCTGTCCCAAAAATAAATAAAAAACGTTGAAAAAAAACAAAAAAAAACAAAAAAAAAAAAACTGCTTGGGATCAAATCCTTGCTTCAACATTTACCGACCGTGTGACCGTGGGCAAGGAACTCAACCTCTCTATGCCTTTTCTTAGACTACAGAACGGGGTCTACTAGGTCTTAAAAGGTTACTACCGCCCCAGGCCCTTCCCCAGATCTCCAAAGGGTCGCATCACCACCAAACACCCACTGGCAGTTGGGTGAGGCCTAAAAGTGGCCAAGTCTATGAGGTCCTTCCCAGGCTGGGCAGCAGGCTGGTAACGGAGGAAGTTGCTTGATGTGATTCTTTGCAGGTGGACTCTGTCAGGAAAAGAAAAGCCCGAAATACTGATTACAAGACATACAACCTGGAGATGAACAAAGAGCAAAGATGGGGGGGGTGGGGGGGGGGGAACCAAAAGAAAGAAGAGGGCGGGGCTACCAAGGTGGGCCTAGTGCACCTGAGCGCGGCCCGGGATCCTAAGGGAAAGAGTGCCGATTAGAGAGTGTATTGGGTACACAGAGCTCCGAGGAATTTGAGAAGGGCAGAGACTTGAGAGGGCTTGGACAGGTCTGGAAGTTGTGAGTGGAGAGGGTTGAGGGTAGTGAGGGAGACGCGAGGAGACCAGAAAGGCAGAGATCAAGATTGAAAGCGGAAGTGGGCACTCAGCAAACAAGTGAGGTTCAGGCTCGAATTATTTGAGAGTATAAAAGCACAGGGCTCTGGGACGATGCGACTACCGGAGACGCAAGTTGCGCACGGGGTCCCGGGAGCGATACACAGCCTCCCCGGTGTCAGTGCTCCAAACTGTCTCCGCCATGACAGCTGCGACTCGTCGCGACAGCGCCGGAAAGCGCACAGCCCCCAGTTCCCCTGGCAACGGAGACGCGGGGTTTGGGAGGCGATGGAGGTGCTGCGCGCGCAACCTACGGTTCCTGGCACGGCGCCGCAGGCGAGCGACCGGAGCTGGCGGGACCCTGCCGGAGCTATGGGGTGCGGTCAGGTTGCGGTACCTCTGGATCATGTGCTTGCGACCTTATCGCATGTACGTGCGACAAAGCTCGTTCACACCCAGGACCGGATTTGGTGCCCTTTACAAGTGAGAAAACTAAGGCAGCACCATCGACTCCTTTCACAATGGTGAAATGGTGATTCCGAAATGGTGATGGAGATTCAGACCCAGGTGACCTGAGTCCTCGACTCGACTTGTCTTATCACGCCACACTGCCTTCCACTGATGCTCGAAAACTTTGACCTGAAAATCGGTGAACGTGATTCAGAATGCACCCATTCTTTCAGGGAAGGCGTTGGCACTTATTCAGACATGAAAATATATTCTTGGAAGAAAACAAAAAAAGTGTCAGAAGAGTTATTAGTCCTTGAATTGGTATTCCCTGAGCCGGAGAAAGAAGGAACAAGGAAGCTAACAGTAAGGAAGGAATATTTGTTATTATTGAACAGTTTTTTCCCCTGAATGTGTTGGTTCCGGATATTTAAACCATCTTAAGAAATTGCACTAGCCTCCTGAAAAGCCAACAAAGTGCTATTCGAAAGTCATGTTTCATTGGCCATCAAAGCAAGACACACCATTATATGGAGTATGGCTCTCTGGCACCTTGAGGTA
Organism: Panthera onca; assembly: GCF_046562875.1. NCBI lineage: Eukaryota > Metazoa > Chordata > Mammalia > Carnivora > Felidae > Panthera > Panthera onca. The sequence continues at coordinate 45,520,077 of NC_138352.1, read as the reverse complement.
TATCAACAGTTACCGAACTCTGACATTTGCTACTCCCCCAACAGAGTAAGCAATTGTCCCCTGAACTCAGCAATCTCTTGCCAGTTTGATTATATGGCTTTGGGAGCCCTGGGCAACCTAGCTGCTGTTGTGTAACACCGAGGACTTAACCATAAAAATAGCACCATTTATTTAGCATCCAGTACAGCCTGGGTGCTTTGTTTGCATTGTCCCTAATCCTCATAGAAACCCCTTAAGTAGGGTTACTCCCATTTAAAGGATGACATTAGGGAAGGCCAGGGTTTAAAAGGCTTATTAAGATTGAACTCTAGTAAATGGTGAAGGAGCTGGGATTCCAGCCCAGGTCTGTCTTTTGAAGCCTGAACACCTTCCAGTCTGCCTTGCAGCCTCTCACCCACCATTTTATTTCATAAGAGCACACAGTTTCCAATGTGAGAAATAATTATTTCAACAGATGAAACTGGAGGCAGAATTCTAGCTCTTAAGAAATGGTCTAATTTTTCCTTTTAAAGTTGTAAATAGACAACACTATGCCACATGAACAACAAATGATAAAGGTGGAGGATGCATCAAGAGTTTAGTTTATTGGGGCACCTGGGTGGCTCAGTTGGTTAAGTGCCTGACTTTGGCTCAGGTCGTGATCTCACAATTTGTGAGTTTGAGACCCGTATCAGGCTCGTGTGCACTGACAGCTCAGAGCCTGGAGCCTGCTTTGGATTCTGTGTGTGTGTGTGTGTGTGTGTGTGTGTGTGTGTGTGTGTGCCTCCTGCCCTGCCTGTGTGTGCTCTCTCTCTCTCTCTCAAAAACAAACGTTAAAAAAAAAAAAAAAAAAAGTTTGCAACCAAATCAAACTTATAGCCAAGTCAATCTGACATAATTATAAGCAAAATAGGAACTGTACCACATGGTATGGAAACATAAGTTATTGTATAAGTAACTATAAATGAATTATTTTTATACTGGTAAGCCAGATTTTTGTATTTTCTCTTTGTTTACTGGTATCTATATATCAGGATTCTTAAACCTGGGGTCTATGACTGAGGCTCAATGGGTCTATTAAGTCTTTCCCTAGAATTTTGTGGCATGCATTTTCTGGAACAAGTTCATGGCTTTTATCAGATTCTGAAAGGAGTTTGTACTGTGATATCAAGAATGGTGTGCTTCCCACTACACATATATACTGACATCTTGTTAAGAGTCAAAAGTTTGGGTTGTATCGGATAAAGGACAAAATCTCTTGAACCATCACCAGCAACCCTACCACCCTCATCTGGATGGCTCAGAGTTGACATTTACTGTGTTCTCCCTAAAATAACACCATCATGTGGAGAAACTGGTTTAGAAAGCATTTGTACAAACCATCATGAAGGGCAAATATTGCCTTCATATCACATATTTATAAACCAAGACATTAATTAAATTTCTCACATTCTTATGACAAGGAAGCACAGAACCTGGGCTTATATTAAAGGTGTTCTGACTCCAGTCTGTGGGCTTTTCTTTGCATTTTGATTTTTTTAATGTTTATTTTTGAGAGAGAGAGAGAGAGAGAGGCAGAGAGAGAGGGAGACACAGAATCCAAAGCAGGCTGCAGGCTCTGAGCCGTCAGCACGGAGTTTGGGCTCTCCTTTGAATTGTGCTGTTTCCTTATATCTACTCCTGCCCCAACCCCTTCCCTAATTTTTTCATTACAAAACCAGTGAGCCACATCAGAACAGTCCAACACTGTCCCTTTCCCCTCCCCAACTTGTACTTTATAGCTTACTTGGGCTCTCCTTACTCCTTACTTAATAAGACTTTGGGAAAGCATGAAAGGAAGAACATTATTATAGTTCTTCAAAAACTTGTCTCGGTCCCCCAGTGTCCATGCTGTGTGCCTAATAAATATCCCTCAAACTCACCAGTCCCAGGAAGAGATCCTCCTGAATGAAACAACCTTAGGAGGCGTAATAGGATTGATTTCTGCTTTATTCTCTTTTTCTCCAACTTTGAAGATGGAGGAAGGGGCCATGAAATGTAGACATGCCAATTATAAAATTGTTTTAATGTTTATTTTATTTTTAAGAGAGACAGAGCATGAGCAGGGGATGGGCAGAGAGAGAGAGGGAGACACAGAATCCGAAGCAGGCTCCAGGCTCTGAGCCATCAGCACAGAGCCCAATGCAGGGCTCAAGCTCATGAACCATGAGATCATGACCTGAGCCGAAATTGGACACTCAACCTTCTGAGCCACCCAGGTGCCCCTAAACATGCCAATTATAAATCAGAGATTGTCAGATTAGATAAAAAGTAAAATCCAACTATATGCTGCCTACAAGGAACCCACTTTAAATAAAAAGATAGTTTAAAAGTTAAAGGATGGAAAAAGATATACCATACAAATATTAAAAGAAATCTAGAATGGCTATATTAGTAACAGGCAAATAGACTTAAAAATGAGGAATATTAGCAGAGATAAAGAGGTGTATTTTATAAATTTAATTATATATTGATAAATGCAATTCATCAAGAAGACATAAACCTAAATGTTTATATACTTAATAACAGAACTTCAAAGTACATAAAGCAAGAAATTAATAGAAATGAAAGGAGAAATAGGAAAATCCACAATTACAGTTAGAGGTATAACATATTTTCTTAGCAGATGATAAAATATGTGGGGAGAAAATCAGTAAGCTTATAGAAGGCCTAAACAACATCATCAACCAATTTGACTTAATTGACATTTGTAGAACATTTCAGTCTACAGCAGAATGTATATTCTTTTCAAATGCACATGGAACATTGACTAAGACCATTTCTGGGCTATAAAACAAGTCCTAGTAAATTTTAAAAGATTGAAATCATACGAAATACATTCCAAGACCAAAATAGAATCAAAAGCAGAAAGAGATCCAGAAAATTCCAAGTATTTGATATTTAACTTCTAAATAATTTTTCAAGAAAGAAGTCATATTGGAAATTAGGAAAGACCTTAAGATTCTCTCTCTCTCTCTCTCTCTCTCTCTCTCTCTCTCTCTCTCTCTCTATATATATATATATATATATATATATATATATATATATATATTTCTGTCTCTCCCCCTTCTGCCCCTCTGCCCCTCTCCCGGCACACTCTCTCTCTCTCTCTCTCCTAAGTAAGTTAATTAATTAATTAATTAATTAATCCACCTTGCAGGAAGGTGGACAAATGAGAAACTTCCAGTTATAAGAAGAGTAAGCACTAGGGATGTAATGTATGACATGATGACTATAGTTAACACTGCTATATATTATATAGGGAAGTTGTTAGGAGAGTAAATCCTAAGAGTTCTCATCACAAAGTAAAATTTCTTTTTCTTTCCTTTTTATTGTATCTATATGAGATGATGGATGTTAACTAAACCTGTTGTGGTAATCATTTCACAATATATGTAAATCAAACCACCATGCTTTACACCTTAAGCTTATACAGTGATGTATGCCAATTATTTCTCAATAAAGCTGAAAAAAAGTACAATTTTTTCTTGTACTATCTTTTTTCTTTCTATCAGATTTGAAAGACAATTGCATAAAGGAAGAATTTAAAACTGTGTTGATGAACTTATCAGGAATAAAGATGTAATTTGTAGGACAATAAAGGAAGAGGAAGGGAACAGAGCTATACAGGAGCAAAGCTTTTGTATGTTATTGAAATAATAATGGAATTAATCTAAACTGGGTTGTTATAAGTTAAGATATTAATTATAGGGGCACCTGGGTGGCTGGTTAAGCATCTAACTTTGGCTCAGGTCATGATCTCATGGTTTGTAGGTTTGAGCCCTGCATTGGGCTCTGTGCTGACAGCATGGAGCCTGGAACCTGCTTTAGATTCTGTGTCTCCCTCTCTCTCTGCCCCTCCTCCACTCACACTCCATCTCTCTCAAAAATAAATAAACATTAAATTAATTAATTAATTAATATATTAATTACAATCCCTAGAGAAATCACTGAGAAAATAACTCCAAAAATTTTTTAACGTAGTAAAAAAGACAGTAATGGAACTTAAATGGTACACTAGAAAATATCTAACACAAAATAAGGCAGTAATAAAGGATCAGAAGAACAAAAAGAATACATATAGAAAACAAATTTAAAAAATGGCAGATGCGCTCTGGAAAGCAGTGTGGAGGTTCCTCAGAAAATTAAAAATAGACCTACCCTATGACCCAGCAATAGCACTGCTAGGAATTTATCCAAGGGATACAGGAGTACTGATGCATAGGGGCACTTGTACCCCAATGTTTATAGCAGCACTCTCAACAATAGCCAAATTATGGAAAGAGCCTAAATGTCCATCAACTGATGAATGGATAAAGAAATTGTGGTTTATATACACAATGGAATACTACGTGGCAATGAGAAAGAATGAAATATGGCCTTTTGTAGCAACATGGATGGAACTGGAGAGTGTGATGCTAAGTGAAATAAGCCATACAGAGAAAGACAGATAACATATGGTTTCACTCTTATGTGGATCCTGAGAAACTTAACAGAAACCCATGGGGGAGGGGAAGGAAAAAAAAAAAAAAAAGAGGTTAGAGTGGGAGAGAGCCAAAGCATAAGAGACTCTTAAAAACTGAGAACAAACTGAGGGTTGATGGGGGGTGGGAGGGAGGGGAGGGTGGGTGATGGGTATTGAGGAGGGCACCTTTTGGGATGAGCACTGGGTGTTGTATGGAAACCAATTTGACAATAAATTTCATATATTAAAAAATAAATAAATAAATAAAAAATTTTAAAAAATGGCGGATGTAAATCCTCACCTTATCAATAACTATATTAAATGTGAATGGATTACATACACCAATCAAAAGGCAGAGATTGGCAGAATGATTTGGAAAAACATGATCCAACTATATGCTGTCTACAATAGACAAACTTTTGTTTCAAAGAGAAATAGGTTGAAAGTAAATGGATGGGAGAAGGTATACCAAGCAAACAATAACCAAAAGAGAGAGAGAATGACTCTACTAGTAATATCAGACAAAATAAACCTTTAGACAAAAATTGTTATCAAGACAAAGGATATTTTATGATCATAAAAAGGTCAATCCATCAAGAAGACATAATTCCTAAATTCAAGAATTAAATAGGGGCATTACTACAGACCTTACAGAAATAAAAAGGATTATAAGAGATTACTATGAACAATTGTATGCCAATAACCTCAATGAAATGGACAAATTCCTAGAAAGGAAAAAAAACTACCAAATATGACCAAAGAATCAATTAAAACTCTGAATAGACCTATAATGAATAAATTGCATTCCTAATTTAAAAAATCTTCCCATGAAAGGAAAACTCAGGCCACATAACTTTGTTGGTGAATTCTTCCAAACATTTAAATAATTAATGCCAATCCTTCACAAACTCTTCCAAGAAACAGAAAAGGGAACACTTCTCAATTCACTCCATGAAGCCAGTATTACCAAGATAACAACCACACAAAAGACAAAACAGGGAAAGAAAAATGTATACCAATATCCCTTATAAATATAGATCCAAAAATCCTCAAAAACTACTAGTAATGTGAATCTAGCAATATATAAAGTGGCTAATACCTCATGACCAAGTAGGATTTATCCCAGGAATGTAAGACTCAACATACAAAAATCAATCAGTGTGATACACCATATTAATAGAATAAAGGATAAAACCATATGGTCATCTCAATAGTTGCAGGAAAAGCTTTTGACAAAATCCAACACTCTTTCATGGGAAAAACACTCAACAAATTAGGAATATAAGGAAACTCCCTCAACCTGATAAAGGACACCTAAAACAAAAGCAAAAACAAAAAACCAACCATACCTAACATGATCGATAATGAAACACTACAAGATTTGGAACAAGATAAGGATGTCTCTCATCATTTCTATTCAACATTGTTCTTGAGGGTCTAGCCAGGGCATTTAAGCAAGAAAAATAAATAAAAAGCATCCAGATTGGGAAAGAAGGAGTAAACCTATTTCTACAGAAGACATGATCATACTTACAGGAAATCTTAAGAAATTCACAAAATAACTATCAGAACTAATCAATGAGTTCATCAAGGTTGTAGAATATGAGCTCAATATAAAAATTCAATTATATTTCTATACACTAGCAATGCACAATCTGAAAATTAAATTAAACATTCCACTTACAATGGCATCACAGAAAACAAAATATGTAGGAATAAATGTATTAAAAGAAGCACAAGACTTTAAACAATGCAAACTTCAAAATATCATTGCAAAAAATGAAAAAAGACTTAAATAAATGGAAGATATCCCAAGACTTAATACTGTTAAGATGGCAATACTTCTGGGGAGCCTGGGTGGCTCAGTTGGAGCATCCAACTCTTGATTTCAGCTCAGGTCATGACCTCATTGTTCGTGAGATCAAACCCTGAGGGGGCTCTTCACTGACAGCATGGAGCCTGCTTGAGATATTCTCTCTCTCTCTCTCTCTCTCTCTCTCTCTCTCTCTCTCCTCCCTCCCTTCCTCTCTCTCTCTCCCCCTTCCTCCCTCCCTTTGCCCCTCTTTCCTGCTCTTAGTCTCTCTCTCTCTCAAATAAAAAATAAAACAAAATTTTAAAAAATGACAATTCTTCTTAAACTGATGTACAGACTCAACATGATCCATACCCAAATCCCAGCTTCACTTTTTTTTCCAGAAAGTGACAAGCTTATTTTAAAATTTATATGGATACTCTGGGGCACCTGGGTGGCTTTGTCAGTTAAGCGCCTGACTTCAGCTCAGGTCATTATCTCATGGCTTGTGGGTTCAAGCCCCACGTTGGGCTCTGTGCTGACAGCTCAGAGCCTGGAGCCTGGTTCAGATTCTGTGTCTCCCTCTCTCTCTCTGCCCTTCCTCTGCTCATGCTCTGTCTCTCAAAAATAAATAAACAAAAAAAAAAATAATAAAAGAAAAAAAGAAAAAAAGCAAAATAAATAAATAAACATTTAGAAAATATTTAAATAAAATAAATAAAATAAAATTTATATGGATAATCAAAGCTGGAGGACTCACACTTTCTGATTTCAAAATTTACAAAGCTAAAGGAAGATGGTGTGGTACTGACATGAAGATAAACATATAGATTGATGGAATAAAATGAGACTCCAGAAATAAACCTTTACCTTTAGGGTCAATTGATTTTTGACAACTATGCCAAGACAATTTAACGGCAAAGAGTAGTCTTTTCAATAAATGGTGCCAAGACAATTGGATATGCACATGCAAAAGAATGAAGTTAGATTCCTACCTCAGGGCATTTATAAAAGATTCAAAATAGATCAAAGACATAAATGTAAGAGTTAAACTATAACACTTTTAGAAGAAAACAGGCATAAATCTTTATGACTACAGTAGGCAAAGCCTTCTTAGACATGACACCTAAATAGAAATGATTTAAAAAAATAAATTGGACATCATCAAAATTCAAAATTTCTGCACTTCAAAGGACAATGAAATATTAAGAAAATGAAAATACAACTCATAAAATGAGAGAAAATAGTTTCAAATAATGTATCTGACAAGGTACCTGTATCTAGAATATACAAAGAAGTCCTACAAATCAATAATAAAAAGATACATAATTCAAGTAAAAATATGAACAAAGGATTTGAGTATACATTTCTCCAAAGAAGATATACAAATGACCAAAGAGTACATGAAAAGATGTTCAACATCACTGATCATTAAGAAAGTGCGAAGTAAAGCCACAGTGATATACACTTCACTCCCACTAGGATGGTTATAATAAAAGGATAGATAATAAGTGTTGGTGATGATGTCAAGAAATTGGAACTCTCATACACTGTTGGAGGGAATACAAATTGGTGCAGCTGCTTTGAAATTCAGCCTGGCATTTCCTCAAAAGGTTAAAAATAAAGTTAGCATATAATGCAGCAATTCTACTCTTATGATATTTACCTTGGAGAATTAAAAACATACGTTCACACAAAAAGCAGCTAACATCATACTTAGTGGTGAAATACTGAACACTATCCCTAAGACTGGAAACCAAGAAGAATATTTGCTTTCACCAACTATACACAACATGATCATGTATGTAAACAATCCTAAATAATCTACAAAAATACCACTGGAACTAACAAGGTTAGCAAAGTCACAGAATATAAGATCAATATACAAAAATCAATTGCATTTCCATATATTAGGAACAATTTGAAATTGAATTTTAAATATTAAAGCCATCTGCAATAACATAAAAAAAGAAACAAAAATTAACAAAACATGTGCAAGACTTATAAAACTTCAAAATATTGGTAAGATAAAATAAAGACCTAGTATATTGAATGAGGTAACAGGTTTATGGATTGGAAAAATTAATATTAAGATAGTCTCCTGGGGCACCTGGGTGGCTCAGTCGATTAAGCATCCAACTCTTGATTTCAGCTCAGGTCATGATCTCATGGTTTGTGAGATAAAACCCTAAGTGGGGCTCTTCACCGACAGCATGGAGTCTGCTTGAAAGTTTCTCTCTCCCTCTCTCTCTCTGCCCCTTTCCCGCTCATGCTCACTCATGCGCTCTCTCTCTCTCTCTCTCTCTCTCTCTCTCTCTCTCTCAAAAAAATCCTCTCCCCAAAATGATCAAAGTCTCAATAAAAATCCTACCAGGTTTTTTGGAGAATTGACAAACTGATTCTAAAATTTACATGGAAATGCAAAAGCTTAGCCAAAAACAATCTGACAAGGAAAAACAGTTGAGAGTTTACAATATTTGGTTTGTAGGCAATATAAAATACAGTAATTACTACAGTGTCCCATTGGCATAAAGGTAGACATATGGATCAATGGGACAGGATAGAGTCCAAAATAGATCCATACATATACAATCAATAGATTTTAAATTTTTTTAACGTTTATTTATTATATATAGAGAGACAGAGAGAGAGAGAGACAGAGCATGAGCAGCGGAGGGGCAGAGAGAGGGGAAGACACAGAATCGAAGCAGGCTCCAGGCTCCAAGCTGTCAGCACAGAGCCAGACACGGGGCTCAAACTCACAAACTATGAGATCATGACCTGAGCCAAAGTTGGTCGCTCAACCAACTGAGCCACCCAGGTGCCCCTACAATCAGTAGGCTTTAGATTTTTGACAAAGGTCCCAAAGTAATTCTATGGAGAAAAACAATATTTTCAATAAACAATGCAGAACAACTGGATATCTATATGCAAAAAAAAAAAAAAAAAAAAAAAAAAACCCAAAACAAAACAAAATCAATTCCTTACCTCATAGAATTTAACAAGTTAAAGCAACGTGGATCATAGACCTGAAGTAAGAGCTACAACTACAAAACTTGTAGACAAAAACACAAGAGAAAATCTGTGAGATCCTGAGTTGGGTAAAATTTTTTTCTTAACATCTTTTTATTGTATCTCTCTTTTTAAAAAAATTATAGTTGACAGGTAAAAATATTTTTTAGCTAATACTCAAGATGTACAAACTACAAAAGAAAAAAGCTAATGAATTGGTCTTTATCAAAATGAAAAACCGTTCTTAGAAAACACCTGTTAAGAAACAAAAAGATGAGAAACATATTGGAAAAAAATTGTAAATGCATATGTGATAAAGGACTTATATCCAGAAAAATAAAGTACTCTCACAGCTCAGTTATCATAGGACAATCTTATATTTTAATGGCCAAAATATTTGAACAGATATTTCACCAGTGAAGATATATGAATGGCAATATGTCCACGAAGAGATGTTCAACATCATTAGTTATCAAGGAAATGCATTTTAAAACCAAGATAAGACATTACTGCACATTTATTCTACCTATTAGAATGCTAAAGTTTAATGAGTAGAAAATAACAAATTCTGGTAAGGATGTTTAGCAACTAGAACTCACGATATTGCTGGTCAGAACACAAAATAGTATAGACATTTTGGGAAAACTAGACATTTCTTACAAAGGGAAACATTTACCTACCATATGATCCAGCAATCCCATTCCTAATTATTTACTCAAAAGCAATGTCAACATATGTCCACACAAAGATTTATATGTGAATATGCATAGCAACTTTATTCCTAATAGTAAAAATGGGAAACAGCCCAGATGTCCACCAGCATGTGTATATTTAAATAAATTGTATAGTATTTATACAATGGAATATTACACATTAAAAACAAAGTAACTACTGATACATAAAACTACATGGATGAATCTTCGAAAGTCATTAGGCTAAGTGAAGGAAGCTGGACACAAAGTGATATATTCTGTGTGGTTTCTTTTATATGGCATTCTAAAAAAAAATAAAAACTATAAAGATGGAACACAGATCTGTGGTTGCCTGGGGTTGGGGTTGGAAAGACACTAAGCATAAAGGGGCAGTGGAGGGAATTTGAGAAGTAATGGAACTATTAAAACCTATAGAACCATGTGTGACAATGAGTGCATTTTATTGTATGTAAACTCTTTACCAGATTGTGACAGGTACCTAAACTGTAATGCAGAGTATGACAAAGAAATTGAATTGTGTTATAAGTTATTCACTTAATCACACTGAAGGAAAAGACAGCCAACCTAAATAACCTCAGAAAACAGTATTTTGATTAGAAACCCAAGGCTAAAGTAAAAAGAACTGTACACAAATGCTGTACTATAGTTGGTAAATTTCTTTCTCAGGGGGGTGTGGGTTAGCAATTCTGAAACTAATTTATGTGTATACTAAGTTTGAACTAATACGTAAATATATTGTAAATAATGAGAGACATATTTCTCCCTGCCTGAGATAGAAATTACAAATAAGGGGAAGGGTGAAGGCAAGAATGAACCCTGTGGTGCTGAATTAGAGTTGGAGTTAGCAATAAAAACTCATGGGTATGTAAAAATATGTATAAAAACTGGGTCAGAAATGAATGTAGGTACATATGTATGCATGAGTTGGCATCCATACATAGCATTCTTAGCTCTGTCCACTGAGAGAGCCTAGACGTAATGACTCCCCAGTAGAAATAAGCCCTCCCATACCCAAACCTTGGTTTCTAACTACCATACCACTCCATTACAAAGCAATCAGTGTTCATTGAAGAATTGATTGACTCCCTGAAAGAAGCAGAATAGAACCTCTTAGGCAGCTCTAGGCTAGGGAGCACCCATCAGCCAAGAGCAATCCTGAGACATGTGCATGTATTAGCTGTTGACAGACAACATGCTCAGCAGCTAATCAAGTGGACCTGGGCAGGGCACCAACAGCATCTGTTACAAGTATATTTGAGGGATGTGATCCTAGGAAACACTGGTATGGGAGTGGCACTAAACCCAGGCCAACTTGCTCAGGGCATCCCCACTCAGACAGTGTACCAACAGGTGGAATAGGTAAGACTACATGGGTATTTCCACACTGACATTACCAGAGTTGGTAGGAGAAGAAAATACGTCAGTGGTACCCAGAAGTTCAGCTTCTTCTTTTTAAAAATGTTTTATTTTTGAGAGAGAGAGAGAGAGAGAGAGAGAGAGAGAGAGAGAGAGACTGAGAAACACAAGTGGGAGAGGGGCAGAGAAGGAGGGAGACAGAGGATCCAAAGCAGGCTCTGTGCTGAGAGCAGACAGCCAATGTGGGACTTGAACTCATGAACCGTGAGATCATGACCTGAGCTAAAGTTGGATGCCTAACCAACTGAGCCACCCAGGCGCCCCTAGAAGCTCAGTTTCTGAATCAGTTCACTCATATGCCCCAGTCAGATCTCAAATGCCTTTTCACAAGAAATATACTCAGTTTCTGGTAATTAACTGCTTTTATCTTGAGCAGCCTCATTTTCCCTACAGTGTGTCCCAACAGGTTAGCCCAGGTCTTCAGTGACTGTTCACTCCTATCAGTAGGAGTGTTCTAAATAGTAGGACTCTGATGACATTGGCTTCTATGGTCCCTCCCCCTCCAAGATGCTTCAATTTTTAGAAATACAGAGACTTTAAAATTCACCTTTCACGCTCCTCCCTTTCTTGTATTTCCTCCTGGAAATACAAAGAAAGTAAAGTTTTCAATAAATTCTAATAAGTGGCAGAACTTTCTGCCAGCTGCAGGACTCTTTCAAGTTTAATCTTGTTAAAGTCTACTGACTTTTCCCAAATCAGAAATGACCTTTTGACAGTCTATATTCATATCTACACAATAAGTTTGATTCAAAGTTTTGGCTATTCTCTCAAAAAAAATTACTTGGCTACAGTTATTGGTATTGAAAGTAGACGGTGATGAAATTACTTTGAGTAAGGATTCTCAGCAATTCTGTCCAAGCCCAAGATGTGGTGGTTATGAGTTTGTTCCACCATTCATCAATTAATTCACTTCATTTATTCATTTAACAAATATTTATTGCTAGCCTCTATGTGTGGGGCACTGTGTTAAGCCCTGGGGATGTACAGTCTCTGACCTCATGGAATCTACATTATGGTCCAGGTAAATAGAAAGTAAACAAAAAAGTAAAACATGGTACAATATATAGTGGTCAGTTCCGTGAAGAAAAATAAAGCAAGGAAGGATGATAAGAATTGTGGGAGGAGTTTGAAATGTTTTTTAAGGGAAATCAGGAAAACATTCACTGGAACTGTGATATTCAAGTAAATACCTGAAGATGGTGATGGAGCAAGCCACATAGATATCTGGAGAATAAGCATTCCAAGCAGAGGAAACAATGCAAATCTGGGTGATGGAGCATGGGTATGCATTGTATTTATTCTCAACTGTATTATGTGAATAATTATAATAGTATACATTGTTAAATTAGATCTGGTTCCAAGCTTCCACTCAGCAAAGCTGATGGAAATCCAGTGTCAGTCAATATTAGCAGCCTTTTCCACTCCCTGGAGTAGTGTCCCCCTGCCTTGGAAAGACATCCACTCCATCATGGTCATTACTGGGATGGTCATGGTCTGCACTCTCCGAGGAGCAGCTACTTTCTGATCATCATGTCCATCTTCCTCATGACTAACTCATGTCCATCTTCCTCATGACTAACTTCCTCATGACTAACTAATCCCCAGCCTTAGGGATTAGCCACAGATATCCATGTGCCACCCCATTAGAGGTCCTGCCCCATCTAGGAAAGCTGAAAAGGAGCTGAAGTTCCCTGTTTCTTGGCCCTGCATCTCCAACATAACTAGCAATCCCTCCATCCCTTCAGCCTTCAGAAACCAAGCTGTCTCCTTTCTACTTTCCCTCCTCCCCTGAGTACCTCGACGGAGCTCCCTAACCTTTGTGAGCTACGTTTGTCAGTTATGTTGTTGTTGTTGTTGTTGTTTTGTTGTTGGCGGTGGAGGTGGTGGTGGTGGTGGTGGTGCAGGGGTGGTTAATTTATTTGCTTGTTTAGGTAAAACAAACGCTTATTAATTTCCCAGGAGGCAAGGAAAATGCAATCCACCAAGACACAAAACTTTAATTGCTTTCTTGAGGAAGGGTTGAGGGGAAAGTATTTTTATTCTTTCAACAGAAGAAGATAGAGTTAAGGCCTCAATCAGGTTAATCTACCGCATAAATATCTCTGGAATCTTGTTTTGGCTCCCCACCTCCAGGACAACCAATCACTATCTTATTTCAAGTTACCACTAGCTCTTGCCTAGATGACAGCAATAGGTTCCCACCTGACCTCTCCGTCTATAGTCTTTCCCCATCCAACTCTTCTCCATACTGAAACCAGAGTGACCTCTCTAAGGCAATAATCTGATGAGGTTTAAAATCTCCTTGCCAATTAAGAAACCAGCATGTGATCCAATTCAGGCCAATGAGATGTGAGAAAAAACTTGCCAACATTACTGGGAAAGCTATTCTCTCTCTTCTGTGAGATTCTCCGCCTGTCTCTGAATGTGGTTGTGTGCCATCTTGCTTCCAAAGGAAGGATGGCTAGAAGCTTGGAGAAGGCAAAGCCAGGAGAACTGTAGAGTAAAGGAAGCCAGAACCACTGAATTAAGTCAATCCTGAAGTCCGCCTTATCTCTAGACTTCTGGTTAGATTTTTTTCTTTTTTTAATGTGTATTTTAGATGATCAAAAATGTGGAACAGACATTGGTTGCACAATGACGTGAATACATTTAATACTGAACTGTGCACTTAAAATGATTAAAATGGTAACTTTTATGTTAAGTATATTTTACCACAATTTTTAAAAAGTTACAATGATAGAAATATGGAACAAATAGTATTAATGACTACTTGTGTATCTAGCATCCAACTTAAAAATTTCCCTATTAATTAGGCCAACTTGAGTTGGCTTTTTGGTGACGTGGACCCAGCAAATGCATGATAAGTAATGCAGAATTTGGTAGCAATAAGTAGGAATGTTTAAATGAACAAACAGATCATAAGCCTGATGGAATTGGCTGAACTGAAGAGATAGGGGTTGATCATGGGCTGGAAAGTCAGCAATCCTTTTTTAGGTGATTGTGATATACTTGGTTTATCTGCCTCTTGAAATTTAATGGGCAAAAAAAAAAAAATAATTTAGGGGTCTCGTTCAAATAACTCCAGTTCAATAGGTCTAGGGTGGGGACCAAGAGTCTGCATTTCCTTTTTTTTTTTAAGGTTACTTTAATGTTTATTTATTTTTGAGAGAGAGAGAGGCAGAGTTCAAGAGGGGAGGGGCAGAGAGGGAGAAACACAACCCAAAGCAGGCTCCAGACTCTGAGATGTCAGTACAGAGCCTGACACAAGGCTCAAACTCATGAACCCTGAGATCATAACCTGAGCCTAAGTCAGACACTCAACCGACTGAGCCACCCAGGTGCCCCAAGAGTCTGCATTTCTTTCTTTCTTTTTTCTAATGTTTATTTATTTTTGAGAGAAAGAGAGAGAGAGGCAGAGAGCAAGAGGGGGAGGGGCAGAGAGAGAGAGACAGAATCGGAAGCAGGCTCCAGGCTCTAAGCTGTCAGTACAGAGCCTGATGTGGGACTCAAACCCACAAACTGTGAGATCACAACCTGAGCTGAAGTTGCACGCTTAACCAACGGAGCCACCCAGGCACCCCTAGAGAGTCTGCATTTCTAACAAGCTCCCAGGTGATGCCAATGTTGGAACACACTTTGAATAACAAGGAATTAAACTCATGTACCCTGAAAAGAGGGACCTTATATCATGCGGGCTGTTGCATCAGGAGGATAGTGGGCAAAATTCAGGGTATTGGAATGTGTTAGCAACTTATAACCCCGGGTAAGATTTTACAAGAGACATGCTTAGCCTCACACTGGCCTGTGTGCAAACAGAGAAAGAAGAAAATACATCTCTGTTAACACAGGTTCTCAATCTGTGAACTACAATAAAGAAACGGCTGGAATTCTGATAATGCAATTATGTTTATCTTGGTCAACTTTTTAGAGTATCTCCATATTTATAGAAAATACAAGTGAATGGTGAATAAGTGAACTCACCATAAGAAAAAGCTGCTCGGACACATAATCAGCAAAGAAATTGAATCAGTAATTAAAAATCTCCCAAGAAACAAGAGTCCTGGGGCAGATGGCTTCCCAGGGGAATTCTACCAGCCACTTAAAGAAGAGTCAAGGGGCACCTGGGTGGCTCAGTCAGTTAAGTGTCCAACTCTTGATTTCGTCTCGGGTCATGATCTCACAGTTCATGAGATTGAGCCTCGCATCGGGCTCTGAACTGAAAGTGTGGAATCTCTCTCTCTCTGCCTCTCTCTCTCTGCCCCTTGCATGCTCTCTCTCTCTCTTGCTCTCTCAAAATAAATAAATAAACATTTTAAAAAACCAACAGAGTTCATACCTATTCTTCTCAAACTCTTCCCCAAAAAATAGAAATAGAAGGAAAACTTCCAAACTCATTCTACAAAGCCAGCATTACCTTGATCCCAAAAGCAGACAATTGTAGGACAATATCCCTGGTGAACACGGATGCAAAATTTCTCAAAAAGATATTAGCAAATCTAATCCAACAGAACAGTAAAAGAATTATTCACCATGATCAAGTGGGATGTATTTCTGGGCTGCAGGGCTAGTGTCCTCCCAACACACAAGAAGTTCTCAGTCAGCATAAATACAGTGTGCCCCTTCTGTCTGATATCTGTCTGATATCTGATAGATATCTGTCTGATATCTATTCCTCTACTTCCCTACTTAAGCCCGCTTCCCTTCATACTTGCCTCACACCTCCCCTTGCTCAGGGCAGCCTCCTTCGCCCTCAACTATATTAGGCCCCTGCCATGTGCATTCAGATCATATGTACCCTTATTTCCTACTATTCATACAGCTGAAGTTGCACAATTAAAAGTGTGATTTAAAAAAAATTACTATCAACTCTAAGTTCCATGAAGGCAGAAATCATGTCTATCTTGAGTTCCAAAGCATTCCCAGAACTTAAGAGCCCAGCACATAGTAGGCACTTGCTCAATAAATGAACAATTATCTTTTTATATGTCTTTCTGCTCCACTAACCAGTGAGCTTTATAAGAGGAAGAACCCAGATTCAATTTATCTTTGTATCCTCAGATAACCCAAACAATTGCTCAATGCATAATTATTTGGCTTGTACTGAACTGAATTCAACTATCAGGAGGAGCAGTGCCCCAGGGACTTGGCTAGAGTTTAGGAGGAAGTTCCAGGGTTTGGACAGGAGAGGGTAACAGTGAGGCCATCTACTCAGAGGCCCAGGTATTTAGATGAAGGTGGGCCTTCTAAGGTCTGCAGCCAGAAGAGAAAAGAGAAAACACAGGTTGCTATCAGCACTGCAGATTGGTTTGAAGTGTAAGGCTAGGAAACCCTGCTAGGCTGCTTTCCAGGAGACAAGCATCACCACCTGCGCAGTAGTCGGCCCACAGGGACTTCTGAGAGATGGGAGCAGCTAGCCTGGGTTGCTGGGTTCGAGAGCAGAAATCCCGTCTGGGCCAGCTGCTATCCCCTAGGCTGTGAACATCCACATCCCCTCAAAAGGAAAACCGAGAGCTGGCCCCTTGGGGAACAGGGTGGTCTCCATGGTCCTCATTACTTCTGTCTTTCTCATCAGACACCAAGTAGGCCACAGGGGGGTTCTACAGTCACCAAGGCAAACAGGAAGTCCAGCAGCAGAAGCCAAAATTTTTTTTTTCCATTTCCCTCTTTCACATCTGTGACATGCAACCCAGCAATGAGAACGTAGGATTTAAGCAGTTTCCTTTCTTAGTTTCAGCTTTGGACCCTCCTTGGGACTATAACTTGAGAGCCAGAAGAGACTATGAGAACATGGAACGTGATGATTCAAGAACAAGGGCACGCTGCAGTAGCTGCTCCCCCCCATGACTAAGAACTCTTCTTGATAACTAGGTATGACATGTGAATCATGCTTTATGTGTCTGCACACACAATCTCAGGTTACGACATATGCTGGTGCTACTGCTCCCTTTTGCCAGAGGAGGAAGCCAAGGTTCAGGGATCAAGTGACCAAGTGACAGCTACTGAGCAGGGTTGTTAGGATCCAGTGAGATCTGCTGGCCCCACTCCAAGTTCCCTCTCTGCCCAAGCTAGCTGGACACCTCTCCAGGGGAGCAGGAATAGCCCAACGAACCAGAACACAGGCTAAATGTGCCTCATACTGGGGTGTCTGCTTTAGCTAAATAGTAAGTAAATTTAAATTTTTTTAACGTTTATTTATTGTTGAGAGACAGAGAGAGACAGAGCATGAGCAGGGGAGGAGCAGAGAGAGGGAGACACCGAATCTGAAGCAGGCTGCAGGCTCTGAGCTGTCTGCACAGAGCCCGACGTGGGGCTTGAACTCACAAACTGTGAGATCATGACCTGAGCTGAAGTCGGACACTTAACCAACCGAGCCACCCAGGTGCCCCAATGGTAAGTAAATTTAAAATGTTATATAAAAACAAACACAGATCACTTCTGCGGGACATGAAAGCAAATCTTTTTAAAGTTAAAATGTGAGATATCAAACTTTTAGTTGATAATAAGGTAACAATGTTGGTTCATTAATTGAGATAAATGTACTGCAGTGACATAAGATGTTAATCACAGTGGAAACTGCATATGGGTATAGGGAACTCTGTACTACCTCTGCAATAACATTGGAAATCCAAAAGTGTTCTGAAGTAAAAGTTCTATTAAAAAGTATGAGATATTAAAGAAATTGTAGAATCTCAGGTTCTTCCAGGGACACACGCTCATAGTACTCTTTTGTTAGAGGTACACAGAGGCAATGTTTCAAAAGCTTGCCCATGCCCTATTGTTTGCAGAGTAGAAGGACATTATACAGAATTCTTATTTCTTAAGGGAAGAACAAGAAGGCAGAATAGTAAATATTCGTTCACTGCCCTCCCTGGGCCTCTGTCCCTTCTTAGCACCCCAAGAAGAATAAGAGGCAAATAACCACTTAGCCCTCCCCAGGTTCCCACCAGAGTGGAAGGGATTCTATTATAGAGTTAGCTGAAGCACCTCACCATATTCTAGCCTCCACAACAATCTTCCAGAGCATGTTATTCTTGCACACCCCCAAATCTGGATGGAGCGCCATCAAGAAGTAGTGAGAACTCATCCACTTATAGTAAGTCTGGGAAGCACACATCTTGGCACCCAGTGTGCACCACCCACCAGTGGTGGGCTAGTCAGCAGGGGAGCAGGGTGCCTTCTCAGGGATGTCCATTCAGTACTCCAGCCTCCGTCCAGCACAGAGACCTAAGCAACTTTACAAGACTGGGGTCACATGGGTCCTGCTGCTTCTGAAAGATTCTTCAGCCATCTGGGAAATAGACATTGAAGTTCTACCTTAAGTTTGAGAAGGGTATTTAAGCTACTCTTTTCTCCCAACTATAAAAGGACCAAGACTCAGATGTTCCTTATGATCACTTGGCCCTATTTTTGTGCAGCTTAGGATGGGCAGTGGGGCTGTAAGTTGGGGAAAGTAAAGGAGAAAAGAGAAAAATCCAGAAATTATTTCCTCTAGCTACACCTTAAATAGTCACAGAATTTTAATCAGTCTAGGAAATGGTTTCTAGAAACAGCTTTAGAACTGACAGTCAAGAACTTGGACTTCAATGACTAAGTTAAGCCAAGTGATTTTTACACCACTGTCATCATCTTTATAATAAAAAAAAATATTATTGATTACCTAATATAACTTAGAGCTCTTAAGATATTGAGAATCTGATTTTGGCAACAGAAAAGATGCATAAAGAGATAATAAATAGGAAAAGCAAAAGGGAGAGAAAATAAACCAATGGACAGTGCTCTCTGGAGCTTGGCAGATAGGGAAGGCTTCATAAAGAAGATAGGGCTTGAGCTGAACACTGGACTTGGAAAAGAAGGGAGAGAACAAGCCAGGTATGGAGGATGGCAGAAGGAAAGGCACAGGAGCAGGATGTGCTTAGCATGTTGGAAAAAAGGAGCAGGTGAATTTGACTGGAATGGAGAGTTTGGGTAGAGGGGTGATGTGTGATGGGCTTGGAGACATAGGAAGGGATTTATGGAGGACAATTGTACAGGAGTTGGTGACTGAGATGTGAGACAGAAGGAAGAAAAAGAGAAAGAAAAGAAGGAGGAGGAAAAGAAAAAGGAGAAGTAGGGGAAGAAGGAAGAGGGGGGAGGAAGAGAAAGAGGAGGAGAAAAGGGAGAGGAAGGAGGAGGAGGAATAGAAGGAGAAAAGTAGAAGTAGTAAGAGCATCCAGGGGGACTCCCTGGTTTCCAACTTGAGTGACTGAGAGAATGATCACATCCCTGCAGAATTTTTCTTCCTCTTTCTCAACAAGATTCCTCTCATCTTTTATTTCAGTTGTCCCCCAGAACTAAAGAAAACCCCATCTCAGCTGGTCCTGAAAGTGAATAACATAGGATTCTGGTCCCCTATTTGTGTAAAGAGGGTAGGTGAGGGTATGTGACTTGCACAGGATTGTACAAGGGGGCAGGGGCAGACTGGTACTGGGACCTACTGGATCTGATGACAGAATCCTAAACATCAGAGCCTAGGGGAAGCATCACACTTATTTAGTGGATCCACTTCTCTTTTCAGATAAGGAAACTGAGACCTGCAAATAAAGAGTGACTTCCCCAAGGTCACACAGCCAGTGTGAAGCAAGCTACGACTAGGACCTGACTTTCTGAGTCTTACTCCAGCACTCCTTGCTCTTCCACTTATTGCTTAATGTTTCATCTATGTGTTCGCATGTGCACACGCAGGCTTGCTTGAGCAACGGGAATTTTATTGGAATGATATTTTCTTGTGTATTTACCCCAAGGTATACCTCATTAGACTCCTCACATAGTAACAATAATAATTTAAGGTTGCTTTTGTTGAAAATTCTGAGTTTATTCATGACATATATGATAGTTAGCTTATCTCCCCATCTCTACCTCAACTGTTTCTGGATTTATTTTGGGCCAACTTGTCTTGGCTGAACTCTGAGGTCTGTGCTTCTTCCAGTCCTATCCCTACAATACCCTCCCAAGGCACAGAACTGATCTGATGCCTTTTTCAGTTGAAATAAACTTACAGAAATTTATAATATGTAAGCTAAGAAGAGAAAGAATTGAGAGTAAGAAACAAAACAAAACAGGACACACATAAGGCCAGGTGCTCAATGAATATCCAAGAGGGCAGAGAATAAGAGGAAGGAAGGACAGGACATTGGGGGAAATGGGAGAATGGTCTTGACCAAAAAAAGGATTTTCACTGAATGAAGAGAAGGAAGGGGTAACATTCTACCCACCCCACCAAGGTTCCTGGGGAGGCCTTAACAAGACCCAGCACTTTAGTTCCCAGCATACTGTGGCTAATTGGAAAAACTCATTGATAGGAAGTTTGTCACTCAGAATCCTTATGTTATGCCAATCTCAGAAACCACCAAACATTTGGCGAATCTTCCCACTACAAAATACTTTGAAAAGACAATGGAGCCCCTTCCTGTCTGTTGAGGGAGGCACACAAATTATCCCAGACATTTTTATCTTCTGCAAATCCC
This sequence comes from Panthera onca, assembly GCF_046562875.1. Classification (NCBI taxonomy): domain Eukaryota; kingdom Metazoa; phylum Chordata; class Mammalia; order Carnivora; family Felidae; genus Panthera; species Panthera onca. The sequence goes on along the minus strand of NC_138352.1, from coordinate 45,499,158 downwards.
TCCTTGCTCTGATGGGTTCCGCCTGGCAATGTGCCATGCCTCTCAAGGGCCTGTGCTGCCCAGAGACCAGATTCAGAGAAGCTTAACCATCTCTACCCCACTCCAGAGGCCAGGATGGCTCAAGCCAGAGCACCTTCCTTAAGGTTCCTTCCTTCCCTGGGGTAGAACAAATGGACAATGCCCAGACAGGGTAAACATTGGTATATGGAGCCATGCTGGGGACAAGAAGTCTGTTTGTTTGGTGTTCTGGGAAACAAGAAGGGGAAATGCATTTTAACCAGGAAAGAAAAAAATAAACTATCCAGCTCTGAATGGCAGCCACACCACTGGGAGATCACTGCAAACAGACATCTGAGGAAGGGACTGGCAATGCTTCCAAGGAAGATGGCACCTGAAATGGTGGAGATGGTGGGGAGGCCATGGGACAGGGTGAGAGCTACAATCACCTCATAGAAACAGTGGCCACTTTGGCACTGACCATGAGTGTCCCTTTGATCAGCCAAAGGTTTTGTGTGTAGCATTCAGAATTCTAATTTTGGAAGGCAATAGAAAAAAGCAACCATGTCTGAGGTCGAATGGACTTTATATTCATTGAGTACTCCCAGCTGCTGATGCTCTATTACTAAAATATCTTGAAATCTCTGTGCTCTTATATGAGAATCTAATGGCCTTTTTAGCCTTCTACTGGACTTTCTGTCTTCCTGTCTCCATTTCTCAGGCCAGTTTGCCATTCCCTAATTGGAAGACAAATAACTGTGCTAAACAGATTTAACTATCCTGAGATAAGTCCATGATAACATGTCATTGCATGTCAACAAAGTTCTGAAAACACAAATTAGCCACAGGACAGTTATATGTCCGCTGTGACTGCCTCCAGGTATACTTCACGCTAAGAACAAAGCAAGGGCCACACTGGTCTGGAGCAGACACTGCCCCATCCTTGCCCATTACAAAAAGGTCAGACCTAGGACATATCACATCTTATTATAACATGATCAAGACCCAAGAATAGTCAGACCTGCCTTTTGCTGTTACCCTGACTCCAGCAGTTCACTATATATTGCACATGGGAAAGTGGTGTTATCTCATAGATCTTCTAGAAGGAAATTCCATCTTGAAATCAATTGAAACCAACTAGGTCAGATTCATCTAGTGATGTAGCTCTGTTAACCCATAAAGCATGAAACCCAGAGGTGAGAGCCTGGAGAAGCATGTTCCAAAGTTCAAGGAATGGTCACACAAAGAAAAACAATGCTTGGCTGAGGAACAGAAATGTCTTTCAAAGAAAACAAGAGCCTAAAGTCCCTCACACCCCTTTCCTGGACGGCTGCCTTTTTCTGGGATGCCCAGCTCATTTGCCTGGGCAAATCACAAGAGAAGCAGCTTTTAACTACCTTCCATAAGCTGAAGAAAAGGGATATCACTTTTTGGAAGGTAAACCCAGGGGTTTGGTACATGGTTGTTGAATTTCTGACAGTCTCTCAGAGTATTTTCAACCCAAGGCATAATTTCATGAAGAGCATATGGGTTTTTTTTTTTTATTATTTTTAAAAGTGTTTATTTTTGAGAGAGAGAGAGAGAGAAAGTGGGGGAGGGTCAGGGGGGCGCAGAGGATCTGAAGCAGACTCTGTGCTGACAGCAGAGAGCCCAATGCAAGGCTCAAACTCACAAACTGTGAGATTGTGACCTGAGCCGAAGTCAAACGCTTAACCGACTGAACCACTTGGGCACCCAAGAACTTATGTTTTTATCTGTCTGTCTGTAAAATACATTTCAATGAAATTTCATTTTCCTGAAATTTCAGGAAACTTCCTGTTTCCTTCCTTTGTGGAGTTAACTTGAAATTTCAAAGTCATTGAGGTAAGGGTGGTATATTACATATAAGTTCCCAGATATTGGTGTTTTTTAATGGCCATCCTATAGAAGGCATGAAGTTACAGACTCCTAGTAATCATTTAAACTATCAATTTTCTAACTAGAGAATGTGATATACCAAAAGGTGAAATGACTTTCCCAGAGCCATATAAATGACAGAAATGGGGACTTAACCTACCACCCTGACAAGTTCAGGGTTCTTGTGACCTCTCTGGTGGCCAAAAGAAGGGGCAGTATTCACAGAAAAAAAAAAAGTCAGTTTTTTTTTATTGCTTTAAATCCAGGACAAATCTATCTCCTTCTACAAAGAATCAGGTGAAAGGTAAGGGAGGGATCAAAAGGCAGTAAATAAATGAGTGGAGAAGAGGGCCATTCAATTGTTCCCAATTTAAGAGTTTTTCAGATGCCATAAAGGGCTTAAGAGGGACAAGCGTGCTCAGAATTTGGAGTTTTGCCTTCCACAACTACAGCAGGACCATGTATTTAACCTTGAAAATGGGAAGAAGAGGTTCTGTTTCCACCCAATCAGTGATATTGCATCAACCAATCCCTGCAGTTTCCTCATGCATCTGCCTGGAGTCACAGGGTGTTTCCTGCTGAACCTCCAAGCCACCTCAGTCCCTCAAAATCTCCCTTCTTGGCCTTTCCCAGAAATAAATTCTTGGTGGAAGCTATAAAACACCAGTTCTTCCTAGCAGAATAACTCCACTGGCTGCCACCAGAGGCCCAGGCACTTGGCAGGTAAGACTCATTAATTTTAATCTTTCATGATTTCTGCAAAGTTGATGATGAAATTTCCTAAAGGCTTCTCAGAAAGCTTGGTACTGCATTTGGACTTGTCTTCAGTGGGCATTTTCTGGTGCCAGATTTGGCTGCCACAATGGCAGATCATTCCTGTTTGGTGTAAGGAGAATGTGATTAAATCCATGTGGGGCAAGGCAGATTTTCCAAGTCTGAAAACAGTCACAGAATCATAAACTCTTAGGGCTGGAAGGTACCATAAGACCTCTCATCCACCATTTTTAGGAACTGAGGCCCAAGAGATAACACACAGAGTTGGGGATAAATAATAACAGAATGATGCTCCAAGTGGTGTTCTTAAGATTGCTATCATGTAACCTCTAAACTAGAGTGAAAATTTACAGTGTTTTAAGAGTTTCCTAAGATAGGGCTCTCAGATCTTTATCTTGTTTCCAGCATCTTATGCCTGGTATTTATAGCATATCTGAACATCTAGTTAGCCCTGAATGCCTAGTCCCATATGTCTTCAATGCTCTTGTGGACACCTGAATCTCAATCAGATATATGAATTGCAGCAATATGAGATGGCCTTCATTTTGGAAGAATGGAGTGGTTGAATCATATTGTGTTTTATGTGATTGGGTGTCCCAAACCCTGTGGCTGAAGTAGGGGATTGTTTCTTCTAAGAAGATCTTGATAGGGGCATCTGGCTGGCTCAGTTGGTAGAGTGTGCAACTCTTGATCTCAGGGTTGAGTTCAAGCCCCACATAGGTCATGAAGCCTAGTATAAAAAAATTTTTTTAACTAAAAAAATAAGAGATCTTGATAAGAACTTTCTCCTCTTGACCATTTTCCTCTTGATCCTGGAATTACTCAAAAGATCAAATAGAACCTTTTCGGGGGTGACGGCGTGTTTGTTAGTTTTCCTATGGCTCATCCTACCACCCTCAACAGAGCTCTTGCCACTCATGGAAAAGAATCCCACTGATTCCTTCCCTTCTCAGGCTTTCCTGAAGCCCCTCTTGGTGACTTCTCAGCAAGTTTGAGAGCCAGACTCTGGAAGGCCTTGGTGCTCAGAGTGTGGACTGCAGACCAGCAGAAGCAGGAGCATCTCCTGGGAGCCTGTTGGAAATATAGGCTCTCAGGCCCTTCTGTTTCCTTCTGAGTTAGAATTTGCATTCAATCAGGTCCCCAGGTGATTAGTAGGCACATTAAGGTGTGGGCTAAGGGACTGTCACCATCATGACTCTCTGTACCTTCCAGATGCTGAACTTCTCTGCCCTTGGAGTTTCATTTATTCAGCATGAACCCAACACATATTATGTACCAACACTAGGCTTGGGCATGGGAAAAAACAAAAATAAGATATAGCCCTTGAGGAGCTCATGGTCTGATAGGGGAAACAGACACGAAAACAGTGATATGTGATATGAGTGGAGTCCAACGGGAGGACAGAAAAATGAATGACCTAACTTTGCGTGGAGAAATCTGCTACACTTCACAGAGAAAGCAAAATTTGGCCTGGCTGTTGAAGAATGAATAGTTCATCAGGCAGAGAGAGCACTGCATAAGAGGATGTGAATAGAGGCAAGGAATTGTGGACCAGCCCTGCCATTAGAGGGGCAGAGGCTATGACTCTGTCTCAGGATATTGCTTCATGTCCCAGAGAAGGCCCCAGGCTTTGCTGCAAACCAAAGGGCTTGGGAAATAATTTCTGCACTGAGCATGATGATAAGAATGTGGATAAATATCCAAACATCACAGAAGCCTCTTGGTGACCTCTTACACCTGAAGCCCTATGTCTTCCACCCTCCACCCTGCTTGGCTCTGGCTGCAGACAGTGTCCCTTCAGGATCTTTTAGCATACCTTTTTTTCCAGCGCAGTGGCATAACCTTTCATTTGCCTGGCTCTGCTTTCTGTCCCACATCCTTCCTTCACACACACCAGGGAAGTTGGCCAAGACATGGAAAATAATTTGGCTTTGGCCTTGAGGTCTCTCCCTGCCTTCCAAGTGAGAGGAGTATGAGGGGGAAGGGGGTCCAAGGAAGGGAGAAGAGAAATGAGCATGGAAGTTGATTTTCCTGTTTAGATTTCTCAACTGTCATGTCTTCAACTACGATATTTCTCTTCCTCTATCTCAGATGATGTCTTTTTTCATAGACTAACCTTTTACTTTTGTTTTTAATTTATTACAAAATACATTAGTCATTGAAAGAGCAGTATAATGAATACTTGTGTGCCCATCAGCCCTCTTTAAAAATCAATGATATGGTTGTTGCTAGGGGAAGAAGGAAAAGGGAGTTGGTCTTTAGTGGGTATAGATTTTTAGTTTTGCAAGATGAAATAGTTCTAGAGATCTGCTGTACAACAATATGAATATACTTGTCACTACTATGTACTGTATGGTTAAAAATGGTTTAAAACAGGGGCGCCTGGGTGGCGCAGTCGGTTAAGCGTCCGACTTCAGCCAGGTCACGATCTCGCGGTCCGTGAGTTCGAGCCCCGCGTCAGGCTCTGGGCTGACAGCTCGGAGCCTGGAGCCTCTTTCCGATTCTGTGTCTCCCTCTCTCTCTGCCCCTCCCCCGTTCATGCTCTGTCTCTCTCTGTCCCAAAAATAAATAAAAAAAAAACGTTGAAAAAAAAAAAAATTTAAAAAATGGTTTAAAACAGGGGTGCGTGGGTGGCTCAGTTGGTTAAGTGTCCTACTCTTTTTTTTAATGTATTTTGTAATGAATAAATAAATAGTAAATAAATAAATCCTATTTATTTTTGAGGAAGAGAGAGAGACAAAGCGTGTGCAAAGGAGGAGCAGAGAGAGAGAGAGACACAGAATCTGAAGCTGTCAGCACAGAGCCTGATGTGGGGCTCGAACTTCTGAGCCAGAAGATTATGACCTGAGCAGATGTTAGCCAACTGAGCCACCCATAATTGTCCTATTCTTAATTTTGGCTCAGGTCATGATCTCATGTTTCTTGAGTTCAAGCCCCCAAGTTGGGGCTGTCAGTGCAGAGCCTGCTTGGGATTCTCTCTCTCCCTCTCTTTCTGCCCCTCCCCCGCTCTCTCTGCCCCTCCCCTGCTCTCCCTGTCCCTCCCCTGTTCTCTCTGTCTCTCAAAATAAATAGATAAAAACTTTTAAAAAATGGTTAAGATAACAAATATTATACTATATGTTTTTACCAGAATTAAACACACACACACACACACACACACATATATATATATATATATATATATATATATATATATATATATATATATATATATCAGTGATACATTTTACTCCAAACCCATCATGCGCTTTATATGCCTGAAAGGGCAGATTTCTGGCTGGCTCAATGTTCTCCTCGAATTACAAAGAGGAAGACTATGGTTCTACTCGGGATCATAGAAGTGTAAGAACAAGATCCCATCGAGGGTTAAGCCATTTGAGAACTCCTCTTGGAAATAAATGGAAGTGCCCAGGAGAATCTTGGCCAGAGAGGTACTTATTCATACCTTGCCTTTTTTTCTAGAGTTAGCTTACAAAAAGTACACTCAACAAGATAAAAATTGTCAGAGGAATCATAAAAGGACAGAGGGAAAGACTGGGGAAGTGTGGCGGAGACCAAAATTACCTGGTCCAGATATAGTCCTCTTCTGGACTGGCCGAATTCAAGGGGAGAGTATCTAAGAGGGTGTCCATAAGACCACCTAGGTGGCCTCTCAGGCAAAGCTCCAGAACCACAATTTCTCTTAGGAAGCTTCAAGTAGATATGGAGGGAGCAGCCAATCTGAGATGTTCTCCCTGGTGTGTTTCTGGAATCCAACCAGTGAATGCACACTGAGGGAAGAACCCATGCCCACCTGTGAAATCTGAGGGACCTGTCGAGAACATGATAGAAACAAATGATCATTCCATCTCATGCCGTGGGTGCTTCCTGGGGCTGGAGCCAGAATCTCCTCAAAACATATTTTGGTTCAGGGGGCGCCTGGGTGGCTCAGTCGGTTGAGCGTCCGACTTCGGCTCAGGTCATGATCTCGCAGTCTGTGAGTTCGAGCCCCACGTCGGGCTCTGTGCTGACAGCTCAGAGCCTGGAGCCTGTTTCGGATTCTGTGTCTCCCTCTGTCTCTGACCCTCCCCCGTTCATACTCTGTCAATCCCTGTCTCAAAAATAAATAAACATTAAAAAAAATTTTTTTAAAAACCCATATTTTGGTTCAGGGGCACCTGGATAGCTCAGTCAATTAAGCATCCAATTCTTGATTTCAGCTCAGATCATGATCTCACAGTTGGTGAGTTCGAGCCCCACATCAGGCTCTGCGCTGACCGTGCAAAGTCGGCTTGGGATTCTGTCTCCTTGTCTCTCTCTGCTGCTCCCCTGCTCCTATGTTCACTCTCTCTCTCAAAATAAATAAATAAACATTTTTTTTTAAATTTTGGTTCTATACCACCAAATCTCATGAACACTCTACCCCCCAAAGCCCCTCATCAGCCAACAAAGCTGCAGGTATTTTTGTCTGATGATTTACATTCAGGGTTAAAGCTCACAATGAAGGGGTTAATCTAAGATCTGGAATCTCTCCAGGCAGCCTGGGGCACAGCTGTGGGCCCAGGGGAGCCCTGAGCTTTGTCACAACTTTCATTCATGTGCTCCCATCAAATTGGCTCTTTGAGGAAGGGTAGAAGCCCTTGCTGGTTTCTGAAGGGAGGAGCTGAGTGCGTGCTTCTCAGGCATGCTCCCCGGATGCAATACATCCCCAGGGGAAGGAAGGAGGGGAACTCCAAAGACCTGTTCCAGGTTTGGTAACAGCATTTCTCACACTTGTGACAAGACAGGTACAGGATCTCAGGTCACAGGCTATCAGGGCAGAATCAGACATCCTGTATCACTTGGCCCTCACTTGCCAGGACAGGGGCCCAGAGACGTTAAGTAACCTGCCCAATGTCACAGAGCTAGTTGTAGCAAATGCAGAACTTTAACTCCAGATCTCCTGACCCTGAAGCCTGAGTTCTTTCCCTTCCAGCCCTGCTTCTTTCCATGTCTCCCAATAGCAGGCATGGGTCTGCACAGATGATTGATGCTAACTTAAGTTATTGTAGCTTCCCCACCTCTACTCCAATATTAGGGCATCTGCTGTTCCCTGGGCTTTTTATGCTTTACCATCCCTTTCTGTGACTCCGTCCCTCCCATGGGGGCTCTACAAGGCTCATATCTGATCCTGGGTCTCGTTTCAGCAATGCAAGCCCTCCATCTCTCAGTCCTCTTAGCTTTCCTGACTTTGCTTCAGGCGGCAGCATTGGCCACAAATGGTAAGTGTCTCCATATTGAATTCGTGGGGCTGCTGTGACAAAGGATCACAACTGGGTGGCTGAAGACAACAGAAATGTATTCTACAGTTCAGGAGGCTAGAAGTCCAAGGTCAAGGTGTCAGCAGGGTCCTAAAGTCTCTAGAAGGGAATCCTTCCTTGCCTCTTCCTAGCTTCTGGTGGCTCCAGCAATTCTTGGTACTCCTTGGCTTATAGCTACATCAGTTTAATCTCTGCCTCTCTTCACATACTTCTCTGTGTGTATCCTGTGTGTTCTTTTGCTATAAGACCACCAGTCATTGGATCTAGAGCCCACCCTAATCCTATACCTTTATGACCTTATCTGAATTAATTACATCTGCAAAGATCCTATTTCCAAATAGGGTCACATTCTGAGACATGTATTTTGGGGGGACACCATTTAACTCACCACACCCCACCTCCATGCTCCAGACCCCAATACAAGTGAGAACAAGAATTCCTAACGCTCCTTCTCTACCTCAGGGCCCTGGTGATCAGCTAAGTCCTTTGATGGACACTTACGTGTCTACCTCACCAAAACCCAGAAAAATCCCCACAGCCCAGTAGCCCAAGCCAACCTGGATGGTCACACACCTTAATCCCATCCCTGGGTATTCTAGTGGACCTCTGAAGAGCAATTCCGACATCTTATCAAGGATCAGAGAGCATTCTTCCCATTCTATTCTTTTTCTCCTTGAGGATTCTTGTGAATGTTTCCTAATCTCAATCTTCTGCCTGCTTGGATTTGAGGGGTGAGGGTAATGGCTGAGAAAGAGGGAGACAGAAGCAGAGGGTATCTCAAAGGAATGGTGTCAGATACTCTGCTCCTTGTCCCTCCTCCTCCAAGCACGGGCCACCACAACTGCTGCCATCTCTGATGCTGTGAATCAGGTCAAGATCCAAGTCAACAAGGCCTTCCTGGATTCCAGGACCAGGTACGTGAGACACAGACACAGCGTACTCCCCTTGCTAGGCTTCCAGTTAATGACGAGCACATCTAGGCCAGCCCTGACAAGCCAGTGAGAAAGCAATCATCCAGACTGTGCTACCACCACCCCCCAACTCTGAGTGTGTGACAAATAGGAGTCTTAAAATCCTTAGCCTGTAAATTACCTTTAAGAGGATGTTTAATCTAATCCTGGAAGCACTTTCTTCCACATGGCCGGATGTTTCCTTGGGTCATGCATTACAGAGTCTCAGAAAGCCTGTTGGTAGAATTTCTCCATTCATTCAACTAATATTGACTGACATAAGCCCGGTTCCCTAGAAGCAGAACCTGAGACATGGATTCACGGGCAGGTGACTAATTAAGAATTACTCTTGGGAGAGCTGTAAATGAAGTGAGAGGGCAAAGCTGGAAAGGTCAAAGAAGGAAGTTAAGCAAGGATTGGCTCAGTAATCACACAAGGGTACAGGTGTGAGCCGTCAGCAACTACACCCAAAGCAGCTAGGGGGCGCAGCACCCCAATGCCATAAAATGATCCAAGGGCACTTGGAGATCCCACAGCCCACCAGCAGAGTCAGCCACCCTCGAACCACATGTTAGGGGCTGGGATCTTTGAAATAAGCAATGAAGACTGGGTGCCAGCTCTCAGGATGCCCATCAAGCTAGAGGCAGGCATACAGACAAGAATAACCACTGTGTTGAGCAGAAAACAACCTTATTCCTTCCTCTTGCTGTCTCTTTGCACTAGAATTGGGGCTTCCTTCCTCCTTGGCCCTTGAATGACTTTTAAGCAGTTCCATACTGTTTTTTTTACTTTTAGAAGACAAGAGGTACTCCAGCCACTTCTAGTCCCAAGAACAGTATCCTTTCAGGAATTTAAATGTCAGCGTAAGAAGACAAAGCCTAGAGCTTCCTACATCCCTGGGCTCAGAGCTGCTTTATTAGGTTTATAATGAGAAATGGAACACAGTCTGCTAGTTCCTCCTTCCTGGGCTCTTCCCAATCCCCCAACACAGGTTTCTGACTCCTCAGGGTTAAGCTGGGGGTGGGGGGGGCGGTGGAGGAGAGATAGCAAAGGGCAAGGTCTAAGTCACCTCACAACTTAGTGCCCTGAAGGGGTCAGAAGGTCTTCCCCACCTTGGGCACTTGTTGGCTGTCTCAGAGATTCTGCTGCCAGCTCCCTGACCCAGAGAAGTTTCTGGCCAGTAGCTGACAGCTCCAACCTTCAGTACAGAAGCATCTGGCTCACTTTCTCACCTCCCCACACCCTCTTGAGCCAGGTGCCTTTTAAGCAGGCTCCAGAAGACTACAAGCTTCACCCTGCTGCTGGAGGATATACAGATCCCATGCAGTGTGGCCCTGTCTGGCTTACTCTATTAAGTGCGTGGTGCCAGCCTCCACTCCTGTAGGCTCTTTGGGCAGGTATCAGCCACTGGCCATGACTCTAGCCCACCTCTTAAGTCCCTTATCACTAGAATTAAAGCACAGATGAAGCCCCATGGTGGCAGTAGGGAAGTACTTGGTATTTCAGTAACTATCTCCAAACAAAAATTCTCTCTCCCTCCTTAACTTCAATCCTTTTATAGGCCCAAGGTAAGGATACAGTAAAGGCCACAAAATCAGTGTTCATCACCTCCTTTGCAAGCTGTGCACTGACCAGCCATGCTTTGGACTTCATTCGTACTGGTTAGTTCTTGGACTTAGGGGCCTCATGGAGACATAAAGAATCACACATAACCATCTTGTTACACAAACAATCCAATGAAGGAAATAAACAAAGCGATGGTTGCTACTCTAGGCCCAGGGATCAGGGAAGCCTGATGGAGGATGAGAAGCAGCCAGCCATGTAGAGAGCCGGGAGGATAGCATCCCAGGGACTGGGAAGGACAAAGGCAAGGGTGCTGAGGCGGGAAAGAGCTTAGGGTGCTCGGGAAACAGAAAGAAGCCCAATGCTGGTGGAGGTGGTAGACAGGGAGGAGCACACCGTGCAGGTAGGCCAGAGAGGTGGACGCTAAGGGCCATAGAGTCAGAAAGCAGATTAGAGGTTGCTGGTGGAGGAGGGCAGGGGAGGAATTGGAAGAGACTGCTTAATGGGTATAGGGTCTCCTTGGGGGGTGATGAAAATGTTTTGGAACTAGGTACAGGCAGTGATGGCACCACAATAGGAGTGTGTGTGCAATAAGCAGATGGATTCATCCATGTCCCAGGGTAAGCAGAGTGCCATGGTCTGCTTTTGACTCTAAGTGCGCTCCAGCAGCTGTGTGGGGAACAGACAGCAGGGGGTGGAGAGAGACAGGGAGTGGGGCGGGGCCCTGGTCAGGAGGCCGCTACAGCCGTCCAGATGAAGGCGACGGTAACTAGGATGAGGGTGGAGGCCTGGAGATGGGTAAAGACTTCTTCCCAAACCCTGGCTGATCCCACGGAGCCCAGCCCTGAGCAAAGCAGGAGGGATCCCGCATTCAGGCGGGAGAAGCACGCAGAGCCCAGGGCACAGGAGGAAGGAAGGAACGTGCAGAACCTTGCGTGGGACCTTCCAGGTAGAGCCCTGGAAGGCCCAGCAGCGCACCTTGTTTATTGGGTGGGGGACCCTTTGGGCCCTGGCCCATGAGGACGGTGGCGCTGAGGCTAACACATGTGTGTATTCCACGCCAGATACAGCTCAAGGAGCTTTACAGCCCTTCCTCCCCCAAACCGTATGAAATGCTAAATTGAACTACATGAAATAGCTTGTTTTTGAGGTCAAAATGATCAAATAGCATGGCTCAACGAAATGTCGTTATTTCATTTTATGGATAAGGAAGCTGGGTACAGAGAGGTTAAGTAACTTGCCCAAGGGCACATAACTAGTAAGTGGCAGTCACAAGTCAAACCAGCCAATGTTCAAATCTTGCTTCCTAAGCCCCAACTCCAGGTGAGTGCGGGCCCACAGAACTTTCCGTGATGGTTTTCTGTGTCGGGGCCATCCAATACAGGAGCCAGTAACTACGTGTGGCCGTTGAGCACTTACTGGCTAGTACCAGTGAGGAACTGAATTTAATTTAATTTTAATGAAGTTCCATTTAAATAGCCACTTGTGGCTGGAAGTTACCATACTGGACAGTGTAGCCCTCCTGGCCACTGGGCCACGCAGTCTCTTGCAACAGCAGCAAAAAGACAGTCTGGCTTACTGTCTTGGGTCTTTTTAATTGAGGTTGGGGGAGGCTGGTCGGGGGTAGGCCTGCCAAATAGAGCGCAATCATCCCAGTCATCCTTGTCCCTGTCCCACCTGCCCAGGAAGTCCCTCAGACTGAGACACCATGCCCCCTCACCCTGGAAATAGGTAAGAACCTAACCTATAGATCAGGCCAGCTGTTGCAGCCAGCGAACTGTACCCCAAAAGCAGAGCTGTCTTTTGTGAGAAGCTGAGCAACTTCCAATGTTTCAGAGTCTCAGAGCCATAGATATCATCTCACGGAACCCTTCCTCCCACATGTGTGGAGACTGAGGCACGGGGAAGGGGTGGTGGATTCTCATGGAGGCACTTTTCTAACACCACCTTGCACTCAGTCATCTCTGTGTTTGTCCCAAACTTCTTAGTAGCAGGGATTCGGGCTTCTCCCTTTACACATGGGAAATTAAGAATAAAAAGGCTGAACATCTTGCCCCAAAAATGGTCAGCAAGAGGCTGGATGCTACAGCCCACATCGAAGCAAACTCCACGCTAACTCCAGGGCTAGCTGCAGTTAAGGATGTTTCCATGGGAAGAACTGAAGGCCCCTAGGCTTGTTATCTCTAGAATTCTCTTGTTATTTCTAAACTCCTACATGACAGGAGTTCCTCAGTCTGAGTCAGGACATCCTGGGCTTAGGTGTTTTTAAGTTTCTCTAATTAATTCTGACCCAGCCAGCACAGCTACAACCCTCTGATTCTAATTCAGGAAGCGCTCACCTCCATCTGCCTGCCCTTTCTCAGAACCAGACCCAACAAAGCTTAAAGACACACTGTAGCTTCCTCCTCCCAGAAGAGATTTTCCAGAGGCATCAGAAAGGAAATGAGAAAGATTCTGAGAGCACGGGAGTGCTTGTCTCCTGCCCGCGCTGCCGCCACCCCCTGTGGCTCCTCCCCATACACACATCCCTTCACACCCCTTCTAAAGCTTCAGAGCTGGAGGGCCCAGTCTTGACTCTCCTATCGCTCTCCATTGTAGGCTAAAGGCCGCCATGAGCTCAGAGGCACCCACCACTCGACAGCTCTCGGAGTACCTCAAGCATGCCAAAGGCCAGGCACGCACAGCCATCCGCAACGGGCAGGTGTGGGAGGAATCCTTAAAGAGACTGAGGCAGAAAGTGGCCTTGACCAATGCCACAGGTACAGAAAACCCACTGACCCTCTGATGGCGGGAAGGGGCCATGACCCTGCAGGAGAGAACAGGAGTCACCAAAAGCTGTATCCCCTATTAGGAGCACCTCCTTGGCTCTCCCTGCTCAGGTTCGTGGGCTTGCAGAGCAAGGAGGGGCTGAGGGGACAGCTGTGCCAGTATGGTTTTGTTTTATTTTGTTTTGTTTTGTTTGCAGAGAAAGGAACTCAAGCCCAGCAAGGTCACACTGCCAACTCCAAATAAGGGGACATTCATGCTCTTTGTGTAATGCCATCTGTAAAGCCTCTGTCCAGAGGAAGTACTAAAGTCAACAAACATGGGCTCCCTGTCCCAAACCAGTGTCACCACTACTCTGCTTTATGTCTCCATAAAGGAGACATGTAAGCCACCTGTACCAGGGGGATTTACTGGGATTATGTCACAGGAGATGAGATTTCCATCTTGTCTTGCATAATATGGAGCTGAAACAATGACGTGACGGATTGATTGTGATCTCCAACCCGTCCACTCCCACCCCTACCAAATGTCACAGCTTCTGGAGGGTCAGGGAGGAAGGGGCTTGGTCCCAACCAGAGGAAGGGGCTGCAAGTTCTTCCTGGGAAAACAGCAGGTCCAGGAAGATAGCAGGCTTAGGACTTGAGCAAATTCCAAAGTTCCAAAAGAAGGAAACTGGGATGAGGTAGGGAGAAATAAGGATCACTTTAGACTCTGAGACTCAAAAGGTACAGAGGGTTGAACCCCTGCCCCTGCCAACCTTCACAGATGGTCCCCTGAAGAAGCCCCCATAGAGCAAGATTCCCTTGCTTCTCTTTCATGCAGGCACCAGGATGGATCACAGACTGCTTTAGGAGGTTAGCAGTTCTCTCCTTTCTGTGCCAGCACGGGAGCCTCTGCTGCGTAAAGCCCCACTATGTTACTCCTCCCAGGACCACAGCGCCCCTCACTTAAAAATTACCTGTCCCGGGGCACCTGGGTGGCTTCGTCGGTTGAGCATCTGACTTTGGCTCAGGTCATGATCTCGTGGTTCGTGAGTTCGAGCCCCACATCGGGCTCGCTGCTGTCAGCCTGTCAGCACAGAGCCACCTCTTCAGATCCTCTGCCCCTCCCCCACTTGCCCTCTCTCAATAATAAACAGTTTTTAAAAATTACCTGTATCTTCCCAACATCTTCCTTATCTAGGTTCCTGCTTGCTTGGTACTTTAGATGTCAGTGAAGCTTTAGAAGAAGAAAAGCAGTCTTATCAGACTAACTCCTACTAACATGTGCTTAACCTCTCAGGGGTATTTTCGTTCTAAAAGAAAGATCTGTTGATTCGAATGCCCTGATTAAAAAAAAAAAAAATCACTAACAATGCTAGCACTTTCACAGTTACTACCTGTGTGGCCTTGGGCAAGTCCCTTGAGCGCTGTGGCCTCAGTTTCTCATCTGTAAAATGGGACTTAAACCTCTTACCTCAATGAGTTGTCAGGATTAAACAAGAAACCACCTGAGAAATGCTTACCTAAAACAGACAAATGCATTCCCAGAAAAGGAAGTTCCCCTCTGCTTTCGGTTTCCTGCCTCCCCGCCGTGCCTCAGAATGGAGAAAGAACTCAGCCCCTCTGGCGTCCCTTCTGTTTCAGAACCTGGCCTTGACTTGACTGCACTGTCTTGGGAGGTGGGCTGTGGTGCCCCCGTTCCTGTGGTGAAATGTGACAAGGACAATCCTTACCGAACCATTACAGGAGATTGTAACAACAGGTGAGGGGGCACGGGCAGTTGTCCGGGGCGGCCCAGCTAGGGGCTTTGCCGCTTGGCCATTCCCGGCAGAACCCCCGCTGCCTCCCCCTCCCGGGCCTGCGGCCCACCGGAACCCGTTCATATTGGAACCTTCCCGAGCTTCCCCGTCTTCCAAAGGGGCCGCCGTAGTGCCGCGCCTTCAGAGCGGACGCAGTTCAGCGACCCCCCTCCCCGACTGAGAGGCACCTCCCCCGCACCCCCTTTCCCTCGGGCGGAGTCCCGCCCCTTCCCTACGGGTCCCCCAGGGCTTTGGAGAAGCGGAGCCCGGAGCGCGGGCCGAGGCTGAGGGCGCGTCTTGCTCGATTTCAGGAGGAACCCCGCTCTGGGCGCCGCCAACAGGGCGCTGGCGCGCTGGCTGCCCGCCGAGTACGAGGACGGGCTCTCCCTGCCCTTCGGGTGGACGCCGGGGAGGACGCGGAACGGCTTCCCGCTCCCGCCGGTGAGGGCGGGCCCGGGGTGCGCGCGAGCCCCGAGCGGGAGGGTGCAGGGGGAGAGCCCAGAGAGGACGGGAAGCGCCCCCAAACGCGCACGGAACGGAAGAAGAAATAGGTGGGAGGGCGGAGGTGCGAGGTGGGGCCCGCAGCCGGGGAGAGGTGGAGACTTGGACGGGCTCGGGCCGTGCTCCCCTAAGTGCCACTAGAGGGCAGCGGAGCCCGGAGCCCAGGCACGTGGTGGTCACGTCCCAGCTGCCCACAGGCCAGATACCCTGGGGTCTCCCAGGCAGATGGCCTCCCTGCCCCATCCTGCCCGCGCTTACCCCGCCCCGGCCCCTGGGGTGCATCAGCTGTTGTTTGCCCGGAGGTCCTATCTGTTGGCCTCTTCTGAGTTGGCAGCCCCTCCCCCAGAGCCCCTCTCCTCCTCGCAGACACCTGGCACCTCCCTGTGGCTTCACAAGCAGCCTGTCTTTGTTTTCCCATTTCCATAGTGGAAAGGGCACTGGCCTTGCAAGCCATCAATTCCCGCAGACGTGTGTTCAGTCCCATCCCTACTATCCCCTTTTGTAGCTGCAGGACCGTTGGAAATTGGCCTCACCTCTCCAGTGTCCTCACCTTCGGAAAAGGTGTAATGCCACCCACCTCACAAACTTGTCATGGGGATTAAATGTACCTGTTATACCCTGGGTGTTCAATAAAACTGCAGTTGAATCTGACTCCTCAAAGCACTTTTTCCTCCAATCCTTCCTCCCCTTCTGTCTCCATCTGTAGGCCCGGGAGGTTTCCAACAAGATTGCAGGCTACCTGAGTGAGGAGGGTGTTCTGGACCAAAACACGTCCTTGCTGTTCATGCAGTGGGGTCAAATTGTGGACCATGACCTGGATTTTGCCCCCGACACCGAGCTGGGGAGCAGCGAGTACTCCAAAGCCCAGTGTGACAAGTACTGTATCCAGGGAGACAACTGCTTCCCCATCATGGTAGGCCCCTGCAGCTGTTGGTGACAAAACCCCTGCCTCCCTGACTAGCAGGGTACCTCATGGTAGATCTCGAATGCTGACTTGACAGCTTCCCAAGCCTCACACATCCATTCATTCACTCATCCATTTATTCAATAAATAGACATTAATCATCTACTCCGTGCCAGGCACGGCACTAAGCACTGGGGATTCAAAGGTGAATAAGACACTGTTCCTTTCCTCAAGGACAGAGAGCCTGTGTGGGAAATGGACAAGTAACCACTAATGGTGAAATTGGGAAGCTCTGGGGAGGGGCGGGTCGTCTATGTGCCTGGCCCAGCAGCATTGGCATCACTTGGGGACTTCTTAGAAATGTAAGATCTCAAGCCTCATCCCAGACATTGGGAAACAAAATCTACATTATACCAGGATTCGTTCTATACACAGTGAAGTTTGTAGAACGCTGCTGTAAGTCATCGGGGTCTGGGACGGCTGCTCCCAGAAAGAGCTGCAATTTGATGGATGAATCAGTGAGAGCAGGGATTTGTGGGCAGCAGGAAGAGAGAGGCACTTGCAATGGTGCCCCATTTTTTTCTTATTTTACAGTTAGAGAGTGATTTATTCACTCAAACAAATCAAGGCTCTGTGCTGTGGTGTAAAGAACACGGACTGTGGAGAGAAGTCAGTCTAGATCTGAATCCCATATATTTCCCTTCCTGTTTACAAGTTCTGGAACAAATTACTTAACCTTTCTGAGCCTCGATTTTCTCACCTGTAAAATGGAACTGAATTATCTACCTTACATTTTTTGAGGACCAAAGTGAGATAAAGTATGCATAATACATAGCACATGTTAGATCCAAAATAAATAAATGGTAGCTGTTTTTAGTAATTTTGTTATTGTTTATTTCTTTTGAGAGAGTGCATACAAGCAAATGGGGGAGGGGTCAAGAGAGAGGGAGATAGAGAATACCAAGCAGACTTGGACTCAGGGGCTCATCACAGTGTTCACTGGGGGGAGGCTTAATGGGAGGAGGGAGTTCGTGAGGGAGGACTCTTGCAGGAAGGGCTCAACGCTGGACTCGAACCCATGAACCACGAGATCATGCCCTGAGCCAAAATCAAGAGTCGGTCGCTCAACCGACTGAACCCCCCAAGTACTCCGTTCATAGTAGTTATTAACAAAGCCTTTCCTATTTCTTGTCCTGCTTCCCTGTCCAGGGATCTCAGGACTCCCTCCCCACCAAAAGTTTGGAACCTCTGCTATAAAAGAGTGAATGATTCCCCTCAGACTTTTTACACAGTGGGATGTAATGAACTTCAGGGCATTGTGGCTCGGGATGTATAGTGTCAGCAGGAGGCATCTGGAATCAGTGTCTGGTCCCAGGGTCCCAGGAGGGCTCCATCAGCATCTTTGCCAGCCGCATCCAGACCCACCCTGGGGAGAGGTTGCCAGATCCCAGCTGTGCCACCTCTGCCCAGTCACCCACCCCCCAATCTCTCTGCAGTTCCCTCCCAATGACCCCAAGGTGAAGACTCAAGGGAAGTGCATGCCTTTCTTCCGAGCTGGGTTCGTCTGCCCCACTCCACCTTATCAGTCCCTGGCTCGAGATCAGATTAACGCTCTGACCTCCTTCCTGGATGCCAGCCTTGTATACGGTCCTGAGCCCAGCCTGGCCAGCCGCCTTCGAAACCTCAGCAGCCCGCTGGGCCTCATGGCTGTGAACCAGGAGATCTGGGACCACGGACTGGCTTACTTGCCCTTTGACATCAAGAAGCCAAGCCCCTGTGAGTTCATCAACACCACCGCCCAAGTGCCCTGCTTCCTGGCAGGTGAGTCCAGGCTGGGAACAGAGGGGCCCAAGGACTGGGAGCAGAGAGAGACCAGAAAAACTTCAGGAGGCTGCTAGGTAGCTTCCAGAGAGGCTTTACTGCTGCTGCTTCTCGCATGCTTTCTGGAAAAATGCACACCAAGCCCCCATTGCCTCTGGCACTGGTCCAGGACTGGTAGAAGGGCCCGGATGAATACAGAATCTAAGAACATGTGTTCACCATCAAACAAACAAACAAACAAAACAATTAAATCCAGAGAAGCACAAATAAGAAAAACCTACCACCCACAAATGATCATTGTTAACATTTTTAATGCCCATCTTTCCAGGTTTTTTTAAATCATAGATATAGTTCTACATTGTTTTACATAATTGGGGTTATACTATCAGTTATGTTCTATAACCTGATGTCTTCACTTAATATGTCACATCATTAAATATTCTCCAGCATGATTTTTACTGGCTGCCTGATATTCCCTGACATACATTATCATGATTTATTTTCTCAATCCTATTTAGAAACACTTAAATCATTTCTAGTTTTCCTGGTTTTTTTTATTTTTATGTTTTATTTTTTTATTTTAATTTTAATTTTTACTTTATTGTTTTTAGGTAATGAATATCCTTGTTGATGAATCTTTGCACTCATTTAAAAAATTTTTTTTAATGTTTGTTAATTTTTGAGAGAGAGCACGAGCAGGGGAGGGGGGAGGAGAAGAGAGAGGGAGACACAGATCGGAAGCAGGCTCCAGTCTCTGAACTGTCAGCACGGAGCCCTATGTAGGGCTCGAACTCAGGAACTGCGAGATCATGACCTGAGCTGAAGTCGGATGCTTAACCGACTGAGCCACCTAGGAGCCCCTGGACTCATTTTTAATAATTTTATTAAGATAATTTGTTAGAAGAAGAAATTTTAGATTAACAGGAATGCATATTTTTAAGGCTTTTTATAAACTTGGTACAAGGCCCCTGCTCCATACAACCTGTGCACAACCAAAGCCCCCCAATTCTGTTCATTCTGGGGGCCTCATGTCCTCCTGGTCCTCTTTGCCTTGGGCTCCTGGAGGCCTTTCCTCTTCCAAAAATCTACTCTGTCAGGATAACCCCCGCCCCCGCCCCACCCACCTGGACATGGCAGAAAGCCAGTCCATAGGCCCAGATCTCTTGGGTAGATCTCTTCAATTCTGTGTTCACACATATCTCACATCAATCCAGATACAAAACTGAGCCCTTTCCTGTTTTCCACAAAAATATCCGGTAAGACCAAGCATTTGGGAATTTAATAGACTTTTCCTAAAGATTAGAGGACACAAGAAATCCCCTTGTGAACACCTGGTCTTTTGCCAGTTAGCTGACCTCCTATCCTGTCACTCTCTTCTTTCCTTTCTTCCAAAGGCCCCCATCTCTAGATACTCCTCCCATTGTTACATGGACAAATTCGACCCTACCTAGGAACCTGCCCTCAAACTCCCATTCATAAAACTTTTCAAAGTTTCTCTCCACCAAAAGCCCTTATCTGTTTGTACTGCCCCATCTTAGAAGGAGTTGGGATTGTAATTAGCAAAATTTTCCTTTTTCATGTCATCTGTAGTTTTGAGCAGTCTTGTGCAGTCAGCCTTCTTATCCCCGTTTTCACAGATACAGGGACTGAGGCTTAGAAATGCCAAGTAACTTGTCCAAAGTGACCCAGCTAAAAATCATGTGTGTGGAGCTGAGATTCAAACCTCTGAATCCCAACCCCCATCCCATTCCACTTGACTTCCCTTAGGTTAACTGGAAGGAGGGGCTTAGGAGAGGGTCCCTTGGGCGCACTATCGTGTATTTCTTTGTGCAAGTTACTGGGTTTTGGGGCTACTCAGGGGGAACCAACCTTCCTGCATTCTGGACTTTCAGGAGATTTCCGAGCCTCCGAGCACACCTTGCTGGCCACTTCCCACACCCTCTTTCTCCGAGAGCACAACCGGCTGGCCAAAGAACTAAAGAGACTCAACCCTCACTGGGATGGAGAGAAGCTCTACCAGGAAGCCCGGAAAATCCTGGGAGCCTTCATGCAGGTACAGAAGCCCAGGAGCACTGCCTCCCTCACCCACCTAGCTTCTGCCCCCCCCCCCCCGCCCCGCCACCCCTGCTCTGCCCACAGCCACCCTCCAGCTACCTCCTCTGTGTCCCGCACCTCCTCTTCCCTTCTCCTCCGCTGCTTCCTTCCCACTGCCTCATTATTTCAGCCCTCCTTCTTGTTTCTTTAGCTTCTCTGCCCCAAAATGAATCCCTGAACTCAGAGTGTTGGAGAGTCATTTGTCTGTTGGTCACTCAGTGTGCCTGCCCAGATGCCACCATCACTGGGACCAAAGGCTCTGTCTCTCCTGGGACTGACTGTTGCAGAGCTCTTTGGGTTATTTCAGTTGGATTGTCTTCTTTTTCAATTCTCCGCACCCAAGCCACATGTCACAGAAAGAGTCCATTGCTATTGTAGATTGGCTGATTGACTAACTAGAATTAACTGTGCACGTATTTTTTTAAGCATTTTATTTTGAAATTATTATAGGTTCTCAGGAAGTTGTTAAAAAAAAAAAACAGTACACACACCCAGCCTCCTCAGTGCTAATGTTTTTGCATAACTATGGTACAACATCAAAAGCAGGACATTAACATTGACACCAACCAAAGGTCTTATTCAGATTTCACCAGATTTAAATGCAATCATGTGTGCGTGTGTGTGTGTGTGTGTGTGTGTGTGTGTGTGTGTAGCTCTGTGCAATTTTATCACATGTGTAGTTTCATGTAACCACCACCACAATAAAGATACTTCACTCTCCCATCACCTCAGGACTCCCTCCTGCCCCCCTCTGATAGCCACATCCACCCTCCCCCTTCCCAGGTCCCTATCCCCTGACAATCACTAATCTGCTCTTCATCTGTACTGTTTGGTGAATGTTACCTAGATAAAACCATGCAGTATGTATCCTTTTGAGGCTGGCTCTTTACATTCAGCATAATTGCCCTGAGGTTCATCCAGGCTGTTGTATGTGTACAGTCCCTTCCTTTTTGTTGCTGAGTAGTATTCCCTGGTTTGTTTAACCATTTACCCAGTGAAGGACGTCTGGAGAGTTTCCAGTTTGGAGCTATTATGAATGAAGCTGCTATAGACATTCGTATATACATTTCTTCATGCAAGTAAGTTTTCCTTTCTCTGGGAAAACTCTGCCCAAGTGCAGTGGGTCATATCGCAAGTCCATTTCGCGTTTTAAAAGGAACTGCCAAACTATTTTCCGGAGTAGCTGTACTATTTTATGTTCCTACCAGCAGTGTATGAAACATCCAGTTTCTCTGCATCCTGGTCGTGATTTGTTGTCATTGTTTTTTATTTTACTCTTTCTGATAGGTATGTAGTGTTATTTCATTGTGGTTTGAATTTGCACTTCCCTAATGGCTAATCATGTTGAACATCTTCTCCTGTGCTTATCTGCCACCTGTATATCCTCTGCAGTAAAATACCTGTTCATATATTTTGCCCATTTTCAGATGGATTATCTTTTAATGTTAAGTTTTGAGGGTTCTTTATGTATTCTAGATACAAATCTTCCATCAGATATGTGACTTATATTTTCTCCCAATCTCTCATTTTCTTAACAGAATCTGTTGCAGAGTAAGAGTTTTTAATTTTAATGAGGTCCAATCAGGACACATTTTTTTTTTTTTCTCTCATGGGTTGGGCTTTTGTGTCAAATCTCAGAACTCTCTGTAGTCCTAGATCTCCAAGATTTTTATTGGGTTTTTCCTAAAGGCTTTATACTTTTATGTTTTCCACTTAAGGCCATGATCCACTGGGGGTTAATTTTTGTATAATGTGTGAAGGTTAGGGTGAGGCTCATTTTCTTTGGCCACAGGGTGTCCAACTGTTCAGCACCACTTACTGAAAAGGCTATCCCTCCTCTAGTGAATTGCTTTTGTTCCTTATCAAAAATTTTTTGGGCATGTTAATATGAATTTATCTCAGAATTATCTATTCTATTCTGTTAATCTATGTGTCTATTCCTATACCAGCACCACAGTGTTTACTCTGGCTACACAGCAAGACTTACTATGGGGAACCATGATTCTTCCCACTGTATTCTTTTTCCAAATTGTTTTGGCTGTTCCAGGTCTGTCCCTTTCCTATATATTTTTAAATAAGCTTATCTACATCTACAAAAAAAAAAAAAAACCTTGCTGAGATTCTGATAGGAATTGTATCAAAACTATAGATTAATATAGGAAGAATTGACATCTTTACAATATTGAGTTTTCTAATCTGTAAATGCAGTGTGCCTAAGTGTTTAGGTTTTCTTTGCTGTACTTCATCAGCATTTGGTAATTTTTATCATACAGATCCTGTACATGTTTTGTTATATTTGTACCTGAATATTTCATTTTCTTTGGGTAAGTCATAAATGGTATTACATTTTTTCTGACCTGCCACTTGCTCTTTATCAGTGCATAAAAATGTAACTGATTTTTATATGTTGACCCTGGCCTTGCTGAGCTCAGTTTGGGGAGTTCTTCTTGTAGAATCCTTAAGATTTTCAAAAAAAAAAAAAAAAAAAAAAAAAAAAAGATTTTCTATGCAATCATGTCATCTGCAAATAAAGACCGTTGTATCTCTCTTTTTGTAATCTATGTTTTTAAACATTTTTTTCTCTTGTCCTATATCAGTGGCTATAATTTCCAGTACTGTGTTGAATAAGAGTGGTGAGAACTGGCATCCTTGTCTTCCTAATCCTAGAGGGAAAACATTCAATCTTTCACCATTAAGTATAATGTTTGTTGGGGTGCCTCAGTTGGTTGGGTGTCCCAGTTGGTTAAGTATCTGACTCTGGATTTCAGCTCAGGTTATGATCTCATGGTTCATGGGTTCGAGCCCCGCATCAGGCTCTGTGCTGACAGTGCAGAGCCTGCTTGGGATTCTCTCTCTGTTCCTCCCCTGCTTGTGGTCACTCTCTCTCTCTTCCTCTCTCTCTCAAAATAAATGAACTTTAAAAAAGTGTAATGTTTGTTGTAAATCTTCTGTGGATGCTCTTGATGAGGTTGAGGAAGTTCCGCTCCATTCCTAGTGTATGGAGAGTTTTTATCATGAACAGATGTTGAATTCTATCTAAGGTCTTTCTTCATTAATAAGACTTTTCTTCTTTAGCCTATTCTGTTTGCTTCAGGTTTATTTTACTCTTCCTTCTGGTTTCTTTCAGCACTTGGAAAATGCTATACCCCTTCCTTCTGGGCTCCATGGTTTCACATTGGTGTTCATTTGTAGATAGTGTGTCACTTCTCTTTGGCAATATTTAAGACTTTGTGTTTAGTTTTCAGAAGTTTAATTGTAATGCATCTTGGAGTACATTTCTTTGGGTTTATAATGTTTGGTATTCATTCAGCCTCTTGAATCTGTAAGTGTATGTCTTTCACCAATTTGGGGACGTTTCTAGACATTATTTCTTCAAATTCTTTTTTAGCCACCCCTTTCTTCTCTATGTCTGGGACTCCATTAATAGGAGTGTTAGCTCTTTTGTTATTGTCCCACAGAGCCCTGAGGTTCTGGTTTGTTTGAGGTGTTTGTGTGTTTGTTTTGTTTATTTTCTCTCTGTTGCTTAGATTGAGTTAATTCTACTGATCTGTCTTTAGTTCTACCCTGTCATCTCCACTCTACTACTGGGTCTTCCTAACAAGTTTTAATTTTAGTTAGTATTTTTCAATACTAACAGTATTTTTCAACTGTATTCTACAGTTTCAATATTTTTTTTATAAATTCTACTTCTTTGCTGAGATGGTCTGTTTTGTGTTTCAAGGTAACTTGTAATTGATTGTTGAAGCGTTTTTATGACAACGGTTTTAAAATCTTTATCAGATCGTCTCAGTACCTGATTCATGTAGGTATTGGCATCAATTGATTATCTTTCCATTCAAACTGTGGCTTTTCTGGTTCTTGGCATTATGAGTGATTTTTTAAATGGTATCCTAGATACTTTAGTTATTATGTTAGGAGACTCAGGATCCTATTTAAGTCTGTTTGGGTTTAACATGTATGTCTGGCATACTTTTGTGGGCTTTAGTTCATATGACAGGATTTTTTTAAGTTTTTTTAAATTTATCTTTGAGAAAGAGAAGCGGAGGGGCAGGCAGAGGGACAGAGGATCTGAAGCAGGTTGTCTGCTGATAGCAAATAGCCCAACACAGGGCTTCAACTCACAAACCTGCTAGATCATGACATGAGCCAAAGTCGGACACCCAACTGACTCAACCACTCAGGCGCCCCCACCCCAAGTGACAGTTGTTTCCTGAGCCTTTGCAGTGCTATTCTGGTCTGCTTCATTCTTCTGGTGACTCTGGGGTTCACATTCAGTGCCTACTGATGCAGTCTGCAAGGCAGGAAGGCCCTTTCCTGGCTGCCTTCTGTTGCCCAGCAACCTTCTAGGGGAGCAGCAGCCACTGCACCTGGTCTCTTTATGGCTGTTGTGTGAAGAACAGAGAGATATGGGGTTTCACTGCTGCCACCATTGCAGGCATACCAGACCATCCACCAGCCTGAGTTGTGGACGGCTCAGAGCTTGGGTTGTGAAGTAGGTCTGGGGGCTCTCCACTAGGTTTCTGCTGGGTTCCCCCGTCCCAGTCCTTTGGAGAGAAAGAGCAGGCTCCCTTTGGCTCCTTTTGTGTATTCCTATTGGGGGTTCCAGGTTGCCAGGCTCTCCTGCACTCAGTCTGGGGGCATACAGGAACTCACTGTGCTGTCATTCCTCAAGTCCTGAGGTCGTCAGTCAGTCCACCTTCTTTCCAGCTTTGAAAGTCTATTTATGTTGTCTATGGAATAATTTCCAGAGTGTTTACATATATTTAGTGTGGAAGATTAGGGGGAAATGAGTCTCCTCCATCTTGTTCTGGGACCAGAAGCCCCATGCACTTAGTTTTAACCATTAAAGAGAGATATCCCCCTTTATTTCTTCTCAAAAATCTCCATAATTCAATATTAATTTTTAAATTGGATCCAGAAATCTTGCTGCTGGAGATGTTGGTAGGAAATCATCCAAGGAATGAAAAGTATCTACCTAAAGATGATTTGAGTTAAGGTTTTATATTGGTTTGTTTGGGCTGCCATAGTAAAATATCATAGACTGATTAACAACAGGCTTAAACAACAGAAACTTATTTTCTCACAGTTCTGGAGGCTGCAAGACCACGGTATCAGCAGGTTTTGTTTCTCCTGAGGCCTCTGTCCTTGGCTTGCAGATGGCCGCCTTCCCTCTGTGTCCTCACATGGTCTTTCCTCTGTATGTGTACCTCCCTAGTCTCTCTCTCTCTCTCTCTTCTGATAAGGACACCAGTCCTAACTGGATGAGGGCCCCACTCTTATGATCTCATTTAACCTTAATTACCTCTTTATAGGCCCTATCTCCAAATACAGTCACATTAGGGCTTCAACATATGACTTTGGAAGGGACACAATTCCATCTATAACACGAGCGGCCAGCAGAAAGAGTGTCATGATCAATTAGCAATGTCTGCTATGGTCACAGGAAGGGAAATGGGCACATATGCTATCCATTTGCCCTCCTAGATTTTTGAACACTCATCCCTCTCAGCTGCAGCTTCCTCCAGCCTCACTCTGCGGAGATTTAAGTGTTCTCTTACCCTTTCCTCATGATATGTATCCCCACCCCCTCCAGATTATCACCTTCAGGGACTATCTACCCATTGTGCTCGGTGATGAGATGCAGAAGTGGCTCCCTCCATACAGAGGCTACAACCAATCTGCTGACCCCCGAATCTCCAATGTCTTCACCTTTGCCTTCCGCTTTGGCCACTCGGAGGTCCCCTCCACCATGTCCCGCCTGGATGAGAATTATCAGCCTTGGGGTCCAGAAGCAGAGCTCCCCCTGCACACCCTCTTTTTCAACACCTGGAGGATGGTCAAAGAGGGTACGTCCTTTTGGGGAAGCACTGTCACCGGGCAGTCTCACTCTGCGGCCTGCTTCTAGGGAAGCCTGGCGTAGAAGCCAGACTCCAGGCACTTCCCCCGTGACCTTGGGCAAGTGAATTCACCTCATTGAGCCTCATTTGTAAAATGGGGATGATGGTACCTATCTCACTAGGATATACAAAAAATTAAGTGGCATAAATGTGAGAGCACCCCACAATGGTTCCTGACACACAGGGAGTGGTCGATATATATCAGTTATTATTCTTTCTCTCCTCCTCTGGCCTCGAAGGTGCCTGGGCTTTCCCTGCCTCAGGCTTCTCTGACCCCTGTACAAAGAATTCATGGGCTTGGGAAATAAATTGCTCTTTCCTGCTCTCCTCTAGGTCTTCCTACCTCCATCACGTGCCAAAGGTTGGCCCCAGCTCCCCTTTACCTTGAGTTGGGCTGTGTCTCAGCTGGCTTTGCTTCAGGCCTCACAAGTCAGGGCCATTCTCTGTAAGCTTCCGCCACCTCTTCTCATACTTCCAAGTTCCTGGGAGGAACATATGGAAGGAGAAGGAGCAGGCTTTCTGAGCTAGAGCTCCAGAAAACTTCTGAAGCTTATAGGCAGGCCATTGCCCCAGTAATGCCTCTGTCTTCCCCACCCCAGGCCCCAGGCAGGCAGTCTGGACTGCCCTCCAACCCCAGCATACCCTGCAGGCTGCACCTTGCTCTTCTCTCCCGGCCTCCAAGCTGATGTTCAGCTGGCCCTACTTTTACCTGAGAAGAAATGTCTAGTGGAGGGGGAGGGGCCAGCAGTGGAAGATAGCTTCACGCCACCCACATCCCCAGGACAGCCTCTGGCTCTCCTTTGCAGGTGGAATTGACCCTCTGGTCAGGGGCCTGCTGGCCAAGAAGTCCAAGCTGATGAATCAGAATAAAATGATAACAGAAGAACTGCGCAGCAAGCTTTTCCAGCCCACTCACAAGATCCACGGCTTCGACCTGGCCGCCATCAACATACAGCGCTGTCGAGACCACGGGATGCCCGGTGAGTGGGCCTGAGGTCCTGTCTGGCCCAGGGAACTTTTAGCTTCTTTCTGGGGTTCCTGGGGACTCCCTTCCATTAACCCTAAGGATCTGACCAATTCTAAAACATAAGGCAGAGATACCAGTTTTTATTTTTTATTTATTTTTTTTTTTTTTAGGTATGAAAAAAAAATGTTTATTTAGAACGATAAATTGCCACAAATTAAACATTTTTAAAAACCAGCTAACAAATATTTTTTGTTGTTGGTTATGATTTTGGCTTTTACTTGAATACTTTCTTCTTTTTTTTTTTTTTTTTTTTTTAATATATGAAATTTACTGTCAAATTGGTTTCCATACAACACCCAGTGCTCATCCCAAAAGGTGCCCTCCTCAATACCCATCACCCACCCTGCCCTCCCTCCCACCCCCCATCAACCCTCAGTTTGTTCTCAGTTTTTAACAGTCTCTTATGCTTTGGCTCTCTCCCACTCTAACCTCTTTTTTTTTTTTTTTTTCCTTCCCCTCCCCCATGGGTTTCTGTTATGTTTCTCAGGATCCACATAAGAGTGAAACCATATGGTATCTGTCTTTCTCTGTATGGCTTATTTCACTTAGCATCACACTCTCCAGTTCCATCCATGTTGCTACAAAAGGCCATATTTCATTTTTTCTCATTGCCACGTAGTATTCCATTGTGTATATAAACCACAATTTCTTTATTCATTCATCAGTTGATGGACATTTAGGCTCTTTCCATAATTTGGCTATTGTTGAGAGTGCCGCTATAAACATTGGGGTACAGGTGCCCCTATGCATCAGTACTCCTGTATCCCTTGGATAAATTCCTAGCAGTGCTATTGCTGGGTCATAGGATAGGTCTATTTTTAATTTTCTGAGGAACCTCCACACTGCTTTCCAGAGCGGCTGCACCAATTTGCATTCCCACCAACAGTGCAAGAGGGTTCCTGTTTCTCCACATCCTCTCCAGCATCTATAGTCTCCTGATTTCTTCATTTTGGCCACTCTGACTGGCGTGAGGTGGGAGATACCAGTTTTTAAAATTCATTTTGTTCATCTGTGAAATGGCATCTTCCATTTTCCCTAATGTGGAGACAAGAGAACATATCTGATACCATCTTGGAGCTCCTCAAATGAAAAAGAGATCAACAACTGACTTGTAAAACCAGTTTAAAATCCCAGAAAAGTCACAGACCTAGAGCAGCGATGATAAAGATAGTATATGTCTAGTGCCGATTCAGATGACTGATCAGTAGGGCCTGTGTTGAGATGAATCAGGAGAGGAGAATAGAGGGGCTCCTGGGTAGCTCAGTCGGTTCAGCATCCAACTTGCAGTTTTGGCTGAGGTCATGATTTCATGGCTTCATGGGTTCAACTTCCGCATTGGGCTCTATGCTGGCAGTGTGGAGCCTGCTTGGGATTCTCTCTCTCTGCCCCTCCCCCATTCATGCTAGCTCTCTCTCTCAAAATAAATAAACTTAAAATAGAGAGACGGAGAAAGAGAGAGAGAGAGGACAATAGAGAGAAACCAATGACTATCGGACCTTTCTTTTATACCCATGAAAGGCAATTTAATGTAGTAATTAAGAGCCAAACTGCCTGGGTTCAAGTCCCAGCTGTGCCATTTCTAGTTATGTGACCTTAGGCAAGTTACTGAACATCTCTGTTCTTCAATTTACATATTTTTATGGCGCTTAGAATAGTGCCTGGACCCATAGTAAGCACCACATAACCCGCTAGCCGTCTCATGCCTGAAGTACCGCGAGTGTAAAACAATGGATCCCTGCTCACCCCATCCCAAAGGCTAGGAGTCCAGACTTTCTGGGGCTGATGGAGCTGGGGCAGGTATGTCCCCAAGGGGGGCTGTGGTGAGAAGCTCCTGGGATGAGACAGCGTCAGCCCCTCTGCCTAGGGTACAACTCCTGGAGAGGCTTCTGTGACCTCTCACAGCCCCGGACACTCAAGGAGCTGGAT
The DNA here is from genome assembly GCF_046562875.1 of Panthera onca. NCBI lineage: Eukaryota > Metazoa > Chordata > Mammalia > Carnivora > Felidae > Panthera > Panthera onca. The sequence goes on along the minus strand of NC_138352.1, from coordinate 45,469,983 downwards.
GCTGTGCTGAAGAACAAGAGGCTGGCTAAGAAGTTACTGGATCTCTACGGGACCCCTGCCAACATCGACATCTGGGTTGGGGCAATTGCTGAGCCCCTGGTAAAGAGGGGCCGAGTGGGGTCTCTCCTGGCCTGCCTCCTGGGGAAGCAGTTCCAGCAGATTCGTGATGGAGACAGGCAAGTGAAACCTTGTGAGGAAGGCAGGGGTGAGCAGACCCTTCTGCGATGTGGACAAGTCCTGTGTGAGGACTAGTCCAGACCTCAGAGTGTTCCCAGTGACCTCCTTCCTTCCCCTTTGGCACAGTGGGGAGGGAGGGGCCACCGCCTGAGCTGTGTGGACAGACCCTGCTTCTGTCTCTGCAGATTCTGGTGGGAGAACCCTGGGGTCTTCACTGAGAAGCAGCAGGACTCTCTACAGAAAATGTCCTTCTCACGCCTTGTTTGTGACAACACCCACATCACCAAGGTCCCACGGCACCCATTCCAGGCCAACAACTACCCTCAAGGCTTTGTGGATTGCTCAGCCATTGACAAGCTGGACCTTTCACCCTGGGCCTCAGTAGAGAATTAGGGGCCCAGATTTCCCAGCCTCCCACACTGTGCAGTTTTGCTCCCTTTGGTCCATGATGCCATTTCAGGCAAGTTCAGTGACCCCGTCCCTTAGAGCTGCACACCCCATCCAGGGCCTTCTGTTCAACTGGGTTTCTTGACACTCACCAGATGCACACCTCGCTCAAACCCAAGGCCAGCACCTCTGCCTTTCCAGCTCTTCCACCTGAATCCCACTGTTTCCATGCCATCTGCTCTGTCTGTGGGATGTCACCCATCCTCTCCCTGCGGCAAGTCTTGACTGAGGCCATGGTCTTTGCACTCTTAACTTTCTTCCTCTCCTTTCAAACTAGATTGTGAGCTCCTTGAGCCAGAGACTTCTGTCTGCTTCCCAGTGTCCCCCGTGCCATCAAGCATGATGCTCAGCACACAGCAAGGGCTCAATAAACATCTGATGATTGACTGATGATGGTGGCAGTGACACTGTTCCCTTCCAAAAGCAGGCCTTGGGACCACTGCCAAATAAGTAACTAGATGTTTACAGTGCAGACACGTCTTACCACTAAGATGTGTGCATGGGTCTGTGGGGCAAGAAGGCATGGTTTGGTGAAATTTCAGAGTTCTCTAAGAAAAGTGGAAGGCAAGGGGCTCCTGGGGAAAGAAACAATGGCCGTAGATTGAGGGAGAGGGTTTGAAGTGCCATCAAGGGGTCAAACAGAAAGGTTGTCCCAGCCTGGATAATCCTACAGCTAAAGTTGATTTTTCTTCCAGAAATCCTTCTGGGAAATACCTCCTTCTTCTAGGGCAGTCCTTGGAGCCTGTGAGATCTCTGAAGGGGCATGGCCAGAATGTTCCTTGTACTGCTGCCCAATACATATTCATGTGTTCTTTTAAAATGACCCTCCCGGTAAGGTCAGCCCAGTCAGCACCTCCAGATCCCCTGACTGGTGGAGTGGATGGAGCCACCCTGTGGGAGGAGCCCAGGACCCCGAAGACTTGGCTGCAGTCCTGGCTCTGGCACCCACTTCTTCAAGCCTTTGGATGAGTCTCTTTCTTCTCTGAGCGCCCCTCTCATCATCAGTGAAATGGAGAGAAGTATTTCTCCTGCTATGGGAGGTCCTATTGTGGCCTGGGGCTCCTATGGGTACATAAGCCTCAGCATCCTGCACACCTTCAGGCTCCCAGCTGCCAGGGAAAGGGAGCCAGAGAGGCAGGGGAGAATCAACCAGTCTCAGACATAGGGCTCAAGTTCCAGGCAAGATTATTTGAGAAATACGCTCCTTCCCTTCCCTCAGCTCTGGCCCTGTCCTCCTGGGCCCAGCCATCTGATGTCTCTGCTCTTGGAAACTGGCTACATGAAGCCAAGACTGAGAGGGAGTCTACTGTCTTGAGGGCCTCTGAACCACCGTGCCAGGCTGCAGGGGTGCAGGATCCAGAGGCGCCCCATCATCTGGGAAGGACCTCCTTTCCCATGACACCTCTGTTCTTTCTCTCCCGCGGGACACAGTGTTTTGTTCCTGACACAGAGTGAGCACGTAGCAAGTATTTGCCAGAGCAATAAATGAACATAAGGGCCTGGGGACCACTGTTTCTGTTCTCCGGGGTGGTGTGGGTGGAAGGTGAGAGGCAGGATGGTCTGACCTGGCCCGGAGGCTTCTGAGAATTGACTGCCTTCCATGTGTGGGTCAAAGGACAGCTCCTCGATACCTCACCCCCAGTTTACAGGCACAGACCACACTGGTTCAAACTGAGATCCTGGAGCAAGCCTCATGCTGAGGCTCCAGCCCCACAGCAGACATGGACAGAGTAAAGGTTCCCATCAGTGGTGTTTTATTATCATAGACGTCAGGTACAAACAAATGGCACAAAAGGGCCAGTGCGTCCCAGTTCCTCTCCAGGTGGGCTCCTGTGAATAAGCAAAAGAACAGTGTGAGGAAGCAAACGGGGAGCCACCAACTGAGTCCTGCTCACCTGGGCCCACACCTCACCCACCACGCACACCCTAACTGCTAATGGCCGTTCCTCCAGGGGTCACTGGTTCACTGTCAAGTGTAAGCTCCCCGAGGACAGAAAGTGTCCGACTTTCCCTGAATGTTTCTCAGGCCTACACAGTGCCCGTCAGTAAGTGTTTGGTAAACAACTAGAGGATGTAAGTGGGGCCACTAACGAGCCAAGACAGCTTTTATTAGCAAAGAAGAAAACTCAAGCTTAGCGAGGTCGAGTAATTTGTTCAAGTCACACAGTGGAGAGCTGCGAAGTCAGGATTTTCGCGTAAGCAATCTGGCTCCTGAGCTTGTATCCATTCTAGTATCTTCCCTATACTTAATACATAAACAGCAAACACACACTCACATAAATGACACATATACGCAGCACACAAAACACTACCCACATTCACAGGAAACACACACATATGAAATGCAATTTATATACGTTGCATATGCATGCGCACACACACACACACGAATGAATGTCTAGTCATTCATGTTCTTGGTCAGAACAGGGACGGGCTCACCTAGGGAAGGGAAATCCCTGTGGTCCCAGTGGGCCAGCCCAGGGACGCCCAAGCTTCACCTCACCACCATACCCCCTTACTCAGCCTCTAGTCACTCTGCCTCCAGGGAGTCAGGTCCAATGAAGGGAGCGTATTGCAGCTGACAAAGTCCCGGGGGAATGTGTTGGACATGAAGACGTTGTTCCTGGACACGGTGGTGATGCCCGTGTTGTCACAGATGATGCGGGACAAGGAGATCTTGGCCAGCGCCTGCTGCTGCTGCCTGGTGAACACGCCCTGGTTCTCCCACCAAAACCTGCATGGTGATACCCAGGGACATTGCACCCGAGGCTGTCCTTGGCTGGGAAGGCATCAGCGGGCTTGAGCTGCTCCCTGGATGGAAGAGGACCAGCACACACACCTGCTCCACAGCAGGAGATGGCTCCAGGCCCTCAGGCAGCCCAGGGGTTTTCAAAGGAGTGGTGCCCTCCTCACAGTACAAAGCACAGCTGCCCGGCTGCCTCCCCTCTGCCTCCACCCCCCACCCCGTGGCCTCGGAGGCCCCCCCCCCCCCCGCTACACAGGGAGCTGGGCCCACACTCACGGACCCCTGTGCCCTGGCCCAGGGCTGTGACCATGGGGGTGGAAAGAATCTTGGGGTTGGTTTATAATGTGTCCACCCAGAGAGGGACACCTTTCTCTAATCTTCCCAAGGGCACAATACAGGCTAGGTAAGAACCGGGTATGACACATGTCAGGGCCACGATGAAACGACACTAGTAGGAGAGGCTTGGAGACCGTTCAGCAGTGAGTGACTGCTGTATGGTGGCACCCTGAAACCAGGGAAGGCATCGGTAAGACTTGCAGTTTCTATGTCTCCCTTCACACCCATGGCTCCAGGCCCCTCCTTGCTGTACCCCAGCAAGTTCAGGGCGCATTTAGGGATGACCTGGAGGCCCCGGAACACACTGGAAAGTCACGGATTCCTTCCTGCCCCTCACTTCACAGGAGAAAGTCAGGGCCCCAAGAGGTTGGGGAATAGGCCTGCAACCACACGGCGGGCCTGAACTGCTCGCCATGCCTCACCGGTCACCGTCTCGGAGCTTCCTGAACTGGGTCCCAATGAGGCAGGCAAGGAGCGGGCCCACGCGGCCGTTGGGCTCCAGAGGCTCGGCCACACCACCCAGCCAGATGTCAATGTTGTCGGGGGTGCCGTACTGCTGCATCAGCTTCTCGGCCAGGCCCAGGTTCTTCAGCACTGTGGCCAGCTCGCCCACCGAGCCGGGCTGCGGGAGCCCACAGAAGCGCCGCCAGGCATTGTACCCTGCGGGGGCGGGGAGCGGGGGCTGTGGGTGGGTTCCGCAAAACTCACCTCCCCAACATGCCGTGGCCACATACAGAGGGACGTGAGGGAGAGGCCACGGAGGGGCTTCTCCCAGGCTCTAAGCCCCGAGAGAACCCTGAACTGAGGGGCCAAGACTCTTCTCTTTCCCTTGCCCTCCCACTGTGAGGAAAACCCAAAACTGCCCGGAACTCCCGCGGGGTCCAAGAATAGGGACATCTCATTGTCCCCCTCTGAAGATCTCAGATCTGAGGCTTGAAGTGTGTCTAGAAGGTTCAGCCACACTAGCTGTCCCATAATGTAGGCACAGGCTTTGGGGTTAGGCTGACCTGGGTTCAAATTCAAGCTCTATCCCTGATTTGGCTGGAGAAGAGCCTGGGCAGGTTCTGAAGCTCTCCAAGCCTCAGTTCGCTCATCAGTAAAATGGAAGTGATGATAACCTCTTCCCCTCAAAGTTCATGTAAAATGAAGCAAAATGAAATGTGATGTAGACAGTTTTCCAGCCAGTGGGGAAGCTTGGGCAGCTGCGGGGCACTGGAGAGGGCAGGGCTAGAGAGTGGTGGGGGGCAGGGAGGCTCCTGCAGCCCCCTCACCTGGGAGGCCGTGGTCCCGGCTGCGCTGCATGTTCAGGGCAGGCAGGTCCAGCCCGATCCTCATGACCTGCTCAAACAACCGGTCCCGGATCTCATCCACTGCGATTTGGTTCTGGCGATTCAGCTTGGCAGGGGTGGCCATGAGGCCCCGAAGGATGGGATCAATACCACCTGGGACAAGAGGAGCAAGACTTGAGGAAGGATCTGGCTCCATATCCAGAGCTCAGACTGGACTCAGGGTTAAGTCCCGGGTGCAGTTGGGGGATGGCAGAAGAGGGCTGGGCACATGCAGCTCCTGGTGCCAAGGTCACCCCAGTGGGCAGGTCTTCACCAGGGAATCAAGGTCTCAAGGTATAATGCCATTCAGACTTGCAAGTTGGGATGCACTCAGGCCCTGGTCTCCTGGGTCCCCGAGAAGAAGCCAGTTCCCTACAAGCCACCCCACCCTTTGTTATTATATACAGAAGCAGTCAGGTGAACCGAGGCTGGAAAGTCAGATAGGATCCCCAAGGATGGAAGGCAGAGTATTTCTCCTGTCCTAGCTTCCTGCAGCCAAGCCCACCCCACCACATCCTCGGCTGCCAGCCCACTGTCTCCTGGCCTAGGTCCTGCTCACCTTCCAGCACTACTCTCCAGGTAGCAAAAAAGACCTTGCTGAGTGGAACGCGGGGGTTGGGCCCCATGGGCTGGTACTGGTTATTCAGGCGGAACATGAAAGGTTGGATGAGGGCATGGCCATAGCGGAAGGCATTGGTGAAGACATTGGAGATTCGAGGGTCCACCGAGTCATTGTAGCATTTGTAGCGCGGCAGGTACTTCCTCAGGGCCTGTGGTCCCAGCACCAGGGGCAGGTAGTCCCGGTAAGTGATGATCTAAAGAAAAGTCACGCTCAGAGTGGCCTCTCCACGCCACCTTCTCTACAGAGTCTCCACCTGCACTCCTGGCTTGGGGAGCCCCTCCATTGACTATGGCCAGGGTTGTCTCCCACAGCACTGGACCTGGGTCCAACAGAGTGGCTTCTGAGTGGTGGCTTATAAACAGAGCTCTACTGCTTACCTTCTGTGTGACCTTGGGCCTGTTATTAACCTCTGTGAGCCACTGTTACTCAAATGTAAATTAAGGATAATTATGCTGCCCTCTGACTTAAAGGATTAAATAACAAAGGGCTTTCTTAGTCAATAGCTCCTTTGCCCTTGAGTTATTAATGTTTTGCTTCTCCTAATTTATAAGCTCCTGAGGACAAGGGTTGTAGCTCATTTCTCTGGAAATTAGTGCCTAGCAAGCACTTGGCTCACAGTAAGGTTCCATACGTTTGTGGAGGTGGGGGAGGCAAAAAAGAAAAGGGCCACCCTAGATGATTTCCTCAGTGAAAAGAGAAGATATGGAACAGTCTCACTCTTGATTCTAGAGTCTGGAATTTTCTGTGAGGCTTAAATGAATCTCACTTAAGTTCTTGGTGCAAAGCAAAAACTTACCCTCAGCACCTGCAACTCTCTCCCTCTCTGGAGTCTGACAGTATTGAAAAGGTGTGTGCGTGCATGCACGCAGGTGTGTGTGTGTGTGTGTGTGTGTGTGTGTGTGTTTACGTCTTGGGGAGAGGATGGGGGTATTGAAGTATCAAAAGTTGGGAGAGAGAACCAGGAACATTTTGCAGGGGTAAATAAAGGTGAGGAGATTGGGTGAGCTATGATAGAGCCAAATGAAGAGGTGAGTGGGTGAAGGAGCCAGGGAGCCAGGAGACGGGGGGGGGGGGGGGGGGGGGGGGGGGGGGGGGGGGCGGGGGGGGCGGGGGGGGCGGGGGGGGGCGGGGGCACGGAGAGAAAAGGAGAGGCATTTATTGACCAGCTGCTACACACCAGGCACTTCAGACCCACCCCTTTAATTCTCCCAAAACCATCCCAATGGACAGGAAAGAAGAAATAGGAGCAAGCCTAGGAGAGAGAGGATGGAAGGCAAGTAACCTTCATCAGGCACTCAGTATTGCCAGGTGTTTTCATATATATCATTTAATCTTTACAGTGTCGTGGATGAATATGTTGAGGCTCAAAACACTGGCCCAAAGTCACACAGCTAGTATGTGGCAGAGGCACATCTGCATCCCAAGCCTGCCACATCCCTGGCATCATCAATACTCAGGATGGCATACCTGGACCATGGCTCCCACGATCTTGCGAGCTTCTTGGTAGAGCCTCTCTCCATCCCAGCCTGGGTTCAGGCGCTTGAGTTGTGTGGCCAGCCGGTTGTGCTCCCGCAAAAAGAGTGTGTGCATGGAGGCGAGCTCGGGCATCTCACTTGAGCGGGGGTCCCCTTGGGGAAGCAAAAGCTACTGTCATTCCTAAGACCCCATCAGAAAGGACTTGCTCCACAAAGACCCCCTCCCCAGCCAAGATCTGAAACCCAGACTTTGTTCCATCCATCTTTCCACACCATGTTCAGTTTACACCTCCTCCAGGAGGTTCCCCCTTGATGCCCTGGTCCACCATGATAAATTCTTCCTCTGTTTAGGGGCACTGCTGCTTGGAGATGCTCATTCAATAGGCATCAGATCTGCCTCATGACTTGCCACCTTCTAATGCCTGAGACTGGGAGCTCCTTGAAGACGAAGACCATGGCTTGTCCCTTTTTGTATCTGACCCTCCACCCAACTCACACACAGACACATGGAGTTTAACACAGTGCCTTCTACAAAGCAGGAGATCCGTAAACATTGCTTGGTTGACTTATTCTCTTGCTTCAGGCCAGACCAAAAAGTAGCATGCATGTTAGCACTCCTTACTTCCATGCCCATGTCAGACATAGCTAATGATCACAGCACTCTCTCCTGCTAAAATTGGAAGCAACCTCAGAATCCTTCTTAACACAGGACTCTAGAAAGCCACTAGCCACCTGATCAGAGTTGCCATCCTCGCCCTTACTACATGCTAATTTGCAGCCTGCTCGGGCTCCAGAGAACGGGGTGGAGGGTAGATTTTTACAGTCCACATCTGAGACTGTTAGAAAAAAAAAAAAAGAAAACCAAGTGAGACCCCTAATCCCTCCAGTCCTCCCCAAGCCTTCTCTGGAAGGGCCAGAGTTAGGACCAGGCCCGTTTAGCAGGACACTGGGTTCAGTCTTTATAAGTTCTAGAGGCTGGTGGGAAAGAAACTCTGGGAGCAGCTTTACCATCCCATGAGCTGCCAGAGGGCACGATGATCCAGACCCAGGACATGTGGCTCAACACCAGGATGGAGGCAGCCATAGGTCGCTGAGGAGTGCTGCTCTTCCTTCACTAGCCCAGAAAAGTCTCACAGGAGCCGACCTGGATCCTCCTGCCCAGGACCAGTGGGGGAGAGGCCACGGGGAGCTAGCCATCAGGAGAAGAAGTTGGGAGGCCAGAGGGAAGGGCCTCAGGACCTTTTTTGATCCACTATTGGATTTACATTAAAAAACATTGGAAGTTTCTGGGCATGGGCACCATTAATGCTCCAACCATATCCCCAGGGCTTCCAGGTATTTAAATTTAAAATCTCACCTTCTCTAATTACAGGGAATCAAGATGGCAGGAGGTGATATTCTGGAGCAGCACTGTCCCATAGAACTTTCTGAATTGATGAAAATGTTCTACATCTGTGCTGCCCTATATGGGAGCCACTAGCCTATGAAGTTATTGAATGCTTGAAATGTGGCTAGTACAGCAGAGGAACTGAATTTTACTTTTAAGTTAATTTAACTTAAGTTCATTTTAATTAACTTAAATGTAAATACAAATAGCCATGTGTGGCCAGTGGCTACCATAGTGGATGATGCAGTTCTAGAGAGTGAGGGTGCCATGTCTCCTTAGTTGCCTGTCCCTGGGGACTCAACTCTCTGGCAGAGTCCAGAGGGAAAGGGAGAGATGTAGAAAGGGATGGACAGATGGAAAAGAAGCTCCTTGGCTATCCCTGGGTCTCCTTCTTAGGTTTGTTCTGTTTTTGTTTTTGTTTTTTGTTGGTTTTGGTTTGGGGGTGGGGGTTGGTCTGCTTTTTGGTTTTGGTTTTTGCTCCACCCAACTTGTTACCAAGGCAACTGGATTAGTATCATGAAGTTGATGAGGACAGAGTCACAAACAGCACCCCCACCCCCAGCAGGGTGTGCCCATGCACCAGCCCAAGTTCCTACTCGTGGCTGACCTGCCAGGAAGCAGGGGATGCGCGCAGAGCGGTTGGTGAGGAGGCAGGGGTCATCATGCAGGTTGTCAAAGGGCAGCAGGGCCCGACCATTGTCACTGAAGCGGGTGTTGACGGCCAGCAGCCCCAGCTGGTTGGTCAGGTTTCGAAGCTTAGTGGCCAAAGGGTCCTCACTGCCATACACCATGCTGGCGTCCATGAAAGAGGTGAGCGCATTGATCTGGTTGCGGATGGTGATGTTGCTCTCTGTGCAGGCTGGGGAGGAGCGGAAGAAGGGGAGGCAGTCACGCTGGTTCCTGATGCGGGGGTCATCTGGTGGGATCTGTGACACATAGACAAGCCCCGCTCACCAAGGGCAGGGACAGAGTGGCTCTCCCCCGGTCCACCCCCCACCCCAAGGCCTTGATCCCACCTCCAAAGCAGCCTGGAACCCAGGACCAGACAGGGAGACCCAGACACCACAACGGGTTCCTCAGGACTTCTGGCCGCCCTCAGCCGGCAGGGAGGCCTCTCAAGTCCCACGGACGATCCCCGTCTGCGGTTGCACCTGCAGAGTGCTTCTGAGCTAAGGGGTGATGACCAGGACTCTGGAATGGGGGATGTGCACCCCCGGAAGAAGAGCCAGCCAGTCCTCACCTTAACTTTCTCTCCCTCTTTCTCTCCCCCAGTCTGCCCCTCCCTCCCCTGTTCTCTGGATGCAGTCCCTACACTCGCAGTTGGCTTTTTCTTCCTTTTCTTTTCCTGCCCCCCCACCCTTCCCCGTCGTCCTTTTCCTGTCTTTCACTCTGGCCCCTGCCTATCTCTCCTCTTCTCTCTCTCTCTCTCTCTCTCTCTCTGCCATTCTCCTTCCTTTCTCTCCTCTCCCACTCCCCTCCAGCCCTCCAGCCCTCCAGCAATGGACAGCCCAGGCTCTGTGCAATGTGCCCGGATGCGGGAAGGTGCCCCTCTCTGGTCAGAGGAAAGGGGGACTGAACACGCAGCACCTACACGCGGAGGTTGGAGGGAGGCAGGAAGGTCCTGCGCCAGGGAGGCGGAGGGGAGTGGGTGAGCAGGGTGAACCTTACTCAGGAGCTGGGGAAGGGGTTCAGCACAGAGGGAGATGGCCGCTTGCAGGAATCATGGCCCCTATCCCCACCGGGCAGGCAGCAGCGGGGCAGGAAGGAGGAAGCACCTTGAGCGGGAAGCAGGGAGGCTCCTGCTCGCAGCTGGTCTTGCAGTCGACACTAGTGATGAAGGACGCCAGGGCGCCGGGATCCGGGCTCAAGTCGAGGTCGTGGTCGATCAGCTGGCCCCACTGCACGAACAGCAGCGAGCGCTCCTGGTCCGGGGTCAGCTGCTCCGTGGGGAAGCGCACGATGGCGTTGGAGACGGCGCGCGCCTGCGGGACACGGGGCGTCAGGGGCCGCCTGGGGCCCCGCGCGCCTCTGGGCCCGGCCTCGCCCCCTCTGTCGGCCGGTGCTCACCAGGGGGACCGGGAAGCCGCCGCGCTTGACCCCGCGCGTCCAGCCGAAGGGCAGCGAGAAGCCGTCCTCGTACTCGGCCGGCAGCCAGCGCGCGAAGGCGCGGTTGGAGGCCCCCAGCGTGGGACTGCGTCTGCAGGGATCGGACGGGGCGCTGACACGACGTAGCGCCACGGGCCGGTGGGGGACCCGGACGCGACCCCGCGTCCGCCGCCCGCCCCGGGGCCGCCCCCAGCCAGCAGCACCTGTTGTTGCACTGCCCGGTGATGGTGCGGTACTTGTCGTTCTCGGGGCACGTCACCCCCACGTCCTGGTAGGCGCAGCCGCTGGACTTGGACAGCAGATTCAGCTGCGCGGGTGTCAGCACGTCTGAGGCCGGGGAAAGAGGGATGTGGGAATTGAGTCCCTCCCCCCCATTTCCTATCCTAAGCTGGGGAGCCTTGATTTGGGGGCACAGAGAGGAGACTCCGATGTGCCTGAGCCTCCCCCCGGGAAGACGGGGTGGGGGGGGGACGGAGGGGGGCACTGGGAGATGCCTGAGGTCCCGAGTAGAGCAGGAGACTGAGGTTGTAGGGGCAACGGTACCGGTGATGTTGAGGGGCCCTGGCCGCAGAGGCCGCAGCTTCCTCTCCAGCAGGCTTAGGGCCACATGCAGATAGTCAGCAGCCCTCACGGCTGTCCTGGTGGCTGCCACCGGCTGCTTGAAGTAGGACAGGAGATCCATGGGGCTGGCCAAGCCACTGCGAAGCTGCTGCTTGATGCTGTTTGCAGAAGGGAGGAGTGAGGCCACAGAAGGTGGGGGCAGAGACACTCAGCAGAGCCCGCAGGACAGTGGAGACAGACCCACGGACAGGAAGCAGGTTTCTGTTTATAAACGGACTACGGACCTGGGTATCCAGACAGAGGCAAGGCCATGGGGAGTGATGTTCTCAAACCCAAAGACACAAAGACTGACAGGCAGACAGAGGGTCCCATCCGTACCCACGAAGTCCCTGCATCAAGTTCCTTCTCCGAAAGACCTGGGGCAGCCTTGCCCAGAGCTGGGAAGTGCCCAGTAACCCACCTCTCCCGCTGTTCCTTGTAGGCCGTGTCCACTAGCCGCTTGGCCTCCTCCATGCAGGTCAGCACCACAGAGGTCTCCACCGCCTCCGGGACAGCTGTCCAGAACAGGAGTCACATAAGTCAGGAATAGGCCCCAGAGCCGGGGTGGCCTGCGCTGAGGAAAGGGATCCTTGGGACTCACAACCACCCCCAACACACCACCTTTTCCCCTTCTTTCTGCCCTGTTACCTGGACCGGCACCCTCAGAGGGCTGGGGCACCGCCAGAATGGCCAGGAGGAGCCCTGCAAGCGCCAGCAGCAGCTTCATCTCTGCAACAAGACCCCAAGCCCAGTAAGTCCAAAGCCCACAGTGCATTCGGGAGAAGAGAGCCCCACCATCCCTCTCCTTCTGGCCCTTCACTCCCACCTTCATACCCCTGTCCAACCTCCATGGGTCCTGCCTACCTCCTGGATGGAGGGGTTCACAGCACGCCTCTTTCACCAGCTTCAGTCTCTCAGCCCCTCAGGACCTCACCTCTGAAGTTCACCTGGCATTGGCCATGCGGTTCAGCTGAATCCAGGCCTTTATGTCCTCTAGGCTCAGTGGGGGGGGGTGGGGGATGGGGGAGTGGGGGGCAGACAAAACCCGCCCCTGGAGACTAAACGCTCTCTCCTCCCCCACTGGGGTTGGGGTGCCCAGAAGGTGATCGCTTCTATGGGAGAGAGGGACAGGAAAGGAGAGACCAGAACTGTGCCCAGCCTTTGAACTTAGCATTCCACCTGAGTTTCTCAGCTCCCATTGTGTGCCTGGACAATTGTTGTCCCCAGGTGTATAGGCAACTAACCCCCCTCCAAAATTCTGTTTATTTATTTATTTTTTTAATGTTTATTTATTTTTGAGACAGAGAGAGACAGAGCATGAATGGGGGAGGGGTAGAGAGAGAGGGAGACACAGAATCGGAAGCAGGCTCCAGGCTCTGAGCCATCAGCCCAGAGCCTGACGCGGGGCTCGAACTCACAAACCGTGAGATCGTGACCTGAGCTGAAGTTGGACGCTCAACCGACTGAGCCACCCAGGTGCCCCCAAAGTTCTGTTTAAATTTAGTGTCCAGGGATCCTTGGAAAGGGACAAAAGTCAGGAACCAAGAGCCTAAGGAACTATGGGAAATAGAGTGACCCCAGAGAAGGAGGGAAGGTGTAGGGGACTCTTGGAGTAACAATCTGATCAGCCTCGGGGGGTTGTCCCCCACCCCCAACAGTACGCTGGCCCTTGGCAGCCCCCCCATTCTTGGCGAAGGCTAAAGGGACAGGAAATCTGGCTGAAGACCGTTGGATTTCACAGGAAAGCCTGGGGGCTACAGGCTCAGGACCAAGGTAACTTCCTCTATCCCTCTCCTCCTCCCCTTTCTTCTGGGCTCTGGGTAGCCGGCTATCTTCAGCACTCCTGCCACCTGCTCCTGGATTTCAGGAACCAGGAAACAGCAGAGCTGGATGTGGTTAATGGTCAGTTAGGTGACACAGCCCAGGGCCTCTCTGGGATCAGGTCAGTGCAGTTAAGAGGACTGGGGCTAAACTGTAGGATAGCTCTGGAACAGAATGAGATAGTGCTTCCCCTGAAGAACGCTGGCAATGCAGCTGCCATTCTCAGGCAGGACAAGTACCCCATGACTAATGGCTGTTTGTCCATCTCCTTGGGCCCTTGTTAGGCTCCCCTGTTATTTGGTCTAGCCACACCTCCTACCCCGGCCACCTTCCTGCCCTCACTCTTGTCATCTATGCTCAGACCACATCTTGACCGAGGAACAAGGGACAGCAACACATCCAGAACACCCTCCTGGTATGCCCACAGATCCTGTCACTTGAGGGAAGTGGAGCCCAGTGGAGCCCATGAAGGAGGAGGCCATTCTTCCAGCCTGGCTCTGCCGACAACTTGTTATGTGTGAACTTGGACAAGTGGCTCCTTGTGAATCAGATTCTAGAATTTTATACTTTTGAAAATACTTTTTCAATGTTTATTTATTATTGAGAGAGAGAGAGAGAGAGAGAAAGAGAGCACAAGTGGGGGAGGGGCAGAGAGAGAGGGAGACACAGAATCCGAAGCAGGCTCCAGGCTCTGAGCTGTCAGCACAAAGCCCGACGCAGGGCTCGAACTCAGGAACCGTGAGATCATGACCTGAGCTGAAGTCAGACGCCAACCGACTGAGCCACCCAGGTGCCCCGAAAATACTTTTTTTTTTTTTAATTTTTTTTTTAACGTTTATTTATTTTTGAGACAGAGAGAGACACAGCATGAACAGGGGAGGGGCAGAGAGAGAGGGAGACACAGAATCGGAAACAGGCTCCAGGCTCCGAGCCATCAGCCCAGAGCCTGACGCGGGGCTCGAACCCACGGACCGCGAGATCGTGACCTGAGCCGAAGTCGGACGCTTAACCGACTGAGCCACCCAGGCGCCCCCCGAAAATACTTTTTTAATCCTACAAGTAATATATTTCCACTCATGAGAATTTAGAGAACACAAGCAAAAATAAAAATAAGTCAAAATCACTTATAATCAAGTGAGGTTATGGGTAAATTTTTTCTTTCCAGGCTTGTCATTTTTCATACAAATAAGCAGGAAGAAAATAATTCCTCATAATCCCACTACTCGTAAATAACCCCATTTAACAATTTGATATCCTATATGTAGATATAATATGTATTTTTTTTTTTTTTTTTGGAGAGAGAGAGAGAGCAGGGAAGAAGGGCAGAGGGAGAGAGAGAGAATCTTCTTTTTTTTAAATGTTTATTTTTGAGAGAAAGAGAGAGAGAGAGAGAGACAGAGCATGAATGGGGGAGGAGCAGACAGAGAGGGAGACACAGAATCCAAAGCAGGCTCCAGGCTCCGAGCTGCCAGCCCAGAGCCCAATGCGGGGCTCAAACTCACCAGCCTGAGTCAAACTCATGACCTGAGCCAAAGTTGGACACTCAACTGACTGAGCCACCCGGGCGCCCTGAGAGAGAGAATCTTAAGCAGTTTCCACATTTAGCATGGACCCCGACACAGGGCTTGATCTCACGACCCTGGGATCATAACCTGAGCTGAAATCAAGAGGCACTCAATCGACTGAGCTAACCAGCTGCTCCTAGATATAATATGTATTTTAAAATGTGATAAGAGCATACTCTAAATTTTGTCTTACAACCTAGTTTTAGTACCTAACAATTTAGCCTGGACATCTCTCTATGTCAATAAATATAGACTCAGTTCATTTGTATATCTGCATAATATTTTGTATGAAGTACTATGTACTAGTATATGAAGTACCAGTATTATTCACTAATTCCCTCTTGTTAGATACTTGGGTTGTTTCCCATTTCCAGTGTTATAAGCAGTACTAGGGTCAACATCTGTGGGGTTAAATCTGTAGTCCTATCTTCAGTTATTCCCTCAGGCAAGAAGTTCTAGATGTAAAATTGATGCATATTTGGGTAGCAACATTTTTAAGGCTTTTTAAAAAAAAAATTGTCAAATGGCCTCACGAAGATTGCACCTCACCCTTCCATTAGCCATGCCTGAGCGCACCTGTTCCCCGTTGCCCTCATCAGCTCTGACAATTAGCGTCCTCTTACCCTTTCAGGGGAATTGTCAAGGCTCAAGAGGACAGAGATAAGCCCCTTGCAGCTCAGGTGAGAGAGATGGAGCTCAGTGAGGGAAACGACTGTGTCAAACGCAGCAGTGTGGCACAGCTCAGAATGATCTAGCTGTCAGGTCTCCTGACTTCCACACCAGCACTCTTCACCCGGTGGCCTCTGCATCCTCACTCCTGACCTTTCTTTCGGGCATTTATTCAACAAGTACTGAGCCCTTGCAGGGGCCGCTTGCACTGTGCTGGCCACTGGGCGTACCCTGCTGAGCACAGTGCGGGCTTTGTCCTCAAGGAGCACACAGGAGAATACGGAAAGGCAAACTGATGGCACATGAGAGCCTTGTGCGGTGTTCTTTGGGGGCATCAAAGAGTAGCACGTGGACCAACTGGAGGTACTTAGGAAAGATTTCTTGAGGAGTTGGTGCTTGAGACAATCCTGAAGAATGTTTAGAAGTTGACCAAGTAGGGGCACTTAGGTGGCTCAGTCGGTTAAGCACCCAACTTCAGCTCAGGTAGTGATCTCGCGGTCCGTGGGTTCGAGTCCCATGTTGGGCTCTGTGCTGACAGCTCAGAGCCTGGAGCCTGCTTGGGATTCTGTGCCTCCCTCTCTCTCTGCCCTCCCCCACTCACGTTCCAGCTCTGTCTCTCAAAAATAAATAAACATTGAAAAAAACATTTAAAAAAGGGGGGGGGGCACCTGGGTGGCTCAGAGTTAAGTGTCCGTCTTCGGCTCAGGTCATAATCTCGCAGTTCGTGAGTTCCAGACCTGTATTGGGCTCTGTGCTGACAGCTCGGAGCCTGGAGCCTGCTTCAGATTCTGTCTCCCTCTCTCTGCATCTCCCCTGCTCACGCTCTGTTTCTGTCTCTCAAAAATAAACATTGAAGAAAAAAAAAAGAAAAAGAAAAAAGAAAAACTAAAGCCTTTTCAACGAATGATGTTAAAATACCCTTCACTCTCTGCTGCTGTGCAGGTGGGAGAATTCTTAAGATGTACAATCCCAAACCACCTGCCTTTGGCTCAGGGCTGGAGCAGTGGGCTTGCATTTACCTGCAGAGACTTGAGATGCTCCTTGACTTTTACAATGTTTCCAACCACTTAATAATGAATCAACTGGGCTGACCGCAATGCTGTCCAGTCTGTACCTCTGCTGATCCCTCATGTAGGCCGTGTTTGTCTATCCCAGGCATATTTGAGGCCCAAAGGGCTTCTCAGCGTGCAGAGTAACCAGAAGGAGACCATGTCTGTGGGAGGAAATATTCCAAACAAGCCTAGTCCCTTAAATTACCCCCAGTTCCCATCCCAGGGGTGGCCTCTGGAGGGCGCTGCAACTACTCCATCTCAAGACTATAGTCCTGGGAGGAAGTCCGCCCCCCCCCCAAACCCTCCCCGCGCGGGCGCCTTCCCTTCTCCCCACTTACCTTCCCAAACACCCCCACCCCAGGGTAAAGTCCAACTGCCTGTGGGATAACGGGCCCTCTGCTACTGCTTGCAAAACAGTGCGCTCTTTCTTAATGCTGTTTAGGAAACAGTTCAGTTGGGATTACCGCCAGATTTCCTGTGTGTGTGTGTGTGTGTGTGTGTGTGTGTGTGGTTGGAGAGAAGGAGGCTATGGAAGCTGGGCGGAGGCAGGGTCAATGACCCCTCAGACACAGCAATTGCACCTGGCCCAAAGACCTTCTTTTCTTGCTCTTTAAACTTTTAAAAATTAATTTTGAATCGTACAGGTAATACGTGGATACATTGTGAATAAAACTAAAATGTCACAAATCCTGTGAAAGCTCTCTTTAGATTAGGTTATTGCACCATCCCTAATTCCAGTCTCCTTCCTCCACTCCTCAGACCCACACCCTGTTGCCATTTTTGTGTTTGTCCCTCCAAGCCTTTTACTTTACATTCATTTATATATATGGATCTGTGGGAAACATTTGTCTTCCTTTGTTTTCCCACAAATGATAGTACATTAAACATTTTGTTGGGCAATGTGCTTCTGTCATTCAACAGGACATCTTGCAGATCTATCATATACTACTTAGAAAACAATCTCACTGTTTTAAAAACCTCTCGTACATTCTTCTGTGAAGTTATACCTCCATCGTGCGACCATTCCTCTCTTGATGGGAACTGACATTTTCCCATTTTTTCACTATTAAAAACAATGCAGCAAGAAGCCTCTGTACACACACACACACACACACACACACACACACACACACCTTGTCCTCCAGGGTAAAGATTGAGAAGTGAGCCACAGGTTTGTGCATTTAAAATTTTTAATAAATCCGTAATACCAAACTGTCTGCCAGATTTATCAAAATTCTCAAGGGCAAAGACTGGAATCACATTATTCGTTCAATTTTTATTTCTTTCGATAATAGCCACCGTCTTTTTATTTGAATTAGCTGTTCTGTAAATGTCCTGTGTTTGGCGTTGTCCGTTTTTCTATCGGATTGTCATTGTTTTATTTATTTGTAAAAGTTACCATATATTCTGAATAATACTAATCTGTTAGCTGTTTTGTATATTGTTAATATTTTCCAGCCTGTAACTTTTCACTTGTTTTTTATAGGGTCATTAAAAAATTTTTTTTAATGTTTATTTTCGAGAGAGACAGAGCACGAATGGGAGAGGGACAGAGACAGACGCACACACACAGAATCCAAAGCAGGCTCCAGGCTCTGAGCTGTCAGCCCAGGACTGACACAGGGCTCAAATTCACGAACTGAGAGATCATGACCCGAGCGGAAGTTGGACGCTTAACGACCAGCCACCCAGGCACCTCTATAGGGCCATTTTTTACGAAGTGGTCAGATTGATCAATCTTTTCCTTTATGGATTTTCCTTTTCAGACTTGTTTAAAATGATCTTTCCTTTTTCAAGAACATAAACATACTCTCCTAGATATTCGATTTTCCACATTTAGATCACTAAAGCATCTGGAATTTTTGAGTGTGAAAAGTGTAAGTGCACAGTGCATGAGTGGACTATATTCATTTCCAAATGGGTAACCAGTTGTCCCAATGCTTTCTGTTTTTTCCCCAACTGAAATGAGATACTGCCTTTTCTCACTTAACATAAATGTGTGTGTTTTTCTGGAATATTCTATTCTACTGATCTACTAGTCTATTGATTCCTATGTCAATATCATTGCAATTTTCCTAACTTTTTAATATTTTTTATTTCCATTAAGATAAATTCTTCTTCCTCATTCTTCTTTTCAAAGGAATCTTCAACATTCTAACATATTTACTCTTATGAATATTTCAATATCTAGTTCCATGAGAAATCCTATGGATATTTTCATTGATATTGTATTCAATTTATAAATAAATCTGGTGACAATTGGTATCTTTAAGATATCGTCTTCCTATTCATATACATCCATTCATTCAACATATGTTTCCCGAGTACCTGTGGTCCAGCACTGTTCTGGGAACTAGGAACAGAGCAATTACCAAATCACTTACTCTCCTAGAATTTACATTCTTGCGTAACACAGTACATCATTTTATTTGTCTACCTTTGTATTCTTCATTGAAATGTTATTGTTTTACCTTCTTGTTAGGTTTGTTCCTAAGTACTCCCTTTTTGAAATAGGTATATAAATTTTGTCATTAAGTTTCTCCACAGAACTTGTAAAATCGTATAAGTGTTTTCTTTCTTTAAAAGTTTTAGTAGGGGCGCCTGGGTGGCGCAGTCGGTTGAGCGTCCGACTTCAGCCAGGTCACGATCTCGCGGTCTGTGAGTTCGAGCCCCGCGTCAGGCTCTGGGCTGATGGCTCGGAGCCTGGAGCCTGTTTCCCATTCTGTGTCTCCCTCTCTCTCTGCCCCTCCCCCGTTCATGCTCTGTCTCTCTCTGTCCCAAAAATAAAAATTAAAAAAAAAAAAAAAAAAAAAAGTTTTAGTATGCTTCTTTTAGTTCTCTAGAAGGCAGAGACATAGATCTGAAAAACACTGGACATTTTTAACCCCCACCCCCATCCTAGAAAGGTTGTGTTCTCTAATGAACAAGGTTTAAACAAAAAAATTTTAAGTGACTATTCAAGCTATTGTTAGTTGCAAAAAATAGTTCCCAAATTTGTTTCAGGTAGTATTGTAGAGATAAAGACAAGTCAAATGATATGATTATACAAATGTTGAATGGATATTCAATTAAACCCCTTTATACCTGTGGTTATTGGTAGTGGGGGTAGGGTAAGTGTCCATGAGACAAAGTTAAAAAAAAAAACAACACTAAAAACATGAAGCACTAAACTCAAAGTAAAAGAATGCAACAGCAACTCTACCAATCAGATTAGTTAAAATGGTAAAAAGCTAATAAAGCCAGCACCAGTCAGTATGTGAAAATATAAGTGCAGATTGGCCCCCACGACACGGGATGGCAATTTGACAATGTCAGTCAGAATCCAAACTGTACATTTGTTCTGACTCAACAATTCTACTTTCAAGAAGAAATGTATCCTTCAGATGCTTTGTTAGGAAATCATAAAGATACCTGCCCAAGAGTGTTCATTTCGGTCTCATTTCCAACAACCAAAAGACCAGAAACAAGCCATATGTCCATCAAAAAAATGTTTGACACACTGGTCATTCATATAATGGTGTTTTATGCATCCTTTAAAACTAATGAAGGTGGGGGGGGGCGCTCCTGGGTGGCTCAGCTGGTAGAGCATGTGAATCGTAATTTCAGGGTTGTGAGTTCAGGTCCCACGTTAGGGCCTTCATAAAAAAAAATAAAAACTAATGAAGGAGGCCTATACATAGGAATACAGAAAGATATGTTGCCAAAAGAAAAGAGCTAGTTACAAAGCATATACCACATGATACAATTCATGCAAAACACACAGACACGCATGCTATGGGCATATATATATACATTTAAATATGCATAGAAAATCCTGGAAACAGGCACAGAAGCCTATTAAGTATGGTTACCATTTGGGGAATGGAACTGAAAGGGTTGGGTGGAGGGTGGTTATTTTAAAACCAATGCTCCTCTGATAGTTTCACAAAAAAAATAAAATAACTTCATTACAAAAAAAAAAAAAAAAAAAAAAAAAAAAAAAAAAAGGCAAGACAAAACAAAACTAGTAACATCTCCCTCCACCTAACCTTCCCAAAGTAGCAAATTTTGATTTTTTTTTTTTTACATAATCAGTGGTTTTGGATTACTTTTGCTTTGGTTTACTTAATATGAAGTCAAACACTACCAAAGATTGAAATGATAGCATCGGCATATGGGGTAAGCATTTTGCCTGTGGGAGACTTCAGTAGCATGACTGATAATGTGGCTAAGTATAAAACTCAAGTTCAAATTTCTTTCTCTTCAGCACTTGAAAGACATTGCTCCATTATCTTTACACATCCAGTACTACAATTAAGTTCTCTGTTACAAGTAGACTCAATTAAGCCCTATTTCAGGCAAAGCAGAATTAACATGAGCTACAGGACCCATCGGCCAAATCTGACTATGGAGATGTCACGGAAATGAGACACAAAAGTGAAATTGTTGGAGAAGAGAAAATAAAAAGAGCTGGTAAGGGGAACACAGACTAAGAGGGAGAGGGGCCAGGTTTCTCCAGCACGGGATGGGGCTAGGAGGAGCTACCCAGTCCCCCTCCTCTCTGCACGTTCTAGCCCTCATCAGATCAGTGCCCACCATGTAGAGACAGCAAGGCGGGGAAACAGCCCCTCAAGGCCAGCAAAAGTTTGTGAAAGGGGACGTTACATGGTGATGCTGGACCCTGGCTGGGCTGGGGAGTGGAAACACAGCTCCTTTCCTCTACCCTGACGACTAGACTATTATGACCTAATGGGAAGTTCTCACTTGGGCACAAGTACATGGAGAATCCCTAATGAGTAAGATCCCCCGGGTAAGTGCAGGGTGGAAACAGTGGATGAGCCCAAATTATAACCACAGAGTCTCTCTAAGCTGTGAGTCTCCCACCAACGCCCTTATCTGTGCCTTGTACACACTCTTCAAACTCAACAGGAGGGGGACATACCAGCTCGTAGGCTTTCATCCTCTATCCTTCTCCCAGGTCATGACCAAGTGAAATTTATCCCAGGAAACTCAGGTTGGTTTAACGCTGAAAAATCACTGAAATTTACCACAACTAAGACAGAAAACCATATAACCTCCCATTAGATGCAGAAAGATCGTTTGACAAAGTCCAACATCCATTACTGACTATTAAAAAAAAAAACAAATCAAAAAGCCCAACTCTGCAAACTAGGAGTAGAAGAGAACTTCCTTGAATCTGATGAAGGGTATCTACAAAAATATATGTCACTAACATCATTATTCATAGTGAAAGACTAAATGCTTTTCTTTTTCCCTAAGACCAGGAACAAGGCAACTGTGTCTACTCCTATAATTTCTATTTAGCACTGTACTAGAGGTTCCATCCAACGCAGTGGAGGAAGGAAGGAAGGAAGGAAGGAAGGAAAGAAGGGAGGGAGGAAGGAAGAAAGGAAGGAATGGAGGGAAGAAGGGAGAAAGAAAGAAAGACAGACCGATACAGAAAGAAAGAAAGAAAAGGCATCAAAATTTGAAAGGACGAAGTAAAACTCTTTGTTTATATACAGTATGATCACATATGTAGAAAATTCTTAAGAACCTACAAAAACTACTAGAACTAATAAGTGAGTTTGGTAAGGCTGCAGCATACAAAGCCAAAATATAAAAATCAGTTGTATTTCTATATACTAAGAACAAAGAATCTGAAATTTTAAATAACAATACCATTTATAATAGCATCAAAAATATGAAATAATTAGGGGAGTGCCTGGCTGGCTCAGTGGAGCCTGTGACTCTTGATCTTGGGGATGTGAGTTCGAGCCCCACGTTGGGTATAGAGATTTTTTTTTTTTAATTTTTGTTAACCTTTATATATATGAGAGACAGAGAGAGGCAGAGAGTGAGAAGGAGAGGGTCAGAGAGAAAGGGAGACACAGAATCCAAAAGAGGCTCCAGGCTCTGAGCTATCAGCACAGAGGCTCGAACAAACTCACGGACTGTGAGATCACAACCTGAGCTGAAGTCGGACGCTTAACCCACTGAGCCACCCAGGTACCCCTGGGTGTAGAGATTATTTAAAAATAAAACCTTAGGGCAGCTGGTGGCTCAGTTGAGCATCCCACTTCAGCTCAGGCCACAATCTCATGATTCATGGGTTTGAGCCCCTTGTCGGGCTCTTTGCTGACAGTGTGGAGCCTGCTTGGGATTCTCTCTCTCTCCCTCCCTCCCTCTCTCTCTGTCTCTCTCTCTCTCTCTGTCCCTCCCTGATTCGCACTCTCTTAAGATGAATAAATAAACTTAAAAAGTAAATAAAATCGTTAAAAATGAAATAATTAGGGATAAATTGGACAGAAGATGGACAAGATCGAATTACCAAGAGAAATTAAAGACCTAAAGAAATGGACAGGTGTACTGCGTTCATAGGTCAGAAGGCTCAACATTGTTCACATTGTCCCAACTGATGTTTGTCGAGTCTCAATGTTGAGTTTGCCTTGGCCTTAGTAGTTGAGAGCCCCTGCAAGACAGGGCGAGCAAGGCTGCTGACCTGCAGGGATTCGGTGAGAGGGAGGGGGCACTTTGGTGGCTCCTCGCCTGGGCAGTGATACTTCTGGTTTCTCCTGGGTGTCGCCAACCACCTAGAGTACCACCTGGTCTCTGACCTACGCTGCCACTCCCGCTGTTGTATCTAAAGGCAGACGCCCTCGAGCTCGAGCCCCACTTTGGGTAAGCCCACTTCTCTATCTCTGCCCCTCATGGGATTCTCTCTCTCTCTCTCTGCCCCTTGCTCACTTGCTCCCTCTCTCTCTCTCTCTCAAAAAAAATAAATAAATAAAAAATAAAGACAGACACCCTCACCTTTGCCCCTGGGCCCCTGGGGAGGAGAATGTGCAACAGTCAGTTGACCTGGTTGCTCCCCACACAGAATCTGGACTAAGCAAGCTGCCAGTAGCCCCCAGGGTTTCTTCTGCTCTGTCTGCGCCACCTCTAGGCATGGAGCAGCACACGGGGCTCACACACACACCCTGCTTTGAGGTTTCTGAGGACGTTCTCCCATCTGTTTTTCTGTCCTCTCTCTGCTGTTCTAGTCTACTAAGAGTCCCCCCCCCCCCCACCGCCCTCCTGCTTTCAAGTGGAACTATATAGTTTCCTTGCATTTTTCTTTTTTTTTTTTTTTTTTTATTTTTATTTTTTTTTTTTTTAAATTTTTTTTTTTTTTTCAACGATTATTTTATTTTTGGGACAGAGAGAGACAGAGCATGAACGGGGGAGGGACAGAGAGAGAGGGAGACACAGAATCGGAAACAGGCTCCAGGCTCCGAGCCATCAGCCCAGAGCCCGACGCGGGGCTCGAACTCACGGACCGTGAGATCGTGACCTGGCTGAAGTCGGACGCTTAACCGACTGCGCCACCCAGGCGCCCCACCTTGCATTTTTCTTACATCTGTTGTTTCTATGCACTTAGTATGGGAAAGTCAACATTGCAGGAGGTGTTCAGTCTGCCGCCCTGAAACTGGTGCCTTCTCTGGGGTTTCCCGTCCCCTCGCCAGGTCTCTTTCTCCCACCAGAACCCCGCCGCAACTCCAAACACCCGGCCCTGCCACCAGGGGCTCGGGAAGCTGCCACACCGTCTTCTGTGGAAAAGAAACTCAAGAGCTGCTTGGTGTTCTTGTCCATTGGTTTTGCCCCAGTCACCCTCGGATGTAACTTCTGAATTCCGAAGTCAAGTGCAAAGCCCAGCACGACCCGCCCCTCGAGGAGCCCTTTGCCCCAGTTAGAGCCCAGCATGGATTTTGTGAAAATAGACTTTATTATAATAAAATGTCTTTTTAAACAAATACCCCCACCATTCCACACCCCTGGAGACCAAGGCCGGGGGTGGGGGTTCAGTCGAACGATCTCCCACCACAGTGAAGGAAACATGCAGAGACACTCACCCAGCCGCAGGGTTAGAGGGGGTGGTGAGGGTAAGGGTGGAGAGCTCTCTACCCCATTCTGGACAGGGAATGTATGAAAATAGCTGCATAAATCTGTCCTCTTCCTCAGCCCCCAGACTCCAACAGGGGCCAGAGGAAAATGATGCAAACGAGAAGTTGAATCCAATGAGCAAAATAAGGCAAACCCAACTCCTGCTTTCTGCCCGCTGGCCCCAGGGCCTTTGGGGGTGGGACACACAGGGGCCAGGAGGCCGGGCTGGCAGGGAGGGGTGGAGCACTATGGAGCGGGGTTAGGCCCGCTTTGGCATGGCCTGTCTCCTTCCTGGGCCTGTGCGGTGGAAGCGAGGTGGAGGAGGCTGGACTGAGGCACTGAGTATGTACATATATACAGGGTTCCGCCCGCCTGCCCCATGGGGAGGGGGCTCCAGGGGATCCAGTGCAAACTTGCCTTCAGGGAAAGGAAGACATGTCAGGATAGCCTGCGCCATCGGAGCGGGGAGGATCAAAGAAGGGACTAGCATCGTGTGGCGGGAAAGTAGGCATAGGTGGATGGACGGGGAGTCACAGGTCCTGGCTCTGTGACTGAGGTGCTCAGCAACCTTGACCAGAGTGATTTCCTCATTCTGCGGCTCAGTTTCCCCTCCTATAAGAGGAAGGTGCCCCTCCAGAGGATTCATCCTTGAGGACTCATCTAGCTCTGACCTTCAAAGAGTCTCTGATTCCCATCCAAGTGCCACAGTGTTAACTCAGAAGAATGGGCGTCCAAGGCCTTCCCCACCCCGTGACCCCAGGGGCCTCAGCGGGCCGCTTCTGCCTGCAGGATGGGCCACAGCATCACTCCTTCTTCCCAGAGCCCAGTTTCCTTAGGAGCTGCTTTCCCTTGGAGAGGAGACCCCACACCTTCTCGCTTGTGCCCTGTGGCCCCCCCAGTTCAATTGTGGGGAAGCTGCCAGGGCCAGGGGCACAGGACCAGACTCTGGGCAGTAGGGGCCCTTGTGCTGAGCTGGCCCAGTCCTGAAATGTGAGAGAAAAGGGACAAGGTCAGGGCTTGGCTCCCTGCCCCAACCTGACACCTTCGCCCTACAATCTCAGGTACTTACAGCCCTCCATGTCACAGACCCATGGTCAAGAACCAGAGCCCCACTGCCCCCCCTCACTTCCCCCAACACACAGAGCTCAGAGAGGTGAATGTGTATGATGATGCTGAGGGAACACTAAGCTGGGAGTCAGAGGGACAGACATAGAGTCCAGTTCTGCTTCCAGAACCTGGGCAAGCCGCTCCCCTTCTCTGGGTCTTCCTAAAGGGTACTGGGGCTGACAAAGCTCAGGAGTCCTCGGACCTACCCCTCGGGATGGGTGCCCCCAATTCCCCCATGTCACCCCCTCACAGCAAGGAAGACCAGGACCACTTAGAAGCAGCCACCACCGCCCCCCTGCCCCACTAGGGAAAGCAGTTCCTGCACCGCCTCACAGACAGAAGCAGCACGCTCAGCCAGTCCAGCAGATGCAGTGCTCCAGTCCCATGAGGAGGAGATTGGGACTCTTCCTTAAATGACCTCTCCGAGGGCTGTGGGGAGCCAGGGCCAGAGCCGCACCACTCAGCCCCACCACTAGCTCTGGAGGCTGCCCTGCTGCCTCTGTCAGCATATGTCCCCTGCTGAACCTCCTCCTAGCTCCACTGGCAACCATGAATGGCTCCCCTTGCCACAGGCCCAGCCAGTGCCATTAGTGGCCTAAAGGCCAGGGATTGGGTGAACAGGAGAGCCACCGGGAAGCCTCCCTACCCCTATTCCCCATTCCCACATCCTTACCTCGACCTCCTGTCCCTGGCACAGCCCAATCAGATCTTGCCCACCAACGAATTCCCCACCCCTGCCCTCCATTCCCTTCCTCAATGCCTGCCCCCGACTCACCACCACAGCCTGGCAGTCTCCTGGCCAGAGCCAGCCATAAAGCCCAGACCAGAGGCAGGAGAGCTGGGTGCCCAGCCTAGGACCCCCCAACCCAAGGCCCTGGTGACATGGCAGGGCCTGCCCTCAAAGAGGTTTGCCGGCACCTAGAGGCCAAGGTGTCTACCACTAACCAGCCACGCCTTCCCAGGGCTCCTTCCATAGCATCCCAGGAGGGAGGGGTTGCTGGGGAAACAAACGAAGGGGCCTCTGAGCCCCAGAGATGAATGGTTTGGGGTTATCTATGGATTTCAATCGTTTAAGCCCCCCTTTTATTCTCTCTGGCAGAGAAGATTGAGAATTGGAAGTAAAATCATGCATCTGATCCCCTAACAGGTCATGATGCAGAGGACAAGGGTGGGGAGACTATTATTACTGGTGGAATTACCATATCATCCTTCTGTCACCAATAATAATCACAATATTATAATACCATAGTCATATGGTATCATAATACACAGATGAGTCACAATATGGATGTTACACCACATTCTATAAGCCGCATGAGCTATAGAATATGAGGAGTCAGCTAATATGGAGTCAGCTAAAATGACATGTATTCCTATAGCAGCTGGCACTGCCCAAGGTAAAAACAAAAGGAGAGGATGATCCTGCACCCAGATCTGGCTCCACAGCAAGATCTCCCTCCCCCAATCCCTAGGAGAAAGCAGAGAAGCCAGGTCAGCTCCAGTATTCAGGACAAAGGAGTGCTATCTGATTATGGTGACGTTAGGAGTGGGGAGTCACATGAACAGAGGGGGCCAGTCCCCCACTTACATGTTGCTCTCTCTATATATATCTATCTCCATCTAGCACTGGACTCGTCTCCTCCTCACTCTCTGAAGAACAGGGAACAAAGAGAGGAGTTGGGTTATGGACTGACTCACATACTCCCTGCCCAGTCACCAGGTCACTCAGCTCACAGGAACTGGTCCTGCTTTGCACAGCCTTTGCTTCTGTAAATATTGCAGACAGATGCCCAGGGTTTCCCACTGGGGCCAGGACCCATCCCCTCTCCCTGCGCCGTCAGGCTGTTAACTCAGCTGTATTCCACCCACCCCAAGGAGAAGCAAGCTCTAAGAACAAGGACCCAGGAAGCTTGCTGGGCCTTGCTGGGCAACTGGCTTTAAAAGACACCTGGGAGACAGGGTAGGAGGTTCCCTGAAACCCGGGCTATGACTAGTTACAGGTGTGAGGGCTAGAGGGGTCCTTTTTCACAAGGCCCCTCACCAACATCAGCCCGCGGGGCACGGGTAGCTGGGAGAGATGGGCCTGGGATCAGGGTCACAGCCGTCATTCCTCTGCAGAGAGCGGCACATACTGGGAGGGAGCTGGCCCTGGCAGGGCTCTCCCTCGAAGCCTCACTCTGCACAGGGCTCCCCCAGATTATAGCCAACTGCTCCCCTCCCACAACACTGTCTGAGCCCCCACCACCACTCTGGCAGGGTACAGCCCCAACTCCTGAGCTGGAAGCCCAGCTCTTCACTGACCTGACTCTCGGCCTGGGATGTCCCAGGCTCCCTGTCTGAGCTGCCCGCCTCAGGTCCAGGGCCCTCCAGGAAGTTGGATGGAACCAAGCCCCTCTGTCCATTGAGCTCCCCCTGGGGAAGAGATGCTGATGAGGCTCAGATTAGGAAAGAGGCCTCAGCCCCACCCCCTCAGCCCTGGAGCCCCTGGGGGAACAGCCTGAGGTCAACATCACTGTCATGGCCTGGTCCATGTCAATGCCTGGTCCATTCCTCCAGGTTTCCTTCAGGAACCCTTGCTCGTCCCTGTCCCTGGCTCTGGTAGAGCCCTCCCTGGAAGGGCTGGTGAAGGGGGTATATATAGCAACTCCCCACCCCCCCCCCCCCATGTTCTCACATAGTAGAAACCATCATCGTCCATGTCACCGAACACAGTAATGATGTCGCCTGCCCGGAAGGGCAGCTCTGCCTGTGGAAAGCCCAAGAGGCCGACGTCAGCCCTGGGGAGGCCCTGCACCACCCCCTTGGCTGGGCTGTCTGTGGGGGTCCTCACCTCCACATCCATGTTGGGGGAGCTCTCCCGAGGGTTGTAGTCAAATGCAGCCACCATGGAACGGGAGGATTTCAAGCTGGCAGAGGAGACCTGCTGGGGGTGGCCTGCAGGAGAAGGGGGAGAGGACTGGAGACTCTCTGGACCCCCTACACCATACCATCCTCCACACTGCTGAGCCCCTATTCACTACCTCTCCACTAGCTGCAGCCCTTGGAGAGAGCCCAGAGGGGCCACCCAACCCCACCTCTCCCCAGTCTCCCCTGCACAGGAATGGCCCCTACCTGCACAGAGTTGGGCAGAGCCTTCTGCCTCAGCTGTGGAGAGAATGTGCAGGTGAGCCCTGCCCCTCACTTCCCTCCTCATCCCAGGCTGGGGGTGGTGCAGGGCAGGCAGGATGCAAGGTCTCACGCAGGGGATACAGGAGAAAAGATGTTCAGGGAACAGAGCCCAGCCCTTTGGATTTGGTAGTAAACTAAGACCCAGAAAAAGGTCAAGGACTTGCTCCAGGCTGCACAGAATTTACAGTCAGGTGCTTTTTGGAGCAGAGGCCCCGGCAAATCACTCCCCGTCCCCATTAAAAGGACACTCCCCAGTGGAGGGAATGGATGTGGATGAAGGTCTTCCCTAATTCCCTTTACCTGCTCAAAACCCCACTCATGTCTCCCCAGAAAGCCAAGCAGTGCTCCCCACCCCCACTCATCCTCACAGGCCCCAAGGGAGAAGGGGGTCTCACCCACCTTTCTTGGAGCGGCGGGGCTTGGGGGGAGGCCCAGCTGTGCGGGCTGTAGAGTACACAAAGGGACCATTCCCTGATCCAGAAAGGAAAATATATGTAAGAGAGAAACTGAGGCAAGGGAGGGGGACAGAATAGTGTCTCTGGAGTCTCCTCTTTGGACTGTGCCAGGGTTCTTGTGCTCAAGTTTCTAAAGGGCTTTCCTCTCCCATCCTAGACCTCAAGGACCCAAACTTCATGGCCCATCCCCTCTGCAACAGACCCCCGTTCCACGTGGCAAGCTAACTGCTGTGGCCACACTGGCCACACTGGTCTCTACAAGGCTCTACAGGTTCTGCTAGACTCCGGATAAATGATGTTCCCTGGACATACAGATGGCTCACGAGGGACTGAGTTGGAGCTGGGGTGGTGGGAGGTAGGTAAGGGACAGCAGCAGGACATACCTGAGCCTTCAGTGAGAATATCTGGGGACAAATAACCCCGCTGGAGCAGCTGCTGTCTCTCTGTGGGACTGTCCACAGCCACCTCAGCCACCATGTTGCAGGGGATGTAGCCTGTCCGACCCCCACCTTCACCGCGGTAGAAGCCATCGGCATCCTTGTCCCCAAACACCTGAAGGCAAAGACCAGTCATCTCAAGAGGCCAATATGGCTTGCTCCCTGGCTCCAAGGCCCTGAGCCCCACAGCACCACACTCAGAATTGAAGAAGAATGCTCTACCTTCTGTGGGTCGTGAAACAGGAAACAGGGGGAAACAGCCAAGAATAAGGATTCATACAGCATCACTCACTGCCTGCACATCCATCCCCCCAGCCCACCCCAGGCTAGATCTCTGTAACCTCTGAACAGCAGCAAAAAGCCTGGAGTAAATACTTGGAGACTCAGCGAAAACTGTAACGTTACCAGGAGCAGTCGCACTGTGCGGTGTGCCCGGGCCACTAAAGTAACCCACATGCCCTGAACCTAATCCTCAACCATCTCTGGGAGGTGGACATGAACATCAGCCCCATTTTACCAATGAGGAAACTAAGGTCCAAAGCAGCTAGCGCATCTACTCAAGGTTACACAGCTACAAGTGTCAGAGTCAGGACTCTGGCTCTGGAAGCTGCGGTCTCCCCGGTGAAGGCTAGGACACCTCCAGTACAGGAGAGGAGAGAGGGTGAGGGACCTGGACAATCAGTCAGTCACCTTCAGGATCTGGCCCTCCCGGAAGGGGAGCTCCTCTTCCCCAGCGTCAGGGTTGGGTGACATTGACACCGGGTCATAGTCAAACAGAGCCACAAAGGCCCGGACAGGTAGGTCCTGGTAAACCGGCGCTTCTTCCGGGGGGCTCCTCAGAGAGGCTGTGGAAAGAACGATGACAGTAAGGTCTCGCCAAAGGGTTAGGTTAGGAAAGGCCCCTTCGGCCTCACCCAGCCCCCCTCGGGTGCTCACCCAACTCGGTACCGCCCGTCTTGGGGGCCTGGGCCCCTCTCCGCAGGGGGCCCCTCCGCCCAGAGCTGTCCTGCCCTCTGGGCTCCCCAGTCTCTGTTGCCTGCAAAGAGAGCGCAGCAGAGAGCAGAAGTGACACACCAGCCGCTGGTGGGGCATCAGCAGGGGCAGGACCCCACACGCACTCCCCAGCTCTGCCCCGTCAGCATAAGCAGCACAGCAGAGCCGGGACACAACATTCCTCTCCTGGAGCCTGGGCCCAATCTCTCGGAGACATCAGACACCCCCATGGGGGGAAGAAGGGTGGAAGGGGAGACCCCGGCTCCGGCCACCCTCGTTGGTGAGTGCAGAAGAGGGAGGGTCTCAGAGCTGGCCAAGGAGCATGGGAGAGGGCCTCTTCTCAGCATCGGGGTCGGGTGATGCTGGACATCACCGTCAGTGTCCTGAAAACGTAACTAAGCTAAGCACAGGGCCACCCTGCCCAGAGGCAGGGGGCTGGCTGGCGGCAATTGGCGACTAGCGGTAACAGAATATTGTGCATCCCAGTTCCGACAGGCAGAAGCAGCAAAGCAGTGGAATGCGGGTGGGAGGAGGCGGGTGAGGGAGCCCAGAGGCCCAGCCCCACCTCTGCGGATGGAGGCGGCAGCGTGGAATGGGAGTGGCTGGTGGGCAGCAAGCAGAGCCACCAGGCGGCAGCAGGCAGGGGGCTGCCAGGGTGGGCAGTGGGCACGGACCCGGGAGGGTGGCTCCTTGGCTCTGCCAGTCGCACCACGGCCTCTCCGCTCTGGCTCCCCCTTCTCCCAGGCCGAAAGGCGTGGGTAGGGGGTGGGGCCCGAATTGGCCTTCAGAGGCCCCCTGGACCTTCCTATGGGGGCCGTGCCCCAGGCCTCCCCATCTCCAGGGTAGCAGGAGCTGGTGATGCTGATGCCACCGCTGCCCGCCTCCTGCTCGTCCTCAGAATCATATTCGATGCTGATTTCCAAGCACTTGGGGGAGAAGCAGCTGGCCAGGCTAGATTCTGGAGCCCGGCCACGGGAGCATCTCCGGGAAGGGGCCGGCCGCCCTCTCCCACCAGCCTCTGGCACACCCTTGGTCCCCTCGCCCACAGGGGGGCTGCCCCTCTCCCGTGTGGGGCCCGGTCGTCCGGAGGCCTGGGGCCCGCCGTTGCTGAGAAGTCGGCTGCAGTGTTCACGGGGATCTGGGGACCGCCTGCGGTTTGGGGGCTTCTCAGGGGAGCCACTTCCTTTCCTCCGGATGCTTCCACCAACTAGTCCGGGTATGTCTTCCAGGCGGTCCCCACCCCTGCAGGGCTCTGGAGACAAGGGACACAGGCCAGGTCCTCGAGGCTGACCACTGTCACAGCCCAGCCCCAGCAATGCAGACTCGGGTGGGCTGGGGTCTCGAGAAGAACAGCCTGCCCCTGGCCTCTCCTCGTCTTCCTCATCCTCCCCCTCATCTTCCTCGTCCTCCTCTTCTTCCTCTTCGGGGATGCTAAAAAGCTTCTTGCTGCAGAACTGCTGGAAAGGCAGCTCCAGGATCTGCTCCAAGATCTCCTCGTCGCTGTCGGTCTCACAGAAGGGGTCAGGCTGGGGCTGGGGCTGGGGGGAAGGGCAGTGGGGAAGAGAGGTCCGTGGGAAGAGGAGACAGCTGTGACCTTTGTCCTCAAATGAGGGGAGGGGTTCCATGCAACCCCACAGCCCTCCCTCAGCTTCCTACAAGAGGAAAGACCAGAGAGGGGGCTGGCCCAAAGCCACACAGCAAGTCCAGAGCACAGCCAGAGGAGGAATTAGAGAACACACCTCAGGAACAGGCTGCACAGATGTTGGGGCCCGAGGGACAGGAGCCGCAGGGAGCAGACCACACCTGTGACAGCAGGGAGGCCTCCCCACCCCTCCCCAGAGGCTCCCAGAAAGGATCTCAGGAGACCAGGGTGCTGCATGTGGCAGGCTGGAGCGGGAGAAGGGGCAGAAGAGGGCTCCTCAGCCTCTCCTTTCTTCCCAGGAGGGCAGAATCCTGAGTAACTTCCTATCTACTGCTCAGGACAGGGCCCAGGCCACACACCTAGAATGTTGCTGGCACTCAGTGGCGGTTGGAGCAGCTGCTGACACGAGGGACAGAGACCCGAGAACCAGAGGTCTAGGGCCCACGAGCCCATCCTCACCCCGTTACCTTGGCCCCATTCTCCCCGATGCTGTTGCCAACAACCTGCTTCTGGAAAGAGCAAGTCCTGGAACTCAGGTCCTCTTCCTCCTCCTCCTCCTCCTCCTCCTCTTGGATGTCTGAGAGATCGGAATTGCGGCCATGGTCTACAAGGGAGTTCACCAGACGGACCCCGAGCTCTGCCGTGTCCTCCCTCTGCAAGAGGTGAGACAAAGGAAGACAGAGGAAAGGGTTTGAGGAGGCATAGGGGGCTCCAGAAGGATCAGCCCTAGCTGGAATGACAGGGGTCCCTTGGCAGAGGGAGAGAGAGTCATGTCCCAAATGGGGGGTGTGCACAAGGGTGGGGGTGGGGGGAAGAGGAGAGTAGCCAAAAGGAAAAGAGGAATCTGGGAAGACAAAGTGGCAAAGAAGCAGACACGGAGCACACACCAGAACAGAAACTAGATGGAGAGGACACCCAGATTTTGGCTGGCAGAGGCAGGGAGGCAGGCCCCAATTCTCTGGGTGGCCCAGTGTGTCCCCAGCTCCATACCTCAGTCCTGGGCCTCAGCCCAGACCCTGCCTCTCCTCCGCGGCAGGCCTCAGCACAGGGCACCCGCTGGGCGAGAGCTCCTTGGGTGGAGCAGGGTGCCAGAAGGGCCTCTTCCTGGGCCAGCGGTGAAGCTGCAGGGTCAGGAGCTCTCTCTCCCACAGCTGGCTCGCGGGCCCTCCCGTCCTCTGAGGTGCCCAGCACAGCTGCCCCAGCCTCCTCCTGGAATGGTGGGTACTGAGGAAGGGCCCAAGCCCTCGGCCTCTGTCCCAGCCTCCACCTGTTCCCCCTCTCCCCAGCAGGGTACCTGGGAGCAAGGTGCTGGGGGCTCCTCGGGGGATCCTTTTGCTGCCTCTCTGGGAGGGCTTGCTGGGGGGGCCCCAGGGGGCTCTCGAGTTCCGTGGGGGTCAGGGCGCCGGAGGGGAGAGCCGGGGTCTCCAGGCCCCGGGGAGGCTGGAGCGAGGGGTGGTCTGGCTTCCGAGCCCGGCCGCGGTGAGGGGCAAGAGACCGTGGCTGGTAGGCAGGCCGCCACTAGGGCTGGGGGGACAGGAGCTGGAATGGAGTCAGCTGACTCGCCGTGGGGTGACATGGTGCGCACAGCCACCTCGCGGCACACTTGCATCAGCTGCAGCTGGGACAGCTCCACCAGCACGCTGCCTGCCGTGGGTGACGCCACCTCCATGATCTGCAGGTAGAGGGTAGAGGTGGAGGTGGCTGAGTCGAAGACACGATGATGGTTAGCAACGGCAGTCAGCATTATGCCAGGCAGCACACTAAGGCCTTGGCATGTCTTATCTCACTTAATCCTCCTGGCCACAGGGCTTCAGTGGTGGCCTGGTGTTTGAATCACAGTCGTCTGCTCTCAAAGCCCATGCCCTCGACCGATCTGCTTGCCCAAATGGGCACCCAGTGCCCAAATGCCAGCGGCAGGGCATCTCTGTGCCAGGTTGGGGAGATGAGGTCTCTGAGCATGGCAAGGAGAGACCCATATCCCAAGGAGAGACCCAGAGTCCCCAGGCCATACCTTTTGCCCATCAGCATAGATGGCATAGCCCGTGACCCGGACGCCATTGGAAGTGCCAGCAGCATCAATTGTTACTGGGAGCCAGCTGATGATCAAGATTCCAGGGGAGGGTCCCGGCTCAATCTGCACATCCAGGGGGGCATCAGGTGGGCCTGAGGGGGGGACGGTACCAGACCCAGGTATGCAGGACACTCACCTGCAGAGGCACCAGCCTCGTTTCCCACCTCCCTGAAAATGCACTTCCCCTGGTCTGGCCTTCTGAGTATTACGGAGCGTCAAAGCCCAAGCAAGCCTGCATACCTGCTGGGAGTGTGGTGAACTGCAGGGTGGCAGCCCGCTGCTCCGGCCTTTCCCAGCCTGGTTCCCAGGACTCTCGAGGTGGGAGCTGAGCCTCCACTCGGGCCTGATAGAGAGTACCAGGCCGCAGGTGACAGAAGGTGGCCCAGTAGGTGCTGGGGCGGGCAGGGGGGCACTCTTCCCCATTGAGGTAGACGGCATGGGCCAAGTTGCTATTGCCGGGCACCCAGGTGATCTCAGCAGACGTGGCTGTCAGTCGATGGACCCGCAGCTGGCTAGGTACCACCCCGGCCCGGGTACCCACCACCAAGCAACAGCGCAGAGGGTCGGAGCTGCCCTGGCTGGTCAGGGCCTGCACAGAAACACGGAGGGGCCCGGCCCGCAGGTCCAGGTTCTCGAGCACAGCTTTGGGGGGCACCCCCGGCCCCAGGGCCTGACGCAGCTCCCCGTTCACGCAGATATGGTAGCCGCGTAACTCCACTCGCTCAGGAGGCGGCTCCCAGGCCAGCACCACACTGTGGGCCAGCTGCCTGAGGACCACCAGACCCCGTGGGTAAGGCACAGCAGGGGGCCCGCCCAGGCCCTCAGGCTGGGGGCTCAGACTGAGCTCGTCCCCCGCAGCCTCGTCCTCAGGTCTGGGCTGGCTGCGTCCCCCGCTGCTCTGGCCCCCGCTACTGCTGCCACCCCCGCCTGCACTCAGGAAACTGAGTTCGGGGCCTGAGCTGTGGGACAAATCGGCCAGCTCCGGAGGGAGGGAGGTCAGGAGGTCATCGTCGGACACACGCTCTACAAAATTGGAAGGGACCAGGCCCCTTCGGCCATCCATGAGCTCCCCTGGCAGAGGGAGGGCAGGGAAGGGGAAGACAGAGAGGAGGTAGAGAAAAACCAGTCCAATAAATGCATTTTAGCAACGGTTAGTGGGTGATCTTAAGCATTTGATCCAAACCAACATTTATCTGTGAGCACTTTTAAAAGGCAAGAACACTCAACATCTGCAGTAGAGGAGTCATTGCTAATATTCGTAGGTGTAATAACAGCACTGTGGTGATCTAGGACAGCGCTTCTTAAATGTTAATGTGCATATGAATCGCCTCAAGATTTGTTAAAATGCAGATTCTAATTTAGTTAGGTCTGGGTGGGGCTGCGAGTCTGCATTTCTAACAAGCTCCCAGGTGCTAGCACCACAAGGCTCTCCGAGAACCATGTTCTGAGGAGATGCATGCTGAAGAAGGGCTAGGCGAAATGTCATGATGTCTACAACTCTCTTTTACATCACTTTTCATTTTTAACCTACAGATGGAAAAAGCAAATATGGCAGAATGTTAACAACTGTTGAACGTAGGTGGTGAGTATATAGGTATTCGCTGTATTACTCTTTCATTTTTCTGTACATTTGAAAACTTTCAAACTCCAAGGGACTGAGTAGTAGGGACAGGGGCGCCCTTGAACTTCCCTTTGTGGAAAACAGACATCCTCAAAGGGAGAGGAAAGCACCACCTGATCAGGGTAAGGGAAGGACTCTTTAGCCACAAAAGGCCTAAGTGCCAGAGAACAGATTCCCATATGGTTCTAGAAGGGATGAGGACCCATAGCGAGCCTGTGTCTAGGAACATGACTGGTGGTCAGTCCAGGCGCTGACCAAAGGTAAGTTCCAGTTCCCCTGAACACATGACAACAGAGGGATGTCAAGGAAGGAAGAAAGTGGGCACACAGCATGCCCTGTCACTGCTAATTTGGGAGAAGGCAAAGGATTCCCAGGGGACAGATGAGCCAATGGCTGCTATGCCTTATTAGGAGGAAGGGAAAGCAGAGGCCAGGGTTTAAGAAAGAGGGTGCTGAAGAGGAAGACAGGTCTGAGCTGCAGTGGGGGGACTTCCAGCTTCCCCAACACCCTCGCTCTCTGCTTATGCTAGGAGTGGGGGGAAAGCATGGAAACTTGAAGAAACAATAGTGATTTTCAATACATTAGAGAATATAAGCACTTGTAGTGAATCAAATGGTGACCTCCCAAAAGTATGTCCACATCCTAACCCATGGATCCTGTGAATGTGGCCTTATTTGGAAAAAGCATCTTTGCGGATGTAATGAAGTTAAGGGGCCTGAGATGAGATCATCCCAGATTATATGGATGGGTCCTAAATCAAATGACAAGTGTCCTTATAAGAGTCACACAGGGAGAGACACTGAGAGAAGAGAAGGAGGAGGTAACGTAACTACAGAGGCAGAGACTGCAGTGACGTGGTCACAAGCCAAGAAGCACCTGGAACCACCAGGAGCTGAAAGGGACAGGGAACAGAATCTCCCCTAGGGCCTCCTGAGGGAGTGTGGCCCTCCCGACACCTTGATTTCAAACTTCTGGCCTCCAGAGGTGTCACAGAATACATTTCTATTGGTAATTTGTCATGGGAGCCTGAGAATATTAATGTCAGCACTAACACTTAAGAAGGTAGGAGCCTCCACGCTAAGCACATCTACCGCCCTGATGGGCTGGCGCTGGAGCCCTAGTCAGAGGCAGGCACACATTCCCGAAGCTCGAACCACCGACAGCAGTCCAGGCAGGACCAGACATAGAAGAAGCAGTTGCTTAGCTAAGTGTGATGACGAACATGGCATCCCAGCCCCTGTTGTCTCCATGCCTTTAAACCTATCCCAGATCGTATAGTTCAAATTCTAATCCTTTGTGCTTAGTGAACATTTGTGTTCCTGCTGCCCCCCTCCAAGAAAAGTTGTTGGCTTCTGGGTTTTTGTTTTTGTTTTTTTTCATTTAAAAAGTTGTTTTCTGGGAAATATTTAATCCCACTTTCGGTCACCCATCCCTCTGAGGAGTTTAGCTCTTCCCCCGCAGTTCACGGCAGCTACTCAAAGAACAGATGCAGGGCCCGGGGAAGGCATGCTGAGTGGGCACTGAAGACCTGGCCTTACAAACCCAAAGCTTTGGGTGTTACGGATTCAGATCTAACCTCTTTCCTAAATCCCCGCCCCTGGTTATGGCCCTCACCCTGCCCTGCCTACACCACAACCCAGTCTCAGCCCAGGGCCGTTCTCCCCGCTATCTGGCCAGGGCCAACCTGGCTCTCCCAAGACCATTTCTTCGGCAGGCCCCACCCTATTGCCCAGTCTCAGTAATGGGGCTTCTGTTCAGGTGTCTGAGCTTCCCACAGGCCCTGGAGCACTGCCCTGAAGCCCACGCCCTGCCTGGGCCCTGACACCTGCTGACTACTCACTGACACCCTTTCCTGGGCTCTGGACCCTAGTTTTCCCTCCCCCACGCCCAGCTGGAGTCCAGCTTCAGATCTTTGCTACATGCCCAACTTCAAGGTCACTAGTGTTAAGCACTGCCATGCCCTGTCTGGAAGCACAAAAGCAAATTCAGCCAAAATTCCCCGTGACCCCATTCATCATCTGGACTGTGGTAGGCACTGCCCTGCCCTGCTTGGGGTAGGTCTGCAGTCAGACAGTGGCTCCCTTTTCTAGACCCCTTCTGTGTGGGCTGCCAGGTCTCTATATGCCTTTTTGCTGCGTCTGAAACGTCCTGGTGGCCTGAGCATGCCAGGGAGACCGTGTGGGTGGGTGGAGGTCTTTGTGAAGAGGGGCTCAAAAGCAGGGGGATGGACAGAATAACCCTGCCACCTTCCTACCTTCAAAAAAGCCATCCTCGTCCATGTTGCCATAGATGTAGATGTACTCGCCAGCAGTAAGCGGAAGCTCTGCCTCTGGGTTCTCATTGGGGCCCTCGAAGGGGTTGTAGCTGTTGAAGGAGGTACAGAGGAGGAAGAGGACAGCGACCCACATCTTACCTCCACATCCCGTCTCCTCTCTCCCGCTGTACTAGGCCTTTATGGAGACTTGGTTGTTCACCGTCAGCCAAGGAGAGCGCTAACTGTGCCCACCTGGCCCAACTGGGCAAAGAGGACATGTCCAACTGGGATCCCTGAACGACGCCCGCCACCTCCAGAAGCCTCTATCTTCACCCAGCCCCTCCTCCCATACACCCCAAACGCTAGGAAAATGGGGGGCCGAGGGGAGGGTCCCACCTATAGCGTGCTAGGAACACCTGGATCCTGGCTCCTCCGTGGCTGCCCTCCGGTGCTGCTGGGAGCAGGGAGACACTGTCTGCCTCCAGCTCCTCCACCTCACTGGCTGTGTCCACCTGCAGGCAAACAGAAAGGGCCAGTCCTCTCCAGGCTCAAGGGCCAACGGCAAAGCAGGCAGGTTTCCAGAATGAGCCAGAGGACCTACTACTTTGAGAAGGGAAAGACAGCACATGCTGGACAAGGCCAGCAGCAATGAGCCTCCGTGTTTTCTAAAGCAGCACCCAAGCCAGCGGATCCTGGCAGAGCCAAGCTGCCCTGG
This sequence comes from Panthera onca, assembly GCF_046562875.1. Lineage (NCBI taxonomy): Eukaryota > Metazoa > Chordata > Mammalia > Carnivora > Felidae > Panthera > Panthera onca. The sequence goes on along the minus strand of NC_138352.1, from coordinate 45,431,287 downwards.
CAAAGGGGAGAGAGTATAACCTGGATCTCTCCTGAGCCCTGGCCTCTACTGTACCATCCCAGTAAATATGACCACGTTCCCCACTGAAGAGGAAGCCAACCACTCTGATGCACAGTGGGTGTCCAACGGCAGTTTGTCTCTTTAAGGGAAAAACACGGCAAAGCACTCCGACTGTGAAGAGCTGGAAGTCAGGAGGCAGAAGGTCCTGAGAAGCCCCCGTAAGAGGGGCACCCAGGGGGCAGACAGCGCAGCCCCTCCACGGCACGGCCAAAGCCCGCACCATCGTTCCATCCCACAAGGGGGCAGCAGAGGTTGGGGCTGTGTTCCACCGCTTTCCCCAGCCGGGTTGGCAGGGCTGCTCCTGCCTTGCCCCCTCGGATTTCTGAGGTTTAGGAAGAAGTAGAGAGAGGGACAAGGTGATCAAGCACTTGGTAATAATAATAGCGGCCACACGTTAAGCACCTACTGCGCGTCCTGCAGTAGTGCTCTTCCTTTTATCTTTTCATGTAACCCTCACGACATTTCAAGGCAGGTCCAATTAGCTCCAAAATCCAGACAAGGAAGCCAAAGCCCAGAAAGAGTCAGACACTTGCCTAAAACAGAGCTGGGATCTGAATCCCAGAACCCGTGTTCTTTCTCACACAACCATCTGCTTCTGCTACAGACACTCACATGACAGTCTCATTATATGGATCCTGGCGCCCAAGCGTCTCCCTCCATCCGGCTCAGGACTCCAGGGCCTCTGTGAGCCCCAGAGGGGTGGGGCTGGGCGGCCCAGAGTAGGGCCGGCAGGTGAGCCCTGGAGAGCAGGGCAGCCTCCACCCGAGCTCCTGGCCCATAAAGAGGAATCTGCAGGCCCTTCTCTCCCAGGGCCTGGCTCCACTTCCCAACTTGGGCCCCCACAAGGCCCAGCAGCCACCCAACCCCTGGGGACCCCAGAGGAGAATAGGGCCAACCTCAGGCCCCTCCCCAGCACTGACCTCGGGTGTGGGGCATGACTTGGGGCTGTTGTGGACAGATTCAGAGCGAGAGGAGTTGGAGAGGGACTCTGCCTTCTTGGCCGTCCTTCGAGGGACCCCGACAACGGTTGCAGGGGCAGGCTCAGAAGACTTTGGGGTGCAGCGCCCAGGAGAGCCCGGAGGGAGGTCAAGATCTAAAGAGAAGATGGCACATGGGATCTGTGACCTGAGGAGGGACTAGGGAGCAAGGGCGGGGGTGGCTGCTTGGATATGGGGTCAGGCCCTCCATAGCCATGTTTCCTTACAAGAGGGAAATATTTGAGGAAAACTTACTAAGTAGAGGTGGAAGTGATTTACATACATTATTTCGCATGATCCTCAGAGCAGGTCAATGGAGTGCACTGAATTATTCCCATCTTACAGCTTAGGAAACCAGAGCTCACGGGTTTAGCAGCACACTCAAAATCACATGGGCTGTTAAGTGAGAGGGGCTGGAGATTCCAGATCTGACTGATGCCCAGCCCAGCTCTTTACAAACCCTTACTGCCGGCTGCTGATTCCTAGTGCCCAATTCCCAGCCATAACCACAGAGGTCTTGCTGAAGGAGGGGAACAGTGGTTGAGATGCCTGGCCAGACTCCAGGAGAGCCACTCTTGTGATCTCATTTCTCCCCCATCAGAGCCTTATTCCAGCCTGGCCCTAACTTGCCGTGTGACTTTGGGTGAGTTGTGCGCTTTCTCTGACCCTGAAGTCTCTGCTCTATACAAAAGCATTCCAGACAAAATGTCACTGGGGTCCACTTACCTTTGGGGCCAGACCCACGGCAGGGGTGGGGGGTAGAGCAGCAGCAGGGGGGTGGTGGGTGGTCCCCAAGGGTACTGTAGCCCAAGGCAGAGGTGAGTAGATCCAAAGGGCCAGGGTGCAGGCGGAAGGCCTGGAGCTCCTGTGCCAGGAGGCTGAAGCGCTCTGTTTGGCTGCGGCACTGCTCTTCCAGCTCTCGAACCCGGACCTGGGCCAACACCTCCCATAAGCCACCAGGCCCAGCAAAGCTGCCCAGTCCATCCTGAGCCCCCACACCAGGCTTCAGCTTCCACCCACCCAGCCCTAAGCCTGGGCACCAGCCCTCACCTGGCTGCCCCACTGCCTTAACAGTGTCTGAGCTGGGGGTGAAACACCAGAGCTGTGGGCGGCCTTCACTCCCAACCCTCCCCCAGAAGGGCTAAACCCACCCCCCACTCAGCACACCCTCACACCCCAGGCAGTGGCACTCGCTCCTTCCTGTTGCTCCCGGGCCAAAAGGAATGGCTCCCACTCCCAGCTCCACTGCCAGTATCTCCTCAGGAGTTTCTTTGGCTCTGCTGCTTGTCACCCTCTCAGTCAGTGACCCTAATCCCCACCCTCAAGAGAGATCCTGCACAGGAGCTAGGGACATCTTTGTGGCAGGAAGGAGCCAATTCTCAAGAATTTTTCTCAAGTATCAGAAAAGTCCCAACATTTGGGACTCTCTCCTGGCCAATATCAAGAGGGTCACGGGTTAGACTGGTGAGGAACTTCCTCATGGTCCGAGCGGCTATGTTTTAGAGGAGGGTCAGCCCCGCATCTGCCAGGCACTGTGGCAGCTCTGGGCCGAGGAGGTGGCCCACACGTCCCGCAAGAATGCCAGTCCTTCTACAGGTTCTCGGGTCTGCTACACCCTCCTCTGTTCCACATGAGAGCTGGGACCACTGGGCCCTGAGGCAGGAGACCCAGCTCAGGCAGCCTGGACAGGTGCATGGGAGGGGACAACCCAGGGAGGTGGGGGGTCAGGAGGCTGTACCTGCATGGAATCCAGGGTCGACTATGGCAGGAAAGGAAAGCAAAGAGGACAGGTTAGAACCCTTCACCCTGCGGGTCACTGCGCAGAGAGGGAGAGAGGGAGCAAGGGCCCAAGTGGACACCACCGGGTCGGCTCCCTGGACTGACTGAGCAGTTCCTAAATGGAAGGGTATTTCAGGTGAAGGCAGACTCTGGGGGTGGGGGGTAGTGGGGGCTGATGCCACCAGACCCGGGAGCCCCTGCCCAGCTGTGCCCCTGCCTAAGAAGTAGGCCACTAGTGGAAGGGATTCCCGAGGCTCTGGAGCACCTAAGGGCCCTTCCTTAACCCCACACCCTCCACACCTACACAGTCCATTCCAGCCCTCTCTGAACGTCCCTGCCTTCTCCCCAAACTGGTGTTGCTGGTGGCCACTTCCAAGGACCCTACCTCCAGCAGCTGCACAGCCCCTTCATGTTCCCTCTTGGCTTCTGCCTGGGCCTACAGGTAGGAGGAGGCAAAAGTTGGAGAGGAAAGGTGAGTAACAGGGGAGGAGAGAGAGGGAGATGGATGGGAGGGGGGAGCCGTAAGGGCAAAGCGAGGGAAGAAAAGGAAAGGGGAGCTGGGAAGGGGGAGGCTGAGGGCTCCTCCCTCCCAGATTCCCACCCCAGAACCATACCTTAGGTCAGAAGGTAACGGTGTCAAGGAGAGGCACGTCTGATACTGTTTCTCTCTTTCTGGGACATCCACCCTCTGGGTTTCCCTCCTACCTCTTGGGACGCTCCTTCTCAGCCTCCTTCACCTGCTCCCTTTCTTTTGCCCCTTTTGAGTGTTAGGGTGCTACAGGGCACAGGGATGGGCACAGGGCACTTCACACTCTTCGCTCTCCCAAGGAGTCCCATCTAGTCACACGACTGGACACACTGATGACTCCGAACCCTATCTCCACGACCAACTTCCCCATGACTCCAAACCCATAGATCCAACTGTCTTTGAAGTGTCCACTTGTATGTTTAACACATAAGCCAAACTTAGCCAAGACAGGACTCAGAACTCAGGACTCCCTAACTCTCACACCTGTTGGCCCTTCATCCATCACCTCCTAGAGAGTGAAGAGCCCCACACTCCATTAGGGTTTACTCAGCAAATGGCTAAAAGAAGCAGGAGCTCAACTAGAATCCTATGGAGTTTTGTCAATTCCATCTCTAAAATATACTTCAAATCCTTCCACTTGTTTCCACCTGCATCGCCTGCACCCTCATCCAGACGGCCGTCATCTCCCGCCTGAACTGCAGCAGCCCCAACACCTGACCACCTGCCTCCTCACCCACTCCCCCAATCCACCCTCCGCAGTGCTGCTCATGTGATCTTCTAAAATGATTAATCAGATCATGCTACTCCCCTGCTTGGGACCTGCCAACAGTTTCCAACCCCTCAGAGAACAAAATACCCACTCTTCTTTAAGGCCCGACAAGATCTGGCTCTTGCCTATTCCTGCTGTTCTAACCTATTATAATCTAGCCAGCTGGTCTGGACCCCCGTGCTCTTTCCTGCCACAGGGCATTTGTGCTTCGATTCTCCTACCTGGAGTGCTCTTCAGCCGGCTCCTTCACACCCTTAACGTATTAGAGGCCTTCCCTGCCCACCTCTCTAAAGTGGCCCCTGGCCCCACCCTAGTCACTCCGTCACACCACCCTGCTCACTTCCCCCCACCAGGGCCCGTCAGTGACTGGGGTTGCCTCACTTGCATATCTGCTTATTTGCTGGTTGGCCTGGGACCTGATCTTTCCCCACCGCTGTCCCCAGTGCCTAGCACAAAGCCTAGCACTCAGTGGGTGCTCAGTAAATGCTCACTGGATGAGCAGCTGACTGAGGAGTCCAGCAGCCTACCACCCTTCCCTCACCCCTGCCCCCACCTGCTGCAGCCTCCGGACCTCCTCCTGCTTCTCCTGCAGGCTGATCCGAGCCTGCTCATGCTCCACCTCGAGCTGCTGCCTCCTCTGGGCCACCTCCCGCATGTGCTAAAACACAAGACCTTGGGTCAAGGCCAGAGCCCGGCTCCACCATTTCTGTAGATCTAAGATGTGGGAGCTCTGGACACCATGTGTTCCAGATGCCTTCTGTTAAGAAGGAAACCGAGGCCAGAGAAGGGCAAGGCTGGTGGTGCCAGGACTGGGGCTCAGACCCCAGTGCCCCACATAGGGCACGTTCTACCGTCCCACTTTCTCCTTGCATCAGGGACCAAGACCCTCCCCCCCACCTATGCAATCTCCTCACCTTCAGCACCTGCTCCAGGCTCTCCAGCTTGCTCTGCAGGCCCTGGCTCTTGCGAAGGGCCGAGTCCCTCTCCTGTGTCACCCCCAGGAGCTGGCCCCTCAGCTCTGCATTCTCCCACTCCACCTGGAGAGGGGGGAGTGGCAGGGAGCTGGGTGTGTGAGCCTTGTCCCAGCAGCTCCCTCACCAGGGGGAATAGTACCCTTCATACTCTGGCCCAGTTCAGGGGGCACAGAAGACAGCCCCCTGCCCAGGGACCAGGGCCCCAGCGAAGCCCAGCCCCACAGCCCGTGGGCAGAACCGCTACCTGCTCTTTTTCCGTGGCTCTCCCACTGAGCCGAGAATTCTCCTCCACGAGGCGGGCATTCTCATTCTGGGCTTCTCTCAGCTGAAGTTCCTGAGAGACCAGGGGAGCTCTGGGCGGGGGTCTGGCACCTACACCCCTCCTCTCCCCACACAGAGGACCCTGCCCTCCCAGACAAGGTCTTCCTCCCCCACCTGGACCCTGCGCCAAACAGGACAGGAGAGCCCCGAAGGACAAGAAGGGTGAAAGCAGAGCTGAGAGGGAGCCCACCACCTGGCTGGCCTCGGGGAGGCCCTCGGGAGCTCACCAGCTCCTCACATCGCCTCTGCTTTTTCCGGGCTTCCTGCTCCAGGCTCTCGCATTTCTTTCGCTTCTTGCTGAGCTCTGACTCCTGTGGGGTCGGAACCAAGGGCTCCTCATGTGAGAAGGCAGACCTGCCCACAACTGGTCGCCTCCAGCCCTTGACCTGGGACTTACCAGCTGCTGCACCCTCTGCTGTTTCTCTGGCTCCCCTAGGCCCGTGGGTGGGTTTTCCACATCCTCTTGGGGCCTGGCCTGCAAACGCAGGGGGTAGTGGGGAGGCTGGCACCCAAGAACAGGGCCTCAGGGCAGCCTGCCCCTCTGCCCAGGCTGTCTGTGGCAGGCTCCCATGCCATCTCACGGTCAGCAAAGAGATCCCTGCCCAAGAATGGGGGCTGTAGGGAAGGGGGTGCTGCCTGCCCATGCCTCCAGCTGATGTGGGAGTGCAGAGGCTGTGCCCCTGTGTCCTCCAGACATACTGCTTTGAGATCCTGAGACCCATGTGTGCCCTGGGAGATGGGTCCCTTATCCAGGCCAAAGCTTTCCCTTTTTAGCTTCCAACAGCAGCCCTGCTCTGCACTCAATAACTGTCCTGGGTGTCCTTCAGTGACTGGCAGAGAACTAGGAGGCTGCCTGAGCCCCCCAGGGATGCGGTGCTCCCAGAGCTAGGAATTCTGGATCATCCGAACCTGGGCTTTGCCTAGAGCAGTGCAAGCCTGGCCAGACCCTCCTCCTAGCTTCCCCCAAGCCCACCCTGTCGCGCTTCAGATTTATCTGTGCAAACTCTAGGGGAGGACAGGCCTCGATGGGAGCCGCATCTCCCTCCCTGGGCCAAGCAGAGGGGCAAAATCTGAGCAAGAAGGACCCCCACCCCCACCCCGCACCGAGGCCTCGGTCCCTATGGAATCCACCTTCTCCCACCCCTGTTTCCAGAACGAGGTGAACCTAGGTGCCGACCCAGTAGAGAGGATGGAAAGGAGCCAGACCTATAACTTCTGGGGGTCCGGAGTGGGCTCCCAAGCCCTCGCGACAGAGGCCGCCTACGCCCAGCACCCAGCGAAGATCGCTCGTACCTGGAGCCGAGGGGGACGCACCGCCACCCCCGGGGAGCCGGGGCCGGGCCTGGAGGACCAGGCGGGAGCTGAAGGGGGCGTCCCCGCGCTTTGGCGGCGGCGGCGGCGGCGGGAGGCGGCGGCGCGGGCTGGGCCCCGGGCGGCTGCCAGGGCAACCGCGGATTTGCGGCCGGGCCGTACCACTGGCGGCGCGGCAGGGGCGACGGGGCGGGCCCCGTGGGGCGCAGGCCTGCGGAGGGCGGACCCCGAGTCGCCCGGGTCCGGCTCAGCGCAGGTACGGGCGACCCTGCCCCCTGGGGTCGGGAAAGCTCCCCAGCCCTTGGAGCGCGCACGCCACCACCGAGTCCTCGGGGCTCCGAGCGCTATGCAGGGAGAGATACCAGAGCCTCCCCCACCCCCATCTCCGGACGCCCACACACCTGCCCTGGCGCCAGAGCTCACCTCTCCCGGGGCGCCGGGGGCGGGCGCCCCTGCTCTGGCCGGGGCAGCGGGGCCCGGGGGCCGGGGCGGCGGGGGTGGCTCCTGCTGGTTGCGCAGGGCGATCTGCCTCTGCAGCCGCAGCACCTCCCGCTGGGACTCGCGGAGCAGCCGGTCGAAGTCCCTCACGTGGAGCCACTGGGGGCCCTCCTGGTTGGGGGACACGGAGAGGAGTCAGGCCTAACCCTCGCCCGCCCCCCACCATCCCCGGCGGAGCCCGCGCTCCTCGGTGCCGGAGCGGCTCCGATGCGCGGGAACGTGCACAGCCTCCCATGCATACATGCCTGGCCATAGGTGCACGCGTGCACAGCCACATGCTTCCGCGAGCCCGTGTGCAGACCGTCAGAGTAACTCATTTACTGGGCACTCACGGTGTGCCCGGCACTGTGCTAAAATGCCTTGTGAACATCGCTCCACACAAGTGTGAGGTATGCGTGGATTCGTACAGCCAAACCCGCTGGCATACAGCCTGAAGCCTGGAGCACAGAAATTCCCAGGTCTGGGATTCATAGCTCCACCCCCTTCAGTTTAGGCTCCTTCTCCCCGCTCCCACCTGGGCCGTTGCCAGGGGAACCTACTCCCCAGCAGCTTCTACCTTCCCGCTTCATTTGCATCTCATCAACATCTCGTCCACATCCCACCAGTCAGGCAGGTGGCCCTGCGGAGGGCTGAACTGGAAGGGGTGACCAGAGCCTCCTCGCACCTTGCCAACCAGGGTGAGCCTGGCCTGCAGCTCCCTGCACTCCCGCTGCAAGGCAGCAATCTGCTTGTCCTTCGCCAGCAGGGCGCTGGCTGTCTCACTGAGGTCCCGGGCTCGCTGATGGGCCAGGGCCTTCCGGCACAACTCCAAGCTGGCCCCAGGACGGGGCACAGGGGCACTCACCTGGCCAGAGGAGGAGTAAGGCCAACGGTCATCTGAGGGCTGGGGCACTTCTCCCCACTCCTCAGCTCCGCCCAATGGAGGGATTCGGATGAAAACCTAGAAGTTGGCCTCCTGCTTCTACCCTGTATCTGGGGCTTTAGGGGACCACTAGCCTCACTTGACCCCATCCCAGCAATTCTCAGACAGGACTGGAAGGGTTAACTCCACATCCTAGTTTAAGCCCAAAGGCTGCTGCTAATTGAGGGCTGCCACTGTCATGGGTCTTCATCCCTGCCCCCACCAGCCCTTCACCCAAAGATGAGCTCAGCGGGAGGCTGCAGCCAGCACCAGCACGTGGTAATCCAGAAACCTGCTCCCCGCCTGTTCAGGAACTCCCAACCCTTCCCTCCCTCCTGTAACTCCAGAAACCCTCAGCCTCCTAGCCCAGCCAGCATTTGCCCTTTCTACACCGTGGCCTCTGCGTTCCCGCTTTCCTGGGTGCCAGGAGTCCATGACTCCCGAACCCCACTCCCTCAGGCCCAGCCTGGCTCCCCTCTCCCTGGTCACCCAGCCTCCATCCAGCAGCCTCCCATCCTCACCACCTTCAGGTTAGTCTCCTGCAGCTTCCGGGCCCTCTCCTCCAGACGCTTGGCAATGACCGCCAGCTCGGCATTCTTCCGCTTCAGCCTCCGCACCTTCTCCTCTGTCTCAGGGAAGCTGCTCTTCCTCTGACAAGGGGTCAGCCAGAATTGGGGTGTGCGGAGAGCACCCCACAAACCCAATCCTAACTGTCCAGGACTTGAATTGGAGCCCTGGGCTCACAGTGGAGTCCTTGGGTACGCTAAGTGGGGGTTCACCCTCTCTGCATCTTGGGATCATATCACCTCCATGCAGCCCCCACTTGGAGGGATGCTTTATGGGATGAGGAGGGCACTGAGGCAGAGGGCTGGGGTGTCTGAGTCTGCCTTCTCCCAGCCCCAACCAGGACCCAGGACTCTCTTTCCAAGCCTCACCAGCATCTGATTTTCCTCCTTAAGGATGGCACAGCGCTGCTGCAGCTCCCCCAGGGCCCTCAGCAGCTCCGGATTGGGCCTGTCCCCAAAGCCCATGCTCAGCTTGCCCTGGCATGGGAAAGGACAGGACACGGCACCTCAGAAACACACCCTGCCTAGTCAAAGCCCTCCTATGGAAGCATCCTGCCCCCCAATGGTCTAAGGAGACATGGAGACGAGAAGGTTCTCCCCCATGTCCTAGGCCTTCAGAGGGGAGCATGGGAGGCCTAGAAGGGGCCCCCACCGGCCTCCCCTAGCCCTGAGACCCTCTCTGCTAGTCCCCAGTTCTTTCCATCTCTGCCCATTTCTCCCTGGGAAATGCCAGCTCAAGCTCCCAGCCCCACCCCTCCAGGCTCCTTCTGGCTGCTCTGGCCCCTTGCTTCCCCCAAAGCCCTGGTCCCTCCATCTTCTATAGGAGGCTGCTCACACCTACCCCAAACCTTGTCCTTCCTGGCTCAACCCAGCACTGAGCCCCCTCCCTTGAATCTGCTTCCTCTGGTCTCTGATTCCACCATACACCCCCACCACCCCCACCTCCCCCAGGATCCTCCAGCCCCCAAGGACAGAGACTCTCAGAGGAGGAGACACAGACAGACAGACTGTTAAAGAAAGACTCATGGAGGGAAGGGGCAGGGGCAGGGCCAGATGTAGACAGACAGGCAGAGAGTCAGAAGGACAGACATATGGCAAAAAATGGAGCCACTGAGATTCCTGCCCAGAGAAGGGATGACACACAGTCACAGAGAAGGACCCACAGACAGAGACAGGCCAGGAGAGGAGGAGTGGGCAGCGGGGTTACATATCGTGCCCAGGCTGGAGGGCGCCAGTAGAGGCCCCAGCTTGGAGACCCCAGCCCTCCCCAGCTCCCTTACCTTAGGGAGAGCCTCCACCTCCTCGTCCTCCAGCCTCGGGCAGCTGGGTCTGGAGCTTGCTGCTTGGTGCCCCAGGCTGCTCAGCCCGGTTTTGGTTCCTTCAGGGTCAATGCCCCCCATAGCCCTGGGGCTCTGGGCTCCCTCAGGCTCCGGCTCGGAGCTCTCCCCGGGCCTCAGCTCTCCAACCTGCCCAGCTGCCGGAATCTCAGCAATGCTTGGGGGTGCGCCTCCGGGTTCGCTCCCCTGGCCTGGAGTCCAGTTCTGCCAGGCGGGCAGGGCCCACGGCTCCATGGCTCTGGGGTCCCCCAGCTGTGGGAGAGGTGTCAGTTGCTCCATGATACTGCCAAGGGGCCCCAGGACCCAGGCCGGGGGACATCACCCAGCCAAATGGAGGGGCTGGCGAGGGTCATGCCAGGCCAGACCCTTTCCTCTCTGAGCTCTTGGCTTCACCGAGGCTCCATCCGAGGTTGGCTGTTCTTCCTCACCCACAAAGGAGGCTGCAGGAGTCCAAGCTTCCAGAGCTGAAGCTAGGGGTATGCGAGCTATGTTTGCTCGTGGCTATGTGTGTGCGCGGGTGTGTGGAGGAGCGAGGGTGTCCCCGTGGGGGCAGGGAGGATGTGCAGAGGCCACCAACGGCAGCGCCTGGCTGAGGGTTTGCGTGTGTCTCCAGCCCTGTCTGTTCAGGTCAGCGCTGTCTTGTGTGTGTTTGGAGGACAGGTGCCCCCACTTGTGTGTGCTGGGGGTAGTGGCTCTGTATGTCACCGTCTGCCTGTTTCGGAGTTACCAGTTGTTTCTGTATGTGTGTGGGTGTCTGGATTGCAGGGCTGTGGCAGTGTGTGATGCTGTCACTGGTTGTGTCTGAGCAGCTCAGTGTTGTGCAGCCGTGTGCATCGGTGTCATTGTGTGTCCGTCAGCGTCTGTGAGTCTGGCTATCCATCACGACCCTCAGCCTGGCTAGGGTGTGCGGGAGCTGCTGGGGGTGATCCTCGACCGTCCGCTGTGGTCCTTTATCTCCTGCCCCTCTCTCTGCTGCTGCTCTCCCGCTTGCTGGGCAGTCGGCTGGTCCTAAGGAGGCCTGGGTCGGTGGGCTGCTTGCCTCATAGTCTCTGTCCCTGCTGGCCTCAGCTCTGGGGACTGCAAGGGTCCCCTACAGTCCCGGAGCCCCGAGATGGTGGGCGCAGAGGAGGGCTGAGCCTCAGAATGGGGGTGATGAGCAGGGGAGAGCCAGCCCTCCCCTCCCCCTCCCTGTCTTCTCCCGCCCACCAATAGGAAGTCGGCTGCTGGTTTCCATGGTGATGGCGCTGGACTGGTGGGCTGGACCAGCAGGCAGGGTCGGGACAGAGGGAAGAGCAGGTTCCTCACGGGATCCCAGCCCAGTACCCGCTACATGTGGCCTCCCGCCCCTCTTCCCCACACGCCCCTACGCCTTCCTTGTACTGAGGCGAGGGGGCTGCAGATGGTGCTCCCCACATCGGCCCCAGCCCAAGACCAGTAGAGACAGAGACAGGAGGCGGTATGACAGATAGACAGAGCCAGCCATGAAGAGGGGCAGGTAGAGAAAAAATGGGATTTGAGATGAAACAAAGAGAGAGAGAGAGAGAGACAGAGAAATCAAAAGAATGAAAACAGGAAGATAGAAGCAGAGACAGTGATAGAAACTGACTGAGAGAATTGCTTCAGCTTCCTCCTGGCAGACTTCATTTCGGGGGCAATCTGGCCTTCTTGCGCCAACAGGGGGGACAACACAGGCTGTTGGGCTGGCTTTGCCCCAAACGGCAAGGAAGTTCATCTTCCGTCTAACCTTAGGCCTTTGTGCTATGGGAAAATGGCTTTGGGGGACAAGGACATGGGAACTCTCCTACCCACAAGTCAACTTGTATGTGGGGGCGGGGGCCTAGATGGGGTCCCCAGAGACAGGGGTGTTGGGAGGGGCCTCAGAGAGGCAGCCCCTTTCCCCTCTGAACGTGGGACTCAGTCCAACCGCACACAAGCCAGTCTCTGCCGAGGTTGGGGGCCCTCGTGTGGCACCCTTGGGGAATAGCGGCAGCAGCACTGAACCACAGGGCCCCTGCGTGTGGGCTCCACCCAGGCTGACGGAACAGCCGAGGAGTTCATGGGGATGAGGTGACATCCTCACTTCCCTAAAGTAGTGTGTAGATCAGCATGTGCACCACTACACGCATGTCGCTGGTGTTTATGTCAGGGGACATATGCATGCCATTATTTGCAGGTATGCGTATAGAATAGGCATATATTTATGTCAGTGTGTGTGGGAGGGGGCCGTTGTATTAGTTTATGTGTGTACACAGAAGCATGTATGTGTGTATGCGTGCTCTTATGTTTCTGTGGGTCTCATTGGGTATATATGCGTGCATGTTTCTACGTGTGTGCCATTGCATACATGTCTGCTCGCCACAGGGCGTGCTATTCTGTGTATTTGAGGGAGGACTTCGAGTGTAGAAATTACAACACGTATGTCACAATACATGTATATGCGTGCCGTTACATGACATTACACAACACATAATGACACACTCTCATATAGTCATGTAAGTATATGTAACGACAATGACATGGCTTTATTTAGATCTGTGTATCTAGATATACGGGCCACCATGTATCTATTGTATATTTATAATCACGTATGAATGTGTCAGTATAAGTGAGTGTGTATGGAGCAAATGTGTTTGTTACATGAATATCACTATGTGTTTGTCTGCTCTTCTATGCGTAGCACACATCGTACGTGTTTATATCATTGCATGTGTGTATACTATTGAATATGTATGTGTCCTGAGTGTGACTATATCTGTGGGTCATTATTTGACATGCCAGCCATGTCACGTGTGTTATGCCACTGTGTGTGGGGTCCTTATGTGGAAATGCACATGCATGATTGTGTATGCTTTGTATATGAGTATCTGTGCCCTTGCTTATCTACAAGATGCTTTGTGTGTGTGCCGCAGTGTGTTTATACCCAATTCTTACACCACCAAGGACCCACTGGACTTCCCTGGATTGGAACTGGAGGTTGGCTGCCTTCAGTTTAGGGGTGTAGAAAGCAAGTAGAGGTCAGGGCAGGGCCAGAGCAAAGGAAAAAAGTAGGAGGGCCCCTCATAACCCCTCCCTTCCATGTCCTGCCCCCTTTTCTGGGTTTGCAGGGAGGTCTCACCACCCCACCCCACCCCACCCCACCCCTGACCCTTCCTTCCCCCCCCAGGCTGGCCAGGCCAGGCCAGGCCAGAGGTCTCTTCTGGTCTCACAGGCAGGGCCAAGACCATTTCTCTCAAGGGAGTGGGTGATTCTCCTTCCCAACCCCTCTGTGTCCCCACCCCATCCATGTGCCTGCTAAGCCCACTCAGCAACCTCCTCCCCACCCCCTTCCCGGCCCCGTGCCACCCAGCAATAGAGTCTCAGACAAAACAGAAGAAGAGTCCATTCTTTATTAGTGTTGGGATCCCCAGCACCCCCCTCATTCCCCTCCATCTACTCTCCTTTTCAGCCTCTTCCTCGTCCTGGCATTCTGTCCACTTGTGGCTGGACCCCTGCGCGGGGGGCCTCTCCATAGCTGCGACAAGTCCAAATGTGCAGCCCGCCCAGACCTCTGGGCGGCAGAGGAGCTGATGTGGAATTTTCCTGGTTGGCCAGAACCAGGAGGGACAATGCCATGGGGGGCAGTGGAGGCCTTTCAGAGATCTGGGCTGGGTCGGGAAGGTGCCTGAGGGGCTCACCTGTCACACACACGATCCTGAGCGTGGAGAAAGTCGGCGGCGGGCGGCGGCGGCGTGGTCTCCGAAGCCCACAGTACACTCATCCATAAAGTAGGAAACACTACACCCTCCAGTGCTGTTAGTAGTGCTTTCTACTTTATGGGTGACTGCACTGTCTGTCTGTCCGTCTGCGAGTACTCTTCAGGCCGCCCGCTCCTCCTCCTGACTCCTGCTTCGAGAGCCCCCAGCCCTCCCTGTGTCTTCCTAAGACCCTGCCACCCTGCCCTATGGCCCCCAGAGGGCCTTCTCTGGGCCTTGTGGGCGGTGACTCAGCATGGCGCCAGACCTTGCCTCCTCCACCTCCCTCCCCCCACTTCCTCTTTGGCTCCCTCTTCCCTTCCCCCTAGAGCTCCACCCCATCCCCCCACTTTTGGAAACACTCAGGTAGAGGCCATAGCTACTCTGGTTCTGACCCCCGGTTCTGACGCCCTGGGTGACCCCTTCCAGCCACACTACCCACCCTCCAGAGTCCAACTGAGGCAGCCACAGCTTCCTCCCACCAAGGCCTCTGTCCCCAGCCTCCTCACCAGCCCAAGGCCCTGACTCCCTCATCATCCAACAGCTCCCTAGGCAGAAGCCCAAGGCGATCACAGCAGAGGTGGTGGCCATGTTGGGGGGAGGGAGACACTGAGTGCCTCTCAATGACACCGAGTCCCACTTTTCAGCCTCCAGACACCCCCTGCTATCCCCACCCTACTCTCCGGCCCTTATCCGTTGAAGCCCTGGACCCTTCCTTTCGTCATCTGGGGCCAGGAGCCATTTTACCTTCCTTGTCTAGAGGGAAGTCAAGACCCAGGATTTTGAGCAGCTGTCCCACCACGAAGGCCAACAGACCTGAGGGTTATTGCACCTCTTTGCCTAGAGCTTCCCTAGTAAACCCTGGCACCCAATTTCTCAAAGTCCTTCCCCTAAGTGTCTCCACCCAGAGCCTGCAACCCAAAACCCTCATCACCCCTTGAAGCCATGAGTTGAGGAGCCCCTGGTTGGGGCTGAAGTGAAGGTTCAGATCCTTACCTGATGCTGCAAGGCCCAGCGGAGCAAGCCCTGTGCTCCAGGCTCTCAAGTGGGGTTCCCTTCAGGGCGGGCAGGGCTTATAACCCCGAGGCCACGTGGGCCAGATCTCAGGGCGCCCAACGGTCTTGGAGCCCGCCCCCACACCGCAGCGGAGATTAGCGTGCCCCTCCCCTCCCTGGGGAGGACAGACTGACAGGAAACCAGAGACAAGCCTGGGTATTGGCGGGAGGGGGGCTGAAGAGACCATCTCACACACCCTGGACAGGTGGCTTCCGGGACCCCGGGCCTGTCCTTCCCCCATGGCACCGAGTCCAGGGGATGGTTCAAGAGCCTGGGACTGACTCAGGGTACTGGGGGCGACCCTAGGAGATAAGGACTCCCTGTCAGAGCCTTTGGTGAGTGCCAAAAACACAGGGTCCTGAATGCAGCATAAGAAAAAAGGACCTTTTTTTTGAGCTCCACCCCCATGACCCTAGCCCAGAAAACTCCCTTCCCTTTGGGACAGCAGTGACATTCAGACCAAGCCACGGCTCCTCTGTATGTATTGTCTAGAGAGGCCACAAAGGTATAGATGCATGAAGGGAGGTCCAGGCCAGCACATCACAATATCCTTCACATAGTCAGAGGCTTCAGCACGCCACAAAGCGACCCCTCCCCCAGACCCAGCCTCTGGAAGACCAGGCCTGTGCCCTCGGCACGACACAGAGGTCACACTCGGGTCAGGTGGACCTGTTGGCACTAAACTGGATGTTTATGCTTCCTTGGGGTCCTGGAAGGCCTACAGGAATAGGAGGGCAGGGCAGAGTAGTGGTGAGGACCAGGGTCTAGGACAGGGCATAGGTGTCATTGGGCTTGGAGGAGTGAAGGGAAAGAGACTCCGAGGGGAGGTTCTGGCAGCCACCGGATGTGGGCACGGGGCCCGCCCACCTGCGTGCCACCCCCGCTTTCCCCATGGGGAAGGCAGGAAACTGCCCATCCCAGGGCCCCTGGCTGGGGGTGGGGAGCAGGGTGGGGGGCTGGGGCACGCATTTTCCCCAAGGTTCTCCAAGCCTCTCAGTGGGCTTGTTTCTGGAATCAGGAGGAATAGATTAGGGGAATGGGAGGGTGGTAGGCGTGGACAAGAATCACCCAGTGACTCCTTCTCAGAAGGCCATGGGCCTCTTCTCTGGGACCCCCATTCAAGGTCAGGCCCACACAAACTTCAGGGAACTCTTAGATTCAAGGGCCAAAAGAGGATTGACATGGAGTAGGGACCAGTGGGGAGATAGATTGCCTCTCATTCTTTCCTTCAGGAAAGGCGATCCTCAACCTGGAGAATTATTATCCATCCCAGGCCCCTAAATGGGATGGAGAAAAGGAGAACAGGGCCCTGCATCCACTGGGATCTGAAGAGACAGTGGTGAGAAGGGCAAGCTGGCCAGAAATGGGACAGTGCTCCTTTAACAGACCACCACTGCTTCAGACCCTGGGTGGAGGGGAAGTGGCTGCCCTTGACGATAAGAGGATAAGAATATCAAAGTTGTGCAGTAACCTGAGTTCCTGGACCCCCACCCGTCAGGGCCCCTCCTCCTGGAGCATCTTGCCCTCCCACCACCACCCTGTGCCTAGAGTGCCCCTGGAGCTATCACCTCAGAGGCATGTTGTCCCAGCAGACCAGAGTCACAGACTGGAATCCAGGGGCATGGCTTCAGGGCTCAGACCTGCCATAGACTCCTTCCACATGTGACCTGCAGCAAGTCAGACCTGAGGTTCCCTCCCAGGGACCCACATGTCCCTCAACAGTCTCCCAGTCCAGCCCCTTTCCTGTCCTGAGCAGGGTGAAGGTGTCCCTGATGCCTGCTCCCTGTGACAACAGAGGCTGCTTTTCTTTTATATGTCCTCACTGCTCAAGGCCAAAGACCACCACTGATTTTTTTTTTTTTTTCTTTTTTTGTAGGAGAGAGACTGAGACCCAGCCTGTCTACCCCAGAGCTTCTGGAGTCAGGAGGTTTCTGGAGGGCTGGGCTTTTGCTGGTTCCCATCTTGATCCTGAGGCTGGGGTTGAAGAGAGGTGGAACAGAGGTGGGGCTCAGTGTCGCTGCACACTGAACTTCTCTCCCAGCCCAGCAATGGCTTCCAGCACTGATGGGCCCCAAACCAGGAGAAACAGGACAGGGCCCAAGACAAAATCAAGGACCGGAAGGGGCCGGGTCTGAAATAAGGACACACAGACCACAGGAACCACCCAGGTGACTGGAACAGGAGCACTGGACTGGAAGTGTGCTCCAGGCTGGTACAACCCATGTTTGTCCTGCATGACTGAGCAACAGGCACCTGAGGGAAGAGCAGTGGGTGCCTGCGCAGACACACACACACACACACACACACGGACACGGACACACAGGGCCCAAAGGGCCCAAAAGATTCACAGTCTCCTTTCCAGAGAAACACAGCGGGCCCAGAGCCGCACAGACATGCTGTGGGTAACAGCCCAGCTCAGGCCTACACACACACCTGGAGGAAGCCCTGCGGCACATCCGGGACACCTGTCTCCTCCCCGGAAACACTCAGGAAGGTTCACTTGGGAATCTGAGGCCAGCACTTGGCAGGGTGACCGGAGGGACCCGGGGATGGCTTCAGAACACAGGCACCTCTGTGTGCGAGGTGGGACTCCCGCTCCTGCCCCCAAGGCTGCCTGTCGCCTCAGTCCACTGGGATGAGAGACGACGGCCAGAGGCTGAGAGAAGAGGTGGTTGAGAAAGGATGCCTCTCTTTGTGGAGGAGAGGGGCTGAAGCTGAGTCTTCAAACTCCGCCCCGTGGCAGTAGTCAGGGCTCCTCCAGACACTCACTGGGCAGCCTCGCGTTTGGACTCTGCTAGGAAGTGTCCTCCACAGTCCTCCCCAGTCCTGACACTCTTAGACCAGGGATCATGTTCCTGCTCAGAGGTAACAACAGGGGAGGAGGAAGTAGGGACCAGGATAAAAGGTGTAGAGGTGGGGCAGAAAAAAAGAAAGCGGACAGCCTTTCACCGGGTGACGGGGCTGAGGCCACCGCGGTCTGGGATCCTGGAGGACTCCAGGCTCTCGACCCCTCACTCCTACACCAACCTCGCTGACCTAGGGTGCAGCCATCTTTGTGTGCCAAGCTGAGGCTGCGAGTAGGTAAACGTGGGCCTGAGGAGAAAAGGGGATGGGACCTGTTTTCAGGGACTCTCAGTCTGAGACAAGACACAGATACATACGAAGGATATGTGAGTTTTATGTGTTGGTGTGAGAGCAATTTGTACCAAAGCAGGCACAGAGCTTCAGAGCTCCTACCTGAGCAAGCACTGAATTTGAGAGGTGAAGGAGAACACACCTCCACACCTCCACACGTACCTACATCTTTCAAAATTACGGCAACGGGGGCAAATTCGTCCTGGGGGGGGGGAGGGTTGAGGGGTCCACAGGGCTGCCCTGACCGATGCTGCAGTGGCGACCTCAGAGTCACAGGGGGCCCATCAGATACAGATGAAAGAGCTTTGGAAAGAGAGGGGATAGGGCAGAAGCTGACTGGCCAAGGGGGGGAAACAGGGGGAAATTAGTCTTTTGAAGGCCTAACACTTGCAGAGGAGAGCAGGCCCAGCAGCTGGAGAAATGACGAGGGCATTGTCTGCACATGAAGGCAGAGAGGAAAACCGAGTCTTCCCTGCAGCTGCTCAGGTCTGGGGCCTTAGCAAGACAGGCAGGCAGAGATGGCAGCCCAGATAACCTGCCTTGTGAGGAGACAACAAGACAGAAGCCACAGGACCTAACCACTCACAAACAGGAAGTCAGAAGGCAGAGCAGGCCCGCCCTCAAGGGAGCACAGGCAGGGGGGATGGGGGGACACGCCTGGCTACAAAGGATGGAAACTGAGCCCCTAGCATTACAAAATGGGACTAAAGAAAATTGGAGTCGGCAGTCCCAAATGTGGGGGCCTTTCACCACCCTCCCTGGAAGGGCTGCTAAAGGAAGCAGATTCTGAGAAAAGGAAGTGCCTCAAGAACCTAAGACAGCTCCTGTCCCTTGCAGAGGTCAACTCAGCACCTAAGAAGGTCCCCTGACTCATCTCAAAGCCTTGGGGAGTACCAGTAGTGCGGAGAGGCCTCCAGACGAGGAGAGTAGGCACGTTTCCCCCTCAGCCCTGTCTGCACTGCCCAGACATCCTGCAGGGTCAACTTCATGCTCTCTTGCTCTACTGGGGTGAGAGGCAGCTGCACTGCACCCTGGGAGGCCAGCTCTGCTCTAGGACAGGGTTCTGGCTCAGCTCTCCAGACCATAGTATTCAAGGCCTTTTAAGCAGCAAGGTCAGGGAGTAGTAACCTAGCCTGAGTCAGAAAACTGATCTGCAAGCCCAGAGAGAGGCAGATGGCAGCCTGAGGTCACAAAGCAAGTTGAGGCCAAGTTCTGGGTTTCTTCCACAGCATCTGGGAAGAGGCAGGATGGGCTGGGTAGGAAATGGGGGGTGGGTGTGAGGAAGAAAATCACCCCGACAACTGCTGTGGGAGGAGCCATGAAACCAGATGGCCACTGGGATCTCCCAGGGACACATGCAGAGAAAGCACCCTCCTGGCTCTCTCCAACACAGGTGCTTGGTTTAACTTGCTGCATCTGGTCCAGATTTATTTAACCTCTACCAATAAACTCTGTGTTCGTTTTGTGTGTGTGTCCCAAGAGCTGGGACCAGGTAGGGTGTCAGTGCCCGGAACCCACTATGATCTCTCATCAGCCTAACTCCCTACCCCAACACCAGGACCACTAAACAGAAGGCAAAACCAGGAGGCAGGGGCCCCTACCAGGGGCCCAGGCCCCACCCTGTGGCTATTTACAGTAGAACTTTGGACCAGTCACAGAATCTGACCCCCAACCCCTAGTACTTTGTTTATCCACCTATAAAACTGAGGAGGAGGTTGACCAAGGACCTATTTGTACTCTGGAAAGTTCTTAAAAGCAAGGGGCCCTAGGGACCTTGGAGGAGGAAGCAGCAAGGTCTGTGTTCCAAGACCTGCCCAGCTACTGGGTAGCTGATGGATTTCCCCAGCTGGCTCAAGAGCAAGAGCTCCCATTACTCAGAGAAGGCAGGTGGCTGGGAAAGGATCTAGAGCAGAATCCTCCCCTTATCTTGGCTGGGAACAAGGGACAATGGGCTGGGGCGGGGGGTGGGGGTGGGTGGGGGGGATGTTCCTTAGTCCATCTATCTCCTCCTGCCAGCATTCTGCCCCCCACCCCCCCACAGCATTCCTCATATCCCAGGGACAGCTGGAAAGGTAGAAGGTGAGGTCAGCACTGTGCACTGCTCTGGGCTCACTTTCTTCTTTCACTCCCACGTTGCACACACAGAGCTGAGGGGGAGGGCAGCAGCCAAGGCCTCTAAAGAACTTTATAAAACACATTCAGTCTGAATCTCATTTGATCCTCACACTGAGCCAGTGATGTAAATGATGGTATCCCCAACTTAGAGATGAAGAACCGGAAACTCAGCGAGGTTAAGTTTCACCTTCCTGAAAACCAACCAACAGTCTGCATCCCGTTTCTCTCCCCTAAAGGATTTCAATTCAAAGTGCCTCTGAGAAGAACCAGACCCCAGAGGGTTACCCAACAGAGAGGGGAGATGTGGCCTACATCTGCTCACCTACCCAGCCAGAAAAGGGGATTGGAAAAAGCGGTGGGAGGAACTCGGGCAGACGTCCCTGCTCCCCAGGCTTGCGGGGGGGGGGGGGGGGGGGGGGAAGGCAGAGGGCTCTAAATGGGTGACCGAGTGGTCTACAGAATCTCTCCAACAGCAAATGGCACCCCCAGCCCCTTCCCTGGGAGCCTGTTAGGCAGTCAGATGAGGGAGAATTGGCCACGAAGGCTGGGGCCCCCAGCAGCCACAGCAAGCAGCTCACAGCCCTGGAGCCGTTAAAAAATGACTCAACCAGAAAGTGCGTTTGAAGCGACGCCTGCCAGGGCCCCAGAGCCAAACCTCAAAAAGACGAAGTGAGAGAGAAGAGCCTGTGGGGGCCAGGCTGGGGGTGGAGGCCCGGCCTGGAGCCGGCCTGGCCAAATAAGGGCAAATGCTCCCAGGCTGACCAATGGGGCGCGTGCAACCACGTCATGGGGCTGTGGCTGGAGGGGCGGGGTGAGAGGTCTGGGGCAAAATGGGAGCTGGGGACTGGGGCAGGGGGCCCAGGCCCACCAGGAAGGGTGCAAGGGTGAGTGAGCCTGAGAAGGTGTTGAGAGGCCCTCATCCCCATCCCCTACTGACGTCAGTAGACCCCCGCCCACTGAAAGCCCCACCTGCAGGCTGGGGCTCAAGGGGGCAAAAGGAAGACAAAGAGGACCCCCTCACCTCTGCCCCAGTTATGGGCCCTAGGTCCCCATCTGCCATAGCAGAAATCGAGAGAGGCCGTAGGACAGCTGGGCTGACACACCAGTGTAGCCTTATCCGGCTACTGACCTTGGGCAAGTGATAGAACTGAAACTCAGTTTTCTCATCTGTGAAAGGGGAATAATGCCTCACAGGTGGTACTGAGGATCAGAGGCAATAATGAAAGTGGCCACTTTTGAACCTGGTAATTGCCATGCTGATACAGTAGATTATTAGAAGCCCAAAAACTGCTTCTCACTCAGATTCTTACCTCCCAATTGCTGTGAAAGATCCCTTTGCAAGGACACCATGTGGTTCTCAGTTTGGGCCTCTGATGTCTCTAGCAGGGGAGGAGAGATGTGGAGGTCAGAGGTGTCCTTCTAATCTAAGCCTAGTCCCTCCTGCTGCAGAAGCAGAACAGACACTCTTTCCTCAGGCTCATTCACCAGGAATGTGATGTGCCCACCTTGACCTCCTGCACCCCAACTTCCCTGCCTGGCCCCACTGAGCTCCACACCCTGCCCCCATCTCCCTACTCCCCTGGGATGCAGGGCTGAGGAAGTGAGTCTATTCAGCTGCCTAGAGAAAGTGCCAGTGTCTCAGCTGTCGGCACAGGGTGGGGGCAGCTGCTGGCTTCTACCAGGACCTGTGATCACTCCTTGCCCCAGGCCTCTGCAGCCCCAGTTGGGACCACCGCCCAGGAGGAAAGCTGGGTGATGGCCACCACCCTCTTCCTCTCTGTAGAGTCCTTCTTTCTCCCAAGCACGGATTTGCATTTCCCCCTCTGCCCTCTGCTACTCAAGCCCCCAGGGAGAGGGTGACCGTTAAACCCCTTCCTCTGCTAGTGGCCCCAGAGCACTCACTTCCTTCCAGGTATTTTCCGGGATGGGGGGAAGGGTTGAAAGAGTGGCAGTTGTCAGGTTTGGGGAAGAATGAGGAATCCATTTTGGAGAGAAGCTGGGGTCCCTCCACCCTGGTGTTAAGCAAGCTCTCTCTGTAGCACAAGAGCTCAGTGTGGAGGAAAGAGTGCATAGGCAGGAAGCAGCACATAGGAGTTCTCAAAATGGGCCTGCCAGGCCCCTGACTTCTTACAGGCCCAGGCCTCCATCTGTGGGATGGACCCCCCAAGGAAAGCTTGGGCTTTATGTCCTCTGTCCATGACCCCATGACACCTGCCCTCCACTCCGGGAGGAGTATAGGGAATACGGGTGCCAGAAGTCTGGAGGAAAGAGGTTTTCTGTCACATTTCTCAGAGGATCTGGCATCTTGGTGCCAGCAGCACAGGGCAGTTTTCTCTGCACTCAGTTCCTGCTTTCTGGGATCTTAAAGTAAAGAGAAACAGAAACATCTGTAGGCAGAAGGCACCAAGCCAGGCAGTGTAGGACATATAAAGTGGCAGTGACCCCTTTGGGGTCAGACTGACCACTGTCTCTGGTGCTCAGTCTTCTCACCCATAAAGTACGTGTTGGGGAGAGGGGAGCTGGCCTAAGTCAGGACTCTCCCAGCCTTCACCTTCTCTGTTTGATCTGCTGAAACTCTACAGCCCCAACACTCTGGGGAAGGCCTCTGAGCCCCAAAGGCCCAGGCAGGCAGCCATGTGCTTTCTTCCTCAGTCTAAGCCTACTGGCTCACCGATAGCAATTTTTACCAAGTGTGGCTGTCTGTTCTCTTAGTTCAAACAAGACTGGAAGAGGGACAGCTACACATGGGCAGCAGAAGTGACAGCTGACAGGCTGACATGAATCCAAGAGGTAGAAAAATAATCAGTCCCAGAACCATTTCACCACATGATACAGAAATGGAGGTTTATAACAATGACTTTGTGCCAAGTAGAGCTTAAATCACATCCAGAATCCTGTATCCAAATAGCAAGAAAGTATATATTTAACACACACACACACACATTTTTTTTATTTTAAAATAAAAAGCCATGGTGCTTAAAGGAAAATGTTTCAGTTGTGATATGTCTGTGTATGATAGATGTATTGAAACACGCATTGTCCAACAATATTACAGGGATAACATTCTTGCCACACTTACCTAGAACTAATCTAGAGGTGGACAACTTTGGATAAAGATGATTCCCTAGAATCATTTTATAGTTTACAGCTCTCAAATTGCTTTTACATAAATTAATGTATTTCTCACAACTATCCCAGGATAGGACTGTTGTCTTTAAGTGAACTTTTTACTTGAAGTTAGCATACAAACAGAAAAGTGAACAAACCATGAGTATATAACTCAATAAATTTTCAGAAAGTGAACAAACCTATGTAACTAGCATCCAGATCAAGAGACACTATAACCTACACCGTAGGACCCCCTGGTGTGCCTTCTTCCACCCCCACTTTTCACAGGTAATCACTATCCTGCCACCTAAACCAGAGTTTTGTCAGCTGCATTTTATAGAGAGGAAACTTTGTTTTAAGGCAGTGAAGTGACTGGGAGGCAGGAGCAACACCCCCAATTGGATATATATGTAGGTTTTCATCACAAGTTTCAGTGTCCAGTGGAGGGTGAAGGTGCAATAACTGGGCTGCAGATGAAGGTGGTTGGTAGGAAAAAAGCAGAAGAGGTTGGGGATTATGAGGCACAGGTCAACAGATACCTAAGACCTGCTGGAGTAGAAAAGAAGATGCAGTCAGGAGGGAATTGGAGAAGGGCTGGACCAGTTTCCCAATGTCCCACGTAGGGATCCTTGAGTAAATCCCAAGGATCACCTCCCTGGGCCATTTCCCCAGACTGCCTCTTTGGTTAATTTTTGTTGTTTTGTTTTGTTTTAAGTTTACTTAAGTAATCGCTACACCTGATATGGGGCTCAAACTCACAACCCCGAGATCAAGAGTCACATGCTCTCTCGACTGACCAAGTCAGATGCCCCTCTGGGGGTAATTTTAGATTTGGGGACTAGAGATATAAGTAGTGGGCATAGGGTGTTTGGGGGATCAATGTGTAGGGACATGTAACTTTCACTCAACGACAAGCTAATGCCTCATAGGTGGTTCTGTGGAATACTCATGAAGGGAGCAAGCCCTAGGAGTCTGGGTATAACTATGCTGGAAGGAGTTAGAAGCCCTACCTTGGGTGTGGGCAATGTATTTCTTGAGCTAAGGCCCTACTTCTTGATCATGGCCAAGTCACTTTAACTTTGACTGTCAGTCTGTTCATCACTAGGTAAGGATGTTAACTATGACATAGAGGTTTTGTGAGGATCAGATAATGGACATGAAATCCCTTTTGTCAACTGTAAAAAGTTATTTAAATGAAAGGCTTTACTGATCAACATGAACCAGACTTCCAAAGTAAGACATCAGTCTGTTCTTCAACCTTACCTGTCTCTTTTATATGTACTCGCAGGATCAGGTATCAGGGAGGGGGCATGAAGATTGAATGGCAGGTTATAGGGGTGCCTGGGTGGCTCATTCAGTTGAGCGTCCAACTTCAGCTCAGGTCATGGTATCACTGCTTGTGGGTTTGAGCCCCGCATCTGGACTCTGTACTGACAGCTCAGAGCCTGGAGCCTGCTTTGGATTCTGTCCCCCTCTCTCTGCCCCTCCACCACTTATGATCTGTCTCTCACTCTCTCTCAAATATAAAACATTTTTTAAAAAGTGAATGGCAAGTTATGGACAGGCTTGGAGTAAGAAGGTAGTGGCCATACCCAGAGAAAATGAGGCCAAACCAAAAGAGCCCAGACTGAGCTTAACCCTCCCCAGCTCATCCCCATTACTTTTGGGGAAACGGCTTCTGACCGGAATTTTCTGACTTGTTCTATCAGCCACCAATCACTGCCTAGGGCCAGAGGCTGCATTCAGCAATGCATTGCCACTTAGCCAGCCTAACCCCACAGGCAATAGTGGGTAGGAAGTAGAGAATGAGGAATGAGCAGACAAGGAGGAAGGCAGCCTGGCCACTACTCTTGTCTGACCTGCATCTGTCTTTGTTGAACTAGGGGGGAGGAGCCTTGCTTTCTGAAAAGAGAAGCCAAATTACTGAGCGAGAGGCCAAGACCATAAGTAGACCTCAGGAGTCAGAATGGGGTGAACCTCTGACAGGAACAACGAGCAGGCATAGCCAGCCCTCAGGTACGTGCAACAGGGGCAGTGGCACCAGCACCTGGAACCTCTCCCACATAGCACTGCTCTCTCCCAGGGAGCCTTGAAGGATCAGAGATCTCTCTTTCAGTTTCTTTGGGCTCCCTGCAGGGGATTGGACTCTCACACCTTAGTGCCTGTCTGAGCTGCCAAGTGGCACCATCATCAGGTTCGAGGACCAGAGAAAACAAGAAAGCCAATTCAGAAGCAGCTCCCAGGCAGGGCCCACTTGGCACCAAGTCTGTGAGATCCGGTTCCAGCAACTGGCCACCCCTCCCCCACAACCATCAGGGCCTGTGTCTTTCGCTTCCTGCGAGGCTAACAGTTAGGGCCTCAGCTCAGAGTGGGGCTGAGGCAGCCTGAGTGTGGTTATTTGTGCATGGCTCCTCCTGTCTCCCCTCCCCACAACTGTTTCCATTCTCACCAAGCAGCCACGTCCGGGTCAGACACGCAGGACAGCAGCCGGGGATTTCCAAGGGACTTTTTGAGAAAAGCCAGTGAAAGTTGGGTGTTGGCTGCACAGCTTAGGCACTCTTGCTGAAACCCACTTCTTCCCTCCAGAACGTAAGGCTGGCCTCGTGGGGCTACTTCCCAAGGATCCTTTCAGATTGAAACTGAACAGAAACCGCCACCCCTTGAGCTCCTTCAGTTTGCTGGGCTGGAAAAATCCTCTAAAAACTCAGTTGAAATTGGAGTTGACAGACCATTCCTTCAGAGCTTGAAGGCCTCAGCAAAAATGGTTCTGGTTTGAGGATCTGTGAGCGACATGAGGCACCAGGGCCACAACCAGCCTCCTTCCCATGGGCCCATGAGAGGACAAGGACAGTGGTACCAAGTCAGCAACTCTCCCTCCTTCCCACACATTCCAGGCCACAGGTAACAGGAGACACTGACTCACTAGAAACACCAGGTGGCTAAGATACACAAAGCCCTAGTGTAGGCACCTCTGCTTATGAGTCAAGAGCTCATTCTGCAGTGGTGATTCTGGGCATTTCTCCCACTATTTTGGTTGACTGTGTGCACACTGTATACATTAAAAAATAACTAATAAAAAGAGAGTAGGTGAATTTTACCTTTTATAAAACCTAAGTTCTAGAATTTTCACATTGCTTCATTTTTATAATCACCACAATACTGAGGTAAACAGGCAGAGTGTTATCATGGTTTTACAGATGGAGAACAAGAAACTTAGGGTATCAAAATGGGGATATTGATAGGATTCTTTGTGGAAATTTAAGTAAATAAGAATTTATGGTAAATTTTCATTCCAAAACAAGTAACTTGTCTTGACCAATAACAAAACCCCCTACTAGGCCAAAGGAGAGAGGGACGGGCCCAACTCCTACAGAGGCATAAACTAACCAGACCAAGACCCAGCAGCCACCAGTCTCCAGTTACAGGAAGCAGCAAACGTGAGTAGGTGGGGGAGAGAGGGCCAGGGTTACCACTGACTGGCCTAAGGTATAGGAAGAGCAGCAAAAAGAAAACAAAAAGTGTGTGTGGGGGGGGGGGGGGGGGGGAGGGGTGTATTAAACATGATCAATGGGCAAAGAATACTTATGAAGTCTCAGGATTTCTTTCAGGGGACACCTGCTGTGTCAGGTCTAGAGAGCAAAAGTCTGCACGATGGGGTTCCCTAGACTCAGGACAGCAGACCTTCCAACAGGACCCAAGGAAGCACACTAGAAAGGCTGCAACTCTGGAGCCTGAAAGATGGGTAATGGAGAGCAGGAGGGCTTCTGCTGCTCTGGGAAGGTGCTTACAGGGTTAAGGGGGTTTTACTGCACCCAAGTAAAAGGAAGGAAGGAGGAGGTAAGGCGTCTGTCATGGGCTTAAGAACTTTCCTAGAGATTCGTGTTTATTGGCATTTGACCCAGAGTCTTGCCCATGGGTAAGGGCATAGACCTGGGCTCTGAGTAGGAAGACCAGTATCCTACCTCCCATTCAATTCAGTCTCTGTTAATCCACCAACCCAAACCACCCCCACCAGTAGTCCAAAGGTAAAATGGCCCAGGGACACGCTGTGCTCTCAACAGTCTGCTGAGTCTCAGAACTGGATGGTGGGGAGTATCTGAAGTTCCGCCCCCTTAGTTCCACAACAAAAAATAAACAGAGGCAGGAGGTGGGGCAGAGGCAAGACGCTGGCAGCCATGCATCTTGCTAGGTCTTTATAGCTGTGTCTCTGGATTTGTAGGCCACTCCTCGACTTTTCAGCTCTCGCACGATTCCTGTGGCAGGAAAAGAAACAGCTCTGTGAGGGAGGAAGATTCCAGAGGATAAGAAAAGTCCCTCTACTACCACTTTGTGGGAAGAAACGTGTTCCTAAGCAAAGTGGAGTTCCTAGACAGCTCATCAATGATCCTGCCAGGTTGGCTTGTTACCACTGAAGATTCAGGCAAGTGTCTGGCAATGACTTGGTAAAAATGAGAGAAAAACAGAAGACACATTGTAGTCATTGAAACCAAGGGTTCTGGAGCCGAAATGCCTGGGTTCAAATTCTACCTCCTTACTTAACTAGCAGGTGACCTTGGACAAGTTATTTAACCTCTCTGTGTCTCAGTTCCCTCACAGAGGTGTGAGGACTAGCGTGCAATCACAACAAGGACTTCCTCAGAACTTGGCACAGTAAATGAGTATCAGCTGCTATTATGATTATTATTACCTTGGGGTAGGCGACCAGTGACTGACACTGCATACACACCCGGCTTAAAGTTACCTAAGAGAGAAGAAAAGAGATGGCAGTGAGAGTAAGTTAAGTCTAAAGACCAAATGGAGGTTTAAGCTCAAAACGAAAGAAATGCTGCAGCGCCGCGAGAAGAGCAATCACCTCTTTTGGCTACAGTGTTAAATGACAGGGGACAGGACACTCTCGTCTTTCTCACTCTGAGGACACATACCCAATGATTTAAGACTCCCCCACTGAACCCAAGGGACAGAAACAACACAACTAGGAGAAGGAAAAGGAGAAGGGAGACACTTACTGACTCGCTGCCACTTAGACACCCAGCTGTCCTCTGGACTCATCATCGCAATGATTCTGGGAAAGGGAAAGAAACAGAAGTCAGGCTGAGCCTTGCCCACTAGAGAAGAGCGATGGAGGAGACTGCCCACATTACTCTGTTACAGGCCAGCAAAATAGTTCTGGGAGAGGAAACACAGGAAAAAGCCAAGTATTGAGTCTCTGCTAGAAAGCAGGGGAAAGTGACTTCTAATGCTGCGAAGGAGCTGACCCAAAGTTAGTACTGAAAAAGTTTCTTTGCCCGCCAATCACAAGTCAGTCATCATCCCCAAAGGACTAGCTTCACCAGGCTCAAAAACATCTTTAGCCCAGACTCCCTGGGAAACCAGCTCTTCTGATTACAACCAACATGACCACTAGGGGGCTGGCCTTAATGCAAAGGCAGAGGGTGAATGAAAACAATGGGCCTCCTACCAGAAGTAAGTTAGACTGGGCCAAGATCTGCCTCTAATGAGCTGTGCAGCCTAACACACATATGAAACTCAAAGACCAAGCTAATACATGAAAAGCACCTAGCACAGAATAGGTGCTGAATAAACACTGACTCTCCTTATTATCCTAATAGTTTTTCCTAGGATACCTCTGATTCTAGAGCACAGGCAACAGAAAGGCTACTGAAGAGCTAGAAGCCTGCCTTTTGGGCTTGACATGTAAATATCAGGTACTTTCAGAAGCTTACAGAGGTCATTTCTGTCATTCGTTGATTCAATCAAATGCTTAGTGATTGCCTATTGTGACAGGTCTGTTCTAGACCTGACATTTGTTGATTACCTCCTCAATAACCATTCCCTCTTCTCTTGGCAAGAATCTTGGATTCTTATTTGGGGGGGCCTTCCTCCCCATCCAAATCCTACATTCTCAGTCATACACTGAGTGGAACTGATCCCATTCTCCAGGGTGGTTACGTAGGGTAATACTTGCCCTGGCCTGGCAGACTGATGTGCAGCAGACACATATGCAGGCCATTCTCCTGACCAAAACTATATTCTCCTCTGTCCTTCACAACCAATCTTTCTAGCCTTAGAGTGTCTGTTACCCAACCTTATGATTCAATCTAAACAGAATTCCCACCATTCTCCAAACATACCCTAGTTGTCCCACCCCTGATTTTGCTCAAGTCATTCCCTTGTTTAGAATGCTTTTTCTAAAATGCTGTCTCACCTCAACCTCCTCAAAAAACCTGCACTTCTTTAAGAGCCTGATTCATATGCTATCTCCTCTGCTTCTGGCTGAGTTCATCTGGCCTCCCTCTGATCTCCATTAGCCTTTGATATACCCATTCTCCAAAACCTAATATGCACAGGGAATACACAAATAACTCCAACAACTCAACAATAAAAAGCCAAATAACCTGATTCAAAAGTGGGCAAAGGACCTGAACAGACATTTTTTCTGAAGAAGATACACAAATGGCCAATAAGTACATCACAACTGATTAGCGAAAGACATCACCAATGATTAGGGAAAGACAATCAAAACCACAAAGAGATATCACTCCACACCCAATAGGGTAGCTTCTATCAAAACCAAAACAAAACATAAAACAAAAAATAACAAGTGTTGGGTAGGGTGTAGAGAAACTGGTGGTGGGAATGTAAAATGGTGCTGCCACTATGAAAAACAGTCTGACGGTTCCTCGAAATACTAAACACAGAACGCAGCAATTCCACTTCTGGATATATATACCCCAAAGAAGTGAAGGCAGGGACCTGATCAGATATTCGTAAAGCCATGCTCACAGCAGCATTATTCATAACAGCCAAAAAACAGAAGCAACCCAAGTGTCTATCGACACATAGATAAAATGTGGTATATACAAAAATGGTATTATTCAGCTTAAAAAATGCTTCTGACATGCTACAATATAGATAAACCTTGAAGACATTACACTAAGTGAAATGAGCCAGTTACAAAAGGACAAATATTGTATGATTCCACTTATATGAAGCACCTACAGTATACTTCAAATTCAATCGCTTCTCGGCCTTTTGGCTAAGATCAAGTGCAAATTCATACAGAAAGTAGAATGGTAGTTGCCTGGGGCTGTGCGGAGGGGAAATGAGGAGATGAAAAAAGTTCTATAGATGGATGGTAGTGATGGCTGCACAACAGTGTGAATATACTTAATGCCACTGAATTCTACACTTAAAAATGGTAAATTTTCTGTCACACATATCTTACAACTTAAAAAAAAAAATTCTAACATGCAAAACTTTACACTGCGTCTCTTACTATTAATACATCACTGTGTGACTCT
Organism: Panthera onca; assembly: GCF_046562875.1. Lineage (NCBI taxonomy): Eukaryota > Metazoa > Chordata > Mammalia > Carnivora > Felidae > Panthera > Panthera onca. The sequence continues at coordinate 45,400,819 of NC_138352.1, read as the reverse complement.
TGACATTCTTCACAGCAGCCAACACAGTACGTTACCTGTAAATGGGAGTTCTTTTATTCATTTGCTAGCAATTTTGTTACAGTGCAAACAAATAATCGAAGGGACTGAAGATTCTGACTATGCACATGCATGTGTAGGAAGTAAGATTCCATGACAACATCTTTTTTGCCCAATTCTTCATGCTTCCTTAAAGGAAATCAAAGAAGGGATGGAGTTGGCCCCATCTTGAAGGTTCAGCAAGTACTGGGTTTGAGCTTAGTCGGTGTGTAAATCTTCAACTGGCCTGGAGACCAAGAGACACTTTAAAGTATCTCCTGAACCCCCCAAAAATACTGCCCTTTGGCTCCTACCTTGGGGGAAAAATGGAGACCTGGCTAGTTATGTTACTCTCACTTCCCTTTCTCCCCATTGGACAATCTCACCAAGGGAAAATTTTTCTTACAGGTTCTCTTAGACATATCTAAAGGGAACAGCTTTCGGGCAATAATTTACCATTACTCTACCTGACCTTCATCTTCAGAAAGGATCTTCATGCATTCAACAAACATTTATTAGCCATTTGCCACCTTCCAGGCCCTGTGCCAAATCATGGTGCACAAGATAAACATAGTCCCTACCAACAATGAGCTGACTGTCTTTAATGAAGAACTGTACGGCAGAAATATAATGAAAACCACACAAGTCATTTTGAATTTTCTAGTAGCCATGTTTATGAGTAAAGACAAAAAGATGAAATGAACTTCAATACCATATCTCATTTAACCCAGTATATCCAAAGAATTATCACTTTGGCATGTAATTAATATTTGAAAAATTAAAATATTTTATATTCTTTTTTCTCGTTCTAAGTCTTGTCAATCTAGTGCATATTTTGCAGTATGAGCAAACCTCAGTTTGGACTAGCCACATTTCAAGTGCTCAATGCCACACATAGCTAGTAGCCACTGTACTGGACAGCACAGGACTACTATGTCTCAAAATAACTTTGAGAACAACTAGGATTATGGTCTCAAAAGTCTGCCTCACATTTACTTGGTGGGGTGGGGTGGGGAGGGGGTGGGTGTAACAAAGGACTCTAAAGGGGCTTACCCATCAAAGGAAGAACTGGTGCAGTCATATACCATCTCCCGGTTACCCTTCATCTGAAGGTATGCATCACAATTGTCACATCCGTCATATTCAAACTGGTCTATAGTCTAGGAGAGGGAAAAGAGGGAGAAGGAGTGAGCATAAACAAGGCCAAAAAAGGAAGTAGCTTTCTCCATACTTCTACCTGGTCAAGTAGAAGCCTCCCTATGTTGGCTCTGTCTCATCAGATTCCCCACCCACCACTCCCACAGCCCCATTGCTAAAGTTCCACCCTCACAGTCCTCCCTCTCTTATTACCAGCTATGTTTTACCTACTCCTTTCCCTAGTCTCCTCAGGGTCAGGCATCCTCTCCGACTACTCCCTCAGCTGCAGATCCCCACCCTCCTCTGAATCCCAGTGGCCTTCGGCTTCAACAGAAGTTCACTGAATGTCGTTAAGGATCAGACCTGTGTGCTGAGGATTCAAAATCATGTAAGACTGCCTGCGTTCCTCCCGACTTAAACAACGGCCTCCAGCAGCTTCCCACATCCCCTGCCAACCCCCGGGGTCCTGGACCTTACTTTTCTCTTCGCTATCCCCCAGCTCCGTTCCACCTTTTCCCCCACCTTGATACCCCATCGCCCCTACAACCGCCTCCCCGAAGGACACCTTGACCAGAGAACACAGCAAACAAGCCCGTAGATGCCGTAGGTCCTTCGGCACCGTCTCCAGGGCCATCCTCTCCGACAAATGAACAGCAAAGATTTGGGCCACGGCCTCCTCAGCCGCAGGAAGTAAACAGCGATTTACCCAGAATGCCTCCCACTTCCGGTTTTCCGCACTTCCTGTTCCGGTGTGGGGAGCCGCGGACTCACGCCTCTCTCTCTCTCTCTCTCTCTCTCTCTCTCCCCCGCCCCCCCCCCCCCCCCCGGTCAAGGAGATGGTTTCTCCCGCCTGGAGGCGGGGCCGGCCGGGAGTCACCTGGGCCGGCGCGCGCACCCGCCACCTGGGCCGGCGCGAGGGCGAGGCCGGGAAGGCGGTTGCGCCTGTGGGTAGGGCCCGTGGGGGAGGGGTGGCGCGGCTGGCGCCTGCGCGGGAGCGCGCCGCGGCTCCGGCCAGAACTCCCGGCGGGGCGGGCCGTTTGATCTAGGCCGCTGGCAGCCGGCCGCCGGTCCCCTTAGGAGGATCCCAGGTGTCAACCGAGATTCTTTTTTGTTTTCCCGTTTTAAAAGCGCAGGGCCAGAGTCCACTGTCTCCATCTGGATTATCTCTGCAGAGAGGAAAATCAGGGACAGCCCCTTTCTTTCCTGAGAGCAGTGAAGGGTTTCCATTCGCCGTCCACGGGAATGCTGGCTTGTGAGCCCATGGCGGATACCAGGCCCATTATTTTTTAAAACTCTTTACGTACTTTCCTTGTTCCAGCTGATAATTTGTTTCGTGCAGCATTTAGACACAGGTCCTTTACTTCAGAATATCTGTAGGGGATTGGAGATTGTGTTTTGTTTTGTTTTGTTTTGATTTCACCCTATAGCAAGCTGGATGTTTCTTTGCTCTCCTGTTCAAAACTGGGCAACAGACAATGACCACCCCCTAGGAAACCTGTCCTGGAGAAGCAGAGGGGAAAATGTGCTTTGTGAGGATGAGAGCAGAGGCTGCCCCAGGCTCTGTGGAATTCATACCAACATAGCACCAGCTCTTGATCCTCAACCATAGTCCCCTGGGGAGGCAGAGCACAGTCATTTGTGTTTATCAGAATTGGAGCTCTGGGATAGTTTCAGTAGTTTCAGGCCCTACTGTTCTATCCTCCCAACCAGGCGTCCCAACTGAAACAGCTTTTTCAAGGTGGGGGGCGTGTGTTCAGATGGGTTCTGTGACTGGGGTTAGAATGTTCCCTGTCACTGGATACTTTCCAAACATACTTTCACGCTTATCTCATGGGAGCTCTGCAACCACTCTGTGAAGTAGGCCTATTTTATGGGTGGAAAAAAGTGAGGCACAGAATATTTGCCCAAGGTCACAAAGTCACTGAAGCATCATAAGAATGTGTGAAGTGAAAAGTACAGTAAGTCTGATAATGACTGGACCACAGTGAGAATCTTGTCATGCTTCCCCCTTCCCTTATCTCACCAAATCGTTTTTAGGGGCTTACAAATCAATTCTTGTTACCTAGTCTACCACTCTGTCCTGTCCTTTCATAAATCAGAGCCTAGCCTCTGATACCAGAAATAATTTATTTCTGTCAATGGAGAAGATGAATTTGTTACCCTGAATGACAGTCATGAGAGAACAAAAACCACAAGACCAGACCGCATTTATGGATAAATATATTAGCAAATAAATACATTTCTCAACATAGTGCCTGATTCAAGCGTCTTTCTGTCTGGTTCAGATATAAATACCCATGTGGGTGCTTCGGTAGGTGCTAGTTCCCCACTGACTTTGAGGGAAGAAGATTCCCAGGTAGGGTCCTGTGCCCACTTTGCTCCCACATTCACATTCCAAATGGGATAATGCCTGAGGAGCCAGCAATGGTCAAGCTGCCCTGGGGTGAATGTCACCGTCAGGAGGCCCCTCAGCCCTTGCCACTCAGTACCAGCTACCCAGGCCAGATATCCTGCATGCACACCTTCCTGGGCATCCCTGGCCTATATGGCTTATAATGGGAAGCTGGGCCTTGGGGCCATCTAAACCCAAATGTCCCACCTTGCTTTTCCTTTGTTCTCCCGTTTCCCATCCCTGCTCTGAGAGAAGACCCCCAGATTCATCGTTGTCCTTGTTCAGCTGTAATTCTGCCTTTTCTACCTTCATTCCATCCTCCCTTTTCTAGACGAAGTTCATCAGAAATCCTTTTCTTTCCATCTACTTTGGGACTTTGAGATAGGCAATCTCTAGAAAAGAATTATTCCCTCCCCACTGCCACCCCCCCCCCAATACCCAGAGGAACTGGGAGTTGCTGGAGAGAGAAGGGAGTTTGAAAGTCAGAGGGTCCATCCCAGGTTCTTCATGGTGCCAGAACATGGTGCTGGGACACGACTCCACACCCTGGCTTCCCACAGTCTCCCCTCTGACTTAATAGAGTGGATCTGATAATTAAGAACAAGAAGGGAAAAACATTCTCCCTTATGCACCAGGGTAGGCACTGCCTGGAGAAGCTGCAGAGCTTCCCTTTTTAGGGCTCAGGCCTCACCTATGTTCTTGATCCTTTTGCAAAGAAGGAAAATAAGAGCCAGGTTGCTGCTGATGCAGCAGCTTTACCGAGGAGTCAAAGCTGGTGTGCAGGACTCACCCAAGAAAGGAGGTAAGAAGGACCCATTGGCAGGTATGCACATGAGACTTGGGATGAGGAAGACCTGCAGGGTCTGGGGAAAGGAGCAGCACCTTTTCAACACCTAACTACCCACACCTAGCTTCCTGCTCTCCCTTAAGGAGCCAGCCCACATAGGCAGTAGCTAGTTGCCAGGCTGGACACAGACTTGCTGCCCTGCAAATGCGTTCTGCACGCAGGGTCCAGAGCTGGGAGCAGGGAACACTTCCTGCCCCCCCCCCATCACCACCCCTCTTCCAGAGGTTCCAGGAAGTATAGCAAAAAAGAGGGGTGTTTTCCGAGGTCCTTTCTTCTCTCAGGAGCATGACTCTGTGCCAGACAGGGCCCCCAGGTCAGCCGGAGCACACTTGGTTGAAGCGAAGTCTGCGCATCTCACACAGCCTGTTCGCACAGCTCCTCAACCTCCTCCTCCTCCGAGCCTGCGTTTACAGAGGGAGAGGAAATTGGTCACTGAGTGTCAGGCCAGCCTCTTGCTTGTTCCACCTGCAAGACAGTATGGCTGGCAGGGAACCACACGGGGTGGGAGCAGGGAATGTGTCCAGAAGGGGCAGTTAGATCGAAAGCTGGGAGGGGTCCCAGTTGGGACACAGGGAAGAGGGGGGGAAGAAAAGCTAGAGAAAGAGAAACATATATAGCAACCAGTGTGTTACAAATACTTCCTATTCATTCATTAACCCAATTAATATTTATTAAGCACTCATGAATCTGGCCTGTTACCACACAGCAAATAGAAGACCAGAAAAAAAAAAAAAAAAAAAAAAAAAAGCAGGAACCTGACAGTCTTGCAGAAGAGAAGGTGTGCATGCAAAGGGAAATTCTGCCAGTGAGACAGGACTGGGTCCTAAGACCTTTCCTGGGAAGGGGACAGATCATGTTCCAGTGGAACAATCAGGAAGGGCCTCCTGAAGGTGAAGATAAATGAGCTGGTCCTGCAGAAATACGTAAGAACTCAGTTTATGGGAATAGGAAGGCAGCAGAATATTCTGGGCTATAGGAACTGAACAAGTATTTACTTGGTTTGACAAAAGGATGGAACAGGGAAGAACAGGAAGAACAGGAAGGGGAAGAGGGGAAAAAAAGGTTGGGAAGGAAGATGGGGGCTAGCTGGTGCTAGAGCCTTGAAGGCCAAACCAGGATGGGTTTTTCTTCACTGTGGACAAAAGAGAACATTTGGAAATTTCTGGACAGTTTATTTGAGGGTGATGAGCCTGGCAGCAGTACGTGAGCAGGGTAGCTGTGCTGCATGACTCTGTAGGACACAACACTGTATGTACAGTGCCCAGCCTTCATGGACCTGTAAGAGGGGGAGGAAGGGTAGGAGGCTCCTGCTTCCATCTTTAGGCTGCATCTAAGACACAGGCAGGGGCCATCAGTTTTGAAGAAGGTAAAAAATGCATCAAGGATACATTTAACAGAATCTGGCATTGATTGGATTCGAGGAGCAGGAAAGAGGGAGACATTGAAACAGGTTCTGAGTATGGGAGAGAGGGGAAGTGGTGGTCTGGTACCAGCAGCACATGACAGGGTCCAAAGGGAATCATCAAACACATAGCCAAAGCTTACTTTACCTGGTTCTATGGAAGCAATTATTTTCTCTACTGTAACTGTTTACATGCCTATGACCCCACAGACCTGGATCTCCTGGTTGACAAGTTCCATGTGTTCAGAGCCTAGCCTGGAACCTAGCATAGAGCAAACATACAGTGCAGGAAGGAAAAAGGAGGGAAGAAGTGAATGAATGAATGGTAACAGCTCTAGATCTTAACTATTGGGTTCCTGGACTGTGAGGTCTTACGTTTCAGGACCTTTGGGTCCCCTTTTGGGGTGGCTGGTGATAGCTGTAGGCAAAGAGCTGTGTCATCCACACTATGGGAGAAGATGGGGAAAATGGGGAGGTAGGGGGCTCTGAAGGAAGAAGAGGAGGATTTGAGCAAAAAAACACCAAGTTAAAGTTGAGGATTTATATTATCATCGTTGGTTGTGATACAGTATCAGGGATGTACTGAGGCCCCAGGAAAATGAGGTCAGTCTTATTAACAAGGGTGCTTAGAAGGGAAGCCTTAGTTGTTCTTTTACCCCCAGGGGGAGAGGAGAAAACCTAAGGACCCACAGGGTTGCTCAGAACCATCTGTGATCTTTTTTTCTTTTTCTTTCCTTTTCCTTCCTTCCTTCTTTCCTTCCTTCCTTTTCTCATTTACATAGCTCTTCTCATATGGCCTAGGATTATGGATCTGCAATTATTTCTCCTACAACACCTCATATTGCCTAGGATTATGGCTATCAGTAATTTTCCATGCTCTCCTCAAGAGCAAGGAACCCTTTTTGCCTTCTTTGTATTTAAAGCTAATAACTGAACTGTGTGCATTGGTACAGCTTTACTAATTATTAAAGTATTGAAACAATTATATTGGAGCTGTTGTCCCAAACAACCACAAGTGCCAGATTTCTGATGTTTCATCCACACTGTATTTCCCCTGAGACCGCCCTATGATCTGGCAACTAAAGGAGTAATACCTGGCCGAGTCAGAGTGCTTCAGCCAGCATCTTATGCTATGCCTGTTGTTCAATATTTTGAATGTCGCCCCACTGCACCCTTCTCAGCTTCTGTCAATCCTTTGTTGGCTGACTTTACCCATCCTGCAATAACCCCTAGTATCTTCTCCCCACCACACCCTCTCCCCCTGAAAACTCACCAGGCTGGGCTGGCGGCACCTGGCAGTGTGGGTAAGGGCATGACCTGCCCTCCAGGGTGCCACAACTCCATTCACAAGGCCCTTCCCCAGGTGGGTGTGGTTCCAGGGACTGGCGTGGAGTCAGACACAACCACACTGGCTGTGAACTTGGGTAACAAGGGCCTGGGGTTTCTGGTAGCAGCCTCCTCTCCAGGCCTGGAGGTCCAAAGATCAATGGATGGGCCTCTGGGGACCAAGGGTATGCCAAGCTGGTAGCATAATGGGGGAAAACCTGGCAAGTTGGGTGTGCAGTCAAGTCCTGGGGCCGAGAGGCTGGGGTGGGCTCTGAGAGGCACCCTCGCCTTTTCCTCTGTGGATGTCGAACAGGGAGGCTGGATTTCTGCAAGTGGAAGAGGCTGCTGGGACTGGGGCTGGAGGCATCAGCTGGGCCTGGGGCTGCTTCGATGAGGGCCTTGGGCCGTTGTGGATTGGGGAGCTGTCCTGAAGGGGCAGCTGGGTTGGATCTGGGAGCTTGCTGATCAGGGGAAGGCAGCTCTGGCTGGGGCTGTGTCCGAGGAATGGCAGGCCTGGACTGGGGCAACCCAGTTTCTGGGCCAGGCTTCCGGCCATGCCACTGGAAGCGCTTTTTGTAGTGGTGGTGCCGGTGCCGGTGGTAGTGGACGTGGCTGGAAACCTGGGTTTCTCCTGTGGGTACCACTGAGTCCAAAGAACGGGGCCGAGAGGTCACACTAGGCTGGGTCTCCTCCCCCCGGGGCTCCCCTTCAGGGCTGCAGTACACCAAGGGGTCAAAGTCACTGCTCAGGGAGCTGCGGAAGGTAGAACTGCTGCCATGGATGCCCTGCAGACTGATGTCCGTGCAGTTGACCACTGAGTCACTTGAAGAGCCGTGACAGGGCCCCGAACTGGAGTCACTGGCTGGCCCATCTGCCATGTAGCCACTGCGTTCCGTGCGGTAGCTTTCTCCAGAACCGCTGCTGTCGTGAGGCCTGGCCCGGCGTGGGGGTGCTGGGCAAGCGGAGAGGTGCTGCGAGGTGCATCGGAGACGGCCTAGCCCCCAGCCCTGCGCGTAGGGATGCTGGGCCACCGCCAGGCGCTGCTGCTCGCCCGGAGCCCGAGGATGTGCGGCTCTGGGGAGACGGTGGTGCCGGGGGCCTGTGCCTGGCTCCTGCGAGGTTGGGAAGGGACCAGATCGCGGGGGCCGAGCCACTGCACTCCGGGAAGGGCCCAACAGGTATGCAGCAGGTAGGTGGTAGTGGGCATGGCCGGGATGCTGGCGAATGAGGTGGAGTCTCCGGCCTGGTTCCTGATAAGATCGAGAGTGTCCCAGAGACTGGGAAAACGAATCACCCTCTGGAAGAAAGAACCAAGAGCATAGGTGTTTGACCCCACAAACCTATGGAGCATGCATTCAGAAAAGTGTGGCTGTAGCACCTATTTGAGCCCACATAGCCTGTGTGTTCGGTCAGAGTTGAGGGACCAAGGACATTCCTAATCTGCCTGTGCCCTGAGACGCCCTGGCTCCTTCCAGTCCATCTATCTCCCTGGAAGTTTCACTGTGTATGTCCATCCCTGCTCCTCCCATCAGCCCACCTGGGGCTCTTTGACCCAGGGCCACCACCAGTCCATAGTGCACCTTTGGGTAGATTGGAAAAAGGCTCTCCTTCCTCAAGATACTTCACTTTCATCTTTTAGAAAATTTTCATAATATCCTGGTTTTGTTAGAATAAGATACTTTGTTGCCAGAAAATCAGAATAATAAATATACAAACCACCCAGATTTAGAATCAACAAAGTTGTCATAAAGATACAATGTTTAAAGTAATGAAGATGTCTACATCTTCATTATGTATGTATGGCCCATTATGTATGAATGGCCCTCCCTGCCCTTCACAGGAAGCACTCTTGAGCAGTACACAGCTTAAAGAACTATTATGGCAGACCTGCTTTCTCCTCAGCTTCAAGACAAAACCATCCCTCAGAGAGCAACCTTGTTCTAGACCCATCTGCCTGCACATAGGGGAGGACTTGGCCCACCTCCTACCTACGATGTTGAACATGCAGAGAGGGCAAGTCCGATGCTGATGTAGCCAGGGGTCCACACACACACGATGGAACTCATGGAGGCAAGAAATGACCCGCAGCTCCTAGAGAAAACAAGGGGGTCCAAACCAAAGTTATCTGTAGGTTCAGGAGTAACCAGGATTTCCCTGACTCCCTCTGGCCTCTCCTTTTTGCCCTCAGCTTCTTGTAAAATACCCCATGGTAGAATAGAAAGAGTAAGGGGCTTTGGTGTCCGGTAAACCTGGATCTTGCCACTTTAGCTGCATGAACTTGGGCAAGTTTCTTAACAGAAATGCTCTAGTTTTCCGCTCTAAAATGAGTACGAAAAACTAACCTACCCCCACCCTGCACTGTCATGAGGCTAAAATGAGATAATACATCTAAAGCACCCACTACAGATCCTAGCACGTGGTACACACTCAACGAACAGTAGTTGTCTTTCCCTGGAAGACCAGGAAAATAACCAGACCCCAGTGCTGTCCCCTACCTCTGCCTCATTGCAAATACATGGGACACAGATGCAACCAGGGCACCCACACCTGCCCGAGTGCCTCCTCCAGCCTCCCAAAGTCCAGCTGCCCTCCCCAGCCTGGTCATGGAGGTCGCCCGCAAGCCCTGCCTTACCTGGCCCTCAGAGAACTCCTCCAGGCAAATGGCACACACAGGGGCTGAGCTACAGCTGCTACTTGAGTCCGGCCACTCAGCCCGGGCCCTCCTGCAGCTGGCCTGGTACCTCCTGGTGGCCAGCTGGCTGATGGCCCAGGCTGTTCGCTGTTGAAGGGGATCCTGAGAAGAGGGGTGAGGCTCAGAATAGGGCAAGGGCTCCTCTTCCCTCACCCCTGGACCTCAAGTTTGTGCTTGGCTCCCAGTCACCCAGTTAGATCATATGGCCGATTGACTACTCCTAGGAGTTTGTCATCTTCAAGCTCATACGTGGCTCTGCCAAGCAGGCTAAGCCCCGCCCACCCCACTCCCCCATTCATACCATCAAGCTTTCTTTTCCTTGATGACCCATGGGAGAAAATTTTCATCCAACTGCCTGCTTGACATCTTTGCTTGGATATCAAATAGGCCCATCAAACTGAATTCCTAATCCCATTAACCACCGAACCACATATCCATCCTACCGCCTTAAAATGTAAGTCAGATCATGGTACTACTTCTGCTCAAAACTCTCCAATAGCTCCCATTTCACCCAGAGTAAAAAAACACTGTCCTGCCAATGGCCTACACAGTCCAGTAAAAGGGGCCCCCATGGACCCTCTGTCCTCGCCTCCTGCTCTGTCCTCTCACTCACTGCACTCCAGCCACATGGCCCCCTTGCTGTGGCTCAGACATACTGGACACGCTTTTGCCTCAAGGCCTTTGCCCTTACTGTTTTCTCTGTCTCGATCATACTCTCCCCAGATATCTGCACATATCACCCCCTCACCCATTTAGGGTCTTTCCTGTAAATGTCGTCCTCTCAATAAGGCCTTCTCTGGCTTTGCTTTTAAAAATTAACTCTGTCCGGGGAGCCTGGGTGGCTCAGTTGAATAAGCATCCGACTTTGGCTCAGGTCATGGTCTCACAGTTTGTGAGTTCAAGCCCCGTGTCAGGCTCTGTGCTGACAGCATGGAGCCTGGAGACCACTTCGAGTTCTGTGTCTCTCCCTCTCTCTCTGCCCCTCCTCCACCCCTGCGCGCACTGTCTCTCTCTATCTCTCAAAAATAAACATTGAAAAAAAATTTTTTTAATAAAAATTAACTCTGTCCTTTTACATTCCCTTTTTCCTCTTCCATTTTATTTTTCTCCTGGGAACATGTCACCATCTAAAATACTACATATTTTACTTATTTTGTTTATTGTCTGTCTCTTCCCATGAGAATGAAAGCTCCCTGAGGGATCTTTTTGTTCACTGCACAATCCCCAATACCTGAAACAGTGCCTGGTCCATACGAGGAGGTCTCTATGTTTGCTGAATAAATAAATGAATGGGCAAGCTGATGTGGAGAGGCTGCTGGAGATCAACAAGTCAGATGCCAGGGTGTTTAGATGTAAACTATTTCAAGAGCATAAGGGCATCTTCTTTCCTCACTTCTCCCTTCCTGCTCTTTACCCTCCCATATGCATAAATGTGCCACCTCCATCAGGGAGCCCACCCTGCTCACCGGCCTGTTGTGGTGGGGGCGGCATCGGATGCGCAGCACTGAAGCCAGGATGACCACAAAGATGGTGCCCACCACCGTCAGGAGGATCCACACATCATAATCTGGCTGGAGGAGTGAGCAGAGATGGAAAGAGTCATATTTCTGTAAGGAGTTGGGCCAATTTGGGAGAAATTCAGGTGCTCGGGAGAGTGAAGGCTAGAGATCCCCATGAGTCTTCCAGCAGAGGGGATGAGGTGAGGAGGAACCTGCAGGTGGGGTTAGGTGGTCCCTGTCTGCCCAAGGTCAATCATAGGAGAGGGTCCTCCAGGTGTCAGCTGTGAGAGGTACTATCTGAAGACCTGTGTGCTTGGGAAAAAGAGGAAAAGGACCCTCTGCAAAGTGGAAGCCACCCAGTGCACAGCTGGGTGAGGTTTCTAGCTAGTGGAGAAACACCAGCCAGGGTGTCAGGGGCTAGGGGGTCAGGGTTTCATTCTGGCTCTGCTCCTCTGTGCCATGAAACCACAGAGCTGAAAACAACTTTAGAACTCAGCTGGCCAAATTGATGCATTCTGCAGATGAATCCCAGAGGGGGAAGAAACCTGTCCTGAGGCACACAGCTGGTGGATAAAGTTGAACTATAGGGTTTCTAAACTCTCTTTAGCTCCAGGAGTCTAAGGGCTCTCGATGGGAGTTGCCACAGAACAAAGTGGCAGTGAGAACGGGCACTAGGGCAAGGCCTGGAGATCTGGCGTGCTTACCCAGGTTGGGGGCTCCTTCAGCTCAATCCTAACATGAGCCTTTCGGTTCTTGTACACAAACTCCATCAGCTTCTCGGCATCTTTACCCCAGATTAACACCACTGGCCAAGTCAGCCCCAGGGGTTGCTGTAGCTGTGGGAGGGAAAGTGCCCACGAGGGCTGTTATGTCCTGACTTGTCTTTTCCCAGGTGACTTTATCTCCCTCCACCCAGCTCCCTCAGACACCCCAATGTCCCTGGGTACCTGCTCAGCAGCAGCTCGATCCTCAGTGATGTCAAAGAGGACCGCGCTAGCTCCTCGCTCCCCTGCCATCCGGGCCTGCAGGGACACACAGCAGAGGTCCAGCTGAGGTCAGAGAAGGACACGGCCCATCTGTCCATCCATGCCCCGGCCTCACCCCTCACACGCCTGTCCCTTCCTGGGACGTTGCACACACTGCATCTTTGCACACTCAAATATAACATGTGCGATCCGTGTCCTGCCCTCAGCTCACCCAGGTCCCACTGCCTTCAAGGACAACATTCAATCCTTCATTCTGTCATGGAATAAACCCATAACAAGGGTTTAGTAGGAGTCAGGTAGTGGACCTGGCTCTAGAGCTAAGGACAAATAAGACATTGCCTGGCCCTCAAAGTACCACAAGTCTGCCTTCACTAAGAAGTGTGAGAACAGAAGGGAGTGGCCAGAACCACCACAAACCCCCACCCCAGGGAGTGGGGGGAGGGTGACCAGTCCCTGGAAAGGGAGGGAGAAAAGACAGGTGGAGAACTCCTTCAGAATAGAACTGGGCTTTCCAAGATCCAGCCCTGCCTGACAAGAGGAGCCTACAGGGCATCCCCTCAGCTCAGGCAGAGTTTCAAGGGCCTGGGACCCTGCCGTCACCCAAGGTCTCTATGGCAGAGCCCAGGCTCAGCCCATCTCTTGATCTCTTTCTCCCTGCCACACTTTTCCTGGCTACAATTCAAGGACTTAATGGAGTCTCTGTCCAGTGCTTTATCCCTCATCCCTTCCCTGAAGGTGGCACTGGAGGCTGGGTGGGGAGGGACTGAGGGGCTATTACCACAAGGACACAACTGTGCAGGTACGCACATGCACGCTTGCCAGGGCTCCAAGAGCAGGGTCTAGCCAACCAGGCAGAGCAGAGCAAAGCCAAAAAGAAAGAGAGAGAAAAAAAAGCAGGAATCTAGAAGCTGGGTGTGGGGTAAGAGAACTGAGATAAGAGCCAGGAGTGGGGTGGAGGTGCAAGGGCAAAGGAGCCACAGACAGATCCTGCCTTGCCTTTGTGACAGCCTCCCTGCCCAGCACAGCCACTCTCCAGCCTTTCTCCCCACAGCACAGGCTCATCTTGCCTTGGTATCAGGCTGGGACCTCGTGCCCCCAGGGCCCTGCTGAGTCTTTGCGGCCTTCCTGCAGGCACTGAAGGAGTTAATCCCTCTGCCAGTAGTGGTGGCAGGAAGGGGAGCCAGGGCTGGGGCTTACTCACACTCTTAGGGCTTTGATCTCTGCTTTCCTTCCCGGAGAGAGCCTGTCCGGGCAGGTCTCCTGCCAGGCAGGCCAGGGGAGCAGCTTGCTCCAGCTCCCTGCTCCCTACTCCCCAGGAGGCAGCAGGGGCCAGAGGGCCCCCTCAGAACTGGCAGCCCACAGGCAGGGGAGCCCAGGAAGAAGGTGGTGGAGACACTCGAGTGGGGCCCTGTTTTGGTCAGAAGAGTAACTTTCCCCCTTCCTCCCTCTCTCCCTCCCTCCTTGAGCTGCTGAGGAGCTGGGCTGGGCCCTCTACCAGCACCCAGGCCCAGCCCAGGCTCAGGCTCGCCAGCCTAATTGACTGGAAATTCACAGGACTCCAGAATGGTATTGCTGAAGAAATTGACAGGTCACAGCCTTCATTGTCCTCCTGCTCATTTACTCCCAAGAAGTCCAGCCCAACTAGGTGACCCCAGGCAAAGAGAAACTTCTGAACCCTCCAAGCCAGGGTATGGGAGCCACACCAGAGGAAAAGGAGAGGGGCTCCCACTGCTAATGTCATAGTCTAGAACTTGGCCAAGGCATGGGGAGGTCACCTCAGTAGTCAATGAATTGAGACTCCTGGATCCAACATGCTGACAGGGCCTCATGTGTCTCATGCCCAGATTGAGACCCTAGACCCAGCCTGGCCTGAAAGAGCATGAGAGAAGGGCACAGACTTCCTTCTCCAGAGATTTTCTTACTTACCAACCCCTCTCTCTTTGAAGGACTGGGGTAGGAACAGTGGAAAGTAATTACCCTGATGTTCAAACACCCCAGCCCATTACAGCCCATAATTACAAAGTTGTAAAAAGGGATCAAAGAGAGAGTACTGGCCAACAGGGGAAACAAACAGGACTTTCAGGCAGTGGGTACCTGTGTTCAGAGTTCTAGGAACAAAAAAGCACAATTTGGGGCCAGATGGCAGCCCACACTGGGGCTATCCATGCTTCCCTCTGGTCCACCTGCCCCCAAGAAAGTGGGAGAGAGGGAGAAAAGAAAGCACTTCTTGGGAGACCAGAATCTGGAAGGCAGAGACAATAGGAAGGCCCTCTGCATGGGAAGACTCAGCTTTAGAAAAATTACCCAGAGATCTCTTTTGGGGCTGCAAAGAGTCAGCCATCTCTCTAGGGGCAGCAAGCAAAGCTGCCCACGGCCTCTAGCAACCAGGACTAGTACACTCTAGGACTCATACACTACCCTCTGTACCTCTCTGGGCTGTAGGTTTTCCTCTCCAGACACAGTGACAGTCTCTGTAATCTCCTCATCAAAGATTGGCTAAGTACCTACTGTGGCCAGGGCACCAAGCCAGGGAAGGCCAAGCCCTCTAGAACAGCTCATTATCTAGTTGTACATATCCATATGTACATATCCATAATATATCCAAAGACATATCCATAATATAATGCTGATAACATTCCAGAGTACAAATGAATGAAATAGACCAGTAGTTTTCAAACCTTTTTTCACTGCAGAAAGCCCATCCCCCACCACACACACACACACACACACACACACACACACACACACAATCTGACGCAAATCTTCAATACACAAAACAGATAAGACTCAGCTGAGTTTGAGGATGGGGGTGGAGTTAAGAAAGAGCCTTGGTTTCCCCCTCCCCACAAAGCACCTCCCTGAAACCTGGCATGGACAGAGACCCTGGCAGTGTGCCAGAAAAGAGGCATCCCTCCATAATAGGCTAGCTGGGCTGAGCCAGTCAGGAAAGATTCACTAGAAGACGTGGAATTCATCTGGGCTTGAAAGCAAGGGTAGGAGGAAGTAGAAGGGATACTAACCTTTACCGAGACCCACTCTGCCCAGACTGCTCAGGTTTGAGTCCTGAATATGCCACCAACTATTAACTGTTAGACTTTGGGTATGGTACTTAACTGCTGTGTGCCTCCGTTTTCCTTTCTGTAAACTGGGGATTATAATAGGCCCTACTTCACAGGGTTGTTTTGTGGGCTGTATAAGTTAATCCATGCAAAGCTTTATGCTAGTACCCAGCACATAGTAAGTGTCCCCTAAGTATTAGTTATTGTTATATCAGCTGTTACTATATGCTTTGGGTATGTGATTTCATTCACTCTTCACAAAAACTCTATAAGACAATTATCCAGTTTTGAGTTGAGGAAACTGAGGCTCAGAGAGACTGGACAACTTCCCCAGGGTCACACAGCTGATCAGACCACTGATCTAGTCCAGGCATGAGGTGATAAGGGCCTGGGTAATCACGAGGATGGCTGTGGAGTTGCTAATAGAGAAACAGAAACCAAGTTGGATGACTGGATCGGGGGAGGGAGTCGGTGGTGGTGACAAGAATGGATGAGTCCAGAAAAATTATGGTGAGGGTTTCAGAGAAGATCAAGAGAGGCAAGAATGAAAGAAAAACCCCAATCTTGTTAAAAGCATAGGATGATGATGCCAGTGACGACAACAGTGGTAATTGTAATCATTTATTCAGTGATTACTATGTGCTTAGCATGGGAGCTTCCATCTGTATTGTCTTATGGAGCTTCCATAAGAGCTTCCATCTCTAATGTACTGTCTCATTAAATCCTCATAACTGCTTTATGATATAATCCCATTATTATTCCCCTTTTACAGATGAGGAAACAGGGGCCCAGAGAGGTGAGCTAAAATGTCTAGGTCACACTGAGGAGCAGTGGAGATGGCAGGCTTCAGACCCAGGGCTGTCTGGGTCTCAAGAGCCCCAGCTCTGTTGATGGTGATGACATCACTACTACTGATGGATATTCCAGAGCTGATTGAGGTTAGAATTTTTCAAACTTTTATCACTAAAACCCACCTTTCCCCTCTGGCTTCTGGGAACCATATGTTTTTTTAACATTTTACCAAACTAACTGAATTCATTATGTACAATTCATTTTCCTATGAGATAACTTGTAACCAAAAGCAACATACAAATATTTTAGTTAAGCTTGTGGGACTTATGAAACATTGGAAGTAGCTCAAAGACCTCCATTACTACCCTCACAGACCTCCTTTGAGCCAGCAGATCTCAGGTAGGAGCTGCTTGGTCAGGTCAAAGGATGAAACCCAAGGGAAGCCTTGACCTGACCAGTTGGAGAATGTGGGGCTAGAGCCATCCTGTCCCACCGAGGTGGGGGAGAAGCCAGGTATGGAGAAGCTGAGCAGCTAGTGAAGGAGGAGGAAGCATGAGCAGTGACCACAAAGGCTGTGGAAGAAAAACAGGTCCTAGGGCAGCAGCTTAAGTGCCTCTTCTAAACCCCTAATGGCTTTTTGTTCCTTTGTGCATTTTAGCTCAGGCACTATTTGGTAGCTGACAGACATCATTTTCATCCTCACAACGACCACTGGGGTAGAAAATAAAAGTCCCATTTTATGGTGGTGGCCCAATAAGGTTAAAAAGAGCACCGACCGGGGCGCCTGGGTGGCTCAGTCGGTTGGGTGGCCGACTTCGGCTCAGGTCATGATCTCGCAGTCCGTGAGTTCGAGCCCCGCATTGGGCTCTGTGCTGACAGCTCAGAGCCTGGAGCCTGTTTCAGATTCTGTGTCTCCCTCTCTCTGACCCTCCCCTGTTCATTCTCTGTCTCTCTCTGTCTCAAAAATAAATAAATGTTAAAAAAATTAAAAAAAAAAAAAAAAGAGCACCGACCACACGTTCCTTGTTTCCTAGTGTCTATGCACAGGACTTATTCCTCCCACAGCACTGTGATCCTCCAGGGGGCGAGACGAAAACCTCCTACGTGGACAATGTCCTGCCACGTTGCCCAGTGTTCACATGTGTGTGAAATGCATACACTGTTTTAGAAGAACAGTAGAGCATCTCTGAGCCCTTCCTCTCCCATCTTTCTCTCCTCTCCCACCTCTGTATCTCACACACTCACACTCACTCACACACACACATACACACACTCACACCCACTCACACACACTCCACACTCACATTCATACCACGTAACACTAGGCACTCATCTACCAAATGAGCAAATGAATGACATTTGCCCACATTCTGTAAAGCAAGGGAAGTGAAATAGCCCAAAGCAGGGTACCTTCAACCTAACAAAATTCTGCTGCCATCAAGGACCTGCCCAGTCTTACACAGAGACAACACTCTCCAGATCCTCCACGTGTGCTGGCCCCGACTGCCCACATCCTCCGTAGCCCTCTTCTGCATCAGCGTGGCCTGGGCTGGGAGAATATCTCCACCCACCTGTGGGTGCCACAATCAGAACCCCGCCCACATCTTTCCCCCTCCATGGGACCAGGTAAGAGCCCAGGCTGTTTCCTTGAGACTCATGGCTCAGGAAATAGCCCTCAGTAGGATCTGGAAACCAGGGAGAGTCTGGGCCTGAGTACAATGAGCGGGCACACTGGTTGGGACTGTCACCGTCCTCTTTCCCCACACCGGGGAGCTGGACCCTTTCCACCAAATCCACCTGACTGTGTCACACAGAATCTAACTATGCTCTGGCTTATGCCACCAGGAGAATCTTTTCACATGCTTTCAGTGTTCCTAGCCAAAATGGGAGGCAACAGAGCAGAGAGATTAAAAGCCCAGGTTTGAGAACTAGACAAGGCTCAGTTCAAATCACAGCTCCACCCCTTCCCAGCTGGGTCACCCTGGCAAGTTAAGTTTTTTTTTCTTTTTCTTTTTTAGTTTATTTATTTACTTTTTAGTAATGTCTACACCCAATGTGGGGCTCGAAATCACAACCCTGAGATCAAGAGTCACATGCTTCTCTGGGACACCTGGGTGGCTCAGTCGGTTAAGTTGGTTAAGTCCAACTTCAGCTCAGGTCATGATCTCAGAGCTTGTGAGTTTGAGCCCTGCATCAGGCTCTGTGCTGACAGCTCGGAGCCTGGAGCCTACCTCGGATTCTGTGTCTCCCTCTCTCTCTGCCCCTCCCTGGCTTGCACTCTTTCTCTCTCTCTCTTAAAAATAAATTTTAGGGGCGCCTGGGTGGCTCAGTCAGTTAAGCGTCCGACTTCGGCTCAGGTCATGATCTCACGGTCCGTGAGTTCGAGCCCCGCGTCGGGCTCTGTGCTGACAGCTCAGAGCCTGGAGCCTGTTTCCAATTCTGTGTCTCCCTCTCTCTCTGCCCCTCCCTCGTTCATGCTCTGTCTCTCTCTGTCTCAAAAATAAATAAACATTTAAAAAAATAAATAAATAAATTTTAAAAAACATTTTTAAAAAAGTCACATGCTCCTCTAACTGAGCCAGCCATGTGCCCCAGTTACTTAAGTTTTCTGACCCTCACTTGCTTCACATGTCAAATAGAGAATAAAATGTCTAGCTTTCCTGATTGTCATGCAAAATAAAGGGGATAATGTATAATGAATCTGTCCCATGTGGCACATGGTCAGCACACAGAAAACAGTAACTAACATTAGAGCAGAACAAATAAAAATGTTCACAGGACCTTAGAGGTAGCAGGCCAGTGAGGAGCATGGCAAACCAGACAGTCCACGATGGTGGAAACCTGGCAACTGCCACCAGCTCCAGCCAATGATGCCCTCTGGAAATGTGGAGCCACCGGTTTGCAATCTTAGAGGAAGAATGTGAACTTTTTTTTATGTTTATTTATTTGATTTGAGAGAGAGAAGGAGAGAGAGCATGTGTGTGCTCGTGAGCAAGGGAGGGGCAGAAATAGTGGGAGAGAGAGAATCCCAAGCAGGCTCCTTACTCTCGGTGCAGAGCCCAACATGGGGCTCAATCTCATGAACCCTGAGATCATGATCTGAGCCAAAATCAAGAATCTGGTGTTTAACCTAGTGAGCTGCCCAGGCACCCCAAGAATGTGAACTTTTTAAGGAAACATGGCTTCTGTTTCTGCTATTCTTGCATATGCTCAGTCAATGTTTCTGAAAGATGGAAAAGCCCTTCAACTGACTGCCTCTTTGCCCTGATGCTGGTTAGGGGAAGGGGTTTAAGAATTTCCAGGTGATGGGGGAGGATATGCGGTGGGGCACCTTCCTTAGATGACAGTCAGAGGTTCTGCTGGTAGATGATGGTTGGTGGGGAAAGGATGGAGGCCTGAATTTCCACCCCTCTCAAACCAGTCATGAATGAGGAAAACCAGAGCAAATTGGACACATCTCTCCTAGGTGAGAAGGGGACAGAGAACAAAGGGCCCTCTCACAGCCTGGAGCTGGGTGAAGTTCAGAGTGTGTGGAGGTCAAGTGCGAACCTACCTTGCTGGCCAGTGACAGGCAGGGGCGGGGGGCCCGTTGGGGACTCTCCAGCTTGACAATGCTGATGAATCCAGGCTCCAGATTGTCGTCATCGCTGGCATTGCACAGGTACAGGGGGTGGGACTGCAGAGAGAGGGAGAGAGAGAGGTTAGGGAGGCTCTAGGGAGCAGGAATAAGCTGTGGGAGCCAAGTACTTCCCCGCTGTTCCAGGCAGGGACCAGGCAGGTCTCCTAGTGCTATGAAACAATCAGCCTTCTTATTTTTTCTTTCTCTCTTTTTCTTTCTTTCTTTCTTTCTTTCTTTCTTTCCTTCCTTCTTTCTTTAATTCTTTCATTTTAATTTGCATCCAAGTTAGTTAGCAGATAGTGCAATAATGATTTCAGGAGTAGAATCCAGTGATTCATCCCCTACATATAACTCCCAGCGCTCATCCCAAGTGTCCTCCTTAATGGGCCTTCTTACTAAATTGCCTCAGAGGAAGCTAGTAAGCATCAGTTGTCATTTCAGGGCCACCAGGGCCAAGGATACATGGAGGTGGGGTGCAGGTAGGCACGAGGCGTGTCCAAAAGGGGGAACCTCAATGAAGAGCCTGCTGCAAATCTGCCCCAACAACCCTCAAACTGCCACAGACTCTCTCACCTCCTACTTCTTTCACCTGCTCTAAAACCCCAGGCTAAGAGCCCATATCAGTGCCTTCAGAATCTTGCCTTCCCTCCATGCTCTCCCAGGGCAGTGCTGGGTGCTGCCGGGTGCCTCCTGCCTCCTTGGGATGCCCGCTGACATCCCCATCTTTCCTGTGGCTTGGGTCTACTCACTCTGGGTTTCCCTGATCTTCTCAATATCTCCCTTTGCCCCTGCCCTGGGCCCATCCTGAGATGAAGCAGGGAGAAGACACCATCTGGGGATAAGCCTTGGCTAAGAGCCTTGAACATCACACTTCCTAGGAGCTCATCCTTTCCCCAGGAATGATGCAGTGGAGGTGAGCCAGCACATGTTCTGAGGGTGTGGCAGGGTCAGTCCAAGACCCTGTGGCCTTAGCCTAGCTGGTGCAGGGCAATGGCTCGGGGGGAAGTGGGCCCAAAGTGTGCTAACAGACCAGAGAATCCCCTATCAGAGGACAAGAGTGTCCTTCTGTATACTCGCTTGTCACTCAAAATGATTCGAATACCCACTTGAAACTAATCTTCCCATAGTGCTATGAGAAAAAAAATATTTATCTGGCCCTAGATAATCCTATGGGCTGGAGGTTCCTATGTGGTGGAAACCCAGTGTATCCTGCAAACAAGGGGATTTTGTATGAGGGAGGTGCCCATACTTCTTCTCCACTGCCGCTGAAGTCTAAAGGGCTTCCAGAAAGAACCATCAGACGAACCAGAGAGCATTTTGAACTCATGAAGATGTTGGTACTGATGATGGATTTAAAAAGCACAGTCACTTTTTGGGGGTGCCTCATTTGGTGGAGAGTGTGTGACTCTTGATCTCGGGGTTGTGGGTTCGAGGCCCACATTGGGTGTGGGATTACTTAAAAATAAAATCTTTAAAAATATACAAATAAATAAAAGCACAGTCACTTTTTGAAAGCATTTTCATGCTATTTCTTCTCACCATGTCACTGCAGTCCCTTGAACATAGTAGGTTCTCAAAAACAAGCACCACCCTGCTTTGAATTCTATCCTTGTGAATACAAATCTTTGGGCAGGGGGAATTGAAATGAGAGGGAGTTCCATTCTTGCTCCCAGAATTTAAGGAGAATTACTCTGGTAGTCGTCAAAGTTTAGTGTGGAAGAAATGCTATGTGCATCCCAACCCCCCTCAGAAAAGGGTCAGGGCCAAGATTAGGGGTTGTTCTCACTTCACTGAAGCTGTAGCTCCTGTCTCAACAAGTTCCATTAGTCTGTCCATCTGCCCATTTGCCCAACCATGCATTCATTCATTTCTTCATTCTTCATTTCTTCAACATTCAACTATCCCAAACCATGCAAATTCAACCATTTGCCCAACCATGCATCCACTCATTTCTTCAACAAGGAGGGCCTCCTTGTTGCCATGCATTGTACAATGAGTTGGAGAGTCAACAATAAATAAGATAGGCTCTTTGCCTTAATGAAGCTCAGAAGACAAGTGTACAAACACATTGTATTGTGATGTTGTGATGCTGTGGGAGGGCTCAAGGAGAGGGGACTAAGTATCCCATGTAGGAGAGCAGAGTGACTTTAGTGAGTCCTTGGGTACTGAGTAGATATGTGCTTACCCACTGGATCTGCAGGAAAGGGGAAGGTACATTCCTGGCAGAGGAAGCAGCCTGTGCCCAGGCATGGAGGCACAGGCAGGGGGCAAGGAGAGGCTGCAGGCATTTAGGTTTGGTGTGGAGGGGAAGGCAGGAGATGAGGCCAGAAAGGTTGGCAAGCACCAGACTAAGGAGGAAAGACTGCAGATTTGCGCTTGAGAAAGGTCTCCCTGGTGATGAGAGAAGACTGTCTAGTGTGGAAGGAGTCAGAAGTCAGCTGTTCCAATAGAACAAAAGATGTGAGATCTTCAGGAACTACAAATCGTAGCCATGGGACTCTATTGCTTTGCTTGCTCCCCTACCACTACCCACGGTCCAGCTTTCTCCAGATAATTCCAACGTGCCTCTCACTGATTAGAGTGTCAAATGAGGGGGGAAGTCACTTCAGAGAAGAGTTGTCTTCTTTTTTTTAACTTTTCTTTTCCTTATTCTTTTTTTTTTTTTTTTAATTTGAGAGAGAGGGAGAGCACACGTGAGCTGGTGAGAGGGGCAGATGGAGAGGGAGAGAGAACCTTAAGCAGCCTCCATGCTCAGCATGGACCCCAATATGGGGCTCCATCCATAGCCCTGGGATTCTGACCTGAGCTGAAATCAAGAGTCGGATGCTCAACTGACTGAGCCACTCAGGAGCCCCAAGAGTTGTCTTTACAGAAAGATTTGCAAATATTTAACCACCACTCTGCCCCCAGGCCCTCGCAGGGGGAACCAGCATATACAAGCAGTGCTATATTGTAGGATGCCTCTGAGGTGATGCAGGAGAAAAAACTTGGTGTCAGAGTCACCAGACTTCCCTGATCCTGAAGGGACTATAGAAGAGGGAGGGGGAGGAAATTAACCATTAGTAAACACCTCTTGCCTGCCAGGCCCTCTAGATGTTATCTCACTATGAGGTAGGTGTGATCATTCCCATTTAAAGAAGAGAAAGAGGCTTAAGGCACAGGGAAGTTAAGGTCACACAAGATTAGAACCCAGCTCTATCTGACTCCAGCCTCTGGAGTCCTGTAACTCAAAATGAACCCAGAGTCAACCCTCCATTGTCCAAGCTAATGGGGATGATGATAATGCTAGTTTACATTTATTGAGTAAATACAGTGGGCCAGTGATGGGTCTAAGCACTTTTGTGTATTAACTCTTTCCATTCTCGTAACAACGCTATGTTAAGGTAGAAACTACTATTGTCTCCATTTTAAAGATGAAGAAACTGAGGCATTAAGCGGTTAAGTAACTGACAAGATAGAAGTAAAACTTTCACTATTTGCATATGACATGATACTACATATAAAAAACCCAAAAGACTCCACCAAAAAAGTGCTAGAACTGGTACACAAATTCAGTAAAGTCGTAGGATACAAAATCAATGTATGGAAATCTATTGTATTTCTATACACCAATAATGAAGCAGCAGAAAGAAAAATTAAGAAATCAATCTCATTTACAATTGTGCCAAAAACAATAAGATACCTAAGAATAAACCTAACCAAAGAAGAAAAAGATCTGTACTCTGAAAACGACAAAATCCTGATGAAGGACATTGAAGACAACACAAAGAAATGGAAAGACATTCCATGGTCATAGATTGGAAGAGTAAGTATTGTTAAAATGTCTATACTATCCAAAGCAATCTATACATTTAATGCAATCTCTATCAAAGTATCAACAGCATTCTTCACAGAACTAGGACAAACAATCCTAAAATTTGTATGGAAGACCCCGAATACACAAAGCAACCTTGAAAAAGAAAAACAAAGCTGGAAGCATCACAATTCTGGACCTCGAGCTACATTACAAAGCTGTAGTCATCAAGACAGTATGGTACTGGCACAGACTCTCTCTCTCTCTCTCTCTCTCTCTCTCTCACACACACACACACACACACACACAAATACACATAAATCAATGGAACAGAATAGAAACCCCAGAAATAAACCCACAATTATATGGTCAGTTCATCTTTGACAAAGCAGGAAAGAATATCCAGCGGGAAAAAGAATGTTTCTCCAACAAATGGTGTTGGAAAAACTGGACAGCGACATGCAGAAGAATGAAATTGGACCCCACTTTCTTACACCATATATAAAAATAAATTCAAAATGGATTACAGATCTAAATGTAAGACCTGAAATTATAAAAATCCTAGAAGAGAGCACAGGCAGCAACTTCTTTCTAGAAAGATCTCTGAGGCAAGAGAAACAAAGGCAAAATAAACTATTGGGACTACATCAAAATAAAAAGCTTCTGCACAGTGAAGGAAACAATCAATGAAACTAAATGGCAATCTAGCAGAATGGAAGTAGATATTTGCAAACAACATATCCAATAAAGGGTTAGTATCTAAAATATATAAAGAATTTATATAACTCGACACCCCCCCCAAAAGTAAACAATCTAATTTTTAAAAATGGACAGAAGATACGAATGGACATTTTTCCAAATAAGACATACAGATGGCCAAGAGATACATGAAAAAATGCTCATCATCACTTACCATCAGGAAAATTCAAATCAAAACTACAATGAGAAATCACCTCATACCTGTCAGAATGGTTGAAATCAACAACACAAGAAACAAAAGGTGTTGGCGAGGAGGCAGAGAAAGGGGAACACTCTTACACTGTTAGTGGGAATGCAAACTGGTGCAGCCTCTCTGGAAAACAGTATGGGAGTTCCTCAAAAAGTTAAGAATAGAACTATCCAACAATCTAGCAATTGCACTACTAGGTATTTACCCAAAGAATACAAAAATACTAATTCAAAGGGATCCATGCACCCTGATGCTTATAGCAGCATTATCTACAATAGCCAAATTATGGAAACAGCCCAAGTGTCCATTAACTGATGAATGGATAAAGAAGCTGTGGTGTGTGTGCGTGCGTGTGTGTGTGTACATATATGTATATATATACAATGGAATATTATTCAGCCATAAAAAAGAATGAAATCTTGCCATTCACAATGAAATGGATAGAGCTAGAGAGTATTATGCTAAGTGAAATAATTCAGTCAGAGAAAGACAAATACCATACGATTTCACCCATGTGGAATTTAAGAAACAAAACAAATGAGCAAAGGGAGGAAAAAAGAGAGAGAGGCAAACTGAGAAATAAATTCTATAGTTTAACCATAGAGAATAAACTGGTAACCAGAGGGGAGGTGGTTGCGGGGATGGGTTAAATAGGTGATGGGGATTAAGAAATGCACTTATCAGGTGTGTATGGAAGTGTTGAATCACTATATTGTACACCTGAAACTAATATTACATTATATGTTAACTAACTAGAATTTAAATAAAAACTTTAAAAAAAAAAAGGTTAAGTAACATGTCCAGAATTACACAGCTGAGATCAGAATAAATGGAAGAAGTAGGATAAAGTAAAAATAAATAATAATAATAATAATAATAATAATAATATAATAATAATAATAAACTAAGAATATTTCCCATTTTACTTTGAAAACACGATGCCTCCCCCAACTCATGACTAAGAAAACTTACCATCCTAATTTTACATTCCTAAACAAATCCCTGAAATATTGGATTCTGTCCTAGGCCCTCCTCTCTTTTTACCCTCCATGCACCCCCTACGTGACTCCAACCAGTGAATAGCTTTGGTTTCCATACAGAGGTCATTGATTACACATGTGCAGCCTAGACCTCTCATGAGTTCCAGACCTATATGTCCGACAGGTAGGGCTTGGACATTTCTGCACGAAGAACTTTATACTGTTTATTTTTGAGAGAGAGAGAGAGAGAGAGAGAGAGAAAGAGAGTCAGAGCGTGAGCAGGGAAGGGACAGAGAGACAGAGAAACACAGATTCCAAAGCAGGCTCCAGGCTCTGAGCTGTCAGCACAGAGCCTGACAAGGGGCTCGAACTCACGAACCGTGAGATCATGACCTGAGTCGAAGTCAAACGCTCAACCGACTGAGCCACTCAGGCACATGAAGAGCTTTAAATGAGACATCTCAAACTCAGCATGTTCAAAATTGAACTAATCATTTTATCCCTCAAAACTGCTCCTCCAGTGTTCCCTATTTTAGGGAATCGCTATCTACCTACTCCCCAAAACAGATGTTTTCCACCTAGCCTCCTCCGTCTCCTTCACCCTTACCCCCACCAGCAACACCCACCAATCACCAGCTTCTAACAATTCTATCTCCTAAACATGTCTCTTATTTGTCCTCTTTCCTCCGTTTCCACTCTGGCTACTCTAATACAGGCCACCATCATTGCTGTTCCAATTTACTGGGAACACAGTTATTCCAAATAACTGGGGGCATTTCACCCCTCTCAGTTCTACACACTGAAGCCAGAGTGATCTACAATGCTAACTTGAGTGCGTCACTCTTCCACATTAAGCTCTTAAAAAGCTTCTCATAGCTCTTGGAATAAAGTCTGTATTTATAAAGACAGCTTAAAAGGCTCTGCCTGCTCTGGGCTCATGCCTATACACCTTGCCCCATGGCTTCCCATTCCCTTCCCATACTTCTTCTCCCCCCTTGAAACCCATGGTCCAGAAATAACGTGTTTCATGTCTCCAAACACTTCTGGCATTTGCTGCTCTGTCAGGATAGGTCAGAGGCCCCTGCTCTGGGCCCTCTTAGCACCCTGTATTCCCCCATCACAACTTATGCAGTGGTATTTCAGTTGTTTGCTTACTTCCCTCTCTTCCCAGGCTATATATAACTCACCTCCACCGCCCCTTCAGTGCCTGCCACACAGTAGGTACCCGGATCAATATTTTTTTTATTAAATATCGACGGTCTACAACCAGATAGCTGACAGTTAACTCTAAAGGCAACACAATGCACACCAAAATTCTGGTAACAATGGCTTTGGGAGAGAATTTAGCAAGGAGATAGTGAAGAGAGACTTTGGTGTTTTGCTTTGAACATTTCAATCATAGAATGATATATTGAGATATTAATTTGAGTTTTGCTTTTTTGCTGTTGTGGAAGAACAGAAAAGAATGAGAGCTATTTATATTTTGTATCTTTTCTCTCCTGCCACTCCAGGAAGAGAGCCTCTCCTATTTCCCTGCCTTAGGGGCATTTACCCAAAACAAGTGATGCTAAAGCTATCTTCCTGGCTTTTGTGAAAGATTGAATTCCTTGAGGAAAATGTGAGTGTCCTGAAGACAGAAAGGAGTGTGTATGGGGGATAGGGCAGGGGCCATTAGAGCCCCTGGAATCCTGGGGGAATGGGGGGAGGAATCTGGGGATATGCCAAGATGTGGGAATCTCCAGACTGTGCCCCAGAAGGAGTAGACCCCAGAAGCCTGGACCCTGGTGAAGATGATGTGCCTACATGGATTTCAAGGGAACACTTGGGCTTGAACAATGAGCGTATTTGTGGTGACCAGTGTCGACAAATATCAGAGGGGTGTCTTAGATATTTCTGTTTTGGCTGCTCTGTGAGGGGAAGCTCTCAAGAAAACCTATTTCTTGTATAGTTGTATTGTGGCATGAAAACCATACTCACTGCACTTTTGTATGGTTGGACTCTTTTACAGTAAGACTTTTCAAGTATGCTCAGATTAGAAACAAAACCAAGAAAAAAAAAAAAAAAAAGAAGACCATTCAGCCAGGACACTGCTCATTACCTAGCAAGGCAATTTTAGTCTTCCTTGGGTGTAACACGGGCTGTCTTTGCTCCCACCTGCAGGGAATTCTAGCTGGGGAGAGGACCCCTGAGAGAAAACAGATCCAAATGTACCTGCCTCCTTAGGATGCAAGGTCTCCTAATAAGGAGATGTCACCTGTCCTCTCAGGACACCAGGAGAGAGCCAAGGGAGTTGACTGGTAGGATTCAGGGAGGGTGTGGTTGGGTAGAGCCCCTGAAAACTGGAGGGGCTTAAGGACTGGCTATCTGTGACTTCCTGAAAAGTCAGGAGATGGGATGCCCCTGTTCCAGACACTGCCCTCAGGGGCAAATTAAGAGGAGCCTGAGCTTGCTTTCAGGGTCCAGGCCACTCTGGCTGAGAACTCAGCTTTGCACACATAGTTTCCATGCCTGTGTAAAGACGTGAATACTGTCCTTTTAGTGGCATGTGTTGTACTTCATATTTTCGGATGGATCTGGTCTCTAGGTCTCTGTCCTCCTCCTTTAACTTATGTGTTCTGATTTTCCCCTCCCTTCTAAAATAGACCTAAGGCTCAAATTCTGACTCCATCATTCGCCTGTGTGACCTTGGACATGTTACCTAGGCTTTCTGAGCCTCATATTCTTCACCTACAGAATGGGATGATTATCATGAAGACTGGAGATAATGGATATAATAAGTACCTAGCACAGAACCCGACACTCAATAAGTGCTCATTAAACGGTCATTGTTTTATTATCGTATTTGCAATAATAAAATCCCTCCTTATTGCTGGAAGGGACAAAGACCTTCTTCTGACTGCTACTCCCTTGGCGATTGTCAACAGTGCTTCTGAATGCCAGTGTTCTACAAGGCCCAGTCTGGGACAGCTCATTATCCACGGTCACTTCCCCCCTGTGCTCAGCCCTCCAAACCCCACTGAACAAGCTCTTCCAGTTCTCAGCCCGCCTCCTTCCCATGAAGGAAGCCATGTGATCTCATTACCTCCTCACAAAGGGCATTCCAGGGCTCAACTGAGCCCCAAACTTAATGCTGGTCTTTCTTTATCCATGGCATCTCCTCATCTTGGGGTGTGTGCTTTTGCAAGCAACTCTCTACTGTCTCTTGTTTCCAGCCACCCTCCTCCCCACCCCCACCACCCCCCCGCCCCCCCCCCCCCCCCCCCCCCCCCCCCCGCCGACCTCTGCTGCAATAATCTCTTAGTTCTCTGATTCCACATACGGACCTTCACCCAGGCCTTGGACAGGTAACTTTACTGCCTGCTACAACTTTGCCTTTGTAATCAGGAATACTGGCCAGGCATCAAAGGCACCTTTCCCCCCATTTCCTCTTTTCAGATTTTATAATCCATCTCTCCTATGCAACCTCCATTACCTGAACTTAGAACCACCTGACTCTTATCTCCAGCACCGGGACACACCAACATCATAAAGTCAAGCTCCTATAGCTCGGGAGTTGGGAAAAACAGAACAGCCTGAAGTTGCTGCTTCCTGCCTGCAGCACCGAAATAGCCTCTGAAGCCCAGTTTGGGCACTTTGTCCTTTTTATTGAAAGAGGTCCAGCTCACATCCGCAGGTTAGGCCCTACTGGTGATTGTTTAGGCTTGGATTTGGAAACCTCTAGACTTCATTCTCTTCCTTATCTCAGCCTGTCACTGTCTTTGGGATGACTGAGTTTCCTACTGAATTAAGTTGGGAGGCTGGGGAAATTGTCAAAAGGAGTTTCCCTTTATTCTGTTAATTTTTTTTTATAAGGAAAATGTATTCCTGCTTGATTGTGTAATTTTTTTAAGGTACGAAGGAAAATAATATCGGTGGGGCGAGAGCAGCACAACCTTGGGCCCCCTGATGAGAGTGGACTGACACAGAGAGGATGGGTGACAGAGGCCTCCTGTGTTTCTCACTGGATCCAGAAGACCTCCCCAGTGGACAGGTGTGCTGGTGAGCAAGAGTGCTGAGAAGATTAGAACTGAAATGATGTGCCAGCTTCCAACAGGAAGCAGGGGGACAAAGGCTGAGGGGGGTAAATGAGCTCATCAAAAGTCTAGTCTGAGGCTTTGCATTTTGGAGGCCCTTGGTCTTTGCTGGAATAATGAATAAAATTTCATTTGAATCCAGCTGCCATACAGTTTACAAAGAGATGTGATTTGCTAACAGCTGAGCCTGGTTCATACCTGTAAGGGCCCTTCAACACTTCCTTTTTTACAGATGAGGAACATAAGACTCAAGTCACAGGCTGCCCACGGTTACACAGCTAGTTAAATCCTGGAGGTCTCCAGAATTCAATCCCAGTACCCTGTTTACCCTGCCATGCCACCTCCAGGTACATGCAATGGGAAGTATTCTGTGTGGTACAACAAACATTGCTGGGTACTGCGGTGAATGGATGAAAGGCTTCACGACCTCCATTTCTAGAATGTTCAAACTTGAATCATTCTTAGCAACAGGACAGAAGCAAGGTCTATCTGCTCATTTTCCCTCCAGGCCTAGGCTCTTTCTTCCCGGCAGCCTCAGCTTCCTTCCTCTCTCCTAGGGCCTATCTCATCTCTTCTAGCCACAACAAAGGCAGCCAGATCCAGACACTGCTCAGAGATGCTTTCCCAGTGAATAGTCCATGTTTGTTTAGGATGAGAAAGGTGTGTCCTGAAATTAGAGTTCACAAAAGCTTGGACCCAAATAATGGTCATTCAGCCAGACTGCAATTTCCCGGTCTTGCTCCACATTAAAGACTTCATTCTTCAATTTTAAAATTTACCTATCCTCTGGGGCACCTAGGTGGCTCAGTCGGTTAAGGGTCTGACTTCACCTCAGGTCATGATCTCAAGGCACATGGGTTCGAGCCCCATGTTGGGCTTTGTGCTGACAATTCAGAGTCTGGAGCCTGCTTCAGATTCTTTGTCTCCCTCTCTCTCTGCCCCTCCCCACTTATTCTCTGTCTCTCTGTCTCTCAAAAAATAAATGTTAAAAAAAATAAAAAATAAAAATAAAAAAAGTTAAAAAAATTATTAAAAAAAATTCACCCATCCTCATCTCAGATCATATCCAAGCTCCATGATGTAGATGGACCTCATGACCTTAAAATGGTTCCCATGGTGTGGTTTTTCTGCTTGGCATCTATGTATGGGTGGTTCACAGGGTCAGGGTCATAAGCAGAGTCATGGGCAGGAAAAAAAAGGGGAGGAGAAAGAAGAAAGAGCTAACTAAGTTGCTTTTGAAATAAACTGATAATCAGAGAGGAAGCTTATTTGGCAATAATCAGACAGAGAGAAGGAGAAAAATCTCAGCCATTTTTGTCCATTATATTCTCACACAGAAATAGAGTTTGTCCCGACTCAGCCCAGAATGACCTCTAGTTATAGGGGCACCAAGAAGCTAATCAAGAAGTTAGGAACAAAGGAGTGGGAGCCCACTAAATATCATTTTAGTTACATCAGTGCTCTTTAGAAGAAAAGCTATGAAATAGGATACCCAGGTTCTCAGGCCCACAAAGGTCAAGATCTTAGAAGATACTTCAGGCACGAAGTTTGAACTCCTTTCCTCCACCAGGTTAGGATCTCAGGGACCAAACCTCCAAGACTCCTATACTAAGATGTCCTGAAATGTCAGCTGAATTCTGCTGCTCAGTTAGTGACCACTGTCCCAGGGAGATCCTACCACCTTCACTGA
Organism: Panthera onca; assembly: GCF_046562875.1. Taxonomy (NCBI): domain Eukaryota; kingdom Metazoa; phylum Chordata; class Mammalia; order Carnivora; family Felidae; genus Panthera; species Panthera onca. The sequence goes on along the minus strand of NC_138352.1, from coordinate 45,369,547 downwards.
CCTCCATCCTATAGGAAGCACCACTTGAGGCCCCTAATTTACCTAAGTCTTGTTAAAAGAGGTCATCTGCAGAAAAGCTGAGGTCTTGTCACAGGGGGCAGTATTGCTAGGGCAATACTTGCCCTCAAATTTCCAGGATAAGGGGCTCTAGAGGCTTTGGCTAGGGCCCTTCCTAGGGATGGCCTTAACGCTTAACTCTGCAGTAGTTAACTGTACTCCCACAAGTGCTCCAACTGAACCCAATGTGCTACTTGCAAACAGCCTTGACACAGTCTGCTTTATGATTTTGCTATTCTTGTTTCAGCCAAACTCATGCCAGAGATGATGGTAGAAATTTAGAAATCTGCTGGAAGCAGTTAGTATTATTGTTTTTTTTTTTTAATTTTTTTTTTTAACGTTTATTTATTTTTGAGACAGAGAGAGACAAAGCATGAACGGGGGAGGGGCAGAGAGAGAGGGAGACACAGAATCGGAAACAGGCTCCAGGCTCTGGGCCATCAGCCCAGAGCCCGACTCGGGGCTCGAACTCACGGACCGCGAGATCATGACCTGAGCCGAAGTCGGACGCTCAACCGACTGAGCCACCCAGGCGCCCCAGTATTATTGTTTTTAAGTAATTATTGACGTTAAGATTTTAATGCTGAAAAGACCAAAGACTAAAACCAGACAGCCCTTGTGAAAAAAAGACCAAAGAAATTAAATTTGAGGAAATCAGGTTATTTATTTAAATATGCCAGAGGCATATCATGACTACCAGTAGAACTACCCAAGTATTTCTAAGTTTGGTGAGTTTAACACAAGAGTGTGAAATAGATAAATTAATCTGGTTATTTCACACATTCTGTGTCTTTCAGGCTAGTCTCCTGCTCAGGGATTGTAGGGATTTCAAGTTACCCTGCACACTCTGTTCCAGTCATCTATGACTGGCTGGCTGTGGTGCTTATGAGTCCTTTAAGGGCAGATATTGTATCCAGATGGGCCAATTCAACTAAATCTATGCTCAGGTTTTAATTGCCACATTGTGAGTGGTGATGGGAAGTTATGGCATTTGCTTGGCTGATCCCAGGCCCCAGCTCCTGGGCAGCTAACACACAAGACTGCATTTACATTGGAAAGGGGAAGGGGGAGGGGTGGAGCATGGGCCTAGTTGTACTTAGAAATTACATTAGGAGGGGAAGGACAAAATTATTCAAGCCACCAGCCAACTCAGATGCCCAGAGTCTCTCCTCAGAAGCCACTGGGGGTTGAGACCAGGCCAAGGAGGCTTCTGTTCAGAAGAGGCAACAGTCAGAAGAGGCTTGTGTTGGAGACAACCCAAAGGCTCCAGCCTGACTGCTGACAGCCCTTTGACCACAGCTCTGAATCCTTGTCCATGGGGTGGCCCTGGGGAAGAGGCCTGCTTTGGGGGGACTGTTTAATGATTTGCCAGCAAAGAGCAAGGCAAACAGACTGCTGGCAGCTTCCTGGATGCAACAGGAGAGTAGATTTTTATTCCCACCCATGGTGTAGCCTCCCAGGCAGGAGATAAAAGAAAAAGCGAAAGATGGTGTTGTGAGAGCCTAGAAGAGATTGCCATTTGGAGCTCAGCACTTCACTGGGTCTCCGTGGATAGTGCCTGGATACCTTGGCATCGGTGCCAGTTGGTATTTCCATCCTCTGAATATTTTAGTAGTTTCTTTTTTTCCCCACAAATATTTTATTTTTAAGTAATCTCTATGAGCAACACAGGGCTTGAACTCATGACCCCAAGATCAAAAGTCATGTGCTTTTCTGACTGGGCCAGCCAGGTGCCCCTATTTTAGTCATTCCTTTTTTTTTTTTTTTAATATTTATTTTGAGAGACAGAGAGCATAAACAGAGGGAGGGGCAGAGAGAGAATCTCAAGCAGGCTCCACTCTATCAGTACAGAAGCCAATGTGGGACTTGATCTCACAAACCACGAAATCATGACCCGAGCCAAAATCCAGAGTCAGATGCTTAACCACCTGAGCCAGCCAGGAGCCCCTAGTAATTCCTAATAGCAGCATCTCCTGGGCTCCGAGGAACTAAAGAGTAAGATATGTAAGTAGCCTCTTATGGCAGGGTTCTAGGAGTTAAAGAGAATGAAACCAGAAAAACACTGTCCTGGCCCTTAACAAATCTTTTACAAAAAAATTTATGAGCTGGGAAAGTAGTTTGGTTCTTTGATAAATTCCTTTTACTTTCTTCTCATGGGCCTTTCCCTATCTTCTTGGCTCCGCATAGAAAAGAAAAATGGCACCTCCCCTTCCCCTGGGCACCAAAGAGTCCAACGTCTAAGTCCTACAGCTCTCCCCCTCTTTTTGCCCTCAACCTTCCAGCCTAGTCTTCTCTACTCTTCCTACTGGGCTTTAAGTCCCCAGAATTAAACACTTTCCCCCATTGTTCCCCTAAAGTGTTATATTCCAAATTCTTCTTCTTCTTTTCTGTAAATGTTTACTTTTGGGAGAGAAAGAGAGAGAGAGGGAGGGAGGGAGGGAGGGGCAGAGAGAGATGGACAGAGGATGGATCGGAAGCAGGCTCTGTGCTGACAGCAGAGAGCCCGATGCGAGGCTCAAACTCACAACCCATGAGATCATGACCTGAGCCAAAGCTGGACGCTCAACTGACTGAGCCACCCAGGGACCCCAGATTCATTCAAAATTCTTAAATGACACTTAACATCTGTATCAGTAGAGTGCCTGATTCTTAGATTTCAATAAAATATTGGTCCTTTCCTCCTCCCTCTAACGTAGATCCTGAGCTACTTCAAGTCAGGGACTAGGCCTTATTCATCACTTAGCAGAATGCCAGGCACACAGATGTGAAGAAAAAAATGCATGCATGTTGAATAAACAGATGTGAGATCAAATAAATTTGGTGGTTGCCTTGTCATTTGATCAGGATATGCTTATTTTTAGATTTTGGCTTTCTCTTCAAAAACCTTCTGTATACTCCCTATAAGTTAAAGTTTTAAAGTCAGCTTTTATAGTATTTTTACCTCTTAGCAAGGGAGAGGTCACTTCCCTTTTATATCACACCTAAATCTCCTCCATAACCCTGAACAAAACTCACTTCTTTCAGGAAAACCTTCCTGCTTAATAACCCAGCCTCGGTTATTCTTTTATTGTCTTCCCTCAGTATCAATGTGCTGAGTTGAGCATAAGCCTTAAGGGAGAGAAAGCAGCCCCCCTGCCAAAAAAGGGAAAGGGCTCCTGCTTTCAAGAGACTAAAGCCTAACCGTAAATCTACAGCCATGCATACATATGTGCACACACACAAGCGGCTCAAGCCCATTTGTCCAACAATACACAGGGAATGTACATTCACAGGTCACAGCACATACATACTGAGAAAATGTAGAACGAATGGGCAGACCAACTTATTCTCGTGCTTTGTTTTCGAAGTGTTCTCTTGTCCTTTGGGCCCTTCTGTCTAATCTCCCAGATCTGATGGGAAGCTCCTTCAGGATAGGAACCGTTTAGAAACCATTAAAAACAGTTTTATTTATTTTTTATCCCTATAGTGTTGATTCAAAGAAACTCTTAGGCTGCCACACTGGCCTTAGGCCATGGTGTTGGCTGAGTGTCTCTGGTGAACTTCAGTTCCTACCAAGATTTTATGAGGACCCAGGCAAGTGATCTGCATGGAAAAGGTCTGGAAAAACTCAGAGTTGATTAACTCCCAATAGTACTCCATATTTCTTCTGAGTGGGTCAGATTAACATTAAATGAAGTAACATATTTAAATAACATTTTTCTTACCTTAAATGAAATGAGAGATGAATTATATTTCTTTCCTCCATCCTTAAATTCTTTAGGGTTGAAGTGTCTGAAGCCTGAATTTTAAAGACTTCAGTTGAGGAGCCACATGGGTTTCAGCTTCCCCGCAGCCTGCTCAGCCCTCCAGCCTGCTCTGGTCCTGAGGACGTAAGAGGGCCACCCCACGCCAAGTGTGGTCGTATGTTCAAATATTCCAAACATCCCTTGACTTGCTCTTTGTGAACTATGAGTTCTTTGTTACTTCCTAATTGCTCAAACCTCTTTATTTTTCTTGCTAAGCGCAGATGGTGAGAGATATGAAAAGATAATCAAAGTGCTGATAAATGGAAGAAGAGTCTTCTCAGTTATCAGGTTGGCTCTGTGGAACAGAAGTTCCTGTTTGCACTTCTCAGGACATTCGGAGAGATGCCATCACCAGACCCAGTGGGTAAGGGAAGTACTTGGAGGGTCAGGAGGGAGGGGAGCCAGACTCCTGAGTTGAGAGTTCACAGGGCAATGAGGATCAATAACAGCACTTCTGATTTGTAGCCGTTATCAAGGTACAAAGCAACACTACCCTTTGTCCTTTTATTTTTACTTTGCTAATGGAATCATTCGCCCTGAATTAAGACTATTATCGGCTTTGATGTTGCGCTGTATATTAGCAAAGTGCTTTACAATCCTTCATTAGCTCTTTTATTCTCCCTTTATTAGTACCACCCATTTCACAAATTAGGTTGAAGAGACAACACAATGCATATTAGGCTTGCAACCAGGAACCCTGAATTCTGGGCATGGATTTCATGTACTAAATATAACAAGAGGAGATGTTGCTGACCGTAGAAAGAGTCACAGAGTAAAGGAATAAAAGCATCAAAATTATAAAAGCCTTCTTGGGAAATAAACGTCAAGACCTGAAACTTTTACTTTATTTTGCCAGCAGTAAAACTGAGAGCTCTCACGAGTTTAAATGTGATCACCAAACACATCTTTAATAGGGAAACAGTTCTGGTTGACTAATTTCCTCCATAACAGAATTGAAAGAGAAAGGAAAAAAAGAATATATCTGAACCTAGTGGTGCCAGTTCCCCGAGAAAAGGGATTGACACTAAAGCAAGACAAATATTGCTGACTTAACTTCTGACTTGTGGAATATCCCTTCTTGACACTCTCCCTACTGCTATTCCTGACCTAATGCTGTTCTAGTTCTTCCACTTCTCTGACTGTCCCTCATTTGTTTGTTGCCTCTGCCTTCCTCTTTTCTTCTTCCTTTCATTTAAATATAAGCATATGTTCTCTGATTTCTATTACCTTTTTTCTGGGGTTCTTATTCATTCTAATATCTTCAATGCTAATTCCAAAATTTGTTTCCTAAGTCCAGTTATCCTGCACTATAAAATGCCTGTCACACATTATTTCTTTGAAGTCTTTCTGGTACTTCAAACTCCAATAATACCAAACCTACATATCATCTTCTTCCTGCACTCCACCTTAAACCAATAGCCTCTCGTAACTCATCTGTTTTTGTTAGTGGTACTGTCATTAGAGACCCAGCCCGAGCACCTCAGAGTCATTATGACCCCCCCCATCCTGCATCCAATCACTTAAACTCCTCTTTGGAGACCTACCTCTCTATGTCCCTGGAGTCTGAACCATTACAATAGGCTTCTGACTAGCCTCCAGTCTCTCAACGTTCTAAAGCTCTCCATGCATCTTTGCAAGAGCAATCCTCCTAAATACGGCACCAATCATATTGTTGTCCTATTCAAATACCATCAGTGACTCTCCACTGCCTTTTGAATTAAATCCCAAGCTCCTTAGCCTATCAAATCAAGGCTTCAGACCTCTCTGCCCTGGCTTTGGAATCAGAACACCTGGTTTCACATTTTGGCTCTGTCACTTGAAAAATGTGTGCAACTTTGAGTGGGGAGGCTAACCTCTTGAGTCTCGGTTTCTTTATGGATAAAAAAAATACCACTACCTACCCAAGAAGATCATCCTAGAGATTAAACAACATATTTAAAGTACCAGCATCTCTTGCACTAAAAAAGTATTAATTCCTTCCTCTTCCCCTCTGCCTTTTCAACTTTATCTCCACTTCTCTCCTAAATGTACCATACTGCTTATCCAAACCAAACTGTCTTACTCTTCTCTCATGTTCTCTTGGAATGCCTTACTCCTATCCTGTCACTTTTTAAAATGCTACTTATTATCATTCAAGGCAGCGTGTTTTTCTGTTTGTTCATTTTGTTGTGTTGTGCTTTGTTTAAGAGAGAGCGTGAGCAGGGGAGGGGCAGAGAGAGAGGGGGACAGAGGGTCCAAAGCGGGCTCTGAGCTAACAGCAGTGAGCCCAATGTGGGGCTCGAACTCACGAACCATGAGATTCAAGGGCATGTTTATATGCTACTTCTTTCATGAAGAATCTCTTTTTCCTCTGAAATGTCTCAATCACCTTGTTTGTATTTATTGTCTGGCACTTTTCACCTTCTGCTTTACATCCTTATCTACTAAATTGAGGGCAGAGATTTCTTTCTCTCCCACACAGTACAATGCCCTAACAATAGCAGGCAACCAGTAAATGCATGCTGAATTCACATTGAAAGCTTGTGCTTTTGGTCTCCCCAGAGTCCATTTGTTTGTGATTCATACTTCACACTGAGAACTCTTTAGAAACAGTCTCTGGCGGGATATCAGAATTTCAAACAACTTTAACAGAGAAGCTGAGTCAGTCTAGGATTAAGTTCAGTCCTAGCTCAGCCAACAGGAAATGTCTGGACCCTTTCCTGATTAAGATAGCATAATTTAGTAATTTGTGAGCTACAGAGCTCATTTGAATAAATTCAGATGAGAACATATCTGAGGAATAGGCAAGCAAAAATGCATGATACCTATAAAAACCAACCACTATTAGGTTGACAACGGCAATGACTTCACTGGTATAGGGAAAAGTCCCCAAAAGCCATCTGGTTTCACAGGTTTTGACTGTGGCTCAGCTACAAGGTATACCTTATTCTGGCTTTCATCCAATCCATTTCCTCTTGGTCCAGTTAGCAAATGGGTGGGTAATTATATGACATCAGCCACCATGGGGTGGCTGGAACATAAGGTGGCTTCATGGTGCCATATAATGCGGTCACCAAGTTTCTGAATCACCAAACACAGGTGCGTCGACTCTTCCCCCCACCACACCCCCCACTCTATAAAAATCACCCTATCTGATATTGCTGTTGACACAGTGACTACACTTAGGTCCTGGGCACTTTCTTTTGCTTCTTCATAGGGCTTGTTCGGGTGGGTACTTCCATGTAGCCTATAAATGAGTACTCACACTGCGGGAGTAATCACCCGGTCACCAGGCCATGCTTTTGCCTTTAGGTAGGCTTACTTCAGAAAGTAGCAGCATATCTAATTGCGGAGTCCACACCTACATGAAATGCTTCAGAGGCTGAACTCCCTTCCTAGCAAAATACCTAACTAGCAGAGTTGCTGTCTGGCACTAAGTTTGATTCTTAGCCTGGACACTATCAGGCCTATTTCTGGAGCCATCTTTCTCACTAAAATAGCAGCTGCTACAATTTCTTCCCAAACTCTTTGTTACAGGGAAGATCAATAGCTTCCAAATGTTCCTTGTCAAGATATGGACAGTCAACAATGTTGCTATTGAGTGGATGCTGGATGGGTACACATGGAGTCTTGCCCCATGGGCACATCAGAATGGGCCTGAAATATGGCCTCTTAGTTGGCAAGTGTTTGATGAACATCAAAATTATGTTTGATCCAGCCCAGGGGTTATAGTCTTATTAGGGAGATAACACATAAACACAGCTAAATGGTGACATAAAATGATGTATGACCAAGTGTCACATTGTGTGGTATAGCCCATAGGTCCTGTGGGTTTTGTGGAGGAGATGAATTAAGCTAGCCCCTAAGGAATTTGATTTGGGGATTCAGGATTTGAATAAGAGAAGAGTAACCACATATGTAAAATAAGCAGGATCTGATCCACAGGATCTGTCTAATGGATTTTGGGAAATTCCCAGCTACAGCCTTGAGAAAACACATGGGGCCAAGTGAGAGGAAAAGCGGGGTTCTTGACCAGTGTCTCGCAAGTCTTCAAAGTAAGAAGACTTACGTAACTAAAAAATAGACCGGCAGAGATAGTTTAGATAGCTGAGGTAGGGTCAAATTGTGAAAGCCACTGAATGCTGAGATAAGAGCCAGACCTTGCTGGCATATGAGAAAAAGGAACCACTCCGGATTCTTAAGCAAGGGGATCTCATGATCAAAACAGTATTTTAAACACAATTTAGTATCGGAATAAAAACTATAATGGGATGAAAAGAAAACTGGTGGTAGGAAAACCAGTTAGAGAGCTGTTCCAGAATCTAGCATAAAATGATGAGAGCTTGAACCCTGGTGGCAACAGTTAGAAGGTGAAAGGATGAATCACAGAAATCACAAAGGAAATGTAGAAAGCACTTGCTGACACACTGAACCACAAGAATAAAGGAGTTAAAGGTTCTAAACCTGGAGAACTGGCGGCAGGTAGAAGGGGAGTTGCATCAATCCAAAGATGGACATTGGAAAAAGAAATTAATTTTGCACAGAAGAAAATGAATTCATTCTAATTCTGAATTAGAGATGAACATTTAAATCCTATAGGCGATTTGAAATAAGAATCAGAGTTTGAGTGAAAAGACAGGACTAGAGACACAAATTTGCCAAATACTGTTTACATCTTTCAGATATAGTACTATGGATATAATATTGTAAATACTAAATTTAATGCATGAAAACACTTAGGAAAAGTTAAAACGGCTACGTAAGTGAATCCAATTAAAAGTAGAGCTTGTGGATGGGGCGCCTGGGTGGCGCAGTCGGTTAAGCGTCCGACTTCAGCCAGGTCACGATCTCGCGGTCCGTGAGTTCGAGCCCCGCGTCAGGCTCTGGGCTGATGGCTCGGAGCCTGGAGCCTGTTTCCGATTCTGTGTCTCCCTCTCTCTCTGCCCCTCCCCCGTTCATGCTCTGTCTCTCTCTGTCCCAAAAATAAATAAAAAACGTTGAAAAAAAATTTAAAAAAATAAATAAATAAATAAAAGTAGAGCTTGTGGTTGTTGGTTCACTTGAACTATTCCCACTGCAAGAAATCCAGAAGAGATGATGCTGTGTAGCCTGCCACACTAGAATGAGATTCCACTCGCTTAGCTTCTAATATCGTCTAATGTATGACCTAAAAGGTTCTATAGTTCAGGGCAGTGGAGAGAAGAAAAACAAGAACTCCTAAAGGCAAAGCAACCTCGGAATCTCCTCTTTGAGGATGATACAGAAACCAATCAAAAGCATTGGGTTTCATTCTCCTTATGTCATATTGCTACTTCTATAGCCCAGCTAGTAGTTTTTCTAAAAGTAAGCTCCCACCAGCTACCTGCTGCTTAAAAGTCAAAAAGTGTCTGCCAGGTGCCTATAGGTAAATGATATAGCCTTACTCTCTGCAAGTAGGACAAATTCTCTCATAACTAAGGGTTCACTTTTGGATATTAAAGCCACAGCCACTTCAATGCAAGCTGTATGCTGTGCCCTATGAAGGCAGCTGATATCTGTTAAAGTCTTCATGGTTATAAAGTAGGCAGTAACCTAGAACAGTGGATCTCAAAATTTGGTCCTTGAGACCCAGCAGCATCAATATCACCTGGGAATTTGTTAGAAATGCAAGTTCTCAGGCCTCACCTTCAGACATATTGAATCAGAAACTCTGCAAGTAGGGCCCAGCAATCTGTATTTTAACAAGCCTTATTTTATTTTATTTTATTTTATTTTATTTTATTTTATTTTATTTTATTTTATTTTATTTTAACTTTATTTCATTTCATTTTACTTTATTTCATTTCATTTCATTTCATTTCATTTCATTTCATTTCATTTCATACAGAGAGGGGGGCATGAGAAAAAGAGAATATCTTAAGCAGGCTCCACACTCAGCATGGACCCTGACCCAGGGCTCAATACCATGACCCTGGGATCATGACCTGAGCCGAAATCAAGAGTCGGATGTTCAACTGACTAAGCCACACAAGCATCCCAACAGGCCTTCTAAAACTGATTCTGATATACATTAAAATCTGTGAAGCACTGATCTAGAGGGACCAAAATAATTCTAGAAAGTTTCCATACTACACACATAAGGAAAACGATGAAGATGGGAAGTCAAAATTCAAGAATGATCATTTCCCAAAAAACAGACTATATTCAGGTAGAAGAGCAGGGACTTCCTCCATTATTTCCCTGTCATATTAAACCTGTAAATGACCTCAGAATTAAGCAGGGCATTGAATTGGGTGGATCAGATAGCAAGCCACAAAACTTCCTTGTAGAAATACCTTATAAATTTTGTATTTCTGCAATTCTACTGTATAAATGTGATTTAACACATCTTTTCCATTAACCACCCTCTTATTTACCATGAACAAATAACAATGCTGAGCAAATGGTAAAGAAACTTGGTTTCGTTTTCTCTATTATTTGTTTTCTTCCAAAGGATTTGATTTCTTTCTCTTTCTTTCTTTCTTTCTTCTTTCTTTCTTTCTTTCTTTAATATCGAGCTGCTTTTTTCTAGGAAGTAGGGGAAAGTGTTAGTCATCCTAGATAACAGAAAATGTTCATCATCCGAGATTGGGAAATCAGAAGCAGAGAACATCCACAAGCCATGCCTTCTCTTTTATTTTATCTGTGCTTCCCTCCCCTAAAGCTACATTCAGAAACAGTAAAGAAAATATGGATGGTAAGTCAGAAGCAAACCCCCAAATATGTATAGGAGATGAAAAGGTGATCCAGAAAGCTGAGCAAAACAGAAAATAAAAGGCACGACATCAGAGCTTTCTAACTAATTAAGTCGTGAGGGCCCCAGTCAAGTTGACTATACAATACACCACCCTGGCTTTTTTTTGGAAGAACATCTCATGGCTCTATCATCTTCCTTCAGTTGAAGTAAATAAGGCAAATCTTAAGACACTGTTTTGTAGAGAAAAAGAGTCTAGTTGCTTTACACTTGGGATTCTGGTGTAAAGGGCAAAATCTGGAGCTTTGGTGCTCACCTTGAATATAATGAGTGTAGGGTTTTATTTCTCTTGTCTACTTAAAACCTATGGCCTAATCTAAATTTTGCTCCTGTGCTATGGAGAACAAACTGCTTCAGCAACAATACCCTAAAAACTAATGTAAATATCTTCAAAAATATTCATTAGGAAAGGGCCTTCCACAATTAACATGCTTAGAATAAGTTGTGCTTGATTTTCCTGCACCATCTTTCAGTACCAGAATACCACAGGGGAAGGCAGGTCTCATAAACTCTGCTTCTGCAAAATTCTATTCATCAGAAAAATTCTAAAAGAGGCTTAATGATTCCATTTACTATTTGCCTGGAACGCTCAAAATGTGGCTAGCAAAATGAGCAATTTAATGGAAAAGGCAAAAGAAAATTGATGAGAAACATGAAAGAAAATAAACCAATAAAAAGAAAAGTACTAAAAAAACCCTGTCATAGAATTGGAAGGGAGTTTCCCTAATCACTCCTGTCCATGTTGCTGTTCTTTCTCCTTTCTGTAAACTCCCACAGAAACTCACTGTACACCTTAGTTGGCACTTATTATAAACTCCCATGGTGGTAGTTATCTCTAGTATATATCTAGTATTATCTTAAGGTCTCAATTAGTAAGCACCCTGAGGGCAGGATGTCTGTTATCTTATGCTCCTTTGGGCCCTCTCCAGGGCCCAGCATTGTGCCTTTTACCTAGGGTCTAGTAATACTGAATAACTGTAAAGCTAATTCAAGGTATGGGGTATACTGAGGACCAAAGTTGGATTCAATTTGGAGCAAAGGGGAAAAAATAAAAAGGTAAATGGTGAGGTTGTAAACGTTTCAGAACACGAATATGGGTAGGAAAATTGAGCTGAAGAATGAAATTTCCAATCCCAGATGATAATTCCTTCCCCCTAATTATTTCTGGTCAGGATTTTCTTTTTTTCTTTTTTCTTTCTAGCATCAGCCAGGTGAAGAACAAAAGGAAATTAATGATTTAGTTACTGCTCCAATGCTGAACGCTTGGAAGTCAGTCAGTCAGAGCAGGCTCCATTGTATGTCCCTGCATGTCTCGGACCTTGGTGGCTGTGCATAGAGCACTATGGTTCCAATCGCCACAGTAGGGGCCAATATTGGACGCCTGGATTCTAAGCAAGAAAGATGAAAGGCTTCTTCTAATGTAATAACTGACGACCTCTCAGTGCCGTTTGAACTGTTTACAGACTGAGTTAACGATTACAGGCTATGTGTATCTTGGCCAGGTGCCCGAAATTCTTACCCACCCGTCAGATATTATCAAAGAACCCTTCCATGCCTGGCTGGAGTCCTTCCAAAGCACCTCACAGAGATGCCGACACAAAAGGAGGAGTGTTCAGAATGTGCTCTCTCTCCTGAGGCCAGGGCAAGAAAGTTAGAATATCAGGCATGAATTAGGTGCTGAGGGGCAGAGTTTCCAGGACTGCTCAGGACTGGGGAAAGGGTCAAGGTCAGCACGGAGTCCAGAAGAACCAGATTCCTCTCTAAGCCGTTTAGGAGGTGTAGGTAAGAGTCTTCACAGCTGGCATCTAGAGGTTGATTAGAGTAGGGAAATAAGACCCTTGAAATGAAGCAGAAATCTGCACCTACCACAGGACACAGAAGCCCCTAAGACATTAGATCTGTAAGGCTGGCTTTCCTATGGGGCAGCATACAGAGGGTGGATGGAAGTATATTGCTTTTTCTGAGAGTAATATACAAGTTGAAAAAGAACACCATCTCAAGACTAAGAAAGAATAAGAGATTTCAAAAATGACAGTAAATAAAGTTAAAGGGAGCTATGAAGACACCTCTACTGAGGTGAGTCCCAAGAGACAAAATGGCAGCTGTTTGAACATTAGCAAAATGTTTTTCACACAAATACATACAACTACTAATTATGAGATATAATGGAAAACTGGCTAGCTTATAACTGAAAAATAGACTTAACACCAAGAATGCCAGAAAAGCTTTCTGGAAGCAGCAAATATTAAAGAGAACTCAAAGCCAGTGAACACCAAGTCTAGTTATTATTTAACTATATGCTAGCTTATGGACTCCAAAGAAAGACAGCAGGAATTTCTACTATTTCTTTATTGAGTAACTATTGGCCCCTGAACACATTTGAAAGTGGAATAAATGGCAGTTTCTACAACTAAGCCTTATAAATCTAAAGTCAATACATAAGACAGTTGCACATTCACTCCAGAACTACCATCATTACTACAACTCTCTCAAAGGGAATACATATCTTCAAAATCTAAGGAAGGGTTATATGGGTGTTTTTTTTTTATTTCCATACATGGCCTGATGAGGGAACAGACATCATATAACTTATCACAAAATACTCTCACAAGAAAATTTGGAGACAGTGCATGCAATTCATAATCTTCTATTCATACATAAATATAGTCATCATTATAACATTGTGTTTCCTTGAATTTCCTTTGCAGCCTCAACTAGATACGGTTGTTTTATTCTCCTGTCCTAACTTGCTGAGCAATGTTGCTATTATGGAGCAACTAGTGACCCACCCTGTGTGGTAGGGGATAGGCCATCATGTTAGACTATCTACCTTGAGGTGGAGGCAAACGTGACATGACTATTTTGATTGCGGTGTAGATTAGGAAATTGGCCTGATTTTTGAGATTCATTGTAATATTTGTATTTTCTACAGCAGGCCATACCCATGTGCATTTACTTGCACAAAACTTGAATAGAAACACAATTAGGTACTGTTGAGTTGCTTCAAAAAGCACCTCCAATATTCTCTAGACTCCTATCTAATGGGGATACTTTTCTCTCCTGGGGTAAGATTAGATGGAGTTCCATTTTATTTTTAGAATACAAAAAAAAAGAATACAAATAAAAATACTGTTTGCACAGAAATCATAGAAACAATATGACCCAGTGAGTGGTAAGCTTGAGGGGTAAAATTACAAAAGTAAATCCTATCAGTTGATGTTGAATTTTATGAGGAAATTCCAGATAATCTCATAGAATATGGCTCCATACTCTTCTAGAAAATAGCCTCAAAGAAGGAAGAGAACATGCTTCTAGCCTCTCTATGTACGTAGTTACCAATGACTTGATATCAGATAGAATAAAAAATCAATGCACTGGATACTGCGCAAATGAAAAGAAATAATTTAGAAAATTGTTAGGGAAACAGAAGAAGTCACACAAACAAGAACTCAGAGGATGAGGCTATTGCAGTTTTTAATATGCAGAAACAAGATAGTTCAACAATTCTCCTTATACTGCATGGAAGAGAGTACACCTGCAGTACTCACTCTGTACTGCTTACAGCCCTTGCTTTGTAAAAGAGAGGAATACCCAAGAAGTTCAAAGCAGGCCAGCAAAAGGGTAGAAGGAGTTGAGGAGATGATTCCCAGGGAAGGATAAGAGCCACCAGATGAACCCTTTAGAGGATACCAGGAAGGCTGTAGTGTCACCTCTCTAGTAATTGGACTGCTCCAGATGCACTGGTTCTACTGGAACACCAGCTGTGTCTTTCAATTTTAGGAGTCTTGGGGGTGGGGGGATGACCCTCTTTCATCCTCCCAACTCCTTTCACCTTCAGGGTTGTGAAAATCTGTGGAAGCACAATGGTTCGGCTATTTTACAGATATTCCACCTTATCTAGAAAGCTGAAACTCCACCACAGCGTTCTCCAAAGTGGGGCATGGTGCTGTGCAGGCAAGTATATCAAGAAGAAAACAAAGTTCTTTATCAGTTTTCCATATAATGGGTTTACTTGCACAGATTGACAATATATGGAAAATAGATAAGAAACACTGATTTCCTTCTTCACAAGATTACTACTACAACCTCCATGCCTTCACTACTTAGCAAAACTAGCAAATATTAAATAGGATCTGAAATTCCTTTGAGTAAAAATATAAGGTAAAAGTTCTGAGGCAGCCAAATGGTCTGTCATAGCATGACCTATCTATCCAAAGATTATGGAAACGATATTGTCAATATGAGGCAATATAATGTGTTGGTAGGTTCCTAGTGTCAACATACACATGACTCAACTATTTCTGATCAGAGCTCTGGGTCCATGCATGGTAAGATGCACCCAAACCTACTATCATAGCAATACCATGAAGTTATCCCTTCTTCATAAAAGATAGTTTATTATTGTGTACACTTGAACTCCTAGAGATATCCACAGTTCCCTGACAAGTAAATCTATTATGGCAATGAAATCAGAAAACTATGAAACACAAAGATCTGAGAAATATTCTTTTGGAAGAAAGATCATGTAACTTAGTCCCTCACCATAAATATCAAGTATTAAACAAACTCAAAAAAAAAAAAAAAAAAAAAAAAGATTAGACCGGTTCTGCAGCTTGAGAAAGAAAAGAAATGTGGTTTCTCTAGCTAAAAGTTTTCTAGATGATGCAGGAACTGATGCTTAGAAACTACTTTCTAAATAAACTGCAAAGGGATGACTATAAACATTTCATCAACATATTATAATAAAATTCTCTAGGAAGCTGCTTTATCATTAAGGATAGAGAAAACCACAGATACTGTGATTTCAATTCTTCTCTTTCATTTTCTGTATTTTGTAATTTTCTCTAAACTCTGAGCTTTCATTTGGTAGGGAGGAAAAAAGGATTTTTTTTTCTGATGGGAAGACACTGCTGTCAGCATGTATGTAATCTGATGTGCAGCTGTCTGTTAATGCTGCCTGCAGAAAACTATCTCCAGAGGAACAATAGCAGCAACACACCAATTTATTAGACAAAATTATGAGTGAACCTATACGGTGAATCGGGTGCAGTACATGGCATACAGAGAAACAGGCCTGGTCGTCAAAATCCCAAACTAAGTAAGACCAACATGATATGGAGGATACAAAAGTGATAGCAAATTTTCATAGTGAGAAGAGACATTTGATTTGACAGTGGGCACAGATTCTTTAATGACCCCAAAATGAAAATGAGAGAAAAGAAACCGGACCATTATGTAGATAAAAATTCTTAAGGAGATAGTCAACAAGAAAGAGAAGAAAGTCAACCCCAACATCCTGAATCTGAGACAAGGCTGAAACAAAGCAAAAGACATCACTTTGGGGTTAGAATTGATTGTTTTCTGCTAAGTAAATTTAACTGAAAGACAGGTATCAGGGAAAAGGGACACAGAGGGGGACTGTCCTAAGGTTATCCATTTTGCCTGTGACCATCCTCTCAATAGGCAAAATTTCAAAAGCCGCATAAGTAATTTGCCTTTAGGGTCTCCAAAGGCAACTGTTTTCAGAGACCGGTCTAAGGTTCGCATAGAGGAAGAAGCTTCCTATAAAGGATGGAAAATAAGTATTTAGAATATATACATGTGTTCTATATTCCATATACATGTTCTATATATAATATAAATAACATATATTCTATATAGAGCATATACAATATGTCATTTATAAGGGTGCCTGGGTGGCTTGGTGGGTTAAGTATCAGACTTCGGCTCAGGTCATGATCTTATGCTTCATAAGTTTGAGCCCAGCATCGGGCTCTGTGCTGACAGCTCAGAGCCTGGAGCCAGCTTCAGATTCTGTGTCTCCCTCTCTCTCTGCCCCTCCCCCACTCACGCTCTTTCTGTCAAAAATAAACATTAAAAAATATATTTAAAAAGATAAGACTGTAAATAACATTTAAAAAATATGTCATTTATAAGTATATCTAATACATATTATTCATTCTAATCTAAACACTCATCTTCAATTCTTCAAGTGTATATACACATAAACACATATTTACCATTATTAGTAGTTTCAGGGTGGCTAAACATGCTGTTAATTTCAAATAATTTTATTTTTTAATTTTATTTTTGAGGGAGTGTGCGCACGTGTGTGCGCATACACCCACGCACACACGCTCGCGCCTACGCGCGCGTGCGCACACACACACACACACACACACACACACACACACACACACGACGGGGAGGGGCAAAGAGAGAAGGGGACAGAGGA
Source organism: Panthera onca (assembly GCF_046562875.1). NCBI lineage: Eukaryota > Metazoa > Chordata > Mammalia > Carnivora > Felidae > Panthera > Panthera onca. Next base: position 45,352,719 of record NC_138352.1, on the reverse strand, counting down.
TCTGAAGGAGCCTCTGCCCTGACAGCCCCATGCAGGGCTTGATGTGGGGCTGGAACTCACAAACCATGAGATCATGACCTGAGCTGAAGTCAGACACTTATCCCACTGAGCCACCCAGGTACCCCAATTTCAAATAATTTTATATTAGTGGTTGGCATAATGTATACCATCCTCATATCCAATTTCCTATAGAATCTGTTGAGTCTCTTTTGGTTCTGATGCAAATATTCAATTCTTTTTTCTACATTTCTTTGGCAAAAGCTAAGCTTAGAAACACAAAAACCTGTGTGTTGTATAGATGCATAAATTGGGGTGGGGATTGAAAAAAAACAAACTCAACTGAAAAAATTGAGGGGAAAATATATGTGTGTGTATAACCATTTTAAATCTAAAACAAAAAAACCCAACTCATCAACTAGGGTTGTCTTTTCTTTTTTTTTAGCAACACATAGCAACCCCACAAACTCAAAAGGAAAGACCAGCAGCATTTAAAAAAAATTGAGCATTAATTCTACTCAATTCTCAAATATAGCTGCCAATCAGGGAAGAGAATATTCTGATTAGCATGAGTCCTTGAATACAGAAGGCAGAAAATAAAAGTTTGTGATTTATTTAGCTTGCTAAGGACCAATTTAATCTGTACCAGACAAACCCTTTCCAAAATGTTTAGTATACTTTCCTGCCTAAATACATTATGCTGAACATAATATAGCCTTTATTTGGTATCTTTGGTATCTTCTAACACTATAAAGATATCATTATGATCATTTTTAGCATGAAATAATTTATATTCTGAAGTATAGGAGATTGGCTGAACTTATTATGGTGCCCCTAGGAAATTCTTGTATTATTTCTGGAAGTTCTCATATTATTTGTTTTTTATATCCTTTCTATCTGCTTCTTCCTTTTAATTTATCTCTAACTTATAAGCACAATACAGAAAAATATCCCAGTTTATTTAGTAATTATTGTAGTTAATGAAAATTTCCCTATAAAACTCTGGTTCTAAGGAATAGAATTGGAAATAAAAATTCAAATGATCAGATATTAAATTAAGTTTGCCACCAAGATTGCCAAACTTGAACAACAAGGTATCCAAAGACAGACAGACACCTACTTACTTTAAACACACTTTCAGACATTTGACCCATAGAAATGGAGGCTAGCAGTCATTCATTGTTAACACCCTATTACTTAGGATCTCAAGACTTTGTCCAATAGCCTCAATAAATGTATAAAGCTATCAAGAGGCAAAGGTCAAAAAAGGAATCAGGAACATCAAAAAATGCCGCTGGAAGTGACCCAAAACATCACATGCTGGGTTTTCCTTTGTAATGATAATAACAATGATACTGAGTGTTTATCCATGCCTTTATTTCAAAGAGCTTCAAATGCTTTACAGACCTCTCTCACTAATCTTTATTAGGCCTCGGGAAGAAAACAGCTTTCCCCAAGAAGTCTTTTTTTTTTTTTTTTTAATGTTTATTTATTTATTTTTGAGAGAGAGAGAGAGAGAGAGAGAGAGAGAGCCGGGCGGGTGTGCTCATGTTTGTGCACACACAAGTGAGGGAGGGGCAGAGGGAGAGGGAGACACAGAATCTGAAGCAGAGTATCTGAAGCAGGCTCCAGGTTCTGAGCTGTCAGTGCAGAGCCCAACACGGAGCTTGAAGCCATGAACCGTGAGATCCTGACCTGAGCCAAACCAAAGTCAGATGCTTAACCAACTGAGCCACCCAAGCGCCTCTCCCCAAGAAATACCTTAAGAGAAGAAAGACACTTCTCAAAACCAACACAAGAGAAAACATTTGCCCTCTCCATCATCCCCATACACACTTGTCTCCTGACTCCCACTATATTGCACTATGATTGAAATGGATTATAATACCATGCAAGTGTTGAAAGTATAATAATGGTAATTCAGTTGGTTTCTAAAAGAGTTATAAGCCACATGTGTTTAATCACAACAAGGAACAGGCAAGCAGAAAAGATGAGAAACCCCATAATTACCTTTATCCCATTATTTACCTATTTTGGGGGTAGACTTCATAAAGTAACTGCATGGAATACAGATTTTTCCATAGTGCAGAATATTAGTCTCTGAGATGCCTCAAAGGATATCTTTACCCAAAAATGATTTCCGGGCTACAAATATTTGATAGGTGCTATGCTTAAAACTGTTTATTCTCATTTTGATCTAATACTTCTCAGATGGGGAGCTGGGAGTCTCAGGGACCTGTGGGATAATTTCCAAGCAGGCTTTAGAACCTTATCTGCCAAGCTTCAAAGAACAACATGTTGGGACCAGCACAGTACAAGTATAATGAACTGGGTAAATTAGTTCCCTTCTCAATCCTGAACTCCTTTCCTTCTATCCCTTAGAAAACAACTGTAAACCTACACAGGAGGCTGAGAGCTTCAGCATTCTGAGCAATCATTTCACGGCAGCAGCAATGAAAAGAATACTCCAAAATTTCCAAAAGGGAAAATGTAAGAGTAGTATGTATAATATGGTTCTAGGATCCCTCTGACGCTGAGAAGTAAAAACTTAGAAAGTAGCTGTGTTGTGTTGTGTCAGTGACCACCTCATTGGTCCTGGAAGGAACTTAATGGGCTCACCAATACAGAACAGCCACATGTACAAAGGTCCAGGGAGGGCAAGTGATCCACCATGGCACAAGCAAGGCCATAACAGGACTTAAGTTCCCACCCTAGAACATATATGCCATTAGTCATTCTCTAAGCCATTAAGGCTACCTGCCACTACATTATGGTAACATTTAATCAGCCCTTTAACCCACAAATTTTGAATCTAAAGCTTTGTCTTTTTAGTCACATAAAAAATATAAATAGTCTTATACTTAGTTATTTCAGGATAATGCCAAATTGAATTCAAATAGGTTAACTGAGCTTAAATCCATAACCCTGAAACTTCATATTTCTTAACAATCATTAGGTGAATAAGAAAGAGCTCAAGTCTAATTACTATTAATAATAATAATAATACCCTTACATTTGTAATTTCCAAAGACAATCCTCATTTCATTTCAGGTCGGCAGACTATTACTATTATCCCCATTTTAATCATGAGGATACAGACTCAAAGAAGTTCAACAATTTTCCTTAAGGATTAGAGCTGTGATTAAAACACAAGACTACTGAGAACTCTTTTTACTGTGAGATGTTGCCACTCATTTTAGAACACCCTTTATGCCTTATTATATTATATCATTATATGTAAATACTGTGCAAACAGTTTGGTGGGTGTGTTATTTTCAATGATCTGATTGGTGACAGAAATTATGTTCTTAGGCCAGAAGGCCTCCAGTTATACATAAAGTTAGAACATAATGAAGTAACTCTACCCTAAGCGAACCCAAAATACACGCTGATAATTCAAAAGGAAAATGTCCTCATCATGGAAGTTAGATGGCCTCCAAAACAATTACCTAATCAGAGAGCATTCACCTGGTGACCCAGAGGGTGACTTACATTTCTGGGAGATGGAAAGAGCAGCAGGGACAAATGGTAGCTTCTTCTCCCGGCAAACACTGCATGGTGTTCTGACTTTGGAGATCATGTTCCTGATCTCTTTTAGATAGTTCAAATTCTCCTTCATGCTTAGCAGAGACATAATTGTGCAAGGCAATTTCTACACATAAATTACCAAATGATTCATCATCATTGATAGATCCTGACAAAAATCTTAAAAACCAGTGAACCAGAAAGTTACATCTCCTCCATTTGATAAGTAACAAAATAGTCACTGAATGCAATACAAAAGACTACCTTAGATGTCAGTGGAGAACTAGTACTAGTGTCCTCCTAAAATTGGGACATCCAAGTTTTGGGGTATATGTACCCACTGTTTAGGTGCCAAATGCTATAGTTTCTGGGTAGAGTTTGGCTACAGGAGAAAACCAGATCTTCTGGTAGCGCTGACAAGGTAGGTGCAGCCATAAAGAACTTGACTTTTGATTCCATAAAGAACTTGACTTTTGATTCCATTGTCTCTGCCAGGGCAGGTGGTTTGGTAGAAGTATGAAATCCTGCCAGACAGGCTCCAACTCAAACTTCCCTTTAGAAAACAAAACAATAAAAATGGAAACAAAATGCCAAATCCTGTTCCATACCTTTGCTGCAAAAACTAGGGCATTTCATATAATAATATTAATTTAGTTCCAGTACATATCAGCTCAGGAGACATCAGATTATAACAATGAAGAGTTGCAGGTCAGGATCTTCCCTTCAGTTCAATTCCCTGTTCCCCTATATAAACTAAAGGGATATTCTTGTATTTCAGTGAATTTTACCCATATATTCTTAGTGTAAAAAAAAACCCAAAACTATAATCTAATGTCTGCATTGGAGTAACACAGGGAAGTTAGTTTAACACTGCTGAGTGGAATAAAAACCTCTGTCAAATCCTGCCTAACCTATACCTCCTGACTTACCTTTCTAGAACAAACTAGTGCATTTAAAATTTTGTGAGAATGGGCAGTTGATGATTCCTTCAAAGAAACTGTCTTCCTCTAAAAACCTATAGAGCATATTCGTTTAAAACAGAGTAAAAACATAAAGGATTGTTTTTGGTGGCAAAGATAGACAACTGACATTTTTACCAGGTTTGTCTTCAGGACAAGCCTTTGTGATTGATGATGTAGGCTCCTAACCACAAGGACACCACAAGAAGTTTCTGAGGAAGAGTGCTCAAAGAATCCTTGTTGGGGCACTGGAGCTGCCACTATTGGAAACTGTGAGCATTTTTGGTGTTCCTGGAATTCTATTTCCAACCACTACTTTGTGGTTGCAATGAAGGGACAGAAGAGATTGGACGTCTCCTAGACCAAATACTCTCTTCTGTTCATAACCACAGAGCGAAGATTAAAATAACAAGAATGTACTTTGCCCAGGGCATAATTCTGCCTAAATCTGTCCTATCCATCACTTTATTTTTTTCTAATTCTTGTTTTTGTTGTTGTTAATCTGCTTTAGGAAGGAAAGTCAGATAATTTATAACTGGATTCCAGAAAAGCTTGGAAAAATTCACAGACTCAGAGGATATTTAAGAAGGAGCCCTTCAGTCGGTTGAGCATCCAACTCTTGATTTCGGCTTAGGTCATGATCCTAGGGTCATGGGATCCTAGAGTCCTGCATCAGCTCCTCACTGAGTGTGGAGCCTGCTTAGGCTCTCTCTCCCTCTGCCCCTATCCCCCACTCACACTCTCACTCTTTTTCTCTAAAAGAAGGAGGAGGAGGAGCTGCCATAATGTCTTAGAACAACAGCCTATAAATGTCCCAATTGCAAGAACCAAAATATTAAATCAATCATTGCTCTGACCCAGAAAATAATTTCTTAAAGTTACAGTGTTAATTCTCCCTAGTACTTAACATGGTTGTGCCAAACAGTTTAAACCCAGAAGTAAGTTCCTCCTTCATTAACCTGCCAAGACCTGAGTTCAGGCCCTCGGGGTGCTGAGGTTTTCCTTTGTGAGAGAAAATGACATCATCAACACCTCGGAGACAGCAGAGAATGCAGGGAATGTGGCTCCCAACATTGGTGATATCATCAACTGCCCTGGGAGAAACCCCAAATTCCCAAGAGTTGAAGTGTTGAAGGTTAAAAAAGATTTTTGTTGTTGTTGTTTCAAGTTTGCCAACAAATGTTCACGTTTCCCAATATCAGGTTTTAAAAGGGCAGGTGGAGTAAGAGTCTCTCTTCCAGTAAGACCCTCAAGAACCAAACATACAGGAATTAAGTCCAGATAGAGCTATTCAACTCATTTGTATCTTACCAGGGCACATCCAACCAAGGAAGAATACAGACTTAGTTATATTAGGCTCTCTCCCAAGTCTGAGATGAGTATATTCTTTGGGGGGCCTGCTAATGTTGCAAGTTTGCATTCAAAATAAATTCGAGGCATTCACATAATCCCCCAGTCTCCTCCAAACTTTCTTTGATGTCCAACTAAGGACAAGGATCTTTGATTATAAAACAATTTCTTTGGTTGGAAGAAAATTCTTTGCAGGGCGTGAACAGCAGGAGAAAGAAAAGATTTTTCTGAAGTGCAAACTAGTTGGAAACCCCCTGGGGAAAGAATCTGATTCCCAGTCTTTGAGAGGACTGGGCCTGCCTGTACAAGCTGCCTCTGCTGCAGGCCTCTAAGAAGGCGCTTTTGTGTCTACTGTATGGCCCTCAGTAACAGCACCGCAGCCCTTCTCTTCTTTTTTTGCCAGCGGAAGTTTTCCAACTCTGAGGATGTACAATGCAGAAAGTCACGGTTTAATAACAAGGCATAGTTACTAATCAGATGGCCCCATTTCCACTCCTCCCAGATGCCTCCAGATGCTTATATACTAGAGCTCTATCCCACAGCCCCACACATGAACACCTACCAGCTGCTCTGAAAGTCTTATTTCTAGTGTAATTATTTAGCTTATCTCCAATAATTCAACTTTACCAAATATTTTTTTAATTTTTTTAAAATGTTTTTATTTATTTTTGAGACAGAAAGAGACAGAGGAGCGGGGAAGGGGCAGAGAGAGAAGGAGACACAGAGACACAGAATCTGAAGCAGGCTCCAGGCTCCGAGCGGTCAGCACAGAGCTCAACGCGGGGCTCGAACTCACAGATCAGATCATGACCTGAGCTGAAGTCGGACGCTTAACCGACTGAGCCACCCAGGCGCCCCCCCCCCCAAATATTTTAGAATCAGATGCATCATCCTCCTTTACTACTATGGTCCAGACTGGCTCTAGGTTATACATGGCTTTTCCAAGCCTTTCCAAAGGTTCAGATTCACTTAGATGTAGGCTCATGATTGAAGTCAGTGTGGTTTGATCACTGAGACACCTTGATGAAGAATTTAGAATAAGGGTTCTCAATCTACAACAGATATTTTAAAATCTAAATCTCCAGAGAAAAATTCCTTTTTGTGTGTGTAACTGAATGCAAAGACAGTATAGGACCAGAGGACCCAGAGTGCACCTGAGTCTGACACTTCGTTTTGCTAGCAATCTGTTGTGTGATTTTAAGGAATTTGGTCAGATTTTTGTACCACCTACAAAACAAATTTTATCTCAGGGAAGAGAAATCAATAAGCAAGTTACATGTCTCTTTAATACAATAAGTCTATTTCTAAAGTAAACATAAACTCTCAATGTTTAGAGCTGGAAAGGATCTTAAAGATTATTTACTTACCCGACCAACCATACCCCAACAGATGATAGGTTTCACAACTTACTCTTATTTTTTAAATGGTCATGAGGCACCTAGGGACTTTGCATAGTTACAAAGGGGACAATTGCACTCCACATAATCTCCAATGATCAAAATATATGATGTATAACCATACAGTTTACTAACTTCAGAGCAGGTAATAACCTGTTGCTGCTGTCATAGCAGATATGTACATTCTTCTAGAGTTAAGTGTCTATATTCCTCATATTATACTAAAATCACAACACATTTTAGAGAATGGAAATAACAGATACAGAGGACTAAAGTCAATAATTTTTTAACATCTTGGTATTATGAACAAATTTTGCTGGGGGTGCCTGGTTGGCTTAGTCGGTTAAGTGTCCAACTTCGGCTCAGTTCATGATTTCGTGGTTTGTGGTTCAAGCCCCACATTGGGCTCTGTGCTGATGGCTCAGAGCCTGGAGCCTGCTTCAGATTCTGTGTCTCCGTCTCTCTCTCCCACTTGCGCTCTGTCTCTCTCTGTCTCTCTCAAAAATGAGTAAACGTTAAAAAAAATTAGACATAAATTTTGCTGAATAGAGATGATATTCAAATATTCACCTTTTACATAGTATTTATTTCTTCTTTTATGCAGTTATTAAAGAATTAAAACTGAGCTACTGAGATTCTCCATTCAAACAGAACTAATACGTTGCATTCTGTTTAAAGCTAAATGTTCTGTTTTAATTTCACTACAACTTAACAGAAACTTCTTGTACATTTTAGAAAGACAGTTTGCAACTTGAGAAGAAAACCATGGTGTTTAGTTCAACTAACTAAAGAAAATGTAGCATTTCTAAAGAAAATGCTACAGATGAGTATTATACATACAGGAATATTTACACAGACAATATTATAACCTATATTTAACTGATAACAATAAAATTAGAAGGTATGATTGTTTGGGTTGTACTTGTCCTCTAGCTTTAAGCCACTTGAAGTTGTCTGGGTTAAAATTTTGTGTTTTTTGTTTGTTTTTCCTTTGGTCCTAGGGGACTGTGAAACAGAACTACCACAGTCATTTGAAAGACTCCTGAAAGAATGAAAATCAGCACTCTAGAGCATCTATGCCTGAGCCTCTTGCTTGGCATTCATCTCATACTGGCTTCTGCTGTTCTCCCCCGATGGACTAGGCTAGGGTCCCGTGCTTTGTACTCCTACAGGAACTGCCATAGTGTTTGGTACGCACTAGGAGATCCACATTATAAGACACTGAGAGACTCCAGTGCTGCCCCCAGTCTGGGTATGGTTCTTGGCCTAGATTTCATAAGAAGCCTCCACTGCTTTGAGGAGACAATCCAGGTCAACAGGCCATGTGGTGCACAGTGACTCTACAGCAGAATAAATGACATAAGCACCATGTGAAGTAATGCTAAGTTGTGGTAAGATACTTTATGTTTGTTCACTTATTTTAAAGTATGCCTTCTGGTTGACTAGGGATCAAAGAGGAGAAAGACCCTATGGCAGTTTATAATATCTTCTTAATGGAATGCTCAGGGGAAAATCTCTGCCAACATCTGCTTTTTAATCTCCTTGCAATGACCCCCTAAAAAGTTTAAAATAAATAAATAAATACGGTTTGCTAAAAATGCTGGCCAGTAAGATATGGCAGTAGATTGGCAGCTCCTTGGCAAACTACTAATCTGAGTCTATTTCTTCATCTGTAAAATCAAATGATTGGATTAGGTGTTTTTCTAGCTTGAAATTTGCTGTTATATTTTATAAATGGAATAGGCTGCCCTTTCTGCCCTTCCCCTCTCCAAACTGTATTTTACCCTAGGTATGGAAAACTGAATAGGACTTAATTCTAGTGTAAGTCCAAAGAAGTATTTCACCAAGTTTAAAAAAAACTGGCCACAGAATTGTAAAGTCAGATACCTATATGGTTCTAGATAGAAGATACAAAAATTAAAGGACCTAAAACCTAAAACCTGAATCATGTAAAATATTTTTCTGAGTGGCTAATTCACAAGACTGTACACAAACTGTACTTTTTAGGGAAAAAAGAATGGGAATCCATAATCAGTTTTTAGGAACTAGCAAGATAAATAGGCGTAAAACATAAGGCCTTCAGTCTCATCCAAATTATTCTACAGAAATAACAATAGCAACAGTGTTTCTCAATTATCATATATTTAAATATGCATAATAGTAACCTTTTGATATATAAGCATGCACGAAATTGACAGGCATATGATAACTGAATATGCTACTTAAATTACAGTTATATTATGGTTGATTTCCATCATAACAGAAGTATCCTAGATTTTAAAAAAAAAACATACAGTGGTCTTGAAGATAGTTATATTGCTGTCTTAACTACCACTGCTTCAAAATCCAGGGATTTGATTTTTTTTTTTTTTTTTTTTTTTTTTTTTGAGTGAGAGACAGAGAAAGAGAGCATGAGCGGGGAAGGGGCAGAGAGAGAGAGAGAGAGAGGGAGGGAGAATCCCAAGCAGGCTCTATGCTGCCAGCATAGAGCCCAATGCGGGACTTGAACCTGCAAACTATGAGATCATGACCTGAGCTGAAATCAAGAGTGGGACACTTAACCAACTGAGCTACCCAAGCTGCCTTCAGGAATTAGAATTTCTAAAGAATCTAATGTCCTATCTCCAAGGAAAATGTGAGCCTTGTGTTTATAATTCTCAGGAAAAAAAACCCTCTAACTTAAATCATTTTTATTATTTTGGTGTTCCTGAATTTGCCTATTAAACACAAACTCTTACTAAAAAGTATCAAAACAAAATGTATTCATGAACTGTAATGTTTAGAGCCCAGACAAAAATTAGAGTATATAAAGTAGCTTAGCAAGAATAAACCTTTTTAAGAAAGATTCAAAGTTTTCCATTATAGCAAATTTTAAGGGCTCAAAGAATTCTACCCTAGGGTAGAAGTGAAGCTTAAAGGATAGAAACCAAAAAAATAGAAAGTAACCAAAGTTAGTGTTACAGCCTCTGTTTTTTGAATTTAGTAATCAAACGGACACATACAGCTACAATTGTTCTACCTACATCAAAACAAATCAGTAAAATATCCTTCATTCTTATGGACCTTTTAGTGAAACCACCATGATGAAAGGGTTGTAAGCATTTCTTGAATTGATGGAGTTTCACTTAATATTTGGAAAGCACAATTCCTTCACTAAATAAACATGAGCAGATCTTTGTCATATGCCAATTTTTACATCTGAGGTAATCTTAGGCCAACCTTCTTATAACTGCCTAATAATATTGTTGTCTGTTTGACTTCAAGTAATATATACAAATACTTTTTTTAGTGTTTATTTATTTTTGAGAGGGAGAGAGAGAGGAGTGGGGGAGGGGCAAAGGGAGAGAGGAGGACAGAGGATCTGAAGCAGGCCGTCAGTTCAATGCGGGGCTTGAACCCACGAACCGCAAGACCATGACCCGAGGCAAAGTCACACGCTTAACCAACTGAGCCACCCAGGCGTCCTATAAATACTTTTTAAATTAAGTAAATTGAGGGTAAATTAGTTTTGAGAATTTGATATCATTTCTTGAAATAATAGGGATTGTTCTAGGATAGCAGCCATTAATCTGGAGTCCTTAGATCCCTACATCTCAAAGATTCAACTCACTGAGATTTTATGCAAAATTATATGTTCAAATACATGTAGTCAGCAATTTTTCTCAAATCCTCAAAGGGGTCTGTGGCACCAAAAAAGGATAAAGAATCACTGTGTTAGGGTAGCTCAAAACCAGAATTGGGAATCACAAGCTTAAGGATTAAGAAGGTGAGGTCCTTTGGATATACACCAATATCTGATAATCACAGATTTAAAGTCAATATCTCAATAAATCTTTCTTGGAAAATCAGAATTTCCTAAAAAGCAGATGTTGAGCTATCTATTAAATCAAATAAATGTTGTGTAAAAATACTGTGTAAAGGAGCACCGCAAATGTATTGATTATAGCCATGTTTACAATTTGGAAGAGGCAATCAAGGAGCTACTATGCTGTCTATAAGTCAGAGTAAAGGAATAGAGCATGTTCTTTCAAACCGAAAGCACTCAAAATAATTGACCTCACAGTATACTTAGAAATGTGATGACATAATAAATCTGTTTTATCCTAAAGTTATCTCCCAGCTATTAGAGTTACTTAGCACCACCATCATGTTCCTTACATTTATTCAATAAATGTTTATTGAGTACGTATTATGTCTAAGGCACTAAGTATACTAAGGCATTACTCCCAAGAATATAGCTCTGAACTAAGAAGACAAAAATCCCTACTTTCACAGAGCTCATATTTCACCGAGGGGGCAGAGACAAGTACAAAAGTAAAATACCACAATATGTTACATGGCGATAAATTTATAAAGAAAAACAAAGCAGAGAAGGAGAATATGAGCCCCAGAGGGAATAGGAAGAGCCCTTCAGAATAGGATGGTCTAGGAAGACCTCACTGAGAAGGTGACATATTTGACACTTGGGGGGGGGGTGACATTTGAGAGACTAAGAGAAGAAAATACCTGGGGCATAAATCCCATAAGTGGGACTGGCATGTGGAAAGGCCCCAAGGTGGGAGTATGCCTGGTTTAACTGAAGGACAGCAAGGAGGTCAGAGCGATGAGAACTGAGTGAGGGCAGAAGCAAAACATCAGAATGCCAGGTCAGATCCTGATGAGCCTTACCAGTCATTGCAAAGACTTTGACTTTTACCGTAATAACAATGCTGAAAAGAACAATGAATGCAGGTTAGAGCAGTGGCTCATAGGGCTTTTTGAGACATAAAGTTGGCAAATTGCTTCACCAATAGTTTTTTGACTGAATTATCACACTGAGCAACATAGGCTCAAATAGAGTAGATATTTCACTCTTTGACAATATTTTAGCTTTTTAGGATTGCCACTCTGCAGAATTGATCCCAGAGAAATCCATATCCTTGGATACCTTAAAAATTGGATTACTCCTTTATCTCCTGCAAAGCAGATTGGGCCCATCTCTATGCAACTTTGTTCTTGGATAATTTATTTGCTTTCTCTCCCCCATTACGTTTCCTTTTCTGTAAAATGGAGTATATATCACCTATTCTTATTTGGCTTGCAGGTATTTGTGAATCATTTTAAGCTTCTTGGAAGAAAACTACTATATAAATTCAATGGAACATCATTACTACACTCTTCTCTAACAATACCCTGTCCTACCAATTCTGGTTCCTAACAGGACATTTATAATAGTACAGCACTCATTTATAACATCTTTTTCCTCTACTGTACTTAGCAATTTAAAGGGAAAAAAAGTACCAAAAAGTTCCAACATTTTCCAATGAATAAAATGTAAAGGGCCTTCTATTAAAAACAAAAACAAACAGGGACATCTGGGTGGCTCAGTTGGTTGAGTGTCCGACTTCAGCTCAGGTCATGATCTCACGGCTTCTGAGTTCAAGCTCCTCATCAGGCTCTGTGCTGACAGCTCAGAGCCTGAAGCCTGCTTCAGATTCGGTATCCCCTCTCTCTCTGCCCTTCCCCTGCTCACGCTCTGTCTCTCTCAAAAATAAACATTAAAAAAAAATTTTAAACAAAAAAACAAAACCATGAGCTCCAGAAATGTCTTTAATACCATATAAAAAGTAAACTTTGGGCATGCCTCGGTGGCTCAGTCAGTTGAGCATCCAACTTTGGCTCAGGTCATGATCTCATGATTCATGAATTTGAACCCTGTGTCAGGCTCTGTGCTGACATCTCGGAGCCTGGAGCCTGCTTTAGATTCTGTCTCCCTCTCTCTCTGCCCCTCCCCCGCTCGTGCTCTGTCTCTCTATCAAAAATAAATAAACATTAAAAAAATTTAAATTAAAAACAAAGGTATATACTGATTAAGTAAACATTCTTTGAGTGCCTGGGTGGCTCAGTCGGTTGAGTGTCTGGCTGTTAATTTCAGCTCAGGTCATGATCTCGCAGTTCATGTTATTGAGCCCCATGTCAGGTTCTGTGCTGGCAGCATGGAGCCTGCTTGGAATTCTGTCTCTCTCTCTCTCATCTGTCTCCCTTCCCCTGCTCATGTACTCTCTCTCTCTCTCTCTCTCTCTCTCAAAATAAACATGAAAAAAAATTAAATAAACATTCTGATTTACAAATATCTTTGCAAATGAAACACAAATGAGGGAAATAGAATGAATACAGAATACAGAGATTCTTAGAAACTAGCAGGATACTGTGTATTCTGGATCAACCTCAGAAACTAGTACTCATCATTTTCATTCCTTTCTAGTCTGGAAATAAATCATTTATACAAAGTCTACACTGGTGTTCTAGTCATCTGTGGCATTCTTTGATGTACAGAATTTTCGAGCAAGAAAAGCTTGGGCTTTCGGGTTCAAGTTCCAACTATGCCACCTACTAGCCACATAACCTTGGCAGATACTAATATTTGAGCCTCAATTTCCTTATCCGTAAAATGTGAAGAATAAAAGTATTGCGCTTCTCTCACAAAGTTATTATGAGAATGCAATAAGCTAATACACGCAAACTGAATAGCACGAATTTGCTATGCATTATTATATTTGAATCTCTCAATTTTACAGATGGGGAATCTAAAGCCTAGAAAACTGTAATAACTATTTTGACCCAAATCACCCAACTACTTAGTGACAGAGCCAGAGCTAAAATCAAATCCCTTGAGCCACAATGTAGTCACTTTGTCAACTACAGTTTGCTAAAGCATCGTCTCACTGGCTTTGGCCAAAACTTTAACTATTAAGATTTCTCTCCCTCCTCAAATAATTCATTTCAGGCCCTGACTACAAATAAAGCAAAAATGCAAAGATAGGATAGCTACTTGTTGACTAATAGGTAAATTAAGGGACAAGCAGAGACACTGTGTAAGGGGGAATCTGTCCAGGAGGTGTTCACTGTTAGTGGCCAAATGCCAAATCACCACAACTCCCACTGTAGGGATGAAGCCACAGGACAGTACATTCTAATCTTGATCATAACTTTATCCTACAGCCTAAGAAAATCCAAGACAACCAGCTGAGCAGGAAGAGTGTGATAGTCAAAGAATTGTTGAGCTCTCTTGTGCTATGCTAAAATCCTCTTGGGTTTTTTTTTTGTTTTTTTTTTTTTTTTTTTTGCTTTAAGAAAAAAGATTGAGGGGCGCTTGGGTGGCTCAGTCGGTTAAGTGTCCGACTTCAGCCCAGGTCATGGTCTCACGGTTCATGAGTTCGAGCCCCCGTGTCAGGCTCTGTGCTGACAGCTCAGAGCCTGGAGCCTGCTTCAGATTCTGTGTCTCCCTCTCTCTCTGCCCCTCCCCAGCGCATGCTTCCACTCTGCCTCTGTCAAAAATAAATAAACTTAAAAAAATAAAAAATAAAAATATTTTTAAAAAAAGATTGATTTCAAGTTGGCCCTTCAAATGACATATATAAATAATGAACAAGAATTGAAAAAGAAAATAGGACTGTAATCATTTACAGAAGAGGTAGCAACACCATTACTAGAAATAATAGAAATAAACCTCAACAAGAGGTAAATAAACCAGAAAACTGGACAATTAGGCCATGCATAAGCTCTAGCACATTTTCCATCTACAATGGTATAAACCAGGAGAAAAGGATATACTCAAATGAAAAATAAAAACAGTAATAAATCATAATCACTATCATCTAGTCCTTTTTATCAGACATAGACAAAGAATTAGGAAATCTAGAAAATTTCCTTGACATGGATTAATTGAGCAAAATGTAAAGAAATGTTAGATTTTCTGAAGCTCTCTGAGAATTCCAGAAACCATAACAAGGTTACTATTTTTTAAAATCATTGTTCTTGTACTTTTACATTTCCCAATGCCTACATCCCCAATCTTACATCCTCAATCTTAAAAAGACCTGACGACATCTTTGAAGACAATCAAACTTAACAGGCAGCTAGAGTAATTCACAGGCAGAAGGATACATAGAATTATCCAAAATTCCTCAAAGCCAATAGAGAAGACTGTCTTCAGATTTGTGACACCAGGTTACAGCTATCTATCAAGCAAACTAAAGTGCAGCAAAGCACAACTTTAAGAGATATAAACTTCAGTTAAATGGAAGGCTTGGTCAACCACAGTTGAGTAAACCTGAGTTGTAGTGTAATCTGATAAGGAACAAATAGCATGAATGCTAGAATTAGAAACCATGTATCGCCACTCTAGAGTTCTTTGAAAGAGTTAATCAAATAGTGGATAAAGAAAAACTGGTGCATATTATTCAAATAGTTGTCTTTGTATTTTTAAAATAAAGTCTCTCATAAGAAGCTATTAAGAAAATGTAGTAGCTATTGTGGATTAAGAATCGGTTAATAGACAATAAACCAAGACCAATGCTGACAGTGTCCAGTGATTAATACTAGACCTGTGTACAAGTTTATTAATGACCTAAAAGAAGCTTACGTGGACAGAAAAAGTGAAGAAAGACTAAAAATTGCCAATGATGCAAACCACCCTATAATAAAGGGTGAAAGGCCTTGCTAAATAATAGATACAATGAAATTCCCTCTTCACAAAGTAAAGAAACAATGTGTAAAGTATACCGATAGGCTCAAAGTTAATAGTTAATAATAATAATAATAATAATAATAATAATAAAAAGATTGGCAGGATTTACCAGAGAAAAAGGGTAGAGCAAGAGAAGATATGATAAAGATTGGTAAAATAATGAATGGCAAAGAGAACACCAGCTAGTCTCTGTTATATACCTTTTCCTTTCTGAATACACAGAGGTTTATGATAATAAAAGGTAACACATTTAAAAGAAAAGAGACACTATTTTATACAGCATATAATTAACCCATTGAACATGCTGCCACAGGACATTAATAAGACACAAAGCTTAGTATGGCTCCCAAAGACCACAGAGATATTAAAATATGGTTCTATAGTAAAACTACTTAGGGTAAAAAATGAAAATGGAACACATACCTCATGCTTTAGGGTATTAACTAGGCAAGGCCAGGAAGTCTCCTTTCCAATTATATTCAAAATTCTTTGTGACTTCAATTTTTAAATATTCCTAATTCCATCCTACAGTTCAAATTATATGTATAGACTCATCCAAAAAGCCTTTGGCCATTTTTCCCAGATACATTATTTTTGCCTGTTTATTTCTCTGAATAGTTAAGCCTTCCATGTCATCCAATTCTTCTTCTACTTAATTTATCCCAGTTTCAAAATATTGCTTAAAAAGTGACCATGAAGAACCACTAAATCATATATGTTAAAATCCATGTTTGGAAAAGAGAGTTCTATACTTTGTTAAATTTTCTCACCTCCTTTAAGTAGACAAAAATTGAAATTCATACAATACTTTGGTTCTGTTCAAATCACAAAATTAAAATCTGAGTTTGGATACTGGAATAAATCATATTTAATAACATTTTAACCTATATCCAAGAGCTACAGCAAGTGTCCTTTCATAAAATGAATTATAATCAATAAGCAACATAATTTTATGGAATAAGACCCTAGAATGCCACAGCAAAAAGGTATAGCCCTTTGGGCTCTATCTTCACCATGGGGAATGGTAATTCATCTATGAAATGCTATGGACCCAGTCAGTTCATAAATTCAACACATAAAGAGTAGGCTATGAATGAATCACAGGCAAAATTCACAGCCTGAAAGCCTAACAAACTGTGTCTGAAAAGATCTGTGGGTCAATAAAAAATAGATGTTAAATTAAAAATTTTTCAAAAATAAAATTATGTATAGACAAGACCAAAGGAGGCAAGTTTACACCTTGTGTCCATTTTGTAATTCAGTCCTCTCCATTTTGGGCTTAGCTATAGGGTGCTCCACGTGGTATAAAGCCAGCCATAGCATTCAAGCTTGGCTGAATTTTAAAAGTGACACAGTAATCAGATATGCTCCAAGGGCATTCTAGAATTTCAGGGTGCTGCTGACCATTGTAACCTCCTTACAATTGTATGGGTAACAGATGGTAACTAGACTTATTGTGGTGATCACTTTGTAATGCATACAATATCAAATTATTATGTTGTACACCTGAAACTAATATAATGTTATATACCAATTTTAACTCAATAAAAAAAAAAAATCAACCTCCTCAGTGTTCACTTCAAATTTAATCAGGATATAAAGTATGATCCTCATGTCAATTAAATACAAGTCCGTATATTTAATCTATCAAAAAATAGCGTCCAGAGTACTGGACTTGCAAAGAAAGGTCTTACGTGGATCTAAAATGGCAATGTAATACCAGAGTTAAAAATAAGCAGATGATCTTCTAAAATGTGGAATTTGTATGTTTCTTTTTTAGAATAAGAATTTGCTTTAGAATGCCAATAACGCAATATCCTTAAAAGATGGAACAAACAGAAAACTCAACAGCAGAAGCTCTTGTATGGTATTTGGTTTGGGAGACAAAAGAAGAAAGACACATTTCGAACAGATGGAAAGTGAAACATAATAAAGTTATCCTTACCTGCATTAATTTTCCTTCTGCTGGAGTTATTTCAGCAACACCAGCAAAAACACCTTCCAAAGTGAGATTCAGTTTTCCTGTGGGGTCCATTTTCAAGGGGATCACTCTGATAATAGCTTTCTGCTCTGCTGATCTTTCAGACTCCACCGCTGCTGCCAATACCAGTCCTGTGCGTCCAAAGCCTGCCTGCAGGGTAGCCATCAGCAGCCAGGGCCAGAGGGCAGCCAGCTGCAGCTGGTGGCCACCACTCATGCTACCAGCTGCAGCAATGCACCTCGGCCATACATACTGCTTCCACTAGCTAATACCAAATGCAGGTTCTCAGATCCAGACAAATATGGAGGAAAAGAGAATTTATGCTTCAGTTTCTGAAAGCCAAGTCGTAGTTTTGGCCCTTCCTTTCTCTAAAGTATATTCCCAAGAACAGGTGGCATTCCTGATCTGGCAGAGAAGAAGGTGTTTTCAGCCCACTTCTGCTGCAGGGATGTCATTTTCTCCCATCTTCACTATGATTAGTAAAGATATCACCACTTCTGTTTGGGATTTCCAACTTTGCTTGAGGTTGAATGTCACATCCTGAATTTTTATTATGTCAGATCACTTGGTGCTGGTCTTCCATATGCATCAAGTTGCTGAGCCACTAAATCCAATGTTAATGAACAAAACAAGGCAAAGTAAACAACTAAAGCCATGCACTGAAGGTAAGAGTGAAACACGCCAGCTCGGAAAATGAAGAGATGGTCCTTTTTAAGCCACAAAACTTGTCAATGGTCATAGGAGGATTTTTGTTTTAATGGAGAAGGAGAGGGTACAATATATTTCAGGCCACACCGTGAGGGATGTCCAAAGATGCTATAACACGTATTCATAAAAGTTTCCACATTAAACTGTATTTTAGGGTAGCCAAAGTTCTAGACCCATTGAATTTATAATACTTTTCATGAACTTAAATATACTATCATTTTTAATGTTCTACCTAAATTTGTCTATAAATTAGATGCTGATTTATATGTCTTCACATATTACAGGATAATCCTGAGTATCACCGCTTTTTCCAACTTTCAAAATTTGAAGAATATTTGAGAAGTTTAGCTTCCCAATTATTTTTCCCAGTTAAAATTGATATTTCTATCTTTATTTTCCTTTCTCTGTTAGGGATTCCGGCTTTTATTCTCCTGCTTGAGAATGCCAAGTACTTTGATTTCCCATGAGATGATTTTGGAAACTACTTTATTATCCAGATTTTATAATCTGTAATTTTCTAGGTTCATAAGTAAAACAAAGGACCATTCCTAACACGTTTTCAAATTCCTTGAGGGGGCGGGGAATAAAAGATAGGGGGAGTAGGGAGGTGATTAGTCTACAGGCTCTAAGTAGAACACCCTGAAAAAGTATAAATAAGCCTGAGTAGAGTAGATCTGTGCTATTTCTAGGCACACTTGAGAATTTGGGTCTTTGTACAAACAAAATCTGAGTTCTAAGATATTAAAATGTGCACCCTTAAGTAAATATAAATGCACTTCAACCATAAAGCCCGCCGTGTTCAGAGGTCAAGTTAAAAAGTCTTATAAAGTCTTCAGAAAAAGTGCTGAAAAGCCAAGCAATTGAACATGAACCTGTTACATAGATCCTTTTCTTTTGCTGAGGCAGAGGGAGAAAAATAAGAATTTCAAAAGAAATCTGCAAACCTGTTGCGCTGTCGGGCCCACTGGAATCCACGGGGGTGAAACAAATTCAATTATGCTTTTATAGGTCCTGCTCAAAAAAGGTTTCAACTGCTTAACCAAGTACAGCTCATTCTTCCACCTTCTTACACTGCAACCAAACCAAGTGCCCCACACTGTAGGTAGGTGCCGAGAAATTCCGCAGCCTGAAAAAATAATCCATGCAGGTCAAAGGCAAACATTTACTCCAGGGTTAGAGCTACTGTTCCCAAGACTCTAAAAGCACTTATAAAGGATCCAAAATCATTTCTGAAATCTCCTTTCTAACAAAAGTTCTTTTTCTCCCCGAACAGCATATAAAATGATCAAATCTTGAGAGAGAAAAGGAGCAAAGTAGCAAATACATCAGCAACAATTCACTACCAGGAACACAGAAAATCCCAGAGGGAGAAAGCAGTGTCTCTGAATCATGGATGGGCTTGGAAAGTTCGGAAAGATTCGAGTGCTTCCCTTCCAGAAAGACAATTCTGGATCAACTCCCTAGAGGAGGAAGCCTGTGGTTTGTAATTGGTGTTCTAGCTCTGACTCCCTCCCCTGGGACTGCAATCACGCTCTCTACCTGCTGACACAAAGTGAGGGTGGAGCAGCTACGGGCAACCACCCCCCCTCCCGCCCCTCCTCCTCCTGGCTGGCTAGGGCAAGGGCTGGAGTGCGCGCACACTTAACTCAGCCAGACATGTCCTTTTGCTCTCTCCTCTCTCAGCTCCTCTACTCCCTCTATTGAGCCACGGCCAAATTGCATCCAGTTCAATGGGTAAGCAAGCTACCACAGGTAAGTCAGGTTCACTCAAACAGGTATCTAAGCAGATTGCACCCAAGAGAACATAAATGGTGGTATAAAGAAATAAAGAGAACAAAATAATGAAAACGCGGAACATGAAAGAGGGGACACAGGGCTTTGCAAATGTAAGTTCAAAGGGGTTTCTGCTCTTTTTGGGCTTTCGTGTCTATAAGTGGCACAAAGCCAGAATAAAGTCATCCAGTGCTGTAGTGTTTACTGCTGTCTTATGTCTGCTACCCTGGCAAGAACTCTGTCCATTTTATGCATACTTTTTCTTCTGTTTTTACTTACTTTAAATTCAGTATCTCCTTTCTAAAACTGTTCCTGTATGGAGCTTTTAGTCAGGTTGATGTCAGAGGTCTTGAGCCTGTTATTTTCTTCCCACATCTTTGGGAGGTCAGACCTATGCCCTCAATGTAAGATTGCAAGTAAGTCTATGTCATAAATGCAACCAAAGGGGCAAAATATATATGATTAATGAGAAGCCTGTAGGCAAAAAGAAAACCCATTTTGGCTAATAACCACATTCATGAATTATATATAACCCTTTTAGTTACCTTGTCATTAGAATGCAAAAATTTCTCATATATGTTTCTAAAGTTTGAATTTTCATATTTACCAGATTATATTTGACTGTGGCCAGACATTTTATTTTTGACCTTTTGACAATAATCTTTCCAAATGGTACAAATGTACAACAGTATGAATGTGGTTAACACTACTGAACTGTACACTTTAATGTTTTAAATTGTGGTAAGAAGCATATAAGATTTAAAAATGTTTTGATTTTACAAATGAAAGCATACAAATTGATCATCTGTAAAATGTGGATAACAATAATTGCATTGTAGGTTGGTTGTAAAGCTTAAATGACATAATACCTCTGAAAGCAAAAAGTGTAAGAGCTCTCTTCACCTTGAGCATTTTTTCCCTAGAGAAGGTTTATGGGAACACTTTTGACATTTTAGGCCTAATGACTGACATAGAGCAGAATAAAATAAATTCTTAATTTAGCATTTTTCTTTGTTGCTTGGACCTTAAGAATACAATGCAAGTATAGACCTTTACAGCTCTTTCCAAAAGAATATATCTAATTCTCAATCAAAAAGAATGCAATCTTGCCTTTCGCAACTACATGGATGGAACTAGAGGGTCTTATGCTAAGCAACATTAGTCAAAGAAAGACAAATATCGTATGACTTCACTCATATGAGGACTTTAAGATACAAAACAGATGAACATAAGGGAAGGGAAGCAAAAATAATATAAAAACAGGGAAGGGGACAAAACATTAAGTCTCTGAAATATGGAGAACAAACAGAGGGCTGCTGGAGGGGTTGTGGGAGGGGGGATGGCTAAATGGGTAAGAGGCATTAAGGAATCTACTCCTGAAATCATTGTTGCACCATATGCTAACTAACTTGGATGTAAATTTAAAAAATAAATTAAATTTAAAAAAAAGAATATATCTAATTCTTCTAGAGAGAATTTTTTACATCTGTGGTTTTATATTTTTATTTTATGTATGTTGTGTAATAGTATAGCATAAATAATGCAAAATACACATTACTATATATTTGATATATGCAAAATTATCTTAAACAAAAAGTGACCTACTAATGGACTTTACCTCACCTATTCCTGCTTGAAACTTAGAAAGGAGTTAATAAGAGACCTAAACCTAAGAGTTAATAAACACACTTAGTTGAAAGAAGGAAGAAAATATAGATGTGGTTGCCCTCTCTTGAGGAAACTCCAAGATCTAGGAATGATGAAAATATGTATCATGAACCTGGATATCCACTTAGATACTCAGGATCAAACTAAACAGCCCAATGTACTTTACTTCACTGATACACTGTATTTACTGGGTCACCAGAACTGACAAACAAGAGAAATTATTCTCTGGCTTATCCCTCAGGTTATCTACTACAACGTCCACAGAGATATCATAAAGACGTCATTACCATGGTAATGAAATGCCATGTCACTAATATTTACTACCTAATCTTACCCGTGAGAAATATCATCCTTCAGGATCTATTTTCACATCTGGATTGACTAAAGTTACTGAAGACATGAGTCCTTTTCCTAAAAAAACAGATTTCTATAAATATGTCCAAGAATTGTCCTTATCCTTAATGGCATTTTAAAGATTCAATCTCCATTCAATCACAAATGAAGAAAAACAAAAAAAGCCAGGACATTTTTTCAAGTAGATTCTTTGAAAAACAGAATACATTCTCTTTCTTTTTTTTTTGTTTTTGTTTGTTTTTGTTTTTGTTTTTCAATATATGAAGTTTATTGTCAAATTGGTTTCCATACAACACCCAGTGCTCATCCCAAAAGGTGCCCTCCTCAATACCCATCACCCACCCTCCCCTCCCTCCCACCCCCCATCAACCCTCAGTTTGTTCTCAGTTTTTAAGAGTCTCTTATGCTTTGGCTCTCTTCCACTCTAACCTCTTTTTTTTTTTCCTTCCCCTCCCCCATGGGTTTCTGTTAAGTTTCTCAGGGTCCACATAAGAGTGAAACCATGTGGTATCTGTCTTTCTCTGTAATACATTCTCTTTCAAATTTTGCTGTTATTAATACTAGTCAAAATGACTTAGTTTTGTATTGATCACCAGTTAAACAGTAAAAACAAGCAAGACAACTCCAGTTGAAACACTCACTTTATTGTTGACTGATTGAAATTTATTGTGCTTAAGGTGCTGAAATACTGAGGAGCTAGTCAGAAACCTTGTTAGTATGCGTCAGACCCTACTGGCCAATTCACACAAAGATTTTATTTTATCTTCTGACATTTTTCCCAAGTCAGCGATGATAGCTTTAGTTGATAGATAGCAGGCATGTGAGTATAACAGGAGATCCAGCTCCTTGGTCTGTTGTATTCACATATAAAAAAGTTTGGAAAGCTGATAAAGGCATTTCATTAATTAAGCCATGCCAAGGTTTCTGCTTGACATATGTTCCTCAAAGGATATTATCTCTTTCAACAGATACAGAGCTAAAAAGGCATATTAAGGGAAGGAATGTCACCTACACAGTTTGTCAGCTTCTCAACATGACAGAGAAAAGGCAAAGTTCCTTCATTTGGAAATTGGGTCTCCTCTTCACATACTCTGCCAAAATACATAGTCTGGCCAAAAGATGGAGGAGTCTTGATAATCTGTTCATCTTTTTTAAACCTTGCTAATAAAGATGAATAAATGCCCATCACGTGGACATCAACTAATCTAATCAGACAGACCAAACAGGTCACTTTTCAGAACCTACTTTCATATCTAAACTGAGTCACTGCAGACCAATACAGAACTCATCCTTTTCCAAAAAACTACTATCTCTGTTAACACGTCTATGGTTTGACATCATTGGGAAGGCACAATGCAATTTAAGAGATGAATTGTTACACCCACAATGACTAGCATAGTATTTATGTCATATCACTAAGTGCCTTTTCTTTTTAATTAGTTTCATATTCCTACTTTCCTTTTGTTTCTGCAATTCTTATTAGGACAACCAAAGCAGAATCCAATAAGAAAGTTCTAGTCAGTGTAAAAGACTTTAAAATCATAAAGTTTCTTGCTATCACTAGATGAGCAAGTGAGGGATCAACCACAGAAAGTGGACACCCAAGATACCTCTCCTAAAAACCAGTCCCACAATCCTACTACTTGAATTTAGAATCCTTCAGAGGGGATAAAATAAAAATGTTATGGTATATCCCACTATCCAAAATTCTCTCAGAAGCTTAAACCAGACATAAACTATTAAAAATGTCAGAGGTATAGCTTCTGTTAAATGACTGATCAGGTTTTCCCAAAAGTTTGCACACAGTATATATAGATGAGAATTTACATGTACCGAATGTAAAAATCTAAAGTAAGAAAACAGTGTTAAATCTCTTAATGTTTTTGTTCACACATTTCCCCTTCAAAATAAATATCTTACACATGCATCCTTTATCCTTCTATTGTGCAATCTTAATAAAAATATAAAGCTTTAAAACTTTTAACTCTACCAGCATTTATAAATATATTAAACAAATTAAAAAAATTTTAGAAGACATTTACATAAGTGATATATAACAAAACCTTCTTACCATTTATGAAAATGTATCATTAAAATTAAAGAAAGATATGAAAATAGAAGAATGCTCCCATTAATATAAAACAATCAGGAGCTGTTAAGTGTGATGGATGGTCCAAGTCCAGGTGCCTCGCTTTTGAAACAGAATGTTGGGTTAGGAAGTAAGAGCATTTCCTAGTTAATCAGTTAGAAAATTAGCTCTTTCTCAGAGTTTCTTCCCTGGAATTCCTGACCCATTTAGACCTGCGATCTTGGTGACCTCACATGCCTTTGTTTCGCACAGTCTTCTCTAGAAGGATCACAGTGTGACTTGAAACAGATAGACTGAACTCCCCCTCTGGAATTGTGCTGACTAAAGTTTGAGAGTGGCAAGACAGCAAATCAACACACACACACACAGATTATTCTCCAGTACCATAGCTGCAGCAGTTTTTAGATGCTTCTTGACTGTAACAGAAGGCCAGGACTTTCCATTTGAAAGGGATCTGGACGCAAAAAAAAAAAAAAAAAAAAAAAAAAAAAAGGCTGCTAGATGTTTAATAGTTTGTCAAGGTAAATAATCTGAACTGAAAAGCTGTAGTAAATACCAAAATCCCAATTCTCAATTAATAAAATTCTCAATTGACAAAACAAAAATACTTTTTTTTTCCTTAACAGAACTGAAAAACTCCCAACAGTGTGTCATGTGCAAGGCTAGTCTGCCCTCAGCTACAGCTAGTGCACAATGTCACGTATGTCCTCCATTCCTCACTCTTTTAATTCTTCCTCCTTTGGAAAGTGCTCCTGTTTGCAGGCCACGTCCACCAGCAGATGAAGATCTAGAAAGAAAGAAGATTTGTTTACTCACTCTTGGCCTCTCAGATTGGAGAGTTTGATAGACCAGTCTTCAGACAAGAAGAACAAGTTGCTCGAGGTTAAGTGTAGAATTGGTTCTAAAATGCTATGATCTCAGTTTTGGGACATTCCTGTACCTCTAAAGAACACAGATGCAGCCCAGTTGTTAACCCAGTGAGACCAAAAAGTGTACAGTTGCTATCTTTTCAATGATGCAGCTAAGCCTCTTTTCACTTCAACTGCCTTTTAAGTGAAAAATTAAGGAAAAGTGTCAAAGGGATCAAAGTGAAATATACACACACAAATGAAAATTCATTTCTTTGATCCTATAAAGATGAGTGGGTGGGTGGGTTGTGGGAATATGAGAAAATAATGCTTTCAGAAATACAATGTTAAAATAAGTAATCACTACTTTTCCAAAGTTGATTGACTCCATACAATTTCCCCTTACTGACAACACAGCTGATCTCTTGTAGAAGAAACACCTACCTGAACTGTGTGTAAAAAAGAAAGCATACCCTTCATGGAGGTCAAGAGACAAAAAGGGTTCACTAAGAATGGAAAGCACTAAAAAACTGAACTCTCAGCTCAAGTACTAGGTTTTGTAATACAAAGAGGCCATGTATGGGAGTAGAGCTAAACGGCCTGAGTAACAGAGGATCTTACTGTGGCTTCTAGACTCAAGCTAATTAGTTTACAACTTCCAGAGCAACATACAGACTTCTAGTTTATAATTTCTAGGGGAACCAACCTTTCTAGGTTTGTTTTGAAGCTTACGATTTTGCCATAGTAGCATTTGGGAATGAAATTAAACTAAACTATATAGCATAAGTCCTTTATTTCACTCTAGACACAGACTTTTGTCACTGTATTTCTAGAACACAGCCTCTGTGGGACTGATCCACAGACTGGGCAAGAGAGCTGATTCAACAAAATAATTCTACCACCATATTTGAGGAAATCCAGAAAGCATATGGAACAATAGCTAATTTTGCCATATTTTGTAAAAGGTAGACCAGTCACTAGGGGCAGGTCATCTCATCTGGTGAATTACACTACAACCTAACCATAAAGAACAAGCAATTTATCCAGATGAGCATCTTATAGTGGGAGAAAGGCCATAATTTTATCACTTAAAATTGGCTTCTTGTATATCCACGATCATAGCAGCATTATTCATAATAGGCAAAAGGCAGAAGCAATCCAAGTGTCCAAGGACCGATGAATGGACACATAAAATGTGGTCTATACATACATTGAAATATTATTTAGCTTTTAAAATTAGGAAATTCTGATACATGCTACAACATGGATAAACCTTGAAAATATTGTGCTAACTAAAATCAGTCAGTCACAAAAGGACAAATACTGCATAATTCCACTTACGTAAGGTAACGAGAGCAGTCACATTTATAGAGACAGAAAGTGGCATGGTGGTTGCCAGGGACTGTTATGGGAGTTACTGTGCAACGGACAGTTTCAGTTTGGGTACATGAAGAAGTTCTGGAGGTGGTTGGTGTTGATGGTTGTGCAACAAATGTGAATGGACTTAGTACCACTGAACTGTACACTTAAAAATGATTAAAATGACAAATTTTATGATATGTATATTTTACCACAAAAGTCTTTCTTTAAAGTCTATATAGTAACAAAAATAGTGATATGTTATATTTATATAACATCTTTTTTTTCAAATAGTTTAAAGTGCATTATTATAAGGTCATCTAATTAATTCTGAGGCGTAAATTGATACTGGGAGCAAGAACCTCTACGCTAAGTCTACATGGTTATTAAGTAAAGCCAGTGGTTTCTAAACCTTGTTGCACATTGGAATCACCTGGAGGATCTTTTAAAAAATACTGATGCAGGGGCACCTCGGTGGCTCAGTTGGTTAAGCATCTGACTTCGGCTCAGGTCATGATCTCACGGGTTGTGAGTTCGAGCCCCGTGTCAGCCTCTGTGCTGACAGCTCAGAGCCTGGCGCCTGCTTCAGATTCTGTGTCTTCCTCTTTCTCTGCCCCTACCATGCTCATGCGCGCTCTCTCTCTCTCTCTCTCAAAAATGAATAAACACTAAAAGATTTAAAATAAAAAAAATACTGATGCATAGGACTCCTACCCCCATACATTCTGATTTAATTGGTGTGGAGTGCTACTTAGGCATCAGGATCTCTAAAAGTTGACCAGAAGATGTAGGAGTAACACCTAATGATTATTCTCTAAACATCTCAGCTCCATATTAGGGCGGGGGGGGGGGGGGAAGGGGGAAGGACAGGCCAAATGGTAATAGAACATATTAAAATAAGACTTGGGAATATGAATAGACCCAGTTATAACCCAGCTTTGAAAGCAGAGTAGGAATTCTTGATAATGACAAAGGTAAAGGCTATTAAAGCAACTACAGATTTCACATGGGGAGGTAAACTGAAAAACAGCAGCAACAAACTCCCTCTTTTTTTAAGTTTATTTATTTTGAGAAAGAGAGAGACAGCACAAGGGAGGGGTGGAGAGAGAGAATCCCAAGCAGGTTCTGCACTGTGCAGAGGCCAACACAAAGCTCCATCTCACAATTTGTGAGATCATGACCTGAGCTGAAACCAAGAGTCAGAGGCTTAACCTATGAAGCCACCGAGGTGCCTCAAACCCTTTTTTTTTTTAAATCAGTGAACAAATGTCATTCATTTCATTGCTTATTAAGACTTTACCATATTGATAGGTTCAAATAATGGATAAGAACACATCATAGATAGGCATGTTTAAAATAGAAATAGCCTGTGTGGCTCTTTAATAGCCTCAGAATTAGTTATGTAAAGTAGTGTGAACAAACCCTCTTAACCTTAATGATTGGGCTTTAAAATAGCACTTGGCACACAGTTTCTAATAATGAGCATCTAAACATAGTAATTTTATTAAAGTGAACTTCCTTCATTAGCAAAGCTGCCAATCAAGGAGTTACAAGAGTATAGAGACCAATAAAAATATGAGAAGACAGACTAGCCTGGTGCTACTAGAGGTTTATATGACTTCATTTAGAAGAGAAGCTTGCATACTCACCAGAGAAGGTAAGTATTTGGGGATCACAGTAGCTCAGTTGGTTTGAGAGTTGAAAGGCCTTGAGAGCCAAGAGCATTGCATCTACTTGTTTGGGAATGTTAATTCCTTCCAAGAGCACCCTCTAGGGTTTGGGGGTTATTATCTAAATGAAATCTCATCCATAATCCAAGAGCTACAAAATGAGAAGTCCTTCCTTTAGGAATGAATAGAACTTTGGTTGTAAACCTTCAATTTCCCTTAACCAGAAAGTTAACATCCCATGAGAACATGAATGAGTGTAGCTTCTACTATAAAATTAATATTTGGGTGTATTCAGTTTAGAGTGATATCATTAAAGAAATTGGAGGCGCATGACTGAATCTAATTTCCTTTACCTTTTGGTATTTTTGATCCAAAACGTATTTCCTTAAGTTAACTTGTGCTCAAAAAGCCTATGCACAGCATGGCAAAGACTGTGACTGACCATCCCCTTCTAACAAAACACACATCTATTGAAATCAATACAATCTGGATTATTTAATCAACTTGTAGTCTATTTGAAAAAAAAAAAAACTCAAAGAAAGTTTGAAGTGTGACATGTTCCTACTTAAACATGGCAGACATCTTCAAAATAACTCAGTTACAGAAGGGCACTGATAAATTCTGGAATATAGGATGCCACTGTTCAATGAGATATCGAGCAACAAAATGACATCCAACAGTTAATGTTAGAATCATAGTATTTCAGAATTTGGAAGCAAAGGAGCCCTTAGAGGTGATTTCATGAAATTTCCTTATTTTTATCATAAATAATGTACGGTGAGAGTTGAAACCATACTGAGGGGAGATAGTCCTAATGATAGCGACAGTTGAAATTTAAGTGATACTTTAGGAATTTTACCTTTGGTTTCTATCATTACTTCTTTAACCTTTTAGTATCAAAATAAAAAAAACATTTGGTCATCTGTAAGAACTAAACTGAATACTAGTCAATTTGAGCCCTCCTCACAAGTACCTCCTTACTCTCTTAAGGGCTTCTCTGGTCATCAAGGATCAGGGCTGTGAAAAGATCAGAAGCTAAGAACAAGAACTTTCTAACACAGGGTGCAACAGACTGAATGTTTAACTCCCTGAAATTCATATGTTGAAACCTAACCCCACTGTGATGGGTGTTAGAAGCTGGACCTCTGGGAGGTGATTAGGTCATGACAGCGGAGCTTTATGAATGATATTAGTGCCCCTATAAAAGAGATCCCAGAGAGCTCCCTCATCCCTCCTGCCATGTGAGGCAGCTCAACTAAACCTCATTTATTATAGACACTGAAATGTGAATTTCATATCATCTTTATGTGACATGAAATATTCTTCTTTTGATTTTCCTCCAGCCATTTAAAATATGAAAACTATGGGACGCCTGGGTGGCTCGGTCAGTTAAGCATCCAACTTCGGCTCAGGTCATGATTTCACAGCTCGTGAGTTCAAGCCCTGCGTCAGGCTCTGTACTGATAGCTCAGAGCCTGGAGCCTGCTTTGGATTCTGTGTCTACCTCTCTCTGCCCCTTCCCCACCCGTGCTCTGTCTCTCTCTCTCTCAAAAATAAATAAAACATTTAAAAAAAAGTTTTTTAAAAAGCATCCAACTTCAGCTCAGGTCACAGTTTGTGGGTTTGAGCCCTGCATCGGGATCTGTGCTGACAGCTCAGAGCCTGGAGCCTGCTTCGGGTTCTGTGTCTCCCTCGCTCTCTGCCCCTCCCCTGCTCATGCTCTGCCTCTCTGTCTCAAAACAATAAATAAGCACTAAAAAAAATTTTGAAATATGAAAACCATACTTATCTTGCAGGCCATTTAAAAACAGGCAGTATGTTAGATTTGGTTCACAGGCCATAGTTTACCAACTTGTAACACTCACTAGGGCTATAATCAAGAGATTTTTAACCAAAACAGAAGATTTCATCAAACAGAATATTGTTATAATAGTTGTAAAAAAAATTATCTTTTCTCCAAAGAAGATATACAGATGGCCAACAAGCGTATGAAAAGATGCTCAACATCACTAATCATTAGGGAAATGCGATCAAAACCACAATGAGATAACACTTCACACCTATGAGGATGGCCATAACAATAATAAAAGGGGAAAAATAACAAGTGCTAGCGAGGATATGAAAAAAATGGGAACCCTTCTACACTGCTGTAGGAAACGTAAATGCTAGAGCTTTTATGGAAAATAGTTTGGCCGATAGTTAAACATAGAATTACCATATGACCCAGCAATTCTACTCCTAGGTATATACCCAAAAGACTTGTAAACAGATACTCCACTACATGCGCACATGTTCACAGCAGCACTATTCACAATAACCAAAAGGTAAGAACAGCCCAAATGTCCGTCAGCAGATGAATGGATAAATGAATTGTGGTATATATATACAATGTAATATTATTTTGCCATACAAAGAAAGTTCTGATACAAATGTTATGACACGGGTGAGCCTTGAAAACATTATGCTAAGTAAAATAAGCCAGACACAAAAGGTCACATATTACATGATTTCATGTATATGAAATATCCAGAAGAGGTAAATCCATAGAGACAGAACACAGATTGGAGGCTACCAAGAGCTTGGGGGAGTAGGAATTGGAAGTAACTGCTTAATGAATACGGGGTTTTCTTTAGGAGTGATGAAAATGTTTTGTAACTAGATAGAGGTAGAGGTTGCACAACATTGTGAATATACTAAATGCCACTGAATTTTGCACTTTAAAATGGTTAATTTTATGTTTTGTGAATTTTATCTAAAAACGTATATTTTCCGGGGCGCCTGGGTGGCTCAGTCGGTTAAGCTTCCAACTTCAGCTCAGGTCATGATCTCGTGGTCCGTGAGTTCGAGCCCCGCGTCGGGCTCTGGGCTGATGGCTCAGAGCCTGGAGCCTGCTTCCGATTCTGTGTCTCCCTCTCTCTCTGCCTCTCCCCCGTTCATGCTCTGTCTCTCTCTGTCTCAAAAATAAATAAACGTTAAAAAAAAAATTTTCTTAATGTATATTTTCCTATTAATTTGAAATGACCAGACAAAAAGAAGGGGGAAACAGAAAATAAATGGCTACAAAAAGTAAAATTCATAACCAAACATATCTTGGTTTTAAATGTCAGAACACAGGGGGCTCCTGGTTGAGTGTCCGACTTCGGCTCAGGTCATGGTTTCCGAGTTTGAGCTCCGCGCTGTTGGGTTCTGTGCTGACAGCTCAGAGCCTGGAGCATATTTCGGATTCTTTGTCTCCCTCTCTCTCTCTCTCTGCCCCTCTCCCACTTGTGCTCTGTCTCCTCTCTCAAAAATAAATAAACATTAAAAAAAATATAAAATAAATGTCAGAGCATAATAACGAGATATGGAATGACATCTTAGTAAGACATCCACAATTCTTGGTTCCAGAAGAATAGAACTATAGAGGACACGACTTGTCTCTATTGTACCTGGTATGGTACCAAGCCCTAGGCAATTGTTCAATAAATACTTTTTAAAAGAAACCTGAGGAGCGCTTTGACTCCTCATATGTTCAAAACTTATCTTTTGGTGGCTAACTAAAAGATTGCTCAGATAGAAAGTGGAAGAATAGTGGCTTCCAGTGGCTTGGGGGTGAGGAAGAATAGGGAGTTATTATTTAATGAGTACAGAGTTTCATTTTGCAAAATGAAAAGAGTTCTGGAGATGGATAGTGGTAATGGGAGCAAAACAATGTGAATGTACTTAATGCTACTGAACTATATACTTAAATATGGCTAAGATGATAAACTGTATGTTATATATATTTTACCACATTTTTTTAAAAGATTGCTTTTTTTCCAAGGATTTTTTTTTGAAGTACATCATTAAGATTAAAGTGGGGTGGAAAAGCATGTCATTCATTCAACAAACACTGAGTGCCACAGCTAATGCTAATACTGTAGGTGCTGAGGATACATCATTTAACAAAAGAAAGGCCTTTCCCTCATGGAACTACCTGTAAAGAGGGGAGAAAAATAATAAATAGAAGGTTTTTCTAATACCAAAAGCCTTCTTCGTATCAGCTATGCTATACAGACTCTAACAGATAGTACATAAAACTTAAACTGACTTTGGTTAAGGTCTTTAATCCCATCGAACCTTATTTATAGCCATGTTTTCATAAGCCAACCATTAGGTTAAGTTCTATCAAGGTAGAATAATTTTGTACTTCATGAACCGTATTTCTGCTTACACTCTCATTACAAAAGCTAACTTTTTAGTAAAGAGGTTCTAGCTTAAGTAATTTACTCCTTGCCCCTAATAAATGGAAATGTGACCAGTTGTCATAATAATGCTAATATGTCACAACTCTTCTATTTCACAGCAAGAATTCAAGGCCAATTAAGACTCGGCTATCAACAACACTGACCAAAGGATAAGTCTTTACTTAAGGAAAAAAAGAAAATGAAGAGATAATAAAGATAATGTCCTAATTATTTTATCAGCTACACTTATAACCTTAATAGTGAAAGAGATGAAGTGATTATTTTAACAGTAGGCACCAGAGTTCCTCTTGGGCACGTAACTATCTTTGTAGAGACTATACTTGACAAGCTGTTTTGGTTGGAGAAAGTAAGGTCTCAAAGACATTAGGAAATAGAGGAAATATCTAACGTCTCTCCCAAAGGCACAGAAAAAAAGACCAGAGAAGAGAAGATACAGTGCTGGTACAAGTAAAGATGACAACATGGCAGAGGCCATAGTGATTAGTGACAAAGAAAGGTGAGAAAATGGCAAAGTGACTGACAGCCTTTTAAAGAGAAAGGTAGATAACATTCCATCTAAAATTTTATGCAGTATTTTAAATGTAAACCCTTTTTACCTCCCCAAAACTTCAGAAAAGAGTTGAACACATACAAATGCCTAATGTAAATGCATGGGGAAAGGCTGGAAACAAAGGAAGAGGGCCAAGTTCTACATCTGGAACAGCATGGAGCAGATAAGAGAGAAGAGCTGTAGGAGGTGAGAAATGGATGACTTCGGAATTAAACAGAAACAGGAAATTTAAAACTAAAAGTCATAGTAAGCCCTAGAAATTCTAAAAAATCTTGGAAAAGCATTTTAGGTGTGGGATACAGTTAGCTTGGGTCAATCATATCTAAACCTTGAAGTCAGGTTAATAACCGGGATATAAATATTTTTTCAAAATATTCTTTTTAATTTCCCATTCCTATTATTTTGATGGTTTTAAATTTACACTGAAAGAATACTTTAAAATATTTAAGCAATTTTTAGTATTTTTGGATTTTTTTTCAATTTTAAAAATCTATAAAAATACAAAAAGGGAGTAAAAATTTCCCATAATCCTACTATTGTGTATATTCATACACAAATTGAAAAGTAAAAAAGTACCTCTCTTCACCTCCAATTCTACTTTCCTAGAGGTAACCACTATTACATGAATCCATTTTATCATATACTGCTATACTTTTTTCTATAATTATATAGTATATACTTCCTTTTTTTCCTCCTAGAAAGGAGGCTGTCCTAGACATATTGTGCTGCAACTTGCCTCATCCACTTAACATATGTTATGAACACTTACTACCTTTCTAGGTAACAACATATCAAGCTAATTTTCTTAAATGGTTGCACAGTATTTCATTAATTTTTTATAATTTATCTAGCTCCCTATTAGGCAATTATACTTTTTCCAAATTTGTGCTATCATACATGACACAACAGTGAACTCTGCCAGGACTGGAATTCCTGAGTCAAAGCACATGAGCATTTTAGTTATTTACAAATAATGCCAAATGCCCTCCAAAAGGCTATACAAATTCATTCCAGTTACAGTGTATTAAGATGTTCCTTTTTCCCTAAACTTTTATCAAACCTGGATATTATCAACAGCTTAAGTTTTGCCAATCAAAAAAAAATCTTTTGGGTTGATTTAATTTGCATTTCTCTACTTGATTTCTCTGAGGGGTTCAACATCATTCTACAAGCATATTGGCCACTTTATTTCTTCCGAACTGCACATAAATATCATTTTCTTTACTTTTATTGGGTTGACTTTTTCTTATTGATTTGTAGGAGTTTTTATGTATGATGAATAGAATACTTTGTATTTTGTTAGTCCATGTAACAGAAACTTCTACTTGTCTCCTGATATTTATTCCTCCTTTAAATCATGGTGTTGTTGGGGCGCCTGGGTGGCGCAGTCGGTTAAGCGTCCGACTTCAGCCAGGTCACGATCTCGCGGTCCGTGAGTTCGAGCCCCGCGTCAGGCTCTGGGCTGATGGCTCGGAGCCTGGAGCCTGTTTCCGATTCTGTGTCTCCCTCTCTCTCTGCCCCTCCCCCGTTCATGCTCTGTCTCTCTCTGTCCCAAAAATAAATAAAAAACGTTGAAAAAAAAAAAATTTAAATCATGGTGTTGTTTAACTAGGCAAATGGTCCCCAGGTAAAGACTACATTTCCAAGCTCCCCTTCAGCTAGTTTGACCATGTGACCAAGTTCTAGTCAAACTGATGAGAGCGTAAGTGATGATTATGCTCATAAAAGGAAAGGATATTTATAGCAGCCTGCTGGCCAACATACTGATATAGTGGTGAGCCATTTTTAACCCTGCAACACCTGAGGGCTACCAGAGAGAGGTAAAGCTGCCACATCAGCTCTAGACAGTTTATCCTCAGACTATATCGTAAGGGAAGAACAAACTTCTAAACTGTTTAAGCTACTAGTTTTTTGTTTTGTTACAGCAGCCTAACTTATACATGGACTAATATGGAATTTGGAATCTAGAAGTGAGGTACTGCTATTATTCAAATTAAAATACATGTTATGAGCTTGGTGGTCAGACAGCAGGTAATTATGACACTAGCTAGAACACTGGTGATCTTTGTAACCCATGTCAAAACATTTGATAAAATTGTTACCGTGATACCCTGGAAGACAGGCCACATGCCAAGTGAGCAAGTAACCATAAGGGAAAAGGCTGACAAAATTCACAGTGTTAGTTGTTTCTTGACACATTCAGCAAAGTCCTAAAATAAGAGATGAACTCAGGCTAGAGGTAGCCAAAGCACAAGCAAAGATAGAAGGGAATACTTCTCTGCCTGTAGTTGATAACCTATTGTCTAGAGATCAGCAATTTGGACTGTGCACCCAACCACTTCATTATCCCAACGTGAAATAATAGTAAGAGGGCCTGAAGCTTTTCTCAAGTACTTCTGATAGACAATGGGAGAGAGCTCTGTGGCAAAGATCAGATTAAGAATATTATCTTTCCAATGGAACCCATTCTTTTAGATGACCTCAATATAGGTTCCATTAGGTTGAATGAAAGGGATGAGCAAAGTACACAGTAAATCAAATACCAGACTTTTCAGGCTTAAAAACTACCTAAATAAGATCTCTGCTATAACTCACATTTGGAATGAACAAAGGCAAACAAATCAGTAGTCTACCTTTTTTTTTTTTTTTTTTTTAAGAATTGAAATGCCAGAGAAATAACAAACATGCCCTGCTAAGATATAGGACTGTTCAGCTTCTTAAGTAATCCTCACACCCTTTACACACTCTCTAACAAAATGTAGGCAACAAAAACTGGACTGCTCCGAAACCATGTATATTCCAGGGGTGCCTAGCTGGCTCCATAAAGAATGTGACTCTTGATCTCGGGATTTTGAGTTCAAGCCCCACGTTGGGTGTAGAGATTATTTTAAAAATAATAAAATGTTGGGGCGCCTGGGTGGCGCAGTCGGTTAAGCGTCCGACTTCAGCCAGGTCACGATCTCGCGGTCCGTGAGTTCGAGCCCCTCGTCAGGCTCTGGGCTGACAGCTCGGAGCCTGGAGCCTCTTTCCGATTCTGTGTCTCCCTCTCTCTCTGCCCCTCCCCCGTTCATGCTCTGTCTCTCTCTGTCCCAAAAATAAATAAAAAAACGTTGAAAAAAAAATTTTTTTTTAAAAATAAAAAAAATAATAATAAAATGTTAAAAAAAAAAAAGAAAGAAAAGAAATGTATATTCCCCAAGGACCACATCAACGTAATGATTTGTATGTATCGATAATGTGTTCCTTTTTATTGCTGAATATTATTCTGTTGTTGTAGGGATACACTGTAATTTATATGTAATTCATAACTTGTGATGAGTGTATGCTTAATTTAATTTTTAAGAAACTGCCAAATGGTTTCCAAAAATGGTTACACTATTTTTATTCCCCACTAGCAGTGTATGAAGAGTTCTAGCTGCCTCATCAACGCTTGGTACGGTCTTGTTTTTTTCTTTAAAAATTTTAGCCATTCTAATGGGCAGGTAGTGATGTCTCCCTGTGACTCCCAATGACTTCCCTGATTATTAAACGTGTTAAGCATCTCTTCATGTGTTTATTGACCACTTGTACCACTTAGTGGTATGTCTGTTCATATATTCCCCCCACTTTTGAATTGCACTGTAAGAGTTCTTTTTATATTCTAAATATGTCCTTTGTTTTCACATATGTGTTGTCGATATTTTCTCCTAGACTTTGGCTTGTCTTTCCATTTTCTGAATGATGCCTTTCCAAGAGCAAAAGTTTTAAATTTTGATGAAATCCAATTTATCAATTTTTTCTTTATTGATCACGTTTTTGTGCTCTAAGACATCTTTGTCCGCTCCAAAGTAGCAAAGCGTTTCTGTTATTTTTCACCAAGCTTTGTATGTTTGAGTTTTATATTTAGGTTTGTTCACTCCAAAGTAGCAAAGGTTTTCTCCTTTTTTTTCAAGGAGTGTTATATATTTGGGTTTTATATTTAGATCTGTAATTCATTTTGAGTTAATTTTTAATTATGGTGTGAGGTATGGATCAACGCTAATTTTTGTTGAAAAGACTTACCTTTCTCTACTGCATTGCCCTGGCACCATTGTTGAAAATCAATTGACAACAGGGGCGCCTGGGTGGCTCAGTGGGTTAAGTGTCCGACTTCAGCTCAGGTCACGATCTCACAGTTGGTGAGTTCGAGCCCTGCGTCGGGCTCTGGGCTGACAGCTCAGGGCCTGGAGCCTGTTTCAGATTCTGTGTCTCCCTGTCTCTCTGACCCTCCCCTGTTCATGCTCTCTCTCTGTCTCAAAAATAAATAAACGTTAAAAAAAAAAAATTTAGAAAATCAATTGACCACATATGTGTGGATCTATTTCTGGACTATTCTGTTTCATTCACAAATAGAAAAGATATGTCTATCTTTTTCACCAATATCAAACAATTTTCATTACTGTGACTTTGTGGTAAGTCTTAAAATCAGATAAAATCTCCTTTCAAAATTGCTTTGTTAACTCTATAACCTTTGTATTTCCTTTTTTTTTTTAATTTTTTTTAATGTTTTATTTATTTTTGAGACAGAGAGAAACAGAGCATGAACAGGGGAGGGGCAGAGAGAGAGGGAGACACAGAATCTGAAGCAGGCTCCAGGCTCCGAGCTGTCAGCACAGAGCCCGACGGGGCTCGAACTCACGGACCGCGAGATCATGACCTGAGCCACCCAGGCGCCCCTGTATTTCCTTTTAAATCTCGGAATTAGATTATAATTTTTAAAAAAGTCTACTGAAGGGGCGCCTGGGTGGCTTGGTCGGTTAAGCGTCCCATTTCGGCTCAGGTCATGATCTCGCGGTCCGTGAGTTCGAGCCCCCTGTCAGGCTCTGTGCTGACAGCTCAGAGCCTGGAGCCTGCTTCGGATTCTGTGTCTCCCTCTGTCTCTGTTCTTCCCCTGATCGCACTCTGTCTCTCTGTCTCTCTCTCAAAAAATAATTTTTAAAAAAAACTTAAAAAAAAAAGTCTACTGGAATTTTGATTGAGATTGCACTGAATTTACAGATCAGTTTAGAGAGAGCTGTCACTTTAACAATGTTGGATCTTCTTATCCATGAATATGGCATATCTTTCCACTTTATTTATGTCTTCTTTAATTTCTTTCAGCAAAATTTAAAGTTTTCAATGTAGAGGTCTTGGACATCTTTGGTTCGACCTATTCCTAGGTATCTTAGGATTTTGGTCTTACTGTAAATGTTTGGTATTTTAATTTCATTTTCCAATTGTGTGCTGCTAGTTTATTAAAATACAATTGCTTTTTATATATCAATCTTATGTCCTAAAACCTTGCTAAATTCATTTATTTGTTCTGTTGTAGATTCCCTAGATTTTTTTTATATAAGTAATCATATCATCAACAGATACTTTTACTTCTTTCTTTTCAATTTTTATGCCTTTTATTTATTTTTCTTTCCTATTGCAATGGCTAGGCCCACCAGTATAATACTGAATATATAAGTGGTGACTGTAGGCATCCTTGCCTTGTTCCCAGTCTCTAAAGTATAAAGTTTGGTTTTCACCATTAATTACGATCTTTGCCATACATATTTTATAGGTGCTATTTATCAGTTTGAGGAATTTTCTACTATTCCTACTTTGTTGAGAGTTTTTATTATGAATAAGTACTGACTTTTGTCAAGTGCTTTCCCTGCATCTTTTAAAATCATCGTAGAGTTTTTCTCCTTTATTCTGTTAATATAGCAAATAACATTGTTTAACATTTGAAAATCAATCAAGCCTTGCATTCCTCGGATAAATTCTATTTGGTTGTAGAGTATTATCCTTTTTAAATATTGTTGGACTCAATTTACTATTTTGTTAATGATTTTTGCATCTGTATTCAAGAGGATTAATTGGTCTATAATTTTTGTTCTTATTTTGAGGAAAGTTTTTAATAACCAATTCAACTTCTTTAATAGAAGTGTGTGAATTTTGGTAAGTTATATTTTTCAAAAAGTGTGTCTATTCCATTTGTATTCATTGATGTAAGACTGTCCACAGTATTCTCTTATTCCTTTAATATCCATAAATTCTGAGGTGGCAATCTCTTTCTTTTTTTTTAAGTTTTATTTATTTAAGTAGCCTCTACAACTCAATGTGGGGCCTGAACTTATGACCACGAGATCAAGAGTCACATGCTCCACCAACTGAGCCAGCCAGGCACCTTGGTAATCTCTTTCTCATTCTTCTTTTTTTTTTTTTTAATGTTTGTTTCTTTTGAGAGAGACAGAGAGGGCCCACACAAGTAGGGGAGGGGCAGACAGAGAGAGAGAGACACAGAATTAGAAGCAGGCGCTAGGCTCTGAGCTGTCAGTGCAGAGCCCGATGTGGGGTTTGATCTCACGAACTGTGAGATCATGACCTGACCCAAAATCGGATGTTTAGACACCAAAGCCACCCAGGTGCCCCTCTTTTTCATTCTTGATAGTTATGATTTGGGTTCTCTTTTTTCTTGATCAGTCTAGCTAGAGGCTTGTCAACTTTGTTGATCTTTCCAAAGAGCCAGTTTTATATTTGTTAATTTTCTCAATTGTTTTCTATTTCATTGATTTCTATTCTTATTTTATCGTTTCCTTCCTCATGTTTACTTTGGGTTTACTTTCCTCCTTTTTTTTTTTTTTTTTTTCTAGTTTCTTATATTGAAACTTCAGGTCATTGATTTTAGATCTTACTTCTTTTCTAATATTAGCTAATATTTTCTAATATTAAAATTTCTAATTTAATTTAATATTAAAGCTACACACTTCATGCTAACATTGTTTTATTTTTTTAAGTTTTTAAAAAATGTTGATTTATTTATTTTGAGAGAGAGAGAGAGAGAATACGAGCAGGGGTGGGGCAGAGAGAGAATGAGAGAGAATCCCAAGCAGGCTTTGCACCATCAGCTCAGAGCCCCACATGGGGCTTGAACTCATGAACCATGAGATTATGATTTGAGCCAAAATCAAGAGTCCGATGCTCAACCGACTGAGCCACCCAGGCACCCGGCTAACATTGTTTTAGATGCATCTCACAAACTGATATATTTTCATTGTCACTCAGTTCCAAATATTTTCTAATTTTTCTTGAGATTTTGTTTTTGAGTTATGGTTTAGAAGTATGTCACTGTATTTCCGGATATTGGAGGTTTCCCTGGTTCCTTTACTGTCATTGATTTCTAATTTACTTCTGTTATATTAAGAGAATACACTTTGTATTACTGTAATTCTTGTAAATTTATTGAGACTTGTTTTATGGCCCAGTATACGACATCTCTTGGTGAATGTACTATGTGCACTTGAAAATAATGCATATTCTGTAGTTGTTGGATGCAGTGTTCTATAAATGCCAATTAAATCAAGGTGGCTGATTATGTTGTTCAGATCTCCTATGTCTTTACTAATATTTTGTCTAGTTATTCTATCAATTACTTAGATGGTGTATTAAAATATCCTACTATATTGGGGCATTGCCTGTTTTTCCTTTTGTCAATTTTTGTTTCATATATTTTGAGGCTCTATTACTACACAAAAACACATTTATAGTTGATATGCTTCACTGATTAACTGTCCACCATTATGAAGCAGACTCTCATTATAATACTCTGTCTTAAAGGCTGTTTATCTGATATTTAAAAATAACCATACCAGGCTTCTCATACTTCCTGTTTGCATATTATATCTTTCCCCATACACTTACTTTTAACCTATGTGTCTCCTATAATCAGTCTATTGTAGGAGTTTGTTCTTTTATCCACTTTAGCAATTTCTGCCTTTGAATTAAAGTTTTACATATAATCATTGTATTGGTTGAATTTGGGTCAACCATTGTATTATTTGTTTTCTCATTGTCTTCTTTATTTTTCCTTCCTTCCCCCTTTCCTGCCTTCTTTTGGATTATTTCTATTGTGTTGGTGATTATCCTAGAAACTACAGTGCCTACTCTTGATTCATCAAAGCCCATATTAATCAATACCTTTACCACAGTTTCCTTCTGCCTGAAGAACACCCTGTAGGGGTGTCTGGGTGACTCAGTCAGTTAAGTGTCCAACTCTTGGTTTTGACTCAGGTCACCATCTCATGGTTCATGGGTTTGAGTCCCACTTTGAGCCCTGTGTCGGGCCCCACACTGTCAGCACAGAGCCCACTTTGGGTCCTCTCTCTCCCTCTCTCTGCCCCTCCCCTACTTGCTCTCTCTCTCTTTCTCAGAAGAAAAAAAAAAAAAACTTAAAAAAAAAAAAGAACACCCAGTTGAATTTCCTTTAGTGTTGACCTGGTGTGGCACATGCTCTCAATTTTGTGTTTATCTGAAAATGTCTTCATTGTCTTGCCTTCATTCTTGAATGATCATTTTCGTGGGTAGAGACTTCTGAGGTTGCAGTTGTCTTTCAGTATATTAAAATGTGATTCTAGGGGCGCCTGGGTGGCGCAGTTGGTTAAGCGTCCGACTTCAGCCAGGTCACGATCTCGCAGTCCGTGAGTTCGAGCCCCGCGTCAGGCTCTGGGCTGATGGCTCGGAGCCTGGAGTCTGTTTCCGATTCTGTGTCTCCCTCTCTCTCTGACCCTCCCCCGTTTATGCTCTGTCTCTCTCTGTCCCAAAAATAAATAAAAAAACGTTGAAAAAAAAATAAAATAAAATGTGATTCTACCCTTTTCTGGCTTCCATTATTGCTGTTCAGAAAGAAGCTGTTAGTTTAATTCAGATGTTGGCAAATTATGACCACTGGGTTAAACTGGGCCCTGCACCTGTTTTTGTAAATATAGCTTCACTGGAACATCACCATAACTGTTCATCTACATATTCTCTATGGCTGGTTTTGTGCTACAAGGGCAGAACTGAGAGGTTAAACAGATCATATGGTACTAGCATAAAGAGAGAC
Organism: Panthera onca; assembly: GCF_046562875.1. Lineage (NCBI taxonomy): Eukaryota > Metazoa > Chordata > Mammalia > Carnivora > Felidae > Panthera > Panthera onca. Next base: position 45,310,887 of record NC_138352.1, on the reverse strand, counting down.
AAATAGACCAATGGGCTAGAATAGAGAAACCAGAAACAAATGCTTACTTATATGATCAGATGATCTTTCACTAAGACACCAAGATCACTCAATGAGGAAAGGACCATCTCTTCAACAAAAGGTGTTGGGAAAACTGTATATCCACATGCAAAAGCATGAAGTTGGACCCTTATCTTACATCATATACAAAAAGTAACTCAAAATGGATTAAAGACCTAAATGTAAGACCTAAACTGTAAAACTCCTAGAAGAAAACACAGAGGAAAAACTTCATGACATTGGACTTAGCAATGATCTCTTGGAAATGACACCAAAAGCATAAGCAACAAAAGCAAAACAAAACAAAATCCAAAACAAAACAAAAACAAAAAACAAATTGGACTACATCAAACTTAAAAACTTTTATGTTTTGACACAGTCCTTTATGTAAGGACACAGTCAACAGAGTGATTGTGAGTAGAATATTAGCTACATTAGTTAATGTGTGACCTTGAACAAGTTATTAATCCTCTCCAAGCCTAAACTTCCCAATCTTCAAAATGATGACAATACCACTTTCATTAAGTTTGGTTATGGCATTAAAAATGGGTATGCACAAATATTAGTTCCTGTCCTTTTCTAAATCACCTTCAAAGTCTATGCCATTGTTTTAAACATCTCTAGTGGTAAGGAATCTTAATCTCTTAATCTTTTATCATGGATTGGACCATATATATTCAACTAAAAGTGACTGTACAAGCTAAGTCCAATGAATAAGAGTAGTGATCAGGATAGTTCTTTGCCTAAAAGGTGTTTTGCAGAAAGAACCCTATGAGTCTGAGCAAGATCTTGACCATATCACTATTAGTTTACTTTTTGGAGAAATTCTCAAATAATTTCTCAATATTTTTTTAATTTTTTATGGCTAAAATGATTGTCTGACCTGATTAATTCTACCTGGATTGCATGCCTCTGACATGCATACAATTTGAGAATATTAAAGCTGGCCATTGAAGACTCTGATGACTTGTTTTTGAATCACATAAAGAAACATGTCTTATTAGATGTTACTATTTTCTTAAAAAATGGTTTTGTCCAATTGCCTTACAAACAATAGAACCAACTCTATGTGCCTAAAACAATCATTAATTTTGGGTTCCTATAAATTACAGGAAAAACAATGCCACTGCAAAAGCCACTCTTGATACTATTATCATAATGTGTTCAGGATAATGTTATTAATGACTATCTAATTCTTTACTGCTACAATTTTAAGTATATTCCCTCTTATCCTACAGTCTGCTAATAAGAGAACAAGTACATCAATAATTACAAAGTCTTTGGCATCTATCTGAAGCAGTGATTAAATCACCCTTCATCTTTGCCTTCTCCAAGTTAAATAACCCAAATTCCTGTGTTTTTACTTAATATGTTCTAGCTCTTTGAAAGCTCAAATTTTTACATGCAATATTAGGAAAATAACTTTTACATACTTTATAAGGACAATTAAGAAAACATATAGAGTTAAAATTACAGTTATGTAAAAAAGCAATGTGATAAGTATCATACAATTATGAATTAAAAAAATGAAGGCTCAGAAAAAAAAACTGTCATTCATACATTTATTTTACACCATGGTTCTAATTCTAGTATTCTGAGCACAGTAATCCTTACCAGGGGACTTTCCTTGCTGCGAGTTGCTTCTTCGCTCTCTGTATCTGGCTGGAGTGGATAAACCTGTGTCTTTACTAGGCTTGCTAGCAGGGCCCATTTCTGAAATGAGGAATCCCATCTGTTCTGAAGGCAAGATATTCTCAGGTGGATTGGTCTGGCATTTTATACTGGCATCCACCTAAAATATTAAACCCACTAATTATTATGAATTTCCCTCAAATATCTACTAAAAGTTAAGATATTTTATCAGAGGAGTTCTATTATTGACACATGATACAACAAACATGTTTGTAAAGGCTTTTCATTCTTATGAATGATACCACGTTTAATTTTGTTGAGCTAATCTGAATATTCATTTGTAAGATATCTATTTCCCTATACACAAACCACTGAAATGTATATGGAGTTAAAACATTTACTTATGATCAGAGGAAGATTAACCATGAAGCTTGTTGATTTTTTTTTTTTTTTTTTTGGTACAATTCACACACACACACAAATTTACAACTGGTTAAGACCACTATCTTTTTCCACTCTAGTATCTCTTCCATCAGATTTCCACCCCCATTGGTAACATTGAGATGGTCATAGGCATAATCCTGTTGGATAATGCCAGTGGAGCTGAGGACACTTTATTCTACTAATTTTGTATTCTTTGTCTTAGAGAAGCTCTCAAAATTGTATAAGCTTCAACCCCTACAAAATCTAGATCTGTTCTGCTTATGAGATATGAGTTTCTTTCTTAGAGTTCCTAAGTTTTCTTTGGAATGTCAAATCCTTTCATAAAGATGACCAACTTCTGAAATATTCTTATTTCTTTATGAATTTATTTTAAATAAAACTATATGGGGCACCTGGGTGGCTCAGTCAGTTGAGCATCCGACTTCGGCTCAGGTCATGATCTCACAGCTTGTGAGTTCGAGCCCCGCGTCGGGCTCTGTGCTGATGGCTCAGAGCCTGGAGCCTCTTCAGATTCTGTCTTTTTCTCTCTCTCTGCCCCTCCCCCGCTCACACTCTGTCTCTCTCAAAAATAAACATTAAAAATTTTTTTTAAATGAAACTATATAATGAAATAAAGCTAAAAGTTAAAAACACAACTTTTAACAGCTGTTGTTCAAATATATTTTTTAAAGAGAAAGTAACTTTATAAATGCAATTTTAAGGTATGAAATATAATATTTTGGATGTGAACTATGAAGGAACAAAGACAAATTTTATGTTCTTTCCACAACACATTTGAAACACAATGGGCCTATCTTTGATCTACTGAATTTATAATATTATTTTAACACATGATATACTGGATTTCCACAGCTGGACTCAAAAAGGACAATGAGTTGATAGATACGTTAAGACTTTGGATCCAAAATTAGAGCTAAAAAAGAATGCATTAAAAAACAACTATCAGGTACTTGGGTGGCTCAGTCGCATCCGACTTCTGCTCAAGTCATGATCTTGCTGTCCGTGAGTTTGAGCCCCATGTTGGGCTCTGCACTGACAGCTCAGAGCCTGGAGCCTGCTTCAGATTCTGTGTCTCCCTCTCTCTGCCCCTCGCCTGCTTGCACTCTCTCTTTCTCTCAAAAATAAAGAAACATAAATAAACAAAACAAAAATACACAAAATAAACAAAATAAACAAATAAACAAAATAAAAAACTTTTTTTTAATTAAAAAACAAAAACAAAACACAACTATCTAAAAGTTATCTTGGGAATCTAACAGTGACAATATTTTCAGTCCCATTAAAGAAAAAAAAAATTTAAAAATATATATCAGGCTAAGATCAAGAAAAAAAATTTAAAGTAGGAAAAATACTTAATTCACAAAAAGTGACTGTAATTTAGATGTGCTTTTATTTAGAATCAACTTTATTCATTTTCTGGTCATAAACAATAAAGGAATTAGCTTCTACCTTCAGAATATGTCTCTCAAACTAGTCAGAATTCTGCTTTAAGAATGTAGATATTAGTAAGGAAATTCAAACACAGTATGCTCACAAGTGAAATAAGAATTCAATAATGCTGTAAGATACTATGAACAGACTTCTAACCATCTCTTTACCCCCAGGCTACAAATAGCTTGGAAAGTCCTGATACTATCTGTCAGATAAACCATCCCTTCTGAGTAGTGGATTTGAATCAGCCAGGCACACCTTGTCCATTCAAATTAAGATAGGAAGCAAAACTCAAGGGATGCTTTTAACATGAAAGTAAGTTTTATACCACAATGCTCAGACTGCCTCTCTAGAGGCTGACTTCAGACCATAACATAGTAAGAACACGTCTGGGGCTTAAGGTTACTTCTGAATTTTTTGTGCAGAATCACTGGGACATGATCCTTCTGGAAAGCATAATGAACCAGTATTAAACCCAAATTAAAGGTGGACAAACTCTCCACTAGACCAGTTTATAGCAAGAAGCACTAGGTACTTTGAGCTTTATTAGGATTTTTTCTTTGCCCCCTTACCTGGTGTGTGCTGAATGGTAGCCCTTCTTGCACAAATACTACTGAAGATGGAGATGGATTATGACTTAGCTGCTCCTTCAGTTTGACATGAGCTTGTTGGATGGCTGCAGATTCCTGCACTGTAGTATTTTCAACAGGCTGAGCTGTGTGGATGGTATAGATGTACTCAGGTGACTGTGGTAGAGAGCAGGTAATTGCTTGTTCTGTTCCGACTACAAAAGATGTAATGTCTGAGCCTACAGGAGTAAGTGGCTCCAGCTGGCTAGCCTGACTTGTGGAAGATGGATTGCTGTTGTTTGAATTAGCTACGATATGCTGGCCTCTGTTAGACTGAGATGTTGGGCACTGATTCTCAACAGGCTCCACCTTCACCATCTCCATTTTAGGGGAGGAATGCAACTCATCTACTATCTGAAAAACAGCCTCTAGGTTTACTTCTGTCTTTTTATTTTCATCAGTAGTACTGCAAGGCCAATTAGAAGGCAGAAATTCAACTGGATAGGAGGATTGCATTGGAGGATTCTGGGAAAAGAGAAAATAGGACTGTTTGGATAGAAAATTGAATATGAGATTAAGGAGGAAAGCAACAGTGTTTAGGTTCATAAGTGTTAAACAAATAGATTAAATTTAACTAAAGCTCACTGAAACAACATGAACACCAATCAACTTTTCAGCAATGGTAGCTGCAATTCTATTGTTAACATTTACTTAGCAACTAATAGATGCCAACCACTATGCCAAGTTCAATACTGGAAAGGACCAATAATTTTCAGTGTTAAAGTATACAAAATCAAAAAGCTATAGTACTCAAATACCTATTTGCTGATAAAATGTCTATATACCAAATTCTTCCATAAAAGTTGACAGACAAAAACATCACTTATATCTATCATATACTGTTTTAGGAATGTAGTAGTGAAATTTCAAACACAGGATGCTCACAAGTCCACCAATGCTTCTATACATTCAGGGGGAGGTACTGATATTCTGTTCCAAATGATCTGGGAAAAAATGGATGGAATATCGAATGTCCTTTGGTTCCTGAGATTGTTTATTTTTAATAATAAAACAATAGATTAAAAATAGCTGTCACTTTTAGATGTATCCTTTATACCTTTAAGATGCATTCTCTTATACCTAGTACTTTGCACAGAGTAGACATACAATTACATGTTTAGTGATAAATAATCTCAAGCTATGAACGTAAATACTAAAGAGTAACAACTAAATAAAACATGTAATGGGTTGATATTGCCAAACACACTACAAAGACTGTGTCAATTATTCAAAGGACATTAATGCCATATAATGTAAATTTAAATGGTGTAAGCATCAAGCCACTTTACTGTAGCCAATAGCACCATTTATTGAGTTCTTACTATGTGCCAAGCACATGCAAAGTACTTCATATACAGTATTCCTCTTAAGAGGTCTATAAAATGTGATCATCTCCATTTCCAAATGATGAAATTGAAGTTCAGAGAAACTCTGTAATTTACCCAAAGTCACAATGAAATAACTGACATATCCAAGTTTCAAACATAGGTTGCCTAGCTCAAGAGCTCTTGCTCCTAACCATTATGCTATCCTGACCATGCATGCACACTCTCACCAATATCTGCAATCCAACCAAATCCTTTAATTCCAGAATGACACCTAAAACACGTTCTTTTTTCCATTTAAAAAATTTTATGTCTACCTATCTTTATTTTCCTGTAACATGTATTGTCTTTGTAGTAAGAAAAGGTCTTCTAAAGATATTTTTAAAAATTTATTTAAAACATAAACATAATTAAGACATAAATACTGTCAGAGAATCTCCAGCATGATCCAAGGGAGAGAGCATCTGGATCCACAAACAAAAACATCTAATTTGTGGGACAGATATGTCCCTCTAGTGAAGATGAACAGACTGGACTATCATGCCCGATGGTACCTGCCTTTAAAAATATCCAACTAAGTCCATCTGATCTGATTCTATACTCTTTGAACAACAATCTGACTTCCTACGTAGCTTTGTCAAAAAAAAAAAAAACACAAAAAAAAGTAATGTTCCTTTACATACTGGAATGCCACTAGTAAGATATTCTCTTAAAAACAGAAGCTATCTCAGGGACGCCTGGGTGGCTCAGTCGATTAAGCATCTGACTTCAGCTCAGATCATGATCTCACAGTTCGTGGGTTCAAGCCCCGCATCGAGCCTCATGTCAGGCTCTGCACTGACAGCTCGGTCCCTGGAGCCTGCTTCAGTTTCTGTGTCTCCCTCTCTCTCTGCCCCTCTCCCGCTTGTGCACACATACATGCGCTCTCTCTCTCTCTCTCTCTCTCTCTCTCTCTGTCTCAAAAATAAATAAGCATTTAAAACAGAAGCTATAGGGGTGCCTGGGTGGCTCAGTCAGTTAACACAGAAGCTACCTCAACTGGATGATATCAAAGGCAAACACATAATTCCAATCTTTAAGCAATTATAGCATAAAAAGACAAAGCATGGAACTTAGCTTATCCTAGAAATAGCAGTCTAAAACACTTAAATCAATGCAATTGCTTAACAATAAATAATCAGAAAATAATTAAAATATAGTGTGTACAATATGGGGGCAAAAGGGGATCACCACTTAAATTTCTCATTTTTTATTTCATTTTTCCTTTCTCATTAAAAAAAAGTAATTATCTGTACTATCTTGGAAGAATCTGTTAATAGTGACATACACTTTTAAAATTTACCTGGTATTCATTTTACCATAGAAGAGCCTAGAACAGCAATGTTCAAACTAATTTTCAGCAATGATGAAAATGCTATCTCTGCTGTACAATTTGGTAGCCACTGGCCATGAGACTTTGAGCACTAGAAATGAATTGTAGATTTTATTTAGTTTTAATTAATTTAAATTTAAACAGCCACATGTAGCTAGTGCCTACTGTTTTGGACAGTGCAGGCCTAGAAGAATCCTCAGACACCATTCATATCAACTCCCTTTTTTTAGAATTGAGAAAACTGAAGCCATAATCCACAGCTTACCTCTGGCTACTCGTTCAGATAAAATTACACTTTAAAACTGTGCAAGGTCAATCGTATTACACGTGAAGTACAGAGTGTGTCCATTGTTCCAAGAATATTACCTGGAAGTAGTTGCAGTGTGCATAGGAAGAGGCAGTGGGAGTCACACAACTACTTAGAGCGTCCATGTGGGTAGAAGGAGAGCAGCACTGTAGTACAGCTGGGACAAATTCAAACAGAAAAGAGGCATCAACCAAGTTAACCTGTGTAGCATTTAAAGCACTCCCCTTTCAACTTGGAAAGAAAAATTCCAAACGTTTTCCTTTGGGGATGCAATAAAATTAGATTTAGTACAATCAGGTGCTATTATTTGTTGAAAACAACATGGTAATTAACCAATTTAAAAAGTCATTTTAGGGGCGCCTGGGTGGTGCAGCTAAGCGTCTGACTCTTAATCTTGGCTCAGGTCATGATCTCATGGTTCATGAGTTCAAGCCCAGCATCAGGCTTGGTGCTGATGATGCAGGGCCTGCTTGGGATTCTGTCTCTCCTTCTCTCTGACCCTCCCCTGCTTGTACTCGCTCTCTTAAAATAAACAAACTTAAAAAAAATTTTTTAAGTCATTTTAAAGGGTCATGTCTACTTTTCTAAATGATTTCTCTGGCACCTAAACATTTTGTCACCTTTCTAACCAAATATTTATTCTTATTGAATGTAATTTCATTTTGCTGAAGGGGTGCCTGGGTGGCTCAGTTGGTTGGGCATCTGACTTTGGCTCAGGTCATGATCTCACCGTCCGTGGATTCGAGCCCTGCATCGGGCTCTGTGCTGACAGCTCGGAGCCTGCAACATGCTTCGGATTCTGTCTCCCTCTCTCTCTGCCTCTCCCCCATTCAAGCTCTGTTTCTGTCTCTCTCAAAAATAAACATTAAAAAAAATTTCATTTTACTGAAAATATCAGAACATGTTTGGAATTCCAAAATAATTGTTTCAAATATTTTAATAGTAACAAACATTTGGAGGAGGGTGTGATTTTAAGGATAAAATAAGTGAAATACTGTCCAAATGTTCTTACCATTATATAACGCATCCAGTAAAATCCAGGCAAACATGTTTTAACCACTTAAAGAAATTACTAAGAATTTGGATCCAAGACCAAAATCTTAATTGCTACATAAACTTGAGCAAGGTTAATCTCTTTGGGCCTCAGTTTCTGCATCTTATTAAAATGGGGGTAATAATAGTACATACCCTAGTATGTTTCTTGTGAGGAATGAATGAGCTAATAGGCATAAAGCACTTAGAATAGTACTGGAATACAGTAAGCAATCAAAAAATAAATAGCTAATGCCATTATTTTAACTAAAAAAGTAGGTTTTCCTAGTTTTCTCTTTACAGTTAGGATACCATAAAAAGATTGAACTCTTTGTATTGGGATAGTTACACTTACAGATGCAGTCTTTCTTTTTTCTTTTTTTAAATGTTTATTTATTTTTGAGAGAGAGACAGAGTGTGAGTGAGGGAGGGGCAGAGAGAGAGGGGACACAGAACCTGAAGCAGGCTCCAGGCTCTGAGATGTCAGCACAGACCCCGATATGGGGTTCAAACCCATGAACCGTGAGATCATGACCTGAGCCAAAAAGTTGGATGCTTAACCAACTGAGCCACCCAGGTGCCCCACAGATGCAGTCTTTTTTCTTTTAATTTTTTTTAACGTTTATTTATTTTTGAGACAGAGAGAGACAGAGCATGAACGGGGGAGGGGCAGAGAGAGAGGAAGACACAGAATCGGAAGCAGGCTCCAGGCTCTGAGCCATCAGCCCAGAGCCCGACGCGGGCCTCGAACTCACGGACCGCGAGATCGTGACCTGAGCTGAAGCTGGACGCTCAACCGACTGAGCCACCCAGGCAGATGCAGTCTTAATAATAGGTTGAGTTTCCTCTTTTCCAGAGAGAGACTCTCCACAATGAATGAGAATCAGTTATAACACATCACATCTTTGGATTAAACAGAGGATGACATTTATTGAGCGCCTACCATGTTCCAGGCACAGTAGTAGGTGCTTTACATATATTGCTTCATTTAATCCAAACAACAATTGAATGAGGTATTAACATTACTTTACAAAAATAAGGAAACTAAAGCTCAGAGACGTTAAATAATTTGCTGAAAGTCACAAAGCTGATATTGACAGGGTCAGCATCAAACTCCAAAGCCCAAGCTTTTTTTTCTTTTTTCTTTTTCTTTTCTTTTTTTTTTTTTTTTTTTTTTTTTTTTTTTTTTTTTTTTTTTTTTTTTTTTTGAGAGAGAGAGAGAGTGTGAGAGCAGGGGAGGGGCAGAGGGAGAGGTAGAGAGAGAGAATCCCAAGCAGGTTCCACACCCAGCACCAGTCCCACAACCATGAGATCAAGACCTGAGCCAAAATGAAGAGTTGGACTCTTAACCAACTGAGCCACCCAGGTGCCCCCACATGCTCTTTAGTGTACCACAATACTTCCCAAATCTTTTCTTCTTCCTAAAATGTAACACTTTAATTTTACTAGAACTCCATTTGATGAATGTTTTTGCCTTTGTTATAAGATGGAAGCTTTCTACTTTTATGTCCACATTTTTCATATTTTGTATATGCTAATAAAATTACTTAAAAAAAACTTATTCTATAATCTTTGAAAGTAAATCAGCCTAAGTGTTATAAAAATTCATTGCAATGTTTCCCAACTTATCTATTATTGACTACTGATTTTTAAAATGTCAGAAGTTCGGGGGTACCTGGGTGGCTCAGTTGGTTAAGTGTTCGACCTTGGCTCAGGACATGATCTCACAGTCCATGAGTTCAAGCTCCATGTAGGACTCTGTGCTGACAGCTCAGAGCCTGGAGCCTGTTTTGGTTTCTGTGTCTCCCTCTCTCTCTGCCCTTCCTCCCCCTCAAAATAATAAACATGAAAAAAAATTTTAAATGTCAGAAGTTCATAAAGGTATGCTAAAAATAAATATTTTCTAGTATCTTATGCAGTTTAAGCCATTAAATCTTGCACATGGAAGGAAAAACCTGAAATAATGGACAGAATTCTAGTTCTAGTACACATGTAAGGGTTGATGTTTTCTGAATTACATCATTTTAACAGTTCCAGTGATTTAAAAAGCCAGACATGACTAAGATGGCCATATAAAATTCATATTCTTATCACTTCCAATATAGGTTAGGCAAACAGGTTCTTACACTTTAACCTTTGAAGATTATTCAAGTATATAATTTCAATGTTATGGATTTGAATTTGATTTCCCAGGATATTTATGCTTTCAAACATCCTGGGAAATAACTTAAATCCAAAAGGAAAACACCAAGGAAGCATCTGTAGGGTTTGCCAAAACTCTGAAAAAAAAGTGGGACTTTTTTCTAGAGTTTTAACAGCTAAGGAAAACCTAGCCCCCTAGTGGCAGGAAAACACTCAGTCAGGAGCTGCAGTATTTACCCTTCAGGGTACCATAAAATAGTGTTTTCATTACAAATAAAACAATGAAAGGTATTAGGTTTACTTTGCTAATACTGCTCTGATTCCATTGCTTACATATTTTGAATAGTTGTTAAAGTGTACATTAAAATAAATCTCTTGGGGGCTCCTGGGTGGCTGAGTCAGTTAAGTGTCCGACTTCAGCTCAGGTCCTAATCTCTGGTTTGTGAGTTCAAGCCCCTCCTCAGGCTGTCTGATGTCAGCACAGAGCCTGCTTCAGATCCTCTGTCCCCCTGTCTCTCTGTCCTTCCCCTGAATGCACACATGCTCTCCCTCTCAAAATTAAAAACATTAAAAATGATAATAATAAGGAGCACCTGGGTGGCTCAGTTGGTTGAGTGTCCAACTTCAGCTCAAGTAATGATTTCATAGTTCATGAGTTCAAGCCCCACATCTGAGCAGACAGCTCAGAGCCTGGAGCCTGCTTCGAGTTCTGTGTCTCCCTCTCTCTCTGCCCCTCCCCACTCACACTGTGTGTCTCTCTCTCAAAAATGAATAAACATTAAAAATAATAATAGTAAAATTTATTGGATAAATAAAGTAAAATATACAATAGAGAATATATTAGTATATAGTTGATAGCTGATTTATTATCTAAGGAAACAGCAAAATGGATACTATCCTTTTAAGTGTCCAGTAACAAATGGAAAGTAGAAAGTTACCTGCATGAAGAAAAGGGGAACATGAATAGATAATCCAAAAAGATTCCTCAATGGCTATTTCCTTACCAGTGCAATCCCATTTTGTATAATCAACAAAATAGAACAAAGTAAGATACTAGTTAGCTTACAGAATATGAAAAACTTAGCTATAGAACAGCAACTGTGTGCTTAGTACATGAAAAATTAACCTAGTGTGTATTATGAAAGCATTGTGAAAGCACTGACATTTATAAAACTGAATTTATCACTATGTCCTAAGGTACATTCATCTGCATAAAGAACTTCCACTATCTTCCCGAAGGCATTGTTCACTTAAGGTATTAAATTGCATGTAGAATATAAAACTGGAAATAATGGACAGAATTCTATTTCAGGGGCGCCTGGGTGGCTCAGTTGGTTAAGCTTCCCACTCACGATCTCATGGTTCATGAGATTGAGCCCCACGTCGGGTTCCTTACTTCCAATGCAGAGCCTACTTGGGATTCTCTCTCTCTCTCTCTCTCTCCCCCAAAATAAATAATAAAACTTAAAAAAAAAGAATTCTATTTCAGATATAAATATAATAGTTAATGACATTTTTAAAAGAATTCTGGTAATTAGAAAAATTCAGGATTACTAAAAATTATCCAAAAGTAAAAATTTTCACTCCTACTAAAGGTAAGGAAAACAAGTTCATACTTGTTTATCCTATGGAGGTTATTCAAATATATAATTAAAATGTTTTGGACTTGAATCTACTCCAGAATAGTAGTGTCAGCAGTGAGAAAATTCTCAATATAAATGCTCAGCAGGAAAAACATCCTAATAGTAAATTTAGTTTCAAGATAAGTTACTATATATCTAGGACCCCAACACTTCCTCATTTATAGTAAGGTAAAGGTCTTCTGGGAATATACCCAAAAAAAGTGAAAGCAGGCACTCAAACTAATATTTGTGCACCCATATTCACAGCAGTATTGTTCACAATAGCCAAAAAGTGGAAGCAACCCAATGTCTACCAACAGATCAATGGATAAACAAAATGTGGTATATACATACAACGGAAAATTATTCAGCATTAAAAAATCAGGAAATTTTAGGGATGCCTGGGTGGCTCAGTCCAGCATGGAGCCTGGAGCCCACTTCGAGTTCTGTGTCTCTCCCTCTCTCTCTGCCCCTCCCCTGCCCCTGCTCACACTCTGTCTCTCTCTCTCTCTCAAAAATAAGTAAACATTAAAAAAATTTTTTTAAATAAGGAAATTTTGGCCCATGTAAAAATATCGATGAATCTTGAAAACAGTATGCTTAGTGAAATAAGCCAATCTCAAAAGGGCAAATATTGTATGATTCTTTTTTTTTAATTATTTTTCTTTTTTAGGAAGGGGAGAGCACAAAACTGGGGGAGAGGGGCAGAGGAAGAGAGAGAATCTTAAGTCTCTCCACGCTGAGTGTGGAGCCAGACGTGGGGATCGATCCCATTACCCTGGGATCATGACATGAGCTGAAATCAAGAGTCAGATGCTCAACTGACTGAGCCACCCAGGCACCACTGTATGATTCTTCTTAGATGAGTGTCAGAGAGTTGTCAAGTTCATAGACAGAAAGTAGAATGGTGGTTGCCAGGAGCTAGAGGAAGAAGGGAATATGATATTAGTGTTTAACAGTATGGAGTCTCAGCTGGAGAAGATGAAAAAGTCCTGGAGATGGAAGGTGATAATGCTAGTATAACAATGTGATTGTATTTAATGCCACAAAACTGTAGACTTAAAAATGTTTAAAATGGTAAATTCTACATTATTTACATTTTACCTCAACAAAAAGAAAGACAAATATAATTGTGCTTTTGCTTAGTTTCTTCTGGCAGCTAAAGAGAACTTCCTCTTTCCATAAGAAGAAAATCAAACCTTTTCAAAGAAACGGACAATAAAGGCTTGACCACAAGAATAAGAGCATTGGAAAGCTCTTATAACTTCAGTTCTATATTTGTCATGTACATTATATAGAATAGAAAAAATAAATTCTTTAGAATTTAAATATACTTTAAAACAATAATAAGCAATTCTTTTTGCCCAAGATTCAATTCAAAAAAAAAATAATGATACAATATTTATTTTTTCAATAAAAAATAAAATATCATAGGCACCTTGCAGAGGAAGTTGTATATTCTTACAAATGACTGTATTTAACCTTTAAGATGTTAATATGTAGGGTCTTTTGAAAGATAGCTTTTAAAATATTTTATTCTTTTGGGGCGCCTGGGTGGCTCATCGGTTATGAGGTCATGATCTCCCAGTTCGTGAGTTTGAGCCCCACATAGGGCTCTGTGCTGACAGCTCAGAGCCTGGAGCCTGACTCAGATTCTGTGTCTTCCTCTCTCCCTCAAAAATAAAGAAAAGAAATGAGGTGAAGGGCAGCTACAAATTGCTCATCACTGCTTTAAGTTTAAAACTTAACTTTAAAAACAATGCAAAACTGACTTTGGGTCAATTCAGCATTATAACATTAGTTAAAGGAAAACATTCCTCAATATAGGCCTCTAGATAAATATGAATATTTTGGGGGCACCTGGCTGATTCAGTCAGTGGAGCATGTGACTCTTGATCTCAGTGTCATGAGTTCAAGCCCACATTGAGATGAGCGTGGAGCCTACTTAAAAATGAATGAATGAATGAATGGATGGATGGATCAATCAATCAATCAATCAATCAATATTATTATGTATGTTCAGATATGTAGAGAATTAATACAATAAAAAGATCTAGGGGCACCTGGCTGGCTTGGCCAGTGAAGCACGTACATGACCCTTGATCTCAGGATCATGAGTTCAAGCCCCACACTGGGTGTAGAGCTTGCTTTAAAAAAATTAAAAATATATGGGGCACCTGGGTGGCTCTGTCAGTTAAGTGTCCAACTTTGGCTCAGGTCATGATCTCACAGCTCATGAGTTCGAGCCCCATGTCAGGCTCTTTGTGCTGACAGCTCTGGGCCTGGAGCCTGCTTTGGATTCTGTGTCTCCCCCACACCTTTCTGCCCCTCCCCCAACTCTGCTCTGTTTCTGTCTCTCTCAAAAATAAACATTAAAAAAAATTTTTAATTAAAAATATAAAATAAAAAATAAAAAGGTCTAAAAGTTTTGTATACAAAAGGGCAACTGGGGCACCTGGGTGGCTCAGCAGGTTAAGCATCTGACTTCTGCTCAGATTATGATCTTGCACTTCATGTGTTCAAGCCCCAAGTTGGGCTCCCTGCTGACAGTTCAGTGTGGAACCTGCTTGGCATTCTCTCTCTCTCTCCTCTCTCTCTGCCCCTTTCCCACTCACACTTTTTTTCTCTCTGTCTCTCAAAATAAGTAAATAAAAACTTTTTTAAAAAGGAAATTAAATTACAGTAGCATGCTACGAAAATAATATCAAAAGAAAGAAATGAATCTAAGATAGGACAAGACTAAAAAGAGTCAATCAATACTGGATCTACATTTTGTCTTTGAAGCGATGATAAGAGTGGAAAAAATGTCATCAACTAGGCAAAGAAAATAAACACTTCAAGAGAGGAATGACAAATGTAAGAAATGATTCAGATGAGTCATTCTGAGTCAGTTGGACAGCAATGTTCTAGTCTCAATGTTTGGCTTTACTAAAGAAATTAATTTATAAAATACTACAAAATTCAAACTTTACAGACTATAATATTTGAATACCAGATTCAAGTTTATTAACAATATAATTTTTAAAAATTTTTAATGTTTATTTATTTTCTTGAGAGACAGAGACACAGACAGAGTGTGAGAGGGGGAGGGCAGAGAGAGAGGAAGACACAGGGAGAGAGGAAGACACAGAGAGAGAGAAAGAATCTGAAGCAGGCTCCAGGCTCTGAGCTGTCAGCACAGAGCCTGGTGTGGGGCTCAAACCCACAAACCCGGAAATCATGACCTGAGCCCAAGTTGGATGCTCAACCAACTGAGCCAACCCAGGAGCCTCTATTATCAATAGAATTTTTAAATGAAGTCAGCTGTTGCTGCTTACTAAAATTTGATCCAAACTTCAAATCATATAGTTCACTTCAAAAAGATTCAAGTGTGACCATTATTCCAAAATTAGTTACTTCATTATTATTTCAAGAGCTGAGTTTGAAAATGATCATTATCCTGCCTCTGAGAATGATATTCTATTTAACTTTGGTTAAGTCATTTGTAATGCTCTTCATAAACAGGTACTCATTAACTACTGGTTAAGTTGCTCACTACTTTTTGCCTCCTTCACCTAAAATTTGGAGGAGTCAAATACTTCTACAGTATTTTTATGGCACTTTCTTTTCCATAGTAGGTCTCTTTTACTTACGAATACAACCTTTTTTTTTTTAAAGTTTATTTATGTGTTTTTGAGGGGGGGGGCGCTGAAGGAGAGAGAATCCCAGGCAGTCCCCACCTTGCCAGCACAGAGCCTGATGCGGGGCTCAATCTCATGAACTCTGAGATCATGACCCGACCTGAAACCAAGAGTTGATGCTCAACCAACTGAGCCACCCAGGCACCCCAACAATACAACTTTTTATTTATATAGTACTTTAGAATGTTCAAAGCAGTCTTGCTTATTACATTATAGCATAGACCTAGTCTATGTAGTAGGTATCATCATGAGATCATGAAACTTATTTTCAGAAGCTCAGAAACTTTATAGTCACTTCAACGTTCCCAAAACAAAAATTCAGATAACACAAGATTCTATTTCACATGTACTGTACACTATCAAAACATCAGCAGCACTTACCTGTTCTTTTAATGTCTGTTTCCTAGCCCTTACCTTGAACTCTTGGACATAATTTTCAATTAATTAATCTATTCACCTGTTTATTTCTTTATTTGACAATTTTCAACTTATAATTTTACATCCAAGCTAACATAAAATATTTTTTAAATAACATATCCTAAATCATAATAATTTAACAAACAGTATTTCTATAATGAATGAATAATAGTAACTATTTGTAGTGTTTTCTGGTAAATGATACTTAAGTGGTTCTCAAAAAATTTAGAACTAGGTGTTTCTGAGAAGATTGTCTGGAACTTGAAATACATGTTCCCATAGAAACAACATCATATAAGTTAATTTGGCTCCTAGACCAGATTATAACCACCTGTACCATAAGTGTAGGACTAATAGTAATATAGAACCTAACCACCATATCTAATATGTCCATAGGAAAATGCCTCCAAAATTCCAAATTGGAAAGCCAAGTACATTTCTACATTTCTCTTGCTGCAGGCCTTCTGAATTTAAACTCCCCAACAGCTTCTGAGTCTTTAGTAGTTTGAGGAAGGGGGTTTGGATGGAGTTTAGGAAAGGAAACACTTACTGGTAAAGGGAAGGGAGGTAAGGGTATTATCCAGTTGATGGGCTACAGAATGTAAAACAAGTGTAAAGAAGACACAGACTGTCTCTCTCTATATGCATATGTATTGTATGTATGCATGGAACACAGCTGAAATTATAATTTAGATAGTAATGCCTAATCTGTTCATTAAAATGTTGAACTAAACTATTCACTAGAAGATATAAAACTTCTAACATGAATTTAGTCATCTATTTTTTGTTTTTCAAAGAAGTAGCTGAAAATATGAAAAAATACTAGGCTTCAACCTTTTTTAAAATTTCTAATAGGCAAGGGGCACTGGGGTGGCTAAGTCGGTTGAGCATCAGGTCATGATCTCTCAGTTCAGGTCATAATCTCTTGGTTGGTGAGTTTGAGCCCCACATCAGGCTCACTGCTGTCAGCGCAGAGCCCACTTCAGACCCTCTGTCCCCCTCTCTCTGCCCCTCCCGTGCTTGTGCACGCATGGGCGCTCTGTCTCTCTCAAAAATAAACATTTAAAAAAAATTTCTAATAGGCAAAATGAATAAAAGTGCTAAGTCATCCTTAATCCATATACTTCCTTTGCCTTTTCCTTCTCAATTCCATCCACCAAAACAGTAGCAGCTCTAAAAATATACAAAACCCAATCTAATTTAAATTCTTGTTTTATTATTTTAATATCAAAATATTATATATTTTGGGAAAATCAAGCAATCTCTTTTACTGCTATATTTAGGTAGAATGCAATAAGCCGATAGTAAAAGAATACAGTTGGGTGATACAGCTAGAAAATAGTGAGTACTGTTACAAACAGAAGTTAACAGATTTATAACTTTTAAAAGTCAACAAATTATTTAATTCCCCTAATTTACATTCTTTTCACCTATTCTAGCTTTGGATTTCCTCCTGCCTGGCAGAAATGGTGCTTCCAGATCTACATATTTGAGAAAATTAATATTCCTAGAGCCTTAATTCATTGGGCAAAGGAATACCCTCTTTCTTCTCTCTCTGGTCTTTTCTGAAAGCCTTGACCCTTGTCATATGTCTATTGCCCCTTTTGTCACTCAGTATTAAAGCACTTTACATGATGATATACACCACGATTATATGGTGTTCCTGCAAAACAGAAAATACATTTGAATGGAAAGGTAAGGCTATTATCTTGCAAAAGTGTACCCCCCCCCCAAAAAAAAACACTCTCCCCACCTACCCCAAGAAGCTCAACACATGGTCACTATCATAAGGATTCCTGATTAGTGGCTTGAGATCTACAGTATGCCTTCAATACCCTTGGTTGAGCTCTAGGTCAGCTGTCACTGTCAGGTTCTCTTCTCTGCTACTCTGCAGTTCTTAGTTGGCTGGGATTAACACTGCAGGGGCTGCCCTGTCAAACCACACCATCACATTTTTACTAGAAGAATATAATTTAGTTTTAAGAGATAGAAAGTATGCTCTTTTATTAAACTTCATTACTGAGATGCTAAAATGATTTCATTATGAGGTAATCCCACCTATAACATTAAAAAATGTAATATATACAGTTGACCCTTGAATAACATGAGTTTGAACTATGTGGGTATTTTTGGATATTTTTGATACAGTACAGTATTGTAAATGTATTTTCTCTTACGATTTTCTTAACATTTTCTTTTCTCTTACTATGTTATAAGAATATAGTACATAATACACATAACATACAAAAAATGTGCTAACCAACAGTTTATGTTATCTTAGGTAAGGCTTCCAGTGAAAATAGGTTACTAGTAGTTAAGTTTTGGGAGGATGAAAAGTTACACACAGATTTTCAACTGCAGGGGGTCAGCATCCCAACCCTGCATTGTTCAAGGGTCAACTATAACATGTATATAAATGTTTTTTAAAGAAACAAAATACTGCAACAAGAGCAGAGTCGGAACAAGGTCCCAGTGTAGTTATGTCCTAATTTCATTACTAGGACCCATTTTGAAGATATAAAAGTTTCACTAAAAACATACATCTTTCTGTACCAACAAAATGTTCACAATCTTTAAGAACACAATGAAATTTTATATATTGCTCAAAAATATGTTCTGATGAGAAATCTTTGACATTTCTTATGTGCATATTCATACTATTTTTAAGAATGCAGAAATGCATTTAGAAATACAAATGCCCATTATAAAATACTTTAAGAGAAGCCACTGAACTTGAATTTCTCATACCTGTTGGATAGTAGGCTTGGGAGTACTGCGCTGAGGGTGTGTAGTTACTGTATTTTTGGGAGGAGCTGACCATTGTTTGAGGACCTTGCTGAACGTGTACAGATGTGGCGCTTGGCTGCAGGGTATAGGTAACCTCAGTCGGAAACCTCTGCAGTACAGGAAATGGAACCCCTTTATCTGAAAAAGTGGGAGACGTTTCCACTTGTCCTGGATGCATTCCAAGGGAGTTCTGCCATGTTCTAGGAGGAATCGGGGTCCGATCTAAACCTTTCAGAGGGAAAGTACTATGGTTGTGGGATGAAGTTGATACGTAGGAGTAAGGAGACAAACTATCTCGCCGGAATGACCGGTGGAATTGTCCTACAGCCACTGGTCCTGCATAAAAGAGGAAGAGCGCGTTTACTAATTTTATATT
Source organism: Panthera onca (assembly GCF_046562875.1). Taxonomy (NCBI): domain Eukaryota; kingdom Metazoa; phylum Chordata; class Mammalia; order Carnivora; family Felidae; genus Panthera; species Panthera onca. The sequence continues at coordinate 45,291,652 of NC_138352.1, read as the reverse complement.
GTACCACTGGATGTAGTAAACTAAAAGTTACAAAACATGAATGTGTTCAATTCTCAGCCATGTTTAACACAACAGAAATTTAGTTCTGGTAAAAACAAGTTCAGAATCCAGAATACAAGATTACACATACAATGCTAAAAAAATAATCAAATAAACTTTTGTTTCGTTCTCAATCTTAGTAAGAGACAAAGTAGCCAAACTCCAATATTAAATCAAATGTTAAATCAAATGCAATGTTCAAAGACTTTTATAGATGATTCAGTCATCTTACCTTTTTAACCTCAGTTGATTAACCCAGATTTTTCCAATCTATAAGCTACTTCGTAGAAGTTTTAGAAATTCCACTCAGTCTTTCAGATCATTGAGAAACCTTAATAATATGCACAGAAGTAAACACTTAACCATATACATAAAAGAAATAAGTGGGGATCAAAGAAGAACTATAACACAAACCAAAAAGAAAATGCTCTTTACTCCTTTTCAATTTTTTTTAAAGCTCATCTTTGCAGAAAAGTCAGGCTTGAAAACTTTGACTCAGTTCTTTTCTTCCTTTCTTAATCAAAAATTTTCTATGATCAAAAAAAAAATTTATTTTCCATAGTCTTTTTTTCCTCAGAGTATCCCCAGTAGAGTCCCTTCCTAGATATCCTAGGTATCGGCAGCTCTCAAACATTGATTTACATCTGAAATCACCTGTAGAGTTTGTTAAAAATCCATATACTCAAGCCCAGGGATTCTGATATTTGCTTTCTCCTATCTAGTAAGGTAGAAAGGAATTCAAAAGTGGAGATGATGAAGAGAGAGAAAGGGCATTACTATATAATGAGGAAAAAAGAAAATATACATGTTGCAGGCTGAACTTATTTTTCAGACTGTGATTCTTGAACACAATAAACAAAACTAGCCTGGGGTGCCTGGGTGGCTCAGTTGGTTGAGCATCTGACTCTTGATTTCAGCTCAGGTCATGATCTCACAGTCATGGGATCAAGCCCCATATTGGGCTCTGAGCTGAGCATGGAACCTGCAGAGCCCATATGGGATTCTCTCTCCCTCTTTCTCTCTTTCTCTGCCCCTCCCCCAGTGGTTCTCTCTCTCTCTCAAAGTAAATAAATAAAAATTAAAAAAAGAAAAAAGCTAGCTTTATTTTCCCAGGGAGGATGTTAAATTATGTGCTTCACAAATTCCTTTCAATTTGTTCCATTAAACTAATCTATAAAACAGAGGGGACGTCTAATTCATGTGCTACTCCTCTATTAAACTATATGGTAAAAGATGGCACTCAAATACCTACTTTTCCAAATATTTTAATTGTAAACCCATTCAACATGTTATACATCTTTCATTCTATTTCTGTGGTGTTTAATTTCCTCTAAAGAATAGAGCACTAGGAGCACTCCTAACCACTTCTGGTTTGGCACTGCCTGATTCAAGCCAATTTTCTTAATATAAACTCTTAAAAAATAATAAAAATTAAAAAAATAAAGCATTAATGACAAAAACAAATACATACACACATATATATACACACAAATTCTAAAGTAACCTGGAAATCAAGAAGTCTAAATCTAATGGGGGAAAAAAAGTCTAATTCAGAAGACTGAATGTATTCAAATGATACATACCTCTTAAAAACTGCTTTTCTTTTTTTTCCTTTAAAGTACAAAAAAAACAGTTTTTATGGAACTGGACTAGCAATTCCATATGTATACACACTTTGAACTACCAGAAACAATCCTTTAAGACCTAAAGAAACATTTTTTGCTCTTCACAACAGGTGTTTCTGAGATCTAAAACTACCCACCACTTGATTCTTCCTTGGATGCTTCACATGCTAAAACTATATATCACTACAGTGTGAAATAGCTAACCCTTCTTCCACCTTCTTTAGGGTTAAGATATTGATGAATTTTCAGATTGTCAGTAACTTAAACAGCTAATTAAAGAATTCTTTACCTTGATTTATCAAAATATAAAATCTACTTCTATCATGATAAAGTGATGGCCAAACATTCATATACTTTTAGATGTTTTTAGATGCATATGAAGACTGATAGGATTAGAAGCGCATTCTTTTACATTTGTTTTTTAAAAATAAAGAACTAAAACACATTCAGCTCTTATTTATTGTTAAGGGTTACCTCATAGGGCTCTATTCTGACTAACTTCACAGAATATCATCTGTATGTTTTCAGAACATCTGCAAGATATATTTGACAAAGTTTAAATCCAGAATTTTAGAAATGTAAGGCAGGATGCATTTCTGTTCATAAAGGTCTTATTCCTTTTATATAAATGGCTCTGAACTAATCAATTCCCAGGAAAAAAGTCTGCCTCTTGAGAGCTTGATATCCCCAGGCCAAAACAGATTCTCTACTATTACTCAGACTTGTTACTTAGTTTAGAAAGTTTTAAAAAATATTGTAAAATAAACTGCCACTAAAAACAAAATAACAAAGTGGAGCAAAAGAAAAAAAAAGGGAGAAACATGTGATTTTCACATTTCTTATCAAGGACATTCCTGAAAGGTGAACAAGACAACTATTTCAATGGATCTAGATAAAAAGGTACTAGAACAGAGGATGCTATTGTAAAAAAAAAAAAAAAAAAAAAAAAAAAAAAAAGACATAAGTATTCAAACCATAAGCTGAAGTAGAACACAGAAAACAAAGTGGAGACTAAGAAGTAGCAGTACAGTCAGACATATAACTAAAGAAATGGTCAAGCAGAATAAAAACTAGGTGAAGAGAAACAGAAGAGCCAAGGGCTTAGAACACAGAATTAAAGCGAACGAAGTTGGCCCAGTATTCTTGAACTTAGAATTACATTCCACCCACATCAGAAACACAATTCCCTAGGGGCGCCTGGGTGGCGCAGTCGGTTAAGCGTCCGACTTCAGCCAGGTCACGATCTCACGGTCCGTGAGTTCGAGCCCCGCGTCAGGCTCTGGGCTGATGGCTCGGAGCCTGGAGCCTGTTTCCGATTCTGTGTCTCCCTCTCTCTCTGCCCCTCCCCCGTTCATGCTCTGTCTCTCTCTGTCCCAAAAATAAATAAAAAACGTTGAAAAAAAAAAATTAAAAAAAAAAAAAAAAAAGAAACACAATTCCCTAGTGACCCAAGCCTATCGTGTAGACAATACACAACCGACATACCTTCTGCACATACCAACAGGCAGAATGGTAAAAAATAGAAATGTGTGAAAACTACAATAATCTTAGGTATATGTGGATTGATGTAATATCTACACTGCAAAAATATGAATTAAATTCATGTTATTCAACAAATAATCTTTAAAATGCTGACCAACTGAAGTTCATCTATATAGTTATAGAAGTTCAATGTGTGTGTGTGTATACATATATATATAAACTCTTTATATATATATTATATATATAAACTCTTTATATATATATATTATATATATAAACTCTTTATATATATTATATATATATAAACTCTGTGTATATATATATATATATATATACACACACACACATTGAATTTCTATAACTATATATATATACATATATGTGTATATGTGTATATATATATATGAGTTCAACTATAAGAAAATCTGACCGTCGGCAGCCCCTGTACTTCTTTCATTAAAATGGACTCTATTCTTAGAATACAACTGGGTTTAGGATATGTGAGGAGAAAAAGAGAAGTGAAAAAAGTGAGCAAGACTTGGTTTTTATGTACGCGCATTTGTATGTTTCTTTGCCTGAAGTAGTTACCCTATTACTCCCAAGAACACACTTTCCAGTCTTTTCTCCTTACACCCACCAGATACACAACCTAAAAAACAAATACCCACGTCAGAGATTCTGTCAAATGCATGCCAGGGTATTGTCTCCAGTGCCTTTCCCCATGCAATTCCCCACCAAAATCAATGGCCATCACATGGAAGTGGCTTAATATTCCTTTAGAATTCCTTTAGAACATTCCTTTGCCACTGCTATTTTTCCAACTTGTTACTAGAACTCTAACCTAATCCCTTATCTTCTAAACTCCACACACAAGCTAATCTCTTATCTTCTAAATTCCAAATGAACAAAATGCTGCCTCATTCATAACCCTGGGCCTAGGTTAAATCAAACAAAGTGTTACTTTTATTTGTATATTTTTAGCTTCCCATAACTAAAAAATAATCCTTACATATTTATGCTAGATCCAAATTAACATGGTGAAAATGTTTCTGTTGAAGACAAGAATGAATTCTCACTATTATATCCAGTTGCTGTTTTGAAATACTGCCTCATATCATGGACTCTTTAAACAGAGAAAAGGAATATTTGCCACCCTCACCTTCCTGGAAGAGGGGGAAGAGCATCGGAAGCCAAGTTTACAAAATAATTTTCTATCAGAAAGAATTTTTGCGTTTTTAGTAAATATATTTATACAAAGTTTTTTCATGACTGAAAGGTTGTAGCCAATAGTGAAAGATTCAAAGACATAAATGTGAACTTCCTAAAATTCCTCTTAACTACAACTTGACAGACAGTAAAGAAAACCATTTTGCCTTCTGTTTGTCTAACCATAACACCTCAAGTAAAGATCAGCTCTAATTAGCTATGATGAAAGAAACGTTTGGCCAATTCGTTCTATGCAGGAACAGGATCTTATGAAGAATTAATATATTATTATATATTTGCCCTTAAGATACACAATGTTTACCTTTCTATATATTACTTGGAACCTAAAATATGATTATTGTCAGAACATCTCTTCAGACTTCTTAGATGTGTCAATGGGTAGAAGATGGCACGTCTCTTCAAGGGCAAACTTCCACGTATAAATGTTCTACGTTTTCCTGGCTGACTTTGTTCCTTCCCACCTTGGCCATCATATCCTCACCCTCTACAGTAACTGTTTTGCTTCCCATTAGAGCAAAGGAGACCCTCCGGTGTTTCTTCCCGACCTAGTGCTTCAACAAAGGGCTACTTATTCTAGATGTTCGAAAAGGGAAGGGAAGAGTCTCAAGAAGGTAGATGGCTACGGGGGATTGGAGTTCAAGAGAGGCCAGGTACAGCAGAAAGACTACAGCAGAGGTCCCTTTGGCTGCCAGTGGACAATTAACCGGAACGGACTAAAAATGCCAAGGCCTTCCAGGGGACACACCGGCGGAAAGGGGGTGCTGGCGGTCGTGGGAAACGGTGGGGGCGACGTGACCTATTTCTCGGGAAGCCCAGCAGAAAGTGGATCACCTTCGCACCTGAGGATGTGTGAAATGCCCTCGGAAGTGGCGGTTGCTCCCCGTCGCCCCATGTGCCTGGTAGTGGTCATGGACTCACCATGCGGCTCGGGCCGGGGCCCCGCGGGTGGCGGCGGCTCTTGGTGCTGCAGCGGGGAGGTGGAGGCCGAGGCCGAGGCCGAGGCCGAGGCGGAGGCCGACGTAATGAGGAGCCTCTGGAAGCGGTTGGGCGGGCGGCAGGGCACCTCCAGGCCGGCGGCCAGCTTGGCCTTGTTGGCGCTGGTGAGCCTCTTGAGGTGCACCAGCAGCTGCGGCTGGTCGCGGCGGAAGTGTGGGCTGTGGAAGTGGTGGAGCGGCCCGTCGCCCGCCGGTCCGCCGCCCCCGGGCCCCGGCCCGGGCCCCGCCGCGCCCGGCCCGCCCAGCACCACCTTGCGGAAGCCGTAGAGGTTGAGCTGGCGGATGAAGCTGGTGAAGTTGGTGGTTTTGAAGAGCTCGGGCTCGGCCCCGTTGCCCCCCACACCGCCGCTGCCGCCGCCGCCGCCACCGCCGCCACCGCCACCGCCCCCGGCCCCCGCCCCGGGCGGGCTGAGCAGCTCGGCCTCGAAGAGCGGCTGGTCGATGAGCAGCCCCTCGCCACGGCCGTCCCAGCGGATCGAGCGGTACCGGGGACTGTTCACCAACCGCCACAGCTTGGCGGGGAAGTTGTTGGGGTTGATGGGGGTGGAGAGCAGCGCCTCCTCCATCGCCCCCGCCCGGGCACTGGGCCTCGCCCCGCAGAGCCTGGCTCTTCCACCCCGTTCTCGATCCCCTCCCCCTTGCCCGGCCTTCGCTGCGCCCTGCCCCCTCCTGCCTGCGCCAGGCCCGCCGCGTACCCCGGGACCGTTGGCGCACGAGCCTCTGCCGCGCCTTCCAACGCGTCCAATGGGGCCTCGAGTTCCCACCGCGCGGCCGGACGTGGCGCGAGCCAACCCTCCCCCTGGACTCCGCGTCGTCCGACCCTTGCAGCAGCGTGGGGCGCGGCGGCAGCAAGGCACATTTCCTCGGCGACGTCCCCAAACCGCCAGACTCCGTGGTGTTGCAGCCCACCAGGTACTATTAAGTCCTGAAAATAAATAAACCTGATTATCCATGGTGGAATACCAAGATTCATCCTGATCACCGCAACCAGCGTGTGAGGTTTTAGAATTCGGAAACTGTGCACTTGCCAATTCAAAGTCAGCCATTCTTGAGAACAAAGGGTCTAACTCTATAATCTGAGAAGCCATAAACTAAGTATAAACTAACAGTTTAATTGCTTGTCTTCCCAAAATAAGAATGGTGATGGGGGTATGGTATCCTGAGTAAACAAAGTGATCTTTTAAAGAGTAGCATTTTATGTTTTTAGATATACTCTTTTACGTCAATGTTTTGCTCAGGACAGGTTTATTCAAGGTGGGATGAGAACTGAGGTGGCCATGAGGAGGGAATCAGAATATAATTACAATCCTCTGTACCTGGTCAACCAGCTGATGCTATTTTAGACATTGAAGAGAAACCTGACATGAGATGGGGTAGAATTCTACAGTAGCCATAATGATAAATCCCTTTCTATCAATAGATAAGAATATGGTGAGAGCTATGCTGATAGAAAGGTCCGTTTGGAGCACCTGGGTGACTCAGTAAGTTAAGCTTCTGATTTTGGTTCAGGTCATGATCTCACTCAACACTTTGTGAGCTGGAGCCCAGCAGTGGGCTCTGCGCTGACAATGTGGAGCCTGCTTCTCGGGATCCTCTGCCTCTCTCTCTCTCCCTCTCTTTCTCTCTCTCTGCCCCTCCCCAGCTTGCAGTCTCTTTCTCTCAAAAGTAAATAAACATTGAAGAAAAATTATAAAAAAAGAAAAGAAAGGTCCATTTAAAAATGGAAATTGGGACACCTGTGTGGTTCAGTAGGTTAAGCCTCTATCTGTTGATTTCTGCTCAGGTCATGATCTCATGTTTCATGAAATCCAGCACTCATCTCCCTCCCCCCTCACCCCCACCTTCCAGTTCTGCACCAACAGCGTGGAGCCTGCTGGGAATTCTCTCCCTCCCTCTCTCTCTCTCTCTGCCCTTCCCCCTCCTCACTTTCAAAATAAATAAATAAACTTTAAAAACTTTAAAAATGGAAATGGTTGGGAGGAAGGAGTATAATGTTTTAGTCCTTTCTCATGGTCAAAGAAAAAATGAGTATTAAGTTTACTTAGAAATTAAAATGAATAAAAAGACCCAACAAAGCAGCACTAATATAGAGATTTTATTTAAATTGTATTGAGTTTTTACAGCACATTGCATGTTTGTCACAACGCAACTGCACAGTTTGGATTTTTGGCCACATCATGTCACTTACACCCACAAGAGCTCTGAAAGGAGTATTTGATGAATACATCTGAGCTGAGAGCCCAGAGTCTCTCTCCAAGGCCATGCAGTATGTTCACTGATGGGACAGTCCCTCAAAACAGCCACACGAAGTAGACAGATACAGTCTCCTCAAATGTTACCACCAATCTTACTCCCCCTGAAAATGGGCAGAGTGAAGTGCAATGAAAGTTAATTAAAAAGCCACTCGCAACTGGCAGTAAATTTTAATGATTGAGAAAATGCTTAGAATTTTACGTATCAGAGACAAGGAATAGTTTGTTACTTTTTCAATGATCTCAGGAATTTCCCAGACACAAATCTCCATTATTCAACTCCGTTTAAATGAAAAAAAAAAAAAAAAAAAAAAAAAAAAAGTTCTGCTAAGCTGACCTAAATACGCCAAAACTTTTTAGGTTACATCCATGACAAGTATAAAAGCACAGATGCTTCTCTGTAGGACTAAAGAAAAGGTCAGGACAAATAACAATTCTTGTTCTAAATGCAGATCCTAGTTATTTTCAAATGAAAAATTTTTTTCTAGGAAGTAACATGAAAGTAGCAGTTAGACAGACAGCTACCATAGTTTTAAAACAGGATAAGCCTAAGTGTAATTCACCTTTTATACACCAATGGATTAAGGAAAATGTATAAAGGAAATACTAGTGGTTTCATTATAGATCAAGGAGACTATATCTGTCCCAACCACAGTACATGGCTATATCACTGTATCTTTTGGTTAAGTGCCACTGGTACATATTAAGATGAAACAAAACAACAACAACAACAAAAAAAAACAATGTTTGGTCCAAATGGACACATTTTCTCTCCCAATTTTGGTATCAAGGCTTTATTCTCTTCTGTTTGGGTTCCATTGTTAAGTGCACAGAAATAGACAGCAGCATTTGTACTGAAACCCTCACATACCAAACAGCATATTCTAGGAGGTAAAAACCAAATGCTAAATTCTACCCTCAAGGTGTCAAGTGTTCAGGATAAGAAGCAGTGTGACCCAGAGGAGGCAGCAGCCAAGGGAAAGACAACATGAGGGAAGTGGGCAATGGAACAACAACAAAAATCCATTGTTTGATTTTCATGCCAGGAGAGGATCAAGGTGTAACTCCTGTGTTAGCACCAGGACAACTAGGAAAAGTCAGGCGCAAAGGGCAGGGCACGATCAGCAAATATTTGACAAGGATCATTTCTGCTTTTCCCTTCTCATTCTTCACAGTGCATACCTCAAGAGCTGCCACTGAGTAACAGAGACGACTGCCTTCGCAGCTCAAAATAACTGATTTTTGCCAGGACTGAACATCAGCAGAGCTTTCCTCTGCTCCCAAGAATGTCTGACTCCTTAGAACTATCCCTCTAAACTGAATATTCACTGATGTTGGCCGATAAGCCAAGTGAAAAATACAGCAAAACCTCCACTTGCTTAACCAGTCTTTAAACCAAACTCCACAGAGACAGAACTACTGCAACTAGAGGGAGTGCCTCTAAAGACTGAGCCTTCATGCACAGACACAGAGCACAGAGGAACAGGATATAGTTCATTTCAAATAGGATAGGAATTCCTATCTTGTATACTAAAATCTGCTTTTTTCAAGGTGGAGGAGAGATGGATCTGTTTATCACTTGGAGTTTGGTTATACTTATGCCTTTCTATTGCTGTTTGGGGCATGTATCACCAGGCGGTATCTATGAAATCATCATCTTGTGGCCCCTAGGACAAAAGCTGGAGTCACCAGCTCAACATTAAGCTTCCAGACTCTGGGTCTGGATCAGGACCATTACCCCAAGGTAAGGGTCTCACCAATAGAGGACCTCCTGCCAAATTGGAATTCCTCTGCTCCAGTCTCATGGTACCAAGGAGGATTTCTCAAGACGGTATCTTTGAGCTCTGTTATTTCATGAGCCACACCAAGGAACCTTCAAAACTACACCTGAAGCAGATCCTCCCTTCAAACCTGCTAAAATTGGACAGGTCATCTCCTCTGGCATTCAGCTGGAAGCTGTAGCAATGGGTTTCTTCAGATGTTGGCTCATGAGTTCCCTGGCACGAGATACTTGGATGTGTTCATAACAGGAGTTACAGACGAGAACTGGGTCATAGAGCTGTTGATCAGGAATGGGCAGCTTCAGGTGGCAGCAGCCAGCACAAAATACATTCCCACAATTTCTGCCAAAGAACAAAGAGGGAAGAGCTCATCAGAAATGAATGATCCTCACGGCCCCTGAGTGGCTCAGTCAGTTAAACATCCAACTCTTGGTTTCAGCTCGGGTCATGATCTCATGGTTCATGAGTTCAAGCCCCACATCAGGTTCTGTGCTGACAGTGCAGAGCCTGTTTGGGATTCTCTCTCCTCTCCCTCTGTCTCTCCCCCGCTTGCATATGCTCTCTCTTGCTCTTTCAAAATAAACACTAAAAAAAAAAAAAAAAAAACCATGAAGGATACTCTAAAAGGCCTTACATGAGTAAATAAAGAGAAAAGTTGGCAGAAAACAAAAGTAGTCCCTATAAAGATATCTCCATTTTCAGATTAACTCAATTTAGCTCAGATACACATACATCAATCACTCCTTTTTGAGCCTTACAGAATCATATAAAACATCTTACCGGCAATGGTGTCTTCGTTTGGCCAACCAGAACTCACAGTCACAGTTATAGCAATGTGATGCCATATGGTCTGGAACCCAGCGAGTCACCTAACAGAAGGCACAAGGAAAAATTCCACGTCCTTGTCAACAAAGTAGAAGAGCAACATTGCAACAAGGAAAGCATTCCAGGAGAAAATGATGAGGTCTGTCTTTATAGTTGGCCTCTACTTGCCTAAAAAGAAGACACTCGCCCAAGAGAAGGTTCAGTTTATAGCATGTCACTCATCTCTGAGAAGTATGAGAATTCAATGCTTCACAAAAGCATGTATTTGCCTGGACATACCTCAGTCTCTTTCTTATCAACAGGTTCCCAGCTTGCTTCTGAAAGGCAGTCTTCACTGTGATCAGAGCCAAAATCTTCTATATCACTGCCATCGGACTCCTTCAAACATGTCTGAAGAAAGGCAAAGACATCAACACCATCTTCACCATCACTAACATGTACTGTTTCCTATGCATTAGGTACTATTCTAAGAATATTACATGCATGGACTTCTTTAATTCCTCCCAAGAATCGTATGATGTATATTATTATCATCATCCTTATTTTACAAATAAGGAAATTAAGCACGGAGAAAATTAAAAGGTAGTAAGTAGTAAACCTGAATTTTCAACGTTGTACAGTTGACCCTTGAACAACACAGGTTTGAATTGCACAGGTCCACTTGTATGCAGAGATTTTTCAATAAATATAGTATAGTCCTATGAATGTATTATTTTCTCTTCCTTATGATTTTCTTAGTAACGTTTTCTTTTCTCCAGCTTACTTTATTGTAAGAACACAGCATACAATACATCTAACATACAAAATATATGTTAATTACTGTATTATCAGGCTTCTTAGGCTATTACTAGTTAAGTTTTGGGGAACTCAAAAGTTGTATGTGGATTTTTGACTACATGAGGGTTCAGCACCCTAACCCCTGCATTGTTCAAGGGTCAAATGTATTTTGGATTCAGACCTATGCTCTTAACCAATATGCTTTATCACAGCACGGACATATTTCTCATTACATTCTAAACCAGAGATTCACAAACTATGGCCCACAGGCCAAATTTAGCCCACTGCCTGTTTTTGTAAATCAAGTTTTACTGGAAGACAGCTACACTCATTTTTATACGTATTGTCTATGGCTGTTTGTGTGCTGTGACAGCAGAGACAAGCAGCTGGGACAGAGACTATATGTCCCACAAAGTCTAAAGTATTTAATATGGCCCTTTACCAGAAAGTTTGCTGACTCCTGTTCTAAACCAACACTCCGAATATTAGGAAGTTGTTAGCCCTGACCATCCCATCCCAGTAAGTGGGCAGCAGGCAAGTGGGAATGTGTTAACAGAAGGAAGGGAAGTGTCCGTGTTGATGACATGATACTGTGACCAAGAAACTGACTCCTAGAAGCTTCTTAAGAATTGTGGACCCAAATCTGAAGGCTCCCAACACAACAAAGCTTAGTCTTCATCATCTCTCACTTTGATTGTTCCAAAACATCTTTTTTTTTTTTTAAATGTTTATTTTTGACAGAGACAGAGCGTGAATGGGGGAGGGGCAGAGACAGACAGAGACACAGGATCTGAAGCAGGCTCAGGTTTGAGTTGTCAGCACGGAACCCGACATGGGGCTTGAAGCCATGAACCGTGAGATCATGACCTGAGCCGAAGTGGGAAGCTTAACAAGCTGAGCCACCCAGGCACCCCTGGATTATTCCAAAACATCTTAACCAGCCTCCCAACCTGCATTTCAAGTGCCTCATCCACTTGACACACCATTGCTAGAGTAGTATTCTTAAAATACAAATCTGATGGGGTGCCTGGGTAGCTCAGTCAGTTGAGCATCCAAGTCTTGGTTTTTGGCTCAGGTCAGGATTTCACAGTTCATGAGTTTGAGTCCTGCATCAGGGTCTGTACTGACAGCATGGAGACCCTGCTTCAGATTCTCTCTCTCTCCCTCTCTCTCTGTCCCTCCCCCACGTGGGTGCTCTCTCAAAATAAATAAATAAGCTTTAAAAAATATTTTAAAAAATACAAATCTGGGGTACTTGGGTGGCTCAGTCAGTTAAGTGTCCGTCTTCAGTTCAGGTCATGATCTCACGGTTTGTGAGTTTGAGCCCCATGTCAGGCTGTCTCCTGTCAGCACAGAGCCCACTTCGGATCCTCTGTCTCCCTCTCTCTCTGCCCCTCCCCTGCTCACACACACACTCTCTCTCTCTCAAAAATAAACATTAGAAAAAAAAATACAGATCTGATCATGATTCTCAGTGGCCAAAATCGTGCTGCCTTGAGGGTAGAATCCACACAAGAAGGGATCTTGAGCTGACCTTTCCAATCCCTGTCTACTTCTCCAATATCAGCTCCCACCTCACTACCCAGCTCCCTCCTCCATGGCCCAGCACACCTGTACATGCATGTCTCACACATGCACACGTGCACATACACACATATCCCCATCCCTTTGTTCGAGTCATCCCATCAGAATACTTATTGCCTCCATGCTTTTGAGAATGGTATTTCCTTTTTATGGTCCACCTAGCCAAATATGACAAGTTCTTCAGCACTCACCTCAAGTACTATCTTCTCAGGAAAGCCTAAGCCCCCAACACCTGATGCTTCCTTCCAGGATAACATTTAAAAAAATCATTCTAGTTGTCTGCTTCTCTCTCCTATAGACTGTGAGCTCCTTGAGAGCAGGGACTATGTCCTTCATCCTACAGACCAGCCACCTAACACAGTGGCACATAGCAAGTACCCAATGAATAAATGTTGAATGCGTGGAAGGCTGGATGGAAAGAATATATGAATGGATGGATAGCAGTGGTGAATACTTACAAAATCATCCTCATAGTCCATGGGGGGCTCTGCTGGAGGGGCACAGCAGTGACGGATATCCAACCTCATCTGAAGCTCACGCACCTGTCGGCGTAGCTGCTCTACCTCTTGCTTGTACCCTGCTTCGATTTGCCGTAATCTATGCTGAATCACATCCGTGGGAAAGGGCAGTCCATCATCATCCAGGTAGAGAGGAGGCACTGGAGAAGGGCAGCTCAGTGGAACAGGCTTTGTGCTGGAGACCTGCTTTGGGTGACCGGACAACCACATCCGGTTGTTTTTTCCCCCTGGACCGGTACAGTGTCCATTGGAATGACTAGAACAGACCGGTGATTTCACCCCTTCTCTCTGAGCCCACTGGCCCCCAAAGCAGGGCCCTATTGCCCGCACCTGCTTGTTGCTTGACCTTTTGCTGCAACAGCCATAGGAAAGCAGCCGCCGAGGGGTGGTCTCCCCACTTGGGAATGAAGTCACCATCCCTTGGAAGCTATCCCAGTTGGATCCTAAAAAGGAAAACTCACTGATCTGGCTCTGAGAAACTGGCTTTCGGGCCCATTCCAATGGCACTTTCCCAAAGCGAGGATTTTCCAATAACTGTCCATTCCTATTATTCCCTCTTTTGCCAGTGTATTCCTCCCTATGAATTAGATCTGGCACAGAGCTGGGCTGTTCCTGGTGGGAACTCCTTGCCACAGACCCTGGGGGATCTTGGCTGAGGAAGTCAGTGCTTGGCTCCGAAGGAGTTTGGCTGGTAGCACTCAGTGGGTCGCAAAGGGTACCCAGACTGTGATCTGCAGCACATCCAGAGGGCACACCTAGCATGGAATCTAGCAGGGCCTGTTGGGGGGCACCCGAAAGGGAGTCCTGGGAAGACTCAGGAAAATCACAAACTCCATTCCATTTGTTGGAAACAACTTCGGAGAGTGTGCTGACAGCTTCTTTCTCAGGACAATGTTCAGGTGGCTCCTCTGTGCCATCTAAAGTCCTATTCAGCTCATTGTGGGCAGGAGGGTCTGGAGCTGCTGCTTCAGTCTCTTCCAAGACTTTGATCTCAGGATCAGAGATGTTGCTCTTCATTTCCTGGGGCACTGCAATACTAAACAGTTTGTAACTTGGAGAACAGCTTCTCTGACTCTTAAAAGGTTTCTTGCTCAAGTAGTCTTTCTGGCTGCTGGGCAGAGGGGAAGGAAGACCCATTTCTCCTACAGTCTGCTGAGGACCTCCTACCACAGATTCCACAAAGGTCTCTGAGCCCTCAGGATTGCTGTGCCGGGGCTCCAGGCCTACTCTGGCCTCCTGACAGTGGTTATTCAGGTTAGGGTCACTGGATGTGCGAGTCAGGGGGCTGCTTGTGTCACAGGCAGAAAGCAGATCATCCATAGATCTGGTTTTAGGTAATCTAGAAAGACAAACACACCTCCAGGTCAGTAAATGGGAGCTACCTCTAATATGCAGAATCAGGCCATCAAAGCAACATCAAAGCCAGAGTTCCCAAGATACAACATTTAAGATTACAAACAACCAATGTTCACTGCAACAAGTCTACTCTGCAAAAAGTGAAGGACATGAACTCTGTCCTCCAGAACTGAGCATCTGCCCCCAACTTTTATCAGTCCGCACTCTACACAATCTCCCTGGGCGATCTTGACCACTCCCATGGTTGCAATGCTTTCTATGTTGATGCCATCTAAATCGACTATGCTAGCCAGGACTATACCTGAGCCTTAAATCTAATGTCCAACTACCTCTATCACACTCGGTAAGATGGAAGCAAGACAGTTTTGGAGCTAGACAATACTGGTTCTGACAATGATTAGCCATATGACTACAAGAAAGTTATTTAACCTTTTAGACATGTACTATCATCCTCTGTAAAATGATCATCATAAATTATACCTTATAGAGATGCTATGAGGATTCAAACTATAGGCAGCCAAGAGCAAACTTACTAAGACTACACTCACAACTTCTCATTTTTACTGCCTTCCTTGTTAGAAATGATCTTTCCATCACAGTAGTAACCAGCACAGCCTTTTACAACCCCTTAGCAGCAGTGCATGCCTCAGAGTCCTAAGTCACCATGGAAAATTCCCCTAGCATAAAGCACTCAAAAGAGTTCTAGAAGCATTCGTGCACACCAAACGGGTAACAGACATTTTCAAGAATGTCTGATTCTTCATTTCAAAAGTCCTTTGAGCAACGAAAACTTCAGGGAAATTTGCCAGGAAACAGTGGAGACTTAATTGGACTCCTATTTTCAGATGCCTCAGTCAGTCCAGCCCACACAGAAAAATCCCTCAAAGATGGAGTTAAAATATAGCTGATTTTTTAAGTGTTTGGTTTTTGAAACTTATGGGAGTTTTTTTAGGTTTTTTTTAAGTGCTTATTTTGAGAGAGAGAGACAGAGAGCACGTGCACATGTACAAGTGGGGGGAGGGGCAGAGGGAGAAGAGAGAAACCCCAATCAGGCTCCAAGCCGTCAGCACAGAGACTGACCCAGGGCTCAATCCTGTGTAATATGAGATATGACCTGGACCAAAACCAAGAGTCAGACGCTCACATTAAAAAAAATTTTTTTTTTTTATGTGGGGGAGGGGGGCGGCACCTGGGTGGCTCAGTCAGTTAAGTGCCGACTTTGGCTCGGGTCATGATCTCATGGTTCCTGAGTTTGAGCCCCACCTCAGGCTCTGTGCTGGAGCCTGTTTCAGATCCTGTGTCTCCCTCTCTCTCTGCCCCTCCCTCGCTCATGCTCTGTCTCTCTCTCTCTCAAAAATAATAAAAAACATTTAAAAAATTAAAAAAAAAAAAGTCAGACACTCAACCGACTGTGCCACCCAGGTTTAAAAAACGCCTTATTATGTTTTTTAAGTATTTTTATGTGTGATTACTTTTGTGATCAATTTTGATTTTGTGTATGTGTATGGTATGAAATTCCAGGAAGGCAATGGCAATGGTTATGATTACACAGTCTCTGGAGTCCCATAGCCTCGGCTCAAATCCTAGCTTGGCAATTTTTTAACTATGTGACCTTAACTTCTTTCTCTAAGCCTCCATTCCCTCATCTATCAGAGAAAGGTAATGGTATCTATCTCTTAAAACCGTGGTGAAGATTAAACAAAACAATCCACTTCAAAGCACATCGCTCAGTACTTCCTACATTACTGCACTTACTATTTACTTGTTTCTCTCCTGCTATAAAAGTGCCGTGAGGGCAGCACTGTTTCTTATTTGAATTCCCAACACTGGCCAATCAAACAATTTGAGAAATGAGTAGTGAGCTTAAAATCTAACATCAAGTGTTCACAGGTAGGTACCAACTGAATGAAAAAGACAAGTGAGATTCAATATTTGGTGCACATTAGGAGCTCCTATAGATCTTCTAGATATATAGACAACCAGACCCATCAAAGACCTATGAATGAGAATGTCCAAGAGTGAGACCCAGGCATCTGTATTTTTAAAAAGTACCACAGCTAACTTTGGTTTTTTCCCCCCTTTATTTTGTTTTACTTTTTTATCATGGAAACTTTCAAACATACAAAAAAGAAGTGGAAGAGTATGAAGACCTCCCATGTATTGTTGACCCAAATTCAACAGTATCAACAGTCTGAAATCCTCAATAGCCAATTACTACCTACACAGAAGGTTTAATCAATAATGCTGGTAGAAACAATAATGCCTGAGGAGTTTAGAACAGAGACAACTCATCCAACGAGGGTGGTCAAAGAAAGCTACGTAGAGAAGGTAGGATTTGAGCTGGGTATAGCAGAATGTGTTGTACTTTAATGGAAAAAGAGAAAAGAGGGCAGGATATTTTTGATCTAGAGAAAGGTAGAACCAAGTCAGGCCAGCTGTTAAAGAAAGCATTTTTTTTTTTTTAATTTGCATGCTACTTAGTCCTCCAAATCCAACTCTCCATCTTGAACTGCCTATAGCACACCTTCTCTTTGCTAATATTTCAATCCCAACCTGCCTGTATCTCCTCTTCTCTGAACTGACTCGTCTTCTCAACTTCCCAATGTCTTTAGGTTAGTACTAATATCCATCTAGTTTCTAGGCTCGGAGAGTCATGACCTTTGACAAGTCCTCTTCACTTCCACACTCCCACACTCAGTCACATCATGATCTGCTAATGACTCCTCTTCAAGGATTTTAATCCTTTCCTTTTCCAAGGACTCTTCCCCTCATATCTGAATTACAACAGTGTTGGCTGTTCTCTGTGTCTCCAACTACCCAGCTCAGTGATTCATTCTCCAAAAATCCCATGTTCACCAGGTCACAATGACTTCCTACAATGACTTCCTATTGACAACTGACTCAAACTCCTCAGGGAAATGTTTAAAGCCCTCAATGAACTATCCCATATTTCTTTCTTTCTATTCCTCAGAATGGCTCCTTCCTAACCCCTGCCAGTTCCAAAGAGGTTCCTCTTTTTTTCTTTGAACTATCTCTTACATAAGGTGCATGGGTGGCTCAGTTGGTTAAGCATCAACTTTGACCCAGATCATGATCTCATAGTTCATGGGTTTGAGCCCCATGTCAGGATCTGTGTTGACAAGCTCAGAGACTGGCACCTGCTTCAGATTCTGTGTGTGTGTCTCTCTCTGCCCCTCCCCTGCTCATGTTGTCTCTCTTTCTCTCAAAAATAAGCAAACATTAAAAAAAAATTTTTTTTTTTTTTAAACAAAACAACTCTCATGTATCCAATTCCTTTGGACCCCTCTCCACTACTTATTACCAGGTATTCCATTCATTTGTTTGTTCATTTAAGCATTTACTAAAGCACCTATTATGTGCCAGGCCCTGCACCAGATGCTAGACAAAAAAGCCAAGGTTTCCTGCTTGGTCTTCCATTAAAACTTCTCTGAATGAACAGTCACCAAATGACCCCTTTCCGACTTCTCATTTCTCTAATAGCTTTGAACTACACACATTCTTACTTGCTTGGATGCTGACTTAGAAATGTTCTCTAGTAGTAGTTCTCCTATGTCTATCTTATTACAGCTTTTAAAGAATATCTTAAATAGAATCAATATCTTGTATTTCTTTGGCCCATAAACCTAGTATTAGACAACTAGTAGGTTTAAAAAAAAACACTTATTGAATTGAAAAATTAGATATTAATTTAAGACAGTGATTTTTACACAAGTCACAGAACTTACTGAGAATTTGATAAAAAGTTCTGAGCCCTCTCCCTGGCAAAGTAAACTTATAAACCTATATTCAAATTCTGCATAGTTTGGGGAAAGAGGAAAATCACAGAATTCTTAAAGCCTATCCCTGGGCAGCTGACCATGGACTCAAGACCCTAAAACCAGTAATTTATAGGGGCGTGTTTTTTTTTTGTTTTCCTTTATAATATTCAACCGGTAATTTAAGCTATATTTTAGCTTTAAAAGTCTTCCACAAGGGGTGCCTGGGTGGCTCAATCAGTTAAGTGTCAGACTCTTGATTTTGGCTCAGGTCATGATCTCACAGTTTATAAAATCAAGCCCCACATTGGGCTCCATGGTGACAGCACAGAGCCTGCTTGGGATTCTCTCTCTCCCTCTGTCTGTCTGCCCCTCCCCTGCTCACATATGTGCTCTCTCTAAATAAATAAATAAACTTTAATAAATAAACAAATAAATAAAAAATAAAAATCTTCCACCAAGAAACAAAGATCATACATATCCTTTAAACCCAGCATTTTCATTGCTTAGAAATTTATCTGGCAAAAACACTAGCACAAATGCCAAGATACACATATAAGGTGAGACTACTTAATTGTACACCTAAAAATGGTTCAGTTGATGGGGCACCTGGGTGGCTCAGTTGGTTAAGCAACCAAATCTTCGTTTCAGCTCAGGTCGTGATCTCACAGTTTTGTGAGTCTGAGCCCCACATCGGACTCTGTGCTGACAGCATGGAGCCTACTTGGATTCTTTCTCTCTCTCTCCCACTCTCTCTATCCCTCCCCGGCTCATGCTGTCTCTCTCTCAAAATAAATAAACTTAAAAAAATTATTTTAAAAAAATGGTTCAGATGATAATTATTATGTGTATTTGACAACTGTTTTAAAAAACTTACACATAGTTAAGGATGTTAACTAAAGCACTCCCAGTAATGGTTAAAAAAAAAAAAATCACCTGAATGATCACCAGTTGGAAACTGGTTATATAAATAATGCTACACTCTAATTTTAGACTAACATATGCAGCCGCTAAAGCAATAAAACAGCAGCTTTACATGTGCTTTACAGGGGTGACAGCCTAATACAAAGCGGGCAAAACATTTTGCAGATCAGTATGCAAAATATGGTTCCGTTTTTGTATTTTATTTTGTTAAGGTTTATTTACTTTTGGAACAGAGCACGAGCGGCAGAGGGACAGGGACAGAGAGAGAGAGAGAAAGAAAGAGAGAGAGAGGGAGGGAGGGACAGAGGATCCAAAGTAGGATCCAAAGCAGGCTCCGTGCTGATAGCAGCGAGCCCACTCGAACTCACAAACCTCAAGATCATGACCTGAGCTGACCTGAGCTGAAGTTGGCCGCTCAACCAAATAAGCCACCCAGGTGCCCCTGTTTTTGTATTTTAAAAACGTTTCTATATGAGAGCGTGGATACATGTATGTAAACATAAACATCAGGAAAGACACGCAAAGTGTTACCAGCCTGTGGGGACAAGGATCAGGGAGGGAGGACTTTCATTTTCTACTTTTACATCGTTCAACTTTTTCTAAAATAGGAACTTGTGTTACTCTTATAACGTAAACAACATTGACTGTACTTCCCCCAAATATTCAGCCAGAAGATAAACTTTAATTTTTATGTCTCCCTTTAGGCCAGGTGGCTCACCTGGTGAGCATCCAACTCTTGATTTTTGGCTCAGGTCATGATCTCACAATTGAAGGGATCGAGCCCTGCATTAGGCTCTGCACTGATGGCAAGGAGCCTGCTTGGGATGCTGTCTCTCCTCTCTCTCTCTCTCTTCTCTCTGCCCCTCCCCAGCTCACGCTTTTTTTTTTTTTTTTTCTCCTCTTTCTCTCTCTCAAAATAAATCAAAAAGATAAAAACTTTAAATTCTGGCCTTTTCCTGTGGGAGAACATGAAGGCCATCCCTCTTCTGGAAACCACTTCCCTGAGAATCAGATGCTTCTGGAAGTGCCCCAATCAATGCCTTCTATCAGTGAACATAAATCAAGCCCATTCCCACAAACCTTCCTAAAACAGTCCTTTCTGTTCTGTTCTCCTGTCCTCTGCTTGGCTATGTCACAAAGGGTGAGAGCAGCTCCAGGAAAGAAGGTAACCAATCTTATCTTAGGAGAGGACCTTGAAGACACACAGAGTACACTCCATGCTAGCTGCAAGTCCTGGGCCAAGTTTCTCCTTCAACTATATCAAGAAGTCGCTTTTAAATATCTCATAAAAGAAGGAGAACGTTAGGCTAGACACAAAGCAGTATTGCCTTCCTGGTGGAGAGAGAAGAGAGCAAGAAAGGATCTTCTTACCTGTCCAGAGAACGGCCAGAAAACTCCTGGCTCTGAGCCACCGGGGAAAGGTAAAGATCCATGGTCTCTTCCCCAAGTGTACATGGAGACGACGCTGGCAAATAAACAGCTGTCCAGAGGTGTAGGGCCCGTACGTGACACACAGGATGCAGGACCTAGGGAAGCAGCACCATACTAGTGTTTTGTGAGCTGTTCCGGGTCCCTCTTCCTTCCCCAAGCTTTTGGCTCTACGTTCTCCCCACTGACTCACCCTGTTCTCCTTACAGGTCTCGAAGAAGCACTGACAGGATAAGGGTTTGGACTTACCATGTCTGAGCCAGGTGTGTAGAGGAAGTTATGGAAGTTCTTATTGCCAGCTCGCAGGAGAGCCCACACAGAGCAGGTCCGCTTATAGATGTTGCGCTTCTCTCGCTCCCAAGGGTTGTTGGCCAGGAACGTGCCGTAGAGGCAGGAGTATGTGTGCTGCACCAGCTTTACCTAGAGGGCCAAGACAGCTTGCAAATGGGAGCCTCGGCCACCTTCTCCCTGACCCTGGCCACAGGCTTTAACTTACCAGGAATGCTTCATTAAACTCAAACAGGCAGGGGAACTGCTTGAGCAGCTGATGAACGGAATCAAGCCACTGGAGGAACACAGGGCATTGCTCATTTTGGTCCTCTGCATTCTCCTGGTGGCCACAGCGATCTCCAAACTTGTGCCCAAAATCCAGCCAGTCAGACTCTACTAAAACTTGGAAGCCCTGCGAAAAAGAGAGTCCAAGTATAGGGCCTTTCTGGAAAGGCTGGTATGCTACTCCCCAGGGGATGCCCAAAGCAAGGAGCTGGCAGCTTCAGAGAAGAGCAGAACCAATCCTACAACTCAAAGCCACCCATGGCCTCCACTGAAAGATCCCCAAGACAGATCCAGAGGACCCAATGCCTTCTCCGCCCCCCTTTCCCTCTGTTCTTTCCCACCCAACCCCACTCAATACCTCCAACGTCCTATAATATGGGTCCAGTAGTATTTTGGCCAGGGCTACAATCTGCGGTGTCCGGTCCCAGCCATCTGAGCAGTGCACCAACACAGGCCGGCCTTCCCGGTCTACAGTATTAGCCACAAGTACGGCTGCCTTTAGCATCACCGACAAGTGCTGTAGCCATTTGGTGCTCTCCAGTGCCGACAACCAGCTACACAAGAGCAGAAATCAAGTCTGTCACCAAGGGCGCTGAGGATCCAACGGTCTCTTCCACCGCCCATGGCCAGCCACAACTAATGAAGTCCCTAGGGAGGGCTGAAGCCAAGCGGTCCAGTCTGTGGCCTTTCTGCCAGGAGGTATCTGGCAGGAAAGGAAGGAAGACAAGACCTGAGGTAGACAAGAGACTAGGGACCGAGGGAGAACGGGAAGCATCACACGCACATTTAGCCAGTCTTTCCCCAGTTCTCTGTGTTCTTTAGGTAGGAGAGGATCCAAACAAAGGGAGCCCAGTGTCCTGTGGCTGTTCCAAAGTGTTGGCTAAAAAGCAGAAGGAGTGATCTTGGAACTGGCCCACTGCACCCAGGCTCTCAGGTCTCCCATGCCTCTATACTCCCCAGTTCCCTCTCTCACCTCCTAAGAACTAGAACTGGGTGAAGGACAAGACAAGAGAGGATGGAACTGGGGCAGGGACCACCTACTTGCTGGGATCAGGCATCTGGCTACACACAGCCCGAAGGTACTGGAAGCTGTTCCGGATGGCATGGATATTGGCCATTCCCATGAACACGACCTCACAGTTGGGATAGTATTCTGTAGACATACAGAGGAGAGTGGAGCATAAGAGCATGTCCTGAAAACAGGGGTCCAGGACAAGTGGGCCAGGCTTCCTTGGCAGTGCAGACCACTTATGTCTGGACGCTCAGGAGCCATATACTAACGGTAGTAATAATGATGTTAATGACAAATGATAGTCCTAGTACTACTAGCAATGGCAATACATAGTAAACTCTCAATATATAGTAGCTTCTCTAGCCAGTAATTGTTATTATCATCCCCATTTGACAGATAAGAAAATAAAACTTAGATTAAGCAATTTAGTCATAGCTAGTTAAGTGGCAGAGTCCCGATTCCAAGCCAAGCGTTTGGCTCTTTCCACTGCACGAGCTGCCCCCAGGTCCCTCCTCACCAAAGCCACCCAGAGCACAGACTGACTGCAGACACTGGAGTAACAGCAGTACCTTCACACTCACAGCCTCCACCCTTGGCCCGGTTGGCCACAGCCGCCGTGTAGGATCTGGCATCCAGGATCAGCAGTTTCTGGGGGGCCGCTGTGCTCTCCACTCCAGAGCATGCAGTCAAGGAAGAATCTAAACATGTGGCAGGGAGCAGACCCTGGGTCAGCCAGCCCAGCCTCACCCTACGCTGGGACACTCCCTTTCAGAGGAGAACATACAACTATAGTCCCCTGCCACCCCACAGCTTCCCAAAGGGCAGGGACCCTGGCACCCTGTGTGTTGTCATCTTCTTCCCATCCTCTCACTGGGGACTCCCTGAAAGCCAATGAGACCAAGGAGGGGACCTGCTCCCCAGGGCGTCAGCACCACCCACACCTTACCGAAGTCAGTGTCACATGCCTCGCTGGCATCACTATTCCCAGTGCTGAGGGAGCCCCCAGTGGCCCTTGTCCCCGGGTCCAGAGCACAAGCTTTAGCGATGGACGTGACCAGATACTCATCATCAGCATTGCGCCAGCCCCACCAGCTGATCTCAGGCTGGCTGCAGCGGGCAATTGCAGCCCCATTGCGTAGGTGTCTGACAAAATGGAAGAAGCCATCATGCCCTTGCCAGTTGCAGCTCCCACCCCCCACGCCTACTACCAAGGCCCCAAGAACTAAGATCTCCAGAGCCAACAGGGGCTACCAGTTCACCCAGGCCATGATAATAAACACCAAGAGCCCTTGACATATCTAGAGGGCTTTATAGTTTAGAAAGTGCTGTCATACACATTTCTCAAATAGGCTCTGTGTTGCCAGGGTGACCTTGACTTCTTGAATCTGCACAGCACCTGCTCCAGGTACAGACACCAGCAGGAGAGCAAGCCTGAGCCCAGAGCAGAACAACTCCAAACCTCCTCGCTACTATATGCCTCGCTCTATGTTAGCTATAATGTTCTACTGCAGGGAACCCGCAAGCTTTTTCAGACAGAAACAAACAATAAATGTGCAGCTTCACACGTCATAGCCAGTCTCTGTCATACATTCTCCTTTCTGGTTTTCTTGGTTTTTGTTTTTTTTTAATAACTTTTTAAAAATATAAAAATCATTCGTAGTTCTGGGCTGTACATAAAACAGGCTGCAGGCTAGATTTGGTTCACATGCGACAGTTTGCCAACTCTTGTTCTAATGCAACATTTTACACACACACACACACACACACACACACACACACACACACACACCCTCCAAAAAAGAGTAAAGTGAATGTACTCTCCAAAAGCCTCATCTTTAGGAGAAAAAAACTGAGGCAGTTTTTGATTTGAAATTATTTCATTCCCTGCAGGGTGTCAATTCCCGGTCAACTAGGACAAATCTCCAGTTTTGACTCTTTCCTTATTGCATAAAAAGTATCCTCTCTACTTCCTGTCCCCTACTGCCTCACCTATACACAACCACCGGGATCCGCTTCCAGGAGCGGAAGGAAGCCACGTTCTCCAGCTCTTTGTCTGTGATCCATACAGGAACCAGCAGCTTCTGGGGGTAACTGGGGCACAATCTGCGAAGAGAACAGATGGGATCACCAAGCTTGATCTAAGACATGTGATGACAAGATCCCCAGGGATGGCTTTGTGAGTCAGGAGTCCTCCCCTCACAGAACCAGGGGCTGTGCCCGGCAAGGTCTAAGTCTAGATTGGTATTTTGGTTCCCCCACCCCTGCCCTCTCACTTGTAGTTGCTGTTGATGTGGGAGACTCTCCAGACATTCTGCAAATCAAAGCCCATCCTCGCGAGCTCAGCCTCCTGGCGACATCTTATGTGCTCTCCTGCAACACAGCCCCCACGCCTGTCAGCATCCAACAGAACCATGGCCAGGGGTGGAGGAGGGTAAGAACCAAGAGACAGGAAATCTCCCAAAGAAAACAGCCTGGCCTTACCTGGCTGACATAGGTGAGTATGCTGGTCCTCCTCAGTCAGCCCCAGGCACCAGGCATGGTAGGCAAAGGCAAAGAGGTCTTCAGGCTTGGCAGGTCTCGCCGTGGCCCGGCTTAGCCGTGACAGCCACTCTTGGCACTGCTTGAAAGTGGAGAAGTGGCACCTGCCAGGCAAGAAGCCACAGAGTGAGATAAGAGGCAGGTGTGCACTGGGGCCATAAGGGTCAAAAACAAGGCCACAAGAAGGCTGTGGGGAGAGGAGGCTTTAAAGCAGAAGGTAAGGCATGGGGTTCCTGAGGAGAACCAGGGATACTGGTGAATACCCAAGAGAATTTATCTTTTTGACAATTCTCTTCCCAAGAACTCTAGTCCTTGAGACATACTTGTCCCTTCTAGTGGGGGGCCCTACCATTTCATTTCTCATATCAAATCTAAATGCTACCGCATGTCCTTGAATGTCTGCTATTCCACGTTATCTCCCATGACTCCTGCTTCAGGCAGGAAGTCCTGTTCACATCATTCCTGTCTCCTTGTTTCTTCACTTCTGCTTGATTATACCTCGTCTTGGCCAAGCCACATCCTACTGACACTTTGAAGATAGTTCTGGTCACAACTCTTTTTTGAAGCCTTCCCAGCCCACTCCATTTTAAGACCCCTTCCTCTGTTATTCTTAATATGCTTAGAGTATTAAACAGTATGTTTTTCCATAGCATACTGCCACTGTTAAATCTTCCTTCAGCAACTAGACCTCAACCTCCCTGAAGGGAAGGCCACTGTGGATTCTCTTTCTGAATCCCTACAGACCTGAGCACATGACAGCCTCTAAACTGAGCATTCTTTTAATAATCCGTGGAGTCATTCCAGATTCCTCTTTCTCTCATATCCAATCTGAGAGCAAATTCTGTCACTTCTACCTTCAAAAATCTGACCACTCCTCACCAGTTTGACCACCACCACGCTAGCAAGGCCATCATGCTCTGTCACTTGGCTAACTGCAATAGCTTAACTAATCCCTCGGCCTCTGCCCTTGCTTTTGCCCCCAACTCACTTCCATCTATTCACAATATAGGGCCAAAGCAATTCTATAAAACATTTAATCAGATCACATCTCTCCTTTGCTCAAAACCCTGCAGCGGTTTCTCATTTACCTCAAAGTAAAAGCCAGTCATTATGACAGCCTGACACCCCCCCTTACCTCTCAGATCTTACATTCCACCACCCTCACCCACATGCACTCCACTCCAGCTATACACTAGGTTCCTTGCTCTTCTTCCAATATGCTAGGTACATACCCACCTCAGGGCCTTTGCACTCGCTGCTCTCTCTCTCTCTGGCACCCTCTTCACTCAAATATCCACATGGTCACTCTCTTTAGGTCTTGACTCAAATGTCACCTTTGCAATGCAACCTTCTGTGATCACATTGTTTAAAGCTACAACCTTCACCTCCATAGCACTCCATATCCCTTTTACCTGCTTTATTTTTCACCTTTCATTTACCATCATTTAACATATTTTACTAATTATTTACTGCTGGCTATCTCCCCGATGGAATATAAGCCCCATGAGGGTAGGAAATTTTGTCTCTTTGTTCCTGCTGTATCTCCAGTGCTTAGAACAGTCTGCCATAGGAGCACCTGGGTGGCTCAGTGGGTTAAGCATCCAACTTCGGCTCAGGTCATGATCTCGTGGTTCGTGAGTTCAGGCCCCACATTGGGCTCTGTGCTGACAGCTCGGAGCCTGGACCTGTTTCAGATTCTGTGTCTCCCTCTCTCTCTGACCCTCCCCCATTCATGTTCTGTCTCTGTCTCAAAAATAAATAAACGTTAAAAAAAAAAAAAAAAAAAGAACAGTCTGCCATAGAGGAGAGTACTCAATAAATGTATGTTAAGTGAATTAATAAACGAACCAACAATAAAGTAAGTGCTGTATGCTAACCCTAGGTGCTTTCTCATACATTATCCTATTTAATCCTTATGACAACCCCATGAGCTATGCATTATCCCCATTCTTCCAGGTCAGGATACTGTGGGTCAGTAAAGTGACCTCCCAACCTAGACAGGGCTTCTACCTTTTCTTCCAAATGGGGAGAGTGAGGCAGGATTTTTCCTTTCTTGCTGCAGAGAAACCCTGCATCAGAGAGGCCTGGGCAAGACTAGGGCCAGAGGACCTGCGTGCAGCCCCGTTGTTCTCACCTCACCACTTTGGAGTCCTTGCAGGCAATGTGCAACTGGAACATATCACGGCTCTCTACGCTGTCAATCATCCGGAGGGGGACCTTCAGAGGAAGGGCAAACGAAAGCTCAGATCCCCACTCTCACCCCTCCTCATGCCCACCCCAGCCCAGATGCTGATATATCAATACTAGGAAGGAAACCCACATTTACTGAGGGCCAGTTAAGTGCCTGGGAACTGTGCTGGGTCCTCTACATACAGGGCCTTAATTAATAATCACAAGAACCCTGCAAGCCAAATGTTTTCACAACAAACTATTAGGGAAGAAATTGAGCCTGAGTAGGGTGACTTGACCAAGGCCACACGGTTGGTAAGTGGCACTCTTCAGACAATGCCACTGCACCCCTTAGAAGGGCCAGGAACATAGTAAAAGGAAAGAGAGAAGAGGGGATGGAAGAATAAGAGACAGGCAGAAAGACAGGCCTATAGCTAGGAGAACGAGGCAGGAAAATAAAAGGTTGGTGAGAAAAAGAAGGGAACCCCAACTGTTTGGAGACACGATCAAGTAGAGTATTGGAACAATCCCACCTTGAACCAGACAGGGATTCTACCGTGGTTGTGGGAGAACAAGACAGGAACTCACGTTGATGACAGAATCTTTAAACTTGATATGCAGTCGGTAGTTGGAGATGGCAATGAGGGCATCGGCTGCCCGGCCCAGGAACTCCACTCCCTCACCCTGCAGCACTGTAAAGGGCACCTGTTGAAGGGCAGAGGAACCCTCAGTCCAGAAGTGAGTCACCCCTCCATTTCCCTCCCCAAACCCTGATCTGTGGGATTCCCTCTGGAAAAGCTGGGCCAAGGCAGAACAGAAGAGTCCTCTCCATGGTAACAGCACCAGGCAACAGCTGTACAGGAAAGCTGCCTTTCCCTCCCTGGGGCCAAAGGCTCTACAATGCACATGTAGACAGAGTCCCCTCCCTCCAGAGACCTGGAAACAGGAAGCCAAAGCCCAGAACTAGATTCCCTTGGAGATATTTTTTGAGGGGAGGGAAAAAAAGGTGTTTTTAATTGGGCAGAGAGTTCAACCCACCCTGGGCCCCCAACTCCTCCTTACCTGCAGATTCTCCTCCTCTTTCACTAGTTCCTTGGGGGGAAACAGATCCTTGGCTTGGATGTACTCCAGGCTGGGGGGCCCTTCCTCACCCTGTGGGGAAGGCCTCAGCCCTAAGTCACCAGGCTCCATTTGGCCCATTAGGTCTCATTCTGCTCCCCTCCCCTCAACAAACCGGGATACACCCCATACACACTTGTAAAGGTTCTGGTCACCAGAGGAGAGAAAAGAGGCCTGGCTTGGTTGGGACAGGGGGGTACTCAAGCCTATTAAGCCTAAGGGAAGAGTAAGGTCCAAAGAGGACCTGGGAATCTGCACTCCTCAAAAAGCAGCAGAACCAAATAGAACCAAAATTTCCCAAACGGAAGAAGAGAGAAAACTAAGGAAAAGACTAATGTGAGGGTAAGACAGAAGTAAGAATGGGAAGTGCTGTCCTGAGAAAAAGGAACCAGGTGTGGTTGCTGGTTTTAGAGATGAGAGGGAAAACAGGCACCTAAGACCACGACCTGTCAATCTGGTGGGTGAAGGAGACAAAGAGGAGTGGGTTGGGGGATTCAGTCCCAAGCCTCTAGAGGGCCTTCATGGTTGCTTTCAAAAGGAGGATGTCTTTTGGAGCTGAGCTTATCTTCCAGTTAGGCCCACACTGCTAAAGAGCCCCACCACCTGCCAAGCAACCTGCCCTGCCCCCTGATCAGAGGGGAATTCCTAAGGAATAACCACAGCAAGCAGAAGTAACTCCTCTCCCAACCACCAGGGAGGGGTGAAGAGGGGATCCACGCACCTGGGAGAAACCGGGAGACCCAAGGAAGGCCAGGGGAGAGAGAGAGGAGGCCTGGCAGCCACCCACGAGGGATGGGGGAGGGGGGTGGTGAGAGGGGAAGGGTGGGAACATCTGAGAGGACAGATGGGGGAAGCTGGGAAGGAGCATTAAGCCAAAGGGGGTGGGGGAGGACTGGGAATGATGCAGAGGTACAGAGCCCTGCAGAGGCAGGGAAGATGGAGAAGAGAGGCTGTCTGGGGGACAGTCAAGGAGAAAAGACTGGCGTGTCAGGTGAGGGATGGAGTGGTAGAAGGGGGAGGGGACTGGAGCCAGGGGAACAGCTCAGACATTCTGTGCTCCCCGACCTGCCCCCCTAACATCCCAGCCACATCCCACATCCCCATGCAAGGATGCAGCGGGTGGGACCAAGATGGAGAGGTGGAGGTAAAGGGATGTACCCCTGCAGGGCGGGGCCTGGAGATCTGCAGTCAAGGGCAGTGGCTCCGGGGCCAAGATGGGTCAAAGAATTTCCATCCCGTCCTTCCACATCCCCCGGCACCCGAAGATGAAAGCAAGTCCAAGAAAGAAAAGGGAACCACCCGCCGCCCCCCGCACCCCCCCCCCCCCGCCCCGCTCCCCTTCCCGGGGCCTAGGGAAGGGGGATGGGCGAAAATCCGGAATCTCAAGGGTTGGCCCTGGGCGGGGCTGGGGGTGCAGCATACATTAGGACCCCTGGGCCCCCGCAGGCGAGGCCAACACTTACGAAGCAGCTGAGCATAGAGCAGGAGACGCGGGCGGTCAGGCTCATGGTCGCGGGCGGTCTGGGCCAGCGCACATGTCCCCGGAGCCGCTGCGCTGCCCGCCAGTGCCGGGCGCCCGCCGCATCCCGGCTGCGGTGCCTGCCAGGGGCAGCCGCGGCGGCCAGGAGGCGAGCGCGCTGGTAGCGGGGCCTCCGCGCGACTCCCGCGCGCCTCTCCCCTACTCTCCACAATGGAGCGAGCCCGGCTCCGCCCTCCCGCACGAGCGCAGAAGGGAGGGGAGAGACCCAGGCCGTGAGAGGAGGGATGGGGCGGAACCTTGCGGCCCCGCCCACAGTTCCAAGGCTCCTCCCTCCTCGGAGCCCCTCCGCAGCGTGCGAGGGCGTCCTCTGGGGAAGTCTAGGGGCTTTCGAAGTCTGGGGTGCGGAACTGCCCCCAGATCGCGTGAAAGGGTAAGGCAAGACCTCCTACATCTTTTCATTTCCCATATTCCCAGGTGAGCCACCCCACACCCCCCTTTTCCCACTCCATCCCCATGCTCTCCCCACCTTGAGTTCCCTCAAAGCCTGTTCTGAATTCTCAAAATGGAGCTCGCCTACCTCCACCCAGTGACCTTTCCAGTTCCAAGGCTTCTTCCTTTCCCTCCCAAACCACCACCCACCATACCCCTGTCCATCAGTGTCCTCCCATCCCCTAACGTCACTAAATCCCGTTCCCTTTTTTTGCCTCTTAGAACGTACACTGATCTATGCCAGTTAGTCACTCCACACTCCTGAAAGGGAAGTGTTTTATTCCAAGACCCCTGCCCAACCCTACTCTTTTAAGCTCCACATCTCCCTTGTTTCACATCCTCTGACATCTGGCTAAGAAAGTCTTTCTTGGAAAAGAATTTTTTAGGCTGGGAAAGAGAAGACTGGAACTAAAGACCACAGAAGCATGCAGAATAAAACTTGAAACCCGAGAGTATGGAGGGAGTTGGGTAGAGGGCCAAGGAATAGAGAGCAGTGAAAGGCTCAAAGTGCCACCAGGAGTCACAGAAGGAGCTGGTCAGAATCCCACACTTTCCTGTGCCTGGTTACTTTCAGAAACCAGGGCTTTGGTTTGGATTTGAGGGCAAGGGAAGAATAGGAGAAAACATGACATTGCATTAAGCATCTAC
The DNA here is from genome assembly GCF_046562875.1 of Panthera onca. NCBI lineage: Eukaryota > Metazoa > Chordata > Mammalia > Carnivora > Felidae > Panthera > Panthera onca. The sequence goes on along the minus strand of NC_138352.1, from coordinate 45,261,053 downwards.
TATGAGCCATACATGTTCCAAATATTATCTCACTAAAACCTTTCAGCTCCCCAAGAATTAAGCCTTATCCTGTTTTACTGGTGAGACATCAGGCTTAAAAAGAAAGTATGCCATTTACCTAAGCTATTTAAGTGGTGGTGCTAGGATTCAAAATTAAACTAGGCTAACCCTGAAGCCAACAGTCTATTCAGGGTATTACAGAAAAGAAAAAGGAAAGGGGCTATCAGTTGGTGGGGACCAAGACCAGCAAGCTTTCTAAGAAGATACCAGAACAGTACCGCACACACCACATACCCACATGCCTAGGGAGGGAAGGAGAGAGTCCTCTCACCAGCTGAATTCCCTAACGTGTCCCTAAGTACAGAAGATACCTAAAGGAACTGAAAAGAGCAAGGGCCTGGTATGGGCCAGGGCCTACAATTCTCCACTCTCTTCTCATCTCACTGCTTCCTCTCCTAGTTCTCAGGGATAAAGTAAGGGGTTCCCTGAACTTGAGGTGAGACAAGGGCACTTAGAGTCAGTGGAAGAGTATACAGGATCATTACAACCCCCTCCCTAACCCACCCCCAGCACAGCCCAGTGATATTCTGGGCATCTTGAGGCTGCTGTCCTGCTGTATATCCAGTCAGCTATTGGCTGCAGTAGCTTAACAGACAGCAGCACCTTAGAGCTGGAGAAGCCCCAGTGTTTTGGTGGAGTCACTCCTGATACAGGACCCACAATATCCAAGGGGCCCACTAGGAAGTACAAGAATCTTGAGATAAAGGAGGCCTGGTTTTTCAGGCCAGAACAGAGAGAACAGAGAGCTTCCACCAGGGACCCAAGAAAAGCAAGAGAAGGGCCATTATAAAAGGCTAAGAGCGCCAGTGGTAGGTAGTATAGGGAACGCATGGCATAGCATGTGCAAAAAAAGACTTCTACAGGCTTCCTGTCCCAGGGCCATATACTGGCTGATGTTTTGCAATCTACAGAAACCCTAATTTATTTCCAGCGCAGATGAACCCGTTTAGGAGATGAACAGAGTAGCCTGGAGCTCAAGGTCCAGGAGGGGCAGGGCAGCTTCATGGAGAAAGACAGGATTACAGAAAACACAACGATTTGAGGAAAGGGAGAGTACTCACCATTCTACTGTGGTGAGGGTCCTGGCTGCCTGCTTCTTACTGTAAGAAGAAAGAGAAACATAGGATTCAAGAGCACCATTAATATTACCTTAGAATCAGCAAATGCCACACACCTACTCCGGACCTCTACAGAGAATCTCACAGAGAATCCAGCCTCTCCACAAGTCCCGCATTGCCAGACAGAGGCAATGCGAGCTACATGGGGAGAAAAGCAACAAGTGATTCTGCAGGGCGTGAAGTCAGTTACAAAGTTCTGGAGCAGGAATGAGTGTCATCCAAAATTATTCAGCAAAATTCAAGAGTCCTGATTCTGAGACCCGAAGGAGAACACTCCAAACCCTATTCTTTTTGGGAGAGCAAAAGAACTTACAACTCTGAAACGAGAAGCTGCACAACCAAGACTTACTTCAGGCCTTGGTAGGGATATGAATCCACAGGAATGCTCTGCCAGCCTCTAAGTCTGGGAGTAGCACCCACCTGACCTGTTTACTGGGGGCAGAGTCCAGAGCAGAGGACAAGAGGGAGGGGACCACAACCTGTGAGCAGAAGGCAGCGGCGTTGGATAGGTCCTGCTGAGTGTACTTGACACCAAGTGGGATGCAGGATTGTGGGAGGCCACACACAACAGGGACAGAATCAGGCCAGTTCAAGGCCTCCGAGTCAGTACCTGTCAAATGGGCCTAAGCAACAGAAATTCAGGATGGGCCTCCTTGGCCCACTTAGGGAGCCAGGCCCCGGTTTTACTGACACTTTCCTTCATGCCTGCTATCCGAGCTCAGAAGCAGTCCAGCAGTGCTCTGCTCAAGTCTGTGGGGATAAAAGCCTCCATCTGTGGTGTTGCCCGCCTCCCTGATCACAGCCCACCCTTCCTCACGGGGGAGCCAGCAAGCGGCAAGCCAGAGGTGCTGCCTCACCGCCCACTGGCACGCAGCCTCAGGGAAACGGAAGGAGGGAGGAAGGGAAGGACAAGGACCAGACCTGCGATGCCCAGGGCTCCCAGACCAAGGGGATCTGGCCCCGGGGCGAGGGGGAAGAGGGGGGGCGGGCCAGGCTGGCAGAAGAGCCCAGGTGTCCAGGTTCTAGGGGCGGAGCCTAAAGATTCGGAGGCGGGGCCCCGAATGACAGAGGGCGGGGCTCATGAAAAGCGGAGGGGCTGGGGCGGGGCGGGGCAAGACGCAGTCGTTGCGGTTCCCAGACTGGCAGTGCACGGGGCACGGTGACTCACCCAGGCGGCGTCCGCCCGACCCTCCGAGGCCGCGCTCTCACCACTTCCGTCTCCCCCAGCTGCTGAGGCCGCGCAGCTTCGACCCCACCACGGTGCCTCTTACCCCAACCAATCGTATCCCCGGTCTGTGCGCGCCCTGGCCAATAGCCACACCAAGTCCCGCCCTGCCCCCGCCACGCAGCCGCCGCCCTCACTCTTCACTCCGCTCATTGGTCAAGTAGGGCAGACGCCCTCCCAGCCTTTAGCCTATCGGGTGTCGGAAGACAAGACAGTACCTGGGAGGAGGAGGTGCGGCCCCGGAGAGGAGGCTCGACCAATGAGAAATCACAGCGCGTCCCTGTGGCAGCCAATGGGAGAGCAGTAAAAGGGGGGCTGCTGGCTTAGGCTCCAGGGGCCGGAAGTGGGGGGTGGCTGTCGCCTACTGGTAGCGCAATTGGAGGCGGGGCCTGGTAGTGGCCCTACAGCCACTTCCGGCAACGACCGTGCTTTGGGTGTAGTTCTTAAATAGATCCCCGGTGGCACCTCAGTTTATCCATTTCAGTTTTGGTTTCGCTGCGGTCATCGCGTCCCAAACCCAGAAAGGGAGAAAAGACCCCGCGGGCTAAGGGAGGAGGCAGGCCTAGGCTCGAGGCTTTGCCTCGGTCTTCTTCGACTGGAGGCGAAAGGGTTTCCTCTCTTCTGCATCTTGACGGGTTCCTCCAACCCTCATTTTGCATCGGTGAATCGACCCTGCCGTCCTTCGGGACCTGCATGGTGCCGTCAGTCCTGAGTAAAAATCTCTCACTTGTGAGAGATGAAATCTGGATCTCAGGTTGCCACTAGCTAGCTGCGACCTCCTAGTCTGTAAGGAGTGGGAACAGGACTCACCCAGCTCTTCGCTCCTCCCTTTCTCTCTCCCCGGCCCCGGGGAACCAGAGCAGGCAGCATGGCTGAAGGTGGCCGCTGGAGGTCGCCGTGGCCGTGCGACACCACCAACCTGGCCTAAATGGAGAACCGTTGATTCAGACTCTCGACCAATAGCTTCACTTTGGGAGTTGGCCTGAATGCTTTAATACTAGCCCCTGGGGACAAAACTGTCTTCACGTGTCTTTGTTTATAGAACATTGGAACTTTTACCACAGCTGGTAAATTCCAGCAAAACAGGAACCTTGCCCGTGTTCGCTTTAACTCCAGGATCTAGAACAGTGTCTGCAACCTAGCAGATGCTTAATATTTGTTAAATGACTACTGAACTCTTCCAGGACAACGATTGTACTCTACTCCTAGCACTTACTACAGTTTTTGAAGATCACAAGCGTTTCCGTATTTGTTCAGTGTTCTATCACAGGCTTCCTAGAGTGCAGAGTTTAATTCTGTATATCCCTTTCCCCAAATCAGGGAAAAAAGGAAGTCAGGAGGCTGCATGCAGGTAATACCATGTTTTCCCAAGAGCAGATTTCAGATCCAAATCTTCTATAGAACTGAAACTACTGTATGTGGGAAAGATGAAGAGGGATCAGGCCCTAGATAATAGAGCTGTGGTCAGTGTGATGGAGAGGCCAGATTGGATTCTAGGCAGGGACTGAAACCTGTCATAGGAAAGGAAAGTTTTCCCTACTAAAAGCCAGAAACCAGCACCCTCCTTCAGCACCCTTTCAAAAGTGGGTCCTAAGATCTTTTTGGTCTCCAGGGGCTGGTAAAAATACAGACAGTGACACCATATGGCAGCCATAGATTTGTTAAACTTTATTTCCTCTGAGTCTCTGGGGAGGCAGCAGGGATGTAAGGCGAAGTGGCAGTAGCTGCAGGGGCCTGAGCAGAGCTGGTGCTGGGACGGGCCGGCCTGGGCAGGATGAAGAGGAGATTTAAATATCCAGGATTGAAAGCCAGCTAATGGGTCTCCTTCATCTGTCTTTGGATTTTGTGCAGCATCTCCTGCATCCGCCGCAGCTGGAACAGGCACACGCATCAAAATGGGCCCTTTTAGAGAGTCCTATAGTGTTAACAAACTGCCCCCAAGCTCTAATCCCTTGAGCCAGGGCCATGGAAGCCCAGAGGTGTGATGGAGACCCTGGGTAGAACCATTGAACCACAAGTCCAGGTGGTTTAATGGACCATTAAACCCAGATAGAAATACTGAGGTTTATAGTTAAGCAGGGACTGCCCCCAGGCTGTCAACCCCTACCACCCCACACTGCTCTCACCTCCTCATCTTTCTCTCGGATCAGCCTCTCAGTTTCTGGATCTGTCCCTGGTGGGACAGCAGGGATGGGGAAGTCGGTACCACTCTCTCGAGTCAGTTTGCTGAGGGGAAGGGGAAAGTAGGGTTGGTAAGGCTAGGGGGACCCCAGCACCTGCTTGGATTGAGCCCAGGGTCTGTAGAAGAACAAAGGAAGGGCTTGGTCTCACTCAAGGCTGTGCTTGGGATCCCCACCCTTGCCAGCTCTGTCCTGGCTTCTGGTCATACTTGCGATTCCTCTCTTTCACCACCAGGCGGGTCATGCTCTGGATGCACTGTGCCCGGTAGTTCTCATAATGTGTCTCCCGTGTCACATCCTTCAGGTCCTGCATGTGAGTACGCACCAGCATTGTCCTCAGCTTCACAAAGTCGCAGTGTCCTGGATTTTCCACTGCACAGCAAGGCTAGGGGTCAACCAGGAGCACTGGGAGAGCCACTGAGGGCAAGGAGATACCCAGGTCACCAGCTCAATGCTTTACCTTCCACGATGCCCCAGGGGTAGAGACGACCCCGAACTCGCCGCCCTCTGGCCTCTACCACAGTGTTGCTGCCAATTACAGCAAATGGGATACTTTCCTGGAAGAAGTTAAGGGTGCCTGGTCAATACTCCCTATTCTCACCTGTTCTTTTTCACCTATATCTTTATCTTTTCTGCTTCACTCTAGAAAACCAGCGTGCTCTCCCACCCCTTATATATAGAATTCCACTTCCCTCTTCTGCCCAGAAGAAACAAGATGGAAAGGGATGCCCTCACGTAGCCCCACCTTTAGGGCTTGGTCCTGTAATTTGAAGTCTTCATCCTCATCAGAGTCACAGTCCGGGAACTGATAGACCTTGATTCCAAAGCGCTCAATCTCCTCTCGGATCTGGCAAACACATGAGGGCCCACAGTTCTGGGGACCCCATCCTTTCCAGAAGCCCAGTTGCTACCCTCCCCCCACCGGCTTCCCTCACTTTGCGTTTCTTGCGCTCCACTTCAGGAGGGGTCAGTGTGTCCGCCTTAGCCAAGATAGGCACGATGTTGACCCGCTGATGCAGGGCCTTCATGAATTCAACATCCAATGGCCGGAGCCTGGGAGATAGGAATCTGTGACCACCTGCTAGTGGCAGCCCTGCCCTGGTGCTCCCAGCCTGTTCCCTTGGCAGCACCTGGTAGTGTTGGGAGCCTCAGGCTCAGACCATACCCGTGGCCGAAGGGTGAGATGAAGTACAGGCAGCAGTGCACCCTGTTGTCTTGAATGTTCTTGCGGTTCAGGCCACTCTCATCTCGGAAATACTGCTCAAACTGCTGATCGATGTATTCTGCCACAGGCTTCCAGCTGGAGCAGGGACAGACAAGCAGAGAAACTGTAGGAGTGGGGGCTGCCTCGTGAGCTTTGGGACTACAGAGTAGCCCACATCCTGAGCAGTGTTTTCAAGACTCTGTTATCCCCTGGCTTGCTTTACTACATCTTCAGGGAGGTCCCTGGGTGGGACAGGGGTGCATCTGACATGTCCCAATAGAAAATCAGACTAAGCACACAGGCAAAGTTCAATAAATGCTAGTTTGATGAGAGGAAAAAAGCCTAGGTGACCAAACAAACCAATAAGAATAAGGTGCCTGCAGGTGAACACCAATTGGAAGCCAGGACAGCCCTCAGTCAGGTTCACAGTCCAGCCTCAGAACCTTTATTTATGTGGTTCTACTCTAAACCCACCCTTCCATGAAGGCTCCTTCCAGTGTACATCTATGTACACTATTCTCCCCTTCTCTCCACCACACTGTAAATATATATGTATACATATACACACTTGGCCTTCTGACTCGTCTCTGTGTCTGCCACTACACTGTCTGACCTATTTACTAACTTAAGTTGATTGACACGTATGTTAGAGAACTGCTGCCCCCCCTTCCCATCCCCACTGCCACTAGACCATAAGCCTCTCAGTGACAAGGATGATTCATACTTGTTCTGTATCCCTTAAAATGCCCAGCACTGGTTGGACACCTAGTATATGCTCAATAAACTCCTACTTGTTGACTAAAGTATATGTGGAGGTGCACTGTATACTGTGAAGTGCCAAGCAAATGAAATGATTATTCTTGTGGAAGGAAAGGAAAGGTACGTAGGTTGATTGAAGGAGAGGGTGATACTTGCTACAGTAGGAACCAGGTGCTGGTTTGGGTACAGTTTCATGGCAAGCCCAGTGTACTGAGGCATATACCGAGAGTAAAAAGGGTAATGATGACACGGAGGCCACCTCGATCCATCAGGAATATTTACATCAGGAGACCATGTACCATGTGCCAGCACAGCGCTGTGGCAAGAATATAAGAAAAAATGGCCCTCCCCTCAAGACTAAGACACTGAAGCTGAAGATGAACCAGTGTGCCGAGCTGAAAATCACATGTTTTAATGATAAAGCATGTGCTGAGGATTCAGAGTACAGAAAGGTCTGTAAGAGTCTGATGAGTCTGTGAGGCAATTACCCAGGGTCAGCTTTCTGGGAGTGCAAACTGTGCAATCAACACCAGGTCCCGATCTCAGAAGGGCCTATGCTTGGTTTGCTTCTCTGCTGTGGCTGTCTTGAAATTCTTAATCATTCTAACCAAGGGGCCCTGCATTTACATTTTGCACTGGTGCTGCAATTATAATGGGTATAATGTAAACAACCCTTTACTTTAGGGTTTTTTTTTATGTTTATTTGTTTTGAGAGAGAGAGAGAGAGCATGCACGTGAGCAGGGAAGGAGCAGAGAGAGAGAAAGGGAGAGAGAGAATCCCGAGCAGGTTCAACACTGTCAGCCCAGAGACCAACACAGGGCTCCATCTCATGAACCGTGAGATCATGACCTGAGCTGAAACCAAGAGTTGGACACTTAACCGACTGAGCCACCTGGACACCCTACTTTAGTTGCTAATACACATTCACATGCATCATTCTGGGTGATTTTCAGATCAACTGGATAAGATGGTAAGGGCCAGTATGTTTCAACTGAAGAAACAGGAATGCAGTCATTTGCTGAAGACCACGCAGTTACTATATGCTGACCCAAGATCTGAACTCTTGGGCTAGCCATCTTAACACTGCCTGCCTAACTTCTTCATCAAGGACACCACCTTTTCTCCTGTCTTTATCATTCATCCTCCTTCTCATCTACTCACTTAGGTCTGACCATTATCTAAGCATCCCTCCAGTTTCTGAAAAAATAAAGCCAAGGATGATGGGGTATGTGGCAAAGCCACCTCTTCTTCTGGAAGGTAGCCTAGAGGACGCCTGGAATTTAAACAAAGTTCAACCTATTTTTTTACCCTTTGCCTCCTCTTTCTCCTCCTCACCACTCCCTCAGTGCACTCTCATCCCTTTAATAAACTTGTTTGTGGCACCTAAAATGTTGTTGGTGAAAGAAAAGGAAGGAGGGGAGGTGGTGTTTATTGAGCCCCTACTAGATGTCTGGCCCTGTGCTACATGTTTCCACATGTGTTTGCTTTTTTTGAGGCTCTTCTTTCTTATCTTGTGTCTTCACCCCCATTACAGAAAGTACATTAGGTCAGAGTCAGAAAGTTCATTAAAGATCATCTATTCCCAGATAAAGAAGATGTGATACACACACACACACACACACACACACACACACACACACACAATGGAGTATTATTCAGCAATCAAAAAGAGTGAAATCTTGCCATTTGCAAGATGCTAAGTATTATGCTAAGTGAAATTAGTCAGAGAAAGACAAATATCATATGACTTCACTCGTATGTGGAATTTAAGATACAAAACAGACGAACATAAAGGAAGGGAAGCAAAAATAATATAAAAACAAGGAGGGGGTCAAAACATAAGAGACTCTTAAATACAGAGAACAAACTGAGGGTTGCTAGAGGGGTTGTGGGTGGGGGGGATGGGTTAAATGGGCAAGGGGCATTAAGGAAGACACTTGTTGGGATGAGCACTGGGTGTTATACATAGGGGATGAATCACTGGAATCTACTCCAGAAATCATAATTGCACTATATGCTAACTAAGTTGGATGTAAATTAAAAATAAATAAATAAATAGGAAAAAATAAACAAAAAAAGATCTTCTATTCCCACTCTTTTCCTCTCACTTCAGCTGCCCTGTAAAGGGTGGTGGCATGCTCAAAGGCCATAAACTCCTGACAATTGTGGCTATGTCTGTGCTTATGTGTGCATCCGTGGATGTATGTGTGTGTGTAATGGGAAGGGGGCAGCTGGGGCTGTGCGTGGTCAGACATACCACTCTGTGTTGTTGACTGCATCCCCAAAACCCGGCGTGTCCACAATGGTGAGCCGTAGCCTCACACCCTTCTCTTCTATGTCCACTGCATGTTTAGTGATCTCCACAGTTTGCATGATCCGCTCTGCAGAAAAGGGAAACTGAGACCAGGGCAAGGGCAAGGACCTGCCCAGTCAGGACAAAGCGCCCACCCCAATCAGCTTTGCTGCCCAGAATGCCTCATCCACACTGCCCCCCTTCCCACCCCAGGCCGCCTGGGGGCCTGTTCTCTGGGAACCAGCAAGGAGCACATTTCCCAACACAGGAAATGCCGGTGGCTGTTGGCTCTGGCCCCAGCCTCTTCTCTGCTCCCGGCTCTTTTCTTGGATTCCTGGAATCCTTTGGGGGTCAGAGACTCACTCAGAGAGCAGGATTCTGGTCCCTGCCTGGCTTCAGCACCCAAATCTTTAGGGAGCTGGCTGGTGGGCTGCCAGGCTAGATAGGCCTATGGAGAGATGCCATCAAGGCCCTCTAGGAAGCCATGGTTTCCTGCATGCTGGGGAAGGCCCCAGCCCCCAGGCTGTGGCATGAGTTTGATTTCCCAGGTCAAGTCTGCATGCCAGTCTCCATGCCCCTCTCCTTGCTTTACCTTCAGCACTGAGGAGTTTCCGGTCCCGGTACAGATCAGTGAGGAAGAGGCTATTGATAAGAGTGGATTTCCCCAGTCCAGACTCTCCTGACAAGCAAGAGAGGACAGAAGATAAGATCTATAGCCAAAAGGCAACCCCACCAGAACAAGGTGTGTAGAGAGCTGCTTTTTCATCAAATTGGGAAGAGACCAACTGAACCATAGCGTTTTAGAGCCAGAAGGAAGCAGAGAAAACAGCTTGTGTAGCCTTCTTATTTGAATGAGGCTCAGTGAGGATAAGAGGTTGCCCAAGGTCACACAGAACAAGGCAAATACTAGAAAATTGTTGGTCAGGTGTTCTTTGTACCATTTCAACCCCCCTCCCCCCAACACACACATACACACTTTTGGCCACCCATGGCTCCTGGCTACTTTGCAAAACTGCATGGCTGCTGGCTGCTTTTTCCTCCTTACCCATACCTCCTCCCCAAATACATACCAGCCCCACCTGAAACACCCCCTGCCTAGCCCAGTCCTTCCCCAGCTCTACCTGCCACCATGAGGGTAAAGTCAAAGCCTTTCTTCACAGACTTTCGGTGAACTTGATTGGGGAGGGTCGCAAAGCCCACATACTCCTTGTCATCCTAATGGACAGGAAGGCAGAGTGTGTCAGAGTGAGAGGCAGGAGGGGTCCCAGGACCCAACACCTTCTCCTTCCCTCCTAGGTCTTGGCCCCAGCCCCAGAGGAATGGTGTCAAACTCCCTTGAGGCCCCATCTGGGGCCACCAGCAGGGCTCCTGCCCCTGCTGATAGTCAGTTTCCAATGCACGTGGGGGCCAACACTGCAGAACTGGTGCTGACACTAGACAGGAGAGGCCCCAGCTCAACATGCATGCATGCATATGTGCACACCTATACACACACATGCACATACATGCACAGACACTCGGTATCTCTCTGCTCCCTCCCTGGGTCTTCCAGCACCAGCCCACTGAAAGGCAAAGACAGAGCTGGAGGCTCTACCTCAGAGGAGTCATAGGGATCAAGCTTGCCCCATGGGCTGCGGGGTCGGGCTGAGGGGCTGAGAGGGGCTGAGGCAGAGAAGTACTGCTGGCTGTCAGAGGGCTGGGGCCACGAGGGGCCTTTGAACTCCAGGTCATCCTGGTAGAGGTCCGGGGCCTGGGGCTTTGGCTCCAGAACTTGGGGCCTGGACACCCAGGTCTTGGCCTCTGGTTGGTGGCAGCTCTCGCTTCCTGGGAAATCCTTCACGAACTTGTTCAGTTCTGCATCATCCGTGTCCTCCAGGAAGCGCTTGATCTGGGGGTTGGAGGGGAGGTGGTGGGAGGATGGGGGGAGTGGGTAGGTGGCATGAAGGGAAGAATGAAGGAGGAAGTCCAGAGAAGGTGAGAGGGAGAGAGAGGAAAGCGATTGTGGTTAGAAGGGAAAAGAAACTGCACTAGCAGCTAAGCCAGAGGAAGTGCTCACCATTCCTCCCTCACCTGCTCATGTGCCTCCCCAGCCGAGATGCCAGGAAAGACCCTGGAGTCCTGGAGCAGCCCTAGGCAGCCCCCAGTTGTTGCAGGCAGCAACTGTTCTTGGGATCAGAGAAGCTCCAGTCCTGATGTTCCCTCTTGACAGGGTGCCTGCTGCCCTGCCCTTCCTGGGGGGTCTGGCCAAGCCAGAGGCCAGAGAATGCCCTAAAGGCCAGGAAGTCAGACTGAATAAGGGGGAGCAACAGAGGCATTAGAACTGAGACGAGGATGTGGGCTCAGGATTCAAGGACAGTGCAGAGAGTCAGTCAGAACGGGACAGGGGCAGGAGGGAAGTAGGGAGGGGAGAAGGGACCTGCCAGCCCCAGGTAAATCAAGAGCCAGCAGGGGGCCCTGTGCCTCCTGTCACTGCAGGTCAGTGAGCTCTGGGAGGGAGATGCAGACTCTACTGGGGGTGCTCACTCTCCAGGGCTCACTGCCCGGAGCTCAGTACAGTTGATCTGACACCTCTGTCCCTTATTCCAGACACCGTGCCACACCAGAGCCTGAGGGTAGGCCCCAGGAGACTAGGGCAAACCCGCCAGTGGATGCTGAGTGCAGGGTAGAAGGGAGCTGGAAGGGACCCAGTGAGGGAGGATGGGAGGACAGTAGGCTGCTGAAAGCCCCTACCTGTGAGGGACACATAGGAGACAGCACCCATCGGTTGTCTTTTGCCCCCTCTGCCTGGAGTAAGATTCAGCCAGCCACACAGGAGGGGATCTGGCCCCAATGGTGAACCACAGTGGGGTGGACAAACAATGACTGGCTCTGTGTAGAGACCTGTTCCACCCCATCTCCCAACCTGGAAGAGAGGCCACTTCCCCCCACTCCTGCCACCAACTCTAGACCCTAAAACTTCCTCTCTCCTTTGGGGGCCAGTCCCCTTTGTGGAGTGCCTGGCAGTGCTGGGCTCAGCTCTGCCTCACAATACCCACATGCCACCTCCAGACAATGGACAAGGGCTGGCTTCAGAGGCTGACTCACTCCCTGGGGATTGGCCAAGCCAGTGGGGGCTATCCCGGACCACTGTGGAGACCCGGCCAGGGTGGAGGGAGAGAAGATGGCCACAGTCTTCTGCAGGTCCCCTTTTTACAAAGGGAAGAATTGAAGGAGGCAGACATACACATTGCCAGGTTTATGCTAGAGGGAAGTGATTTAGAGGCTACAGGGAAAAGTCCCCTAAGAACTACTTCTAGGCTGTTACCTCTCAAGTCCCCACACCTGCTTATAGCCATCATCTCCAAGGCTTGCCTGGACAGAGGGGAGGAAAGAGGCCCTTTAGACTGAAACTGGAACCAGCATGTGGGGGCTTAGTGACCAAAAGAGGGTGTCCTGAAACAAGCCTGACCTAACAGGCTTTTCTCAGCAAAAGTATTTATGGGATCCCATGGAGCAACTGTACATCTCAGTTTGTTTGTTGTTGCAGCATAATGATTAATTGTGCCCCTTTTCACTCTCAAAAGTGTCCCAGCTTGGACAATTAATTATATGCAACAGAGAAGAGATGGGACTGAGGAGGGTGGGGTCCCACAGGTCCTGTTTTCCGGCAGCTAGAGTCTGGGGAATTCCAGGAAATCCCGCCTCTCTGCATGACCCCACAGTGACCCAGCAGTTGGTCAGGGTGGAAGAAAGAAGACTGTGTTCCACCTGGTTTCCCCAGGAGCACTGAGCAGAGGGGCAGCAGTTAAAAAAGAAAGGAAGGCCCTGATTGGGACCCCTACCATCCAGTCTTCCAAAAGTCACCAGGAACCCAGCATCATTCTCCCTGCCAGTCCTGGCTACTTGTCAGCAGGAAGCGGCCCACAGAGGCCCTAGACAAGGCGTCAGGCACTAGGCTCCTCCTCACCTGCTGCCTGTCCTTCCCCACCCCCAGCTCCCAGGGTAGCACCTTACCCCAGCTTCAGTCCTGTCCTCAGGGACAGAACTACCTTGCCATCCCAGTGAATGGTCCATGTCCCTCCCACACTTCAGATACCCTGTCGGCAAGCTCTAGGTCTAATTTTATCGCCCAGGAAAAGTTGCTCACACACGGAAACAACCTGGTCTCAATGCTCTTGTAATCCAGCTTCCTGGCTTGCTCCTTTCCCTTTCTCTTTGGCCCCCCTCCCCCCTCCCTGTCTCTGTCAAGGGCCAAAACAGCTTGTGGAATGTCGTTCCCCACCCCATCCTCCTCCCTTTCCCTTGGCTCCCACCCTCCAAGGACAGCTCGGCTGCAGCAGGATCACTCTGTCTCTCTGCAGTCCCCTCCAACTCTGATTGGCTGTCTCATGACGCCTGCCCGCTGCCTACCCCGGTGGGCACAGCACCAGCCTCCCGAGTCTGTCTGCAGCACAGGCTCTTGATCCACCTGGCCTCTCCTGTTAACCCCCAAGGGCACCGAGGCCTGCCAGAGGGTCATGAGCTGTCCCCAAGGTGACCTGGCCCATCAGTACACGGGGACAGCCACCCAGGAGACTCCACTGTCAAAGGACTCCAATCTCTTTCACCTTAACTTTAAGCAGTGCTGAAGTAGGGTGGGATGTCCTATAATCCCCTAGAAATATGTTCTCATGAGAACAGCCCTGCTTTTCTTCCCAAACGTCCCTTTGTGTTTTCCAGCAGAGAACCCCAGTCTCTTCAGACATCTGCCCCTAGATTTCCCTGCAGAGTCCCAGCCACAAAAGGACTCCTCCCACCCTAGGATACCTGACCTCTGACTCATGGGGACCCATATCACTTCCATCACCCCACTGCTTCTAGAGAGTCAATGGAAGAGCTGCTAGCACTCATTCTCTGAGAGACCAAAGGGAGGCTGGCATCCCAGAGGCTTCAGAGTTGCCAATTAGGTGGGAGACAAACTGAAGGGCTTGGCTGGAAGGGTGCAGATGGAGCACCTGACTGGGAATCAGGAGTCCAGTGTTTCTGGTTTGTCCAGAAACCTTTGTGATTTTGAATATTGCCTTAATTTCAGGCCTCTAATGTCCAGTTGTGAATGGCCCTTCCTTGCCTCCCAGGAAGGCTGGGGAGAGATAACTCAAGCTGTTTTGAAGCTGAGGAGAGACAGTGTACATCTCAAGTCACAGGACTGTTATTAATGTTGGCCTATCATTCTTTTCCCATGCAAACTAAAACCCCCTGGGGAGGTTTCCAGGGGAGGCTGGGGAGCTCTCCCCACTGTACCCACTGACCTCCATAGTGGCTGGGACACTGATCTCCTTTCACAGAGAGACCTCTTATAGAGAAGTCTGGCTTGACATGAATCAGTCAGCCTAAGAACTCGGCCTAAGAGGCCTAAAGCTGAGGACTGTGGTGATGGTGGGGATGTCTTTTAATTAGAGGGTGGCTTCAGCCAAGTTGAAAGCACCAAGACCTCAGCTGAACTGAACTTAGTGTGTGGCAGAAAAGCCCCTCTTGGTCCCTGCTGGGCTTGGCAATGGGGACAGTCAGTTCTCCCCAGGCTTCTATCACTGGAACAATCAGTGTGATGGTACCCATGTGGAGGGAAGTGGGGCAGGGATAAAGACCAGTACCACTTGGCCTCTCCCAGGAACCCCCTCTGGGGAAGGTCACAGAGTCACCAAGACTTCCTAGCCAAAGCTTGGGCCTCAGCCTGGACACAGCTTGAAAGACAAAAGCCCAAAAGGTTGGCCTTTCCAGACCTGGAAGCTTCTGATTCCATGGGGCCCAGGGAGTTCCCTTCTGGAGGCTGCCCACAGCCAACATCCTGCCCCACAGGCTGGTCATGGATCTCCTCCTATTGTAAACAGCCTGTGCCTCCTAATGCAGTGGGCAAATGTTGGGGGGCCTCCAACCTGGGAGGAGAGGCTGGCATGGGGCCCGGAGGCATTGACACCCAGCATAATGTGTTTGTGGCAGGCTCTGGCAAGGATGGCAGAAGAGCTGGCACCCTTACAGTCAGACATCAAAACTTCCTACCTGGGGGTATCCAGGAGGCTGACTGGGGTTAGTATCTCTCCTTCCAGTACAGGCAGGTGGCAGGAATGAGTTCCCCCACCCCCACCACTGCAGAGGGACCTCGTTTGGGGTAGTGTAGGATGCAGCAGGAGGAAGCTTCCCCATGGGTCCTGTCTCAGAGGCAGTGATGTATAGATGATCCCGAGGGTAGGATGGTAGGCTAGGCTTCCCTCTCTCAGGGGTCCCTGGGCAGAGGGCGCTGTGGGAAGAGCCAGGAGATGCCCTTTGCCAGGCTGCGGGAAGGAGGGCCCAAGCGTCTCACCATCCCTCTCCGGGAGGCAGGCAGTGTTTGTAGGCCTCCTCTGTGTGTTTTCCCAAGGAAGTTGGTGCTGCCCCTGAGCCCAGGGTAGGTGGCTGAGGAGGGGTCATCCAGGTAACAGCTGACTCAGGAAAGGGCGGGGGACCCTCACCTCCGCGTGTCGCTGACGCGCCTTCCCCAGCCTAACACGCGCGTCTCTGCCGGCGGGCCCCCCCACCTCCCGTCAGCACCGACCCACTCCCCGGTCCCAAAACGCGGACAGCACCCCAGCCCTCGGGGGCCGCTCCGCCGTTGCTCGGATCAGAGCGAGAAACTTGGAAGCGGCGACGCAACGCCGTCCACCACCAGCAGCCAGAGACAGCGCCTCCCGCCCGGCACAGCCGGGGCTGCTGCGCCGCTGGTCCCCACGGAGCCGCTGGGAGCAGCGGGCCCTGCGCGCCCCGGCCCTGCCCCGCGCCCGCGCGCCTTACCATGGCTGCAGCCCGGGCCGGGCCAGCTCCGCAGGGACAGCGTCCGAGCGACCCGCGGCCGGAGCTGCGAGCCGACCTCGAGGGACCGCCGGCCCCCGCCCGCAGCCCAGAGTGCGGACCGGCCGGGGGCGGGGCCGGGGGCGGGGCGAGTCGGCCCTGGGGCGGGGCCTGCCCTCTGAGGCGCGGGCGCCTGCAAAGCTGAAGGCGGCCGCGGGCGGCTGGCTGCGGGGAGAGGCGGGCCTTGCAGCCCGCGACCCCCCCGGATGAGCAGAGGCGCTCAGGACAGCGCAGCACTGCTCACCTGGCTCTTCCTTACTCAGCCCCTAAGAGTAGCCTCTTCAGGCAGCACATCACCGTGGGGGCTTGAGCAAATCCCCCAAGAAAAGGGAAAGGCCAACCTAGCATCCCCAGGAGAGGTCTTTCGAAGGAGAGGGGTTTGCCCCACGAGTCGGGAGAGACTCCATTAGTTACCGAAGGTTTTCAGGAAATGAACCCAACTGATGTCCAAGTTAACTGATTGTCCCTACCCCCTCTACACCTCCTAAGGTAGAATGTCAGACTTTCTCTACCTTTACCCAAGCTATGAAGAAGAGACAAAATGTTCCCTTCCTGCAGGACCCTAGATTAAAGATTAAAGAGGATTTGCTGCATAAATTATCCAGGGATCATCTGCTGGAAAGGTGGAAGGGAAGAGGCTGAGTGGCCTTTATGGGGCAGTAGAGTCTTGTCTGGGGCTGAGGGAAATGGGAAGTGGCAGCCCAGGTGTGAGCCAGTCTATGCTGGGCAAGCAGGTGAGATGCTGTGGGGACAGATGCCTCAGCAGCTTTAGAAGCATTAGAGGCTCAGAAGGGTCAGCAGCAGCAAGGAAGAAGTAGATGCTTAGAGGGTGGGGGTTGGTGAGGATTTTCCGAGCTAATACAGGGCTGAGCTGGTCAGGCTTCTGTGAAAGTTTCCAGAAGCATGCCTCTTCCTGACTCCCACAAACTCTCCTCCAGGGCAGGCTGATTTGCCTGAATACACTTTGAATAAAACAGGTGCACAGACATGGCCCTCTCTATTGGTAGAACACCCAGAAGCCTGCCTATTCTATTTCAGTCTGATCTGTGACCAGTGGTCATGGTTGGGATCAAGTTAGAACTTAGCAGAGGGATGGAGGGGGGCCTAGGTATACAGATGAGAACACGTTCAGAAAACATGGGATGGCTATTGGAGACGTTATTAGATATTTGGCACTGGTGGACTGAAGGACGGAAGGAGTGCCATTGCTTAAAGAAATCAGGGGCATTCACGGGCTAGCAAGTTGAGGAGGAAACTTCCTAGCTGGGTGACCTTGGGCAACTCACTTTACCTCGCTGGACTTCAGTTCCCACACCAGAAAATGAGGGGATTAAACTAGGATACCGCCAGCGCTTGGCTCAGATAAGAGGGAGCCTCTGAATGTATAGAGAGTTTCCTGGAAAAGGCCTGGGGTAGATGAAGAGATCTGAAGCTGTACTCAGGAAAACAAAGACATGAAAGAGTTTCTTTAGAGAGAAACCAATGGCTATTGGAAGGCTACAGAAGTAGCAGCAGCTGCTGCCGTCAGACCTGAACATCAAACTCACTACACAAAGCCCCACTGTTGGGAACTAGCTATAGGCCACTAACACTCACGTATGCACTCATAAGACTACTTCTTGAGTGCTTCCACTGGCATTCTGCATGGCCTGGGCTGGGAGTGCTGGGCCGAGGGGAGAAAACCTATGTCAAGGAAGACAGGCCGCATCACAAACAAACCCTTGTTTTCCGCAAGTGTACTTCCCTCCTCCCCCCAGTCCTGGTTGTAGTCCAAGTGGAGACACAGACACGTCTCAGAAGGCAGCCCAGCTAGCTCATCCTCAGCTGTGGCTGGAATCCCAACTCTGCTCTGGCACCAGCTGCCCGGGCCCCCAGCAAGTCCTGTGTGTCCTGAGGCATGTTGGTGCCAGCTTGTTTTGAGGGAAGTGAGCCCCAAAGAGAGGCCTGGGACTGTGGAACTCATCTCTACACCAAGACTCTTAGGGTCTTGATGCTCACCAGTGTCTTTGTAATCACTACATCAGCTGCCCAACATGAGGCATGTTGGATGAAGTAAAAGCTAAAGACAGACTTTGAGCCATTCCATCTACATAAATCTCGCATACTAACTCTGAAGCACTGTGAGTTTCTGAGAGAACTTGGCCTTGGCTTAGGACCCCATACCAGCTTTGGCAATTAGCTCACTGCCTGAATATCCCTTCTCCTTCATGGGCCTCTTTTTCCCCCACTGAGAGAGAACTGGACTCCCCCCAACTCCAGCTCTTGTGTTCTGTGATGGTGCAGGTAGCATCTGACACCTGGTCAGAAGCAGGGCCAAAATATAGCTGCCCTTGTATGAGTCACTGACCATTGAGTGCTCCTCCCCATCTCCAGTTAGCATGTGGACTGGCCAACCTTGCCTCAGGTACCCCTCAGTCCTTAGAGTCTGACTCTTCCTTGAAATTCAACATCACACCAGGAATTGATATCCTTGACTAGAGTACAATTTCCCATGCACTGCTGGAGTGGGGATTTCAAGCCAAGGGTCTGGGGAATGAACACTTTGTTTGGCACAAGGGATGACTCTTCTGGGAAACTCAGATCAGCACACACCTCCAGTCTGCTATCAGGAGGTCCCTCTGCTTAGGTCAGGCTAGCATGGTCTATGTGGAAAAATTCCTGGCCCCCTCCATTGGATCTTTCCTGCCTACCCATGGGTGAAGGTTGTGTGGCACCAAACTAAATAAGGTTGCTGTACTTGGGCAAAGTCAAGGTCCAGGTTCAAAAGCCAAGAATAAAGAGTGATTATCACAGGAAATCAGGATTTCGGATCTGCATGACTAGCAAAGGCCACTTTTGCCTCTCAGTAGCAGAGTTTTCTTAAGTGGCACAAGAACTAATTGTATCTCCCTTCCCCCAGAGGTGATGAGTCACTGATGATATAGTCAGAGAGCTCTGGTAGGGGCAAAGAACTATTACCGGGTTGTGTCTTTCAAGGAAACCTTAGCCAGCCTGTCCAGAAAGTTCTGTGCAAAGGCAAGAAACCAAAATACCCTCAACCTCACTCCCACCCCTAATGTTCCCCAGTGTCTCATGATGCTGGATCAGGCATGAAATGTGGGTGGTAATGTCAGGGAGCACTGTTTCCTGGCACCTGTTGTCTAGCGGTGGTAAGAGGCAGTTCTGGAGCCAGTAGAGTGCCAGAGGCCTGCCAGAGGGCCTTTCCAACACCTTCTCTGCAGTAGGGCAGGGCACAGGAGCTGAGAGATGGAAGAGACTTACATATGCATTGGTGTGTGACCCCCTTCAAGAGCCCCCACCCTACATCCCATCTTCTTAAAAGTTTCCCACGACTAAAAACTGACTCTACTGCCATTCAATCTTTGGGCAGTGTGTTATCAAAGGTCTTCATTACCTGGAGTTGAAACCTGTGTGTACCTGGACTTTACCCTCCAAGTGCCTCCATGCTAGAAGCTTTGCTAACTCATTTCACTGGACTTTGTTTTGTTCTTTGATGTCCACACTCTTTCAAGTGACCCATCTATAGACTTTTCTCTTCCAAACTAACCATAAGCCCCTCAAGGACAGCGAGTATGACCTCTATTCACTTCAATTCAGTGAACATGTGATATAATGTCCTCCTGAATGACCAGGACTCTGCCCCCAGGAGGTGTCTGATCAATATGAATTGACTGAAAGGATTCATTGATTAGTTTTCCACTCTGATTTTGGAACACAGACAAGCCTTGAGGCTCTGGGCCTCACTGACCCTTCCATAACTTGCCCTTCATTCTGGCTGCTTGCCAGCTCATACTTCATCTCCCAGCCTTGTAATTTCCATGCAAAGACACAAATGTTACCCTCACTAAAACCTTTCCCTTCATATTTTGTGATATCTGAAGGTGCTGCTGAAATATTGATAAGTTACTTTCCAGGAAGATGTGGCTATGGAAGAAGGGTTTCTACACCACATATGAATCCCTGGGGCAGGGTGCTCCCTAAAATGCTCTCAGTCTTGAGGAGCCAGCTCTGCAAAATGGGGAGCAAAAGTTCACTTCATAAGGTTGCTGTGAAGATTCACTAAGGTAACACACTTAGAATGGTGCAGGCACTAAAATGAGTGGTAGCTACTATCTCAGCTAATAAAATTATCAACACCATATCAGCAACTATCACTGTGACAATTTCAAATGCTTTCTCTACAAACAATTAGGAATGTGCATGTGTAATAGTGTAGAGGGATGGGAAAAGAGCCCTTGACTAAAGTGACATTGGAATGACCATGCTGCCACCAACTGTAGAGTCAGCTTCTCCAGCTGAACCCCACGCCATCTCTAGAAAACTAGTCTTGGTTTCAGACTTACTGAGCTGAATTCCCAAAAACAGCCATCATAGAGACTCTTGGAGCTAAATGACTTTGCCTATGGTGGGTGTGCCAAGGAAATGACTTTGGCCCTGCCCTCCCACCTTCAGCGTCAGAGCCTGAGCTTCTCTCAGGAGCTGCCTCACATTCTGTCCCCTTCCTTCAAGCGCGCACTTGGCCCCCAAGGTGCAGCTGTCTCTGGCCTCTCCCCTCATGGCAGCTGGGCCAAAGGCAGCTGAGCAGAAGAGGGTAAAGGGACATGGTCATTTCATCACTCAGGATAGCCTTCCTCTGGCTGAGCAGCTGTCAGGGTGGCTTCTGTGTTAGAGATTTTCTTCCTCGCCCAAGTATGCTTCCTTGCTCTCTGAGGCCAAGCTCTCTAATCTATCCAGGCCTGCTATTTCTCCTCTTACTTGAAAACCCCACCATTTCAAACACCACCAAACTTCTCTGATAGAAAGATAGAATGTTGGAGATGGGTTCCAAGCAGGGAACCAAGTAACTTCTGGAAATACACCAGAAAGTCTAAAATAAATGTGGCAGGTTCTTCCCTATGTGGTATCATTCTGAGAAGAACAAAAAACTAAAGGATTCTGGCCTCAGTTCTACCATCGACCACAAGGGAGGGGCATAGGATTTTCCTGCCCCCATTTTATAGTCAGAGGGAGCAATCTGCTCAGATCTCACAGTGAAGGCAGGACATCACCCCCCTGCCCTGTGCTTCCAGTGGCTCTTGCTGAGGCATAATACACTTTAGCCTGTCCTACGGTCACCATTTGTCCTAGTTTGCCCAGGACTGGTGGGGGTCCCAGGACACAGGATGCTAAAACCAGGAACATCCCAGGCAAATCCTGAGTTGGGTCAACCTAGCCTGTCCCCGGAATAGCAATGTGGGTCAGAGGTTACCAGCCTCCCATCCAGCTCTGGACTTTGCTGCCCATCGTAGCTGAAAATGAACAAGGTGCCATCTGACACGAAAAGAAGCTGGGTATCAAGGGTCAGGCTGCTATGAAAAGCCTCCCAAGGTGTCCTGCCCCATTTTTAGCAGCTCTGCTCCATTCTTTCAGTTCTCTCTCCTCTCAACTATAAGCCTTAGTACAAAGCAAGAGAAAATAAGGGGAGCGGGAAAGATGGTTCTAAGGTTCCTTTCAGACAGCCCATATCCTGGGATTCTGTTAACATTCCCATGAATGCAGAGACTCCCTGTGTTCATCCTGGACTCTGGATTTTTCTCTGTCGAGGAAGTCTGAGCAAAACTTCCCTGAGACTCAACAGCCAACAGGAGGCTGGTCATACCATCCCCCAGGGGCCAAATGACAGGTCACTCTAAAGACACTGAAGTTTTCCTTAGGTATCACTGAGATGGCCTCCCCTGTTTCCTGGCCTATTTTCCAGAGTTGGTTTCTTGCATAATTGATAGAGATAGAAGGGAGTAAACCACCTTGTCTGCTGACAGCCTGAGAAGTCATTTGCAAGGGCAAGTAGGTTAGGTGCTTTGAGGACAAGGTTCTTAGGGCCAAGGCAGCTCCATCCATCGGAGCATTGAAGCCCCTCCCATCAAGAGCTGCTTTATTCCAAGGAATTCCCCAGGACCGTGTGGGAAGACAGCCCCAGCTGACACCATAGGGCACCCTCAAGACCTTCCTGTTGAGCTTCTGCTAGTCTTGATACAAAAAAACAAAATCATTAGGAATGATTCCCTCATTCCAGCATAACCTTCTCTGGGGAGATTCCAGCCCCTAAATTACCAATCCAAGGATGAGAAGCATCTGTAACCCCTGCTCCTTAGACAAAAGGGCCTTGAGGAGCCACTTGGGAGGAGACTGACACTTAAGAGAGAGAGAGAGAGATGGTTGAATCAGGCTCCATCCTCAACTATGGACCCAGAAGGGCCTGTGAAGGTTCAACAACAAACATGCTGCTGTTCACAAGCCAGGAGCTGTGGCTGGCCACCAGAGAATTCCTGCCAGGAATGGAATCTGGTCAACCATTCCCAGATCGGAGGAACTAGAGGCCTTGGACACTAGCACCATCGTCTCTAATGTGGGAAGGTCTGTTGGCCATTCAGCCTGGAGGACAGGCTGGGGAAAGCCTAGCACTCTCATGGTTTGTGAGGAGTCCCTGGCCCACCTCCATGACACCGCACTTCCAAAGAGCCAGAGAACACCAGCAGGCCCAGCTGGTCTCTCCCCAGCTTCTTTTCCCAGCTTCTGGGGAGCAGCTCTGCCGCCGAACAGGGCTGGAGAGCTGCAATTATCCAGACAGGATAAGAGCTATTTTGGGAAGGAGCCGTTCTGCTGCCAAGGCTTTTGACTTTCTAAACTAAAACAAGATGCACAAAGAAAGGGGGTGAGGATGGGGGAGAAAAGGGAAGAACTTTCTCAGTCAAAACCGTCATATCCAGAATGAGGGAAAACACTAACCCCTTCCCAAAAGTAAGAGACTAGCTACTAAGATATCTCTAGCTTTGAGAAGGAGAGTGTAACCTGACCACCACCACCCCCCCACACACACACATCCCCTAATGACTCCCTCTCTCCTAAGTTCCTCCAAGAGCACATATTCTGTCTGTTGCGTTTATTTGGACATTTGAGCACAAACTATTTCATATGGTTGTTTAAATGTTTCCTGTCCATGTCTTATCTCCCCAACCAGATGGTAAGTTTCTCATGGCCAAAGAATGTGTGTGCTCTGAGGCTTCAATGCTCTCTCCAGTAGTGCCTAGCACTCTGCTAGGCATCTGAATGAAGTTGTTTATGAAAGGAAGGGAGAGAGGGAGGAAGGAAGGAAGAGCAAAAGGAAAGAGGGAGAGAAGGATTTACTGTCTCTCATGGAGGTGATCTCTAAATGTAGTTGTTCCCACCCACAGTTGAGCTCAGGGCATGGGGCTGAATAAGAAGCCATGGCAGAGGGAGTGGCAGCCACATTTTTGGCACCTCCCCTTCAGCTGTTCCATCATCTGAGCTCAGGCTGTCCTGCTCCACCTCCTTTATTTGTTTTCTATCTGTAATTAACTGTCCATCCTGGGCTAACCTATGGATGGGACCCATTAAAAGCCATGCTAGGCTCTAGGTAAGGGAGAGATAGGGTGAAGAGAAAGAATGGAGGCAGGAAGAGCTCAGACTATCTTATCAAACATGGGCCAAGAAGAACTAAAGTAGTTATAGGAATAACGCACTCTGAAATCAGGACATTCTTTGCCAAATTCAGGACACAGGGCTGCTGAGAGCAGAGTTTACCTTGTGCCTTTCCAAGTTGAGGACTCAAATAGTGTGTAACCCAGAAAAGTGTTCCCTTTCTGGATTGCCCTAGGCTGAAGAGGAGAGAGCCAAGTGGGGGCTGATCCAATGTATGGTTTCCCAGACAGCTTTTAGATCACCTTTGTGCAAATCTCCTTCTGGGGAGATGCAGCTCCCCCCCCCCCCCCGCCACCAAGTGCACAGCATGGCAAGTAGAACACAGGCTAGATTTCAGCCCCCACTTGCCCTCTCTGCTAGGTACCCTTGTGCAGTGAACAACTTGCCCAACCATAGGGAGAGTTCTGTCTGTCTCCCTCCATTCCCGCTTCCATGAGAGGTTAAGAGAGGGACTTCGATAAGGGGGAGCATGGGAAGACTGAAAGTAACTTCCCAGGGGTGTTCTTACCTCCTCATCTGTCATAATGGAGAAGTAGAAGTCAGGCATTCCCAAGGGACAGCAAATGGAATTCAGAGAGTACCAACAGGAAGGGAAAAAGAGAATTTTACTAAAGATCTCCAGTGGACTTTGGCATAACCTGGCCCAACATCCTTTCTAGTGAAAGTGGCCCAAATAGCAACAGCTAGGAAATTTACAGCAGTAAATACTGAGGACTCACTGTTACCAGGCACCTTGCTAAGTGCTGTACATGTAGTAGCTTGGTTAGTCCTCTTATAAACCCTAGAGGTAGCCATTGTTCCCACTGACAGTTGGGGCAACTAACAATTGGAAAAATAAAATAACTTAACCAAGGTCACAGTGAAAAAATACTAGACACAGGACTCAAACCTAATACTATAACTCCAGAGTCCACACTACTAAACCTCAGCTTTATAGAGCTTTGCTCTCTCTGAGGGGCAGGGACGCCTTTCTCTGCTCTTTGCTACCAATTACTTTGATAGCTCATGCGGTTGGGACTGGATTGCATTCACAGGACTCTCTCCTCCCTAGGGACTTCCTCATCCAGAGCCCTGGCCTCCCTCATGCTCACAGGAATAAAGCATATCTTGGGCCACAACATTCAAGGCAGGAACTCTTTGTTACTCATATTCACTATATGAGGGTTGGTCCCCTCTCTCTCCACCAGAGAGGTCAAGAGTACAAAGGGGGGGGAGGGTGTCACGAGGCCCTGGGGATACTTAAGGATTCTAGAGTTGGCTACAGGACCCACTGATGGCCTCAAGACAGAGGCCTGGACATCCCTGGAGATTGTGTCTGGGAAGCAGCCAATAAATACCTCCCAAGTCGGGGCAAGGGGGCTTGAGGAGAGTTCTGACACAAGACCCAAGAGGAGACCCATCAACCTACATTAGGGCGGGGTAAACCCTGAGTAAGACTGTGAAACGGGTAGTTTGTCTTGGTGACTTTTTTTTTGGGGGGGGGGGGGAAGGAGGGGGTTAAAAATCACATGAGAGTTAAGACTAGCTAAACTGAAAGGCATAGGCTTAAATTGTTCTCCATTTCAGAAATGACTACTTCCCATTGAAAGGAGGCTCTTGAAAATGAAAAAGGTTCCAAGTCCCAAAGGAATGACTCTAATAGTGGAATTATAGTCAACCCTCTAGTATGTGTGGTGCTAATAGACCTAGCTCTGTAGATACATAGCGGTCATCCTTCCACCTGTCCTCCTGCCTCCCAAACCCTGACAACGGACCCACAGGAGGGAAAAGCACAGACCTTTTAGCCACCAGATGACACGATTATACATTTCCTCAGACACATCTGAAAGTAACAGAAATTGTTGCTCTTTTTTACTGTGGGATGTATACCTCTCTCCCCACTACTTAACATTTCCCTTTTAGGCTCTACATTTCTCCATCCAAAGGTGCCCTCAGCCCTTGATCCTCTCCAAGAAGCCCCTGAAGTCTAGGACTAAATCCTGCCCCACCCTTTTCTCCACCCTCTGTGCCACTGTTAATGCCTTTCCCCTCTTGGAAGTCTAGGTCCTAGCGTATCTGTGCTTCACCTTCTCCACTTTGTTGTCAGAATATTTACCTGAGAACCTTATTTTCTTTACTAGCCCTAACCAGCCCTAGTCCCAACTCAGTTCTTTATCTCCATTCTTGGGAAGCGCTTCCTACCCTGAAAACCACTCTCTATTACCTTCCATTGAAAGGTTAAGCAGCTTTGCCTGGAAGAATCAATGCCTGATGCCTGCCCAAGCATCGTCATTGATGTCATTAGCTTGGAGCTCAAAAAAGCTGGCAAGGAAGGAAAGGGGCAGGCCCAGAATGAAGAAGGGGACTGACTTTCCTACCCACCCCAATGTCCCACCTCACTAAATTGGGGCTGCACCTGGGCAGTCTGCTTCTTCACATACCCAAGAAGAAAGCACTAAACCTTTGAGTGGGTTGTTTGGAGGTCTGCTTGAGGGCTTGTGGCATTTCCCTCAATGGTGCCTGGTTTGGAGACTCCTTTGGTGGTGATAGTGGTGGTGGTGTTGCTGATGGTGGTGGTGATGGACTTGCCTTCTCTCTCTGGAACATCATTTCCTCACAGAAAGGACTTGAGTCCATTTCAAAAAAGGACAATAAAGGGTCTGGGGGAAGAGGGGACTTAGACTCAAAATCAGGTGTTGTCGGCCGGCTTTGGGATGTTTCAGCTTCAGGATTGAGTAAGGCCCACCATGAACAGTCAGGTCCATACCTAGGTAAGGACCGAGGGGGTAAGGGCCGAGGGGTCAGTTCCAGTTCTGCATGGACCGAGGGCTTTGGGGAGGGTTCTGGATACCTGAGTGCAGGTACTGGGGACATGCAGACACTTTCTGAGGGTCTTTGGGTGTGCTGCTTATAGCTGGGCTCTGGAGTGACAAACATAGATTTGTCGGGGTTCTCAGACACTGCTCGAGATGTCACACGGGGAGCTGAGTATAACTGTTCCGCTGAGGAGATGGTGACCCTGCGGCTGACCTCGCCATCTCCTCTAGTTGAGGACCTCAGGTTGGACTCTACTTCTGACGATATTAAGTTCTTTGGGGAGGTCTTGGTGTCAGTGTAGACAGACTGCTTAGGGATAGTCTCAGGATCTGAACGCCTAGAAACTCGGTGTCCACCACTCAAATCCTTTAGGATAGAGAGTCTGACGGATGATTCCAAGTTCATATTCCTATGCAAAGTCTTGGGTTCTGTGTAAATTGGGCTGGGATGACTCATTTCACACTCTTGGCCAGGGATCTTTCTTTGGGCTGTCCGAGAGTCTGCATTGACTCGGCCACTGCTATGTTCTGGGCTAGAGGGTCTTCTTGGAGATCTGATCTCAGTAGCAGTCAAACCCTTTTGGATGGGTTCAGTTTGGACTGCTTCATCCTTTGGGTAAACCAAAGTCCTACGGGGAACTCTGACCCCTTGTGGGTACTGGACCTTGGAGGGTGGGTCTTCTTGCAAGATTTGTAAGTTATCCTTCTGGTCTACAAAACTCAACCGGCGAGAGGATTTGGCATCAGGGGTTAATGAGTAGCGATTACTGATGTCACGCCCTGGCTTGCTCTCACCCCCTCTTCGTGCTGATTCCTCTCTGGATGGGCTAACATTCCGTTGCGTCTGGACAGCATGGGAAGCTGATGTTTGAGTTTGCTGGATCTTTCGATGAATAGAGGGATGGCGGTATGATTCTGATTTTGATCGGGCCTCACTTCCTCGAGGGATGGGTGTTCCACTGGGCCCTGACTGGGGGGAGATAGAACGTGGATAGTCTGATGCTGAATGGAAAGAGGGGAGATGCCCAGCTTCTGATCTTCGATGGGGCAAAGGACTTAGGGGGGCTGCAGCGGTTCGTGAGCTCGAGGCAATAATATATCCTTGTCCCCGCTGAGGGGTTGTGTTAGTAACCTCAGACCCTTTCTGTGCTGAAACTGCTACCTTGGACCCAGTTTTATTTGTCTTGACCATCCGATAGACTGAGCTCCTCTGGGTAGATTCCATATTTTACTGGCTGGCTTGTATTGAGGATCCTAATGAAGTCTGAATGTTTACCCTTGGTTTTAAAAGCTGCTGCTCTTGTACCCACAAAAGTGGCTGTTATTCTAAGAGTGTCTCATATAGTCCCCTTAGCTACCTACCTGGTGATGTCATAAAGGAAGGAGCTTCCTACTAAACATCCTAGCATACTGCCACAGTTCTTCAGAGAATCTCAAGCAGTAACTGCAAGGAAACTGCGACTTGTCTTTGGAGTTGACACCACCAGATCTTTGGTCAAGTCAGGGAAGGCTCCAGACTCTCCGTTACTCTCCACAGATTCTAGGAATTCCCAGACTCATCTAGAGAAGGAATCAGTCTGAATATCCTGCTAAGGCAAGGCTACTCAACTCAATCACTCTGTGTTAGTACCAATTTTAATAAGATGCAAGTACAAAGTTGTCCCCAATTTAGTTGTATAGAAGTAAAGAAATAGAGCTCCATACTTTTCCAGGTATCAGAAGTGGTTTGGTTGACCCTGGGGTAAAAATCCAGATTTCTCAAATCATAAAGTCTCACATTCTTGGCCTAGGAGTGAGTATAGGATTGTAGGAAAGATTTGGAATTAGTCATTGGTTTCAATCGTAAATGACTGTGCACCTTAGACAAGTTATTTGACTTGTCTGAGCCTTGGTTTCTTCATCTGGAAACCAACATCTGGTAGGTAAGTGTCACTCAAAAAATGTGAGTGTCTTTTCTCACAATCCTCTCCCTCAGTTCTCCTAATTAGCTGGACTTTGGTTCTTTCTTGATTTGAAAAGTGCCTTTGAATCTTGGATACCATTTGGGATGAGAGACACTGTCATCTTTCTTTCCCTTTCACATGCTATTCTCTACCATATCCACATTCCACTATTGACTCTGAAGGGTCTTCATGGTTACAGGACAGTCAGATTCATTGTTTCTGGATCTTTAAAATCAGCTTTGATTAAAGACAAAGTTGAAACAAAAACCAACATGTTCTTAGGTAACAGGAATCTCAATAGGCCAAGAAACCTTGAGCTACTGACATGTCTTTAGAATATAAAACATTTGGCTAACCATTATATCTTGTTTTACAGAAAAGGATAAAAGTAGAATACAAGTCAGATATCTTGAAGACACTAAGGGTAAGCCAGGTTGAAATGAAGATGGTTCCTGTTTATACTTATTTGATATCTTGTTATAAAATTGAGACTGGCTGACTTAAAAAAGCTTTCCTAGGAGATTCTCCTTTCAATGCGGTGACTTGTTGATTTATAACCTTTAACCACGATGCTATAATGCTTATTTGTTTGTCTGGGAAGATTATATTTCTCTTTATAAATTTATTGAGTGAGTTTTAATTTCTCCATCAACATGTAACGTTAAGTCTGCTATCACTATTTTGTTCTTATTAAAATCATCTCAGTACTGGTTTGAATAATTGTTTATATTCTCTTAATATTGGGGAAAATATTTTTTTCAGTGTTCAATTTCAGTACAAGTAAACACAAAAGGGTGATTCTTGCAAAAATGGGCAAAACAAAAAACAGAATCTTGATATTTTCCTCATCATGAATAATCTAACTTGTATTAATCCATGCTTGAGTTACAAGTGGGTTCTTTCAGGGTAATCACACTCTCACTTCTCCTGCTCTTCCTACTGGTAGGGGTATGATGAAGATAAAATGTGATGAGATGTAAAAGCTATATTAAACTGTTTTATTTTGAATGGAAAGCATACAGCAAAGGACAGGATTGCCAGGAATTGCCACTTGGTTGATGGGATTTGTGGTAGCCAGTCTCCAAGATGGCCCCCAGTGATTCTCATCTGCTAGTATTCATGCCTTTGTGTAGGCCTCTCTCATTCTGAATCAGGGCTTGCCCTCTGTGACCAACAGTTTATAGCAGAAATGATGGTTTAGGACTTCTGAAGCTGATCATAATAGCACTGCACCTTTTGCCTTGGTGTAGGCAAAATCTCTTGGATTGCTCACTCTGGGGAAAACCAGTTGCCATGTGGTGAGGAAACTCAATGGGAGACCCAGGTGGAAAGAAACTGAGGTCCCTAGTCAATAGCCAAGACAAAATTGCCAGTCATATGAGTGAGTCAACTAGTAAATGCATTAAACTGCAACGTCAGGAGAAACCCTGCGCCACAACTGCCCACCTGAGTCACTTCCAAATTCCTGATATATAAAAACTGTTAAAGATAAATGGTTATTGCTATTTTAAGTCACTAAGTTTTGGAGGTAATTTCTTATGAAGTAATAGATTATGTAAATCAATTTCTCTAGTGTCAACTGTCATTAAACAAGCACAGAGACCAATATATAAACCAGAATAACAACCCACTAATATACTTTGAGAAACACACTATTGAACTGATTGGAAGCCAGGTCATTCTTTCCCTATAGACACACCAACTTCAAGAGGAAGAAAAGTTGCTTGGTGAACATGAAACTGGATCAAGAAGTCAGTATGATATTCCACAAGAGGGCAATACCTGTCATAGAGCACTAGGCATACCTAGTGCACTCCCCATCCACTCATCCATACAGCTTTAGCTGAGCATCCATCCCCATGTCTGGCACCTAAAACTTCCTTTTCTTATGCTTTACACTAACCATTCCTTTCTATTAAGCAGTTTTCCTTCAAATGAGTTCTAATAAAATTGACTAAGTTTATAGTTACTTAACTATGACATTATAGTTCTGCCTCCCACTGATTTAAGTATTCCTAAACCTTCTATTCTCCAAACAGAAAACAGCTAAAAGAATTATGAAAAGTTGAAAGGACTATTTTACTACTTTAATAAGCATCTTTCCAGATATCTATGCATTTATCAAATGTAGACATTTATGTATAAATTTTCATGGGGTCATATTATACCTACTAGCATGAGTCCATAATATGTCCTGGACACCTTTCTACTTAGTCCACTTATGCTTTTCCATAATTAAAAAAATTATTGTGGTAAAACACACATAACATTTACCATCTTAACTATTCTGAAGTGTACAGTTCAGTGGTATTAAATACATTTACATTGTTATGCAACCATCATCACCATCCATCCCCATAACTCTTCTCATCTTGTAAATTTACTGTTCTAGCCATTTTTAAATGCACAATGCATTGGCATTAAGTACATTAACAATGTTGTGCAGTCATCACCACTCACTATCCATTTCAAGAACTTTCTCAGCATCCCAAATAAAAACTCCATACCTATTAAACAGTAACTCCCAATGCCCCCTTACCCCAGCCTTGACAACCACTATACTTTCTGTCCTTATGATTTGGACTACTGTAAGTAACTCATGTAAGTGGAATCATACATTATTTTCTTTTTGTGATTGGCTTCTTTCACTTAGCATAATGTCCTCAAGGTTCATCTATGTTGTAGCATATTGCAGAATTTCTTTCCCTTTTTTAAAGTTCAACAATATTCCATCATATTTACCACAGTTTGTTTATCCCTTCATCTATTTATGGACACTGATGTTTCCACATTTGAGCTATAATGCTGCTATGAACATTGGTGCAGAACTATCTGTTGGAGACTCTACTCACAAGTGGAATATATTGCTGGGTCATATGATAAATCTA
Source organism: Panthera onca (assembly GCF_046562875.1). Classification (NCBI taxonomy): domain Eukaryota; kingdom Metazoa; phylum Chordata; class Mammalia; order Carnivora; family Felidae; genus Panthera; species Panthera onca. Next base: position 45,230,268 of record NC_138352.1, on the reverse strand, counting down.
TTTTTAATTTGTTGAGGAACCACCATACTGCTTTCCATAATGACTGTGCCATCTTACATTCACACCAACAGTGCACAGAGGTTCTAATTTAAAAACATTCTTGCCAACACTTGTTTTGTATTTTTCGTAGTAACCATCTTAAAGAATGTGAGGTGGTATTGCATGGTAGTTTTGATTTGCATTTCCCTAATAATTAGTCATGTTGAACATCTTTTCATGTGCTTATTTTGACCATTCATATAACTTCTTTGGAAAAATGTCTATTCAAGTCCTGTGCCCAATCTTGAATTGTTTTTTGTTGTTGAAGTTAGGAGTTCTCTGTATATTCTGGCTATTAATCCCTTATCAGATATATGATTTGCAAGTTATTTCTCTCATTCTAGGGGTTTGCTTTTTTACTCTGTGGATAGTGAAGTTTTAAATTTTCATGAAGTTCAATATATCTATTTTTTTTATTTTGTTGCCTGTACCTTTGATGTCATGTCCAAGAAATCATTGCCAAATCCAATACTGTTAAGCTTTTGTCCTATGTTTTCTTCTAAGAGTTTTATTGTTTTTGGCCTTAGATTTAGGTATTTGATCAATTTTGAATTAATTTTTGTATACGGTGTTAGATATATGTGAGGTAAGAATTTCACTCTTTTGCATGTGGATATCCAGTTTTCCCAGCACCATTTGTTGAAGAGACTGTCCTTTCCCCATGGTCTTGGCATCCTTGTCAGAAATCATTTGAACACATTTGCAAAGTTTTATGTCTAGGCTCTCTATTCTATTCCATGGATCTATATGTCTATATGCCAATACCACATTATGTTGGTTAGTGTAGCTTTGTAAGTTTTGAAATCAGGAAGTGTGAGCCCTTCAATTCTGTTGTTCTTTTGAAAAATTGCTTTGGTTATTTGGAGATTTCATATGAATTTTAGGATGGGTTTTTCTATTTCTGCAAAGAACATCATTGGGGTTTTGATAGGTATTGCATGGAATCTATAAATGGCTCTGGGTAGTATTGACATTTTAACAATATAGTGTCTTCCATTACATGAACATAGGATGTGCTCCCATTTATCTATGTCTTCTTTAATTTCTTTCAGCACTGTTTTGTAGTTTTCATAGTACAAGCGTTTCACCTCCCTGGTTAATTCTTAAGTATTTTATTCTTTTTGATGCTACTGTAAATGGAATTGTTTTTGTAATTTCCCTTTCACATTCTTCCTTGTTCATGTATGGAAATGCAATGGAATCTTGTGTGTTGCCTTTGTATCCTGCCACTTTGCTGAATTCATTTATTAGTTCCAACAGTTTTCTTGGTTATGTCTTTTTTTTTAATTTTTTTAATGTTTATTTATTTTTGAGAGAGAGAGAGAGAGACAGAGACAGAGCATGAGTGGGGGAAGGGCAGAGAGAGAGGGAGACACAGAATCTGAAGCAGGCTCCAGGCTCTGAGCCATCAGCCCAGAGCCCGACGCGGGGCTCGAACTCACAGACCGTGAGATCGTGACCTGAGCTGAAGTCGGACGCTTAACCGAATGAGCCACCCAGGCGCCCCTCTTGGTTATGTCTTTAGAGTTTTCTACATATAAGTTCATATCATCTGCAAACAGAGATTACTATTTGAGATTACTATTACTATTTGAGATTACTATTTCCTTTCCAATTAGGATACCTTTTATTTATTTTTCTTGCCTAAATGCTCTGGCCAGAACTTCTACTACTATGTTAAATAGAAGTGGTGAAAGCAGGCATCCTTCTCTAGTGTCTGATCTTAGAGGAAAACCTTTCAGTCTTTCCATACCATTGAGTATGATGTTTGCCAGGGGCTTTTCACATGTGGCTTTAATCATATTGAGAGAGTTTCCTTCTACTCCCAGTTTGTTGAGTGTTTGTAATGAAAAGGTGTTGATTTTGTCAAATGCTTTTTCTGCATCAAGTTGAAATGATGAGGCTTTTCCCCCTCTTTATTCTTTTGATGTGGCATATCACATATTACATTGTTGCATAACAGTACATATTATGATTTTCATGTATTGAGCTATACTTGCATTCCAGGAATAAATCTCATTTGATCGTAGTGTATAATCTTTTCAATATGCTTAATTTTGTTTGCTGCTGTTGAGGATTTTTGCATCAATATTCCTAAGGGATCTGATCTGTAGTTTTCTTGCGAGTGTCTTTGTCTAGCTTTGGTATGAGGGTAATGCTGGCCTCAGAATGATTTAGAAAGTGTCTTCTCTTCAATTTTTTGGAAAAGTTTGAGAAGGATTGGTATTAGTCCCTAAGATGTTTGGTAGAATTCATCAGTGAAGCCATCAAGTGCAGGGCTTTTCTTTATTGGGAGGATTTTGATTACTGATTCAATCTCCTTACTAGTTATAGGTCTATTCAGATTTTCTCTTCATGATTTAGTCTTGCAGGTTTTGTGTTTCTAGGAAATTGTCCATTTCATCTGTTATCCAATTTGTTGGCATACAATTGTTCATAGTACTCCCGTATAATCATTTTTATTTCTGTAGAATAAGTAGTAATGTCCCCACTTTAATTTATGATTTTGGTAATTTGAGTCTTCCCTTTTCTTAGTCTATCTAGCTAAAGTTTGTCAATTTTGTCGATCTTTTTGAAGAATTAGCCTTTGGTTTCATTTCTCTATTGTTTTTCTATCTCTGCTCTAATCTCTATTATACCTTCCTTCTGCTAGTTTGGATTTAGTTTGTTCTTTTTCTAGTTCCTTAAGTTGTAAAGTTACATTGTTGATTTCAGATTTTTTTTTTATGTATTTATAACTTATAAGTTTCCCTCTTAGCACAGTTTTTGCTGCATCCCATAAGTTTTGATGTTACTTTTGTTTTCCTGCATCTCAAAGTATTTTCTAATTTCCTTGTAATTTCTTTTATCCATTGGTCATTTTAAAAGTGTTAACCTCCACAATTTTATGAATTTTCCACGTTTCCTTCCTTTTGTTATTAATTTATAATTTCATCCTGTTGTGGTCAGAGAAGATACTTTATCATATCTATCTTTTAACATCTGTTGAGACTTAAGTGGCCTACAATATGGCCTATCCTAAAACATGTCCCATGTGTGCTTGAGAAGAATGTGTATTTTTTTGTTGTTGGCTAGCGTGTTCTATATATATCTGTAAGATCTAGTTGGTTTGTTAACTCCTCTGTTTCCTTACTTATCTTCTGTCTGGTTGTTCTATCCATTATTGTGAGTTTTTGAAGTCTCCAATTATTGTTACAGAATCGTCTATTCTCTCCCTTCAATTCCATCAGTTTTGCTTCATATATTTTGGTGGTCTGTCATTAGGTATATAAATATAACTGTAATATATTCTTTCCCTATTGAACCTTTTGTATATAATGTCCTGGTCTCTTGTAACCTTTTTTGATTTAAAGTTTACTTTGTCTGATATTAGTATAGCCACCCCTGCTCTTCTGTTTACTATTTGCATGGAATATCTTTTTGATCTTTTCACTTTCAATCTATTTATGGCTTTGAATGTCTCTTATAGATAGCATATAGTTAGATTATGTCTTTTTATCCATTTCCAATCTCTGTCTTTTGATTGGAGAGTTTGATTCATTTATGTTTAAAAATTTTTTTAGTGTTATTTTTGAGAGAGAGAGTGAGTGGGGGAGGGGCAGAGAGAGAGGGAGACACAGAATCTGAAACAGGTTCCAGGCTCGGAGCTGTCAGCACAGAGCCTGATGTGGGGCTGGAACTCATGAACCGCAAGATCATGACCTGAGCCAAAGTTGGGACGCTTAACCGACTGAACCACCCAGGCGCCCCTGATTCATTTATGTTTAAACTAATTACTGATGAGATCGTCTGTCATTACGCTATTTGTTTTTTGTCCCACATTTCTTGCATTACTGTCTCCTTTTGTATTTAGTTGATTTTCTGTAGTGAAATGTTTAAATTATTTTCTCTTTTCCTTTTGTGTATATTCCATAGCTATTTTCTTTGTGGTGACCATGAAGATTACATTTTGCATCCTAAATGTGTAACACTCTAATTTGAGTTTATACCAGCTTAACTTCAATAACAATAAAAAACTCTCTTCCTTTACAGCTTCATCCTACCCCTATTAATTGTTGATGTGACAGAGTTATATTCTTGTGTATAGTGTGCCCCTAAATATAAACTAATGATTCTTTTATATACAGAAACTCTGAAAGACAGAAGACAGTAGGCCAATATATTCAAAGTGCTAAAAATAAAAAATAAAAACCCTTGTCAACCAAGAATCCTATATCCAGAAAAGCTGTCCTTCAAATGTGAGGGTAAGTTAAGACATTCCCAGAAAAACTAAAGCTGAGGGAGTTTGTAAGCACTAGATCTACCCTACAAGAAATGTTCAAGAAATGCTTCAAGTTGAAATAAAAGAACACTTCATAGTAACTCAAAGCCATATGGAGAAATAAAAGATCTCAATAAAGGTAAGTCCATGGGCAATTATAAAAACCAGTATTAGTTTTTATACTAATTTTGGTTACAACCATTACAATGGTTTGTAACTGCACTTTTTGTTTTCTCCATGATTTAGGAGATCAATACATTTAAAGCAAGAAAACAGCAGTAATTAGTATAAAAGTTAGTGTTACTGTAACTTTGATTTATAACTCCAAATCCTGGTTTATTTTTTACATAATTTAAGAGAGTAATGCATTAAAAATATTATTAGCTTTTATTTTTGGCCACACTTTACATAAAGATGTAATTTCATGACAACAACTGAAAGGGGTGGAGATGGAACTAAAGGATCAGGTTTCCATTCTGATGTCAATACCATATTCTGTTAATTATTGCAGCCTTATGCTATGCTTTCACATCTGGTAGGACACATCCCTCCTCCTTACTCTATTTTTTCAATATTATTTCCAAATATCTGTTAAGTCACACATTTATAGAAGGTCCTTTAATTTTACTCCACTATACAATTAATCATATTCAGTGGGACACTGGATTTTTACTTATATAACTCCCAGAGGACCAACTTATTTCTAAGTTCTTGGGAGGCACATCTCTAAAATCCAATTCTTTTTTTTTTTTTTAAGTTTATTTATTTAAGTAATCTCTACACCAAACATAGGGCTTGAACATAGAGCATGAGATTAAGTTACATGCTCCTCTGAGTGAGGCAGCCAGGCACAACTAAAACACCCTTCTAATAGCAACCTATAAAACAGTACTATTAGCATCCAGAAAAGGGCCAAAAGCTACGTATTTGAAAACAATAACAACAACAACAACAGCAACTAAAATCTAATCTGGAAATTTCTAATAATCAAATTTTCCAAGGGGAAAATTCCATTCAATAGTGAGCCAACAATAATTTATTAGCCATCTACTATGTGTCTAGAACCGTTTATGTATTTATTATGTTTCCACATATTGAGGAAAAGTGAAGGACTCCGTATACTCCAAAAACTCAGCACCAAACCCACCGGACAGATGTGAGGATGGGGACTAAGTTCATAAAGGATATATCACCATCAGTTTTAACTTAAATTTGCTCTTGGTTCACTTCCAACAGTGCGCAGGGCACTCTTGAACTACAGCCTCAGGGAAAGCTACTCTGTTTTACTGTGAAGTATACAAACATGTTTGCTCCAGTATGGTCTTGAGCAGATCATGGAACCCTGGCACCTAACAGTTACTCCATAACCAATAAACATTATCTACCAACATTATTATTGTTAATGTTGGCCAATATTAGTGATTATAAACCACATCAGTGAGAGTTTATGTAGGACTTGTAGCCTTTATGAATACTAATAGATAATGCTGTAATATCACAACTCACTATTTAACATGATATGTCTATCACTCCATACATTTTTTTTCCTGTGGGTCCTGGACACAAAGTCCTTACATTTTTATGTATGTTGGTTTTGTTGCACCAATTAAACGTTTTTGAGAGGAAGGACTATGTATTACAAGTCTCCGTATCCCCCCAAGTTTCTTATACACAGTATTATTTGTAAAGTAATTTGCTTTGGTTTTGCTCTGGTTACAATGGCAAGCAAATGTTTCCTTGTTTCAAAGTAGTCAAATAGATTTGTACCTTCCTATTTTATTTGTGCAGGGTAGAATTCTGGGATGCTAATAAAAACTGTATGATATGACCATCCTCAACAGGAACTATCCAGTTTTCACAAACAAAAGACCTATCATTCACTTGCTAAGAATAAAATGTTAGCTGGTAGCTGGCTAGTACTGCACAACAGCACATAGAACTTCTAAGAAAAGGTTTTTATTCACATGTAAAAGCTCCAAACTTGAGGCAGATGAAGGTATATCAATCCTCTAAATACCATGCCAGACACATGTATGCATCTGCCCAGGAGTCACTAGAGGCTAAATTAGAGAACACGTGATCTTCATCTTCCCACAATTTCACTCCTCTAAGACACAAATGATGTGAGGTATACAATCCAAAATACTCAGAAATGATGTTTATTCACTTTAAAGGGTTCAAAATATCTTGGACTTTTACTCCAACCTGTACTTTCATCATGTAAGTAAATTCTAGCTGGAATGGGAATATGGCAATCCTGGCCAAGAGGAGGGCATTATTTCTGTTCTAAAATATGGATGACTGGTGCCGGCTTATATGAGAGGTGGTAGCAGTCATTGCTTATCTGTCAAACTTTATAACAGATATTGAAGCCTCTTTGGGTGGCAGTTCCTCTCCCAATAACTAAAACACAGAAATATCTTACACAGCTAAAACCTAAATGGTATTAAAAGTAAACATTTTATTATATAACAGGAATTAAAGTTTTCAAAAATCTGTACCAACAAAACCAAAACCAAAGCCATTCTGGGAACAATGAGAAAATTTTACAATAAAAGCTACCTTTCACTTTTCAGAAATCTGAACTGAAAACAGATGGTTAACTGCGGTGCAGACAGGGCCAGCCATTCTGTCTATTGTGGCAGCTGAACAAAGTGTGAGCTACAGAATCACTGCCCTGATGGTGACTGAAGCAGATGAGGAGAGACGGGAGCTCACAAGCAGGATGCTCAAACTCAGGCCAGGAGTTCATGTACGATCCAACTCCCATCAGTCTGACAAGTCACTCTGATCCAGCACGATTATCCTGTGTATTTTTTAAACACACACAAAAAAAGAGTTTCAAGTGAGTATCTATGTTTTTAAAGACACAAACAACAGTTTCCTTCTATTCAACTGAGTTCAAGGGAAGGGATTTTGATCTTTATAGTCAAGGGGGATAATCAATTAGTATGTCATGGGAACGTACAATGACTACAAAGCAATTGATAGCATCATCCTGTCCTCCCTCTGTCCAAAACTGTTCTTGTGCTGACTCTACTGATGACTTAATCAAATCTGGCATTAATTTCACCTTGTATTTTAATTAGCTGTAAATATTAACACATAAAAAACTGAGCAACTTTGAATTAATTATCAAACAACTTTATCAATAACTTTAACATTAATGTTTATTTACATGCTGATAAATGTTTAAAGCCTGTTCATGTGGTCTATAGACAGTGAACTTGGACCTACAAACATATGCCAACTCATTACCTGGATGGTTCAGACCAACCCAGTCGCTTCCAAAAACAGGGTTTTAGTTCCTCTTGATGAAATATAGAAAGAAGAAAACACAACCAGGTTACTTTCTGGGTCTAAAGGTGCCAGTATCCAGAAATTGCTTTAGTGCTCTCTCTCAAGTTTAGGGTGGACTGTTTTACCGGTAATAGTTGTTTTCTGCTAGAGACAGAATCTTTCCAAAAATAGTTAATGGGCTTCCCCACCTAACATTCTGCAGCTCCCTGTCACAGCAATGGATACTAATGATGTTAATTCACAAAGTCTCTGCATTATGTTCTCAGTGAATTCGTGTTGAATTCGTGTAGCTAAATGCTTACACACTCTGGGTCCTGTGCCAGTCCAGGGTCCCAGAGGAAAAAGAATACACTCTCAGGCCCTTTAATGAAGTGACTACTTACATAGGTATAGTCAGAGTTAAGGGAGCAAACAAAGGATGGCAAGGCACCCAGTGACTAGCAGCAGTGGGAAGCCATTATCAATGCTAAGTCAAAAGGGACTAGGGTGGAGCTAGGGCAGAACAGTTACTGGAACCCAGTGAGAGCTGGAACTGAGGACAGGCTGCCTTACAGAAGCTGTGCTGGTGAAGGGACACCACTTCTATCCAGAGATAAGGTGCTGAAGTAGGCAGGTAGGGGAAGTAATACCCAACCACTCCTCTGCCCTCTTCCCACTGGCCAACAGGAAGCCTGCTGGCCAGAAAGCCCAGGAGATAGTTCACAAAGCACAAAATAGGGCAGAGAAAGGAGAATGAGAATGAATTGGCGAAGGAATGAAAGGGATACCAGGTGTTCTGAAAAAATCAGTATCTCTAACTTCTTAAGTAGGAGGAACTTAAATATAGGAGGGTGTCATTTGTGAATGGTGCCTAAAGTTCTATCAAAATAGTTTTGAAATTAAGATCAATTTACACCTTTCACATTACTTGTAGATTCCACTTAAATTCCACAGTTTATAATTCCTTCTCAGATTCTGCAGCCTCTGTGTGAGCTAAATTTAGAACTCTTTTGAAGACATTAGACAATTAGAAGCAAAACATCTTTCTAGACAATGTGCAAGACAAGATGATGAGATTGGCCAAAGGCTTGCTTTAGAAATAAAATTGGATGTTACTGTTTTGTGATTAAGGTATAACTGGCAATTAACAGAAAACCTGGGCTGAACTACAGGAGGAAAGCATAGAAGGATTATGTATAGCATCTGGGAAATATTTCTAAATAACTCTGATGCTCATCATAGCCCAAGGACTCCAGGTTACATTATAAACAACCATTCATTCATACCTTCTTCAGAATTGCCTAAAAAGCTGTCTGATTTCCTTCTCTCTGACTTGAAGCTTTCTTCCCCTTTTCTCTTCTTTTCACCAACTTCTTGATCCTTGGTATTTGCCTCCCTTCAAAGACAATGATTTGGGGCATCAAACCATATGCACAATGGCCAGGGTAACAGGACTACTCCAAAGGAAACATAATAGCTATCACTAATGGCCAGGCATTGGCACATGTGCTATAATGTACAGTAAGCCATTTAATTCTTATCACAACTATATAGTTACCATTACCATTCCCAGCAAGTAATAAGGAAACTGAGGTACACAGAAGTTATATGCCTCAGGAGTCCTGGATCTGGGATCTGACCCAGGCAGTCTGATTCAGACTCTATCAACCTCTAGGCTATATTATCTACCTCCCTTCCCAACAAAAGCATTTCACTTATGTTGTAATTGGTGCCCTTTTTTGTAACCACCATTTATTTTATTACCTTACTTCATTTCCTGAAACTCTCAAGTATCTCTGATTGAAGTATCTAACAATTTAAGACCATATTTGCCAAACTAGTAAGCAGAAATCATCTCCCCTGCTCAAGTGTAAGCTCCTGAAGGGCAGAGACATCCCACTCCTCTGCTCCTGCAGCACAGCACTTGGTTGTCAGCACTCAACAGATGCTGGCTGAACCAATTTGACACTGTACAGGGATTTTTATTCTTTTTTCATTTATTAAATCTTCAAAACAAAATATGTAAAACAAGAGAGAGAATAAAGCCACCTAAAGCAAAAACGATTTTTTTTCCCTCCTAACCTCTAATAGAATCATAGGTTCTAGAATTGGAGGAAGCCTTCAGGTTCTCTTCCACCTCTGTCCAAATGCCCAGAACCAGAGTTGTCTAGCCTGTGCTTGAGTGGGAGGAGCTGTTGATAAACTGTAAAGGCACCTGCTTTTTCTATCAGATAGCAATAGCTATTAAAAAGCATGTGCTTTACTGGATAAAATCTCTAACTGCAGTTTCTAGTCACTAGCTCTGCCCTTTGGGGCAGAAGAGAGTAAGCTGACTCTCTCAACTTTACATTTCAGGTATTTGAGGGTAACTATCAAATATTCTCCACTCCACCTGCACTTCTCCAGCTGAGCCTCCCTAACTCCTTCAGCTATTCTCACATGATATGGTTTTCAGACCTCTGACTATTCGATGGCCACCCTCTTCTGTTTGTCAACATCGCTTTTAAAATACGGCACCCAGGGGCACCTGAGTGGCTCAGTCAATTAAGCATCTGACTCTTGATTTCGGCTCAGGTCATGATCTCACAGTTCGTGAGCTTGAGCACATCTGGCTCTGTGCTGACAGTGTGGAGCCTGGTTGAGATTCTCTTTCTGCCCTTCCCCTGCTCTCTCTTTCTCAAAATAGATACACTTTAAAAAAACAAGCCTATATCTTTAAAATAAAACAAACAAAAAATAAAATAAAACAAACAAAAAATAAAATAAAATAATAAAATAAAATAAAATAATAAAATAAAATAAAATAAAATAAAGTAAAATAAAATAAGATAAAATATTGCACCCAGACTCTGCACTGACAGTGCGAAGCCTGCTTGGGATATTCTCTCTCTCTCTGCTCCTCTCCCTCACTCTCTCTCAAAATAAATAAATAAATAATTTTAAAAAGTAATAAAATATTGTGCCCAGAAAGTAACCCCACACTGTGTCCTACGAGTCCTCTCTTTAGCATGAGACATCACCTTGGCCTGGGCAAGACGCTGTTGTTTGTTCAGCATTAATGCTGCATTGACCATTTTAGCAACTGCATCAATGAGGCTTCATGGAGTCACTATTTATGCCTTCTTCAAGAAAAATTTTTTGAATTCTTACCATGTCTCAAAATGCATGCTAAGTGCTGAACATATAAAAATAAAACGACATACTTCCTACCTTCAATAAAACCAGTGAGGAGGAGATTCCAGTCAAAAATTCTCCATTAGGTCAGATCCCTTGCATTCTACACATCTGAATGCTCACTTTCATCTTTTAGAAGCATTTAACATTTCCACTTGTCAAGACCATTTTGAATCCAGTCTATCACCTATCACATTAGTATTCATTCTTAGATTTGTGTTACCTAAAAATTTGATAAGCATGCCTTTTCTGATTTAATTCAAATGGCTGATGAAAATGTTGAAGGTGACAAGGCCAAGGTATAGCAATCTTAGAGGCCTCTCTGTATACTGATATCAATCTGCTAATCAGTATCTTGAGCACTGTGTGTGGAGGAAGAGGGGCAGACAGGAGTCAAGGCTGGCTTATCTACAAACACTCATTCTCCAAAGAGTCAAGGTATTTTTTTTTTTAAAAGACTAAAATCTAGTCCTCCTTCTTGACAAAAAAGAAAATGACCCCCTGATGGAAAACAATAACCTTGTAGAGCCTCCGGGGAGATCCTGTAGCTCCGTGCTGTCCTCAGGTGGCTGTAGCCATCTTTCTAGGTCCTCATCAAGAGTAGAGTGAGCTCTGTCCAAGGACAAGTGAAGAGAACTGAGACAATTCTTATCCCATGACAAGGAGGTACAGTGTTTTAGAGTGGGAAAGGACCTTAAAACGTGTGTTTTCACTGTACAGATAAGAAAATGATAGCTAGGTGAGATTGTATTTACAGTTGCAGAGGTCACTTACATACAATTCAGATGCACACCAAAAACTTTCTTTAGCTTCTTAATAAAAAGCTTCAGCACCCATGAGAATAGCCACCTCCCAAAGTCCAATGCCAGACTCAGTCTCCATTCTAGGCCATTAAGTTAATTTCCACCCTGGGCTAGAACTGTACACTCATTCCTATAAGTTTTTTGAATGAAGAACTGCCTCTGAAGCTAAAGGATGCACAGTGTTTTCAGAAGGCCTGAAAAGTCCCACTCTGGGCATCTATCTATGTCCAGCACAGCCAGCCCTTTTGGAAAATAATAATAGTAGCTAACTTTTGATCACATGTAAAGTACTTAATACAACCAAGTTTAACTCAGACTTCTTGAGCTAATCTTCCTTGGCTTGAATAATGATGTAGATTTTTACTGAAGGTGTTTTGAGGAGATGAGAGGACTGGAGTTACATCATACATTATAGATAAAAAGATTTCTAAAACTTTTAAAATGTATTTCTCTTCCTCTCCCTTTGCCCTTGTCTTTTCTGTCTCCCCAGGACCTTCCTTGCAGGTCCCAGGGCTCATCTCCTCTTCCACCTCCCAAACTTTCCCTTCCAGGTCTCTTTCTTTTTCTTCCTCATAGAGAATAATTTAGCCTTTAAAGAGTGGGACAGGAACTAGATTCACTACCTAAAAGTTATTCGTAGCACTCTTCTTCCTTCCCTTCCTCTTCTATAGCAGCTGAAAAGCTAAAAACTCAATTTCTAGTCTCCCTTGTAAATGAGGGTGGTCATGCATCACATTTGGCCAGTGTAATATAAGTGGGCATCTGCTTTCCAGATAAAAAAAGGGGCAGAGTCAGAATATTCCTTTTCCCCACCTGCCTGGTGTGTAGATAGCAGCGATCCTGAAACCAGGAGGTGACAAGTCTGAAAATAAAAGCCAACATAGTAAGGTAGCAGAGCAGGAATATCCAAAGAGTCTAAGTCCCTGGTGGCATCACTGAGCTGCTACACCAGGCATGACCTGCCAACCTGTGGGACTGCCTCCTGTGTGAGACAAACTCATTTAAGCATGAAGGTAGAGTTATCCATCATTTGCAGTTGAAAGAATTCTGCAGGGCTACCCTAAGGATCCACAGGACCAGGATTAGGATAAGGCAAGTGTTGCAAGGACAAGTTCAGATCCTCTTTTTCTTCAACAAAATTTAGATACTTTGCTCATCTTTGATTTCTTGGCATCAGTTTTTATTTTTTAAAATAATGTATTCAAACAATTTATCTTGACTCTGAATTTTTTGGTGTCTCCTTTAATTTTGTGCCCAAGGAGTGTCTCACTCGCTTCATGCCAGTCCTGGCCCTGAATGATGGTTAGGGCAAGGTAAGAGAAGTCAGGAGGCACAGGAGGTGAGTCGAAGTGAATCGGGAACAGAATCGGGTTCCTTGAGGCAACCTTGTGTTTTTAGACTGAATTGTCTGGATGGCTGCCCCCATTTTCTCTTATCTGGCCACAAAGATCTAAAACTTCTCTTCCAAGGCCTTTAATTAAAATGTTTGGGGGCACCTGGGTAGCTCAGTTAAGCGTTGGACTCTTGATTTTGGTTCAGGTCATGATCTCATGGTTGGTGGGATCAAGCCCAGTGTCAGCCTCATCTGCACTGTGAGCACAGAGCCTGCTTGGTATTCTCTCTCTGCCCCTCCCCCACTCATGCTCACTCACTCTCTTACACACACATACACTCTCTCTCTCTCTTTCTCTCTCAAAATAAATACAAAAATACTTTTAGGGGTGCCTGGGTGGTTCAGTTGGTTAAGCCTCCAACTTTAGCTCAGGTCGTGATTTCACGGTTTGTGAGTTCCAGCCCCACATCAGGCTCTGTGCTGACAGTGCAGAGCCTGCTTGGGATTCTCTCTCTGCCCCTCCCCCACTCACTCTGTATCTCTCAAAAATAAATAAATAAATTATTTAAAAATATTTTTTAAAAATTTAAAAAACAATAAAACGTCTTGAAAGAAGCTGAAGCCTGTGTCTGCCTTACAAAATGAAAAACAAAAACAAAAAACAACTTGGCAAAAAAAAAATATTAAAAAATGGGTAAAGGACTTGAATAGTTACTTCTCCAGAGAAAATATAAAAATGGCCATGGATACATGGAGAACTGGTGGTTCAGTGGTAGAATTCTTGCCTGCCAAATGGCCATGGAGGCATATGAAAAGATGCTCAACATCACTCTTAATTAGGGAAATGCAAATCAAAACCACAATGAGATATCACCTCATACTTGTTCCATTAGAATGGGTACTATCAAAAAAACAGAAAATAACAAGTACTGGCAAGGATGTAAAGAAATCGGAGCCCTTGTGCACTGTTGGTAGGAATGTAAAATGGTGCAGCTGCTGTGGAAAACAGTATGGTATTTCCTCAAAAAATTAAAAATAGATTTACCATATGATCCAGCATTACCACATCAGGTTACATATCCAAAATAAATGAAAGCAGGATGTCCAGGAGAAATATTGTATACCCATATTCTAGCAGTATTATTCACAGTAGGCAAAAAGGTAAAAGCAACCCAGTGTCTACCAATAAATGAACAGATAAACAAAATTTGATACACACACACACACAGACACACACACGCACACACACACTGTAATTCAGCCTTAAAAAAGAAGGAAATTCTCAGGGTGCCTGGGTGGCTCAGTTGGTTGAGTGTCTGACTTCAGCTCAGGTCATGATCTCAGTTTGTGAGTTCAAGCCCCACATTAGGCTCCGTGCTGACAGCTCAGAGCCTGGAGCCTGCTTCGGATTCTGTGTCTCCGGCTATCTCTCTGCCCCTCCCTGCTCTCTCTCTCTCTCACACACACACACACACACACACACACACACACACACACACACACGCAATCTCTCTCTCTCTCAAATATAAATAAAGAAGGAAATTCTGTTGGCTGCAGCAACTTCTTACTCAACACATCTCCAGAGGCAAGGGAAACAAAAGCAAAATGAACTATTGGGACCTCATCAAAATAAAAAGCTTCTGCACAGCGAAGGAAACAATCAGCAAAACTAAAAGGCAACTGATGGAATGGGAGAAGATATTTGCAAACGAAATATCAGATAAAGGGCTAGTATCCAAAATCTATAAAGAATTTCTCAAACTCAACACCCAAAAAACAAATAATCCAGTGAAGAAATGGGCAAAAGACATGAATAGATACTTCTCCAAAGAAGACATCCAGATGGCAAACCAACATATGAAAAAGTGCTCAACATCACTCATCAGGGAAATACAAATCAAAACCACAATGAGATACCACCTCACACCTGTCAGAATGGTTAACATTAACAACTCAGGCAAGGATGTGGAGAAAGAGGATCTCTTTTGCACTGCTGGTGGAAATGCAAACTGGTGCAGCCACTCTGGAAAACAGTATGGAGTTTCCTCAAAAAATTAAAAATAGAACTGTCCTACAACCCAGCAATTGCACTACTAGGTATTTATCCAAGGGATACAGGTATGCTGTCTCAAAGGGGCACATGCACCCCAATGTTTATAGCAGCACTATCAACAATAGGCAAAGTATGGAAAGAGCCCAAATGTCCATCAACTGATGAATAGAAAAAGAAGATGTGGTATATCTGTACAATGGAGTATTACTTGGCAATCAAAAAGAATGAAATCTTGCCATTTGCAACTACGTGGATGGAACTAGAGGGTATTATGCTAAGTGAAATTAGTCAAAGACAAATATCATATGACTTCACTCATATGAGGACTTTAAGACACAGAACAGATGAACATAAGGGAAAGGAAGCAACAATAATATAAAACAGGGAGGAGAACAAAACATAAGAGACTCTTAAATGTGGAGAACAAACAGAGGACTAATGGAGGGGTTGTGGGAGGGGGGATGGGCTAAATGGGCATTAAGGAATCTAGTCCTGAAATCACTGTTGCACTATATGCTAACTAACTTGGATGTAAATTTAAAAAATTAAATTTAAAAAGAAGGAAATTCTGACCATGTTGCATGGATGAACCCTGAGGACAGTATGTTAAGTGAAGTAAACCAGCTACAAAAAGTCAAATACTGTATGATTTCACTTACGTGAGATATCAAGAGTAGTCAGAAAGCAGAATAGTGGTTGCTAGGAGCTGAGGAAAGGGAGCAGTTGGTTTTTAATGGGCACAGAATTTCAGTATTGTAAGATGAAAAAGTTCAGGAGATCGGTTGCACAACAATGTTAATATACTTAACACTAGTGAACTGTACACTTGAAAATTTTATGTTTATGTGTATTTTATCACAATTACAATTAAAAACAAAAAACCTTTAGGAATAGGGGCTATTAGGCTAGTATGAAGAAAGACCTTTTTTCCCCATTCTTATTTGTCAATATCGGAAGAAAAATGAACACACTAATACAGTTTATTAACTTTTAGAAGCCCAGCTTTTTCTGTTACCTCTCTGTGTCCTCTTCTAGATCCTGAGTTTCTTTGGTCCAGAGCATACTGCTATCTTCTTTTTTACCGTTAGTTTCTTGTTCTTCTAAGTGCCTTTGATCTAAAAATGGTTGAAAGACTTAACTTTATTAGAACAACAACAAATTGAGAAAACCTGCCTTGAAATGGAGTGCAAAAAATTAAAGCTAATCAGTGGTCCCTGAAGTATATATTGCACTACTTCTTCCCAGGAGAGCAGGGGCCAGGTGGCAGTCTGCAGGGTGCCTGCATTCACAGAAGCTGCTTCTGGGGTCTTGGGAGCTCTCTGGTGCCAGATGAAGCAATAGGAAACCTTACCTGTGCCAAGACTCAAGAGAGACAGAAAAAGCAGAGGAAAGAGAGGGCACATAAAAGAGGAGCCAAGACACCCTGAAAACAAATTGCACTGATTCACTTTGGGTGACCACCCTATTCTCACCTGTAAATGTTTCTAGGTTGGAGCCCCGAGGAAAGAATTTGGGTGGGGAAAGGTAGTTAGTACCCTTTAATGTATGCCAGGCATTTTACAATACTGTCTCATTTCATCCTGCCAATGGTCCTATGAAGGGAAAGTTTGTTCAGTATCTTACAATGTACCAGACACTGTTCATAGAGCTATTGTGTAAACCAGGAGGTAAGAATTATCATCCCCATTTTATAGATGAGGATGACAGAGGCTCGGAGACATTAAACAGCTTAATGAGGTGGAATTGTGCCTGACCTCAATGCCCACAGTGTCCCACATGTACCATTGTGCTGCCAAGGGCAGTGTTATAGCAAGGACCTGATGAAAAGGGTCTGGGCAGCTGGCTTACCATTTACAGTGACACCCAGATAACTTGCTGTGTTCTCCCGCAACACTGTGGATGAGGCCTGCTGTCGCTTCAAGTGCTCTGTCACAATAATACAAAAGCAAAAGACAACTTATTTCTTCCTTCAGATGTCATACCATTCTCTAGGGCAGTGGTTCTCAAAGGGTGGTCCTTGGATCAGCAGCCTCAGTATACTCAGTACTTAGATATGCAAAGTCTTAGACCTCATCCCTGACCTACTGAGGCAGAAACTCTGGGGGTGGGGCCCATCAATCATATTTTATAAGCCCTCCTGGTGATTCTGACAGCTGATAACCTTTGAGAACCACTGGTCTAGAGCATTCAATTCTATCCAACACTAAAAATAAAAATAATAATGATAACAATGATAGGTAACACTTGCAAAGCCCTAGATGGCAGTTACTGTTTTTAACTTACACACATTCATTCAAGATTCATGTTCACAATCTTCATAACAACCTTACAAGACTCATCGTGTGATTGTCATTCCTGTTGAGCAGATGAGGAAATGAAGGTAAAGAAAGGTTGAGGACCTAGCCTGGAATCACACACAGCGTAAGAAGCAGAGATAGGATTTGAACCCAGGATGTCCAGCTCTAAGATTTATGCTGTTAATCTTTATTTTATACTCTGTCAAGTTTGTAACACATCAAAGGAGGTTCCAATTTCCCCCATCTCTGTGGCCTATATTTCCTATTTTCTTACTTAGTTTATGAAAAGATAGAAGGCAAAGAAAATAATTTCCATTTCCTAAAGAACTGACCATTACACCAAGACAAGCATCTGCCAAACTGCATACTGCTTTGCATTTGTGGCTGCACAGTATCCTTCAAGTGCTCCCCACAGCAGAGCAGTGAGACAGCTGCGAGGCGGCACACACAGGGACCCTGGACTCCCTGGTGCAGCCCTGTTGTGTGCAGGCACAGGGGTCTCTCTTCCTGCAAGTCAGGAAGCAGGCCTTTCCTGGCAGCTCCTGGGCATCAAGGGGCCCCCATTTGATCACTTGAAATAACTTGAAATGGGGCGCCTGGGTGGCTTGGTCGGTTAAGCGTCCGACTTCAGCTCAGGTCATGATCTCACGGTCCGTGAGTTCGAGCCCCGCATCGGGCTCTGTGCTGACAGCTCAGAGCCTGGGGCCTGCTTCCGATTCTGTGTCTCCCTCTCTCTCTGACCCTCCCCCGCTCATGCTCTGTCTCTCTCTGTCTCAAAAATAAATAAACGTTAAAAAAAATTTAAAAAAAAAAAAAAAAAAAAAGAAATAACTTGAAATAAAAAATTCATTTTTATCCTTGTTAAAGATAGTCCTTTATTAATCTTAAAAGATCACCTATATCCTAGAGTTCGAGAGGATCCTCCCTGTTAGGCCCTTGTCAGAAGCCTAGAGCTGTGGATGTGGGCCCTCCAAAAGAGCACAGGTGTCGGCACCAGGTCACTCTCCAAAGCTCTCTTGAGGTGAAACAACGGAATGATGATTTATAATAATCAGGTGGGAGTGCCCATTATTAGAAGAAACTACCCAAGTGACCTCTCAATTTTGTCTTTCTGGGAAATTACTGACCTGTGTCAAAGTACAGACATCACCTAGAAACCTGGTCCAGATAATTCCCATGAGTAAAATGAGAAAAGGTTTCTGCAGAGTGTGTTGGGGTACAGCTGTGCCATGAGGCTGGAACCTAGGAGGAAGGCTGTTAACAGCTGCTGAAATGGGGGAGTCTATATGGTGACTAAGAGAGAAGACAGCAGGATCCAGAAGAAAAGTATCACTAAGGTCAAACTGCAAAGGAGCCTACAAATACTGCCTTAAGTCATGACAAAAGAAAAATGACACTGAGAATCTATCTGAGCTGGACATGTGTGGGTGACCTCTACTCTCATAAGCAGCAGTTCTATTACTGTACTAAGAAAAACAACTGGAGAGAAAGAATTCGCAAGGACTCCTTGGGGCATTCTAGAGAAGGAAAGCCCTAAGGGGTAGGCACCCTAAGAGCCTGACCCAACAACCCTATGACCCTGTGGCTTTGGGGAGGAGGTGTGATGAGGTGAAGGGGCCTATGAGTACAGAAAAAGAAAAAAGGAAGGTCTGGCAGCTCTGACTGGCTCCACCCTAGTTCATCAGACCAATAATCAGGGGCTGGGGGTTGTGATAGCCTAGATGGTAGCTGTCCATTGAGTCAGACCACATAAGTCCTCATTTACCTCCTTCTTCCTGATGAGACACAAAACCTCAGAGACCCTGAAAAACAGCTGGTGCATATCGGGAAATTCTCTAGAGGCCCCATGCCAAGAACTGGACTGTGAGAGGTCTGCCAAGATGTGTTCTTTCAGAGTTAGAAGCTGGTCAACCAGGCTGTCAAGGAGAGAACAATCACGTCTCTTCTCACTCTTCAAGTGAGAAACCACCTGGCCCAATGCTTCCATGTACTTTCAGCATTGGCTCAGCTGGGCAGGGCCAGCCAGTCCAGCTACAACTAAAATTGAGCAGGTATAGCTGGGTCTCTGTCTGAGATGGAAAATTCTGGTCTCATTACGTCTTGTGCCACTGACATCTCTGCCCCTGAGAAGGTGATTCATCCATGATGCCAATACCTCTAATACCTCCTGCTAATGGCAAAACTGAAAGTACAGGATGTCTCAACCTTAGTAGCCAGACTTCAGGCCTCCAAGGTATAGCTGGTTTGGTTCAAAAAGGAGGTGAAAATATTCCTTTAATAAAACAATTTCATCATAGTAAACCACTTAAATATTGTTATTCCTCTTAGAATCATTACCATAGGCCCTTTAAAGTAACAAAATGACAACAGACACAGGCTAATATCCTGGCCAGGTTTCAGTAGTAATGTGAGGCCCACTTTATTGGAAAACTGCTCCTTCCTGAATTGTTCATTCAGTTAGACCTTCTTATTAGGGCCATTTGTACTCGTACCTACACCTGAGACAAAGAACTATATTGTGGTCAGTGACCATAACTAACAGGGCCATGGAGTACATTCTGTATTGAACATCTCTTACCAATTTCGTCAAGCAGCTCCTGAGATGGTGGTGGTAGCTCATCAACATGATGCTGTGAAATGGCTTCTACTAATGCTTAAAAAACATAAAGAGAAAAATGGCTTAACACCTTTCTGACCCTGAACTGGATTTTCCAGGCTTCCACATGGATTTGACTTAGGACTTCTCAGCAATGAAACAAACTGAGGCAGGAAGACAGCTTCTTACATTAGCAGTTCTAGTTGAGACCTCCTAACATGTGAATGGATTTACTCCCCTTTTTACTCCAAATCCTTTCCTGCTTTACCCCTTATCCCAGTATTTCTTGATCTGTGTCCCTCCCTCCCAAAGATATTTAGGGTAGGGGAAGTATAAATTCTTACTAAGAGGCTGGGGGCCTAATCTGGCACAGGGCTCCTGGAGGGATACAGTCTGGGCCAGTCAAAATGAATAAAAAATAAAATGGAAGGTCTTTTATAGGTTATCAGGCCAGGGGATATAAGAACAACCACTCTTTGGGCCTTCCCCTCCTTATAACCTTAAATAAAACCCCTCAGCTTAATTCACAAAATCCAAGAATTGTACCAAAACATAAGACATTAAAATTAATATAGCAAAGGCAATATGCCTCAAGAGTTGTTAACATTCTCATATCCTTTGATCTGAAAACCATCTCCTAAGAATCTATCCTAAAAAAGGGATCAGAGGTACAAAGATTTTTATACAAAGAACAAAAATTAGAAAACAATACAAATCTTCAACATAATGGCATAGTTAAGCAACATATGTAGAACGGACTATTATGAAGCCATTACATATATTTAACAAATAATTTTCACTAAGGGGAGATCCTCAAAACATAGCATCAAAAGAAAAAAAATAGGCCAGAGATAATACACAATATGATCTCAACTATGCTAAAAATACATACATTTTTGTACATTTCTAGAAATATGAAAGAGAGAGTGCCTGGCTGGCTCAGTAGGCAGAGCCTGAAACTCTTGATCTCAGGGTTGTGAGTTCGAGCCCTACATTGGGCACAGTTTACTTTAAAAAAATGGGGGCACCTGGGTGGCTCAGCTGGTTGAGCATCAGATTCTTGATTTCAGCTCAGGTCATGATCCCAGGGTCGTGGGATCAAGCCCGTCATCAGGCTCCACACTGCTTAAGATTCTCTTTCTCTCCCCCTCTCCTCCTCTCCCCCACTTGCATGCTCTCTCTCTCTAAAAATAAAAAAAATTTTTTTAATTTTAAAAAGAAAAACTATGTACTGAATAGTACAAGAGGTTAAAAAATGGTGGTAGAATTAAATGATAGTTTTCTTTTAAAGCTCTTTTTATTCTCCAAGTTTAATGAGTATATTTTACTTTTATAATCAGATGGAAAATAGCATTTTTGTTTGAATTTAATGTAGCATCAACGATGAGACTAAAGTTCCCTTAAATTGGCTTACTATTATTTTGTATTTTGGTTGTATTTTCATATTAAACACAGGGTACCTTTCTGCAGGCTCCTTCTCTGGGTGGCATGGGATGATGTGTCAGGTGACTTAGCAATGCTGGAGGAACCGGCCCCAGTAAATGCAGGCAATCTTTTCTATAAGTAAGATGTAAACATGGTAATTGACACATGTACTGAGCTCAAAAGGCAAATGCAGTTCAATCATTTCCAAGATTAAGCCTGTGTTTCATTGATGGAATAAGCCACTTGTTTTGTTGATTGAGTCAAACTCTTTCAAATGTCCCCTCCTCTGGGATCCCTTCTCACCCAGTCTTTGCCTCCATAGCACCCAGTACTTACCTCTGTATTGTGTTAGCCAGCCTTTCTCACTAGGTGGGGAGCTCCTCTGGGGCAGGGACTAGGTTTATCTTATTCACATCTGGTGCCTAGAAGAGGGCTTGGCAGGGTACCTGGCACTTAAAACCTGCCCGGTTAACAATTTATTGAATGAAAGCATAAAACTCTATCTCCCTACTTTAGAGTGAATCTTTTGTTAGTCAAATGCCCAGAGAATATAACAATTGATTTTTAATTGAGGGCCAAAGCAAGTAATCAGTCTGCCTATAGAATGGTCAACATTTTTAATGAACAGTGCCAAGTAAGGAATTTGTAGTTTTCTTGAAGAGTCTACACATATGGAATATAAGGGAGAGAGAAGAGAAAAAGAAAGAAGGACGGCAGGGGGAGAAGGAGGAGGGGAGGAAAAGGTAGCACACAATTATGTGTTTTTATTGCAGACTGTTAGTTCAGGAGTTCAGAGAAGGTAGAGAGCAATCAAACCTCTCAGGGAACTAAGCAGAGGAGGCATCAAAGAGGAAGCAGAACCCAAGCCTCCTCAAGTAAGTAGGATGTGGGTAGACAGAGAGTACAATGCAGGTGAAGGCAGCATCCTAAGCTATGGCAATTTGGCTCTTTGGAGAAATTGCCAGATGTTATCTCTGGGGCAAAAAAAGGCACAAAAACCTAGGATCTATCCTAGAATACAGACTCAGAAAGATACCTCAGGGAAGCCCAGAGAAGATCCAACTTATTTCTTGCTTTCTTTGTATAATGGATTTGGAGAAATCTTGGCACTTTGGATCCCTGAGGCCTTTGGGCTGACTCCATGAGTGTGGAAAGCAGAATCAGTATACTTACGAGATCGGTCAGTCTTGAAGGGGCAGTTTCAGAGGAAGTAAGAAAGGAATCTAGGCTCTTTGCTTTCTCTCGAACAGTTGTAAATCTATCAGATGAAGTTTGAATGGATTCCTGACTGTTCCAGCATGAGGTAGAACCTGTTTTAATCTGAAATGTGATACTTTCAAGGCAGTCTTTATACCGACTGGCAGCTGAAGAACTTGACCCTGTTGTAGAAAAGAGGGCAATTAGTTTCCGAATCCTCTACATTATTTAAAAACAAAACCACAAAACTATGTATCTATACCAGGGATTCTCCAAGTTGTTAATAACTAAAATAATCACAGATATGAGATATAGCTTCTCAAAGTATAAAAACAATGACAGTCTCTATATTTGGCCATCCAAAGAAAGGGAGATTATTTGAACCACAAATATACTGGAACTAAGGACACCAGAGAGAGGCTATGTGATGCTGGCCATTGAGGTTGCAAGACTCAAAACTATGTGTGTTTACTCATATGTGGAACTTGAGAAACTCAGCAGAAGACCATGAGGGAAGGGAAGGAGAAAAACTAGTTTCAAACAGAGAGGGAGGCAAACCATAAAAGACTCTTAAATACAACAAACTGAGGGTTGATGGGGGGTAGGGAAGGGGGGAAATGGGTGATGAGCATTTAGGAGGACACTTGTGGGATGAGCACTGGGTGTTGTATGTAAGTGATGAATCATAGGAATCTACCTGAAAAACCAAGAGCACACTGTATATACACTGTATGTTAGCTAACTTGACAGTAAATTACATATTTAAAAAATTTAAAAATAAGAAGTGTTTCATAAAAAAACAACAACAACTGTGTGTTTAAGCACAAGATAGGTTTTAAGTAGTGCTAGAGTACAAAGTACAGTTTGCATTTGCCTGTCTCTACCACTAAAGTAAAAAAACTCCTTAGAGCTGCTTATAACCAGCACCACAAACCCCTACCTGGCCCCCCATGGGGGGCCTTCAACTCTGGTGCTAAGGAGACACCTCTACACTGAGGAAACACCTGGCAGTCTTTTCTCACAGCCTGGCTTCCCAAAGCCAATGGGGCAGGGGCTGTTAGTTCTTCTCCCCAAACACTTCTCCCGCAGTGATTACCTGGGCTGAGTGGAGTGCTGACACTTGTAGGTGCATGGTTTATTTTGGGTGTTTTGCATGAGACTTCCTTAAAGGAACCATCTCGTTCATAGGAAATACTAGACAGGTCTTGAATGTCTGTCAGTGATCTAAGAAATTTAAAGTACAAAGTAATTAGGAGAAGATGTTTAGAAAAATCAAACAATATTTTCCTGAGGGGTGCTTTTTAAGGATGCTCTTGACAACAATCTTTACTTGGCAGCAGACCAGAATTAGAGACTATCTTAGAATATCTTATGTATCTTAAAGAGAATCTCAGAGAATATCCTAAAAAGAGTACTAACTTTAAACATATCTCAGCAGCTAAAACTATTTCCATAGATGAAGGTATATTACATGGAAAACAGATTTCATTTACCTCCAGTATAAACTTATTAATATCATCATCATCATCATCATTATATTTCCTTGATTGTAAGATGCTATTAATTTAGATCATATTGTTAACAGCTTTTTGGTGAAAGAAGAAACACGCTCACATTAAATGTATGAATAAAAACGGGAGGAATATATTTTCCCACAAATAAGGAAATTCCTCATTTTCCCCTAAAACCAAGACTTTACACAGCATCCTTAGGCAACCCTTTGGTGGCCCTACATGTCTTTCTCTTTCAGCTCCTTTGGTGATTCCTTTAATGTCTCCTCTTGTTCACCTTCAGTACTGTAGGAGAGAAAATGAGAAAATTATATGAATCCCCGGTCAGCAGAGTGCACTAACCTGGTACAATGGACCAGTTTGTCAGCCCAGTGTAAGAAGCAGCAGAAAGGGCGCTAAATCAAAAATAGAAAGTTGGTGGGAATGCAAGCTGGTACAGCCACTCTGGAAAACAGTATGGAGGTTCCTCAAAAAACTAAAAACAACTACCCTACGACCCAGCAATTGCACTACTAGGTATTTATCCTAGTAGTAAATACTAGGGGGATACAGGTGTGCTGTTTCGAAGGGACATATGCACCCCCATGTTTATAGCAGCACTATCAACAATAGCCAAAGTATGGAAAGAGGCCAAATGTCCATCGATGGATGAATGGATAAAGAAGGTGTGGTATATATATACAATGAAGTATTACTCGACAATCAAAAAGAATGAAATCTTGCCATTTGCAGCTACGTGGATAGAACTGGAGGGTATTATGCTAAGTGAAATTAGTCAGAAAAAGACAAAAATCCTATGATTTCACTTGTATGAGGACTTTAAGAGACAAAACAGATAAACATAAGGGAAGGGAAACAAAAATAATATAAAAACAGGGAGGGGGACAAAACAGAAGAGACTCATAAATATGAAGAACAAACAGGGTTACTGGAGGGGTTGTGGGAGGGCAGATGGGCTAAATGGGTAAGAGGCACTAAGGAATCTACTCCTGAAATCATTGTTGCACTATATGCTAACTAATTTGGATGTAAATTTTTAAAAATAAAAAATAAAATTAAAAAAAAAAAAGTAGGAAGTTGGTTCTGGTCCTGGCTCTGCTACTGATTAGCCATATGTTTTCAGGCATGTCTGGGCCTCACTCTGGGCCTCAGTCTCCTTTCAGCCCATCTGAAATCAGCTGATGATACTACATGACAGTGAGCAAGTTCCTGAGGAAATCAATGGATCACAGGAAATTTTCTGGGGATGGAGGCTGGAGCAAAGGGCACAGTGGTGGGGCCTTACCAGCTGTGAGACAGCGTCCTACATGGAACATCAGGTGGGGCCAAGAAAGACTTATGCCAAAAAATGGCCAGAAAAGAATACTGAAGACAAACTTGACCTTTTTCTACTTTAACTAATAGGTAGGATTCAATTTCAATATCCACTAAATATAAACTATAAGTCAGCTCCCATGCGAAATCCTTCCATATGTTTTCATATTTTTAATCATTGCAACAATCCTGAGACCAAAGGTACAAAGGAAAGAACATGGGTTTTGGATTGAGTTATGACTTTATTAATTCTGTTCACTAGAGTATTTGTTTCTCCTTTTAAGTATACAAGTACAACAGCACTTTTTGGCCCTCCTAATTTATATAAATGGCTACCTCACTTGTTTTAACCAGTGAAGTATAAGCAAAAGTGATGTGAGTCACTATGGGCAGAAACCTTAAGGATAGTGCACAACTCATGTTCCCTTTCCTGCCTCAGCAATCAAGGAAGTACAAGGATGGAGTCTCCCTAAGCCTGGATCTTGGATAGAAGGTAATAGAGCACTGCACACTCCTGGCCAACCCATGGTGGACTTGGAGCATGAGCAAAAAATAAATGTTTGCTGTTTTTAGCCATGAAAATCTGGAGGTTGTTTGTTATATAGCATAATCTAGCCTATCCTGACCACTTACTAACCATTTGCTAACTTACAGTTAGCCACTTACTAACTGCGACCTTAGAAAAAATACTTAAAACTCTCAGAACTTTGCTTTCCTTATTTGCAAAATGGAGATGCCAGTATGTGCCTCACAGGGCTGAATATGGTAGTTACTTAGGAAACACTAGCTGTAATTATTATAGGTAAGGAAATTGAGACCTAGAGAGAGGGAAAGTAAAATGAATGTTGTTGTGTCAGGTACTTTACCTCTATTATTAGTGTTTTTAATTAAACTTTTTATTTTGAGGTAACTGAATATTCACATGACGTTTAAAGAAACACACTTGACCCAAGTTTCCCTGAATGGTAGTATCTTGCAAATCTACAGAACAACCAAGATATCAACACTGATACAGTCAAGATACGGAACATTTCTACCACCACAGGGATCCCCTTAGGCTGCCCCTTTTATAGGCATGTCTACTTCCCTCCTACTCCTTACCTCTTCCCTATCCCCTGGAAACCACTCATTTGTTCTTTATTTCTATAATCTTATCATTTCAAGAATGCCATATAAGTGGAATCATATAGTAAATAACTTTGAGGGATTGTGCTTTCCATCCAGCACAATTCTCTGGAGATTTATCCAGGTTGTTGAAGGTATCAATAGTTCATTCTTTTTTACTGCTGAGAAGTATTCCATAGTATGGATGTACCAGTCTGTTAAATCATTCACTTGTTAGACAATGTTTGGGTTTCCAGTTTTTGGCTATTACAAATAAAGTTGCTATAAACATTCATGTATGTGTTTTTTTTTTTTTAAATTTTCAAATGTTTATTTATTTTTGAGAGACCAAGACAGAGCTCAAGTCAGGAAGGCGCAGAGAGAGAGAGGGAGACACAGTATTTGAAACAGGCTCCAGGCTCTGAGCTGTCAGCACAGAGCCCCACGTGGGGCTCGAATTCCGGAATGGTGAGATCATGACCTAGGCTGAAGTCGGAAGCTCAACGGACTAAACCACCCAGGTGCCCCTCATGTATATGTTTTTATGTGAACATAAGTCTTCATTCCTCTGCAATGAATGCCAGGAGTTATAAGGATTCTTATTCCTAATTTTATAAATGGGGAAATAGAAGAGAGGAGTTTAGAAACTTAACCAAGGTCATAGGGATAGGAAAGGCAGAGTCAGGATCTGAATACAGATAATGACTCCTTTTCACGACCCCTCACAATCCTGCTGAAAAAGTCCTAAGAAAGTTAAATTCCCCCAAAGCAAATGTTTATAATGTGGTGACAAACATATTTGAAGACAAGCAATATATAAATATGGGACATTATCAACATTTAACGTTACTTCTGTGAGTCTGAAACTGTGACTAAAATACTAGCACATACGTTCGTATAGGTTGGAATTGAGACCTGGTCAAAATCTCAGCATTCCTTCCAAGGCTTTTTCTCATTTGGAACTTTTCTTCGCCTGAAAGAATAAAGTAAATGCATCTTTTTTACTGAATTTTTACCAACCCAAATTATTGTTTTCATTCTCTAGAATTTCCCTTGGTCTGGTTCAGAATGAGAAATAATCTGGATAAACAAAGTACTTCCTAATTGGGTTTGGATTGAGTGCTATAGGAGAGGTTTTTGCTCTGAAAGTTTATTTTCCATGCTCAGAGGGAGTAACTATATTCTGACACTCAAAATACAATCAAGCCATTTACTGGCCTTTCAGTTATAACAGCACAGTTATTTCTGGAGACAAATGTTGTTTTGTCTTTTCAGGAAGGCAAACTGACCTGGTTCCTGTCAACAGACACCAGGGGGCGTTGAAACCAAGAACTGTTTGTTCACTAAAGATTCCAAATAGAAAAGACCATTAGCTGGGCATTCCCAGAGTGCTGAGCCTCTTGGCCATCATACTCCACTTAAAGAATGGGGGTGGGGGGCTTGAGTACTAAGGAGCTAATTCAACTATCTTCCGTTCTTTTTTTTAAGTTTATCTATTTTGAGAGAGAGAGAGAGAGAGACAGAGACAGAGACAGAGACAGTGTGAGTGAGGGAGGGGCAGAGAGAGAGAGACAGACAGAAAATCCCAAGCAGGCACGGCACTGACAGCACGGAGCAGCCCAACATGGGGCGTGAACTCATGAAACTGTGAGATCATGCCCTGAGCTGAAACCAAGAGTCAGATGCCTAACTGGCTGAGCCACCCAGGTGCACCTCTTCTGTTCTTCTTGATATCAAGTATCCAAAGTTACTCCCCACCAGTTCTCAGGTTAGATACTATGCAGACCTCTGGGCAGACAGGGCCACTATTCATTATTCTTCCCACCAGTGTACTGCTTTGTTTATAGAGAAGGGGACAGGCAGAGCAGCCTGCCCTCTCGGCAAATGCTCATGATCCCAAGACCATTTCTTAGAGCAAGTAGTATGGTGGACGATGGGGAAGCTCACCAAAACAGTGTCACCTTTAGCAGGTACCAAGGAGGTCTGAAACGTCAGTAGAGAAGCATGAGGGCTCTTCTTCCTGTGACCCTCTTTCAAATACCTAGGAGGCATAAAGCCCTAGAAAGCATTAAGGAATTCCTAATAAGCACCATTACAGCTGGAAAAAAACTTAAGAGATTTTGCAGTCTGACCCTCTCCTTTACTTTATACAAAGAGAGAATGGAGCCCTGGGGTGAAATGATCATGCATGAAAAAAAAAAATCAGTGGCAAAACTGGGCTTGGAACCTGGCATGTGTCCGATTTTTACCTGTGGCATCGCCTGGTGTGGAAGGGGTATATGTCAGAGCCCTAGTGGAAAAGGAGGAAGAGAAGGGTGAAAGCAGGACATGAGTGGAAATCAGAGGT
This sequence comes from Panthera onca, assembly GCF_046562875.1. Classification (NCBI taxonomy): domain Eukaryota; kingdom Metazoa; phylum Chordata; class Mammalia; order Carnivora; family Felidae; genus Panthera; species Panthera onca. The sequence goes on along the minus strand of NC_138352.1, from coordinate 45,201,535 downwards.
TTCTTCATGTACTTCAGATGTCTGTATCAAAGTAGCCCTGGATTTCTGACCTACCTGCCCCACAACTTCTCTATCCCACTCAGCCTTCTTCTAAACAGAAGTGAAATGGCTATGTGCAGGTCAGGCTCACACAGAAAGTAACTGCGGGCAGAGGCCACATGAAAGAAGTGGGTGACCCAAGATCCAGGTCTGGAGATTAATACACGTTGTCCTGAGAATTTAACTGTTCATCTAAAAGCCTACTGCTTCTTAAGATGCTGTCAACTGTGACAGGGGCATGAATCAGGTTAGAGATAGAAACCAGAGTATATAGCAGGAGGAAGGCAGTAAGTTCAGAATCCAAGCCCACCTTGTCTGGGTTCAGAATGTTGAGACATGACTGAAAATAGCTACATGGCTCAATAGATAGGTAACTCTGACTTTAAAATAGACAGTTGTAGGGATGTCTGGGTGGCTCAGTCGGTTGAATGACCGACTTCGGCTCAGGTCATGATCTCACGGCTTGTGAGTTCAAGCCCCACGTCAGGCTCTGTGTTAACAGCCCAGAGCCTGGAGCTGCTTCTGATTCTGTGTCTCCCTCTCTCTCCATCCCTCCCCCACTCATGCTCTGTCTCTCTCTGTCTCAGGAATAAATAAACATTAAAAACAATTTTTTTTAAATAGACAGTTGTAGGGGCACCTGGGTGGCTCAGTGGGTTAAGCATCCGACTCTTCATTTCGACTCAGGTCACGATCTCACAGTTCATGGGTTCAGGCCCCACGCTGGGCTCTGTGCTGACAGTATGGAGCCTGCTTGGAATTCTCTCTCTCTCCCTTGTTCTCTGCCCCCCCCCCACTTGTGCTCTCTCTCTCCCTCTCTCCAAATAAATGAACTTTAAAATAGACAGTTGTATACCTTAAAAGAGTAAAAGTACACAGTTTTTTAAATGTCTGTATCAGAATCAGTGGTTGACTTCTATCTTATCTTGTGCCACACCCAGGTTGCTGATTCAAGGTTAACTTCCCATGTAATGGAAAGCAGTTGCTGAGTTATACAGAACCCAAGGCCTCCCGAGGGAAGGATGTTATGTTGACTATGCACTATTGGCTGTTATTAACTCTTTGCCAAGATTCTAAGCAAGCAAAGGAAAATGACAGTCAAACTCTGCCTCTTAGGGTGAAGGACATGAAAAGCTAGTTCTAGTTTTTGTTATATCAATAACCAGTTGTACAGCCTGGGTCAATCCCTCAGGTCAGCTCAGTGAATATAACCAAGCACCTGCTATGTGCCACAAAGGGGCCAGAAATCTAATGAAAGGCTGGGAAGGCGGGGGAAAGCAGCAGCAACCACTAAACATATGCTATAAGGATGCAAGGGGAAGTACAGAAAACATGATATGCGGATGTTATGAGGCTGGTGAGGAGCAGGAGATTCATTCTAATGAGGAGAAATCACAAAGCCTAGGTTTCCTGATCTGTAAAATCAAAGGCCTGGAGGAGGTTATCTCTAAGGACTGTTCCAGCTTTAAAGATCTGTCATCCAACAGAAAGTAAAGGCAAGTGAAAAGGAATCTGCCTTAAGAGCTTATTACCAGAACCTCGAGGTTGGGCAAATGCATCTCGTATTCCTTCAAAGTCTTCTTCTATAGGACTTGAAGTCTACAAAAGAATAAAAGAGCAAAGAAAGAAGGGTCACTGGAGGCCATCATATCATCAAAAGTAGAGGGAGAACTTCTTGATGTTCGTAAACCTTGAAAATCTTCCTAAGGTTCCTGCATCTTTTATAGAAAAAGAATAAACCTGCTTCGAAGACATTAAGTGCTCATTTGTACTTTATGTTCCTTCTCAACAAGCCCTCCCCAGCCCCCACTGTGAGGAAGAACTGTGTGACTTTTCCCTTCTTTATATTATCCCCTCCACTCCCCCAACCTTCCCACAAAGATGTTTTGATTCCTAGGACTTTTATCAGAAAAGCTAGAAAGTTGGAAAGTTGGAAAAATGGCCCAGACTGCAAAGCTACTTTCTGGGGGGTGAGAAGTCAGAACACTGGTTCCTTTGAGAGGTGACAGTGACTGGGAAGAAGCCCACAGGGGTCTTCTGGAGGACCCATAATGTTCTGCTTCTTGATCTGGGTGGTTACATGAATGTGTTCAAGTCTGGGAAAGTCAATAGGCTGTACACTTAAGAGCTGTGTACTTTCCTCTATGTTACACTTTATACGTATATGTATACATAATATGTGTATATGTACTGTATATCTTTTTATTAAAGATTTTCTTAACATGCCAGTCTGCTCACATTAAAAGCCAGAATAGCTGAAGGATTAACAATAGAAAACTGTTATCAGAAGTGCAGAAGAGTGGAAGTGATGCTTTTGTTGCATCACTGAATTCCTGCTAGTCAAATATTGTGTTTGAGATCTACAATCCTCCCTTTCCTCTATCCCACCTTCCATAGTGGTAAAAGGTCCAAAAAATGGTAGGTCAGTAGAAGGTGAGGTAGAAATTATATAAATAAATAAATAACTAAACAAACAAACACGTAAGAAAATGTAAGGAGCTTCATTTTATAAATGAAAATACTCTGTACAAATAGATGTTTGCAAAAGTTGGGCAGGTTCCCAAGAAAGCCCCATGCACTGCACAGCTCCACATTCATGCTGAGCCCTGGCCTCTAATTCTGGCTCTCTTGCCACTAAAGCTTGGCAGGCCAGGGCGAATTCCCTACATCTGTGGATCACCACTTCTTCACACAGAGGAATAACAGCAGGCCTTCTTCTCTTCCCCACAGGAAGGATATGTGAATTAGGTAACATGAAGAAAAGTGTTTTTAAAAAAAGTACAAAGTGATGTACAAATACAGGAACCACAGTTTTGGGAGAAACTGCATATGACTTTCCATTCTCACAAATCTTATTTTTCAGATGTCTTTTCAAAACACATGAAAACACTAAGTCGAAATTAGACGCTTTTATGTGTAAGCTATTTTTCTCAATAAAAATAATTTAAAAGAAATAAGGCAATAGAGAAAGCTGAAAAGTACTTTACCCTAAACTGTGGTTTTTACCTCTAGAGCTAAGTTTTCTTGAGCAGTTGAAGAATGAAAATATTCATAGTCTGGAGTTAAAAATTCATCTGTTACATCCTCAGAAGACTCTGGTGAACAAGTTGATTGCATGGACTGATCCTATTAATAATGTAGGAAATCACTTTTAGGTCGGTGTTCATTGTAAACAAATCCCTTTATAGTTGGATGCAGTGTTAATAACGGGGTTATCTAAAATCACTTGGGCCGCCCCCCCCAACCTGTTTGCACCACCTGCCTCTGCCTTCCTTCCCCACAGCAAGCTGTGAACCCTTGCAGCAAGTGAGGCAAATGAAAATCCTGGAACTCATCATCCTCATCTGTACAATGGAGGCGGAGGGAGTTAGGTGACCTTTATGCTCTGAAATTCTAAGAAGAAAGGCCCTAGACAACTCAAGCTGGCACTGAGTTTGAACACCCACAGACGCAGTCCATGTGTTGGCATCGTCTTCCAGATGAGGAAGCTGAGGCCGCTCAAAAATAAGGAGTCCCCTGGGCACTACAGTTTAAAAGTGAAGGAGTATGATGTTAAAAATAGCAATGCAATCTCGATAATAAAAATAAAACTTGAAGATTGAAAAGTAACAGCTATTTCTTCACCATCTCCATTCCACCCCTTCCTTTTCTGCTTATTTCTCCATGTTCAGGCCCTGATCACCACATGCACAGGCAACTAACTAGCTTCTTTCCACACCTTCAATGATCCCTTTGCAGAGGTTTTATGATTTATTTCCTTGAATGCTGCTTTTGCCACATGCTTCCTCTTCCTGCACACTTGGCAGCTGCTCCCCTTCACCTCTTGTATCAAATTGAAACTTCTCAGACAAGCCTGGCCTCACATACCTTCCCCGTTTCCCTGACAGACCTGCTTCTCCAGCCAAGCCAGTATGCTTAACATGGCCTATCCTTCCAGCCCCCATGTGAGAAAAAGAATAAACTGTCCTAAATTGTCCTGTGGGTGGTTTGTGTGCCGTGATTAAATATAATAGTATGTTCTTTGAAAGATCTCAAATGTTATCACAATTGTATTTTTATATTATTTCATTTTCAGTTGCTGTTTATATTCTTTAAGTGACTGTGTCCTCCTATCACAACGATAACACACTCTGGTTCCTTAGTCTGGCTGGACTGTGGCCCAATTACATACCTCAAGGATGTGTTAAACCCCTGACCCAGGGCTGCAGCCTCAATGCACAGATCCTGCTGAGGTGCAGTTGCCAGGCAGAAACACATTCCTTCTACTGAGAGCTGAATTTGGGTCTCAGAGGACACTCTAGGTGAAGAAGGCCCTCTCATCACAACCCTGGCCTTGCTCTTCCTACTCCAATTGGACCTCAGTCACCTGCTGGGCCATGAGCTTTGATACCTGACCTCACACTGTGATTCCAGAGTTGGTCTCATCATCTACGCAGCTAGAAAGAAAGCTCAAGAGTTTCCAGAATCTGACACTTGTCTGTGTTCCACCCAAGCCCCAAGATACACAATGCTTTGAGTTGAACTGACTCAAACAGTATTTAGGCAGAGAGAAAATACTTTTCCATTCATGTGAAGCACATACTCCAACAAAAAAGAACTACTATAGATATTATTTCAATGTCATAATATATAACAACAACTCAGTTCTACTTTATTAGGTCCTTGGGTTCAACCTGGCTCTGCAGGCCATATTACTTACACTGTAAGATTTCTCAATGACCACAGATGCGTCAGAACTTGCTTGAAAGACTTCACTATGCTCTGGATACACATTTTTGCTGGGAGACAGGTGCCTGATACCTAATGATTATAACACAACCAGGGCCATAGTCATTCCATGATATTCAGATGGCATGGAAGGGAAGAGGAGTGGCAGGAGAGAAGAGATCTGTGAATATTCTGCCAAGGATGGCCATGTCCCATATGTCAGGTTCAGTCCAGAAAGTGGAGACTGTAAGTTTGGCCTGGCCCCAACACGTGGTCCTGTATCATCAATCCTTTGGCCCACCCATTCAAGGGGGATGGTTGATAAGGAACAGATTCTAAATACTAAAAGACCTCAAGCCAGTAGGTTTTCTACCTAACATAAATGAAAATTTTAGATGTACCTTTCTTTGATTTGTAAACAACTGTGAAATAATATTCCATGCCCTGATTGCATGCAAATTACCAGGTAGAAATGCATAGCCTTCAGTTTTAACCTGCAAATCTACAAAGTGATGACAGTCAATGCCATTTGTCTCTAGATTCCTCTAGCACAGAATCTCTAGGATCCAGTGAAGTTTTTCTGGCTGAAAATGCAAAGAAATGGGCAGTAGGGAATGGCCATCTACTACTGTACTCAGGTAAAAAAAAAAAAAGGTTCAACTCCTTGCCAGGTTAGAGCTAACAACAGGGTCATGGTATACAGATTATTTTTCTCCCTTTGAGCAAATGGTCTGCTCCAGTAACAGAAAAACTCACGAATTTCTGGATTTTCTTTACCTACAGGAAGGACAATGGAATCAAAAGGGTATGCTGTTTTCCCCTGGAATTCAGGGATCCCAGATATATGGGAAAGGGGAGAAGACCAAGCAAAGGAAATATTCCAGGATGCTTACTTATATTTGAGAGCTAATAACTTGATAGAGCTCAACCATCCCAATTCCTCCAACTGCACTTACTGTTGAAGCTTTGAGGTCCAGGCTGTTTGCCATGCTGGTCACTGTCACAGTCACTGTTACCCATTTTGTTACATTTGCCATTTTCTCTTGACTCATCATTTTCCCTGGGATACTCTACAGTGCACTGCCAACCCACTTTCTCAGGGTCCCCAAGCGGGGGCTGCAGCAGGGAATCAGGCTCATCTTTAACTTCATCCTCTAAAGCCGCACTACTCTGAGGATGCCATGGTGGTACTGCCAGCTGCCCGGTGGCTGCTCTCTCTGCCATTTCTTTCACCTCCACTGGACAGAGAAAAAGTAGCATTTAAAACAGAACTGTGAACATTGGAGACAAAAGCTTTTGCTTCTTGAAGAGCTACAAAATACTTTTAAAGTTCATATTATCACAGTAATTGCCTTTGTAGAACTGCATCATCCTTAGCTTGCCCTTTTTGGTTCGAAGGGGAGGAGAGAAAAGAAGTGATAACACGGAAGGACAGAATTTCAGTTAATTTCTGAATTCTGGAGTAGAAGGTAGCAGAAAACTTGTAGACAGACCTTACTGCTATGAAGATTTTACAAGAAAATAACATCTGCAGCCTGTAGAAACTAGTGGAAAGGATTCTATTTGAGTTTGTCTAGCCTCTCTGGACTATGCTGAGTTCATATTTTGGGAGTGTGTATATATGTGTGTGCTTATGTGCATGTGTCTTCATTCTAAATGTTCTATACTTTTGCTAATGTCATTTAACATTAGTATTAAAATACATAGACATCGTACCCTTTTAAAGATAAAACTGATACGAAAGGAAAATGCCCACAAGGTATATCCAAGTGACACTGAATGTTCTTTAATAATGAATGTTATATATTAAATTTCTATATCGTGTACTGTTTTTGCTATAGTTGTTATGTAATATCCATCAGTATACATACATATGTATATATATTAGTATTATAATCATCAGTATTATATACTGATATATATAGTATATACTATATATATATAGTGATATATATATATAGTATGTGTATATATATATATATATATATATATATATATATAATGGAAATATTCCTATAAAGTCTAGAAATGAAAAAAGTTTTTTCCAGAAAAAAAAAACACTGAACAAAACAGTATACACAGTGGTGGACTTGATAATCTCTTTTCTTTGGACTAATAACACAAAATATGTTCATTTAAACAATGTTAAAAGACATAGGTTATCTTTCCTGACTAGATGGTAAAAAAAGAAAGAAGAAAGAAAAAAGCATTTCCCTTCTGTAATTTGTAGCCAGAAAGGCCTTGCTTTTATTTTTTTAATGTATTTTTTTAAGTTTATTTACTTTGAGAGAGAGAGAAAGAGAGAGAGAGGGAGAGAAAGGGAAAGAAAGAGTCCTAAGAAGTCAGCATGGAGCCTGACAGGGCTTGAACTCACAAGCCGTGAGATCATGACCTGAGCCCAAATCAAGAGTCAGACACTTAACCAACAGAGCCACCCAGGCACCCCAGAAAGCCTTGCTTTTAAACTGGAATGATCCAACAGTAGAAAAGAATGTGGGAGGCTGGTGCAATACTGGCTGTGTACTTAGAGATAACAAGCAGGTTAGAAATATACTTTAAATTTCATTTTGCCCAACAGAACTTAGGATGTTTTACTCACATTTCCATTTTAAGTGTACCTCTCCATCATCTTCGTTATTTCTTAACTTTGTATGACAGATTTCAGAAGACACAGATTCCACACTGATCCTAAATTAAATAAAGGGGGGGGGGGGGGACAGGGTAGACACAAATATAGTAGTTTGCTCAAGTTCCTGACACAACCCTGAGCCCTGCAGCTCCAGCCCACCCGGACCATCCTTTACTCTCAGAGCCATTCCTGGGGTTGCACTGACTCCTGCCTGCCACCAGAGAGTGTCAGACTCCCCAGCGTTCCGACAGCAAGACTCCTTACCTAGTAGAGGCCTGGCCAGGGCTGGATGACACCAGAGGTCCCTTCAGGTGGCTTGGCACAGGGAAAACTACACTATTAAGCTGAGTCAACTTGGTTCGGGCACTAGACTCTTTAGACCTTCCCTGGCTAGGAAATGAAAGGACTGGGCTAGAAGACCTCTGAGGTTTTTTTCAGTTTCCAAATTCAGATTTCATGATTCTAAAAGTACTCTTGAAAATTTTTCAGAGGTAGAAGAAACCCCACAATTGAAACACAGTTTCAGTAGACAGACTTCTAGTCCCTGAGCTATTGCAGAGCCCCCGACCCCAACAATGCCACAGAACACAGGTGATGGTTCAGTAACTGTTCCTACCCTTTGTTCAGAATTCTTTTATAACAGGCCCACCTGCATATCAGTGATAGCACAATAACTAACAATTGTAAGCATGGTCTTAAGGCACCAGGGAACCTGAAGAACATTCACAGATCTTCAGCTTAGTTTCACTGAGCTCCAGACCCTACCCACCACTAACTAGCTGCCTGCCTTTGGCACACTTTAATCTCTCTGTACAAAGGTTTCCTCATCTGAAAAACAAGGGAATCTCTTTTCCTCTACATATCCATGATTATATATGTATCTTATCATCTATTAAACTAACCCTTTGAAAATGTGTGACTTGTGGCATATATATGAATTCCTTGTTATCCTGAATGCCCTACTTCCCTGCTGGACCAGAAAGCAGAGAGACTGAATTAGAAAGGTCAAATCTGATTGGCTTCTTTAAAGAGCAATCTGACAGCAGCTATCAAGTTATCTTTAAAATGTTTAAACCCTTCACCTAGTAACTCTACTTCTGGCAATCCATCAAGGACATAATTCCAAAGTGCAGAAACAGTTGCACTGACAAGTCTCTGTGGCCCTATTCAAAATGGACAAAAAAATAACACAACCTAAAATTCAACAATGGGGGAAATCCAACAATTATGAGTTCACAGAAGGTTTTCCAATAATGTGAGATAATGCTCTTGTTCTAATGTAAGGGGAAAAAATCAGCATATAAAAGTACCTATATATGTTTACACGTCATTATAATTTTATATCTAAAAAAGATATAAAAAGACTAGGTGGATTGGCAGCAAAATGTCAAACTTTTCTTTGGTCTGTTTTTTTGTTTTTTGGGGGGAACACGGTGAATAGGGGCTTTGATTTACCACCTAATGCCTATACTGTCACCGCATCTGCTTCTCTCAATGATGTGAGCTCTAACCCCTTTGGTGCCAGTTAGTTGGTTCTCCAGTAATTCTCTTTGTAAAGGTAACATACACTGAACTAAGTCTGGGTATTCTCCTTGATACTCCCTTAGTGAACACATTTACCAACATGAAAGGAACAGCAAACTCTTGTTGCTAGTCTCAGTCAACACTGGAAAAGAAACAAAAAGTTACTTCTTTCCAGAACTGACTTCAAAACCATGGATTAAAATCATTTAACCACAGAAAAGAAAAACTGAAATTGATGGACTAGTCTATCTTGAAACACACTTATTGGCCCTTTAATAATCGCCCCTATGCAAAATAAAATGTTTTACATAAGTTCTTAAAAACTCACTGTACACATATGCTCTCCTTCCTGTGATATGTGCTGAAGCCAATTCATTTCATTGATTTGGCTGGAAATCAGAAGCTGCATGGTTAACAGTTGTATTGTTCAACCCTGCTCCGACGTCAGGGATGTTTATTTTGAACAACCCTGGTTTCCAAACAGTTTGGTTTCTGGAGCACTGGCAAATGGGGTACCTGGCATCTCTTTTTATAAGAAAAACAATTTTGGTAGCTTTGGAAAGGCAAGGTGCTTTGCTTTTGATAAATGATGAATTCTGATTAACCTGCAGGTCCTTTACCTTTGATGTTTTCTCCTACAAGTTCCCGTTACACAGCTCCTTCCACTCATTCAAAGGAGAAAACCTGCCAAGATCTGTTTCTGTGTTACTGTTTTTCATCACTCACAGTCTCTTTGTGACAAGACACATGAAGATCATTAAGTGGTTTTGGGGTCACATGAGAGTCTAAGAACAAAATGTTAACCCACCTGCTGGTATTTGGGCTCCTGTTTCTTTCCAAACTGTGCTTGGCTCCTTGAGAGGGCTGCGATTGTTCACTTGTGCCCTGTTTTCCAGGTCCACTAAAAGTTGGCAGCTTAAAAAGAGTAGACATGTTTCAGTGCTTTGATGAAGGAATTCCTCTTCTCTTCACTCTCACATTCTATTTTTCAAGCCATTCTTGCTAAATGTGCAGAAATAATTGAACCTACTAAGATGATTTCCCTTTTCATGTTTCATACCTAATAACTCATATATTGCGTGGAGGTCTTTTACATAGAGAAGCTGGCCCCCAACAACCCAATCCAGACTGGGAGCAAGTGAAGAATAAGCAGACAAAACAGACATCAAAAATCCCAAAACTTTCCCCTATATTATTATTGAGGCAGCAATCTTTGTGGCAGGAAACCGGGGCCCTGGGTTCTAGTCAAACCCTTACTCAGAATAACCTAAGAAAGTCTTGTGCTTCAGTTTCCTCATCCATAAAACTGGGATGTAGTATCTATCTGAGTCCACCAGTGAGGATGCTATGAAAATAAAGCACACTAAAATAAAAGCTACAATACTTGGAAATAGAAGTAAATTAAATCACAGGCGCCTGTATGGCTCAGTCAGTTGAGTGTCCGACTCTTGATTTCAGCTCAGGTCATGATCCCAGGGTCGTGAGATCCAGCCCTGCCTCAGGCTCCACACGGAGCCTGCTTAAGATTCTCTGTGTCTGTCTCTCCCTCTGCCCTTCTCCCCCACTCATGTTCTCTATCTAAAAAAAAAAAGTAAATTAAACACTGTATATTTTATCCCAAAGAGAGAATTTTGGATCTGCTCATTCCAAGTTTAACAAACTTTGTTCATTGTACTTCCTAACCTTCAGCAAATTGAGACAACAAATGTGGTATTTTGGGATGACATCAAGATGCCTAAAAGTGAGAGGATGCGCAAAAATGATCATAAGCTCCCTAAAGTATGAGCTCCAGAGGACTCTGTGTGGGGGAGAAGATTCCTTAGCAGGGGCTAAGGGCAACAACTTTATCATGGAGCATCAAGTAACAGATGTTCTGAAAAATGTCATGGTCACCAAGGAAAGATTAGAATATATTCAAAATAGGTATTTAGGATAATGGTAAGTTTGTAATGTTTTCATTTAGTATGATTAAAAATTTAAGAACTGATAAATTAATGGATTTCAATTAACTGAAAAATCCATTTAGATGGAAATGCCTTATTCCGTGATTATGCTAGAAAAGCAGGGTAAATTTTTTAAAGAAAAATTCAATATGGTACAATTGTTTTATCCATAGTCATATGTATTAGTAGATGGTTTTCAATGAGGCTTGCCATGAATTCCTTCCCTTGTTGTCCACACTGCCACAAGATAGCTGGAACCTATTTCCCTCCTCTTGAATCTGGGCTGGCCTTGCGGCTTTGACCAACAGAAAGTAGCAGCAGTAATACTGTCCTAGGGCTGGGACTAGTTTTTAAAGAGGCTTAGCAGTTTCAGCTTTCACTTGGGAAGGCAGCTGCCATGCTGTAGAGAAGCTTGGATGAGATTATTTATTGGATGATGAGAAGCCAAGTGCAGAGAGGGGCCGCTTGGAGGAGGCCAAGGCACCAGGCATGTCAATGAGGCCTTGAACCTTCTTGCCTATCCCAGCCTCCAGCTGAATACAGTCAAGAGAGTGATCCCAGCCCATGCCACACAGAGAGAATCACCAGGTAAGCCCTGTCATATTTCTGACCCACAGAATTGTGAGAAATAAATTATTGTTTTAAGCCACGAAGTTTGGGTTTTTGTTGCTGTTATTACATAGTGATAAATAACCAAAACATAACATACAAGGAACCTTTTTATTATTATTATTTGAGAGAGAGACAGAGAGAGATGGCTGGCAGGGGAGGTGGATGAGGGAGGGGGGATAGGAGAGAGAAGGAGGGGAAGAGAGGAGAGAGGGAGTGAGAGAGTGAGAGTGAGAGAGAGAGAGAGAGCAAGAAGAGAATCTTAAGTAGGCTCCACACTCAGCATGGAGCCTGACAGAGGGCTCAATCCCATGACCCTGGGATCATGACCTGAGCCAAAACCAACAGTAGGATGCTCAACAAACTGAGCTACCCAGGAGCACCAAGAAAACTTATTTCTAATAGTTTTCTAATAAATTTGAAATTTCAACATAAACAGAAATTAGAGTCTAAGTAAGTTCTTTGTGCCTTCTTTTTATACAAAAAAAAAAAAAATGCCAACACTTTTCCAAATGTTTTAAGTGAGGACTGAAGTCTGACATTCAGCAGGGCACAGTGAAAGAACACTAAACTAGGAGTGAAGAAATCTGCCCCTAATCAATTGTGAGCCTTGGCAGTAGTGTAGTAAGGTGGGGGGGGGGGGGGGGGGGTGGCGGCGAGGGGAGCTGTCTGCCCTGTGCAGGCAATTAAAGGATGTACTACAGGTAGAGAATTTTTAAACTATAATAAAACCCACTAAAAGCTGGCCAGCTTTTTATCACTGCAGGCCAGCAATTCTAAATAATTTCAGTAAAAAGTCCTCCTTCTAAATGAGGCTGACCTCTCCTACCTCAACCCCACCTCTGTAACACCTGGACATTAGGAAGTTTAAGGCACTGAACTTGAGCTTCATACTCTGTAAAATGATGGGGTTGATCCATCTCTAAAATCCTGGTTCAAGAGGCAGCCAGCATTCCATGTGTGAACTTGTTCAGACTCATTCATTTATTCATTCCCTCAGTGACCATTTGCCAAGTACCTACTATGTGCCAGGCACCCTTGCTAGGACACAGAATGAGTAAGACACAGACCCTGTCCTTAAGGAGCTCATGGAAGAGCTACAACCTCACTAAGCCTCAAGCTACACCTGCCAAGCCAGCTCCCATGGTATCTTCTCACCTTCTTTGAGGTGTCTTCTTTGATGACCAGGTCCATCTGTCCCATACTGGGGCTACTCATAGGTAGAGTCTGTGGGTCATGCATCATCATATCCCAGAGTCTAATGCATAGCCTCTGGCTCTATAAATGTTTATTGAATGAGTGAGTAAATGAGTGACTAAACAATTTAGAATGGGGATTAATACCGGCCCAAGATACCATATTTAGTAAGTTGAACCACGTATAATTGTCAATACTTGAATATTTTGACCTATAAGACAGCAATTTCAAATAGTTCAATCTGATGCATGGATTACAAAGAACATGGGCTGTATGTTGGGTTTGGAATGAGAGATGAAGAGTATCTACCTTGGAATTCCATCCTAGAGGCCTTATTTCCCAAAGCCAAGAGGACCCCACTATGAGTTGGTTGTATTTAGGTTAGTCCTTTCACATGGATTAGGGGCTATGCTGAATCATGTTCCAGATCCTGCTCACGCTGCCCTGCCTCCCACTTAGCTGTACCTGATGGCTCTTCTCTGACTGATCCCCAGTGCTTTCTTCAGAGACTTGGATGACAGGTTTCCAGCCACAGTCACTTCTTTTCCTGGACCTTTTGCCAAAATGTCCTCCTTGAAAGTCTCTCACCATGGAAGATCTTGTCAGGGTTTGGCAATTGCCACTGGGGTCCAGCTGCTGGCCTCTCGGCAGCTGCATGACAGGTGGAACATAGGTGGAAGCTGGGGGGCCCAAGGCTGAAGGTGAGTCATAAATGTTTGTAAACTCTCTTGAAGAAGCCCACAAAGACCTGTACTCCTCCTGCCCCTTTTGTATCATCTCAAGTTTATCAATTTTCTGTTCAGTATTCCTCAGCAAATCGGCATTCTGGTACATTAATGTCTGTGAAATCTTCAGATTCAGCACACACTTACTGATGTACTCCTCGGTCATGCACCTATTGCTCCCATTGCCCTTGGCTTCTCTGGCTAGCTCAGGTAGGCTGGGTGAACTAAGAGAACCATTTTGCCAATCCCAGTCCTCAAAGGAGAGCTCTGTGTCAGCTTCTGAAGAGCTCTCGTCCTCATCATAAAAACAGCATGCTTCTCTCTCCATCTTTTCCAACTCTTCTTCCATGGACTTTAGTTCATCTGCTTGGCTTGGTCCAGCTCCCACAACAGATGAATCAGTTCCTGGGGGCTCCTCCTTCGTGTTATCTCCCCTGTCCAGGCAGCCTGAGTAGATTTCATTGATTTCAAAGCTGCAGAGGCTAGCCTGACCTGGGCTGGGCCCCCTGGCGTCCTCTTCCATCACAGAGCAGGCAGGAGAAGCAGCATCTCGGTTCTGAGTCTCCTTGGCCATCAGACCTGGATCTAGGACCTGAGGATCTGGTGTTGCTTTCTCCGTGGGTGAATGAAGCCGACTGCCTGCTGGAAAGAGTGGCAACATGCAACGGATTAAAGTGATCACATGCAGCAACTTAGCAGCCTTAGCATGTTGCTCCAGCGATATGAGAATGGAGAAAGAAACTTTTTAGTTTCCCATTCCCTTCCCAGGTGTGGAAGACTACAAGATACGCTCCCAGAAGGTGAGGGAGTATTTCTAAGAGATGAAAATTCCCATTTTGACATGAGTTGAGGTAGAAAATTGGGGAGGGGTCAAACCCTGGGGAAAATGTTCTAAGCTTAAGTTACAATGTGTTCAAAACATGCCTAACTATCAGGACATGCAAATTACAGGCCCCTGAATCTTAAAAACTAAATTCATAGCTTTCTTTACACACACAGGAGTTTGAATATTCATGTCAGTTAAAGTTATGCTCTTGGCGAGCATCTGATAAAAGTAGCCAAGACACTGCTCGAGAAGCCACTACATAATGGGAAGAATAATTAATTCAAAAAATACCACTAGAACTGATCACCCATCACCTCTGGTTGATGGTATACAGCTCCCAGAGAATGGGATGGAGGAGCCAAAGTAATGAAAGCTTGTGGGAGGTCATTCTGGAGTCCTCCAGCCCTGTCCAAAGAGAGGCAGAAAGAATGGTCACTTGGCCTGGATTCCAGCTCTTTAGTAAGTTCTGGAATCCTGAGCAAGCCATAACCTCTCTCAACTTTAGTGTTCTCATCTGGAATATGAGGATATTAACCCAGATGACTGCAAGGTCCTCTTCAGCTCTGCATTCTAAGATTTCGTTTTTTTTTTAACGTTTATTCATTTTTGAGAGACAGAACAGAGCACGAGCGGGGAAGAAGCAGAAAGAGAGGGGGACAGAATCCAAAAGCAGGTTCCAAGCTCTGAGCTGTCAGCACAGAGCCCAATGCGGGGCTCAAACTCACTGACTGCGAGATCATGACCTGAGCTGAAGTCAGACACTCAACCGACTGAGCCACCCAAGTGCCCCTAAGATTTCTAAATGTATGAACAAAGCTATAAAACTATATGAAAAGCTTGGAGGGAAACACCAAAATATTAACAAATTATTTCTAAGTGGCAGAATTAAAATAAGTAATTTTCTTCTTTGTATGATTTCAAGTTTTCTATAATGAACAGATAATAGTTTTAAATATAAAAATCACCATTTTGGGGGATGCCTGGCTGGCTCAGTCAGTTAAGCATCTGACTCTTGATTTTGGCTCAGGTCATAATCTCACAGTTCATAATATTGAGCCCTATGTCGGGCTCTGCCTGCTTGAGATTCTCTCTCTCCCTCTCTCTCAAAATGAAATTAACTTTTTAAAAAATCACCGTTTTTATTTGTGAAGCAATTAAATAAATTCCTAAGAATAATCATACTAGAAATAAACTGGCTGTTACTGCTTAGTTCTGGAGTCAAAAATATTTAACTTAGTAATTTCAAGGATCTTGATTTTTCTTGAAGGCATCAATCTTTTCCCAGTGTAAGTGATGTGTACAGTCTGGAGGAGTTGATTAGTTGTAGCCTGCAACTCTTGGAACCCATTCATGTCAATTAATGCTTAACCTGTGGGTTAAGGCCATACCCGTTTCCTTTAGCTCTTTTATTTCCAAGTTAGGGGTCTCTTTCAAATGTTCTGACATCAGTCCTAGACAAACATTGACATCAGGATGGAGTTCATATCTCTGCATCTTGGGGCTCTCAGTTGGCTGAGTTCTCTGGGCTCCGAGAAAATCCTATAATAAGGGAAATATCATCAAGGACATATTTGCAATTATCTGAATGTCACTAGTATTTTTTAAGCAGGTCTAGGTATCAAATAAACTTCTTCTTCCTGTTGGGTAGACTGACTGTAATCCAAATTGGCTAATTCATTGTTATTACTGATATATATTTTTTTAATTTTAGAGAGAGAGCATGAGCAGGAGTGAGGGGCAGAGGGTGAGATGGGGGGGGGATCTAAATCTCCGTTCAGCAAGGAGCCAGACATGGGGCTCTATCCCATGACCCTGGGATCATGACCTGAGCCAAATCAAGAGTCAGACGTTCAACCAACTAAGCCACCCAGGCACCCCTAATATTTTTTAAATAATAACAATAGCTTCCAGTCACTGAATAGCATTATGTGCCTACAGGATACCTCTACTATGTGCCAACCTTCTCCAGCCCCCCTCATCAATTTCCTGCTGCCCTAACCAAGTGAAGCAGCTAGCAGCTCCTTTTCTTGGGAGCACAGAAAGGATATGATGAAATGAGGATTTCCAAAACTTCTTTCAACTAGCTTCTTCCTTGTCTCTAACCCCCTATGCCTCTGTGACGAGTAAGCAGAAATAAAGTCCTAACAGCTTCAGAGCTTACCTTTAAGTCGTTCTTCAAAATGTACCGGATATCTTGAAGGTTCATAGTTCGGTCTTTCTGCTTGACCTGGATGCCTGACTTAACAATATCATAATAAGGTTTTGGAAGCCTTACATCAGCTTCTAAATAATTTCCCAAGACTATGGCTTCTTTAATAACTGAGCCATCTAAGCCATTCCAGGGTATGTTATCTGGTAAAGAAAAGGTCACAGGAAAAAGTAACATAAAGAAATCATGTTTTAAAAACAGAAGAAATCATGTAAAATTGGGTAATTGGGGTAACCTTAGTTAAGTCACTCAACCCCTTTAAACATTAATTTCTCTTTATAGAAAAAACTATCTGGATGACCAGTCATAGACAAGAAACCACTTTACCCATTTACCAGGGAAATCCCTGCTACGGAGACAGGAACAAGCACTGTCAGAATTATGTACATGTGGGCTCCCTGCTGGCAGACCTGGAGACCACAGGAAATGTTTCATGGCATCAGGATGGGCAGCTCAATGCACTCCTCTCATGGAAGGTGTGGTTTTGCCTCTCAGACTGTAAACACTGCTAAATGAGAGGGAACACTCACCTCCTCAGTGAATGTGGTTTTACTGTGTGTGTGTGTGTGTGTGTGTGTGTGTGTGTGTGTGTGTGTGTGCCCTCTCTTGAAAGATTCCTTCTATCTTCAGATATGTGATCACTTCCTTAGCATTAGGGTCTTGAAGGATTGAATGGCTTCCATATCTGTCAGGTGACACTGCTTATATACACATTGAACTCTAGGTGTGTTTGGTTTCATAGTTTATTTCTCAGAGGCCAGTCTTTTCCCCTCATTTACAAGTTCTTAAAGGGCACCTCACAGAGACCCCTAAGCACTGACAGCAATATTCAGTTTAAAAACTTTGTTTGGATTGGGGCACCCGGGTGGCTTAGTCAATTGAGCGCCTGACTTTGGCTCAGGTCATGATCTCACAGCTCGTGAGTCCAGGCCCATCAGGCTTGCTGCTGTCAGCGTGGAACCGACTTCAGATCCTCTGTCCCCCTTTCTCTCTGCTCCTCCCCTTCTCACGCGCTCTCTTTCTCAAAAATAAATAAACATTGGGGCGCCTGGGTGGTGCAGTCGGTTAAGCATCCAACTTCAGCCAGGTCATGATCTCGCGGTCCATGAGTTCGAGCCCCGCATCAGGCTCTGGGCTGATGGCTCGGAGCCTGGAGCCTGTTTCCGATTCTGTGTCTCCCTCTCTCTCTGTCCCTCCCCCGTTCATGCTCTGTCTCTCTCTGTCCCAAAAATAAATAAAAAACGTTGAAAAAAAAATTTTAAAAAAAAAATAAATAAATAAATAAATAAACATTAAAAAAAAAACAACTTTGCTTGGATTAAATGCATCACCACTAATAGGAGGATAGGTTGGCTTTGCTGAGTCTCAAAGAACAAGTCAAAACAGATTTCTGGACAATCACCTCATATCTTCTATTAAGTACAAAGAAGTTTCCGTGAAGAAATCTCTTTTTCCTATGTTCTGAATTTTCATAAAAGTAACTCTTGTGAAAAAAAAGAAAAAAACCCAACCTAAGAGTAGAGACTCTGGTCATAGTGAATGTGCTCTTGGATCTACCTGTTAAAATCTCCTGTATGATCATAGAAAAGCTGTAGATGTCCGACTTCACTGTGGCTGCCTTCTCTAAGATCACCTCCGGGGCAGCCCAGTTGTACAGCTGGGTTGGGAGGGGCACTCGAGTCAGGTCCCTGTGTACACGTCCATCCTGGCTACAGAAGGAAACACAAGGTCAGGCTCATGTCTTAAAGGATCATCATGACCATCACACAGTACCTCTGTGAAACATCTACCTCTGAAGACTGGCAACCTCCTTGAGCTTCTAGAAACCCAGCTAGACCCTAAGCTAACCCTCGCTGCCTGCTGTTTCAACCTACCTGAGTGGGCCCTGCCCACCCTCCAACCTCATCTGGCTCTCTCTCACTCAAGTCACGGGGGCTCTCTTTGAGTTTCTCCAGCATGCCAAGTACATCACCATTTCAGGTCTTTGCACTGGAAACTGGCTTCTTCTGCATGCCATGCTCTGCCCAGAGATCCTAGCTTGACTGGCTGCTTCTTATAAGAAAGGTATTAGCTTGAAAATTACCTCTTCAGAAAGGCCTTCCCTGACCACCTGTAGTCCTGTTTTATTGGCTTCAGAGCACATATTATCTGAAGTTTTGTTCATTTACTTACTGTTTATTATCTGTCTCCCCTCTGCTAGAGTCAGCTCCATGAGAAGAGGCACCTTATCTGTCTTTTATATCATGTATCTCTAAACTTACATGAGGGCCTCAATGCCTACTTAAGACTCTGTCAAGACCCCCCTCAAGCTCCATCTGCTTTATCAAAGTCCCTTGTGGGACTCCTCCAATTCCTGTGATTGCTTCTCTTCTGAACTCTGCCCTCTTGGGAACAAGTCCTTTCAGTTCATCACTCAAAGGTTCACTGATGTGTTTGAAAAACTCAACTGGGTCCCAACTAGACTCCTTGAGAACTAAGTCATAGCATCCTCAATATCTGCTGAGCCAACAAGAGTCCTCAGGGTGAAGTTAGCGCCCACTTCCATCTACAGGTGTCATGAAAATCTAATGAGACCTTGCATGTGGAGAACACTCTGAGCCACAAAGCACTATGCAAGTAAGTTATTAATATGAATGTTATGGTAGGCATTTGGTAAAGACTGAGGACTGCTAAGTTAAGAATTAAGTTTTTGAGGCACCTGTGTGGCTCAGTCGGTTAAACATCCGACTTCGGCTCAGGTCATGATCTCACAGCTTATGAGTTCAAGCCCTGCATTGGGCTCTGTGCTGACAGCTCAGAGCCTGGAGCCTGCTTCGGATTCTGTGTCTCCGTCTTTCTCTGACCCTTCCCCCACTCATGCTCTGTCCCTACCCCCACCTCAAAAATAAACATTAAAAAAAATTTTTTTAAAGCAAGTGACCAGAAGTTCTTTGCTGGTCTGGTGAAGGCCAGATTTGAGGATGGGATGGGCTTCTTGGACTTTGAGCAAACCTCCCTAAATAATATTTCTTCCAGCAGAGCTTTTGGTAGATGGCAGTGAGTTCAGGAAATCATGAAATGAAAGCTGGTATTGACTTTTTGGTTGTATTGCTAAATAGTTAGATGTGGCCTAGTATAATGTGAACAGCATACAAGCATGCCAATATCACAGGAAAAGCAATGGAGTGTTTTCCCACCAGAGATATACTCTGAAGACCTAGTATGTTTGGCTCTTCACTTCACAGGCTGATTCTCCAAGGGAAACACTCACTACATTCTCAGACCTCTTAGGCTTGTCTAAGGTTCAGATAAGGGTAAGTCACTTACAACCAGTATTTATATCCTTTCTCTTTTACTTCCACTCACTTTCTTCTCCTATAATCCTCCTTTCCTCTCTGTTAAAGCTAGTCGTAGGGGGGTGGGGGGTGGCGCTTCTTTTCTGGCTATCATTCTGGGGCAGTTATTTTTCTAAGCTTCAGCTCTGACATCATTAAAATTACATTTGGCTACAGCTATGTGATACCACTTGCAAAGGTCAATCCCAGCTCTAAAGATTCCATTAAGAAGGAGTTGAAGAATAAGAAAAACTGCTCTGTCATTTTCATACCATGAGATGGAGTGTTACCCTTGACAATGACATTCAACAAATAAAATGTTTCCAAAAATAAACGTGGAATTGAAAGCTATTTTGGATTCTTGGATCCCAGCTCATGTTATCAGCTGTCAAAGAAGGATGTGCCGTTGTGGCTGTAACTGCTTGCTGACTGACATTTCTGCCTGAAATTCCATTCTGAGGTCAGCAAACCCAAAAGGAAACACACACCTTCCTACTCAGTTATCTCCCAGCCCCTCATTTGACCAATTTATGAACACCAGCTTCTCAATGCATCTCACATTTTTCACTTCTATTCTGATTCTGTAGTCACCACCACACCCTACACAGTGGCCTCCTAGTTGGGCTTCCTATCCTCAACCTCTGATCCATTCTCTCCTGATAGCCAGGAAACGTCCTCTACCACTTGGTTGTAGCCATAGCTGGGTAACTTCAGACCAGCTCTTCACCTCTCTGGGCCTTGGTTTCCTCATCTGTAAAAGACAAGATTGGGCTGGGGTATCTCCAAAGTTCTAGTTCACTCTAGGATTCACATTTCTACAGAGAGCTCAGGCAGAAGAAACTGTTATACCTCCATGTAAACAACAGATGGTGCTCCATCACCAGCAAATAGATTGTATTCTTTCACAGGCTTCCTGAAAAGCCTTTGTTATGGAAGACAAAAATGTCCAAACGCCTTAGCTTTCACTGCTGCTGAGCACATAGCCAAAGTGACCAATCCCATTCTGAACAATTTCGAGTTTTCCCATCATCTACACTCATCTGTTCACTTAACCAACAAATACCGAGGACTTACTACATGACAGGCCCTGAGCTGAAAATGAACATGCACCCTTCCTGCCCTCTCAAAGGTCACCATCTGGTGGGACAGACACATAGCTGTAGAGGAAAGGAATATGCTAAGTACTCAGGGACCAGAACTTCAGTACAGGCTTCACGGGTGTGGTGAGAGACTGTGCCTGAGGAAAATTTAAAGGATAAACAGGCAAGTTATTCACTGAGAGGTGGCCTATACTGAAAGAGGCTTTGGAGGGCCAAGCAGGGAATGGGAAGTGAGAAGGTTGGCACTGTGGGTAGAGCCTCACGTTGGAAGGCTTCCACACCCTGCAAAGTGCCTGGACTTAAATCATGTAGGCAATGGGGAGACACTGAAAGGTTTTCACTGGAACTGAGAATGGACTTGATCCAAGGCTGTGCAGCTCAACTGGGGACAGCTGTCTGGCCTCTACCAGTTCTCATGTGGACAAGTACTACAGTTACACCCTAACTGCTTCCCTGCCTCTCTCCTGTCTCCTCTCAGCCCCTTCTTCACATGTAGGAACGAGAAGGATCTTAGCCTGTCAATCATCCATGACACCCTCCGCTAAATAAATAAATAAATAAATAAATAAAGCCCTTCAAGCATCCCAATGTTCTTAGGATAAAATAAAAACTCTCCACCAAGGTCCACAGAGCCAAACACAACCAATTCCCCCCTTAAAGGACTAAGGGCATGCGTGGTTTGGGAAGCAAGACTTTCTGTTTCATTCATTCAAAAAACATATGCGGAGTGCCCACCACATGAAGGCCTGCTCTAGGCATTTGAGATACAGCAATGGATAAAATGGAAATCCCTGGAGCACCTGGGTGGCTCAGCGGGTTAAACTTCTGACTTCCGTTCAGGTCATGATCTCCTAGTTCGTGGGTCTGAGCCCTGCATTGGTTTCTGTACTGACAGTTTGAAGCCTGGAGCCTGCTTCAGGTTCTGTGTCTCCCTTTCTCTCTCTGCCCCTCCCCTGCTCATGCTCTCTCTGTCTGTCTCAAAAATAAACAAAACATTTAAAGAAAAAAACGGAAATCCCTGCCCTCATAGAGCTTTTCACATAGTGAGAAAAACATTAGAGGGTATGCAAGAAGGAATGACCAGCAGAGAGCCTCCGAAACAAAGCTTCAGTGATTGGTGGGTTGGTGGGGGCAAGGATAAGCCAACATAGGCAGGTCTGATCATGAGCTCTGCCCAGTGGCTCAAGCTTCACAGCAGAGCAGAACCAACAACAGGCTGAGGCTCAGAAAGCAGAAGGCAGCACAGAAGCACAGAGGAGATCCTCTGCCTTCCAGAACCTAGGGGCAGGAGATGGCACATGCCCCCAACTCTCTGGAGGACTTTGACTCTTGCCAACAAGGAAATGAATGCCATCCACCAACCCTGAATGAGGGTGTTGGTTTGTCTCCACCTACCTCACTGTGTTTAGGCCCTTGAAGGCAGGGAATGGCCTTAGTGCCCACCTAGCCAAGCACCTGGCCCAGGAGTAGGAGGTGTGACCAATTGTGAGGCTCATCAGCACCCATCACCTTCTCTCTCCTTCCAAGATGCACAGCTATGGCACATTTCCCAGCCTCTCTGCAGTGCAGAGGTGACTGCAAAGTGGGAAGCCATGACTTAGCCAATTCAGACTGGACCTTAAACACCATGTGCCCCTCCATGTTCTCTCTTCACTGACCAGCAATGCAGAGGACACAGTGGGGGACTGAGACTTGGGGACAACTGAACCATGGATGGGAGGAACCTAGAACCCAATGGGTGCCCCAATACACACACTAGACTGCAATGTGAGTGAGAAACACACCTTGGTTTATTAAGCCACTTAAAATTTTGAGTTGAATAGTTAGGGCATTTACACATATTGGCTAATATGGGCTCCTTGCTTGTTAAATGTGCATTAAAATGATAATGTCCTGAGCAGAAGTAACTTCCCTAAAGTCCCTCTAACGTTGGCAGACAGGTCAAGGCATTTGGGAAACCTCTTTCCCCAAAAATGAAGAGTTCAGCCCACCAATGAGGAAGAGTCCTGTCCAGATCAGATTCTTTCTCTAGAGCACCCACCTTTCCATCATGTACTCCAGGTTGGTCAGCCTTGCTTCCCCAGTGGAGACAATGTGGATGGCGTAGGAGCTGAGGGAGCGGTGGATAAACCCCCGGGAATGCAAGTATCTCAGGGCGTCAGAGATCTGGAGCAGCAGATGCACAATCACCTCCATGTGGAGCACGGGGAACTGGGACCGCTAGAAGCAAGGGATAAAACAGCAAGGAACAACGCTGGGCTCTGGACACTACAGAATGCTTTGCAGTTTCCAAAGTCTTTTCAACTGATCCTCACAGCTACCTAGGGTCCTCATTTTATAAACGGGGACCCAAAAGCTGAAGGTTAAATGACTGGCTTAAGGTCCCACTGACCCTGGCCCTCTGGCTCCAAGCCTAGACTCCTTTCTCTGAACTGAGCTGTTACACACCACAAAAACTGAAGAGACAGTTCTGAAAGCCTGGTATGTACATCCAGGGTGGGCTCACCACCACCACCAATGAGCCTGCCCTGCACCCATCTAAGCTTGTGCTGCTGAGAACTTGGAAGCTTAAAGGACCAGTCCAGCCCCTGCCCTGGGCAGATGACTGATCCTAAGGGGAAAGAAATTCACTCACACCAATGTAGCTGACTGATCAAAGTCATACTGGTCTCTCCTCAGAGAAATGGCATTCTTTTTTTAAAAAAAATTATTGAAATATGATTGACATATAATGTTATATTAATTTCAGGTGTACAACACAATATTTCAACAGTTCTATACGTTACATAATGCTCACCATGGTAAGTTTAGTCACCATACATTACTACGACATTGACTATATTCCCTATGCTATACCTTTCATCTCCATGACGTATTTTGGCTTGTTTTTGTTTTTGCTTTTTTGAGAGAGGGTGCAAGTGAGCGAGGAGCAGATAGGGAGGGTAAGAGAGAGAATCCCACAAGGGGTGAAGAGGGAAGGAGAGGGGGGGAGGGGGGGGGAGATAAGCGGGGCTCACCTGAAGCGGGGCTTGAGCTCACAAAACCGTGAGATCATGATCTGAGCCAAAGTCCAATGTTTAACTGACTGAGCCACCCAGGTGCCTCTCCATGATTTGTTTTGTAACTGTTAAGTTTGTACCTCTTAATCCTCTTCACCTATTTTTCCCACCCCCTACCCTCTACCCCTCTGGCAACCACTAGTTTGTATTTATGAGTCTATTTCTGTTTGGTTGGTTGGTTGTTTAGTTTCCACACACAAGTGAAATGATATGACATTTGTCTTAGTCTGACTTATTTCACTTAGCAGAATATCCTCTCTAGGTCCATCCACATTGTTGAAAATGGCAAGATCTCAATCTTTTTATGGCTGAGTAATATTCCATGGGTGAAACATATTTCATATTATCATAATTTCACGTTATATATATGTATATTTACCATATATATTGTATATACATATATACACATTATACACATATCATATAGATATATACATATATCTCACCTCTTCTTTATCCATTTATCTATTTGTCGACACTTAAGTTGTTTCCATATCTTGGCTATTATAAATAATGCTTAGGGGTGCATATATCTTTTTGAATTGGTATTTTCATTTTCTTTTCATAAATACCTAGTAGTGGAATTGCTATATCATATAGTAGTTCTATTTTTAATTATTTGAGAAACCTCCATGCTATTTTCAACAGTGGTTGCACCAATTTACATGCCTATCAACAGTGCAAAATGGTTCCTTTTTCTTTTTTCAAAAAAATTTCTTAATGTTTATTCATTTTTGAGAGAGACAGAGTATGTGCGGGGGAGGGGCAAAGAGAGAAAGACACAGAATCTGAAGCAGGCTCCAGGCTCTGAGCTATCAGCACAGAGCTTAATGTGGGGCTCGAATTCATGACCTGCAAGATTATGACCTGAGCCGAAGTCGGATGCTTAACCAACTGAACCACTCAGGCACCCCAAAGGGTTCCTTTTTCTCTACATCCTCACCAACACTTATTATATCTTGTCTTTCTGATACTAGCCATTCTGACAGGTATGAGGTGATATTGTGGTTTTGATTTGCATTTTCCTGATGTTTGGTGATACTGAACATCTTTTCATGTGTGTTTGCTAACTGTATGTCTCCTCTAGAAAAATGTCTATTCGAGTCCTCTACCCATTTTAATCTGATCATTTGGCCTCCCTCTTTTTCTTTTTTTTTTTTTTTTTGGTATTTAGTTGCAATATATCATTTGCAAATATCTTCTTCCATTTATAGTCAATTGGCTTTTTGTTCTACTGATGGTTTCCCTGGCTGTGCAAAAGCTTTTTATTTCAGTGTGGTCCCAATAGTTTATTTTTGTTTGTGTTTCCCTTGCCTGA
The DNA here is from genome assembly GCF_046562875.1 of Panthera onca. Taxonomy (NCBI): domain Eukaryota; kingdom Metazoa; phylum Chordata; class Mammalia; order Carnivora; family Felidae; genus Panthera; species Panthera onca. The sequence continues at coordinate 45,176,336 of NC_138352.1, read as the reverse complement.
GGAGATATATCCATAAATTTGTTGCTAAAGCCCATATCCAAGAGATTACTGCCTATGATTTCTTTTAATACTTTGATGGTTTCAGGTCTCACGTTTAGATCTTCAATCCATTTTGAGCTTATTTTTGTGTATGGTCTAACAAAGTGGTCCAATTTCATTCTTTTGCACATAGCTGTCCAGTTTTCCCAACACCATTTGATAAAGAAACTGTCTTTTCCCTATTGTATGTTCTTGCCTCCTTGGTTGCACATTAACTGACCATATAAGCCTGGGTTTATTTCTGACCTCTCTATCCTATTCCCCAGAGAAATGGCATTTTAAGGTATGCCTTCATCAAATGACAGGAGAAGAAAGGGGAGGAGAGGGAAAGGGAGGGGAAGAGAAATAACACTAGTAAGTTCTTAGGCAGGAGGAATGGCTAGCCATTTTGGGAAAGGACTCTTTCTGGAGGGTCTCTTCTCATTCCAGCCTAGGATCTTTAGAATAAAGTCATAGAGAAAGAAAAACAAATGCTTCAGGACCTCTCTGAAGGCACATCTCAGCCCAAAGCACACTTCCTAGGGAGTCAATGGGCCCTGAAAGATGTTCCTACAAAGAAATCTGAAAAGTGAAAGGGAGTGATACAGGTCTGTATATAAACAAACCTCTCTCTACAGCAAAGGCCCTGAAAGAAATAAGTGAAACTACAGGAAAACAAAGCCAGGGGCTGTGTGATTACAGTTAGCTAGAAATGCATCTGTGTGTTTTCTGGGTCTGCTGAACTCTCAGAGGTTTGATGAAGAAACAGGACAGACAATAAAATCACACTAGTTCCAATCAGGTCCTTAAGTGGTGCATTATATACCCTTAGAAAGTAAAGAATTAGGAGGTTTATCGTCCTCACATACACAAATGGGAACTCCACTGCTGGGGTAGGGGGAAGAGGGCAGCGGTGAGAAGCAGAGAGGGCAGCAAGAGAAAATTCACCAAAAACAGCCATTTACCCGTTCGTGGAGAACACCAAACAGTGTGCCGACAGTGATGCGCTCGTAAACAAGGCGGGTCTTCTCTAGGTCTTGGGACAGGCACACAGCCATCAGCTGTAGCAGGTGCGGGTGCCGCAGCTTACTACAAAACAAAAGCAAAAGCAGCTTCACATGAGGTAGAGGGCAGAAAGATATGATGAAAAAATGAGTGCTTTCCTTCCTCTAGGCCCCTTGAACACATTCTAAACAAATACCATTTGTACCTAATGTCTTTCTAAGAAAACAGGATGGGTGGGGTGAGATAGGGATAGGGGAATCTATGGTCTCTCACTGATCAGAACCTGAGGGCGTAGTCATCGACAATGATGATGACAAGACACAACATCACCAAGAGCTACTGATCAAGGTACTTTACATGCATCATCTCCATCTTAACAACCACCTGTACGAAATACTTTATACTCATTTTTGAGATAAGGAAAACAAGGTCAGGGAGATGTCAGAAACTTGCCCAAGGTCACACACCCCTCAGTCTCACATCAAAGCCCACATTGTGTATATGCATCCTTCCAGCCTCCTGGGGTCCCTTTAGGCTGATTTCCCCCAAAAGGAAGAGTTTGGCCTCTGATACATCTCTTGCAGGGGTTGAGTGTCCTACTCAAGGAACTGGGTCCATTCACTCAGCAGTCCTGGTGTGAAACCATGATCCAAGATCCTGCTTTAGCAAGAGCTAAAGGATTAACCCTGGAGCCGCAGGAAACTTAAGGTACTAAGGTAAACCCATGGGCATGTCCTCAATGGCAGAGACTCAGTTCCTCAGTTGTGTGGATCTCATGCACAGCCATCATCTATGAAGACAGGACTGTGCATGCTGTCCTCTTGGGTACAGGGCCAAAAAGCCTCAGGGGCTACTGGCTTGGAGGCTGGCTTGGAGACAACTGTTATGGGAAGTCAATCAGCTAACAGAATTAAGCCCCTCAGCACCACCATTCCCACCCCTCAGGCTATCCATTAATTTCCCTTTCTCTCTCTCTCTCTCTCTTTGTCTAGAAGTCAAATGAGCCCATTCCAACAGTCAGGAAATGCTGAGGCTGAGGGGGGCTGGTCTCCACACCTCTGCAAAAGCACCAGCACCAGCACCGTATAGCCCTGAACTTGGGTCTGTAAAGAGACGTGGATTGTAATGCACCAGGCTCTTGGGCTTCTTTCTCACCTGCTGTGTTCCTGCTCTGCAATTAACAAGTCAGCCAGCCGAACCCTGCTGCAGTGAGGATGGGTGGGGAGATTCAGCTCCTTCACTGTGACCCTGCTCCCATTCCACACCAGACTACAAGGGCAGGAGAAAGTGCGAGAGCAAGGAATGAGCAGCTCTCCCAGGCAAAAACAGGAGAAGTGGCATTTACACAGAATCTATAATGCAACTCCACTCTGCACCATTGGGTCCTCCCTTCCCCTACCCCCCTAGTCCTAAAGCACCCTCTGGAACTTAGTATGAGTGGCAGGAAGTCACTGAAGGATTTGAGGGAGGGAGTGACTTCACCAGGTTTGCATTTCTTTTTCATTTTTCAATGTTTGTCTATTTATTTACTTATTTAAAGTTTATATTATTTATTTTGAGAGGGACACAGAGAGTGTGAGTGGGAAAGGGGCAGAGAAAGAGGGAGAATCTCAAGCTTTAGCTGCGCTATCAGCCCATGCTGGGCTCAAACTCAGAAAACTGAGAGACCTGAGCTGAAATCAAAAGTTGGACGTCCAACCAACTGAGCCACCCAGGAGCCCCTATTTATTTATTGGGGGGGGGGGGGGGGGCAGGGTGGGCAGAAAGAAGGGGAGAGAGAAAATCCTAAGCAGCATCCATGCTATTAGCACAGAGCCCAATGTGAGGCCTCTATCTCATGAATCGAACCATGAGATTATGACCTGAGCCGAAATCAAGAGTAGAATGCTAGCCAGGTGCCCCTGGGTTTGCATTTTAGAAAGACAACAGCATTAGGGGCACCTGGGTGGCTCAGTCAGTTAAGTGTCTGACTTCAGCTCAGGTCATGATCTCACAGTTCGTGGGTTTGAGCCCCGCATTGGGCTCTGTGCTGACAACACAGAGCCTGGAGCCTGCTTTGGACTCTGTGTCTTCCTCTCTCTCTGCCCCTCCCCTGCTCATTCTCTGTCTCTCTCTCTCTCTCAAAAATAAATAAACATTAAAAAAAAAAGATAACAGCACCAGCAGTGTGGGGAATGGTAGGGAGGGGTGGTCAGAGAATGGGGAACTGGCTAGGAAGCCAGTCTGTGTGAGGGGCACTGATGACTTGAACAAAGACCACAGCAGTAGGACAGAAAGGAGGGGGGACCTGGTAACAAATCTGTGGCACAGGCAGGAAACTAGGGGATAGAGGGCCTCAGGAGTCTGGCAGAGGCCTTTTTGGAAAGGTGTTTCTTCTAGACAGGGAAGAAGCATCCAGGTTCAAGCAGGCCAAGAAATCTTGGCCAAGACAACTCTTGGGACCCTGCAGGTGCCAGGTCTCTGGGGACTGAGAATACCCCAGGCACTTTTGTCATAGACAAATCCCATTACCGCTTCCCCCGCCCCCGCAGTTGGCTGGTGAGAGCTGTAGCTGATGCCTGTTCTGGCTTCCACAGAGGCCTCAATCAATACCCTCTGGCCTATATCAGAGACCAGACGGTAACCACTAAGCTGCCTCTAACTCTAGAAAACAGAGAGATTAGAACATCATCATGAGTAATCTTTCAGATAAGTTGTTCTGGGGTGGGGGATGGGGGGCATCTGGCAATGTCTGTAGATGCTCTGAGTTGTCACAGTCACAACGGTGGAAAGGGGTCAGCAGAGGCTGGTACCGGCATCCAGTGAGTAGAAACCAGAGATGCTCTTAAACATCCTACACTGCACAGGACAGCCCCCAACAACGAAGGATACCAGCCAAAAACATCAATGGTGTCCAGGTTGAAAAACCCTGATTTTGACGTATATTCTTCATTGTTTGTGTTTTGGGGGAAACCCTCCACACATAAGGGAATCACATGAAGCCCACCCTTCCTGTGGGACTAAATCAGACCTCCCACTGGCCAGCTTCTGCTTACTTGGTCATGACCATGTAGGGGCCACTGAAGAAAGAGAAGGTAGGCTCATCATCAGCTTGAATCACTTCCTTTTCTCCAATTACTGGAAGAGATCCCAGGTAGGCCAGCTGTGCTCCCCCTGTGAGATAAAACTGAGAGCAGAGCACAGCTTCAAATTGAGGGGAGAAAAGAGGAAAAGCAAAATGCCCTCAGAATCCTGTGCCAGCTAAAAATAATAACTGCTATTTACCAAAAGTTGCTGAATTCCCCTATGCACTGGACACTATTCTTTAATTTGTACTATCTTTAATCTGCCTAGAAACCCTGCAAGGTTGTAATATTCTTTCCCTTTTACTAGTGAGGAAACCAAGGCTCATGAAGAGAGGTCAGATGCCTGCCTGAAGTACCAGGCTGGGGCTCACAGGCCTCTTGTGCCCCCACAGAACCCAGACCTATGTGCAGCCAAGGCCAACATTCCTGCTCCCTCCTTCCCACCCAAGGCTGCCTAGGCACAACCAACAGATGCAGGGCTAGGGAAAACTGTCAGCAAACATCACCCAGACACCCAGTTACATTCCCAAATGTCTCTCTTTGATGGGCAGAACCAAGAACCCAAAAGATATTTTCCCTCAACACATTTCTCAGTTCAAAATCTCAATGCCTTAAAGGCATTCCAACAAAAAGTTATGGAGGGCAAGTCAACCACCAATAAGACCTATGGGGTCAGTGTAGCCCTCTGCTTCTCTTCAGGGAGACATGTCTGGGGCCCTCACTGGGAATTAATGAAAGGATCATTTTCTAAACTCCCCAAATCTAGCCCAATGTCATTCAAGGGAACTTTCCAGGGCTTTCTCCGTTTTTCAGTAAGGACAAGAAGACTAAGAGTTATCTGTCCTGCAAAAGTAGTAAAGAAGAAACAGAACACTCTGGAGAGGATAAGGAAAAAAGAGTTGGACAGGGTTGGGGGAAGTGGGGCCAGAGTCAGGGCCAGTTGGCTCTCCAGTTGGCCCTGCAAATGCTGGGTGTCAGTGGCAACCTCTTACCTTCCCAAAGCCAAAGCTGTAGATATTTTGCGCAGAAATGACTCCAGCTTTAAGCAGTCGGTTAGGAGAGCCACTAGGGTTTCTAGAAGTATTTTTAAAAGGAAGAAAAGTAAGAATTAACCATATCCAGAGGAACTGAGCTATGAATTAACCATATCCAGAGCTATGAGAAAGTGTAGTTCATTTTGTCTTTACTACTTGACTGTTTATCATGAAACTACATAAGAGCCAGCCTATGAGAGGGCCCTGTGATTTCCACCTCCTGGTAATCTTGCCTTTGTATGTTTCAGATAGGGCAGACCTGTTAGGCCAACTGGGCACTGAATAAATGATGGAGTGGTTGATTTCCAAGGCTAGATCCACCAGAGCTTCTGTTCTGATCACTCTCGGATCCCTTGCTCTGAAGGAGGCCAGCTACCATGTTGTGAGGACACTCTAGCAGCCCGATGGAGAGGCCCAACACCCACTACCAATTTGCCAGCCATGTGAGTATGCCATCTTGGAACTGGATCCTCCAGTCCCAGTGAAGCCTTCAGATGATAAAGCCCTACCTGACATCTTGACTACAACTTCATAAGAAACCCTAAGCCAGATCCACGTAGCTAAGCCATTCCCTGAATTCTGACCCACAGAGATTGTGTGAGATACAAATGTTTATTGCTGTTTGAAACTGCTAAGTTTGGGTGGCTTGGGGGTGGATTCAATATGCAGCAATAGATGATGAGTTCAGATGGTCAAAGTTGGAAAGAATCAAAACATGTCTTTTTTTCTTTTAAGAACAAAACATCTTATCCAGCTTTTATTTTTATAGATGGGACAAATGGAGCCCAGAGAGGGGGAACCTGCTGGTCTGAGGTCACAGAGCAGCAGGAATGGCCAGACAGACCCTGATACTCATTCCAGCCACTGCTCTTTCCACATGCCACACCCAAACCACCACCGTGGGACACTGCACACTGGGACCCCCCATGAACTGAGAGTCTGGCAAGGAATGGCTTATATTTCTTTGGCTCCCCAAGGCTGGCATGGTGCCATACATGTAGTAGGTGCTTACTTAATGCTTTCCGAATGAGTAGTTGAGGCTCAGATTGAAGGACAAAACATTCTGCTAGTGCTGGAGCCATTTTCCCTCCCTCAGCAAATGGCAAAGGAGCTGCAGGTAACAGTGTGTACTCATCCTCACCCCACATCAGCTCTGTGAGGCTCCATGTGCCCACTTTTCACGCACAGAAGCAAATTCTTTACTCTGCTTTCAGAGATACTTTTAGGCTCTATCTCAACTTTTTTTTTTTTTTTTTTTTTTTTTTTAATTTATTTTTGGGACAGAGAGAGACAGAGCATGAACGGGGGAGGGGCAGAGAGAGAGGGAGACACAGAATCGGAAACAGGCTCCAGGCTCCGAGCCATCAGCCCAGAGCCTGACGCGGGGCTCGAACTCACGAACCGTGAGATCGTGACCTGGCTGAAGTCGGACGCTTAACCGACTGCGCCACCCAGGCGCCCCTAGGCTCTATCTCATTGGCAACTTAGGCCAGGCTGTCCCTTCCTCACTTTTAGCTGCTGTGAGGTTTAAATGAGGACTCCACAGTTTGGACTGAGATAAACTGGACATCCCAATTTATACGTAATGTTCCAGTATCATTCGTGGTAGCATCCCCTTCACTCGCAAAGCAGCCCAGCATGGAGGATAAGCTATCTGGTCAACGTAATCTGAGTGGACATGCCCCCTTCTTACACCAAATTCTTAATCTCCTCTAGAAACAGAGGCTACATGCTCAGGCCTCAAATATCCAGGGGACAACAACTGTTTCCTGCCCAGGGGAACAGATTTTGAGGTGGCAGCAACGGCATGCCTCCCCAGCAGCACCAGAACAGGAGGATACCATTGACAATACTCCCCCTTCCCATCTGGGGCTTCTCAGGTATGTGAGTGGCTTTTTAAAGGGTATGAGCTCCGTTTAAGCAGAGGAACTGGCTGTTCTCCAGCAGGGACTTGGACTATAACTACAATCAGATCAACATTTCTTGCTCTTTTACCTGAATTTCTCAGGCCATGTCTATTTAAGTAAATTCAGCTGGGTGGAAGGGGGAAAACGGACTTCCGTTATCTATAACAATACAACCATCTGTTCTTCTCAGTTCAGTGCTTTTTCTTTCCCCCCAACCAGGCTCTGTGTAAACACGTACCTGTGAGGAATCTTACCGACATGGGCCTCACTCACAGATCTGAGAAGCCAGTTCTTATCTCAAGGATTCATGTGTTTTCTTCACATTAAAAAGGGGGATGTATGTACTCCCACTCTACTTTCCATTAAGTACTGCATGGTCCAACCCCATTAAAAAAATAATGTTTCATCTAACTATAAAATAAATGCTACATCTAGATTAGTATCTGAAATTTGTTAGGTTTTTTAACACTTAACTTGGATTTTCCTTTAGGCTGGCCCTTGTACCCCCTCACCTTGTACTCAGCCCTACCATACAACAAGCAGTGAAGGGCTGGCGATGGTGAGCAAGACACACACAGGCCCTGCCCTCTTGGGGTTGTGGAACTGTATAAAATTTCTGAATGTGACAGACTCCATTTTGAAGTTCCATCTTCCTTTCCAACTAATGAACTCCTGAACTGGGCCAGAAGCAGCAATGGTTTCACAAAGCAGTTGCCCATAAAATTCAACAGAACAAATGGCATTCACGCCATAAAACTGTTGGTATGAACTTTAAGACAGAATAGTTTACTAATGCACACCAAGAATAGTTTTATTTGACGGCACCAAAAAAAACAGAGAGTAATCAAAAATAGCTCAAGGGGTGCCTGGGTGGCTCAGCTGGTTGAGCTGACTTCAGCTCAGGCCATGAACTCACTGATCATGAGTTCGAGCCCAGCGTCGGGCTCTGTGCTGACAGCTCAGAGCCTGGAGCCTGCTTTGGACCCTGTGTCTCCTTCTCTCTCTGTTGCTCCCCTACTTTCTCACTTTCTCTCTTTCTCTTTCTCTCTCTCTCTCTCTCTCTCTCTCTCTTAAAAATAAAGAAAGGTTAAAAAAAATAAAAAAAAAAAAACCCAGCTCAAGCAGTTACTTAGTACCAGTTAACAGGCTTTTTCCTCTTCTTTATCTAAGTTCTATAATTAGCCCCCTTCTTTCTCACAAAAAAGACTCACTTTCCCCCACTTTTCTGCTTGGTACCAGAATCTGTGCTCCCTGAATTGCAATTGTGAGACCCCAAATAAAAGGTCTTTGTGTCTTGTTCAGTTTTGCCTCCTTTTCTCAGTTAGCAGTGTTCAGTCTTATTAGAAACAGGCAAGAACATATATAAATACAATAATTACAAACTGGGATAAGTCTCTCCAAACTCTGAAGGAGGGAACTCCACACAAGGGGGAGGGCAAGGACAGGCAAGGAGGCGAGCTCAGCAGGGCCTCCAAGGTCAGATGAGGAAGTGGGAGTTTATTCTGATAGCTATGGGGAATGACCTAAAGGGTTTTTGGCAGAGACTGGCAAGAGTGGCAGGGGGGCATGGGGGGAGCAGTTAGAAGTAACTAGACCATGGGGCACCTGGGTGGCTCAGTCGGTTAAGCGGCCGACTTCGGCTCAGGTCACGATCTCGCGGTCCGTGAGTTCAAGCCCCACATCGGGCTCTGTGCTGACAGCCTGTTTCAGATTCTGTGTCTCCCTCTCTCTGTGACCCTCCCCCGTTCATGTCCTGTCTCTCCCTGTCTCAAAAATAAATAAATGTTAAAAAAAAAAAAAAAAAAAAAAAAAAAAAAAAGTAACTAGGCCTCGAGGGAATTAACTCATTTTTCCTAAGAAGCCAACGGCACCCAGAAAGAAAACCAGGACTTGTGCAGGGAAGGACAGGACAAGGAAGCCTTCGAGGGTGTGACAAGTCTTGCAACTCTGACTACAGAAAGTGATGCCATCAGAGAAAATCAAAATGGAAAGGATTCTCTGGATACAAACCCTGAATTAATAAAGCCCTAAGAACTTTATTTTATTTTGTTTTATTTTAAGCCCTAAGAATTTCAAATAGCTAGGCAGTTGAGCATGGAGATAAACCTGAGGCCCACCTCCTGCAGCTGTGATGGGGTTAGGTGGGCTGCCCACTAGCTGGCAGCAAATCACGCCAGCTTAACACAGCCTGAGGACACTAGGTTAAGCATTTGTATTCTTTTGTAGTCTTAGAGATAAAGGAACGCTCTTTCCATGGTTTGGGAGAGGACAAAAAATCCAGTTGGCTGCTCTGCTGGGAAGGAGTTTTCTGCAGGGCTCCTCAGACCTGAAAAGTTCTTTCTTTGCTAACCACAGGGTGGTGCCCACTAGAGCCCAGAACTCATTTCCCCTGGACATTCCTGGATAGGGGCATGACAGCTGAAGGCGCTCCTCTGGGTACATTTTTAAGCGGCCACATCCTCTCCTTCAGAGCTCAGCACTTAGGGTGGGCCAGATCCTGGAGGGGACCAACATGGAGGGGACCATGGTGGCTCACGGTGCAGGACTCCTACAAGAAAGGCTGGGGTGATGCCCGCCGAATATTCCACTTGGCTCAGCTCAAGGCAGCACTCACCCCTGTATGAGGCCACCAAGCCTGGGTGGGCCACTGATGAGCCGCTGAGGGGAGTCAATCTTCTTTAGGAGGTCATAGGAGAAGCCCTGTATGATGGCCTGCATGTGCGAGGCACAGCGCTGCATGAACTCCACCATCTGCAACACAGCGTGAAGATGCTCAGTGCTGAGGCAACTAGTGGCTACCCTGGCTTTCAGTGCAACTGGAAGAGTCTGACATGAATGAGCTGAGGAGCCAGGAGCCCCTGACAGGGAAATCTCTGGAAAGGGAAGGGCTCAAGTGATTTTTTTTTTTACAGAATGTTTCCAGAGAGGTGATTTGGCAATCATTTCCTCCAACTCCCTCCATTAACAGATGAGGAAACTGAAGCAGAAGGAGCAAAATTACTTGTCTAAGGCGAACAGCTAATGAGTTGGAGAACCAGGGGGAGGGAAGGGAGGCCTCTGCCCACCTCCCTCCTCCCTCCACATGCCAAGTATTGTGCACGCACTTTATGCTTTACATCTGTTATGTTATTTAGACCTCATTCAAACGCATCACACCTGCCAGTGTGCAGCCTCAACAGGTTATGTAATGTCAGTGGGCCTCAGTTTCCTCATCTGTTAAATGGGGACAATAACAGCATCTACATGACCGATTTATTGTGAAGATTAAATGACTTAATACTGAGCTAATTTAATTCAGAACCTCTGATGTGTAGTTAAGTGCTAGTCAAGGGTCAAAATTACAACTGTTCTCCCTCCTCAGGTGCCTGGGAGGCTCAGTCGTTTAAGCGGCCAACTTTAGCTCAGGTCATGATCTCACTCACAGTTTGTGGGTTCAAGCCCTGCATCAGGCTCTGTGCTGACAGCTCAGAGCCTGGAGGATGATTTGGATTGTGTCTCCTTATCCCTCTGTCCCTCCCCTGTCGCACATGGTCTCTCAAAAAAAACTCTTCTTCCTTCTCACTGAATGGTTGGCCAGGAAAGAAAAGTTCACTAATCTTGCCTGAGGTTTTATAGCTGGGTAACTTGCTTCAACCCAGGCCTGTGTGTCCAGTGCCGATAGCAAGACCACTACAAGCCCTGTGCTGTCCCCAGGATCAGCCCCTGATCCCTGGGCTCCTGGCTTCCAGCCCAGTGCTCTGCCTTGGCTGTGGCTACAGAGTGGGCCCAACCTTACCACGGTGCTACGCTCCTTCCCTGCTGTCAGGGCCCAGGTCTGTGGATTTTGACCCTTCTCGTCGTGGAGTCGAAGATCACCCCCTGCATCCAGCAGTTTACTGAGGATCCACTGATTCCCTGAAAATGCTGCTGCATGAACAGGGGTGCTCCCATCAAAGCAGCGGCTGGAGGGGAAAGTAGCAGTATTAAGGTGGCAGGATTCAATGGGTGACACAAAAAGCTCTCTTTTTACAAAGGAAACCTTTGGGAGGATTATAATAATATCATTTGTGAGGCTTTGCCAACAGGGGCTTTATACACATCCTCTTTTTCCACCCTTACCTCTACCCTTCAAGGTGGTATCATTTTCCAATATACAGATAAGGAAACAAAAGGGCAAAGCTGAAATTCATACCCAAGTATGGGTCTGGTTCCAAATCTGGTATCCCTTTTCCCATTGCTCTTTGATACTGGCTGCTCTGAAACAATTTCTTCATGTGTGTAGGGTCTCGAGGTCAGGCTGGTGAAGCACAAACTAACCAGACACCATCCCTCTCTTGTGAGAATGTCTCTATCTCCCAAATCCCCCAGTAGAGGCCCGCAAAACCTTGGCACCAGCAATCTGATCAAGAATCTACAGGGCCCAGGGACGCCTGGGTGGCTCAGTAGGGTTGAGCGTCCGACTTTGGCTCAGGTCATGATCTCATGATTCATGAGTTTGAACATCGTTTCGGACTCTGTGCTTGACAGCTCAGAGCCTGGAGCCTGCTTCTGATTCTGTGTCTCCCTTTCTCTGCCCCTACTCCACTCATACTCTCTCTCTCAAAAATAAACATTAAAAAAAAAAGAAAATTAAAAAAAAAAAAGAATCTACAGGGCAGCTGGGTGGCTCAGTTGGTTAAGTATTGACTCTTGGTTTTGGCTTAATTCATGATCTCATGGTTTGTGAGTTCAAGCCCCACATGGGGCTCTGTGCTGAGGGTACTGAGCCTGCTTGAGATTCTCTCCATCTCTGCCCCTTCCTTGCTTGTGTTCTCTCTCTCTCAAAATAAATAAATAAACTTAACAAAAAAAGTCTGCAACTCAGGAAAACGTCACCAAAGCCAATTAACAATCTGAAGCATAAAGGGGTGGCATTTATTGTGTTCAGAATACAGTGATATGTGATATATAGCTGTGGTTTCTTAACCTGGCTGCACATTAGGACCACACAGGAAGCTTACTGTGGTTCTTGTGAAACAGAAACACAAACAGGAGAAGGCAGAGGGAAAAGAGAAGGAGAAGAAGAAACAAAATGAAAACGGAGGAGGAAGTTGAGAAGAAAGAAAGGAGTCTGAAGGTGGTAGTGCCTGACTGGCTCAGTTAGTAGAGCATGGGACTCTTGAGGTGATGTGAATCTTGAGGTCATGAGTTCAAGCCCCACACTGGGTGTGGAGCCTACTTTAAAATTAAAAAAAAAAAAAAAAAAAAAAAAAAAAGGAAAAAGAAAAAGTCTCCCTGGACGGCTTAGTCTGTAAAGCATATGATTCTTGATCTCAGGGTTGTAAGTTTGAGTCCCATGTTAGGTAGACAGATTACTTAAAAATAAAATCTTGGGGGGTGCCTGGGTGGCGCAGTCGGTTAAGCGTCCGACTTCAGCCAGGTCACGATCTCGCGGTCTGTGAGTTCGAGCCCCGCGTCAGGCTCTGGGCTGATGGCTCGGAGCCTGGAGCCTGTTTCCGATTCTGTGTCTCCCTCTCTCTCTGCCCCTCCCCCGTTCATGCTCTGTCTCTCTCTGTCCCAAAAATAAATAAAAAACGTTGGAAAAAAAAAAAATTTATTAAAAAAATAAAATCTTGGGGCACATAGGTGGCTCAGTCAGTTAAGTGTCTGACTCTTGATTTCAGCTCAGGTCATGATCTCACAGTTCATGGGTTCAAGCCCCACATTGGGCTTGCGTTGACAGCACTGAGACTGCTTGGGGGTCTCTCTCTCTCCCCATCCCTCCCCTGCTCACAGTCTCTTTCTCTCTCAAAATTAAATGAACTAAAAAAAAAAAAAAAACAAGAAAAAGAAAAAGAAAGAAAGACAAAGTATTTAGAAAAATAAAAAATAAAACAAAATCTTTAGGAGCGTCTGGGTGGCTCAGTTGGTTAAGCCTCCAACTCTTGATTTCGGCTTAGGTCATGATCTCACGGTTATGGCATCAAACCCCACATCAGACTCTGCGCTGAGCATGAAATCTTCTTGAGATTCTCTCTTTCTCTCCCTCTGCCCTTCTCCCCAACATGCACTCTAAATAAATAAAATAAATAAATAAATAAATAAATAAATAAATAAATAAAATCTTTAAAGAAAAAAAAGTCTCCTAGTTCCAGATCCTCAGTTCTCTTGCTCAAAGACAGCTATTGTTACAAGTTTTTATATCCTTTCAGAAATCTTCTCTGCAGGGGTGCCTGGGTGGCTTAGTCGATTAAGCAGTTAGGCCTCAACCTTGATTTTGGCTCAGCTTATGAGTAATCTCACAGGTTCGTGAGATTGAGCACTGAATGGGCCAGGCTCCATGCTGACAGTGCAGATCCTGTTGCAGATTCTGTTTCAGACCCTTTCTCTCCCTTTCTCTCTGCCCCAACCCCACTGGCACACATGCATACTCTCTCTCTCCAAATAAATAAACTTTAAAGAAAAATTTTTAAAAAGAAATGTTCTCTGCATATACAAGTAGGAATAAGAATATGCTATATAAACTGTTCTGCATTTAAGTTTTTTCACTTAATGTATCTTGGAGAAATTTCCATATGACAACATACAAGTCACTCCAATTCTTTTTTTTTTTTTTTTTTTAATTTTTATTTATTTTGAGAGAGAACGAGAGTGTGAGCAAAAGCTAGGGAGGGACAGAGAGAGAGGAAGAGACAGAATCCCAAGCTGACAGAACAAAACCTGATGTGGAGCTCACACTCACAAACCATGAGATCATGACCTGAGCTGAAATCAAGAGTCAGACGCTCAACCAACTGAGCCACCCAGTTGTCCCAAGACATCTCAATTATTTTAAACAGCTGCATAGTGTTCTAATGTGTGGGTATACCATAATTTAGTTAATGAGCCATTAGGATATTTGTCAAAAATACAGATTGTCAAAGAACACACCAGACTGAGTCAGAATCTGCAAGCATGAGGCCCAGGAATGTGTGTTTTTTACAAGGTCCCCAGGTGGTGCCAACAAGGTTGGCCTGTACACACTTGAGATTTCATTGTGAACACTCTCCTGTTTCTGGGTCAGTCTCCAATGGCACACTAAACTGTAGGAACTATAATATCCTCCTAGAGGATGAAACTAGAGGCCTGCAGACTGATTTGGCAACCCAGAAGCATGTTTTATTTGGCCCACACAATGTTGTAAAAAGGAATTTAAGGGGTGCCTGGGTAGTACAGGTGGCTAAACGTCTGACTCTTGATCTTGGCTCAGGTCATGTTCTCATGGTTCATGAGTTCAAGCCCTGCATCAGGCTGTGCACTGATGGCACAGAGCCTCTTTGGGATTCTGTCTCTCCTTCTCTCTGCTCCTCCCCAGCTTGTGTTCACTCTCTCAATGTAAATAAATAAACTTTAAAAAAATTAATAAATAATAAAAAGGAATTTAAAACAACAGACAATATTTACATTTTATTTATTTTTGAGAGACAGAGCACAAGTAGGGGAGGGGCAGAGAGACAGGGAGACACAGAATCCCAAGCAGGCTCCAGGCTCTGAGCTGTCAGCACAGAGCCAGATGCAGGGCTCGAACTCACACTGTGAGATCATGACCTGAGCCAAGGTTGGATTGAGCCACCCAGGTGCCCTAACAACAGACAATATTTAATACTGGGAGACTTCACATTAAAAACTGGAATTTTCAGCCACTTGGAAATTTGGAAGATCTGGTCTCCCTGGCTCCCTTTCCTGCCCAGCAACAAATTCCTAACCCTTCTTAGAGTCTGTACTCATTGACTCCACTTGGTCCCACAGGCATCTGACCCCGGGCATTCAGTAGGCTCCAGCCACCACAGCATTTCCTTTGAGTACTTAAGAATACAACTTCCCCCCAGAAATTTCCCTTCACCTTGATCAGAAGATCAGAAGAAGATAAATGTGAAAATGGTCCTATCACAAAATACAAACCCATGTGGTTTGCCTTCCTCCCTTTGACAACATCCTTTCCTACCTCCCCCTGGTACTATGGGGACTTCTAAAAAAGGAAAGTCAAACTGAGTTCTTAAGGCCTGGGCTCCTGGTCTCATCTCTATCATTAGTGCACCATTATGGGCCAGTCACTTAAATTTTCTGGGCCTCAGTTCCCTAAACTGGAATATTAAATGTTTGAATGATTTGATCTTTAAAGAGCCCAACTCTAAGCCTGCACAAAACAGATGTAATTGAAGATGACTGGAAAATACTGCATTTTTGCTGAGAACTCCAGGGATTCCCCACTGTGGCCTCCTACAATGCTCTTACCTACAAACAGGTGAGACAGCCTTTCCTTTCTGAGCTTTGAAATTATTATTTTTTATTTTTTTTAACATTTACTCATTTTTGAGAGAGAGACAGAGAGACAGAGAGACAGAGAGACAGAGACAGAGCATGAGCAAGGGAGAGGCAGAGAGAGAGAAAGAGAGAGGAAGAATCAGAACCTGAAGCAGGCTCCAGGCTCTGAGCTGTCAGCACAAAGCCCCACACAGGGCTTGAACTCATGGACTGCGAGATCACGAACTGAGCCTAAATCAGACACTTAACAGACTGAGCCACTCAGGCTTTGAAATTAAACCCTGAGCCCCTGAGCTTTGAAATTAAACATTAATACAGGACAGGAAAGTGTATGTGAGTCTAGAAGGAAACAGCAAAATGTTCACTGTATTAAGTTATATCTGGGTTATACAAATCTAATACTTGTCTATTGGCATTTTTTCATTATACTTTTGCAAGCTTCCAAGTTTTCTCCCACTAAGCAAGCAATCTTATAACAAAAAACAAAACCTCCCCCCCCAAATCTTCTGACATCAATAATTTTTTTAAATGTTTATTTATTTTTGAGAAAGAAAGAGATCATGGGTGGAGGAGAGAACAAGGGAGACAGAATCTGAAGCAGGCTCCTGGCTCTGAGCTGTCAGCACAGAGCCCTATGCGGGGCTTGAACCCATGAAACATGAGATCGTGACCTGAGCCGAAGTCGGACACTCAACCGACTGAGCCACCCAGGCGCCCCTGACATCAATACTTTTTAAAGTACATTAAACAGGGCCTCCTCATGTGAGATGGGAATGCTATTTTATGACTTTTATTATTGTATTCTGGAATTCCTGTGAAAATCAGCCAAAATCAAGTAAGTATTCAAAATCTGTTTCTGGTTCTGTCCAATAGGAACTGTAAAAATACCTACTGTCCCCTCCCTCTTGAGAAGGTGGTTGTAAAGATCAAGTGAGCTGGTGCCTGGGAAAGCCCTGGGAAAAGCAAAAGTGCTACACAGAGAAGAGATGTTCAAGCGTAGCTTATTGATTACATTACACTGCTGTACCATATTATAAGTTGGGCCAACGATTAAACTCAGATTCTTTTAGACCACAATTACAAGTCATCCTGAGAAACTGATGCCAAGTATATTAAAGAAGAACTTGGTTGGTGGGTATATTAAACTGCTTAAGTGAATCATACAAATTGTAACCTGGGGTGGAAATATGGCAATTGTGCTGTTAATAACTAATTAATTAAGATCCAATTATTTCACTGGGCCTAGTAAAACTGCTTAGAAAGCTTTTTATTAGCAGTTAAAAGTATGTCTCAACATAGCTAATACAACTATTTTTCGCTGATATAAATTAGTAAGACTCTTTTAATATCTTCCCAAATAATTTCATAAATTCCCCAACTCATTTTAAAAACATACTACTGGGCCACCTGAGTGGCTCAGTTGGTTAAGCTAAGGACATGATCTCACGTTCAAGCCCTCACATTGGGCTCTGTGCTGACAGCTCAGAGCCTGGAGCCTGCTTCAGATTCCGTGTTTCCTACACTCTCTGCCCCTCCCTCACTCACTCACTCCCTCTCTCTCAAAAATAAAATAAACATTAAAAAAAATTTTGGAGGGGGGTTGCCTGGATGGCCCAGTCGGTTAAGCGTTGAACTTCGGCTCAGGTCATGATCTCATGGTTCGTGAGTTCGAGCCCCACATCAGGCTCTGTTCTGCTGATGGCTCAGAGCCTGAAGCCTGCTTTGGTTTCTGTGTCTCCCTCTCTCTACTCTTTCCCTGCTCGCTCTCTCTCTCTCTCAAAAAATAATCATTAAAAAAAATTTTTAAATGAAAGCATACTACTCATTTTCTAGACAGCGATGTTACTGTACTTACTGATTTGGATCTGATCCATAATCCACCAGAACATCAACTACCTTCGTAAGGCCTAGTAATGCCGCAACAAAAAGTGCAGTCTGGCCCAGGGAGTTAATTGCATCAACATAAATTCCTGCAAAACAAATGCAAGGGTCAATACAAACATCACGAAATCTCCTAAAACTAGAGAAGTTCCTACCAGGAGAAAATTTTAATTCCCTTACACAGTATTTTTATGTTTTACTACTGTAAGCTTTTTTTCAAACATAAAAACTCACAAATTAGCTAAAGGCAACCAGCATTCCATTCATCAAAAATACTACTTACAGAAGGTTGTATGAAAGTATCCCACCCCAGCACTCTAAAAGCCCAATTAAAATTATTTCCAGGTTATGGAGCACCCGGGTGGTGCCCAAATAATTTGAGCATCTGACTCTTGTGGAGCCTACTTCAGATTCTCTCCGTAGCCTCCCAGTCTCCCGCACCTGTGCTCTCCCTTTCTTACTAAGAAATGGGTTTAAGTTACTATCAGGTCCCAGTCTCCCGCACCTGTGCTTTCCCTTTCTTACTAAGAAATGGGGGTTTAAGTTACTATCAAGTCCCGTGACTGACAATCTAGTTGGTTCAAAAACACACAAACCAGCGCTAAACCCTACAAAACTAGCTTCACACTCAAGAAAAGTCAAAGGAAAAAAAAAAAAAAAAAAAAAGCCCCCAAACGAAAAAACACCAGCTAATAGAAAATAAACACAACCACTAAAAAGTACGTACCAAAACACAACACTACAAACTATCCCCAAACCGACTAAGCTTTTAAAACACAAGAGCTCCAAACATCCAAGAGCCTTAGCTTACCATAAATGCCTCCTAACCTATAGCGATTAAAAGAAAACAAAACCACTCAGACTGTGCTCTCTCCCTCTTACTCTCCCAAAAGGAGAGAAAGAACGATCATCAATGGCAATCAGCAACTGTAACGACAGCACCAAGAGCCAGCTTCACGCTCAGGAGAGAACACTTTGCCTCCTCCTCGTGGTTTCGGGTACTCTACACATTCAGAGAAACTTCTCTAGTAACAAACTATAGAAATGATCCCTGAAAGTATAGTCTTAACGATACACAACCCAATTTTCCAGAGTGAAAGAAACCCACCTACATTTCACTGATGGTGAAGTTTTTTTTCTTTATTTAAACGTAAATAATTTTTCAGGTGTACACTGGTATGTGTTTACCAAAGAATTATTCATTACCAAAGTTCGACAAAGCGTTTTTAAATAAACTGCATTTCAGAAGACATTTCAAGTCATCACTTTGATTACCATACAGTTGATAAGCAGCCAATCACACGCCATTTTTTTGCAACCTCCACCCCCGTTGCCGCAGCGTCAGGTTTAAGTGAATGATGACGACTACAAATGGCGCCGGAAGTCCAGGATGCGCCTCAGTTTAGACCAACCGTGTAAGTGAGGAATCTTTTTGCGAGAAATATGTTAAGAAGTAGATGATGAAACTTAAGCCCAAAGCCAAAGACTTGCATTTGCAAAGCACTCCGTTTTTATTTTTTTTGATGTTTATTTATTTAAAAAAAAATTTTTTTTTTAACGTTTATTTATTTTTGAGACAGAGAGAGAGCATGAACGGGGGAGGGGCAGAGAGAGAGAGGGAGACACAGAATCTGAAACAGGCTCCAGGCTCAGAGCGGTCAGCACAGAGCCTGACGCGGGGCTGGAACCCACGGACTGGGAGATCATGACCTGAGCCGAAGTCGGACGCCCAACCGACCGAGCCACCCAGGCGCCCCGATGTTTATTTATTTTTGAGAGACAGTGTAAACTGAGGAGGGGCAAAGACAGGGGACTGAAAATCTTAAGTGGGCTCCGTGCTGACAGCGGAGACCCCATGCAGCTGGAACTCATAACCGTGAGATCATGACCTAAATGGGAGGCTTATCAGGCTGACCCACCCAGGCGCCCTACCACTCCCTGTTTTTAAACTTAATCCTGTGATTATTATGTCAAAATACCAGACATAAATGTTCTTTTGGAGATTTTTTTTTTAACAAATGAAGGAATTTTTATTTACAGAAAAGTTGTGTTTAAATAAACACAATACATTAATTCTCCTGCTTAAAGTTTCAGGAGCTCTCAGCTCTTGGGCTAAGGACAATACACATAGCTTACTAGGCCGTTCACGGTCTGGCCCACAATCAGCTCTCCAGCCTCATTTTGCACCAAATTCCCTCTCACTTCAGCCATACTGAACTTAACAGCTCTAGGCTCACCATTTTACCTTCTGCCACAGAGCCTTTGCACAAGCTGTTCTCTTACAGGAATTCTCTCCAAACCCCTTCTCAACTTAACTTCAATTCATCATTAAGACATCTGTCCAAGTGTCCTCTAAGGGCACCCTTCCCTGACCTCCTTAACTACATCAAACATCTTCTCTGTGTGTTTCTTTGATTAATGCCTGCTCTTTGCACAAGACTGTGTCTCAGAAGAGCAGAGACTATGAACTGCCCTTGTATACCAACAATATCCCAAACACCTAGTATCGAATAATGAATCCAAGCAAAGGTGTCAGTGCAGAGAACTGGGCAAGATAGGGGTTGTAAACATTGTAATTGGCCATTTTAAGCCATGGGTGAAAATGAGTCACAAAATATCCTACCTAAATAACAAAGAGTTGAGTATGGAGCCCTGAGGCCCACTAACATCTAAGGGGCAAGCCGAGAGGACAAAGCCAAAAAGTAGGGAGAAGGAAACCAAAAGAGGTAAGAGAAAACCTAGAACAAGTGGGTCACAGTGACAAGGGAAATAAGAGTTTCATTTAACTTTTTTAAAAAGCTTATTTATTTATTTTGAGAGAGAGAAAGAGGGGGCGAGAGAGAGAATCCCAAGCAGGCTCCACACAGGCAATGCAAAGCCCAATATGGGGCTGGAACTCAGGAATTATGAGATTATGATCTGAGCCCTCAAATGACTGAGCCACCCAGATGCTCCAGGGAGATAAGGAGGATCAGTCAACAGCATCAGAGCTGGAGAAATCTAGTAAGAAGGATCAATGTTCTTGGTGAGAGCAGTACTAGTGGGGTTCATATTTCTTATTGCTCAGGTCTCACTGTGTTACAAGTATTTGTGCCATGTCTGTCTTCTTTACCAAACCTTCTCCCCTAACCTTGAGGGCAGAAACTGCCAAATTAGTCCTTTGGTGCCAAGTAAACTTATCTGACCAACAAAAGCAAGCCTAAGGGTAGAGAAGAGCAGCAAAGAACAATGTGGGAAGACAATTCTCCCACATTCTCCGTGGATGGCTCCTGTGTCTACATGTCATGAGAGTGAGGCACTAACTACCCTGTGTTCTAGACTTTTTTTAAAGTAGGCTCCATGCCCAACGTGGGGCTTGAACTCATGACCCTGAGATTGAGAGTCACATGCTCTACCCATGAGTGAGCCAAGGCTCCCCAGACTATCTTTATGAAGATGTCTGTATACCAAACTTCGGAAGATACAGTATCTCCTTTAGAGCAAAGTGCAGGCATGCTTACTGCCCAGTGTAATAAAGATAATGGCTCTTTGTGGAGCAAAGGGCATACTGTCTATTATAGAAGATTTGGATTCCCCAAGCTCAGGATACTTCTGCTGTAAAGCAACCCACTACGTGTGCAATATTATATAGCTCTTTGCATGGCTCTGAGGGAATTAGGGCCTGAGGAACCAGGACCAAAAAAAACTAAAAGTCTAGCTATTGCTGCTGCTATGAGTAATAAATTATCATTCAATTCTCTACCCAGGAATCTCATGTTTGCTGCCTGAATTGATAAACCTGTAGCAGGCTAATTTGTAAAACTGCAGACTATTCATAATTCTTGACAGGAAGGAACTACAGTTTAGGGAAGCAGACTGGTTAATCCCTGGGGTTCATGAAGTAACAAATTAAACCAACCAGGGCCTCTAAAGGCTTAGAGAAACACTTAGGGAGGCAATGAGCAACAAAGTCTTGAAAATCTACAGATAGCTGCAGAGAAAAGTAGGTTGAAAACCAGTGTCCCCACAACTTACACAAACAACGGCTTTTCGGTGATTTCCTAGTAGAAAACATTTATTCATTTACTCATTAATTCATTCATTCAACAAATATTTATTTCAGGCCAGTCCCACTGTAGCCATGTTGGGACTGATATAAAGGTGACCAAAGTAACCCCCCCAACAAGTGGCCAAAGGCAGCTTTCACAAAGACTGACTAAAAAGGTCAAAAGACCTGGGTTCAAGTGTTGAAGTCCTAATGACAACTTTTTTAGCCTGGGGCCTCCAGATGGGTCAGTGACCTAATTTCTGGGCCTCCTAGGAAGCAAGACCTGATATTATTTTTTTAACTTTTTTTATTTAATGTTTATGTATTTTTGAGAGAAACAGAGAATGAGAGAGAGAGAGCATGGGCAGGGAAAGGGCAGAGAGAGAGAGAGGGAGATACAGAATCCAAAGCAGACCTCAGGCTCTGAGCTGTCAGCATACAGCCTAATGCAGGACCTGAACTCACGAACCCTGAGATCATGACCTGAGCTGAAGGCAGACGCTTAACCAACTGAGCCACCCAGGCGCCCCAAGACCTGATATTAATAACCATGTGTGCCAGACACCATTCTAACTCGATCCTCACAACAGTACAATGGGAGGAAGATACCATTATCACTGTTTTATGGATTGAAAAAACAAGCTTTAGAGAGGTTCAGCAATTTTCCAGGGATCACAAAACAATCTGGCTCCAAAGTCCCTGCACTGCAACATATTGTCTTCCTCTCATCCTAATTCCTCAGCCTTGCTGCTCAGTATTACAGAAGCCTTTAGTAACCAAACAATGCTGTCCATGGCGTTAAACACAAAGGGGAGAGAAAGTGTTAATTTCTGAGAGCAGGAAACCTCGACAGCTTTGGGTGGAAGTAGGATGATAAAGGGTAAAGGGAATGAGAGGATAAAACAAATAATGGGTGTATAGGAAGGATAGATATTTCACTCTACTCTGCAATAGTCCATGAACCAATATAAAATGGTTCCTGGGCTGAAATAGAGGAAAAAAACATAAAACTTCCTGTGAAGCCTGAAAAAAATTTAAAAATGAGAAAACATTCACACTTGGAGAAGAGGTGGGAAAGTTGACACTTTCCTAAATGCAGTTAGGAGTATGAAGTGTTATAATGCTTGTGGAAAGCAATATGGCAATATCTATTAAATATCTATTAAAAGCTGGATCCAGAAATCCCACTTTGAATATTAAAAACCCATTATGTAAAGATATATTACAAAGTATTTTATCAAAGCTTGCCTCCAATGATACAAACTGTAAAAAAAGAATCTTAACCATCAAAAAGGGTATAGCTGAATAAATTATGGTACATACAGTTAAATATTAAGCAATTATTAAAATGGATGAGTTAGTTCTGTATCAATTGGACTAGAGATGGATAAGATGTAATGTTAAATGCAAGTTTCAGAATGCATATAGTATACCACTTTTGTAAAGGCAGATTAGTTATGTCTATCCATCTATCTTCCATCTACCTATGCATCCATCCATCTACTTTTGATTCCACTGGTTAAAATAACTTCACATTACTTTTGTAATAAAAACATTTTTTAAAGTTCATTTATTTATTTTGACAGAGAGACAGCCGGAGAGAGACACAGAGAGAGGGAGAAGAAAGTGAATCCCAAGCAGGTTCTGTGCTGTCGGCATGGAGCCTGACGCAGGGCTTGAATTCATGAACTGTGAGATCATGACCTCAGCTGAAACCAAAAGTCTACTTGAACCACCCAGGTGCCCCAATAAAAACATTTTTAAGGGTGGTGGGGAACTGGCTGGCTCAGTTAGTAGAGTGTGCAACTCTTGATCCCAGGGTCTTGAATTCAAGCCCCCCGTGTTGGTAATGAAGCCTACTTAATTAAAAAAAAAAAAATTCTTATAAGGATCACCAAAGGAAGCATGTTCTACACATTTCCTGAGAAGAACAGAGTTTGCAGTGGCTTCTCATAGCCATGAACTCAGGTGGAACAGTGAGAACAGAAGAGTGATAATCCAGATTTAAGAACAGAAATAGGGCTAGTGACAAATAAGTGAAACTGCAGAGAAACAAGTGAAACTGCAGTGGCTTTACTCACTGGCCTAAGAATTGAATCAGCTGAATATATGTTGCCGTCTTGGTGTAACAGGGCACTATGAAAGGCATTGCTACCTCCAACAAGAAATGAAGACTGCTGGGGTGCCTAGGTGGCTTAGTCGGTTAAGCATCCAACTCTTGATTTTGGCTCAGGTCATGATCTCCTGGTTGGTGAGTTCAAGTCCTGTGTCAGGCTCCGCACTGACGGCACAAAGTCTGCTTAGGATTCTCTCTTTGCACCTCCCCTTCTCTCTCTCTCTCTCAAATAAATAAATAATAAAAAAAATTAAATAAAATGAAGACTGCTTGTACAACTATATCACGTAACAGTCAGTAGGATTAGGAGACTGTTGATTTTTCTACTCCAGTGTGCAACAAGCATGGTGCATTAACAGCCCCAGTGTAGACCAGGAATAGTTCCCTAAAGCAGAAGTTAGGAAAAACATCTGATTAACCTGGAATAATTTAAAAGTGAGATTCAAAAATCAAAGAAGAGTTCTAAAATGAAAATATAAAAGCTTTAGCATCAAAGCTAAAATCAGGTGGTCCTGGGGCGCCTGGGTGGCTCAGTCGGTTAAGCGTCCAACTTCGGCTCAGGTCATGATCTCATGGTTCATGGGTTCGAGCCCTGTGCTGGGCTCTGTGCTGACAGCTCAGAGCCTGGAGCCTGCTTTGGATTCTGTGTCTTCCCCTCTCTCTCTGCCCCTCCCCCACTACACTCTGTGTCTCTATCTCAAAAATAAATGAACATTAAAATAAATAAATAGGGGCACCTGGGTGGCTCAGTCGGTTGAGCATCCGACTTCAGCCCGGGTCATGATCTCATAGTTTGTGAGTTCAAGCCCCGCGTCAGGCTCTGTGCTGACAGCTTGGAGCCTGAAGCCTGCTTCGGATTCTGTGTCTCCCTCTCTCTGTGCCCCTCCCCAGCTCATGCTCATACTTTGTCTTAAATAAACTAAAAAAAAAAAAAAAAAAGTTTTTAAAAAAAATTTAATAAAATTAAATAAATAAATAAATAAATAAAATTGTATTTGGCTGAGAAAATAGTTAAAAGAAATAAATCATAACACTGAAAGGCAAAAAAAAAAAAAAAGAAAAAATCATCTTAAGAAAATATCAGAAGCACATTTAAAACTACTTTAAATGGCTGTTCTTTTTAACTTGTAAAGAGCTATCACTCACTGGTTAAGTTTATTCCTA
This sequence comes from Panthera onca, assembly GCF_046562875.1. NCBI lineage: Eukaryota > Metazoa > Chordata > Mammalia > Carnivora > Felidae > Panthera > Panthera onca. The sequence goes on along the minus strand of NC_138352.1, from coordinate 45,151,857 downwards.
GGTATTTTATTACTTTTGGTGCAATTAGAAATGAGATTGTTTTATTAATTTCTCTCTGCTGCTTCATTATTGGCATGTAGAAATGCAACATATTTCTGTACACTGATTTTGTATCCTGCAACTTTACTGAATTTGTTTATGAGTTCCAGTGGTTTTTAGGTGGAGTATTTCAGGTTTTCTGTATATAGTATCATCACCTGCAAATAGTGCATGTTTTACTTATTTATTTTTGTTGTCCGATTGCTGTGGCTAGGATTTCCAATACTATGTTGAATAGAAGTGGTGAGATTGGACATCCTCGTCTTGTTCCTAACCTTAGGGGAAAAGCTCAGTTTTTCCCCACTGAGTATGATGTTGGCTGTGGGTTTTTCATATGTTCCCTCTAAACCTATTTTCTTAAGGGTGTTTTTTTTTTTTTTTTAATTCAGTAGGCTCTACGCCCCAACATGGGTCTTGAAATTGAGTCACTTGCTCCACTGACTGAGTCAGCCAGGTGTCCCATTGAAGGTTTTTATCATGAATAGATGTTGTACTTTGTTAAATGCTTTTTCTGCATCTACTGACATGATCATATGGTTCTTGTCCTTTCTCCTATTGATGTGATGTATCAACTTGATTGACTTGCGAATATTGAACCACCCTTGCAACCCAGGAATAAATCCCACTTGATCATGGTGCATGATTTTTTTAATGTATTGTTGATTTCGGTTGCTAGTATCTTATTGAGGATTTTTGCATATATGCTCATCAGGATACTGGTGTCTTTATCTGGTTTTGGTATCAGGATAATGCTGGCCTCAGAAAGAATTTGGAACTTTTCCTTCCTTTTCTATTTTTTGGAATAGTTTGAAGAGAAAAGGTACTAACTCTTCTTTAAATGTTTGGTAGAATTTGCCTGTGAAGCGATCTGGTCCTGGACTTTTGTTTGTTGGGAGTTTCTGTTTGTTTGTTTGTTTGTTTTTTAAAAATTTTATTTTTAAGGGGGTGTCCACATGGCTCAGTCAGTTAAGTGTCAGACTCTTGATTTGGGCTCAGGTCATGGTCTCACACTTGGTGAGATACAGCCCCACCTCGGGCTCTGCACAGACAGTGCTGAGCCTGCTTGGGATTCTCTCTCTCCCTCTCTCTCTGTCCCTTCCAAGCTCACGTGTGTGCTCTCATTCTCTCCCTCAAAGAGCCCCACATTGGGCTCTGTGCTGACAGTGAGGAGACTGGTTGGGATTCTCTCTCTCTCTCTGCCCCTCCCTCGTTCACTCATATGGCACACTCTCTCTCAAAATAAATAAATAAACATTTTTTAAATTTTATTTTTAAGTAATCTCTACACCCAACATGGGATTCAAACTCACAACCTCAAGATCAAGAGTTGCATGCTCTACTGACTGAGCCAGCCAGGCACCCCTGTTAGGAGTTTTGTGATTACTGATTCAATTTCTTTGCTGGTTATCAGTCTGTTAAAATTTTCTATTTCTTCTTGTTTTAGTTTGGTAGTTTATATATTTCTAGGAATTTATCCATTTCTTCTAGGTTGTCCAATTTGTTGGCATATAGTTTTTCATAATATTCTCTTATAATTGTTTGTATTTCTGTGATGTTGGTTGTTATTTCTCCTCTCTCGTTTGTGATTTTATTTATTTGAATCCTTTCCCCCTTTTTTTTTCTTGAAAAATCTGGCTAGAGGTTTATCAACTTTATTGATTTTTTTTCTTTTCAAAGAGAAGCTCCTGGGTTGCCTGGGTGGCTCAGTCCATTGAGTGTCCAACTCTTGATTTCAGCTCAGGTCATGATCCCTGGGCCGTGGGACTGAGCCCCACATCAAGCTCCACACTGAGCATGGAGCCTGCTTAAGACTCTCTCCTGGGGCGCCTGGGTGGCTCAGTCAGTTAAGCTTCTGACTTCGGCTCAGGTCATGATCTCGCAATTCGTGAGCTTGAGCCCTGTGTTGGGCTCTGTGCTGACAGCTCAGAGCCTAGAACCTGCTTTGGATTCTGTGACTCCCTCTCTCTGCCCCTCCCCTGCTCACATTCTGCCTCTCAAAAACTAAATAAATGTTAAAAAAAAAAAAAAAAGACTCTCTTTCCCTCTGCCCCTCTCTCCCACTTGCACACTCTCTCAAAAAACAACCAAAGATGTAATATATACACAATGGAATATTATTCAGTCATAAAAAAGAATGAAACTTTGCCATTTGCAACAGCATGGATGGAGCTAAAGAGTATAATGCTAAGCAAAATAAGTCAGTCAGAGAAAGACAAATACCATATGTTTTCACTCATAGGTGGAATTTAAGAAGCAAAACAAGTGAGGGTGCCTGGGTGGCTCACTCAGTTGAACATCCAACTCTAGGTTCGGCTCAGGTCATGATCTCAGGGTTTGTGAGTTCTAGCCCCACATCGGACTTCGCTGAAAGCATGGAACCTGTTTGGGATTCTCTCTCTCTCTCTCTCTCTCTCTCTCTCTCTCTCTCTCCCCCCCCACCACCCCTTCCCCGCTCACGTGCATACTCTCGTGCTCTCTCTCTCAAAATAAATAAACTTAAAAAAAAAATGAGCAAAGGAGAAAAAATGAGAGAGATAAACCAAGAAACAGACTCTTAACTATAAAGAACAACCTGATGGTTACCAGAGGGAAGAAGGGTGGGGCAAAATAGGTGATGGGGATCAAGAGGTGCACTTCTTATGATGAAAACAGGGTGATGTACGGCATTGTGGAAAGACTACATTATACACCTGAAACTAATGTAACACTGTATGTTAACTGGGATTAAAAACTTAAAAATAAAAGATATTCTAATACAGTGCTTACAGTGAGGAAGCTTATAGTGTGGTGACACATACACAACAATTAAAGTGTGGTAAAAAGCAATAAGCAATATAATGATCGATTAAAGTATAGAATCCAAAGGGCGCTTGGGTGGCTCAGTCGGTTAAGCGTTTGACTCTTGATTTTGGCTCAGGTCATGATCTCATGGTTTGTGAGTCTGGCCCCTCAGTTGGGCTCCTCTCTCTCTCTCTCTCTCTCTCTCTGCCTCTCCCCTGCTCATGCATGAGCATGCACATGCTCTCTCTTTCTCGCTCTCTCAAAATAAATAAAACTTTAAAAAAAGTATAGAATCCACTGTCTAAAGTTTTGGCAATAAAAAAAAAAAAGAATTTTATGAAAATTTTCTATATATATTTTCTTAAGTTTATTTTTTAAACTTATTTTGAGAGAGAGACAAAGAGCAATCGGGGTAGGGGCAGAGAAAGAGGGAGACAGAATTCCAGGCAGGCCCCGTGCTGTAAGCATAGACCCGGATGCAGGACTCAAATTCACAAACCGTGAGATCATGACTTGAGCCGAAGAGTCAGATGCTTAACTGACTAAGCCACCCAGGCACCCCAAGAATTTTATGACATTTTTAAGGACTTAAAAACATGAGTGTCCAGGTTCAAAGACCTCCCTAAGTAACACATCACAATGAAGATAAACAGATCTATGCTGAAACATCATCATGACATTTCAGAAGACCAGGGACAAAGAGAACTAAAATTCTTCAGAGTGAGTAGGAGACCACTTCATATAAAAAAAAAAAAAAAAAAAAAAATCAGTAATCTGAACGGCATCAGGGTTCTCAATAACAAGACTGAAAGCTAAGAGACAATGAAAAAATAGCTTCAAATTCTAGAGGAAAATTATTTCAACCTAGAATTTTGTGCCTTCCAAACTGTCAATCAAATATGAGGATGAGAGAGGGGCACCTGGGTGGCTCAGCTGGTTGAGCATCTGACTTCGGTTCAGGTCGTGATCTCAGGGTTCGTGAGTTCGGGCCCCGCCTTGGTCTCTGTGCTGACAGCTCAGAGCTGTTTGGAGCCTGCTTTGGATTCTGTGTCTCCCTCTATCTCTGCTCCTCCCCAGCTTGTGCTCTCTTTCTCTCTCTCTCAAAAATAAATAAACATTGAAAAAAATTTTTTTAAATGTATGAGGATGGGAGGAAAAAACACTTTTCAGATTTTCATATTTCTTTTTTTTTTCATATTTCAAAGTAAGTATGTTCAGTGCACTCTTTTTCTGTGTTTAGTTAAATGTAAGAATGGACTAAGATAGAGAAATGGAATCCAGAAAAGATGAGCTGTAATCCAGCCATGGGAATTCCCAAAATGGTGGCTAAGAAAACCAGGGGTTCAAGTTGTGCTAGAGAGACAGTGGTACAGCTTGGAGCAGAACAGTGGAGAATTATCAAGAAAATATTGAAACCAACAGATTATAAATTTGACAAAAAACATGTATTGAAAGTGTTCTGAAGAGTCAGGAATGTGTGGTAAGAGTTCATTGATTTACATAAAACCGAGCAATAAAAAGGAGTCAATTTTAACTCTAGGTAGTCTGAAATTAGGCTTGCTGACTTTGCAGTTCCTGAGTTGTCTGCTTCTTAAAGGAGAGATTTTTCAGACTTTGAGCCTAAGACTTCAGCTCCCAGGGACTGTGACTACCTTTTTCATCTCTCAAGGCAGTAGAAACTCCTGGGTCCTCTTTCCCAGTTGTTAACAGTAGAGGTGCTGCACCAAAGCATTCATCTCTCTCTCTCTCAAAATCTGTAAGCATGAGAACCCTGGAGCTCTGAACAAAGTCCAGTGCAATGATGCTGAGAGTGGGTGTAAATAGTTTTACCTGGAAATGACCAAAGTATTTAGGCGGGGATGTGATTATACTCACATTCACCTGGGCATTTGGTGGAGCATGTAAAAATAAAGATGGAAAAGGAATGGGAATACGGTCAGTGAGAAAGCATCTTTAATTCTTCTCCCTCCCTTTCTTCATTCATTCATGCATTCATGCATGCATTCATTCATTCATTCAACAAAAACAATAAAAAAAAAGGAACAACTTAAGATGATATGCCATTGCTCAAAACACAAACAAGGCCCAAACTCAAACAGCATAAAAAGCTCAAACTACACTCAATGAGCTATTTGAATAAGGAAAAAAACCAAAAAACAAAAAACAGGGGCACCTGGGTGGCTCAGTCAGTTAAACAGCTGACTTCAGCTCCAATCTGGAGCCCCCATTAGCTCTCTGCTATCAGTGCAGAGCTCAGTTTGGATATTCTGTCTCCCTGTCTCTCCCCCACACTCAAAAATAAACACTTAACATTTTTTTAAATTTATTTACTTATTTTGAGAGAGACAGAAACAGCACAAGCAGGAGAGAGGCACAGAGAGAGGGAAGTAGGGCCTGACGTAGGGCTATAACTCACCATGTGTGAGATCATGACCTGAGCCAAAACCAACAGATGATTAACTGAGCCACCCAGGTGCCCCAAACACCTAACATGTTTTTTTTTTTTTTTAAGAAAAAAACCCCCACATGCAAAAAAACAAAAAAAACACAGACTGAAAGTAAAACGCCACAAAGCTCCAAACAAATAAGTCACTAGCTACCCAGCAAGATTAACATACACAAAAGAGGAAGAGAAAAACCACTCAGACGGTGTCCCTTCCCTCTTCCTCTCCCAAGAGGAGAAGAACGATCATCACTTCACGCTCAGGAAGGGACACTGCATCTCCTCCTCGTGGCTTCAAGTACTCTACACGTTCAGAGAAACTTCTCTAGTAACAAACTAGTTTTAACTTTCAGCTCCCCACCTTTGCTGGGTCTATGGCTGCCATGCACTTTGGACTGATGGCAAGGTATTTGCCCCATTTCTGATTCTACTCTAAAAAGAGAAAGAGGTAGGGCCGCCTGGGTGGCTCAGTCGGTTGAGTGTCCTACTTCGGCTCAGGTCATGATCTTGCAGTTTGTGAATTGGAGCCCCACGTCAGGCTCTGTGCTGACAGCTCGGAGCCTGGCGCCTGCTTCAGATTCTGTGTCTCCCTCTCTCTCTGCTCCTCTCCTGCTCATGCTCTGTCTCTGTCTCAAAAATAAATAAAAACATTTTTAAAAAATTAAAAAAAAGAAATGTTTTGTAATGCAATCTTTCAAATACTATCACTTAAAAATGATAGTGTTTTAAGTGGAAACTAAGATCTTAAAAAATATATTTAATGGCCATGCTTAATTAACATAATACTGAATGCCAGCCAATCACAGCCTGAATCTTTAAAGCTGAGGAAACATTCCCGTTCTGTTAAAGCAGCCTCACCCACACCCAAAGCTAAAGGAAATGGTAGGCCTTGGCCTTTGTTAGTGAGAAGCAAGCTGTTTGGAGTGATCAGTAAATTTTAGCAGTTGCATGAAACAGCTTGTCCTAAGAGTTTGACTTTCAAATACTGGTAAATTAGAGACAGGGCACTATGACTGTGGCAGGGAGGGGAACCAGGTAGCTGAGAACCAGTGCCGAAAAACAAAACCTTTTGGGTTTTGTGCCATATGTTTGCACTACCTATTCACACTTTTTGAGTACGTATGTACGTATTTTTTAAGTAAGCTCTATGCCCAGTGTGGGGCTTAAACTCATAACCCTGAGATCAAGAATTGCATGCTCTACTGACTGAGCCAGCCAGACACCTATGACCTCAAACTTTCTAACTGATTAAAGTTTTTTTCTCAAGTTTTTTTTTTTTTTTTTTTTTAATTTTTATTTATTCTGAGATGGCAGGGAGGGGCAGAGAGAGAGGGAGAGACAGAGAATTCCAAGCAGGCTCCACGGGACAGTGCAGAGCCCTATGTGGGGCTCAAACGCACAAACTGTGAGACCATGACCTGAGCCGAAATCAAGAGTCAGGTGCTTAACTCAGTGAGCCACAAAGGCTCCCCTAAGCTTTTCTTTCTAGCTTATCTCTTAACTCAGGCAAAGATCCTGCAGAAAATGCATAACCTGTTGGGAACCAAAACTACTCCCTCAAGCAACAAGGACTTCCCTGAGCCAGCAAGACCCTACCTGGGGTTAACTTCAAGACAATTATCGATTTAACCTTCACTGCCTACCTACATGTGCCCACCCACCTTTACCCCACATTTTCCTTATATAAACCTGGAAGGATTTGGGACATTTTGGAGACAGTCTCACACACTAGCCTGCTGTCTTCCCGGTGTGGGCCTCACTGAAATAGATTCCTTTCTTGTTTCACCTCCATTCGCTTCTCTGCCTTTGGGTTTTGTCAGTGGCAAATGGCTAAGCTGGTCTATTTGGGAACCACAGACCCAGGTGCTCTTGCACCCCTTACACTCCTGGGCGCCAGCTACAATTTGAGTGCCAACTCTTGATAATACTAGCTACTATTTATTGAGGGCTTGCCAGGTACCAAGCATCGTTCTCAGTGCTTTGCATATTAGATAAATGCAATTAATTGTTAGTCATCCCAGTTTTATGGATGGAGAAACAGACACAGAAAGATTAGGTAACTTGCCAAAGGTCACACAGCTCTTAAATAGCAGAGGTTACCTTAACCATTATTCCACTTTTCTATGTGCTAAAGTACTATTCTAGGAATTGGATATACAGAGGTATGGAGGTGAGTAAAGGTCCCTACTCTCACACTGAGCTTACACTCTAGTGAGGGAGAGAGGATGTCAGATAATGAGGCATGCTGAGGATTTTTTAAGTGTTGAAACAGAGAGATTGGTGGCTACTTTAAATTTGGGTAGTCAAAGAAGCCTCTCTTTGGACGTTACATTTAAACAGAAAAAATAACTAATGTAAAGATTCAAAGAAGGGAACAAAGTGGTACGTTCCAGCAACTTGAAGGTAGCTAGAGAGCATACGGGTATGAGGGAGAGGGGAGGTTTTCTAGGCAAGGGCAAGGCCAGGGGAGTCTGGATTTTAAGTGTGACAGAAAGCCACTGAGAAGTTTAAAGCTGTGGGGACTAGTTCTGAGGCCACTGCCTCAGGTGTCTATTGGAGTCATCATCATGGCTTGCATTTGGAAGGAGAAACTTGACCTGTTCTGGAAGTTGAATCAATAGAACACATTGATGGACACACTGATGGGTGAAGGAAAAAAGGTTTCAAAGGTGACAAGTTGGTTTGTGCCTGGAACAACTTGGTGCATGGTGCTGATAATAGGAAAGACTGGGGAAGAAACAGGGATTTCTCATCTCAGGGAGGGGCTTTTTTAGAATGGGGGGAGTATTCTACTCCACTTGCTTTATCTAATTTACCTTTACAAGAATCCCACGTATTGATGCTATTACTACTATATCTACCTAGGTTAGAGGGAAAGACTGAGGTTAAGAAACTTCCCAGGGCCTGGGTGGCTCAGTCAAGTGTCTGACTTCAGCTCAGGTGATGATCTCACAGTTCATGAATACTGCTGACAGTTCAGAGCCTAGAGCCTGTTTTGGATTCTGTGTCTCCCTCTCTCTCTCTGCCCCTCCCCTGCTCGCACTCTGTCTCTCTCAAAATTAAATAAACTAAAAAAAAAAAAATCTTTAAAAAAACTTTTAAAAACTTCCCAAGAACCCACAGCTAGAAAATAACAAACCAAGGAGCCAACTCCAGAGCATATACTTCCCTCATAGCCCCCAACCTATAAAGATGACCAAGAACTAATTTACGGCTCACAGTAAAAGCCTAGTCACTGTAGATCCAAAAGGAGAAAATCAAGGAGGAACTACATGGTACATAGCTAGAGTGGAAGAAAGAGAAATTAACTGTGATCTGGGGAGGTACTTCCAAAACCAGGAAGCAATCTCAAAGCTTCAATGCCAGGAAAAGAAAGGAGGTACACCCTCAGGAGGTGCTGTTTCTTTCTTTCTCTTCTTTTCTTTTTTAAAGTTTATTTTGAGAGAGAGAGAGAGAGAGAGAGAAGGACAGAGAGAGAGAATGAGTGGGGGAGGGACAGAGAGAGAGGGAGGGAGAGAGAGAATCCCAAGCAGGCTCCAAACCTAACATGAAGCCTGACTTGGGCTCAATCCCACGTATGAGATCACGACCTGAGCTAATATCAAGAGTCAGACGCTCGGGGGACCTGGGTGGCTCAGTCGGTTAAGTGTCCGACTTGGGCTCAGGTCATGATCTCGCGGTTTGTGGGTTAGAGCCCTGCATCGGGCTCTGTGCTGACAGCTGAAAGCCTGGAGTCAGCTTCGGATTCTGTGTCTCCTTCTCTCTGCCCCTCCCCCGCTTGTGCTCTGTCTCTCAAAAATAAATAAACGTTAAAAAATTAAAAAAAAAAAAAAAAAAAGAGCGAGAGAGATGCTCCACCAACTAAGCCACCCAGGCACCCCCTCTTTCTTTTTAATTTTATTTTTAAGTTATCTCTTTACCCATTGTACTCCACCAACTGAGCCAGCGAGGTGCCCCTCAGGAGGTACCTTTTCCACACCTGCACCCTGGAATGATTACTTCAGTCCTCCCTTTTTTTTTTTTTTTTTTTAAGATTTTATTTTTAAGGGGCGCCTGGGTGGCTCAGTTGGTTGGGTGTCCAACTTTGGCTCAGGTCATGATCTCACAGTTCGTGAGTCTGAGTCCTGAGTCGGGCTCTGTGCTGACAGTTCAGAGCCTGGAGCCTGCTTCAGATTCTGTGTTTCATCTCTCTGCCCCTTTGCTGCTCTCTCTCTCTCTCTCTCTCAAAAATAAACATTAAAACAAAAATTTAAGATTTTATTTTTGAGTAATCTCTACACCCAAAGTGGGGCTTGAACTCACAATCCTGAGATCAAGAGTCTCATGTTCTACCGACTGAGCCAGCCAAATACCCTTCGTTCCTTCTTTTTTCTCAACTCTATTCTCAACCCTCCTCATCAGCCTACCTCAGCAATGATTTTGCCTCACACTTGGCCCAGAACTTGAAGCTAGCAGTTGAAAAACCCTCAGTGTGGTCTCACTACAGGGACAAACCACCTACACCTGCACTCCCCATCAACTCTGGCTGCCCACTGGGAGCGGCTCTCTCCTAAATCTCAATTTCTCCTGCTCTACTCAATCCTTCCATCTGCACTCAGACTTGTTCTCCCATCTTTAATTAAACCCCATCTATATCCCATATACCCCCACCCCCACCCCTACCTCCCTCTCCCTCACTCCCCAACCCCCTCACCCCTACCTGCCGCTCCCCTCACCACCCCCTTCACCCCCCAGCTAAATGCACATCTACCTCTATACTCTCCATCACAGCTTGATTTTCTTCTGGGAGCTCTTTACACCCATTTAGTGGCAAGCCCTCCCACCCCTTCACTGATCAGCTCATCCCAAAACAGTTTCTCTATCACAAGACCAAGAAAGTCACCATTAAATGCCATGGATACCTTTCTAACTGCCTCTTAATCTCTCATCTGCTTTCTACACATTTCTCTGTCCCCACTCTCCTTCCTTGGCTTTGGTCAAGCACGGCTCATGTGGTTTCCCTTCCACCTGTCTGGCTGTCCCTTATGCCATTCATGTGTTAAAGGTCAGAAATCTCTCCTAAATGTGCCCTAAACTGAATTCTATCATCACTTCCCACCCCACTGCCCTACCTAATTCAGTTCTTCTTCCACTCTCCCCATCTTAACACAAGGAACCCATTTGCACAAGTTATAAATCCTGACAATTGTCCTTTTTTATATTTTTTATTTTTTAAATGTTTATTTTTGAGAGAGGGGGTAGGGGGAGAGAAAGAGGGAAACAGAATCCAAAGCAGGCTCCAGGCTCTGAGCTACCAGCACCAAGGCCAACAACGCAGGGCTTGAACTCACAAACTGCGAGACCATAACCTGCACCGAAGTCGGATGCTTTATTGACTGAGTCACCCAGGCGCCCCTGATAATTATCCTTAATAGCCCCTCTCACTCATACCTACATTGAGCCAATCCCCCCAATTCTGCCAATATTACTCAACTATCTTTCAGATCTGAACAATTTCTCTTTCTCCATCACCACCACCATCCTCCTCCCATGTAGATGAATGCAGAAGGTAGGTGCCTAACCTGGCCTCACATTTGCACCCCAACTCCTGCCGCTAATTGCCAACGCGGTGTTAGTCACTTTAAGCTACACAGGGCACTAAGTCATTCTTTTAATAGCATACTACTAACTTTAGGATGACAAGGAAAATTGAGTTCTCACAAAGGCTTAAGGGCAAATCTTTCCATTTAATCTAACACAATCACACACACACACACACACACACACAAAAACAACTAGGGGCGCCTGGGGATGGCTCAGTCGCCTAAACATTCAACTTTGGCTGAGGACGCGAGCTCAGAACTCACCGTTTCTGAATTCGAACTCCACCACGGAACCTGTGCTGGCAGCTCAAGCCTGCTTCGGATTCTACATCCGCCCACCCGCCTTTAAATATAAGTGAGCATTTAAAAAAAAAAAAAAAAAAAAACAAAACTTGAAAGTAACAAGAAGGAGCGACTACACGTAAAAATTAAACAGCCTGGTTAGAAATCTACAACAACAGTAACCAACTCAAAAAAAAAAAAAAAAAACTACCAAAAAAAACCCCAAATGCGAAAGTTAAAAAATGTTGCATATACTTAATTACGCTAGTAGAAACCACTCAGACTGCATCCTTTCCCTCTTCCTTCTCCGAAGAGAAGAAGAACGATCATCAACGACAAAGGGTAGCTGCAGAAACAACGCCCAGTATCAACTTCACGCCCAGGAAAGGACACTACATTTCCTCCTCGTGGTTTCGGGTACTCTACACATTCAGAGAAACTTCTCTAGTAACAAACTATAGAAATGATCCCTGAAAGTATAGTCTTGGCTTCTAGCCCCCAACCTTTACTGGGTCTATAGCAGCCGTCCACTTTACGCTGATGGCGACATTTTTCCACGTTCCTCCTGCTTGAGAAATACCACATAAACATATTTCCAAAGTATTGTTTCATACGCCACCTTTAAAAAAAAATTCTGAATACTCTTATGAGGCTTTTTCTTTAAGATGCTAAGCCTTTTAGTTTGTAATTAACCTATTACGGATTGACAGCCAATCAGAAGCTCTTGTCTTTCTGACTCTAAATTACACACAAGCACTTCCGGACTAGTTGGAGACTAGGTGCGCTTGGCGGCGCCAATTAATATTTGCATCTCAAGTACGACACGCAGGGTCTGTGGGTGGGATTTTTTTTTTTTAATTTTTTAAGCCTCTAAGATCCGAAATTTCGAAAGCTAATAGGTAGGTTAATTTGACATTTTTACTTTGAGACGGGCTGCTGGTTACTCACTTGAGTGTGGACCTGAGGGGCACTTATCAGATTCACCTGGGTAGCTTTTCAAAACAATGTATCCAGGCCAGTCTTAAATGGGGAACGTATTAGTTTATTTTGAAAAAAGTTTTTTCCCTCCAATTTTTTTTTTAATTAGGAAAAAAGTAACGACTGTAGTGTGGTTACTTCGGGGACTTTAGGGAAGGAGAGGTCTGCTTTAATTGGTAATTTTGTATATTTTTGTATTGTTTGAATTTTTTTAATTTTTTAACGTTTATTTTTGAGACAGAGAGAGCATGAACAGGGGAGGGTCAGAGAGAGGGAGACACAGAATCTGAAACAGGCTCCAGGCTCTGAGCTGTCAGCACAGAGCCCGACCCGGGGCTCGAACTCACAGACCGTGAAATCATGACCTGAGCCCAAGTCCACCGCTTAACTGACTGAGCCACCCAGGCGCCCCTGTTTGAATTTTTTTAAATCTTAAATTGTATCACCTTTATTTCACATACCATCAGGTCTGTCTAGACAGATCACAGCCTATTTTTAGCTTTCTTCCCAGTGCAGCTCAGTATTAATAAATAAATCCACCTAAATAATTTTTTTTTTTTTTTTAAGTAGGCTCCAGGTCTAGTGGGGAGCACAAATGCAGGGCTTGAACTCACCACACTGAGATCAAGACCTGAGCTCAGATCAAGAGTGGGACACTTAACCAACTGAGCTACCCAACTGCCCCTTGTGGGACCCAAGAAATTTAACAAAAATCCCCTACCCCAGACAAGCAGAGCAAGACTAACTCCATTTTGTGCTACACCCACCGTCTCATGTATAACCCCCATATGACCTACTTATTGCTTAAGACACTCCCCCACCCTAGTCAAGCCCTGAGCACACCCTTACTGGAAACCGGCTCATTTAGGAATGCGGAACCCCTAATCGCCAAAGAATGTAAGTCCCGCCTTTTGCTCGCTAAACTTGAGCACCAATTCTGACCAGAGTGATAGGCTAGTTCAAACAGTTACTATAGGGTAAATTGTAATTCAATTGGCCACCTGCGTGTGGACTGACATGAATGTGCAACTTTCTGTGTGTGTTACAATCTCATTGGCCACTGGCCCCCATAAAACTGCTACGCCTGCCTCTTAACCTAGGAGTCCAAGTCCCTGCTCCACTGTGTCGGGTATAGTTGGGCCCAAGCTCGAGCTTGCAAATAAACCCTCATGCGTTTGCATCGCTATCGGCTCCTTGGTGGTCTCTCGGATTCGAAATTGGGGGCATTACACCCCTCAACCTAAGTAAGTCTTAGTTTTTTTTTTTAATGTTTATTTATTTTTGAGAGAGACAGACAGAGCATGAGTGGGGGAGGGGCAGAGAGAGAGGGAGACACAGAATCCAAAGTAGGTTCCAGGCTCCGAGCTGTCAGCACAGAGCTCAATGCGGGCTCGAACTCACAAACCGTGAGATCATGAGATCATGACCTGAGCTGAAGTCAGACGATTAACCGACTGAGCCACCCAGGTGCCCCTTAGATTTTTTTTTTTTTAAGTAAGTTGCCAGGTGAGTCTGACAGGTTACAAACCTCTACTCTTCCCCTCCAAAAAACCCAGACTTAAATGTGATTTCTTATTTGTTAAAAAAAGAAACAAAAACACAAAAACAAAACAAAACAAAAAAAGCCTATCATTTCTCCACTACTTTACGATGTTCCAGACCTTCTACTAAACCCTTTTACATAGATCATCCAATTTAATCTTGGAAATAACCCTAAGAGTTCAAGGAAACAAATGTTAAGTGGCTCACCAAGGCCAGAAGGCTGTCTCCTGCTGCCTTCAGCACTGACATTGTACCTTTCTGTATCTTGTAAATCCTTATCTCCTTCCAGTAATTCACACGAGAGGCTCTTTGTGTTTTGCGTAAGACTAGAACTAGGTAAACTCAATAAACTGACCTAGCTAAAGTAAACCCATAAGGAGAGAAATAGGCAGAAGTACTGGGGGGTGGCGTAGGGGGTGCAGAAGTTGCAAAGGGAAAAAAAGGGGGAATCCAGGTGCACTGAGGAGCAGTGACACATCACTTTTAGGCATTTCTTTTTTTTTTTTTTTTTTTTTTTTTAATTTTTTTTTTCAACGTTTTTTATTTATTTTTGGGACAGAGAGAGACAGACAGAGCATGAACGGGGGAGGGGCAGAGAGAGGGAGACACAGAATCGGAAACAGGCTCCAGGCTCTGGGCCATCAGCCCAGAGCCCGACGCGGGGCTCGAACTCACGGACCGCGAGATCGTGACCTGGCTGAAGTCGGACGCTTAACCGACTGCGCCACCCAGGCGCCCCTACTTTTAGGCATTTCTTACAGATGCTAAGGAAGCAAATGATAGGGCTGTCACTCCTGAGAAAGGGTGGCTGGGAATGAACCACTGATGGGAGTTGGCTTACTCGTCAGAAGTGCTACAAAAAGAAAAAGGCTAAGGATACAGGATATCCTGACCTGAAGGCCCTCTGGTCATTTCCTGACAGACAACAGCCATGTATTGTTTGCCCAGTGAACAGTTCTGGGCAACTCTGTGATAGATCAAAAAGAAAATGACACCCCAAACTCCTGTCCTCAAAGAGATTACTAACTAACGGCAGTTTGTCTTCAGTAGACTTAGCGAGTCATCAACTGGGTACTCAGACAAGGTAGGCCTCCCTGGAGGAAGCTGAGACTTCGCCCTGCATATCTCACACCCATGTGATACACACATACACGCACGCACACACACACACACACACACACACAGAAACACCCCACTTCTGAGTACAAGAGTGAGATAAAGGTAGTGGGGGGAGAAAAAGAAACATAACCTTTAACTACAAAATGTTGAAATAAGGAATTGGACTAAATGACCTGCTTTGATAGTCCCTTCTAACTCTGATAATTTCAAAAAGTACTTTATTTATTGTCTACAATACCTGTATGAGGGGTGTTATTGTTATTACTTCTGTTCTACAAAGAAATGGAGGCACACTGAACTTAAGAAACTTCTGTTTGCTGAGAGACAATGCCAGACCAGGTTTCAATCCAAGAGGTCTGACTCACATGCAGCACATAGCAGACACCAGACCCCAGCTGTAGATCTGCTTACCTGACATCTAGTTGACTGACATCTTGAATTGAATGTCTCAAAAGCACCTTGAACTCAACATGACTAAACTACTCGTCTGCTTCCTAAAACCAGGCCTCTTCCAGTTCCCTGCCTTGGTAATGGTATCACTGTCTACCCCACCAGGAGCACAAACCAGAAAACAAGGGTCATTTCTGACAGCTTCCTTCACACCAACCTGTCATAAGGCTGATGATTTATCCCCCAAATACCTCTCAGATTCCTCCACTTTTCTTCACCACTACCACCTCCCTGGCTGGTCGAGTGATCATCTTTCAGATGGACAGAGCTTAGCCTATACTCACCATTGCCCTTCTCTATCTAATCCATTCCCCAAGCAGAGACCAAGTTCCCTTTCAAACTTTTTTTTTTTTTTTACATTTTTTTTTTCTAAGAAGTATTTTTTTTTTTTTTTCAACGTTTTTTATTTATTTTTGGGACAGAGAGAGACAGAGCATGAACGGGGGAGGGGCAGAGAGAGAGGGAGACACAGAATCGGAAACAGGCTCCAGGCTCTGAGCCATCAGCCCAGAGCCCGACGCGGGGCTCGAACTCACGGACCGCGAGATCATGACCTGGCTGAAGTCGGAGGCTTAACCGACTGCGCCACCCAGGCGCCCCATTTTTTTTTTTTTTTTTACATTTTTTTAAGTTGGGGTGCCTAGGTGGCTCAGTTGTTCAAGCATCAGACTTCGGCTCAGCTCATGACATCAGGGTTCATGAGTTTGAGCCCCACCATCAGGCTCCATGCTGATAGTGCAGAGCCTGCTCAGTATTCTCTCTCCCTTTCTTTCTGCCCCTTTCGAGCTCTTTCTCCCTCTCTCTCAAAATAAATAAATAACTTAAAAAAAAAAAAAAAAAGTAGAGTTTATTTTGAGAGAGAGAGCAAGAGTGAGGGAAGGGCAGAGAGAGAGGAGAGGGAAAGAATCCCAAGCAGGCTCTGTGTGGGGCTCGAACTCACAAACTGCCAGATCATTTTAAGGTTTTATTTCTTTTCTACATTCCACATGGGGCTCGAACTTGAGACTCTGAGATCAAGAGTCACCTGCTCCTCCAACTGAGCCAGCCAGGTGCCCCAGGAAGGGTTGTTTTTTTCTTACTTTACTTTACTTAAAAAAAAAAAAAAGTTTATTTATTTGGGGAGAGAGAGAACAAGCAGAGAAAGGGAGAAAGAGAATCCCAACCAGGGCTCCTCATTCAGCATGGAGCCTGGTGGGGGGATGGGGGGTGGGGCTGGAACTCACAAACCGCAAGATCATGACCCGAGCCAAAATCAAGCCATCAAAGCGCCCTTAACAGAGTATATCTTGAAAGTGCTCATCATGTGGTACCTGGCTGGCCCTGGGTAGAGCGGGTACAGTATGTGCCTCTTGATCCTTCAGTGTCCTGAGTCTGAGCCCCACCTTGGGCATAGAGATTACTTAAAATCTTTAAAAACAAAAAAAATGCTCATCACAAGAAAAATTTCTGTATGTATAGTGACAGATGTTAATTAAACACTGTGGTTATCATTTTGCAATATAGACAAATGCACAATCACGTTGTATAGAAACAAACGTTTATGTCAATTATAACAAATCTTTAAAAAATATTCTTGAAAACTAAAACACACAAAGCATTTAATACAAAATTTAGTAATGAAAATCAAAAGACCCAGAAAGTAACACAAACTAAGAAATTTAAAAATTGGGTCCTTCAGAAATTAGTCTGGAAGGCTTAATACCTACCTCAAGAAAGTTGAAAAAAACCAGTGCAGCAAAGGTGTAGAAAAACAAATACAAACTACAAACATACAAAAAAAAAAAAAAAAAATGCTCCCTAAAAACACATAGCCATACATGAGTTAAAATAAAAAAAAAAACAAACAAAAAAAACAAAAGCCCAAGCCCAAAAAGCTCTATGTAACCGCTAAACCAGTTATCAACCACCACAACTAAAAACACTGTTTGGAGCAACAGACAGCAAAGCTCGCTCCTGAGATACTTAGTCAACAAGGAACCACTCAGACAGTAACCTTTCCCTCTTTCTCTCCCCAAAAAAGAAGAGAAGAACGATCATCAACGACAAAAGGCAGTTGTAAACACAACACCCAGAGTCAACTTCACGCTCAGGAAAGGATACTACACCTCCTCCTCGTGGTTCCGAGTACTTTACATGTTCAGAGAAACTTCTCTAGTAACGAACTATAGAAATGATCCCTGAAAGTATAGTCTTAGCCTCCAACCTGCTGCCTCTTGCAGGTCTATGACAGTCACATACTTTGTAGTCATGGCGACATTTTTGTCAATTCATTTGCCTATTTAAATACATTTTGTTTTCTATTTCATAACAATTCAGGCAAATGACAAAGTTCAAAATACCAGTTTTTGCCTGGAAATCTTCCAGAAACACTTAAAACAGTAACAAGCCTTATTAACATGCGGCTTCCTAGCAGCCAATCACACGCTGCATGCTGCCGACTCCAGCCCAGAGGGAACTGTATTACCCCGCCCACCGCACCAGGCACAAAATGGGTCCCAGTCGGGTCGCGCCGCCCCACTACAGGCTAAGAAAACGGTGTTTAGGCCACTGGTTAGCGTTGCACTGCCTCTTGCTTGCTACAGTCCCGCTGACTTGAGGAGGCCAGGTTTCCTTTGCCTCGAAAGAGAGAAGAGGAGGGAAGAGGCAGCGAGGAGATAGAAGCAGAATTAAGAACCAGTGTACACTTCTACTACCACATAATAGTAATCATAACCATGATGATTTATTGAATGCCTACTTGATGACAGGCATTTCAATCCGTTGTTTCGTTTCATCCTCTAAACAACTGAAGAAAGGTGTCATTATTTTCTCGTTCTTACAGATGCAGGCTATAAAACATCAGTTACACAGCTGGGGGAACGAACCACTGTTGTTGGAACCTAGGTATGTCTGGTACTAAATTAAGTCTGGATTCTTTCTGGTAAGCCATAGTGGTCTTCCTCAGGAAGTCTAGTCTCCAATCAAATCAATTTCTCTAATAAAGCACTGAGTACATCGTCCCTCAAAGTAGTTCAGTAGTGAATGATTTGTATTCCTGATTTGTATGTAAACCTCAGAAACAGCCTACCCACTTACTGTGGCAAAAGTTACTCCCAGTTTCTCCTCAAAGAACACACCTTATATACGAATGTGTGTTAACTGTTTTTATCACTTAACTCTGTTGTAAAAATGCTTCTGCCCCGTATCTTCCAGGATGCTAGGAAGCACAGTGCCATGTGGCCATGCCCATGGCTTTCTTAATCAACCACATTTTTCAGTGCTTCATACTAATATGACTAATATGACCATCAGGTTTATCTCATCTAACCACTTCTAACAGAATGCTCTGTAGTGTAGCTAATCCAACTGCTGGCTTCTCATGCTTACCCAACCATCAAGAGCAGCTCCAGGAAGGAGGCAGATGACAATCCTCCTGACCCCTAAATTCCAGGTCACATGCCAGGTTCTCTTCACACCACCTTGGTGACAGCTGGTGTGGGCTGACGTCTAAACTGTTCAGGAGGCTGAGACAAAGGCTCCCAGCTATCCTGCTTGCAAGTGCTACAGTTCTCTGCATGAAATTCACCTGAAGGGCCTCTTACTTGGCTTGAAGCTGGGAAGGAGGGGAAAAAAACCACAGTTTTCTATTCCTATGAATGCCTTTTAGGGAATCTTTTCCACTGATACCCCACCACTACCCCACTGCCTTCTCCTAGATAGGCCCGAGGTGGGTGATGGAGTTTAAGGTCCAAGGACTATTTTGGCTATCTCCTAAGAAGCCCTGCTTGAGACTGTGGAGGAACTTGTCACCCCTTGTTCTCTACTCTGAGGCTTTAGATGAAATTCCCAGACACAGATGAAGTCCTGTTTCATATCCAGTTACACCTGTCAACCCCATCTCCTGCTGTAGCATAGTGTCAAGAATTTGAAGATGCAGGACGTTCAGATGTCTAAGATATAATAAATGTTCTAATATTCTGCTTCCCACACTGGAGAGTGTGGATAGACAGACACTAGGAGTCATAGCATACCTATCCTAAACATCCATTTTTATGTTAACAAACACATGAATGTGTTATGGAATAAAATGCAAAATTTTGACGGGGAAAACCAACAGGACCTTTCAAATAAATTATTGAATTCACTGTCAGCTATGTCATCTGTAGACTCTAGGGCTGATACATGGAAATGTCTGAGAACCTTCTGGGTGAATTATTTTGTGGGATAGTTGGATCCTGCAAAAATTGGGAGTTACCTTTCTGGAAGTCCTCAGGAATGCCGTTAAAGCAAATAGGAGAAACACTGCAGGGAAATTAGGTCATCCTGACTGTCTCACAAACCAGCTGAGAGAAGCTTCATAAACCTCTCCCTTTATACTAAGTAGGGAGAGGGGGGAATTCAGCAGGACTTCTAGTTACTCTAAAAAAAGCAGGTCTGGATCTGTAGATAGAGGACAAATACCAGCAGTGATTTTGTCCATGTATGGTTTAGTGTGTGTTTGTTCTTTTGAAGATTGCCTGAGCTACATCTATTTCCATCTCCCTTGTAGGCAGAGCTGCCTATAGCATCCAGCAAAACAAACAAACAAACAAAAAACCCTGGAAACCAAAAGCACCAAGGGCCTTGGAGGAGCAAAGGGGGAAGAGAACTGTGAAAGCCGGTCTCCTCACTCCACCACAGGCTTCAGAAGACTCCATCAGATGATGTAGATTAAAGAAAAGTTGGGGCGCCTAGGTGGCTCAGTCGGTTTGGTGTCCAACTTTGGCTCAGGTCATGATCTCTCTGTCCATTAGTTCGAGCCCTGCATTGGGCTCTGCGCTGACAGCTCAGAACCTGAAGCCCACTTCTGATTCTGTGTCTCCCTCTCTCTCTCTGCCTCTTCCCCACTCGTACTCTGTCTCTCTGTCTCTCAAAAAAATAAATAAACGTTAAAAAAAATTTTTTTTTTAAGAAGAAGAAAAGTTAATCAGGTAGAATTAAAAGTGGGTGTGTTGTGTGTGGCAATAGCTTAAAAAATACAAAATAAATAAATAAACAAACTTTATTGAAAAAAAAAAAAAGTGGGTGGCTGGGGGCCTGAGGAGAAATCTTAGGAGTCTAATAGTTGGAAGACTTATGGTTCCCTAGTACAAAACAAAACAGTCTCCAAAAACAATTTAAAACCTCTACTGAGCAATATGATTGCACTGGTAGAGAACATCTCATCTCTAAATTTAACTTTCTATTTCTCCAAGAACTCCGAGTTTTATGATTTTCCTTCCAACACTATTCAGAAATGTGGACCAAGGCACCTGGGTGGCTCAGTCGGTTAAACGTCCAACTTTGGCTCAGATCATGATCTCACTGTTTGTGAATTTGAGCTCCGCATCAGACTCTGCTATCAGCGCAGAGACCCCTTCAAATCCTCTGTCCCTCTCTTTCTCTACCTTTTCCCCCAGCTCCTGCTGTCTCTCTCAAAAATAAACAAAAAAAAAAAAAAAAAAAAAGAGAGAGAGAGAAATGTGCTGCAATTTCAGTACAGTGCTTACCTTTCTTAAGAATCTTCTTCACTTTCACATAGTTCCCTTGTTTGACATACTCATGAAGCTGAGCTTCCAAGGAGTCATTTCTTAAGGAACCAAGTTGAACAGGACAGGGGACTGGAAGATGAACAGCCCTAGACATCCTGTTTCAAAAGAAAGCAACATGCTATTTTAACTGAATCAGAAATGCAAGCACACAACTTAGATTCTTTCACATTTCTTTCACTTTTTGTCTACTTTCATTTATAATTAACAGGATTAGGGAAACAATTACTGAAACCCTACAAGATTAATTTTATTCTCAGTATTACTGGTGAAATTGAAAAACAATATATTTAGCACTAATTCCCAGGACTAAAAAGTGATGACTCCTGAAGTAAAATTAGAAATATATATGTTTGTTGTATCATTAACTAAGAGCCTATTAACTTTGAAAGGTTAGTACACAAATGCAGTTACTGTGTGGGGATGTAGAGAGTATACTGTAGTGGGTTAAGTTCACAGTTCAGACTCCGAAGCTCTGGTCCTGGCCCTGTCACCTCCTTAACTGTAACCTTGAAGAAATTATTTAACCCTGATAGGCCTCAATTTCTTCATCTGTAAATGGAGATAATAATAACCAGAGGGTTGCTGAGAGGTTTAAATGAGCTAATATGTGTAAAGTGCTTAGAAATGTGCCTGGCACCAAGCTAGCTCTGTGTAGTTGTTAGCTGTTAGTATGCACAATAAGATCCGTGCAGAGAAATTTTAAGTTTCCATGTGTTGCAACCACACCTGACCATCATATACAATCAAGTGTTTGTGGTATACCTACCATGTGTCTCAAACGTGACAGGTACTGTGTAAGACACCTAAAATTGGATCTCTGCCATCACAAATGCTTGGTCTAGCAGGGGCCAGACAAGAGGTATCATGTTGATGCTCCATGGACAGTGGATTAGAGGGAATCCGCAACTACATGAATTGACAACATGCACATCAGGGGCATAACTGTTTCTTGTATGGAGAGACATAGAGGGTGTGAAAGAAAAAGCCAAGAAGGCTAACACATTCAGTAGGTTTTCACCATCCAGGAAGCTTATCTAAGAATTTCTTTCCTTTTTAAGGGTGAATAATATTCCACTGTGTGTATATACAATGTTTTGCTTATTTATCCATCAATGGACATTTGGGCCGATTCTACTGTTGGCTATTGTAAATAACGCTGCTATGAACATGGGTGTACAAATCTCTCTTCAAATCTCATTTTAAATTCTTTTTCTTTTACTCTAAACTTATTTTTCTAGTAATCTGTACACTCACTGTGGGGCTCAAACTCATGACCCCAAAATCAAAAGTCGCATGCTCTTCTGAGCCAGCCAGGCACCCCTGTTTTCAATTCTTTTGGGTATATACCAAAGAAATGGGATGGCTAGATCACGTGGTAACTCTATGTTTAATTTTCTGAGGAACTGTTTTCTATACTGGCTATACCATTTTACATTCTCACCACAGTTATACAAGGGGTCTGGTTTTTCCAGATCCTCATCAATAGGTGTTATTTCCTGTTTTGTTTTGTTTTTTTTCCTTTTCTTTAGTAGCCATCTTTTTTTTTTTTTTTTTTTTTAAGTAGGCTCCACACTGAGGAGCCCAACATGGGGCTTGAACTCATGACCCTGATCAAGACCCGAGCTCGGGGCACCTGGGTGGCTCAGTCGGTTAAGCGTCTGACCAGCTCAGGTTATGATCTCACGGTTCATGGGTTTGAGCCCTGCATCAGGCTCTGTGCTGACAGCTCAGAGCCCCAAGCCTGCTTTAGATTGTGTCTCCCTCTCTCTGCCTCTCCCCTGTTCGTGCTCTCTCTCTCTCAAAAATAAATAAAAAACATTAAAAACAAAACAAACAACAACAACAATAACAAAGACCTGAGGTGAGATCAAGAGTTGAATGCTTAACCCACTGAGCCAACCAGATGCCCCTTAATAATAGTCATCTTAATGGTTTTTGATCTCTCTAAAGTTATTTTTTATATAATTGCATTTACACTAATACATGACTACATTCTTAACATAATAAGTTCAAATAAAACATAAGTAAAAACCCTGAGACTCACTTCAGTGTCACAGGATTATTTTTTCTTAAAACTCCAGAACACATACATCCCTTGAGAACTGAAGCATGGATTGACATTCATTCCCTTAGTATTTCTAGTCTTCCTTTTTTTCCAGTAACCACCAGAGCTTACTGTCAAAAAATAGTCTCTAGGAAGTAGTGGACCTTAAAGCCTATATAAGGTGTGGAATCAGCACTGCAGGAGCAAGGTAAGACAGCTTTTATCCAGCTCTTTAACCTTGCTGTCCATGTTCCTTTGCAGAACAATCAACATCCCAACACTAGAACACTAATCACTGAAATTTGCATGCGTGAATGAACAGGACAAAACTTATTTCAAGCATCTTTTTGTAACGTGTCATTTCCATAATATCATGACCTGAAGTGGAAACCTAAACTACTGACTTCACCCAGATACTCCTAAAACTTACATGTAACACACACCACCAAGCCATACACAGCAGGCAAGAAAGAGAAACTATAGCCCAGATGACAATTCTGCTTTTAGGACTTTCACCAGGGGAAAGCGCGAACGCAGTCCCCCACTACCACAAATTATGCAGTCGAGTTTCCCACATTTGGGGAAATCGCAGGGGTCAGCACATCCGGAGTGCAATGGGTGAGCCTCGCCCTGGGAAAACCACCTTCATGATCATGGTATCTCCCCTGCCAGGTAAGTATGAATTCTGACACTTGCCTGGTACTTCACCCTCATCCTCAACACACTATACAGTCATGGTCAATTATATTCCAAGTTCTTTAGGCCCTTGGTTCGAAACTATGGCATTGTTCACATGACACTGACCAGAACACACCAGTGGATATTTAGTGGAAATTCTGCCTCGTGAAAAATGAGCTCCAACACGCAGTCACCTCACCCTTCATCTCCATATGCCCGCCTCTTGTCACTTGTCGTCACTATTGACGTCACTCCACTTGTTAGAGAAACGGAAAAATTCATTTTAGCTATTCTTCGCAACGATTCAAAAGACTGTCACCCGCGGGTGTAGCTGGTTAGATTTTAAAATCCTTGCCTTCCCAAGCGCGTACGCAAAGGTTCCGGCCTTGCATCTGCCACGAGTCTAAATTCTGTGCTGCAGGACAGAGCAGTTTGGGAGGCAGTGGCTTGCCACCGGGAGGGAAAATCGCACGGTCCGTTACGCTGGTCTGAATTGCTGTTCCACTGAGGGTCTAGGTCATACTCCCAGTCTCCCTCAGCCTCCATTTCCCAAAATTGTAAAGAAATAATACTGCCTGCCTACCTTTACCTCACAAGGTTTCTGTGAGGACGGAAAAAGAGAATACACGTGAAATGCAGCCTCAAGCCTCTCCACCTCCACCCCGGCCACATTCCAGGGTTAGGTGCCCTGTGTAGTTGGGGACCCAAAGATGGCTTCGCCATGATTTGAGCCTGCAATTTTCCACACAAAGGGAAAAAGCAACCAGCCTGGATTTGATAACAAACCAAGTGCCCCTCCTTCTTTTTAGAGAACAAAAATAAATAGCACATTAGGTTATCCTTTCTGCCCCTGCTGACCAGGTGCTCTGGGCAAAACCATCGTGTTTGCAACAGCTGTAGTATTGAAGGCTTTCATGGTGTAGAGAGGCAAAACTCTACCTCTGCCCTGTTAGCGTCTCTGGCTGGGCCTGAGAATTAGATTGGCATAGACAGGTCAGCAGGATTAAAGCATTAGAAATTTAACAGAAATTTGCCTGACACAGAAGTTCTTATAAGGAAATAAAGAAATGGCAAAACTAAATGCTTTCATATCAGATTGAACAAGGAGAGGCAATTGTGCAAAAGTAACATAAATGAGGAGGTTATAGATAGACACGAATTCTTTTTAACAAGGTTTGTACAAAATTCTCTCAGGAATTCTGACTCCCCTTTTCTGAGAACGTTTCTTATCTCCTGGTATAGGGAAGACATCTTTTACATGGGAGTTTTATTTCCTGATCTCAGGAAGAAAAGGGTAGGTCAGGACCCTCTTCTTATATGCTGTTTTTCAAGTGCTTTTAGCTCAAAAGAATCCTTATGCCAAGGTGGGCATATTTGGGGGTGGCATATTCTGCTACCCTTCATTTTTTTTTAAGTAGTCTTATGCCCAACGTGCAACTTGAATTCACAACTCCGAAAGCAACAGTTGCATGCTCTACCAACTGAGCTAGCCAGGAACCCCAGTACGTGTGATTTTAAAACAGCTTTGCTTTGGGGCACCTGGGTGGCTCAGTTCATTAAGCAGCCAACTCTTGATTTCAGCTCAGGTCATGATCTCACAGTCTGAGCCCTGCATGGGGCTCTGCTCTGACTGTGGGAGCCTGCTTGGAATTCTCTGTCTCCCTTTCTCTCTCCCCCTCCCCCTCTTGTGCACAGGCACAAGCACTTGCTCAAAAATAAACATTAAAAAAAATAAGTAAAAAGCTTTCCTTTGTTTAAAATTTTTGAGGGCATTAAAAAAATTTTTTTTACGTTTATTTATTTTTGAGAGAGAGACAGAGCGTGAGTGGGGGAGAGGCAGACACAGAATCCAATTCTCTGAGCTGTCAGCACAGAGCCCGATACAGGGCTTGAACTTACAAACCGCAAGATCATGACCTGAGCCGAAGTCAGATGCTTAACCAACTGAGCCACCCAGGCACCCTGAGGGTATTTTAAACTATTACAATTGTGATAAATGTCCCTTGTAGATAATTTGGAAAAGGCAGAAAAGTGTTATTAAATTGTATTTATTTATTTACTTATTTAGAGGCAGAGAGAGAGACAGACAGACTGCTTGAGCAGGCAAAGGGCAAAGAGACGGAGAGAATCCCAAGTAGGCCCTGCGCTGTCTGCATAGAGCCAGATGAGGGTTGTGATCTCAGGAACCATGAGATCATGACCTGAGCCAAAATCAAGAGTCAGACACTTAACTGACTGAGCCACCCAGGCACCCCAAAGGCAGAAAAGTGTTTTTAAAAAATTAAACCACAGGGAGCAAGGGCTCCATTATTTCCCATGACATCTGGGGCTCCTTCTTAGCCCAGGTCTGCGTGTCTCCAGGGGAGACCTCTACCAGGGTGCTCCACTGGTCTGACCATCTCCCACAGACAAGAAATGAGTGATTCCTGGAGTTACATGATCCCCCTCCAGCCTGGTTTACATAGCCCCCTCATTTTTTTTTTTTTTTTTTTTTTTTTACAAATGCAAAATCTATTCTACTCAGGCTTTGGGACTTTTTTCCTTGTTCACACTCAGTTAATTAAACGTGTTGCTGGCAGCATGCTCCTGAACTCCATGCCATTCCTGTAGCCTGTGTTCGTGATGATCCCCCTTGCCTTATGGTTTGAATTCGATGCCACGGATTGTAGGCCAAATTTTAAAACTGTGTTTCAAAATACCTTCGCCGTGTCCTTTAATTGGATTGAAAGTACTTTTACCACATGGAGAAATATATTTTTAATTTGTGATGCTTTTCTACAATGTCCACTATTGGTGAGTTTAATGTGTTTCCAACACTTAGGGAGACTATAATGAAAGCTGATGAATTTTCTTTTCTGTCCAAATAAAAGAAAAAATAAAAGTCTATTTAGATGCTGGAGGAGAAAAAAAAAAAAAAAAGGCTGTCTCAGTCCATTAGGCGTCCAAACCGATCAGGTCAGATCAGATCAGGTCAGGTCAGATCAGGTCATGATCAGATCAGGTCATGATCTCGTGGTTTGTGAGTTTGAGCCCCGTTTGGGGCTCTGTGCTGACAGCTGAGAGCCTGGAAGCTGCTTCAGATTCTGTCTCCCTCTCTCTCCGACCCTCCCCCACTCGCACTCTGTCTCTCTCTCTCTCTCAAAAATAAACATTAAATTTTAAAAACCCACAATTACACTACAAAATTATTACTGTTAACACTTTGATATTAAACATGGTTAATTTCAATATAAATATATAGGGCGCCTGGGTGGCTCAGTCGGTTGAGCGTCCTACTTCGGCTCAGGTCACGATCTCGCGGTCCCTGAGTTCGAGCCCCGTGTCAGGCTCTGGGCTGATGTCTCAGAGCCTGGAGCCTGCTTCCGATTCTGTGTCTTCCTCTCTCTCTGCCCCTCCCCCGTTCATGCTCTGTCTCTCTCTGTCCCAAAAATAAATAAACGTTAAAAAAATTTTTTTTTATCAATATAAATATATATTTGAATAGGATTATACTTCATGTGCTGCTTTATGTTTTCCATCCTTTTGCTATATATACTGGGTCACAGATAACTGTATAATCAGTATTCTATTGCTTCTAGTTTATTGCCACTGTTCATATATATATGAACAGCATTGTAGATATATCTTTGTAAGTAATTAATGATGATTTTGGGGGTAATTTTAATTTTATTTGTTTACTTATTTAATTAAATAAATTTTTAAGTATACTGCATACCCAAAGTGGAGCTCAAAAACACGACCCTGAGATCAAGAGTCACATATGCTACCAACTGAGCCAGCCAGGCATACCTCTTGGGGTAATTTTTAATAGTTTTTTTCCCTGTTATTTTACAGTCATCTTAAGAAGTGCCTTAAATTATTGGGGGGTGGGTGTGGGGAGAAGAGGTGACATGTGATAAATATTTTCAAGTTCTTTAGAAACAACTTTTATCTTTCAAAGTCTAGATCTCTAATTTCAGGGTTCATAGCTAATTATAAAACTAACTTCAAGTTTGTTAAGAATGAGAAGAAAGCCTAAATTATATAATGTTGCATGCCATAAAAGCAGCATACAAAATTGAATATATAATATGATTAAAACTATTTCTGGGACACCTGGGTGGCTCAGTCAGTTAAGCATCTGAGTCTTGATTTTGGCTCAGGTCATAATCTCACTGTTTGTGAGTTCAAGCCCCCTTGTTGGGCTTTGTGCTAACAGTGCAGAGTCTGCTTGGGATTCTCTCTCCTCTCTCTGTCTCTGTCTCTCTCTCTCTCTCAAAAAAAAAAAAAAAAAAAAGCTATTTCTAAAGCTATTTCTAAGTTTAAGAGACTTAAGGGAAATACACCAAAATGCAAACTAATATAATTATGTTAGTGTCATCAAAGAACTATGGACTAATATTTTTTCCCCTAAATATTCTGTAACATGACTGTAATATTACTTACAGCAAAAAAAAAAAAAAAAAAAAATAACCCTAATTATATACATCTCATGCCAAAAAATGCTCATATTTTTTGACCCAGAAATTTCTTTTAATTTACCTGAAGGAAGTAATTCTAGAGAAAGACAATGTCCTATGTACAAAGGTATTCATCATAGATTTATTTACCATTGCAAAAACCAAAGTAGCCCAAAAACCTTTGACGTCAAAACAATAGGGGAAATATTAAAAAAACGTAATAGTAAATAATAATAATTAACAACATGAAAAAATTATATAAAAGGTTAGGAGGAAACAGAATATGAAATGGTATGTATACCATGACCACAATTTTGTAAAAATGTGTATCCTTAATGAAAATTACTGAAAGGAAATGCAAAAGACATAAATTTTATTAGTTGTGAAATACAGGTTACAGAATTTCAATAATATTGTTAGACTGTTTTTTCTTCATAATAAGGAGATTATGAATAATAAGGAAATACCAGGGGCGCCTGGGTGGCTCAGTCCATTAAGTATCAGGTCATGATTTTGGCTCAGGTCATGATCTTGTGGTTTGTGGGTTTGAGCCCGGCATTGGGCTCCGAGCTGTGTGGAGCCTGCTTAGGGTTCTCTCTCTCTCCCCCCACCTCTCTCTCTGTCTCTCCCATGCACTCTCACTCTCTCTCAAAATAAACAAATAAATTAACTTAAACAAAATATGGGGACCACCAAATCCTAGTTGAATCACTACAGGAGTATTGCATAGTATTTAAAGAATTTTGAACACAGAGTGCCTGGGTGGCTCAGTCTGTTAAGCATCGGTCATGATCTCACAGTTCATGGGTTCGGGCCCCACGTCTGGCTCTGTGCAGACAGCTCAGAGCCTGGAGCCTGCTTCAGATTCTGTGTCTGACTCTCTCTCTCTCTCTGCCCCTCTCCCACTCATGCTCTCTCTCTCACTCTCAAAAATAAATAAACATTAAAAAATTTTTTTAAAAATAAAGAGTTTTGAATACTGGGTTTAACATCAAATAGTCTTAGGTTGAAATTGTGATTTAACCATATTTTAGGTATCAGTGCTTGAATATACCTTCTAGAAACAATGATAATTATCAGTAATAATTTGTATATACATAGAGAATAAAACAACCAACTACAATGACCAACTAAATCAAAGGCCCCAAATAAGCCAAGATGGAGAAACACAGCCCCTCCCTCAGTACAGTGAGTATTTGGAGAGTTCCTAGATCATGGCTTCCCTGCCAATTCAGATGTTCTGTTCCAATTGACAAGCCCCTCAGTCTGTGAGTCTCATCTCCATCTCTCAATCTCCATCCATTCCTTAGACTCATGGGACCAGAGAAGGAGTGATATGTAGAAATATAATGAGGGTGGCATGTATATTCAATTTTTAAAAGCTGAGTTTTGTTATATAAGTTTATAAAGCAGGTGTAACTGTCAAGAAGTTGCCCACAGCACCAACAAACGGAATCTAATCCACTACCAGGAAAGCATGAGTAACACTCTACAGCCACTCTACCCTGGGTTGCAGGTAGCTGATCCCATTCGCACATCGGCCCTGGCTTCAGTCACGCTAGTTAGACATTTGCTAGATAACTGCATCTACAAAGTGTGACCCAGCCCACTTCAGATATATAAAGTATCATTTCATTATTGAACTACCTTCCTAATTTCATTCCGGGAGATTTGATTTCACAGAAGGAAGGTAAAACTTCGACTGTTTCTATGGTATCCATGAATGCCAGGCTAGCTATAGCCCTGAGACCTCTAGGACTATTTGTGTCCCCCACAGATTTGACTTCACAAGTACTCAGAGACTTTTTGCTATTCCGAGGGCCACACCGTCTACTCTAGTATCTTTGGTAGTCACAAAGTATTCTTGAATTTCTATCAGTACTGCTAATGATTAAGCAAAATGAAAAACTGTTCTCAAGTCATTACTTAAATGTATGTAGTGCACACTTCTCACAGCTACCTAAGCTTTTTAAAAAATATTTATTTTTGAGAGAGAGAGACAGAGAGCGAGCACCTGTGCACGAGTGGGGGAGGGGCAGTGACAGAGAAGGAGACACAGAATCCCAAGCACGCTCCATGCTGCCAGCACAAAGCCCAATATGGGGCTCGAACCCACGAACCATAAGATCATGACCTGAGCTGAAGTCGGACATTCAACCCACCGAGCCACCCAGGCACCCCAAGCCACCTAAACTTTTAAGGTGCCAGCTACCAGCCTAAGCACTAGAGATACTAAAAGAAACAATGCAGGGGCGCCTGGGTGGCTCAGTCGGTTAAGCGTCCGACTTCGGCCCAGGTCACGATCTCACTGTTTGTGAGTTCGAGCCTCACATCCGGCTCTGCTGACAGCTCAGAGCCTGGAGCCTGCTTCGGATTCTGTGTCTCCCTCTCTCTCTGTCCCTCCCCTGCTCATGCACTCTCGCTCTCTCTCTCAAAAATAAATAAACATTTAAAAAAATAAAAATAAAAGAAACAATGCAGAGATAGATTCTGCCTTCAATAATAAGATCACAACCTGTAAGGAAAATAGACCTGCCTGCCAGAACTATATGAAAAGTGGTGAGAACTAATGAAAGTAAGAATCAGCTTCAGTCAGGACCATGTTATGATTTTAAAGGGCCCTACACACTTTTGCCTTCATGGACCCTTCCTCCATTAAAAAAACCATACACATTAAAATTATGTGACTGTATTTATAAGAAGATAAATATATTATTATACATGACATTTCTTTTCTTTTTTTTGAAAGTAACCTCTACCCCCAACATGGGCTCGAACTCATAATGAACCTGAGAGCAAAAGTTGCATGCTCTACCGACTGAGCCAGCCAAGCATTCCCATACATGACATTTTCTTCCACCTAAAAATTCACCTTTTTTCTTTGATTTTAAAACTGTTTTAGGCACCCTGCCTACAGTACCTAAATGTTTAAACCAACCCTGAATTCAATAGTGGCTTCTGTGGATCCCAGGTAGCTCTTTTTCTTTTTAACATATATTTTTAAACTTCATTTATCTTGAGAGAGAGAGAGAGCACACGCGCATGCACGCGTCCTTGAGCAAGCAGGGGAGAGGCTCCACACTGGCTCACTCTCTAGAACTCTAGGCCCTCCCTGTACCCGCACCCCACAGCTTTCACAAAAGAAAGCTGAATGTGGGAACTTTTTAGGTAAGGGTAGGAGTGCTGTCCAATAGGATATAAAACAAGTTTAGCACGGTATAAAGAAACAAGCTTAGTAATTATAGAATTAACTTACCCAAACATAAGCAATTCACTACCACCAAAAAGCATTACCAACTGAATAGGCTAAAACAGAGCAATCTTAGTAGCAAGAATTTCAGGCCAATCTCCTCCAAAATGCCTTAGTAACGCACCAAAAAACAACTACAGTAACTGTTCTTGGGACACAACCACATAGGGGAAACCAGAACACAGTTCCCCACTACCAGAAGTCATGCAGCTTAGCTTCCCACATTTGGGGAAATCACAGGGACCAGCAGCACACCTAGAGTACAATGGATAAACCTCACCCTGAGCAGCTACCTTTGTAATCATGGTATTTCCCCTGTTAGGTAAGTATGAGATGGAAGTGATCACAGTGATACCCACTGCTGCGCACACCACTTTGAGGTTGGGGTCACTCCTGAAACGACTCTAATTGGCTTTTATCTATATAGCGACACTCAAAGACTGATTTTCTTACTACGTACCTTAATTGGTAACGGCAAATAATCATGCACATCTCTCCAGAAAACACAGTTCCAAAATGCCCTGAGTCTTGAGTCTACATACTCCACTTCCACCTATAATGTCATACACCCTGGGCGGGTTAAGCCTACACCTGAGTGAGTCCCCTTGAGGCTGCCTCTTCAGACCAGCTCCTCCTCTATTTGCCTCAACCTAACTGATGTCTATAGGCTATTTTCTTGACAAAAATCCATCCATCCCTCTCCCGAATTTTGGTGTAGCTGGTCTTCAGATCTCCCTGTGTGAAGTACCCTTCAGCAAACCAACACAAATGAGCCTTTAGCCGCAAGCCAGTTCAGCTTCAGGGTTTCTAGGGATACCAATGCTCCATACCATTTTCTCCTATTCCAGGAGGTGGAAGAGCAAGGAGTGGAGAATGTCGCGGCTACATGCTGGCAGGGTGTATTGCAGAGTAAGGGTTTTGGAATCCAAGATCTTGAATGCAATTCAGCGTACACACTGCACAATTCTAGATAAGCTTTTAGCCTCTGAATCTGTTCCTCAGTTTGTACAGAAGGGGGAAGAACTATTGAGCCAGCTCTCCCACCCAGCTCAGGCTCCAAGCTTTGTCTCCTACTCCTGCCCATGGTCAGTTAACACCTAGCCCTCTAAGGACGGACTGCTTTCCTTGAGAGCAGTTTAGCCTGTGCCTATATTGCTTCTTTACTTTCTCTCTGCCTGGCATTCAATTCCCTTACTCACTAGACTGTGGGTCTCTAGAGCAGGGTTTTTCTTGTTTGTTTTTTTTCAAATAGTCAAGACAGGGGCACCTGGGTGGCTCAGTCAGTTAAGCATCGATTAGGCGGACTCTGGATGTCGGCTCAGGTACTGATATCATGGTACCTGAGTTCAAGCCCTGAATTGGGCTGCATGTGTTCTCTCTCTCAAAAGAAACAAACTTTAAAAAATTAAAAAAACAAAACAGTGAAGACAATACAACATATAATTATAACATATAATTAATTCATACATTATTTTACCAACTAACTTCATTCTCTCTCATTAAAAATATACAGGAAGCATGACTTTAAATTTCTGCATCTCTGGAGCTCTCTGGAGAAGCTCAGATGAAAACTCAAACTTTTACTGAAAAGAAAATGTACATATACATTCCAAAGGCTGAATGCTGAGACCTCCCTCTCAACTTCCATTTGATTTCCAGGACACTGGCAACCAACCTTTACCTTCTAGGATATTGGAAGTTTCCTCTGAAAAATGTGAACACCCTAAAACAAAGTCCCAAAGATGTCAGCCATGGGCTTTCTCTGCTACAAGGGCCTATGCAGATTACTCTACAGGGAAGCCCTTGCCTTGGTCCTAAGTGCTTCCAATTAACTCCCTACTTGTTAATATAATTTTAAATTTCTGGGGCACCTGGGTGGCTCAGCTGGTTAAGCACCCGCCTTCAGCCTAGGTCATGAGCTCACCACTCCCAAGTTCAAGCCCCGTGTCGGGCTCTGTGCTGACAGCTCAACAGAGCCTAGAGCCTGGAGCCTGCTTCGGACTCTGTGTCTCCCTCTCTCTCTGCCCCTCTCCCACTCACACTGTCTCTCTCTCAAAAATGAATAAACTTAAGCTTTGCGCAGTGGCAGTATCGTAGCCAATGAGGTTTATCCGAGGCGCGATTATTGCTAATTGAAAACTTTTCCCAAAAATGAATAAACTTAAAAATTTTTTTTTAATTTTGGCATGACAGTCCATCTTATGGATGGCCCATAATTTATATAATCATTCCCCTAATGCTGGACACTTAGGTTGGTTCAATTTTTCACTACTGTAAATAATTCTGGGTAATGAGTAGAGATGGTATATTGAACACTTATAAATAATCAAGGAACACTGAACCACCAAGGATGACCAGACATCTGGTCAGACAAAAGCCTCTAACATGAAAGGAGCTAAACAAACCAACCACAAGAAGACAGTTTGGAGAAGGCAGATTATGCAAAGGGAAGAAAACTAAAAATGAAAATAAAAACTATCATTAGAGAGCTGGGACACCTGGGTGGCTCAGTCGGTTAAGCGTCCGACTTCTGCTCAGGTCATGATCTCGCAGCTTGTGATTTTGAACCCACATGGGGCTCTGTGCTGACAGCACGGAGTCTGGAGCCTTCTTCAGATTCTGTATCTCCCTCTCTCTCTGCCCCTCCACAGTTTGCACTCTGTCTCTCTCTCCCTCAAAATAAATAAGCATTAACAAAAATTTTAAAAAAATCCTCAGCTAAAACACCTTGCACCTGAAAAACAAGTACAAGAAAGTATATGGATAGAAAAGAAAAACAAATAAAGATCTTAAATATATGATTGTAGAAATAAAAAATTGAATATACAGGTTGGGAAAAAACATGTAGGTGGAAAAAATGTTTTTTATTTTTTCTTTTTAGAGAGAGAGAGAGAGAGTTCAAGTGGGGGACAGGGGCAGAGGGAGAGAGAGAGAGAGAAAGAGAATCCCAAGCAGGCTCCATGCTCAGCACAGAGCCTGATACAAGCCTGACGCAAGCCCATCGCAAGGTTCGATCCCACGACCTTGGGATCATGACCTGAGCCAAAATCAAGAGTTGGATGCTCGGGGTAACTGTGTGGCTGGGTTGGTTGAGGTCTGACTCGGGTTTTGGCTTAGGTCAAGATCTCGTGGTTCATGGGATTGGCTCTATGCTGACAGCAGGGAGCCTGCTTGGGATTCTCTCTCTCTCTCTCTCTCTCTCTCTCTCTCTCAATCTCTCTCTCTCTCTGCGCCTCTCCCCTGGTCATACTCTCCCTCTCTCTCAGAAATAAATAAATAAACAAAAAAACCGATAGGGTGCCTGGGTGGCTCAGTCAGTTAAGCGTCTGACTTCAGCTCAGGTCATGATCTCACAGTTTGGGGGTTTGAGCCCCATGTTGGGCTCTGTGCTAACAGCTCAGAGTCTGGAGCCTGCTTCGGATTGTGTCTCCCTCTCTCTCTGCCCCTCCTCTGCTCATGCTCTGTCTCTCTCTCAAAAACAAATAAACATTTAAAAAAAAAAAAAAGGGTAATATACCTGGTCATTTTAACAGCCTCAAGAGTCCAGAATTCAAACTGACCTAGAGAAAAACAAACCAGCCAGAAATAAATCTTAAACCTCCTTTTTCACAAGAGATAAAATCAGGAAAAACAACAAATAAAGTTAGCATTCCAGTGCCACAAATTAGGTGGTACAGGCTTACCTGCTTGATAAAAATACAGAATAGAAAAATAAGCAGAACAACAGAATACTATTTAGCAATAAAAAGGAATAAAATAATGATAAATTTATCAGTATGAATGAACTCAAAAACATTATGCTACATGAAAGAAGTCAGACACACTATACACTATGTGATTCCATTTTATATGAAATTTCTAGATAAGGCAAATCTATAAAAGATAGATCCATTGTTGCCCATGGCTAGGGTTGGGGCATGGGAACCAGGGCAACTGCAAATGGGCACAGGAGAATTTGGGTGGGGAGGGTCATAAAAATGTGCTAAAACTGGATTGTGGTAATGGTTTGACAACTGTATAAAATACTAATCATTAAACCAAATAATGGGTGAATGTTATTTTATATCATACTTCAATAAAGTAGCTAAAGATGTCAAGAAAAAGTACAGCCATTATATTTAGAGATACATACTGAAATAATCATGCCTGAAACACCATGATGTACGGGTTTATTTCAAGATAGGTTTGGAGGTTTAAAGTGTAGAGGTATAGATGAAACAAGATTGGCCTTGAGTTGTTCATTGCTGAAGCTTAACTTAGTGTTGCTAAATAGGAGAATACTATTATTATTAATCTATTTTAGTTTACATTAGAAGTTTTTCACACACAAGTTTTTTTTACAATGTAAAGAAGGAGACCATCCTTTCCCATATGATTTTAAGTACCTTGAGATGTTGATACCCTGGCCTCCCCATCTGTGAATAAGAATGATGGAGAGGAGGAACAGGAGGTACAGCCTCCTGGATTCTACATTTAATAGGTGGAAAAAAAAAATTAAAGGTACAGATAAAACTTAGGGGTCATATTTTTCTCCTTTCTTTCCTCTTATATAACACATTCAATCCACAGCAAGTCTTTATCATTTTTCCTTTAAAAATATGTTCAGAATCTGACCCCTTCTCACCACCTCCAGTGCTACCACTTTGGTACAAGCCATTCTCATCTCCTGCCTAGAAGAGTGCAGTAACATTCTAAGTAATCTCCCTTCTTCCATCCTTTCACCACTCCCAGTCTATTAACAGAGTAGCCAAGTATCCTGCTAAAGCCTAAATTCAATCATGTCACTCTTCTGCACAAAACTAATCTGAGAAAACAGAAGAGAAGGAAACATTTCCTACCCCATTTTTTTGGACAAGAAGTAGGTTTTATTGGTGGGTATGAGTAAGGAGGGGCAGCACTGAAACCCTCATGAGTGCAGGGCCTGACATTTATCCAGGGGGACACAATTAGGGATATATCTGATCCCACAGCCACCAGAGATGAGCTGCCTTTCAGCCATAATGTCTTCAAATTCACCCACATTAACCTTGGTAAAGTACTACTTCTTGGAGATGTAGATGTTCTGTCAGCCAAGGAACTTGAACTCAACCCTGCACAGGACCTCTATCACATGATTCTTGTTCTGCAGTTTGGTGTGGATGGACATGCCAATTTGGCCAACGTGGACCAATGTGCCCTGCAGCTTTCTGAAGACACCCCTCAGCCTCAGTGCAGGACAACATCTTGTTGATGTGGATGATAGGAAGGAGTGGAGCCACACACAAATATGAAAGCCATCTTTGCCACAGCTTTTCACCATATACTCGTTGGCACAAATACCTGGACTTGTGAGGAGAGCTGCTCACATTCATCCAACACCATTTGGCCAGAGTGGGAACCCAACCACTTTTGCCTTTTTCTGCCCCATGTGACACCAAGGACCTTCAATGGCGCACCCAAGGGATGAAGCCAACTTATTTTATGAAGCAGCATTACTCTGATACCTAAACCAGATGAAGACCATGTAAGAAAAGTACCGAATATTATCCCTCATGGACATAGATACAAAATTACTTTAATTCCTTTAAAACTGCAAACCAAATCCAGCAATAAACAAAAAGAGTAATAGTACATCATGATCAAGTAGGGTTTATCCCAGGAATGCAAAGTTGGTTTAACATTAGAAAATCAAGCCATATAATTCATCATATCAACAGATTAAGAAGTAGTTGCAGAAAAAGTAGTTAACAAAATTCAATATCCATTTATGATTTCAAAAAACTTAGCAAAGTACCACTAGATTGATAAATGGTATCTATGAAAATCCTACAGCTAATACACTTTATGGTGAAAGTATTTTTCTTCCAGATAAGGAACAAAACAAGCATGATTACTTTAACCACTTTTATTCCAGCTAGAGGTTAAGGCAAGGAAAATAAATTAAAAGCCTTAGTTTGGAAAGAAAGAAGGAAAACAGTTTCTATTCACATATGACATGACAGTTTATGTTGAAAATCCTAAAGCATTTACACCAAAAAAACCTACTAAAATTCATAATTGAATTTAGCAAAGTCACAGGATACAAGATTAATACACAAAAATCAACTGTATTTCTACATACCAGCAATGAACACTTAAACAAATATTTTTAATGTTTATTTTTGAGAGAGAGACAGAGTGCAAGCAGGGGAGGGGCAGAGAGAGAGGGAGACACAGAATCTGAAGCAGGCTCCAGGCTCTGAGCTGTTGGCACAGAGCCTGATGCGGGGCTCAAACTCACGAACTGTGAGATCATGACCTGAGCTAAAGTCGGATACTTAACTGACTGAGTCACCCAGGCACCCTCCAGCAATGAATACTTAAAAAATGAAGGTTTTAAGTTAAAGAAAGACAAATCCCACATGATTTCATTTATATGTAGAATCTACAAAAACGAAATGTTTGTTAGACTCATCAATAGAGAGAACAGATTGATGGTTGATTGTCGGGGGGGGCGTGGTGTGTGTAATGACTGAAGGGGATTAAGAAGTACAAACTTCCAGCTATATAATAAAGAAGTCATGGGGATATAATATACAGTATGGGGAATTTGGTCAATAGTATTGTATTAACTTTGTAAGGTGACAGATGGTAACTAGACTTACTATGGTAACTTTTTCACAATGTATACAAATGTCCAATCACTATGCTGTACACCTGAAACTAATATAATATTGTATGCCAATTATATCTCAATAAATAAAATAAAAAGGAAATGAAATTTCAAAATCAATACTATTTACAAGTGGTAAAAACTTCACATTTTCCTACCACTCACATTTCTTCCTGTAGACTGTACATAGTCTACAAAAATGTTATTTTTTTACAAAAATATTATTAATAAATTTCTTTTTATGATTGGAAGGGGAAAAATCATAACACTTTGTTTTAAAACCCCAAAGTCTTTCTAATATCCTTGTCTTTCTTAGTGAGGACCTAACAAATAATAAAGATACATGACTTAAAGCTACCAAGGGAACCGACTAAAGAAGTTAAAAGATTATTCCAGGAATATAAATGACAGGATAGAGGAAGGAATGTACTAGGGTGGGGAAGATCAGCCAAATCCTTCATATAAACACTAGCACAAACATTTATTGTAGTTGACTATAAAAAACAGCTAAACAAGTTTTAAAAGTAGTATTCTGGGAGTCCCCTAGCTCAGTAGGTAGAGCATGTGACTCTTGATCTTGGGATCCTGAGTTCAAACCCCATGTTGGACCTCTAGCTTACTTTAAAAATAAAAAAAAGTAATGCTCTGGGGAGAGAAATGGGGGCAGAGTGTGAAAGGGTGGATCAAGGGAGTGTTACTATTCAGATGGAGTCTTTCTGTATAATGCTTTTCACATGCATAACATTACTTTAGTAAAATTATTTGGGGGCAAAAATCAAGGTCTAGGAGAAAACATAAAACACTGTCACTAGCAGAGATTATACTGTAGTCCAGTTTCTCATTTTGGGGAGAATCTAAGGATACTGCTCATGAGACATACCTGAAAAGGAGTGAAAAACCCCTCTGAAATTATAACTACTCAGTTAAGAATATAAGTGGTAAATTATAAACTCCCAGTTTTCTTCAAAGTAATCTGTCCTTTTTCACTTTTTTAAAAGATTTTATTTTTAAGTAATCTTTACGCCCAGTGTGGGGCTCAAACTCACAACCCCAAGATCAAGAGTTGCATGTTCCACTGACTGAGACTGCCAGCCATCACATCACACTGTTAATCAACAAAGTGAAGACAGTCCTTTAAATTATTTACACCCTTTATCCCCTGTCCTAGGTGCATTTCTAGGTGCTCAAACTTTCCTAGAAACCTCTTCTTCCTATTCTTTTACTGTAAACACCTAGGGAACGATCAAGAGCAGAAACAGATGCAGGTAGCTTGAGGTGGTGCAAAGTGAGCCCTCTAGTGGTCGACAGAAGAGTACACTCCATTTGGCTAGACAACTTGGTACGAAAGTGAACACCCACGCAAGCAATAACGGCCGCACACATCAAGTTATACAAAATGATTACAGGGACGCCTGGATGGCTCAGTCCTAGAATCCTTTTTCCCCCTCTCTCTGCCCCTCCCCCGCTCACACTCTCTTTCAAAAATAAATATACATTAAAAAAAAACCTGTGAAAAATGACTACAAAGGGGCGTCTGGGGTGGCTCAGTCGGTTAAGCGACCCACCACGGCTCAGCTCACGATCTAGCGGTTCCGGGGTTCGAGCCGGCATCAGGCTCTGTGCTGACAGCTCAGAGCCTGGAGTCTGCTTTGGATTCTGTGTCTCCCTCTGTCTCTGCCCCTCCCCCACTCGCACTCGGTAGGTCTCTCTCTCTCTCAAAAATAAACATTTTTTTTAAAAAAGAATGATTACAAAAAATATTGATGGCTTAAAAGCCAAGCAGTAATAAGTCAATC
Organism: Panthera onca; assembly: GCF_046562875.1. Classification (NCBI taxonomy): domain Eukaryota; kingdom Metazoa; phylum Chordata; class Mammalia; order Carnivora; family Felidae; genus Panthera; species Panthera onca. The sequence continues at coordinate 45,112,254 of NC_138352.1, read as the reverse complement.
ATCAACTGTCTTTTCAAAATGCAAGATACAAGTGGAGAGCACAGACATAATCCCTCTCTACCACAAATCATGCAGTCCAGTTTCCCATAGTTGAGAAAAATCACAGAGGCCAGTGCACCTGGAGTGCAACGGGTAAGATGTGCCCAGAGAAAAATATCACCTTTGCAATCCTGGTATCTCTCCTCTACCAGGTAAGTATAAGCAAATGGCATTGTTGGTACCTCATCCTCATTCCAAGCACTAGACACGTGGTCATTCTCTTCACTCTTCATGCAAACTCTAGCTTGTCACTTAGGAAATGAAGACTTCTCCAAACTGTAAAAGCCAGACAGTAACATTTTGGGTACCATAATACTTGCAAAACGGACAAACGTATGTACAACATAAACCAGCAGACACTGCTCATTTACATATTCTAAGTCCCTCTGGGTGACACTGCTGTATGCTTGGTTTCGATGATGTGGTACGCTAAATAACTGCCTACAAAAAAATACCGCTCCCCTAATCTGAAAAACCTGTGAGAGTATTCTCTTACTTTGTGAGGCATGATGTTGACGTTGTGGCCAAAAGATCTGCAAAGGGTAGGACATCCCTAATCATCCACACATACGTAATGTAACCATAAGGCTATTGTATGAAGAAAGGATATAAAAATTGTAATAGAAAACACTTACACAAAATTATACAGAACAAGCCATACCCTTATAGATAAATGAAACAGCTTACTACTACACCCTAAGAAAAGCTCTCCATCTTAATGTGGCCTGGAATGTGCAAGACATACTCTTTTTTTTTTTCTTCTTTTTAAGGGAAGACCAGGGTAAAGCACAAATGCAATCCCCTACTATCACAAGTTACACAGCTGAGCTTTGCACATTTGGGGAAATCTTTGTGGTCAGCACATCCTGGATTCAATGGGTAAGCCTCACCGTGGGAAAGCCACCCTCCTGATCATGGTATGTCTCCTACCAGTAATGGTCTTCATGCCTTGCCCAGCACCTCACCCTCAGATTCAAGTCATTCTACAGGTAGGATCACTTTCCTCATGCATTCTATCCACCCCACTGCTTCTGAAATAAAGAGTTTCCAAACTATAGTTACTATGCAGAATTATTTTTTACATCTGAATATTGCCAAAATCTTGGAAAATATATGCCTAAATGTAACCATGACCAGCAGTCACTGCGCTCATCTACATATTCCACACCCCTTTTGTTGATCTCATTTAGCACATCCTATTTCTACTATATAGTTAGTGGTGCTGTTAAAATAAAATTTAAAGGTAAAGATGCTCTACAGATTTAAAGATAAACAACATAAATGAGTTCCTTCTTTTAAGGTTTTGGAGCTGATGACATCACTGATGTCTGGCACAGTTCAGTAAGCTGCTATCCACATGACTGAAATACCAAGACTAAAAAGATTAAATTTGGCAAAACTGCGTATGAAAATCCAGTCTTAGTGGGGTGCCTGGGTTGCTCAGTCAGTAAAGTGTCTGACTTCAGCTCAGGTCATGATATCAAAGTTCATGAGATCAAGCCCCGCTTCGGGCTCTCTCCTGTCAGCACAGAGCCCTCTTTGGATCCTGTCTCCCTCACTCTCCCCTCCCCTGCTTGCATGCACTCCTCTCTCTTTCTCTCTCAAAAATAAACATGAAAAAAAAAAAGAAAAGAAAATCCAGTCCTAAGATTGCTAAATAGGTTGTCCAAGGCTTCCAGCACAAGTACAAACTATGCTCTTTCAAATATGCAGCAAATGATCACCCTTACTTAAAAGAGCAGGTGTATAGGAGGGCAGCTGGCTGGCTCAGTAGGTCATGCTACTCTTGACCTCAGGGTGAGTTTGAGCCCCACGTTTGGGGTAGAGGTGACTTTTTAAAAGAAACTCTTAAAAAAAAAAAAAAAAGAGCAGTTGTATAAACACTAGTTCTAATTCTGAGCTGAGTTAATTAGAGAACAGCTCAGGTAGCACTGATGATGGTCTATAGGATTGGAAGCCTGACTGACCAGGATGTCTTCCCAAGCAAAAATAAGTTGTGCTTCCAAATATCCTTAACCCTCCACTCTTCCCTGAACGGGTATCTCTGAAACCCAGAACGATACTACTGGCGATTCCATCCTACAAGAAGCCACCCAGCCTTCATTGATTCATATTAGACTCTTCAAAAGGAGTAAATCCTTGGGGCGCCTGGGTGGCGCAGTCGGTTAAGCGTCCGACTTCAGCCAGGTCACGATCTCGCGGTCCGTGAGTTCCAGCCCCGCGTCAGGCTCTGGGCTGATGGCTCGGAGCCTGGAGCCTGTTTCCAACTCTGTGTCTCCCTCTCTCTCTGCCCCTCCCCCGTTCATGCTCTGTCTCTCTCTGTCCCAAAAATAAATAAAAAACGTTGGAAAAAAAAATTTAAAAAAAAAAAAAAAAAAAAGGAGTAAATCCTGTCTCAGGCAATGGTTAATGATTCAAATATTTCATATCGACATATAAATAGTCTTAATCCTCTCCTGCCTTCTTCACTGTAAATTAAAATTGGAGTTTACAAGTTCCAACTGTTCTTCAATTGTTTCTCCAAGACCACACCAGAATCACCTTATTTCCCAAGTCTTTTTATTATACAAAACTCTTCTGGTGTTCTGTCCTCTGCCAAAACAAATTAGCCAGAGTTTCATATCGTTAAAACAGGAAGAAAAAATGCTGTTCAAAAATCTTATTAAAGATTAACAAGTAATAACTGAGAACATACAGGTGTCTGACATGGAGAGAGAAAAACATTCTGGGGCAGAGTAGGGAGGAGACTCTGTGATGTGAGCTGCAACTATTCCTCAAATCTGGCCTTTTGACAGTAACCAGTTTGATTTTTATAGATTTTCTCCCCCAAAGAACAACTATGTAATATATATCTATATATACACATAAACATATATATGTATACACAGTCTAATCTATAAACAAAATATCTACGTTTTGTTTTGTGAAATAAAAGTTAAGATACCTTGAAATCTGGCAGGAACCACTCATGTAAGGGAGAAAGATGATGTCTAAGAACTAAACTACTGTTACCACCAAACAACTCTTAAATTCAAAATGCCATTTTCAGAAGATTTCTTAAACAAATAACACACAGCTCTTAAACCACCCATACCCTTCACGAGACTAATTCCAATATTTCACAAGAACTTATTGCTATCGGCCTAGTTATCAAAACATTCATCTGACACAGTGTGCCTTATGGCAAAAAAGGTAACTTTCTCTCACTTTCTTGTAGCTCAAGTAGGTTAAGGAAGACATTAGTGCTGGAGCACCTGGGTGGCTCAGACAATTAAGCATCCGACTTTGGCTTGGGTCATGATCTCACGGTTCGTGAGTTCAAGCCCCACATTGAGCTCTGTGCTGACAGCTCAGAGCCTGGAGCCTGCTCTGGATTCTGTGTCTTCCTCTCTCTCTGCTCCTTCCCTACTCATGCCCTGTCTCTCTCTCTCTAAACAATAAACATTTAAAAAAAAAAAAAGAAGATAAAAAGACATTAGTGCTATAATCCTCACAGAAGCCCTATAGAACTCAGTATCCCCCGAGGAGAGCCATATTTCTTTGACTGGAAAAATATAAGGAAATACAGGTGTTTGTTAAATAATAACATGTTAACATAGAAAAACTAAAGAAGCTTCTTAGTTCATTTTTCAAAGGTTGCAAAACTTTATTGCCAAAACCAGACAAAGTAGACATAATAACTTCACAAATTAATCTCACAAATAAAAATGCAAAACTCTTAACCAAATTCATAACATCTTTATGAGTATTAACATCTTGTAGAGTATTAACCTAACATACACAGTAAATTAAATAGGTTTTATACCAGGAATATAGGACCTAAGTACATAAAAGTATATGTATAAAAGTGTGTGTGAGTGTGTGTGAGTGTGTGTGTGTATATATGTATGTATTTATATTTATAATGTATAAAAATAGCGTGTCATATGGGGGGAAAGATTACCTCATAAAGAGTGCTTAGAGGGGTGCCAGTGTGGCTCAGGCTGTTATGCCTCTGACTTGCAGGTCATGATCTCATGGTTGGTGATATTGAACCCCATGTTGGGCTCTGCGCTGACAGCACAGAACTTGCTTGGGATTCTTTCTCTGCCCCTTCCCTGCTAGTGTGTATGCACTCACTCTCTCTGTCTCTCAAAATAAATAAATAAACTTAAAAAAAAAAAAAAGTGTGCTTAGAAATTTGGCTCACCACTGGAAATAAGGAAAAAATTACTTTCTTCCTCCTACTTTACATTTAAAAATAGATAGGCTAAAATATCCAAATTAAATTATAAATCATATGTAGAAAAAATACAGGTAATTATGTTTATAATTTTGAAGGAAAAATTTAAAATTAATTTTTATTTATGTATGATTATTTATTTATTTATTTATTTATTTAAATGTTTATTATTTTTGAGAGAGAGGGAGAGAGAGAGAGAGAGAGAGAGAGAGAGAGAGAACAAGCAGGGAAGGGGCAGAAAGAGAGGGAGACACAGAATTGGAAGCAGGCTCCAGGCTCTGAGCTGTCAGCACAGAGATGTAAGGCTTGAACTCACAGACCATGAGATCATGACCTGAGCTCTAGTCGGCCACCCAACTGACTGAGCCACCCAGGCGCCCCTATGATTTATTTTTTAAAGTTTATTTATTTCAGAATAGTCTTTTTTTTTTTTTTTTTTTTCTAAGTAGGCTCCATGCCCAGCACAGAGCCCAACACAGAGCCCAACGCAGGGCTTGATCTCACAACCCTGAGATCAAGAGTCAGATGCTTAACTGACTGAGCCACCCAACCACCCCTAAAGTTTATTTAACTAATCTCTACCCCCAACGTGGGGCTCAAACTCACAACCCCAAGATCAAGACTCTCACACTCTTCCAACTTAGCCAGACAGGCGTCCTGAGACTTTTTAAAATATTTTCTTATTTAAAGTAATCTCTACACCCAATGTGGTGCTCAAATTCACAATCCCAAGATCAAGAGTCACATGCTCTTTCAACTGAGCCAGCCAGGGGCCCCAAAGAAAACACTTCCTAAGCATGTTACCAAAGTCAGAATTAAATACAAACTTTGACTATATTTGCATACAAAAAACATCAACAAAGTAGAAAATCTCAAAGTTTAAATTTTTTTTTTATTTTTACACTTGATCTTAGCCAAAAGGCCGAGAAGCGATTTTTTTTTTATTTTTAAAAATTATTATGTTTATTTACTTAGAGAGAGAGAGAGAGACTGAGTGTGAGCAGGGGAGGGGCAGAGGGAGAGGGAGACACAGAATCTGAAGCAGGCTCCAGGCTCTGAGCTATCAATGCAGAGCGCGATGCAGGGCTTGAACCCACAAACCATGAGATCACGACCTGAGCTGAAGTCAGACGCTTAACCGACTGAGCCACCCAGGTGCCCCTAAAATCTTTTTTTTTTTTTAAGTTTATTTATTTTGAGAGCGAGCACGTGCAAACAGGGGAGGGGCAGAGAGAGACAGCAGGAGAGAGAGAATCCCACGCAGTGCAGAGCCAGATGAGGGGCTTGAACCCACAAACCATGAGATTGTGACCTGAGCCAAAACCAAGAGTCAGATGCTTAACCGAATGAACCACTCAGGCATCCCAAAAATCTCAAAGTTTAAATACACATGACAAAGTAGGAAGATATTTGTGATGTACAGATTAGGCAAATAGCCCGTATAACACAATATGCATATCAGAGAGGGTAGGCAGCATACGCATTACGAATATGGGTTTTGATGTCAAAGATGAGCAGAATGCTTGGCCTACACTAAGCACAATAAATATTAGTTACTGTTTCTGATAATTAAAAAAAAACAGGCCTGTTACAAATATATATTTAATTTAATTAATTTATTTATTTTTGAGAGAGGGGGAGAGAGAGAGAGAGAGAGAGAGAGAGAGAGAGACAAGCAGGGCTCACCTGAAGCGTGGCTTGAACTCACCTGAAGTGGGGCTCGAGCTCACCTGATACGGGGCTCAAGCTTACCCAATGTGGGGCTGGAACTCACAAACCCTGAGATTATGACCTGAGCCAAAGTCAGATGCTTAACCAATTGAGCCACCTAGGTGCCCACAAATATGTTTTTTAAATTAAAGTACTTCAGTTATAAAGTGGGAAAGAATGTACACAGATGTTCATTGCACCATTATTCACAATAGCCAAAAGGTGTCCATTCCCAGATGAATGGACAAACAAAGTGTGGTATGGATATACAATTGAATATTATTCAGACTTAAAAAGAAAATAAACTCTGACACATCCTACAACATGGATAAACCTTCAGGACATTATGCTAAGTGAAATAAATCAGTCACAAAAGACAAATACTACTTGATTCCACCTCTGTAAGGTATCAAGAGTAGTCACAGAAACAGAAAGTAGAACAGGCTGAGAGAAGGGGGACTGGGGAGTTATTGTTTAATAGGTACAGAGTTTCAGGTTTGAAAGATAAAAATGTTCTGGAGATTGGCTGCACAATATTGTGAATATAATTAACATTATTGAACTGTACACTTAAAAATGGTTAATATGGTAAATTTTATGTTATGTGTGTTTTACCATTTTTACAAATTAAAAGTGGGCAAAGGATATAAATGAGATAGTTACAATGATAAGGTATATTTATCCATGAAAACTATATGAAAAAAGTTTTAACCTCTCTTAGTAATAAAAGATAACAATTTAAAATCAAGCATTCTGTGTCTCCCTCTCTCTCTTCCCCTCCCCTACTCACACCCTGTCTCTCTCTCAAAAATATTTTAAAAATTAAAAAAAATAAAAAAATAAAATTAATTATACCTCAATAACAAAGAAGGGGGGAAAAAAGCACCTAAAGACTGCTAAGGGCCAGTGCTGGGGTGGAGGTGGGAAAACTAGCCCTCATATGCTGTCAATAGGAGTATAAGTGGTACAAATATTTGGCAGTATGATCCAAAATGAAAATGTACATACTCTCTAGAGGACCCAGGAATTCTTCCAGAAATGTATCCAGAGAGAGAAAGAGAGAGAGAGAGAGAAAGAGAGAGAGAGAGAGAATGCTATTTCATCACAGCAAAACAACTGGAAATAATTCAACTGTACATTTATAGGCCACTGATTAGAAAGATGGCCCTCAGGACAGAACAGTATGCAACCACTAAACTTAATTTTCAAATAATTTGTAATTACACAGGAGAAAGCTTCTGACAAAATATTAAGTGTAAAATAAAAGATATACAAATTTCTTCATAATTTAACCACAAATATGTAAAATAAACACTTTTATGTGAACTTGTAGAAAGATTAAAATAAACCAAAAAAATAAAATAAACCAAAATTTATCTGAGTTAAACAGAAGGTGAATCAATTTTATTTTCTTCTTTATATTTCCTACATTTTGTTTTCTACAAGTATATATTTCCTGTAAGTATATATTTTCTACCATATATTTTCCACCAAGGTACAAAATAGAAAAGTATAGGGAGAGAGATGCAGGTCAATCATCTAATCATCCTTTCTTTTAACAGGTATCTACTGAGTACCTACTAAAGTCGTACACTGGGCTAGGGGCTCTAGGAAAACAACAGTGAGTAAAATCCATATGGTCCTGCTCTACTGAAGTTTTCAATCTAGTTGGGGAGACATATGTTAAGTAAACGATCACACAGAGGCATTTGGTGCTATGATAGCCTTAAAAGGGAGTCTAAGAAATTTGGTCTGTATCCTAAGAGCAAAATAGGAAGTGACATGAACTGAAATGTACTGTAGAAAGAACATTTTGGCTGCAGCATGGGTGAACAAACTAGAGAGGAAGAGAAGATGCAAAGAGACCAACTAAAATGATCTTATGTACCTGCAAGCAAAATGGTGGCAGCTTGGCCTAAAGGTAGAGACATGAGTATCATCAAGATATGTCAAAGAGAAAATTGATAGTACTTGCATGTGCATCAAACATGGGGAGTTGAAGGGAAGTGGTCTGTGCACATGGAAGGATGATATTCAATTCTGGAGGCAGGAAATGCAGGAAAAGGACAAGGTTTTGGGAGTGGGCTGAAGAAGATAAGTTAGGTTTAAGACAGGCTGAGTTGAGAGACTTTGCACTGCTCAGAACGCTATCAGATATTTGTTTCTGTAGGTCAGAGAACAGGGCAGGGCTAAAAATATAAATTTAAGAATCACTGGCATATAGTCACTGAACTGTGAATGTGAGTAAGATAGCAAAGAAAGGGAGAGAGAGAGGGAGACAGAGAGAGAGACAGAGAGAGAGAGAATGAGAGGGAACAAGAGAGGAGAGAGACAGAGAAAGAGAGAATGAGAGGAAACAAGAGAGGAGAGAGACAGAATAGTTAGCAACAGGTCTGCTATGAGGCTTTAAAAGAACTGTAACATTTCAGGGCCAGGTTATGGAAGAGGAGTTTCCAAGGGTGACAGAAAAGCCAGCTGGGTAGGAAGGAGGAGTGTAGCATCACAGAAATGAGAAGAATGTTTCAAGAGTTTATGGAGGACAAATATATATGGAGCTCCTACCATGTATAAGGCTTTGTGCAATTGACAGTGATGTTCCAAATATGTGTCTGAGGCTACAGGCTTTATTATAACCACCTTTTTTTTAATGTTTATTTTTGAGAGAGACAGAGAGACAGAGCATGAGTGGGAGAAGGGCAGAGAGAGAGAGAGGGAGACCCAGAATCTGAAACGGGCTCCAGGCTCTGAGCTTTCAGCTCAGAGCCTGACTTGGGATTTAAAGTCGGAAACCACGAGATCATGACCTGGGCTGAAGTCAGACGCTTTACCGACTGAGCCACCCAGGTACCCTTATCATAACCACCTCTAAAGCTAAGCCTGGATTCAAAGTTTTTTCTCAGTCCAAACAGCACTCATTTCTCTCACCATTCCCAAATCCACTTGAACATGCAAGGTCACCATTTTTAGAAGTTCTATATTTTTAGGTTAAAAGAAAATAAATTTCTCCTCAGCCATAACAGAAATATTCAGATTACTCCTCTCTAGTATCTCTAGAAAATGGCCCAGTAAACAGAATTATTGTAAGCATCAAGTTCAATTAAATATATATAAAAGCACCTTTCCCTGGCACTTTACAATTGTAGGCATTTAAAAAACATGTTTCACAGCATTAGCACTCTGTTGAGCTAGTGTGTAATAAAGCTTTATTCAGCTGAATACACATATTAGAGTATTTTAAAATGAAGAAGCTAAAATTTATTATGTACCTTTTCTGTGCTAAAGACTTTATATTTGTTAATTTGATCTTTCCAATAACCCCAGGAAATATTACTTTCCACCTGAAGGAGATGAAACTGAGTAACTTGCTGCAAGTCTCACAGATGGTAATTTCCTGAGATGTGATAGAAACTCAAATTTGTATGACTCCAAAGCTCATGCTCATTTGTCCATAGCAGTGCCTCTCAAACTTTTTCATCAAGTGACCACAAATTGCAAAGGAAAACACACCCATATTCCCAGGAGGCTTTGGATGATTACAGAGGTATCCAGTTTGAACTGGATCTTTCTTCTTATATTTATCCGAAAATTTATGTTTGCATTTTACTTTACAATATATTCGTTTATTTAATGTGTTTTAAGTAGCTTACCAGTTAAATGATTCAATTCTTCCCTCTCAAAAAAAAAAAATTTTTTTTTTTTGAGACTCTGACAGCATATGAAGGTACATAAAAATCTCATAGCTTTGTTTAGTTCCTAGTGCCTGGCCTCATAAACCTGGATCCTACTTTGAAAGCCTAACTATAGAGCAAAATGCATTAAAGAAATCTTAAAAATTTTCTGACAACAATTATAGGCAATTTCTGACAATAATTATAGGCAACTCAAGGGTCAAAATAAGATATTAATAACGCTTAATTGTAGGACTACAGATAGAGTCTACTTTTAACTCTCCACTGTCAATGAAACTAAGTTCTAAACACGACCGGTTCCACTGAGTTTGAGCAAACTAACTGAAGGACTAACCCTGAATATGTTAACACCACCTCTTCTTCACCCAAGACTGGTTGCTTTATAATCATGAATTCTCCTTACGTTTATGCAATGCCTAGTGTGCCCAGATGTGACTCATACTAGTAGTTAGCAATGAGTGGCAAACAAACCTTATTTTGATTTGTCCTACCAGACTTTCCCCGCCTTACCAAATGGGAGACAAACACTTCTTCCTTTCTACTTCCCAACCCCCACCCCAAGATGGGCTCACAATTTGGAGGTAGTTCAGGGTAGAAGAAAGGGTACTAGGTTTTAATTTTTGTTTCAAGAAAACTGTCTAAGCTTCTATGTCCTTGTTTTACACCTCGTGGTATGATTGTGAGCATTTAAAATGTGTGGGATTTGCTAAAGTGCTCAACGTGTTTCCTTCCTTAGATCTTAAGTAGTTAGGGAGCTCTGATTTGCAATATTTAGGCAATTCCTTTAGGCTAGGGGGAAAAAAATCAAGGCTAAGAATCTTACCAAAAGGTAGTGAACGAGTTACTCCCCTAAAGAAATCATACTCACCTAGCCACAGAAAGACTGCGTAAACCACCTTCCAAACCGCCTCAATTCCCTCAAAGTTCTCTTTCAGAAGCGGGCCCTTCTCAACTCTGTACCAGAGCAGGAGATCTTGCGTAGCCCAACTACTTCCTCTTAAGAACGGGAGCCCAGCCCACCACGGGGACATTACTTGCTTACTTTTCCAGCTACTTCTTAAGCCAGGTAGGCGCTGAACCAACGGTCTCTAAAACCACCATGCTTCACACTGGACTCGCGGAGAAAGAGAGTGGGTGAGTGCGGGGATTGGGCGCCCAGTGCTCCCCGCGGCGTTGGGGGGCTGGCCCACAATCCCTCGCGCGGGCGAGGGCCGGAAAGGAGAAGGGGGAAGGCAAGGGGGACACCCGACAAGAAAAGCCAAGAAAGTGGAACCCTATAATGGAAACACCGATTAATCCTTATATGACCATTCTATATCCCAAACCGGTAACTAGCCAGGGTGTGCATTACCCCCATTCAGGGAGCTCATTCCTATTAATAACTCTGAGGTTTCCACTCAAGGGGCAGGGCTGAGGTGAGATGTCGTGTGTAGGGCCTGGTCTCTGTCTTGCGGTCTTCATCCATCTTTTTACTGTCAGGATGTGCATTTTATGGGGAAACCCTACATGATGGGATTTGGAAGAACCACGACTAAAATGGTGCGGATGCTTGAAAACCTAGCATTCCTCCTCAGTAAGGCCAAGTCCTAGGCCTCGAGCAGTCAGGCCGCAGACCCCGCCCCTTCCGCTTACGTGTGGCGTCACACGGCGCGGGCCGGCGCGAGCGTGCGGCGTTGTGGCAGGGGTTTAGCAGCTTTGGGTTGGCGGCGCTGCGCGCGTGGGTGTCGGGCTTTGAAATGCAGCGGGATTTAGTGAGTTTCCCGCTGTCCCCAGCGGTGCGGGTGAAGCTAGTGTCTGCAGGTTTCCAGACTGCTGAGGAACTCCTAGAGATGAAACCATCCGAGCTCAGCAAAGGTAATGACTCCTGATGGCAAGTTGAGGTACACGGACCCCCGTCTGTGCCGCCTCCATCTCGGTTCTTCCGCCTTCAGGCTTCAGCCCAGTGTCCGTCAGTTTCCTCCGCCCAACGCTGCGTTTGTAAGGTGAAACCGCTCCTTGACTCCAGTTAAACACGATTTGAACGGTTAGAACTGTGGCCTTGAAAACATTTACTCATTATCTCATTTATAACTCAAGAAGAGCCCTTTTAACGTGGATTATTATGTACAATATGTTGATGAAGGAACAGATGCTTGAGAGGTTAAGTAACTTTTTATGATGACTGGGCTAGGATATCGTGGAGCCAGGATTGGTACCCAGACAGTTTATCTAGTTTTCGCTGTTCCAAAATCCAAGGGGCAAGGGATTACATTTGAGAAATGGAGGATTCGTGAGAGGATTTGAGACACTGAGCGAGAAAGGGAGCAGAATCCCCAGAACTTGGAGAAAGCAATACAAAGAAGACATTGCTTCTTTTATGTCATTCACTGGAAAACAAAACAAAACATGCCCCCCCCCCCCAACCTCTTATTCCAGAACACTGTAAATGATACATTGGTGGGAACCACTGTGTCATGAGGTATACAAAAATGAAGCTGTATGCTGTCAGTCCCACTCCACATGCTATATTATGGTGTGCTCAGAACTGTCCTCTTAAGATAGAACAAAATTTTAAATCCTGGCCCTCAACAATGGAAAATAAGGAAGTTTCAACTTGTCATTCAAGAATAAATGTAGACCGAAGTTAACTGTTTTAAATCTTAAGCTGCACATTGCCTCCCAAATTTTAATGGGCTCTTTCAATATATTGATTTTACAAAAAAGAAATGAGAGAATCTGCATGATAATAGCTAACAGTTATTGAGCATTTTGGATGGCTTCTGTATTCTACCAAACTTTTCAACATGTATTGTGTTATTTCCGTTTCACAAAAGAAAAAAATCTGATGGGGAGCCTGGGTGGCTCAGTCGGTTGAGCGTCCGACTTCGGCTCAGGTCATGATCTCGAAGTTGGTGAGTTCGAGCCCTGCGTCGGGCTCTGTGCTGACAGCTCAGAGCCTGGAGCCTGCTTCAGATTCTGTCTCCCTCTCTCTCCGCCCCACCCCTGCTTGTGCTCTGTCTCTGTCTTTCAAAAATGAATAAACATAAAAAAAAAAAATTTAAGAGCGTTTTACAAAAGAAAAAATCTGAGGCAAAAAAAGTAACTTGCCCATACTAAGTAACTACATAGTAAGTGGTTCAGTCAGGGTTTACAAACCCAAGAAAGCTGACTCCAGAGTTTAGACTCTTTAGTTGGGCATGATTTTCATTTCCTTATCACCATTGTTGTCTTTTGTTAGCACCAAATTTACATTCATATCCTAACTAAATCAAGCACTGACATATCAAATTCATAAGTGATGTCACCTTCACCATTGTTTCTTTCATTAGCAGCTTGTTTTTGTTTTTTTAATGTTTATTCCTTTAAAAAAATGTTTTAATGTTTATTTTTGATAGAGAGAGTGCAAGCAGGGGAGGGGCAGAGAGAAAGAGACAGAGTGTGAGCAGGGGAGAGGCAGAGAGAGCTGTCAGTGCAGAGCCTGATGCGGGGCTTGAACTCATGAACCGTGAGACCATGACCTGCGCCAAAGTCGGAAGCTTAACTGGCTGAGCCACACAGGTGCCCCTGTTTATTCCTTTTTGAGAGAGAGACCATGAGCAAAGGAGCAGAGAGGAAGAGAGAGAGAAAAAGAGAAGGACAGAAGATCCAAAGCAGGCTCCACACTGACAGCAGTGAGCCCGATGTCGGGCTTGAACTCACAAGGCATGAGATCATGACGTCAGCCGAAATCTGGTGCTTAACTGACTGAGCCACCCAGATGCCCCAGCAGCTTCTTTTGTAATTGCCATTTCCTTAAGCCATATTGTCTGATAGGAATGAAATTGTGTAGATAAGGAAGCATAAGTGTATTGTTTAAAATATTTGTGCATTAAAATTATTCTCAGTAAATAATTTTGAAGTGATATATGAATTTTTCATGACTGTTTCCATAAAAATTTTTATTATGAATAATACATGCACATATACTTCTTTTTTTTTTTCATTTTTTTTTTTCTTTAATGTTTATTTATTCTTGAGACAGAGACAGAGCCTGAACAGGGGAGGGGCAGAGAGAGAGGGAGACAGAATCTGAAACAAGCTCCAGGCTCTGAGCTGTCAGCACAGAGCCTGACGCGGGGCTCGAACCCACAAACTGTGAGATCATGACCTGAGCCAAAGTCCGACGCCCAACCGACTGAGCCACCCAGGCACCCAGTGCACATATACTTCTTAAAGTTAAATCTTGTTTTAGGCAGTTGGAGGCCATTTTGTTCTCTTCTGAAAATAATTTAGATACCTTATTACAGCAAGATAAGTATGACTTCATGGGACCAAAAGGGACTGCGGGTACATTTTTTATTTCTACCTCTAGATACTCTTGTAAGTATTCAAATGCTTTAAAGGTTTAGGTTTCTGAATTCTATTTTTGAGGTAATAAGTAAATCATAAAGTATGTAAAGAGTAAAAAATATAGATACTTGCCTTTATTAACTTGAAAAATTCAATAGTGGAATGTTACGTTTTTATGTTTCTTTACTCTTGGCATCCCTCTTATTATGTAAAATTAGAATTAATGAAGACAATCCAATAACATGTTAGACTTTTAAATTTCTAAAATCAGGGTGTTTTGGTTTTTTTTTTCCTTATTTTACTTTCAGAAGTTGGGATATCTAAAGAGGAAGCATTAGAAACTCTGCAAATTATAAGAAGAGAATGTCTCACAAATAAACCAAGATATGCTGCTGTAGCTGAGTCAGGCAAGAAGTGTACAGCACTGGAACTTCTTGAGCAGGAGCATACCCAGAACTTCATAATTACCTTCTGTTCAGCACTAGATAATATTCTTGGGGGTGGAATACCCTTAACCAAAACAACAGAAATTTGTGGAGTACCAGGTGTTGGAAAAACACAACTATGGTAAAGTTAAATGTTCCCCTCTTAAGGGTAGGCTTAATAACATTTTATGTAAGTAATAGAATATGGTGCTGTGGGTCTATATTCAGGAGACCAAAAATGACATGTATGTGCTCTTAATTGTGTGTGTGTGTGTGTGTGTGTGTGTGTACATGCATCAGACAAAAATCAATTTGCCATTTGTGTTACATCAGCACCCCATTTTGATAAATTGATATGGATTATTTTGATATCCAAAAACGTTTCTTTTGCAGCATTGTAATGTGTTCATTAGGGTAAATAGGCAGTCTTCTATTTTATTATATAATTAATTCCTGGGAGTATATTTGAAAGTCAAATATTTGAAAGTACATTTATGTATAAGAAAGGGTTTCCTTCCCAGAGGCCTAAAAACCACTAAAAAATCCTTAGTCATGGTTTTATGAGTATACCCCCTGCCCCACTAATCCAAATATCAATTGATATACGTATATTTGGAGCAGAGAGTTAGCCACATCTGTAGCCTAATGGTGGTACCTAATGGATGGTGATGTGGCATTGAAAACCATTGCCTTAGAGGATTATGGTTATGATGATGATTATGATTTGGTCATTCAGCTTTCTCTTGACAGTATGCAGTTGGCAGTAGATGTGCAGATACCAGAATGTTTTGGAGGAGTGGAAGGTGAAGCAGTTTTTATTGATACTGAAGGAAGTTTTATGGTTGATAGAGTGGTAGACCTTGCTACTGCCTGCATTCAGCACCTTCACCTTATAGCAGAAGCACATATGGGAGAGGGTAAGTTAGCAAGTGATCCTCTTTCTTCTGTATAATAAAAGTAATTTGCAATTGTACCTTTCAGGCCTCAGCAAGAAACCATTTAGAATGAAGCTTAATGACTTGACAGTGTCCTAGTGTTCAACCTTCAGATCTCTTTTACAGAATTAGAAATGCCACAACTTAGTCTGGCTTTTTCTTTTCTTTTATGACCCTTGCTTCTGGGCCACATAACTTGTGTGTGTATTTCAGTGTATGATTTCAAATCATCATGCTCTGACCTGCCAGGTGTAAATTAATGTTGTTGGACACTTAATGTAAGTAAATGTTGTCCCAGTGCATTCAGTATATTCAGTGCATTCAGTTTATATTGACTGCCATACTGGCTTTTTTAATAAACCAAAGGTAGCTTTGAAAAACCATGTTGGTGGGGCGCCTGGGTGGCGCAGTCGGTTAAGCGTCCGACTTCAGCCAGGTCACGATCTCGCGGTCCGTGAGTTCGAGCCCCGCGTCAGGCTCTGGGCTGATGGCTCGGAGCCTGGAGCCTGTTTCCGATTCTGTGTCTCCCTCTCTCTCTGCCCCTCCCCCGTTCATGCTCTGTCTCTCTCTGTCCCAAAAATAAGTAAAAAACGTTGAAAAAAAATTAAAAAAAAAAAAAAAAAAAAAAAGAAAAACCATGTTGGAAATGTTTGGAATATTAAGCTGATTGACTTTAGGGGGCTCTGAGTAGAATGTAATTGACTTCATGGCTGTTTAATTGTATCATTAAAGTGGGAAGTTTTTTTAAGCTTGTGATGTAGAAAGAGTGTTTGATTTTTTAAAAAACGTTTAAAGATGGGATACCTGGGTGGTTCAGTCGGTTAAGCATCTGACTTTTTTAAAATATTTATTTATTTATTTATTTATTTAGAGAGAGGGAGAGAGAGAGAGATTGAGAGAGAGAAAGCGTGAGCAGGGGAGAGGCAGAGACAGAGACAGAATCCCAAGCAGGCTCCACCTCACCAACTGTGAGATCATGACCTGAGCTGAAATCAAGAGTTGGTCGCTTAACCAACTGAGCCACCCAGGCACCCCTTAATTTGCAGTCATATGAAAAAAACAAAGAGAAATTCCGTTATGTTACTTCTATTCAATGAAAGTAATAACTAGAAATACGAAAAGGCAGGCATTAAGACTATAGTTGTATATGTGTATAAACAGTTTCTCAATAGCGTGGTATGTAAGGAAACAGTGGAGAAGGTGAAAATAAGAGGCCAGGAATTATGCAATGATAGTTTATAGTAATTTTGTTACAATTTTGTTATCTTTCAATTCAAGTGGAGAGTTTGTTATTCACGGTGAAGCATTTTGTTTTTCAAAGGTATTGTTTTCCTACTATCACCAATATATCAAAACAAATAAAACTAATTATTTTAAGATTGTTTTGTTTATTTTAGAGCACCCAAAGGCTTTGGAGGATTTCACTCTTGAAAATATTCTTTCCCATATTTACTATTTTCGTTGTCGTGACTACACAGAGCTATTGGCACAAGTTTATCTCCTCCCAGACTTCCTTTCAGAACACTCAAAGGTATGGCTCAAACTATTGAAATATAGTTAACCTTTGGAGTATCTTTGGAGGTGTTTGAGTAACATGAAAAATAAGTAAATAGTATAGTGGCATAAGCCCATTCAAAAATCTCTTCCTTGTTCTACAGTTTATTTGTATTTTCATATATTTAGCATATATATATTTTATGCCCAAAGTAAGAAATTGAAATAATATAGAAAGAGGTTCTGCCTCCAGTAATGGTGGAATACTGAGGCAAACTCTGTAGAAAGGTATAAAATGGAAAATAAAGCTACCCTTCTATTGTTTCCTAATACCTCTCCCTAAAGTTGACCACTATTGTTTTTTGTGTCTTTCCAAAAATTTTTTTATGTATTTTGCAGTATTTTAATATTTGTTAATGGGATAAGACTGTAATATGGTTCTGCACCTTCCATTTTGGTTTAGAGTTTTGCCTATCTTTCTATATCACCACATGTGGATAGACCTCATTCTTTTTGTAGCTACATATTATTTCATTTTAAGAAGGTGCTTTTTGCTCTTGGTGGGAACATAAAATGATACAATTGCCTCAGAAAACAGTATGGCAATTCCTCAAAAATTGAAAATAGAATTACCATATGACCCAGCAATTCTACTTCTGTGTATATAACCAAAAGGATTGAAAGCAGGGTCTTGAAGAGATATTTATACACCTGTGTCCATAGCAACAATATTAATATTACCTAAAACATGGTAGCAACCCAAGTGTCCATTGATGGATGAATAGATCAGCAAAATGTGGTATATACATACAGTCTAATTTTGACATATGCTACAACTTGGATGAATCTTGTAGACATTATGTTGAAATGTTGATTTTGTTGGTGAAATAAGCCAGTCACAAAAAAAAAAAGATATGCTGTATTCTACTTATATGTGGTGTCAAGAGTAGTCAAGCTCATGGAGACATAAAGTAGAATGGTAGTTATTAGGGCCTAGGGGGAAGAGGAGAATGGGCAGTTATTGTTTAATGGGTATAGAGTTTCAGTTTTACAAGACAAATATTTGTATTTTACTATATAAAAAAAATTGGGGAAAAATTACCTTAATTTATTTAACCAATCCTATTATTGGTGATCTTTTAGATGCTATTATTAATAATTGTTTGGAGATAATCCTTACACATACCATCTTGGGGTACATTTGTAAGTATGTTTATAGGATAAATTCTAAGTATTAGAATTACATTAAAGAGTATATGCATATTTAATTTTGATAAATATTACGCATGAGAAAGATTCTCTTTGACCAAACTTTAGTCAGCCTCCTCTGTGCCTTCTTTTTCAATAGGCCTTGAACTTCATCCACATCTTGTCTTAGGCCTGACTAATCCAGTTCATTACTGTGAATAATCCTGCTGTGAATATAGGGGTACAATAATAAAGAATCCTGTAAATTAGACTCTCCTACCCTTCATACCTGATCAACCTTGGTATCTCAAGTTCCTCATTCCCCACTTTTGATGTATATGTCTTTGGTCTGCCTGTAGCAAGAATTGTGTTAGGTCACTTTAACAAGAATCCTACCCCTGATGTCTCCTCTTAGTAATTTTCCATTTTTTGACACTCACCCTGTTCCTTGGCTATAAATCCCCACTTGTCCTTGTTGTATTTGGGTTTAAACCCAGTCTCTCTCTCCTGTTGCAAAACCCCTATTGCTAAATTTTTCAAAAATTTTAAATGTTTATTTCGAGAGAGAGCACAAGTGGGGGGAGGGGCAGACAGGGGGGAGAGAAAGAATCCTAAGTAGGCTCCACACTGCCAACTCAGAGCAGGGCTCGATCTCAAGACCATGAGATCATGACCTGAGCTGAAACCAAGAGTCAGATACTTAACTGATCGAGCCACCCAGTCGTCACCCTGTTGATATCTTCTTGAATAAATTCTTCATTACTGTTTTAACAAGCGTCAGAATAACTTTTTTGGTTAAAAAAAATTTTTTTTTATTCTTAAGAAGACTCCACACCCAGCATGGAGCCTAACGTGGGGCTTGAATCAAGACCTGAGCTTAGGGGCGCCTGGGTGGCGCAGTTGGTTAAGCGTCCGACTTCAGCCAGGTCACGATCTCGCGGTCTGTGAGTTCGAGCCCCGCGTCAGGCTCTGGGCTGATGGCTCGGAGCCTGGAGCCTGTTTCCGATTCTGTGTCTCCCTCTCTCTCTGCCCCTCCCCCGTTCATGCTCTGTCTCTCTCTGTCCCAAAAATAAATAAAAAACGTTGAAAAAAAAAAATTTAAAAAAAAGAAAAGACCTGAGCTGAGATCAAGTCCGACATTTTATTTTCTGGTGCCCCAGAATAATTTTTTTTTTTTTTTTTTACACAAATTGCCCTTTAAAAAGGTTGTACCAGTGGATCAAAAAAACAAGACTGAACTATATGTTGACTACAAGAAACCCACTTTAGGATTGCCTTGCTGGCTCAGTCACTGGAGCTTGTGACTTTTGATCTTGGGGTTGTGCGTTTGAGCCCCATGTTGGGTGTAGAGATTACTTAAAAAAAATAAAATCTTAAAAAAAACATTTTAGATATAAAGATACTTGTAGATTAAAAGTAAATGATCAGAGAAAGATCTATCATGCCAACACTAATCAAAAGAAAGCAAGAGTAGCTGTATTTAGAGAACAGACGTCAAACCAAGAAAAGTTATCAGGGATACAGAGGGACATTACATAATGATAAAATGGTCAGTTCCCCAGAAAGACATAACAGTTTCTAACATGTATGTGTCTGACAACAGAACACCAAACTACATGAGGCAAAAACTGATAGAAGTGCAAGGAGAAATAGATGACTTCACTATTATATTTGGAGACTTCAGCACCTCCTAGAAATGGACAGAAAACCAGTAAGGACATAGATGAACTCAATAACACCATCAGTCAATTGAATATAGTGGATATCCGTAGACTACTTCAACAACAGCAGAATACATGTTCTTCTCAGTTCATGTGGAACTTCCACCAAAATAGACATTTTCATAATCTATTAGATTTCCTGCCTATTCTTCTAAGGGCCCGTTTATCTTTCCTGTAAATATCCTTTCTCCATTCTGTGAATTTTCTTTTCACTTTCTTGATAGTGCCTTTTTTTTTTTTTAAGTTTATTTTTATTTTTTTGAGGGAGAGAGACGGCAGGGGCAAGGGGTGGCAGAGAGAGAGAGGGAGAGAGAGAATCCCAAGCAGACTCCACACTGTCAGCACGGAGCCTGACACAGGGCTCAGTCCTGCATACCTTGAGATTGTGACCAGAGAGAAATCAAGAGTCGGACACTCAACTGACTGAGCCACCCAGGTGTCCCTTGATAGTGCTCTTTGATACACAAAAGTGTTAAATTTTGGTGAAGTCCAATTATTTATTAGTTGTTGTTAGGTTTTTGGTGTCATGTATAAGAATCTATTGCCAAATCGATGATCATGAAAATTTACTTCTCTAAGTAGGGGAGGAAGAAGTTTTCTTCAACCCTCTGAAAGTCCATGGATGGATCTGAAAAAAAACGACAAAGGCAGCATAATAGGAGAAAAGCACACAAATTTTACTGAATTTTTATGTGTACATGGCAGC
The DNA here is from genome assembly GCF_046562875.1 of Panthera onca. Taxonomy (NCBI): domain Eukaryota; kingdom Metazoa; phylum Chordata; class Mammalia; order Carnivora; family Felidae; genus Panthera; species Panthera onca. The sequence continues at coordinate 45,091,817 of NC_138352.1, read as the reverse complement.
CTTCTACAAGACAACCCAAAGAAATGACCAGAACAATAAACTTTTATACCTTTTAGGCAAAAACATGTAAATATGTGAAGAATTGATGAAGGGATTTGGGCTAGAGGTGGTAATTTGTGAAGAAATAATTTTGAAAATAAGAATTAGTTTAACAGGGGCACCTGGGTGGTTCAGTCTGTTGAGCGTCTGACTTCAGCTCAGGTCATGATCTCAAGGTTCATGAGTTTGAGTCCCACATCAGGCTCACCGTTGTCGGTGCAGATCCCCCTTCAGATCCTCTGTTCCCCCCACATACCCTTCCCCCACTCACATTCTCTCTCTCTCTCTCTCTCTCTCTCTCTCTCTCTCTCTCTCAGAAATGAAATAAACATTAAAAAAATTAGTTTAACAAGGTTTGTTTATATGCCTTCTCAGCCCTAAATACCCTGTCTCTGGTGATAAGGACATCTCCTTTTCTTCTGATACCTTTCATACAGGAGATTTATCTCCTTTCAGGGAACAAGGGAGAGAGTAGGAGGTCAAAGTGACCTTCCTGCTTCTGTCATTTTCTCAAACTTCAACTTAAGATATTCAGTATGCCAAGGTGCCAAATTTGAGGGTAGCATGCCTGAAATACAGGTTGATCTATAAATATACATCAGACCAGTTAATGCCATGCAACATGTAATAGAAGATACAAAAAGGGGAAATAGGGGCCCCTGGCAGGCTCAGTTGGTGGAGCATGTGACTTTTAACCTTGGGGTCATGAGTTTGAGCCCCATGTTGGATGTAGAGATTACTTATTTATTTTTCATTTTTATTTATTTTGAGAGAGAGAGCGAGCGCACACGCAAGCGGTAGAGAAGCAGAGAGAGAGGGAGAACAAGAATCTCAAGCAGGCTCTGCACTGTCAGCACAGAGTCCAATGCAGGGCTCCACCTGGCAAATGTGAGATCATGACCTGAGCTGAAATCAAGAGTTGGATGCTTAACTGACTGAGCCACCCAGGCGCCCGTAGAGATTACTTAAAAAAAAAAAGAGTGTGTTGTTTAATTTCCACATATCTGTGAATTTTCCAAATTTCTTTCTGATGTTGGTTTCTTTTTTTTTTTAATTGTTTTTTAATGTTTATTTATTTTTGAGAGAGAGGGAGACAGAGCATGAGCGGGGGAGAGGCGCGCGCGCACACACACACACACACACACACACACACACACACACACACACAAGCAGGCTCCAGGCTCTGAGCTGTCAGCACAGAGCCCGATGTGGGGCTTGAACCCAATGAGCTGTGAGATCATGACTTGAGCCGAAGTCAGGCACTAGTTGACTGAGCCACCCAGGCACCCCTGATGCTGGTTTCTAATTCCATTCCATTCTGGTTAGAGAAGGTAACTTTATGTGATTCATCTTTTATATTTATTGACACTTATTTTGTGACCCAACATCCAGGTCTATCCAGGAGAATGTTCCATGTGCATTTTCGAAGAATGTGTATTCATTCTGCTGCTTGAATGGAACGTTGTATATATATTTATATGTTCATTTTAGTTGGCTTCTAGTGTTGTTAGGTTTTTTCTTTCCTTGTTTATCTTTTGTCCAGTTCTCTCCATCACTGAATGTAGGGTGTTGAAATCTCCAATTGTTATTGTAGAATTGTCTCATTTCTTTCTTTAATTTTGTCAGTTTTTGCTTTAGATATTTTAAGGTTCTGTTGTTAGCCCTATTGTGTATATGTATTGATGATTGTTTCTTTCTTTAAAAAAGGTCAGTTTGTCTTTATTGGTAAGCAGGCAGGTGGTAGGCGAGTCAGGATGCTGGGGAGCAGCTGAGGAGAGGGTTCTGCAGTTGCCATCACAGTATATAATTGCTATATCTTCTTGATGAATTGACTCTTTTATTATTATACAATTATTTTATGTAAATTATTATTTATCATTATTCTTCTTTGTCTCTTGTAACAAGTTTTCTCTTGAAGTCTCTTTTGTCTGATATTAGTATAGCTGCTACAGCTCTCTTTTGGTTACTGTTTGCAGGCAATATCTTTTTCTATCCTTCCACTTTTAACTTATATGTATTTTTGAATCTAAAGTGAGTCTTTTGTAGAAAGTCTGTAGTTAGATCATTTTTTAAAAATCCATCTGCCAATCTGTGCCTAAGTCTCTGACTTAGGGTGGTTCAACTTAAAATTTTTTTTCTTTTACAATGGTACAGAAGTGGTACACATTCAGTAAAAACTACATCAAATTTTGATCTTTTCTGGGCTGGTGATACTTTGTCCAATACCCTCTTGTGTTGCTGGATAGTGGCAGTGAGCCACAGTTTTCAGTCAGCATGCAATCACAAGGGTAAACAACCAATACGCTTACAACCATTCTGTACCCATATTGCCATTCTGTTTTTCAATTTCAATATAGTATTCAGTAAATTATGAGATATTCAGTGCTTTACTGTAAAATAAGCTTTGTGTTAGATAATTTTGGCCAACTGTAGGCTAATATAAGTGTTCTGAGCATATTTAAGGTAGGCTAGACTAAGCTATGATGTTCAGCAAGTTAAGTGTATTAAATGCATTTTTGGCTTAACAGTATTTTCAACTTGGTATAGGTTTATTGGGATGTAACCCCATTGTGAGTTGAGGAACATTTCTGTTTTATTTCTCAAATTCTCCATTACTGTCTTCTTTTTTGTTAGATATTTTCCAGTGTACCATGTTGATTCCCTTCTCATTTTTTTAATCATGTATTTTTTAGTTATTTTCTTAGTTGCTCTGGGGATTATAATTAACATCCTAATTCATAGCAGTCTAGTTTAAATTAGTGCCAGATTAGTTGCAACAGTATATAAAAATCTTGCTGCTGTATAGCTCCATTTACCCCCCGTTTATGTTGTCATTGTCACAAATTGCTTCTTTATACATTGTGTGCCTGTCAACATAGAGTTATAATTATTTTTTTATATTATTTCTATATGGATTTGAGTTTCTGTCTGGTGTTCTTTCATTTTCAGCCAGAAGGACTCTGTATAGTATTTCTTGTAGAATAGATCTAGCAATGAATTCTGTTTATCTGGGAATATCTTAATTTCTGCTTCATTTTTGAAGAATACTTTCGCCAAATTCACAGTTCTTGGTTGGCAGTATTTTTTCTTTCAGCAATTTGTATATGTTATCCTATCACTTTCTGGCCTTTGAGAACCAATGAATGAATGAGTAAATGAATAAATACACACAAACATGCGTGTGTGTGTGTGTGTGTGTGTGTGTGTAAAATCTCATTTTTACCTCTCCATTGGTATGCTGGTAAATGTTTAGTGACTGGCTTTCCAGGAAAGAAAATGTATGCACATATATGCATACATGTTTATTATAAAGTTGCTGATATAAAGGATGTATAGTACACCATTTATAAATAATAATAAAATGTAGAATACCCTTTTTTTTTTTTTTTTTTTTAGTTTTATTTATTTAAGTAATCTCTACACCCAGTGGGGGGCTCAAACTCATAATCTGGAGATCAGGAGTTGCATGCTCTTCCAACTCAGCCAGGCAGGTTCCCCCAAATGGTACTCTTTATTGTAAATCTGTAGCCAACTAAGTCTTACAGAAAGCTTTCATTGATTTGATTTTTTTATGGAGATTAATTTCACATAATAAAATTCACCATTTAAAAGTGAACAATTCAGGGGCACCTGGGTGGCTCAGTTGGTTGAGCATCCAACTCTTGATTTTGGCTTCAGGTCATGATCCCAGAGTTGTGTGATCGAACCTCGCATTGGGCTCCATGCTGAGCATGGAGCCTGCTTGGGATTCTCTTTCTCTCCTGCCTCTCTCCCCTGCTCTTTCTCTCTTTCTAAAAATAAATAAATAAAAATAATAAAAGTGAACAATTCAGTGCAGTTAGGACATTCACAATGTTGTCAACCACTACTTGTATCTAGTTCCAAAACATTTTTATTACCCTCAAAGGAAACTCATTAAAGAGTTGCTCCCTTTCCTCTCCCCCTGCAAAGACCCTGGCAACCACCAATCTGTATTCTGTCTCTATCGATTTACCTATTTTGGATATTGCATATAAAATGGAATCATAAGATACATGATCTTTTTGGTCTGGCTTTTTCACTTAGCATAATAGGTTCAAAGTTCATCTGCTTTGTAGCATGTATCTGTACTTCATTCCTTTTCATGGTGGAGTAATATTCTGTTGTATGTATACACCACAATCTGTTTATCCTTTTATCTGTTTGGGCAGTTTCTACCTTTTGATTATTGTAAATTGTGCTGCTATGAACATGTATATACATACTTTTTTTTTTTTTGGTACCAGTTTTCAGTTTTTTGGGGCATATACCTAGAAATGAAATTGCTGGGTCATGTGGTAATACTGTGTTTAATTTTTTGAGGAACCACCGAACTGTTTCTTCATAGTTGCTGAACCATTTTACATTCTTACCACCAACATATGAGGTTTTTCGTTATTTTAATTTTGCTAAACTTATGTATCCTTATCTAACCTATGGAATTGTTTGGCAAAATCACACTACCAATTAGCATTTGATTGCTATCCAGTTCAAAAGAAGTTGCTAACCTCATGGTGAACAAGTACTATTTTAACGTGAATGCTGATTGATATTTTTGCTTATGTTAACAAGTGTGATGAAAGTGAAACAACAAAGGCATATTTTTTAAATTGAAGTATAATTAATGTAAAATATCCTGTTAGTTACAGGTGTACATTATAGTATTTTGGTATTTTTACACATTATGAAATAATCCCCACAATATGTCTAGTTACCATCTGTCACCATACACAAAGGTATGTGTGTATGTCTTTATATGTGGGCTGTCTTTCCCTCCTGGAGGTTCTTATCCAGGACTCAGTTCTGTTGCCTCCTGTTTCATTGATGCCTTCTCTCACATCTGGTCTGAGTTAACCTCCCTCTACTTTATCACCTACTTATTCATCATCATTTCACCCAGTGTAGTTTCTTTATAACTCCTAGTATTATCAGAAATTATTCATGTATTTGCTTGCATGTTAATTGTCCTTTACTCCACTAGACCATAAACTCCAAGAGAACAGGGACCTTGTCTCTTGTTCCCCACTGCCTGGAACAGTGACTAACATATAGTAGGCATCAATAAATATTTGCTGAAAGAATGAATACTCTAAATAAAATATAAAAATGGCTTCCTTACACATGGCTTTATCAAATTCTCTTCTTTAGTGTAATCCTCATTAGATAGAAAAATATATAATCTTACAGGTTTTTAAAACTTGTTTATATTTGGATTAGTTCTCAAATTCTGTTTGTTCTTGGATTTTAGATCTTGGACTATATTGTAACTGTCATGATGAAAATATTTATCATCTATAAGTGAACCTTCTTGATTAGAACTTCAACACAAACCTGTCTCATGCTGAATTCTATATTATAACAGATTCTGTAATGATTAATTGCCTTATAGTATATTTAAAATTAAGGGGAGAAAGTATGCTAAGAATTAGGTTTTGAAGAAGGTATAATAATTTAATATTTGATGATTTTTTTTAACCAAAAAATCTTGAAGGTAAAATGACATTGAATCGAAGAATTTGTTTTACTAAGACTTTAGAAGTGCTTTTTATCAGTGTAAAATGCCTCTGTAACGATTGTGTTATAGTGGCAAAGTATAAGAAAATTACTTCTTTTTCTTTTGTTGAATTACCTTTTTAAGTTGATAAATTATCTTTTGCTTTTAAAGTATATTTATTTTTGAAAGAGAGAGAGCATGCACATGAGAGCATGAGCATGGGGTAGGGGCAGTGAGACCCAGGACTCTGAACTCAATCTTAAGCAGGCTCCACGCTCAGTGTGGGGCTCAGACTTGCAAACCATGAGATTATGACCTGAGCTAAAATCCAGTTGGATACTTAACTGACTGAGCTGCCCAGGTGCCCCAAGTTGATAAATTATCATACCAGAGTACATTTTAACTTTCGATGATTAATGCAGAAAGCATTGGGTGAATAGATTTTTAACTCTCCAAAATAAAGCTTTTGGAGAATTAAAAATAGAAATAGAAGGATTTTTTTCCTGCAATGAACTATGCTTTTTGGATGTCATTTTTAAAATTTTAACACCAAACTTAATATCCTTATCTCTTCCACATTTAGGTTCGATTAGTGATAGTGGATGGTATTGCTTTTCCTTTTCGTCATGACCTAGATGACCTCTCCCTTCGTAGTCGATTACTAAATGGTCTAGCCCAGCAAATGATCAGCCTTGCAAATAACCACAGATTAGCTGTAAGTATTATTAGTCAAGAGAACTTTATAGTGAAGTCAAGATTGTATAACATAGTAATGTCTAGAAATAGCAAAATAGAATTTGACTAAAAGCAAATAATGCAGACACAGTTTTGAATGTAGTTTTGGTTTGATTTCTGGAAAAAATTAATTCTAGACATAAATGTTTCTATCAGTTTTCCTAGAGAATAATAAGCATAATCAAGATGCTGTATTTTATTTTTATTTATTTATTATTTATTTATTTATTTTCATTTGTTTTATTTTTGAAATTTACATCCAAGTTAGTTAGCATATAGTGCTATGATGATTTCAGGAATAGACCCCTTAATGCCCCTTACCCATTTAGCCCACCCACCCCCCCACAATCCCTCCAGTAACCCTCTGTTTGTTCTCCATATTTAAGAGTCTCTTATGGTTTTGTCCCCCTCCCTGTTTTTATATTATTTTTGCTTCCCTTCCCTTGTGTTCATCTGTTTTGTCTCTTAAAGTCCTTATATGAGTGAAGTCATATATTTGTCTTTCTCTAACTAATTTCACTTAACATAATACCCTCCAGTTCCATCCCTGTAGTTGCAAATGGCAAGCTTTCATTCTTTTTGTTTGCCGAGTAATAATCCATTGTATATATATACCACATCTTCTTTATCCATTCATCCATCGATGGACATTTGGGCTCTTTCCATACTTTGGTTATTGTCGATAGTGCTGCTATAAACATGGGGGTGCATATTACCCTTCAAAACACCACACCTGTATCCCATGGATAAATGCCTAGTAGTGCAATTGCTGGGTCCATAGGGTAGTTCTATTTGTAGTTTTTTGAGGAACCTCCATACTGTTTTCCAGAGTGGCTGCACCAGCTTGCATTGCTACCAACAATGCAAAAGAGATCCTTTTTCTCCACATCCTCACCAACATCTGTTGTTGCCTGAGTGGTTAATGTTAGCCATTCTGACAGGTGTGAGGTGGTATCTCATTGTGGTTTTGATTTGTATTCCCCTGATGATGAGTGATGTGGAGCATTTTTTCATGTGTTGGTTGGCCATCTGGATGTCATCTTTGGAGAAGTGTGTATTCATGTCTTTTGCCCATTTCATCACTGGATTATTTGTTTTTTGGGTGTTGAGTTTGATAAGTTCTTTCTAGATTTTGGATACTAACCCTTTATCTGATATGTCATTTGCAAATATCTTCTCCCACTCCATCGATTCCCTTTTAGTTTTGCTGATTGTTTCCTTCACTGTGCAGAAGCTTTTTATTTTGATGAGGTCCCAAGAGTTCATTTTTGCTTTTGTGTCCCTTGCCTCCAGAGACGTGTTGAGTAAAGTTGCTGCAGCTGAGGTCAAAAGGTTTTTGCCTGCCTTCTCCTCTAGGATTTTGATGGCTTCCTATCTTACATTTAGATCTTTCACCCATTTTCAGTTTATTTTTGTGTATTGTGTAAGAAAGTGTTCCAGGTTCATTTTTCTGCATGTTGCTGTCCAGTTTTCCCAGCACCGCTTGCTGAAGATACTATCTTTATTCCATTGGATATTCTTTCCTGCTTTGTCAAAGATTAGTTGGCCATACATTTGTGGGTCAATTTCTGGGTTCTCTATTCTGTTCCATTGATCTGAGTGCCTGTTTTTGTGCCAGTACCGTACTGTCTTGAAGATGCCATGTTTTAAAATGGACTTGTTTGATAAAGAAATACTACCTTTGGTAATTGCAATCTTGGGTTTTTCTTGTCTAAATATACTTGATTTTTTGGGAGGCAGCTGAGTGGCTGAGTCAGTTGAATGTCCAACTTCAGTTCAGGTCAGAATCTCATGGTTCATGAGTTCAAGCCCTGCATCAGGCTTGCTGCTGTCAGTGCAGAGCCCTCTTTGAATCCTCTGTTCCCCACCCCCCCTCCTCCCCTGTCTTCTCTCTCTCTCTCAAAAAAATAAACATATAAAAAAATGTTTTTTTGAGAGACAGAGCGTGAGTGGGGGAGGGGCTGAGAGAGGGAGACACAGAATCTGAAGCAGGCTCCAGGCTCCGGGCTGTCAGCACAGAGCCTGACATGGGGCTTGAGCTCACAAACTGTGAGATCATGACCTGAGCCCGCAGTTGGACATTTAACTGACCAAGCCACCCAGGCACCCCTAAAAAAAATATTTTTAAATAAATATGCTTGATGTTTTTCAGGTAAGCTCTTTTAACATCCCCAGTTTTCTTTTACTCTGGGCCTTTTTATTAGTACGTGTTGTATAATCACAGACCCAGACCGATAGAAAATTTACGTAGTGTGAATAACCTGGATGATTGGAGATGGAGCTAACTCTTCTAGATTTCAAATATGAGGTTAGACGTAAACATAAGTTCAGAAGTGAAGACATAAAAAGGAGTAACAGTCTTTTTTTTTTTTTGACTATTTGCCATCACTTTCCACTTCTGCAACCCCATGCCACCTTCTCACACAAATATACACACTTGTCCAGGAGGGAGATGGGAAAAGAGTAAACTGCTTAATTTTTTTGTATTTACCCTAATTAGAGAGTCTTTAGCACATATCCATGATGCAAGTAGATAAAGAACTCCTTGATGAAATCATTTCAAAACATCTTTTTTTTTTGGAGTTTTTATTTATTTATTTATTTTGCCATATACCAAAAAGCATAGTGTCCTGTGTTTGAATTATTGTCATTAATTTGTAATTTAGCATTCTGTTAATATCAGTGAAGAGCGCGCAGTAGGGGGCACTCAAGACTATTGGGTTGCATAGTTCCTTAGGGTTTTTTATTTTTGTTTTTTTAACAGAAATATTTTTGATTTTCTGATTAAATAACTAATCTAAACAGTGGAATACTACGCAGTGCTTAAGAAGAGTAATGTAAATATATAATGTAATGTAGTAGAGTAATGTAAATGTAGACATACTAGCACAGAACAAGATATATCCAGATATATGATTAAGTGAAAACATTCAAGTCACATTATAATATATTTTATGTGATCCCACTTTTGAGAAAAATAAAAATTATATATGTGCATTTATATTTACATGGACAAAAAGATCTGAAAGGATCAAAATGGTCATAATGACTACTTCTAGAAGTAGGATTTTGTAGGGCTGAGGACATACTTTCCCCTCTTACTTTATAAATTCTTCTTTGCTTGATTTTTAATTTCCAAGTTTCTATGTATAGAATCATGTGTGACCTTTGACAATAAATACATTTCACTGGGCGCCTGGGTGGCTCAGGTGGTTGAGTGACTTCGGCTCAGGTCATGATCTCAAGGTTCATGGGTTTGAGCCCCAGTCGGGCTTTGTGCTGATGGTACAGAGCCTGCTTCAGATTCTCCATGTCCCTTTCTCTCTGCCCCTTCCTCACTCTCGCAGGAGTACGCTCTCTTTCTCTCTCTCTCTCTCAAAAATAAACATCACAAAAAAATTTAAGGGGCACCTGGGTGGCTTAGTTGGTTGAGCGTCCGACTTCAGCCCAGGTCATGATCTCGCAGTTCATGTGTTTGAAAATCATGATCTTGCAGTTGGTGAGTTTGAGCCCCACATTAGCGCAGAGCCCACCTCGGATCCTCTGTCTCTCTTTCTGCCCCTCTCTTTCCTTGTGTGTGCTTGCTCTCTCTCTCTCTCTCTCTCTCTCTCTCTAAAACATTAAAAAAAATTTTTTTAATATATTTCACAATTTTTTTTAAGTTTATTTTTATTTTTGAGAGCGAGAGAGCAAGAGCATGAGCAGGGGAAGGGCAGAGAGAGAGGGAGAGAGGGAATACCAAGCAGGCTGTGCATTGTCAGCATGGAGCCTGACGCGGGCCTCAAACTGACAAACCACAAGATCATGACCTGAGCCAAGATCAAGAGTCGAATGCGTAACTGATTGAGCCCCCCAGGCACCCCTACATTTCACAATTTTAAGTTATATATGTTTTCTATAAAAGAAGTTTTAAACTTTCTAAGTAGAAAGTAAGTAAATTATCTATTACCCAGAGATGATTATTGTTGAGTTTGGTATACATATTTTTCCAAACTTACCCTTTCTCTATATATGTATATGGACATATTTTTTTTATTTTTTAACGTTTTTTAAAATTTAGTTTTTAATGTTTGTTTATTTTTGAGAGAGAGACAGAGCATGAGTGAGGGAGGAGCAGAGAGAGAGGGAGACACAGAATCTGAAACAGGCTCCAGGCTCTGAGCTGTCAGCACAGATCCCTACATGGGGCTTGAACTCACGAACAGTGAGATCATGACCTGAGCTATAATCGGCCACTTAACCGATTGAGCCACCCATGCGCCCCTAAGATTTTTTTTAAAAGTGGGGCTCAGACTCACAACCCCTGTATCAAGAGTTGCATGCTCTATGGAAAGAGCCTAAATGTCCATCAACTGATGAATGGATAAAGAAATTGTGATTTATATACACAATGGAGTACTACAGGGCAATGAGAAAGAATGAAATATGGCCCTTTGTAGCAATGTGGATGGAACTGGAGAGTGTGATGCTAAGTGAAATAAGCCATACAGAGAAAGACACAGATACCATATGTTTTCACTCTTATGTGGATCCTGAGAAACTTAACAGAAACCCATGGGGGAGGGGAAGGAAAAAAAAAAAGAGGTTAGAGTGGGATTAAGCCAAAGCATAAGAGACTCTTAAAAACTGAGAACAAACTGAGGGTTGATGGGGGGTGGGAGGGAGGGGAGGGTGGGTGATGGGTATTGAGGAGGGCACCTTTTGGGATGAGCACTGGGTGTTGTATGGAAACCATTTTGACAATAAATTTCATATATTGAAAAAAAAAGAAAAAAAAAAGAGTTGCATGCTCTACCAACTGAGCCAACCAAACACCTTTATATAGACGTTTGGTTTTTTTTTAACTTTCACTATTTTTTTTAAGTTTATTTATTTATTTTGAGAGAGAGAGAAAGAGAGAGCCCACGTGTGCAAACAGGGGAGGGACAAATAAAGAGGGAGAGAGAAAATCCCAAGCAGGCTCCAGGCCCAGCACAGAGCCCAATGTGGGGCTCAGTCTCAATGACCATGAGATCATGAGTTGAACTGAAATCAAGAGTCAGACACTGAAGGGACTGAGCCACCCAGGTGCCCCAAAAAAGTAACTTTTCTTAGGCTTTTCTGATACTTTAGGACAGATTAATTTGGTGCACGAAGTAAATCAAGATAAAGCACAGATGCTTACAGACACAGTTCAAAGCTATGGTAGCTTGATGCTAAGATGCTGAGTATTGTTCCTAGGGAAAGGAGCTTGGTGATGCTGCTCTCCCTGTCTGGGTACTCTCTGCCTCTATAATGGTTCACTGCAAAACAAATGCTTTAATGCTGTATTTGCTTTTTGCTTTTTTTTTTTTTTTTCCATAAAAGTGCGAATCCTCTTTGGATTTATTTTGGTTAGCAAAAACAGGTACTAATGTAGGTCTTTCATAAAAGTGAAATGGCATAACAGGAACTTTTGAAAATCAGGAGATACCTGTACTCTGTAAACCAGTGCTGTCTGATAGTACTTTTCTGCGAAGATGAAAATGCTCGGTGTAATATAGCAGTTGCATAGCTATTGAGCACTTGAAAAATGGTTAGTGCTACTAAGGAACTGAATGTCTAATTTTAATTTAATTTTTTAAAGAGTGTTTTTAAAAAAAATGTTTATTTTTCAGAGAGAGCACGAGCAGGGGAAGGGGAGAGACAGAAAGGGAGACAGAGAATCCCAACAGGCTCTGAGCTATCAACCATAGAGCCTGGTGTGGGGCTTGAACCCAGAAACTGTGAGATCATGATCTGAGCCAAAATCAAGAGTCAGATGCTTAACTGACTGAGCCATCCAGGGGTCCCAGATTTTACTATAATTTTTAAAAGCTCTATGTGTAGCTAATGGCTGCAGAATTGGATGGTGCACCTCTAACCAAAAAGTGGTGGTATAAATAAATATCCCAGTTACTAGAGTTTAAATACTTGGTAGTCTGTAAAGGGTATTATTCAGCATGTTGGGGATGCCAGTTAATCCTGTATTTCAGGTAATTATCAGTTTACATTCCACTTAGCTTGTTCTAAGATGCATGGCATGAGGTAGTACATGGGGAAGCCATTGTGGCACTTAAGGGAAGAGGAGCTAGAAGAAAATGTGTCGTCCAGTTGGTGGCTAATTGAAATCTAGATGGAGCACAGATTTCTCCTTTGTAGACAAATAAAAATACCACTGCAGTGGGAATAGCCAAACAGCCTTTTCTTTCTCCATTTTCTTATGGAACTGATGACTTTTTCAGAACAGGTAACTTTTTTCATTGCTTTTCATAGAAGTTCTTTATCAGTTTCAGCTTGCAATTGTATCTGTCATATTTCTGGTGGGAAGGTCTGTATTGGAAGAATATTTAAAAGAACTCTTTCTGGAGAATTTGGGGCTGGGAAGTGCCAGATAATCTTTTACTGTATTAAGTCAGCTTTAAACACTCATTTTCTCTACTTTAAAATTACTGTCCTTCATTTTGAGGCAAGGGAAACAAAAACAAAAATAAATTATTGGAACTACATCAAAGTAAAAAACTTCTGCCCAGCAAAGGAAACCAATGAAACTAAAAGACAGCCTACTGAGTGGGAAAAGATACTTGTGAATGATATAACCAATAAGGAGTTATCCAAAATATATAAAGAATTTATACAACTCACTGCTTACAGGGCAGAATAAATGTCTTTTGGGTTAGGACAGTATAAAGAAAATTAAAAAATTTATACAACTCAATACCAAAAAACACTGAATAATCCAATTAAAAAATAGGCAGAAGACCTGAACACATATTTCTCCAAAGAAGACATACAAATTGCCAACAGACACATGAAAAGATGCTCAGCATCACCAATCATCACAGAAATGCAAATCAAAACCACAGTGAGATATCACCTCATACCTGTCAGAATGACTAAAATCAAAAACACAAGAAACAGCAAGTGTTGGTGAGGTTGTAAAGAGAAAGGAGTCCTCAAGCACTATTGGTGGGAATGCAAATTGGTGCGGCCGCTATGAAAAACAGTATGGAGGTTCCTGAAAAATTAAAAATAGAAGTAACATGTGATCCAGTAATCACACTACTGGGTATTTACCCAAAGGATAAGAAAACACTAATTCAAAAGGATATACGCACCCCCATGTTTATTGCAGTATTATTTACAATAGCCAAGATATGGAAGCAACCCAAGTATCTATCAACAGATGAATTGATAAGGAAGATGTGTGTGTGTGTGTGTGTGTGTGTGTGTATACACACACATATATAATTGTTGAATGACTATATTGTACACCTGAAGCTAATATAATACTATGTTAACTATACTGGAATTAAAAAATAGAGGGGTGCCTGGGTGGCTCAGTCGGTTAAGTGACTTCAGCTCAGGTCATGATCTCACAGTTCATGAGTTTGAGCCTGGCATCAGGCTCTCCACTATTAGTACAGAGCCCTCTTTGTTTTGTTTTGTTTCCCTTAAAATGTTTTAATGTTTATTTACATTTGACAGAGAGAGCATGAGTAGGGAAGGGGCAGAGAGAGGGAGACACAGAATCTGAAGTAGGCTCTAGGCTCTGACCCGTCAGCACAGAGCCCAATGCAGAGCTCAAATTCATAAACCATAAGATGATGACCTGAGCTGAAGTTGAATGCTCAACCGACTGAGCCACCTAGGTGCCCCAGTGCAGAGACCACTTTGAACCCCATCTTTCCCTCTCTCTCTGCCCCTCCCCAGCTCATATTCTCTCTTTCTCAAAAATAAACATTAACAAATTTTTAATTAAATAAATAAATTTAATTTAAAATACCAAAAAGAATAAAATAAAATTGCTCTCCTTCAAACCATGGAATCTTTTCTGTAAGTCACTATTTAATCCAAAAGAATTAGTAATATTTTTAGCCTTGAGGGCCATCTTTGAATAAAGTAACACCTATATCTATTATCAGCAGACGAGTATAGTCATAATTTGGAGTCATTTGACCTGATTACTGGGTTTCATTTTTTCCCACTTCTTCTGTATTTTCTGTATGATTTTAGGTCTTTTCTCCTAATTTTTGCTTCAGTTTTTTTTTCCTGTAAAACCAGAAATGGTAATACTGTATTTGTCTCTTTCCTGAAGAGGAAACAGTGAGTATTTATTAAGTATGTCACACTCTTTTGATTAAGTATATTCTAGAGAGGCAACAGTGGTTAAAAAAAAAAAAGACTCAATCTTTGTAAGCTTCTGATTTCTCATGTGTTAAACTGGAATAATAATAATACTTCATTCATGTAGTAGTTGTGAAGGCTAAATAAGATAATGAAGGTAAAGCACTTAGCATAGCTTCTGATATTTATTAAGTACTCAATAAATGTTTATTACCACTACTGATATTGCTACTGTTGGTCTGGTGGATTCTATTGGCTTATCCAAAACTTAATTTTTAAAAGGGAGGTTTTTCCAATACTCCCATTTAGGAAGTTTTTATACATGGTCTCTTTAGACCTTTATGTATTATGTATTATCTATTTTTATTCTTCCATTTTCACAATTAGAACTTTGTTCTTGTCTGTTAAAAATGTTTATGTTCAATAGAACCTGTTTTCAGATAACTAGTCCTTTTAATGGGTAAATTTTTAAGAATTTATCAGAAAAGTTTTCATTACCTAAATATGTTTTTCTTTAAATTGTATTCAGAATAGTAAAGTCACAGGATTATTTGATAATTTTGGGGAGAGACTCACCTAATTTTCTCACCTTTTTTAGGTACTTTTAACTAATCAGATGACAACAAAAATTGATAGAAATCAGGCCTTGCTGGTTCCTGCATTGGGTGGGTAATTAATCAGATAAGAATTTTTAATTTTTTAAAGTTTATTTATTTATTTTGAGAGAGAAAGAGTGTGCGTGAGTAGGGGAGGGGCAGAGAGAGAATCCCAAGCAGGCTCCACTCAGTGCAGAGTCTGACATGGAGCTCAGTCTTAAGAACTGTGAGATCGTGACCTGAGCCAAAATCAAGAGTCAGATACTTAACTAAGCCACCCAGGCACCCCGCATTTTTAATTTAACAGTTTTTTCTACCTCTTTCATTTGATGCTTGTTGAGTACTGTAGGTTCCATGAAAGCAGAGATTGTATCTGTCTTACTCACTGACAAGTGAGCATGGAGCACAGTGTCCTTAGACACTGACTCATCCTTTCAGTTATTTAACAAACATTTATTGAGCATCTACTATTCGGCAACCATTGTGTCAGGTACTGAGCATATCAGTATTCATAAGATGACTCTTGCCCTCAGAAAGTCTTAGGCAGTAAGAAGGGTAAATCCATTTAAATACTGATCACACTACAGTGAATAGACTTATGATTTTTCCTAACCTCAGTCATGGTTTTGTTAGGACACAGTGTTTCGAGATTGTTTTGTACTAAATTCTTTAAGAATATTCTGTCCGAGTTTTTGCTTTTCTTCTGGTAGCCAGAAATATGTTAGTAAGTGTGATAAGGAAGATTGACAAATATGTTGACTCAAACTATAAAGTTTTCTGAAAGCAAATAAAGGATAATGATCTGCAGTATTTGCATAGATAGGTAAAAATCTATTAATCTCAAGTTGCCACCCATATACAAGGGATTTTGAAAGTGTAAGTATATTCTTGTGTTAAATTAGGTAAAATAAAACTGTTTTGGTCAGAGGCATTCTGAAAGACTTATAACCTTGTCAGTAAGGTAATATACAGTTGTTCTGTTCTTGTTCCCACTAGGGGAAAGCTGGGGACATGCTGCTACAATACGGCTAATCTTTCATTGGGACCAAAATCAAAGGTCAGTATAGAAACAAGTTAATAATTTTGAATATTGGGTTAATTACACGAACAGTTATGTTTTCTTAGATCTACTCCAGTGGATGAAATCTACAGTGCCCCCATGAACTAAAGCTTTTGTTGCCTTGTTCTCTATCACCTAGAGAAATCATAGAAACATATTGTTAAACTACACATTTAGCTAACATAGGAAATGCTTTGGAATATTTAAATGATGGGGTGCACCTGAAATGAGTAGGTGGCCAAGGAATGCTACCTTCTAAAGCTCTTTGAAACCAAGTACCATTTATTAGTCTTGCAGGAGGTGGGTACTCTCTGTTCCTAGAAGGGATTTAAAGAAGAATAAAATCAGGACAAAAGGAAAACTTTGAGGTTAGCTTTAGGCCAATTTATGTGGAAAATAGGATGGTTTTTCTTAGTTGCTAAATATATTTTGGGTATGAAATTGTGTTTATTTTTGTTTTCTTTTGTATTTTGCTATCCTACTTTTGTTATCCAGTTACTTACCTGCCTTTCACAAGTATTGTTCTTTAAAATAAAACTATGGCAGCGTGAAACCTTTGTATTTATTTTTAAAGCTGCTGAGCAAGTGAACAAACCAGCTTTCATTTTCTTTAAAATAGGCAAATGAAAGCTGTGGAGTCTTTTATTATACACTTCTAGAAATGTCAGATTTATGCAGCTTCTCTGCTTTGAGATTAATTGGTATAACTGAGAGAACTTCATTTGGAAGTGCTCTAATGAATGGGGGGAGAGTGAGACAGCAGGTGGGCAAAGATGAAAAAAAAGAGTTGCTTAAATATAAATCAGGTCTGGTCAGTGATATTGTCTAGTTCTTTATCTACATTTCTCTGTTCTCCAAACTGAAAAAAATCATGCCTGACCAAATTAGGTTTTACTTAACTCTGAACTCATAGCAGAATTTATTACTTTTATATACATCTTTTGAAACTAATTCACATGGTTTGTGTCCCTTTTAAAAATGGCATTTCCAAAGAGCTCAGGTAACTCTCCTCCCCCCCCACCCCCCATAATACATAGTGCTTTACAATTAACTTCCATCCCCCAGTTCTGTAAATAAGTCATTGTATTCTGGATCACAAAAGGAATTCTTTCCTTGGCAACAAACTCTATTGTAAACATTTGGCAACAGTTCTGCAGATGAGAATCTTATGAACATATTACTTGTATTTTCTCAGATTTAGGTTTTCTGTAAAGTGCATCCCACTGTTAAATGTTTTTAGGAATTTCCATTTTAAATGGCCACTTTTATTCTACTATTAAATATTCACTAATAGAATACATCTAAAAAATAAAAATAATACAAGCAAAGCAAGATGTTTCAGTCTTTTTGTTTGGGGTCTTTTTGTTTTTTAAGATGCTCCATCTTTTTTTTTTCTTTAATGTTTATTTATTTTTGAGAGAGAGAGCAGAGGAGGGGCAAAAAGAGAGAGAGACACAGGATCCAAAGCAGGCTCCGGGCTCTGTAGCACAGAGCCCAACGCGGGGCTCAAACTCACTGTGAGATAATGACCTGAGCTGAAGTTGGATGCTTAACTGGCTGAGCCACCCAGGTGCCCCAAAGATGTTTCCTCTTTTAATGCACTCATTGGAAGGAGATGTTTGCCTTCTTTGTCAAATTGTAGAAGTTAGCATTGGTTAGGTACCCATGAGATCAGAAGATTATGCTTACTTTTTAGGAGTTAGCCATTTTATGACTTCCAGCTTCTTACTGATCCTTTCCAAGAAAGTGGAGAATGGTGTAGAACACTTGACAATGAATTAGATGGATTTAGGGGAAATCTGTTCCATAAGTTTTTTCTATATCCCAGACTATTATTTTAGTGACTACTTGCTGATACTAGGTATTTAACTGGGCAGTTTTTGTATACAACATTTCCTTCAATAATCCCTTCGATAATTTTTTGAGGGATCTATACTTACATAGAAGTGAGAATACCAAGGTTGCCCAGAAAGATTAATTAAGTAGTAAATAATAGCTACCATTTATTGAATATTTATTAACTATCCTTTACTAAGCATTGTATGTGTATGTATATATAATACTTCATTTTATTTTCCAAATAACTCTATGAAATAAGTAGTAGTATCCAAAGTTTATAGCTGACTCTATAATAGTCTCTTTTCCTATAATTGCTGTTTCTAGAATGTAATTATAGTATTGTGTTGATTGCCAGCAAATCTGAAAGTATAGCTCTTATCCTCCTTTTTAGATAAAATCCTTTTTCTCCAAACTGTTTTTTTCTCCCCAGCTAGAGATATATAAGTAATTTGCATACTTTATTATGATCAGAATAAGTTGACCTCATTTAGTAGAATTAAAATAGTTTTGTTCTTCATTGTTTGAAACCAGTTATCTTTAAGTCATTAAAGTTGCATGAAGTCTTGTATGTGTTTTAACATCTAGTTTATCTTGAAAGGATGAAAATAGAAATTCACACTGGGGAAAAATAGTTATAAAAATGAACACTTCCAGTTAGAGTAGAAAACTAAAAACCTTGACTAGCCAAATTTATATTGAGAATTGAACTTAAGTGTCCTATCTTATGCTTCAGTCCCCATCTTTTAACCAGAAACCCCTTTTACCCTCTGACTAACAATGAAATAACATTCCAACAGTTATTCAAATAAATACTTTTATCTCTGTCCTGTATATTGTGTGGGATTTCCTCCAAATTTCATATTCATGATAATATGAGGCTGAGATTTTTCAGAATTATATCACTTTTTGCCAGAAAGATCTGGTGGTAGAGTGGAGTAATACATCAACACCCCCACATAGTGTTTCATATGTGTGCTCAGCTTTAGAGCACAAATTGTGCTTCTGTCTTATTTCTTCCTGACCCAAACTGTGTAGTTCAGCCATATGTTAAGCTTCATCATAGCTGGGGCCATGAGCCAAGTGATTCTTTGGTTTAGTTTGTTGTTTAAAAAGATCCCTTGAGATGCAGATATGAAATATAAAATTTTATTTTTACCTAGAAATTAGAGGAAAATTTTCACCCTGAATATTTAATGCCTACTTGACTTTAGGATTTTTAATAAACATGTAAATGCTTCTGAAAAGCTCATTTACTTTTTAATAATTTTCTCAGAAAATTCAGATGTATTGGGTATCTTTTTGGACATATTGTGATATGATGTGATTTAGATAATTTTTCAGAAGGTTAGCTAATTTTTGTTTTATTGAATCAAAAAGAATGATTTTTTAACCAGACAGGTTAAAATACACCATACCCCTCTCTCTCTCTCTCTCTCTCTCTCTCTCTCTCTCTCTATATATATATATATATATATATATATATACACACACATATGTATATATATACACATATATACATATATACATACATGTATATATACATACATGTACACACACATATGTATACATACATATGTGTGTGTGTGTACGTTTTTTTTTTTTTGTTTGTTTGTTTTTTGTTTTTGTTTTTTTTTTTTACTTTTATTTTTAATTTGTAAGTAATCTCATTGCCCAAAGTGGGCCTCTAACTCATGACTCAGAGATCAAGAATCCCATGCTCAGGGGGCTGGGTGGCTCAGTTGGTTAAGTGTCTGACTTAGCTCAGGTCACGATCTCACGGTTTATGGGTTTGAGCCCTGCATTGGGCTCTGTGTTGACAACTCAGAGGCTGGAGCCTGCTTCGGATTCGGTGTCTCCCTCTCTCTCTCTCTGCCCCTCCCCCACTCATGCTCTGTTTCTCTCGGTCTTTTTTTTTTTTTTTTAATTTTAAATTTTATTTTTTAAAATTTACATCCAAATTAGTTAGCATATAGTGAAACAATGATTTCAGGGGTAGATTCCTTAGTGCCCCTTAACCCATTTAGCCCATCCCCCCTCCCACAACCCCTCCAGTAACCCTCAGTTTGTTCTCCATATTTATGAGTCTCTTCTGTTTTGTCCCCCTCCCTGTTTTTATATTAGTTTTGTTTCCCTTCCCTTATGTTCATCTGTTTTGTCTCTTAAAGTCCTCATATGAGTGAAGCCATATGATTTTTGTCTTTCTCTGACTGACTAATTTCGCTTAGCATAATACCCTCCAGTTCCATCCATGTAGTTGCAAATGGCAAGATTTCATTCTTTTTGATTGCCGAGTAATACTTCATTGTATATATATACCACATCTTCTTTATCCATTCATCCGTCGATGGACATTTGGGCTGTTTCCATACTTTGGCTATTGTCAATAGTGCTGCTATAAACGTGGGGGTGCATGTGTCCCTTTGAAACAGCACACCTGTATCCCTTGGATAAATGCCTAGTAGTGCAATTGCTGGGTCGTAGGGTAGTTCTATTTTTAGTTTTTTGAGGAACTTCCATACTGTTTTCTAGAGTGGCTGCACCAGCTTGCATTGCCACCAGCAATGCAAAAGAGATCCTCTTTCTCCACATCCTCGCCAACATCTGTTGTTGCCTGAGTTGTTCATGTTAGCCATTCTGACAGGTGTGAGGTGGTATCTCATTGTGGTTTTGATTTGTATTTTCCCGATGATGAGTGATGTGGAGCATTTTTTAATGTGTCGGTTGGCCATCTGGTTGTGTTCCTTGGAGAAGTGTCTATTCATGTCTTTTGCCCATTTCTTCACTGGATTATTTGTTTTTTGGGTGTTGAGTTTGATAAGTTCTTTATAGATTTTGGATACTAACCCTTTATCTGATATGTCATTTGCAAATATCTTCTCCCTTTCTGTTGGTTGCCTTTTAGTTTTGCTGATTGTTTCCTTCACTGTGCAGAAGCCTTTTATTTTGATGAGGTCCCAAGAGTTCATTTTTGCTTTTGTTTCCCTTGCCTCCTGAGACGTGTTGAGTAAGAAGTTGCTGTGGGCAAGATCAAAGAGGTTTTTGCCTGCTTTCTTCTCGAGGATTTTGATGGCTTCTTGTCTTAACGTTTAGGTCTTTCATCCATTTTGAGTTTCTTTTTGTGTATGGTGTAAGAAAGTGTTCCAGGTTCATTCTTCTGCATGTTGCTGTTCAGTTTTCCCAGCACCACTTGCTGAAGAGACTATCTTTATTCCATTGGATTCTTTCCTGCTTTGTCAAAGATTAGTTGGCCATACGTTTGTGGGTCCATTTCTGGGTTCTCTATTCCGTTCCATTGATCTGATTGTCTGTTCTTGTGCCATCTTTCGGTCTTTCAAAAATAAATAAATGTTTTAAAAAATTAAAAAAAGAATCCCATGCTGTACCAACTGAGCCAGCCAGGTGCCCCAATTTTTCTGTTATATATATATATATATATATATTTATATATATATATATATATATATACATATATATATTTTTTTTTTTTTTTTTTTTTTAGAGCATGAACGGGGGAGGGTCAGAGAGAGGGAGACACAGAATCGGAAACAGGCTCCAGGCTCCGAGCTGTCAGCACAGAGCCCGATGCGGGGCTCGAACCCACGGACCGCGAGATCGTGACCTGAGCCGAAGTCGGCCGCTTAACCGACTGAGCCACCCAGGCGCCCCTTTTCTGTTATATTTTGTATTAAAGTTAGAATTATCAACTCTAAAGCATTGTAAAAACTTATAATCTCAGTCCCTAATGCTATTCTTTTTTTTTTTTTTTTAATTTTTTTTTTCAACGTTTTTTATTTATTTTTGGGACAGAGAGAGACAGAGCATGAACGGGGGAGGGGCAGAGAGAGAGGGAGACACAGAATCGGAAACAGGCTCCAGGCTCCGAGCCATCAGCCCAGAGCCTGACGCGGGGCTCGAACTCACGGACCGCGAGATCGTTACCTGGCTGAAGTCGAACGCTTAACCGACTGCGCCACCCAGGCGCCCCCCTAATGCTATTCTTATATTACATATTACTCAGCAATTATTTCATTTTTGTATACAGTTGCAGTTACACAGTATATGACATTTTGGATTCTGCCATTTTTGTCCTAAAAGTACAAACCTAAGACATTAAGCCAATGGACTGTGATCTCTGATTGCTTCTCTTTTGAATTGTGCCTGTGTGGAGGGGCAGTTTCAAAATTTGAAGAGTAACAGATCATAAACCAAGATGTCCTTTTTGAATTTTCTTTGAAAACAAATTAGACACTGCTTGCATCTTGGTCGGGGAGTGGCCTTCTGTGGCTTCCTCTCCCATGGGCTATGTGGCCTAGCGTCCCTGTCCCTGCCACCTGTGATCACACACCAAGGCCCGTAAGGGATTGGTGCCAAAGTTTCCATCAGCCTACAGGCAACAGCATGGCAGTCATCCTCTCCAGTGGCTCGCTCGTGGCCACCCATGACTAATACTGGTGCCTCCAGCGTTCCACTTCCAGTTAACAGGTCCTGCATAAGTGCAGAGTATCCTGGGGAAGCCATCCCTTACCACCCTGGTCTCCCCAAGGCTGACTTGGGTCAGTGGTAAGCAAGCTTCTTTTTTCAGGAAGTCTACTCTCCTGTTCATGGCTACAGTGTTGGAATCCCCAGGCCTCCAATGGCACGATCACCTGTGACTTGGCTCTGGAAACCATGAGGAAGCAGCTTGGTGGCCAGCCTGGCAAAGCCAACACAGCCCTGAGTGGCCACTACCAGCCACTAGGCTTTAGGAGACCCTAAGCTCATATCACAACCCCTACCCATCTTTCCCCTCCTCATAGACTAGGTAGGCTGCAGCAAGCAGAAGCAGTTGGGTTCTTTTATATCAAAACGGCAAAACACCAAAAAGGAAGTTGAGAGAACCCCACTCTTTACTTTCTAAGCCACACACAAGGCATCTTGACATACCTTGTAACCTTGTGCCTTGCACCAAGTGGAAAATAAACTCCAAGCAGCCAATAAAAAAAAAGAAAGAAAAATCAACATTATATTGTATGGAAATTAATGAACCTTTTAACTCTGAGAGTTTGTGATTTTTCTCTGTGTTAGAAACTATTTGTGCAGTTTTATCCATTTTTAAAAATTGTCGTAAATCTACCTGGCTCAGTCAGTAGAGCATGCCACTCTTGATTTTGGGGTTGTGAGTTCAAGCCCCATGTTGGACGTAGAGCTTACTTAAAAAAAATTTTTTTAATAAAATTGTGGTAAATTGTACATATCATAAAATTCATCATTTTTTTCATTTAAGTGTACGGTTTAGTGACATGAAGTACATTCACATTATTGTGCAGTCATCACCACCATCCATCTCCACAGCTTTTCCTTCTTCCCCAACTGAAACTCTTCCCATTAAACACTGATTCCCTATTCTTCCCTCCCATCAGCTTGTGGCAACCACTATTCTACATTCTGTCTATGAATTTGACTACTCTAGGCACCTCATATAAGTACAATGATACAATATTTGTCCTATTATGACTGGCCTTTTTTCACGTAGCATAGTTTTCAATGTTCATCATAACACGTGACAAGAATTCCTTTCCTTTTAAGACTAAATAATACTCCATTATGCATAGAAACCACTTTTTATGTTTCCATTCATCTGTCAGACACTTGGGTTGCTTCTATCTTTTGCCTATTGTGAATAAGTTATATCAGTTTTAAAGTGATTTTAAAAGGAACTTTAAAAGTTTTTGCTTAGGGCACCTGACTGGCTCAGTCTGTAGAGCCGTGCTTCTTGATCTTGGGGTCATGAGTTTGAGTCCCAAGTTGGGCATAGAGAGCTTACTTAATTAAAAATTTTTTTAAATAATAAAAGCTTTTCTTATATTTGTTTGCTGTTACAATATTTGAGCAAAGTTAATAAGAACTTAGAATTTTATTTCTAACTACTTTCAGCTTTTAGTTTTATATTACTTTGCATAGTACATAATAAAATTCTACCTAAACAGGAGTGCCTGGGTGACTCAGTCAGTTAAGTGTCCGACCTCAGCTCAGGTCATGATCTCATGGTCTGTGGGTTTGAGCCCCGCGTCAGGCTCTGTGCTGAAGCTCAGAGCCTGGAGGCTGTTTCAGGTGCTTCGGATTCTGTGTCTCCCTCTCTCTCTGCCCCTCCCCTGCTCTCTCTCTCTCTCTCTCTCAAAAATAAATAAACACTAAAAAATTTTTTGAATTCTGCCTAAACAGACCTTGTTCTTGTCATGACAGTGATTCTTCTGGACGCAATCATTTTGAAAGAATGTGTCTTTCTTGTTTATTTGTATTGGTATGAGTATGTGTTTCTCATTTATATCCCAAGAAATTGTGTTAATACTTCTATCATAACAAAAAATACATGATGACTGCAAAAAGTTGGAAAAATATAAACAAAAAACCTCCTTTTATCCTGTAATAACAGCTTAACTTTTTGACTGTGGTCTTCTAATTTTCCTGTCTATGTGTATTTACATACTTACTCATAAAGGTGGGATCATACAGCATAACTTTTACTTAATATATTATTAATGTTTTCCCATCTAATTAAATATTTTCTTCCACATTATTTTCTTAAGCATCAATAGTATTTTGTCACATAGAAAATTATTTGAATTAGTCATTGGACTTTTAGATTGCTTAAAATTCCACTTAGGTAAACAAGTCTATTATTATATAAAATAATTATTATGTGCATACATATAGCTATTGATTAAAGGGAGTATTTTTGATATTTCTTTGCTTTCTACTTTCTGTGTCCTTAGAGAACAATAGAATTGTAGGAAAAAACTAAATTTAAATTATTAAATCAGTCATCTGAACTAATTAATTAAGATCATGTATTTGTGTATATTTATTCTTTTTCTCTAAGCAGGTTGGCAACATTGTGCAAATCACCAAGCCAGAAGGAATCTACAGTACTGTTTCAAATCACAGTCAGTATCATTTGATTAGAGTGGAATTTTGGTGTTGGTGGGCAGTAATTATCTGAAGAGAGCATTTACAAATTGCTTCTGTTAACTCCTGTAGGCAGCAAGCATATTTGAGGACAGCTTTTGATGCTTAGAACATTATCCCCAAAATAGTAGTATATATACAGAATATTCTAGTCACAATTGGACTGAAATTTATTCTTAAGAACAGAGGAAATACTTATTTGTAGGCTAGTGTGTTCCATGCCATATGTAATGTCAGGATATTAAAAATTTTTTAAGTGAAAGTTGTTAAAGATTTTCCAAGAAAAAATACTAACACTACTCATTTTAGTCTGTAGATATTATAGATCTATCATAGCCACCAAATATATCCTGCTTTAAAATGTTAATTTTCCTATAATTTAAAATCATAGAACACACTCTTTTTGGCTGAAATATGCATATTTATCAGTAGTGTTGAGCCAAATATATTCTTGGTGTCTCATTTTTAAGGACAAAAACAGAAATAGAGATTCTGAAATTGAATCATCGATTTAGTCTTTGTACTGCCTAGGTGCATTTAAAGTATCCTAACTGGAGGGGCACCTGGGTGGCTCAATTGGTTAAGCATCTAACTGTAGTTCAGGTCATGATCTCGCAGTTCGTGGGTTCAAGCCCTGCATAAGGCTCTGTGCTTACAGCTCAGAGCCTGGAGCCTGCTTATGATTCTGTCTCCCTCTGTTTCTGCCTCTCCCCTACTCATGTGTGCTCTTTCTCTCTGTCTCTCTCTCTCTCTCTCTCTCTCAAAAATAAATAAAACACTAAAATTTAAAATAAAGTATCCTAACTGGAAAATTTTATTTAGTTGTGAAAATAATTTGTAAAGCACCTAAGTAATTAATACCTGTTACTTCCTTTTACCTCTTCCAATAGAGCCACCATAAAGTTTGTTAGGATTGTCTTTTAGGGACACCTGGGTGGCTCAGTTGGTTAAGCGTCCCACCGCTCAGGTTATAATCTCGCAGTTCATGAGTTCGAGCCCTGCATCAGACTCTGTGCTGATAGTTCAGAGCCTGGAACTTGCTTCAGATTCTGTGTCTCCCTCTCTCTCTGCCCCTCCCCTGCTCACACTCTGTCTCTCTCTCTCTCTAAAAAATAAACATAAATAAATAAAAGGATTGTCTTTTAGAGTATATGTTTATAATGCACTGAAATTTGTATGTATGTGTGTATATATGTATATATATATATGTATAAATAAATACACGCATACATATAAAAAATACTCTAGATATAAAATACTTTAGTACAGCTCTGGTTTGGACACGTACTCATGAGGTTTAACTTCTTCATTCACAGTGGTTAGTAACTTCTGTCTCAGTAAAGTAGCTCTCTTATCAATTAAAAATATTTGGAAGACCAGTTGTTATTTTAGATGTTCTTAAAGCATACTTGTATATTTTTTCATCTTCCAGCCTCAGGGATTTAGAGATGCTGTTGTTGCTCCTGCATGTTCTTGGCAAACAGAAGGTTCATTGAATTCCCGGAAACGGTCACGAGAATGAGAAGAACAGGAATCCAAAGACTAATCTTAAAGTATACATATGTATTGATGCTGTAAGATGTAATGTATACAAAGTAGTAGACTCGTTATAAAATGTAAACACACACTATGGGATGTTTGAATCAAGAGCATAGGAACTGAATGTGAAAAACATTTAATTAGTATGATTCTCTGAATTTTTCAAAAGCAGTTTTACAATTATATTTTGCCCCATTTTCTTTTTTAGTAACATTCAGCAGAAACGATACAGGTATTGTATTTTTGCAGATGTGGAAAGCTGATCTCATGTGGCCAGTATGAATTTACCATTCAGACTGTTTTTTCCTCTTTTGCTAATTGCCTAGAAAACCCTTGGAAGAAAATATTTTTTTCACATTCCTATTTTGTTCTCCTCTTTAAATGTAGTTTTCATAATTCTTAAAAATGACTTGTTTTTATTATTGTAATGAAAAGCCAGCACCATGAGTCAGCATATTTTGTATTCAGTTTTAATGGTCGGATATAAACTTTACATGACCAATGTGATTTTAGTCACCCCAATCCTAAAATCTAACCCATTTGTGTATTTTTTTAATGTTATTTTATAATGTTAAGGGAAGGACTTTGGAGCTGTTACCCTATATAGAAATTGTCTATAACATACATCTTCCAGAATAGTCAAGTTGATAAATTTACAGTTATTTATCTCTATATTTTTGAAACACGGTGTGATCCATTCTAGAATTCTAGATGTATTGACATTTTCCTTTGAATAATCTTAACACTGTTTGTATGAATTAAAAATTTGGATTCTTGAATGGTTTTAAAATCATCTAAAAGTATTTTGGCACCTGATTCTTTTTAGTACTTCTCAATTCATTCACAAAATTTACTCTGGTTCCCAATGGAAGAAAATTATTTAAATAATTGAATATTATGTACTGTGACAACCATGGTGTCCACATTTTAGAGGCAACTGGTATTTCCTCCTCTCCCAGAGTGAACACTAAATTTATAAAGTTTTAAAAAACACAGTTATTCTGTAATTGATTATTCATAGAATAACTATGGTTTGCCAGGACTTTTTTGAGAATGAAATTAGACACTGCTAACAATCACATCAGGACACTGGACATAAACCAGGACCATCCCAGGCAAATCAGGCATATGGTTGTCCTAATTATAGAAGACTAATTTCAAATGACTATTTGAGTGTAGGATGACTGATTATAATTATTTTTGAGGTCTTTAAGGCATATATTTTTATTAATGCAGTCATTATAAAAAAATTACCCATCATTTTATATTCTCTATGCTCCAATCACAAAATCAAGACAGGGGTTTATTAGTGATAAATATCAGTGTTACTAAGGAGCAGAACTATAGGAATCTCATTTTATAAAGCATCATAACACTGTAAAGAACTATAGAACCCAGGATATAGACAAAGCCACGTGTATTTCTTTTTGGTTGTAACTTTTTTGTGTGTGTGCAACTCTTTATAAATAAACTTTATGTAAATATCCTTTCAAAGTTGTTTTTGCTAAAAAGATCACTGTTCTTCTAGTTATAATATACTTAAATCTTAGTCTGCTTGGGCCGCAATAACAAAATGCCATAAACTTAAGCAACAGAATTCTCTCACAGTTTTAGAGGCTGGTAGTCCAAGATCAGTGTGCCCCGGATATTTGGTTCTGGTGAAGCTTCTCTTCCTTGCTTGTAGACAACCATCTACTTATTGAGTGCTCACAGGACCTTTCCTTGGTGAATGTGCATGGAGAGAGAGAGATCTTTTTCTCTTCATCTTCTTTTTTTTTTATTTTTAATTGATATCTATATCTTTTTTTTAACTTGTTTTATTTTTTATTTTTTAAAATTTACACCCAAATTAGTTAGCATATAGTGAAACAATGATTTCAGGAGTAGATTCCCAAGTGCCCCTTACCCATTTAGTCCATCCCCCCTCCCACAACCCCTCCAGTAACCCTCAGTTTGTTCTCCATATTTATGAGTCTCTTCTGTTTTGTCCCCTTCCCTGTTTTTATATTAGTTTTGTTTCCCTTCCCTTATGTTCATCTGTTTTGTCTCTTAAAGTCCTCATGAGTGAAGTCATGATTTTTGTCTTTCTCTGACTAATTTCACTTAGCATAATACCCTCCAGTTCCATCCATGTAGTTGCAAATGGCAAGATTTCATTCTTTTTGATTGCCAAGTAATACTTCATTGTATATATATACCACATCTTCTTTATCCATTCATCCATCGATGGGACATTTGGGCTCTTTCCATACTTTAGCTATTGTCAATAGTGCTGCTATAAACATGGGGGTGCATGTGTCCCTTTGAAACAGCACATCTGTATCCCTTGGATAAATGCCTAGTAGTATAATTGCTGGGTCGTAGGGTAGTTCTATTTGTAGTTTTTTGAGGAACCTCCATACTGTTTTCCAGAGTGGCTGCACCAGCTTGCGTTCCCAACTCTCTTCATCTTCTTATAAGCCCACCAGTCCTATCAGATTAGGACTTCACCTGTATGACCTCATTTAACTCCCAAAGCTCCAAATATAGTCACACAGAGGTTTGGGCTTTGACACATTGATATTGGGATGACGACTCGGTCTGTAGAGATCTAGGAAATTTAAAATGTGTACACGTAAAATTTTTTTAAAAATCTTTACCTGCTTTTTAAAGAGCCTAATATGGGGGCAGCTGGGTGGCTCAGTTGGTTGAGCATCCAACTTTAGCTCAGGTCATGATCTCACAGTCTGTGAGTTCGTGCCTGTGTTGGGCTCTGTGCTGACAGCTCAGAGCCTGGAGCCTGCTTTGGATTCTGTCTGTCTGTCTGTCTGTCTCTCTCTCTCTGCCCCTCTCCCGCTCATTCTTTGTCTCTGTCAAAAATAAATATTTTAAAAAAATTTAAAGAGTCCAATATATACTCATGTGTTCCACATAATTTTTCTATGATAGTTTTTAATGGTTGTGCATAATTTTAAAGTTCTTTTTGGAGTTTTACTACTGTAGTTTTAGAGTTATAAACAATGCTTCTAATAAGCATACAAGTTCCTTTTTTAAAGAAATTGAAAGTATGGGGGTGCCTGGGTGGTTCAGTCGGTTAGTGTCTGACTCTTGGTTTCACCTCAGGTCATGATCTCTCGGTTCGTGCGTTTGAGCCCCGCGTGGGACACTGACAGTGTCACGCCTGTTTGGGATTCTCTCTCTGCCCTCTCCCCCTGCTCGCTCGCTCTCTCTCTCTCTGACTCAAAAATAAATGAATAAACATTTTAAAAAAAGAAATTGAAATTAGGATTTGAATTAATTTTTCATTGCTGCTGTAAAAAATTACCACAGATTAAGTCCTTAAAAGAACACAGATTTATTATTTTACAGTTCTGGAATCTGTAATCAGTTTCACAGGGCTAAAACCAGGGTGTCAGCAAGCCTGCGTTCCTTCTGGAGGGTCTAAGGAAAATCGATTTTCTTGCCTTTTCTAGCTTCTAGAGGCTGCCTGCATTCTTTGGCTCATAGCCCATCTTCAAAGACAGCAGTGTAGCATCTTCCAATCTCTCTGTTTCCAGTCTGTCTCAATTGCCTTTTTCCAACTCTGTGTCCTGCCTTCCTTTTATAAGGACACTTGTGATTACATTTAGAGCCCAGTCAGATAATCCAGGATAATTTCCCTGTCTCAAGACCCTTAATCACATCTGCAAAGTCCCTTTTGGCATGTAAATTAGCATTCACAAATATTAGAATTAGGTTGTAAATGTTTTGGGGGAGCCATTATTCAGCCTCTCACTTCATTTGGTAACATTCAAGAAATAATGGTCCTTGGGTGATAAACACACTGAAGTTTGAAAAGCACGGAGACAGACATTGCCATTTTTTAACTGTTTTCATAGTCATTCCCATGGGAATGAAGGATATATATGTACATATATATTATATATATATAAATTATATATTTATATATTTACATATATTTATATATTTCTTATATATATTTATATATAAATTATATATTTATAAATATATATAAATTATGTATAAATTATATATTTATAAATATATATAAATTTTATATACATACTATATATATATATATATATATATATATATATATATATATATAAAAGGATATGAAAAGATAGTTCCTGTTAGGATGTCCTTGGAACCACAGTAGAGGAGACGGCCATCTTGCCAGCGCAACCCAACGAAAAGCCCCTAGCGGGGCACCAGAAAGAATTGAAGGTCAACCAATCACCAAGCGACAGCATGACCTGCCACGAAAAAGGCCCACCGGGACCTAAACCTGGAACTGCTGCAGCTTAAAAACCCCACCCCACCCCACCACACCCAGGCACGACTTCCCTGACTCCTCTCTCTCTCTCTCTCTCTCTCTCTCCCTGAGTCACAGAACCTCGCCCAAGACCTTAGTTCCAATAAAGCCTTTGACTGCTAAAATTTTTTAGCTTCTGACTCTTATCTTTACCCTGCCTTACACCTGACCCTAACAGTTCCTTGTATATTGCCTTTTACTCTTTTTATTTTGATTTTTTTTTTTTTTAAGTTTCTTTATTTTGAGAGAGAGCAGGTGAGCAGGGGAGGGGCAGAGAGAGAGAGAGAGAGAATCCCAAGCAGGCTTTGCACTCACGGTGCAAGAGATCATGCCCTGAGCTGGAATCCAGAGTCAGACACTCAATGGACTGAGGCACCCAGGTGCTCCGGCTTTTACTCCATTTAAATGCCATTGCTATGATCACTCTTTCTGGTAATTCATATATACACATTGATATATTTGCACACACACATACAAAACATTTATTTCCAAAATATTTGTTAAGGCAATTCCATGTTTTGCAATGCCCTGGCCACAGTTAGTACAACACAGGCCGTTAAAAGTCTACTTTAAAAAGTACTCATTCTGGGGAAAGTAAACAAATACTAGCAACTCAGAATTTGTTCTTCTTTGAGAAACTTTTTCCATGCTAATGGACTTGGAAAATAAATTTTATTTCAAAAAAGTTATTAAAGGTATAAAATATAATAAGGTATAGAATTAAAAGCTCAGACACCCTAACTCATGACTTTTGTTGTTTTGTTTTCAGGATAGAAGCTTAACATTTCAATGCAATGATTATAGACTTTTATTGCTAGAGGAAACCATAGAGATAATCCCAGTAATATCTTTAATTCATATATCTGCAATATTTCAAACATGCAGTAGGTTTTTTCTAAATTAATTCTTTCCTGATTTTATAACAATTTATCCTTTTTTAAAGTATCTTTTTCCCAAAGTATAACTTTTAGCTTGAATTTGCATAGTGCCTTATGATTTTGAAACACCTTTACATAATTTAATTTGATCCTCACAGC
This sequence comes from Panthera onca, assembly GCF_046562875.1. NCBI lineage: Eukaryota > Metazoa > Chordata > Mammalia > Carnivora > Felidae > Panthera > Panthera onca. Next base: position 45,060,097 of record NC_138352.1, on the reverse strand, counting down.
AACTCTGTAAGGTAGATGGGATAGGATGGTTTGTCTGTTTTAATTCCTTCTTCTATTCATCCAAAGCCTTAACACATGTACACATTTAACAACTACTTGTTGAATGAATAAGTATTTCAAATAAAATTTAGAATAAATTCTGTTTTTCTAGGGTGTCTGGGTGGACTGAGCCAGCCAGGCACACTCAATTTTTTTTTTTTTACTTTTAAAAATTGTGATAAAATAGATATAAAATTTGCTATTTTAATCATTTTTAAGTGTGCAATTCAATGACATTAACTGCATGCACAGTGTTGTATAGTCATCCCTATTTCTAAAACTTTTTATCACCCAAACAGAAACTCTGTACCCTTGAAGCAATAATTTTCCATTCCACACACTGCCTCCCCCCAAGCTCCTGGTAATCTCTAACCTACTCCATTTCTGATTTGCCTATTGTATGCATTTTATTTTTATTTTTTATTAATTTATGTATTTTTATTTGAGAGAGAGGTGGGGTGAGGGAAAGAGGAAAGAGACAGAAAGAGTATTAATTAGGCTCCATGCTCAGCATGAACCCTGACTCAGGGCTTGATCCCATGACCCTGGGATCACAACCTGAGCTGAAATCAAGAGTTGGTGGCTCAACTGACTGAGCTATCCAGGCATCCCTGTATTTTATATAAGTGGAATCATGCAACATTTTGCCTTTTATGCCTGGTTTATTTCACTTGGCATAATGTTTTCAAGGTTCATCCATGTTGTAGCATGTGTAATAACTTCATTTTTATGGCTGAACAATATTCTATTGTATGTATATACCACATTTTGTTTATTCATTCAACTCTTGATGGACATTTGGGTTATTTCTAATAGTGATTGAATGGTTTATAAATTTATACGAGTTAACACTTTGTTTTATTGACTTTTATTGCTTATCAAGTTTGGGACAGTTGATTTGTCTTTGGAATATTTTCAAACTATTCCTACTAGCTTAAATTTTAACCCTAATAAATTTAACTTTCATTTCTTAGATCAACTATTTTTATTTTCTAATTACTGTTTTTGTTGTTAATAATGTTCCTACTAAAATGTTTACATCTAGTTACCAGTGATAAGTTATAGTGTGGTAGAGAAAACATAGGCCGAGAGTCAGAAGACCTGCATTCTAATTTCATCTGAGACATTAATAAGCTGTATCAATACTGGCCCCTTTATTTTCTTTTTTTTTAAGTTTTTTTTTTTTCTAATGTTTATTTATTCTTGAGACAGAGACAGAGAGCGAACAGGGGAGGGGCAGAGAGACAGGGAGACACAGAATCTGAAACAGGCTCCAGGCTCTGAGCTGTCAGCACAGAGCCCGAAGCGGGGCTTGAACCCACGAACTGTGAGATCATGACCTGAGCCAAAGTCGGACGCTCAACTGACTGAGCCACCCAGGCGCCCCTGGCACCTTTATTTTCTTATGCCTTTCTCTTATTTATAAAACAAGACAGGTCTAAATGATGGTAAATTCATTGTTGGATATTTTGTGGTTTCTCCTTTTGTAGAGACATTATTAATATTCACTTAAATGAGCAATATTAAAAATATGAAAAATACTGACATTTGCACTTTTTTTAATTTTCAAAATCAATAATACTAAGATTTTTATTCTAATACACTGCATTTCAGTTTTGAGACATAATGTTGAAATGTTCTATTGCTTTAAAAAAAAACATTGAGTTGCAGAAGAGAGGCTGGCTGTTCATAATATGTATTTTTAGTTAACGTCAGTGCCTAAATTTACTGTTACTGTTAAAAATTTACAGAACATTGTGCTCCCTCAGAAATGATTTTGGCATAAAACATGTTGACAAGAGTTTGTGTATTTTTGACCATGGTATAATCCTTTGTTTTCAGATTTAGTTCACCATTGACATTGGCCTTTCTGTGCTTCAACTATGCATGTGACTCTCATTATCCATTTGACTCTCGTTATGTATAGAAGATGTGAATTTTTATTTTTTTATTATTAAAAAAATTTTTAGTGCTTATTTTTGAGAGATACAGAGTGTGAGTGGGGGAAGGGCAGAGAGAGAGAGGGAGACACAGAATCTAAGGCAGGCTCTATCTAGACTCTGAGTTGTCAGCGCTGAGTCCCACACATGCTTCAAACTCACAAACTGTAAGATCATGACCTGAGCCAAAGTTGGAGGCTTAACCGACTGAGCCACCCAGGCGCACGGAAGATGTGCGTTTTTAAACACCGTTACTCTGATAATGATTTTATATGTAGCCTGTTTTATGAGAATATAAAACTTGGGTTCTCTAAGAAGGGCTTGAGGGGTGTCTGGATGGTTCAAACTGTTAAGCATCCAACTCTTGATTTTGCTCAGATCATGATCTTGCAGTTCGTTAGTTCAGTCCTCGTATTGGGCTCTGTGCTGATGATGGGGAGCCTGCTTGAGATTCTCTCTGTCTCTCTACCCCTCCAGCACTTGTGCAAAGAATAAATAAAAACTTAAAAAAAAAAAAAGAAGGGCTTGAGACTCATGGAAACATGTCCTACCAATTTTAAAATTTAAAAATTAATACCGGTAAAAGTAGCAAAGAGAAATTTGTATTAAGAAGTCATATAAGCCAAGGCAAAGAGAAAAACGTAATTGATTACATAAACTTTTGGTCTAATGATAAGAAGTATACCAGTTCTTTACGAGAAAAAAATGTTTTTCTGGAGGTTTTTTTTTTTTTTTTTTTGTAATTTACATCCAAATTAGTTACCATATAATGACTTTAGGAGTAGGATCCAGCGATCCATCTCCTACATACAACACCCACTACTCATTCCAACAAGTGTCCTCCTTAATGCTCCTTGCCCATTTAGCCCACCTCGCTCACCCAGAACCCCTCCAACAACCCTCAGTTTGTTCTCTGTATTTAAGAGTCTCTTATGTTTTGTCCCCCTCCCTGTTTTTATATTATTTTTGTTTTCCTTCCCTTATGTTCATCTGTGTTGCATCTTAAATTACACATATGAGTGAAGTCATATGATACTTGTCTTTCTCTGACTAATTTTGCTTAGCTTAATACACTCTAGTTACATCCACACTGTTGCAAATGGCAAGATTTCATTCTTTTTGATTGCCAAGTAATACTCCATTGTATATGTATACCACATCTTTATCCATTCATCAGTCAATGGACATTTGGGCTCTCTCCATACTTTGGCTATTGTCAATAGCGCTGCTATAGATTGGGGTGCATGTGCCCCTTCAAAACAGCATACCTGTATCCTCCGGATAATTATCTAGTAGTGCAATTGTTGTGCTGTAGGGTGCTTCTATTTTTAATCATTTTTTTAATGTTTATTTATTTTTGAGAGGGGGGAGGGGCACAGAGATGGGGAGAGACAGAATCCCAAGCAGGCTCTGCATTGACACTGCCACAGATAGAGTCCTGTGTCGGAATCCATGCTGAGCATGGAGCCTGCTTACGATTCTCTCCTTTCACTCTGCCCCTCTCCCCTGTTCATGTGTCTCTCTATATATAAAATAAAATAAAATAAAATAAAATAAAATAAAATAAAATAAAATCTTGTGCAAATATTACTTTAAAAATTAATTGAAAAACAGAAAAGAAAGACGAGGGTCACCTGGGTGGTTCAGTCGGTTAAACTTTAACTCTTGGTTTTGGCTCAGGTCATGGTCTCATGGATTTGTGAGTTCGAGCTACATATTGGGGCTCTGTGCTGACAGAGTGGAGCCTGCTTGGGATTCTCTTTCTGCCCCTTCCCCACCCTTTCCCCACTTTCATGAGCTCTCTCTCTCTCCCAAAATAAATAAATAAACTTTAAAAATGACATCTTGTACTGTGATACTACATTTTTCTTGTTCTTTTTTTATAGGTGAGGTTGGACATCCATCTTTTCATCTACTTTAATGTTACTCCTTTTTTTTTTTAAGTTTATTTATTTTTGAGAGAGAGAGAGAGAAGGGGAGGGGTAGAGACAGAGGGAGAGAGAGAATCCCCAAGCAGGCTCCGCATTGTCAGCACAGTGCCCGACACAGAGCTAGTACCCACGAACTGTGAGATCATGACCTAAGCCGAAGTCAAGAGTTGGACACTTGTCTGACTGAGCCACCCAGATGCCCCTCTTTTTTTTTTTTTTTTTTTAAAGTAAGCTCTATGCCCAACGTGGGGCTTGAACTCAAGACAAAGAGATCAAGAGTTGCATGCTCTACCAAATGAGCCAGCCAGGTGCCCATAGTTACTCTATTTCTTTTTCTATGAAGTGACTGTTCATATTTTTTGTCCATTTTCCATTGCGTGGTTGGTCTTATGAGTCAGCAAGAGTTCTTTTTTTTTTTTTTAATGTTTATTTAATTTTGAGAGAGACAGAGACAGAATGCGAGTGAGTTAGAGGCAGGGAGAGAGGGAGACGCAGAATATGAAGCAGGCTCCAGGCTCCGAGCTGTCAGCACACAGCCCGACACGGGGCTCGAACCCATGAACTGCAAGATCATGACCTGAGCTGACACTCAACCGACTGAGCCACCCAAGCACCCCAGAAATATGATTTTTATATAGTCATTTTTTACCATTATTTTGTTTCTGAGTGTTCTAATTAGAAACTCTCACTCCATGATTATTAAATTCTCCAATTTTTACTTTCCATTTGGAATTTATTTGTATGTTAGCTGTAGCCTTGGGTCCTGAATTTGACAGAGGATTTCTGATTATGGGGCATTAAATGATATCTTAGAAGGCAGTTTTATGAAAAATGCCAGTGTATTCTATCTTATGACAGCCAAACTCTAAAGGCAAGTTCTATAGAGGACAGTTAGTAGAATATAGTAGTAGTTTGGCTAATGCAGTTTTCTTTGTGAATTTTGGGTTTTCTTGATTTGTTTATATTTATTAATGTTTGTATGTATGCATTTATAAACACTCTATACCCAACATAGGGCTCCAACTCAAGACCCTGAGATCAAGAGTCACATGCTCCATTGGCTGAGCCAGCCAGGTGCCCCTTGATTCATTTATTTTTAACAAGTATTTTTTTCCATGGGTAGTATGTTGGTTAGATTAGAAAGCGGCAGATAAGGAATTTTTTCAAATTGATGAAAAGGATACTTATATGTATATTCAATCCTGATTTTTCTTCTCAGCTCCAGATTGGTATAACCAACCATCAACCCGACATCTTGACTTACTTGTGTAATAAATATTTCAAACTTAACTCCCCAAATCACCTCCCAAAAGAAGTATATCCTTTATTTCAGTATGTACCACCATCCATCCAGTTTTGTTCCAACCAAAAATTGAAGATACTTGATTTCTTTAATATTCTCAATCCCACATTCCATAACAGCAAGTCCTTTCACTTATACACAAAATATGTCTTAAATATAATCCTTCCATTGCCATTTACTATCCATACTGTAAGCCAAAGTCTTTTCTCACATGGATAACAGCAATAGCCTCCCAATTAGTCTCCCTACTTTCACATACCTCCCCCATAATCTATTTTCTACAGTAGCAGCTAGAGGGATCTTTTATTCATTTATTTGTTTTTTCCCTCCAACCTTGGAAGAATTATCCTATTTGCTTATTGCAATCGTCATGTTAATCCTTTTTTGTATCCCAAATCAACATTAAGTTTAATCATTCATGCTCCAAACCCACTGCAGTCAATTTTCAATTTACTGTGTCATAATTCTATCAAGTTAAAAAAATTTTTTTAATGTTTATTTATTTTTTAGAGAGACAGGGCATGAATTGGAGAAGGGCAGAGAGAGAGAGAAGGAAACACAGAATCTGAAGCAGGCTCCAGGCTCTGAGCTGTCAGCACAGATCCCAGTAAAGGGCTGGAACTCACGAGCCATGAGATCATGACCTGAGACAAAGTTGGACACCTAACTGACTGAGCCACACAGGCACCCCTATCAAATATTTAATGTATATAAGACAAATATAATTAATGTATATTTAATGTATAAAAGGCTGGCTCAGTTGCTGGAGCATGTGACTCTTGATCTCAAGGCTTGTGAGTTTGAACTTCACATCGAGTGTAGAGATTACTAAAAAAATAAAATATTAAAAAAAACACCAACTCTGTTTTTCCCAAAACTGGTTCTCTTTTTTCTACTTCCCTTCTCTATCTTTTTTTTTTTTTTTTTAAGTCTATTTATTTTGAGAGGAGGAAGGGGCTGTGCAAGAGGGAGAGAGAGAATCCCAAGCAGACTCCAAGCTGTCAGTGCGGAGTCCAACACAGGGCTTGATCTCACTAATTGCGAGAGCATGACCTGAGCCTAAATCAAGAGTCAGATGCTTAATCTACTGAGCCACCCAGGTGTCCCAACTTCTCTTTTTTAAAATTTGTTTTTATTTATTTAAAATTTATTTATTTTTGAGAGAGAGAAAACAGGAGCATGGGAGGGGCAGAGAGAGAGGAAGAGAGAGAATCCCAAGCAGCCTCCGCCTGTCAGTACAGAGCTTGATGCAGGGCTTGATCCTGCAAACCCTGAGATCATGCGAAATCAATAATTGGATGCTTAGCCAACTGAGCCACCCAGGCACCCCTTCTTCTCTCTCTCTCTCTCTCTCTTTTGTAATTTCATGTCATTTATTTTAATTCTGGTATAGTTAATGTACAGTGTTATATTAGTTTCACACGTACAATGTACTGATTCAATATAGTGATTCATATATCACCCAGTGCTCATTATAAGTGCATTCCTTAATCCCCACCTGTTTCACCCATCCCCCTACCCACCTCCCCTCTGATAACCACCAGTTTGTTCTCTATTTCACTTAATTTCAGAATCTTTCTCAAAGATCTACTCTCATAATCACTACACATCAGTTGCCAAATTATTAATTCTATAAGAGGTACACTCAAGTGTAAGTGAGTTGTATTCTAAGAACTTGAAATTTAGAGAAATAAGTTTGCTTTCAGAGTTAAACTATAAAATCTTCAAGACCCTTACTAATAGTAGCTAACGTTTATTGTATGATTACCACATGCCAGGGACTATGCTAAGTTCTTTACATGTATTATTGTAAAATAGCCCATTCAGCAACTTTGTTACGGGGTAGGTATTTTTAGCCTCACATAAGTTGCATCTATTAGGATCCTTCAGTTGTAAATAATGGAAACTTACTGGCGATTTAAACCAAAAAGAATTCATTGGAACGACATAAAAAACTTACAGAAATGATAGGAAGGCAGAGGAAACCAGCTTGGAAATGCATGATCTGGTTAATTCCAGAGCACCACATAGCAAAGACCATGAGAGCGGTCTCATGGTAGAAGCCTCACTGAGATGTATGAACTATCACTCTTCTATCCTTGTTTCTTGCTCAAGATTCAAAGTCTGGGGAGAGAGCATTCTGTTGACTTAATTTAGGTCAGTGTCTGACCCCAGAATGTGATAGAATCTGTGAGAAAATCACTAGAATTATCTTTAGCTTGTGTAAGAGGAGGCCAGGAATTCTATCCAAACTACATAAAATGGAGAAGTAACTCCCTCAAAGAGATTGAGATGCTGCTAGGAAAGTGTTATAGCTGCTAGGCAACCAAAAACAAGGAATGCACATTGTAAATTAAAGCTTGCTTGGGGCGCCTGGGTGGCTCAGTCGGTTAAGCGGGCGACTTCAGCTCAGGTCACGATCTCGCGGTCTGTGAGTTCGAGCCCCGCGTCAGGCTCTGGGCTGATGGCTCAGAGCCTGGAGCCTGCTTCCGATTCTGTGTCTCCCTCTCTCTCTGCCCCTCCCCCGTTCATGCTCTGTCTCTGTCTGTCTCAAAAATAAATAAAACGTTAAAAAAATTAAAAAAAAAAAAAAGCTTGCTCAAGGTAATACCATTAGGAAACAGCCTATCAGAAATTCAAAATAAGGCTAACTCCAGAGCCTATGCTTTTTGGGATGATTTTATCTCCCAGGGGACATTTGGCAGTGTGGAGATACTCATCACAACTGTTGGGACAGGTGCCATTGGCATTTAGCAGGTAAATGTCAAAGTGTGCTGCTAAACGTCCCAAAATATATATTACAGCTTTCCAATAAAGAATTATTTGGCCCCAAACGTCAATAATGCTAAGGTTGGTAACTCTAAACTGAGAAAATATGGCATGGGGCCATATTCTTAAAATGTGTCATTGAGAAGTCTTTTTTTTTTTTTTAACATTTATTTATTTTTGAGACAGAGAGAGATAGAGCATGAACGGGGGAGGGTCAGAGAGAGAGGGAGACACAGAATCCGAAACAGGCTCCAGGCTCTGAGCGGTCAGCACAGAGCCCGGTGCGGGGCTCGAACTCACGGACCGCGAGATCATGACCTGAGCTGAAGTTGGACACTCAACCGACTGAGCCACCTGGGCGCCCCCCCCCCCCCCCCCGAAGTCTTAATAAACAACACAGTATGGTAGAAAAGGGAAGGTCAAAATGGAGCAAACTTCTGTATAAATACTCAAGCTCTATTCAAAAGGTTGAGGATCCTTCTTAGATTGGTCTTGATACCTTATCCTTATTTTAGAAATGGCTGCATCAGGCTATCTCAGTCTGATGCTAGTAAATATTTGAAACATAGTGAACTCTTATCTGATTCTCTGCCTATCAGTTCTCAACCTGTTGATAAATTGGGTCCCAGTCACTTTAGTTACAGCCAGATCAATGCAAATGTCTGGTTTCAATATAAGTAATATTCTCATTGTAAATTTGTATGTTATTTTGATTTTTATACATCAGTTTCTTGTGAGATTTGTTAGTTAATATTCCTCCATGTAGTTAAGGTTGAAACACTCACACTTCTGAGCCTCCAAGTTCAAACTGCTATATTTTGTCATAAATTTCGGCAGATAATTGTCAGGATGGTAGTTTTAGAACATTCTTTGACACTCCTCTCATCAGGAGGTAGGATGTATTTTGTCCCTTTCTCTTGAATCTGAATGGGCCTATTACTGCTTTGACCAATAGTGTACCACAGAAGTGATGCTATTGACTTATGACAAGAGATTATAAAAGGCTATGCACCTTCTGTCATACTCACTGGAACACTCCTCTTGGAAACCTGAGCCACCATGTAAGAAGTCAAACTACTCTAAGGCCATCAAGTTGGACACATTTTGTGTAGGCATTCATAGGCCCAGCTGAGCACCCAGTTAACAGCCAGCTTCAACCTCCAGTTTGGAAACATAGTCAAATTAGTATCTTGAAAACAATGTACATATTAGTCATTTTTTACTCAATTTTTCCAATATAAAGGAAAAAAGTATAATGTGAGTGAGTCCTCTTGGACATCTAGCCCATTTGAACCTTCAGATGACTTTATCCCCAACCAACTGCTCTCTGACTGCAACCTCATGAGACCTACAAGTGAGAACCACCTAGCCGAGCCCAGTCAACCTACAGAGCTGTGGAATACTATAAAATGGTTTTTGTTTTAGCCACCAAGTTTTGAGGTAGTTTGTTATGCAGCAACAGATATCCAGAATAGCCTCTTGAAAGTCTCCCTGGGTAGGGTGTCAGATCTTTCCAATTTGTGTCTTCAGGTGCCTTCTTAGAATTTCAGATTTTCCTGTACAGTGTCTTTTAGCTTCCTCTGTTCCTTTTCATTCCCACTGACATCATTCTCTTCTGTGTTCTCATTCTTTCCCATTGCCCCACTGATCTTTAAGCCTTCAATTTCTCTTTTTCAATCTACCCTGCACTCATCTGAAAGAATATTTATATATTAAATTTTCTTACAACATGGTTTTTATCATGTTTCTTTCAAATTCAGTATTTTTGCCAAAACTGGGAACAAATTCCTTCTCCCAAAACAGCTTAGATTTAATCTTGACCTTTTGCCTATGTCCATAGGCTTTATACATTAAAGACTCATGAAATTATTGGCATATATTTCCAGAGATACAAAGTTCCAAAATTTTATACGAGAATTTAAAAAGATATTTGAAAAATAATTTTATACATGAAGGACCCAAGTTTATTTTGCATACATATTTTGATTTGCCTTTGTGCAAATAACTGCAATGTATTGTGCTGTTATTTAGGTAGATGGATGTTCATCAAATCTTAATAGTCCTCAACATGCAGGATTACTAAAAACCACGTGTGCTATACTGGTGCCAGATATGTCATTTATAGATCACTCTTTCATAAGGCAACAAACGGCTTCATATGCCCAAATCATTTCCTTTCTGGAGAAGATACATTATGTCAGCATGGTTACCATGTGTGGTAATTGATAATGTCTGTGCCACATGGCTTACTTCTACCCTTGTCCAACACAGCTATTCTACCACCTATGATTACCATATGTTACAGCACTCTAGGTTAATGGAATCATTTCCATCTTCCCTTCTAGTCACAAATGTCATTGTGGCTCAATTCCATCAGATCCACACTCCACAAAGAATAAAGTGTTCAGAACACTGAGCATAGAAGACACCTTTGTGAAGTTTTCATATTTAGTTGCCTGCTTCATTTTTATTTTAAAAAGCAGTTGGATTTTTTTGATGAATGCTCCAGAGTGAGTAATGGGCATCTGCTGACTAAAATAGAACATGATCAATATCACTCTCAATTATTGCATGTATTTACTCTAAATAAATATAAAAAGGGAATTAGAAATTAGATGATGATGATAAAGATAGACTTTTACTACTATAAAGCACTTTTTAGTTTCTGTAAAGTGAAAACTTGTAGCAAAATATTGAAGTGGATTTTTTTGTAATAGAGTCCATTCATTTTCGAAGAACCATTAATTACAGAAGGAATACACCACGTTAGCCATTTTTAATACGTTCATCAGAAACTACCACGAACCCCTGCCCTCTTCCTCTTTCATAAGCATGTCATAATAAATTCACAAATAATTTTGCTTCCTCAAAAAGCTATACTAGATAAAAACAAAGATTGTTATCAGTAGTGGTTAAAACACTAAGAAAAAAGAGGCTGTGTGGGGAACTTCTTTGCTTGTTAAAACCAATGAAATAGTGCATATAGGCCTATTATTACCTGATGTGAATATTAACTTTGACAGTTTTGGACTGTTGCAGCAATATGACCATATTAGCTAGCAATAGAGAAGTAGTAAAAATTAATATAGCAGTCATATTTTTGGCAGCAAATGGAGATTATTTTAAAGTTATTGAGGGGTGCTTGGATGGCTCAGTTGGTTAAGCATCTGACTTCAGCTCAGGTCACGATCTCACGGTTTGTGAGTTCGAGCCCCACGTCGAGTTCTGTGCTGATGGCTGGGAGCCTGGAGCCTCCTTCAGATACTGTGTCTCCTTCTCTCTGCCCCTCCCCAACTTGTGCTCGGTCTCTCTATGTCTCTCAAAAAATAAATAAATGTAAAAAAAAATAAAGCTATTGATCTAGAATGGAAAAGATGTAGCTAGGGTATATTGAGGAGAAAGGAGGAAAAATTCTTATTTGAAAACATTTCCATGTGCTTAGTTTTTTCATTTGTCAGGTATTCTATTGCTCCCTACTGGTCAGTTTGACAACACAACTGAATTAATATCTTAACAAGTACTTATATATTAGCCATATTTCCATTCAATTTTTAAAATATGAGTGAAAATTTACACATTCTTATATTTACATTTTAACATTCATCATTAGGCCTGGCCTTAACCATTTTCCTAGGCAGTAGATATGAGATTATACATTTTATTTTTATTATACTTTTTTCAAAAATATAAAAATATTTGTTTTATCATTTGGGATATAGCATCAACTTCAAATTGATAGATTTTTATAGTTACCCATAATAAAATTGAGGCTTTTCTGGAAATAGTATTTCTATTTTTTCCCTATAAAGAGATAAAACAGGCATACTTTAGAATAGACAGAATAGTATAGATTTGCACAGCCAAGAAAATGTTAACTGGAGATAAATCAGGAAATTAATAGATTTTTATTAGTTACAAGTACCAATTATTTACCATATGTCAAACATTTTATTAACGTTTAAAAATTAATAGACTTTATTTTTTCAAGTTTTAGATTTACCAAAAAAAAGGAGTGGAAAGGATGGAGAATTCCCATATATACTCTCTCCCTGACCCCCAGTTTCCCCAATTATTTAACATCTTACATTAGTTAGGTAGTTGTTAGTGGAGTCAATTCATTATTAACTAAAATACATAGTTTAGATTAGGGTTTTACTGTTGTTGCTGTACATCCTGTGGATTTTCAAAAGTGTCTAATGATATGTATCCACCATTATAGTATCATACAGAATAGTTTTTGCTGTCCTGAAAATCCTCTGTGTTCTACCTATTCATCCTTTCCTACTTCCCTTGAACCCTTGGCAACCTTGGCAACTTTTAATTCTAGGTCATAATTTACTGCTAATTTCAAGTAAGCTCAATGTTCCAGAAGCACCTTTGAAGACCTAAACTTGCTTTAATGCCTGCTTAATCCACTTATAGTTATTATATATATATATATATATATATATATATATATATATATATACATACATATATATATACATGTTTATATATATATATATGTATATATGTATATATGTATATACATATATACATATATATGTATATATGTATGTGTATATATATATATATACATATATATATATATATATATATATAAATCCATTTTATAGTTCTTTAAAGTTGTGTTTGTTATTGTATCAGTTGTGATCCAGTTAAGAAATCAGAGGGAATAGAATACAGGGAACTGGTTGTACAAGTAACAGAAGAATTGAAAAGTCAAAAGGGAAGGTGAGGCAGTCTTGTTTGGGCTGCTATAACAAAAATATCATAAACTGGGTGGCTTATAATCAACAAAAATGTATTCCTCACAGTTCTGGAGGCTGGAAGGTCTAAGATCAGAGTTCTGGCAAATTCAGTGTCTGGTTACAGAAAGCCACCTTTGTAATTAAAAAAATTTTTTTTAATGTTTATTTATTTTTGAGACAGAGAGAGACAGAGCACGAGAAGGGAGCGGCAGAGAGAGAGGAAGACACAGAATTGGAAGCAGGTTCCAGGCTCTGAGCTGTCAGCACAGAGCCTGACGTGTGGCTTGAAGTCACGAACTGCAAGATCATGACTTGAGCCAAAGTTGGATGCTTAACCAACTGAGCCACCCACGTGCCCCCAGAAAGCTATCTTTTTACTGTGTCCTCATATGGTGAAAAGGGAGAATGGTATCTCTCTTTTTTTTTAAGTTTTAATTTAAATTCTATTTAGTTAATATGTAGTGTAATATTGGTGATATTACATGATATTATGTGATTCATCACTTACATATAAACCCAGTGCTCATCACAACAAGTGCCCTCCTTAATACCCATCAACCATTTAGCCCATCCCCTGACCACCTCCCCTCCAGCAACCCTTAATTTGTTCTCTGTAGTTAAGAGTCTTTTATGGTTTGCCTCCCTCTCTTTTTTTTTCCTTCCCCTATGTTCATCTGTTCGTTTCTTAAATTCCACATATGAGTGAAATCATATGGTATTTGTCTTCCTCTGACTGACTTATTTCACTTAGGAAAATACACTCTAGCTCCATCTATGTCGTTGCAAATGGCAAGATTTCATTCTTTTTGATGGCTGAGTAATATTCCACTGTGTGTGTGTGTGTTTGTGTGTGTGTGTGTGTGTGTGTGTGTGTGTGTGTGTAGTACATAGTATATATATGTATATATACATATATACACACATACACACACTACTTCTCTATTCATTCATCTGTTGATGGATGTTTAGGCTCTTTCCATAATTTGGCTATTGTTAATAATGCCGCCATAAACATTGGGGTGCATGTGCCCCTTTGAATCAGTATTTTCATATCCTTTAGGTAAATACTTAGTAGTGCAATTGCTGGGTAATAGAGTAGTTTTATTTTTAACTTTTTGAGGAACCTCCATTCTGTTTTCCAGAGGGGCTGCACCAGTTTGGATTCCCACCAACAGTTTAAGAGGCTTCCCCTTTTCCCCCATCCTCGCCAACATCTGTTGTTTCCTTTGTTGTTAATTTTAGCCATTCTGACAGATGTGAGGTGGTATCTCATCATGGTTTTTATTTGTATTTCCCTGATAAGTGATGTTGAGCATCTTTTCCTATGTCTGTTAGCCATCTGTATGTCTTCTTTGAAAAAATGTCTGTTCATGTCTTCTGCTCATTTCTTTTTTTTAAGTGTTTATTTTGAGAGAGAAAGAGAGAGAGAGTGGGCGGGGGGCAGTGAACGAGGGAAAGAGAGAATCCTAAGCAGGCTTCACACTGTCAGTGCAGAGCTCAATGTGGGGCTCGATCCCACAAACTGTGAGGTCATGACCTGAGCTGAAATCAAGAGCCAGATGCCCAACCAACCAACCCACCCAGGTGCCCCACTTCTGCCCATCTCATAACTGGACTATTTGTTTTTTTGGGTGTTGAGTTTGATAAGTTATTGACAGATTTTTGGATACTAACCCTTTATCAGATGTTATTTGTAAATATCTTCTCCCATTCTTTAGGTTGCCTCTTAGTTTTGTTGATTGTTTGCTTCATTGTGCAGAAGCTTTTTATGCTGATGAAGTTTCAATAGTTCATTTTTGCTTTTGTTTCCCTTGCCTCCAGCAATGTGTCTAGTAAGAAGTTGCTATAGCTGAGGCTATAACAAAGAGGTTGCTGCTTATGTTTCCTCTAGGATTTTGATGGTTTCCATCTCACATTTAGGTCTTTCATCCTTTTTGAATTTATTTTTGAGAATGGTATAAGAAAGTGGTCCAGGTTCATTCTTCTGCATGTTGCTGTCCAGTTTTTCAAACACCACTTGTTGAAGAGACTGTCTTTTTTCCATTGGATATTCTTTCCAGCTTTGTAAAAGATTAGCTGACCATATAATTGTGGGTCCATTTCTGGGTTTTCTATTTTGTTCCATTGATCTATGTGTCTGTGTTTGCCAATACCATACTGTTTTGATAACTAAAGCTTTGTAATATAGCTTGAAGTCCTGAATTGTGATGCCTCCAGCTTTGCTTTTCTTCTTCAAGATTGCTATTCAAGATTGCTTTTGTGGTTCCACACAAATTTTAAGATTGTTTGTTCTAGCTCTGTGAAGAACGCTGGTGGTATTTTGATAGGGATTGCATTAAATATGTAGATTGCTTTGGGTAGCATAGACATTTTAACAAAATTTTTTATTCCAACCCAGGAGCATGGAATGTTTTTCCATTTCTTTGTGTCATCTTCAATATCTTTCATAAGTGTTCTTTAGTTTTCGGGGTACAAATCTTCTAACTCTTTGGTTAGGTTTATTCCTAGGTATCTTATGGTTTTTGGTGTCATTGTAAATGAGATTGATTCCTTGATTTCTCTTTCTGCTGCTTTATTATTGGTGTACAGAAATGCAACAGATTTCTGTTGATTTTGTATCCTGTGACTTTGCTGAATTTGTGTATCAGTTCTGCAATTTTTTGGTGGAGTTTTTTTTTTTTTGGTTTTCTACATAGAGTATCATGTTGTCTGCAAATAATGAAAGTTTGACTTACTCCTTGCTGATTTGGATGCCTTTTATTTCTTTTTGTTGTCTGATTGCTGAGGGTAGGAGAGAAGTGTCTCTTTTTTTAATGTTTGAGAGAGAGAGAGAGAAAGAGAGAGAGTGTGTTCACACAAGAGGGGGAGGGGCAGAGAGAGAGAAAGAGAGAGGGAGACACAGAATCCAAAGCAGGTTCCAGGCTCCGAGCTGTCAGCACATATCCCAATGCATAGCTCCAATTCATGAACCATGAGATCATGACCTGAGCCGAAGTTGGAAGCTTAACTGACTAAACCACCCACGTGTCCTTCCTGAGCCTCTTTTTTAAAAAACACTAATTCCAAGACCAACCCTGCATGATGTAACCACTTCCCAAAGACCCCATCTAATAATACCGTCACCTTGGGGGTTAGGATTTCAACATATGAATTTTGGGAGAACACAAACATTGAGTCTATAGTAGGCAAGATTAGGAAGCTAGAAGCCACTGCCATTTGGCTGATGGACAAATGGAAGATGCTGTTTCTGGAGCTCAGAGACTGGTGTCATAGGCAAAAGTTGGAATATCAACAGACATGTTCCAGGGGAGCAAAGCTATCAAGGAGATGCAGTAGACATTAGAACTGAAATAGGCAACAGGGAATAAATATCCTGGTTTTTCACCTTCTTCCTACCTTCCAATTTCCTGCCAATACCTCCCACTGATCAAATTTCAGCTGGAAGTCGAATGTCAAGGAACCTGGTGAATACAGCCTGAAAGGTTCAGCCTCCCTACAATACAGACCGAAGAAGGGAGAAGGAATGGATATAAAAGCAAAAAGGACAGGGACTAACAAATTAATCAGTTTTTTTTAACTTTTTTTTAATGTTTATTTTTGAGAGAAGAGCATGGGGGAGGGGCAGAGAGCGAGAGAGAGAGAGAGAGAGAGAGAGAGAGAATCCAAAGCATGCTCTGTACTGAGAGCCTGATGTTGGGCTTGAACTCATGAACCATGAGATCATGATGCTTAACCAACCAAGCCAACCAGGTGACCCCAATTCTTTTTAACTTTTAAAATCAATTTTATTGAGGTATAATTTACTTATAATGCCTTTATATAAAATGTACACTTTAATAATTTTTTTAAGTTTATTTTTTAAATTTATTTTTATTTTTGGGGTGTTTGGGTGGTCCAGTTGGTTGAGCATCCAGCTCTTGGTTTCAGCTCAGGTCATGATCTCACAATTCATAGGTTCAAGCCCTGCATTGGGTTCTGGGCTGACAACGCAGAGTCTGCTTGGGATTCTCTGTTTCCCTTTCTCTCTCTGCCCCTCCCCTGCTCACACACACTCTCTCTCTTGAAAATAATGAAATAAATAAAATAAAAATAAATAAATAAAACATTAAAACATTTTTGTTTTTATTTTTTAAGTTTACTTATTTTGAGAGAGAGAAATAGAGAGCAAGCAAGCAGGGGAGGAACAGACAGAGAGAGAGGGAGAGAGAGAATCCTAAGCAGGATCTGTGCTGTTAGCGCAGACACTGGGCTCCATCTCATGAACTGAGAGATCCTGACCTGAGCCAAGATCAAGAGTCAGGAGCTTAACTAACTAAGCCACCCAAGTGGCTTTAATAATTTTTGACAAAATGAATATGCATATGTGACCACCCAGTTAAGATATAGAACATTTTAATCCCCTATTCCCTCCAAGTTCCTTTTCACTCCTTTGCCATGAATCTCCCATCCACCTTAGTTCCTGGCAACCACTATAGATTAGTTTGGCCTGTCCTGTCATTATAGATTTTTTGCCTCTTCTAGAATTTCATGGAAATGGAATCATATAGTATGTCTTCTTTTGTGCCTAGATTTTTTTTTCACTCAGCATGTTTCTGAGATTCATCTATGTTGTGTTTATCAGCTTCTTTTTACTGCTAAGTAGTAGCCTATTGCATGAATATACCACAATTTGTTTATCCATTCACCTATTGATGGACATCTGGGTTATTTCCAAATTTGAGCTATTATGAATAAAACTATTGTGAACATTTATGTACAAGGTTTTTTGTGGTGTGTATATGTGTTTGGTGGGCATGTTTTCATTTCTTGTGGATAAATATCTGGGAGAGGAATTGCTGGGTCATATAATAAAAAATTGCCAACTCAACAATTCTTTTTAATTTTATAGATATGGTCATTACTGTGAATGTCCATGAAAGGACATTGTGCATTTCCTCCAAAGAGCTAAGGTTAGAGGGAGGGCAATTCTTATGAGAAAAAAAAAAAAAAAACCCCTCAGAGAATTTAAATACCCTTGATATATATGCTTCCATAGCTCAATATTTTTAAATATATAGTAAGAAAGGGATTGGGGAAGTGTAGAAGAGGAACTGAAAAGGAAAGTAAAGCAATGCAAAATAATGACTAAAAAGACTTCTTGACAATGGTAAAGTCATCCTACACAGCTGCTCTGAGATCCCAGCACTGCTGTCAGCAACCTTCTGTCAAAGCTACTTTGTCCAATGAATGCAATAGGAACCATATTTGTGAAAGAATATCTTTATTAATATAAGCAAATACACCTTCATTTATAGTAATAAAGAGGTGTGGGCTTTTTCCTTTACTCTTAGTGGTAATGTTTCCCCAACATATAACACTTCCCTTTGATATGTGAGGTGAGTCATAAGTTAATGTCACAAATAAATGTCATCTAGATGAGGGAGGCAACTACATTACAAAGTAGGAAGGTGTAGCTTGATATGAATTGTTACAGTTGACAGCTATGTACTCTTGAACTAAATGACATCATGTCAAATTCTGAGATATTAAACAGTAGTTGGAATGTAAAGTTGTGGACATTTAGGTTTGCAGCCTTAAAAGTTTTGTCAATCTTTTCCAGACATTCTGAAAAGGAAATGAACAGGTGGATTGAAAACAAAGACAAATGAGGAGTTTAAAGGCTGTCTTGGCATTTCATAGGAAAGTTGTCTATGCTGGTGATATTTTATTTTTTTTTTAATTTTTTTTAACATTTTATTTATTTTTGAGACAGAGAGAGATAGACCATGAATGGGGGAGGGGCAGAGAGAGAGGGAGACACAGAATCGGAAGCAGGCTCCAGGCTCTGAGCCATCAGCCCAGAACCCGACGCAGGGCTCGAACTCACGGACCGCGAGATCGTGACCTGAGCTGAAGTCGGATGCCCAACCGACTGAGCCACCCAGGCGCCCCTATGCTGGTGATATTTTAAAGAAAACACATATAAATACATTTACCTTGTCTGGAAACAGACTTATTTATTGGGTCTTTCCATTTACTTTTGAGACAAAAATAAATAGTTATAGAGGACTCATGTGCATTACCCACTGTACACTTTCTATCATGTATTATTTAATCTCAAACCAGCAGAAAGAATGGATGTCTATTTTACTATGATGCTATATTACATGATGCTATATTACATGATGCTATTACATGATGCCCGTACATTAGTGAGCTCAACCCACTTAATCTTAAAATAACAGTATCAGGTCAGGGATTTAGAATACAGTATTATATGAAAACAGTTGGCAGGGAGACTCCTTCTTCTGCCATTAATAACTGACTAGAAATGGTATTTCAGACCCAGTTTCAGTTACGGGGTAGATAATTTGTGAACATGTTTTTCAAAGTAGAGAAAGAATCACTGTGTTTTTGCTGAATTATATGTTGCCATGGACATGGCAGTATGCAGTAATGATGCTATCATCTATACAGCTGTATAACACAGCTTCTCCCTCCCTCACCCCCCTCAGTAAGGCTTGAAAATAATAGGTTTGCGTGTAGTTTGGTAAGAAAATTAGGATCATTTGAAGTCGTTTCAGTTTCAATCTAAGAAAGAAAGAGGCTCCAGGGATGGGGAAGAAGAGCAAAGACAATGTACAAAAAGTACATATTATGTAATAAAGTGTAATATGTATTATGCAGAGACTACAGAGGGGTTTCTTGGTATGCTGGAAAACTAATGGCTTTGCAGCAAAAAGACCTGGATTTTAGTCCTTGTTGTATCACTTGTGCGTGACCTTGACCAAAGTCACCATGTCTTTATGGCTTAATTTTCTCATCTGTAAAATGGAACTATAATGATAATGCTATCTTCTACCTTAGGTGCTATTGTAAGGATTAAAGGGATGAAAACGTGTAAACTATAAAGTCCTATAAAAATAAGGCTTTATAGACATATTGCAGTGTTGAATCTTCAGAAGCAAGGAAGAGTAAAGGAAAAGGTTCTAGAAGGCTTCGGAAGCTGACAAACTGGGTTCTAATTACAATGCCATGGCTGGTAGTTGTGACACCTTGAAGCAAGTAAAGTACCTTATCTTGGTTCCTGTTTTTGAGAAATGAGGATAACACCACTTTCTTCATAGAATCAAGTGAGAGAATATCTGCAAAGCAACCTATCACTTGGTAGGTGTTTGATAACCCCCTCCCCCAAACTACTTATTAAATTAATGTCATCAACAACAAAAGGTGTTAACACTGTAGTATCTTTCAACAGATACCTACGCCAAGGCAAGGCCGGGACAGATAAAAAAAACCTGAGGTAAATCTAATCCAAGTGGTAACCAACAGCTAGACTTGGAGATGTCTTAGTTCACTCTCATCCTCTTGAGGCTAGGGTATCCGTACAATAAAGACAGGCAGAGTTGGAGAGCGGTCGATTCGAGTGTCCTTTGGACTCCGCGGGCTCGACGGGAGGGACCCTGAAATTCTTAATTAGAGCCGGTTGCCATGGCGACAGTCTCTAGGCAGCGTGGGCTGAGCTCTCGGGAGGGCTGGAGGGTGGGCTGCCGCTGGACCCCGAGCGCGCGCCCGTCACCAACTTTCCCTACAGACCCGGGAGGGGGGCAGCGCGCTCCGCCCCCGCCCCCGGGCCGCGCACGTCCGCGCTCGGCGGCGCGCACGCCTGCGGGAGCCCTCTCCAGGCAACCTAGTGCTGATCGCTCGTGCCGGTGTGGCCGTTAACAGCCTTTGCGGGAGCCTGAGGCTCGAGAGCAGCCCCCTCCCCTTCCTGGACTCCCCCCCCCCCCCACTTTCCCGGTCGGCCCCGGGGCATGAGTAGCGATGGCCGGCTGCAGCCCTGAGGAGAAAACTTACCGGCGCTTCCTGGAGCTATTCCTGGGCGAGTTTCGCGGACCGTGCGGCGGCGGCGAGCCTGAACCGGAACCCGAACCCGAGTTGGAGCCCGAGCCCGAACTGGTAGTGGCTGAAGCGGCCGAGGCTTCGGTCGAGGACCCCGGGGAGGAGGCGGCCGCCGTAGCCGCGACGGAGGAGGGGGAGCAAGAGCACCAGCAAGACCCCGAGCCCGAAGAGGAGGCGGTGGAGGAAGAGGCGGCGGCGGCAGCAGAGGGCGAGGAGGAGGAGGCGGCGGCAGCCCGGGGGCAGTCGGCCGTGCCACCGCCGCCGCCGCAGCCCCAGCTGCCGCCTCTGCCCCCGCTCCCGCGGCCGCTGTCGGAGCGCATCACCCGTGAGGAGGTGGAGGGCGAGAGCCTGGACCTGTGCCTGCAGCAGCTCTACAAATAGTTAAGTAGCGGGGCTTGGCTGGGGGTGGGCCCGCTGTCTCCGCCGCATCGGCCTCGACGCGGCTCTCTCGGCCCCTCAACTGCTCTCCTTTCCTCTCTTCACCCCCACTCCCGCGCCTCGCGCCGTTGGAATCGCCCCAGCTGCTCCGACTCGGGCGGTCTCTGCGAGCTGCCCACGCCCGCCTCGGCCTCCGCGCCTCCTGCCTGACCGGGGAGCCGCCCCCGGCGCCCTCCCGCCGGCCTCGGCCCCTTCTTCCCGCTGCACCTCGGTTGCCCACTTCTTGTTCCACTTCACAAGCCCCCTTTTCCTTCATGCTTCGGAAGGTCCTTTCTTCCCGTCTTATGAGCTCCCTCTTCTTCCCGGCTCCCTTCCTCTTCTTGGGAGGTTTCCTCCCACCCGGGTCTTTTCCCAGTCTGAGTCCCTTGTTGTTTGGCGGCGGAGAGACGCGACTCTTTTCTAGGCTGAGCGGCGAGGTGCCTTCTGCGTAACCGCAAAAACAGTGATAATAATACCGGCCTTATAGCCACAGGAGAGACTGGGGTTGATTTTCCTTCAGGCGCTCAGCGTTGAAAGTGAAGCGGTGTTTAGATGGGCTTAATCCGCGGAAGCCGAGTGTTTTAAAGATTTTTGATAACTTGTAATTGAGGGAGGTGGGAAGGAATTGAGAGGGAAGGGTAAGCACATTTTTACCAGCGAATCTTCAGGTGAAAGACACAGAGTCATAATTCGTTAAAGTGGAAAAGTCAGGCTGGTTTGATAACATTGCAATTACGTGCAGTATTTTCAGTCCATTAAGTAAGTAGATGGGGTAGGGGAGAGAAAGCAGATGGCTTAGCTACACAGATGAAAGTCTAAAATAGAAAGGTCGAGGCTTTGCCTTTCATCCCAGTTCTGGTTTTTGTGGGCTTGAAATAGAAACGGTTTACAATTGCGTTTCTTTCTAAATGGAATTGTTCTGAAATAATGACAGAGGAGAATACTGACAAATCTCTGAAAACATTGGTAAACCTGAGAGTGTCTTGGCGTTCTGCTGATAGTTGTGATGAAAGGTGTTATTCTGGCTCCCTAAAAGTTTACTGCTGCAAGATTCACTGCAATTAAATTCAAACTCACTTCTTGGATTTTCTCAAAAGCCTGACTTGAAAGAAGGGCCTGGAAAGTAAATGTCAGGTCTTCATCCAGTCTAACAGACATCTGACTAAATCATTCTTCCTGTTAAAGCAGAAGTTTATCAATAGGGAAAAAGCATTTAACGTATGTGCTGTAGAAGTGGACTGTGTTGATGTCCTACACTTTATAAGCTATTTAAAATTTAATTTTAAAATACTATCCGGTTACCAAAGTAATAATGCTTTCTGGGAAATGTAAAAAATAAAATGGCGTGTAATACCACCACCAAGGATAAACAGTATTAACGTTTTAGAGTATTTCTTCCTAGTGTTTGAAAACTGTCATAGGAAAGGGCTTATGAAATGTCATTTTCAAACACTAAATAGACACTTGAAACTTCCTGCTTAAAATAAAATGGAAATGTTTACCAAAGTGGAGGAATTTATCTCAGCATCAGACTAATTTTATTTTGACAGCTCTTACCTTTACAAATGCAGTGACAGAATTAAAGAAACACAAACAGTAGAGAAGGTTCATTAAAAAGAGAGTCATTAATTTAGAACAACCATGAACATTTACCATTCAAGAAGATTTTGAAAAACTGAAATCTATATAAAGATGCTAAGTAAGATGGTAAGTAGATGTGTTTTTCCATATGGAAAGGAAGCAAGATTAATTTCAACATACATAAAACTAGAAAAAGTATTCAAATGCTAAAATGACCATTTGAGAACAGAAGTTTGGATTTGAAGTAACTAGCAAAGTTAGAAAATATTATTTCACCTTAAGTTAAAGATTTCATGATTTTTACTGTGTTTTGTGCAAAAGCTATTAACCTATTTTTACTCGGATATAAAATGGCTGGCTTGTTTATGTAAAGTATCTTCAAACTCCTTAACAGATTAAAAAAAGCAAAAAAATCTTCACGGTTTAAAAAACATACTTTTAAGTTAACACTTAATTTTTTTTTTTAATAAAAGAAAATCATATCAGTCACCAGAGTCAATACTGGAAGACACAGTAGAGGTAGATCATGTTTCTGTCTAAGCACTTTATTTTACAGTTGAGAAAAGTGGATCTGAACTAACAAATTATGTACAAATAGTTCTGACTTTTCTCAACATAAACTCTGAACTGCACAACTCTGCTTTACATATTTGAAATGATGGGTCCTCAAGTTTCCTAGGAAATATTTTGAAATGATTCTGATTAGAAATATGTTGAGAGGCGCCTGGGTGGCTCAGTTGGTTAAGCGTCCACCTTTAGGTCATGGTCTCCCAGTTGGTGAGATGGGGTCCGGAATTGGGCTCTGGGCTGACAATGCAGAGCCTGCTTGGGATTCTCTCCCTTTTTCCCTCTCTCTTTAAAATAAATAAATAAACTTAAAAAAGAAAGAAAGAAATAAAAAGATGTTGAAATTGCTTACTTGGGGAAAGTTATTATTTTTTTTCCCAAAATATTTTCTCAACCACCCACTCCTTATTTTGGGAATTCTTAATATGCTTTAAAAACTCTGTCATACTGGTCAAATGGTGCTAAAATTCTTAAATAGAGCTACCTGAACTATATATTCACCGATTTGATAGTTGGGACTAGTATAAGAAGAAAATCACACTGCATTTAATACCAGTTGTTTTTGTTTTTTGTTTTTTAACATTTATTCATTTTTGAGAGACAGAGAGAACGGAGTGTGAGCTGGGGAGGGGCGGAGAGAGAAGGAGACAATCCAAAGCAGGCTCTGAGCTGTCAGCACAGAGCTGGATGCGGGGCTCAAACTCACTGACTTCGAGATCATGACCTGAGCTGAAGTCCGACGCCCAACTGACTGAGCCACCTAGGTGCCCCTTTAATACCGGTTTTATAAGTCTGTAGTGTGTGTTTTCTGTCAGGATTTTATAACTATACAATATGTAGCTGCTAAACAGACTAAGCTTCTCTGAAGAAAAGAAGTAAAGGTGCTTATCTTCTCATTACTATTTTATGTATAGACTGGTTGAAAGTAAAAAAAAAAACATAGTGAATGTTTTTCTCAATATTTTGCTTCTCAAGAATTTTAGAATAGGAACAGCAGATATAGTTAAACATTCTTCATTTTGATAAAGTCAGGACTACCTTGAGATAAGCACTTATTTAGGTAAGTAAAGGATCAATGTTTAAATAAACAAAATATAGTTATAATTAGCAACTTAAAAGTTTTTCAAAGTAGTATTTGGGATGAAGTTTTTGCTTTCAAAATGGGAAATATATATTTAGATATCCTCTACTAGATAAAAACAACATGTAACATTTTGAAAGAATAAGAACAACAATTTGAAAATAGCAAAAGTCTCCTTGGATGGGAAAGACCTCTGTTGTGGGCTATTAAATACCTTTTTAAGGACCATTTAAACATTTTTTTCCAGTTTATTAAACTTTAAGAATCAATAATAAAAGCATGCGATATTTTAGAACTTTTACTGAGTTGATCTATTGTCATAAAAAATTCCAGTGATTTAGAACCTTTTTCTAATGACAATATTAGGGTTTCTGAGGTTAATGAGGGACTTGCTTTGAAAAGGTGGAAATGAGGATTATAGCTTTGAAATAGTTGGCAAATAAATAAATAAAAAGTTTACAACTGATCTTAGAGCAGATGTGAATATGAGGCTACATGTATAGGTTACATGGGTCAATACTGTGTATTTGTCTACACTATACCGGGGATAAATCTATTTGTTTTCATCCAGAAGAAGCACACGCTCTGAAGTCTTTACTAGAGGTATATGTCATTACATTTTTAGAGCAGTTGTTTCCTTATTTTTTATTTTTTTTTATTTTTTTTTATTTTTTTTTAACACTTTATTTATTTTTGAGACAGAGAGAGACAGCATGAACGGGGGAGGGTCAGAGAGAGAGGGAGACACAGAATCCGAAGCAGGCTGCAGGCTCTGAGCTGGCAGCACAGAGCCCGATGTGGGGCTCGAACTCACGGACCGTGAGATCATGACCTCAGCCGATGTCGGCCGCTTAACCGACTGAGCCACCCAGGTGCCCCTAGAGCAGTTGTTTCCTCAGTTACTCATTGGACTTCTTGATGGGGAAACATATTCCAGCACCCTGACAAAGTTAAGCAGTTCCATATAGTAATGAGAGGTGCGAGGGCACTTTTAAAATAGCTTTGAAAAGAAAATCTTTGGTTATAGACACTAGTAATTCAGTTATATTGAATTATGTGAAACATTTAATAAGTTTCAGATAGTTCAGAAATTACTAAACTTTGTCTCACTTTTACATATATAAATAAAAAATAACTGCATGCAAGTTTTATAGTATCATTCATTTAAAACTACACCTTTTTTCTTATTAGTAAGTAAAAAGTAGGGGTGCTTGGGGTGGCTCAGTTGGTTAAGCGTCCGACTCTTGATGTCTCTTCAGGTTGTGATCCCATGGTTGTGGGATTGAGCCCTGTGTTAGGCTCTGTGCTGACATCGCAGAGCCTGCTTGGGAATCTCTTCTCTGCTCTCTGCCCCTCCGTTACTCATTTGTGCTCTCTCTGGCTCAAAATAAGTAAATGAACATAAAAAAAAAAAAAAAGAAGTAATAAATGTTCACTATAAGAAGCAGGGAAAATTCACATTAGCAAGAAGAAGAAGAAAGATATCAAGCATTCATTGTTAACCATAGTTTTCAAGTTTTATTCCTGCCTCTCAGGCTGCTGCTTTTCTGTGAGCTTTTAGTACTCTGCCTATCCCTTGAATATTGATGTTTGGTCCTTAGCCTTTTCAACTCTGATGTCTTACTTGTTTGTAGTTGATACCAATTTCTCCCATGGCTTTGGTTATTTGATTCCCAACTCTGTTTCCATCTCTGCTTGGAAACAGCCCTACCTAGATATCCAAAAGGCTTCTCAAACTGTTCAGAACCTAATTCAATCTTCCAACTCCCTCTGTCTCCCTCAAAACAAACAAAACTAAAATCTGATTCTCTTTCTGGTGGGTCCATTTCTGATTTCTCTTTTTCTCACCCTTCACATTCAATAAATTTTGCCTTGTAAACATCTCATAGATATGTCCCACTCCATTCCCATTGTCATTGTCATCTTTTGCCAATCTTACTCTTCTCCAGTATATTCTCCCCAGTATAAGTGATTCCTCTAGAATCTAGATTATGTAGATTGTCTAATTGTCACCTACTGCTTAAACATTTTTATTCTTTTCTCAGCTAGCCAGACTGTGCAGTTAAAGGCACAGTACTCCAGACCACTAAGTCTGCCCAAGACTTCTGACCCCAGCTGCAAGGAGTTAGGGTTCAACTACAGAGTTAGATGGAAGAGACCACACAAGACCACCCTCACTTCTGACATCAACTGTAAGTTTAGGGATTTCTTAAAACCACCCCTAGATTTGGTCACCTACTGGAAAGACTCACAGAACTCCCTGAAGGCTATTGTACTAATGGATATTGTTCCTTATAGAGAAAAGTTACAAATTACAACCAGCCAGGGGCACCTGGCTGGCTTAGTCGGTGGAGCATTCAACTTTTGATCTCGGGATTGTAAATTTCAGCCCCATGGTTGGGTGTAGAGATTGCTTAAAAATCTTTAAACAAAAAGCAAGGGGGTGCCTAGGTGGCTTAGTGGTTAAGCATCTGGCTCTTTTTAAAAAATGTTTATTTTTGAGAGAGAGAGAAAGACAGAGCCCGAGCAAGTGAGGGAGACACGGAATCCAAAGCAGGCTCCAGGTTCCAAGCTGTCAGCACTGAACCCAGGCAGGGCTCGAATTCACAAACTGTGAGATCATGACCTGAGTCCAAGTCAGACACTTAACCAGCTGAGCCACCCAGGCACCTCAAGCACCTGACTCTTGATTTCAGCTCAGGTCATGATCTCCTGGTTCGTGAGTTGAAGCCCTGCACCCAACTCTGCTGATGGTGTGGAGCCTGTTTGGAATTCTCCCTCTCTCTCCCTCTCTCTTTGACCCTCCCTCCCTCCCTCCTTCCCTGCCTCTCTCTCTCTCTCTCTCTCTCAAAAAAAAAAAAAAAAAAAAAACCCAGAAAACAAATTAGGACCAGCCAACAGAAGACATGCATGGACACAATCTAGGAGAGTTTCAAACGTGAAACTTCTGTTGTCTTCAGGGATGTGCTCCCCTCTCCAGGATTGATGTGGATAATAACACCTAGAGTATTCCAGCCCAAGAAGCTCACTCGAGCTTCAGCGTCCAGAGGTTTTTTGTTTTGTTTCATTTTTAAATTTTATTTAAGTAAATTCTGTACCCAGCGTGGGACTTCAATTCATGACCCCAAGTTCAACAGTCGCACATTCTAAAAAAAACAAAAACGAAAACAAAAAACAACCTTCTTCCAACTGAGCCAGCCAGGGGCCCCGGTGTCCAGAGTTTTTATTGAGATTGATTGGTTGAACTGGAGGTCAGGCTGATACCATGTGGTCCCAGGGGCCCATCATAAATAATGAAGGCACTCCCATTACTCCAGAAATTCCAAAGTTTAGAGGTTACCTCCTGGGAGCCACAGACAAAGGCCAGACCTCTCGCTGGGCAAAGCCAAATTCTTTACTGTATACCTTCATTACTTATCTCTCCATTGCTCTTCAGGTAAAATTCAAAGAAGGCCTTATAATCTTATTCCATCAGCCTCATTTCTGAATCACTGTCTGCTGACTCCATCCCACCTCTACAGCTCTAGAAACTACGGCTATTTTAGACTACTAATATATTAGTTTGAACATGCCGTGTTTGGTCTTACCTCTGCACTTTTGCATATAACACAGTATTCCTTCTACCTAGAATACTATGCACCCCCACTACCACCCTTCCCAGCCCAATCTCTTACCCATTCTTTAGGTCTCCATTTAACAAACAGCTTATTCACCATCCCCACACTCATGAGTTAAGTGTCTCTTCCATGTGCCCCTCTAGAATACCCAGTGCCTTTTCCTGTTGTAGCACTTGTTTGATTCATTATTTTTTTTGTCAACAAATATGTGTTTTTTACTAGAGCAGTGGTTTTCAAAGTGAGGTGTACCCAAAACAATCCATTAGGGCAAAAGAAGAAAATACTGAAATCTATTTACTTGTATACAAAATGCAAGTGTAAGTACTGTTAATACTTGATGTGTTGATTTAGATGGGCAGTTCCGTGTGACAACTGATTTTATGTCAAGCATGGTAAATGAGGTATACTGATGAAATGCAAGTTTCACAGGTTAGAAGAATCAACACTGGCACCCTCCCTCCCATTTTTCAGAATGTTATGAAGTATTGCAGTTTACCTACACTGATTAAATGGATTTATTATATTTCCTGGTTTTAACAAAATTAACCCTCACAAAATGGATGTTTGGCTTTAAAAATACCTGCAAAATAAAATAAAAATTCCTGCAAAGAAATCATGGGTTTAATATAATATTTGTAAGTGTAAGAAACAACAAAACTCGATTGCCTGTGCTTCTCCCATACTTAGTTACCTAAGATTTTTTTAAAAAAGAGAATATCCTATCTGATTAGAAATCAACAAGAATGGATTTATTAAGTAGATTATGTGAAATAATGAAATACAGGTTATTCAAAGAAATACCCAAATATTACTTGTGAGGGGTGCCTGGCTAGCTCAGTTGGTAGAGTATGTGACTCTTAACTTGAGGGTCGTGAGTTCAAGCCCCACATTGGGCATGCAGCCTACTTTAAAAAAAAAAAATTACCTGTGAGAGTTGTGTGCAAATGTGCATGTGTGTATGTATGTAATTTATAAATATCTGTATACATATACAGATATTCCATATGTATACAGATATACCATATATATACATATATATTTACACACACATACATACACATACATGGTAGGGGAGAGAGAGAGCAAAAAGTATACACACATTGGGGAGGAGGTTCGTGGTGCTCCAAATATTTTGGTAGGGTGTCTGAGCAAGTGTTAGGAGCCATTTGCATTAGATTTATTAGCTACATGTTTGCCATCATATCCCTAGGTTAATATTGAGAGGGACATGTACAACACACAATAAATATTTGCTGATCCAGTGAATGAGCTGAGATTTTTAAAAAAGATAGTTCTGGGGTGCCTGGGTGGCTCAGTCGGTTGAGGGTCTGACTTCGACTCAGGTCATGATCTCACAGTTTGTGGGTTTGAGCCCTGTATTGGACTCTGCGCTGACAGCTCAGAGCCCGGAGCCTGCTTCAAATTCTGTTTCCTTCTCTCTCTGCCCTGTCCACCTGGCTCTCCGTCTCTCTCTCAAAAATAAACATTAAAAATAAAAATAAGTAAATTAAAAATAAAGATTTAAAAATTGTAGTTCTTACAATTTTAAACTGCTTTTTTAAAAACTTAGTAAAAATAAAAAACTTATTAAATTTTGAACTTTTAAGTGTATGGAAAATAAAATAATGCACTCATCACCCACCCTTAGCAATGATCAATTTGTGGCCAATCTTGTTTCATCCTAACCTCCAGACATCTCACCCCACCTCCCATTATATCCTATGTAACTTTAAAATGAACACTCAGTAATTTAATCACAATTCTATTGGACTTTTAGGTGTTAACCAATTTTTGGTTACTCATACTTTGAGCAAACTTTTAATTTTCTTAGTGTGTAGTTCTATTGTTGGGACTGTGTTAAAACATATTTACATATTTAAGACTTTTCATTCACAGTTTTAAAATGTCCTCTAACAAGGTTTTATTAGTTTACCCTCTAGCAGATATATGTTTAAAAAGAATATTTTTTGGGGCACCTGGATGGCTCAGTTGGTTAAGCAGCCAACTTGGGCTCAGGTCATGATCTTGCGGTTTGTGAGTTCAAGCCCTGCATCGGGCTCTGTGCTGACAGCTCAGAGCCTGGAGCCTGCTTCAGATTCTGTGTCTCCTCCTCTCTCTGCCCCTCCCATATTCATGCTCTGTCTCTCTCTGTCTCTTAATAATAAATAAACGTTAAAAAAAAATTAAAAAAAATAAAAAGATTTTTTTGTATTATGAAATATTTTAAATATTTACCAAATAGAGTAATAAAGCAAATATCCATATACCCATTATTCAGTTTCAACAAATTGTCATAATTAGGATCATTTTAAAGAAATGAAACATTTCATATGGAATTGAAGATTTTGTTTTCACTCTCTTCTCTAAACCCATTTCCTTTTTCTCAAAGGTAATCTGAGGATTCTTGTAATGTATCCTTCTGTATTTTTATATTTTTACTACATATGAATTTGTACGGTCTCAATATATGCTGGGCTTTTAATTTGTTTTTGTTTTTATAAATAGCTATGTTGAGACTTTAAAAAAGATTTGTGTTGATACATAGAGATCTAGGTTTTTTTTTTTTTTTTTCATTTTAGCTACTATATAGCATTCCATTGTCTGATTGTATTATGACTTATTTATCCAATCTATTGACAGACATTTGGGTTGTTTCTAATTTTTGCATATTATGCACTCTATTAGTTTAATAATAGCTACTGTAATGGGTAAATCCTAAAATCTCAAAAGCCTAACATAGTGTTAATTGCTTGCTCACAGAGTAACCCTCAATGGAGAAGAAAGGGCTGTGTTCTATAGAGTGATTAAGGGATTCAGGCTAATAGAGGGTATGTCACCTTCAACCTGTAGTTTCCAAGGTTGCTTTAGGCATCAACATCCATGCAGCAAGCAAGCATAAGAAGAGTAGAGAATGGTGTTGGAAGTTTTTAGGAGCAGTCTTTAGAAAGGACAAAGGACATATATAATTCTTCTCACTTTTCAGTGAATAGAATGCAAGTCATGTTGGCACCACCCATGGCCTACATTTCACAGCAAACAGAACCGAGAACAACTCTACACCATGGAAAAAAGAACACAGAACTTTGATGGAGAGCTGGCATTCTTTGCCCTTCAGATAATTCTACAGTTTGGTCATGTCTCCTTGTGCATGTGTTTATAGATTTCTTGGGTATATATCTAAAAGTGGGATTGTCAGATTGAAGTTACTTACACTTTTACTTTGTTAGACATTGCCAGATTACTTTGTCCAACTTCATTGTATAAGAGGTTTGGTTTGTCAGTGTTCTAATAGTTGAACTGCTATACCAGTCAGCTAGTATTTTTACATAGCTGTATGCCAGTAATGTCACTGAACTATAATGGGAAGAGAATACTTCTAGTTGGCTGGAATTTTGGAAGAGGACACTCACCTAGAAGTCTAGACCAGTGCTATCCAAAAGGAGTATAATTGAACCACATATATAATTGAAAATTTGGTAACCACATTTTAAAAATTGAAAGACAGGTGAATTTAGTTTTAATAATTTAGTTAACCAAATACAGTATATCCAAATATCATATATCAAAACATATTACCATTTAAACATGTAATCAATATTAAAATACTATTTTTAATTTTAATTTTAAAAAAT
Source organism: Panthera onca (assembly GCF_046562875.1). Lineage (NCBI taxonomy): Eukaryota > Metazoa > Chordata > Mammalia > Carnivora > Felidae > Panthera > Panthera onca. Next base: position 45,028,588 of record NC_138352.1, on the reverse strand, counting down.
TATTTTAGAGACAGAGTGTGAGCAGGGGAGAGGGGTGCAGAGAGAGAGAGAGAGAGAGAGAGAGAGAGAGAGAGAATCTTAAGCAGGCTCCATGCTCAACATGGATCCCGAAGTGGAGCTTGATCCCATGACCCTGAGATCATGACCTGAACTGAAATCAAGAGTCAGACACTTAACTGACTGAGCCACCCAGGTGCCCAAAGACATTATAATTTTTTATACCGAGTTTTCAAAATCCTGTGTATCTTTTGCACTTATAGCACATCTGACTTTAGAATATCATACTTCAAATATTTAGGTATCATATCAGGCTAGTGACTGTATTGAATCACACGGGTTTCGTTAAATAACAAAAACTTTAATTCTATAACACGTATCTGACATTTAATTTCAAAGTCACATTTAAATGGGTTCTCCAGTCACCACCTACATCTTTATTCAGTTTTTGGAGGAATAGCAAGCTGAATTTATTTTTCTTAGATTTCTTTCTTGACAAGAGAATAATCTGATTTAGATTACTGAATTGTTAACTTCTCCTCACGGAGTATAGGGGGTGATAGTTTTCAGTTACTTTTCTGTTGTTGTGTAATGTGTTACCCAAACTTAGTGGCTTGAAACAATGCCTATTGTTTTCTTACAGTTAAGTCCAGGAATGTTCCACTAGGTTCTCTGCTTAAGGTCTCAAGTTAAGACCAAAGTGTTAGCCGACTGGACTTATCTGGAGGCTCAGGAGAAGGCTCCACTTCCCAAGGCTATTCCGGTTGTTAACAGAATCTAGATCCTCATGAAAGATCTGAGGTCCCTATTTCCTTGGTAATTGTCAGGTGGGAGCTGATTATCATTCCTAGAAGCCACCCACATTCCTTCTCACAGAGCCCTCTTCATTTTCAAACCACTAATGGCACATCAAAATACTTCTCATTCTTCAAATTTCTTTGGCTTCTCTTGCTGCCAGAGAAAGCTGTCTGCTTTTAAGACCTCATTTGATTAGATCAGATCCACTGAGATAATCTCCCTATTTTCAGATCAACTTGCTGTACAATATAACACAATCATAGGAGTGATATTTCATTAGTATCCACAGATTTTAGCGGTTAAGAGTGGGGCATCTTTGGGGGACCATTTTAGTAATTTTTCATACCACAGTAGAGAAGCAAGATGGCAGAGCATTTTAATTATTTTGTTTCAAATTCTTTTAATTCCACTTGTAAATGAAAGAAAAATAGTCTGCCCATTTCTTTTTGTCTTCATTTCCACCAGCTTGGTCCAAGTTTTCATCAATTCTTACTTAGCTTCCTGTAGCAGTACTCTATAAACTATTCTTCCACATTTGCCTCCCGTCCATTGGTTTTCCATTCAGCAGTTGTCTGACCTCATCTTGATCTGGCTCTGTGCTCAGTTATTATGTTTCAATCACAGTGGTCTTCCTTTAGTTCCCAGAATCTGCCCTGCTCTGTCAGGAGGGTCTCTGAGCTTTTGTTTTCTTTGCCCAAGCAGCTTTTCCCCTTCTTTCCAACTACCCAACTCAACCATTAGGTTTAAAGTATCTCTTTCTCATAGAGGTGTTTCCTTACCTGTGGTCTAAATTAAGTTTTGTTTTTGGTTTTCGTAGCATCCTTTTTTCTTTACATCCATTTATCACAATTTATATATATGCATGCATTAGTTGTTTAATGTATCTTCTCCCGAATGCGGGCAAGAGATAAAGAATGTTTTGTTGTTCTTTGTGTATCCAGCATCTAGTACAAGTCCTGGCCCATAGTAGGCAGTTATTTGCTGAATAAATGAATGAATCGTCAATTTATTTTCTGTTTGATCTACCATGTTGTTTCCTTTCCAGATTTTTATAGGCCTTTTCTCATTCTCTTCTTTCTCTTTTATTATTTTCTTCTGCGGCTCTCTGAATGGTAGAGGAGCTTGGTTTCCTATTGTATGTTATTTTTCGTATGTTAACATTTTCAACTAGCTATAGCAATGTTTACAGTTCTCATCTTTAGCACTCCACAGTTTTGCAAATGAACATTTTTGCAAAATGAACATTTTCAGTGGCTTAAAAGAGTTTTCATGTAAATTCTTTGAGAATATTGTGAACAATGAAAAGTTCGAATAATAATGATAATACTGTAGAGAGAGGAAGCTAGTTAAAAGAGCTAGTTAAAAGGGGCGCCTGGGTGGCTCAGTCAGTTAAGCTTCCAACTTCGGCTCCGGTCATGATCTCACGGTTCGTGGGTTCGAGCCCCGCATCGGGCTCTGTGTTGACGCCGGGAGCCGGGAGCCGGGAGCCGGGAGCCGGGAGCCGGGAGCCGGGAGCCGGGAGCCGGGAGCCGGGAGCCGGGAGCCGGGAGCCGGGAGCCTGCTTCAGATTCTGTCTCCCTCTCTCTCTGCCCCTCCCCCACTCGCGCTCTGTCTCAAAAATAAATAAACATTAAAAAAAAAAAAAAAGAGCTAGTTAAAAGGTTGAGAAGATTTTTAATTCTTTGTGTGCGTTTTCACTTAAGGTTTTACCTTCTGGTGTAAAGGTCTGAGGAGGACCACCAGTCCATTACTTCTTGTTTTAGTTTTAAGTCATCAAGGAAAAAGAATCAAAGAACCAATCTGCTGGTTAGAAATATCAAACATAGTTTTTTTCCTGGTGACTGGATTCCATAATGATGGATACAATTCCCACAGAAACGTTATAGTTATTGTTTGGTATGAATTTGAAGTATTTGACCTACTTACCACAAGATAGAATCTCTCATCTTTGATCTTACATAGGAATTTCTTATTCACATTTCTCTAGCTGTGAATCTAAAAATAAAAACTAAAACAAAAAATTGCTTTTTAATTAGCCTGTTTTTTGATAATTATATTGTGCTACAGCTAATATTTACCTTTGCATTAAAAAAACAAGCAACAAAAAATAAAATGTAATGCCTTTAAGGTGATATGTATAGTGTTTGCAAAATTGTGTTTGAGGTATGTGATACATAAAATTCTTTCTTAGGCCAAAACTCTAGAGGGCAGGAATCAGGTTGTGAACATGTTCTTATTGAACCTATAAGTTATCACATAAATATGAGAGGTGACCATCATTAAATCAGGCTGTCACTGATTTTGCAATAGAAATGACCTCTGAAGTTTTTAGATTTGATTTCTGGCAATTGTGAATATTTATTAGTTCTTAGAGCCTTCGTTTAAGGCAGCTTATAAATACAGTGTCATCTGTTACTTGGATTTGTCATATTCACAATCTACTTATATGCAATTAGAAGAATAAAAAATATCTTCAACTTTTCAAGGTCATGGAAAGTTAACTGCATTTAGAAACAATTTTCAGTCTTTTAAAACATAAATATGAATTTGCATTTAAATGCTCTTTGCCAGGATATTCTCTAATCTTGGATTGGTAAATATAAATGTCTTTCTATAAGACTTAGTTAACAATGTAAACCTGCAGAGAATCGGCATTGTCTGCACCTGAAATAATAATTGTGGAACTAGTTGTAGTTATAAGTTGCTCCTGTTTCTTTTGTTGCTACTACATTTATTGAGAGCTTGTCCAAAGACTATTTTATTTGATATTAGGTTCTATTATTAACCCATTTTGCAGATGTGAAAGCCAAGTCACAGTTTAAAGAACTTTCTCAAGTGTTCACTATTAGTGGTTATCACTAGGAAATCAGGGAGACTGACTTGAGAGCTTTGAAGTTTGTTTTATGATTTTTCATGGTGTGTTACAAACATACTTTTGTAGGGAAGAATCTCAGTGAAGATACAATTCAGTTGTTTGAATTTTGACCAATGTTTTTGCTTAATTCACTCTGCTTACCTCTTCTTGCCTTGATTACTTTAGTAGCCTCCCAGCCATTAGTCTCCTCCCTCTAATCTAGCCTTACTGGATTTTCTAACACAATTGAATTCTCTGTATTTCTCTAAAGATATCATGTTATTTCTTGCCTGTTTGCCTTTGTAGGTGCTGTTACTTCTTCATGGAACATCTACTTTCCCGGCTAACTATAACCTCTCTTTTGAGGGAGAGAGTGCAGTTGGATTTTCATTTCATCTTCTACCTTGAAAGTCCATCTTGCTAAGGTTTTACCGATAAGGAGCAGTCTAAAATGGTTGCACCTAATATTTTCCTAAACTCTTGCTTCTAATGAAAGAAAAGACTAACAATTAGTGCTGCTTATTGAAAATACAGCTTGGTGTATAGTTCATAACAGTGGCAAACAAACATGTCACTATTCCATTTTATACTTGACTAAACCTGCCTTTTTAGATCTTTTAATTTCAATATTGTTGAAGTAGCCAAAGGCACATATTTTCTATACAGTTTTAATGCCTAATGTAGTAGTCATCTACTCAATGTAGTAGTTATTTTGGGAAAGAAATCTTAAAAACATTTTTTTAAAATTAAGTAAGAAGAGAAATAGATTTTTAAATGTTAATTTATTTTGAAAACGAGAGAGAGAGTGTGAATGGGGGAGGGATGGAAAAAGAAGAAGAGAGAAAATCCCAAGCAGGCTCCACACTGTTAGCATGGAGCCCAATGCAGGGCTCCATCTCATGAACTGTGAGATCATGATCTGAGCCAAAATCAAGAGTTGGATGCTCAACTGACTGAGCCACCCAGATGCCCCAAGAAGAGAAATAGTTTTGCTCAGTTTATAGTCTGTATTAATGTCATATATTCAGTACATAATCTTTTAGAAGCCAGTAAAATACATAGTAGTCATTAATAAGCAGTGACTACAGAAAGCAATGACTGCTTGTATTCTAGAAGTGTCATGGATGAGTCCATATGCTATAACGTGGTTTTGGAATCATTATCATTGTAAAATCATTATTCTTTTGCATAATGCATTAAAAAATGGCTCAAAGTAAAACTTGTCCTTCAGAGTCATTTTATATATTAAAATATCCAGTTTATATTCAACATATAATACCAAAGCAAAACTATCCTTGACTGTCAAGGAAAGGAGGAGAAAATAGAACAAGTGATATCATCTAGTGTAGTTCTGTAAAAATGTTTTGAAGTTAAAATATATCGAAGGTCAAATACAAAAGCATTTTCTCAAAATGAGGCCTTATACTCTTATTCAAACCAACTAATTAAACATTAAATGGAAAAAGTCTATTAAATATTACATTAATTAGTATATCTTTATACTCTTCCATAGGTTAAAATTACCAAACTGTGAAACTAAGTCTTCTCTTTTCCCTAAGGACTACAAAGGGAGATTTTAATTAAGCTTTGCTATATTAAGAATTTCCTTGGTTTTAAAAAGCTACTTATTTTACTATAACTTTTCTAAGTGGTTATCTAAATAAAGATAGCCTTATGTAGGGCTTGGTAATTTTGTGGTTAATATATGCCAAAAAATAGGTATTTAGTTCCTGAGGCATATGTCACCAGCAATATTCAGGCAAGATATTGAATCATTTGGTATTTTGCAATATGTATAAGTAACAGTAAATTCTAAAAACAGTATGATTAAAGGCAGCATCCTTTTGTGAAACTGATATTAATGGAGTTTATTTTCTTTACTTGTTTTCCACCTCATTACAGAAAGGATTTCAAGTGGCAAATTAATTTTCCTATAATGGGAGTAATATTTATTTAGTCATCAAAAAACATTAAGTACCTACCATATGCCAAGCACTGTGCTATATGCTGCTTATACAGAAATAAAATATATATTCCTTTCCTCAAGAAGTGTGCAGTTTAGAGGAAAAATCAGACAAGTTAACCAGCAAGTACAGTACAATGTGAGTATAATAAAAATTATGAACTCTGTTATATATGAGGTGATATACTAAGCACATTATAGGCTATTGTTTTCTATTTTTTAATCAGAAAATTAATGTTTAGTAACATTAGGTAACTCCTCCCAGGTAACCTAGTAAATGGTAAATGGTATAATCAAAATTTAAACTCAGGTGTGTCTGACTCCAAAGTGTTTTCTTGCTGTGTACTGACTGAAAAGCGTTAAGGACACAGTGATGAAGAGGATTTTATGGGGACACTGAGGCAGGTGTGCTAATGTAGGACATTAGATTGTGGAAGGGGATGTTTACATTTTTAGAGTTTAGAAGATTAAATAGGAATTAGCCAAGAGGAGCAGGAAAAGCATTCCAACAGAGAGACTACCATGTACAAAATCATGGAGATGAGAAAGCATATTCCATTTGGGACTTGTCTGGCTGACTCTTACTTCTCTGAATAAAGAAGGGTAAACCTCAAGAAAGACCAGAGAAATAACCCAGAAGTCATTCACTCATTCATTTGTTCAGTCAGTATCGGGCATTGTAGGTTTTGTATTCACACATCTCTGGGAAGATACTGGAATTTTTATTATTTTCTTTCCTTTTCTTTTCTTTCTTTTTTTTTGATACTGGAATTTTTAAAATCACAAGTTGTTTAACGCCAGTAATGTTAAACAAAATGCCCCATAATCAGGAAACAGAAGAGCTTTATGTTCTTTCTTCTGCTCTATAATTTGTGTTTTATTTGGCTTTTAGAACAATGGCTTCTAAATTGTAAAATTTTTTTTGTCTTTTCTCATCTTTTCTTTCTTATCATTTCCTCTCGTCATGCTACCTGATGCCAACCTGTGTGGAGATTTTAGAACTGAAGACTGCCTAAAGTGTTCTCATTTTAACTATACTTAAATCTTATTTTCTTCCTAAAGCTTTATGAAAGGATAAGTATGTTTCTGTGTATCAGTATCTACTGCGTGAACTTATCTTTCAGAGGATAAATATACTAAAAGTACTAAAACTGATGCTTTCAAAGCAAAGACATATTTGGAGAGATAGAAGCACATCAAACTGCCGGATGGATATACAAGACAACACAAGATCAAAACCCAGATTAGAAATGTAAACTTTAGGAAGTTAGGAATGGTTTTTCTGAGTCAGAAGGAGTGATGTTTATTATTAGACACATTTATTCAGTGAGAGAATTTTTAATTTACTTTCTTCTTTACAATCTAAAGACATAGACTTCAACACTTATTTCAAATTCAATGTTATCTTCAACTAGAATTTCCCAGAGGTCAGCTGGGTGTAATTATCCCCTTCCCTGAACTCCCAAGTATTTTATCTGTATCTTTTTAGAAAACATTCAATAATTCCTTCCTTTTTATATGTCATTATATACGTATTTTATCTCCTCTGTTAAACTGTATGTACCTTCCTTGCAGCAAAATTCATGTTTGATCCATAGCACTAAGCTTTGTATGTATAAGGCACTGAGCTAATACTTAATGAATTAAAGCACAGCATCCATATCATAAACTAAATCATTAGAGCAGTGTTTTGTACAGTGTGGGACATGACTTACTTCAGAATCATCTGGGATGTTTTGTTAAAAATGCAGGTTCTTGTGCTTCTGTCCACACCTCCCGAATGAGAATTTCTTTGGTTTCCAAGAATCTTGTTTTGAGTAAAAGCCCTAGGTAATTATGATGCACACCAGAGTTTGAGAACCCACTGCATTAGGGAGAATGTAAAAATCCAAATTAAAATTTAGGTTACAGGAGGGGTGCCTGGCTGACTCAGTCAATAGAGCATGTGACTCTTGGTCTTGGGGTCTTGAGTTCAAGTCTCATGTTGGATGTGGAGCCTAAAAAATAAATAAAATTGAGATTACATGAAATTGAAAATGTGCCTAATGTTAAAACATTTCATACAAAGCAGAGCATAAAATAGAAGAAAAAATGAATAGGAAGATATTTTCAATGTAGTTTTTCTGTCAAGATCGATGTTGTGTTTTGGAACTTTAAGTTTTAAAAAGCATATATAGATGTAAATGATTTGAATATTAATGACCATGTTTTGTGAATACATTTGAAGTAAAGCACCATGGTTTTATAACTAAAGACTAAGAAAAGATGTGTTGAATGTTCTAATCTGCATAGAAGTCTTTTAGGGTATGATTTCATATACTATAGTTTGGGACTAATAGTTTTATTGTAAGAAATAGTGTGGTTTAGGGGTGCCTGGGTGGCTCAGTCAGTTAAGCATCTGACTTCAGCTCAGGTCATGATCTCACACTCCGTGAGTTCGAGCCCTGCATCGGGCTCTGTGCTGACAGCTCAGAGCCTGGAGCCTGCTTCAGATTCTGTGTCTCCCCCTCTCTCTGCCCCTCCCCTGCTCATGCTCTGTCTCTCTGTCTCAAAAATAAATACAAACATTAAAAAAAAAAGAAATAGTGTGGTTTACATAACATTTAACAATACATATTTTTCCTTAACAACACATTGTGTTTTAGATTTACTTGTCATAGAGTGTTTTTATCTGTGATTTTGAAAAATATGGAACTATTGATAGAATGCCAGTTATCTTGGAATAAATATGCATTATTAAAATTGATAAAGGCTAGCATAAGTTGTAGGAAGGAAGTTCAGTATAGATTTTCATCCAGGTAGTTCTTTTTTTTCCTAATGTGATATACAGTGGTTTTATAAACTTAAACTGTTTTTATAGTGGGAGTAAAGATAAAAAATGCTTAAGTAATGCTTGTAATATAGGGCACTGATCCTGGTAATTTGCATATATTAATTCACTTAATTCTCACAACAACCAAAAGAAATAGGCATTTAATACAGGTAAGGAAACTGAGGTACTAAGTAACAAATTTGCCCCAAATTCACACTGGTAAGTGGCTAAGATATGAATCCATATGGGGTAGCTTCATGGTCAACACTCAACCACTTTTACAATAATGTTGTTTTTTTAAACTAGCAATTACTTCGGCGTTGTCTTAGTCATTATTAGCATTTTACAGAAATAAGATGACAAATGTTTCCAAGTAAAAATTTTAAACAAATTCAGCCTACATCTAAGCATTATCTTTTTAAAATTGTGTTAATGCTATTCTTGCTTTTACTTATTGTATATAGTAATATTGACGTTTCTTAAAATTAGTTGGATGTCAAAGGATTCTTTTAGCGTGTCATTTTGATGTTTGTGATAGTAGTAGATGATCATTTGTAGTAAAATTAAAAAAAAATGTGTTAGGGGAATACTTAAGCACTGATTGATCCAAGTGAAAGTCCAGTAACTTTAATTTTTGGAAGCTATTGGAACACTTAACAGATTTTTATGAAATAAAAAAGCTAGATAAATTTGCATAGTGATGATTTGAAATTTGTATATAAAAGATATTCCATAATATATATTCTTCAATAATATATATTCTTTCTGATAAAGGTTATTATAAGGTTTTTCTCTATAAAAAGTGCATTTTTATTGATGTTTTTGTGGTACACATGAATAAAATATTCCTGATTTGTGTGATTTCCTTATTTTTAATTATATAAACTGATCACTTTAGGTGTCATTAATTGCTTTGCTTCAATAAATGCTGAAGATGATTTAACCTTGTAAAAATATCTAACTTATGAATGCTATATATTAGGCCCTTGAAGGGTCCCTAATTTTACATGGGAAAAGATGTTTCTTATACTTTTATCTTTTGATCTCTATATATTTTTTGTTAATAGTGGAAAAAGAATGAACATCATTTTTTTATGCACAAGATGTTTTTATTTTCTAAATTTGACACAAGTATGAAACTTACTTTACGGAAGTTTTAAAAATGTAAATCAAAGACTTGATTGTGCTACTAAAGTACCATTTACCTGATGGCTAGGGGTCGTTAAGTATAGTTAAGAGGAGTGCCTAATAAGTACCTTTAGAGATTTAATAACTGTTGAAAGAATGATAATGTCCTATTTATCAAACAGAATTTTATTCTATATAGAGTTTTCTACTAGAATATAAGCTTCATGAAGGCAGGGACTTTGTTTTGCTCACTGTCCTATCTTTAATACCTAGAATACTGAATGCTTAGTACGTAGTAGGTTTTCATTCAATAAGTACATGATGACTAATTGAATATATGCTTACACATTTTTTAAATTGTGGTAAAACATAACAATTAACATGTTTTGAATAGTATTTTTATTTCTGATTAAAGAAACCTGCTCATTGTAGGAATGTTTGAAACTGCATGCAAGAACAGAAAAATTGCTTGTATTTTGCCACTTCAAATAGCCATTCTTTAGGAATATTTTTCTCAATTTTTTTTTAATGTTTGTTTATTTTTGAGGGAGAGAGAGAGAGAGCATGAGCAGTGCAGAGAGAGAGGGGGACAGAGGATCCGAAGTGGGCTCCATGCTGACAGCCAAGAGCCCAGCTCTGGGCTCAAACTCACAAACCATGAGATCATGACCTGAGCAGAGGTTGGCTGTTCAACCAACTGAACCACCCAGGCACTCCCATTCCTTTTTTATGCAAATATATTTATAACTAAATGGAGATCATACTTACATATATGTCAATTTTTATGTCCTGCTTTTTTTTCATTTAACACTTTCAAGTGAGCATTTTCATTAAATGTTCCTTGAAAACATAATGTATAAGGGTTGCAAAGGGTCTAAGTGTTGTTTTGGTCAAAGTCCACAGTAGTAAATACATTTTACTTTGTGATTAAGGCTACACATAAGTATTTAATTGTATTAAAAAGTTGTAGAGCAGTAGTTACTAAGTGTGATGCATTCTGATATTTTTTTTTTATAATTTAATTTTTGAAATATACTTGTCACATCCCTCCCTCCAAAACTGATTTTGCATTTCAGCAATGAGTTGCAGCCTGAAGTTGGAAAAATACTGTTCTCTTGTATGAGTACGCTGTAATTCAGTAGTGCCCCTCTTTATCGGACAGATTTGATTCTTTCCAATTTGGGGCCAGTAGGTATAAGTATTTAAAAGCATATGAGAGCATATTTACCAAGTAACTCATGCTGGCTGTAATAAATTATTGCTAAGGTGATACAATGTAAAAAGTCTTCTTTATCATTTTAATATATGTCCTTTCAGATTTTTTTCTATGCAAAGATGAGATGCATTCTTAAATTATTAAAGTTATTTTTATGCCCCTCAGTAGAGTTTAATAACTTTCTTTACATTGGTCCTGGGCATTTCATATTTTTGTTAACTTTTTACCCAGCTTTATTGAGATATAGTTGACACAATATTGTGTAAGTTTAGGGTGTACAACATGTTGATTTGATATATTTATATATTGTAAAATGACTTTCAGATTTTTCTATGCATTCATTCATAATCACCATAGTAAATCTGGTTACCCTCTGCCACCACACAAAGTCAATATGATATTATTGACTGTATTCTTCATGTTGTACATTACATGTCCATGCAGTGGCCATTCTTATACGTAGATCTTTGTGCACATCTACATATACTATTGTAGAATAAATTCTTGGAATTAAGACTGTTGGAATATAGGGTATGCACGTTAAAAAATGTCATTTAATTCTTCAAATTATCCTTCAGAAAATTTATATCAGTTTGCACTATATCTGATAGTTTATGAGGGAAAAGATTTTCCCCTGCTGTTAACACTAGATATTTTCTTTTTTCTTTTTTTTAAAGTAGTGTAGTTGACATACAATATTAGTTTCAGATGTATAACATAGTGATTTGTCATTTATATATATTACAAAATGATTACCACATTAAATCTAGTTACCATTTGCACATACGTAGTTATGATATCATTGACTATATCTCCTGTGCTATACTTTATATCCTTGTGATTTATTTATTTCATAATTGGAAATTTGTGCCTCTTAATCCCTTTCACCTTTTTTACCCATCCCCCTACCCCTTCCCTTCTGACAACTCCAGTTCTCTGTATTAGTCTCTTTTCTGTTTTTCCATTCCACATGTAAGGGAAATCATGTATTTTCTTTCTCTGACTTATTTCACTTAGCATAATACTCTCTAGGTCCATCCATGTTGCAAATGGCAAGATTTCATAATTTTTGTGGCTGAAGAATAATCCCATTGTGTGTGTGTACACACACACACACACACACACACACACACACACACATTTTTGTCCATTCATCTGTGGACACTTAGGTTGCTTCCCTTTTTTGGCTAATTCTGCAGTGAACAGTAAATTTAGTGCTAATTCTGCAGTGAACATAGGGATGCATATATCTTTTCAAGTTAGTGTTTTTATTTTTTTGGAGGGGGATAAATACTCAGAAGCGGAATTGACAGATCATATGGTAGTTCTATTTTCAATTTTAATCCATATTGTTTTACATAGTTGCTGCACCAGTTTACATTCTCACTAACAGTACATGAAGGTTCCCTTTTCTCCAGTATTTTTGTCAACACTTGTGATTTTTTTTTTTTTTTTTTAGCTACTCTGACAAATGTGAGAGTTTGTTCTGTACTGGTTTGTTTTTTGTTTTTTGTTTTTTTTTTGAGAGCGTGTGCACATGCATGAGTGGGAGAGAGGGGCAGATAGAGGGGGAGAGAGAGAATCCCAAGCAGTCTCCACACTGTCAGCATAGAGCCCAACGGCCCAACGTGGGGTTCAATCTCATGAGCCATGAGATCATAACCTGAGCTGAAATCAAGAGTCATACACTTAACCAACTTAGCCACCCAGGTGCCCCATTCATTATATTTTTTATTTGAATTTCCCTGATGATTTGTGATATTAAACATTTTTTCATGTGTCTTTGGGCCATATGTATGTCTCTGGAAAAATGTCTATTCTGTTCCTTTGCCCATTTTTTAATTGGCTTGTTTTTTTGGTGTTAAGTTTTTTGAGTTCTTTATATATTTTGGTTATTAGGCCCTTACTGACATCATTTACAAATATCTTCTCCCATTCACTAGTTTGACTTTTCATTTTGTTGGTAACACGGATATTTTCAACCTCAATTTTTGCCAATCTGATGAAGAAAACTTATCTGTTCAATTTGAATGTATGGGTTTGGAATCTTTTCATATGCTTATTGTGATTTGTATTCTATGAATGCTTATTTATATGCCTCTGTATGATTGATTTGTAGGAAATTTTTTTTAATGTTTACTTATTTATTTTGAAAGAGAGAGCATTAGTGGGGGAAGGGTAGAGAGAAAGAGAATCCCAAGCAGGCTCTGCACTGTCAGTGCAGAGTCCAACGTGGGGCTCAATCTCACAAATTGTGAGATCATGACCTGAACTGAGATCAAGAGTCAGACGTTTAACTAACTGAGCCGCCCAGGCATCCCCAATTTGTAGGAAATCTTTATGTATTATGGATATTAGTCTCTTGAGTGTTATGTGTTGCAAATGGCTTCTTCCAGTGTACAAAATATCTTTTGAACCTTTACTATGGAATCTACTTGATGAAATCAGCTATTTTTTTTCTCTATGACTTCTGGGATTTGAGCCATGTTTTAAAGTGTATAATTAACCTTCCCCATCTATTAACGTTTTTATCAGGATATTGATAGCTTTTTATGTTTATTCTTTGAGAGTTAATTTTTGTATTGGATACTGTTCCATTAAGCTACTTAAAATTGATACATCTAGTCATACTTCTGATAATAACTCATAATTAACAAGATTAGTGAGTTTCTGATGGGATTCTAATTTTGTTAAAATGCTTGCAATGATAATAAATATAGTTGGCTAGAGCATGACCATAAGATTTGTAAGTTGGAGTAAGGGTAGATGTTTTTTGGGTAGGAAAACATTTGAACAAAAGTGAAGATTTCTCAGCCGACTTCATGGGCAACCCGATTAATTTGAAACGTAGTATTAGATGTTTGACAAATTCTTACCTCGTTGACATTTTCTCTTTTAGAATGTAAAGGGGAAAGGGGTTCCTGGCCTGGGTGGCTCAGTCGTTTAAGCATCTGACTCTTGCACAACTGAGGTCTTGATCTCAGGGTTGTGAGTTCAAGGCCCACATTGGGCGTGAAGCCTGTTTAAAAAAAAAAAAACAAGAACAACTCGTTAGAATGCAAGGAGGAAATATGTATGTGTTTGAGAAAAAGTCTTGAAAATTGTACACCAAATTATTAGTAATGCTTTTCTTTAGGTGGTGAGATTTCAGATATATTTTAGAACTTTTTCTATTTACAGTTAATTTTTTTAATCAAAAAATGTTATTCAGTAAAAATAATTTAGGAGGAGGTAAAGGATACAATGAAGGATGCTACTGCTCTGGTCTATTTATAGTCGTCAATGAAGAAGAATTGCTTGGTGGGTAGGAATGAAAGAAAGTTTTGGAGACAGAGTGACCATATCATTATAGAGTTTGTTATAGCTAAGGTGGAGAATTCTAGAAGGAGTTGCATACATACATAATCTAGATTGTAGGAAGAAAACTTTTTTTTAAGTTTATTTTGAGAGAGACAGAGAGACAGAGACAGAGAATGAGCAGGGGAAGGGCAGAGAGAGCCGGAGACACAGAATCCGAAGCAGGCTCCAGCTCTGAGCTGTCAGCACAGATCCTGACATGGGGCTTGAACTCATGAGTCATGAGTTTAACCCAGCTGAGCCACCCAGGTACCCCTGTAGGAAGAAAACTTTAAAGAAATGAATAAAAAATACAGTTGTGACCTTATGACTCGAGACTAGGAAAGTTGGGAAACACTCAAAAATAATTGTGAAATTGTATAAGTATAGATAATGGTTATGATTTTTTAAAAGGCAGAAGCAACTGAAACTACGTTGACTCCACTTGGAACAATCTTAGTTCAGGTTTTAAAAGGATATTTATAGAAGGTTAGAATATAGAAAAGTGACGCAAACATTTAAGTGTCAGAACAGCTCAAATCCAGAACTTACAGATTTAGGGAATATGTGAAAGATAATTTTAAGATTTTATAATTCAATTCAGAAACAAGAATAAAGAAGATATATGCCTACTTAATATTAGCAGCTCCTATTTTTTTTCCATATTTTCTGTCAAGGAGAGCATTCTGTATGCTCTAATAAAAAAATCATTTGGTAAAGGAGAATTCAAGTCCAATATAGATGAAATTAAGAAAGCATCTAACTGTTCAATAATGACTTTATTCCTTAACCTGAACTAATTGTATCTGAAGATGCCATGAGAATTTGTAGGTGGGAAAGCCAAACTTTGAGGAATTATTGATATTAGGAAGAATGGAAGTGAGCATCAAGTAAGGACATTGACGATATATTAACCAAATGACACAAAGCTTGATTTTTATGCAAGCAATGAATATAATTTGGAAGTCTGTATTAACAGGGACTTCATAGATTGGTTTAATAAAAAATTTAGTATAATTAAATACATAATCTTGCATTTGGGTTGAAAAATATCAGTTGAAAGAATTGATGAAAGATAATCTAATGGGAGCATTTATGACAAAGGGAATGTTACTATTGGTGAACTTAGTATAAATCAGGAGCATGATTTTACTGCCAAAATTTGATTATTACAGTTTTCTAAACAATGAAGGTTGGTTAGGCTAATACCTGCCATGCATCCAGATTTAGGTACCCCATGTGGGGAGATTGGCATATGTCCAAATGATAGTAGTATCAGCTTTTTGTCATGTAGAAAAGTGATTAGACTTAATCTGAGCCATAAAGCAGCTCTGGGACCAAAGACTGTAGATGGAAAGAAGAATTTCTAGTGTCTACAAAATAACAGGCTGCCTTGAGAGGCAGTAGTTTGTAGTATTTGAGCAAGGCTGACTTACTACCTTAAGATGCTAGAGAGAGTTTTTAGTTCAAATGAGTTTTGAATGTATTGGTTTTGCAACTTTTTATATACTTATTGACCATGTCTATACATCTTCCTTGGAGAAATAGCTATTCATATCCTTTACCATGTTTTACTTGGGTTTCTTTTATTATTGAGTTGTAAGGGTTCTTTATATATTTTGGATATAAATCTCTCTTTTAGTAATCTCTACACCCAACATGGGGCATGAACTCATGATCTTGAGGTCAAGAGTTGCATGCTCTTCCAGCTGAGTACCTCTGGATAGAAGTCTCTTAGCAGATATATGATCTGCAAATATTTTCTCCCATTATGTGAGTTGTTTTCATTTTATTGATGGTGTCATTTGCAGCATAAATGTTTTAAAATTTTCTGTAGTCCAATTTATATATTTTTTCTTTTATCACTTGTGATTTTGGTGTTGTCTAATTTAGGGTCATGAGGATTTACTCCTGTGTTTTCATCTAAGAGTTTTACAGTTTTAGCCCTTATCTGTAGATCTATGATCCATTTTGAATTTTCATGTATGATAAGGGTAAGAGTCCATTCTTTCTTTCACATGTGGATATCCAGTTGTCCCAGCACTATTTATTGAAAGAGACTTCCTTTCCCCATTGAGTTACCTTAGCACTCAGATTTTTAAAGAAATAGCATAATGTTTATTTTTAATAAAAAATATAAAATCTATGTAAGATAAAGTAATGCATGATCCTACCATTCTTCTACAATTTCACTAATTTGTGTATTCTCTTTTTTATTTTTTCAAAGACTTTATTTTTAAGTAATTTCTACACCCAGTGTGGGGCTCGAACTCACAACCCTGAGATCAAGAGTCTCATGCTCCTCCTACTGAGCCAACTGGGCACCGCCCCCTGTTAGCTCCCCCTCTATAAACATACAACTTTTGTAGAATTGCAGTTATAGTGTATCAATGATATATTTTGCCTTTTTCACTTAATATGTGAGTATATGATACACACTTTCCATATTGCTATATGGATTTCCAATTTTTTTTTGTTGCCTAATGTTCCATCTGCAGGCTATATTTAATCAGTCCCTTATTTTGATATTTGGGTTTACTTTAATTTTTTATATTTGAATAACCACAGTTATAATCTCTGTGCATGAACTATTAGCCTTACATTGGATAATCTTAGATTTCTGGAAGAATTTCTTCTGAACATATACTGAAAATCGTCTAGAGGCTAGTTACATAATTTTGATTTGGGGAGTTCTGGGGGGTGTGTGTGTTGCTGTTGGCTCACTGGATATAACAATAGCAGCTAATACCTCTGACTGTGGGTCAGAAAATGTGCCAAATAGTTTGTGTGCATGGTTGTATTTAATTTTCCTACAAATTCTGTTACATGAGAGATTCAAGACTTAGAGAAGTTTGGTAACTTGGTGAAAGTTGTATAATTAATAAGTGGCAAAGAGGACAAACAGGGCTGTGACTCCAAACTCCATTGACTCCCATATTGGGCATAAACAATTATAATGGCAGAGTTCCTTCAGTAGTGAACTGTATTAGATTAGGTGTTTTGTGCAGAAGTTCTCTGAATACGTATGAGTTGTTAAGTACCAATGCATTATTGGCCCAAGATATGTTTTTAAAAAAATGAGAATCCAGAAATTAACTTTTTCCCTGTAGATTTAATAATTTATTATTCTTGGAGCCCTTGAACTAATCATTTTACATTATTCACTTTGTGTGGCATTGCTATTCCTAAGGGTCTAGAGAACATACATAACCAATACAGAAACTGTTTCACTCAATGAATAAATGCTCTCTGTATTAAGAAAAAAATGGAGGGGCAGTTGGTTAAGATCAGACTCTTGATTTCTGCTCAGGTAGTGATCTTATGGTTTGTTGGATCGAGCCCTGCATTGGGCTCTGTGCTGACAGTGTGGAGCCTGCTTGGAATTCTCGCTTTCCTTCTATCTCTGCCCCTGCCCTTCTCTCTCTCTCCCAAAAATAAACCTTAAAAAAAATGTTTAAAAATCTGAAAAAAAGAAAATGGAAAATGAATTAGAAATTTTTAATACAAAATTTCTTGATGTAAAGATACACATTTTAGTATTTGGGGGAGAACATACAAAATAGCATTAAAATTTTTTTTGTTTATGTTTGTTTATTTTTGAGAGAGCACTGAGCGCGTGTGCGCACGCGCACTTGGGGGAGAGGCAGAGAGAGGGGGAGACACAGAATGTGAAGCCGGCTCCAGGCTCTGAGCTGTCAGCCCAGAGGTGGGCATGGGGCTCGAACTCCACGAACTGCAAGATCATGACCTGAGCTGAAGTTGGCTGCTTAACCTACTGAGCCGCCCAGGTGCTTCCACAATAGCCTTTTTTTCATGTTGATTTATTTTGAAAGAGAGAGTGCAAGAGGTGGGGGGGGGGGGGGGGGGGGCGGCGGTGGAGAGAATACCAAGCAGGCTCCATGCCCAGTGCTGAGTCTGATGCAGAACTCGTCTCATGACCTCGAGATGATGATCTGAGTGATATCAAGAGTCCGATGCTTAACCGACTGAGGCAGCCAGGTGCCCCTACACACTAGCATATCTGATCAAGACATCGTGGTCTCATGTATATATTTAGTTAGTAGTGTCCAGCTATCATAGCTATTTCAATTGTAGAATTATTGAATGTGTTTAGTATTTGAAATAATTATCTACAACTCATTATTATAGCCTGAAATAGAGGAAAATCACAATTATGAGAATAAAATGGTGCTTAAAAGGAAACAGTAATTTAGAAATGCTACTAGTCTGAAAAAAATGCTTCTGTCACATTCAGAGATAGCAGTTTTCTTTAAAGCATGTAAATGCCAGTTCTTTATACAAACTTATTCCAGGTTTCTATTTTTGTAGTCTTTCAGCACATCTAACTGGGTAAAGTCTTTTCCTTGATTTTCATCCAAAGAGACTATTTCCTCAAGATTAACAAGGCGACTGGAGTTATTTGTGTGCCCTAGACAGAAAAATGAGCCTCTTCAATTTGGTAGAATAGTACTCTTTCATCAAGGTGTAGCTTCAAGAGGGATTCATATGTAATTGTGAGGAAATAATGGTAAATTTACTTAGCAGAAGCAGTCCATTTCACCAAATGCCAATTCCCTGAATTGCTTCTTTTTAGTTAGAGTCAGTTGACCAGTTTCCATGTTCTTAGTAACATTTAAAAGAATGTTCAGTTTGTTTTTACTCTGATTCCATGCTAGTGTTGAGAATTTTTCATATTTAAGGATACAATTGCAATGAATGTATTATCAGGGAGACTTTGAAGATTTTAAGCCTCGTTCTTCCTTTCTCTGTCTCTCACTCTCTGGTGACATAGCAGGGGGTTAGGGCAAGCAAATTGAACACTCCTTTGTATGCTACTATGAAGGCAAATCCTAGCAAGTAAGAGTTAAGTGAATTCAGCCTTTAGATAAAATGAATTTTAGTAAATTTGCTTATGGCCAATGACCAGAGCTCACCCAACAAGCTGAATTAATCCTGACAATGAGGTGGCAGATGCTTGTTATGTTGCCTTTGTATCCTCAAAATGTAGAATTTTTGTAATAACATTCCACAAAATGGACTATCTCAAACCTATCATATAAAATGTACCTCTGTTTTATACTGAAAGATTGCCTGGTAAATGCAGTTAAATGACTTTTCCTCTTTTATGACTGTAGACTTTTACATTTCTAACCTCGGTCTCACTGGAGCTCAAGCCTGTTATTTCCATGAGAACAGAGTAGACATACTCACTTTTCTTTTTCCTTTTTTAATTTTTTAAGTTTATTTATTTTGAGAAAGAGAGAGAGACAGAGACAGAGAGCATATGGTGAAGGAACAGAGAAAGGGAGAGAGAGAATCCCAAGCAGGCTTTGCACTGTTGGCCCGGAGCCCAACACGGGGCTCAATCTTATGAACCATGAAATTATGACGAGAGCCAAAACCAAAAGTCAGACACTTAACCAACTGAGCCACCCAGGTGCCCTGACATACATTTCATTTCAGTTTACACAAATCAAGATTCTGCCTCTTTCCTCATCAAATAGCACCTCTTTAGTATTTCTCATACTTATCTCATTCTTTTCCATCCCCATTTCTATTCAGTTATCTTCTTCCATTCTGACACTTTTATGAAATGTGTCCCAGATTTTCTTTCTAGTCTTACTGGAACCACCTTAGTTCAGGGGTTCTTTACTTTCTAGTTGTTTTTCTACTCACATTCTTCTCTCTTAGTGGTTTAAATTTGCACTGCTTTCACTATGTGTCTCTCTGAGATAATCTCAGGAACTGCACAAATTCACTAGCTGACCTCTCTGTCTCAATGTACAATGTTGTATCAAAAAAAGAATCAACTATGATCCTATAGTGCCCCCCAACCCCACCTCTGGCAACCACCAATCAGTTCTCTGTATAAGTATGGTTTTTGTTTTTGTTTTTTTATTTTTAATTTTTATTTAATTTATTTTTTAAATTTACACTCGTTTGTTAGCATATAGTGCAACGATGATTTCAGGAGTAGATTCTTTAATGCCCCTTACCCATTTAGCCATCCCCCCTCCCACAACCCCTCTAGTAACCCTCTGTTTGTTCTCCATATTTTAGAGTCTCATGTTTTTCCCCCTCCCTGTTTTTATATTATTTTTGCTTCGCTTCCCCTATGTCCATCTGTTTTGTTTCTTAAAGTCTTCATATGAGTGAAGTCATATGATTTTTGTCTTTCTCTGACTAATTTCACTGAGCATAATACCCTCTTGTCCATCCACATAGTTAGGTGCAAATAGCAAGATTTCATTCTTACATTGCTGAGTAATACTCCATTGTATATATATACACCACATCTTCTTTATCCATTCATCCATCGGTGGACATTTGGACTCTTTCCGTACTTTGCCTATTGTTGATAGTGCTGCTATAAACATTGGAGTGCATGTGTCCCTTCGAAACAGCACACCTGTATCCCTTGGATAAATACCTAGTTGTGCAATTGCTGGGTCATAGGGTAGTTCTATTTTTAATTTTTTGAGGAACCTCCATACTGTTTTCCAGAGTGGCTGCACCAGTTTGCATTCCCACCAGCAGTGCAAAAGAGATCCTCTTTCTCCACATCCTCACCAACATCTGTTGTTGCCTGAGTGGTTAATGTTAGCCATTCTGACAGGTATGAGGTGGTGTCTCATTGTGGTGTTGATTTGTATTTCCCTGATGATGAGTGATGTGGAGCATTTTTTCATGTGTCGGTTGGCCGTCTGGATGTCTTCTTTGGAGAAGTGTCTATTCATGTCTTTTGCCCATTTCTTCACTGGATTATTTGATTTTTGGGTGTTGAGTTTGATAAGTTCTTTCTAGATTTTGGATACTAACCCTTTATCGGATATGTCATTTGCAAATATCTTCTCCCATTCCATCAGTTGCCTTTTAGTTTTGTTGACTGTTTCCTTCGCTGTGCAGAAGCTTGCTATTTTGATGAGGTCCCAAGAGTTCATTTTTGCTTTTGTGTCCCTTGCCTCCGGAGACATGTTGAGTAAAGTTGCTGAGGCGAGGTCAAAGACGGTTTTGCCTGCTTTCTCATCTAGGATTTTGATGGCTTCCTGTCTTACATTTAGGTCTTTCATCCATTTTGAGTTTATTTTTGTGTGTAGTGTAAGAAAGCGGTCCAGGTTCATGCTTCTGCATGTCGCTGTCCAGTTTTCCCAGCACCGCTTGCTGAAGAGACTGTCTTTATTCCAAGAGACTGTCTTTATTCCATTGGATATTCTTTCCTGCTTTGGTCAGAGATTAGTTGGCCATACGTTTATGGGTCCATTTCTGGGTTCTCTATTCTGTTCCATTGATCTGAGTGTCTGTTCTTGTGCCAGTACCATACTGTCTTAATGATTATAGCTTTGTAATACAGCTTGAAGTCTGGGATTGTGATTCCTCCTGCTTTGGTTTTGTTTTTCAAGATTGCTTTGGCTATTCGGGGTCTTTTCTGGTTCCATACACATTTTAGGATTGTTGGTTCTAGCTCTGTGAAGAATGCTGGTATTTTGATCAGTATTGCATTGAATATGTAGATTGCTTTGGGTAGTATTGACATTTTAACAATATTTGTTCTTCCTATCCAGGAGCATGGAATATTTTTCCATTTTTTTGTGTCTTCCAATTTCTTTCATAAGCTTTCTATAGTTTTCAGTGTATAGATTTTTCACCTCTTTGGTTAGATTTATTCTAGGTATTTTATGTTTTTGATGCGTATATAAATGGGATCGATTTCTTGATTTCTCTTTCTTTCTCTTGATTGTTGGTGTATAGGAATGCAACCGATTTCTGTACATTGATTTTACATCCTGCCACGTTGCTGAATTCATGAATCAGTTCTAGCAGTTTTTTGGTGGAATCTTTTGGGTGGAATCTATATGGATAGAGTATCATGTCATCTGCGAAGAGTGAAAGTTTGACCTCCTCCTGGCTGATTTGGATACCTTTTCTTTGTGTCGTCTGATGGCTGAGGCTAACAATGCTATGTTGAATAACAGTGGCGAGAGTGGACATCCCTTTTTAGTTCCTGACCTTAGTGGGAGAGCTGTCAGTTTTTCCCCGTTGAGAATGATACTAGCATTGGGTCTTTCATATATGGCTTTTATTCTGGAGTATGATCCTTCTATTCCTACTTTCTTGAGCGTTTTTATCAACAAAGGATGCTGTATTTTGTCAAATGCTTTCTCTGCATCTATCGAGAGGATCATGTGGTTCTTGTCCTTTTCTTCTATTGACGTGATAAATCACATTGATTGTTTTGTGGATATTGAACCAGCCCTGCTTCCCAGATATAAATCCCACTTGGTCATGGTGAATAATATTTTTTTAATGTTTATTTATTTTTGACAGAGAGAGAGAGAGAGAGAGAGAGAGAGAGAGAGCGTGCGTGCATGAGTGGGGGAGGGGCAGAGAGAAGGGGAGACACAGAATCCAAAACAGGCTCCAGGCTGTGAGCTGTCAGCACAGAGTCCGACACGGGGCTCGAACTCACAGACCGCGAGATCATGACCTGAACCGAAGTCGGACACTCAACCGACCGAGCCACCCAGGCGCCCTGTGAATAATTTTTTAAGTATGTTGTTGGATCTGGTTGGCTAATATCTTGTTGCTGATTTTTGGATCCATGTCCATCAGGGAAATTGGTTTATAGTTCTCCTTTTTAGTGGGGTCTTTGTGTGGTTTTGGAATCAAGGTAATGCTGGCTTCATAGAAAGAGTTTGGAAGTTTTCCTTCCATTTCTATTTTTTGGAACAGCTTCAAGAGAATAGGTGTTAACTGTTTCTTAAACGTTTGGTAGAATTCCTCTGGAAAGCCATCTGGCCCTGGACTCTTGTTTTTTGGGGAGATTTTTGATTGCTAATTGGATTTCTTTACTGGCTATGGTTCTGTTCAAATTTTTCTATTTCTTCCTGTTTCAGTTTTGGTAGTATATGTTCTTAGGAATTTGTCCATTTCTTCCAGATTGTCCATTTGATTGGCATATAATTGCTCATAATATTCTCTTATTATTGTTTTTATTTCTGCTGTGTTGGTTGTGATCTCTCCTCTTTCCTTCTTGATTTTATCTATTTGGGTCCTTTCCTTTTTCTTTTTGACCAAACTGGTTGCTGGTTTATCAATTTTGTCACTTTCAAAGAATCAGCTTCTGGTTTTGTTGATCTGTCCTACTGGTGTTTTTTGTTTGTTTGTTTGTTTTGGTTTTGGTTTTGATAGCATTATTTTCTGCTCTAATCTTTATTATTTCCTGTCTTCTGCTGGTTTTGGGTTTTATTTGCTGTTCTTTTTCCGGCTCTTTAAGGTGTAAGGTTAGGTTGTGTATCTGAGAGCTTTCTTCCTTCTTTAGAAGGGTTTGGATTGCTGTATACGTTCCTCTTAGGACTGCCTTTGCTGCGTTCCAGAGGTTTTGGGCTGTGGTGTTATCATTTTCATTGGCTTCCATGTACTTTTTAATTTCCTCTTTAGCTTCTTGGTTAGCCCATTCATTCTTTAGTAGGATGGTCTTTAGTCTCCAAGTATTTGCTATCTTTGCAAATTTTTTCTTGTGGTTGATTTTGAGTTTCACAGCGTTGTGGTCTGAAAATATGCACGGTAAGATCTCTATCTTTTTGTACTTGTTGAGGGCTGATTTGTGTCCCAGTATGTGATCTATTCTAGAGAATGTTCCATGTGCACTCGAGAAGAATGTGTATTCCGCTGCTTAGGATGAAATGTTCTGAATATATCTGTTAAGTCCATCTGGTCCAGTGTGTCATTCAAAGCCATTGTTTCCTTGTTGATTTTCTGTTTTAGATGCTCTGTCCATTGCTGTAAGTGGGGTGTTGAAGTCCCCTACTATTATGATATTATTGTCAATGAGTTTATGTTTGTGATTAATTGATTTATATATTTGGGTGCTTCGACATTTAGAGCATAAATGTTTGTAACAGTTAAGTCTTCTTGGTGGATAGATCCCTTAATTATGATACAATGCCATTCTTCATCTCTTGTTACAGTCTTTATTTTAAAGACCAGATTGTCTGATATAAGTATGACTACTCTGGCTTTCTTCTGTTGACCATTAGCATGACAGATGGTTATCCATCCCCTTACCTTCAATGTGAAGGTGTCTTTAGGTCTAAAGTGGGTCTCTTGTAAACAGCATATAGATGGATCTTGTTTTCTCTCTTTTTTAAAATTTTTAAAAATGTTTATTTATTATTGACAGAAAGCAAGAGAGCACAAGTGGGGGAAGGGCAGAAAAAAGAGGGAGACACAGAATCTGAAGCAGGTTCCAGGCTCTGAGCTGTCAGCACAGAGCCCGATGTGGGGCTCAAACCCACGGGCTGTGAGTTCATGACCTGAGCCAAAGTCGTATGCTTAACTGACTTGAGCCACCCAGGCACCCTGGATCTTGTTTTCTTATCCATTCTGTTGCCCTAGGCCTTTTGATTGGAGCGTTTAGTCCCTTGACGTTTAGAGTGAGTACTGAAAGATAGGAATTTATTGTCATTATGTTTCTTGTAGAGTTGGAGTTTCTGGTGGTGGTCTCTGGTCCTTTCTAGTCTTTGTTGCTTTTGGTCTCCCCCCCGCCCCTATCTTTTCTCCCCTCAGAGAGTCCCCCTTAAAATTTCTTGCAGGGCTGGTTTAGTGGTCACAAACTCCTTTAATTTTTGTTTGTCTGGGAAACTTTTAATCTCTCCTTCTATTTTGAATGACAGCCTTGCTGGATAAAGAATTCTTGGCTGCATATTTTTCCCATTCAGCACATTGAATATATCCTGCCACTCCTTTCTTGCCTGCCAAGTTTCTGTGGATAGGTCTGCTGCAAACCTGATCTGTCTTCCCTTGTAGGTTAAGGACTTTTTGTCCCTTGCTGCTTTCATGATTCTTTCCTTGCCTGAGTATATTGTGAATTTGACTATGATATGCCTTGTTGATGGTTGGTTTTGTTGAATCTTATGGGAGTCCTCTGTGCTTCCTGGATTTTGATGTCTGTGTCTTTCCCCAGGTTAAGAAAAGTTTTCTGGTATGATTTGCTCATATAACCCTTCTACTCCTTTTTCTCTCTCTCTCCATCTTCTGGGACCCCTATGATTCTGATGTTGTTCCTTTTTAATGAGTCACTGATTTCTCTAATTCTTAAATTGTGCTCTTTTGCTTTAGTCTCCCTCTTTTTTTCTGCTTCATTGTTTGCCATAAGTTTGTCCTCTCTATTGCTGATTCGCCGTTCTGCCTCATCCATCCTAACCGGTGTGGAATCCATTCGAGATTGCAGCTCAGTTACAGCATTTTTTTTTTATTATTATTATTTCATCCTGACTAGTTTTTACTTCTTTTATCTCTGCAGAGAAGGATTCTAATCTCTTTTCGACCCCAGCTGGTATTTTTATTACTGTGACTCTATTAAATTTTGGTTCAGACATCTTGCTTGTATCTGTGTTAAGTCCCTGGCTGTCATTTCTTCTTGCTCTTTCTTTTGGGGGTGAATTCCTTTGTTTTGTCATTTTGAAGGGAGAAAACAAATTGATAAGGTAAAAAACAAAATTAAAAAATTAAAAAAACCGAACACACACACACACAAAATCAAATAAATGATGCTAGATTCTAGGTGTGTTTTGGTTTGGTTGTTGAAAGGAGCTTGATTAGAGACTAAAGGAAAAAAAAAAAGAGGAAAATGTTTGAAAATTTGAGAAAATGAATACAATGAAATAGAATAAAATGAAATGATGGAAGTAAAATAGAATTTGAAAATTTTTCAAAAAAGTTAAGAATATAGTTAAAAAATAAGAATATTTTAATAGTAATGGAAAATAAAAATAGAATTTTTTCTATCTGTATTGGAAAAAGAAAATAAACAACGACAAAAAAGAATTGAATAGATGGATCAGCGAACAGAATGAAATACAATTGAAATTATATCGGTTTCCCCTAGAAGTCACACTGTGAAGCACTTTATAGTCCGTAAACTAAGCAGGCAGAGAGATTTGTGGTGTTCCTTAAGAGTGAGTTTGGTCCAGTTTGGTGGGGCTTAGAGTAACGGCTCTGTTCTCCAGTAGATGGCGCTGCTTAGCTCACTGGGGTGTATTGTTGTGGCACTTGTAGGCGTGTATGTGCATGCGTGGGAGGGGTGAAAATGGCGTCACCCAGCTACCCAGTCTCTAGTATCGGAACTCTGTGCTCTCCCTGACCAGCAATTGTGCACCCGTCCTTTGTCTCCAGCTTCTGTCCACTCCCCACTTTTACACCCTCTGTGACCAAGCCATCAGGTTTCCAGGTGTCACCTCCCTCCTGAGTTTTATCTCAGATGTGGCTGTGTTTCCCAACTCCTCACTTCTGAGGGAGTGTGGCGTTGACCTGCTCAGATCCTCTGGCGGAGGGTCTCACCGAGCAAGGGCCAGGTGCTGGCCACACCCAGGAGCGTTCACGGGACTGTGCTGCTCTCGATTTTCAGAGACTGTGGCTTGGTGCCAGCCAGCCCCACAAAAAGTTCACTTGATTGTGTAGCAGAAACGTTTCAGGGATTATGGAAAATCACAACACACATCTGGCACCAGGCCTCACCCTTAATTACCTTGTTCCAGCACCAGCGAATTTGGTTGTTCTCTGAGGTCTGCTGGGACCAGGTGGCCACACAGCCTCTACCAAATAGCCCTCTAGCTTGGAACAGCTTCTCCCCATGTGATACAAGAACCTCCTGGGCCCCACTCTGCTCCTTGGGATTCACCCGTCCCATCAGAGCACCACCAGGTATTTAGCTGCGGAGTTTCAGACTGTGCACTCCCTGTGTTTATCGAGTCTTAATGGAATTTAAACCTTCCCCTTTTTTCCTTTTTAGTTCAGTCTCTGTGGCTGTTTCCACTTTTCCACTTCCCTACTTCCCTCCAGCTGCTTTTGGGGGGGTTGCTTTTCATGAACTCTCCCCCCATCTCTGTCCTCTCTCTGCAGGCAAAAACAGCTCCCTGCCCTCCACGGCTTCTCTCTCCCCCAGTTCACCTCTCCATGCCATGTACCTGCTGAGTTTTGTGGTTCAGATTGTGCAGATTGTTGTGTTAATCCTCAAATCAGTTTTCTAGGTGTGCAGGATGGTTTAGTGTTGATCTGGCTGTATTTCATGGACACGAGACACAAAAAAACTTCCATGCTCTTCCACCATCTTGGCTTCTCCTTGTTCTTGTTTTTAGATTGCATATATAGGAGAGATGACACAGTGTTTATATTTATCTGAGTTATTTTTACTTAAAACAATGCCCTTAAGGTCCATTCATGTTATTGCAGGTGGCAAGATACCTTTTTTTATGGCGGAATAATATTCTGGTGTGTGTGTGTGTGTGGGCCATATTTTTAAGAATATTCCTTCATCAGTGGATACTTAAGTTGCAACAAGTCTTGGCCTTCCTAACTCAGGCTGCAGTGAACACAAGGGTGCAGATTCCTTTTTAAGTTAGTGTTTTTATTTACTTAGGATAAATACCCAGAAGTGCAACTGCTGGATCATATGGTAGTTCTACTTTTAATATTTTGAGGAACCTCCAGCCTATTTTCCAATGTGGTTGCACCAGTTTACATTCCCACTGACAGTGCACAATTCTCTTTTCTCCACATCCTCATTAACACTTGTTACTACTTGTCTTTTTGGTAATAGCCTTTCTTGCAAATGTGAGGTGATATCTTGTGGTTTTGATGTACCTGTTGGCCATGTGTCTTCTTTGAAAAAATGTTCAGATCCTCTGCCTGTCTTCAAATTGGATTGTTTTTTTTAAACTCTTGTATGACTTCCTTATGTACTTTGGATATTAACACCTTATCAGATATATGATTTGCAAATATTTCCTCTTATTGGTAGGTTGCCTTTTTCTTGATGGTTTCCTTTGCAGTGCAGAAGCTTTTTGGTTTGATGTAGCCCCACTTGTTTATTTTTGCTTTTGTTGCTTTTGCTTTTGGTGTCAAATCCAAAAATTTATTTCCAAGGCTCATGTCAGGGAGCTAACGAACCGCTTATGTTTTTTTCTAGGAGTTTTGTGGATTCAGGTCTGTTTGTAGGATAAGATAGTGCTCCAATTTCAGAGTTTTGTGTGTTTATTTTGTTTTTGCTACCAGAAAGTAAATTTCTTAAATTCTATACAATTTTCATTCTAGCACAGTATGTGGTGGTTCTTGGGTACTTGGGAAATTTTTATTGAGTAAATAAGACATTCAGCAAACATTTATTGAGGTCTTACTTCGTTTAATGGACTGAGCCACCCAGGCGCCCCTGTTGAGGGCTTACTTTGTGCCAGATACTCTGGTGTACATGGCACTGAAAAAGGCAGATATTGTTTTTGCTTTAAAAGTGTTTGTGATCTAAACATTAAAACAAATTATATTAAAAAAAAAAAAAAAAAGGGCACCTGGATGGCTCAGTTGGTTAAGTGTCTGACTTTGGCTCAGGTCAAGATCTCACAGTTTGTGAGTTGGAACTCCACATCAGGCTCTGTGCTGCGTGTACATTCTCTCTCTCTCTCTCTCTCTCTCTCTCTCTCTCTCTCTCCCTCCCTCCCTCTAAAATAAACATTAAAAAAAATTAAAACAGTTTATTGTCTAGTAGGAAAGGCATATACCAGACAAATACTCAATTATGGGAGTCTCTGATGGATACCATCAATTCCTTCTCTTGTAGTCATGCATACTATTTTTCATGTCATAAAGTAGGGTCTAATTCTCTTTTTTGAATCTGGGCTGACTTTAATACCTTGACCAAAAGAATATGGCAGAAATTTGTTTTGGAACTTCTGAGGCCAAATCTTAAGAAGCTCTGCAGCTTCAGGGTGCCTGTGTGGCAGTTGGTTGAGCATCCGTCTCTTGATTTTGGCTCAGATCATAGTCTCACGGTTCATGAAATTAAGCCCTGCATTAGGCTCTGTGCTGACAGCATGGAGCCTGCTTGGGATTCTCTCCCTCTCTCTTCCCCTCCCGCTCATGTGCATGCTCGCTCTGTCTCTCTCAAAGTAAATAAACATTAAAAAGTTAAAAGAAGCTCTGCAGCTTCCACGGGAGTCTTAGAATATTTTCTCTTGAGATGATCCCTCTCAACATCCAACCACTATATTGTGAGAAGCTCAAGCCACATGAATAGGTCTTGTGTATGCACTGCACAGCCTCAGTGGAGTTTTGATAGCATCAACTGATGAGTGAGTCATGTTGAATATCCACTCCAGTTGAGCCTTTAGATGACTTTAATTCCAGTACCATTTGACTGCAACCACATGTGAGAAGGTAAAGCGAGAGCTACACAGCTGGGCATTGCCAATGTGAGATGGAGGGAGGGAGAGAGAGGGAGAGAATGATTTTAAGCTACTAAATTTAGGAGTAACTTGTTATACAGATAACAAGATAGATAGATAGATAGATAGATAGATAACCAGAACAGAAAGTATCACAGATTATGATAAATACTATAAAGAACACAAACAGGAATGAAGGAAAAACCTAGTTTATTTTTTTAAATGTTATTTATTTATTTTGAGAGCAAGTACAAGCAGGGGAGGGGGGGGGGAGAGAGAGAGAGAGAGAGAGAGAGAGAGAGAGAGAGAGAGAGAGAATGAATGAATGAATGAATTCCAAGTAGGCTCCTCACTGTCAGCACAGAGCCAGACACGGGGCTCAATCTCACAAACCACGAGATCAAGACCTGAGCAGAAATCAAGAGTGGGATGCTCAACCAACTAAGCCACCCAGGTGCCTAAGAAAACCTATTTTAGATGACCAGAGAAGGCAGTCTGTAATTGTTTAATAATGTTTTATCTTTTCTGCTCAACTATATATTTCACGAATGCAGAGACTATACCTGTCCTGTCCTTAGCTCTTTCCCCAGTACATGGCATATGTGCTTAGTATCTGCTGTATTAAGGATGAAGAACTTTTATTAGATTCTCAAAGAAGTTTATAACTCCAAAAAACATAAGAATTACTTCATTAGCTGGAAAGCATTCCACCTTGTATAGGAATGTTTCATTCTATTTAAGCACAAAATTCCAGGTTTTCTGGATTGACTTAATATGTACTCTCAGGACCTATGTGAGTGGGGCAGGATTTTCCTTCAAGAGGATATGATGGGTAAGCTTTGGGAACTTAATCATAATGGGCCACATTACATACATAGAGGTTAGGCAGGTGATGAAAGGGACTGATGCCAAGGAGCATAGAATAGAGGTGGACCTACTTACTGAAAGCTAAGGCTCAGCTGAAGTCTCTTATTCTATCAATATCCTGTCATCCTTACCCATTTTATTTTCCATTACTCCCCACATGAACTTTCTGCCTAATTTCATATTAATGTGGTCTAAGAAGTAATTCTCCACTCAGGTTATATTTAACAGTTTTCTTTTTTGCCTACTTCTTCCCCACATACCATTTTTATTCCCACCTTTGCGTCTTTCTTTGAATGTCTGTTCCTTTCCCTTGATTAGCCTTCCCTCTCCTTTCTACCCGTGGATATTCCCAGGGAGCCATTATAAGTCCATTTCCTCTCTGAAACATTCCTGGAAGATTCCAATTTAAGTATATCTCTCTCTTTGAGCTTTTATTTGCTTTTTTCTTTTGAGGACATGACACTATATCCTGTTTTCTACCACGATTGTTTACAACTTTGGTCTTCCCTATGTATTAGGGTTATATAAATGCCTTGAGTGGTGATTATTTTACTGTACATGAATTTTACTACCTTTTTAGTGGCTTTTTAATAATTATGTTGGCTTGGCAGATACTCTTTGTTCTCTTTTTTCCTTATTCCATTTGAACTTGGTTCTCATATTTCTTCCTCCTCAACTTTCCTGATTTAACTCCCTGTCCTTACTGTCTCTTTGCTGTTTCCTATGATTGATCCCTCTTTATAGATATAGATATAAATATAATCATGTACATGTGTACACCATTGCATATAATCCACTAACATCTTGTATTTTATTTTTTAACATCTCACATTTTATTTTATTTATTTTTTATTTTATTTATTTATTTATTTATTTATTTATTTATTTTAATATATGAAATTTATTGTCAAATTGGTTTCCATACAACACCCTGTGCTCATCCCAAAAGATGCCCTCTTCAATACCCATCACCTACCCTCCACTCCCTCCCACCTGCCATCAACCCTCAGCTTGTTCTCAGTTTTTAAGAGTCTCTTATGCTTTGGCTCTCTCCCACTCTAACCTCTTTTTTTTTTTTTTTTTCCTTCCCCTCCTCCATGGGTTTCTGTTAAGTTTCTCAGGATCCACATAAGAGTGAAAACATATGGTATCTGTCTTTCTCTGTATGGCTTATTTCACTTAGCATCACACTCTCCAGTTCCATCCACGTTGCTACAAAGGGCCATATTTCATTCTTTCTCATTGCCACGTAGTACTCCATTGTGTATATAAACCACAATTTCTTTATCCATTCATCAGTTGATGGACATTTAGGCTCTTTCCGTAATTTGGCTATTGTTGAGAGTGCTGCTATAAACATTGGGGGTACAAGTGCCCCTATGCATCAGTACTCCTGTATCCCTTGGGTAAATTCCTAGCAGTGCTACTGCTGGGTCATAGGGTAGGTCTATTTTTAATTTTTTGAGGAACCTCCACACTGTTTTCCAGAGTGGCTGCACCAGTTTGCATTCCCACCAACAGTGCAAGAGGGTTCCCGTTTCTCCACATCCTCTCCAGCATGTATAGTCTCCTGATTGGTTCATTTTGGCCACTCTGACTGGCGTGAGGTGATATCTGAGTGTGGTTTTGATTTGTATTTCCCTGATGAGGAGCAACAGCTCACATTTTAAGATGTGTTTTAAATGCTTTTGTAAAATACTATGTTTAATTTTATAGAATAATAAAGTTAAGCAAACTACACCTGAGATATGGAGTTTAAATTTTATATTAAATACATTATAATATTATTTGCTTATATATGTACAGTTCTGCAATTACAAGGTCTGTATCCATTTTGTCCATTTAACCTGACTATATATTACATTTTAAATATATCTCAGATTTTCTGTCTTATTATAATACCTTGAATTATCACAGTTGAAATATGAACTATTATCACTTGGGTTGATAACAAAATGTTATTTTTCAACATGGTTATTCTTGAGTTTCTTATTCTGTATTTATGCTATAAATACTTTTTTTAATGTTTATTTTTGAGAGAGAGAGAGTGTGAGCATGGAGGGGCAGAGAGAGAGGGAGACAGAGAATCTGAAGCAGGTTGTGCACTGTCAGCACAAAGCCTGATGGGGGGCTTAAATCTATGAACCGTGAGATCATGACTTGAGCTGGAATCAGATGCTCAACCCACTGAACCACCCAGGTGTCCCACTATAAATACATTTTATAAACATCACCTAAGGCCAAGTGTAAGTCAATTTTAAATTGGGCAGATATTGGGGCGCCTGGGTGGCTCAGTCGGTTAAGCGTCCGACTTCGGCTCAGGTCATGATCTCACGGTCCATGGTTCGAGCCCCGTGTCGGGCTCTGTGCTGACAGCTCAGAGCCTAGAGCCTGTTTCGGATTCTGTGTCTCCCTCTCTCTGACCCTCCCCCGTTCATGCTCTGTCTCTCTCTGTCTCAAAAATAAATAAACGTTAAAAAAAAATTAAAAAAAAAATAAATTGGGCAGATATAGTCTTTCAGCTGTGTTAAAGTTTGGAATGTTTAAAATGTTAAATGACTGAATACTTTTAGTAACTTACATTTTGATTTTCTGTAGTACTTTAACTTGATGTTGACTTTATCTTTTGATTCAGTGTTATTTACTTTTTTTTCCTGCAACATATATAAAATTTTCCAAACATACAGAAAAGCCAAAAGAATTCAACAGTGAACACCCACAGCTTTGATTCTACTATTAATGTTTTAGTATTTGCTTTTTCACATGTTTTATCCATTTATGATCCTTCTATCCTTTGTATTTTGATTGTATTTTAAAGTAAGTTGTAGACCATCTTCCTAAATATCTAAATAAATAATTTACCACTGTTCAATATTTAGTTTGTGTAAAGTAAAATTTACATACATTATAATGCATAAATCTTAATTGTACCATTTGATGAATTTTGACAAATATGTATATATATTTGGTAGCTCAAAACCCTTATCAGGATTAGAACATTACTGATTCCGGAAGGTTTCCTCATGTCCTTTCTCAGTCAGTCCCCCCCCACATCTCCCAAAGGAACCACAATTTTTTCCTCCACAGATACAATTTTGCCTCTTCTAAAATCTCATATAAAAGGAATCATACAATATATACTCTTTGGAGGTGCCTTGTTGGCTCAGTCAGTGGAGCATGCAACTCTTGGTCTCGGTGTTGTGAGTTTGAGCTCCATGTTGAGTGAAGTGATTACTTAAAAAAATATACACTCTTTTTGGTAAGGCTTCTTTCAGTCAGCATGTTTTTCGAGATTCATCCATTTTGCTGTGTATTGGTAGTTTATTTCTCTTTATTACTGGGTTTATTTCTCTTTATTATTCCATTAATGAATGTACCCCATTTTTTCATTTATTCTCTTGTTGATGGGCATCTGAGCTATTCCCAGGTTTTTGCTGTTATGAATAAAGCTACTATGAACATTCTTGTGCAAGACTTTTTGTAGGTCATGATCTCACAGTTTGTGAGTTTGAGCCCCAGGTTGGGCTCTGTGCTGACAGCTCAGAGCCTGGAGCCTGCTTTGGATTCTGTGTCTCCCCTTCTCTCTGCCCCTCCCATGCTCATGCTCTGTTTCTCAATAATAAGTAAACATTAAAACATTTTATTAAAAAGATTCTATTTTCTTTCTTTCTTTTTTTTTTAATGTTTATTTATTTTTTGAGACAGAGACAGAGCATGAACGGGGGAGGGGCAGAGAGAGAGGGAGACACAGAATGGGAAGCAGGCTCCAGGCTCTGAGCCATCAGCCCAGAGCCCGACGCGGGGCTCGAACTCACAGGCCGCGATCGTGACCTGAGCTGAAGTCGGACGCTTAACCCACTGAGCCACCCAGGCGCCCCAAAAAGATTCTATTTTCTTAATTGTTTACTAGTATCTAAAAAAGTAATTGAGTGCCTTGGTGGCTCAGTTGGTTAAACGTCTGCCTTTGGCTCAGATTATGATCTCAAGGTTCCTGAGTTCAAGCCCCACATCAGGCTCTCTGCTGTCAGCACAGAGCCTCCTCAGGATCCTCTGCCCCCCTGTCTCTCGGCCCCTCCCCTGCTTGCACCCACGTGTTCTCTCTCTCTCAAAAATAAATGAACATTACAAAAAATTTTTTTAATGCAATTTATTTTTATATGTTGACTTTGTAACCTGCAACATACAACTGTAAGTTTTTGTAATTGTTTTATGTTCTTCAGGATTTTCTTTGTAAACAAATTATGTCATTTGTGACCAGGTACAACTTTACTTCTTCCTTTATGCTTCCCCCCACCCTTCCTTGCCTTGTTGCATTGTTTAGAACTATCAGTGCAGTACTGCATAGAAGTGTAAAAATGAACATGCTTGCTTTGTACTTGATTTTAGGGGGAGAATATCAATATGTCACCATTAAGTATGATGCTAGCTGTAGATTTTTAATTTTTTTTAACGTTTTTTATTTATTTTTGAGACAGAGAGAGACAGAGCATGAACGGGGGAGGGGCAGAGAGAGAGGGAGACACAGAATCGGAAGCAGGCTACAGGCTCTGAGCCATCAGCCCAGAGCCCAATTCGGGGCTTGAATTCACAGACCGCGAGATCGTGACCTGAGCTGAAGTTGGACACTTAACCGACTGAAGCCACCCAAGCGCCCCTGTAGATTTTTTTTTTAATGTTTTCTTTATTTTTTGAGAGAGCACAAGCGAGGAAGGGGCAGAGAGAGGGGGACAGAGGATCTGAAGCAGGCTCTTTACTGACAGGCTGACAGCAGTGAGCCTGATGTGGGGCTTGAACCCATGAACTGTGAAGATCATGACTTGAGCCAAAGTCAGATGCTCAGGTGAGCCTCCCAAGTACCCAGCTAGCTGTAGATTTTTTTACATGTCCTTTGTCAGACTGAGAAAGTTCCATTCTGTTTTTAATTTTCTGAGTTTTTATCATTAATGGATATTGAACGTTGTCAAATGTTTTTTATTCATCTATTTAAATGATTGTATTTTTTTGTCCTTTATTCTAATACAGTGAACTACATTCTTAAAATTTTTTTTTAATATTTATTTTTGAGAGAGAGAGAGAGAGAGAGGGAGGGAGAGAGAGAACAAGCAGGGGAGGGGCAGAGAGATGGAGACATAGAATCTGAAGCAAGCTCCAGGCTCTGAGCTGTCAGTGCAGAGCCCAACGTGGGGCTTGAACCCACCAACCATGCAATCATGACCTGAGCCAAAGTTAGGTGCTTAATCAACTGAGTCACTCAGGCGCTCCTAAAATTTTTTTTAAACCAACCTTGTATTCCTGGGGTAAACCTCCCTTACTGATGATATATTACCCTTTTTATATATTGGTAGATTTATTTTGCTAATATTTTGTCTTAGACAAAATATTTACATCTACATCTGTGTTCAGGATGTCAGCCTATAATTTTTTCTTTTTTTCTTTCTTTCTCTCACCCCGCTCCCTATGGCTGTTTCCCTCCCTCCCTCCCCCCCCTCCCCGCTCTTATTCTTTTGATAACATCTCTGGTTTTATTAGTGGGTTATATTGACCCCATGAAATGTTGAAAAGTGTTCTGTTCCATTTTCTGAAGGAGTTTGTATTAAGATCAGTGTTCTTTGTGTTTGATAGAATTTACCAATTAAACCGTCTTAGTGTGGAGTTTTCTTTTGGGGGAGGTTTTTGTGTTTTAATTAAAAATTTTTAAAGTAGGTTCTATGCTCAGTGTGGGGCTTGAACTCACAATCCTGAGATTAAGAGTTACTGGCTCTACTGACTGAGTCAGCCAGGTGCCCCTTGGGGGAGATTTTTGATAAGAAATCCAATTTCTTTAATAGATATAGGGCTATTCAGGTTTTCTATTTCATGTTATGTAAGTTCTGATAAGTAGTATTTGTCCAGGAACTTGTCTATTTCATATATATTGTCAAACTTATTGGCATAAAGTTGTTCACAATATTCCTTTATTATACTTTTAATGTCTGTAGGATTTAGGGTGATATCCTCTTTCATTTTGAATCTGAAATTTATGTCCTTTATCAAATTTGGGAAATTTTTATTCATTATTTCCTTTAATATTTATCTGCCCTATCTTTCTGTTCTCTCTTTTTGGGTAACTAATTAGGTGTGTTTTATACCTTTTGCTATAATATTAGCCCACTAGTCACAGGGTTTTCTTCTTACCAAATATTTTTCTCTAACTAGATTTAATTGTCAGCCAGCTTTTAGTGAATTATATATATAGTTTCTCAATATTTTCATAGATCTTTGCATGACATGGAGGTAAAAGAGAAGGGGGAAGGCATTTCAAGTGCATAAGAATAGTTTTTTTTTAACTTTGTTTTTTTAAATCTTTCTTTATTCTTGAGAGAGAGAGAGAGAGAGAGAGAGAGACAGGGGGTGAGCAGGGGAGGAGCATAGACAGAGGGAGACACAGAATCCGAAGCAGGCTGCAGGCTCTGAGCTGTCTGCACAGAGCCCGACGCGGGACTCAAACCCACGAACAGCGAGATCACGACCTGAGCCAAAGTCGGAAGCTCAACCAACTGAGCCACCCAGGCACCCCAAGAGTAGTTTCGACTTTGCATGTTGTCATTTACTTAAGTTTCATTAGTATTATAATAAATTTGATCTTTTAAAGATAGGCCATCTACCTTTTACGGATTACAAATATTATGATCAGGTATAATAATTTTTTGATACTCAAAAATTCTTTGAGAAAATAAATTTTTAAATGTTTATTTTTGAGACACACACACACACACACACACACACACACACACCCAGAGTGTGAGTGGGGGAGGGGCAGAGACAGGGAGACAGAATCTGAGGCAGGCTTCAGGCTTTGAGCTGTCAGCATAGAGCCCGATGTGGGGCTGAAACCCACAAGCTGTGAGATCATGACCTGAGGCGAAGTCACATGTTTAACCAACTGAGCCACCCAAGCCCCCCAAGAAAATATTAAAATACACTGTTACAGATTTTTTTTTGCCATTGCTTTCATATGGTGCCATCATCCTTCATAAAGACACAGATTTATTTGTATGTATTAGTATAATTTTGTTCCAGATATTCTCTGCTAATATGTGACTTCATCAAAATACCCCTGAATGGAGGGAAGGAAAGTTAACTTACTAGTAGTGTTACAGGTATCAGAAAACAATGTGCACTCACATTTTCCGATCATTTGGGATCTGGAAATATTTTTTTCTTTTAATATAAAGAGAGCAAATATCCTTGTGTATATGTAAAATCATTGCACTTATATTTAAGAATAGGTAACCTAGGGGCATCTGGGTGGCCCGATTGGTTGAGCATCTACCTCTTCATTTCAGCTTAGGTCATGATTCCAGGGTCATGGGATAGAGCCCTGTGTTAGGCTCCACGCTGAGTGTGGAGTCTGCTTGGCATTCTCTCTCTTTCTCTCTCTCTCCCTCCGTCTCCCCCCTCCCTCCGTCTCCCCCCTCCCTCCTTCTGCCTTTTTCCACTGCTTCTTCTCTCAGTCTCTCTCAAAAAAAAAAAAAAAGGAAAAAAAAAGGTAACCTAAAGGAACAGGACTTATTTAAATATAGATCCAGACCAGTTCTGTTAACTTTTTAGGATGAGGCTCAGATTCACCTCAATTTGACTTCTGTTCAAATAAATTAACATATTGATCTTGACCATAGTCTTCTTATAAAAACAAATTCAAATTGTCAAATGAGGGGAACCTGGGTGGCTCAGTCAGTTAAGCCTCTGACTCTTGGTTTCAGCTCAGGTCATGATCTCATGTTTCATGGGTTCGAGCCCTGAATAGAGCTCCATGCTGAGAGTATGGAGCCTACTTGGATTCTCTGGTTTTTTTTTGTTTTGTTTTTGTTTTTTTGAAATTGATCGCATATGCATGGGTTTATTTCTGGGCTTTCTATTCTGTTCTGTTGATCTATGTGTCTCTTTTTGTGCTGGTACTATACAGTTTTGATTACTACAGCTTTGTAGTATATTTTGACATCTGGGATTATGATACCTCCAGCTTTGTTTTTTTTCTCAAGATTGCTTTGGTTCCTCAAGGTCTTTTGTAATTTCATACAGATTTTAGTAGTTATGTGTTCTAGTTCTAGCTCTTTGAAAATTTTTTTGGTATTTTTCTAGGGATTGCATTAAATCTGTAGATTGCTTTGGGTAGTATGGATATTTTATTTCATTTTTTAACTCTTTTATTTATTTATTGAATATTTATTTTGAGAGAGAGCACATGTGAGTGGGGGAGGGGCAGAGAGAGAGAGGGAAAGAGAGAATCCCAAGCAGGCTCTGCACTGTCAGCTCAGAGCCCCATGTGGGGTTTGATCCCACAAACTGTGAGATAATGACCTGAGCCAAAACCAGGAGTTGGATGCTTCTTAACTGACTGAGTCACCTAGGCACTGCTTGGATATTTTAACAGTATTGGTTCTTCCAGTCAATGAGCATGGAATATCTTTCCATTTGTTTGTGTCATCTTGAATTTCTTTCATCAGTGTTTTATAGTTTTCAGAGTACAGGTATTTAACCTCCTTGGTCAATTTATTTATAGGTATTCTATTTAAAATAAAAAAAAAATTTTTTTTACATTCAAGTTAACATACAGTGTAGTATTGGTCTCAGGAGTAGAACCCAGTGATTCATCACTTACATATAATACCCAGTGCTCATCCCAACAAGTGCCCTCCTTAATGTTCATCACCCATTTATTTTACTACTTTTGATGCAATTATAAATGGAATTGTTTTCTTAATTTCTCTTTCTGCTACTTCATTATTAGTGTATAGAAATGCAACAGATTTCTATGTATTAATTTTGTATGCTGTGACTTTACTGAATTCATTTATCAGTTTAGTTTTATCAGTTTAATTTTTTGGTGGAGTCTTTATGGATTTCTGTGTATTGTATGATGTCTTCTACATACAGTGAAAGTTTTACTTCTTCCTTACCAATTTGGATGCCTTTTACTTCTTTTTCTTGTCTGATTGCTGTGGCTAGGAATTTCAGTACTATGTTGAATAAAAGTGGTGAGAGTGACATCCTTGTTTCCTTTTTTTCCTTGTCTTGTTTCTGATCTTAGAAAAAAAGCTCAGTTTTTCATCATTGAGTATTATGTTAGCTATGGATTTTTCATATATGGGCTTTATTATGTTGAAGTCTGTTTCCTCTAAACCTGCTTTGTTGACAGTTTTTATCACGAAACCATGTTGTACTTTGTCAAATTTTTTTTCTGCCTGTATTGAGACAATCATATGGTTTTATCTTAATTTTTAACAAGAAAAGG
This sequence comes from Panthera onca, assembly GCF_046562875.1. Lineage (NCBI taxonomy): Eukaryota > Metazoa > Chordata > Mammalia > Carnivora > Felidae > Panthera > Panthera onca. The sequence goes on along the minus strand of NC_138352.1, from coordinate 44,989,128 downwards.
TGGAAAATCAGGAGTGGTTTTCCTAGGCAGTTTTCTATTTTTGAGAAAAGCCACCCATATTTTTGTCATTTTTTTAAAATAAAGAAATTGTTGTGTGTGTCTAATTTTAAAACTTTTAGTTCAGAGTTTCTCTGTAGCCTCCAAAAAGAAATATTAGATAGTGATAAGAGCGATTAGAATGGAATACTCATGAATAATCATGAATAAGAGCCTGATATGAGATAGACATGTCAGCTCTGTCAAGGTAGCATTGGTCCTGGTCCAAGATGACATTGGACCAGTTACCTAACTTCTTTAAACCTCAGTATCTTCATCTGTGAAATAATGATAGGGTAATTGTGAACATCAGGTATCAAATTATATGTGAAGCATACTTAGTGCATTGCCTGACATATAGCAAGTGCTTATTATCATTAAAGAATTAAAATATACCATACTTTATTGGTTGAAAACTAAAAATGAGAAAGTTGCTGTGTTTTCAATATTAGTCCATGACTTTAGTTGGATTTCTTTGATGTGCTTTATGTTAATAAAGTATAGAAAATGTAAAGATGATGCTTTTTTCTTACAATTTTTAAAATATTTATATTAAAGAGAGCGCACACGCACACACACAAACACACGCATGCAAGTGGGGGAGGGGCAAAGAGAGAAACAGAGACACAGAATCTGAAACAGGCTCCAAGCTCTGGGCTGTCAGCACAGAGCCCAACGCAGGGCTCGAACTCTGACCGGTGAGATCATGACCTCATGGGATGCCTAACCTAGGTGCCCCTGCTTTTTTCATTTATATATGTATGTATGGTTGAAGCAAGGTGAATTGTTCATACCAAGCAGGAAGAACTTTTATGTAAATTGGTCAAGGTAAGTGCCACCTGACAGGACATGATGGAAAAAGAGAATCGATAACATATATCAAGTATCAATTAGTACATATCAAGTACTATATATACTTTATCTCATTAAACTCACTTAACAGCCCTCTGAAAGTAGGAAGTATCTCAATGTTGCAGATAAGCACACAAGCATTAGGAATTAATATAACTTGCTGAATCACACAGCTTATAGCAGCAGACTTGGGATTCATACCAACTGACTCCAAAATCTATGTTTATATTTCTGTAGTTTTGCTGAGAAAATTAATATGATCAAAAATGGAAACTACGTAGAAAAAGAGCTATAGATGGAAAAGTTAGTTGTTGACAATATAGGCATTGAGTTGAAAGAGTAATTGATCCCCTTTTAAACTAATAAATAGTAAAGAATACAATGAGAAAAAAATTCAGTGTGTGAGTTTCTAGCCTTCTATTCTTCCTCTGCATGCTAATGACAGTTCTGCCTTATTCAATTAACTAACTCAATTTTTTCCCTTTCTTTAGGCTCAGCATTTCTCAGCCTAAGTTTTGGGGGATTTCTGATATAGAATTAAGAGATGGGCGAGATAGAAAGAATATGAAAGTAGCTATTGCAGGATAGTCTATATTATTTCATGTTTTCCAGTTTGTACCCTGTCATGGTTGTATTACAGAAAAAAAGGTTTTCAAGTGAAGGTCTTCAGATCTTACAGTGAGTGTTAGTGGCTTGATTTTATAGTAGCATTAGAAAATGTTTTATGTTGATAATTGCTAATGTTGGATACAAAGGGATTTACTATGTTATTCTCTCTACTTTTATATATGTTTGATATTTTTATAATTAAAAAAATTTTTTAAGGGAAGTGTTTTAGTGAACATACTTGATTTTTAGGTTCCCTCTCTAATTCTGGAAGTTAGAATTATATCTTGGATATTCTTGTTTTATATTTCAGAGTGTTTTACACATAGTAGGTGCTGAATAAATAAGCATCTTAGTTGAACTGAAACTAATATTTAGTTGCACAATTTTATTTATTTATTCATTTATTAATGCTTATTTTTGAGAGAGAGAGAGAGAGATTGCATGTGAGTTGGGGAGGGGCAGAGAGAGAGGGAGATGCAGAATCCCAAGGGTGATTGTCTAACTCTGTCATTACTTACGCATCTAATAGCTGAACTGTTATGTAAAAAATAATTTTCCCTCAACAGTTGTTTACTTTTTATTAAAGAAATTTATATCATAGTTATACTTATTATTTTTTAATTAATTTATTTATTTTGAGAGAGAATGCATGTGTGTGTGCACATGTGCATGAACAAGCAGGGGAGGACCAGAGAGAGAATTCCTATAGTTATTCTTTTTAACTTAATTGAATAGTGATAGGAAAATGTGATCTGTTTATCACAAAGGTTTTTTTATTTATATGGAGACTGTGTTATAAATTTTCATTTTATTCTTAGTTTCAATTTTTAAATTATAATTCCAGTGTAACTAACCTAGTGTTATATTAGTTTCAGATGTACACTGTAGTGATTGAACATTTCTATACATTACTCAGTGCTAATCACAGTAAGTGTACTCTTAATCCCCTTCACCTATTTCACCCATCCCCCACCCCACACCGCCCCTCTGGTAACCATCAGTTCTCTGGATTTAAGAAGCCGTTTTTTTTGTCTCTTTTTTTCTTTGTTTGTTTATTTTGTTTCTAAATTCCACATATGAGTGAAATCATATGGTATTTATCTTTCTCTGACTGACTTATTTCACTTAGTGTTATACCCTCTGATTTTATCCATTTTGTTGCAAATGGCAAGATTTCATTCTTTTTCATAGCTGAGTAATATTCCACTGTGTGTGTGTGTGTGTGTGTGTGTGTGTGTGTGTGTGTGTATGTACATGCCCACCTCTTCTTTTTTGTTCATCTATCAATGTACACTTGGGGTGTTTCCATAATTTGGGTATCATAAATAATGCTGCAATAAACTTACGGATGCATATATTTTTTTGAATTAGTGTTTTTGTGTTCTTTCGGTAAATACCCAGTAGTGGAATTACTGGAACATATAGTAATTCTATTTTTGACTTAAAATTTTTTTTTAAATATTTATTTTTGAGAGAGAGAGGGAGATTCAGAATCCAAAGCAGACTCCAGGCTCTGAGCTGTCAGCACAGAGCCTGACACGGGGCTTGAACTCACAAGCTGTGAGATCATGATCTGAGCCAAAGTTGGACACGTAATGACTGAGCCACCCAGGCGCCCCTATTTTTAACTTTTTGAGGAACTTTCATACGGTTTTCTGCAGTGGCTGCACACATTTGCATTCCTACCAGGAGCACATAAGAGTTCCTTTTTCTTCACATCCTCATCAACACTTGTTGTATCTCGTGTTTTGGATTTTAGACATTCTGACAGGTATGAGGTGGTATCTAATTATAGTTTTTTTTTTTTTAAAGAAATTTCCATGATATGAAAGCATTCATGAATTCTTTTTTTTTTTTTAAGTTTATTTATTTATTTTGAGAGAGAGAGTGAGAGAGGGGCAGAGAGAGGGAGAGACAGAATCCCAAGCAGGCTCTGCACTGTCAGCGTAAAACTTGCTGCCAGGCTTGAACTCACAAACTGTGAGATAATGACCTGAGCCGAGATCAAGTGTTGGACCCTTAACCATCTGAGTCACTCAAGTGCCTCTCTTTTAGTTTTTTAAGAAATCTATTCTTCTGTCTTCTGAGTTTTATTGTTGCTGTTAAGAAATCAATTGTCAGTGTATTTATCAGTGTCTTTTCTCTTATGGCCTCTAAAATATATTTTTTAAATTATTTTAATGTTTATTTATTTTTGAAGGAGAGAGAAACAGAGTGCAAGTGGAGGAGAGGCAGAGAGAGAGGGAGACATAGAATCCCAAGCAGGCTTCAGGCTCTGAGCTGTCAGCACAGAGCCCGACTTGGGGCTCAGACTCATGAGTCATGAGATCATGACCTGAGCTGAAGTCAGACGCTTAACCGACCGAGCCACCCAGGTGCCCCTCTAAAATATCTTCCATGTTTTATGGGGCTTTCTAGTTTCACTACAATCTATATACGGTGCTCTTCTTTATATTTATCAAGCTTCTGCTTTGTTAGGCTCCCTGAATCTGAGAAAGCATGGTTTTCATCAAGCTTGAAAAATTCTTAGCCATTATTTCTTCAAATATTGCTTCCTGATTATTCTGTTTTATTCTTCTACTCTAAGTAGATGTATTAAGAGTTATTACTCTTTCCCCCTTGTCCCTTCATTCTTTTATGTCTCCATTTTGTATTTGAGTAAATTCTTCAGATCCCTGTTCCAGTTCAAACTGTAAATTCTCACTTAGATTCATCTACCCTGCTGTTTAACCTGTCCACCAAGTTTCTAATTAAAAAAAATTTTTTTAAACGTTTATTCATTTTTGAGAGACAGAGAGAGACAGAGCATGAGTGGGGGAAGGGCAGAGAGAGGGAGACACAGAATCTGAAGCAGGCTCCAGCCTCTGAGCTGTTAGCACAAAGCCAGATGCGGGGGCTCGAACCCACAAACCGTGAGATCATAAATGGATCTGAAGTTGGATGCTTAACTGACTGAACCACTCAGGCGCCCCCCAGCTAAGTTTCTGATTTTAATTATTATATGTCCAGTTTCTAGAAATTCTCTTTGGTGTCTTTTCAGATCTGCCTGGTAATTTAATAGGGTCTCGTCGTATTTTTATAGCTTTTCTTGTTTCATTAAATGTTATTGTGTAGCCAGTAATTCCACTGTCTTTGTGGGTCAGAGTCTCACATATATTATTTCTGCTAATCCTTAATCACAGTAGCTTGCTTCATATATGTGATTTTCATTGCGAATTTATGTCCATTTATCTCAAGATGATTTTCATAGTTTAGCCAGCATTTTTAGGTGACATGTTAAGAGGGTTTTTTTCAGGGTAGTGTTCTATTTGCCTGAGATGGAAGGTTGGAAATATTTTAGCTAATCAATTGGGAAAAAATAGGGAACATAATGTATCTATAGCAACATAAAATGGGACTTCGTCTTTTGAAATAGAAATTTTAGAATTTATTCTTTGCACTGTTAAATCAGAAGTGAATTTTCTTGGCAAATTGCTTTATGTCTTCAAAATCTGTTATTACTGTTTATACATTGTGCAATCAGTAAAATTAATAGTAAAAAATGGAGACTTTAAAAACTATGGGTATCTGTGAAGTGTCCTATAAGTGAAATGTTTCTGTAAGATGTTACTAATTATTGATTAGCCAGTAAGGTGAATGGATTTATGCTGTTCCTGTCATGGTACGATTCTGTTTTTGGAGTTCATTATCATTAGCTGGAGAAGAAAAAGAAAGGCCTTATTAATACTCATTAACATTATCATCCTTTGTCATTAAAAGGTGAGGAACTCAAGATAAAGGCAGGACAGGTGTTGCAGAAATCCATTTTACTTTTTTAATCTCTAAATTCCCTCAGAATGAGAATTTCTAATATTGTCTGTTCAGCATGTTTATGATGCTGAATTCATAACAAAAGATATGTTTCATATTAGTTTTACATTTTGTTGTAAGACAATGGTAGAAAATTGATGTTTCATTGTTTTCGTCTGCATGTAATATGCTCACCTCAGGTGATTTATTTACTTTCCTACATGTTTGAAGGATAAATAGCACAGATTGTTTTACTCTGAAGGTTTCCTCAAGTCCTTTCAGAATCTAGTGAAACACAATTAATGAAAAATGAAAAATAATCTTTCTTCCCTTCAATTTCTGTGACTCAATCTTAAGGACTTTTTTTTTTTTTTTTAGGATACAAGTTATAATAATTTGTTATGTAGCAGTAAGATGAGAGAAATACTTTGAATCACTGCCTGTAGGAATATAATGTTCATTATTATTCTCAAGTTATTTCATATATTTATTTTATCCTTCCTCAAAGGTAACCTAGCTCTTTTATGGCAGAGACTGCCTTCTGTTTTGTTTACATGTTATCTATCTTCTTTTTGTCAAACTTCAGGCCTATATAAATCTCCAACTTACTCGAAATACTTTTGTTTTAGCTAGCTTGTACAATGGGATCTTTTTAGCCCATTTCTCATGAAAACCTGGAACTTGACATTTCTCTTTCATAGAAAAATTGTGTACGTGGTAGAGAAAAGCCCAAATTAAGTTGACTTAATGGAACCTCCATGTTTGTGGAAAAACCCTAAGATTCTTCCTGGGCTGTTTGCTTTTTGATATGTCCAGATTGTTCCTTATCCCAATGAAAACAGATATAGAAGATTATACTATAATTAGCTAATCCTGTCATTCTTGCCAGCATAGTAGGGGCTGTTCATTGTGAACATATTCTGCTGCCAACAGCTGAGTTGGAACATTGTGTTTATTTGTGAGAGGATTTGAGTATGAACAATTTGATCTAAAGATTAAATGAGGGAATGATTCTGTTGATAAACCTGATGGAATCATTAATCTTAAATTATAGGGAGGAATTCACATTTAAAATATTGAATATCATACTAAACATTGTAGAAATAGAAAATTCTGTATTTCATTTACAAGAATTTTCCAGCTTTCCTCTTGCTTTTTTTTAAAAAAATTTTTAATAGTTTGTTTGTTTTTGAGAGAGCGAGTGTGAGTGGGGGAGGGGCAGAGAGAGAGGGACACAGAATCTGAAACAGGCTCCAGGCTCTGAGCTGTCAGCACAGAGCCCGACCCAGGGCTCAAACTCACGAGCCATGAGATCATGACCTGAGCTGAAGTCGGAGACTTACCGAATGAGCCACCTAGGCTCTTGCTTTTAAAAAAAAACAAAAGGGGGCGCCTGGGTGGCTCAGTCGGTTAAGCGTCCAACTTCGGTTCAGGTCACGATCTCGCGGTCCGCAAGTTCGAGCCCCGCGTCGGGCTCTGGGCTGATGGCTCAGAGCCTGGAGTCTGCTTCTGATTCTGTGTTTCCCTCTCTCTCTGCCCCTCCCCCGTTCATGCTGTGTCTCTCTCTGTCTCAAAAATAAATAAACGTTAAAAAAAAATTAATGTTTATTTATTTTTGAGAGAGGGAGAGACAGAGTGCAAGCTGGGAAGGGAAATAGAGAGAGGGGGGGAGACCCAGAATCCAAAGCAGGCTCCAGGCTCCAGGCTCCGAGCTGTCAGCACAGAGTCCGCCGCGGGGCTCGAACCCTTGAACCATGAGATCATGACCTGAGCCGAAGTCAGATGCTCAGCCAACTGAGCCACCCAGGCGACCCCTGCCCTCTTGCTTTTTTGTTTTTTTTAATTTTTTTTTTTTTTAACGTTTATTTACTTTTGAGACAGAGAGAGACAGAGCATGAACTGGGGAGGGTCAGAGAGAGAGAGGGCGACACAGAATCCGAAACAGGCTCCAGGCTCTGAGCTGTCAGCACAGAGCCCGACGCGGGGCTCGAACTCACGAACTGTGAGATCATGACCTGAGCCGAAGTCGGACGCTCAACCGACTGAGCCACCCAGGCGCCCCAATCCCCTCTTGCATTTTTGAGCAGTGGACAGATGTACTGGAGGCAACCTAGTTTAGTGTGATAAGCAACAGATTGGAACATAGAGCAGAAGTAGGTAAACAGCGTCATGGAGTCCAATGTATATATTCACTCTGTACAAAGAACTTTGATAGACTCTCTAGGTGGGGAAGGAGATTGAGGTGGATATAAGGATGAATGAGAAACAATTTCTTAATAATGTAAAATCCAGAAGGAGAAATAGATCAATGAATAATAGAATATAAAATGAAACAAATGATAGACAGCATTTCCAGTTAAGGTGTAATAATAGGGGGATGTAGGAAAGAGCAATGGAGATTAATTAGAGACTCAGAGAAAGTGTCACTAAGAATATGACATTTAAGTTGATTCTAGAAAAAGTAGTATTTGGACAGATGGAATATGTTGGGAATAGGAGTGTGAGGATCACATTTTGAGGGATTGGTAAATATGGAGGCATACAGAGTTGAAGCCCAATTTTATGGAAGGTTAAAGGAGAATGTAAGGCCAAATGGCATGAGTGTTTACTTTTGATTCTGTAGTAATAATAATAATAAAAACAACAACTAGCATTTCCCCAATATTTTTACGCACTTATCTGAGAAAGTAACAACTGTGGGAGGTATTATTACTACCCCCTGTATACGTGGTCTTATCTGATTTAGTGGGATGATCTGGATCTGAAAGTTGACTTTGTCACTTAAAAGCTACATGACCTTAGGGGTGCCTACGTGGCTCAGTCAGTTGAGTGTCCCAACTCTTGATTTTGGCTCAGGTCATGATCAAGTCAGGGAGTCAGGGATCAAGCCCCGTGTTGGGTTCTGTCCTGAGCATGGAGCCTGCTTAAGATTCTCTCTCCCCCTCTGCCCCTCTCCCCAGCTCATACTCTTTCTCTCTCTAAAATTAAAAAAAAAAAAAAAAAAAAAAAAAAGTTAAAAAAAAGCTGCATGATCCTAGACACATTACTTGATATTACTGAGTATTTGTTTTTGCATCTATCAAATAAAGATGCCTTCTTTATTAACTTGTTTCAGGGCTGCTGCATAGGTTGTGCACTGCATTATTCCAGGGTAGCCTTCGTACAGGCCAAAGATTAGTGATACTTTTCCATAAAGAGCCAGAAAGTAAAATTTTAGGGTTTGCAGGCCATAAGGTATTTGTCATAACTTGTCAACCCTGCTGTTATAGTACACAGCAACATGTGTAGTACACGTTTACACCCATGTAAACAAATGGGTGTGACTGTATTCTAATAAAATTTCACTTACAAAACAAGTAGTGGGCTAGACTTGACTCCACAGTCCAAAGTTTGCTCACCCCTGACATAGACCAGGATGTGAATGGTGCACCCTTGACTTGTGAAATTATGTGGTACAGATGTTTTGAGGAAAAAATTACATGAGCTATAAGAAAAACTTATTTATAGGTGCAGAAATATTTTTAGCTTAGTGCATGTGAATTCTCAGTGATAAAAATCCATCCCCTTTCCTTTCTTCCTATCTATTTAAAGGTTTTATTTATTTTTTTAAGTTTACTTATTTTGGGAGAGAGTGTGCGCAAGTGAGCTGGGGAGGGACAGAGAGAGGGAGAGAGAGTCCCAAGTAGGCTCTGCACTGACAGTGCACAACGTGGGGCTTAGGCCCAAGAACTGTGAGATCATGACCTGAGCCGAAACCAAGAGTAGGACGTAGGACGCTTGAATGACTGAGCCACTCAGGCCCGTAAATATTTTATTTTATTTTTTTAAGTAATCTCTATACCCCTCATGGGGCTTAAACTCAGAACCTCAAGATCAAGAGTTGCATGTTCCACCAACCGAGCCAGCCAAGCACCCCTCCTCTCTTCCCTTTTAAAGTTATTGCCTTTGATTTCTTGGATAAACCACTTAAACCTTTGCCCTCAACTTCAGAATTCTCAGTAGGAAAATATAACTACCCTTCCACCATATTAACTATAATTATATCTGTGAGTTAGAGTGATAATATGTATTGTTTTGAATTCCTTAAAATCAGTGTTAACTGAAAATTATGGCCAAGACATTGTTGTAAATAAGTGCTACTGTATCTCAAGAGTCTTTTTGTATAAGTTTATTTATTTAGAGAGAATGAGTGGGGGAGGGGCAGAGAGAGAGGGGACAGAGGATCTGAAGTGGACTCTGGGCCAACAGCAGAGGGCCTGATGTGGGGCTCAAACTCACAAACCATGAGATATGACCTGAGCCGGAATCAGATTCTTAATCGACTAAGCCACACAGGTGCTCCTATCCAAGGGTCTTGAAGCCTAAATTGATGGTACTAATTCAGCATCTCATGTGCTTTGTGTTATTTTGTGTAAACTAGAATTTTTACCTGGAAAATATATATTGCTTTGGAGATTCCTGAAATTAGCATATGGTAGGGTTACTGCCCTGATTTTGATCCCATCTCATAGTTTTTGTCAGACTACCGTTGTTGAAATAAAGTTAATAATTGAGAGAAACCATATGTTCTTCTAGAGATACCCAGAAGGGACAGGGAGAATACGGGTTTTCTTTTGCTTTTACTTAGTTGTAGTTTTGTTAATGCTATTCTTTTCAAATAATATGTATTTTAAAGTTTATTTGTTAAAGTTTATTTAAAGGGGAGGAACGGAGAGGGAGACAGAATCCCAAGTAGGCACTACACTGTCAGCGCAGAGCCTGATGCAGAGCTATGTCTCACAAACTGTGAGACCATGACCTGAGCTGAGATCAAAAGTCGGGTGCTTAACTGACTGAGCCACCCAGGTACCCTTCAAAAGATATTTTTTGATTTTTTATTCTCCCAGTCTTTTGAAGAGTTTTTGTATCAGATTATGTAAATCAAATGTTGATTATCTACTAGGGCTGATTTTGACATTGATTTTGGGTCTTGGTTTAGGAATAACAAGTTAATTGCTCTTTACAGGATATATGTTAATCATTGTTGTGAGAAGATAATGATGTTGAATTGCCATACGTAATTTTGTTCTCCCACTCTCAATGTTAAAAGACATTTTTTGAAGTTGTCATTTTAACTATGGAATAAATGATTTAATATTTCTACATTTGAAAATATTTCCTCCTCTTTACTCTTTGCAATAATATTATATATATTCTACCTGCCTTATTTTTTTAACACTTTCCTTTGGGTAAAATACATATAACATTAAATTTACCATTTTAATTACTTTTAAGTGTACAAATTCAGTGGCAGTAAATACATTTATAATGTTGCGTAACCATCACCACCATCTATCTCCAGTACCTTTTCACCATCCCAAACTGAAACTCTATACCCATTGAACAATTATTGTCCATTCCCCCCTTTCACCTTGCCCCTGGTAATCTCTATTCTACTTTCCATCTTTATGAATTTGCCTATTTTGGGTACCTCATTCGTGTAAGTGGAATCCTACAATGTGTTTTTTGTGTTTTATTTCACTTGACATGTTTTGAAGGTTATCCATGTTCTACTAGGTATTAGACTCTCATTTTTTAATGGCCAAATATTCCATTTTATATATATGCCACATATTGTTTATCCATTCATCTGTTAATGGATACTTGCATTGCTTCTCTCCTTTGGTTATTGTGAATAATGCTGCTATGGAGCTTGGTGTACAAATTATCTCTTTGAGTCCCTGCTTTCAATTCTTTTGGGCATGTACCTAGGATTGGAATCGCTGAATCATATGGTAATTCTATGTTTAACTTTTTGAGGAATGACCAGACCTTTTTCGGTGATTGTATCGTGCATTATGTTTTAACAGATAGTTTTGGGAGGTTTATTATTACCTTATTGTGAAAATGTTTACCATTTTCATTTTAACATATGAAAATGTCTTGGAATTTTACAAATGTGTTATCATTTGGGGGCAATTTACATTTCTACACTTGCCTTTTTAGTATTTTTCTCTTTCATTTCTCAGAATTTGGAGTATTATACTGATTTCTTTGTCCTGCATTCACTGAGAAGCTAGAAAAATTGTTACATTCAAGCAAGCAAAAGATGCTACAACTAAAACATGCCACTTCTCAAACAAATTAACACTAAGGATTCCCAAACATTTAAAAATTTGTATGATAATAAAACACTCTATTTTGCTTATTTCCTGGAAAATACTTAAATTTCCTGAGAATAATAGACTCTAGTTTTTTTCTAAGGTTAAATCTGTGCTAGATCTAGTTCGTTCTCAGTACCTTATTTTAAAAAGTAATAATATTAATCAGGAATGGGGTGCCTGAGTGGCTCAATCGGTTGGGCGACTGACTTCGGCTTGGGTCATGATCTCACGGTTCATGGGGTCCAGCCCCGCATTGGGCTCTTTGCTGACAGCTCAAAACCTGGAGCCTACTTCTGATTCTGTGTCTCCCTCTCTCTGCACCTCCCCGCTCATGCTCCCTCTCCCTCTGACTCTCAAAAAATAAATAAATGTTAATAAAAAAATAAATAATATTAATCAGGAAAAAAGAGACAAAACTTAATAACAGTTAAGTTTTATTGAGACCTTGTGCTAAGTACTTTGAACACATTGTCTGACACCCACAACAACCTATATGGGGTAGGGACTCTTATTATCTTTATTTTACAGATGGAAACTTGAGGCGTACAGAGAGGTTAAATAAGTTGCCTAAAGTCACATAAGTAACTAGTAGATGTATATTTAATTCAGAACATCTTTAACCAAAAGCATATTTAATGACTACTTGTTGGCACTGACAAAGATAATAAATATATCTTCATTTCTGTCTTAAGGAGTTTATAAAAAAAAAGATGAGCCTAAACCACTTAACATTGTAGGGATACAGGAGAAAAAGATAATTGGATTTTAATTACAGAGATTTGAAGGCTACCTATTTCCATATACAGGCTTTAATTAGTGTAAGCTTTTAATATAGTCCCCAAGTTCACTATTTTCTTGGTATTTCATGCACTGCAACCCACATAAGAGTCAATGATAATTAGGCCACCTAGATCCTAGGTAAGATTTATACTGGTGGTTACCATCTTCGTTTTATTTTATTTTATTTTTTAAGTTTATTTTTGTTAATTTTGAGAGAGAGAGAGCTAGCACAAGTGGGGAAGGGGAGCAGAGAGAGAGAGAGGGGGAGAGAGAATCCCAAGCAGGCTCCACTTCATCAGTGCAGAGCCTGACATGGGGCTCAATCTCACAACTGTGAAATCATGACTTGAACCAAAATCAAGAGTCAGACAGAAACTCAACCGTCTGAGTCACCCAGGTGCTGCTACCATCTCCATTTTATATGTTGGCATTCTGTAGTGGCTTTCCCTACTTCCTTGCATCTTTCTTCCTGGTAAGACCTCTTATGTAAGCACCATAAGGACAGGAATCTTTGAACATTGCCGGGTACATGTTTATTAAATCTTTGGTGAATAAATATGTAAAATTCTGTTTTCTCTATAAATCCTTATACTGTAACAATTGTTAAAGTTACTGATCTGTGCCCAATTTTCCATAGCCATTCTTCTGATTACATGTTTTTTCTTGAATATGTGAGAAACGATATAATACAATGATAAAGGGCATGGATTTTGGTGTCAGATTTAGAATTTAATTCTGGCTCCACTTACTAATTTATGTGACCTTGAGTAAAGTCCTTACTCTCTAACACCTCAAGTTTCTCATCAGGAAAATGGAGTTAGATAATAGTGCCAACCTCACAGGGTTGGTGGGAAGATTAAAGAGGATAATACATGGGATGTGCTAAACTAAGCACAAGACTTGATTTAATGTGGCTTAATGTTTTTTTTTTCTGTGTCACCATACTAAGGATTCAACTGTATAAGACATGATCAGTGTCCTAAAGGAAAGTACTTATTGGGCTATGATAGGAAATACGTATACACATGACTTTAAAATATTGCTAAAATAGCTGAATAAGTTAAAATGAATAAAATAGAGTGAATACACATTAGTGACTTTAAAAATTTTATTTCTGACAAATGAAAATTGTATATATTTAAGGTATGTGTCATGTTTTGATATACATATACATTGTAAAATAATTACCACAATCAAGCTAACATATCCATCACCGCCCATAGTTACTATCTTTGTGTGATATAAGAACATCTGAGACTTACTTTCATCAAATTTCAAGTATATAATACATTATCATTAACAACAGTCAATATGCTATACAGTAGGTCTCTCAAATTTATTCTTCTTATAGCTGAAAGCTTAGACCCTTTGATGAGTATTTCCCCCTTTCCCCTACCCACAGCCTCTGGTAACCCACCATTCTACTCTGTTACTATGATATCAACATTTCAAAAAAATATTTCACATGTAAATGAGATAATACAATATATGTCTTTCTGTGTCTGGCTTATTTCACTTAGCATAATGCCCTCCAAGTTCATATATGTTGTTACAAATGGCAGGAATTCTTTCTTTTTTAAGGGTGAATAATATTCTGTGTGTGTGTGTGTGTGTGTGTGTGTGTGTGTGTACGTACACATTTTCTTTATCCATTCATCTTTCCGTGGGCACTTATTTTTGCTACTATGAATAATGCTGCACTATGGTATTCCATAGTGGCTATGCCAATTTACAGTCCCACCAACAGTGCATGAGGGTCTGCTTTTCTCCACATCCTTTCCAACACTTGTTATTTCTCGTCTTTTTGATACCAGTCATTCCAACTGGTGTGAGGTGATATCTCATTGTAGTTTTGATATGCGTTTCCTTGATGATCAGTGATGTTGAGCATCTTTTCATGTGCCTGTAGGCCATCTATATGTCTTCTTTGGAAAAATGTCTATTCATATCCTCTGCCCATTTTTCAGTTGTGTTATTTGTTTTTTTTGCTATTAAGTTGTATGAGTTCTTTATATATTTTTTGATATTAAAGCCTTATTGGGTATATGATTTGCAAGTATTGTCTCCCATTCATTAGGTTGTCTTCATTTGTTGATGGTTTCCTTTGCTATGAAGAAGCTTTTTAGTTCCATGTAGTCCCACTTGTTTATTTTTGCTTTTGGAGTCAGATCGAAAAATTAATTGCCAAGAAAAATGTCAAGGAGCTTACTGCCTAGGTTTTCTTCTAGGCATTTTATGGTTTCAGGTCTTACATTCAAGTGTGTAATCCATTTTGAATTAATATTTGTGGATGGTGTGAGATAGTGCTGTAGTTTTGTTCTTTCCTCCCCCCCCCCCCCCCCCCCCGTAAACTCTGCACTCATAAACTCTCACAGTTCTGAGATCAAGACTTGCATGCTCTATGGACTGAGCCAGTCAGATGCCCCTCTAGTTTCATCTTTTGCATGCAGCCATTCAGTTTTCCTAAAACCATTTACTGAAGAGACTATCCTTTCCTCATTGTATATTCTTGCTTGCTTTGTCATAAATTGATCATATATGCATGGATTTATTTCTGGGTTCTCTATTTAGTTCCATTGATCTATGTGTCTGTATTTATGCCAATGTTATATGATATTTTTAAGAAAATTATTAATTTTAGTTGACATATAATATTAGTTTCAGGTGTACAATATAGTTAATTCAGTGATTATATACATAATGAAATATTCACCATGATAGGTATAATTACCCTCTGTCATCATATGCAATTATTATAATATTTTTCCATTGGAAAGAAATCATTTTAATATATCATTTTATAATTAAATATTTAAAGGCATACATGGACAAGTCTTGCTCTCAGTGATCTGTCTATTCTCCTTCTACTCCCCCATCCCTATGGTTTCTTTGTATCCTTCCATTGTTTCTTCATATATATGTAAGCAGATACAGGTAAATACTATCTATAATATTATTGACTATATTCTCCATGCCATATTTTTAATTCCCTGTAACTTACTTGTTTTGTAACTGGAAGTTTGTACCTTTTAAATCCCCTTCACCTATTTTACCTACTCCCCCCACTCCCCTCCTCTCTGGCAAGTACCAGTTTGTTCTCTGTATTTGTCAGTCTGTTCTTGTTTCTGTTGGTGTTTGTTTTGTTTTTAAGATTAGTGAAATATGGTATTAGTCTTTCTCTGACTTATTTCACCTAGCATTATAACTTCTAGGTCTGCCATGTTATCATGAATGGCAAGATTTCTTTTTTGGAGGTGGAAGCTGAGTAAGAGTCAGATCCTATTCAGGACCTCTGCCCAATTTTTAATTGGATTATTTGGGTTTTATTATTTTCGAATGGTGGTGGTTTTTGGTGTTGAGTTGTATTATTTCTTTATATGTTTGGATATTAACCCCTTATCAGATATGTCATTTGCAAATATCTTCTCCCATTCAGTAGGTTGCCTTTTCATTTTGTTGATGGTTTCTTTCACAGTGTGAAAACCTTTTTAGTTTGATGTAGTTCTAGTAGTTTTGTTTTGCTTTTGTTTCATTTGCCTGAGGAGACAGATCCAGAAAAATATTGCAAAGGTCATTGTCCAAGAGATTACTGACTGTGTTTTCTTTAAGGAATTGTATGGTTTCGGGTCTTACATTTAGGTCTTTAATCCATTTGGAGTTTATTTTTGTGTATGGTATAAAAAAGTAGTCCCGTTTCATTCTTTTGCATATGGATGCCTAGTTTTCCCAGCGCCATTTATTGAAGAGACTGTCCTTTCCCCATTGTATAGTCTCCATTTTTGTAGATTAATTGACCATATATGTGTGGGTTTCTTTCTGTTCCATTGATCTATGTATCCTTTTTTTTTTTTTTTTGCCCGTACCACACTGTTTTGATTACTGTAGCTTTTAGTCCAGTTTGAAATCTGGGATTGCGTTACCTCTAGCTTTGTTCTTTCTCAAGATTGCTTTGGCTATTCAGGGTTTTTTGTGGTTCCATATGTATTTTAGTATTATTTGTTCTAGTTTTGTAAAAAATTCTATGGGTATTTTCATAGGGATTTGCATTGAAGCTGAAGATTGCTTTAGATAACATGGACATTTTAATCAATGCGTGAGCATGGTATATATTTTCATTTCTTTGTTTTGTCTTCAAGTTATTTCATCAGTGTCTTCTAATTTTCATAGCATAGCTCTTTCACTTCCTTGATTAAATTTGTTCCTGGGGCTCCTGGGTGGCTCAGTTGGTTGAGCGTCCAACTTCAGCTCAGGTCATGATGTCACAGTTTGTGGGTTTGAGCCCCACACTGGGCTCTGTGATGACAGCTCAGAGCCTGGAGCTTGCTTGGGATTCTGTGTGTCTCTCTCTGTCTCTCTGCCCCTCCCCTGATTGTGCTCTCTCTCTCTCACTCAAAATAAACATTAAAAAAAAGATAGGAAGATCTATCTATATCATCTATATCTATATATAAAATCATGTCATATGCACATAGTGAGGGTTTTACTTTTTCCTTACCAATTTGGAAACTTTTTATGCCTTTTTCTTGTCTGATTGCTATAGTTAGGACTTCTAACTACAACTACTTCAATGTACAAGATGAATGTTGAATAGAAGTGGTGAGAATGACATCCTTTCTTGTCCTGATTATAAAGGAGAAGCTTTCAGATTTTTACCAATGAGTATTATGTTAGCTGTAGGCTTGTCATTTATGGCCTTTATTATGTTGAAGTATGTTCTCTACATACCTACTTGGTTGGGAGTTTTTATCGTGAATGGATATTGGATTCTGTCAAATGCCTTTTCTGCATCTATTGAGATGATCATATGACTTTTATCCTTCATTTTTTAATGCACTATATTACATTGATTAATAGATATTGAACCATCTTTGCATCCCTGAAATAAATACCACTTGATTGTAGTCAATGATCCTATTAATATGTTGAATTTGATTTACTAATATTTTGTTGAGGATTTTTGCTTCTGTGTTCATCATGGATATTGGCCTTTAATTTTCTTTCTTTCTTTCTTTCTTTCTTTCTTTCTTTCTTTCTTTCTTTCTTTCTTTCCCTCACTCCCTATTCTTCCATCCTTTCTTCTTCCCTCTCCTTTGTTTCTTTGTTTCTTTCCTTTCTTTCTGTCTGTATTATCCCTGTCTGGTTTTTATAGAAGCCTAATGCTGGCCTCTTTAAATTGAGTTTGAAAGTGTTCCCTCTTCTTCGATTTTTTAGAAGAGTTTGAGAAAGATTGGTTTTAACATTCTTTGAATGTTGGTAGAATTCACGAGTGAAGTTGTTTGGTCCTGGACTTCGTTGGGAGGTTTTTGATTCAATTTCCTTATTAGTAATCTGTCTATTTAGATTTTCTAGGGGCACCTGGATGGCTCAGTTAGTTAAGCGTCAGACTTTGGCTCAGGTCGTGATCTCATGATTTGTGAGTTCGAGCCCCACATCTGGCTCTGTGCTGACAGCTCAGAGCCTGAAGCCTGCTTTGGATTCTGTGTTTCCCTCTGTCTCTGCCCCTCACCTGCTCACACTCTGTCTCTCTCTGTCTCTCAAAAATAAATAAATGTTAAATTTTTTTTTCAGATTTTCTATTTTTCTTTTCCTTAAACTTTATTTTTTAGAGAGAAAGAGAGCGAGCAAGCATGTGAGTAGGGAAGGGGCCGAGAGAGATAGAGAGAGAGAGAGAGAGAGAGAGAGAGGATCCTCGGCAGACTCCACGCTGTCAACATGGAGCCAGATGTGGGGCTTGAACCCATAAACCGTGAGACCATGACCTGAGCTGAAATCAAGAATTGGACACTTCACTGACTGAGCCACCTAGGCACTCCTGGATTTTCTACTTCTGATTCACTCTTAGAAGATCATATGATTCTAAGAATTTATCCATCTCTTCTAGGTTGTGGTTTGTTGGCATGTAACTGTTCATAGTAGTCTCTTAACGATTACTTGTGTTTTTGCTGTACCAGTTGTAACTTCTCTTTTAAAAAAAATTTTTTTTAATGTTTGTTTATTTTTGACAGAGAGAGAGAGAGCAGATCATGAGTGGGGGAGGGGCAGAGAGAGAGAGGGAGACACAAAATCGGAAGGAGGCTGCAGGCTCTGAGCTGTCAGCACAGAGCCAAATATGGGGCTCAAACTCACGGACTGCGAGATCGTGACGTGAGCTGAAGTCGGATGCTCAACTGACTGAGCCACCCAGGTGCCCTACAGTTGTAAATTCTCTTTTATTATGATTTTATTTATTTGAACCCCCCACCCTTCTTTTTTGGTAAGTCTAGCTAAAGGTTGTTAATCTTGTTTATTTTTTTCAAAGAACCAGCTCTACTTTGGGAATTTTTTTGTTTCTAATTCATTTGTTCCTGTTCTAATCTTTATTATTTTTTTCCTTTTAGTAACTGTGGGCTTCATTTGCTCTATTTCTAGTTCCGTTGGGTATAAAATTAGATTGTTTATTTGAGGCTTTTCTCTTTTTTCGAGGTAGGACTGTATTGCTCTAAACCTCCCTCTTAAAACTACTTTTGCAGTATCCCATAGGTTTTGGTATGTGATATTTACATTTTCATTTGTTTCTGGGATTTTTGACTTATTTTTTCATTTTTTGTTGACCCAATGGTTGTTCAGTAGAATGTTGTTAAAATCATATGTGTGCAGGGTTTTTTTTCCAGTTTTCTTCTTGTAACTGTTTTCTATTTCCTTTTTAAAAAATTTTTTTAAATTTACATTCAAGTTAGTTATCATATAGAGCAACAATGATTCCAGGAATAGATTCTTTAATGCCCCTTACCCATTTAGCCCATCCCCCCTCCCACAACCCCTCCAGTAACCCTCTGTTTGTTCTCCATATTTTAGAGTCTCATGTTTTGTCCCCATCCCTGTTTTTATATTATTTTTGCTTCGCTTCCCCTATGTCCATCTGTTTTGTTTCTTAAAGTCCTCATATGAGTGAAGTCATATGATTTTTGTCTTTCTCTGACTAATTTCACTGAGCATAATACCCTCTTGTCCATCCACATAGTTAGGTGCAAATAGCAAGATTTCATTCTTACATTGCTGAGTAATACTCCATTGTATATATATACACCACATCTTCTTTATCCATTCATCCATCGGTGGACATTTGGACTCTTTCCGTACTTTGCCTATTGTTGATAGTGCTGCTATAAACATTGGAGTGCATGTGTCCCTTCGAAACAGCACACCTGTATCCCTTGGATAAATACCTAGTTGTGCAATTGCTGGGTCGTAGGGTAGTTCTATTTTTAATTTTTTGAGGAACCTCCATACTGTTTTCCAGAGTGGCTGCACCAGTTTGCATTCCCACCAGCAGTGCAAAAGAGATCCTCTTTCTCCACATCCTCACCAACATCTGTTGTTGCCTGAGTGGTTAATGTTAGCCATTCTGACAGGTATGAGGTGGTGTCTCATTGTGGTGTTGATTTGTATTTCCCTGATGATGAGTGATGTGGAGCATTTTTTCATGTGTCGGTTGGCCGTCTGGATGTCTTCTTTGGAGAAGTGTCTATTCATGTCTTTTGCCCATTTCTTCACTGGATTATTTGATTTTTGGGTGTTGAGTTTGATAAGTTCTTTCTAGATTTTGGATACTAACCCTTTATCGGATATGTCATTTGCAAATATCTTCTCCCATTCCATCAGTTGCCTTTTAGTTTTGTTGACTGTTTCCTTCGCTGTGCAGAAGCTTGCTATTTTGATGAGGTCCCAAGAGTTCATTTTTGCTTTTGTGTCCCTTGCCTCCGGAGACATGTTGAGTAAAGTTGCTGAGGCGAGGTCAAAGACGGTTTTGCCTGCTTTCTCATCTAGGATTTTGATGGCTTCCTGTCTTACATTTAGGTCTTTCATCCATTTTGAGTTTATTTTTGTGTGTAGTGTAAGAAAGCGGTCCAGGTTCATGCTTCTGCATGTCGCTGTCCAGTTTTCCCAGCACCGCTTGCTGAAGAGACTGTCTTTATTCCAAGAGACTGTCTTTATTCCATTGGATATTCTTTCCTGCTTTGGTCAGAGATTAGTTGGCCATACGTTTATGGGTCCATTTCTGGGTTCTCTATTCTGTTCCATTGATCTGAGTGTCTGTTCTTGTGCCAGTACCATACTGTCTTAATGATTATAGCTTTGTAATACAGCTTGAAGTCTGGGATTGTGATTCCTCCTGCTTTGGTTTTGTTTTTCAAGATTGCTTTGGCTATTCGGGGTCTTTTCTGGTTCCATACACATTTTAGGATTGTTGGTTCTAGCTCTGTGAAGAATGCTGGTATTTTGATCAGTATTGCATTGAATATGTAGATTGCTTTGGGTAGTATTGACATTTTAACAATATTTGTTCTTCCTATCCAGGAGCATGGAATATTTTTCCATTTTTTTGTGTCTTCCAATTTCTTTCATAAGCTTTCTATAGTTTTCAGTGTATAGATTTTTCACCTCTTTGGTTAGATTTATTCTAGGTATTTTATGTTTTTGATGCGTATATAAATGGGATCGATTTCTTGATTTCTCTTTCTTTCTCTTGATTGTTGGTGTATAGGAATGCAACCGATTTCTGTACATTGATTTTACATCCTGCCACGTTGCTGAATTCATGAATCAGTTCTAGCAGTTTTTTGGTGGAATCTTTTGGGTGGAATCTATATGGATAGAGTATCATGTCATCTGCGAAGAGTGAAAGTTTGACCTCCTCCTGGCTGATTTGGATACCTTTTCTTTGTGTCGTCTGATGGCTGAGGCTAACAATGCTATGTTGAATAACAGTGGCGAGAGTGGACATCCCTTTTTAGTTCCTGACCTTAGTGGGAGAGCTGTCAGTTTTTCCCCGTTGAGAATGATACTAGCATTGGGTCTTTCATATATGGCTTTTATTCTGGAGTATGATCCTTCTATTCCTACTTTCTTGAGCGTTTTTATCAACAAAGGATGCTGTATTTTGTCAAATGCTTTCTCTGCATCTATCGAGAGGATCATGTGGTTCTTGTCCTTTTCTTCTATTGACGTGATAAATCACATTGATTGTTTTGTGGATATTGAACCAGCCCTGCTTCCCAGATATAAATCCCACTTGGTCATGGTGAATAATATTTTTTTAATGTTTATTTATTTTTGACAGAGAGAGAGAGAGAGAGAGAGAGAGAGAGAGAGCGTGCGTGCATGAGTGGGGGAGGGGCAGAGAGAAGGGGAGACACAGAATCCAAAACAGGCTCCAGGCTGTGAGCTGTCAGCACAGAGTCCGACACGGGGCTCGAACTCACAGACCGCGAGATCATGACCTGAACCGAAGTCGGACACTCAACCGACCGAGCCACCCAGGCGCCCTGTGAATAATTTTTTAAGTATGTTGTTGGATCTGGTTGGCTAATATCTTGTTGCTGATTTTTGGATCCATGTCCATCAGGGAAATTGGTTTATAGTTCTCCTTTTTTAGTGGGGTCTTTGTGTGGTTTTGGAATCAAGGTAATGCTGGCTTCATAGAAAGAGTTTGGAAGTTTTCCTTCCATTTCTATTTTTTGGAACAGCTTCAAGAGAATAGGTGTTAACTGTTTCTTAAACGTTTGGTAGAATTCCTCTGGAAAGCCATCTGGCCCTGGACTCTTGTTTTTTGGGGAGATTTTTGATTGCTAATTGGATTTCTTTACTGGCTATGGTTCTGTTCAAATTTTTCTATTTCTTCCTGTTTCAGTTTTGGTAGTATATGTTCTTAGGAATTTGTCCATTTCTTCCAGATTGTCCATTTGATTGGCATATAATTGCTCATAATATTCTCTTATTATTGTTTTTATTTCTGCTGTGTTGGTTGTGATCTCTCCTCTTTCCTTCTTGATTTTATCTATTTGGGTCCTTTCCTTTTTCTTTTTGACCAAACTGGTTGCTGGTTTATCAATTTTGTCACTTTCAAAGAATCAGCTTCTGGTTTTGTTGATCTGTCCTACTGGTGTTTTTTGTTTGTTTGTTTGTTTTGGTTTTGGTTTTGATAGCATTATTTTCTGCTCTAATCTTTATTATTTCCTGTCTTCTGCTGGTTTTGGGTTTTATTTGCTGTTCTTTTTCCGGCTCTTTAAGGTGTAAGGTTAGGTTGTGTATCTGAGAGCTTTCTTCCTTCTTTAGAAGGGTTTGGATTGCTGTATACGTTCCTCTTAGGACTGCCTTTGCTGCGTTCCAGAGGTTTTGGGCTGTGGTGTTATCATTTTCATTGGCTTCCATGTACTTTTTAATTTCCTCTTTAGCTTCTTGGTTAGCCCATTCATTCTTTAGTAGGATGGTCTTTAGTCTCCAAGTATTTGCTATCTTTGCAAATTTTTTCTTGTGGTTGATTTTGAGTTTCACAGCGTTGTGGTCTGAAAATATGCACGGTAAGATCTCTATCTTTTTGTACTTGTTGAGGGCTGATTTGTGTCCCAGTATGTGATCTATTCTAGAGAATGTTCCATGTGCACTCGAGAAGAATGTGTATTCCGCTGCTTAGGATGAAATGTTCTGAATATATCTGTTAAGTCCATCTGGTCCAGTGTGTCATTCAAAGCCATTGTTTCCTTGTTGATTTTCTGTTTTAGATGCTCTGTCCATTGCTGTAAGTGGGGTGTTGAAGTCCCCTACTATTATGATATTATTGTCAATGAGTTTATGTTTGTGATTAATTGATTTATATATTTGGGTGCTTCGACATTTAGAGCATAAATGTTTGTAACAGTTAAGTCTTCTTGGTGGATAGATCCCTTAATTATGATACAATGCCATTCTTCATCTCTTGTTACAGTCTTTATTTTAAAGACCAGATTGTCTGATATAAGTATGACTACTCTGGCTTTCTTCTGTTGACCATTAGCATGACAGATGGTTATCCATCCCCTTACCTTCAATGTGAAGGTGTCTTTAGGTCTAAAGTGGGTCTCTTGTAAACAGCATATAGATGGATCTTGTTTTCTCTCTTTTTTAAAATTTTTAAAAATGTTTATTTATTATTGACAGAAAGCAAGAGAGCACAAGTGGGGGAAGGGCAGAAAAAAGAGGGAGACACAGAATCTGAAGCAGGTTCCAGGCTCTGAGCTGTCAGCACAGAGCCCGATGTGGGGCTCAAACCCACGGGCTGTGAGTTCATGACCTGAGCCAAAGTCGTATGCTTAACTGACTTGAGCCACCCAGGCACCCTGGATCTTGTTTTCTTATCCATTCTGTTGCCCTAGGCCTTTTGATTGGAGCGTTTAGTCCCTTGACGTTTAGAGTGAGTACTGAAAGATAGGAATTTATTGTCATTATGTTTCTTGTAGAGTTGGAGTTTCTGGTGGTGGTCTCTGGTCCTTTCTAGTCTTTGTTGCTTTTGGTCTCCCCCCCGCCCCTATCTTTTCTCCCCTCAGAGAGTCCCCCTTAAAATTTCTTGCAGGGCTGGTTTAGTGGTCACAAACTCCTTTAATTTTTGTTTGTCTGGGAAACTTTTAATCTCTCCTTCTATTTTGAATGACAGCCTTGCTGGATAAAGAATTCTTGGCTGCATATTTTTCCCATTCAGCACATTGAATATATCCTGCCACTCCTTTCTTGCCTGCCAAGTTTCTGTGGATAGGTCTGCTGCAAACCTGATCTGTCTTCCCTTGTAGGTTAAGGACTTTTTGTCCCTTGCTGCTTTCATGATTCTTTCCTTGCCTGAGTATATTGTGAATTTGACTATGATATGCCTTGTTGATGGTTGGTTTTGTTGAATCTTATGGGAGTCCTCTGTGCTTCCTGGATTTTGATGTCTGTGTCTTTCCCCAGGTTAAGAAAAGTTTTCTGGTATGATTTGCTCATATAACCCTTCTACTCCTTTTTCTCTCTCTCTCCATCTTCTGGGACCCCTATGATTCTGATGTTGTTCCTTTTTAATGAGTCACTGATTTCTCTAATTCTTAAATTGTGCTCTTTTGCTTTAGTCTCCCTCTTTTTTTCTGCTTCATTGTTTGCCATAAGTTTGTCCTCTCTATTGCTGATTCGCCGTTCTGCCTCATCCATCCTAACCGGTGTGGAATCCATTCGAGATTGCAGCTCAGTTACAGCATTTTTTTTTTATTATTATTATTTCATCCTGACTAGTTTTTACTTCTTTTATCTCTGCAGAGAAGGATTCTAATCTCTTTTCGACCCCAGCTGGTATTTTTATTACTGTGACTCTATTAAATTTTGGTTCAGACATCTTGCTTGTATCTGTGTTAAGTCCCTGGCTGTCATTTCTTCTTGCTCTTTCTTTTGGGGGTGAATTCCTTTGTTTTGTCATTTTGAAGGGAGAAAACAAATTGATAAGGTAAAAAACAAAATTAAAAAATTAAAAAAACCGAACACACACACACACAAAATCAAATAAATGATGCTAGATTCTAGGTGTGTTTTGGTTTGGTTGTTGAAAGGAGCTTGATTAGAGACTAAAGGAAAAAAAAAAAGAGGAAAATGTTTGAAAATTTGAGAAAATGAATACAATGAAATAGAATAAAATGAAATGATGGAAGTAAAATAGAATTTGAAAATTTTTCAAAAAAGTTAAGAATATAGTTAAAAAATAAGAATATTTTAATAGTAATGGAAAATAAAAATAGAATTTTTTCTATCTGTATTGGAAAAAGAAAATAAACAACGACAAAAAAGAATTGAATAGATGGATCAGCGAACAGAATGAAATACAATTGAAATTATATCGGTTTCCCCTAGAAGTCACACTGTGAAGCACTTTATAGTCCGTAAACTAAGCAGGCAGAGAGATTTGTGGTGTTCCTTAAGAGTGAGTTTGGTCCAGTTTGGTGGGGCTTAGAGTAACGGCTCTGTTCTCCAGTAGATGGCGCTGCTTAGCTCACTGGGGTGTATTGTTGTGGCACTTGTAGGCGTGTATGTGCATGCGTGGGAGGGGTGAAAATGGCGTCACCCAGCTACCCAGTCTCTAGTATCGGAACTCTGTGCTCTCCCTGACCAGCAATTGTGCACCCGTCCTTTGTCTCCAGCTTCTGTCCACTCCCCACTTTTACACCCTCTGTGACCAAGCCATCAGGTTTCCAGGTGTCACCTCCCTCCTGAGTTTTATCTCAGATGTGGCTGTGTTTCCCAACTCCTCACTTCTGAGGGACTGTGGCTTTGTCCCGCTCAGACCTTCTGGCAGAGGGTCTCACCAAACACTGCCTGGTGCTGGCCATACCCAGGAGCATTCACGGGACTGTGCTGCTGCTGATGCCCAGAGACTACAACTGGGTGCCAGCCCGCCCCAGAAAAAGTTCACACGATCGTGTAGCAGCAGTGTTTCACACAGTATGGAAAATCACAACACACATCTGGTTCCAGGCTTCACCATTAGAGTCCTTGTTCCAGCACCAGTAAATGTGGTTGTTTTCCAGTGTCTGCTGGTAGCTTTGCTTGTTGGGGGCCCGCACAGCCTCTATCAAATGTCCTCCCAGCAGGGGAACTGCCTTTCCCCGTATGGCCCGAGGACCACCCAGACCTCACTCTGCTCTTGGGTTTCACCCTTCCCACCAGAGCACCGCCAGTTATTGAACTGTGGAATTTCAGACTGCGCTCCCCCTGTTTATAGAGTCTTAGTGGAGTTTAAACCCTCTCCTTTGTCCTTTCTCCCTTTGTAGTTCAGTCACTGTGGCTGTTTCCACCACTCCAGTTTCTCTCCAGCTGCTTTGGGCAGTGCATTTCCTGTACTCTCCCCCTGTCTGTGTCCTCTCTCCGCAAACAAAAACAGATCACTACCCTCCGCAGCTTCTCTCTCTCCCAGTTCACCTCTTGATGCCGCATACCTCCTGAGTTCTTGGTTTTAGGTAGTGCAGATTGTTGTGTTGATCCTAAAGTCAGTTTTCTAGGTGTGCAGGATGGTTTAATGTTGCTCTGGCTGTATTTCATGGACATAAGATGCAAAAAGAACTTCCATGCTGTTCCACCATCTTGGCTCCTCTCCTGATTTGTATTTTCATACCATTGTGGTGGAAAGATGTTTGAAAGTATTTGTCTTCTTAAATGTATTCATACATGTTTTGCGATCTATCCTGGAGAATGTTCCATGTGCAGTTGAGAATAACGTGTATTCTGATGCTTTGGGGTGGAATGTTTTGTACATATCTATTAAGTCCATCTGCTCTAATGTATTGTTTAAGGCCAATGTTTCCTTATTGTTTTTCTGTCTGGTTGATTTACCCATTGATATACATCCGTATCAAAGTTCCCTACTATTATTATATTGTCCTTTTCACCTGTTAGGTCTGTTAATATTTGCTTCATATAGTGTAGTGTTCCTATGTTTGCTGTGCATCAATTTAAATATTATAACCTCTTGTTGGATTGGCCCCTTTATCATTATGTAATGCCCTTCTTTGCCTTTTATTACCATCTTTGTTTTAAAGTTTATTTTTTCTGATAGAGTATAGCTACAGTAGTTTTCATTTTTATTTGTGTCAAACATCTTTTTTCCATACCTTCACTTTCAGTCTGTGGGTGTCCTTAACATCTGAAGTGAATGTCTTGTAGCAGGATATACATGAGTCTTGGTTTTTAATCCATTTAGTCATAGCATGTGTTTTGATTGGGGAATTTAATCCATTTATACTTAAAATTATTGATAGGTATGCACTTAATGACATTTTGTTAATTATTTTCTGTTTTTGTAATTCCTTGTTTCTTTTTCTGCTCTCTTCCTTTTTGGTTTGATAGCTTTCTCTTTAATGTTATGTTTAGATTCCTTTCTTATTTTCTTTTGTGTATCTATTTTAGGTTTTTGCTTTGTGGTTAACATGAAGTTCACCTATAACATCCTATGTATATAACAGTTTATTTTAAGTTGATAGCAACTTGAACTTATTCTAAAACTCTATATTTTTAGCACATTCTCCAGTGTTTTGTTTTTTTATTCAAATTTTTATTTAGATTTTAGTTAGTTAACATATAGTGTAATATTGGTTTCAGTAGTAGAATTTAGTGATTAATTATTTACATATAACACCTAGTGCTCTGAATAACAAGTGCTCTCCTTAATACCCATCACCCACTTAGCCCACCCCATCTACCCCCATCCCTCCATCAACCCTTAGTTTTTTCTCTATCATTAAGAGTCTCTTATGTTTTGTTTCCCTCACTGTCTCTCTTTTTTCCCCTTCCCCTATGTTCATCTGCTTTCTTTCTTAAATTCTACATATGAGTGAAATCATATGGTATTTGTGTCTCTCTAACTTATTTTGCATAGCATAATGCACTTTAGCTCCAAAACATTTTATGTTTTTGATGGCACATTTTACATTTTTTATTTTGTATTTCCTTTAATTAATTATTTCCCTGTGTGGATCATGTGTTCCCACCAGCTTTGGTGAGACAACTGCAGAACATCGGGTGCGGGGCATGGTCACTGGTTTCAGTGATGTAGTGAGAGAGTGCCTTATCAACATGTGTGCACCTGCTTTACCAATGTTGTCGAAGAATGGTGTCATCACTCATGCTCCTTGGCCCAGCCAGGAAGCAGCAGAGTGCTGCAACTGCCTGCCCTTGACAGCTTCAGCTAGGCAGCAGGTTAGTGCCTGACTAATTGCTTTTGCCTGCCTTACAAAGGCAGCGGGAGGGTGCTGCATCTGTGCCTGTCCACCTGCTCTAGCAGGGTAGAGGGCGAGTACAAAAATGGAGTCCACCAAGGCCTCTATTTTTGAAAAGAGGCCCAGTTTCCCTTGCCCTTCCAGCAGATGTGTTAAGATTAGCACACGAGGGGTGCTTGGCTGGCTCAGTAAAGTATAAAACTCTTGATCTTGGGGTTGTAAGTTTGAACCCCATGTTGGGTGTAGGGATTACTTAAAAATAAAATCTGGGGTGCCTGTGTGGCTCAGTCGGTTAAGCGTCTGACTTCGGCTCAGGTCATGATCTTACATTTTGTGGGTTTGAGCCCCACATTGGGCTCTGTGCTGACAGCTCAGAACGTGGAGCCTGCTTGGGATTCTGTCTCCCTCTCTCTCTGCCCCTCCCCTGTTCGTGCTCTCTCAGAAATAAATAAATATTTTTAAAAATTAAAAAAATTATATAAATAAAATCTTAAAGGGGCTACTTAAAATAGCTCAGTTGTTTGAACATCTGTCTGACTCCTCTGATTTCAGCTCAGGTCATGATCTCAGGGTTGTGTGATTGAGCCCTCATCAGGCTCCATCCATGCTGGATGTGGAGCCTGCTTAGGATTCTCTCTCTCTTTCCCTCTGCCCCTCTTCTCCACTCGCGTGCTCTGTCTCTCTCTAAAATACAAAAAAAAAATTAAAATAAATAAAATCTTAAAGACTAGAAGATTAATCTCCTTCACATATAGTGTAGGTGCTTTTCAAACTGTTGCTTTTGTGCTGGGTGCCATGGTGAGTGCATCCACACACAAGCTCTTTAAAAAGAGAATCTGGGGCATCTGAGTGGCTCAGATAGAAATGTTCTACTTCTGCTCAGGTCATGATCTCACTGTTCATGAGTTCAAGCCCCTGTCTGGCTGTGTGCAGACAGCTCAGAGTCTAGAGCCTGCTTCAGATTCTGTGTCTCCCTCTCTCTCTCTGCCCCCCCCCCCCCACTCGTGCTCTGTTTCTTGTCTCTCAAAAATAAATTATTTTTAAAAAACATTAAAAAAAAGAGAATCTCAGTTTCCTATAGCTCTTTGGGTCCCTTAGATGTAAGCCCCATTGATTTTCTAAGCTAGACATTTTGGGGTCTTGTCTCTCTGGTGTAGTTCCCAAGGGTTAGAATATCTTGTGGGGTACAAATTTCTCATCCCTCTGAGAGAATCTCTTGGCATCCAGAGATGCTTCCCTATTTTAGGTTGCCTGGCCAGGGGTAGGGTTTTTGGAGACATTGTGTCTCTGCTTCTCCTACCTGTCTCGATGTGGTTCTTTTATCCTTTGTTGTAGTGGGGCAGCTTAGTTAGTTTTCAATTATTTTTGAGAGAGAATTGTCCCATATGTAGCTATAGATTTGGTGTGCCCATAGGAGGAGGTGAGTTCAGAATTTTCCTATGCCACCATCTTGGAATCCCCTCTGCCCGATTTTTTTCATACTTTTAAGTAAAAAGCATAGTTTAATACAAAATTAGAATAAATACCTCTGGAGATAATACATAAAAATAAAAGTAACCAAACCTTTATAATAGAGTGCAGACCCTTCCAAGTCAGATTAACTCTATGTGGTTTATGAATATTTTCTCCTAGACTGTTGGTTATCTTTTCATCATCTTTTTTAAAGATTCTCTTTTAAAAATTATTTTATTCTAGAGAGAGAGAGTGAGCAAGCAAGTGAGGGAGAGGGGTAGAAGGAGAGAGAGAGAATCTTGAGCAGACTCCATGCTCAGCACAGAGCTCTACATGGAGCTTGATCCCTCAACCCTGGGATCATGAGCTGAGCTGAAATCAAGAGTCAGATGCTCCACCAAATGAGCCACCCAGGTGCCCCAAGATTTTAATTTTTAAAGTAATCTTGGGACACCTGAATGTCTTAGTTGTTAGAGCATACAACTCTTTATTTCGGAGTTGTAAAGTTGAGCTCCATGTAGGGTGGAGAGATGACTTAAATAAATAAATAAAATCTTAAAAAAAACAATCTCTCCACCCAGCATGGGGCTCGAACTCACAACTCTGAGATCAAGAGTCGCATGCTCCACGCACTGAACTGAACAGGCACCTCACCTTTTCATCCTTTTAACATAGATTTGCAGAGCAAAATTCTTATTTTCATGAAGTTTAGATTTTAATTTTTTGAGGAACTTTCATACTTTTATCTGTAATGGCTATACCAATGTGTATTCCCACCAGCTGTACACAAGGGTTCCCTTTTCTCCACATCCTTACCAATACTTGCTATCTTTTGACTTTTTTTTAATTAAAAAGGTATTTATTTATTTTGAGAGAGAGAGACAAAGAGAGCACAAGTGAGAATGAGTGGGACAGAGAGAGAGGGAGACAGAGAATCCCAAGCAGGCTCTGCATTGTCAGTACAGAGCCCAACGTGGGGCTTGAGCTTACGAACCATGCAAAAGATGATATTTCTTTGCAGTTTTGATTTGCATTTTCCTGATGATTAGTGATGTCTTGTATACCTGTTGGTCATCTGTATGTCTTCTTTAGAAGAATGTCTATTCATGTCTTTTGCCCATTTTTAATCAGTTTGGGTTTTTTTCCATTAAGTTGTATGAATTCCTTATATATTTTGGATATTAACCTCTTATCAGATGTATGAATTGCAAATATTTTCTCACAATCTGTAGGTTAGCTGTTACTTTTGTTGATAGTTTCCTTTGCTGTGCAGAAATCGTTTAGTTTGATGTAGTCCCACTGTTCATTTTTGCTTTCATTGTCTGCATTTTTGGTGTCCAAAAAAATAATTGCTAGGACCAATGTCAAATGAGTTTTCCCCTGTGTTTTCCTTTCTTTTAAAAATTTTTTTTTCTTTAGACATTTATTCATTTTTGAGAGACAGGGAGAGAACAGAGGAGGGGCAGAGAAGGAGACCAGAATCTGAAGCAGGCTCCAGACTCTGGGCTGTTAGCACAGAGCCCCATGTGGGGTTTGAACTCATGAACCATGAGATCATGACCTAAGCTGAAGTCGGACGCTTAACCAACTGAGCCACCCAGGTGCCCTCCTCTGTATTTTCTTTAGGAATTTTATGGTTCTAAGTCTTACATTTAAGTCTTTGAGTTCCCATCAATGACTGTTATTTCATCCTAGTGTCCAAATTGTGCTAGAAGCTCTACAGAATTATTGTCTATGGGCTAAGTTATCTCATTTAGGTATACAAACAAATATTTAAAAAATACATTTAAAGTATATCATGAATAAAGGAAATTACTTTGAGTAAGTCATAATTAAGGGTTAGTAGCAGTAGTTCCACTAATTTTAAATAAACAAATTACTGTGCTATACGAACAGCAAACTATGAGGACTGAATAGATACTAAATTTTGTGTGACAATAAAATAAAGTATAGCTTGGTCTGAAATACTTAATATTGTGGTTAAATCTAATTGTAACATACGATGTTTAAAGTATAAATATT
The DNA here is from genome assembly GCF_046562875.1 of Panthera onca. Classification (NCBI taxonomy): domain Eukaryota; kingdom Metazoa; phylum Chordata; class Mammalia; order Carnivora; family Felidae; genus Panthera; species Panthera onca. The sequence goes on along the minus strand of NC_138352.1, from coordinate 44,957,924 downwards.
AAGCAATTCATATAAATGATCACATTATGTATAATTTATGTTAGGGTCCTTTAGCTAAACTTTGTATTTTTAGAGTCAGGGAGGAGTAAGTTTTTTTTAACTGAAGAATAATTGGCATGCAATTTTGGGTTTGTTTTGGATGCACAATATAGTGATTTTTATTTATGTATTTTACAAAATGGTCGTTGTAATAAGTCTAGTTACCATCTGTCACCATGAAACGTTGTTGTATTATTGACTATATTTCCTGTGCTGTATATTATATCCCCCTGTCTTATTTACTTTGTAAACTGGAAGATTAAGGTTGTACCTCTTAATCCTCTTGACCTATTTCATCCATCTCCTCATCCTTCTCCCTTCTGGCAAACATCAGTTTGTTCTCTGTATTTGTGAGTCTGTTTGTATCTTGTTTGTTTGTTTTGTGTTTCAGATTACACATCTAAGTGAAATAATACAGTATTTGTCTTTCTGTATCTGATTCCTACATTCAAGCTCCCTTTCTAGTAGGTGCCACTCAGGGACCAGAATATCATGCATCTTTGATATAGGTATACACGCTTTAGGTGCTTGATTTAACTTAGTTTAGGACAAGGCGAGTACTTTCCCAGTGTAACAGAAATGGGCTCTCTTGATTAAAGAGTAAATATTAGGGCCTCAGGAAACTAGTAGAAGACATGCAACTAGAATCATAACTGAAGTTTTCTTTAACACTGAAGGGAACTTTTTTGGAGAGTCGGTGGAATTGGTGAAAGTATTTTCCTGGGCTTACTAACTCCGTTATTGTTCACTAGAGGCAGGGATGGGAGTGGGTTGAACTGTGTTAAACTGTCCTTTTCCAAACCACTCCCTCATTCTTTTGAAATGACACCAATTATTTAAGTTAGGTACCTTTTACTATGAACTAGTTTAATCAGCTAGCATTTCTACTAACTAAAATGCATCAAGGTAATAAGCTTTTGAAAGGACGTTAAGGGAAAAGTAAGGAATAAAGCATTTGCATCGTAAGTTGTTGATGACGGCAAGGCTTTACTGGGAGTTGAGTGGCAGTGTCAGGAAGAGTCTGGCAGGCAGAAAACAAACAGCCCAGATAGAGATGGAGATTATGAAAAAGATGGAAAGAAAGATATGATAATGGAGGTGGATCAGTAACAAGAGCAGTGAAAGTGAAAAATAGATCAAAGAAATGAGGCACTGAAACATGGCACTGAGTAAAATAAACAAGTATGTGACTAGGAGCAGGCATTATAAAACGAGCAGCAATGTGGGTTGTTTACTTAGAAGTATAGCTGCTAAATCTGATTTTTTTTTGGAGAGTTCCAAATCAGTCACTTTCTCTCTCCCTCTCTCTCTCGTTCTTCAAAGCAGGAGTGAATATGAGCCTGCTTCTTATTTTGTTATGGGTTTACCTGATAATTATGGTTAGAACAACTTATAGATACTAACCATATTGTTAACTGGTAGGAAGAACATCAAGTTGGAGCCTGTTTCTATACCCTTCTGTTCTGGCCTTATACTATGATTAAGTGTTTCCCAAAAAGACAGTGTGTTCACATTCTTAAAGGTATGCCCATAGGCATTTGTATAATTGCTCTTTGATTAAGATAATTAATATTTTAAATACCGATTGGTCATGAATAGAAAATGTGAAAATTTGGATCATTATAGATGATTATTTTCTGGAATAAGTGTGCTTTTTTTTTTTTTTCTGTAGGGAAATTCTAACAAGCATAAGTTTAAGCCTCTGGTTGATAATCAAAACTATATCAGACAGGTCTGCCACAGTACCAGGACTTGCTGTTGGAAAATATAGATTGTAATTGATTCTGTTGTTCAGGGTCTGTAACAACTGCAGGCTGTCAAAGTCAGTTGCCCTACTCTCTCCTCTTTGTCACTTCTAAAATAGTGGGGCATCAGAATGTTGTGGAAAAGTATGTTAGGAGTGAGGTCTGATTATTCTTGCTCTTCTTGTTTGACCTAGGGCAAATTGTTCTAGCCTAATTTTTTCTGATTTTCAAAATGAGGATAATATTTCTGTTACCTATGTCAAAGCATTATTTGTATATCACATAATATACTGTATGTGAGGACTTTTTAAACTCTAAGGGCAATATATAAAAATGAAGTCTTACCCTCATTTCTGTTAACCCAAGGAGAATTGTTTCTAGTTAAAAGATAAGCTGAAATGGTCATATTCCTGTCCTGTAAGCACTTCTGATAAATTGTTCAAGAAATGGAATGAGCAGGAAAGGAACTATAAAAGTAATGGGAAAATAATCATGTGGGTACTTGCTTGAAAGGCAGACTTACTTGAAATTCCAGGCACAGAAATGGTTTCTTAGGATTGTGATTATGCTATTCTCTGAATGATTTAGGTGAAAGGGAAAAGACCTCATTTAATAATTAGATCTGCTTTATATCAAAATACAACAGTAATGAATATAGGAGAATGGTTCTTTCTTATGCATTTGTAGTTATCTTCTGAAATTTGGAAATAATATTGCCACTACTATTTGGATTGCCTATTGCTTGTTTGGTTCTTTTTTTTCTCTTTAGGAAATATATTTTGTGTGTTTGTTTAATTATTGTAAAAAATATTGTAAAATTAAGCATAGACTAGATTAAATATAGACAGGGTATGAAATTTAATTTTCATACAAATTTATAGACATAAATCATATCTGATGCATAAGATGCTATATATGCTTTTAAAACATATGAATTATAGTTGGGGAAAGAGGTTTAAAAGGAGAAGAACACATAAATGAAAATCTCAATCCAGGGCAGAAAAGGTTTGTAACAGTTATCATCCAATAAATTTATTAATACATAATTTAAAACTTTTTTTCTTGTAGATAAAAATTATAGGTTCTAAATATAGCAGTCTTTTAAAAAAATGTTTATTTTTTTTTGAAAGAGAGACACAGAGAGAGCAAGCGAGCATGTGGTGAGTGGCAGAGGGTCAATGAGAGAGGATCCCAAGCAGACTGCACACTGTCAGTGCAGAGCCTGACAGTGGGGCTTGATCTCACGAACCATCATGACCTGAGGCAAAATCCAAGTCAGATGCTTAACCTACTGAGCCACCCAGGTGCCCCTAAATGCACTCTTAATCTGAGTGATCTGTTGAGCCTATGCTTTATGAGACTGTAGCATGGGCACAGATCATATCTCAGAAGCTTCTAATCAACTGTTACATGCTACAGAATAAACTTTTTATTTTTTAAATTATTGTTGTTGTTGTTATTATTATTATTATTATTATTATTATTATTATTATTAAAGTAGGCTTCATGCCCAGTGTGGAACCCAACATGGGTTTGGACTCAGGATCCTGAGATCAAGACCTGAGCTGACACTTACCACCTGAGCCACCCAAGTGCCTCCAAAGCTCTCATTTTTAAATCTTCAAAAATGCATACCAGTGAAGATGTATATTTCTCCAGTCTAATTATTATTAGTCATTTTAATAGAAGCAATACATTCATTTTGGTTTTTTTTTGTTGTTTTTTTTTTTTTGTTTGTTTGTTTTGTTTTTTTTTTATTTATTTTTGGGACAGAGAGAGACAGAGCATGAACGGGGGAGGGGCAGAGAGAGAGGGAGACACAGAATCGGAAACAGGCTCCAGGCTCCAGGCTCCGAGCCATCAGCCCAGAGCCTGACGCGGGGCTCGAACTCACAGACCGCGAGATCGTGACCTAGCTGAAGTCGGACGCTTAACCGACTGCGCCACCCAGGCGCCCCAACAATACATTCATTTTGAAAAGAGAAAGGATTCTGTTGTAAAATAATTGTTCATCTTTTCTCAATGAATTTTTGTTGTTTTAGCTGCTGATGAAATGTTTTATATAAATGCCAGTGTTATTTCTTTGTGTATTGTTTTGTATTTTTTAACTGTGGAGAGAAGAAATTTATTTAAAATAATCAATTTCAATTTAGAAAAAGGTTGACAGTTTAGAAAGCTTTGTGTTGACATTGATGTTTCTTCAGGAAAGAATGCAATGGCAATGCAGGAATTTACCATCTTGATTTATTCTATCTAGTTTATAGTAAATTTCTATATTTAAAATATAGAAATGTTTTGGCACACCTGGATGACTGAATTGGTTACTCGTCCAACTCTTGATTTCGGCTCAGGTCATGATCTCACGTTTCGTGAGTTTGAACCTCGAGTTGGGCTCTGGTTGACAATGTGGAGCCTGCTTGGGATTCTCTCGCTTGCCCTCTGTCTGCCCCACCCATGCATGCTCTCTCTCAAAATAGATGAATAAACTTAAAAAAAAATTTTAAATATAGAAATGCTTTACTTTCCATGATCCTGACATTATCCAGAGCAAATGGAAACTTCTTTAAAAGTAATATTACACTGTATAATAAGTGGAATAATAAGTGGAATTTAAACAAAAACTTGGAAAGGAAAAAAGAAAACTGTTTTAGTGTCTTATAAAAGAAATGTAGTTGGACAGATCCAGCTGTTGCATTTATAAATAGCTACAGATGTCTGCAGCAATAAAGGGTTTACTCAGGTTGTTATGGCAACTAAAATTCAGCAGAACCTCAAAGATCAGCTATTTTGAAGGAGAGAAAATATTAAAGCTACATTTAATCCAATTATACAATAAGAATTATTGCTTACTATGTATCATTTTAGATTGCAAGAGAAATTAGTTTCAACTTGTCAATGTAACTTTCCTTAATGTATCAAAGATTCTGTTACTAATTTATTGTCTGTTTTTATGTACTTTAATAAGGTTTTCTTGTAGTGGTGATGGATTATGCTGACCCATTTAAACTCTCTGTCTTGGTTCTCTTTGTGATGAGTTAAATGTTTAAGTCTGCTGACTAGGATTGAGAGTGCATTTTTGAGTCCACAGAATATGGCAAAGCTTGCATTGGGCTTCAAGTCATGAACTAATGCTTTATTATACAATTACACTATTATATATATTTATATATGTGCTTTATTATTCCAATATACTAATAAAGCACATACTAATATTAGTATATTAGTATATTATTCTAATATACTAACAAAGCATTATTCAACCGTGAACTTACACGTTCAAATATTTTAAGGCCATTGAAACAAGTAGATCTATTCAGAGATTGTTACACAGTGGGTCTGGGAGTAGAACATTAGAATCTGTAGATTTTTAAAATATTTTAATTTTTATTCATTATAGTATATAGGCAAAAAAAATTTTGGTGAAGTGAAATGGTATACTATTGTATATGTAAAACTTATAATAAAAAAGAGCTGTCTTTTACCCTATTGTCTATACCCAAATCCTCAGAGGTAACTATTTTTAACTCTTTAAGTCATTTCTTTTGGGATTTACCTCTATGTCTTTAAAGAATGTTTCTATTGCTGTTTCTTGCTTTTTCGGTTTTAGGCATTAACTCTTAGTTTTCTACTCTAGAAAGTGAAGATTTAATAATTTCATACAACTACTATTACCCCCAATCCCAGTATAATCATACCACAACTTTGGGTTGTAGGTTGAGAGTTAAATCTATGCATAATAAATAAAATTTAATTTTCAAAAACTTTTATTTGGAAATAATTTTAGACTCATATAGAAGTTGCAAAAATACTACAGAGATCTCACACGTACTCTTTACGGAGCTTCCCCTAATGACAACAACAGATTAGATGTCATCAGTACAGGTGTGAAAAAGACAAGGTCTCTGCTAAAGCCTACATTTCCTTTTTTGTTTTAAACATTTATTTTTGAGAGATAGGGTGCGCGTGTGTGCACATGCACACACTGTCTCTCTCTCTCACACACACACACACACACACACACACACACACACACACACAGTGGGGGAGGGGCAGAGAGCGAGGGAGGGAGAGGGAAAATCCCAAGCAGGTCCTGCTCTGTCAGCACAGAGCATGAGGTAGGGCTTGATCTCACCAACCACGAGAACATGACCTGAGCGGAAACCAAGGGTCTGACGATTAACTGACTGGAGCCACCCAGGTGTCCCATAAACCTACATTTCTGTCAAAAAGTAAATGTAATAATGGGAATAAAAAGTCCAAAGTCAAATTCATATATGAGTGCAAATGGATGCAAATTTATTACTGCCTACATCTGTGTGAATACATTTTGTTAAGATACTGAAAGAGAAAACTGCAGACTGAATAAACTATATAACCATAATGTAATTACCAGAATAAAACCAGTACAAATAAATATCCGTATAAAAACCAGAAAACAGACAGTAGTACAGTGCTATTTATTAACTAAACTACAGACTTTATTTGGATTTCATTAAATTTTACACACACTTCTTTTTTTTCAACATACACTCCTTTAAAATTTTTTCCTGCTATATAGTTCTATGAAATTTTATCACATATATAAATTCATATACCATTGCCACAACTGGCATACAGAAATTCCCGAAGAAATTCCCACATGCTATCCTTTTATAGTCAACCTGGCAACCACTGGTCTGTTTTTTGTCATCGTAATTTGTCATTTTAAAACTATTATATAGGGACGCCTGGGTGGCTCAGTCGGTTAAGCATCTGACTTCGGCTCAGGTCATGATCTCACAGTCTGTGAGTTTGAGCCCCGCGTTGGGCTCTGTGCTGACAGTTCGGAGCCTGGAGCCTGCTTCAGATTCTGTGTCTCCCTCTCTCTGACCCTCCCTCGTTCATGTTCTGTCTCTCTCTGTCTCAAAAATAAATAAACATTAAAAAAATAAAAAAGAATCATATACTGTTCTTTAAAAAAAAAAGACTGTTATATAAATGGGATCATGTAATATGTGACCTTTGGGATTTTTTTTTTAACTCAGCATAAGCCCTTAAGATCCATCTAGACTGTTGTATGTGTATCAGTAGTTCATTTTTTATTGTTGAATAGTATTCCATTGTAAAGATACGCAATAGCTTGTTTATCCATTCATCTGTTGATGGTTTTTGGGTTGTTTCCGGCTTCTACTACAAATAAAGCTACTATGAACATTGATGTACAGGTTTCTGTGTGAACATAAGTTCATAATTCTTTAGGATAATGTAATTGCTGAGTTGTGTCATGTGTGTTTAACATTATGAGAAACGACCAATTTTCCAGAGTGACTGTACCATTTTACATTCATACCAGTAATGCATGACAGTTGCTATTGCTCCATGTCCTTAACTGGTATTTGGTATTTGTATTCATTTCCTAGGGCTGCCATAACAAATTACTACAAACTGGGTGTTTTTATAGTTATGTAGGCTAGAAGTCAGTATTCAAGATATTGGCAGGACCAGCCTCTAAGAAAGAAACCATCCCACCTGTTTGTACTGCCTTCTGACAGTTGCTGGAAATCCTTGATGTTCTTTGTGTTGTGGCAGCATAACTTCAATCTCTGCCTTTGTCTTAATATGCCTGTCTTCCTTTGTGTATCTGTCTGCCCTTTGTTTCTGTGTGTTCACATGGTTTTCTTATAAGGACACCAGTCATTGGATTTAGGACCTACTGTAATCCACTATAACCTCATATTAATTATATCTGCAAAGACTCTCTAAATAAGATCAATTAAAAAAAATTTTTTTAGCACTTATTTATTTTTGAGAGACTGAGAGAGCATGAGTGGGAGAAGGGCACAGAGAGAGAGAAAAACATAGAATCCAAAACAGGCTCCAGGCTCTGGGCTAAAAGCCCAGAGCCTGATGTAGGGCTTGAACTCCCAAACCATGAGATCATGACCTGAGCTGAAGTCGGACGCTTAACCACCTGAGCCACCCAGGCACCCCTAAATAAGATCAACATTTTAAAGTTCCAGATAGACATGAATTTTCAGACGTTACTATTGAACCCAGTACAGTATTGTCAGCATTTTTTATTTTAGACATCCTAATAGGTGTATATAGTTGTATCTCATGGTGGCTTTAATTTGCATTTTTGTGATGGCTAATATTCTTGAACATATTTTTGTGTGCCTATTTGCCATGCATATATTTTCATTGGTAAAGTTTTTGCCCATTTTCTTTTTTTTATTTTTTTATTTTATTTTTTTCCTATTTTCTAATTAGGGTGTTTATTTACTGTTAAGTTTATAGAGTTCTTTATGTGTTGTGGATATAAGTACTTTATCACACATATGATTTGCAAATATTTTCTCCTCATCTGTGGAGGTATCTTTCACAGGGTAAAAATTTGTAATCTTCATGAAATCCAACTTTTTTTCTTTTATGGATTCTACTTTTGGTGTCATATGTAAGAACTTCTTGCCTAAACTTAGGTCATAAGTAATTTCTCCTGTATTTTCTTCTAAAAGTTGTATAGTATTTAGATCAAAGATCTATTTGGAGTTAATTTTTGTATAAATTTTGAGCTTTAGATCAAGGTTCAGTTTATTGCCTATAGATGATTAATCATTCCAACATCATTAAAAAAAAAAAATCCTTGCAGTGCCTGGGTGGCTCAGTCAGTTAAGCGTACATCTCTTGATTTTGGCTCACATCACGATCTCACTGTTCATGATACAGAACCCCATGTTGTGCTCTGCACTGACAGCACAGAGCATGCTTGGGATTTTCTCTCTCCCTCTCTCTCTGCCCCTCCCCTGCTCGCTCTCTCTGTCCCTCAAAATAAATAAATAAACTTCTAAAAAATTTTTAAAAACTTTCTTTTTCAATTGCTTTTATGCCTTTGTCCAAAATTAGTACCCTATGTATGTGTGAGTCTGTTTCTGGACTCTTTATTCTGTTTTATTCACCTCTGTGTCTATCTCTCTTCCAGTACCACTATCTTCCATTACTTTTGTCTACATAATAAGTCTTAAAAAGGATAGTGTGATTTTTCTCATTTTCTTTTTTTCAAAATTCTTTTAGCTATCCAGTTTCTTTGTCTTTCCATACATATTTTACTTTATTTTTAAAGTTTATTATTTATCTTGAGAGAGAAAGAGAGCACACGCATGCATGGGAGGGTCAGAAAGAGGGAGAGACAGAATCCCAAGCAGGCTCTGGGCTGTCAGTGCAGAGCCCAGCTCGAACCCACGAACCATGAGATCATGCATGACCTGAGCCAAGATCAAGAGTCAGACACTCAACCAGCTGAGCCACCCAGGCACCCCCATATATATTTTTTTTTTTTCTTAAATTATTTTTTTCAGTGGAGAGACAGTTGTATTTCCATATTTTATAATACAGGGCTATTAGTTTAAATACACTTCAATTTATAATAAGTGTTAGCTTTACATAATCCTTTTTAAAAAGTAGGCTCCATGCCTAGCGTGGAGCCTAATGTGAGGCTTGAACTCATGACCCTAAGATCAAGACCTGAGCTGAGATCAAGGGTCAGAGGCTTAACCAACTGAGCCACCCAGGTGCCCACATAATGTATTTTTTATCGATAGTATTTGATCCACTATTTCACTAGGAGAGTAACTGAAAAGAAAGGGTTAGTCTTTCCACTCTGATTTATGTTGAATCTAGAAATGTTTTTTTTTTTTATTTCAAGTTTTTATTTAAATTCTTCACATATGTTTTAGAATCAGTTGCCTATGTCTACAAAATACCTTCTTAGGATTTTGAGATGAATTGTATTCAGCCAATTTCCGATCGATTTTGAGAGAATTGACATCTTTCCTATGTTGTCTTGTACTTCATGAACATGCCATGCCTCTCCAGTTATTTAGGTCATCTTTTATTTCTTTCATCGGTATTTTGTAGTAGTCAGTACACATATCCTATATGTATTTTGTTAGATTTATAAGTAAGTATTTCAGTTTTTTTGCATTATTGTAAATGGGCTTGGAAATGTTATTACCTATGGTATTGTTGGCACCTTAATGTACAACCCTATTGTGGTTTTTAATTTTATTTTTTTAAAAATATTTTTATTTTCAACAAATTTTAGACTTACAGAAAAGTTGCAAAAATAGTGTAGCATTTCCTTGTATTCCTTAACCTTGCTTTCCCTACCATGAACATTTCATATAACCCTAGTATAATTTTCAAGAACAGAAAATGAGCCCTGGTACAATATTATTAAAGAAGGTTTATTACTTGTTCAAATTTGATCAGATTTTCCACTAATTTTTTTTCCTGCCCTAGGATCTTGTCCAACCTCCCATTTCATTTAGTTGTTATTTCTCCTTAGTCTCTTGTCGTCTGTAACAGCTGTTCAGCCTTTCTTTTCCTTTCATGACTTTCAATGATGTTCTGTCTTCAATACAGCATATCAAAGGATTCATAATATTGATATGTCTTCTTACTACTGGTGATGTTTATCTTGATCAATTATTTAATTTGGTGTTAGCCAGGTTTTTCTACTATAGTTTCTTCTTTTCTTTTTTTTTTCCAGGTTTTTAATTTAAGTTCCAGTTAGCCTACATATAGCATAACATTAGTTTCAGGTGTAGAATTTAATGATCCAACACTTAAATACAACATCGAGTGCTCATCACAATAAGTGCCCTCCTTAATCCCCATCAACCATTTAACCCATCCCTGCTCACTTCCCCTCTGGTAACCAACCATCTGTTTCTTGGTTTTCCTCTTTGCTCATTTGTTTTGTTTCTTAAATTCCATATGAGTGAAATCATATGGTATTTGTCTTTTTTAAATTGGTTTTCTTTTGTGATCTCTTGGTCCATTTACTTGATAAACAATTGCTGAGCACTTGCATTAGGCCTAACACTGAGGGATTCACAACCTGTATTTAAGATTAGTTATCTTTAATTTTTTTTTGTCCTCTGAGCACCTATAACTATACTACATAATGCTTAGTTTTGTTGTACATTGTTTGCACATTGTTTCATGTGTTTTAATCTTCGCTCTGTTTTTATTATAAATCTGGGTTCTTGGATGTTCTGAGTCCCACGTAGCAATTAAAAATGAGGTATTTGAGCTTAATTGTTGATATGCTTAATGCGTTTAGAATTTTTATATTCAGAAATACAGTTATTTGAGTATTAGAGTAATTTTGATGGTCTGGTTTAAGAATTCCTTGATTTCAAAAGTTTTTCTTTTAGCTTTTTTAAAAGTTTATTTATTTATTTTGAGAGAGAGAGAGGGAGAGAGTGAGCGAGTGCACACGAGTGAGGGAGGGGCAGAGAGAGAATCCCAGGCAGGCTCTGCACTGTTATTGCAGAGCCCAATGCAGGGCTTGAACTCATGAACCATGAGATCATGACCTGAGCTGAAGTTGTACGCCTAACCGACTGAGCCATCCAGGCACTTTGATTTTGAAAGTTTTTAGAAATCTAAATTGTTGGGGCGCCTGGGTGGCTCAATCGGTTAAGCGTCTGACTTCAGCTCAGGTCACGATCTCGCGGTCCGTGAGTTCGAGCCCCGCGTTGGGCTCTCTGGGCTGATGGCTCAGAGCCTGGAGCCTGCTTCCGATTCTGTGTCTCCCTCTCTCTCTCTGCCCCTCCCCCGTTCATGCTCTGTCTCTTTCTGTCTCAAAAATAAATAAACATTAAAAAAAAAATTTAAAAAAAAATCTAAATTGTTTAACATGTTTTATTTTTATGACATAAAAAAATTTAAAGCTATTTTAACTTTAGGTTTTTATATTTTTTAAGTATGTGGAAATATAAAAATTTGAAATTATAGTTAAGTATGATAAGAACCACACTAATAGATTTGGTTTAGAACCCAACTCCCCAGTAAAGACAGATGCTTTCAGTGAAAGACACTTATATACAATTCCTCCATTGCCTATAATCTTTTATGTTTTCTAAAAATATTTTCAACATTATTTTATTGTTTATTGCCATCTTTGAAATTTAGTCATTCCCTAATTGAAAAATTCATTACTGAAGTATAATAGCTATATACTAGCTAGTCTGTTTTACAAAATTAGTGACAGCTGGATGAATTTGAAAGTGATGGAACAATAATCCATTTTTTTTAACTTAAATATCACCAAATAAATCCTATCCCTTAGTCTGCCTGAATGCTCAATGATTCTGTGGCAGTTTTAGTTTTTTACATTTATCATTTTAGAAAAAAACTGGTCTTGGAGGTTAGTTGACAAATGATTAGAAATTTCATTACCAGTGTAACCCCAAGAACTTTGGATAAGGGGTTGTGTGACCATCATTCAATTTCTACAGTGGTGTCTGCATTTAGTGTATGGTATAAACAAGAAACTTGGTGTAGCCTTGGATTAGGAAGCTGGACAAATGGAAATGAGTAACAATTTGGGCATGTACTTAAGATTTAGTTACTGTCATATTCATTCAGTTTTTTGTTAGATATGTAGCAAACTTCAGCCTTTAGCATTTATTATTTTTTAGCACATCTAAGGTTTTTGGCACAAAAATATGAATTTATGATATCCTTCCCTGACCATGCCTCTTCTGACCTTTTATAATGCATAAAGGTAACAGTAACAACAGATTTAGAAAATGTTTTACAGAAATGTGCTATTCATTCACATTAGTTTAAAATAAACTGTTGTGTAAAGTTTTTCATGAGTAGCTTTGGCATCCAAAGTGAGACACTAGACAATTTATAAATGAAACTCTTAAGCATGGAATTATGGACTTTCTTCCTCTACTGTACTTTTGTTGCATTTATATTTTGTTTTCAAAAATGTAATATTTTCCCATTTGTCCCATGGACAAATTTTGTTCTGAATGAAAACAAGTATTAATAAACAAATCATTCAATATGTAATAATTTTATTTAATTTTTATTTTGAGGGCACCTGGGTGGCTCAGTTAGGTTGAGTGTCCGACTTTGGCTGAGGTCATGATCTCACAGTTTGTGAGTTTGAGCCCCACATCAGACTTGCAGCTGCAGTGCAGAGCCTGCTTTGGATCCTCTGTCCCCACCCCACCCCCCCACCTCTCCCCTGCATGCTCTCTTGTTTATTTGTTTTGAGAGAGAGAGAGGGACGGATGGGGTGAGCCAGGGGAGGGGCAGAGAGAGAGAATCCCAAGCAGACTGTACACTGTCAGCACAGAGCCTGATGTGGGGTTCAAACCCATTAACCATGAGATTATGACCTGAGCCAAAATCAAGAGTTGGACGCTCAACTGACTATGCCACCCAGGTTCCCCAATAATTTTATATTTTAATCTGTAACACTTTAGTATATATTTTAACAAACACTTAATTCTACATGTCAGGTGTATCATATGTCTAGGTCTATAGTATGCTTATCTGTTTAATTTAAAAGTCAGAAATGTTAAAGGTAGCTTCCAAAGCATTGCAAAATTGTGAGAAAGTCTTGACTTTATTACCTGAACTCATATTTGAACTAAAACATATAAGCCCCATTCCTCATTATAAAGACAATAAGGAGGCCCTGTCTTAGTGGTCACATGATTCCCTTACAGTCACTTGCTTTCAATCCAGCTTTTAGTTCAAACTTCCTACCCAAGATGGTCGTATATTCTGACCCTACTTAGCTTCAAAAGAAATGAAAAAAATTTCAATGATTTTTTTTTCTCTAGCACTTCATAAATATTGCAATTACTTCAAATGTAGGATAGGTGTACCTCTTCAATCACCTTTCTGGTAAATGAACTATTTTTTCCTGCTTTAAACACAGAGAATCCAAAAAATAGGTCCCAAATACATAAAGGCAATATAAAGGAATGGCATATCATTTTCTAAATATTTTGATATTTAAACAGGCTGTTTTAATATCCTGTTCACAGACAAGCACTTTTATACAAAATGCTTTTCCTGGCTTGTTATACAATAACCATATAGATTTTAGAAAATGTCTCTAAATACTTCACCAAAAACAATCTTTATGGTAAGTTGCCCTAATTGAATTTAAATCGCTCTTAATATCCCGCTGATGACCCTAAAATACTTGAATCCTACTAAAAGAGTGACTTGAAGATGATTTACCACACCTACACATAGAATTCTATGAATTATAGGATATTCATATTCAGTAATTAAAATATAAAAACAGTGTAGGGGCGCCTCAGTAGCTCAGTTTGTTAAGTGTCTGCCTCTTGATCTTGGCCCAGGTCATGATCTCACGGTTTTTAAGATTGACCCCTACATCAGGCTCTGCACTAACAGCATGGAGCCAGCTTGGGATTCTCTCTCTCCCTCTTTCTCTGCCCCTCCCCCACATGCATGCGCTCTCTCTCAAAATAAATCAGTAAACTTAAAAAAAAAAAGATGGGTGCCTGGGTGGCTCAGTCAGTTGAGTGTCTGACTTCAGCTCAGGTCATGATATCAGGGTTCGTGAGTTCAAGCCCCATGTTGGGCTTTGTGCTGACAGCACAGAGCCTGCTTTGAATTCTCTGTTTCCCTTTCTCTCTGCCCTTCCCCAACTCATGCTCTCAAAAATAAATAAACATTAAAAAAGGAAAGAAAGTGTAGATGAGACTTAGGTGAGAAGAATTAGTGAAATGTTTATTGTTTTCCCCCATGGTTTCTCAGATTACCTAAGTATATTTGGCCAATTCTTATCATTGGAACTTTCACTTTTCCAGTGTATGAATAAATTTTTCCTTGCATTTTTATTTTTACTTCAAGTCTTTGAAACGCTCTACTTACTTGGATACATAATTACATCTTTATTAGATGAAATTATACACTTATAAGGTCTTAGAAGTGGCTTACAAAGTTCATAAAATACATCAAAGCAATAAAAAAAGTGAGATAAAATGATATAAAAATATAAGAATAGAAAAACAAGCAAAATGTACTGTTGGTTAGCATATAGAGTGTGTATGTTAAGATTCTAAATGCTTTTGTGAGATAATGTAACTGAAGACACAAAGTCCAATGCCTAGAATTAGACACTCAAACACATTTGGCTTAATTTTTATTATTGCTTGGCACTCCTTTAATTCCACCTTACTTCTTTAATTTACTTTAAAAAATATTCATTGTGTACCTAGTATAGGTCATGTCCTGTGAGGCACTGAAGATACAAGAGTTAACAAGACAGATATAGTTCCTACCCTCAGGGAATGTATATTCTAGTGGGAGAGGCAGGCAATAGACAGTTAGATAATTACAGGTCATGATAAGTTTCTTGAACAAAATGAAAAGTAATAGAGAGTTACTGGGGATAGAGTTACTTTAACTTGAATAACAGGGAGAGTGTTTCTGTGGAGATGGCATTTAAGAAGAAGCCAGCTATGTAAATGTTGGGGAGAAGAACATTCTAAGCTGAAGGAACTAAAGTGCAAAGGGAATAAACTAGGTGTGTTTAAGAGTCAGAAATAAGATTTATGTGACTGGAGCTTAGCAAATGAAGGGGAGTGGTAGGCGAGGGACAGATAAATTAGCAGATGCACATCATGGGGAAGACAGTTTCTACAGAAGTCCAGGCAATGACAACAACTATCAGGAAAGAAAATAAGAGTTCAGAATTCAGAATTGCCACAAAATATTATTTAAATTTCCAGTTTTCAACAAAAAAGTTATGTTATACACACACACACACACACACACACACACACACGTATATATATAGAGAGAGAGCAAGCAAGCATAGTTATGTAAGCTATGTAAAGAAACAGGACAGTGTGAGCCATACTCAGGGAAAAGGCAATCAATAGAAATTAACTCTGAATAATCCCAGATGTTGTATTTAGTAGATAAAGATTTTGAAACCTTTATTATAGATATGCTCAAATCATTAAACAAATAGAAAATAATTAAATGAACCAAATGGAGGGGCGCCTGGGTGGCTCATTTGGTTGTGTCCGACTTCAGGTCAGGTCATGATCTCGCGGTTCGTGAGTTCGAGCCCCACATGAGGCTCTGTGCTGACAGCTTAGAGCCTGGAGCCTGCTTCTGATTCTCTGTCTCCCTCTCACTCTGCCCCTCCCCCGCTCACGCTCTGTCTCTCACTGTCTCTCAAAAAAAAATTAAATGTTAAAAAAAATTTTAAAAAAAGAACCAAATGGAAATTCTAGATTCGAAGATTATAGTAATTGAAATGAAGTTCAGTAGATGGGCTAAGAGAGGATTTGAGCTTGTAGAATGAATTGGTGAATTGAAATAAAGATCAAGAGAAATTTTCTAATCTGTCACAGAACAAAAGACTAAAGCACACTGAATGGAATCTTAGAGACTTGAGACAACATCAAGTGTGTGCCCATACAAGTGTAAAAGGAGTGTCCCATAAGGAGAGAAGAGGAGCCAGAACAGAATGAGTGTTTAAAGACACACTAGCTGAACACTTCTTAAATTTGATGAAAAACATTAATCTGTAGATCTAAGGAGCTCAGTAAGCCCCCAAATCCCAGATAAGATAAACACAGAGAAATCCATACCTAGATGCTCCATAGTCAAACTACTGAGAGACAAAGACAGAAAATCTTGACAGCAACAAGAGAAGAATGAATCATGTAGAAAGGAACAACAAAATATATAATATATAACAGCTGACTTCTCCTTAGGATGACATATTCAAAGTACTGGGGGAAAGGTCATGATCTCACAGTTTGTAGGATCGAGCCCCACATTAGGCTCCATGCTGACAGTGCAGAGCTTCCTTGGGATTCTCTCTCACCCTCTCTATCTGCCTCTCCCCTGGATGTGTCCTTGCTTGCTCTCTTTCTCAAAATAAATAAACATTTTTAAAAAATCTTCAAAATACTGGAGGAAAAACACTGTCAACCAAGATTTTCATATCCAGAAAAATTAAAGAATAAAGACATTCCCAGATAAAGACTGTGAGAATTACAAGAAATACCAAAAGAAGTACTTTAGGCTAGAGGGAAATGATATCAGACCACAACTCAAATCCACAGGAATACAAACATGGTAAATATTTAGGTAAACGTGAAAGATGGTGTAATTTTTTTCCTCTTTTCTTAGTATCTTTTAAAAATATAAGATTGTATAAAACAAGAATTACATTGTTTGCTGTGTTTATAATGTATATAGATGTTGTATATATGACAATAGTAGGACAAAGGAGGGTGGAGCAAATGGAGCTGTATTATAGCCAAGTTCCTATATTTTGCCAGAATTAAGTTAGTATTAACATTAAGTAAATTGTGAGAAGATACATATTGAAATCTCTAGAACAACAAATTAAAAAATTTTTTTGAATGTTTATTTTTGAGAGAGACAGAGTGTGTGTGTGTGTGTGTGGTGGGGGGGAGGGGGCGGGGAGGAGCAGAGAGAGAGAGGGAGACACAGAATTTGAAAGAGACTCCAGGCTCTGAGCTGTCAGCACAGAGCCTGACCTGGGGCTCGAGCTCGGGAATGGCAAGATCATGACCTAGGCTGAGTCAGACGCCCAACTAACTGACCCACCCCGGCGCCCCTCTAGAACAACAAATTAAGGAAAATAAAGAAGAAAAATAACTCAAAATTATAGTTTAAAAATCAGATAACATAGTATATTAAAAATTTTTAAAAGGCAGTAATGGAGGAACAGAGAACTAAAAAGCTGTAAGACATATAGAAAACAGATATCAAAATAGCAGACATAAGTCCACCCATATCAGTAATTACATTACATGTGAATAGACCAAACTCTAAAATTTAGAAGGTAGATGGGTGTTTTTGTTTTTGTTTTTGCTTTTTTAATTAAAGGCATTCAGGGGTGACTGGATGGCTCAGTTGGTTAAGCATCCCATCTTTAGCTCAAGTCATGATCTCTCAGTTCATGTTCAAGCCCCGCATCAGACTGTCTGCTGTCAGTGTGGAGCCTGCTTGGATCCTCCGTCCCCCACTCTCTCTGCCCCTCCCCCACTGGTTCTCTCTCAGAATAAAGAAATAGACTTTAAAAAAAATAAAGTCATTCAAATACCCTGGAATGGGTATTTCTGAATTATGGTGCTTCAAATATTAAGTGATTGCCCTTAGAGCATGGATCCATGTTTTTCATAATAGGGAGTGAGGACAGTGTGCTATTTTATTTGTATTTGAGTAGGACAGTTCTTCATTAGGCATGACTGTCTTATATGTTATAGGATATTTATTATCCCTGAATTCTGCCTGTAAATACCAGTGACACTCCCCTACCCTCACCCCCCAGCTGTATTCAGTAACACAAACTATCCCTCCATGTAGACATTTCCAAATGCCCCTTGTGGGAGCATACCACCTACCCTATTACCATCCGGTATGACCCCCAACCTTACTGAAAAGCAGTAGAGCAGATTTAAATAAACTATCTCACTGTACACTGAAATATTTCAAGGTAAATTATAATATAACAAGGAGGAAAAGAACATATGTAAAGGTCCTGAGAACAAAATAGCTTGTCATATTTGAGGACCTGAAAGGAGACTGATGTGACTAGTGGGTTAAGAGGAAGGTATCACACAATAAGACTGAAGAGAGAGGGAGAGTTCAGACCTATACAGGACCTTTATGACCATGATAAGGTTAGGTTTTATTTTAAGCAAATTAGGAAGTCACTGAACAGTTTCAGGCATGTGAGTGACATGATTTGATTATTCCTCAGATAGACCTATATATAGCAATGTCTTTTAATCTTTTTGTTTTTAATTTTAATCCATAGTAAGTAATATAGTGTGATTTAGTATACACACATGCATGCATATACATACATAAATACAATTGAAACTTAAGTTTTATGAAACTTAATACATGTGATGACCTTTGACATTTCTATTAATTTTTGAAAAACATTGTTCACATGAGTACTGGGTGTTGTATGGAAGTGTTGAATCACTATATTGTACACCTGAAACTTATAATATACTGTATGTTAATGAACTGGAATTTATTTATTTATTTATTTATTTTAACATTTTATTTATTTTTGAGACAGGGAGAGACAGAGCATGAACAGGGGAGGGTCAGAGAGAGGGAGACATAGAATCTGAAACAGGCTCCAGGCTCTGAGCTGTCAGCAAAGAGCCTGAGGTGGAGCTCAAACTCATGGACCGCGAGATCATGACCTGAGCTGAAGTCGGCCGCTTAACCGACTGAGCCATCCAGGTGCCCCTAACGAACTGGAATTTAAATAAAAACTTATAAAAAAATAAGGCAAGGGCTCAGTCAGTTAAGCATCTGACTTTGGCTCAGGTCATGATCTCACAGTTAGTGAGTTCAAGCCCTGCATCTGGCTCTGGACTGGCATTGCAGAGCCTGCTTGTGATTCTTCCTCTCCCTTTCTTTCTCTGCCCCTTCCCCACTCATGCTTTCTCTCTCTCTCTCTCTCTCTCTCTCTCTCTCTCTCTCTATCTCTCTCTCTCAAAAATAAGCTAAAAAAAATAAAAAGGCAGATCTACTTGTAGGCCCACCCAAGACCCTGGAAATGATGACTGATAAAGCAGAGGAGTCTGCTGTCAAAGGCCAAAGGAAACATCATGAAGAACCCAAGAGTCCTCCTCCATCTAAGAGAAGGATGAGCATGGCGCTGCTGTCATTGAAACAGGAAGGAGAGGGAACATCCCATCCTGGGTGTTAAGCCTTGTTCTTGGAAGATGATGACCCCAAAGTCATAGCAATGTCCGTGTTGGAAGAAGTGCCAGATAAACTGCCAATACCAATGGAAATCAGCACTGAAATAATGTATCAATTAAAGAGGGAAATTCGACAGTTTGGACGAAAATATGAAAGAATTTTCAAATTGCTTGAAGGAGTGCAAGGACCTCCAGAATTGTGGAGGTCCAGATCATGACCTGAGCTGAAATCAAGAGTTGGACGCTTAACCAACTGAGCCACCCAGGCACCCCTGAATATCATTTTCTACTTGAATAGGCGTAAGACAACTTTCTAAAGTGTAAATAATATTGTAAGCGTTTTGCATCTATGTTCATCAGAAATATTGGCCTGTAGTTCTCTTTTTTTGTGGTGCCCTTATCTCATTTTATTATCAGGGTAATGCCAGCTTCATAAAATGAGTTTGGAAATTTTCTTTCCTCCTTTTTATTTATTTATTTATTTATTTATTTATTTATTTATTTATTTTATTTTATTTTATTTTATTTATTTATTTATTTATTTATTTATTTATTTATTTATTTTTCGAATAGTTTGAGAAGGTTAAGTATTAACTCTTTTTTAAATGTTTGGTAGAATTTGCCCATGAGGTCATCTTGTACTGGGTTTCTGGTTGTTGTTTTTGGGAGTTTTTTGATTCCTGATTCAATTTCATTACTGGTAATTGGTCTGTTCAAATTTTCTGTTTCTTCCTGTTTCAGTTTTGTTAAGTTCTATGTTTCTAGGAATTTATCCATTATGGATAAATTATGGAATTATGGAATATTACTCAGCCATCTAAATGAATTCTTGCCATTTGCAGTGATGGAGCTAGAGTGTATTATGCTAAGTGAAATAAGTCAGTCAGAGAAAGACAAATACCATGTGATTTTACTCATATGGAATGTAAGAGACAAAACACATGAAGGGAAGCAAAAATAAGAACAGAGAGGGAGACAAACCATAAGACACTCTTAATGATAGAGAACAAACTAGGGGTTGATGGAGGGAGGTGGGTGGGGGATGGGCTAGGTGGGTGATGGGTATTAAGGAGGGCATTTGTTATGTTGAGTCCTGGGTATTGATGTAAGTGATGAATCACTGAATTCTACTCCTGAAACCAATATTGCACTGTGTGTTAACTAGCTAGAATTTAAATAAAAATTTGAAAAGAAAAAATGCCACACATGTTAAAAATATTATTTTGTGTATATTCGGTATTTAATAAAAACAATTTTTAAAAAGTGGTCCAGTTTTATTCTTTTGCATGTTGCTGTCCAGTTTTCTCAGTACCATTTGTTGAAGAGATTGTCTTTTTCTCTTTGGACATTCTTTCCTGCTTTATTGAAGATTAATTGACTATATAAGTGTGGTTTCATTTCTGGGTTTTCTTTCTTTTTTTTTAATTCAAGTTAGTTAACACACAGTGTAGTCTTGGCTTCAGGAGTAGAACCCAGTGATTCATCTCTTACATATGACACTCAGTGCTCATCCCAAAAAGGGCCCTCCTTAATGCCCATCACCCATTTAACCCATCCCTCCCACCATCCTCCCCTCCAGCAACCCTCAGTTTGTCCCCTTCTCTGTTTTTATTTTATTTTTCCTTCCCATCCCCTGTGTTTATCTGTTGTGTTTCTCAAATTTGATTTCTGGGTTTTCTATTCTGTTACATTGAACTATGTGTCTGTTTTTGTGCCAGCACCATACTGTTATGATTACTACAGCTTTGTAATATGACTTGAAATCTGAAATTGTGATAACTCCAGTTTTCTTTTTCTTTTTCTTTCTTTTTCTTTTAGATGAAGTTCATGAGTAGGGGAGAGGGGCAGAGGGAGAGAGAGAGAATCTTAAGTAGGCTCTGTGGTCAGTGCGAATCCTGATGTGGGGCTTGATCCCACTACCCTGGGATCATGACCTGAGCTGAAATCAAGAGTTGGACACTCAACTGACTGAGCCACCCAGACACCCCATGTTTTTCTTTTTCACGATTGCTTTGGCTATTTGTTTTTTTTTTGTGTGTGTGTGTGTGGTTCCATACAAATTTTAGGATTGTTTGTTCTAGTTCTATGAAATAAATGCTATTGATATTTTGATAGGGATTGCATTAAATGTGTAGATTACTTTGGGTAGTATGAACATTTTAACAATATTTGTTCTTCAAATCCATGAGCATGGAATGTCTTTAACATTTCTTTCTGTTGTCTTCAATTTCTTTCATCACTGTTTTATAGTTTTCAGAGTATAGATCTTTCACCTCTTTGGTTAAGTTTATTCCTAGGTATTTTATTCTTTTTGGTGCAAGTATAAATGGGAGTGTTTTCTTAATTTCTCTTTCTGCGGCTTCATTATTAGTGTGTAGAAATGCAGCAAATTCTGTACATTTATTTTGTATCCTACAACTTTGCTGAATTCATTTATCAGTTCTAGTAGTTTTTTGGTGGAGTCTTTTAGGTTTTCTATATGTAATATCATGTCATCTGCACAAAAGTGAAAGTTTTACTTCTTCTTTGCCAATTTGGATGCCTTTTATTTCTTCTGTTGTCTGATTGCTGTAGCTGGGTCTCATAGTACTATGTTGAGTAAAAGTGGTGAGAGTGGATATCCTTGTCTTGTTCCTGATCTTAGGGGAAAAGCTCTCAAGTTTTTCCCATATTGAGTATGATATTCGCTGTAGGCTTTCCAAATAAGGCCTTTATTATGTTGAGGTATATTCCATTCGCTTTACTGAAGATTTTTATTATGAATAAGATGTACTTTGTCAAATACTTTTTCTACATCTGTTGAAATGATCATATGGTTTTTATCCTTTCTCTTATTAATAGATGTATCAACATTATTTGATTCGCAAATATTGAACCACACTTGCATTCCAGGAAAAAATCCCACTTGATCATGGTGAATGATTTTTTTAATGTATTGTTGGATTTGGTTTGCTAGTATTTTGTTGAGGATTTTTGTATCTACGTTCATCAGAAATATTGTCCTTTCATTCTCTCTCTCTCTTGTTTTTTTGCTTTTTGTGGTGTCTTTATCTTATTATCAGGGTAATGCTAGCTTTATACAATGGATTTGGAAGTTTTCTCCCCCCCCACCCCCCTTTTTGTTTTTTGAATAGTTTGAGAAGACTAAGTATTATCTCTTTTTTAAATGTTTGGTAGAATTTGCCCATGAAGCTGTCTGGTCCTGGGTTTTTGTTGTTGTTGTTGTTGTTGGTAGTTTTTTGATTACTGATTCAATTTCATTGCTGGTAATTGATCTGTTCAAATTTTCTATTTCTTCCTGTTTTTGTTTTGGTAAGTTCTGTGTTTCTGGGAATTTATCCATTTCTTCTAGGTTGCCCAATTTGTTGACATACAATTTTTCATAATATTCTTTTATAATTGTTTGTCTTTCTTATATGTTCTTGTTATTTCTTATCTTCCATTTGTGATTTTGGTTGAGTCTTGTCTGTGTGTGTGTGTGTGTGTGTGTGTGTGTGTGTGTGTGTGTTTTGATGAGTCTGGCCAGAAGTTTATCAATTTTGTTGATCTATTCAAAGACACAGCTTCTAATTTCATTGATCTGTTCTGGTTTGTTTGTTTTTAGTTTCTATATTATTATTAATTTTTAAAGTTTATTTATTTTTAGAGAGTGAGTAGAGGAGGGACAGAGAGAGAAAGTGAGAAAGAATCCTAGTAGGCTCCTCACTGTCAGCATGAAGCCGGATGTGGGTCTTGAACTCACAAACCATGAGATCATGACCTGAGCTGAAACGAAGAGTCAGATGCTTAATGAGCCACCCAGCCACCCCTAGTTTCTGTATTGTTTATTTCTGCTCTAATCTTTATTATTTTTTCCTACTGCTGGTTTGAGGTTTTGTTGTTTCTTCTTTTTCTAGCTTCTTCAGGTGTAAGGTTAGGTTGTTTTTTTGAGATTTTCCCGTGCTTCTTGAAATAGGCCTATATTGCTATAAACTTCCTTCTTAGAACTGCTTTTGTTGCAGCCCAAAGATTTTGTTCATTGTGTTTTCATTTTCATTTGTTGCCATGTAATTTTTTATTTCTTCTTTGATTTCTTGGTCCACCATTATTTAGTAGCATGTTATTCAGTCTCAATGTATCTGTGCTCTTTCCAGATTTTTTCATGTGGTCAGTTTCTAGTTTTATAGTGTTATGGTCAGAAAAGATGCTTGGTATGACTTTGATCTTTTTGAATTTGTTGAGACTTGTTTTGTGGCTAATATGTTACCTATTCTAAGAATGTGCCATGTGCCCTTGAAAAGAATGTGTATTCTGCTATTTTAGGATGGAATCTTCTGAATATATCTGTTAAATCCATCTGGTCCAGTGTGTCATTCAAAGTCACTGTTTCCTTCTTGACTTTCTATTTGGACGGTTTGTCCATTGATACAGTTAGGGTAAGCCCCCAACTATTATTGTATTACTATTGAGTAGTTACTTTATATTTGTTATTAACTGTTTTATGTATTTGCATTCTCGCATATTTGGTACATAAATACTTACAATTGTTATATCTTCTTGTTGGATTGTCCCTTTTATTTTCATGTAGTGTCTTTCTTTGTCTCGTTATAGTCTTTGTTTTAAACTCTATATATATTGTCCAATGTAATTATTGCTGCTCTGACTTTCTTTTGACATCTGTTTGTGTGATAAATGTTTCTCTATCCCCTCACTTTCAAGCTACAGGTCTTTAGGTCTGAAATGAGTCTCTTTAGGCAGTATATAGATGGGTCTTATTTTTTTCACTTAACAGTTTTTAAATTAATTTTTAATTACTTTATTTTTTAATTCATTAAATTTTTTAATGTTTATTTATTATTTTTGAGAGAGAAAGAGCATGAGCTGGGGTGGGGGAGAGAGAGAGGAAGACACAGAATCTGAAGCAGACTCCAAGCTGTCAGCACTCCAAGCCTGATGTGGGGCTTGGACTCACAAAGCGTGAGATCATGACCTGAGCCGAAATCAAGAGTCGGGTGCTTAGCCAACTGAGCTACCCAGGTGCCCTAACACTTTTTAAATTGAAATATTGGTAGGAAATAATATGTTTTTCTTTCCTAAGTATCAGTGTCTATAACTGCAGTCACCAGAGAGCTGATTCTCCTCACACCAATGTATATTAAATATTTAAGATTAGACCTAAAGGAGTTGAGAAGGATCCAGCCACATAAAGAGTGTGGGGACAAGGGTCCAGACAGAAGGACAAAAGCTCTGAGGTAATAGAGAACTGCTATTGTGGTTGAAGCTTCAAAGATGGGGAAGAGGGTAACCAGATATAAAGCTGGAGAAGTTAGGCAGGAGCCATTTCAGACCCTCATAGGGCCTTTGTGACTTCCATAAGAGTTTGGATTTTTTTTCTTTTTTTAAGCAAGGAAGTAATATGATCTGATTTACATTTTAAGAGGACAACTCTGGCTGCTATGTGAAGAAAGGATAATAATCCTAGTGACAAGTTTTGTTGTTGTTTTTTAGTTTATTTATTTTGAGAGCAAACAAGTCAGGGAGGAGCAGAAAGAGAGGGAGAGAGAGAGAATCCCAAGCAGACTCCATACTGCCAGTGCAGAGCCTGTGCAGGGCTCGAACTCATGAACTATGAGATCATGCCCTGAACCAAAGCTGGCTTCTTAATTGACTGAGCCACCCAGACATCCCTAGTGACAAGTTTTAGGAAATACTTATAAATTAGGACCTAAAGATCCAAATTGTAAACTATACAGGTGAATGCCTGGAGTTCTGTTCTGAAGCTCTTTTGTAATATTTCCTGGGACAGCACATAATAGATGTTTTTTTAAAAAGGTAAAAAATTTAAAATGTCGGCAAATCATTCAATGCTCTGGCCACTTGTGGTTTAAAAAAATCAATTATAAAACTTCAGTTGTTTAATTATTTATTTTTATTTTTGGGGGGGGAGGTTACAACAGCTTTTTAAATTTTTTAAAATTTTATTTAAATTATTTTTTTAACGTTTATTCATTTTGAGAGAGAGAGAGAGACAGAGTGCGAGCAGAGGATGGCCAGAGAGAGTGGGAGACACAGACTCTGAAGCAGACTCTAGGATCTGAGCCGTCAGTACAGAGCCCGACACTGGGCTTGAACCCATGAACCTTGAGATCATGACCTGAACTGAAGTCAGATTCTTAACCAACCGAGCCAGCCAGGCACCCCTACTTTTTTTAAATTTTATTTAAATCCAAGTTAGTTAGCATATAGCATAATAATGATTTCAGGAATAGAATTTAGTGATTCATCACTTACATATAACACCCAGTGCTCATCCCAACAAGTGCCCTTCTTACTGCCCATCACTCATTTAACCCATCCCCCCACCCAACACCCCACCAGCAACCCTCAGTTTGTTCTCTGTATTTAAGAGTCTCTTGTAGTTTGTCTCTCTCTGTTTTTATCTTATTTTTGCTTTCCTTCCCCTTTGTTCATCTGTTTTGTTTCTTAAATTCCATGTATGAGTAAAATCATATAATATTTGTCTTTCTGACTTATTTCGCTTAGCATAATACATTCTAATTCCATCCACACTGTTGCAAATGGCACAATTTCATTCTTTTTGATCACCAGGTAATATTCCATTGTATGTACATACCACATCTTCTTTATCCATTTGTCAGTTGATGGACATTTGGGCTCTTTCCATACTTTGGCTATAGTCGATAGTACTGCTATAAACATTGGGTGCACGTGCCCTTTCGAACCAGCATTTTTGTATCCTTTGGATAAATGCCTAGTAGTGCAATTGCTGGGTCATAGGGCAGTTCTATTTTTATTTTTTCGAGGACTCTCCATATTGTTTTCCAGAGTGGCTGCACCAGTTTACATTCCCACCAGGAGTGAAAGGGTTCTTCTTTCTCCGCATCCTTGCCAACACCTGTTGTTGCCTGCGTTGTTGTTCATTTTAGCTGTTCTGACAGGTGGTGTGAGGTGGTATCTCATTGTGGTTTTGATTTTTATTTCCCTGATGATGAGTAATGTGAGCATCTATTCATGTGTCTGTTAGCCATCTGGATGTTTTCTTTAGAAAAGTGTCTATTTCATGTCTCTTGCCCATTGCTTCACTGGATTATTTGTATTTTGGGTGTTGAGTTTGATAAGTTCTTTCTAGATTTTGGATACTAACCCTTATGTGATATGTCGTTTGCACGTATCTTTTCCCATTCCATTGGTTGCCTTTTAGTTTTGCTGATTGTTTCCTTCACTGTGCAGAAGCGTTTTATCTTGATGAGATACCAATAGTTCATTTTTGCTTTTGTGTCCCTTGCCTCTGGAGACATGTCACGTAAGAAGTTGCTGCGGCCAAGGTCAAAGTAGTTGTTACTTGTTTTCTCCTCTAGAATTTTGATGGCTTCCTGTCCTGTGTTTAGGTGTTTCATCCATTTTGAGTTTATTTTTGTGTATGGTGTAAGAAAGTGGATGTCACTGTCCAGTTTTTCCGACACCATTTGCTAAAGAAGAGACTGTCTTTTTTTCTATTGGATATTCTTTTCTTTGTCAAAGATTAGTGGGCCATAAACTTCAATTGTTTTAATAATTTCTGGAAGTTCCACTATCCTAACAAATAACTTATGGTAAAACCTCATCCAATGTGTTTAGTATAGATGCTGCTTTCTACATGTTACATGTGCCTCCAACAATATTTAGAAATTTTTTTCATTCCTTTCTTGGGTATATAAGTAATGTCACACAAAGAATTGAGAACTTATTGGTATTTTTTAAAACTTCCTTAAGAATCTTTATTATTACCAGATCCAAAAGATGTGATGTGATGGAGAATTTAATACTCCCTATTCCTCTTCTTAACCTTTCTTATAAAACCATTAAATTTTCCTTTCACATTAGTTATGCTATCATAGAACTAAACTCACATTTTATGCAAAACAATTCCAATTTACTACAGATAAATTTTCATAATTCTTTGTAGGTTGGTCTACTTTCTCTTCAATATCAAGAAAAGTTAGCAATCACCTTCTGACATTTTCTGTGGATGTAGTCATAGAAGGATAGCAGATATTTTGCTGCACTATTTAGTTACAATTTATATCATCAGTATTACTGTTTTTCTAGAATATAGCAGTCTTTTCTTTGGTTATCGTTTTCATAGTTCCCTAGAAAGAAACTTTCCCAACTTATGTTAGAAATACCAAATGTTAGGGGCGCCTGGGTGGCTCAGTCGGTTAAGCGGCCGACTTCGGCTCAGGTCACGATCTCGCGGTCCGTGGGTTCGAGCCCCGCGTCAGGCTCTGTGCTGACCACTCAGAGCCTGGAGCCTGTTTCAGATTCTGTGTCTCCCTCTCTCTCTCTCTGCCCCTCCCCCGTTCATGCTCTGTCTCTCTCTGTCTCAAAAATGAATAAACGTCAAAAAAAAAAAATTAAAAAAAAAAAAGAAAGAAAGAAATACCAAATGTTAAAGGAGAATACAAAATTTGTTTTCAAAGTGATGGAAAAAATTATCAAAAATAGTAAATTGGTACTGGTATACTGACTGAAAAACAGAACAATAGCTAAGGTAGAAACGGCCAAACGGAGGTGTGATCTTGGTTGGATTAGAATAAAGTACTCAAAGTGTTATAGCTTTATCTTTGTTTTTGCGCAATTTTTACACTTGCTGTATAAATAAAAATCATCCAAAATGAGAACAAACTGGCTATATATTCAGAGTTTGCAATAACAAGAAAGTCAGTTGTTATCATTCGTTGCATTTGGCAGATTGAAAGGGGAGCGGGCAAGTTTTATGGTGAAAAAAAAGGAGACGGATTGGAGATTTTTAGCTTGGGTAAGCTCAGTAGGATAGGATAAGTAGAAGCCAGGCATCTTAGGTAAGTGGTTTGGGGAACATATTTGTATTTCTCTGGTTGGTCTCCAAGTTGAAATCATGTGGGGTTGGTGTGTGGGCTGGTGACAAAAAAAAAGGGGGGTGGTAGGGAAGAGCTGGCAGTCATTAACAAAATCCTGACTCTTCTAGGCTGATTGCTGCAGAGGTTGTGATTGGCTTTTCCGACTGGTTGCTGAAGAGATTGTAGGACAGAGTTCTGTTATTTTGTATGGTCATTGTCCATTTGTATACTGTCTCCCATTATTGAAGAACAAATAGATTTATGTTTTATAATTTTATGACTGATTATGTAGCTTTGAGAGTTCTGTCAAGATTCTAATAGTTACAGAAATCTTAATAATTTGTGTCTGAGAGTTTAAGGTGAATTGTGCCAAAGTGTTCATTCCGTAATATTCATTTATATGAACATGTCATTAATTTAGGTAGAAGTGGATTCTGGACCTCAGAGATACAGTTACAATCACCTGATTTGGACTACCTGAGAGAGCCTTTGGGTATTTTCTTAGTGACTTATTGGATAATTGGTACTTTTAAAGATGTAGAAGAGAAAATAACTGGCCTTTCACTATTGGAAGCTCTGTACATTGCAATTTCTTAGATAGCCTATGTAGAGGAGATTAGATGGCTATGATAAGGAATTATTTTGAGTTTCTACATTAACAATTTTTTTTTAATGTTTTATTTATTTTTGAGAGAGAGAGAGAGCATGAGCCGGGGATGGGCAGAGAGAGAGGAAGACACAGAATCCAAAGCAGGCTCCAGGCTCTGAGCTGTCAGCACAGAGCTCCATGCTGGGCTCAAACTCACAAGCAGTGAGATCATGACCTGAGCCAAAGTCGGATGCTTAACCAACTGAGCCACCCAGGTGCCCCAGTTCCTACATTTTTTAAATTAAATTTTTATTTTGAGAAATTTCAAATTTTAAATATTTTGTATAAAAGTAATAAAGCATGAATAGATAAGGCTAAAGTACCCTTTATCTTCCCTCTGCCTATCTTTGTCACATTCCCTTCTGTTCATAAGAGGCAACTTCTTTTGAATTTGGTGTGTGTCCTTCTAACTCATAAAATTATTATTTCTAAAAACAATAGAACTGCCTTTAACTTATCAAATTATAAACATAAAAATAGGAGGTCTGAAAGACTTCTCTGTAGATTTCTTTTAGATTAGTAAATTAACATAGCGTGATGAACTTGAGAAACAACATTTTTTCACCAAGTAGGTCAGTAACTAGCCTTATTGTGTCAAATAATGTACACTCTTTGTATCCATATTAATTTGTCTAAGTAGCAGCAGGCAGCTTTGAAAAAAATTTGAGGAAAAGAGCCTATGCAAGAAAGTAGGCTTTAGTTCTGTACAGCGAAGGAAACAATAAAAAAAACCCTAAAAGACAACCTACAGAATGGGGGGAGATACTAGCAAATGACATATCTGATAAAGAGTATCCAAAATCTATGAAGAACTTACAAAACTCAGTACCCAAAAAGCAAATAATCTGATTAAAAAGTGGGCAGAATGGGAATGCAAGCTGGTGCAGCCACTCTTGTAAACAGTATGGAGGTTCCTCAAAAAATTAAAAATAGAACTACCTACGACCCAGCAATTGCACTTTTAGGCATTTATCCACGGGATATAGGTGTGCTGTTTCGAAGGGACACATGCACCCCCACGTTTATAGCAGCACTATCAACCATAGCCAAAGTGTGGAAAGAGCCCAAATGTCCATTGATGGATGAATGGATAAAGAAGATGTGGTATATATATATACAATGGAGTATCACTCGACAATTGAAAAGAATGAAATCTTGCCATTTGCAACAACGTGGATGGAACTGGAGTACCGGTATTATGCTAAGTGAAATTAGTTAGTCAGAGAAAGACAAAAATCATATGACTTCACTCATATGAGGACTTTAAGAGACAAAACAGATGAACATAAGGGAAGGGAAACAAAACTAGTATAAAAGCAGGGAGGGGGACAAAACAGAAGAGGCTCATAAATATGGAGAACAAACTGAGGGTTACTGGAGGGTTTGTGGGAGGGGGGATGGACTAAATGGGTAAGGGGCATTATGGAATCTACCCCTGAAATCATTGTTTCACTATATGCTAACTAATTTGGATGTAAATTTTAAAAAATAAAAAAAATAAAATAAAAAAGATTAGTCAAAAGCCAAACAGGCCATTTTCACTCACCTTGGAGAGTAATGGCAAAGAAGGCTGGGTTAATCTGCTTCCCACACTAAGTCCTCAATTACATTCAGTCATTTGACAGAATGAACTGGAGGCTATAACACGAGACAGAACCTGAATGGATCCAGGCAAAAGCTAATAGGAAACCTGTCTATTGAAAATAATCAGTGTGCATACTTTGACTACCTCCAGCATATTTACTTTTTGTTTATCCATTTGTTTGTTTTTCAGCATGCTTGACTCATCTAAATTAGGCTCTGGAATTTAGTAAGTATGAGGATAGGAACAAAGGATGGAAGAGAGTAGGGTTGATGTTGGAGAAGCTGGCTAGGGAGATCTGAACAGTTTGTGCTTTATTCAAAGTTGGATGAGAAGCTTTGGGTGGGTCTTGAGAAAGGAGTCTTGTGATCTGACTGCTGAGGTCCCAGATAGAAGAAACAAGAAGTAACACTAAATGTTTGGGTTTTTTTTTTCTTGAGCAGTAATGTTTATTATCATATTTTTACATAGTATTACAATTAAGTAAACAATTACGCGAAACATAGTATGTCATTTATTCTTTGTAGCTTTCTTGTGCCAAAAGAGAAAAATACCTTAAAAAAAACCACATTTTTATGTTTTGTGGGGTGGAGGGACATTTTTACATTGAAACTGTAGTGATACAATGGTGGCATTCATTATATGAATTTTTGATTCTTTTACTGAAGTGTATGCTTTTGCCAATACTTCCTCTTCACCCCCCCACTCTCCCACCCCAAATGAAACAATAGAATTAAGAATGAGGCATGGAATGTATCATTATTTTTGTTCATTTTACTAAGATTTTATCTCCAACTCAGAAATGTTTGTAACATTTTTATCTCCCAAGTCTAATAACATTATATTCTGATAACTAAAAAAAAAGGGGGGGGGGGCAGAAGCATGAACAGACATTTCTCCAAAGAAGACATGCAGATGGCCAACAGACACATGAAAAGCTGCTCAACATCATTCATCATCAGGGAAATACACATAAAAACCACAATGAGATATCACCTCATACCTGTCAGAATGGCTAAAATCAAAAACATAAGAAACACCAAGTGTTGATGAGGTTGTGGAGAAAAAGGAGCCCTCTTGCACCGCTGATGGGAATGCAAACTGGTGCAGCCACTCTGGAAAACAGTATGGAAGTTTCCCAAAAAGTTAAAAATAGAATTACCATACGATCCAGTAATTGCACTACTGGATGTTTACCTAAAAATACAAAAACACTAGTTCAAAGGGTTACATATACCCTGCAATTTATAGCAGATTATTTATTTATTTATTTATTTATTTATAAGGTTTACTTATTTATTTATAAGGTTTATTTATTTATTTTGAGAAAAAGAGAGTGCACAAGTTGGGGAGGAACAGAGAGAGAGGGGGAGAAAGATAGAGAATCCCAAGCAGGCTCCACACTGTCATTGCAGAGCCCAATGCGAGGCTTGAATTCATGAAACTTGAGATCATGACCTGAGCTGATGTTAAGAGTGGGATGCATAACCAACTGACCACCCAGGTGCCCCTATTTGCAACATTATTTATAATAGCCAAACTATGGAAGCAGCCCAAGTGTGCAATGATACATTAATTGATAAATAAGGTGTGTGATAAATTGATAAATAAGATATATATATATATACACACCACATCTTATTGTATATACACACACACAATGGAATATTATTTAGCCATAAAAAAGAATGAAATCTTCCATTTGCAATGACATAGATGGAGCTAGAGAATATAATGACAAATACCATATGATTTCACTCATATGTGGAATTTAAGAAAACAAACAAACAAAGGACATAGAGAGTCAAACTGAGAAACTGACAACTATAGAGAACAAAATGATGTTTACCAGAGTGGAGGTGGGGGGGGGGGATGGGTGAAATAGGTGATGGGGATTAGGGAGTGCACACATCAGATAAGCACTGGGTGATACATAGAATTGTTGAATCACTATATTGTATACCCTGAAACTAATAGAACACTATATGTTAACTATACTGGAATTAAAATTTAAAAAAGAAGAAAGTAAGCTTTAAATTGACACATTGAGGGCTGTGTAAAAACGTGAGTCAGAGGGTTTTCCTTTCTTGCACTTGGCTGAACCTGATCAAATTTACTTTGATCTTTCTTTGCTTGGTACTAATAGAAGCAATACTTTTTTATGCTTTCAAAATGAACAGGTACTGTATACACTATACCTGTAAATCAGTGTTTCAGGTATTGCCATTTTGAGACCCATGTGGCAGAACAAAGTTCATTTTGCTAAAATTATAATCAATTCTCCCAGAACATAATTTAATAGAATTCTGTGTATCTTGTTTTAAACATGCCTGTGATTTTTATGGACACAGTTGACTGAACAAAGAACTATATTTAGTACCTTATTTGAAAGTTACTGTAATTAAATCTGATTTAGTTCTAATTATTATTAATGCCATAGATAGTACAAGCAAGGAGGAAAATGCAGCTCATCAAAGAAGAGACCCATGAGATAGGATGCAGCTAGTTTGAATCTTAATGAAAAATTCCTAGGATGCCAGCACATCTGCACTGTCATTAATGAGAACTGTTGTACAAAGACCTCATCTGAATAGAGTGACTCCATGGAGTACCGATGACTTTACATCTCTACAAAAAATAAAGAGTTTATGTTTTTCATTTGTTGAGAGGTTATATCTTGTTAAACTGCATAATGAGTGCTATGGCTTGTGATTTAAATGTATTATGCCCTGTCTGCACTACCCATATAATGTTCTGGGTTCCATTCATAACTTAAAGGGAAAATTTCACAATGTTTGGAGTCCTTGATGTTCAGCAAGTAAAGGAGAATGTCCTCAAATTCCTTGCAGTAGGAACCTCGACTTCCAAGTGGAACAATACATCTACAAAAGGAAAAGTGATGGCTTCCACTGGCAGCTCATGCCTTTGGTACAGTTGAAAACTCGGCTGATGTCAGTGTCCTGTCATTCTGGAATACTGGCCAGCAAGCTGTGGTGAAGTTTGCTGCTGCCATTGGAGCCATTGCTGTTGCTGGCCACTTCACTCCTAGAACCTCCATTAATCAGATCCAGATAGCCTTGTGGGAGCCAAGACTTCCAGAGGTTATTGATCCCAAGGCTGACCACCAGCCTCCACCACAGTGTCTTTTGTTAATATGCCTACCATTGCTTGGTGTAACACAGACTTTCTTCTGTGCTGTGTAGATACTGACATCCCTTGCAACAAGGGAGCTCACTCATTGGGTGTGATATGGTAGATGCTGGCCTGGGAAATTGTGTGCATGTGTGGCACTGTCTCCCATGAACACCCGTGGGAAGTCATGCCTAATGTCTACTTCTCCAGAGATCCTAAAGAGACTGAAAACAAAGAGCACCCTGCTGCTGAAGAGGCTGTGACCAAGGAGGAACTTAAAGGTGAATGGGCTGCTCCTGGACTTGGAAGCAGTTGACTGGTATGAAGGTGTAGAGGTGCCCTCTCTGCCTACAGAACAGTTCTCTACTAAAGACTGGAATGTTCAGCCTGCCACTGAAGACTGATCTGCAGCTTCCACTGCTCAGGCCACTAAATAGGCAAGAACAACAACTGAGTGGTCTTAAGCTGTTCTTCCACAAACTCTTAAACAAAATGGAAATAAGGTTGATGACAAAAACTAAGCAGCTTTTAAAAGTTGGAAAAAAAATATTATGAACATGAGTTTTTATTTTGCTTCAGAAGTTTTGTTTTTGCCTTTGGGAAGCACTCAAAATGCTATTCATTTACTAGCAAGTGCATTGTAGTTTATAGCATGTTCTATAAGATTTCATCTCCAAGAATAGTGGATATCTGGTTGGCTCAGTTGGTAGAGCATGAGACTCTCAATCTTAAGGTTGTGAGTCCAAGCCCCATGTTGGGCATGGATCCTACTTATATATAAAAAAAAAGTTTCATCTCCAAGAATAAAATTTCATATTTGTATGTAGAGACAATTTGTATAAGGTAAAATTTCTACAATCTTGATTAATTTTTGAAGGAATGTTATTTTTATTATCCTTAACTTTTTAATTGAGTTTCAGAACATTTTCCTTGTATTTATAAACAAAAGACTATGGTCTTTATTTTATCAGAAAATTAGGAAACTTTTTTCTTCCTTTCTTTCTTTCAGAAACATTTTCCTGTATTTAATTGCCATGTTGCTTGCAGGTTTTGGCTTTTCTACAGATAACCAAAATGTCAGTAGGTAGGGAATTCTGTAATCTGAGACTAGTATTTTGAAATCTGCTATAATGATATAGTGATATATTTCTTGATCTTTTCACAGAAAATTGTGAAATACTGGCAAACTTAAAATATTTGTTCGTTAATGGGTAGGTTGTTATTTCTAGTCTTCTTCCTGAAATGTAAGGAATTAAAATTTAAATTTTTTACTTATAGAATAAGTCAGAAACTGATACTAAATCAAAAGATTGAAGATAATTAGGACATTATAATGATTGAGAAAGCTGAAGATAGGTTTGTAAAATTTTAGATTTTAACCTAAATTATTAGATTTTAACAGTGGTTGATTAAAATATATCTTCTAAATGAAATATGTGCATGTTGAATTAAATTACTACACATTATTGTAAAATCTATAGTATTTGAACTTAAGATATTTTAAATAGTTATGTTTTGCCTTTTAAAATTTGACCATATAGTAAAACTATTTGCATAACAAACACAAGTAGCTTTGGGACATCATTAGGGAATGTGAAGCATATTCTCCATTGTTAATGAAAAGGGTGAGATTTTTCTAAAGGAAAAGAAAAATGGAAAATCAAGATACTGCTTTTTAAATTTTCTAATTCCTATTTTTCAAGGAATAAATAGCTGGTTCACATGTTATATTTCTAAACTTATCACTTCCCCACCAAAGAGATAAATACATCTTCACAATGATTTTACAGATTGCTGGGAGTTCTTTGGCCTGTATTATAGGAAACCTCAATTTTTCAACAAATTGTATTTTAAAAGTTTCTTTTTAAATTTATTTTAGGATTTTTTTTAATGTTTATTTTTGAGGGAGAGTGAGAGATGCAGTGAGTGCAGGGGAGGGACAGAGAGAGAGGGAGACACAGAATCCAGAGCAGGTTCCAGGCTCTGAGCTGTCAACATAGAGCCCAATGTGGGGCTCAAACTCATGAACTGTGAGATCGTGACCGCGAATCATGACCCATCACCTACGCTGAAATCAGACACTTAAATGACTGAGCCACCCAGGCATCCATATTTTAGGATTTTTAAGATTAAGATTCTTAATCTTAATTAAGATGCTTAAGATTCTCTCTCTCCCTCTCTCTCTGCCCCCCCCCCCCCAAAAATAAATAAATAAACATTTTTCTTTAACTCCTAGTTTTCTTAGGGGTAACAGTTTACAAACAGAAAAATTGAGAGAGATTTTGTTATTAATGGTTAGATGGTAATTGAAAGATTATAGTAAGTAGAACTATAAATAATTAAAGAGTTTGATATGTGAATTATATATATATCAGTGAAGCTATTATCAAAAGTAAAATAAGAAATAAAAGTTTGAAAGGGGGAATCATTTCTTGTGGCCAAACTTCCAAATAAGGAAAGAGTGACTTTAGATTACTTATTTGTATTTGTTATGAGAAATATGCCAAGCAAGTCGTCAATTTACTAAATTCAGGAAAAGATCTTAATCTGCTACCTAGGGGGAAAATACAAATGGAAAACACAGATCAAGTAATCATTTGGAAACTAAGAATATTTTAGGAGTTTAAGATCCGTTTAGAGAGTCATCAAGTATAGTTTTTTTTGTTTTTTTGTTTTTTTAATTTTTTTAACGTTTATTTTTGAGACAGAGAGACAGAGCATGAACAGGGGAGGGTCAGAGAGAGAGGGAGACACAGATTCTGAAACAGGCTCCAGGCTCTGAGGGTCAGCACAGAGCCCGAAGCGGGGCTCAAACTCACGGACTGCAAGATCATAACCTGAGCCGAAGTCGGCCGCTTAACCGACTGAGCCACCCAGGTGCCCCTCAAATATAGTTTTGAAAATATTTATGAAAACTGACTTTTGCTGCTCAAAGTTGGGTAAAAAAGTTACAGATGATATTTATTTCTTCTTTTTAGTAATTCAGTCGAATATCGCTGCTAAATGAAGAAATGGTGACATGAAACTGATGACTTATCCAAAAAAGGTGCCAAACCATAATGATTTTATTTTCCCCATATTTCAACATGTTTTTCTCTTTTTTCCTTCAGAACTCTTGCTAGATAGAGATGACAGCAGGATGTTCCTGCAATAATCTAGACTCTGGAATTTGGCAGCTAGGAACTAAAATGCTTTTCAGCTACTTAGTTTTACTCTTTGTACAAATTTTTAGTGGGAGATCTTAACTGAATATTCTGATTATGTTGCAAAAGGTGCATCCAAGGACTTACTCACAGAATTAGAAACACACTTTGAAAGAATTTTATTTTATGATTATTTTGTTTTTATTTTAGAGCAGAGCATGAGCAGAAGAAAGGGGCAGAGGGAGAGAGAGAGAGAGAGGAAGAGAGAGACAGAGAATCTTAAGCAGGCTCCACACTCAGTATGGAGCTCAACTCGAGGCTCAATCCCATGACTCTGAGATCATGACCTGAGCCAAAACCAGGAATCAGGCACTCAACTGACTGAGCCACCTAGGCACACCAGAAAATATTTTAAATGTACTTATTATTTTTAATATCTTTGAAACAAAATACTACTTGTAATGTTTTACTGTTACCTTTAATTTTTGGCCATATGTTTAAAATCTAAAATTAGGTTATCATTTAAGAAAACAAAGTTAGGCACTGAAATAAATTAACTTTTAAAAAGATTTGGGTTTCAACATTTTCAGTAGTCTTCGACTTAAATGGGAGGTTAGTATTTTCTTAATCAACAGGATCAGGAATATGAAGATTCCTGCAGGGTTTTACACAAAAGAAGTGTAAACATAAGTACTTTGCCAGAATAGAGCAGTGAGAGTCTGTGATAATTTTTTAGGAAAGAATCTGGTGATATCTCCTGAATATGTAATCTTTTGGCTAGAATTGCAGACTTCTTAAAAGCATAATTGTTAAGAGAAAATTTCTCTTCTGATTCTGTTGTGCAAGAGTTGTTTTTTTTTTTTTAAGTTGGTAATAGTCTACTATTTTTGGTTATTAAGAAATATATACGTAATATATATAAAATACATATTTCACTTTCTGTAGATTTTATTGTCTTAAGTGCTTTGGTGGTGACTTTAATGTCCTCATCAAGTAGAATATTACACAGCAAGTAAAATCATTATTAGTCTTGTTTTTGAGATTCTAATTAATTAAAGAAAATATTCCCCACCTACTATTATACCAGTCCATTTTTATTTTCCTTTCACTTCTTCCCTTTCTTTTCTCTCTTTAAAAAATTAACACAGGGGCACGTAGGTGGCTCAGTATGTTGGGCGACTGACTCTTGATTTCAGGTCAGGTCATGATCTCATGGTTTGTGGCTTCGAGCTCATCAGTGGGTTCCATGCTGTCAGTGCAGAGCCTGCTTGGGATTCTCTCTGTCTCTGTCTCTGTCTCTGTCTCTCTCTCTCAACCCTTCCCTACTCAGTTTCTCTCTCAAAATAAATAAACATTTTTTTTTTTCTTTTTTTTTTCAACGTTTTTTTTTTTTATTTTTATTTTTGGGACAGAGAGAGACAGAGCATGAACGGGGGAGGGTCAGAGAGAGAGGGAGACACAGAATCGGAAACAGGCTCCAGGCTCCGAGCCATCAGCCCAGAGCCTGACGTGGGGCTCGAACTCACGGAGCGCGAGATCGTGACCTGGCTGAAGTCGGACGCTTAACCGACTGCGCCACCCAGGCGCCCCATAAATAAACATTTTTTAAAAATTACACAAATGGAGGCACCTCACTGTCTCAGTCGGTTGAGCATGTGACTCTTGATTTTGGGGTTGTGAATTCGAACCCTGTGTTGGGTGTAGAAAAATAAAATCTTTAAAGCATTTACAAAAATTTTTATTTTGAGAGAGAGAGAAAAATCTTAAGCAGGCTCCATGCTCAGGACGCAGTGCAGAACAGGACATGGGGCTGGATCCCATGACCCTGGGATTATGACCTGAGTCAAAATCAAGAGTTGACCGGGTGCTCAACCAACTGAACCATGCCAGCTGCTCCTAGATGAATAAAATCTTTAGAAAAATTGCACGAATGTAATAGATGAAAATATGTTCATTGTAAAAGCTTTTTTAAAAAAAATTTTAATGTTTTATTTTATTTTTGAGAGAGAGAGCATGAGCAGGGGAAGGGCAGAGAGAGGGAGACACAGAACTTGAAGCAGGCTCCAGGCTCCTCGCTGTCAACACAGAGCCCGACGCCTGGCTTAAACCCACTAACTGTGAGATCATGACATGAGTTGAAGTCAGTCGCTTAACCGACTGAGCCACCCAGCACCCCCATTGTAAAATGTTTTAAAATGGAAATATATACAATAAAAAGCAAAAGCTTCCCTCTCCCCCCCAACTTACTCCCCTATCAAGAAATCACCATTTTGGTATATTTCATTCCAAATCTATTTTTGTATATTTACATACTGTTTTAGATATTGAGGATTTATTTTTTTATTTTAAATTGTTTTTTAATGTTTATTTATTTTTGAGAGAGACAGAGACAGAGTGTGAGTGGGTTAGGGGTAGAGAAAGAGGGAGACACAGAATCCGAAGCAGGCTTCAGGCTCCGAGCTGTCAGCACAGAGCCCGACACAGGTCTCAAACTCACGAACTGGCAGATCATGACCCGAGCTGAAGTTGGATGCTTAACCCACTGAGCCACCCAGGCACCCCTTGAGGATTTTTTTAAAGATTTTTTTTAATGTTTATTTTTATTTTTGAGAGAGCCAGAGCATGAGTGGAGGAGGGCCAGAGAGAAAGGGAGACAGGATCTTAAGTGGGCTCCACACTGTCAGCACAGGGCCCGATGTGGGGCTCGAACTCACAAACTGTGAGATCGTGACCTGAGCCGAAGTCAGACGCTTAACTGACTGAGCCACGCAGGCACCCCTTAAGTCAAATTTGACTTTTATTGTAGGATAATCTGGTTGAGTCATTTGTTAGGGAAACTACTACTACTGCTACTATTTCTACTCTGTCGTCATTGTCTTCGTCTTCTTTTTCTTTATTGTATTGTATTGTGTTTGTTTGTTTGTTTGTTTGTTTGGGGGAACTTCTGACCCTAACTCCATTTCATCTGTCTGGTTCAACAGAATCAGGGAGGAGAACTGCTAATCTGTGAATTCAGCATTAACCTATGTATAAAATCACTTAATCCCCTTGTTTTTTACTATAGTACTTATGCCCTCAACAGTTTCTGGTGTCTCTTCATCAAGAGATGCCTGTTTTATCCTCTTTAGGGAAAAAGCTGCAGACTTCTGCCAAAATTGGGAAGTTAGGGAAAGGTAGTCATCTAGGTGTGGAATGGGGCATCTAGGGATGCACCAGCTTCTTAAACAGCTTTCACTCAGTTTTTCTTATTTTATCCATTCCATTTGCCACTTACCCCCAGTTCTACAGGTACTTAGTATGGCTGGTTTTTGTTTATTTAGAGGATTCTTTTGTATATATTGGGTTTGTTCTCAGCTTTCCTCACTGTTGGTTTAAGACTTGGCTTTCTGTGTCCTGCTATTTCAGTTGCCACTCCATCATCTACTTTGTGTCGCCTTTTTTCTTCCTCTCTTTCAGTTATTATTTTAAAATATTCCCTTTACCATTGCCTGGCAAGGTTTCTGGAGGGAGCAAGTTGAATGTGTTCAATTTGCCCTCTAAACCTGGAAATCTCACTTATTTTTAATCTTTCTCTCTCTCTCTCTCTCTCTCTCTTCTGGTTTTATAGATTTATTTTCAAAGGGTAAAACAGACAATTTAAATACAAGTCTATTTTGCCCATTGGATACTCTTTTCTGCTTTGTTGAAGATCAATTGGCCATATTTGTG
The DNA here is from genome assembly GCF_046562875.1 of Panthera onca. Lineage (NCBI taxonomy): Eukaryota > Metazoa > Chordata > Mammalia > Carnivora > Felidae > Panthera > Panthera onca. The sequence goes on along the minus strand of NC_138352.1, from coordinate 44,917,519 downwards.
TAGGCCCATTTCTGGGTTCTCTATTCCATTTTGTTGATCTATGTGTCTGTTTTTCTGCCAATACCATACTGTCTTGATGGTTACAGCTTTGTAATACAGGTTAAAGTCCAGGATTGTGATGCCTCCAGCTTTGGTTATCTTTTTCAACATTTCTTTGGCTATTCAGGTTTTTTTGTGGTTCCATACAAATTTTAGGATTGTTTAGGATGCTGTTATTTTGATTGGGATGACATTGAATGTGTAGATTGCTTGGGTAGTATCGACATTTTAACAACATTTGTTCTTCAAATCCATTAGCATGGAATGTTTTTCCATTTTTTTGTGTCTTCTTCAATTTCTTTCATAGGCTTTCTATAGTTTTCAATGTACAGATCTTTTACCTGTTTGGTTAGGTTTATTCCTAAGAATTTTATGGGTTTTGGTATAATTGTAATTGGGATCGATTCCTTGATACCACTTTCTGTTGTTCCATTATTGGTGTATAGAAATGCGACTGATTTATGTCCATTGATTTTATATCCTGCGACTTTGCTGAATTCATGTATCAGCTCTAGCAGTTTTTTGGTGTCTTTCAGGTTTTCACTGTAGAGTATCAGATGACATGATACATGTAGAGTGAAAGTTTGACTTCTTCCTTTTTGTTGTCTGCTGAGGCTAGGACTTCCAACACTATGTTGAACAACAGTGGTGAGGGTGGACATCCTTGTTGTGTTCTGATTGTAGGAGGAAAGCCCTCAGTTTTTCCCCATTGAGGATGATATTAGCTATGGGCCTTTCATATAAGACTTTTATGATGTTAAGATATGTTCCTTCTATCCCTATTTTCTTGAGGGTTTTTATCAAGAAAGGATGCTGTATTTTGTCAAATGCTTTTTCTCCATCTATTGAAAGGATCATATGGTTCTTATCCTTTCTTTTATTAATGTGATGTATCATGTTAATTGATTTGAGAATATTGAACCAGCCCTGAAACCCAGGAATGAATCCCACTTGATTATGGTGAAGAATTATTTTTAATGTACTGTTGAATTTGATTTGCTGGTATCTTGTTGAGAATTTTTGCATCCATGTTCATCAGGGAAATTGGCTTGTAATTCTCCTTTTTAGTGGGGTCTTTTTCTGGTTTTGGAATCAAGGTAATGCTGGCTTCATAGAATGAGTTTGGAAGCTTTCCTTGAGAAACTCAACAGATGAACATAGGGGAAGGGAAGGAAAAATAAGATAAAAACAGAGAGGGAGGTAAACCATAAGAGACTCTTAAATACAGAGAACAAACTAAGGGTTGCTGGAGGGGTGGGGGTGGGGGTATGGCTTAAATGGTGATGGGGATTTAGGAAGATACTTTTCTGAAAGAGCACTGAGTTCAGATGTAAGGGATGAATAACTGGGTTCTACTCCTGAAGCCACGACTACACTCTATGTTAACTAATTTGAATTTAAGTAAAATTTAAGAAGTAAAATAAAATAAATACAAGTCAAAACAGAATTACTCTGTCAAAGGCAACAATAATGCCAAAACACATTCTCAGTTCCAGACACTTGCTAGCATCTTTTGAGTCTTCTCTAAGAGAAAAAAGACGTCTGATATTTTATTCATAACCGAAAATAATTTCGGTTTGCTAGCATAATTCGTTCTTTAAACATGTTTTTAATCCAAAGCACTTATATATCAAAGCAAATTTCCCCATAAGAAATAATGGAAACTCAGATGATTCGTTGCCAACTCAAAAATATTCCTATAAAAATGATTAAAATACTGTATGTAGTATAATAAAAAATAAAAAATATAAAGAAAAATAAATTAACCTGCACTTAGCTTTGAAAACCTTCGTGGCTGGTGTGAGGGAGACAAGAGAGAGGAGGGTTATTGTGTAGGATGGCTTTCACTATCACTAATGGAATCACTGCTATCTATTGGCTCAGTGGAATCTTTTTCTACATAGGGGCCATTATATATGCTCACATGGATGTTTACTACAGTACAGTATTAATAAACTCCTGTCATATGCTGTATTTAATGTAACTGGCAATAAGGCAGCAGAGGAAAGGGTCATTACCTGCAGGCAGCCTGACCTAGAATGAAGCAAAGGATTTCTAAACCTACTCTGGTATGGAAAAGCAAAGGACTGTCCATAGGTGCTTTGAAGTGACCAAAAATACACGTCAGTTGTGGGCACTTTGCAACTTCTGAAAAATCACTGATTTCTGCCAAACACTGCAGCCTCAGACCAAGCATCAGAACATGGGATCACCCCCAATCCTGCAGTGAGAGAGAGAGAGAAAGAGAGAGAGAGAGAGGGAGAAGAGCAATTGGCTCAGGGGTGATCATGTGACATTCGGCATCACATACTACTCGTATTGCAAGACATTTATTAGAAATGTTTTCTTTGTCTTGCAGAACACTCGCAGAACAAGTTACTCAAAATCCAAGGTTTTACTGTACATCCTCCTTATCTGCAATGTGATCTCAGTTTCTTGTGGACATACTAACTTCTCAACATCTGTATCAGGAATTTCAAACCCAAATTTGTCCTCCATGACCATGATAATCTCCACTTGGTCCAAACTGTCTAGGCCCAACTCTCTCATAAAGTGGGAATTTATTGAGAGCTTTTCAGGGTCAATCTTGTCATACAGTTTTAAGATGTAAAGAACACAGTCCTTGATTCCCTCTAATGACCAACGGGGTTCATCACTGTACTGGTGGTATAACTGTGTAACTGGAACCTGCATGACCACCGAGGCCAAACGCGAAGCCCCAGGCCTCAAACAGGCCCCTGGGGGGCACAGGGTGATATTGAGTGGCTGGGCTGCCGCCAGTGTGGGGACCCAGGATGGTGGCACGAAGGCTACAGGCAGTCACAGACATGGCAGAAAGGACAAAAGCTGCCATGGCTACACTGACCCAGGATGCAGTGCCTCATATTATTTCTTTGATAGAGAGACAGCAGTATATAGTTGTTGAGAGTGTGAGTTATGGCAGCAGACTGCTTGGGTTTGAACTCTGGCTCTGCCACCTACTAGCTATTCTATTAACCTCTACATTCCTAATTTTCTTCATCTTTAAGATGGGGATATAATAATACCTACCTCATAGAGTAACCAGAGAATTAATTAGTTAATTAAAATTATTTAAAGCACTGGGTGGCTGGATGACTCATTCGGTTAAGCAACCAACTCTTGATTTCAGCTCAGGTCATGATCTCCTGGTTCATGGAATTGAGCCCCACATTAGGCTCTGCACAATAATGGCACGGAGCCTGCTTGGGGTTCTCTCTGTCTGTCTCTCTCTCTGCCCCTCCCCTGCTCTCTCTCTCTCAAAATAAATAACTAAACTTAAAAATATTTTAAATTATCTGAAGCACTTAGAACAATGTCTGTCACATATAGTATGCCCTTAATAAGTATTTGCTCTTATTTTTTCCCCCTCTCTTTTTCAACGTTTTTTATTTATTTTTGGGACAGAGAGAGACAGAGCATGAACGGGGGAGGGGCAGAGAGAGAGGGAGACACAGAATCGGAAACAGGCTCCAGGCTCCGAGCCATCAGCCCAGAGCCTGACGCGGGGCTCGAACTCACGGACCGCGAGATCGTGACCTGGCTGAAGTCGGACGCTTAACCGACTGCGCCACCCAGGCGCCCCTCCCCCTCTCTTTTTTCTGTCCTCTTTTCCTGGAATTCCTATCAGTCAAAATTTGTTGTTGTTGTTGTTGTTTAGCTTGTTTTTTATTTTTACATCCAAATTAGTTAGCATATAGTGCAACAATGATTTCAGGAGTAGATTCCTTAGTGCCCTTACCCATTTAGCCCATTCCCCCTCCCATAAACCCTCCTGTAATCCTCAGTTTGTTCTCCATATTTATGAGTCTCTTCTGTTTTGTCCCCATCCCTGTTTTTATATTAGTTTTGTTTCCCTTCCCTTATGTTCATCTGTTTTGTCTCTTAAAGTCCTCATATGAGTGAAGTCATATAATTTTTGTCTTTCTCTGACTAATTTCACTTAGTATAATAACCTCCAGTTCCATCCATGTTGTTGCAAATGGCAAGATTTTATTCTTTTCAATTGCCGAGTAATACTCCATTGTATATACATATACCACATCTTCTTTATCCATTCATCCATCGATGGACATTTGGGCTCTTTCCATACTTTGGCTATTGTTGATAGTGCTGCTATAAACATGGGGGTGCATGTGTCCCTTTGAAACAGCACACCTGTATCCTGTAGATAAATGCTCAGTAGTGCAATTGCTGAGTCATAGAGTAGTTCTATTTTTAGTTTTTTTGAGGGACCTCCATACTGCTTTCCATAGTGGCTGTACCAGTTTGCATTCCCACCAGCAGTGCAAAAGAGATCCTCTTTCTCTGCATCCTCTCCAACATTTGTTGTTGCCTGAGTGGTTAATGTTAGCCATTCTGACAGGTGTGAGGTGGTATCTCATTGTGGTTTTGATTTGTATTTCCCTGATGATGAGTGATGTGGAGCATTTTTTCATGTGTCGGTTGGCCATCTGGATGTCTTCCTTGAAGAAGTGTTTATTCATGTCTTTTTCCCATTTCTTCACTGGATTATTTGTTTTTTGGGTGTTGAGTTTGATAAGTTCTTTCTAGATTTTGGATACTAACCCTTTATTGGATATGTCATTTGCAAATATCTTCTCCCTTTCTCTCGTTTGCTTTTAGTTTTGCTGATTGTTTCCTTTGCTGTGCAGAAGCTTTTTATTCTGATGAGGTCCCAGTAGTTCATTTTTGCTTTTGTGTCCCTTGCCTCCTGAGACGTGTTGAGTAAGAAGTTGCTGCGGGCAAGATCAAAGAGGTTTTTGCCTGCTTTCTCCAGGAGGATTTTGATGGCTTCCTGTCTTACATTGAGGTCTTTCATCCATTTTGAGTTTCTTTTTGTGTATGGTGTAAGAAAGTGGTCCAGGTTCATTCTTCTGTATGTCGCTGTCCAGTTTTCCCAGCACCACTTGCTGAAGAGACTGTCTTTATTCCATTGGATATTCTCCTATTAGTCAAAAGTTAATCTCACTACACTGATGCTTGAACTATCTTACCTTTTGTTTGATTTTCCATTTCTTGTTTAATTCTACTTTCTTGAAGATTTTTGTAATCTCTATTTAATGCCTTATTTCATCAATCATTTTAAATACCAAATAGCTCTTATGATACCTGCTTTTAATCTTTCATGATTTCCTCACAAGTTGATGACCCTTGATGGTTTGTATATATTTTAAACTGATTGATTAAACTCTTTAGAAATAAGAAGACTTATTTTAGGTAAGCCTCACTTTCGGATGTTCGGATAGAGACATGACCATATGTTACTATGAGGAGGATTTTTCTCTAGGATTGTTCATTTCCTCCAGAAAAGACCTTTCCATTTTTTCCCTGGGGCATTAAATGCAAGTGTTCTGGGGTGGAGTTGGGATTAGGGGTGGGATAGAGTAGAGGAATGGTTAGAGGAATTAATCCTAAGATTTAGTATTTCAATAAATGTTTTTCTTTTCAGTCCATATCATCTCTACTATCTATGCTGCCTGGTGTCTCCAAGTCTAGATGTTCCTTTTCAATATCTCTAGAGGATAAATTTCCATTCTCCCACCAGGGCTGGAGTGTGTGCACTTAGCCGCCGCCATTCTGTATGTAGGACGGTGAAGGGGAATCAACATTTCACCCACATGGACTGTCGTAGACTCTAAATCTAAAGTTCTCTTTTGGCCATCAAAAGAGCGGATGCAGGATTAAAGTGAGAGATGGCTAATGTCTGGGAAAAGACAAGAGCCCCGAATAAGGGTCCTTGCCCCGTATTTATTCAGATCAGAAGACTTAACAAACGTGATGGGCGTACAAAGAGACAAAGAAACTGGGAACATTAACTTGGGGACGTGAGGGAAGATGGGGGTTTTGAAGATATGCAGTGTTTGAGGTTAGGATCAATATAAAACAAAATACTGGTGCCAGGCAGATGGTTGTTAATAGCAGACAGGAGGCACCGTGTCTGTTTAACTTAGCTAGTCTAGGGGATGAGACAAATAGGGGGAGTAACCTCAGGGTTAACAAGGCACCTTTTCTTTTGTTAACCTCTCCTCTCTGGGCTGCTTTGCCTGCAGCGCAGCAGTCCGTAGTCCAGCAGTTCACCAATTTACCTAACTTGGCCCTATCTTCCTGTGAAAGCAGCTTTTCTGCTATAGTACTAAATTGGGGGTACTTTCACCCTGAATATCTAATCTTGTTTATTTCATATACGTATGTACTGGCCACCTTTGCACCCATTCCTATTTTGGGCCTTTGCCCCTCCCTCTCTATTTGGGGGGCTCTGCACCCCCTCTGTATTTTGGGGTGCCTTTGTACCTCCCTATTCTTGGTGCCTTTGCACCCCCCTGTTCTTGGGATGGCAATCTGGTTTATCCAAACTTGGGTAGCTTTCTGTGACTTTGTATTTCTTTATGCCTTGTTAACTCATTGGTGTAAACCCGAGAGATTCCTAAGCTTATTCCCCACAATGGACTGTCATCTTGTTTTTCACTTTGTTCTTCCTCTCCACCTACTTGGTACTTCCAAAGTATGAGAGTTTCCCAGGTTCTTTGCAAGGTGAATTGACTGTTTTCATCAAGTATTCCCCTAAGATTATAGCTTCTCTCATCCTGATAAATCAGGTACCACTCTTCCAATTGCTCTCCCTTTTCTAAAAACACATTGAAATATTTTATCCATCTTTGCCTTCTCTTCTGTTTTCTTTTTCCTTGTGTATTTAAACCCTGTAGCTTATTTTGCTGTTATTTTATAAGGGGAGAGGTAAATGCATATGCCTAATCTGCATTTTTTTTTTAATTTTTTTTTTCAACGTTTTTTTATTTATTTTTGGGACAGAGAGAGACAGAGCATGAACGGGGGAGGGGCAGAGAGAGAGAGGGAGACACAGAATCGGAAACAGGCTCCAGGCTCCGAGCCATCAGCCCAGAGCCTGACGCGGGGCTCGAACTCACGGACCGCGAGATCGTGACCTGGCTGAAGTCGGACGCTTAACCGACTGCGCCACCCAGGCGCCCCATAATCTGCATTTTTTTTAAAACCAGAAATCATCAGATGAATGTTATTTATTTATTTATTTATTTATTTGAGAGAGCGCGTGCACGTGAGAGAGCAAGCAGTGGAGATAGGCAGAGGGAAAGAGAGAATCTTAAGCAGGCCCCATGATCAGTGTGGAGCCTGACAGGCTTGCACCCACAATTCTGGGATCATGACCTGAGCCTAAATGAAGAGTCAGATCCTCAACTCACTGAGCCACCCAAGTGCCCCCAGATGAATGTTATTTTTTAAATATCTTATGATTGCTTTAGAAATCAGGTCTTCTTTGGAAAACTGTCTTTTCAGGTCCTCTGCCCATTTGTTAATTGGGTTATTACATATTATTACTATTATTATTTTGGTGTTGAGTTGTTCTTTTTATATTTTGGATATTAATGCTTTATTGGATGAATAATTTACAAATATCTTCTCTCATTCAGTAGGTTGCCTTTTCATTTTGCTGATGGCTTCCTTCACTGTGCAAAGGCTTTGTATTTTGGTACAGACCAAATATTTTATTTTTGCTTTTGCTTCCCTTGTCTGAGGAGGCATATCTAGGAAAATGTTTTTAGGGCAGTGTCAGAGAAATTACTGCTTATGTTTTCTTCTAGGAATTTTATGGTTTCAGGTCTCACATTTAGGTCTTTAATCCATTTTGAGTTTATTTTCATGTATGGTGTAAGAAAGTGGTCCAGTTTATTCTTTTGCCTATAGCTGTCCAGTTTTCCCAGCACGACTTGTTGAAGAGACTGTCTTTATTCCATTGGATATTCTTTCCTGCTTTGTCAAAGATTAGTTGGCCATACATTTGTGGGTCCATTTCTGGGTTCTCTATTCTGTTCCATTGATCTGAGTGTCGGTTCTTGTGCCAGTACCATACTGTCTTAATGGTTATAGCTTTGTAATATAGCTTGAAGTCCAGGATTGTGATGCATCCTGCTTTGGTTTTCTTTTTCAAGATTGCTTTGGCTATTCGGAGTCTTTTCTGGTTCCATACACATTTTAGGATTGTTGGTTCTAGCTCTGTGAAGAACGCTGGTATTTTGATCAGTATTACATTGAGTAGGTAGATTGCTTTGGATAATATTGACATTTTAACAATATTTGTTCTTCCTATCCCGGAGCATGGAATATTTTTCCATTTTTTGTGTCTTCTTACATTTTTTTCATAAGCTTTCTATAGTTTTCAGTGTATAGATGTTTCACTTCTTTGCTTAGATTTATTCGTAGGTATTGTATGGTTTTTGGTGCATTGTAAATGGGATTGATTCCTTGATTTCTCTTTCTGTTGCTTCATTATTGGTGTATAGGAATGCAACTGATTCTGTGCATTGATTTTATATCCTGCAACTCTGCTGAATTCATGGATCAGTTCTGGCAGTGTTTTGGTGGAATCTTTTGGGTTTTCCATATAGAGTATCATGTCATTTGCAAAGAGTGAAAGTTTGACCTCTTCCTGGCCAATTTGGATGCCTTTTATTTCTTTGTGTTGTCTGACGGCAGAGGCTAAGGCTTCTAATAGTGTGTTGAATAACAGTGTCAAGGGTGGACATCCCTGTCTTGTCCCTGACCTTAGGGGGAAAGCTCTCAGTTTTTCCCCATTGAGGATGATATTAGCAGTGGGTCTTTCATATATGGATTTTATGATACTGAGGTATGATCCTTCTATCCCTACTTTCTTGAGGGATTTTATGAAGAAAGAATGCTGTGTTTTGTCAAGTGCTTTCTCTGTATCTGTTGAGAGGATCATGTGGTTCTTGTCCTTTCTTTCATTGATGTGATGTATCACATTCATTGTTTTGTGGATATTGAACCAGCCCTGCCTCCCAGGTATAAATCCCACTTAGTCGTGGTGAATAATTTTTTTAATGTATTGTTGATTCCGGTTGTCTAGTGTCTTGTTGAGAATTTTTGCATCCATGTTCATCAGGGAAATTGGTCTGTAGTTCTCCTTTTTAGCGGGGTCTTTGTCTGGTTTTGGAACCAAGGTAATGCTGGCTTCATAAAAAGCGTTGGAAGTTTTCCTTCCATGTCTTTTTTTGGAACAGCTTCAAGGGAATAGGTGTTAACTCTTCCTTAAATGTTTGGTAATATTCCCCTGTAAAGCCATCTGGCCCTGGACTCTTTTTTTTTTTTTTTTTTTTAAATATTTGTTGTTTATTTATTTTTGAGAGAGAGAAAGAGAGTGTGAGCTAGAGAGGGTCAGAGAGAGAGAGAGAGAGAGAGGAAGACGCAGAATCTGAAGTGGGCTCCAGGCTCCAAGCTATCAGCACAGAGCCTGATACAGGGCTCGAACTCACGAACTGTGAGATCAGACCTGAGCCAAAGTCGGATGTTCAACTGACTGAGCCACCCAGGCACCCCCTTGGACTCTTGTTTTTTTGGGAGATTTTGGTTACTAATTGGATTTCTTTACTGGTTATGGGTCTGTTCAAATTTTCCATATCTTCCTGTTTCAGTTTTGGTAGTTTATATGTCTCTAGGAATTTGTCCATTGCTTCCATATTACCTATTTTATTGGCATATAATTTCTCGTAATATTCTCTTATTGTTTGTATTTCTGCTGTGTTGGTTATGATCTGTCCTCTTTCATTCTTGATTTTATTTATCTGGGTCCTTTCTTTTTTCTTTTTCATCAAAGTGGCTAGGGGTTTATCAATTTTGTTAATTATTTCAAAGAAACAGCTTCTGGTTTCATTGATCTGTTCTACTGTTTTTTGTTTTGTTTTTTTGTTTGTTTTTTTTTTGTTTGTTTTTTTTTGTTTTGGTTTTGAAGCATTGATTTCTGCTCTCATCTTTATTATTTTCTGTCTTCTGCTGATTTTGGGTTTTATTTGCTGTTCTTTTTCCAGCTCTTTAAGGTGTAAGATTAGGTGTGTATCTGTGAACTTTCTTCCTTCTTTAGGAAGGCCTGGATTGCTATATACCTTCCTCTTATGACCACCATTCCTGCGTCCCAGAGTTTTTGGGCTGTGGTATTATCATTTTCTTTGGCTTCCATGTACTTTTTTAAAAATTTTTTTAATGTTTATTTATTTTTGAGAGAGACAGAGACAGAATGCGAGTGGGTTGGGACAGAGAGAGAGGGAGACACAGAATCTGAAACAGGCTCCAGGCTCTGAGCTGTCAGCACAGAGCCCGACATGGGGCTCAAACTCACGAGCTGCGCGATCATGACCTGAGCTGAAGTTGGACGCTCAACTGACTGAGCCACCAGGTGCCCCGAGAACACTGGCTTCCATGTACTTTTTAACTTCTTCTTTTACTTGTTGGTTAGCCCATTCATTCTTTAGTAGGATGGTCTTTAGTCTCCAAGTATTTGTTATCTTTGCAAATTTTTTCTTGTGGTTGATTTTGAGTTTCACAGTGTTGTGGTCTGAAAATATGCATGGTATGATCTCTATCTTTTTGTACTTGTTGAGGGCTGATTTGTGTCCTAGTATGTGATCTATTCTGGAGAATGTTCCATGTGCACTTGAGAAGATTGTGTATTCCACTGCTTTCAGATGAAATGTTCTGAATATATCTGTTAAGTCCATCTGGTCCAGTGTATCATTCAAAGCCATTGTTTCCTTGTTGATTTTCTGTTTAGATGATCTGTCCATTGCTGTAAGTGGGGTGTTGAAGTCCCTTACTGTTATGTTTCTTTATGTTTGTGATTAATTGATTTACATATTTGGGTGCTTCCACATTTGTAGCATAAATGTTTACAATTGTTAGATCTTCTTGGTGGATAGGCCCCTTAATTATGATATAATGCCCTTCTTCATCTCTTTATAATCTTTATTTTAAAGTCTAGATAGTCTGATGCAAGTATGGCTACTCCAGCTTTCTTTTGTTGACCATTAGCATGATAGATGGTTCTCCATCCCCTTACTTTTAATCTGCAGGTGTCTTTATGTCTAAAGTGGGTCTCTTGTAAACAGCATATAGACGGATCTTGTTTTCTTATCCATTCTGTTGCCCTAGGCCTTTTGATTAGAGTATTTAGTCCATTGACGTTTAGAGTGAGTACTGAAAGATAGGAATTTATTGCCATTATGTTTCTTGTAGAATTGGAGTTTCTGGTGGTGGTCTCTGGTCCTTTCTAGTCTTTGTTGCTTTTGGTCTCTGCCCACCCCCATCTTTTCTCCCCTCAGAGAATCCCCCTTAAAATTTCTTGCAGGGTTGGTTTAGTGGTCAGGAACTCCTTTAATTTTTGTTTGTCTGGGAAACTTTTAATCTCTCCTTCTATTTTGAATGGCAGCCTTGCTGGATAAAGAATTCTTGGCTGCATATTTTTCCCATTCAGCACATTGAATATATCCTGCCACTCCTTTCTGGCTTGCTAAGTTTCTGTGGATAGGTCTGCTGTAAATCTGATCTGCCTTCTCTTGTAGGTTAAGGACTTTTTGTCCCTTGCTGCTTTCATGATTCTTTCCTTGCCTGAGTATTCTGTGAATGTGACTATGATATGCCTTGCTGATGGTCGGTTTTTGTTGAATCTGATGGGAGTCTTCTGTGCTTCCTGGATTTTGATGTCTGTGTCTTTCCCCAGGTTAGGAAAGTTTTCTGGTATGATTTGCTCACATAACCCTTCTACCCCTTTTTCTCTCTCTTCATCTTCTGGGACCCCTATGATTCTGTTGTTGTTCCTTTTCAATGAGTCACCGATTTCTCTAACTCTTAAAGCGTGCTCTTTTTGCCTTGCTTTTCTGTTTCATTGTTCTCCATAAGTTTGTCCTCTATATTGCTGATTTGCTGCTCTGCCTCTTATATCCTTGCCGCTGTAGTATCCATTCGAGATTGCAGCTCAGTTATAGAAGTTTTTATTTCATCCTGATAAGCTTTTATCTCTGCAGAAAGGGATTCTAACCTGTTTTCAACCCCAGCTAGTATTCTCATTATCATGATTCTAAATTCTTGTTCAGACATCTTGCTTGTATCTGTGTTGAGTAAGTCCCTGGCTGTCATTTCTTCCTGTTCTGTCTTTTGGAGTGAATTCCTTTGTGTCATCATTTTGAAGGTAGAAAAGGAATTAATAAGGTAAAAAAATTAAAATTAAAAAATTAAAAACAACACACAAAAAAATCAAAGGATGCTAGCTTCTAGGTTTGTTCAGGTCTGGTGGGGAGGCTGCACAGTTTCTACCAAATACCCTCCCAGCAGGGGAACCACCTCTCCCTGTTTGGCCTGAGGACTCCCAGGACCTCGCTCTCTGATCCTGGGAATTTGCCCTTCCCACCAGAGCACCGCCACGTATTGAGCTGTGGAGTTTCATACTCTGCACTCCCCCTGTTTATAGAGTCTTACTGGAATCTAAACCCTCTTCTTTCTCCTTTCTCCCTTTTTTGTTCAGTCCCCTGCATACTCTTTCTTTCTCTCCAGCCTTTGGGTGGTGGGGGGGATGCTTTCCATACTCTCCCCCTGTCTCCATCCTCTCTTCACAAGTAAAAACATCTCCCTGCCCTCCACGGCTTTCTCCACCAGTTCACCTCTCTGTGCCACGTACCTGCTGAGTTCTGTGGTTCAGGTTGTGCGAATTGTTGTGTTAATCCTCAAATCAGTTTTCTAGGTGTGCAGGATGGTTCTGTATTGATCTGGCTGTATTTCAGGGATGAGAGATGCAAAAAAAAAAAAACCTTTCATACCGTTGTGGCATCTTGGCCCCTCCCCAGATACAATTTTTATATCAGTATAGGTATGGCAAATTTAGGTACAATTGTTATAGCATTAAATTATCAGTTTTTACTTTACTTTCTTTTTAACTTTATTTTTTATTTTTTAAAATTTACATCCAAATTAGTTAGTATATAGTGAAGCAATGATTTCAGTAGATTCCTTAATGCCCCTTCCCCATTTAGCCCATCCCCCCTCCCACAAACCCTCCAGCAACCCTCAGTTTGTTCTCCATATTTATGAGTCTCTTCTGTTTTGTCCCCATCCCTGTTTTTATATTAGTTTTGTTTCCCTTCCCTTATGTTCATCTGTTTTGTCTCTTAAAGTCCTCATATGAGTGAAGTCATATGATCTTTGTCTTTCTCTGACTAATTTCACTTAGCATAAATACCCTCCAGTTCCATCCATGTAGTTGCAAATGGCAAGATTTCATTCTTTTTGATTGTTGAGTAATACTCCAGTGTGTGTGTGTGTGTGTGTGTGTGTGTGTGTGTGTGTGTGTGTATACACACCACATTTTCTTTATCCATTCATCCATCGATGGACATTTGGGCTCTTTCCATACTTTGGCTATTGTTGATAGTGCTGCTATAAACATGTGTGTGCATGTGTCCCTTCAAAACAGCACACCTGTATCCCTTGGATAAATGCCTAGTAGTGCAATTGCTGGGTCATAGGGTAGTTCTATTTTTAGTTTTTTGAGAAACCTCCATACTGTTTTCCCGAGTGGCTGCACCAGCTTGCATTGCCACCAACAATGCAAAAGAAATCCTCTTTCTCCACACCCTTGCCAACATCTGTTTTTGCCTGAGTTGTTAATGTTAGCCATTCTGACAGGTGTGAGGTAGTATCTCATTATGGTTTTGATTTGTATTTCCCTGATGATGAGTGATGTGGAGCATTTTTTCATGTGTCGGTTGGCCATCTGGATGTCTTCCTTGAAGAAGTGTTTATTCATGTCTTTTTCCCATTTCTTCACTGGATTATTTGTTTTTTGGGTGTTGAGTTTGATAAGTTCTTTGTAGATTTTGGATACTAACCTTTTGATATGTCATTTGCAATACTTTACTTTTTTAAAATGTTTATTTATTTTTGAGAGAGAGAGAGAGAGAGAGAGAGAGAGAGAGAGAGAACCAGCTGGTGAGGGACAGAGAGAGAGGGAGACACAGAATCTGAAGCAGGCTCCAGGCTCTGAGCTGTTAGCACAGAGCCAATGTGGGGCTCGAACTCGTGAACTGCGAGATCATGACCTGAGCTGAAGTTGAATGCTTAACCAACTGAGCCACCCAAGCACCCCTAAATTATCAGTTTTTAGATGAACCTACAGGGTTTCAGTTTTATTGACCTTATAAGTCAGACCATTTATTTATGTATAAAAATTTTTTTTAAATTTATTTTGAGAGAGAAAGAGAGAGCAGGAGAGGGGCAGAGAGAGAGGGAGAGAGAATCACAAATAGGCTCTGCACTGCAAGCAAAGAAAGCCCAACACAGGGCTTGAACCCATGAACCATGAGATCATGACCTGAGCTGAAAGCAGGAGTTGGACATTTAACTGACTCAACTATCCAGACGCCCCATAAGTCAGACCTTTTAAAATAATTATTTGGGTTCATTTCATTCAGTCGTAATTCACCAAATGTTTATTGAGTACGTTTGCTGTGCCCAGTACTATTTTAGATTATAAGGATAGAGTAGTGAGTAAAAAGAAGAAAATCTCTTCTTTCAGGGAAATTATGTTGATTCTAGTGAGTGAAGACAGAAAATAAACACTAAATATGTAAGTCAGATGGTTTTGATAACTCTTGTGAAAAAAAGCAGGATAAGGGAGTAGAAAATGATGAAGTAGGGTGCCTGGGTGGTTCAGTCCATTGAGCATCTGACTTTGGCTCAGGTCATGATCTCATGGCTTGTGGGTTCCAGCCCCACATCGGACTTGGTGCTGACAGCTCAGAGCCTGGAGCCTATTTCAGATTCTCTGTTTCCCTGTCTTTCTCTGCCCTTCCTCCACTCGTTCTGTCTCTCAAAAATAAATAAAAATATTAAAAAAAAATGATGAAGTAAGGATGCATAGGAAGTTTGCTATTTTTTATGAGGTGATCAGGGAAGGCCTCTCTGATAAGGTTAAATACAAATCTGAAATAAGTGAAGGAGTAAATGATATCTGGGTGAAAAGCTTCCTAGACAGAGGAATTAAAAAATGCAGAGATGGTTAGGAGAGAGAATGCTTAGCATGTTTGAGGAACAGCAGAGATTTGTGTGACTTGGAGTGAAGTGAAAGAATGAAAATGTAAGACTGGGTCAGTGGGGTGCCTGGGTGGATCAGTCCATTGAATGTCCAGCTCTTGATCCAGCTCAGGTCATGATCTTCTGGCCATGAGATTGAGCCCTGCCTTCAGCTCTGAGCATGGAGCCTTCTTGGGATTCTTTCACTCTGCCCCCCTCTCAAAATAGATAAACATTAAACAAAGAAGAAGGCGACAGAGTCAGAAAGGTGGCAGGGAATTAAATCAAGTAGGGCCTTATAAATTTTTTTTTAATGTTTTTGTGAGAGAGAGAGAGACAGCGCAAGCAGAGAAGGGGCAGAGAGAGAGGGAGACTCAGAATCGGAAGCAGGCTGCAGGTTCTGAGCAGTCAACACAGAGCCGGACGTGGGGCTTGAACCCATGAACTGGGAGATCATGACCTGAGCCGAAGTCGGATGCTTAACCACCTGAGCCATGCAGGCACCCCTCAAGTAGGGCCTTATAAACCATAGTCAGGGTTTTAACTTTTTCCCTGAATGAGATGGGAACGTAACAGAGGGTTATGAGCAGAGGAAGTACATGATCTGATTTATGTTTTTAACAGATTGCTCTGGTTGCTTTGTGGAAACTAGAGTATGTAGAAAAAAGGAGAGCAGTTAATAGGACAATTCAGTTGTCCAAGTGAGAAATAATTGTGGCTTAGACCTGGGAGGTAATCTTGGAAGCAGTAATAAGTGGTTAGGTTCCAGATACACTTCAAAGGAAGGAATAATAGGATTTGTTTATGTGGTGTATGAGAAAAATAGAGTCAAGGATAAATCCAAGGTTTTTGGCTTTAGCAGTTGGAAGACTGAAATTGCCATTTACTAAGATGAAGGCTTGAGGAAGAGGAGACTTAAAGGGCAAGTCAAGAAATTGGTTTTGGACAAATTAAGATTATGGCACTTACTGAAGTAGAAATATTGAGTATGTGTGGTTGGATATAAGAGTCTGAAGCTCAGAAGAGTGGTATGACTGGAGATGCAGATTTAAGCATTATCTATAAATAAACGATATCCATGGAACTGGCTTTGTACTTTCTGTCTTATATATACACAGTGAAAACTTGTTTTAAGCAATAATTTTCATCCTCATTTCTTTCCTGTATTTTTAACTAGAATTTATTTAATTATTAGAAGACTTTTATCTATTAGCATTGTCAGTTTCAATAGCTTTTGAAAACTATCTTCCCAGACTACAAATGGATATTTAAAATGTGCAATATGTAACTTTTAATTGTTAGACCATTGAGTGTAATTTAAGTGGTGCAGGCCATTCAGTGAAACTGGAAAAGGTAGCATTGTGAATTTAAAATGTAACATTATAGACAGATATGGAGGATTTCTGGCATTATTCTCAGTCATGACCTTAGTAATGTCTATATGTTCTTTTAGGTTTTTCATTTTCTCTACTCTAGTGAATGGACATGTCAATTTTTGAATTACATACTTCCTAAAGTTATGGGAATCTTTATTAAAGGAAATAGTAATGTTAAAAAAATCGTTATAGGGGTGCCTGGGTGGTTCAGTCATTTAAGTATCTGACTTCAGCTCAGGTCATGATCTCACGGTCTGTGAGTTCAAGCCCTGTGCAGAGCCTGGAGCCTGCTTCGGATTCTGTGTCTCCCTCTCTCTTGTGGGCTCTCTCTCTCTCAAAAATAAATAAACATTTAAAAAGTCATTATAAAATACTAAATAGTACACTTTGCTTGTCCTGCTTTTCTCCAGAGATTAACCTTATAGCAACATGACTATTTAAGGATATTACCTGCTTTTTTTTTCATTATAATGAGCTAATCTATGTGTGTGATCTTGTGTTTTTTTTGCTCATTGGAATCACTTTGGGTGAGTAACAGCTTATTTCTATTAACTGATTGAGTGAGGAAACCTTTTAAAGTCATCTTAGGGGCACCTGGGTGGCTCGATTGGTTGAGCATCCGACTGCAGCTCGCATCATAATTTCACGTTTGTGAGTTTGAGCCCCATGTCGGTCTCGCTGCTGTCAGCACAGAGCCTGCTTCAGATCCTCTGTCCCTCTCTCTCTGCCTCTCCCCGACTTGCACTCTCAAAAATAAATAAAACATTAAAAAAATTTTTAAATCATCTTAGAATTTTTTCTTCTACACAGTTTTCACCACACTGCTTTTGCCATGATCCAGAATAATGCCTTGAAGAAATAACTAAATCAGTAAAATTATGCCACGTCTGCTTCTGTAAATTTGTATTCCATCTTTTAAGTGGTTACAAGTGTATTAGCTTATCTGTGAGGTCTTTTTTGCCCTACCATAAAACCTCGAAATACCTCATAATACCATGCTGTTTAAAATCTTTAAAGACTATAAGTATTCATAATAAGCTGTCAGTTATTCTCATTATAGTTGATCATTCATTACTTATTCAAGACAAGGTACTCTGTTGTGCATATCTAATCAAAACAGTGGTTCCTATAAATGAATCTTATTCAAAGAAACATTTTGTTAACTAGTGAATACACACACATGCACACAGTTGAATCAAACACAGTTGATTTGCATTATTCACAGTGGTTATGTTCTATAAAGTCATCAAACACTGAATTCGTACTGAACTCTTTGTCCTAGGGGAAATACAGAGTTAGATTCCTGTGAGCCTCTGGTCACAACATTTTTGTCAACCAGTCAGTACAACTTTGTTTTATGTGTGTTTCTGCTTAAAAGTCCTTATTTAATATATATGGTTGATTCATTAGCATAGGATGCATAGCACTATAATTTATGCCTGAATAAAGGTTACCAAATACATGTATTTTCTCTATAAAATACACACAACTTTCATATGCTTAGGAACACAGGCAGCACTATACTTAGGGGCCATTTTAAACGACAAGGTCATCAACGGAAATCACCAAAAAAGGAGAAAAACGTAGCATTAAATAGAAAGGACACTTGTGTACATTATGAAAGGCTAAAACAAGAAGGCAGAGTGAACATTGCCTTGTTTGACCTCAGCTAAGAATGTGTGCTTCAAGGTAATTCAAATTGTTAATCTGTGTATGTCCATGAATGATGCAAAAGTAATGACTTTAGGGTTACAAATAAATTTTAGTGAGTAGATGGGTGAATAATGAGACTAACCGTTTACATATATATTTTTTCATTCCTGCCTTAAATGCATTTTCCTCTTTGTATCTGTTGACCTTCTACTTATTATTCAAGTCCTAGCTCAAATGTTACCCTATCTTTGAAACCTTTCTCACCTCTCTTAGACAGAATTAGCATTCCCTCCAATACTCACTGATTGATCTCATATCGCTTTGTATATTCCTTTTTATAGCATTTATCACATTTTATGTCAATTCTTTGTCAGGGTTTTTTAGACTGTGAGCTCCTTAAGAACAAGGATCTTTTCTCATCCATCTCTGTATCCTTAATACAGGGTCTGTCACATAGTTGAAATTTTTTTTTTAATTATTTTTTTAAACTTTTAAAAAAAGTTTACTTATTTTGAGAGAAAGCACATGTGCACACAGGGGAGGGGCAGAGAGAGAGAAGGAGAGAGAGAATCCCAAGCAGGCTCTGCATCATCAGCACAAAGCTTGATATGAGCTTGATCCCACGAACCATGAGATCATGACCTGAGCTGAGATGAAGAATTGGACACTTACCCAACTGAGCCACCCAGGCGTCCTGAAATTAAATAAATTTTAAATGAATGAATCATTTAGCTTCTCTGCCAATGGATATATATGAATCTGTCTTAATTAAAAATTTTAGACTATATGAAATGAAAATATTATACATTTTATACCAGTGAACATCTCTTGTTACCTCTGTTTATGTTGATTCTTTTTTCATTTGGATGAAGCTTCCTTAATTTGGAAAGGAATGAATAATGAACCTGATAATCAGTTTTTCCATTACCTTTTTAATTGCTCTTTGTAAAGACTTACTGAGCACAGTAATACACTAGGCTCTGTATCAAACTATCCTGATTCTAAACCGCAGAGGAGAAAGTTTGTACTCAGGTAAAAATTAGGATACATGTTTATGCTAGATTTTTATTTCGAAATAATCCCCAAATATTTAGTATTGAAGAAATAACAAAGCAAACACTCATATACCCACGACCCAATTTGCCATATTTAATGTTTGACTGATTTTATTTAAAGATTTTTTTTTTTAAACAGCATTATTGATCTAAGCTGAAGGCCCCCTACATAACCTTTCTTGAATCTTACATCTGCCTGTTCGCTCCTATTATAGCCACTTCTCTGAATTTGGTATCTGTCCTTCCCAGCTACGCCTTAAATGGGTGGATTTAAGGATGCTAGGGAACGTTCAGTGTTTTGTTTTGTTAATAAATACCATTCATTTAGCCTAGCATGTGGGATATGAAGCATTTCCAAAAGGAGTCATCAGTCTCTGTCTCTGTCTAGGCCTTTCTAGGGAACACCTAATGAGATTGCTTTTTCTCTCCCACTCATTTGGGTGTTTTGTTTGCAGTCCCTGAATCCAAATTATACAAGTATCTTTTAGTATTACACTTCTTATGATGATGAACTTCTTTTTGACGGCCACAATCAGTTCTGCCCATAAAGCCATCACTGTTTTGCTTCCAAGGAAGAACTTTACATTTTAAAATGCAATTGTTTCAATCATTGTGGTAGAGGGGTTGTGAAGTACAAATAATACAAATAATAATGAAAAATGTATATTAAAATCTGTTAGAAACATACAGATCCATATTGTGTTTGGTTGTGTGCAGATTCATATATTTGAGAAATATAAAATTATTTTCTTTCCCCTAAATTAAATATGACTTTGAATTGCCCAACCTGGTAAGATGGGGATTCCTGTCCGTCATTATGGGAGCACATGGAGAAGAATGAGGTTTTCTTCCTTTCCTTTCATTCTCCTCTGCAATTCAAGAATCTATCAAAAGAAAACCAAAGTAGGTTGGGCCCACTTCTCTGAAGTTTTTCATGGTCACATCTGACATCTTTATTAAATAAGCCCATGTGTTTCTTAAAGTAAGATGACATTACTGCTTTTTGGCTAAGGTTGTTCATGAGAATCTCTGAGATTTTGAGCTACCAGGACCCAGAATGTAACCTCCCAAGGTGTTCCATGTAGCCATTTTCTTCTATGGTCTTGCCATTTCCTTGAAGCACAGCCCAGGAGTAGAATTCAGGTCTCTGGTGTTCCTGATATTGCTGAACTGTTTCCAATCCTTTGAAGTTGAGTTTAGGAAGCTCTTTCCTACTTCCTGACAGCCCTCAAAGACTTTGCCTTTAACTCAAGCTTCCAAAAATAAAATAAGGCAGATTATTCATGAATAACTTCTGTATTCTACCCAGTAGCTCAGGTCTCCCATAAATAGTGGAGCCCAGAGGCCTGGTTACCCCTTTAAAATGGGGGAAGGGAGAAAAAAATTAGTGGAAATCAAAACGCAAATGGAAATCTTAATAAATCACCCTGCAACATGTACACCTGTAGACATACACATGTGACCCATCTTTATGCCTAGGACTACCGAGTTGTTCAGTTTTTTTTTTTAGCATTTTTTAAATGTTTATTTTTGAGAGAGAGAGAGAGAGAGAAACACACATGTGCAAGTGGAGTAGGGGCAGAGAGAGGGAGACAGAGGATCTGAAGCTGACAGTGCAGAGCCCAATGCAAGGCTCAGACTCACAAACAATGAGATCATGACCTAAGTCGAAGTCAGATGCTTAACTGACTGAGCCACCCAGATGCCCCTCAGTTGTTTTTATTAAGCACTTGGTAGGAAGAGAACCTAGATTATTATAGAAGAATCTATATTTATGAATAATTGAAATATGACTGATTAAATGAGCAACTTGGATATTAAATGTATCTCTTATTTGTTGTAAAAATCAGAATAAAGCATCCTGTTATGTAGGCTTTTTCCCCTCTCAATTACTTAAAAGGTAATCTAATATCTCCCAAATAAAATATATTATTATTATGTATTTTCAGTGGGCATTAAGTAATAGTACCACAGACCTATAACGAGTCCTAAAAACCAGATCGTACAGAGTTATTATGACTTTTACTTGAATTTGAAATCACTTCAAGAACACTACACTGAACAATCATTACTGAGTCCTATACTACTGAGAGCTGAGAAAAAGAATAAAGTTGAATATGATATGTCTTTACCCTCAAGGATCTTGAAGACTAATGAAAAATATGAGTAAATCAATAATTATGGTATAATAAATGAAAAAGATGTTATTAGGGGCACCTGGTGGCTCAGTTGGTTGAGTGTCTGACTTTGGCTCAGGTCATGGTCTTGTAGTTCACAAGTTTGAGCCCTGCATCGGGCTGTGTGCTGTCAGCTTGGAGCCTGGAGCCTGCTTCAGATTCTGTGTCTCCCTCTCTTTCTGCCCCTTTCCTGCTCACAGTCTGCACTCAGTCTCTCTCTCTTTAACATAAATTAACATAAAAAATTAAAAACAAAAGATGCTATGAAAGTATACAAGTGGGAGGAAAGGAGTCAAAGAAGGCTTCTTGAAGAAGGTAATGCTTTAAATGAGATCTTAGAGCCTAGGAAGGGTTGTTGACTAAGTGAAGAAGAGTAGTTCAAGATGAGGAAATGGCATTTCTGAGTTTGTGTTAGCATAAACAACATAACACATTGTTGTGGCTATACCTCTACTGTGTAAGTGGCTCTGTATGGCTGGAGCAAAGGGTGCACAGGAGGAATCAGTTGAAGGCAGAGAGACAGCATGGGCCAGATCCAGATACGCCAAGTTAAGGTATTTGGGGGCCTCATGCCTTCTGCTTCAATAATCTTACCACTTAAGACCTCCTTAGAGAAATAAAAGCTGGAAGAAATTTATTATAATGTCAGCCTTTACTATTTTATTAAATTTACCTTGACTCTTACGTAACTAATTTTAAGTTCCGATAGTGGTATCACATGAAGGGACTATTAGCACCATAGTGGCATTCAAAGAAGAGCTTTCCTGATATATTATCATCTTGTTGCTAATTTATCTATCACTTTTTAAAAAAGTTTATTTATTTTGAGAAGAGCAAGAGAAGGAATCTGAAGCAGACTCCATGCCATCAGCATAGATCCTGATGTGGAGCTCGAACTCATGAACCGTGAGATCATGACCTGAGCCAAAAATCAAGAGTCTGATGCTTAACCAACTGAGCCACCCAGGCACCTGTATCTATTATTTTTATTATACATAATTTTATCAGACTACTGACAAATGTGTTATAAAGTAATTGAAGTAATGGTGTTGTTAGTCAATAGAATGGAATACATTGAGAGGAAAAAGTGAAGAAAAGCAGTTAAATGAATGATTTTTTGTATTAAACAGCAAGATCAATTATAAACCTACACTACAAAATTTATGTGAATATGAGAATTATTTTGAATAATCATTCTACCCTAATCATTTGTTTACCCTTTGTGTGTTAGGTAATATAGGATTCTACAGCTAAACAAATACCAAAACATCTTGAGTGCTGTAGAGTATTTTAAAACAATATGTAGATATATAGAGAGAAATGATTTCTTGATATTCAGGAGCAATTTTTAAAAATTCATTTATTCTCTTCAAATTTTTATTTAAATTCTAGTGCAGTATTGGTTTCAGAGTAGAATTCAGTGATTCATCACTTGTATACAACACCCAGTGCTCAACATAACAAGTGCCCTCCTTAATACCCATCATGCATCCAGCCCATTCTACCCCCTTCCCTCTGTCAACCCTCAGTTTGTTCTCTATCTTTAAGAGTCTCCTCTGGTTTGTTTCCCTCTCTCTCTTTTTTCCATCCCTTCCATAGGTTCATCTGTTTTGTTTCTTAAATTCCACAGATGAGTGAAATCAGGTGGTATTTGTCTTTCTCTGTCTGACTTATTTCACTTAGCATAATATACTCTAGTTTCATCCACATCATTGTAAATGGCAAGATTTTTCACTCATTTTGATGGCTGAGTAATATTCCAGTGTGTGTGTGTGTGTGTGTGTGTGTGTGTGTGTGTGTGTGTGTGTGTACGTACACACCACATCTTCTTTACCCATTCATCAGTCGATGGACATTTGGGCTATTTTTGATAATGCCTCCATAAATATAAACATCAGGGTGCACGTACCCCTTCAAGTCTGTATTTTTGGATTCTTTGGGTACTAGTAGTGTAGTTGTAAGATAGTTCAATTTTTAACTTTTTGAGCAACCTCCATACTGTTCTCCAGAGTGCCTGCACCAGTTTGGTCAGGATAAATATTTTAAACAAAACTCAGTCTAGTAGAAATGATTTTATGTTAAGAGTTTTCAGTGTCATTGAGAACTGAAAAATAGACTTCTTTCATAGTTAATGGTGTTGTTAGAAAGATATCATATTATCTCAGCTTTCCAGGTTAACTAAGTACCAAGCAGAGAGAAATCAATAATATTCTCTTGACCTTCTTGAAGTGCCTTCAGATAGTTTTTAATCAACAGAGGAACTTATAAGAATAATAGAACATACCTTTTGCTTTCCACACCAGCAGAAGACATCAGTAGCACAAAAAACCGTAAAGAGAGAAACACAAGGGGAATTCTTTACCATGTATCTCAGTGGGTTAGGAGATTATGTAAAAAAAATTGTGTAGGTAATGCCTCTCTAATGTTTTAAAACTGCATATGCTTCTATGCCACCTCCGACTGATCTCTGGATGACATTCTTTTATATTGTCTGCTTGAGTCTCCTACCCTCTGTAGTTTTCTTCTAAATATTATACATTTTCCCCTAGACTTGGCTGATTATTTTAAAGATAGCTGTAGCAACCAGGTATAGACAAATGTCATATGATAAAATTTTATCAGTTACAACTAGGAAGTATTTTAGAACTTCAGCCACAGGAAAAGCTGGTATAATTCTGTTTACCAAGATGGCTAATATTTAGCCTTTGTTCTTGTGTAAAACAAGCAGAGTTAATGTCTTTGGCTTAATTAATTAACAAATAGTGTGCCTACTTTTCTGATTGTAGCTAGTAAGAAGATAAGGGAGACCATAGCTATGATGCTCCTTACTAGATAAAGTGGCAGACAAATTAGATATAGTGAGAAACTATTAAAATCCCTAGGGAACAGAATAAAAATTGATAACTTGGCTAAATTTGAAAATGCTCATGTTCTTCATTTTACATTTTGTATGTCTTACTATGTGTATTTTATGCTAGGTATAACAACATCGACAGCTAGTTTTTATTACTATTATTTTTATAATGAACATATTAATGCTTTTTAACCAAAACAAGATATTTCCATTTTGAAAAAGACAGTTTAATTTTTAATTTTTAACTTCTGTTATTTGAGAGAGAGCATGCATGTGAGTGGGGGAGAGGGGCAGAGGGAGAGAGAATATCTCAAGCAGGCTCCACTTTAGCACAGAGCCCAACATAGAGTTCAATCCCGAGACCCCTGGGATCACAACCTGAGCCAAAATTAGGAGTTGGATACTCAACCATCTGAGCCACCTGAGTACTCCAAAAGAGATGACAGTTTAAGCTGACAAAACTTTTCTTTTCAATTCCATATATACATAAAAACTTTAATTAAAATTGTTGAAGTACAGTAAGATAATTTGAGATTGAGACATTTCTCACTTGTTAAGCAAGTATATATAAAATTTGCATTGCCAAAAATCCTAGTATCTTTTTTTAAAATGACATTGGTGGCAATGACTTGTTAGCTAGTAAACGCTTTCTGCCACATGCTAAGGAGCAAATAATGATCACTGAAACTTACAGTGTTTGAAACATCAAATATAACATGGTTTGTTTTTATTATTATATATATCAATCTGGAAGAAGTTGATTATCAACTTTCAATTATTTTACGGTGAGAAAAATAATCATGCAGGTGATTAGAATTCATATATAATGAGATGATTTTATTTCCCTTTATTTATTTACTTTAAATATTTATTTTGAGAGAGAGAGTGTGTGCAAGTATGCACAAGCTGGGAGGGTGCAGAGAGAGAGGGAGAGAGAATCCTAAGCAAGCTCCCTGCTGGTAGGGCAGAGCCCAGTACAGGGCTCAGTCCCACGAACCATGAGATCATGACCTGAGCTGAAATCAACAGTAAGATGCTTAACTGACTGAGCCTCCTAGGCACCTCTTTCCTTTCTTTTTTTCTTAAGATTTTATTTTTAAGTAATCTCTATACCAACATGGGCTTGAACCCACAACCCCAAGGTCACATGCTCCACTGACTGAACCAGCCAGGTCCCCCCATTTCCCCTTTTTGTATCTTCTATTGTGTGTTGCATGGCATTAACTGGTCTGATATATATTTAAGATCAACCTGGATTTGCTTCTATAGGAATGTAATTGCTTAACTATGCTTAATATATGCATTTACCTTCCTTCAGGCACTTAAATGAAAAATAGCAGTTAGGTAATTGTTAATGAGCAAAGATGATCTTAGTTCTAATTCTTACCATTTTCTGTCTCTTAGCCTGCCCCCAAATCTTGTCATTCCTAGAAATTGCTCTGCCTCCAAAATTACTAATTCATATATCGCATTCAGTAGCCACATTCTCCTCTTCAAATACATGTGTTCAGGTACACTACTGCAACTGTTCTTTGATTTCATTAATACCTTCATTCTGTTGGTTCTTTTATTTTTACTTACAGATTTATTCAACTTAGATTTTACCATTCTTCCTTCTGGTCATGCTCTTGTAAATACCATCAGGTCCTTTGCCCTTCTCTTTCTGCCTAGCAAAACCATCTGCCTAGCAAAACCCCAGGCCCCCTGCTTTCTCTGGTACCACATGCAAACAATTGAGCATTACTAAAGAAATATCTCATAACAGGTTTATAGGGTCACTATAAAATCATGATAAACAACCTCAACTGAGTAGCCTCTAACTCATTTTCTCTAGTAAGTTCACTCTTTTGCACCCCATAACTTCTATTTAAGACTTTCTTTGCTCAGACCTCTGGATGCCATCTCCTCTTTCCTTATTGCAGCTTGCTTCATAATTCATAGAGAATATAAGGAGCTATCAAATGAAAATTTCCTCTTCTTACAGGTACCAGTTCTACAGGCTCTCCCGTATCTGCGTCCATCTTCTTCTGTCTTCCTCTCAAAGACTGACCCCCTCCATGTATGACCTAAACTCCCATCATTTTATGCTTAGGTAACTAATTCTATTGGTTAGTGCTTCTTCTGCATTTTTAGTTTCTTCTTCTTCTTCCCTCCCCTCCTCTTAAACAGGATCTGTATTATCAGCATTCAAAAATATTCCTCTAGTCTCTCCCATCTTAAAATAATCTCTTCCAATTAGTATCCATCATACTTTATTCTCCTTTAGAGGCAAACTTCTAAAACATTTGACAAATTAAAAGATATGTCTCCATATCTTTACTTCTCAGTCTCTTTTTAATTATTTACAAATAATTTTATAAGTTTTATTTTGATGAACAGAAAATTTTAACTTTAATATAGTCAGATGTGTCATTAGTTTCCTTTAAGGTTAGAGTTTTTTGTGTCCTATTTAAGAAAACTTTGTCAGGGGCACCTGGGTGGCTGAGTCGGTTAAGTGTCCAACTTCGGCTCAGTTCATGATCTCACGGTTCGTGAGTTCGAGCTCCATGTCTAGCTCTGTGCTAACAGCTCAGAGCCTGGAGCCTGCTTCAGATTCTGTCTCTCTGTCTCTGTCTCTCTGCTTCTACCCTGCTCACGCTATCTCTGTCAAAAATAAATAAGCATTAAAAAAAAAAAAAAAAGAAAAAGAAAACTTTGTGTAGGGACTCCTGGCTGGCTCAGTTGGTAGAGTTTGCAACTCCAGATCTAGGGATTGTAAATTCAAGCCCCACATTGGGTGTAGAGATTACTTAAAAAAATAAAATCTTAAAAAAAAAAAAGGAAACTTTGTCTAGTCCAAAGTTATGAAAAATTTTTTTCTATTTTTATTTGATTTTTAGAGAGGGAGAATGCACAAGCTGGGGAGAGGGGCAGAAGGAGGGAGAGAGAGATCTTAAGCAGGCTCCATACTCAGCACAGAGCCCGATGGGCTATATCCCACGACCCTGGGTTCATGACCTGAACCAAAATCAAGAGTTGGATGCTTAACTATTGAGCCACTCAGGCAGCCCTTGATTTTCTAATTTTAAATTAATATTGTGTTCTGGAATAATTTTAACTTAGTTGTGATGTATTATTTAGTTTGCTAATATTGTCCTTTGTATTTTTACATCTATGTTACTTATTGAGATAAGCTTGTGTTTTCCTTTGTCTTAATTTTGTTGGAATTTTGGTTTCTTAGTTATGGTTGCTTTTATGAGGGGAATCAAGACCTGTTCTTTTTCTTTTTTTTTTTTTTTTTTTTTTCCCCAACGTTTTTTATTTATTTTTGGGACAGAGAGAGACAGAGCATGAACGGGGGAGGGGCAGAGAGAGAGGGAGACACAGAATCGGAAACAGGCTCCAAGCTCCGAGCCATCAGCCCAGAGCCTGACGCGGGGCTCGAACTCACAGACCGCGAGATTGTGACCTGGCTGAAGTCGGACGCTTAACCGACTGCGCCACCCAGGCGCCCCAAGACCTGTTCTTTTTCTATTCTCTAGGATAGTTTGTAGGAGATTGGTGTTCTTTTTTTCTTAAATGGTAGACTTAATTGTTAAA
Source organism: Panthera onca (assembly GCF_046562875.1). Lineage (NCBI taxonomy): Eukaryota > Metazoa > Chordata > Mammalia > Carnivora > Felidae > Panthera > Panthera onca. The sequence continues at coordinate 44,889,876 of NC_138352.1, read as the reverse complement.
GCCACCAGACTTGGACTTCTTTTGTAGAAAGATTTTTAATTATGTATTCAATTTCTTTCTTTTTTAAAATAAGATTTTATTTATTTATTTTTAAGTACACTCTGCCACCACATGGGGCTCGAACTTATGACCCCAAGATTAAGAGTCACATGTTCTATAGACTGAGCCAGCCAGGTGCCCCATGGATTCAATTTCTTTAATAAATAAAGTCAGAATTTCTATTCTATTTCTTCTTATAGACATTTTGATAGGCTATATTTTTTCTGACAGTTTATTTGCCATCAGTTTTCAAAGTTATTGGCAAAAGTTTTTTTTTTAATCCTTTTGGATATTTATATAATTTGTAATGCTATAACATTTTTCATTCCTGATATTGATTGATAATTTACATGTTCTCTTTTTTTCTACTCCAGGGTTCATAAAACTTATTAGTCTTTTTTTATTAGTCTTTTTGTAGACTGTTGATCTTCATTATTGTACATTTACTTTTTCATTTATTCTTTATTATTTCCTTCCTTCTGCCTTTTAGGTTTAATTTTCTGTTCTTCATCTTACTTTTTGAAATAAATGCTTAGAACATTGATATTTTAGCCTTTTTTCTAATCTATCTATTTAAAACTATACATTTCTTTTGGTATGGCTTTAACTGTGTCCCACAAATTTTGGTATATAGTGTTTTATTTTTTTAAATAATATCTACACCCAATGTGGGGTTCAAATTCACAAACCTGAGAGATCAAGGGTCACAAGCTATACCATCTGAGCCAGCCAAGTGCCCCAGTATATAGTGCTTTAATTACCATTAGTTCAAACTATTTTCTATTTCCCACTATGATTACATTTTGAATCATGGGTCATTTGTAAGCAAATTATATAATTTTCAAACAAATGATTTTCTAGTTATCTCCTAAATATTGATTTTTAGCTTAAATTCACTATGGTATGAAAACATATTCTGTGTGATTTCCAATTGCTGGAGCCTTAGGAGAATATCCATGTAGAGAGACAATTTGATGCCAGGGTATCTGCATAGGTGGGTATCCATGTAGAGAGGTGACTCCAGTAGAGTAAGGAGAGCATCTGTGTAGAAGCATCTGGCATAGGGGGAAAGGTATTTGTTTAAGGTCATAGAAGCAGTATCTCTGTTTCGTTGTGGGATGTCAGAGCCCAAACAGAATGAGGAAGGTGTCCACACAGAGGACATCTTGGCACAGATTGTGAAAATTTGAATTAGATGAAGAGGATGTTCATACAAGAGGTCATTCTGGCATTGATTATCAGAGCATCAGAGCCTGAGTAGGGTAAGGAGTGTCCAATGGTGGCGCTGGTCTGGTGGAGGGTATCAGAGCCTGAGTGTGGTGAGGAGGGAATCCATGTGGGAAGTTGGTAGTATTATCACATAGGTATTAGTAGCTAAACTAGGGTGAGGAGAGTATTTATAGAGGGTGGAGGCAGCATTGGTCGAGCAGGGTGAGGAGAACACTGATGCAGAGTGGGGTGGGATGATGGTAATGGGGAATTCATTACATATAGGAGGATTGTTCAAATAGGTATATATAATATTAAGGATAGCAGGAGACAAGTTTTTTAATTGTTGGAATAGGAAGTAAAAGATATGGAAAGAAAGAAACCTAGCATGGGCTTTGTAGTCTTAAATTGGAATTAGAGATATAAATGTGAGCACATAATTTTCTTTCTTCTTTTTTTTATTTTTTAAGTAGGCCCTGTGCCCAAAAGGGGGCTTGAACTTAAGAACCTGAGATCAAGAGTTGCATGCCCCACTGACTAAGCCAGCCAGTTGCCCCAAGCACATAGTTGGTTTTTTTTAAATTTTTTTTAACATGTATTTATTTTTTGAGAGACAGAGAGAGACAGAGCATGAGCAGGGGAGGGGCAGAGAGAGAGAAGGAGACACAGAATCTGAAGCAGGCTGCAGGCTCTGAGCAAGCTGTCAGCACAGAGCGTGATGCAAGGCTCAAACCCACAAACTGTGAGATCATGACCTGAGCTGAAGTCGGACATTCAACCAACTGAGCCACCCAGGCGCCCGCAAACACATAGTTTTTTATATCTAAAGAGGTATATACAGAAAGAGAGATGGAAATGTGTGTATATATACATGTGTGTTTGTGTGCACACACCTATATAACATACATATTTTCATTCATGTATTCTTTTTTTTAAATTTTTTTTTAAATGTTTATTCATATTTGAGAGGCAGAGTGCAAGCTGTGGGTGGGGGCAGAGAAAGAAGGAAACACAGAATCCAAAGCAGGCTCCAAGCTGTGAGCTATCAGCACAGAACCTGATGTGGGGCTCAAACTCAGGTAACCACGAGATCATGACCTGAGCCCGAAGTCAGACATTCAACTGACTGAGCCACCCAGGTGCCCTGTCATTCATGTATTCTTTGGCTCTGTCTACTGAGAAGGCCTGGTGGTAGTTCTATCCAATATCAATGAGCATAACTATTGGCAAAATATGAGTTTCTAAATACCATTATCCACTAAAAGGAACTGTAGTTCTCTGGAAGTGTTGCTGATTCCAAGCTGAGGTGAGGGTATATAAGATGATCCAGTAATATCTTGTGCCTAAAAGTAAGAAGGTGCTCAAAGAATAATGGAAACATGTCTAAAAGACAGAAACAGCCATTTTGAAAAAAAAAGATCAGGCAGATTCTTGTAAAATTAATCACACACACACACACACACACACACACACACACACACCTAACCAATACTCAGCTTTTATATCTTCAAATATTGCCTCTTCCTCAGTGTTTCCTCTCTCCTTCTGCAAGTCTGATTAAATGTTAGACCTGCTCCACTGGGTGTTACATGTAAGTGATGAATCACTGGGTTCTACTCCTGAAGCCAAGACTATGCTGTATGTTAACTAACTTGAGATTTAAAAAAAGGAATAAAATCCAGATACCTTTCCACACAAAAAGAGAATAAAATGATTAATATAGTCTTAAAAATTATAAATGTTAGACCTGCTTTTTATATCATCCATGTCTTTTAACTCTCTTACATTTTTCATCTGTTGCTTCTTTGTGTCACATTATGAAGCATGTTCTTCCAGATTTATATTCCAATATACTAGTATTTATTTCAACTGGATTTATTCTACTCTTAGATTGATCCATTGAGTTTATATTTTTGATTTCTAGGAGTTTAGTTTGATTCTTTTTCTGATCTGCGTGTTCTGAAATTTTTAGATCTTTAATTTTTAATTTATTTTTAATTATTTTTATTTAAAATTTTTAATTCCAATATAGTTAACAGATAGTATTGTATTAGTTTCATGTGTATAATAGAGTGATTCAACAATTCATTATTGTTAAATATAGTTATATGTTAATACACTGTTAATCCTCTTCACCCATCCCCCCACTCACCCTCTGGTAACCATCACTTTGTTCTTTATAGTTAAGAGTCTGTTTCTTGGTTTGTGTCATTTTTGTTGTTGTTGTTGTTTGTTTGTTTTGTTAGATCTTTCATTTTTTAAAACATAATAAACGTAACTCTTTTATAGCCTGAACCTAGTAATTCATATATTGGACCTTGTAGTTCTGCTCTTTTTTGTTTCCACTGATTGTCACTCATGGTGACTTTTTTCTTTGTGTGCTTTATAATTTTGACTGTGAGGTCTAATTTTCCTTGAAACTTTATGTGTGAAATTATTTGAGGCCTAGGATAAGAACTTGATTTATCCAGACAGGATTTAGAGTTTCCTTCTTTTGGGTGCTCTAGTGACATTTCCAGTGTAGGACAACTTTCAACTAAATTCTTAGCCCAGGGATGCCTGGGTGGCTCAGTCAGTTCAGTGTCTGACTCTTGATTTTGGCTTATGTTATAATCTTGCAGTGAGATCAAACCCCCACATGGGACATGGCTGCCTGTCCCTTACGTGTGCATGTGCATGCATGTTCTCTTTCTCTCTCTCAAAATAAATAAATAAACATGGAAAAAACTAAACAAAAACAAAAACAAAATACGTATATAAAGAAGCTATACAACTCAACACACACAAAAAACAAATAATCCAGTTACAAAATGGGCAAAAGACATGAACAGACATTTCTCCAAAGAAGACATCCAGATGGCCAAAAGACACCTGAAAAGATGCTCAACATCACTCATCATCAAGGAAATGCATATCAAAACCACAATGAGATACCACCTCACACCTGTCAGAATGGCTAAAATCAAAACCACAAGAAATAAGTGTTGGCAAGCATGTAGAGAAAAAAGAACCCTCATGCATTGTTGGTGGGAAGGCAAAATTGGTCAGCCACTGTAGAAAACAGTATGAAGGTTCCTCAAAAATTAAAAATAGAATTACCGGGTGCACCTGGGTGGCTCAGTCAGTTAAGCACCCGACTTTGGCTCAGGTCATGATCTCGCGATCCGTGAGCTTGAGCCCTGCATGGGGCTCTGTGCTGACAGCTCAGAGCCTGGTGCCTGCTTTGGATTCTGTGTCTTCCTTTCCATCTGCTCCTCCCCTGCTCATGCTGTGTCTGTCTCTCTCAAAAATATATTAAAAAAATTAAAAATATACATATATATATTTTAAAAAGCAGAAAGTGGGGCATCTGTGTGGCTTAGTCGGTTAAGCAGCCAACTTCATCTCAGTGATTTCATGGTTCATGGGTTCAAGTCCCATGTTGGGCTCTGTGCTGACAGCTCAGAGCCTGGAGCCTGCTTCGGATTCTGTGTCCCCCTCTCTCTCTCTGTCCCTCCCCCACTCATGCTCTGTCTCTCTCTCTCTCTCTCTCTCTCTCTGTCAAAAATAAATAAACTTAAAAAAAATAATAATAAAAATAGAATTACCATATGATTCAGTAATTCCACTACTATTTACCCAAAGAATATAAAAACACTAATTCAAAAAGATATATGCACCCTAAATATATTTCTAATATATGTCATGTTAAATTTAAGAAAAAAATCCACTTGTGGATTCATAATCTCAGTGTGGCTCATACAAAGGACTGCAGTCTGTATTCATATCATCTGTAAAGTTTGAAAAGGTTTAGGCTAAGAATTAAAAAAAAATTTTTTTTACATTTATTTATTTTTGAGAGACAGAACAGAGCACAAGTGGGGGAGGGGCAGAGAGAGAGGGAGACACAGAATCCCAAGCAGGCTGCAGGCTCTGAGCTGTCAGCACAGAACCCGAGGCGGGGCTCGAACTCACAAACTATGAGATCATGACCTGAGCCAAAGTTGAATGCTTAACTGACTGAGCCACCTAGGCACACCTAGGCTAAGAATTTTTTTTAATGTTTATTTATTTATTTTGAGAGAGAGAGGGGCACGTGAGCGGAGAAGGGGCAGAGAATCCCAAGCAGGTTCCACACTGTCTCAGAGCATAGGCCACTCAGGGCTCGATCCCTCAGACTGTGAGATCATGACCTGAGCTGAAATCTAGAGCCGGACACCTAACTGACTGAGCCATCCAGGCACCCCAGTATATTTTGAGTACTAACCTCTTATTGGATATATCATTTGCAAGTACATTTTCTCATTCAGTACGTTGTCTTTTTGTTTTGTTGATTGTTTCCTTTGTTGTGCAGAGGCTTTTTATTTTGATGTAGTCCCAGTAGTTTATTTTTGTTGCTTTCGTTTCCTTTGCCTCAGGAGATATATCTAGAAAAATGTTGCTGCTGCCGATGTCAGAGAAATTACCACCTGTACTCTTCATTCAGGATTTTTCAAATGCCCAATTTTAAATCATGTGATCTTTTGGCAAGTTGCTTATACTTTCTGTTCTTTAGTTTCCTCAGCTATAGTAGTATTTATCCCATAGAATTGTTTTGAAGATTATTGAATTGTTAAATGGGAAGCACTAAAAATAGTGTCAACTGTTAGTTGAAAATTTAGTGGAACATTGTATAAGTTTAATGAATGCTAGTTGGCTCCCCCGCCCCCCCATGGAAGGAAAGGGCAAACTGAACTTAAGAAACAAAGCAAAACTTATTTTAAAGAGCTAAGAGGTAGGGGCACCTGGGTGGATCATTTGGTTAGAATGGGTCCAACTCTTGATCTCAGCTCGGGTCTTAATCTCAGGGTCATGAGTTCAGGCCCCACATTGGGCCCTGCACTGGGCATGAAGCCTACTTAAATTTAAAAATTTAAAAAGTAGGGGCACCTGGGTGGCTCAGTTGGTTAAGCATCCAACTTCAGCTCGGGTCATGTTCTTGCGGTTTGTGAGTTCAATCCCCATGTTGGGCTCTGTGCTGACAGCGCAGAACCTGCTTGAGATACTTTCTCTCTCCTCTCTCTGCCCCTCCCCAACTTGTACTCTCTTCCTCTCTCAAGAATAAACATTTGAAAAAGTTATGCTGGAGTGGAGGTTAGGTTGATGGGGTGGCAGGTACAATTAGATCTTCAGTAACATTTCTTCTTATATAGAAGTATAGAGAATAAGAAAGAATGAGTTAATGGTTGATAAAGAGTAAAATCCCACACAATTACCACCATAGGAAATTCTCTAAATGAAATAATGTAACCATTATAAGCTAAGCATATCCATAGTACTAATACTGTATCTCCGTACATTAAGTACTACATATTAATTATGCCATTTAATTCTCACAATAGCGCCAAAAGACCCATTTTACAGATGAATTAAAGGCTCAGGAGTTTACATGACTTGTTCAAAGTCACAGGTAGTTAAGCATCAGAACACAGATTTTAATCCAGATTCAAAGCTAATGCATTTATTTTTACCTTTTTTTATTGAAGTATAATTAACATACAATGTTATATTGGCTTCAGGTGTATAACATATTGACTTAACAGTTCTATACATTACTCAGTGCTCACCACAGATTGTATGGTCACCGTCTGTCACCATACAGCGTTATTATGGTGTTATTGGCTGTATTCCCTATGCTGTACTCTTCATCTTTGTGACTTTTTTTTTTATAACTGGAAGCCAGTGCTTTTAATTATGATATAAGAGCTGGTAAATTCTAGACAAGCACCTAATTTGGGAGAAAGTTAGTGGTATGCCTGTGAGAAAGACCTTTTGGATTTGGGACAGAATTAAGTCTGTTGAAGATTAAGCCTGTAAAGCAGATTCAAAGTGTAAAAATACCAGCCAGTAAGAAGAACATTACCAGCCTTGCTAAGAGTAATTTCTCCCTCCCCCAATCTCTTATAAATTAGGACTATACTGTTCTACCATTTGTTCTATATAATTGGGCAAAACCCTTAACTTCTTTCAACAAAAATTTATCAGGCAAATTGAGAGGATAATGCTTGCCAAACCTGATCAAGTAAAATACTGTATAAGAAAGAACTGTAAATTGGAATGGTGTTTTAATTATTACATAATTATTATTTAATAAATTTAATTATTTAATTATTTAATGACCACTTGAGGGTGGTCACTGGGTTATATATCTTTCTATGCTCCATAGCACAAAAAGGGTTATCATCTTGTGGTGTATGTTTGCAGGTACTTAGTAAATATTAGTTGAATAAATGAATGATGATTCATCAAGCTTTTTAGCTAATGTAATAACCTGCGGCAAGAACATGTAAACTGGCACAGCTTTGTTAGTAATTCCAGTTATCTGCTACTTTTGAGTTCACCTGTATCTTGGATCTCAATCATAATAAAATAATTTTTTGTTTCTGAGAACCCATTTTATTTCATTTCTGGCAATCTTGCCTGATGCTTAAACAGTTTGGCAGAGAGTGGGAATATGATCTGGTTGGAAGCATGTGGCTTGCTGAAACAAGAATACTTTGAGTTTGTGATGCTTAGCTGTAGGTACAGATGAGATGTCATGCCAGATGCTATACAATATTTGTTAGAAACAGGTAGATTTTAATATGACCATCAGAATTAAAACTAGCTTTTACTCTTTAGTCTTCCAAGTTAAAATCTGAAGTTAAAGAATATAATTTGATTTGGCACCATCATTGACTGAATAACATATGCTACCAAATCTGAGAAATTAGTTTTATAGAGCCCTTCATATTTAAAAAATCATGATTTTAAAGTTGTTTGAGAGTGTCCTCTCCATAATGTACATATTGAAAAAGAAGCTGTAGGGTTGCCTGGGTGGCTCAGTCAGTTAAGCATCCAACTTCAGCTCAGGTTCTGATCTCGTGGTTCATGAGTTCAAGCCCCACATTGGCCTCTGTGCTGACAGCTCAGAGCCTGTAGCCTGTTTTAGATTCTGTGTCTCCTCTCTCTGCCCCTCCCCCACTCACACTCTGTCTCTTTCTCAAAAATAAATGGACATTAAAAAAATTTTTTTTAAAAAAAGAACCTTCAGTTTCCTGCTTTGGCTCTGATCACATTAACTTAAATACTTTTCTTTTTATTTCTTCCCTCTACTTTCACTGAAACACAGTAATTAGAGGATAACCTTTAACCACCTTCCTGTGTACTGGAGAACAGTATAGGCCTTACTAAGAATGGAGTGGGCCTTAGAACCAAATGAAATAAGTAATAATCTACACATGATTTCAAGGGGTGGTTTGAAGGCTGTTCTGTTGTAGTTTTAAGTACTTCTACTAGTTAATAATGCTATCTAAAATTATAACATCAGAGGTTTATTCCTTTGGTTTAAGATTTTATTCTTGTTAGGATACAGATCCTTGAAGGATTTAAAAAATATGTTTTTATTATGAGTCATCCATTCATTTAACAAATACTTACTGAGTGCCTACTGTATACCAGGTGCTGTTCTAGGTGCTGGAGATAAAGCAGTGAATAAAACTGGCTGTATCTCTGTGGAGGACAAGAGGGAGATACATAATACATTCACAAATAAGTTATAAGAAAGATGATGAGAAGCTGTTTTTAGACAGAGCTCTTTAATAATGTTACATTTGGTAGAGCTTTGAAGGAAGTGAGGGTATGAGCCATCTGATTATATGAAGAAAGATTATTCCAGGCAGAGGAAATGATGAAAAGAACAAAGAGGCTGATATGACAGCATGATTGGTATGTTTGAAGGCTAACAAGGAGACCAGTATGACTGGATGGACTGAAGAAAAGTAGAATTGTAGCAGATGGTAATGAATAAGCAGTGAGGTAATGTGAGGTAATGTCTCACGGTTTGTGAGTTCGAGCCCCGCGTCGGGCTCTGTGCTGACAGCTCAGAGCCTGGAGCCTGCTTCGGATTCTGTGTTTCCCCGTCTCTCAGCCCCTCCCCTGCTCATGCTCTGTCTCTCTCTGTCTCTCAATAATAAATATTAAAAAAAAAAATTAAAAGTGGCTAAGTCGGTTGAGCATCTGACTCTTAATTTCAGCTCAGTCATGATCCCAGGGTCCTGGGATGAAGCCCACTGTGGGGCTCCATGCGGAGTGTGGAACCTGGTTGGGATTTTTTCCTCTCTCTCCACCCCTCTCCCCAACTCTCACTCTCACTCTATCTCAAAACAAACAAACCAACCAACAATAGTAGCTCTTTGCCGTCAGATTCACTCAGCTTGATGCCACTACTATAGGTTTAACTTGGGCAGCACAGAGCCAAGTTTATGGGACTTCAAATGAGAACCTAAGAGCTAGAAAGTAAAATTATTTTGAACCCTGCTTTAATGTCTACTGCCAATTTTTTTTTTCATTATGAGAATAATACGTGCTTTGTACTGTTCTGCTACTGCTGCTGCTGCAAAAAACGTTTTACCACTCATCTTTTTTTTTTTTTAACGTTTTTTCAGTTTTCACTTACTGATCCTACCTGATCATTTCAAAGTCAAATTGTAATTTTATTTTCTGTTTCCCTATGGAGTAGCACTGAAAGAAAATTGTAGCTAATTACTCTATCCTTAGTCTGATTTTTATTATTACCACTATGAGTAAAGACATTTTCCTAGATATTTTTCATATAATTCCTGGAAATAGTTTCTCAGATCTTTCTCAGTATCAAAAGCCAGGCTGAGATTCTCATTTTGTCCCTGGTTGCTGTATTTTGTTACTTACCCTTTCAAGCATTCTTATTTCTTTTCTTTCTTTTTTTCTTCTTCCCTAGTTTATTTTCTGAATTTAACAGTGGGGAATCCATTTGACTATGCTCACAGCAGGTAATAAGTACTGTGGATTGGTTTCTTTGGATGGTTAAAAGAATGAGAGGGTAATTAAGCTTTTCTGGAGCTGCCAACTGTATTGGGTTTTGGTGCGTTTTTAAGGCTTATTTAAAAATAGTTTCTTCAGAAATCAAACTATTTAATCAGTAGAATTCCTAAGGGCACATTCCTTTATCAGATAGAGACTACTTAGATGCCTGGGATTTGTGTCAAGTAGAAGAAAACCCTCTTTTATATGAGGCTAGAATTAATATTCATTATCTCATTATGATTTATGGTGTTTTATTTATAATCTTTAATGGAGTGCTTTTTTATCCCCTAAATAATACATACTTTTAAAAAATGCAGGCTTCTAAAAAACTGAAGAAACATTTATTTAGATATTTTAAATATTCAGATTCAGCCATGATCTTCTTGAGCCCCAAATCTAAATCTAGATAAAATACAGAAAAGACACTTTTTATGAGTTACAGTTATGAGGTCTAAAATTTTATCTGAGTAAACTGGGATGTTGTTATCTTTAAGACCCAAACATTCTAATTGAACCATAAGGAGAACACAGTTGTCATCACTTCTGGTCAACATAGTACTGGACATTCTAATCAGAACAGTTAGCTAAGAAAAGGAAATAAAAGGAATCCAAATTGGAATGAAGAAGTAAAATGATCTGTTTGCAGATGAAATGAGTTTATATTTAGAAAACCTAAAGATTCCCCCCCCCCAAAACTGTTAGAACTAATAAATGAATTCTGCAGAGTAGCAGGATACAAAGTCAACACACAAAAATCAGTTGCATTTCTATACAAAAACATGAACGATCTAAAAGGGAAATTACAAAAACAATTCTATTTACAATAATATCAAAAAGAATAAAATACTTAGGAATTATTTAATCAAAGAGGTTAAAGACTTGTGTAATGAACTATAAAACATTGTTGTGGGGCCTGGGTGACTCATTCTGTTAAGTGTCCAACTCTTGATTTTGGCTGAGGTTTGGCTCAGGCTCCACTCTGGGTGTGGAGTCTGCTTAAGACTCTCTACCTCCCTCTCCCTCTGTCTCTCCCCAACTTGTGTGTGTATACATGCTCTCTGTCAAAAAATAAAAAAGACATTGTTGGAAAAAAGAAGACCTATAAATGAGAAAACATCCCATGTTCGTGGATTGGAGTATATAATATTGTTAAGATGTCAATACTACCTAAAGCGAAATACATATTCAGTGCAATCCCTATCAAAACCCCAATGATGGTTTTTGCAGAAGTAGAAAAATCTATCATAAAATTTATATCGAATCTCAAGGGACCCCAAAGAGCCAAAAACAATCTTGAAAAAGAAGAAGAAAATTAGAGGACTCACACTGCTGATTTAAAACCTTACTATAATGGCACAGTAATCAAAACAATATGACTGGCATAAAGACAGACCAGTGGAATAGGATAGAGAGTTCAGAATAGAATAGAGAGTGGATGTGAGGTGGGTGGTATCTGAGTGTGGTTTTGATTTGTATTTCCCTGATGAGGAGTGACGTTGAACATCTTTTCTTGTGCCTGTTGGCCATCTGGATGTCTTCTTTAGAGAAGTGTCTATTCATGTTTTCTGCCCATTTCTTCACTGGATTATTTGTTTTTTGGGTGTGGAGTTTGGTGAGTTCTTTATAGATTTTGGATACTAGCCCTTTGTCCGATATGTCATTTGCAAATATCTTTTCCCATTCTGTCGGTTGCCTTTTAGTTTTGTTGATTGTTTCCTTTGTAGTGCAGAAGCTTTTTATCTTCATGAGGTCCCAATAGTTCATTTTTGCTTTTAATTCCCTTGCCTTTGGAGATGTGTCAAGTAAGAAATTGCTGCAGCTGAGGTCAGAGAGGTTTTTTCCTGCTTTCTTCTCTGGGGTTTTGATGGTTTCCTGTCTCACATTCAGGTCCTTCATCCATTTTGAGTTTATTTTTGTGAATGGTGTAAGAAAGTGGTCTAGTTTCATTCTTCTGCATGTTGCTGTCCAGTTCTCCCAGCACCATTTGTTAAAGAGACTGTCTTTTTTCCATTGGATGTTCTTTCCTGCTTTGTCAAAGATTAGTTGGCCATACTTTTGTGGGTCCAATTCTGGAGTCTCTATTCCATTGGTCTGTGTGTCTGTTTTTGTGCCAATACCATGCTGTCTTGATGATTACAGCTTTGTAGTAGAGGCTAAAGTCTGGGATTGAATGCTTCCCACTTTGGTCCTCTTCTTCAATATTACTTTGGCTATTCGGGGTCTCACACCAGTCAGAGTGGCTAAAATGAACAAATGAGGGCACTATAGATGCTGGTGAGGATGTGGAGAATCAGGAACCCTCTTGCACTGCTGGTGGGAATGCAAACTGGTGCAGCTGCTCTGGAAAACAGTGTGGCGGTTCCTCAAAAAATTAAAAATAGATCTACCCTATGACCCAGCAATAGCACTGCTAGGAATTTACCCAAGGGATACAGGAGTGCTAATGCATAGGGGCACTTGTACCCCAATGTTTATAGCAGCACTTTCAACAATAGCCAAGTTATGGAAAGAGCCATGTCCATCAACTGATGAATGGATAAAGAAATTGTGGTTTATATGCACAATGGAATTCTAGTTGGCAATGAGAAAGAATGAAATACGGCCTTTTGTAGCAACGTGGATGGAACTGGACAGATACCATATGTTTTCACTCTTATGTAGATCCTGAGAAACTTAACAGAAGACCATGGGGGAAGGGAAGGAAATAAAAAAGAGAGAGAGGGAGCCAAAACATAAGAGACTCTTAAAAACTGAGAACAAACTGAGGGTTGATGGGGGGTGGGAGGGAGGGGAGGGTGGGTGATGGGTATTGAGGAGGGCACCTGTTGGGATTAGCACGGGGTGTTGTATGGAAACCAATTTGACAATAAATTTCATATTAAAAAAAAAAAAGAATAGAGAGTGGAATAGAATAGAGAGTGAGATGCTTGCCTGTATGGTCAGATTATTTTTGACAAAGTGCCAAGACTTCAATAGGCAATGGACAATCTTGTCAACAGATGGTGCTGGGAAAACTGGATATCTACCTACAAAGGAATGACATTGGACCCACACCTAATAGCGTATACAAAAATTTACTCAAAGTCGATCAAAGACCTAGAGGTAAGACCTCCAACAGTAAAACTCCTAAAAAAACCCTAGGACAAAAGCTTCATGATGTTGGATTTTACAGTGATTTCTTGGGTATGACCCAAACAACACAGGCAACATAAGAAAAGAGTAGACAGGGGTGCGTGTGTGGCTCCATTGGTTAAGCCTATGACTTCAACTTAAGTCATGATCTTGCAGTTCATGGGTTCAATCCCAGCATCAGGCTCTGTGCTGACAGCTCAGAGCCTGGAGCTTGCTTCAGATTCTGTGTCTCCCTCTCTCTCTGCCCCTGCCCAACGTGTCCTGTCTCTTTCTTTCTCAAAAATTAAAATAATAAAAACTTAAAAAATAAAAGAAAACAGTAGACGAATTTGACTTAATGATAATAAAACACTTTGCATATAGATACACTATCAACAGAGTAAAAAGGCAACCCATAGAATGGAAGAAAATATTTGTAAATCATATATCTGATAACATATTAATATCTAGGATATATTGAGAACACTTAAAACTCAACAAAAAACATCCAATTCAAAAATGGGCAAAGAATTTGAATAAACATTTCTTCAGAGAAGATACACAAATGGCCAATAAGCACATGAAAAGATGCTCAACATCATTAATAGTCAGGTAAATATAAATCAAGACTACAATGAGATATCACCTCACACTCAAGAATGGCTACTGTCAAAAGAAAACAGAAAATAACAAGGTTGGTGGAGGCTATAGAGAAATTGGAACCCTGTGCACTGTTCATGGGAATGCAATATGGTACAACTTTGTAGAAAACAATGTAGAATTTCCTCAAAGAATTAAAAATAGAATTACCATATGAACCAGCAATTCCACCTCTGGGTATATACTCACAAGAATTAAAAGCAAGATCTCAAAGAGATATTTGTGCACCTTATGGCAGCATTTTTCATGTGGAAGTAACCCAAGTGTCCATCGACAAATGAATGGATAAACAAATGTGGTATATTGTTCAATCTTAAAAAGGAATGAAATTCTAACCCATTCTATAACATGGATGAACCTTGAGGACATTATGAAATAAGCTAGTCTCAAAAAGACAAATACTACATGATTTCACTTATATGAGGTACTTAGAGTAGTTAAAATCATAGAGACAGAAAGTAGAATGGTCGTTGCCAAGGGCTAGGAGAGAGGGAAATGGGGAATTATTATTTAATGAATATGGAGTTTCAGTTTTACAAGGTGTGAAGAATTCTGGAGATGGATGGTGGTAATGTATTTAACACCACTGAGTTGTTTACTTAAAATGATACAGATGGTAAAATTTATGTTTGTGTTTTTACTGTAATAAAAAATGATTTTTTTAAGGGACAGTGGGAGTAGAGAAAGTTAAGACAGCAAGTAGATTGCTCTTTTAAGTTTGGTTGTAGTGAACAGCAGAGAAATGTGATTTTGGCTGGGGGAGTGAGATGTTGGTCAAGAAACTTATATTTTAGGGGTGCCTTGGTGGCTCAGTCAGTTAGGTATCTGACTTTTGATTTTGGCTCAGGTCATGATCTCACAGTTCATGGGATTGAGGCCCATGTTGGGCTCTGCATTGAGGATGGATCCTGCTTCGGATTCTCTCTCCCTCTCTCTCTGCCTGCCCCTGCCCCCTGCCTCTACTCACACACGCACACTCTCAAAATAAGCATTTTTTTAAAAGAAGCTTATATTTTAACATTGGAGATACTTTGCACTGTTGGAAATGACTTATAGAGTAGAAATGTTGATACTGGAGAGAGAAGATAATTTCAGGAGTAATATCCTTGGTTGTTGATAGGGGATGGAATCTAATTAGGTAAATGGAAGAGATGGGCTTAGGAGCATGGACAGTTTTACCACTGTAATGGAAGAGTTTATGGTTATGGGTGCACATAGTTTGGTAGATTTGTTGGTGGGAGCTTATATGAGTTCTAATCATTTATGTTTTCTCAAAAATGAGGAGAGGGAAGGAGGAGAATGAAATGATTAACACAAAATACAGTAAGTTATTAGACAACACTAATGATCATGATCACTAATGATCATGATCATTAGTGATCACGAATTAAAGGCAGACAAGGTAGTATGTTTGAATTTTATTTTGGTCACATTCAGCTGTTTGGGTGGTGGCTGCAATAAGGAGAGAGTTGGAGTTAAACAGGATTTTACAAAGTGAGTTTGGCAGAAGAGTAAGAGATTTGAGAGTTTGATTTTAATGAGGGACCAAGGGAAGAGGGTAGTAGAGATTGCAGGGAACATGGATTAAAGGCCCTAGTGGAGTTAAAATTGTTGAAGTGTCCCGGCCCGAGCCCCAGCGCCCACGAAACCGCCCCTACTTCCAGCGGCGGCAGGAGCCGCCGCCCGGACCCAGGCAGCCCACAGCCCCGGAGACATCAGCCCCCATCAACAGTGGGGAGCCCCCCACCACCATACTGGAGTGACCCCAACTTGAAGGACACATAGAGCTACCATCTGGTTATCTGCCAGTTTTTCCAACTGCCCTGTACCCCACCCAGCACCCCCTCCCCCCTTCCCCCTTCCCAAAATTCCTGACATCAAAACAGCAGCTTTCCCCTTTTCCTTGAGACTCAGGAGGGCCAAAACAACTGCCTTTTGCTTTCTTTCTCTCCCACTGTGGGTGGAGGGAAGGGACCCAGCCTTCTTGTTCAGAGGCCCCACGGCCCTCCCCTGAATCAATTCACTGAGTGAATTCACTCCCCTGAGTGATTTGGAAAGATAGGAACTGGTAATTATAGAGGTTATTTAGTTGTTAGTAAAGACAAGGCCTATGGGATGGTAATGGGACTGAGTTGAAGTTGAGGACATGATCATTGGAGGTGAGGAAGTCAAGAAACTGAGATGTCTGAGTGTTGGAAGGATCATCTGTATAGATATTGAAATCACTAAAAATGTGTAAGAATTGTGGAAAGAGACAGCAAAGATATGTGCTAAAATATTCAAATAATGATGTCATATGATATGGAGGTCTGAAAACTCTAATGGTAGTGTATAATTAAAATAGCCTGATAACATAAATTTTAAAGGTTTTTAGGGTGAAGGTAGGTGGCAATGAGGAACAAGGAGGACACTTAACCTACTTTATATGAGAGATGAAAGAGAAAACTGGCACTGCCTGAGAGGGCTCCAAGGAAAACAGTATATTCAGGGGAGTCAAGTATGGATTAGTGTAAGAAGGCGAAAGGAATAGAATGCTCAGAGAAGAGGCTGGAGATAGATTTGCTGATGACAGACCTTGAGTTCCAGAGAGCACAATAAAGGGTTGGGGAGATTGGAGAGGAGTGATAGGAGTCTGGTTCATTTTAAGGAACATACAGAGTTTAATGGAAATGAGAGACAGTGATATAAGGGATTATCTGGGAGATGTTGGCTTCTTGGGGTGACTGAGCTATAGGGCATGATTGGATAGATTCTTAAAGCAGATGATTCTCAATCCTAGCCACATGGTTAGCTAGGATTTCTAAATAGTTCATATAATAAAAGTTGTTAGGCTTCCTGGTTGTGCCATTGATTTATTTACTTTATTTATAAGAGTAATACTGTGTTATGATTAAACAAATACAGAAAATGAAAAGTCCCCTAACTTTTCATTCCTACTACCCCAAAGTAACTGTCCACTTATTTAGAACTGTGTGTGTCAACATCTAAATCCCTTTTTAAAATACTAATGTAATTTTCTTCTTTCTCTTAATAATATATCTTTGGACATCTCTCTGTAGCAGAATATATAGATTTAACTTAATCTTTTTAATGGCTGCATTGTGTTTTATTGTATTTAACCAGTGACCTATTGGTGCAACACTTGGATTATTTTTAGGTTTTCACCACAGTGAATATCATTAAATATATTTTTTGGAGTACTTTTATACCTGTATTAGTATGATAAATTTCTTTAAAAAAATTTTTAATGTTTATTTTTGAGAGAGAGAGAGACAGAGTGTGAGTGGGGGAAAGGGAGAGAGAGAGACACAGAATCTGAAGCAGGCTCCAGGTTCGAGCTGGCAGTGCAGAGCCCAACACAGGGCTAGAACTCACAAACTGCAAGATATGACCTGAGCCGAAGTTGGGCGCTTAACCTACTGAGCCACCCAGGCACCCCAGTATGATAAATTTCTAATGCTAAGTTGAAAGTTATGTGTATTTTATAAATATTATATATTTAAAAAATAGATGTACCCAAATTGCTGTTCAAAACATTTTTGTCACTTTATATTCTCATCAACAATATATGTAGTGATTTCTCTATACTCTTCCTCCCTCCCCCAACCAGGTATTGTATAGTAATGTTATTTAAACGTTTTGCGTTAATCTAAATTCAAAGTATTGTAACTGACTTACTGGTTGTCTCTAGTAAACAGAACTAAAAGAGGAAGGAAGAATATTGCTGCTCTATATTATAAGTCCTTTTGGGGCACTTGAATGGTGCAGTTGGTTAAGCATCCAACTTTGGCCCAGGTCAACTCAACTTTTGGTTCATGAGTTTGAGCCCCGCATCGAGCTCTCTATCAGCATAGAGCCTGCTTTAGTTCCTCTGTCCCCCTCTCTCTCTGCCCCTCCCCTGCTCACTCTCTCTCTTTCCCAAAAACACATAAATATTTTTAAAACTTTTATGTCTTTTTATTTTTTATATACTTTAAAAATATATTTACATATGTCTATATATACACATTATATATACTATATATATATATATATATATATATATGTTTTGGTTTTTATATATACTATCTAAAATTTATAATAGAGAAATACAATAAAATATTAATACAATACCTTTAGAGACTACAACCAATTAATTGTGCTGCTAGATTATTTTGTGTGTTTGTGCTCATCTAATAAACTTTGCTGTTGCTATTTAGTTGAAGAATAGCTTGAGATTTTAGGAGAAGTGGATTTTTGAACAACTGTTACTATTTACATATCATTTGGAAATTGGATTGTCTTCGATATAACACAACAAAAACAAAATAGAGAAAAACATCTAGGTGTTAAGGCTGATAGAAGATTGCAACACTATCTACAATTTCAGATTTAAAGTGTTTACAAACAACCTCATTTTCTAATACAATTGACTTTATAATATATAAATGTTATGAACTTAAATGTATAAGATGAATGTATATTTAAAAGCAAGTTATTTTAATTATAACATGAAAAATAAAACTCTTGATTTTACAATGTTGACTAACATCCAGTCAGAGATTTTTGTGCTTTCTTTTTGAGGTCTTAAGTCACAATTTAGTTTTTTTAACCTGATCTAGATTTGTCAGAATATATGGACTTGTAATAAATAGCATTTCTTTCAAATATATTTATTTTTATACTATAGAGATGTATTACTTACTGACTTTTAAATTAGCTATACAGCATTTTTAGTCTTTCGGCCTCCTATACTACCTTTACAAAAATAGGTAATGGAATCTTTGGTGAAGTGTTTGAATTGCAGTTTCTTCACTGTTCTTAGTTTCCCAAAATAGATACATCAGGTGCTTTTTTGTTACTATAACAATGTCACCTCAAGTAAATTCATTTACTTCTTGGTTTCACATTGACTTTTTCTCTGTCTTTAGAAGTCTCTCACATCTCATTTATCAAGATTACACGTTGAAGCATCATTTTATAGTTGGAGGGTAAACAACTAAGGTTAAAAGTATGAAACAGAGATATATAGACACTAGAAAAGAATGTTAAGGGTATCATAATTCCACACTTCATTGAATGTGTAAGTGAAGTACAGTATGATTAAAAGACCTCTTAAGTCTAAGGCCAGTATTCTTTCTAACCTGAATAGTTCCTACTTTCATATTGCTTTCCGACTAGAGCAGTCATTAAAATTAGCAAAAGCCAGGGGCTCCTGGGTGGCTCAGTCTGTTAAGCCTCTGACTTTGACTCAGATCATGATTTCACGGTTGGTTGGTTCAGGCCTATATCAGGCTCTCTGCTGTCAGTGCAGAGCTCACTTCAGATCCTGTATCTCCCTCTCTCTCTGCCCCTCCCCCACTAGCGCACGTGCTCTCTCTCTCTGTCTCTGTCTCTGTCTCCAAAATAAATAAACATTTAATTGTGAAAGTGAAAGAAGGATTTTAATGTTTATTGATTTTGGAGAGAGAGAGAGAGAGAGAGCGTGAGCAGGGGTGGGACAGATAGAGAAGGAGACACAGAATCTGAAGCAGGCTCCAGGCTCTGAGCTGTCAGCACAGAACCTAATGAGGGTCTGGAACTCAGGAAACCCGAGATCCTGACCTGAGCCAAAGTCAGATGCTTAACTGACTGAGCCCCTAAATAAACATTTTTTAAAAATTAGCAAAGGCCAGGATTTTAAAGAAATTAGTCTGGAACTGAAAGAAAAAAGGTTTGATGAATACCAGATCTTAATATGAAAACATCCACACCATAGTGTTATACTGTATTAGTTTTCTAGGGCTATGATAGCCAAGTGTCACAGATTTGGTGGCCAGTCAACAGAAATTTATTTTCTCACAGTTTTGTAGGCTAGAAGTCCAAGACCAAGGTGTCAGCAGAATTGGTTTCTACTGAGACCTTTTCTCCTTGGCTTGGATAGGTGGCTGTCATCTCCTTGTGTGTTCATATTGTGTTCTCTTTGTACCTATATGTGTCCAAATGTCCTCTTTCTTATAAGGACACAAGTCAAATTAGGTCCACCTTAATAAAGTTAAAATTAAGTCGTTACCTCTTTAAAGACTCTGTCACCAAATACAGTCACATTATAAGCTACTGGAGGTTAGGACTTCAACATATGAATATTGGGGCAACACAGTTCAGCTCATAACATATACTACTACTGATACTAACTTTTTAGGTAAAATTTGGAGGCCCAATTTTTTCTTTGTTTTATTTTTAAGCCATTATATAGTGCTTGCTGTACTCAAGGAACTAAAAGTAAAAATTTCTAAAGGTGTTTGGGGGCTGTTCCATTGTCTTACTATAAATATAACTTTGTAGAAAGTGTTTTTAAGAATAGACTGTGTTTGGGGCGCCTGGGTGGCACAGTCGGTTAAGCGTCCGACTTCAGCCAGGTCACGATCTCGCGGTCCGTGAGTTCGAGCCCCGCGTCAGGCTCTGGGCTGATGGCTCGGAGCTTGGAGCCTGTTTCCGATTCTGTGTCTCCCTCTCTCTCTGCCCCTCCCCCATTCATGCTCTGTCTCTCTCTGTCCCAAAAATAAAAATAAAAAACATTGAAAAAAAAAAAAAGAATAGACTGTGTCTGTTAAAAAAAAAAAGACAAAAGGTCATCTTTTAATGGAAGGTCATATAAAGTATGCCATCTTTATAAGGCTATGATGATGAAAATAATAACATCTTTTTGGTGGAAACAGTTTTAAGTATTCACACTTTTTTTTTATTTATGAGAGAGAGGGAGGGAGGGAGGGAAGAGAGAGAGAGAGAGAGAGAGAGAGAGAGAGAGAGAGAGAGAGAATTTAAGCAGGTTCCATGCCCAGCATGGAGCCTGATGTGGGGCTCAATCTCATGACTGTGACAGTGTGACCTGAGCCAAAATCAAGAATCAGTCACTCAACTGACTGAGCCACCCAGGTATCCCTGTTATATTAAGTCTTAAAAAAGGATTTTATTGCAAAGTAAAATTTCAACAAGATATGACTACAAATGCACCAGAATTACTAAAATTAAAAAGACTGACAATACCAAATGCTGATGAAGGTGTGGAACAACCAGAACTCTATACATTGTCAGTGGGCATATAACAATGATACAGTCACTTTGGGGGAAAGTCTATAGTTTCTTATAAAACTAAATATACATGGGGTGCCTGGGTGGCTCAGTTGGTAAAGGTCTGACTTCCGCTCAGGTCATGATCTCGCGGTTTGTGGATTTGAGCCCTACGTCGGGCTCTGACAGCCTGGAGCCTGCTTCGGATTCTGCGTCTTCCCCCCTCTCTGCCCCTCCCATGCTCATGCTCTGTCTGTCTCTGTCTCTCAATAATAAATGAATGTTAAAAAAAAATAAAAATAAATAAAAATAAATATCACTTACCCTATGACCCAGTAATTCCACTTCTTAGGTGTTTACCGAGAGAAATAAAAACATATGTCTACAAAATGACTCACACAAGAATGTTTATAGCAGCTTTATTCATCATAGCCCCAAACTGGATATAGCCCATATGTCCACCAACAGGAGAATAAATAAACTGTAGTATATTAACACAATGGAAAGCACTTAGTAATAAAAAAGGAATGGATTGTTGATGTACAGTAATATGACTGCATCTCAAAAACATTTTGCTAAGTGAAAGAAGGCTTAAAAGAGCACATTCTACATGAATTTGTTTATATAAAGTTCAAGAAGAAATACAACTGCAGGGCGCCTGAGTGGCTCAGTTGGTCAAGCGTCCAACTTTGGCTCAGGTCGTGATCTCACGGATTGTGGGTTCGAGCCCCACGTTGGGTTCTGTGCTGACAGCTCAGAGCCTGGAGCCTGCTTTGGATTCTGTGTCTCCCTCTCACTCTGCCCCTTTCCCACCCATGCTATGTCTCTCTCTCTCTCTCAAAAATAAATAAACATTAAAAAAAGAAGAAGAAGTACAACTAGGGCACCTGGGTAGTTCAGTCAGTTGGGCATCTGACTCTTGGTTTTGGCTCAGGTAATGATCTCACTGTTTGTGAGATTGAGTCCTGTGATGGGCTCTGTGCAGACAGTGAGGAGGAATTTGCTTGGGATTCTCTCTCCCTCTCTGCCTCTTTTACTTTCTCTCTCTCAAAATAAATAATTAAGCCTTTAAAAAAGAAAAAAAAAGAAGTACAACTAATCTATGGTGGTAAAAGGTAAGAACAGTGAAAAGCTGGGAATAGAGATTGATTAGAAAGGAATGAAGGAATTTCTTGAATAATGATGATATCCTGTATCTTGACAGGGACTTGTCAAAATTCAGTGAAAGTAAATATAAGATTTTTGTGTTTTATTACATGTGAATTTTACTAAAACTTGTAAATAAATATTGAATTCTAGTTAATTGTATGCATATTAAAGTATTTAAAGGGAGGTATACTGATACCTGTATGCTACTTTAAAACGTAAAAAATGAGGTGGCTTGATCAGTGGATAGGTGGGTATCAAAGTATTAATGGAAGAGTCTAAGTGATGGGTATATGAATGTTCACTGTAAAATTCTTTCAACTTTTTTGTACATTTGAAAAATTTCATAATAGAATACTAAGAAGGGAACAAAGCATTTGATACCCAAAAGCAATTTCTTTCTTACTTACTCCAAGGAGTAAAGCAAAGTAAGTGGTAACATCTATGATGTTTCTGGCTGGATGTAAGTTTTCACAGAACTCCCATGAAACCCTGCTAGATTTCGTATGTGTGTGTGTGTTTCCAGAAGAGAAGTTTAATCTAATTTACAAACTTCTAGGTACATCAAGAACCAAAATGTGGCCACTGAAAAAAGTTAAAAGGTCAATCAGCTTCCAGTCTCTAGCTGGCCCAGGAATGCAAAATAAAAAGATTCATATTCCTTATTTTCTACACAAAATGTGTTTTTAAACAAAGTGAAAGGTCTAGGGAGTTATACATAGAACACTGCTGGATTTCTTTATGTTATCATGTTATTTTGCTTATGTTTTTAGTATTTTGTTTATATACACCACTGAGAAGTTAGCTTGTTTATCTAATCTTAACTCACCATTTTAAATTCTGTTAAGTTTGGGAGGTCTGGGATAAATTGTCATTATTTTCAATATCAGACATTATTCCTTCTACCTCTATCCTGAGAATTTAATTGAGGTTTTATCACATTTTATAAGATGCAAGTATTTTCCAGACCATTTGTTGGAACTTCTGTATACTCATGTGTGGTTACAATAATGAGGGCAAGGGTCGCCTGGCTGGCTCAGTCGGTGGAGCATATGACTCTTGATCTTGGGGACGTGAGTTCCAGCTCCACATTGGGTATAGAGATTACTTAAAAAATAAAACCTTTAAAATAAAAGTAGGTAAATAAATCACAGCTTTTCCTCCTTAGTGATTTATTTAAATTTGGCGAACGTAGTTGGTTTTGCACATTATGTTAGCTGTGTAAACTAGAAAGGGCTGTACAACCTGCTATGGATTTTGCCTGGCTTAAATCTTTCTTAGGCTTACTGGAATAATTTAGAGGGCAGGAAGGCGAATGGAAGGTAATTATAAACACTTCATAAATTTTTGGTGATTTGATACTAACTCTCAAAATTAGTTGTTATGAATTTATATATAAACAAGATTTCTAAATTCTACACAAAATCCATGCTACAAACAAAGATTTTAAGTTTACAGAGGGCAAAATGCCTAATACAAGGTCATACTATAAATTAAATAGCATAAAATCCAAGTTTCAAACAGCTTTATCACACATCAGTTTTCCTGATTCCAGGATCACTTCTTTCCCTAATTAGTAGGCTTCATAGTTGAATGTATTTGATTCAACTCATTGAATATGTGCTCCTTCAAGAAAGTATCATTTTATCTTATTTACTCAAGAATCAAGATAAAGCTGGGGTACCTGGGGGGGCTCAGTTGTTTGAGCATCTGGCGCTTGATTTCCACTCAGATCATGATCTTGCGGTTCATGAGCTTGAGCCCGGGGTCCCTGTCCACACTGACAGTGCAGAGTCTGCTTGGGAGTTTCTCTCACTTTCTGTCTCTCGAAATAAATAAATAAACTTAAAAAAATGTTTTAAAGAATAAAAATAGAGTTAATGCAGGTGTCTGTATTATGAGAATAATTATCACTATCTCTGAAAAGCAGTTTGATCCCTAGTTTAAAAAAAAAAAAGTAAGGGCTCACTAAAGATTTTTAAATAGTAGAATAACGATGGCATTGTCTGTTTCTCTCAGAAATCACTAGGGAAAAAAATAATAAAGGAGGATGAAAAAGAAAAATGCAAACTCCATCTTCAGCAGGAGTAGGAAATATCTCCAACACCAAATGACAAAATTGAGTAAGGGCTGTCAAATGCAAAAAAGGCCAAATGAGTTTGAGAAAATGATGAGATAGGTTGCCTACATTTGCACATCTCCATAAAAGCCAATAGGATATATGTTCCAAAGAAAGTGGTATGCCCTGTGGGGCAAAAATAAACAATTTTGGAACCATTCATGGGCTACCAGCAGGAACTTCTTAATACCTAATTTGGTACCACAAAAGAGGAGAGGAGAAGCTGAATGAGGAATTGGAAATACACTGTATTTTTTTTAATATGAAGAAAAAGCAATGTGAGGAAAGAGACCCTGTATTATTAGCAACTTCTGGTTGCCCATCTGTTGGCTTGGAGGAAATTAAGAATAAAATACAGGTATACCTTGGAGATATTGTGGGTTTGGCTCCAGACCACCACAATAAAGCAATATCACAATAAAGTAAGTCAAATTTTTTTTTTGTTTCCAAGTGCATATAAAATTATGTTTACAATATACTGTAATCTCTTAAGTGTGCAATAGCATTATGTCTAAAAAAAAAAAAACCCTAGGTACATACCTTAATAAAAATACTTTATTGCTAAAAAATGCCAACCATCATCTAACTTTCAGCGAGTTGTCATCCTTTTGGTGGTGGAAGGTCTTGCCTTGATGTTGATGGCTGCTGACCGACCAGGGTGGTAGTGGTTGAGAGTTGGGGTGCCTATGCAATTTCTTAAGACAACAGTGAAGTTTGCCACATTGATTGACTCTTCCTTTCATGAATGATTGCTCTATAGCATGTGATGCTGTTTAATAATGCATTTTACCCACAGTAGGGCATATTGGAAGCAGCAAAAAGGAGAATATACATTTCTGAAAAACATAGTAAGGTGCAGGAGGGGAAAATCGAGAAAAAATGAACAAAAGGAAATGGAAACTAACCAAGTGTTTAAAAGGAATGGAGAGCCAATGTTAGATGTGACACATGGATGAAAGGGAGTAATTGTTGTTGAAGAATAAAATTCACATAATTGAATGTAATATTTAAGGATGTTTTTCAAGGAAGCTGTTCAGAAACAAATGCAGACTTGAATCTGCAGATTGAGAGGCACATCAGTGAGCCAGGAAAAATTTGCATGGAACAATTAACATGAAGACACAATCCAAAAAATGAATGAATGAATGAATGAATGACTACATAATCTACTAATGTTATTGGACTGAAAAAACAAAAACCCAACATATGAGGGAGAGAAATATTGGCTTCAGAATTTTTCTCAGAAAAGTACCAGAAGACAGTGGAGAGTGGTATTTGTAAAGTCCTCAAGGACAAAAAGTATGACCCAAGAATTGTATATCTAGCCAAACTGTTGTTCAAGTGAAAAGGCAACAGACATTTTTGAACAAGAAACTTAGAAAATAGAATTTTTCTGATGCCTTCTTGAGAAATTACTAGAAGACAGACTTTTTAGCTAACCAAGTGATAAATATAGCAAAAAACCCGATCCTGAATCCATAGGATTAATGTGGACATTACTATTCTAGGGAAATTTATCATGTTATTAATAATGTTAATGTAAATACTATACGACCCAAAAGAATGGGATTATAAAGAAGAGAGATAGTATGAAGAAAAGAAAACCTGGAATCTAGAAAATAGGTGACCCAACACAGAAGAGCTTCATGAGGAACTACCAGGATGTCATTTGTGCACCAAAGCTAGAATCTAGGGAGTTTTCCAGGGGAAAAGAAAAGGAACTGATTTGTTTGAGCATATAGAAAATATTATTCAGTGGTGTGTCACAATTATGTTAGAGCATTTGGGAAAAAATACTGATAGGTGTGCTTAAAGCAAATTGAAGAGGCAGTTATCAGCTCTAGAAAAACAAAATAGTTGTACAGGAAAGGAATTGTGATCTTACTATTTGCTTAGAAATTGATACTTATTGTATGGCTCTAATATTTTGAACTTACTGATTTAACCAGATGTTGGAGGGGAGGAAAGTTGTATGTGTGAGAAGAATCACTAAAATCTTCATTATGGTGAAAAATATAGTTAATATTGATAAGTCAAGAAGAACTAACACCTCTTCTACCATAAAGAGAAGATAATATATTTGATATCTAATATTGATATGTTAAGAAGCACCAGTATAGGGGCACCTGGATGGCTCAGTCACTAGAGCATGTGACTCTGGATTTCGGGGTTGTGAGTTCAAGCCCCATGTTGAGCGTACAGCTTACTTAAAAAAATATGCATATAAACATTTAGTAGGATGGAAACAGAGGAAAATGGTAAAAAAAAAAAATTGAGGATGGTAGCCTCTAGGACATAGAGAAAAATAGGGGTTTTCTGTCTTTCGCTGTGAAACTTATTTTAGTTCAATTTGACTTTTAAAAGTATACAATTGCAGGGGTGCCTGGGTGGCTCAGTCAGTTAAGCCTCTAACTCTTGATTTCGGCTCATGTCATGATCTCACCGTTAGTGAGATCAAGCCCCGCATCACCTCAGGCTCTGTGCTGACAACACTGAACCTGCTTGGGAATCTCTCTCTCCTTCTCGCTTTCCATCCTTCACTGCTTGTGCTCTCTTGCTCTCTCTCTCAAAAATAAACATTAAAAAAAAGTATACAATTGCAATATTTTTGTTATATTTTTATTTTAATTCCAGTATATTTAACATTGCAATATTTTGATAAAAATAAAAATATTTGGGGTGCCTGGATGGCTCAGTTGGTTAAGCATCCAGCTTCAACTCAGGTCATGATCACAAGGTTTGTGAGTTTGAGCCCCACATCAGATCCTCTGTCTCCCTCTCTCTCTCTCTGCCCTCCCCCTCTCAAAAATAAATAAACGTAAAAAATTTTTAAAAAATAACATAATGGATTATATAGCTTGTGCAGTGTGCACAGAAAGGCATGTAAAGATATTCACTGAACCATTGTTAATGGTATTTAAAAATTATAAATCTAAATGTCCATTGATAGAGGACCTATGTAGCAGCTTAAAATAGCAGTATGTGTGTGTGTGTTGAAATGGAAAGCTCTTTAAAACATATTAGGGAAAAGTTTATGTTATAATAACACATATGGCATTTCATTTATATTACAGTAAAGACAAAGCTATATTTTTCTGTGTAGAAAAAAGTCTGGAAGGATATAACAAACTGATAACTTTTACCTTTACTTTTTACCTTAAATACTTTTGTACTTTTTTTTTTTTTTTCAAGAAATATGTGGCATGTATTACTTTTTAATTAAAATGAATAACTATAGGGGCATCTGGGTGGCTCAGTCGGTTAAACATCCGACTTCGGCTCAGTCATGATCTCACAGCTTGTGGGTTCGAGCCCTGAGTCAGGTTCTGTGTTGACAGCTCAGAGCCTGGAGCCTGCTTCGGATTCTGTCTCCCTCTCTCTCTGCCCCTCCCCTGCTCATGCTCTCTCTCTCTCTCTCTCTCTCTCTCTCTCTCTCCCTCTCTCTCTCTCTCTCAAAAATAAATAAAACCATTAACAAAAAAAAATTTTTTTAATGAGTAACTACATAGGCTATGTTCATGGAGACATGAGAAGCAGGGCCCAGCTCCTGTAGCCACCACATTGTTGACAAACTACACTATTTTTAGCAGATTATTGTTATGTCTTGTTTTCTCAATCAGTAAATTCTGAAGAATTATTATCGCACGTGTTTTGGGGATAAACAATTATACTGCTAGAGGTTTACAATATAGCTTTCAGAACTTACAAACCTGGGTTTAAAATGTGACTCCACTATTAACCTCTCTAAGATATTCATATTAGATATATCCTATTTCACAGCGTTATTGTAAGAATTAAAAATGTAAAGAACTTAGTACATTAGCTAGCATATATTAAGAACTCCAAAAATTATAGGTATTCTTATCATTTTTCCTGAAAAGGAGATATAATTTTGTTATATTGATATTATTGTATTCAGAATGTATATGCAACAGCTTTTGACCTAATTAATATCCAGAAATAGTAATATGGATTACTAGAACCATTTAAGACGGTTCTACCTCTGGTTGTGTTTCAAAGGATAATTGTGCGTAATTTTAGTAAGTCCCTGCTTTCTTAAGACTGGTTGATTATTACAAAATATTGGTTGGGGTGCCTGGGTGGCTCAGTCGGTTAAGCCTCCAACCTTGGTTCAGGTCATGATCTCACAATTTGTGGGTTTAAGCCCCACATCAGGATCTGTACTGACAGCTCAGAGCCTGGAGCCTGCTTCAGATTCTGTGTTTCCCTCTCCCTCTGCCCCTCCACTGTTCATGCCATGTCTCACTCTCAAAAATAAAAAAACATTAAAAAAAAACAAAAACAAAAACAAAAAACCTAAAATATTGATCGAGGTAGAATTCCTATTAAAAAGCCATACAGGGCAGTCTCTATCAAAATAACACCAGCATTCTTCACAGAGCTAGAACCAACAATCCTAAAATTTGTATGGGAACCAGAAAAGACCCCGAATAGCCAAAGCAATCTTGACAAAGAGAACCAAAGCTGGAGGCATCACAATGCCGGACTTCAAGATGTATTAAAAGCTGTAGTCATCAAGACAGTCAGTATGGTACTGACACAAAAACAGGCACTCAGATCAATGGAACAGAATAGAGACCCCAGAAATTGACCCACAAATGTATGGCTAACTAATCTTTGACAAAGCAGGAAAGAATATCCAATGGAATAAAGACAGTCTCTTCAGCAAATGGTGCTGGGAAAACTGGACAGCGATGTGCAGAAAAATGAGCCTGGACCACTTTCTTAAACACCATACACAAAAATAAATTCAAAATGGATGAAAGACTTAAACCTAAGACAAAATCCTCAAAATCCTGGAGGAGAAAGCAGGCAAAAACCTTGTGACCTCAGCCGCAGCAACTTCTTACTCAACACGTCTCCGGAGGCAAGGGACACAAAAGCAAAAATGAACTCTTGGGACCTCATCAAAATAAAAAGCTTCTGCACAGCAAAGGAAACAATCAGCAACCGATGGAATGGGAGAAGATATTGGCAAACGACACATCAGATAAAGGGTTAGTATCCAAAATCTACAAAGAACTTACCAAACTTAACACCCAAAAAACAAATAATCCAGTGAAGGAATGGTCAAAAGACATGAATAGACACTTCTCCAAAGAAGACATCCAGATGGCCAACATGAAAAAAATGCTCAACATCACTCATCATCAGGGGAATACAAATCAAAACCACACTGAGATACCACCTCACACCTGTCAGAATGGCCAAAATTAACAACTCAGGCAACAACAGATGTTGGCAAGGATGCGGAGAAAGAGGATCTCTTTTGTACTGCTGGTGGGAATGCAAACTGGTGCAGCCACTCTGGAAAACAGTATGGAGGTTCCTCAAAAAATTAAAAATAGAACTACCTTACAACCCAGCAATTGCACTACTAGGTATATATCCAAGGGATACAGGTATGCTGTTTTGAAGGGACATATGCACCCCAATGTTTACAGCAGTGCTATCGACAACAGCCAAAGTATGGAAAGAGCCCAAATGTCCATCAACGGATGAATGGATAAAGAGGATGTGGTACATATATACAATGGAATATTACCCAGCAATCAGAAAGAATGAAATCTTACCATTTGCAACTATGTGGATGGAACTAGAGGGTATTATGCTAAGCGAAATTAGAGAAAGACAAATATCATAGGACTTCACTCATATGAGGACTTTAAGAGACAAAACAGATGAACGTAAGGGAAGGGAAGCAAAAATAATATAAAAACAGGGAGGGGGACAAAACATAAGAGACTCAAATATAGAGAACAAACAGAGGGTTACTGGAGGGGTTGTGGGAGGGGGGATGGGCCAACTGGGTAAGGGGCACTAAGGAATCTACTCCTGATATTGTTGTTCTATATGCTGACTAACTCGAGTATAAATTAAAAAGTAAATACATTATTTATTTTTAAAAAGTGAGGCTCACAAAGTTAAAAAAAAAAAAACAAAAAAACAAGCCATACAGGGGCACCTGGGTAGCTCAGGTTAAGTGTCAGACTCTTGATCTCATCTCAGGTCTTGATCTCAGGGTTGTGAGTTCAAGGCTCACACTGGGCTCCACATGGGGCATGAAGCCTACCAAAAAAAAAAAAAAAAAAAAAAAGCCATACATGCTTTTGAAATTTAAATACATTATTTTTTAGTGAGAAGAGCTAAAGTCTCTAATACAAACATTTATTTGAGCATGCACAATTTATTTGAGTTGGCAACAAAAGTGTAAATATGACCATAATTCCTGTTTGCCAATGGTTATCACCCATTTACTGATGCTAGACTGTTTCATAGCCTACATGTAAGATTTCAATATTGTTATGTGGAATACTCTTTCATAAATATACTGATTTCCTAGTCTTATGGAACATTCATTGTAAGGAGTTAGGGAATGGCTTAAACATATATAAATCAGAAAAAGAGAAGTTTATTCATTCAGCAAAGTTGATCACTGTGTGTCGGGCACTTATCTGGGCATTGGGCATCAATCACCAAAAACAGATAAAAATGTCTTCAGTTAAGTGGGAAGAGGAGTGGAGACATAAACAATAAACATAATAAGAAACGCATGTAAAATACTAGAAAAGTAAAAGGCTATGCAAAAAGGAAAAGATTTATAATAGAGGAATTACAAGTGCAAGGAGGAGAGGAAGAACCATCAAAGGAGACTGAGAAGACAGAACCCTAAAAGTTACATAAGAGAGTATGATGATCTAGAAGACTAGAGAAGAAAGTATATCAAAGAGGGAATGATGAACATTTAGATGGCAGCAGTCACTTAGCAGCTGCTAAATGGGTCGGACCTGAGAAGAGAGTATAGGATTTAGCAACAGGAAGGTCACATTGGTGGTATTTTCAGGCTTTTCAGTAAACTTGTGCTATTTAATTCCTTTTGGTCATGGAGAAAGGATTGACAAGAAAGATAGTTAATGCTAAACTCTCTTCTTTTTGTGGTCTTGTGGAACTAGTGGTAGTTTGACCTTGTGTAAGTATGTAGCATCTAGATTGCTTTTCACAGAAAACTTAGGATACTGTTGTTTTTGCTTGAATGTCAACCTGGTCAGTGTGAACAAGTGGTTGTTAAGATTACACTAATAGCAGCAGTAGGGAATGAAATTTCTCTTGTGAGAACCCCATACTCAGAACTGCAGGAACTAGTCATTTGGAAGGTAACATTATTTAGATTCAGAAAAGCTAACTAAGAGAATCTGTGATGTGTGGGCATTACAGTCCGTTGACTGCAGGTGGCATTCCTTGAGGTTGCTATAGAAAGAAAGAAAATAGCTTTAAAGAGGGAAAAATTCAGCCCTGATTTTAATTGTTTGGTCCACTAAGAAAAAGAATACCAAGTCAGGTGGAAACTTTGCCTTTAAACATTTTTAGTTTAATGTGTTATTCTAGATTTAGAATACATATGATTAACTTGTGGGGGGTGGTGGCGGTGATCAGAAATTCAACATTTAAGTGCTGTCACCGTAGCAAGGGTATACTCAGTAGATAGAATCATCATAACATGTGGGCTGAGATGAGGCTGTTCTAGACGAGTCTCTCAAAGTTAATTGATGGAAACTTCCCACTTTCCAGAATGTTTATTACCTTAGCAATGCTATGCCACGACTGCTGGAACACAGCTGTGGGTGCTATGCCAACGCCCACGTTGCCAGTGTCAGGAAGGATGTACTTTTAAACCTCTAATTTATCTAATAATGTCTTTAGTGATTTGTGTAGGTTTGGCATTGTGATGAAAATGCTTCCTAGCCTGGTTTATAATGAGAATTCAGTTTGCAGCCTTAAAATGTATATTGTCTTAACATGCATGTGGAAGGTACTAACAAATCAACTTAGAAAAAGATCTGACTAAAATACTGTCCTGTCCATCTAACAGGATTTATCTACCCATAATATTTGAAAATGAATGCAAATTAAATGTTTTTATGCCATAGTAACTTTTTGTGGGTTCTGTTCTGTACCAAGATGGCAATACACAGTGCTAGAAGGGAGCTACCTTTCAGATTCAATTCCAGTCTGACTCCTTTTCTTTTCTCTAATGGAAAATGTGAATTGGACTCATCAACCTATAGAATGGAGGTATAATG
This sequence comes from Panthera onca, assembly GCF_046562875.1. Taxonomy (NCBI): domain Eukaryota; kingdom Metazoa; phylum Chordata; class Mammalia; order Carnivora; family Felidae; genus Panthera; species Panthera onca. The sequence continues at coordinate 44,857,620 of NC_138352.1, read as the reverse complement.
AAAAGCTCTTGTAAATAAATATATTTTAAATGTTTTAAATTTATTTTTGAGAGAGAGAGAGCATGAGCAGGAGCAGAGGAGGGACAGAGAGAGAGGGGAACAGACGATCTGAAGCAGGCTCTGCGCTGACAGGAAGACATGGCGCTCGAACTCAGAAAACCGTGAGATCATGACCTGAGCTGAAGTCAGAGGCTAAATGGACTGAGCCACCCTGGCGACCCTCTTGTAAATAAATATTTAAAAAAAAAATTTTAAGTTTATTTATTTTGAGAGAGAGCACGTGAGAACAAGCAGGAGAGGAGCGGAGAGAAGGAGAAACAGATCCCAAGCAAGCTCTGCACCATCAGTGAGGGGCTCAAACTCACAAAATGTGAGATCATTACCTGAGCTGAGATTGCGAGTGGGATCTTAACCAACTTAATCAACTGAGCCATGCAGGGCACCCTGTAAATAAATATTTTTAAAGAGGTAGGAAATAGTATTCTCTTGTTTGAAATATTAAGCTTCATAACCAGTTGGTGACAATATTATGTTATATTATGTTTACAGTATAGATGTGTCTGTAAGAAAACAAGCTATACAAAATCTGATGGATTCTTTCATAACTAGTGGATTCACTGCAAGAATTGATTATACAGTACAGTTTATGAAGCTTAATACAGTCTGGATTTCTGCCTTACAATATGTAACATTGAGAAAGTCAATATACACAGAAATTCAAATCTGCATCCATGTAGCATAACTAACATAAAGAGCTTTAATGAAGTGGCTTGTTTTATTTATGTGACTACACTTAAAAATTAAAATTAAATGGACCCCTAATTAATGATGTTTCAGCGTTGTTCAAAGGCTTGTGTATAGTTTATATATGACTTAGATAAAAACTAGACAAAGATTTTATTTTTATCTGTGAAGACAAAAAGTATGTACTTTGATGCCTAAAGCAAACAAGAAAGTAATAAATTGGTATTTGACTTTAAGTGAGCCAGTCTCCTGGGGCGCCTGGGTGGCTTAGTCACTTAAGTGTCCAACTTTTGGTTTCAGCTCAGGACATGATCTCACAGTTTGTGAGTTCGAGCCCTGCATCAGGCAAAACCTGCTTGGGATTCTCTGTTTCCCTCACTCTGCACCTCCCCCATTCACTCTCTCTCAAAAAAAATAAACTTAAAAAAAATTTTTTTTTAAATAAAAGAGCCAGTCTCCCAAAATGACACACACTGCAAAAGTTAAAAATTTTCTAACCATACTCTACTTTAGCAATGCTCTCAAGATAATAACATCTGTAATCTCAGTTCCCTAAACTGCCTTGAGTACTGGCCTTCCTCTGATATTTGCTATGCAATACATTTGCCAAACTTTGAGACCTGTATGAGCACTGTATATGCTTCTTTCAAGGGTTGTATAAGAAATGGTAAAAGAAAGCAGTTTTGCTATGTTATTATCATGTTAGTCACTCTGGATAATTCTCTTAAAAATGACAAGCTCTAATGATAAGTTTTTATTTGACTTGTATCAAATATTCTTTGACATGACTATGTTTTAAAATATATTTGCAATTCTGATTTTTCAGAAATAATCACTTTCACTTCAGAGTCAAAATCATAAGAACTTATTCACGCTAAGTGTTACAGCTTTTTGACAGGTAGAAGTAGCTGATGTGGGTGAAGCGTCTAGCTTGATGTTTTATATCTAGCTATTAGTCAGCTAATCCTCCTTCCTACTTCACTGAAAATATTTTCATTCTGTCTGACAAAAAGTAAAAAATTACATTAACTGGGACTAAAAATGTATTGCAGATGACACATTAATGAGACTAATGGTTCTTGCCTTACTCTTTAAAGTTTTCATATTCTTACCTTTGGTGAGCCTCCTAGATCCTAGATATTTTAATAATTACACAAAAGATATCCTTTTTCTTGGCAGGGGAGGAATTATAGGGAATAAGATTACAATAAAAGTTTTAAGGTAATTTTAATATAAATTTGAAACAAAAGGACCAAGTAAATCTTCTAAGTATATATTAAAATTCCACTTATGCAAAATATTTGGATGTGACTGGCTAAAATAAAGCATGATAGAAAAGTAAAGTCAAGCAATGCTAACAAAGAGTTTATTTAGGTCTATGGAGAAAAATTTTGACTTATCAAGAAAAATTCAGTTAACTTGGCATGAAAGAAGAAATGGTAATATGGCTTATAAAACATTTGGATTTCAAGGGATGCCATCAGTTTATTTCATAATTGTTAAAGGGCAGTGGCTTCCAAAAAAAATTTTTTTATCACAATCAGGATTCAGTATATACTTACGTATGTTTCCAGAATACATACTTAGCCTTACCTCATGTACCCTATCTCCTTTTTTAATTTTTAGATTATTTTTTTATTTTATTTTTTAAAATTTACATCCAAGTTAGTTAGCATATGGTGCAACAATGATTTCAGTAGATTCCTTAATGCCCCTTACCCATTTGGCCCATCCCCCCTCCCACAACCCCTCCAGTAACCCTCTGTTTATTCTCCATATTTAAGAGTCTCTTATGTTTTGTCCCCCTCTGTTTTTATATTATTTTTGCTTCCCTTCCCTTATGTTCATCTGTTTTGTCTCTTAAAGTCCTCATATGAGTGAAGTCCTATGATATTTGTCTTTCTCTAATTTCGCTTAGCATAATACCCTCTAGTTCCATCCACATAGTTGCAAATGGTAAGATTTCATTCTTTTTGATTGCTGGGTAATATTCCATTGAATATATATACCACATCTTCTTTATCCATTCATCCGTTGATGGACATTTGGGCTCTTTCCATACTTTGGCTGTTGTCGATAGCACTGCTGTGCTATTGGGGTGCATGTGTCCCTTCAAAACAGCCTACCTGTATCCCTTGGATATATACCTAGTAGTGCAATTGCTGGGTTGTAAGGTAGTTCTATTTTTAATTTTTTGAGGAACCTCCATACTGTTTTCCAGAGTGGCTGCACCAGTTTGCATTCCCACCAGCAGTACAAAAGAGATCCTCTTTCTCTGCATCCTTGCCAACATCTGTTGTTGCCGGAGTTGTTAATTTTGGCCATTCTGACAGGTGTGAGGTGGTATCTCAGTGTGGTTTTGATTTGTATTCCCCTGATGATGAGTGATGTTGGGCATTTTTTCATGTGTTAGTTGGCCATCTGGATGTCTTCTTTGGAAGACATGTCTATTCATGTCTTTTGACCATTCCTTCACTGGATTATTTGTTTTTTGGGTGTTGAGTTTGGTAAGTTCTTTATAGATTTTGTACCTATTTCCTTTTTTAAAAAAAAAAATTCTGGTCACAATTCATAAATTCATTAACCACTAATGGATCACAACCTATAATTTGAAAAATACTGATGAATAATAAGGATAGCTAATTTTATGATTTTTTTCCCTTCAAGACTTAGAATGTAAACATTGTCATTTTATCTGTTTCTAAACCACTCAACTACGTACTTTCTTAGCCTCACCTAAACCTTGCTATCACAAAAATTGCACTGGCTCCAAAATCCTATCCACAGGCATCCTGCTTTCAGGCTACAATATTTCGTTCTTCCAGGTTATGTGCCCAAGTGCTCCCAACTACAGTTGTTTCATTACATATAGATCACACTGATTTGCCACTTGTGTCTCTTCTTTCTTAGCCACTTTAAAGTCCAAGGTCTTGGGGCGCCTGGGTGGCTCAGTCGGTTGGGTGGCCGACTTCGGCTCAGGTCATGATCTCGCGGTCCGTGAGTTCCAGCCCTGCGTCGGGCTCTGTGCTGACAGCTCGGAGCCTGGAGCCTGTTTCAGATTCTGTGTCTCCCTCTCTCTGACCCTCCCCCGTTCATGCTTTGTCTCTCTCTGTCTCAAAAATAAATAAACATTAAAAAAAAAAAAAATTTAAAGTCCAAGGTCTAAGGTTGTAATCACATGCTTAAAAGATAATAAATTTCCATGTCTCTTCTTCACTTTTTAATACTTACCTTGCAAAATCCCAAATCTTGACAAACTAGACAATTCTTTTTACCTACACATATTCCAACACATGAACATAGATGGAGAAAATCGTACAACCAAAAAGACTGGTTTCATTTAAAAATTGTCTCAAGGTTCCAACAGTCTCTTAGCACTGACAGTCCTACTCTCTTTTTCATACTACATTCTCATCCCTCCTGCTGCATGTACTTTCTTTCTACCCTTACCACCCAGCTGATAACCTACCCCAATGATTCTCAAAGTGTTGTCCCTAGACCAGCAGCATGAACCTCATCTGGGAACTTGCTAGACATGAAAATTTTCAAGTCTTCAGATCTACTGAGTCAGAAACTCTAGGGATGAGACCCAGCAATCTGTGTTTTAACAAGCCCTGCAAGGTAACTCTGATGTCTGCAAAAGTTTGAGAACTGCTGATTCATTGAGAAGCCATGCTCTAGAATTTAAGCTCCAGAGGAGGGGTTATTTTTGTTTTTGTTTTTAATGTTTATTTATTTTGAGAGAGAAAATGCATTAGTTGGGGAGAGGCAGAGAAGCAAGGAGAAAGAGAATCCCAAGCAGGTTCTGTGCTGTCAGACAGGCACAGAGCCTGACATGGGGCTCGATCCCACAAACTGTGAGATCATGACCCGAACTGAAATCAAAAGTCAGACACTTAAACAACTGAGCCACCCAGGTACCCATTTTTTAAAAAAAATATAATTGACATACAATATTAGTTTAAGGTAAACCACACAGTGATCCAACAATTATATACACTATTATTGACTGTATTCCCTATGCTGTACTTTTCCTCCCCATGACTTATTTATTTTATAACTGGAAGTCTGTCCCCCTTAATCCCCTTCATTTATTTTCCACACCTTCCTGTCCTCTGGCAACCACTAGTTTGTTCTCTGTATTAGTTTATTTCTGTTCTTTGTTCATTCATTTGATTTTTGGATTCCACATATAAGTGAAATCATATGGTCTTTTTTTCTGACTTATTTCACTTAGGTTCATTCATGTTATCTTGAAAGGCAAGATTTCATTATTTTTTATAGCTGGTATTCAATTGTATATAAACTACATAATTCTTCATCCCTCTGTGGATGGACATTTAGGTTGTTCCCTTACCTTGGCTATTATAAATAGTGCTGCAATAAACATAGGAAGGCATATATCTTTTTGAATTAGTGTTTTTGTTTTCTTTGGGTAAATAACCAGAGGTGGAATTACTTAGTTGTATGGTATCTCTGGTTTAATTTTTTGAGGAACCTTAATGCTGTTTTTCATAGTGGCTACACCAACTTACATTCCCGCCAACAGTGTATGAGGGTTACAAAGGCAGGAGTTGTCTTTTTTGGTCATTTATATCCTGAGTGCCAGAATGGTTCCTGGAACACTGTAAGCCTCAATAAGTTACTGTTGAATCATACCTTTAGATGGGAATACTCTTATTTCCTACTAAGAAGTCTAGAAGCCTACCTGCATCTGTACCCATTTTCTTCCTTCCTTCTCCAACTGGTGAAATGTGCCTCATGCTATCAAAGGTCAGCATTATCAGATATGAATTAGATCTCATCTCTTCTTGCCTTCTCAGGAACTTTGCTCCTTTGGTCATCCCCTGTGTCCTACATTATCTATCAGCCTTTCTCTACTAGATCATTTCCTTTAATATACAATCAGATTCTACACCATTCTAAAATAAGAACAGACTTCCTCTCCTCATATGCCCTTTCAGTTACTGTCCCATTTCTGTTTGCCTTCACTGCCACACTTCCTTGCTTTCCATTTCTAATCTTATTTTCACCTCCACTATTCAGTGGTTCTTAACAAAGCAGTAATTTTTTAAACATCTTTATTGAGATATAATTCACATACCATAAAAGTTACCCATTTAAAGTGTACAATGGTTTTCATACATTCAGAAGTGTTTAATCATCACTACAATCCAAGATTTAGAATATTTTCATCACTCCCAAGAGAAACTTCCTACCCATCAGCAGTTACTCCCTACGCACCTCACCCCTCTGCCCTAGGCTACCGCTACTGTACTCTGTTTCTATAGATTTGCCTATTCTGGACTTTTCCTTTGAATGGAATCATAGAGTGTGTGGTCTTTTGTGACTGGCTTCTATCACCCTAATGTTTCCAAGGTTTATCCACATTGTAGCATGTATGTATACTTTATTCCTTTTATGGCTGAATAATAATCCATTGTATGAATATACTGTCTTTTATTTATGCATAATCAGTTGATGGACAGTTGGTTGTTTATGCTCTTTGGCTATTATGAATAATGGTGCTATGAACATATACAAGTTTTTGCATGGTTACTTCTCTTGGCTATATACCTATAAGTGGAATTGCTTGGCTATATAATAACTTAAGCATTTTAAGGAACTGCTAAAGCAGCTGTACTAGATACCAGAAATATTGTTGTAGCTTGTTTTAGAAAAACAATCTGCCATAGTCTGTTCTGGCCACACAATTCACATCCTTCACACATGCAAAATACACTTGCCCCCTCCCAAGAAGGTCTCCCAAAGTTCCATTTCTTAATGGCATCAGGCTCAGGCTTGAAGTTTAGAAACTCAGTGAGGTCAGGTGCAGATGAGATTCCTTGGGTACAATTTCTTGATGACAGCTCCTGGAGTATAGTTCCACTTGATATGAAAACATGGTGACTAAAGAAGCAAACTAGGGGCGCCTGGTTGCTCAGTCAGTTAAGTGTCTGACTTTGGCTCAGGTCATGATCTCACGGTTTGTGAGTTCAAGCCCTGCATAGGGCTCTGTGCTGATGGTGCAGAACCTACCTGGGGTTCTCTCTCTCCCCCTCTTTCTGCCTGTCCCAGTTTCTCTCTCTCTTAAAACAAGCAAATCTAAAAAAAAAATTAAAAAAAGAAGCAAACTATACAACCTTCCCATAACTACCCAAATACAATGGTGAGGCTTGAGATACCCTTCCTATTCCACAAGAGGCAATACTCTTTTTATAATCTCTTCCTATGTGGTATGTTCTTCTACAGTTTTAAATACCATCCATACAAGGGCGCCTGGCTGGCTCAGTTGGTTAAGTGTCTGACTCTTGATTTTGGCTCAGGTCAGAAGCTCATGCCATGGTTCATGAGTTAGAGCCTGGCATTGGGCTCTGCACTGACAGTGTGGAGCCTGTTTGGGATTCTCTCCCCCCAACTACCCCGTCCATTTCCTGCTTGTACACATGTACACTCACGCTCTCTCTCTCAAAAAACAAAAAAAAAAAAAAAAAAGAATAAAAAGCAACTTAAAAAAAAAAACATACCATCCGTACATTCATGGCTTCTGAATTTCCTGACATCTCTGAGTTCCACACTAGAATATCTAATAACTATTTGATACCTTTAACTAGGATATCTCACAGATATTTCCAATTTAACATGCTAAAATTAACTCTTACTTTCTTCTTCACCCTTTCCTCCCACAAACCTGTTCTTTTCCTGGTTTCTCCATCTAGGGGAATGATGCCACATTCACCTAGTTGCTCAGTCCAAAACCCAGGACTCAGTCTCAATTCTTTTCTCTGACCTCTGTATTCCAGTAATCAGCAAGTTCTGTATTTTCTTTCTCCAGATTATACTCTTTTTTTCAATCTCACCTGGATTACAACAATCTTGTTATTGGACACCATTCTTTATTCTTGCTCCTTTTGGATTTCCATTGGTAGTCAAAGTCATATTTTAATTAATATGTCTGGTTATGGCATGCCCTTGCTCACAGTCTTCAGTGACTTCCCACTGCACTTTGAGTAAGATCTGAATTCTTTTCCATGGTCCAAAAGGTTCATATAACTGGCCATTGCTTGTCGCTCTGACCTTATTCCCTGCCATCTTTCCTCCTTTTCCACTATCTTCATCTTCTCTGGGCTTTTCTCAGTTCCTCAAACATCCCAAGCTCTCAGAAGGGATCTGTACACATGGTACTTTCTCTGCCTGGAATATTCTCTCCCAACTTCCCACACCCACAAAACTGAATCTTTCCTGTTCTTTAGGAATAGATTCCTGAATCTATTGGAATCCAGGAATCCAAGGTACAGATTCCTGACCATTCTAAGTAGGTATCCCCCTCTTTATTTTCTATCACTGTAACCTGTTTGTTTCTTTTATAAAACTTATCCCAATTTTAACTATTTGTTTACTTATTTATCATGTCTCCCTAACTAGATTATAAGCCCTACTGAGTCAGAGGTCATGTCTGTGTTATTCACCATTGTATACCCAATTCCAAGCCAGAATGCCTAGCACGTAATATATACTCAATAAATATGTGTTGAACAGTGTTTAAAGATATAATTTTGTTTTGAGATAAATATATTAATACTAAGTAATTATTAATGTTAAATGGATTATTTCCTAATTCTTACTGAAATAGCCCTTTCTCTTTCAGTAATTGCCCTTCCTTTTTGGCTGCTGCTTTAGCCAGAGCCACATCAGACGAAGTCCTTCAGAGTGATCTTTCTGCACATTATATCCCAAAGGAAACAGATGGCACAGAAGGAACTGTGGGTGAGTACCTTTCTACATTATTCGCTTAAAAATATTAAAATATGGGGCGCCTGGGTGGCTCAGTCAGTTGAGTGTCCAACTCTCGATTTCAGCTCAGCTCATGGTTTCATGGTCATGGGATGGAGCCCCATGTCAGGCTTTGTGCTGAACATGGAGCCTGCTTGGGATTCTGTCTCTCTCTCTGCCCCTCCTGTGCTCACATGTGTACTCTCTCTCTCAAAATAAACTTTATATATATATTAAAATCTTCTCATGTGTAGTGACACACAGAAAATGTCTACACAACATGAAATCTAATTCTTTATGCACTTATTGATTTTAGCAGAAGAAGGAGAAAAAAATGCAAAATTATATATATTTCAAACTAGTCAATAAAAGGAGGGAAAAAGAAAAAATACAGGTGTATTTTGAAAATATGTGACAATAATTGGAGCAAGAGACTGCCCTAACAAAATATTATCATAAATAATGCCTGGGTAAATGGAAAGAGTAAAGTGAGAAGTGTGAAGACACAACAGAAAAGATGAGTGAGTGAGGGGAGAGAGAGTTTGAGCAAAACCTATTTAAAACTTTTCACTTACCTTTAAGAATCCAAGTGAAAAATCATATAAAAATTCAAGAAATCAGTTGTAACATAACTTCTCATTCATTATATTAAATTTTATTTCTACCAATAAATAGAGTTCTTTATGACAACTATGTAACGTGATTTAATTGCATGGATCACTGGACATCTTTTTTCCAGGCAAATTAAGAGGTTTTATTTTTGAAGGAAGGCCTATTTTATTAACATATTATGCTTATACATATTTGCCAGGCTCTAAAGAAATACCTAGTTTCTTATAAATTAGGAATTACTACTCAAAATCATTAAGGAATTTTATTTTTTTTAACTTTTTTTTAACGTTTATTCATTTTTGAGAGAGAGGGAGCACAAGCAGGGGAGGAGCAGAGACAGGGAGACACAGAATCTGAAGCAGGTTCCAGGCTCTGAGCTGTCCCCACATAGCCTGATGCGAACTCACAAACCATGAGATCATGACCTGAGCTGAAGTTGGATGCTTAACTGACTGAGCCACCTAGGCGCCACCCCTCTTTTAACTTTTTTTTTTAAGGAATTTTAATATTTCATTTTATTCCAACTTAAGCATTTGCCTTTAAACATGGTGCATAAGGAGCAAAGCATATATTAATGAATCAGAGTAGCTAATCCCAGAGAACTTGAGGCAGATATAAAAGTAAACATTTCTGTTCTTCCTTTATCTCTCTAGATCATTTTTGACAGAAAATTGGCAAGAAAGGAATTCCTCTTCTTGTTTTTACTGAGAGTAATTGATTCACTTGGAACCAAATTGTTCCAGAGACAACTTGGATGGAATTCCTGTTACAAAGCATTGGTCTTTCCTCTGTTACTGATGCATGAAGTAAAAGCCCTGTAATGAAAAGATGAGGGAGATTAAATTCTGCTTCACTGCAGCCTGGGTGATGGCTGACTCAGTTCCAGCTCAGTACAGTGACATTAACGACTAATGACTAATTTACAGCTGCGAGGGGGTGGATTGCTACTTTGGACAATTTTCTCTTTTTCACACCCTTTTTTATTTTATTTTTCCATTTCAAGCAGCAATTATACATACTGATGTTCTACACTCCCTGCAGAAGGAAAATACTTAACGTAGCAAGATTGAAGTGTTGCCCTGCATGCCTATTTTGGAAGAATATTTGGAACCCCCATAAGATAGCAAAAGTGAAATGGTGGTATCATTGGTAGTTCTGATTTTATGTTTTTTCAATAGATTACCCAGTAATGTCTCCAGGCCATGGCTGTGATTCAGAATGATCTGTTGTAATCTAACTATTTGCAAGTCCCTAATCCTTTTAACCCAAATCACTCAGTGTGAACTGCTGCTGAGGAGAATCTCTACAGGGCATATTGTGTTTATCCACACATTAGAGTGGGAAATGAGCTTACTGAGTAAGGTCTGCTGTCACTGGATTACAGGCACTCAAGTCCCCAATGAAACGCCATTGTCTCTCCTCTTAGTTGTTTCCAAAAACAGACTTAAAAAAAATCCTTAACTAAAAGTTTGTCACCCATAGCAAAATGTTTGCTAAATGACCTTGTGTGTCTCTTGGTACAAATTTAGTTTGGCGGATGTAACGCCTATCCAGACAACCTAAAATCTATTTAAAATATCCCAGTGTAAAAATTAAACACAAGAAGGGGAAAATGATCACTAATACTGAGGAAATTAAAAGAATTATGAAAATTTTGTGTAAATAAACCTGAAAACCTGGGTATTTTCTAGAAAAATACAAGTTAACAAACTTTACCTAAGAAGAAAGAGATTGAGAAGATTGCCCAGGAGCAGTCTTCCAAAAAGGAGAAAGAATAGATGATTCTACAGGTGAACATTTTCAAATGATCAAAGACAGATACTTCCAATGTTTCTTAGAATGAATTATCCAATTGCACAAAGGAGGAAAATTTGTAAACCATAACACCGATAACCAAAACTTGCCTGAAACAAAACTAAAAAACGATATGAGGGGTCAGTCTTAGTAATCAATGTAAAAAATCTTAAGTAAAATACTTGTATATTGAGTACAATAGTTAATTCATTCAATGTGTATTTTCTTGAGGCCTGACCATATGCTTAGCATGTGCTGAAGAGACCATAAAACAAAAATAATAGGAAGCCTGTTAGCATAATTTATATATTAATAGGTCAAAAGAAAAACAGCAGAATAATCTCAAAAGATGCCCAAAGAAGCATTTGATTAAATTCAATTATCCATTCCTAATTTTAAAAATATACTTAATAAAGTAGAACTAGATGGGTACCTCTTAGACACTGTAGGACAAAATTTGACTCAGAGCAAAATCTAGCATTTGTGCATAATGTATGCTTAAGAATTTTTTAGTTGCAGGGTGCCTGGCTGTCTCAGTTGGATGATCATGTGATTCTTGATCTTGGGGTTGTAAGTTCGAGCTCCATGTTGGGTATAGAGATTATTTAAAAATAAAATCTTAAAAAAAAATTTTTTTTTAGTTGCAAGTGACCACTAACAGACTGGCTTCAGCAAAACAGAATTTATTGGCTACCCTTCAATGTATGGGCTACACGGCTAGATGCAAGGCTTCACATGATTCATCAGAACCTGGCATTTCTCCAAATCTCAGCTGTATTCTTTTTTTTTTTTTTTTTTTGAAGTAGGCTCCACACCCAACATGAGGCTTGAACTCACAACCCTGAGATCAGCAGTTGCATGCTCTACCAAATGAGCCAGGCACCCCTCTTTAATTTTGATTTTATTTTCAGGCTCCATTTTCAGGCAAGATCACTGCTAGGCCACCAGGTCTTCAACTGCCCAGGTGCAAATCAAGCAGGAAAATAAGAGTAACTAAATACTCAGTTGCTCTTACATAAATCACAGATTCACTCTAACCAGCCCAGCTTGGGTTATTTCCAATTCCTGAACCCATCACTGTGGCCAGAGGAATGTGATTCTCTAATTAGCTAGACCTGAATCACATGTTTTACTCCTAGATACACAGGAACTGAGAGAAGGAAATGTCTCTGGTAGAAAGAGGAATGTTTGCTAGGTGGCAAAAAAAACCCAAACACATTAAAGCAAAGTTCTGACTCGAAATAGGAAATAAAGTAAAATAACTAGGAATATATTCTTTAAGAAATATGAAGCTCCCGGGGCGCCTGGCGGGCTCAGTTGGAAGAGCATGTGAACTCTGGGTCATGAGTTCGAGCCCTACGTTGGGGGTAGAAAATTACTTTAAAAAAAATCCTATGAGGGGCACCTGGGTAGCTCAGTTGGTTAAGTGTTGACTTCAGCTCAGGTCATGATCTCATGGCCTGTGAGTTACAGCCTTACATTGGGCTGTGTGCTGAGAGCTCAGAGCCTGGAGCCTGCTTCAGATTCTGTGTCTCCCTCTCTCTCTGCCCCTCCCTCACTCGTGCTTTCTCTCAAAAATAAACATTAAAAAAATTTTTTTTAATCCTATGTTAAAACTAGTGAGCAACATAAAAAGGATTTAATTAATGAAACAATAATGTTTCAATAATGAAACAACTTTTTTCTAGATAAGACTCAATATGAAAAATACATTAATTTTTTTTTTCTTTTGCAGGTTACTCTATAAATTTAAGGTAACCCCAAACACAAGGGCAACAAATTTTCCCCCTCAAACTTGGCAAAATAATTAGAAAAATCATCTGGAAGAATAAGCATGTCAAACTACCGTAGTGATAGCCTTTTAAAATTAGTATTAGGTAGGAAAACTAGTTCTGATATGAAAACATGTTATAAAGTTACAGTAATTATAAATTTTTTTTTAACCTTTATTGAGAGACAGAGAGAGGCAGAATGTGAGCAGGCAGGGGAAATGTAGAGAGAGGGGGAGACACAGAATCGAAGCAGGCTCCAGGCCCTGAGCTGTCAGCACAGAGCCCAACGTGGGGCTCTAACTCACAAACTGCGAGATCATGACCTGAGCCGAAGTCGGTCACTCAACCAACTGAGCCACCCAGGTGCCCCAAAGTTACAGTAATTATAAAATAATGGCACCACTGTAGAAATTGATGGAGTGAACGGGCACCTGGGTGGCTCAGTCGGTGGAGCATCTGACTTCAGCTCAGGTAGTGATCTCACGGTCTGTGGGTTCGAGCCCCATGTTGGGCTCTGTGCTGACAGCTCAGAGCCTGGAGCCTGCTTCGGATTCTGTGTCTCCCTCTCTCTCTGCCCCTCCCCCACTCATGCTCTGTCTGTCTCAAAAATAAATAAACATTAAAAAAAAAGTTAAAATCGGAGTGAAACAGAATGGACAATCAAAAAGCATACAAATATTTAATATTTTAGTAGCTAATTTATGTTTGCATATTCATTTATTCAGTAAACATCTAGTGAGCCCCTGCTATCTGCCAGTTACTGTACTATGATGAATCAAGTATAATTGAGACACAGTCTGTATGTACAGTCTAATTTGGGAAATCTAGAGCACGGGTGTTGGAGTCAGACCTGTGATTAAAAATGGTTTTACTTGGGGCGCCTGGGTGGCTCAGTCGGTTGAGCGTCCGACTTCAGCTTAGGTCACGATCTCGTGGTCCGTGAGTTTGAGCCCCGCGTCAGGCTCTGGGCTGATGGCTCAGAGCCTGGAGCCTGCTTCCGATTCTGTGTCTCCCTCTCTCTCTGCCCCTCCCCCGTTCATGCTCTTGTCTCTCTCTGTCTCAAAAAATAAATAAATGTTAAAAAAAAAAAAGTGTAAAAAAAAAAAAGGTTTTACTTATTTGTGAAATGTTCTAGAGAAAGAGGATGTAACAAGTACTTAATAAATATTATCTATTGGTATAAAATGTGGCAAGAGCTATAGAAGATGGTGTAATGGGAATGTAATGGAAGAAGCAACTGGGAGGGGATAGGAACAGATCTACTGGTTTACTAAATACTAGAGGAAGCTGGTATTGCCTCCACCTAACCAATTTACTGTCCAATAGACAGCACAGGTATGGAAATGTTCTCTGCCTGTTGTCCAATGTGGTAGCCACTGGCTATATGCAGTTACTGAGCATTTGAAATCTAGCCAATGTAACCCAAAAACTGAATTCTAAATTTTACTTAAAGTTAAATGGCCACATGTAGCTAGTAAGCAACCTTACTGGACAGTGTGGGTCTATATAAGAAGAGTAATATACAAGTCAAAAAATAATGGTTTCTATTATTTGGACATTATCTGGAAACTATCCCGATAGTTAACATCAGTTATTTGTTTCACCCAACTCCATTCTCCGTAAGTGTTTCCAAATTCACTTATTGTTTTGCAGTCCTCTGTTGTGATTGAGTCAAACTCACACCTATGCTGCTGCAAAGACCAAATTACAAATAGGTAATTGCTGGCTGAAAGAATCTCTGGGCAACTGGTGCTTTAAAAAAATAAAGATTGGAGTTTTGTCAAAACAGTAAAACTATTGGCTTGTGTATTAGCTTCAGTTCCTCTCTTATACACACCTCCTCAGGTTGTATTGGCTCTTTGAACTTGCTTTCTTTTTCAAATGTACCCTTGATTTTCAATTAAATAAAAATGTCAAGCGGGGGGGGGCAGAGCCACAAAACATAGGTTACCACCCTGTACTATGTTAGAAAAAAAAAAGGCAACAAAAACCTTGAGATAAGCTTTCTGAATATAATCATTGTTGGAAGGATTTTGAGTAAGAAAACAGGTAAATGTAGTCACAGATTAAAGCAACAGCAGGGGGGGCGCCTGGGTGGCTCAGTCTGTTGAGCGTCCGACTTCAGCCCGGGTCACGATCTCGCGGTCCGTGAGTTCGAGCCCCGCGTCGGGCTCTGGGCTGATGGCTCAGAGCCTGGAGCCTGCTTCCGATTCTGTGTCTCCCTCTCTCCCTGCCCCTCCCCCATTCATGCTCTATCTCTCTCTGTCTCAAAAATAAATAAACGTTAAAAAAAAATTAAAAAAAAAAAAAAAGCAACAGCAGGGAAGGAAATAAAAAAATGGGAATCTAAGTTCCTAGGCCATTCTAGAACACAGTCTCTCTTCTGGAGATCTGTGTTCTAGATCAGAGGAGTCATGTGCAGCCACTGGCCATCTGGTACACATTTTCGCAGGCTGTCAGGTAATAATATCTGCTTTATGTAAAGTTAAAAAAAAAAGGTTTTTGGAGAATTCTGAATTTTTTTTACCTGTTTACCTGGGATATAGTAATCTAAAATGCTGGCCTGAGAAAACCTAATCTCCCCCTGGTTATTTAACAGCTGCACTTGAGTAGAGGACAGCTGGAGCTGAGATGGTGTGAGACACTATTCATTGTGGCCTAAAAGGCTTACACATCTGTCATCCATTGAAGGATTCGAGTCCGACTCAGAAGTCAGCTCATCTGTTCCACTTGATAGGTAGTAGACTTAATGATCTAAGGTAAAGAATCCTCTGGTTGGTCTTTTTCTATCCAGGGTTACACATACAGACAGAGTTTAAGTACTTTTTCCCTTAGAGACTTTTAAAACTTTAAAAACTTTACTTCATTTGTTAACCTTCTAGCTAAACTATTGAAGCCATTGCCAAAAACTTTAATTAAAAAATTCATCAAATAAGAAAAATGTATATCATTTAGTTCCAAATTATGATCAGTTACAAGAGAGAAAAGTTAGGGAACTGGAGGGAGGTAAAGGAAGAGGTCAGGAAGAAAAAGACAAAAGCAAAATGGTAATCAAAATAAATGCTCATTCCTGTAGTTTGCAAAATGAATGATTTTTTTTCCATAGGCCTTTCATATTTCAATTGCTGAATAACTACTGTTCATATTTCAGTCATTCTTCTAAGCAGGGGGTTCTTGGCTCTCCAGATAATAACCATGGCAGCCAACCAAAAGGGAGCCACTGCTGTGGAGCTGAACTAGATAGCAGTGGTCAGAGCACTTTGAGGGTTGGAAGAAATCCAGTCTAGGAGTAGATCCAACCCTGACCAGAGGTTTTCTCCTTATGACATAAGGATATCAGTGGCAGCTGCTGGCTGATGATTTTCTACTAGATTGGTTGTCATTTTCTCTCTTCAGAAGCAACATTTCATTTTTTCTTGAGAAGAAGAATTTCTTCTATTAAGGAGTTTGACTAAGGTGACCTACTTCTGTCTTTACCAAGCAGGCTAGTGAAAAGCAGCTTTAAATGGCTCTTCACTGGGGGTGTCTGTGTTTCTTTCACAGAGATTGAGACAATGAAATTGGCGCGTTCTGTCTTCAGCAAACTACATGAGATTTGCTGCAGCTGGGTGAAAGACTTCCCTCTCCGCAGGAGACCCCAGCTTTATTATGAAACATCAATCCATGCCATCAAAAACATGCGCAGGAAAATGGAAGACAAACATGTCTGCATTCCTGACTTTAATATGCTCTTCAATTTAGAGGTAAAGGGCACTTCTCAAGAATCCATGAGATTTAAAAAACAAAACAAACACCTTCATGGTCCTATTTTCTGATAGTATCTCTGATGGGTTGGAGGACTAAAGGCAGAGTGGCACAAATTTGCTTGCATTAGACAACAGAAAAGTTAACTATTTTATGTTATTTTGGGGGTTTTGTTTTATTTAAAGTATGCTTTACGCTCAATGTAAACCCCAGATCAAGAGTCGCATACTCCACTGACTGAATCAGCTAGATGCCCCTATTTTATGTTATTTTGAATAAATAATATATCCACATGGTTCAGAATTGGAAAAAAAAAAATCTCTTATCCTTGTCTCACAGACACTCAGTGCTCTTCCATGAAGACAAGGGAAGTACCAAATTTTTGTGTAAACTTTCAGAGTTATTCTATAAACATATAAGCAAAAAGAAAAACTGTCATACCTCAATAAAGCTGTTGATTAAGTTCCCACATTACTGTGTTGTTGAAGCAACATAAAACACAAACATAAAAGAATGAATTTGAGACTGAGACCGTTTTCTGATTTCATGTGATTTTCTTTTTAAAATCTTGGTTTCTGATACAGGAAAGTAGCTGGAATTACATTTCGTGAATCTCTGTGACTGACAAATTGGATCATATGAGCCTTGTCAGCTTAATAACCATTTTCTTGTTATCTTCCTCTTCTTTTTCTATTAAATGTGTTAGGTTAGTGCAAACAGAGGTAGGTTTGTTTCCTTTGCCTGTCACTTGCCTCTTTTCTTCACTCAAGTCCATAACTTAAAAATTACAATGTAGTAATTTATACAAAGCACAATATTTCCTTCATTTGGCAGCTAAATTTAAATTTTAGCTGACTGTCAGGGTCTGCTAAGCAGTGATAGTAGGTTGATAATTGGTGCTTATGTTACAAAGATAGATCAGCTTTGTTTCCAAATATCTTTAGACTATCTGGATATCTCTGTTTCCAAATGTTACCATGCCTATGCAAATATAACCTAAAAAGCTATATTGTATGATAAACAACCCTTCTATCATTATACCCATTTGAAGATTATACTCAGGTTTGAGGGCATTATTGTTTTTTTTTTGATCTGGTTGGTTTTCATTTTGCCTCAAAAGCAGCTCATATATATGTGATATATTTGCCTCAAAAGCAGCACATATATATGACTGGTTATCTGTGAATGGTGAGATAATATAGATTTCTTTCTTTCTTCATACTTCTTTATTAGTCCCAGTAAACAATACATCATCTTTATACCAGGGGAAACACTATTTTTTAATTAAAAATTTTTTTAATTAAAAATTTTTTAATTTAAAGATTTTAAGATTTTAATCTTTAATTTAATCTTTAATTTAAAGATTTTAAATTAAATTTTTTTTAAAAAATTAAAAATTAAATTTTAATTAAAAAATTTTAATTAAAAAATTTAAAACTAATTTTTTAAAGAGATCCACTTGGCTCTCTTCTGTTTCTTCAGATGCTATATTGAATCTCCCCACTATGGCACCTGGGTGGCTCAGTCAGTTAAGCGTCTGACCCTTGATTTGGGCTCAGGTCATGATCTCACAGTTTCATGAGTTTAAGCCCTGCATTGGGCTCCACGCTGATAGTGTGGAGTCTGCTTGGGAGTCTCTCTCTCCTTCTGCCCCTCTTCCACTTGCGCTCTTTCAGTCTCTCAAAATAAATAAACTTAAAAAATAAATCTCCTACCAATCACACACTAAAGTTCTATTCTCATGTCCTCATAAAAGTATTCTTGTCCCCTCCCTCTTTGTGATGACCCCACATCAGCTCACTCATTTAAAAACTGCTTGTAAAAGCTGTTTTTCAGTTTTACCCTTATCCTGCCAACTGAGTTGTTTATAAGTACTGCTTTAGTATATGTCATTTAGTACATTTAGTACATGTCAGTCAAGACTTTTCTGAAGATAGTTCTGTTTAATCAGTTAATCTTCAATGGCATTGTAGATGGTACTTATTAAACTATTAACTGGTTGTAATGTCTGTATTAGATATTGATATCATAATATTTGGGTGTTTTTATTCTATTTATATTTGGTGCTTTTGTAAATGTAGTATGCACTTTAAAAAGAACTTTTCTTTCTTTCTTTTTTTTTTTTTTTAAAGATTTTAAGTAATCTCTACATCTAACATGGGGCTTGAACTCACAACCCCAGCATCAAGAGTTGCATGCTCCTGTAACTGAGCCAGCCAGGTTTCCCTAAAAAGAATTTTTTCAAAGCACAGACATATCTGTTGTTTTAGTAGTTCTTCCAAATCCCCATGAGATAGCAACTCATCCTTACTTAAAATAGATGAGAAAATAAGCACAAGAAAATTAGATGGTTTACTTTGTATATTTGATTTCCTTTGAATGACAGGGCCTAGACTCATCTGAGCTCCCTGATCCCAAGGATGAAGTCAAAGTTTGCAAAAGAAAATGATTACATACTGTTGCCTAAAGGGAGCCCAGGACTCAAGTGAGAGATTCAGGGAGTTAGAAATCTCCTTAGTAAGCTAGATCAGAGATGTGAACACTGCTGTTGAAGATAAAGAAGCAAACTACTTAATGTTTAAATGTAATATTGTGATTAGGCTTCCTTTGTCAACACAAAGCACAGGTTTGGAAGACCCTCCTCTGGCAGTTGCCTTTATGCTTCAAGCAGTGGGTGAGCCAGGAAGTGCGAGGCTCAATCTTGGATTAGAGGACAAGGCATAATGGTTACCGGACATTTGGACATCTAATATGGTTCAAGTTTGGCTAACCAGTTTAGAGACTGTGTTATATATGGTGGGTATTCAGTGTGACTGAATGATTTATGAAGAAGATATTATAATTAAGAAGTATGTGTATACTTTCATTATCTCTGTATTTTAAACAACCTAACATAATTGGCCCTGTGCTGAAGGCCATTATTTTCTATTGTTCTTGGTTTCTAATTTTATAAGAATACTTTCATTTTGAGAAAAATGCTCAGAACAGCTTTTGCTCAATTCGTCCTTATACCTTCTCTTTCCTCCCCCTTCCCACAACTTGTAACAGCAGTTTTGAAGCAACTGTATGTGGGTGGTTTCCATGGTATAAGACAACAACTTTCACAAAGAGGGTGCTTCAGCCTGAGCTAATTGGCCATGATGTGTTTCAGTGTTATGTGTATAAACACAGATGTCCTCATATTGCAGGTATTTTAGCAGCTGATCATGCATGTCAAAAAAGGGAAGCATTTAGTCTCATTATCTGGGTGACAAGTGTAGTAGAGGAGGACAATGGGCACCAGTACAGGGGATTGGTTCACTTGAGTCACACTGTACCTAACTCACTTAACTGTTTCTGTTTTTCTTATTGACAGGACCAGGAAGAACAAGCTTACTTTGCAGTGTTTGATGGCCATGGAGGAGTGGATGCTGCCATTTATGCCTCCATTCACCTGCATGTTAATTTAGTACGCCAGGAAATGTTCCCCCATGATCCTGCTGAGGCCTTGTGCCGGGCCTTCCGGGTTACTGATGAGCGGTTTGTGCAGAAAGCAGCCAGGGAGGTATGCCTTTTTCTCATAAATTCCAGCCATGAATGCACTGGCTGAGCTCAGCTTGGTCTGTGGTTCAAGGGCTGCTTTGGATTTTGTCTTTTTGGGCAGGCATTATTTAAAGTTCTCTTTCAAACTGTATTCTTGACCCACAGTATTGGATTCTATAGTAGTTCTAATTCCCTCTTTAGGGTTTTAGGGGGTGATATGATGTACTGTAGAGAAACTCCGAAGCTATAGTTTTCCAGAAAGCCAGTCCATTGCTGGATTTGGCAGGTGAGTTTTATCTTTCTTATTTACCAGCGCCTGTCAGGTTCACACTAGGACCATCTCTATAAGCAGACTTTTGCTGACAAGATCTGGGTATGGTGATTAAAACAATGGACTAAAAAGGAAACAGAAGCTAGATTACTCCCATACACTTGGTTCTAAATGGGTTGGCAGTGTTTTACTGTGTATCTCTTGAGGGAAAATTTGCTTGGAAAGAGTGAATCCTTAGATGATTCTTGAACTGATTTTCTCTTAATAGGAAGAAAAGTCAGAGCTCATGTCCTAATTTCTTAAGGTTAATCAGACCTAAGGTTTTTACTCTACATGAATGACAGGGGCTCCAAATTAAGATCTAAAAGTAAAAATTTTAATTATCATTCGGGGCATTGGTATATGATTAACTACAGTACTCTATTCATTTCTAACTGGGGGCCAATAGCAAGATAATAATTTTTAATTTTTAAAATTACAGAATTATACATACAAAAATTAAGACTCCTGCCCTATGAATTAAACATTAACTATTTTTGAAATGGACTTGGAAAGAGCAGGGTCATCATTTAATCCATTTTTTCGATCTCATTGTTATTGGTTTATAGCAATAGTGGTGCTTGGAATTAATGAGACTAATTCAGAACTATTTGGTATTAAGCAATGAAAATATTCTGTTATCTCTCCACCTGCATCCCAGGTTTAGATTAATATGCAAATCCAACAACAGGAACCTAGGGTCTACATGTAGAGGTGGGGCAAGACAACAAAATACTCGTTGACCTCAGACCTTCTCAGAGGCTTTTGAGGGCTGGCGCTGCGTGGCTCTGCCTGCCTTGGAGCTGCTGGCTGTCCTCACTCTGAGGACAAGACTGGCCCCTGAGAGGTGATGTGTAATAACCAACGTGAAACTAAGAGACTTGCTTCGTCTTCTTCATCTTCTGTTTCATCCTTTTTCCTCTGTGCCCTCAAAATCAGGACTTTTCTTTCTGACCATGTTCACCTCATTTGCTTTGCCAGTGATCCTGATGTCTCTCAGTCTTGCCAACAGTTCTCTTGAATAATTTAGGTTTGTCTCAGCAGTTACTTTTCTCCTTCTTGTGCATCCATGTGCTGCTAACTGCTGGGAAGAAAGTAGCTATTCCTGTTGTGAAGCAGCCCTGCCTCCTGTTCTCTCCAGGGCATATGCACTGAAGTGTCTTTATCATGTGTTCCAGGGGGCTGAGTTTTTGAACACTCTGTGTGGGAAGGCATTTTATTGGTGGGTGAGGATTTATAACAAACTTTCCCTATATAGGGAAAATGAGAAGTTGTTTTTCTCATTGGATACAAGGGGCCTTTTACCATCCCTGACGCATTGGTTCTAATTTAGGCCAAGTCCTTGGTAACAGAAAGTCATGCTTATTTCGTGGTGACTCATGTCAAATTGGAGATGTCATTTTAGTATAGTAATATCGGGAGCATTAAGTACAGTGGTACTGAGCTATTGAGGTGAAATTCCAGGCTGTTCAGTGTTCCAAAAGCAAAGGCCCCTAAAATTATTATAGATTTTTTTTTTTAAACTATAAGCAACTTAGCATGCCAGGAAACATGTATCTCTTGGCTCCTGGTTAATATTCAGAGTATGGGAGCATTTGTTGTATATCAGTCAGATATTTTATATGTTTTGTGTAATCTAGGATCCTCCCTGTGAACATACATCAGTAGCAAAATAGAGACCAGAATATGGAAATCTTTAAAGATTACTATAGTGGACTGACAACTGGACTAGGAAGAAAAAGAATTTCAGTTGTTTTGTGTACTAATGAATTACCTAGCCTTGGAAAATCACATAACCTGCCATAGTTTTTCTTACCTATACATGAAATGAAATGAAATGAAATGAAATGATCATCCCTGCCTTGCATATCACAGTTTGCATCTATGTGTGTGGACATGCACATAAAAATGCATTGAAAAATAGGAATTACTATTTATTGTGAAATCAAGTTATTAATAATCTAGCCCCCAACTAAAAGTTTATATTAACTATAAACTGCTTCTCAATGAAAATTTGATTTCTACTTATTTTTTACTGACTCTAGTTTTATTTAAATTATTTTCAGAGCTTAAGATGTGGGACCACAGGAGTGGTGACTTTTATCAGAGGTAACATGCTCCATGTGGCCTGGGTTGGGGATTCCCAGGTTATGCTTGTGAGAAAAGGCCAAGCTGTTGAACTAATGAAGCCACACAAACCGGACAGGGAGGTAAGTGTGCTCTGTTAGAGCACATGCCACAGAGGCAGTTTTCTAGTTACTAAGATTCATTTGATTATTATAATTACCACGACTCGCTGAGCAACCATGTCCACCTTACAAAGGAGTAATAAAGAGAACCTCTCCAGGAAGCTGATGAATATTATATCTCTTGTTTACTATGTAAGGTAGAAAAATAAATCCTGAATCCAATTATTTGCTTCTCTCTATTGCATTGCTGTTTAGGATGAAAAGCAGCGAATTGAGGCTCTTGGAGGTTGTGTAGTCTGGTTTGGTGCCTGGAGGGTGAATGGAAGTCTGTCGGTCTCCAGAGCTATTGGTAGGAAAAACCAATTAATTTTTGTTTCTCCAGACTGTCCTCTTCCAGATCACGGTCTTATATTAACTCCATATTATATTAACTACAATAAGAAAACCTGAGATGGTAATTTATATTATCAGACTGGTTATTATTATTTAAAATAACGATTGGATAATGCCTCTTAATTATTTGATTTAATCAACCATTTCATCTATATGCTTAAATACCATTATTAAAAGGGAACTATGTTAAATGCAGAACTTCTTAGTTTCTATCCTTTTTTTCTTTTTTGAATGGAAGCCCTTAATCTTTGGGACACAAATTTGCTTAAAACCATAGTGATCCTCATTTCATTCCATTTTGGGTCATATTTAGCTTGACTCGGTATTTTCAAGAGAACAGGAAGGCTTCCCTCTCTATATTTTACCTTTCTAATGTCTTTACTTGTTTTTCATTGAATTATAAAATGACATCAACATTGTACTTTTTAGATGAAAACAATTTTCTTTATGTGGAATATACTGATTTGCCAGGTAACCCTAGGTTTTAAAGAATCTGGCTCCCTAGTACATAAGTTCTTCAGAAGGGGAAGTCAATGAAACTATCTAAAACTTAGAGAGTAAACAGCTAAGCTTATTGGACGGAATGACAAAATGCAAGGGCATAAGTTCAAAGATAGTCCTGTTTCTATTTTTGTTTTACTTTGGCACCTGGGTTTATTATATTTTAGGCTTCATGTCTTAGCTTCATTTTCTGGTTTTTAAAGTTTTTTTTTTTAACATTTATTTATTTTTGAGACCAAGCATGAACGGGGGAGGGGCAGAGAGAGAGGGAGACACAGAATTCGAAGCAGGCTCCAGGCTCTGAGCCATCATGACAGAGCCCAAAACGGGGCTCGAACTCACAGACCATGAGATCGTGACCTGAGCTGAAGTCGGACGCTCAACCGACTGAGCCACCCAGGCGGCCCTCTGGTTTTTTAAAAAGAATAAATTTGTGTGTATCTTTATAGGTGATATGCATGCATACTGCAGTTCTTAGACCCTGCTCCTAAAGAAAAAATGAAGTGGTTTGACGTAGGGATAAAATGGATAAACGGCATTCACATCCAACCCCCCAATTTTGCTTATCATTACCAAAACATTCTGGAACATTAACAAAATCTCAAAGGATTGATTCAGTTTCACCAGTGATGTGAGTTCCTCCCACTCTTTGGGAAGGTGCTGGCAAGCTGTGAAGTGGCCCAAATGTGAGCAGCAGAAGGCTGAGACAGAAAGTGAAAACTGAAAGATCCTGCAAGTGCTTCTGAAAAAATAAGAGTTAGTTTTATCTTAGACTGAGAGTTATTAGGAGCTCTGGAATAAGACCACCGAGGAGAAACTTCTCATTACTAAAACACACCCTCATGTAAAATTATTTCTGACAGTTCCTCTTGATCTTACTGTCTTTGTCACAGTACTGAAACGTACCTTTCATGCTGATAATAGAACCAACTTTACTAGAGAATACTTGCCTTTTCTTGCTTCTAAAATATAACACAAGGAGAAACCAAAAGCAAGGGAAGACTGTCCTTGAATAAGAGACAGTCTAAGAGAGAATAAGGCAAACTTGATAGACGAAGTGGCTTTTAGGTTGGATGTGGAGGACAGTGTGTAGGGGAGGAAATTCCAGGGGTAGGGGCATACAAATACGTGGGCGCCTGAAAGGGCATGCCATGTTTTAGGAACAGCAGCACATACAAGAGACCAGGGCAGAGGGTGGGCGTGGTAAAAGTAAGTGTTGCTGCCAGATTGTGAAGGGGTTTATATGCCAGGCTAAGTAGTCTAGACTCTCCCAGGTGAATAAGCATAGAGGCCACATGATCATTTATAATCCCTTATAAAGGTATTTGTTTGGGATGATGGTATAGAAGATGGACTAGAGTACAAAGACTAGATGGGATCTTTCAGGGGCTGTTGATACAGTTTGTTACAGCTATGAGGGCAGCTCAGAAAGGATACAGAGGAGGCAGAAATTGATTGGATGGAAGTGACAGTTTGTGGGGGTGGAGGAAAGCTGGCTTCCAGGTTTTTGACTTGTGTGACTGAGATGATAAAGCATCTGTAAGAAAGCAGCAGCATTTGTGGGGTGGGGAAGAGGGCGGGTAATGAGTTCATTTTGGACATATTTTATATTCTAGGTACCTTACCTGTGTGGTATCTTAGAAGAGATAATTTATATGTAGTTGGAAATACAAATCTGAGCTTAGCAGAGTTCTGAGTTGCAGATAGAAATGTGGGAACTCATCCCATTTTGGCAATAATATTAGCACTCTGTGAAGTGATATTGTATATATTAGTTGACACTATAGGCATTGCCCAGGAAGAACATGTAGTGTGATGAGAGACCCAAGGATGAGACTCATTACTGAAGGTTCCTGCTCTCTAGGTTTGTATCTTGGCTCTGTCACTTTACAAGCTATGCGCCTTGGGAAATTAACTTCCTTGTGTCTGTTGTTCCTTTGTAAAGCAGGAATAGTAACAGTGACTGGCTCATGGAGTTTTTGTATTAAATAGTATAATACATGCACCATACTTAAAACCCTGCCTGGCAGAGTTTTAGCACAAAATGATCATTAGTGCTGTTATTAAGTGAAAGAGCCAGTGAAGAAAATCAAGGAGGGATCAGAAATATACAAATGGGCTACCACAGATACTAAGTAAGAGAATAGGGTTTCTAGGAGTTAAGTAGTCACAGGGTCAAGTGCTAGAGAGGTGAAGTGAGATGTGGGATAAAAAAAAAAAAGACACGGAATTCTGAAAATAGGAAATAATTGGTAATATAGGAGAGGGAGAATGAGCAATAACAAAAGAATGTGTGTAGATTTAGTTTCTTGGGCAAGTTAGTGGTAAAGGAAATAATGTGGTGGCTTGTGGGAAAAGCTGATTTGGGAAAGGGTTGTTTTTATTGTTTTTGTTTTTAGGATAAGGAGTTTAGATCAGATTTGTAGGATAAAAGATGAGAGCAAGTAGAAGAGAAACTGAAGATGAGACAGAAGTGAGTCCTAGAGAGTCAGGTCCAAGAGCACAGGTTAGCTTTGAGAAGGAAAAGGAGACCTCTTATCTGAGACTGCTAACTCATAAGGTGAATCTCTTCAAAAAAAAAAAAATAAAAAAGGAGGGGGTAGGGGAAGGAATTGAGGGAATTCAGGTTTGATAAACTTCATTTTCTTTGAAGTAGGAAATCAGGCCCTCTACCAAAATCCAGTAGCTTAATTGGAAGAGAGAGGTGAAGAATGTGGGAAAGATTTGGAAAGCTCACAGAATAAAACAGGGGGCTAAATGGGGACAAGAAAAAGTACTCTTGAGCTGAGTTCAACTCTACTTAGGAAATAAGGGACACTTTTAAAGCTTTAAAAATGAACAGCTTTCAACAGTTTCTCCTCCTGAGCCCTTCAGATTTATGATCCAAAGTTGACAGAGGCATGATGTTTCCTAGCACATGGAGAGAGGAGGTTGAAGATAAAAGGATGTTGCCATTTCCACCATGAAATGGATAATCATGCCCTCCTACCAAATTTGGGGGCGAAATGTCATGAATTTGACATCCAACAGTAGAGCAGGTGAAAAGCCAGAATTTTGGCAGCATTTTCTCTGTGCAAATCTTTTGTATGTTCTGTTCCAAACTAACAGTTGCAGTAGCCTTTTAATTGAAGCACTAAAACAAGATATTTGGGAACAGTATGACTCAGATCACATTTATTTTTAGAGCTGGAATTCAGAAAATAATAATGATGATAATAATAGGTGGAATAGGGGATGGGGAAATTTAGTAAAGTGGATTGGTGGGGAACACTGAATCCTGTGATTGGAAGTTTTGATTAGCTTTCTCAGGCTACTGGGAGGCATCACAGTATAGAAGTGAAATTGAAGTTGATGGAATCAAAACCATGTTTGAGGGAAGATGGTTCTGGCTACTGTATGAAAAAGACTAGTTTCGTATCTTTTATCTGTTTTTCAAGGTATCCCATCACGAGACCTGCTGAGAGGGCATGTGGCCCACACTGGTCCTAGCGGTTATTGCTAGGGTTCCTACTGAGCTTTCTGGGCCTATGTGAGGATTAAACAGGGATGTGAAATGTTGGAGAGGACCTTACTTATAGGAGAGAACCTACAACAAATTATGAGAAAGAGTAATGACAGAGCCAGATCACTTAAGTATAATTATCTTCATTTTATCATCCCCTAGTTACAAAGTCATTTTAGTACTTCATCAGTATCTAATGAGGGTTTGTAAGTAACAAAGGTAGGGTTGGGACCCAGGTAGTCTGACTCCACCAAGCTGTACTTTACAAATGATAAAATGTTTTGTAAATTTTAAAACTTTAACTGTTTCCTAATATAGCAGTTATTGCTAAATACTGTTTCCTATGTACAGTAGAAAATGAGTATCCCTTGTTGTACTAATAAGCAATCCTGTGTTATACTTAATAGGCTAAGGACCCTTTGGCTAGGCTCTCTCCAAGTACCTAGAGGAAAACAATAAATATAGAATGGATCTGGAAATGCTCTAGATCTGAAAGATCCAAATGTG
This sequence comes from Panthera onca, assembly GCF_046562875.1. Taxonomy (NCBI): domain Eukaryota; kingdom Metazoa; phylum Chordata; class Mammalia; order Carnivora; family Felidae; genus Panthera; species Panthera onca. Next base: position 44,830,257 of record NC_138352.1, on the reverse strand, counting down.
CATTGTAGATGATTAATTTTCTCAGTAGTCTGATGATAGACTGAAGACCATGAGCCCACATTAAGCTAAGTTTCTGTCTCCACTCCAAGCACTCCATATATAGCTACGCATCATTCCTTAACAGTTGTCTCTCTGTCTTTGTTAATGCTATTCCTTCAATCAAGGGCTCTTCTATGCCTGGTGATAACTAACTTCAAGGCCCAGTTCAAATGTCATTCTGTAAGTGGATGAACTATTAAATAAGAGAGAAATAATGGCCCAGTAGGGCTTTGGGGGCTCTCACAGTGTTCATAAGTAGAGAATGAACAATAGCAATAAAGGTGGCGGGGGGAGAGGGTTCGATCAAAGACAAATGAAGAAAGCAAAAATATGGTAGTCCCTGAAGATGAGAGAAATATGATTATGTTTTCCAGTTCTCTAGAAGTTACAAGTAAAGCAGCTTTAAAAAGCAAAAAGTGGGGCATCTGGGTGGCTTAGTCGGTTAGGCAGTTATCTTCAGCTCAATGATCTCATGGTTCATGGGTTCAAGTCCCATGTTGGGCTCTGTGCTGACTGCTCAGAGCCTGGAGCCTGTTTCAGATTCTGTGTCTCCCTCTCTCTCTGTCCCTCCCCTGCTCACACTCTGTCTCTGTCTCTTCAAAAATAAATGTTTAAAAAACTTAAAAAAATAAAATAAAAACCAGAAAGTAACTAAGTAAATAAATAAATAGCAGAAAGCAAACTAGATTGGGAACCAAGAGGCTGACATTCTAGTTCTCATCTGAATCTTGGGATGACTTTTCCTGGCTTAAGGGAGTTGACTTGATTTTTAAAAATCCCTTGTAACTCAAACCTTTCTCTGTGCTAGCAGCATAAAGCTATTACTTTGAAAACAAAGACAAAATGTAAGTGTTTAATGAAGAGTGATCACAACTTTGTTGTTTTTTTTTTTAATGTGGATTTGTTCTCAAGTCTGTTAAGTCAAATTTAACCACTAATAAAAAAAAAAAAAGATCTATCAATAAACAAAATGTTCCTGTGTTAAGACTGAAATTTTTCAATGCAGCAAAAAATTTAGATTTGACATTTGTTGCCATGCTCAGCTAAGCCTAAATCATAGCTAGAGGCACAAGATTCAGAGTATAATAAGCTAGCTAAGTATGTAAGCCCAGTGAATGGCAATTATTTAACAGAGAGTAAGGAGTGAGCAGCATCTGATTAACAAAGAATCAAGTACTATATTTTATCTGAAACTAGTTTATAAATTCTTTCCAGTGTATTCGGATCACAATCCAGTAAATTATGATCAGTCACAGCATTGGCCATAAACATTCCTATAAACATACAAGGTAAATTTGACCTACTTTTTAATTCCCACAGGAGATGCTGAACATAAGCCATATATCTGTGGGGATGCAGATTCTGCCTCTACTGTTTTGGATGGAACTGAAGACTACCTCATTCTGGCCTGTGATGGCTTCTATGACACCGTGAACCCTGATGAGGCAGTGAAAGTTGTGTCTGACCACCTGAAGGAGAATAATGGAGACAGTAGCATGGTTGCCCACAAATTAGTCGCATCAGCTCGTGATGCTGGGTCAAGTGATAACATCACTGTTATTGTGGTATTCCTGAGGGACATGAACAAAGCTGTAAATGTTAGTGAGGAATCAGATTGGACAGAGAACTCTTTTCAAGGAGGGCAAGAAGATGGTGGGGATGATAAGGAGAATCATGGAGAGTGCAAACGCCCTTGGCCTCAGCACCAGTGCTCAGCACCAGCCGATCTAGGCTATGATGGGCGTGTGGATTCATTCACTGATAGAACTAGCCTGAGCCCAGGGTCCCAAATCAACGTGCTGGAAGACCCAGGCTACCTAGATCTCACACAAATAGAAGCAAACAAACCTCACAGTGCCCAGTTTTTGCCACCAATTGAGATGTTTGGTTCTGGTGCACCAAAGAAGGCAAATCTTACTAATGAGCTAATAATGGAGAAAAAATCAGTTCAATCATCACTGCCTGAACAAAGTGGTGCTGGAGAGTTTCCCTCTTTTAATTTGGGTTCAACAGGGCAGCAGATATACAGAATGGAGAGCTTATCTCCTGTCTGTCCTAGGTTGGAAAATGAACAGTTCAAATTCCTGGGAAAGAGAGTTTCCAGATTGTCTCATTTACGCTATCATTATTCAAAGAGATGGTATGGATTCAGGTTTAATACAAAGTTGTATTCATTTATGTCTGCTCAAGAGCCTTCCCACAAAATAGGCACTGGTCTGTCCTCACTTATTCAAAGTGGGAAGAGAAATAGGATGTTAAGAAGTTTTCTGCCATGGAGGCAAAATATTTGGAAAGGATACAGTGCCAACATGATGAGGAAGCTCAGAAAGAGTAATGATATTCCAGACCCAGGTCTTCCTTGGAGCTATAAAATATAATACTTTCTCTCTTTAAAGTAGGCTAGCTAGCTCTCCCCCAATAAAAACACCACTATCAGAGTAGAAACAAGGTAGACATTTCTGAAATATATGTGCTTCATTATGAAACCATGGATGGCTCAATTCTTAAATGTAAATAGATCTCTAGAAAACCCAAAAGTGTTTCCAATCTAAAAAAAAAAAAAAAGTATTGGCGGTTTCACTAGCAAAATTATACAACTGGTCCCTGTGATGTGTCTCCACACCTACATACAATCCCCACTTTACTACCCTTCACATCACTAGTGGAAGCTTGTGAGTTATTTTAGTCAGGATATCTAATGTTGAAATCTGAACGCAGGTGATATCTGGTTTGATGTGCCTAATATATCTATGGGAAACCTAATGCAGAATTAGATTTAACTGGGGGATGTTCCTTAAGACTGGGGACTGTGAGGGAACCCCTCCCCTCTTTTTTTTTGGTTGGTAAAAGACTAAAAGCCATATGGGTTTTAATTGGTTACAGTGAAAGCAGAAAACTAGTATAAAAGTGTCATATTTTCAGACTTGTGAGGTGGTATACAGTCAAAAAGATATACTGATTTTTTTTTTCCTGTAACATAAAAGATTATGAAAATTTTCTGAATTAAAAAGTATTTCCTAGGGCTGTGTAGCTATTTGGGAGTTTCATAACCTGTTATGGTGCTTTTGGCAGAATTTTTATTATTTGTCATTTTAGACTGCTGTCAACTGGTTTTAACCTATGATGCTAATATGTTTTTTCACTGTACCTTCATCTCAGGAATAAAACTGATTTAATGGAGATGATGTTAGGTACAAATATACTAGAATCAAGTTACCATTTAAAAAAGAAAAACAGTATTTCTATTTTTTCTGCCTTTTTTTAAGTTCACAGACAGCAAAAGCATACACTACTACAAAAATAAAAACTGGTTTTGGTGAATGAAAAATACTGGTTTTAACTTCTCTAAAATTGTTTTCCCCAAGGGAATGAAATAATTGGTATGAAAGAGGTTGAAAGTACTGCCCAAAGTCATCCCAGAGAGGCCAAGTGCAAAGGAGAAGGCAGAGAATGGAGACTGAGGTCTATCTAGTTACAAATGGAGAATGCTCCAGAGTCCTGCTACATGCCACTTCAGACTGCAGAGAGGACGTCTTTCTCATTTCAGTATAGTTACTTATATTTGATAATTTGTCTGTTTTGCCATTTCTGTAGTTTCAAGCTAGAAGCATATCTTTAAAGACAGCAAATTAACCAATAAGCAGATTCATTCTGTGAAGCTGCCTCTGATTCTCTTGAGAATCATGAATAATACCACATGACCTTTTACCTTCCCCTAGTCAACCGTGGACCAGCCATACCATGGACAGGAGCTGCCCACTCACATACAACACTGGGAGGCACCAAATGTTCTTGCTGAAAAATGTCCACTGCCTGTGTTTTTTATAGAATAATACTGTTACTTTATGTTCCCCAGACCCATAATGGAGGACTCAGATTCCTAGATTTTAAAAACAAAGGACTGCAGCGTATTTTGGATGCCAGTATAGCTATATCAAATACATAAAAACTTCAGCAATGATCAGATTGTTAACCTATACATTTTATTTTTAAGAATTTGTAAGATTTTCAGTATTTCTCTTGAAGTCATTTATTCTTTTCTCAAGTCTTCTGACACGTGGCTAAAAAGGAGGAAGTAAACATGGCTCCAACTATAGTACCAGAATTTTCACTAACCTGATGTTTACCCCCATATACGGACCTCACTCACATCTGTCACTTTCTGAAGCCTAGATCTTGTTAACAACCCATCAGGTGAAGAGTCAGTTTCAAATCAAATTATCTAAGGAAACAAGAAAACAGGCAGCAGAGTATTGGTACACATTATAGTCCAAAGCACTTACCTAAATTAAAAAAAAAAAGTTTTAAGATTTTCTGTAGTTGTCCATTGCTACTGTGTTTGATCAGAATAAAGAAGGTGAAAGGAAAGAAGATACAAATGATAGATTTTTTCAGTGGGGAAAAATGGCTGGATGAAACTCGGATGAATAGACCACACTTTTAAGGGTCTGAATTTTGTAGATCTGACTATATAAGCAGTTCCATTTTTCATACCAGTAGCCCTCTAGAAAATAAAGCAGAGTAGTTCTAGTGTGGTCAAGTTATAAACCAATATTGTGAAAAATAGCAACTCTTCATTTGTTCACAACATGCATATTTATAGAGTAGTTAGGTACCATTTGTAAGGTAAATCCTTTAAAATTCTACATTAAAGTAGTGGTTATTGGTATGATATATGCTGCTCTTGATTCTATAAACTAGGTAAAAAGCAGTGCTTTGTGAAATGCAGTGTTATATCTTAATGCCACTGGTGATAGAAAGTAGTTCCCTTCGAGTTCAAATCCTGTGCCCTTATTTGCTGCTTGCTAATGTAAGCAATAAGTACCCCTCTAACTAATGGTATCTACACATTCTGTAACTTGTATTTAATGATGGTGTATCTGGTGATTGTAAAAATATTAGATATAAAAGTATATATAATATATATTAACTGTTAATGCTGAGGTAATAGTCTGTGAATTATGTGTTTTGTACTTTTAACTGTGTAATTTAGTGGTGGTGAAAATTCTACACTCAGTCCTTCAGAGTGACAGTATCCCTTTTTCAATTTAACATGATATGCATCAATTTGTTTGCCTGCTAAAGTCTTGTTAGAATAGGAAATAGTAAAACAAATATAAACAAGAAAGTGTAGTACTTGTTAGGGAAACAGACTTCAGGTTACCAAATGAAGTCCTTACAAACTCCTTGTACATTCACTGTGAGTTTCAAAGGGAATCAGTCCCTAAATTTAGGGTTTCCTTTGTTCACTTTCTAGATGTGTACTTTTGAGGGATATCTGAGGTTTAGCAACATTACAGCACCAAACACTGGAGCTATTAATCCCACTTATATCTGTGCTAAAGGGGATGGTGGAAACACACATGTATATACCTTTACTTTACCTAGAAGTGCCATCCACTGTCCTTGAAGTAGTAAGACTAAAGTTACTATTGCATTTAAGTAGGAGGATCCTTGAAAGTAACACCTTTTCCAAGGACAGTGTCAACAATGTCAATGTCAACACTGAGTCTGATTCTGACCACATTTATAGTGGTATAATGTCAACGTGGTGGTATAGTGTCACGCTGTATCTTCATGACAACCATACTCCATTGTTGGAACACTGTGCCAGTAAAAAGTGCAACATCCGATGGGCAGACGAAAATGATGCATAAAGAAGTTCAGTGTTTACAGATAAAACTGCTGTGGTTCAAGTACTTCTCCATCAAAGGCTTGCCAAGGCTTTGTGAGAAAGTGATTTGTAAATTATTACTTTAGTGTTTAAACATAATTTATTCACTCAATGACCATTCTCGCCTACGCAAGGCCATGAAGGGGGATACTATATAGTTTTGGTCACATCGTAATTTTGGACACTTTTTCTTTGAGTCTTAAATTAGCAAAAGAACGTACTTTTTTCACCTTTTAAAACCATGTGATATTAAAGGATAAATTACCCACTCTTCTGTTCTAACCTGTGAATAGCTTAAATGTTTTTCTTCAAAACAAGATACCACCAGTATTATCACATGACTATTTTCCAAATGGTACTGTGTTGAAAAGTAATTGTTACTTCATCTTAGCAGTATTTTTTATCTTCTATTTTGAAGACTATTGTATTAATTAGAAAATAGGAAATAGGGAACTCCAGATTGACACAGCAGTTGTTCTGGAAAAGGAAATACTTTAATAAACTCTGATGTATTAAATAGTCCACAGATACATCATTGTTAACTCTTACTCTAGGTGCTCTTTGATGAGAGACAGGCTTTGTTCCCTTGTTCATGACATTACTCTGCAAAGAATTCTCTATGGAGTGAAGCGAATGAAGTGAATCATTTCTTACCAAGTAAATTTAACAATTTACAAACCTGCTCTACAGCTCACTTATGAGTTCAGTTGTAATCATGAGTGATCCTTCCTATTTTATTAAAACTATTCATTCAGGTTAAGACATATGTGGAAATATTGCCAATACCTTAATAAAACCCAACAATTTAAAACCACTAGTCATTTGTCTTTTTATTCAAAGGAAAGATAAGTTATTTATTGCTAAGGTTAATCATAGCAACGAAGAACCTCAAACCAAGCACATACTCCTAACCTAGATTAATTCAGACTCTGCTATACAAGTCTAATAAGCAGGAGGAAAGGCCTGCTGTGTTTAGATGTAAAAACAATTCTCCAAACTATCTACTGCCCTACATATGATATGTCACTTTCAACAAACTATACAGAACCATATGAAAAAAAAAAATGTATTCTGAAGAGTGAAGCAATCATCAGAACCAGCCACCCTTAACAGCCAAAGCAGTCCTGAGAAAGAACAAAGCTGGAAGTATCACAATCCCAGATTTCAAGCTATACTATAAAGGTGTAGTAACCAAAACCAGTATCGTACTGATACTGGCATAAAAATAGACCTAGTGATCAGTGGAAGAGAACAGAGCAAGCCCAGAAACCCAGTCGATGTGTGACAAAGGAGGTGTAAAACTATACAAGAGGGAAACATCAGTCTCTTCAGTAAATGGTGGTAAGAAAACTGGACCACAGTCACTCTTACATGGTACACAAAAATAAGTTCAAAATGGATTAAATACCTAAATGTGACACCTGAAACCAAAAACAAAACCACACCAAAAACCTAGAAGAAAACATAGGCAATAATGTTTTTTTTTTAATTTTTTTTTTTTTAACGTTTATTTATTTTTGAGACAGAGAGAGACAGAGCATGAATGGGGGAGGGTCAGAGAGAGAGGGAGACACAGAATCGGAAGCAGGCTCCAGGCTCTGAGCCATCGGCCCAGAGCCCGACGCGGGGCTCGAACTCACAGACTGTGAGATCGTGACCTGAGCTGAAGTCGGACGCTTAACCGACTGAGCCACCCAGGCGCCCCAATAATGTCTTTAACATGAGCCTTAGCAACATTTTTCTAGATCTGTCTCCTCAGGCAAGGTGAGCAAAAGCAAAAGTGAACTATGGGGACTTCACTAAAATAAAAAGCACTTGCACATTGAAGGAAACTATCAACAAAATGAAAAGGTAACCTGAATGGGAGAAGATATTCACAAATGACATATCTGATAAAGGGATAATATTCAAAATATATAATGAACGTATACAACTAAACATCAAGAAAACATTCTGAATAAAATATTGGCAGAGTACCCAAACACATTACAAAGATGACATACAGATGGCAAAGACACATGAGAAGATACTCTGTTATCACTCATCATCAGGGAAATGCAAATCAAAACCACAATGAGATATATAACATCAGAATAGCTAGTATCAAACAGACAAGAAATAACAAATATTGGCAAGTATGTGGAGAAAAAGGATCCCTCATGCATGCTTGGTGGGATGTAAACTGGTGTAGCCACTGTGGAAAACAAAATGGAAATTCCCCCCAAAATGAAAAATTGGGTGCCTGGTGGCTCCATCAATCAGTTAAGTGTCTGACTTGATTTTGGCTCGGGTCATGATTTCACGGTGGGTTTGAGCCCTGCACTGGGCTCTGCGTCGTGTGGAGCCTGCATGGGATTCTCTGTCTCCCTCTCTGTCTCACCCTTCCCTGCTCATGTGCGCACACTTGCATGATCTCTGAAAAATAAACTTTAAGAAAAAACTAAAAATTGAATTACTGGGGTGCCTGGCTGGCTCAGTTGGGAGAAGTGTGTGACTCTTGATCTTGGGGTCATGAGTTCAAGCCCCACAGTGGGTGTAGAGATTACTTAAAAAAAAAATATGTAAAATAGAATTACCATGTGATCCAGTAATTCCACTATTGGGTATTTACCCAAAAGAAATGAAACACTAATTCAAGAAGATACATACACTCCTGTTTGCTGCAGCACTATTTACAATAGCCAAGACAGGGAAGCAACCCAAGTGTCTGTCCATTGACAGATGATTGGATAAAAAAGATGTGACACACACACACACACAGGAATACTACACAGATATAAAAAGGGTTGCAGTCTTGCCATCTGCAATAACATGGATGTACAATGGATATCATGTTAAATGAAGTAAGCCAGAGAACAAATACCGTATGATTTCATTTATATGTGCAATCTAAAAAACAGAAAGCAGAAACAGACCCATAAATACAGAGAACTGACGGTTGCCAGAGAAGAGGGTAGTATGGCCATCGGTGAAGGGGAGTGGGAGATCTAGGTTTCCAGTTATGGAATAAATAAGTCACAGGGATAAAAGGTACAGCGTAAGGAATGCAATTGGTGGTATTGTAATAGTGTTGTATGGGGACAGATGGTAGCTCTGTCACTTGTGAACATACAGCATAATGTATGGAGATGTTGAATTACTATGTTGTACACTGTGTATCGACTATGTATCAATTTAAAAAATACACAATTCTGAAACAAAAACAAAAAAGAAGCACTGACTTCTGCGGGCAGGTTAAGCATCCAACTCTTGATTTTGACTCAGATCATGATCTCATGGGTTTGTAGGATCAAGCCCCGCATCAGGCTCTGCAGTGGCAGCATGGAGCTTGCTTGGGATTTTCTCTCTCCCTCTCTCTCTCTGCACTCTTACTCTTGCACTCCCTACCCTTGCACTCTTTCAAAATAAACAAACATTAAAAAATAAAAAAGGAAAGGAAAGAAGAAGCAGACTGATAGGACCAAGATTTTGGGACAGAAAATTTAAAATAATTAAGGCTAGGGGTGACTGGGTGGCTCAGTCAGCTAAGCATTGGCTCAGGTCATGATCTCACAGCTCATGAATTCAAGCCCCATGTTGGGCTCTGTGCTGGTAGCTCGGAGCCTGGAGCCTGCTTCGGATTCTGTGTCTGCCTCCCTCTCTGCCCCTCTCCCACTTGAGTGCTCTCTCAAAAATAAATAAACATTAAAAAAATTTTAAACTATGGTTAATATGTTATGGAAATGGTGGACAACATATGCAAGATCTTATAGGTGGTTTTAGCAAAGAGAAACTATAAATAAAAATGCTAGAAATGAAAAGTACTGTAATAGAGATGATGAATGCTTTTGACTGGCTCATCAGTGGATTGAACAGTGCTGAGGAGAGATCAGTAAACTTAAAGATAAATCAACGTAAATTACCCTAACTGAAACACACACACACACACACACACACACACACACACACACACACACAGTGAAGGAAAAATGAAAACAAAATAATCCCAGAAGAGAACATACAAGAGCTGTGGGACAATATCAGTCTAACATATACATATAATTGGAATCCTAAAAGGAGAAGAGAAAGATAGGGCAGAAGAAATATCTGAATAATAGCAAGAAAATTTCCAAAAATTTAAATCACAGACATCAAATCGTAGATCCAGGAAGCTCACAGAATATATAGCAGGATAAATACTCGAAACACACACCTAGGAAAAACAAATCTCTTCCAGATGCCTTCACTGGTAAATTCTACCAAACATTTAAGGAATAAATAACACCAATTCTATAATTCTCTTCCAGAAAAGATTAATTTTTTAAGGTCAGCATTACTCTGATACCAAATAGAATGAAGACAGGAAAACTATACATAACAATATCCTTCTTGCATATAGATGAAAAAATCCTCAGCAAAATATTAGCAAAACCAGTATCACTTATTAGAATGGCTAAAATTAAAAAGTGCTGACAGTACCAAGTGTCTGTAAGATCCAACTAGAACTCTCACATGTTGCTGTTAGTAATGTAAAATGGCAGTGCCACTTCTGGAAAAGTAGGTATCCAAGGATACATACTCTTTGGAATGTCCTGAATGACCCTCAGGTTTGACAATTGCTAGAACAACTCATAGAACTTAGGGAAATACTTATAGTTTTATTATACAAAAGATCAAAACCAGGCAAAAGAAAAGATGCATACAGTCAGGTCTAGGAGAGTCCCAATGTGAAGCTTCCTTGTGACCAAAGCATTTAAAAAAGTCTTTTTTTAAATGTTTTTATTTATTTTTGAGACAGAGAGAGACAGAGCATGAGCAGGGGAGGTGCAGAGAGAGAAGGAGGGAGACACAGAATCCCAAGCAGGCTCCAGGCTCTGAGCTGTCAGCACAGAGCCCGACGCAAGGCTCAGACTCATGAACTGTGAGATCATGACCTGAGCCGAAGTCGGACGCTCAACCGACTGAGCCACCCAGGCGCCCCACCAGAGCATTTTATCTTCCCGAAACAACTATGGATGACAATACAGAGTACTGCCTACTGGGGAAGCTCATCTGAGCTTCAGTATGCAGAGATTTTATTGGGATTTCATAAAGTAAGCATGACAGACTCACTGGCAATGAGCCTGAACTATTCAGGCTGATATCAAGTGACTATGAACCCCAATCCTCTAATCACATGATCAGTCTTTCTAACATGCCAGACCCCATCCTGAATTATCTCATTAGCATAAGCTATCAGGACCCACCATAAATAACAAAGACAATTCTATCATTCAGGACATTCCACGGAGTATGCACCCCAGGAACCAGAGACAAAGACCAGCCAGATCTTTATCACACACCCAGCAATCCCATTCCAAGGCATATATTACTCTAGAGGATGAAAACTCATGTTCACACAAAAATCTACACACAAATGTTTATAAGATTCATAATCACTGGAAATAACCCAAATGTCCTTCAATGGGTAAATAAACAGTGGTACGCCCATACAGTGAACTACTACTCAGCAATAAAGGAAGTGCTGATTCATACAACATGGATGAAACCCAATGCATTTTGCTAAGTGAAAGGCTATGACACTCTGGTAAAGGGAAAATTAAAAGGACAGAGAACGGATCATGGTTGCCAGGAGTTGTGGGGGGCAGTGGGAAGGATTTACTTAACACAAGGGAACTCTGAGGGTAACTGAACTGTTTTATGCAGTTATTATGGTGCCAGATACACAACTCTGTATTTGTCAAAACCCACAGAACTGCACTGTACCACAAAGACTAAATTTTAATGTGTGTAAATTTAGAAATCAACCAGGATATGTGGGGAGGACAAAATGCAGGCTATAACAGATGAATCTTACTTTATCACAAATGAATCATTTAATTACACTGAAGAGGATGGTGCAGAAAAGAATGAATGTAACTCTGAATCTTAGGACCTAAATAACTTTGGGAAAATGACAGGATACTGAAGGCTAAAAACAAAAAACTGTAAACCAGCACTGCCCTGCAGTTGGTAAACTTGTTCCTCACAAAGGTATAGGTAGGTCAACAGTTCCGAAACTACTTGGTTTATATATTACAGTTAAACAAGTAAGTATATATAGTGTAGCTGGGCCGCCTGGGTGGCTCAGTCGGTTGAATGTCCAATTCTTGATTTCAGAGCTCAGGTCGAGATCTTGTGATTGGTGGGATCAAGCCCCACATTGGGCTCTGTGCTGACAGTGCAGAGTCTGCGTGGGATTCTCTCTCTGCCCCTCTCCTGCTCACACACACACCCTCTCTCAAAACCAATAAATAAACATTTAAAAAATAAATATACTATAGCTAATGAGAGACAGGCTGTTAGAGAAAGCTATAATAAAAGGGGAGGCTATAATGAGCACTATGGAGTTGGGACTGGTGTTGTAGGCATCAATTACAGACTCATGATTTATCTTCTTAAAACATATTTGCATATACATACATATACAAAGACGTAGAGACGTTCGCATGACTAAGTATACAGGTGGTTTCCTATTCTCTCCATTGATAAGGACTAGAAGCAGTGACACTCCAGAAACTACACGCACACCTTAACACCCCAATCTTACTTTTTAAATACCACTGTCCATAAAAAGAGGCAGAGGAAAGACAAGATAAGCCTGGAGCATCTTGTGGGGGGAGAAGAGGGAAAGGAGGAGGAAGGAACATACCAAAAGGATACAAAAGCTAACCTGAAAGAGCTTCCGATAGCCAAAACTAGAACTGAACTTTAAAATAATGACATATTGGATCATAAAGAATAAAATAATATCCATGAGTGCACACTGATACAAATAAGTGGTCGAATAAAAAGCTAAATGGGAAAGAAGGGACTTTTCCTTACAAAATTCTAATAATAAATGCATAAGGAACAGGGAAATAGAAAACAATTAGAACACTGCAGTCATAATTGTTGTAGGCAAGATCCACCAGTAGGTGCTAAAGGTAGTAAGAGTTTAAGCAGAAAGAGTATTTGCCTCAAATATTTAGTAATTACAAAGGGAAAAACTGTAAATAAATAGTGTGAATCCCGGCAAACACCAACTTGACCACCTAATCAAGATTAGTGTCATCAATAATAAATACCTGCACTATATATAGCCCCTGATACACTGCAATGAGAAGGGCATATCACATCTGTGGTAGTTTTCCCAATAATGCTTAATCTCAGTTAAATATGAGAAAATATCAAACAAACCCAAATAAGGGAACATTCTATAAAATAATTGGTCCTCTTGGAAAATATCAAGGTCATGAAAAACTGGAAAGACTTGAGAACTGTCACTGACCAGAGGATACTAAAGAAACATGACAACTAAACGCAATGTGGGATGCTGGACTGGATCCTGGAACAGAAAAAGGACATTAATACAATAACTGGGGGGGTGTCTGGGCGGCTTAATCAGTTAAGCAGCCAACTCTTGATACCAGCTATGGTCATGATCTCGTGGTCTGTGGGATGGAGCCCTGCTTCGGGCCCTGCGCTGATAGCACAGAGCCGCTTGGGATTCTCTCTCTCCCTTTATCTCTGCCCTTCACCTCCCTGCTCACATGTGTGCATTTTCTCTCCCAAAATAAACATTAAAAAATAAATTAACTGGTGAAATCTGAATAAATTCTGTAGTTAACAGTACTGTAAACAAGACTAATTTCCTAGTTTTGATTACTATTCTACAGTTATAGAAGATGTTAACAAAAGCAGAAGCTGAGTAAAAGCCGCATGATGGGTATATGGGAACTCTGTCAGGACTTTTGTATCTCTTTGTAAATCTAAAATTACCCCAAAATAAAAAGTTAAAAAAATAGGAAAATCTGGAGCTTTAAAATTATTAGGTATAAAAATGCTGGATTTGGTTCAAGTGTGAAGAACTAAAAAAAGTACCAGACCAGCAATTCATTCCATCCTTGCCAGTGGTGTGGAACCTTCAGAGAATCACCTAACCTCCCTAAACTGCATGTTTCTCTGACAAATGGGTAGGACACACAAATCATCTACCTCAACGGTTACTTAAGGATTCAATGACACAGTTGGTCAAAGCTGTCCAGAAACCATGTCTGTGCACACTGCAAGCATTAACTGCTATATCCTTTGGCTTAAGAGAAAACATTCATTAAGAAGAAATTTTCTAGGAAAGAAACACGAAATAAAAATACTAAATACTGGGGGCACTTGCTAGCTCAGATGGTAGAGCAAGGGATTCTTGATCTGGGGTCATGAGTTCAAGCCCCAAGTTGGTGGTAGAGTTTACTTAAAAAAAAAAAAAAAAATAGTGAAACAAGGTAATGGTGGAAGGAAAAGACTTAAAAGATACACAAAGTGCCAGAAAGTAGAAGCACCGTAGAGGAACTCATTGGAAATTTATGTCCACTACTCATGATTTGCACAGACTGCAGGTGATGACAGCTACATGTAGGAGAATGGGAGTGAAAGGGGGGGACTGCTCTTGCAGACCAGATCATGAACAACCAATGCGAAGAGGGAAAAGGAACTGGTACCTTCTCCTATGCCTTCTCCTCCTCTTACTGCTACCTAAAGTCTAGCATAGCCAAAGCAGACATATCACCCCAAGGAAGAGGGAAGATTTCCTGGCACCACTGAGGAATTCAGTGCAGACTTACTATATAACATGACTAGAATTTGGGAAAGTAATTATATTTTTCAAAGATCCCACTACTGGGGTGCCTGGAAGGCTCAGGTGGTTAAGCGTCTGATTTTGGCTCAGGTCATGATCTTGTGGTTGGTGAGTTCGAGCCCTGTGTCAGGCTCTATGCTGATAGCTCAGAGGCTGGAGCCTGCTTCCATTTCTGTGTCTCCCTCCATCTCTGCACCTCCCCCGCTCGTATTCTCTCAAAAATAAACAAACATTAAAAAAAAAAAAAAAAAAAAAAAGATCCAGCACTACTAAATGCTAACAGGTCCTTCACCTTTGAAATCGTTTGGTCTTCAAGAGCAATGGAATGAGAGAGGATCCCAAGCAGACTCTGCACTGACGGCACAAAGCGTGAAGTGGGGCTCGGATTCATAAACCATTAGATCATAACTGGAGCCAAGACCAAGAGTTAGATGTTTAAACCAACTGAGCCACCCAGGTGCCCCTTTCAGCCTTCTTATGATTCTAGAACAGGACAGTACCCCACACAAAAGTAAACACAAAACTAATCAAATGTTCACCTTTTTGACTTAAAAATCATGCTTTTTCAAACATAAACGTTCTATACTAAAAAAACCATGAAGTTCCCATTAATATCAACAGAGCAGAAGCCAGCAATTGTTATCTGTAAAGGGTGTGAGAGTAAATATTTGAGGCTCTGGAGCCAACAGGTTTCCTTAGCGGGTACTCAGCTCTGCCTTTGTACGGCAAAAGCAGTCACTGACAAACTATAAATGAATGGATATTAATATGTTCCAAAACCACTTTGTTTCCAAAAATAAACAGCCGTAGGGATTTGGCTCAAGGACAGTAGTTGTCTACCTAGAGAGAATGGCAGACACTTGTTAACTGAATCCCATTTTTCTCAATGGACTGAAAATTTATATATGCTGCCTATTTCTTACCATTTTATAATTCACAAACAAAATTACTTGAAGTGAACTGGAGCCCAACAAAATAGGCATCATTTTCTTCACCATAATGGAACTGCTTTTGAGTACTCATTCTGTCCTTTAGTTACCTACCAGTTAGTTCTTGGTTTTTGGTACAACATGTTTCCGACTTTAATTACAAAACAGAGAATTTTATACCAGGAGGGCAGGTTCAATATCATTTCTTTAGAACCTTGCATTTTTTGCTTTTCAAGAGATAGACTTTATTCTTAAATATGGACTCAGAATATAGGAATAAGTTAGCTTCCTAAAATACATGAGAATACAACAATTAAGCTCAAATATTTTCCCTACAAAGTTTTTGTGCAAGTGTAAAGAACCAAATACTTTCCAATTTTCCTACAGCTGTAACAACCGAAAATAATCTTGCTATCAAAGTAAACTGAAATCCTACCAATTTAAAAGGGTTTCAGTAGCCCGTGTGGCTCAGTGGGTTAAATGTCTGACTTTTTTTCCTCTTCCAATGTTTACTTTTGAGAGTGACACAGTGAGAGTGGGGTAGGGGCAGAGAGACGGAAAACGCAGAATCTGAAGCAGGCTCCAGGCTCTGAGCTGTCAGCACAGAGCCTGACCTGGGGCTCAAACTCACAAACCACGAGATCATGACCTGAGTTGAAGTCGGATGCTTAACTGACTGAGCCACCCAAACACCCTGACTCTTTTTTTTTTTTTTTTTCCAGAAAGAGACAGCATGAGTGGGATAGGGGCAGAGGGATAGGGAGAGAGCAAATCCCGTGCAGGCTTTGTGCCGCCAGCTGTGGAGCCTGATGCAGGGCTTGATCCCGCAAACTGTGAGATCATGACCTAAGGAGAAATCAAGAATTGGACACTTAACCAACTGAGCCACCCAGGCACCTCTGACTCTTGATCTCAGTTCTGATCTTGATCACAGGGTCGTGAGTTGAAGCCCCATATTTTTAAAAAAAGGAAAAAAAAAAAAGAAAAAAAATTATGGGGAACCTGGGTGGCTCAGTGAGCTGAGCATCTAACTCAACTTCAGCTCAGATCATGATCTTTGGGTCTGTGAGATCGAGCCCCACGTGAGGCTCTGCTTGAGATTCTCTCTCTCCCTCTCTCTGCCCCTCCCCCACTAGCACCTGCACTCTCTCTCAAAATATAAAAAAAATTTTTTTTTAAATAAAATGGTCTAAACCAGCTCTCAACTTATCCAAAATAAGGAGAGCACTCCTGATTGTTTTTATACATAGCCTGAAAGCATCAGAAGAGCTAGAAAAATACTTAAGACAAAAATGTACCATGATCCAAATATCACTATGTTATTCTAGGGAATCCACTCACTAAAAAAACTGCAAGGTCATGAAAATTAAGAGCAAAGGTTAAGAACATCTATGATTTTAAAAAGTATATCCAGACGCCTGGGTGGCTCAGTAAATTAGACATCTGGCTTTTGTTCTCAGCTCAGGTCTTGATCTCAGGGTTGTGAGTTCAAGCCTCACTTTAGGCTCTGCACTGGGCATGAAGCCTACTTAAAAAAAAAAAAGTATACCTCCTCCCAATAAATGAGAGAGAGATACCTCAAAATGCTACCCTGTAGATTAATGACCTAAGAGAATCTCATGATTAAATCATGTGTGCTAGAAGCTTTACAAGTAAATTTTCCCAAATGAGCAGTCTACTCTCAGGCTTCTCTTAGTTCTTAACCACATGTAGTTTCCCATATTTTAAAAATAAATAAAATTATAAAGATACACAGGAAAACACGGAGTTCTATATCAAATAAAAGTGAAGAAAGAGCTGCTAACAGTGAGAGATTCAAAGTAGTCAAACATATTTGTGTTTGCAGGTTCCAACTAATGAACCTCATTAAAAAAAAAATCTACTCGGGGCGCCTGGGTGGCTCAGTCGGTTAAGCGTCCGACTTCGGCTCAGGTCACGATCTCGCGGTCCGTGAGTTCAAGCCCCGTGTCGGGCTCTGGGCTGATGGCTCAGAGCCTGGAGCCTGCTTCCGATTCTGTGTCTCCCTCTCTCTCTGACCCTCCCCCATTCATGCTCTGTCTCTCTCTGTCTCAAAAATAAATAAACTTAAAAAAAAAAAAAAATCTAATCAATCCGTACAATGGTTTGCCCTCAACACTAAAGGTGTAAAATTGTTACTTTATATCTTCATCTATTACAATGCAGTATAGAGGTTAACAAAAAGTCAGATTAAAAAAATGTCAACAATTGGGGCGCCTGGGTGGCGCAGTCGGTTAAGCGTCCGACTTCAGCCAGGTCACGATCTCGCGGTCCGTGAGTTCGAGCCCCGCGTCAGGCTCCGGGCTGATGGCTCGGAGCCTGGAGCCTGTTTCCGATTCTGTGTCTCCCTCTCTCTCTGCCCCTCCCCCGTTCATGCTCTGTCTCTCTCTGTCCCAAAAATAAATAAAAAATGTTGAAAAAAAAAAAAGAAAAAAAAATGTCAACAAAATGTGATAAACCGAAAAACATTTCTAAGAGATACTGAAATGTGTTAAAGATTGTATTAGTTATGTTTTAGAGCACTGCATGATAAACTACCTAATAACTACATGACACTACACCAACACTATCATGTTAGTAAGTGAATGCTAAATTTTTACTTCTCATATGAATATAGTACTTAAATATTTCCAACTAACTTTAAAAATTTTTTTAAATGTTTATTTATTTTTGAGAGAGAGAGAGACAGAGCATGAGTGGGGAAGGGGCAGAGAGAGAGAAGGAGACACACAATCTGAAGCAGGCTCCAGGCTCCGAGCTGTCAGCACTGGGCCTGACGTGGGGCTCAAACTCATGAACCGTGAGATCATGACCTGAGCTGAAGTCAGATGCTTAACTGACTGAGCCACCCAGGCGCCCCTCCAACTAGCTTTTAAGGAGAAAAAGCAATCATATATATTACCAAGAGTGTAAGAGTATAAAATATAAGTAAGTCTTAATTTCCTCATGCATTTACTACTAACAGTCTATAGAGCTTAACAGCCTCAACTGTACACAGGCAATGTGAACAGGAAAAAAAAGGGTGGGGGACTTCCTGTCCCACTTTTAATAAATTGCAGAGGCATAATATTTTCTCAAGTTCATTTTATTAACAAAAAGTGCGACCTGTTTTGAACAAAAGCCAACCATGAATCACAGAATTTGGCAAGACATTAGACATGGAAAAGCAAACAATCTTCATTAAGTAAAATATAAGTAGAGGAGGTGCCTCTCACATGTATTATATTCATGCTTCTTCAATAGTCTCTTACCAACTTTCAGTGTATTTTTTCACAAATGCTATAGCAACTCAAACACAAATCCAGGAGCACAATGGAAAGTTTGGCAATTATTTTGGGCTAATTAAGTATGAAAGTAAACATTATACCACAGTTTCATGTAAACCACTGTGCAATGTGTAGGAATCTTTAAACATATTGACACTGAAAACAATGTCCAACTGATGAAAATAAAAGAGACAAGAGGGCTGTAAACTACTTGTTGCACTACAGCTGTTTAATAAAAGGCAGGAAAAACTGAAATAATTGTAAATGATCTTCCATGTGTTCATATGGAACATGACCAATTCACATGAACTTAACTCATTTAAAATTCTGTATGTAAAAGTCATATAATAGAAAGATTATGCCATTAATCAGTGTGTCTACACCTGAACAAACAAGAAAAGATAAATAAATTAACTTTTAGTCAGCCAACATACTCCAAAGAGGAGATTCAGTCTACTTTTGCTTTATTTATTCACATAAAGTATCTACAGGGCAGAATCTATACATAAGTAATTTTTCTCTTCCCTAATTTACAGGCACTAATGAAGCTATAAACTATGATTAAAACCCAAACTATAAAGTGGTCATTTAAACACAACTGAGAATCTAGCCAAGGATAGAGGGGTACCGAGACTGAGCAAGTTACTGAGCGCATGCACGGTCTCTACGTACACTGTCCGGCAGTTAACCACCTTTCTACTGCAGGAGACAAACTGCCTTTTAGGAATATACTGATTTACTAAATTAATTGAGGACTACACTGTTAATTCATTACATTACACAAAATTCTTCCCACACTGCTAATTTTGTCCTGTGTACTAATGTCATATACTACAATTGTGCTACTTTCTAAAGTTTCAGAAATACTATTTCAGGTAGAGATGATGAAAAAAATAAGACCAAATCTGATTATCTGACCGATGACAAATTGAGCACCAACTAAAGCAAATCTCAGGGTCAAGGTAGCTTGCAAGTCAGTTCTCTGGATTTGAAAATTACCTTCCGCTGTTTCCATCAGTATTAAAGCTGAGGTCTTCAGGGCCTATTTGTTCACCATCAGGAAAACTGGAATGCGTATCTAATATAAAAAATTAAAAGCAGATAACAGTTTTTAAAGACCAGTATTTTCTTTTCCATGTCTTTAAGTGATCTTCCTAAGCATGTTAGTTAAGTGACAAAGATTCATGGGTTGTAGACAAACCTCTGTCTTCATAGAAAATTTGTTATCTGAATCAGGTATAAGCAAGCACAAAGGAAAAAAAAAAAAAAAAACAAGAAAAAGTAAAATGTGTAATACCCATAATTAGAAGATGAAAGTCACTGCCTAACTTTGTTCTCCTGGGGACACTGTGGGAGCAGCTGAAGAAAGGAACAGGAAATGATGATGATGTATATACTTTGAAGACTGACTTTGTAAACATTAAAATGTATCTTAAGGCAAATTAAATTGCACATGCAAATATCACTAAAAAACCCATCAGCACTCAAAATAACGTGCCCAAAATCTAGCTGCTTCTTTCAGAAATAGAAAATTACTAACAGTGTCATAATACCTAAAAACCATCAACTGCTCAGCTCTATTTTGGAAACAAAAAACAAAAAACAAAAAAAACTAGAACTTCAGGGAAATCTGTAAAATTGTAATGCCAAAAACTGGCATAAGCCTAACAATGTTGCCATTCCAGGAAATCTTGCAGAGGAATGCTAAGACTGATCATTAAAGTCTCTGGATAAAATATTAATAATGGGTGATGGATGTTAACTAAACTTAATGTGTTAATCATTTCCCAATACATACATACTATCAAATCATTATGTGGTATTCCTAAAACAAAACAAAAATACTAACAATGACTTTATCTCAGTGAGTTTTATTCCTAAAACTATTTTGGGAGGAAGAGGAAATTTAAAAAATGATGCTTCCATAAACTAAATGCATTTCTAAGAAGTCAGAAAAAAAATCTTTTAAAAAGTTTCCTTATTAAGCTAGGCTACTAACATCTAATAACATCTGAACCCTCCCCAGGGGTTGATAAGCATTTTCTTATTATGAAAGAGCAGATAGAAAATATTTAGGTATTGTAGGCTACAGACTGCCTCTATGGAAGAGTCTTCTCAGTGTTGTTTTTGTTTTTAAAAGCTCTGTACAACATAAATGCTATTCTTAGGTTACAGGCTATACACTAGAGCAGGTTGCAGATCCCGTTCCATTAAGTAGTATCCAGCAGGTATCTGACTAAACAGTACCTAGCACATTTTTTCAGTACTCACCATTTAGTTTACCCCATAGAATATTGTTTCACAAAAGACAATAATTAAAAAAGAAAAAGAAGCAGAAACAGCAGAGAAGCAGCAGCAGAAGCAAAAGAAGCAGCAGCAATAGCAGCAGAAGAGATGGTTTTATTAATCTCTGTGAAATGAGACCATGTGCCGCACCTTCATCTGGGGGCTGTGCCATGAAAGAGTCGTTAAATCCTCCCATGCTGGTGTGCTCTTCCTGCTCCTCATTCTCAGTGTCACATTCAATATCACTGTCACTACTCATTCCTGGCATGAAAGAAGGGGAGAACATGTTTCTGAAATGAAACCACTGCTAGTGAAAGGAAAACAAAGTCTCCTCGCCCACTAAACTGAGATTCCTACTGAATTTTACCCTAGATCCCAAGACAATGGAAGACACCAAACAAAACAAATAAAAAAGTAACCACACAAACCTCAGTTCTCATTAGTTATTTAGAGCAGTGGTTTTATTTTTGTTCTCAAAGATTAAAATTGCCCTTTCCACAAGTAGTGGAAAGTACCTGCAAGCAGTAATTTGAAACCAGTATTAATTTCATTATATTGAGAATATTTTTTCCAAAGCAAACAGTTTTTTCTAGAGTCATAAGAGATAATAGAAACTTTTAATCCTGATTCAATATAGATGTAATCGTTTCTAGCCTAAAACATATAAATGTTATATAAATACACGGTTATACTTACACATATGCGTGTATATAAGAAATTCCAAAAACTCTTAGCAATAAATGAGTTACTATCCCATTTCGGCCTCCAATTTTGTTTTTACGTACATCAACTGACTCTTAAACGAAATATTCTAAGTGCACCCAGGTGGCTTAGTCAGTTAGGCATCTGACTCTTGATTTCAGTCCAGGTCATAATCTCACAATTTGTGAGTTTGAGCACCCTGTTGGGCTCTGAGCTGACAGTGTGAAGCCTGCTTGGGATTCTCTCTCCTCCTCTCTCTACCCCCTCCCCTACTTGTGCTTTCCCTTTCTCTGTCTCAAAATAAATAAATAAATAAACTTAAAACAAGAAAAAAGAAAAAGAAGAATTCTATAGAAAGTGCTTCTCTTTCAACAAGATAGTGACCAAGAAAATCTGGAAATCTTCCTGCTATAAGCCCTTATACATGCTAAAGAAAATATAAAAAAAGGTATGTTAATGAACAGCCCATTTAAAAGAAAGAAGAGAGAGGTGCCTGAGTGGCTCAGTTGGTTAAGCCTCCAACTTCGGGTCAGGTCATTATCTCACGGCTTGTGGGTTCGGGCCCCACATCGGACTCTGCGCTGACAGCTCACAGCCTGGAGCCTGCTTCAGATTCTGCGTCTCCCTCTCTGCCCCTCCCCCACTTGCACTGTATCTCTCTCTCAAAAATAAATGAATGTTAAAAAAAAAAAAAAAAAAAAAAAGAAGAGAAATACACAGGTACCAAAACAAACAGGTAGGGAAAACTAACAGGTCAGATGCCACAGAAACCCAAGATTTAGATGTGAACATCTTTAATATTCCCTTGGACCCACCACAGAAAGGGAGTTGAATGACTGAAACTTATTTCCCTGCATAAAGCTAAAATTCTTATTGAAAGAACGGACTAGAAAAAGTCTGCCTACTGGTATAGGAATACAGTCTCCTGCCTGTTTCTGCTGGGCTCAGCTGATCTCAGAATTCAAACTAAGGCCTATGTGCCTAATTTAGGTTTGGGATTTAAAGTTGAGGTTTAAGTCTCAGGAAATTAATACAAAAATTGGTCAGGAGCTAGTGCTATTTGAATAAAGCAGACGGAAAATCTTCTGGAGTAAAGGTTCTAGGTAAGATGGAGTAATAAGCACATTCCATTCCATCTTTCCCACTAAATGAAGCTATAAAACCTGGACAGAATCCATGAAGCAGCTCTTTAAGGGTACTGAAAAGTAAATAGGAACAGGTATATTGGTGTAGACCAGAATTTGAAGTACCACCACCAAACTGTCAGATTTAACATTAAAAAAAAAATTTTTTAATGTTTATTTATGTTTGAGAGAGAGAGGGAGCAAGGGAGGCGCAGAGAGAGGGAGACACAGAATCTGAAGCAGGCTGTAGGCTCCGAACTGTCAGCACAGAGCTCGATACAGGGCTCGAACTCACAAACCGTGAGATCATGACCTGAGCTAAGTCGGACGCTTAACTGACTGAGCTACCCAGGTGCCCCAAACTGTCAGATTTAAATAAGATCCGGAATCTCATAACATATTAAAAATATCCAGGATACGGGGTGCCTGGGTGACTCAGTCGGTTGAGTGTCTGACTCTTGATTTTGGCTCAGGTCATGATCCCAGAGTCATGGGATGGAGCCCTGTGTTGGGAGCCCAGCGTGGATCCTGCTTAAGACTCTCTTTCCCTCTCCCTCTGCCCCTCTCTCCCACTTGCTCGTGTTTCCTCTCTCTCTCTTTCAGATTAAAAAAGAAAAAAAAAAAGAATCCAGGATACAATCCAAAATGAGTTCAGCATATGAAGACCTAGGAAAAGACAATCAACAAACATCAATGCTGAAATGAATGAGATGCTGGAAGTATCTAACTAACAAAGACTTTAGAGCAGATATAGAAGTGCTTGTGAATACTCTTAAAACATTAAAAAACAAAAAACAGAAAAACTTCTCTGGAGGGAAGGTTCCACAATCCAGGTCATAAATTATCACGGCGGGGGGGGGGATATGTTTTCAGGGGAGGGGTAGATGAGGCAGAAAAAGATTCTTAGAAAGGTGTGTTCTAATTAAAATTTACAAAACAAAAAAGGCAGGCAATCCACCTGAAATGAGTCAAGCGAAATACACAAATATAAGGACAATACCATGATTTTTTCATAAATTAAAATAAGGACCTGTTTAATATGAGAAAGGAAACTTAAAAAATTATTAAACAGACTTTCTAGAAATGAAAGATACAGTCATTAAAATTAAAATATTAATAGATTTAAGCAAAGTTGGAAAAGAGGTTAGCAAACTTAAAGACAGAACTAAGGAAATTAAACAGAATATTAAAGAAATAGAAAAATGAAAATCATTAAAAAGCAGTTAAAATATAAGGGGATAAATGGTGATAGTTCCACTGTGTCAAACAGACTGCCACAGATAGCAAGAAAAACAAAGGACAGACAATGCATTAAGAGAAAACAGCAGAAATTTTTCCAAAATTAATAAAACATTCTAAATTGAATGAAAATAAAAATTCAACATATCAAAATTTGGGAGATGTGGCTATAGCAGTGCTTACAGGGAAATTTATACCATTAAATGCTTACATTAGAGAAGTAAAAGGTCTCAATAATCTAAGCATCTATTTTAAGAAACCAGAAAAAAGAGTAAATAAACTTAAAGCAAATAAAAGAAAGGAAATACAGAAAATAAAATTTGCAGGAAACAACAGAAAAAGAAATCAGTGACACAAGAAGTTAGTTCTTTAAAAACATCAATAAAATTGAAAAGCTTCTAAGGAGACTAAGGAAAAAGAGAACAAAATTACTAATATCAGGAATAAAACAGGGGACATCACAACAGATTCTACAGACATTAAAATGATAATAAACAACTTTATGCTCATGAAATTAAGAACATCAATGAGATGAAGAAATTCTTTGATAGACACAAACTACCAAAGGTCACTCAGGTAAAAACAGATCACCTGAATAAGTATTTTACCTACTAAAGAAATACAACTTGTAGTTAAAAGAACTTCCAACGAAGAAAACTATAGCCCCAAATGGCTTTACCAGTGAATTCTTCCTCTTCTGTTTCCAAGAAGAGTTTTTTGTAGTACTATTTCTCCCTTAAATATTTAGAAGACATAGGCTGGGTGTATGGACATTTCTGAAATCTCCTTGTTCAGCAAAGAGAACTAAAACTTTCCTGCTATAAAAAGCAAAGTACGATACTTCTTCCTTAGAGACCAAACCAGCTACTTCCATGAAGCACCACCTCCACCTTGTGGCCCTTCACGGAACTGTTGCTGAAAATACTAAAACCCACTATACAAGTGGGTTGAAATTCAGGCAAAGGCATAAATTTGATCTAGAACTAGTGTTTCTGAATTCCTGACAGATTCACAAACAAGGAAATCATTCTCTGGATTCTCAGGAATTCCCCAAATCTTTCAAACTCTTTATTCATTATATATCTTTAAAAGTTGGGAATTATTTTGGTCCCCAAACTTCCTATTTCTTAGAATACCACTCACTGGATTCCTATGAAGTATAGTATAAACTTATTATTTATTTATATAGTACCAGACAGGGCCACGAACACTTAAGAACGTTCCCTAGCTTTGTGAATGTAATGAGAAAGCAAAATTGGTCTCCTGACCTCTAGCTTAATAGTTGGCCATACCCAATACTGGGTCAACAGGTCCTGCACAAATCATTGCAATCAGTGAGAGGAAAGGGGGGCACCTGGATGTCTCAGTCGGTTAAGCATTCAACTTTGGCTTGGGTCATGATCTCATGGTCGGTGGGTTCAAGCCCCACGTCAGGCTCTGTGCTGACAGCTCAGAGCCTGGAGCCTACTTCAGATTCTGTGTCTCCCTCTCTCTCTGCCCCTTCCCCACTTGGGTTCTGTCTCTCTCTCTCAAAACTAAATAAACATTAAAAAAAAAAAATTTTTTTTTTTTTTTAAAATAAGTGAGAGGGAGGGACACCTGGGTGGCTCAGCCAATTAAGCGCCTGACTCTTGGTACCTCATGGTTTGTGGGTTTGAGCCCTGCATCGGGCTCCTTGCTGACAGTGTGGAGCCCGCTTGGGATTCTCTCCCCCCACCTCTCAAAAATAAGTAAGTAAACTTAAGAAAAAAATTTTTTTAAATAAGTGAGAGGGAGTGAACATAAGGTCAAACACTTTCATTGTTTTTAAAAATGAAATTAGCTGCTGTCAGTCAACAGACCACAAGCTATATGCTGTGCCTTGCCCTGTATATTGCAATGTCTACCCACTGCCTACCTAAGTAAATTAGTGATATTTTACCAACTCTAAGAAGTCGGAATACTTGACCTTTCTTAATCTTACCAGGTGTTTATAGGTTTTCAGAAAACTGGCTTTCATTGATAGTAATTATAAGATACCATTAAATGTAAGATGCCACAGAGATGTTAAATGCAGAAAACAAAATCTGCATCTTACAGTGAAATTTGAAGTAGGATATTTTTATATCACCTACCACATTTTTTGAGCATCCACTATATGCTTAGTACTGTTAGTACTGTACTTTTAGTTCTAACTCCCTTATTGATGGGTGCTCAAATTTCAGATGCTTAGGAAATATATTAACCACTTGGTGCAACAGACACTAATGTTTTACCTGCCTCACTCTTTTCTTTTTTCTTAATGTTTATTTATTTTTTGAAAGAGAGTAAGCAAGAGAGGGGCACAGAGGATCCCAAGCAGGCTCCAACGCTGTCAGTGCAGAGCCCAAAACAGACTTGAACCCATGAACCATGAGATGATGACCTGAGCCAATATCAAGAACCGGATGTTTAACCAACTAAGCCACTGGGCACCACTGCCTCACTCCTTTCTAATACAGAACCTCAATGCTGTTTGGTCTTCCCTCTTCCATATGGCCACATGGAATGGGTCAAGGAGGAGAACCAAATGTTTATAGACTTTGCCAAGTTTCCTTTTTCTGCCAGTGATTAATGAGATATAAGAGGATGTTAAGGTGCTCTGATGGGGAAGATGGGGAAAAAATGAGTTCTTGAGAACACTGAACATCTAAGTTTTCCAACCCTGAAACTGCCCTACCACAGTTATGTGAGACTTCATGTTAATATGACAGTATACCTTCCTTTTTGTTTAAGCGAATTGAGTTTTTGTTAACTTACATAAAAATCTCTTAACCGATATCCCAAAAGGGATCAGTTATGCTGGAGTATCAAACTGTATTTCTCTCTTAGGTTGCCAGTAAGATTTGTAACAGGCATGTCATGGCTTTTCCCTGGGATGGATATATTGACAGCCTTGACTTAACTGAAAGAGATTTGTGCTACTTCAATAGGAGCTCAATCAGAGCATATTCTCTCCAGTCTTAAACTGCACAAGGAAGACACTGGTCTACCTACAAGAATTCTGCAGGGAGGGTATCAACTGGCAGCAGCATTGACAGGGATATGGGTAGTGTCAACCTTTTCAGTATCAGGCCATTAAAGACAAGATTAATGTAAGGTTGTCCCATATGGTCCCACTTAGAAAAAAGCTCTAATGCCTGTCATGTCTAAGAAGACCATCTCATTGATGGGCAAATATATTTAACAGACCTCCTTAGTAGTCCCAAATTCCCAGCCAGTAACACAAACAATGCTTTATTTTAAAGTTTCTTTTTTTTTTTTTTTTTTTTTTTGAATGATTATTTATTTTTGAGACACAGAGAGATAGAGCATGAATGGGGGAGGGTCAGAGACAGAGGGAGACACAGAATCTGAAGCAGGCTCCAAGCTCTGAGCCGTCAGCACAAAGCCTGACGCGGGGCTCGAACTCACGGACCATGATATCATGACCTGAGCCAAAGTCAGATGCTTAACCGACTGAGCCACCCAGGCGCCCCTTAAAGTTTCTTTAGGAAGATTTGAGAGACAGACAGACAGACAGACTGAATGACTTACCCACAGTAATCTGACACAGAAAATTTTCTTAGGTATTGTGCTCAAATAAGAGCCTTGTGTCTCCTAAGCACGGATACAAGACAAACCCATTTGTTGACTTCCTACCAAGGCTTGTAAGTATAAAGAATAAAGGTTTCTTGAGAATTGCTTCTGCTGATAGAATATTACCACAGCAGCAAGGCCCCACTCTCCTCCTCTCACAAAGTAGATTCCAAAAGGCTCAGAGCTCCTTTTGTCCACTGTATTCCCTTCTTCCAGCCTCATCCATTAGTTTTCTTCTCACTGCCTATCCTGGAACTCCAGCGGTAAACAAGCTGTTTAGGTCCCAACAAACTGCAAGGATGTACTTCTGTGGCACTGTTGATTGGAATGCTTACAGCAGCTTTTCTTACTCAGTGCTGAGCTCTTTATATCATATCGCTCCTTATATATTACTGGGTCACATGACTACTTTACTCTAAATATCAGAATTTGAAAGACTTGAAAGTGCATGGTAGACCCTAAAGGTGGACAATTAAATGCCTTTCTGTAGTTTATGATAAGCTATCAATAATTATCTTTAAATAAGAAATGAAACTGTTGTCAAAAAGTTTCAGGGTTTTTGGTGCCAAGTAGCTATTTACATAGAAAAATTGCTAAGATAATGTTAACTTACGAGTTTAAGGCTGAAATTAAGTAAAAGTCATCTTCGCACCTACATTAATTTAACATTGCTTCTCACCAGTTTTCCTGCCCCTAATTCCACATCCATTTCCCCACCCCAAATCCATTCCCCACAATGTGCCTAGAACAGAAATTTAAAAACATAATTTTATTATCTTACTTCTTGCTTAGACCCCAAAGTGCAAATTCCAAATTGTAACTAGGACATACAATGTAATGCTTCAAGTTCTGTCATCTGTCTCCATTCTGGCCCTATCTTTCACTAGTCTTCACCTGACTAACTTGTACTCATCCCTTAGGATCATCTTTCTGAAGGTGAACTAGGTTACTAAAAAGCACTGGCTCTGGGTTCAAATTCTGGCCCTTCCATTTATTAACTCTGTGACTTTGGGTAAGGTAAGTTACATCTCTATTTCATGGATGCAAGACACACAAAAAAACTTCCATGCTGTTCTGCCATCTTGGCTCCCTTTAGTTACATCTCCAGACTAGGGCTTACTCACCTATAAAATCAAGATAATAAAGTAACTATCATGTAGGCATGTATTGAAAAAACAAGGTAAATCTGGTAGCCTTTAGCAGTCTCTAATAATAATGAGGACTTAGTAAATATTATGTTGTTTTTATTATTACACACCTGTCCTTTGAGCTCCCTATATACTTTTATCACAGCACCCATCATTCTTTCTTGGCTATTAACTGGTCCGACACCTGACCAGTTTTCAATTGCCCTCCCTGCCCTCCTCCTACCACCACTAACACATAATACCCACCAGCATACTTGAGAACTATACCTTGTACCCATAGGAAACTATGATCTACTCTGGCAAGTAATTCTTAGAAAGTGGTCGTCCCTAGTTGAATCATTCAACTCAACCAGTGGTTCTCAACTGGGGATGATTTTGCCTCCCAGGGGACATTTTTGGTTATTGTAAGTCAGAGGAGGTACTACTGGCACCTAATGGTTAAAAACCAAGCATGCTGCAATGCACAGGGCAACCCTCTACAACACAGAATCGTCTGGCCCGAAATGTCGATGGTGACAAGTTAAAGAAATCCTGAACTAAACAGCAGGTTCAGGAATAACTTTTTCACCAGCATCAAATGTATGATAGGCAAACCAGAAATTTCATATGCTGAATGAATAAAAGGGGCCTGTAATTCCAGTACATGCTATAAAAATTTAAGTCACTGCAATTTATAAACTATCCATCCATCCATCCATCCATCCATCCATCCATCCATGCACAGTAACTAGCTAATACCTACAGGTCCTTTCTATAAAGATTTTTAATCAAAATATTTATTTCTTAATGTTTTATACTTGATCCAAGCCAAAAGGTCAAGAAATGATTATTATTTCTTAACATTTTAACAATCAATACTTCACTTTAAAAATCTTTTTCAGGTCCCTGGCTGGGGCGCCTGGGTGGTTTAGTCGGCTAAGCATTCGACGTCAGCTCAGGTCATGATCTCACCATTTGTGGGTTCAAGCCCCGCGTCAGGCTCTGTGCTGATAGCTCAGAGCCTGGAGCCTGCTTCAGATTCTGTGTCTCCCTCTCTCTCTGCCCCTCTCATGCTCATGCTCTGTCTCTCAAGAATAAATAAACGTTAAAAAAAAATTCTTTTTGGCTGCCTGGGTGTTTCAGTCGGTTAAGTGTCCGACTCGGCTTCAACTCAAGTCATGATCTGGCAGTTTCATGAGTTTGAACCCCACATTGGGCTCTGCGCAGGCAATGCAAAGCTTGCTTGGGATCTGCTCTCTTGCCCTCTCTCTCTGTCCCTCTCCTACTCATGCTGCCTTTGTATCTCTCAAAATAAATAAACTTAATATAAAAAGAAAAAAATAATAAAAATCCTTTTCATTTAGTCTCTTCTATTGAAATAATGCTGCTGCCAAAACGCATATAATACTGTGCTCCACCAACTAAAAGGGAAAAACCTGAAAATGCCACCACTCCTACACCCTCTCACAGGGCAGCCAGAGGTATATGGTGGCACCTGCATGCTACAGCAATTCATCAATCATTGAAATTCAAATAAGTGCAGAGGTGGAAGGCAGCAGAGTTTCAGTAAGAAATGGGGGAAAAAAAAATCAATGTCAAAGTTGACATCCTTTTCTGCTGACATATAAAGGACACAGCAATGGTAAAAACACACAGAACACCTTCTGTTACTCAAAATTACAAAATGTCTTCTATGCTTTTAAATAAAGAATAATGAACCTGGAAGAACATGTAGAAGAATACTAGTAATGTAACTGAGAATGAATTGGCAGAGTTGAAATCAGTTACCATAATGGATTTTTTTTTAAGATTTTTAATTTTTATTTACTTATTTTGAGAGAGGAGGGAGGGAGAGGGAGTGAGAGAGAGAGAGAGAGAGAGAGAGAGAAAGAGAGAGAGAGATTGATTTGATTGATTGAGGCCAATGTGGGGCTCAATCCCACAACCCTGGGATCATGACCTAAGCCAAAACCAAGAGTCAGAGGCTCAATCAACTGAGCTACTCAAAAGCCCCAAAGGAGTTTTTAAATGGTTAAAGTTTGGAATACAAACATTAATCAAAACTGCCTTTTATTATTTTTTAAGTTTATTTTATTTTACTTTTTATGAGAGAGTGAGCAAGTGGGGGAGAGGGAGAAAGGATCTCAAGCAGGCTCCACACTCAGCACAGAACCCAACACAGGGCTTGATCCAATGAACTGTGAAGGTCATGACTTGAGCCGAGATCAAGAGTCGTGCACTTAACCAACTGAGCCACCCAGGTACCCCTTCTTTTTTTAAGACTGTCCTTAAAAGACAAAGTACTGGGGCGCCTGGGTGGCTCAGTCAGTTGAGTATCCAACTCTTGATTTCAGCTCTAGTCATGATCCCAGGGTCATGGGATTGAGTGTCACACCAGGCTCTGTGCTAAGCGTGGAGCCTGCCTGAGATTCTCTCTTCCTCTACCTTTGCCCCCCTCTCTCGCTTAGATGCTTTCTCTCTCTCTCAAAAAACAAAAGGAAGGAAGGAAGGAAGGAAGGAAGGAAGGAAGGAAGGAAGGAAGGAAGGACCCAACAAAGTACTTAACAATTAACATTATAATTATATTATATATAATAATCTATAATTTTGTGCATGCCTTCCCCTAAGCCTGTGAACATATCTAATCTCTTCTTTGCATATCTAGAATACTCAATTCCTATCATATAGATGGCTTAACACATTAATTGAATGAGATGTGAATGAGTAGATGAACTGTCTATAGATTCCCCTCACCCTCCTGCAAATGTCCCATCTAAGTAAGATGTGTCCTTTTATGTACCCAATTATCCATTTTGCCTTCCTGTGTGCTCGATGTCCTAGTAAATTAAATTCAGTGGCACAATAAATGCTGTATTCAGATCAACCATGTTGGATAGCAATGTCTCAATAACTTAACTACCCCCCAACACCAACACCAAAAAAAGATCATTATTCTCACCTTCCACCTAATTATGACTTTATCATTCCATACCTTCCTCAGGTGCAGCTGAAGCTCCTTCAGGTAGGACAGGCTGTAATTCCCCAGTTTCAGAATTATTTTCCAAATCAGTCATCTGCATTCCTTCCAGACGACCACCTTTAGCAGTAGCCCTCAAAGAGGGAGAAAACAACCTGATATTTTTGTGTAACTAGTCAGCGATACAATAATCTACATTTTCTTCTTGTCCTGAAACTGAGCATGAAACTAAGTAGGGTATATGGCACTAGTGCTTTATTTTTTAAAAAATCCAATAGAAGATTCACAATAAAAGATTAGAAAATGATGGACTGTATCAATGTCATATCCTGGTTGTGATATTGTATCAGTTTTGCAAAATGTTATCATTAGAGGGAAGTACGTAAGGTGTATATAGGATCTCTCTGTTTTATTTCTTAGAACTGCATGTGAACATATAATTATCTCAATAATAATTCTGATTAAAAGATAAAAACAGAAGTCCTAAATAATAAGTTCTTACTAATATAGAAAGACTTTTGAGATATATTACTGAGAAAATAAGGTGTGCTTTATGTACTAAAAAAGCTATATAGTCACAGTTGCTTAAATATGCATAAGAACTGAAAAAACACAGCATATATAAAAAATTAAAAACAGTAGGGAAGTGTGTGGGCAGGGGGTTGGAAAACTAACCAGATGGGAGACAAAGATGGGGAAATTTTCACTTAATACTCTTTTCTTACTTCCATTTTTAACCACTTATTATTAGTATTTAAAGTTTTTGCTTACAAACTACTATAAATTAGGGAAGGGGAAAAAAGACACAAACTAGAAAACATCACATAAGCCAGGCTAGTGATACAATTAACTGTAAAGTGAGGGTCAAAGCTAAGGGCTGCAGGTATTTATAAAGGATTTTACAGTCTAGAAAAAAGTCTACGTTCATAAATATTTAATTGTTATGACTAAAGGCAGATATAAATATCTCCATAACAAACAAAATATAAAAGCTGGTTGTAGCTGCAACGTGAATATGGAATACGTATAAAATCAGGCTAGGTAATGGGGAGGACAAGATAACATCTAATAATTATAACACCTTTCCACTGCTTAAACTGGAGCTAAATCAGAAAACTAAATCACACCAACTGTTCTTTACATTTGATAATTATCCAGACCTTAAAACTATATAAAATTAAGTAAATTTAAGGGATGTTATTCTCTCTCTAATTCAAAATCATTTTCAAAGTCTCCAAGGTAGAACTATTCCATTGTTTAAATTTAGAAATATATTTAATATCCATAAAATAGATCAGCAGATGGGTATTAAGGGCTCATCGAGCACGTTCACAGACAATATATCCTATAATCACTTAATCTTTTTAATTGGTAAAAGTTTAATTGACATGGCTGGGATGTGACTTTTTGTTTCCCGGGTGAGAGATAAAGGTGATGACTACCAAACAGTATATCCTTTTGAGAAATTCCAACTATGAGTTTTGCAGACATTTTCATAAGAGAAGAGAAAAAAAGTGAAAGTACAAAAGCAGTGTTAAAAATAAAAACGCTAGAATTGCTTTGTTCTGTACAAAACATGCATAGGAGATCTATGACATAATGTAGCCTAGCACAAGTGTCTTAAAAAATGTGGAGCAGGGGCGCCTGGGTGGCTCAGTCGGTTAAGCTACCGACTTTGGCCCAGGTTATGATCTCACAGTTTGTGAGTTCAAGCCCTGCTTTGGATTCTGTGTCTCCCCCTCTCTCTGCCCCTCCCCTGCTCATGCTCTGTGTCTGTCTGTCAATAATAAATAAAGGTTAAAAAAAAATTTTTTTTTAATTAAAAAAAATGTGGAACAGATAGAAAAAAATAAAAAAATAAAGTAAAATAAATTTTTAAAAAGCTGACACACACAACAAAAACTCACAAGGCAGAATTCACACAAGGTTACACAATATTATTCTCTTAACTTCAATGATTTCTAACATAACAGAACCTCTAATAATATCTCATTTCATTCCACTAAGAAAAGAAAGTAGGGTCTCTGGTACTTTAGTTAGATTTTAATACAACAAATAAACTTTATATCTGCTAAAAAATTAACGAAGTAGAAATTTATTTTACTCATTATGATATAGACTTAAGAAGTGCTATTGAATAAAGCTATTGGCAATTATTCCACTACATAAACAAAAGAACTTACCCCAAGGCGACCATTTTCCTCCTTTTCTCAACAGCAGGTAAACCATTGAAAACTGCAACCACAACAGCATCTGAATCCAAAGCTTGACACTGCCGGTCTTCGGATTTGGGCAGAATATCACCGATACTGCCATGTGTTAAGGCTCGGGGAGAACTATGCCTGCTCCCAGACTGAGAGCTTCCTGGGGAACCTACAGAAAAGAAATGGGATACTCTGAAAGAAGGCAAACAAAAGTTCTCTAGTTTCCACTTTAGAATGTCTCACTACATACACATTTTTAAACTGCCGGAAGACTCAAAGCCAATTTAAAGACATATCTCAGGGTTTTTTTGATGCCAGGTATTTAAAATTAAGGAGTCCAGAATATGAGTCTAATGATTGCATTTTATTACTGATGGGTCTGTTTTTGGGAGATCAAGAACTTTCAAATCAAGTTTCAGCACTGCTGGTGCCTTTAAACATCTAAACCTACCTATACCATAACATCAATTTCAAATAACAAACATCTACACACTGAAATTACATTCTGAACTCTCCAAATTTACCTTCAGACAGAGTTTGACAGTCTCCCTTTGAACGGCTATTTTCCCCAGAGTCTATTGCTCTTCGAAGTGACAGACTACCTGCTATACTGGACCGAGCTGGCTTGGGTGAATTACTCTTCTTATTTGTGGCTGCAAAGACATTTAAAAATATCTTTGAATAAGGTAAAATAGCATAAGACTCACTATGCAGGCACTTAGGGGAAGACTAATCTTATGGAAGGTATTCTATCTACTGTGTCCAAAAAACCTAGGACACTCTGGTCCCAAATGGTTTATTTAGGGTTATACGCAAAAAGCATTCCTATTTTGCTACTCATGAAGCCAGACCAGAAAAATATCAGTAAACTCCAAAAGAAAAATCCTACCAGATATGAACTCCAATCTCAATGCCAAAGTATTAACAACAAAAAGATAACCCTCCAAACACTTGAAAATTGTAAATTATTGGATTAAAAAGAAAATCAATGAATTAAAAACGAACCACAAATATTTCAAGATGTTTGTGGCTAAGACAATAATTGGGGAAAATGTATATAGCCTTATAATGAATTAGGAAAAAATGAAACTAAGTGACCTAATATGCACTGAAAAAACTAGAAAAAGAATAAAAATAAAGAGTAAGCAGAAGACATGCACTTAAAGGTAATAAACAGGATCAGCAAGGTAGCAGAATGTAAGACCAAAAACTGATTGTCTTTTTATAGATCAGCAAAGAACAACCTAAGAATGAAATTAAGTAAACAATTTTATTTACAATAGCATCAAACAGAATAAAATACTTAGGAAAAAAATTTAATAAACATTAAGACTCGTACACTGGAAACTATCAAACACTGTTAAGAGACAAAAAAGATGGAAAAATTTGCATCTTACTTAATCAGGGGCACCTGGGTGGTTCAGTTGGTTAAGCATTGACTCTTGATTTGGGTTCAGGTCATGATCTCGCGGTTTGTGGGACTGAGCCCTAGGTCAGGCTCTGTGCTGATGGTGCAGAGCCTGCTTCAGATTCTCTCTCTCCCTCTCTCTTTGCCCCTCCCCTGCTTGCACTCTCTCTCTCTCTCAAAATAAATAAAGGAAGAAAATTAAAAAAAAAATAAAGATGGTGGGAATGCAAGCTGGTGCAGCCACTCTGGAAAACAGTATGAAGGTTCCTCAAAAAACTAAAAATAGAACTACCCTACGACCCAGCAATTGCACTACTAGGCATTTATCCAAGGGATACAGGTGTGCTGTTTCGAAGGGACACATGCACCCCCATGTTTATAGCAGCGCTATCAACAATAGCCAAAGTATGGTAAGAGCCCAAAAAGGAATGAAACCTTGCCATTTGCAACTATGTGGATGGAACTGGAGGGTATTATGCTAAGTGAAATTAGTCAGAGAAAGACAAAAATCATATGACGTCATTCATATGAGGACTTTAAGAGACAAAACAGATGAACATAAGGGAAGGGAAACAAAACTAATATAAAAGCAGGGAGGGGGACAAAACAGAAGAGACTCATAAATATGGAGAACAAACTGAGGGTTACTGGAGGGTTTGTGGGAGGGGGATGGGCTAAATGGATAAGGGGCACTAAGGAATCTACTCCTGAAATCATTGTTGCACTATATGCTAACTAATTTGGAGGTAAAATTTAAAAAAGAAAAAAAATTTTTTTGAAAAAAAGGAAGATGGGAAAAATATTGTGTTCATTGATGGGAAGACTTAATATTGTTAACACAGCAACACTTCCAAAATTGATCCACAAATTTAACACAATCCCTATAAAAATTCCAATGGTCTTTTTTCTTCTCCTTCTCCTTCTTGTTTTTTCAATTTAAATTCAAGTTAGTTAACACAGAGTGCAGTTTTGGCTTCAGGAGTAGAACCCAGTGATTCATCTCTTACATATAACATCCAGTGCTCATCCCAAAAAGCACCCTCTTTAATACCTATCACCAGTCTCTCTTTCTCATTGCACAAATTGGTGTGCTGATTCTCGGGGCGCCTGGGTGGCTCAGTCGGTTAAGTGTCCGACTTCAGCTCAGGTCACGATCTCGCAGTCCGTGAGTTCGAGCCCCGCGTCGGGCTCTGGGCTGATGGCTCAGAGCCCGGACCCTGCTTCCGATTCTGTGTCTCCCTCTCTCTCTGACCCTCCCCCGTTCATGCTCTGTCTCCCTCTGTCTCAAAAATAAATAAACGTTAAAAAAAATAATAAAAAAATTAAAAAAAAAAATTGGTGTGCTGATTCTAAATTCATATGAAAAAATCCAGAATACCCAAAAACATCTTGAATGGAGTATTCACACTTCTGATTTCAAAACTTGCTGTAAAATTACATTAACCCAAACTGTATGGTATACTGGTGTAAAGACAGAAATATAGATCAATGGAACAGAATTGAGAGTCCAGAAATACACCCTTATATTTATAGTCAATTAATTTTTGACAATACACTGGACAAAGGCAAAGAAAGAAAGAAAGAAAGAAAGAAAGAAAGAAAGAAAGAAAGAAAAAGAAAAACATGGACAATAACAACAGTTGGCAAGGATGGAGAAATTGGAACCTTCAACTGGGTTCCAATTAGAAACTGAATGGGAATTTAAAATGGTGCAGCTGCTTTGGAAACAGTTATGGTAATGCCTCAAAAAGTTCCCGTATAACCCCATTCTACTCCTAAGCATATATGCAAGATAAATAAAAACACATATGCCCACACAAAAACATGTTCATGAAGGTTCATAGGACTATTATTCATAAGAGCCAAAAAGTGGAAAAACATTACACGATGCCTATCAACTGATAAGTAGGTAAACAAAACAGTACACATACAATGAAGTTGTGATTCAGCAATAAAAAGGAATGAAATAATACATGCTACAACACTGATGACCCTTGAAAATGTTATGCTAAGTGAAAGAAGCCAGACACAAAAGGCCTCATATATGATTCTATTTACGTGAAACTCCAGAAGAAGTAAAACCATGCAGAGAAAATATACTAGAGGCTACCAGGGTTCAGTGAGAGGGAAAAATAGAGTGACTGTTTACAGGAATGGAGTTTTTGGGGAGAAAGGTGATGAAATGTTCTAGACAGTGTTCTAGATAATGGTGATCATCACACAACCTTGTGTCTATATTAAAAAATGTTGAATTGTACACTTGAAGAAGAAGATGTGAGAAAATATTAAGACAAATTTTTCCTCTACAATGTATATATAAATTATAATATGGTCCTTAACCAATAATGCATTAATGCATTAATAGAAACAAAGGTAGAATTTAATGTAATAAAAAGGCAGAAGATAACAGATGAAATCAATCTAAGAACTAGGCCTTTTTTTTTTTTTTTTTTTTTTTTTTTAATAAGAGACTGTGCCAGTGTGGGAGGGGCAGAGAGAGGAATTTTTTTTTTTAATTTACATCCAAGTTAGTCAGCATATAATGCAATAATGATTTCAAGAGTAGGACCCAGTGATTCATCCCCTACATAAAACACCCAGTGCTCATCCCAGCAGGTGTCCTCCTTAATGTCCCTTGCCCATTTAGCCCATCCCTCCCCACCCAAAACCCCTCCAGCAACCCTGTTTGTTCTCTGTATTTAAGAGTCTCTTGTGTTTTGTCCCCCTCCCTGTTTTTATATTATTTTTGCTTCCCTTCCCTTATGTTCATCTGTTTTGTATCTTAAAATCCACATATGAGAGAAGTCATATATTTGTCTTTCTTTAATTTTGCTTAACATAATACACTCTATTTCCATCCACGTTGTTGCAAATGGCAGGATTTCATTCTTCTTGATTGCCAAATAATACTCATAATACTCCATCGTGTGTGTGTGTATGTATATATATGTATATGTGTGTGTGTGTATACACACCATATCTTCTTTATCCATTCATCCATTGGTGGACATTTGGGCTCTTTCTATACTTTGGCCATTGTCGCTAGTGCTGCTATAAACATTGGGGTGCATGTGCCCCTTCAAAACAGCACACCTGTATCCCTTGGATAAATACCTAGTAGTGCAATTGCTGGGTTGTAGGGCAGTTCTAGTTTTAATTTTTTTGAGGAACCTCCATACTGTTTTCCAGAGTGGCTGCACCAGTTTGCATTCCCACCAGAAGTTCAAAAGGGTGCCTCTTTCTCCACATCCTCACCAACATCTGTTATTGCCCAAGTTGTTAATTTTGGCCATTCTGACAGGTGTGAAGTGGTATCTAATTGTGGTTTTGATTTGTATTTCCCTGATGGTGAGTGGTGCTGTGAGCATCTTTTCATGTGTCTGTTAGCCATCTTGGTGTTTTCTTTGGAAAAGTTTCTATTCATGTCTTTTGCCCATTTATTCATTGGATTTTTTTTTTGGGTGTTGAGTTTGGTAAGTTCTTTATAGATTTTTGGATACTAATCCTTTATCTGATATGTCATATGCAAATATCTTCTCCTATTCTGTCAGTTGCCTTTTAGTTTTGCTGTTTCCTTTGCTGTGCAGAAGCTTTTTATCTTGATGAGGTGGTCCCAGTAGTTCATTTTTGTATTTGTTTCCCTTGCCTCCAGAGACATGTTGAGTAAGAAGTTGCTCTGGCTGAGGTCAGAGAGGTTATTGCCTGTCTTCTCCTCCAGGATTTTGATGGCTTTCTGTCTAGCATTTAAGTCTTTCATCCATTTTGAGTTTATTTTTGTGTGTGGTGTAAGAAAGTGGTCCAGGTTCATTTTTCTGCATGTCGTTGCCCAGTTTTCCCAACACCATTTGCTGAAGAGATTCTTTATTCTATTGGATATTCTTTCCTGCTTTGTCAAAGATTAGCTGGCCATACATTTGGGAGTCCATTTCTGGATTCTCTAGTCTGTTCCACTGATCTATGTGTCTGTTTTTGCGCCAGTACCTTACGGTCTTGATGATTACAGCTTTTTAATACATCTTGAAGTCTGGAATTATGATGCCTCCAGCTTTGGTTTTCTTTTTCAGGATTGCTTTGGCTATTTGGAGCCTTTTCTGGTTCCATACAAATTTTAGGATTGTTTGTTCTAGCTGTGAAGCATGTTGTGTTATTTTGATAAGGATTGCATTAAACATGTAGATTGCTTTGTGTAGTATTGACATTTTAACAATATTTATATTCCAATCCATGAGCAGGGAATATTTTTCAATTTTTTGTGTGTCATCTTCAATTTCTTTCTTAGGTTTTTATGTTTTTTTAGTGTATAGATTTTTCACCTCTTTGGTTAGGTTTATTCCTAGGTATTTTATGGGTTTTGGTGCAATTGTAAATGGGATCAATTCTTTGATTTCTCTTTCTGCTGCTTCTTCATATTGGTGATTATAAATTCAACTTCAATTTTATATCCTGCGACTTTGCTAAATTCATGGATCAGTTCTAGCAGTTTTTTGGTGGAATCTTTTGAATTTTCCATATGATGTCTGTGAAGAGTGAAAGTTTGACTTCCTCCTTGCTGATTTATATGCCTTTTATTTCTTTGTGTGGTCAGACTGCTGGAGCTAGAACTTCCAATACTGTGCTGAATAGCAGTGGTGAGAGTGGATATCCTTGTCGTGTTCCTGGCCATAGGGGGAAAGTCTCAGTTTTTCCCCATTGAGGATGATATTAGCAGTGGGTGTTTCATATATGGCTTTTATGATCTTGAAGTATGACCCTTTTATCTGTACTTTCTTGGAGGTTTTTATCAAGATACTGTATTTTGTCAAATACCTTCTCTGCATCTATTGAGAGGATCATGTAGTTCTTACTCTTTCTTTTATTTATGTAATGTATCACATTGATTGTTTTGCGGATACTGAACCAGCCCTACACCCCAGCTATAAATCCCACTTGATTGTGGTGAGTAATTCTTCTAATGTACAGTTGGATCCGGTTGGCTAGTATCTTGTTGAGGATTTTGCATCCATGTTCATCAGAGAAATTGGGTCTGTAGTTCTTCTGTAGTTCTTTTTAGTGGGGTCTGGTTTTGGAATCAACATAATGTTGGCCTTATAGAATGAGTTTGCAAGTTTTCCTCCCATTTCTATTTTTTGGAACAGCTTCAAAAAGATAGGTATAACTCTTCTTTAAATATTTGGTAGAATTCCCCTGGAAAGCCATCCGGCCCTGGACTCTTATTTTCTGGAAGAGTTTTGATTACTAATTCAATTTCTTTACTGGTTATGGGTCTGTTCAAATTTTCTATTTCTTCCTGTTTCAGTTTTGGTAGTTCATATGTTTCTAGGAATTTGTCCATTTCATCCAGACTGCTTAATTTATTGGCATATAATTGTTCATTATATTCTTATTGTTTGTATTTCTGCAGTGCTGGCTGTGATCTCTCCTCTTTCATTCTTGATTTTATTTATGTGGGTCCTTTCCCTTTTCTTTCTGATCAAACTGGCTAAGGGTTTATCAATTTTGTTAATTCTTTCAAAGAATCAGCTCCTGGTTTCATTGATCTGGTTTTTTGTTTGTTTTTAATTTCAAAAGCATTGATTTCTGCTGTAATCTGTATTATTTCCTGTCTTCTGCTGTTTTAGGGTTTTACTCGCTATTCTTTTTGCAGCTCTTTAAGGTGTTAGGTTAGGTTATATATCTGAGACCTTTCTCCCTTCTTTAGGAAGGCCTGGATTGCTATATACTTCCCTCTTATGACTACCTTTGCTGCATCCCAGAGGTTTTGGGCTATGGTGTTATCATTTTCATTGGCTTCCATGCACTTTTTAATCTCCTCTTTAACTTCTTGGTTAACCCATTCATTCTTTAGTAGGAGGTTCGTTAATCTCCAAGTATTGTCTTTCCAATTTTTTTCTTATAGCTGATTTTGAGTTTCACAGTGTTGTGATCTGAACAGTATGATCTTGATTTTTTTGTACTTACGGAGGGCTGATTTGTGTCCCAATATGTGATCTATTCTGGAGAATGTTCCATGTGCACTAGAGAAGAATGTGTATTCCGCTGCTTTAGAATGAAATATTCCGAATATATCTGTTAAGTCCATCCAGTCCAGTGTGTCACTCAAAACCATTGTTTCCTTGTTGATTTTCTGCTTAGATGATCTGTCCGTTGCTGTAAGTGGGGTGTTGAAGTCCCCTACTATTATGGTATTATTATCAATGAGTTTCTTTATGTTTGTGATTAATTGATTTATATATTTGGGTGCTCCCACCTTGGAGGCATAAATGTTTAAAACTGTTAGATCTTCTTAGTGGATAGACCCCTTAATTATGATATAATGTCCTTCTTTATCTCTTGTCACAGTCTTAATTTTAAAATCTAGATCATCTGATAAAAGTATGGCTACTCCAGCTTTCTTTTGACGACCATTAGCATGATAGATGGTTCTCTGTCCCCTTACTTTCAATCTGAAGATATCTTTAGGTCTAAAATGGGTCTCTTGTAAACAGCATACAGGTGGATCTTGTCTTCTTATCCATTCTGACACCCTATGTCTTTTGATTGGAACGTTTAGTCCATTGACATATAGAGTGAGTACTGAAAGATACAAATTTATTGCCATTGTGTTGCCTGTAGAGTTGGAAGTTTTTGGTGTGTTCTCTGGTCCTTTCTAGTCTTTGTTGCTTTTGGTCTTTTTTG
Source organism: Panthera onca (assembly GCF_046562875.1). NCBI lineage: Eukaryota > Metazoa > Chordata > Mammalia > Carnivora > Felidae > Panthera > Panthera onca. The sequence goes on along the minus strand of NC_138352.1, from coordinate 44,788,360 downwards.
TTTTGTTTTGTCTTTTCTGAGAGGGAGAGAGAATCTTAAGCAGGCTCCACTCCCAGTGTGGAGCCCAAAGCAGGGCTCAGGGCTCAATCTCACAACCGTGAGATCATGTCCTGAGCCAAGATCAAGAGTCAGATGCTTAACTGACTAAGCCACACAGGAACCCCAGAACTAGGGCTTTGAAGAGAGAAATAAAATGGACAAATCTCTAGCAAGTCAAATCAAAGGACAAAATAAGGAAACACATGTAAGTGAAAAAGTTAACACCCTGTATTGAGGACTCTTTAAAATTTAAGAGATCAGAATAAGTGAAATATACCAACAAATTTAAGTATCTAATAAAATGAGTAATTTTCTAGGAAAATTAATTATGGAAACTGGTTTAAGGAGGAGAAATATGAGACCAATAAATACAGAGAAATTAAAAAGGCTCTTAAAGTTGTTTCCCTGAAAGAACTACTAAATGGTTTTATGAATGAGTTTCATTAAACTTTTAAGGAGCAGATAAGATGTTATTTTAACAATTTCACAGAATAGAAAAGGACAAAACTTCTGAATTTCTTCAGTGGCATAAAACTGGAATTCAAATTGGTTAAGGATAATGTAACAAAAATACAACTCGATTTTACTTATGGCTACCATAGTCAAGAATCCTAAGTAAAATATTAGCGAACTGAATACTGATATTCAGTGTATTAAGAACAATTACAAATAACCAAAACCTACTAGGATTCATCTACTATTTCAAGAATGGTCAACATTAGATACAGAATGTAATTCTCTAAGTTAACAAAGTAATGGGAAAAACAGTATGATCATTTTGCCAGATGCCCAAAAAAGCATAATTCTATACAACTTCTTCATAAACAAAAAACAACCTCTTAGTAAGGAGAAAAAGAGGTAGTTTGGTATAATGGTCAAAGGCATAGTCTCTGAGGTTTAAGCTCTTTGCTCTGCCAATTACCACTGAAATTCTGACAATACTGTTTAATGCCCTGTGCCTCTGTTTATCTATCTGTAAATTGAGGATAAAAACAACTTGCCTCAGAGTTGCTGTTGGGATGTGACTTATGAATGATATCCGGCACATAGTAAACAGTGGTACTTACTGTACATAGTAATTATTAACAATAGAAGGATGTATCATTTACAAAAAATTTTTTAATGCTTATTTATTTTTGAGAGAGAGAGAGACAGAATGTGAGCAGGGGATGGGCAGAGAAAGGGAGACACAGAATCTGAAGCAGGCTCCAGGCTCTGAGTTGTCAACACAAAGCCCAACACAGGGCTCAAACTCATGCACCATGAGATCATGACCTGAGCCGAAGTCAGAAGCTAAACTGACTGACCCATCTAGGTGCCCCAGATGTATCTTTAAAAAAAAAAAAAAGTTTATTTATTTTGAGAGAGAGTGAGTGAGGAGAGAGTGAGTGAGCACAAGCAAGGGAGGAGCAGAGAGAAGTGGGGAGACAGAATCCCAAGCAAGTCAGTGCAGAGCCTGATGCAGCCCTGATCCCATGAACCTGTGAGCTTATGACCTGAGCCGCAGTCAAGAGCTGGGTGTTCAACCAACTGAGCCATCCAGGCAACCCTGAAGGATGTCTTTTAATTTAGTAAAAACTACTTATTAAAACAAATAGCAAAGTTTGTACTTGAGTAAAAAGGAATTTCTAAACAGAATTCAAAACATAATAAAAATTCTACTACTGCTATTAGTTAATATAGTTTTGAGGTCCTAGCCTACCTAGATGGTGCAAAATGAAAAGTAAATAAGCAATAAAGGAATAAACTGATTATTTGCTGATAATACAATCTACTTAAAAATTCTAGATAATTGACTGAAAACCTTACGGCTTTAAAATTTTCACTAAGTGGGCTAAATACAAGACAAACATGTAAAAACAATAGTCCTCCTACTATGACAAATAATTAGAAAATATTATGGAGGGGAAAGAGATCCCATTCCCAACAGCAACCTAAGTTATAACCTATCTGGAAATAAATATAACAAGACAGATACAGAACTTACACGAAGAAAACTAAAACTATGAAATGACCAAAATAAATAGGAGAAATACCACATTGCCAGATGTTAATGTTTTAAAACTGAAAATATGTCAATTTTCCAAATTAAGTGTTATTAAACACACGAAATAATGCAATTTCAGTCAAAATCTTTTTCTGGAAGAGTAAATGTGCAAGAACCATCAAGAATATTTTGAAAACAAAACCAAAATGAAGGCAAATAATTACTGTACTACAAACTGTGAAACTACAGTAGTTAATAACACAACAAATATTCAGTTGAACAATATCAAACTGCTGTTCTTGCAGGTCAAAAACAGTTGCATGTTGGCAATTTCATATGACTCAACCCCTATGAATGAATTTAAAAACAGAATCACGCAAATATGGGAATTTGGGTCTGTTAATAAAGGATGCACTAAATATTATTGAATGAACTAGATTCTTCAAAAAACATGTTTTTTGGGGGGGGGAAATCAATGAACTTACCTCACACATCATCATGAAAAACAAATTATATTTGTTATAATGATACAAACATTGAAAAGTCAAAAAAAAAAAAATACCATAAGAAAACAAGGGTCATTTTTATAAACCTGGAGTTGAAAAGGCTTTCCAAATAAAAACATTAAGCCCCAAACCCATGAATACTATTAATAGACCTAAAATTAAAAATGTAAAACTTTTGTTTAGCAGAAAAAGACAAAACAGTGACAACAGGAGGGAAGTATTTGCAAAAATATAACAAAAACTTTTTGCAAAACTCTATCCAAAAAGCATTATTTCTTCTGTTGGTTTTAGATTGTCATTTCCTCGACAACTAGATGAGACTGAGTATCCGTTGAGATGTATAGTGTCCATTTGTATTTTTTCTTATGTTAACAGCCTAATCATAACTTTTACTCATTTTTCAAGATAATTTTTTTTTAGTTTTTTAATGTTTTATTTATTTTTGAGAGAGACTGAGACAGTGAAAGCAGGGGAGGGGCAGAGAGAGAGGGAGACACAGCCTCTAGGCTCCAAGCTGTCAGCACAGAGCCCAATGTGGGGCTCAAACCCACAAACTGTGAGATCATGACCTGAACTGAAGCCAGATGCTTAACCAACTGAGCCACCCAGATGCCCCCTTTTACAATCCTTTTTCTATTGAACTGTCATGATTATTTTAGGAGAATTCTATGCATTTGGCAATCATCCTCTCTCCTACTCATCTCTACCGGATTACTGCCATCAGTATCTAGCATTAATATACCCCATTTTAATAAACACACACATAGCCCAGAAATAAATGCTCACATATATGGTCAAATGATTTTGTCTTTCTTTTTTTTTAATGTAACCTCTACACCCAATGTGGGGCTCAAACTTAAAACCTGAGATCAAGAATCACATGCTCTACTGGGGCACCTGGGTGGCTCAGTTGGCTAAGCATCCAACTTTGGCTCATGTCATAATCTCCCAGTTTGTGAGTTTGAGCCCTTTGTCGGGCTCTGTGCTGACTGCTCAGAGCCTGGAGCCTGCTTTGGATTCTATGTCTCCCTCTCTCTCTGCTCCTCCCCACTCACGCTCTCTGTCTCTTAAAAATAAATAAACATAAAAAAATTTTTTTTAAATAAAAAAACAGAAAGGCGGGGGACTAGGTGGCTCAGCCGGTTGAGCATCCAACTTCGGCTTAGGTCATGATCTCATGGTTCATGGGTTCGAGCCCCGCCTCAGGCTCTGTGTTGACAGCTCGGAGTCTGGAGCCTGCTTCAGATTCTGTGTCTCTATCTCTCTCTCTTTGCCCTTCTCCCGCTCACACTGTCTCTCAAAAACAAATAAACATTAAAAAAAAAAAAAAAAAAGAATCACATGCTTTATTGACTGAGCCAGCCAGTGCCCCTCTAATCATTTTCAACAAGGGTATCAACATCATTCAGTGATGAGATGAAAATCTTTTCAGCAAATGGTGCTAGGAAAGCTGATACATTTGGACCCTTACCTATATCATATACAAAATTAATTAACAATAGATCAAAGACATTTATAAATGTAAAATCTAAAACTACAAAACTCTTACAAGAAAACATAGGGGAAAGCTTAACATCAGGTTCAGCAATGCTTTTTTTCTTTTCTGCAATGCTTTTTTGATAGGACACCAAAAGCACAGGCAACAAAAGAGAAAGAAAAAGATAAATTGGACTTGAGCAAAATTAAAAACTTTTACTGTCAAAGGATACCATCAACAAAGTGAAAAGGGAACCCACAGTTTAGGAAAAAATATTTGCAAATTATATTATGGGATCAGAGATTAATATCCAGAATACAGAGAACTCTTGAAACTCAAAACTAAAAAGCCAACCCAGGGTGCCTGGCTGGCTCAGCTGGTAAAGCATGCAACTCTTGATCTCAGGTTTTAAGTTTGAACCCCACATTAGGTACAGAGATTACTTAAAAATAAAATCTTTAAAAAAACAACACCCCCCCCCAAACAAAAACTCATTTCAAAAATGGGCAAAGGATCTGAACAGACATTTCTTTAATGAAATGAAAAAATATATAAATGGCTAATAAACACTTTTAAAAATGTTCAACATCACTAATAAATGTGAATCAAAAGCACAGTAAGACAACAAGATACCATTTCACACCCATTAATATGGCTATTATCAAAAACAAAACAAAAAACAGAAAAGAGTAAATGATGGGGAAGATGTGAACAAACTAGAACGCTTGTGCACTATTTATTAGGTAGGAATGTAAAATGGTGCAACTTCTATGGAAAACACTATGGCAGTTCCTCAAAAAATTAAAAAGCAAATTACCATATGATCCAGCAATTCTACTTTTGGGTATATATGTCCAGAAAAATAGAAAGCAGGGTCTTGAAGAACACCCATCCTCAGAGTTGCATTATTTGAAACAGCCAAAAAGTAGATGTCAACCCCTGTCCATCAGAGGATGAATGGATAAATGAAATGTGGTGTATATATATACACAATCAAATATTTTTCCAGGCTTAAAAAGGAATGAACTTCTGACACATGATATAATATTGATGAACCCTGAAGACATTATGTGCAAGTGAAATAAGCCAGACACAAAAAGACAAATACTGTATGAGTTCCACTTATATGAGATATCTAAAATAGTCAAGTTCATAGAAACAGAAAGTGGAATGGTGGTTGCTAGGGGTTGGGTGGGTGATGGAAATGGGAAGTTATTATTTAATTGGTACAAAGTTTCAGTTTTACTAGATGAAAAAAGTTCTGTGAATGGACAGTGGTGACGGTTGTACAACAGTATGAAAGGACTTAATGCTACTGAACTATACACTTAAAAATAGCTAAAATGGTAAATTTTATGTTATGTACATTTTACCACAGTAAAAAAGAAACAGATATAAAAAAAAAGCATATAGGCTTAGAAAGTGAAAACACAGACAGATAACAGAAAACTCTTTCTTGACTTCACACCCCTTCCAGATACAACCTGATTCATTATGCAACTTCTTGAAGGAGCTGTGCAATAATGCTTCAGTTTCTCACTGGATTTACCCTGCTACACTCCTCAATGGGAATGGTTCTTAAAAGGGCCACCCACACTTCAACTTGACACCTCTCAATGGTATAATCACTCCCACTTCTTTTGCTTCTCAATTTCCTTTATTGGACACCCTTCATTACCATGTCTTTAAATGTTAAAGTGCCCCAGAGCCAAAATTTCTCTTTGCCATTTAAACTCCTTCCATACTTGATCTAATTCACTCCCTGACTTTAAACAATAAATGCCACTGTTGACGCCTAACTAACTGTTTATATCCAGCTTTGACCTCATAAGCTTCATACTTATTTACCATCCATCTACCTACAAGACATTATACTAGGATAACTAATAGACATCTCAATCCTAACAAGTTTAGTTTTGTTTTTTTGGGTTTTTTTGAGAGAGAGACAGAGTACGTGTGGGAGGTGGGAGAGAGTGAGTAGGGGAGAGGTGTAGAGAGAGAGGGAGAAAGAGAGAGAGAGAAAACCCAAGCAGACTCCATGTCCAGAGTGGAGTCCATTGTGTGGCTTGATATTATCACTATGAGATGAACACCTGAGCCAAAATCAAGAGTCAGGCACTTAACCAACTGAGCCACCCAGGTACCCCATTAAACCTAAAATGTTTAAACAAGAATTCCAAATTTCCTGCCACCACCTCCCCCAACTCCTACACCAGCTTTTTCCTTATTTCCTAAATTAATGATAGCATCAGTCACTAAGTTGCTTAGGACAAAAACTTAAATATCATTCTTAGTTTTTTTTCTTTCCCTACAAACTATCCAGCCTTTCCACACCAGGGTTGTGAGTGGAGAACGGAGTCTTCTTGGTCTAAAATATCCATTGTATGTAATGAACTAATTTCTCTCCTATGTATCTAGAATAGTAATAGTTATGAACCACCCTTCGGAGAATTAAGAAAGATAGGAACCCCAGTCAAGAAGGGCTGCTAGAAAATGAGCAAGTCCACTTCTCCACTGCAGTAACTCCAGAATAGGTCACCATATTTCATATACACTCTCAACCCCTTTTAGACCTTGCTCCATACAACAAGCAAAGTAATCTTTGTAAAAGGTAAATCAGATCATAAATGCCACTGCCATCCCCCCACCACCTCGATTTTCATTCTTTAGAGACTTGCTTCTAAAATCAGAATAAAACTCCTATTCAGGTCTTACAAGGCCCTATCTGATCTAGATCCTGCCTACCTCTCTGACTTATCCCCTAGTATTCTCCCTTCTGCTTTGTTTATCATATTCAACCATACTGGTCTTCCTTCAAGTGTTCAAATATGCAGAGCAAATCCTGTATCAGTGAATCCGCATCTTCTGTTCTGTTTACCCTGAAAAATGCTTCCCACAGATCTTTGCATGGCTGCCACCTTCTCAACCTTTAGGTCTCAGTTCAAAAGCTGCCTCCTCAGAGACTTTCTCTTACTTCCCTAACCTAAGCAGCACACTCCTCATCTTCCTATCCCATTCCTGTTTCCTTCACAGCACTTTTTACTAACTGAAATTATCTTTACTTGTCTACACGTTTTAATGTCCAATTTCCACCACATGAATTTATGAATGTAAGATCCAAGAGGTTAAGTATTCTGTCTTGTTTACTGTCCAGCACAGAATATTCAATCAAGAAATATTAGCTCTTTGGGCACCTGGGTGGCTCAGTTGGTTGAGCGTCTGACTTCAGCTCAGGTCACAATCTCACAGTCTGTGAGTTCGAGCCCCGCCTCGGGCTCTGTGCTGACAGCTCAGAGCCTGGAGCCTGCTTCTGATTCTGTGTCTCCCTCTCTCTCTGCCCCTACCCCGCTCATGCTCTGTCTGTCAAAAATAAATGAACATTAAAAAAAAAAGAAGTATTAGCTCTATATAGAAAATCTACAGTCAGTTCTGAATGGGAAAAAAGGCTATATGTATTTGTAGTCTTAATTCATTATAAGAGAGGTGTTTAAATATTATTATTTTAAAAATAACCCATCCTCTAGCTTCCCAAATGACACACAGAGAAATGACACTAATAGGATCTTTTCCACTTACAGTTTCGTATGTAACAACCAGCAATTGATGACTTTGCCAAGAGCTCCATTCCCAAATCCTGTAATCTGCCAGAGTTTTCGGTTCCACATGCAGCCAGAGCTGCCTGGTCAGCAGAAAAAAGGCTTGCCTGCATGTCTCCGGAAGCAGCATTGCTGCCTTTGATTTCTGAAAGTGTATTCTTTACATCAGTTTTCATACATCGGACTTCAGCCATTTGAGTTTTGAGTCTTTTTAGCATCTTTAAATCAGAGGGAACTCGCCACATTGCCTGCTGCTTCCTTTGGTCTTTATCTTTTCGAGAATATGATGCTTTAGACAGAAAGTTGTAAGTCATGTTAATAGAGACTTCTATTAAATCGTTCTATCATACAGTCAATATATGCAAACTTGAGGTGTAAAAAGCTAAGGTGCTTTGGTGGAATCAACAATTAAAAGCATGCATTAAATTCCATTAATGAAAATAAAGATAGATCCAAGTATCCTAATTTTATCCATACCTTCAAAGTTAGAGTCTGGATCACAATATAATCACTCAAATCAGAATAGTTACCTAATTCTAAAAGTTTAAAAAAGCTGCCTTATTGCCTGCCTGTGCTTTCTTCTTTATACTTCTCCATTTTTCTCAAATTTCCTATGCTGAGCTTTTATCATCTTCATAACTGACAAAAATGAAAAAAAAAAAAGAACCCAAAAACCTAGAACCCAAATTAAGTAGTCAAATCTGCTATACATAGTATATAAAAAATATATATTCCATCTAAGTCTAAGAAGGTTTCCAGTGTAGTTACAGCTATTAAGTGCCATAGAACAACATAAAATACTTCCCCATCAGTCTTTGCAGCTTCTAAAGTAACAATGTTTTCTCTCTTCCCAGAGAAAGTAGTTGTTTTTCACCCATTCCACTCCTCAAATATTAAAATAGAGGTATAAGTAAGGAAACTACAGACTTTCTACTGCAGAAAGGAAAAAGATATCAATATTTTGAAAATCAAAGAATGTTATGACAGACTCAAAGCAAAAAGAAACCAAGCCTTACCCCCCACCTAAAAAAACAAAACTGGGGGACCAATAGCCACTAAATAGAAAAGAACAAGTCCTTTATTAGCAGGAATGACAGCTGAAACAGCCTGCCTTCTAGTATAGAAGATGAAGTGCTGTAGAAAGTAAACACTATAATGTGTTCGACAGCCAATCCCCCACTTCTACCTTGCAGAAAGGACTCAGATTGTGTTCAGGTATCAGGCAGTAGGCAGCAATGTGCTCAGGGAGGTTAGATCCCTCCTTTGGCCCCAGGACATACGAGTCTAAGACTGGTTCATTCTTCTGACAGTGTTTAGGGTGGGTACATCACTCAGCCAGCCAAAAGTCTGGGGTGGAAGTGCTTCTGAGAAAGATTTTCTATCTTGATAGGGAGATTTTACTGTCTTTGTTTATTTAAGAAACATCCATAAAGAGCTTACTGAATGTCAGATATTTTAAGGAAATTAAGTCATTTAATCCTCTCATATCAATCCTCTGAGGTAACTAAATACTATTATCTCCATTTTATAAATGAGCTAAGTAAGGACAGATTTTAGAAATCTAGGATTTAGTCTCAAATCTACCATTTAGTTGCTGTAACTTTCTCTAAGTCCACCAACTTCTGAGTCCATTATTTACTTGTAAAATGAAGACAATAATATACACATAACAGGGCTGTCATGAGGCTCAGAAGACACAATGTTTGTGAAAGCACTCTGTGGTGTAATCCTCCATCCAACCCCTTTCCACCAGGATGTCAGAAATGTTTTCTAAAACCCAAATCAGTTATTATTTTCTATTGCTTTCCTGCTGACAATCATTCACAAAAGCACCAGCGTGGAACACGAGGCCCATTATCTGATTCTACGCTACCTCTCAGTGGTTTTATCTTCTACCTCTACCCCAAACATATTCCACTGTTTTGGTATTACCTGCAACTCTGTAATACATAGGCAATGCTATATCCCCTTATGCTTTTCACATGTCCTATTTCCGGTGCTCCCTCTGTTAACTCAAGCCCATCAGATGAAATCTGAAATGTCTACTTCTTTAGGCACCTAAACCACCAATTGCCTCACTTCTTCCAAATCAATTCTGACCCAATTTTGTATAATACTTAAGAGTATACTTCTACTACAGCACTTTACACATTATAGTAAGAAAGACAAACATACAGCACTTTACACATTATAGTAAGAAAGACAAACATACATACAAACCAAAGGGTAGAGGTAACATCTTAGTGATCTTTGTATTCCAGGCCGAACAGCTTATGGCACAAGATATTCACAATTTTTATTTATTTATTTTTGAGAGAGCAAGCAAAGGAGGGGCAGAGAGGGGGACAGAGGATCCTGAGAGAGAGAGAGAGAGAGAGAGAGAGAGAGCGCACAGAGGAAGGGCAGAGAGAGGGAGAGAGAGAGAGAATCCCAAGAAGGCCACACCGTCAGCACAGAGTCCGTGACTTAGGGCTCGATCTCAAGAACCGTGAGATCATGACCTGAGTCAAAATCAAAAGTCAGACAATTAACCAAGTCAGCTTACCCAAATGAGCCACCCAAGAGCTCCACAAGATATTTCTAAATGTTTTCCTAAACAAAATCTAGTACCCCACATCTACATGGACTTAAATATGAAAATCTGTATTAACCCACATGGCCCAGTTTATTATTACTAGAAACTGACAAGAACTTTAAAAAGTAAAAATCCCAAATGGGAAAATATAAAAAAAAAACTAAACAAACCTCCATCAGCTGATAATCAAACAACTACCAAGATTGTTTGAAATGCTAGGCACTGTGCTGGGCAGGACATACAACAGTGAACAAGACAAACCCTCAGTCTTTGCTCTCACAAAGCTCTCAGTCCAGCTGGAAAAATGAAAAATAATCTATTTCAGTACCATGTGATAACTGCCAAGACAGGAAAACGTAATGGGATCTTATACCACAGGAACCTGACAATTTAAAGAAAGTTACTGCACTGAAAATAAGAAGCTTTCCTGAATGTGCCAAGTTACAAGGTTAATTAGAATTGAGAATCTCATCTGTAACAATTCTTTCATATCATTCAGTTATGGCCTTCAAGATTGATAGTTCTTTAAAGCTTCTCCTCCAGATTTCAGCATCAATCAATGCTACCACCATTCTGCTCACCTAAGCTTTTTCAGAATCATTAGCACATTCCACTCAATTGCCAAGCCCTATAATTGTAACTTCACGAGATTCCACATACTACCATTGCCATGCTACAAATAAAATCTTAATTATATAGAGAGTAGATTGATGTATTCCTTAGAAGTTAAGTAGAACTTTTATAATATCAAAAGATTCTGAAGATCTCAGATCTACGTATTTTTGAGTATACGATGACTGAGAAAATATCCAGAAATGTATGAATTTGCCCTCTCATACTAGGAACCACTGAAATAAACTTCTACAATAATACCCTCATTAAGCTTCCATTTCTGATAGTTTTCTGGGCATTGCCAGCCTTCTAAAAAGCAGCTTGAATCAAACCACTCCTAAACTGCAACTGGCTTCTCAAAGCCCACTATGCATCATTCCTCAGACTAGGCATGCAACACCTTCCATGGAATAACCCTGTCTGACTTTCTATTTCTACTCACCACTACATGTACCATAAAATCTGGTTCAAATATATTATCTGTAATTCATACCCTGATTGATACCTCTTAAAATGCTTTTACAGTACAGTATGATGCTTTTAAGAACATGAACCTGCAGTGAGTCTGATACATAATAGGTTCACTCAATATGTACTGAAAGAATGAAAGGAAAATAAAGGAATACTATGGACAACTTTATGCCAACAAATTTTTGATAACTTAGATGTAATGGACCAATACCTTGAAAGACAATCTGCCAAAAACCAAAGAAATAGATAATCTGAAGAGGCCTACATCCACCTTCTATTATCTCCAAGAATATAAGTAGGGAATACTTCCAAGGAAGAGGGAATACTTCCAAACCCAATCTACGAGGCATTACTCTAATATGAAAATCAAAGACATTAAAAGAAAACTACAGACCAGTGTCTTTCATGAATAGAGACAAAAAAAAAAAAAAAACCCGTCAACAAAACATTAGCAAATTAAATCTTACAGTGTATATAAAAAGGATTATATACCACAATTAAGTGGGATTTATCCCAGATATGCTGGTTTGACATTCGAAAATCAAATAATGTAAAGCATCACATCGTATCAATAGATGCAGAAAAAGCATTTGGCAAAATCCAATACCAATTCATGAATTTAAAAAAAAAACAAAAACAAAAAACAACTCTTTGGGCACTTGGGTGGCTCAGTCAGTTAAGTAACCAACTCTTGGTTTTGGCTCAGGTCATCTCACAGTTTCAACTTCAAGCTTCACATTGGGCTCTGTGCTGACAGCACGGAGCCTGCTTGGGATTCCCCCCCTGCCCCTCCCCCACTCACGATGTCTCTCTCTCAAAAATAAATAAACTTTAAAAAAAACAAACAGGGGTGCCTGGGTGGCTTAGTCGGTTGAGCATCTGACTTCAGCTCAGGTCATGATCTCGCAGTTCATGAGTTCGAGCCCTGAATCGGGCTCTGTCCTGACAGCTCAGAGCCTGGAGCCTGCTTCAGATTCTATGTCTCCCCCTCTCGCTGCCCCTCCCCCACTCATGCTCGCTCGCGCGCTCTCTCTCTCTCTCAAAAATAAACATTAAAAAAAATTTTTTTTAAACAAACAAAACTCCTAGTAAACCAGAATAGAGGAAAGTGTTCTCAATTTGATAAAGAATAGCTATGAAAAACCTATAGCTAACATCATACTTAATGGTGAAAACCTCAAAGCTTTCCCACCAAAATCAGGAACAAGGTAAGGATGTTCCCCTTCACCACTCCTTTTCACCACTTTACTGGAAGTCCTAGCTAATGCAGTAAGATGAAGGAAGGAAGGAAGGAAGGAAGGAAGGAAGGAAGGAGAAAGAAAGAGAGAGAAGAAAGAAAGAAAGAAAATGAAAGGTACACAGATTAAGAAAGAAAGAATAAATCACTGGAATCTACTCCTGAAATCCTTGCTGCATTATATGCTAACTTGGATGTAAATTAAAAAATTAATTAATTAATTTTTAAAAAAGAGAAGAAAATAAAGAAATAACTGAATAAACAAAATAAACACTGAAACCCAAACAAGCATTTTAATTAAAAAGAAGGTTGGATCTATCTGCAATGTTAGCTTTTCATATCCTCTCATATAGGTTATCTTCAGTTAGTTTCCATGACTTCTATTTTCTTGGTTTCTTTCCTTTCCAAAGGTTCTTTAATCTGGTTCATCTTCCACACACTTAGTAAAAACAGATGTTCACCACAATCATCCCAGGCCCTCTTCCTGTTAAAATTTTCTTAAAACTCCCTCTTCTACAATCTAACTCATTTAGTTTTAATTATCCAGTATCACCTCTAGGCAAATAACTGCCTATATTCCACTTCTTAATTTTTAGCTATCTAATAGGCATCTCTATTTTGATACCCACTGGCATGTAGATATTTAAAGATTTGCTCTTCCTCTCTACTGTTCCCCCTTTCTCATCATCAACATTTTGATCACCTGGATTGGAAATTCAGATCATTTCATTTATATTATTAATTTTACATAGAAAACTTATTTTTGGATAACGAAGATCTTATTCTGTTAATAGTATATATTCATTTTTCCATTGATGTTGAATGTTTTTCAAAAACATGATTTTACCTGTCTATAAAATACACACGGGTAAGCTATAATTTTTCAGACGTAACTACATTGTTGGATATTTTCAAACAACTCTGACTGTTTTCTATTTCGGATATACTCCTAGAAGTGAAAATAAGCATTGAAGGATAGAGGTATTTTATTTATTTATGTATGTATCATTGTATGTATTTATTTGGGGGGGGGCAGATAGAGGGAGGGAGGGAGGGAGGGAGGGAGGGAGGGAGGGAGGAAGAGAGAGAGAGAGAGACACAGAGAGAGATAATCCCAAGGAGGCTGGTACTGTCAGTGTGGAGCGCGATGCGGGCTTGAACTCACAAACCATGAGATCATGACCTTAGTCATAATTAAGAGTCGGAAGCTTAACCAACTGAGCCATCCAGGAGTCCCAAAGGATAGAGGTATTTTAAACCTAGTACTAAAATTTCCTTCAAAAAAGTTACCTGCAGTTTCCTGCAGAAAAGTTACCTACCTTCAAAAAAGTTACATCTACCTGCAGAATCATAACTTGTCTGTTCCACTAGGTCATTGCAAGTAACACTGGCTGTAATTTAAGCAAAACCCTTGTCAAGGTGTTTTCTTTTCTTTCTTTTTTAAAGCTATTTCTTTGATCACAAGAACTATATGTGATTTTTATTTTCTTTGCAATTTTCTGTATTTTCCAAATTTTCTACAATAAAAATATCTCAGAAAAAAATGTAAAATTATATACAGTGTGATTACGTTTTATAAAAATGCAAGTATAATACAAAATGTACTTGGATCACAGATAAAAGACAAGTATTTCATAACATAACTGGAGACAATCTTTCAAATTGAGGATCTAGACTTCCCAGGGTATACCTTAGAAAGAAAGAGGCCTAGGGGTGCCTGGGTGGTTCAGTCAGTTAAGCATTCAACTTCAGCTCAGGTCATGATCTCATGGTCCTGAGTTCAAGCCCTGCGTCGGGTTCTGTATTGACACCTCAGAGCTTCAGATTCTGTGTCTCCCTCTCTCTCTGCCCACACCCGTCTCTCAAAAATGAATACACGTTTAAAAAAAAAAAAAAAAAAAAAAAAAGGCCTAAATAATCCAGTCTCTGAGTTCACCCTCCAACTAGAGCAGTCTAGGTGTTTTCTACATCAAAGCTCTGCCTCACACTTTGAAAAATGAGTTCTGTTGTTTTAAAGAAGCATCAAAATCACTGTTCTAAATCACTGATATTTGATTTGTATAATACTACTGTTTAAAAAGGCAGGAAAATACTGAGTATATTTTAGAAAGCTAACAAAAATGGTTTTTAAAACATGGCATTTAAAGGTAAATCCTTAGCTGTTCAAAATAAGTAGGCCTGAGAGTTTCAAAACCTCCAGGTTTGACAACACATCTAATATGTGTGGGTATACATCACATTACAGTAATACAGATGTAACTTCTCTTTAACAAATAACCTCTGCAAATAAAACACTGATGCTAGTTGGTATACGTTTTGAGGCAAATAAAACACTGATGCTAGTTGGTATACATTTTTAGGCTATTGAACATCAAAGCACAAAACCATCTTTTTTATATTCAATTCAGACACGGTTCCACTTACAAGTTAGGGTATTATGGGGCACCTGAGTGGCTCAGTTGGTTAAACATCTGACTTCAGCTCAGGTCATGATCTCGCGGTTTGTGGATTCAAGACCTGAGTTGGGCTCTGTGCTAACAGCTTAGAGCTTGGAACCTGCTTCAGATTCTGTGTCTACTCCTCTCTCTGCCCCTCCCATGCTCATGCTCTCTCTCTGTCTCTCAATAATAAATAAACGTTAAAAAAAAAAAAAAAGGTATTAATGAGTCCTGCAAAACTCCTATTAAATCATTCACAAATAGGACAACAGTACTTCATATAAATCAAACTGTCAATCATACACAATCTAAATGCCAGATCATATACAAACATTCTAATAGACATTTTGACATTATTGTGCAAAAACATCATGGAACAACAACAACCAAAAACTTGATTTATATTAATGTCATTTTTAAAAAATTTTTTAATGTTTATTCATTTTTGAGAGAGAGGCAGAGAGAGAGAGAGCAGGACACGGAATGTGAAGCAGGCTCCAGGCTCTGAGCTGTCAGCACAGAGCCCAACAAGGGGCTCAAACCAACAAACTGTGAGATCATGATCTGCACTGAAGCTGGACACCTAACCGACTGAGCCACCCAGGCGCCACTAAATGTCATTTTTTAAAAGAAGAAAAATCCGGCCACTTGAACAAGGATATGATTGATTTTTAAAATGACTGTAATTTGTGATTAATTTGTATTCAATAAAATTTACTAATTTTGGCAAGTTTCCACAAATATATATAGTCAAATAATTATTACCACTCCATGATTTTTATTAACCGCCCCCAGTTTTCTCATTTGTTATTTAAGCTGATCCCTTCTTCCTCCCTTCCTGGCCCCTCTGCAACCACTGATGTGTTTTTTTCACCACAGTTTTACTTTTTCAGAATTTCATATAATGGGATCATACAATATATAATTTTTTGTATCTCATTTTTTTCACTTAACTGATAATTCATTTATCCTTTTTAAATGTCATGTTTTATAACACATAATGAAAAATCAACTTGCTACAGAAACATACTGTGTTCCAACACTTAAATAAGACACTTGTATTAAAATGAAGAGTTCATTTGTAGAATAACAGATAAAAGGGAAATTACTATTAATATTTTACCTGTGGGCTGCAAAAGTGAAGCAGGAGGGCGAGGCTGTAAGCTCCACAAATTTTCCATACTACTCCGGTCCTTAAGGTCCAACAAATGTATTAAGATTAACGGATCAATGTCTAATAAACTACTGGTAGCAGCAGAACATAAATGTGCTCTTCTTGACATTCTGCTACTGGCGCCCAGATAGCCATGGTTACTACCTGCAAAAGAAACAGAGATGAAGAAAATGCATGCTATAAATTTGCACGAATTTAATTATCATTAAAAGAAAAAGTAAATTGGTTAGTGTTGTTTGAATACTTGTCTATGGACCTGTCTTTTAGGAGTTGGTGTAAGAACATGGTGAGAAGCAGAAAGGAGAAACCAGACTGCCAGAGAGGTATACAGAAGCACAGTGACTAAGCACTGGCCTTATTACTATCCAGAATTCTGGAGGAACCCTCAACCCCATCCTTAGGCCTAGAAATAAAAAGGTGATAACATATATAATATACACAATAAGGGAGATAAGGGTGAGGAAAAGGAGGATATATCCCATAACCCAGTGGTCTTCAAAGAAAGACAAATCCCCACAGTATCACAGATCTCAAGAAACTAGACACCAAAACAGTACTCTTCTTGAGGAGTTTTTAGACTGGACTTTTTAAGTTTATTTATTTATTTTGAAAGAGAGAGACAGAGAGACACAGTGAGCAGGGGAGTGGTAGGGTCAGAGAGAGAGAGATAAAGAGATAGATAGGGATAGAGATAGAGATAGAGATAGAGATAGAGAGATAGAGAGAGAGAGAGAGAGAGAGAGAGAGATAGAGAGAGATAGAGAGAGATAGAGAGAGAGAATCCAAAGCATATTCTGTGCTGACAGCGCAGAGCCCAACACAGGGCTCAAATTCTTGAACCGTGAGATCATGACTAGAGCCAAAACCAAGAGTAGGACACTTAACCAACTGAGCCACCCAGACACCCCTAGACTGAACTTGTTAATGACTGATGCACAGTATGGACACCTATGAGCAATGTGATATCTGTATCACCTACACTGGACTAAGCTCCTTAAGCTAAAGAAACCACTGGACTTGTTTCTAGTGCCTAGTAAAATACCTAGCAAATATCAGGTACAGAAATGGTGGTTTAAACTGACCTCCTTCAATAAAACTATTTAAATATGTTCTAAAGAAACTTAAAATTTTAAAGTGTTACATTCAACAAAGTCTTAAAATAGATAATATAAACATAACATAAAATAACCAGGTTCCGACTATTCATGAGTTTTTCAAAGAGATCTGGAAGGAAATAACTTAGGAGAAAAGTTCCAATTATTCACAAGCTTCAAGCTAATTATCTACTTATATATATTCCATCTATATTCACATCCTCACCTTTTCCAACTTCTTCCTCTTCCTCTTTATGAGGTTATCATCCTACTGCAAATTTTTCTTCCCAGCCTTGGTACCCCTTCAACTCCTATTAAAAATAGCAGAAAACTCCCCTTTTTCTCAAACTGCTACAACTGCTTAGTCCTTTGTAGGAAGTCTCTCACTTCATTTGGTGACTACCACCATGCCTGGCAGCACCACTCAGCATTCACCTGTACCATGGCCTCTATCTCAGGAGCTCACTTGGATCTACTTGGCCCTCATCCTGCAATGACACCATGGAGGATAAGAGGAATCTCCTCATCAAGGCGGTCAGTATAAATGTTAAACCTTTCTGACAAGGCTTGTTTGCAAAGGCCCTGGCCAATGTCAACATTAGGAGCCTCATTTGTAATGCAGGGGCTGGTGGACCTGTCCCAGAAGCTGGTGCTACACCAGCAGGAGGTCTGGGCTCCTCTAATGCTGCTGCCCCAGCTGAGGAAAAGAAAGTGGAAGCAAAGAACTGCAATTAAAAAAAAATTAAATAATTACTTAAAAAAACCACACACACCTATCTGCAACAGGAATAAAATAGAAATGTGGATAGAAGGGAAAAAAAAAAAGAAAGTGAAAGCAAAGAAAAGAGAATCTGAGGAGTCTGATGATGATATGGGCTTTGGTCTTTTTGATTAAACCTTTGTAACATGCTCAAGAAAAAGCTGAACTCTTAAGAAAAAGAAAAAGAAAAAAGCAGAAAACTATCCCCTCTCCACCTTAAAACTGCATCTTACTGATGAATGGATGAAGATGTAGGGTGTGTGTGTGTGTATACACAATGGAATATTGCTCGGCTAGAGGGTATTATGCTAAGCGAAATTAGTCAGAGAAAGACAAATATCGTATGACTTCACTCATATGTGGAATTTAAGATACAAAACAGATGAACATAAGGGAAGGGAAGCAAAAATAATATAAAAACAGTAAGGGGGACAAAAACATAAGAGACTCTTAAATACAGAGAACAAACTGAGGGTTGCTGAAGGGGTTTTGAGTGCGGGGATGGGCTAAATAGGCAAGGGGCATTATTAGGAAGACACTGTTGGGATGAGCACTGGATGTTATACATAGGTGATGAATCACTGGATTCTCATCCTGAAATCATTATTGCATTGTATCCTAACTAACTTGGATGCGAATTTTAAACAAACAAACAAACAAACAAATAAATTAAAAAAAAAAAGAACACATCTTAACTCTTTTCCTTTACTAGGAAGTTTCCAAATCAGGCTGCATTTGAGGAGTTTTAAGAATTACAGTTTCTTGGGGCGCCTGGGTGGCTCAGTCGGTTAAGCATCCGACTTCAGCTCAGGTCACGATCTCGCGGTCCATGAGTTTGGGCCCCGCGTTGGGCTCTGGGCTGATGGCTCAGAGCCTGGAGCCTGCTTCCGATTCTGTGTCTCCCTCTCTCTCTGCTCCTCCCCCGTTCATGCTCTGTCTCTCTCTGTCTCAAAAATAAATAAACATTAAAAAAAAAATTAAAAAAAAAAAAAAGAATTACAGTTTCCTTGGAGCACCTGGGTAGTTCAATCTGTTAAGCATCCGACTTTGGCTCAGGTCATGATCTCACAGTCTGTGAGTTCGAGCGCCGTGTTGGACTCTGTGCTGACAGCTCAGAGCCTGGAGCCTGCTTCAGATTCTGTGTCCACCCTGCCCCTCTGCCCCTCCCCTACTCGTGCTCTGTCTCACTCTGTCTCTCAAAAATAAATAAATGTTAAAAAAAGAAAAAAAAAAAAGAATTACAGATCCCTACCTCCACTACAGATGTCTGAAAAAGAATACTGGAGTGGGATCCAGGATCTTTTTCTTAAAAGCTGCCCAGGTGGTACTGACTGGATAATAAGTAACTCAGCAGCCCTGTATATTTTATCTACTGCCCTGGTATCTAGTTCTTCTTTAAAAGTAGAAGTTGCCCATTTTTCCATGTTAAATGGACTTATTTAACAGCAGCCCTCTCCTGTTTCTCAGTGCTCTTCCAGGCCTTACTTTCACCAATAAACAAAAACTCCCTTCCTTCGTGGTTTATGCTCTTTGGCGACTCCCTCCCTCCCATGTTCCCATCTTTCTACTAATTATCCACAGGACATCAAAGACTGTAGCATCTATTTCAGTTTCCCTCTCTCAGAGCTAATATTGCCATTGTACTGGGTGTGTTGTATATGCATATCTGTCTTATACATAAGTATTCAGCTTAATAAATGTTCACAAAGTATCAGTACCCCCAGACCTTCCCATGCCTCCTAAAATTGCTTACTACCTTCCTCTCCAAAAGTAACCTCCATCCTATGGTTAAAACCATAGATTACTTTTGCCTGTTTTTAAATTTTATATGAATGAAATGATAATGTGCTCTAATATCCTGCTCCTTTGTTCAACATTATATTCAAGAGATTCATCTATATTGTTATACGTAGCAGTTTATTCATTTTCATTATTGCTGTGTGGCATCTCAGTATATGAATATACCCCAATTTCTTTCTTTATTCTATTTGGAAAGAATTTGGGTTGCTTCTAGTTTTTAGCTGCTAAGAATAAAGCTACTAAAATTCTAAATACATCAACTGTTCTTGAAGGTCACATGAAGAAAATATAAAATACCTCATAAAAAAGCAAATCGAGGGGCGCCTGGGTGGCTCGGTCGGTTAAGCGTCCGACTTCGACTCAGGTCACGATCTCACGGTCCGTGAGTTTGAGCCCCACGTCGGGCTCTGTGCTGACAGCTCAGAGCCTGGAGCCTGTTTCAGATTCTGTGTCTCCCTCTCTCTCTGCCCCTCCCCTGTTCATGCTCTGTCTCTCTCTGTCTCAAAAATAAATAAACGTTAAAAAAAAAAATTAAAAAAAAAAAAAATCTATCAGTGACAGGTTCCCCCACCTCCTGAGCCAACCCCCTACTAAAATGTCACACTAAAAATAAATAAATAAAATAAAATAAAACAAAATAAAATGTCACACTGATCTAAGTTCTTGATTTTATCATAGTACCTGTGTGCAGCAGCATGACATTCAAGGTCTTATACAGCCTAGTCCTAAACCAGCTTATTCACATCTTTTACTGTTATAAATTATGTTTATTTTTCTTCTTAAATTTTTTTAATGTTTGTTTATTTTTGAGAGAGAGACAGACAGAGAACGAGCAGGGGAGGGGTAGAGAGAAGGAGGGAGACACAGAATTCGAAGCAGGCTCCAGATTCTGAGCTGACAGCACAGAGCCCAATAGGGGGCTCAAACCCACAAATGAGATCATGACCTGAGCTGAAGTGGACACTCAACCAAATGAGCCACCTAGGCGCCCCGTAAATTATGCTTATTTTTCTTAATTAAAACACATACATACATACACACACACACACACACACACACACACACACAATGACAACACCTAAAAAAGAATGATGCTGCTCTAAATACTCTTCTAAAAATCTACTGGCAAGCCCTGGCTCATACAAAGGAATGTGTATGTTCATCTTTAAAACATATTGCCTAACACGTTTCCAAAGTAGTGCTACCAATTTTCATTCCTACTGACAAGGTATGAGAGTTTCCACCTCTCTACATGCCTTCAATACTTAGTATTGCCAGTTTAAAAAATATTATCATATATTAGTTGCTACAGTGGGTGTGCAACAGTATCTTACTGATTTTTACTTCATACTTCCTGAAAAAATAAAGAAAAATGAAGAGTCTCAGAGATCTGTGGGATCTCATCAAATGTACCAACATAGATATAATGGGGGTAACACAAGAGCAAAGAGAAAGAATGTTCAAAGAAATATGGCTGAAAACTTCCAACATGATGAAAAATATTAGTCTACCACATTCAAGGAGCTTAGCTCAACAAACTCCATGTAGGATAAATACCCAAGAGATCCTTACTAAGACATAATATCAATTTGCATTTCTCTGATGAAAGAGGCTAAGTACTTTTTAAAATGTACATTGGTCATCTCAATAGCCTCCCTCATGAAGGGTGTATTCCAATCTTTTCTCCTTTTTTACTGGGAGGTACTCTTACCTTTTTCTTGTTGATTTGTAGAAGTTCTTTATATGTTATAGACAAATCTTTTGGAAATTTTTAATTTATTTATTTATTCCAATTAATAAAATTTATATTGTTTGTAATAATAAACAAACAAACAAACACTGTGCCTTTCTAGACCAGATTACATAGCTGAGAACTTCTCAACAGTTAGATATTTGGGTCTGGAGATCAACACATAATTGTCCCACAGGTTTCTCAAAATCAACAAAGATCAAACTGAATATAGTATCTTCTGCTGCTGGACTCACTGTCTTAGGTAATGGCACAGCCTAACCCAGAAACCTTAAGGAATCATCCCCACATATCCACCAAATCCATCTCATCCAGTTAGATTCCCAAGTCCTATTGATTCTACTATTTAACATCTTTCAAAAAATTGTCTCCATCCCTACTACTATTGCCCTATGTTAGGCCCTCATAATTTTCCCTTCTGGAACATTTCAGTAGTTTCTAATTAATCTTGTCCTTTAACTCATCTTCCACTATGTAACCAAATCTGATCACACTTCTTTTTAAAGACCTTTAATGGTTCCACAGAATAAAGCCCCAAATCCTTAGCCTAGCAAATGAAACTTTCCATTACCTGATCTGGGTTCCTGCTTACCAGTCTCCACTGGCCTGCCCCCACATCAAGTCTCAATTATTTCAAGTTTCTAAAAAGAACAACGCTGCATCTTTTGCTTGGAATGCCTTTCCACTCTTAATCTCATTGTTTCCCTGCTCCTCTAATGAACTCTTAGCTCATCTTTCAAGAACAAAAGCAAGCACCACTCCCTTTCTAAAGCCTTTTTCACTCATTCCTAATTACCTGTTCTATTTTTGGTATCACCCTATATCTGTATTTACAATCACAAAGTTCTGTAATCACTAGTGCTAGATTCTCATTTTAGAAAGATAATGCTCATTCATCTTATTATCCCAATGAACAACACAATGCCTGATACCAAGTGGGCAATCATTAAATACCTGTGGAACAAGTAACCTTAAAGGTCTTTAACCAAAATAAGTAACAAATGTTTTAATAACCTACATAACATCAATTTGTTATACAAGTGCGTCATATTACTAGAACCTTTTAGTTCTCAAACAAGATTCAACTAGCTAATGTTCTAGATTAGAATACTTTTACAAGGGGCACCTGGATGGCTCAGTCGGTTAAGTGTCCGACTTCCGCTCAGTTCATGATATCTCGGTTTGTGAGTTCCAGCCCCGCATCAGGCTCTGTCCCGACAGCTTGGAGGCTGGAGCCTGCTTCAGATTGTGTGTGTCTCTCTCTGCCCCTTTTCTGCTCGTTCTCTCTCTCTTTTTCTCTCTCTCAAAAATGAACATTTAAAAGTTTTTTTCATAAAAAGAATACTTTCACAATGATACATTTTATTTACATTTTCAGTACTTAATATAAGCGGAAGTTCTCTTGTAACTAATGAAAATAACTGAATAAACTAAAAGCATTCTTGATGGAATGAGGCCACCTGAGTCATTAAATATTTATTTCAAGCTATAACCTTATTTAATATTATCTACACATTGAAATTAAGTAAATGTTATTTTACCTCATACCTAGCTTCTGTGTAACGAAGATCTTCTAGTTAGTGGATAACTTAACATCTTAACTGCTATAATTCTTTAGATGATTGTGTGGTTCTGAAATATGAAACTCAAGCCTGAAATGGACTTTCCATAATTAAATTATAACAATAATACATTCCACACTCAGCCCCACCTCACCCTTAATTCAGCTTTTATTCTCTTTATATATTAAAATGTTTTATTTTAGAATAGTTTTAGATTTCTATAAAAGGTGCAAAGATAATTCAGTGTATGCCTATAAATCCCATAATCCATTTTCCCACTGTCAACAACTTTCATCATCACGGTACATTTATCACAACTAATGAACTAATACTGATATGCTATTATTAACTAATAAAATCTGTACTTTATTCAGATTTCATTAATCTTTCTCTAATGTACTTCTTGTGTCTCAGGGTTCCATCTAGAATACCAAATTACACCTAGATGGGCCATTTCTCCTTAGGTTCCTCTGGTCTGGGGTGATTCCTCAGAATTTTCCTGCTTTTGACAGTTTTGAAAAGTACTGGTCATATATTTTATAAAATGTTCCTCCAACAAGGGTTCATGTGGTGTTTTTCTCGTGGTTAGATCGTGTTTATGGGTTTTTGGGAGGACAACACCACAGATGTAAAGTACAATTCTCAACATATCATAACAAGGCTACATATGCTATCAACATGACAACATGGATGATGTTAAATTTGATAATTTGGCTACAATAATGTTTGCCCTGTTTCTTTGGCATAAAATTATTTCTCCCTTTCTACTATATTTTCATCTAAGCAAGTCACTAAGCATAGCCCACATTTAAGGGTAGGGAGTTATGTTCTACCTCCTGAGGAGGCAATATCTAAAGAAACTGTGATTCTTTTGTAGGTGTACTATCTTACGTTTCTTAGCTATCTGCTCATACATCTATTCACCTTTAGATTATCAATTATGTTAAGAGTAAGTAATTTTCATTGTATTTCCCAAACATCTTGATATAGGAAAGGCATTTGACAAATGCCAAGTATTTAAAATTCCCAAAAGCATACAATAAAAATTATCTGGGTATGATTCACTATTGTATCCTCAGCACCCACAATTTAGTGTCTGAGGTATAACAGGTCCCCAAAACTATTTATTGAATTAATAAATTACAATTTTGGGGGTGCCTGGGTGGCTCAGTAGGTTTAGCGTCTGACTTCAGCTCAGGTCATGATCTTGCAGTTTGTGGTTTGAGCCCTGCATCAGGCTCTGTGCTGACGGTGTGGAGCCTGGAGCCTGCTTCATTCTGTGTCTCCCTCTCTCTGCCCCTCTCCTGCTTGTGCCCTGTCTGTCTCTCTAAAACAAACAAACATTAAAAAAATTTTTTAAAGTAAATAAATGAATTACAATCTCATAATTATAGAACATAAGCAGCATGGAACAGAGAAGTCTTTTTATTCAGTACTATAGCTCCAGATAGTAAAATAGTACATAGTTCTAGGCAAGCATCCAGTAAGTATTTGGTGAATGAATGAATAAATTGAAAAATATAACCTCTTATTTACCCATTACCCAGTATGTATAAAAATGTTTTACATAAGTATTTCCCTGTTATATAGTTTAAGAGAGGAAATGACAGATTTAACTAAGAAAAAGTATCCCAGAAGGCTGGAAAATATTCAGTAACCTTGATTTAATATACCCATCTTCCATTTTATACCAAGATAGCCTCTGAATTTTTCTATACTATTTAAAACTTTAAAAATTACATTCAACACTTAGTAAAAATAAATATATTCACTCAATATCTGAAAAATATTAAATGATCACTTATTATATTTTTAAATGTCAGGGATACAAAATTAAGATGTGCATTATTTCTTGGCACACAGCTTTGTGGAGCTCAGAGCCAAAAGGGATAATGGGCAAGTAAACAAGCAATTGTAATCAGGTTTAATATATATTCTAATAGGTTAATTTGAGGGAGCAGAAAAAGACCCAGGGCACACAGTTGAGGAGGGCTTCCAGGAATAGAATACAAGCTAAAATTAAGAGGGAATAGGAGCTACGCCCAGCATGAAGAGAGACACAAGGAACATGGTGGGAAGCACATTTGGGGGGATGAAAGAAGTTCCTCTAGACTAAAAAATGACAGAGGCAAGTGTGAGAGATGTAAGGCTACAGAACTGAGTAGGAGTCAGCATATGAAAGGTCTTCTGTACCATTAAGCAAGTTTGGATTTTATCCTGTAAGTAAATGGAATTCAATAAAGGGTTTTAGAGTAGAGAAGTGACATGATCAGATATAAATTTGAAGGGGGAAAAAGAACTCATTTTGAGCATATGAAAGGAAGAATAATGGATACAAGGAACCCAGACAAGAGACTATTTTGAAAGACAGTGGCCTAGCTAGGAATGTCAAAGGAAAGTACAAATGAATTCATGCACTATTTAGGTAGAATCAACAGATTTTGGTAATGTATTACAAGCAGAATTTAAGCAAGAGGAAAAGATGAAGAATGTACAGCACCATCAATCACTAAGATGATGAGCTATTACTGATAGGCAGGCTGACAGATAAAAAGACAATGATTTGTTTGGGAGACACTGAATCTGTTAACATCAAAACCACACAGCTACATGGAACTGGAAGTTATGAGAAAAATAAAAGCTAGAGCTAGAACTTAGAGAGTAATCAGCATATAAATAGAATTGAAGTACAAGTGGAACTGAAATCACCTAGAAAAAAGTGAGAAGTAGGAAGAGTACAAAGCATGGGTGGAAGTTGCAAGGCTTCCAATGTTTAAGAGGTCTTCAGAGATCCAAACACGCCACAGAATATGCCAGTGTTTGTACCAAGGGCAACATCAATAAATAGCAATACAAAGCTAGCTTATAATTATTTTAGCCAAGATTTGCATGCTTAATTAAACAGGTCCAAGAACACAAGAGAAAAACTCAGCATTTGAGCCACTTCATCCCAACAAGAACAGTGTGGTTTGGCAAAAATCAGAATCTAAGAAAAAGATGATATGGAGCTCTAGACTAGTTCTACCAACAGCTACCTATGTGACCTAGGCAATTAAATCTCAAGTTTTTTCAATGCATAAGATGAGCTCTCAAAAAGTCCTTTGTAAGTCACAGTCCATGAATCTATTCAGATTACTCTATAGTTAAATTAGATTTATAAACAAGACAAATATCATAAAAGGATAATTAATACATAACCGTAGAGAAGACCAAGAACTTTGGATTCAGACAAACCCAAAACTCAAATCCCTCTTTCATTTACTAAATTGTGAATGAGAGCAAATTGCTTAAATTCTCTACATACCAGTTTGTACAGCTATAAAAAGTAGACAATATTAAAATCTATCTCACAGAATGTTAGAAATTAATGAGAAAAGGTACACATAAAAGTGCTTGTGCACAATCCTTGGTATGTAAGAACACTTACCAAATGTTAGCTATTATTGCTGTTTTAAATACCATTAGTATACACTCTAAGATATATAATATATATTGACACTTCCAATATACAATATTATATACATATATAGCACTTCCAATACCATAAGCTATATAGAGCAGTGACTGCCATATATTAAAATATGATAAAGAGGAAAGAGAAGACAGAACAGCTTGTGCATCTTAGCCTCTGTACCTGGTGGTCCTGCAGCAGCTGCATCTTCCATAAGTTCTCCCTCTTCCAATTCCATGTTGTTGTATTCCACATCATTTTCTCCCGACCTAAGAATATACAAAATTCATCATTCCTATACAGTAAGGACAATTAACATTTGTCACACCTCGATGAATTTTAAAACAGTAGTGCATAGCTTTCTCCTACAAAGTAAGACATGCTATTTCTCAATACGGAAATGAGGACAATGACTTTTAATATTATCATGGTAGTGTTAATGTTCAAACTACCTCTCAAAAACACCGAGATGGTTGGCAACATTTTTCTTTTGTAAAATTTACTTATTTATTTTGAGAGACAGAGTGTGAGCATGGGAGGGGCAGAGAGAGAATCCCAAGCAGGCTCCTCCCTATCAGAACAGAGCCCAGTGCAGGGCTTGAACTCACAAACCATGAGATCATTGCCTGAGCTGAAATCAGGATTCGGACGCTTAACTGACTAAGCCACCCAGGTACCCCAATGTTTAATTTTTAAAATAGAAAATATGAGAACCATTGTAAGCAGAAGGAACTATATAGCTTTAAAGAATTTATAACTTAATGGTAAGAAATTAGGCTTAAAACACTACCTTTTAAGGTTAAAAAAAAAGATCAAATTAACATATATTACTTTTTTTTTTTTTTTTTTTTTTAAATGAGAGAGAGTATACATGCGAGTGGGGGAGAGACAGAGAATCCCAAGCAGGCTTGACATACAGTGTGGAGCCCAATGCGGGGCTAAATCCCACAACTCTGGAATCATGACCTAAGCTGAAATCAAGAGTCAATCAGCTGCTCAACCAACAGAGCCACCCAGGCGCCCCATAAATACTGTTTTCTTAAGATGGTATTTCAGAAAAAGGGTGTTGCCTCCTACCAAAGTCCTCACAAAATCTTTCCTACCAAAAAAACTACTATTGCTTTATTTTATTTTTTTAATTAAAAAATTTCTTTTAATTTCCTTATTTACTTAGTGATTGATTTTAAGTAAGCTCTATGTCCAACATGGGGCTTAAATTCACAACCCCAAGATCAAGAGTCACATATTCTACCAACTGAGACATCCAGATGCCCCACTTATTATAATGAGAGTGCTATATGGAACAACACTAACCAATGCTAGTTTGGGATATTTAAGTAACTCACAAGGGAAATGAAAGCAAAATGAACTATTGTGACCTAAGATAAAAAGCTTCTGCACAGCATAGAAAACAATAAAAAAAAACTAGCGGTGCCTGGGTGGCTCAGTTGGTTAACCGTTGGCTTCAGCTCAGGTCGTGATCTCATGGTTCATGGGTTCGAACCCCATGTTGGACTCTGTGCTGACAGCTCAGACCTGGAGCCTGCTTTGGATTCTGTAACTCCCTCTCTGCCTTTCCCCTGCTCATGCTCTCTCTCTCTCTCTCTCAAAAATAAATAAACATTAAAAAAAAAAAACAAAAAAAAACAACTACTAAAAGGCAACTGACAGAATGGGAGATAATTTGCAAATGACATGTCAGATAATAGGTTAGAATCCAAAATCTATAAAGAATTTATCAAACTCAACACACAAAAAGCAATCCAGTGAAGAAATGGGAAGAATACATGAATAGACCTTTTTCCAAAGAAGACACAAACACATGAAGAGATGCTCAACATCACTTATCATCAGGGAAATACAAATCAAAACCACGATGAGATACCATCTCACAGCTGTCAGAATGACTAAAATTAACAACAGAAAACAACAGATGTCGGGGAGGATACAGAGAAAGGGGTACCCTCTTACACTGTTGGTGAGAATGCAAATTGGTAAACCCTGGAAAACTGTATGAAGTTTCCTTAAAAAGTTAAAAATAGAACTACTCTATGATCCAGCAACTGCACTACTAATTAGTTACCCTAAGAATATAAGAACATTAATTCAAAGGGATATAGGCACCCCTATATTTATAGCAGTGCTATTTACAACAGCCAAGATATGGAAGCCCAAGTGTTCATTGATGAATGGATAAAGAATATTTGGTGTACACACACACACACACACACACACACACACACACACACAGGAATATTATTCATCCATCAAAAAGAATGAAATTTTGCAATTTTCAACAACATGGATGGAGCTAGAGGGTACAATGAACACTAAATGAAGTCAGTCAGAGAAGGACAAATATTATTTCAATCCTACGTAGAATTAAAGAAACAAAAGAAATGAGCAAAGAGAGAAAATGTGTGTGGGCGCACGCGAGACAGAGAGACAGAGAGACGGGGGTAAGGGGGGGGAACCAGGAAACAGACTCTTAACTATAGAGAACTAAGGGTTACCAGAGGGAAGGTGGGTGAGGGAATGGGGGGAACAGGTGATAGGGTGGGAAGACATTTACAGCCTCAGAATATGTCCCTATAGGATATTTATTAACTACAAAGGGAAAAATTAGTAATTTCAGATTGGAGAAACCTGACAGACATCACGTTAACCAAGTGATCTAGGGGCGCCTGTGTGGCTCAGTCAGTTGAGTGTCCGACTTCGGCTCAGGTCATGATCTCACGGTTTGTGAGTTCGAGGCCCGCCTCGGGCTTTGTGCTGACAGCTCAGAGCCTGGAGCCTGCTTCGGATTCTGTGTCTCCCTCTCTCTCTGCTCCTCCCCTGCTCACGTTCTGCCTCTCTCTCCCTCTCAAAAATAAATAAATATTTAAAAAAATTATTTTTTAAACCAAACAATCTAAATTAATGGTACAGAGATAAAAGACATGTGCTCTCCCACTACTCCATCATATGAGGTCCTGAAAAGGTATCATAATTTCTTTAGTACTCCTGCCTAAAGTGCACAATCTTAATTTAATTGTGAAGAAACATTTGGACAACTCCCAAATTGAAGCTTGCTAGGAAAGAACTGCTTTTTCTCTGAAGTGTCAAAGTCATAAACAAGCAAACGAACAAAAAAGATCAGGTGATCCAAATTAAAGACTAAAGAAACTTAACTAAAAGTAATGTAATACCGCTTTGGATCCTAGACCAAAGGACATCAATGGCAAATTTTTAAAAGGTAACAGATTATAGTATTACATCAATGTTAAATCCTGAGTTTGATAACTATACTGTAGTTACATAGGAAACATAGTACACAACGAAAAGTATATTCACCTAACTTGAAAGTCTCACCAAAAAATATTTTTAAAAAATACAGAAAAGAGGAACTAAGCAAAATATTAACATTTGGGGAATTAATCTGGACAAAGGGAATATGGGAATTGTTATCTAGCATTTTCTCCATTTTTCTTAAATTGAATAATTGAAAAATTAAAAAGAAAAACTAAAGCTAAGTTTGGAACCCAGAGGTGTAAAGAAGGTAAACTATCTTTCCTTCAAGTTCCTTCATTTATATAAGATACTCTACAGCAAGTAAACATGCTGAGTATCTCCACTTTTAGGCCCAAATTTAGTTAATATGCTTCTAATAATTACTACTTAGATGCTTTATGGTAGTTAATGTGAGACACTCACATAGTTTCTTCATCAATGTCATTTTCTTCTGTGTTACTTGTTGCTGTGGAGCTGGCAGAGGAACTGCTGCCATCGAGGTGATTCACTTCATCTTCACCAACAAGATCCAGATCCAGATCTCCATCTGAAAGTTCATGCTAGATCAAGGCAAAGAAACAAGACTTCTATCTCAAATGTTTTTACTCATTGATCATCTGATCCAGCCAATGGACCAAGCACCAAAGAATAATGAAATGATCAGAATTCTCTCTCCTGTGCATAGGCAGTTGAGCCCATTAGAGAACAGCACACAACCACATTATCTGGTTCCACTAATAACTTATTGCTGCCACTTTCAGTTAGGCCTTCAATGTGACTAGAGATGCTTCATATACTCCACTGCAGATGCCAATGAGGCTCTTCACAGGGTAACATTTCAAACCATCATCCTGTAGTCCGACCTAATCTCTAACATCAAGGACATCATAAAACTCTTGTCACCTATCTGCATAGAAAAACACACTGGTTATTATGTGTAAATACCCCCAAATTTTACCTGCCCTACCTCCAAACCCCATCATTAATTCCATTAACACCCCTTTCACAGGTTAATTGCTTCACCTGAGTGCTCCATTATCTCCTTAAATAGTTTGTTTTGTCAATACCTTAACTTACCTCTCTCCCCACTGGCTCCTTCATTTTAGTACATACTTGAAGTGTCCTATCTTATAAATAACAACTATAACAACAAAAGCTGGTCTCTGCATCACTGTCTTACTTTTCAACTCTATTCTTTTTTATGTTTATTTATTTTGACAGAAAGAGTGGGAGAGCGGGGGAGGGGCAGAGAGAGAATCCTAAGCAGGCTGTGCGCTGACAGAGAGGGCTCAATCCCATGAACCATGAGATCATGACGTGAGCCAAAAA
Source organism: Panthera onca (assembly GCF_046562875.1). NCBI lineage: Eukaryota > Metazoa > Chordata > Mammalia > Carnivora > Felidae > Panthera > Panthera onca. The sequence continues at coordinate 44,757,232 of NC_138352.1, read as the reverse complement.
CAAGAGTTGGATGCTTAACCAAGTGAGCCACCCAGGTACCCATAACTTTAAACAGTAACAATCACTTCTCAAATTCTCATTCTGGTTGTTGTTTATCTAGCATAAAACCTGGCTATCTCCCAAATCCTAAATGATTCTACCTACATATGCAAAAATAAGGTACTGTACTAGTTTTAGTGAATGGAAATAGATCAGATTTGTTAATTCCACAATTTGTATAGTTGTATATTTTCCGGAATGTGTGTCAGTTTGTTTGGTAGAACATACGTTTTCTATAATAAATTAACTTTAGAGCCTTGTAACATTTTGATTCAACTTCTGACTTAATATTTACAGGAGGGCATACTCTACTAAAGAAAATAAATGGAGAAGTCTTTCAGTATATTGATTCCTCTATATATGTTGGAAACCATGGTCTTATCATTTCTCTTACAAAGCACAAAATGAATCTAAAACAAGTCTAATTATTACATGATAATCTTCATTCTGAATCTTTTCCTCTTCTTCATCCTCTTTGACATCTCTTACAGAAGCTGTAGTAGGACCATCCTGGAGAAGCATATCGGTGCACGGCACAGACTTCTTAGCACGTGTCTCAGGAGTGTCATCATTTTGGGGGCTCAGATGATTATCTGGTGGTGACAAATCTCTTGATTTCTGACTTCGAGATAACTCAATAGTAAGTCTCTTTTAAAACAATAACAGCACACATACACATGAGTCAAAAGAAGAGTTCCCTGGTACAGTAAAAATATTTTCAGTAAAAAGATATATCCAGATGTTCCTAAAAACATTTTTGAACCATTTCTCTCACTCCCTCCAGGTTTTGCTTATGGAAAAATCTATGGCAAAAAAAAAAATCTGCCCAATTTACCCTCATTCTTCTTATATGCAGCCCAAGCTGCACATACAATTAGCAAACTGTAAAGTCAATAAATATAAGCAGTTTTAAATAGTACACTTAACATGAAAATCTCTCAAAGCATGTATTCATTCATATTTCCTCCCTTTTCTATTAACCATTCTCAGCACTTCAATCCTATTACCCCATCTCAATTTCCACTGGCAGAAAGAAGAATCCCTTACATAATGTAGTTTACCACTGTAAGATAAAAATTCCTTAACTGCTCCTCCATAATGCTCCATTCAAGAATAGTGAAAATTCAAGAGGTGGCAATTTTCAATTATTCTATAACTTAGAATCCTTTGACTTCATGACAGCATGGAAAACAGAAATACTCAAGTCATTGAGAAAAACACAAAATGTTTACCTCAATGAGAGCAGCACTGTCCAATACAGTACGGAAATGTTCTATATGTGCAATGCCCAATAGAAGCACTTGAAATGTGGCCAGTGCAACTAAAGAACTGAATTTTTTATTTTAATTAAGTTTGCATAGCCATATGTGGCTAATGGCTAACAAACTGTGAAGAGTGTAAAATTAGAGGCTCAAAGGTGGGAAGTAGATGGGAGAATAAGATAATTGGACTTTTCTACAAAATTACAAAATCTAATTACAAATGTATCAGGCCAATAACACAATATGAAACACTAAACCCAAAATACATTTTTTCCTTACCTCTTTAAGGTTATTTATTTGTTGGATATAGCTAGTTTGTGCAGCTTCTAATTGAGTAATATACCAATGCTGGTCCCGGCATTTTTGAAAGAAAGTTGGAGAACGAACCTGAAACCTTAAAAGAAGAACTGCACATGAAACGTGATCCAAACAGTAAAATATTATCAACCAAGCCTTGAATCTATAACTATAAATTCTATAATTTTAAGTTTACTTGACTACATTACAACAAAGCTAAAATTCAAATTGAATTCAGAGCTGCTGGTATCAACCATTTATACATATAGTTTACAAATTAGAATGACATAATGTTCTGAGAAGTTCTCTTCAAGAGGGAGGCAAACCATTACAGACTCTTAACAATAGAGAAGAAACTGAGGGTTGCTGGCGTGGGGAGGTGGGTGGGTGGGGAGGGGTTTAGAGCGCTAAATGGGTAATGGGTATTAAGGAGGGCACTTGTTGTGATGAGCACTGGGTGTTATATGTAAGTGATGAATCACTAAGCTCTGCTCCTGAAACCAATGCACTATATGTTAACTAACTTGAATTTAAATAAAAACTTGGAAGAAAAAAGTTATCTTCAAGTCAGTTGTCTAAATTCAAACTATACTTTTGTAAAGAAATAACATTACATATCATGGTTAAAGCTCCCAAACTACTAGTTCAAATACATTGTTGATCATGAGATGGGAAGACCATGCTATGCAGGAAGAAAGAAGCTAATGCTTTCCTTCCCCTTTCTTGCTTAGGCCAGGCACTACAAAAATAGGCAAAGTTTGTTTTAGACTCTGTTTTTTTTCTTTCCTGCCTCCATCTCATGTTCCCATTTTTCTTACTCCTCAATAAAAAAATAATTTAAAGGATCAACTACCCAGGACTGCTTTACTGTCCCCCAAAGAGTTGCATCCTCTAAATAACCTATATTCTAAACCCCTCCAGATAGCAGCTTAAATCAACCCTCCATATATCACAATACAGCATATTTCAGGAGGGTTAGGGAAAAAAACAAGTATAATAAAGGATTTTAATGGGTAAGTGATAGGATCTCAATCTTTTCAGAGTTATCTGTACTTTTAAAACACTAATACCTACTAATGCAAAGAATCTCTACCTACGTCAGATGAATGAAAATTAGTCTATTTATAATGAAAAAATTTTCAGTAACAGGTAAAGATGTTTCTAAAGAAAGGAAGAGTCCCAAGAGAAAAGACTAACTTGGAAGCCTGCAAATCCTCTTTCCAGTCTTGTCACCTTTATGTTAAATACTATTCCATTTTTCGTAACATTTTAAAGCTAGTATAGGAATCTACTGACCATCTAGAATTATCTGCAGCAGATAACTATTTCCAGTCAAGCATACTCAGGCATTAGAGGTCAGAGATTATTCACTCAATCACTAGCTTAAGTGGATACTGCCTACTCAGTATACACTGGTAAGACTTCCAAAAGACTATTACTTTTGAATACCTAATGAACTACAGCCAAGCCCACACATTATCATTAGTTAGTATATGTATCATCAAAACAAAAGCAAGCAACAGGTAAAATTCCTTAACTTTCTCATTAAACAAAAAGAGAATAAAATACATATTTATTCATATGTAGTTGTAGAAAAGCCTTAAGTAACTTTCTGATATGTACATTTAAAATTCCTTCAGAATTTTGAATTGAGGTTCAAATTTTCAGCGATCTCCCATTAAATATTATGACCAATAAGATAATTAAAAGCCTCCCCTCCACGAATCCTACAGCAATTTATTTATACTGCTATTATAGCACTATCTTTTAGAAAAAATTGTTTTTATCTACCCATTTCATCTTGATTTTCCTGAGGACAAAATCCATCTTATTCTTTCTTAATATTAACCCACTGCCACTCAGTAAACATTGCTGTATAAATGATAATAAGATATTACAATAGGAATCTGTTCCTGCACTAATATTCAAGCCTGTAAGTAAAAGTTTTGTTATAAATAGGGATGGCCTAAATAAAGAATTAGAATTTGGGCTAAATTGCATTTAAAAAAAAAAGAAACTATTACACAGATTTCCAGCAGAAAGATTCAACATTACTATGACTCCAATAAGGAGAGGACTAAGGATTTAAAAAAAAAAAAAAAAAAAAAGCTCTTGGGGCACTTGGGTGACTTAGTTAAGTGTCTGATGCCTGATTTCAGGTCAGGTCATGATCCCAGGGTTGTGGGACAGAACCCCACATTAGGCTCCATGTTGACAGCATGGGATTCTCTCTCCCTCTCTCTTTGCGCCTCTCCTGCCCTCCCTCCCTCCCTCTCTCTCTCTCTCTCAAAATAAATAAATAAACATTTTTTTTTAAAGGCCCTTTTGTGGGCTGGTCAAATTGATGGCTGAATAATTTTCCTATCTTCCCTATGGTAAAGTATGGAATAGCAACAAACTATTTGTTTTGGCAAATAATAATAGTAATAACAAAACACTGAAAGATTATAAAATGGAACTAAAATAATTCCCCAAATGAAGACAAAAACAAGAATCTTTTTTCCTACACTGAAAATGCAATACTCTTTTATCACTTATTCATTCTCCCAAAAGGGTTATGAAGAACACATACGAGTAAAGGTTCATACAACAGCAACTCCTACAGCATGCTCTGAATCAAAGAGCTCAGAATAAGTGGAAATTAAGAGTATACCAAATCAATCCCAAGGAAAAAGCTCTGAAAATGGTTTTCATGGAAACTTCTTAAACTGTTAAACATTGTTCAAAACATAATTGAATCAGGACACTTGGGTGGCTTAATCACTTAAGTGTCTGACTTCAGCTCAGGTCATGATCTCACAGTTTGTGAATTTGAGCCCCACATTGGGCTCTCTGTGCCCCTCCCCCAGTTGCTGTCTCTCACAAAATAAATAAACTTAAAAAAACCCCAAAAAACCATAATTGAATCTACTTTTTTAATACTCAAGCTCTCATTGTCATCATCAAATTAAAACATCATGTAATGATGCTCCAAAATGTCTGACTTATACAAGGTACCCCAGTATTAAACAGGGCTGTGCGGTTTTATAGTCAGTGTTTATGTTGTCCTTCCTTACAAATAACACACCAACTACTTATCACTTAATTTGTTTTCATGAATTTTCATTTCTATTTCCTTACTTTTAATTTGGTGTTATCTGGAAGAAACTGAAAATTATTTTGTGAATTTAAGCTTGTAAAACCAGTCACCCATATATAATATACAATGTCAAGTGAAAAAACATAAGCACTTGATCCCTCAATATTTTTGTATTTCCAAATGGGGAGGTTGCTAGATGTTCAATAGGTAAGTAAATGGAACATTACTTATAAGAAGCAGTAGTTTCCTGGGGTGCCTGGGTGGCTCAGTTGGTCAAGTGTCCGACTTCGGCTTAGGTCATGATCTCACTGTACTTGAGTTCAAGCCCCGTGTTGGGCTCTGTACTGACAACTCAGAGCCTGAAGCCTGTTTTAGATTCTGTGTCCCTCTCTCTCTCTCTCTGCCCCTCTCCCACTTGCACTCTGTCTCTCTCTTTCAAAAATAATAAATATTAAAAAAAAAAAAAGTAGTAGTTTCCTTTCTATGGAATTACTAACTAGATGTCAAGCACATTTCTAAGTTATATTACTCACTATACAGGACTTCTGAAAAGAAACAAAAACATAATAGGATTATAGTTAGTATGAATTTCAGTATTCATGTTTGTTAAATGAATAAATTTCAAAATAAAGTTCTGATGACATTATTCCCCCATGATAAAAACAATATCAAATGTTTCCTAATACCTTAAAATCACTGTATCATTTTGCCGATTCAAGTATCCTTCATTGGCAAGTAAGTCCAAACGGAAAAATCTATTATAACCCCAGCATTCTCCAACTTCAAAGTCAGATGCAAATTCTCGAATGATATTTTTGGTAGGATCATTGCAGGACTGATGAACCATCTCTACACGATACTCATACCTAAATTTGAAAAACAGACTATTAATACAGAGTTAATAAACAAGAATAGAAGACAAACATACTGAAACACTAAGTAGGTCATTAATAACCTGAGAAAAAACTTATTGACACATTTCTTTCAGAAATGACTATCATTTATAAAGACACCAGTTTTGTAATGGGTTCCGACAAAATGATTGACACCAGGTCCTTTTTCCCTCTTAAAAATGTTTACCAATAGAGGCGCCCGGGGTGGCTCAGTTGGTTGAGCATCCAACTCAGCTCAGGTCATGATCTCATGGCTTGTAGGTTTGAGCCCCGCATTGTACTCTGTGCTGACACTGCAGAGCCTGCTTGGGATTCTCTCTCTCCCTCTCTCTCTGTTCCTCCACTACTTGTGTTCTCTCTTAAAAGAAATAACTAAAGGGGCGCCTGGGTGGCTCAGTCGGTTAAGCATCCGACTTCAGCTCAGGTCACGATCTCACGGTCCGTGAGTTCGAGCCCCGCATCAGGCTCTGGGCTGACGGCTCAGAGCCTGGAGCCTGCTTCAGATTCTGTGTCTCCCTCTCTCTCTGACCACCCCCCATTCATGCTCTGTCTCTCTCTGTCTCAAAAATAAACAAAACGTTAAAAAAAAATAAAAAAAAAAAGAAATAACTAAAAACTTAAAAATTTAAAAAACATGTTTACCAATATAGCAGGTATAAAATAGCACCTCAAAAAATAAATAAATTTTGTATAAAATAGTACTTTCAAAGTTACTTTTGCTTTAACAAAGGTACTTACTCACAGGGGTGCTAATAAAATATAATTAAAAATGACAAATTATTAAATATTGGTGAGGATGTAGAGAAATATGAACTCTCATACATTGCTGGTAGAAAACATAGAATTGTGCAGTCACTGTGGAAAAGCTTGGCAAGTCCCCAAAGATGTTATAAACACAGAATTACCATATAATCCTGCAATTCTATACTAGATGTATATTCAAAAGAAACAAAAACATATGTCCATATAGAAACTGTACGGGATTACTCATAATAGCCAAAAGTTGCATACAACCCAAATATCCATCAGCAGATGAATGGATAAACAAATTGAAGTATATACTTAAAATTGGATATTATTCAGTCATATAAAGGAATGATGTTCTGGTATATGCTTCAACATGAGCAAACCTTGAAAACACCATGCTAAGTGAACAGACGCCAAACACAAAAGGTCCGACTATAGGATCTTCTATATGAAATATCCACAATAGGCAAATACACAGAGACAGAAAAAGCAAAATTGTATTTATCTAGGTATAGGGGAAGAAAGGAATATGGAGTGTTTACTTAATGGGTATGGGGTGTTCTGGGGTGATGAAAACACTCTGAAATTAGAAAGAGGTGATGGTTTACAACACTCTACATGCACTGAATTCCACTGAATTGTATATTTTAAAATGGTTAATTATTCTTCCAATCCATGAGCACGGAATGTTTTTCCATTTCTTTATATCTTCTTCAATTTCCTTCATAAGCTTTCTATAGTTTTCAGCATACAGATCTTTTACATCTTTGGTTAGGTTTATTCCTAGGTATTTTATGATTCTTGGTGCAACTGTGAATGGGATCAGTTTCTTTGTCTTTCTGTTGCTTCATTATTAGTGTATAAGAATGCAACTGATTTCTGTACATTGATTTTGTATTCTGAGAATTGCTGAATTCATGTATCAGTTCTAGCAGACTTTTGGTGGAGTCTATTGGGTCTTCCATGTATAATATGTCATCTGCAAAAAGTGAAAGCTTGACTTCTGGAAAACAGTGTGGAGGTTCCTCAAAAAATGAAAAATAGATCTACCCTATGACCCAGCAATAGCACTGCTTGGAATTTACCCAAGGGATACAGGAGTGCTGATGCATAGGGGCACTTGTACCCCCAATGTTTATAGCAGCACTTTCAACAATAGCCAAATCATGGAAAGAGCCTAAGTGTCCATCAAATGATGAATGGATAAAGAAGTTGTGGTTTATATATACAATGGAATACTACGTGGCAATGAGAAAGAATGAAATATGGCCTTTTGTAGCAATATGGATGGAACTGGAGAGTGTTATGCTAAGTGAAATAAGTCCTACAGAGAAAGACAGATACCATGTTTTCACTCTTATGTGTATCCTGAGAAACTTAACAGAAGACCATGGGGGAGATGAAGGGAAAAAAAAAAAAAAGAGAGGGAGGCAGCCAAACCATAAGAGACTCTTAAAAATGGAGAATAATCTGAGGGTTGATAGGGAGTGGGAGGGAGGGGAGCTCCTGGTGGGTGATGGGCATTAAGGAGGGCACCTGTTGGGATGAACACTGGGTGTTGTATGGAAACCAATTTGACAATAAATTTCATATTAAAAATAAATAAAATAAAATGGTTAATTATATGTTACATGAATTTCACCTCTACAATATTAACTTGTTACTTCTATTTTTAAAATGAGTAGTGAAAAACTCAAAATACACAGAAAAACAATCAAGAATATTGAAAATCTGGGGGAGAATACATTAATGCAGATAGTCAAATACATCTGGGTTCAAAACAAATAAAAGTTTAAGATCAATAGTATATGTGCTGCCGAAGCGAGCACAAAGATCAATAGAAAAAAGTAAAAACTCACATTGTATGAAAAACCATATAATGTATGAAAGAAGTTCCTTTACCAGCTTTAGTTCTTTAAAATCATGACAAATACATACTTGTATTTCTAACAAATGTGGGAATTAATCCAAATTAAAATACTTAACTTAGCATCTAAACCCCAATCTTAGATAAAACTAAAACCTTAAATTTGAATATTCCTTCTACCAAACTGAAGGCTCTGAATAAATATAATAACTGTTCACTTAAAAATTTTAGAATTATTTAATTACTCCTCCAGGAAAAGTTCAACTCTTTCCTTAAGCAACTCAAAGAAATTCCCTTCTCTAAAACAAGGCACTCAGCAAGGACTGTAGAGTTAATTTCAGGATGTCACTCATATGCAAATATTCTCTGAAAGTCTATACACGTGTATGCCAACACACCTTTAGAGATACTTAAGCATAATGAAATTATGATAGTACTTCTGCAGCATCCCAGATGATACTAAAATATACTAGATAATGACACAAAGATTTAAGTTTTATTTCATATTTTAGCAGTTAAACTACTTCACTGTTCAACTCTGAATTCCATAACTGAATGACATTTTAATATTAATGAAAAAGTATTCAAAACTTTCCTCTAGGTTTACTGAAGTGTTAAGAGAATTAACAGATAAGATGTCACTTTATCAGAATAGAAAGGTCTCGCTAAAGTATTTAGATAATATTTAACAAATATATGAATCATAATCTTTTTCAACCTCAGTATCCTGAATGTTTCATTATCACTGATAACATTTATTGCTGTTTATAAGACAATGTGAACTTTAGGTTCCTGAAGTGTATATGATCAACAATAAAAGCACAGAAATAAAATCAGTACCAAAGGCAATAGAAATGTCACAAAATCTACCTATCAGTAACAGAGAAAGGAAACTTTCCAACACAGGAAATAGAGATAGATCAAGAAATAGCTTAATCAAGAGATGAGGAGAGGCCCAAGATTTAATGGTAGCAACAGGGACACAAACAAAATCCTGTAATCACTGAGATTCTTATAATTCTGCCCTCGATCAACCACTTTCCAACCAAAATGGCTCATTTCAGAGAATCAAAACAGCTTGGTCGTTAACAACAACAATACAGAAACCAAAAAGTCTGTGTTAAACCGACTGCTGTTAAACAATGCCGATCTTGAGTGAATAATTTGAGCCATCACTGTATTACCATCTGTGAAATGGGACTAATATAACCTACAGCTCACAAGGGGATAGTAAAGAAAAATGGTACTATAAAGCACAGTGCTTGGCATAAAGTAAATACATAGCAGACGTTAGCTGTTATAATAACAACACAGGTTAGAGACACGCCTATGTGGCTCTGTCATTTAAGCGCCAACTATTGATTCTGGCTCAGGTCATAATCTCACAGCTAGTAAGATCAAGCCCTGAGTCAGGCTCTGCGCTGACAGCACAGAGCCTGCTTGGGATTCTCTCTCTGCCCCTCCCACACTCACTCAGGCACATGCAGGTGCTTTCTTTCTCTAAATGAATAAACATTAAAAAAAGAAAATACAGGTGAGTCCACTGCTAAAGATCACACAGGAGATTTGAAGCAAAGCCAACAGCTAAAACATACTTGTAATTCAAAGGCAGAATCCTTTCCATATCACTAGCACTATTCATAGTTTGACTCCCCAGTAGGGGCAAGAATATTCTGCATTAAGGTTAGTCTATGTCAGAAGTTGTTAAAATGTAATCTGTGTGCCCAAGGGTCAGCTCCTAAATGGTCCTTTCAGAGATCCAAAATGTCAACCATTATCGTAATATTAAGTTGTGTGCCTCTTTCATTGTGAGGACATTCGGAACAATGGTGCAGAAGAACAGTAGTTAAAAATGTACCAGTAAAGGGGCACCTGGGTGGCTCAGTCAGTTAAGCTTCCAACTTTGGCTCAGGTCATGATCTCGCAGTTTGTGGGTTTGTGCCCTGTGTCGGGCTCTGTGCTGACAGCGCAGAGCCTGGAGCCTGCTTCAGATTCTGTGTCTCCCTCTCTCTCTGCCCCTTCCCTGCTCATGCTCTGTCTCTTGGTCTCTCTCTCAAAAATAAACATTAAAAAAAATTTGTTTTTAATGTACCACTAAAGTCATTAAATTATTCAGTACTACACACTTTCAGACAGTGAAACAAAATGCCAGTGTCTCTCAGGAATGTTTTTGATGAAGTAGTAAAATTGATACATTTTATTAAATCTCACATCTTGCTGTCACAAAATGGGACACATACATAAAGTACTTTTGCTGTATAGTCATGTACAATGGTTGTCTTGGGTAAATAACTTTAACTTAGTTGCAAATTCACTTTTTTGTGTGTAATATCAAATTAAAAGAACAACAATAAACAAGGGTTATTCAGTTGTGGATATCTGGCAGACATTTTCTGGACCAAAACATCTAAAGAAAAAAACTTCCAATATTGGTTGCCAATGATAAAACACAAGCTTTGAAATAAAAAAGTCCTAACTCTGGAAAATCTGGAGGTGCTACATGAGCTTAAAAGCTTTCTAACAGGGGCGCCTGGGTGGCTCAGTCGGTTAAGCGTCCGACTTTGGCTCAGGTCATGATCTCACGGTCCGTGAGTTCAAGCCCCGCGTCGGGCTCTGTGCTGACAGCTCAGAGCCTGGAGCCCGTTTCAGATTCTGTGTCTCCCTCTCTCTGCCCCTCCCCTGTTCATGCTCTGTCTCTCTCTGTCTCAAAAATAAATAAACGTTAAAAAAAAAAAAATTAAAAAAAAAAAAAAAGCTTTCTAACAGAGGCACCTTCGTGGCTCAGTCAGTTAAGGGTCTGACTCTAGATTTCAGCTCAGGTCATAATCTCACGGTTGTGAGTTCGAGCCCCGTGTCAGGCTCTGCACTGACGGTGCAAAGCCTGCTTGGGATTCTCTCTCCCTGTCCCTTTGCTCCTCCCCAGCTCTCTCAAAATAAATAAACGTAAAAAAAAAAAAAAAAAGTTTTCTAATACTTGAGGACTCTCCTGATAAAAAATGGTAATATCAATGAATGTAATTCTTTAATATCACATGATGAAATGTGTCAACTGTATATTTAGCAAATTATTATTTTCTTTTTTTTAATGTTTATCATTTTTGAGAGAGAGTGCAAGCAGAGAGAGAGGGAGACACAGAATCCGAAGCAGGCTCCAGGCTCTGAGCTGTCAGCACAAAGCCCAATGCAGGGCTCAAACTCAAGAACTGTGAGATCATGACCTGAATCAAAGTCAGACGCTTAAGCGACTGAGCCACCCAGGTGCCCCTGTAAATTATTATTTTCTAAATGATCAACACATGAGTAAAACATCCATTCCAAGTATAAGACAGATTAGGGGCCCCTGTGTGGCTCAGTTGGTTGAGCATCTAACCCTTGATTTTGGCTCAGCTCATGTTCCCAGGGTTGTGGGATCGAGCCCTTTGTTGGGTTCAGCATGGAGCCTGCTTAAGATTCATTCTCTCTCTCTCTCTCTCTCTCTCTCTCTCTCTCTCTCTCTCCCTCCCTCCCTCCCTCCCTATCCCTCTCCCCTCCTCACACTTGCTCTTTAAAATTTAAAACACACCCACACAAAAAAAAACAAAGTACAAGACAGACCAATTAAGTTCTCATTGTTGTTTGTTTTTTGAGTAAATAGCTTTAATGAAGTATAACAAAGAAAGTTACACAATCTGGTAATTTTTATATGTATACACACATACACATAAATACATACCCATTAAACCATTACTACAACCAAGATACAAAACACATCCTTTCCCAGTTTCCTCTGCCTTTTGTGCTCCCTTCCTTAGCATTTTCCTCCACCTAACCCCAGCCCTGTCTGTCCCTCCATCTCCAAACAACTACATACATGCATTCTGTCACTACAGATTAGTTTGCATTTTTCTAGAGTTTTTACATTAGTGGAATCATATATACATATTCTAGTTTCTTTCACAAATAATTTAAAAACCATTCATGTTGTTGCATGTATCAATAGTTCATAACTCTTTATTGCTGAGTGGTATTCCATTGTAGGGACACACCAAAATTTATTTATCTATTCAGCTGTTGATTGAAATTAGAGTTGATTCTATCTGGCTATTACAAACAAAGCTGCTATGAACATTTGAGTAAAAATCCTTGTGTGGACATACAGTCCCTTTTCTCTTGGGTAAATATCTAGGAGTGGCTTAGCTGAGTCATGTAGCAAGTGTATAGTTAGCTTGTTAACAAATCACCAAATAGTTTACAAAAGTGGTAGTTACTGTTTTACATTCCCATGAGGAAGGTACACGACTTCAAATTTCTATATATTCTTGCCAATACTTGGTATGATCTTTTTTCTTTCTTTAAATGTTTGTTTATTTTTGAGAAAGACAGAGAGACAGCAGGGGAAGGGCAGAGAGAGAGAAAGAGATTCTCAAGCAGGCTCCTAACAGCCCAGAGCCCACTCAAACTCACGAACTGTGAGATCATGAGCTGAGCCAAAATGAAGAGTCAAACACTCAACCAACCGAGCCACCCAGGCACCCCGCCCAGTATGATCTTTTTAATTTTACCCAATGCAATAGGATATAGTGGTATCATACTGTTTATAAACTTCCATTTCCCTAATGATTAATGCAATAGGGTATACTGGTAGTGTATTGCCGGTAAATTTCCCTTTCCCCAATGGCTAATTCTATTAATTACTTTAAATAGGTTTATTTTCCCATCAATATATCTTTCATAGTGAGATGTCAAATGTTTTGTCCCCAGGGGGAAGGGAGCTTGTTTATTTTTTAATTGCTGAGTTTTGAGAGTTCCTTATATATTCTGGATAAAAGTCTATGTAACTTGAAGAGGTGAACTTCATGGTTTTCATGAAGTCTAGTAAATGTGTTCTTTTAAAGATTATACTTTTGGTTTGTAAAACAACAATGCCTAACCCAAAGTCACAGATATTCTATACGTTTTTTTGTTTTAGAATTTACATCTAGGACTATGGTCAATTTTCACTAATTTACATATGTAGTATGAGGTATGGGTATAAGTTTATGTTCTTTGCATATAGATATCCAAATGTTCAAGGACCAAGACTATACTCTCTCCACAGCATTACCTTTGCATCTGTATCAAAAATCCGTTGTGCTTATGAATGTGAGCTTATTTCTGAATGTGGTATATTCCATTGATGAATTTTTCTATCCTTATGTTAATACTATGCTATATTAATACTGTAGCTTTACTGTAAGTCTCACAATCATGTAGGTTTAGTCTAATTTTGTGTTCATCTCAATGATTTTCTCTATTGCTTTTTCAATTTTTATTTCATTGCATTCTGCTCTGATCTTTATTGTAATTTCCTTTCTTCAGCTTACCTTCCATTTAACTTGTTTTTCTTTTCTCTAGTTTTTTAAAGTAGACGTTAAGATCACTGACTCGCAACCTTTCTGCTTTTCACTTACCAACTAATCCTTCAACAATGTAGGGGGGTTAGGGGCCCTGATCCCCACACAGTCAAAAATGTGTGACTTCTGACTCCCCCAAAATTTAATAGACCACCGTTGACCAGAGGCCTTACCAATAACATAAACAGTTGATTAAGTGTATTCTGTACGCTATTTGTATCATATACTATATTCTCACAACAAAGTTAGCTAAAGAATATGTTAAGAAAAAGGTAAGGAAAATACAATACTGTACTTACTGTATTTATTGAAAAAAATCTGTGTATAAATGAACCTGCAGTTCAAACCTTGCACTGTTCAAACCCATATTGTTCAAAGGTCAACTGTATATAGGCATTTATTGCTATAAATTTCCCTCTACTTACTACTTTAGCAGCACACTACAAATCCTAATATGTTTTCATTTTCATTTGGTTCAAAATATTTTTTGTTCAAAATACTTTTAAAAAATCCCTTATGATTTCCTCTTTGATCCAGAGTTATTTAGAAATGTGTTAAGTTCCAAATATTTCAGATTTCCAAAATACAGTATGTTAATATCTAAATTAATTCCCTGATTGCAAGAGAACATACTTTGAATGAGTTGAATCCTTTTGAATTTATTGATATATGTTTTATATCCCAGAATATGGCCTCTCTTGGTAAACAATCTGGGCACTTCTGCTACTGTCTGATCAGTCTATAAATGTCAATCAGGGGAGGCTGGTTGACAATCTCTACCTTTTAACTGGGTAGTGAGACAATTTACACGAATACATTTGGGTATTCATCCCATCTGTTCTTTTGTTACCCATTAATTCTTTCTGCCTTCTTTAGGTATTTGTTTGTAAATCCATTTTATCCCCTTTGTTGCTTTATTAGCAATATGTCTTTGTCATTTTAATAGTGGCTTTATAGTTTATGGCTGCGGTAGGCTGAATATTACCCCCTACCCCAAGATATCCACATCTTAATCCCTGGAATGTGTGATTGTTAACTTTTCAAGCAAAAAAGGAGAGTATACAGCTGGGATTAAGCTAAAGATCTTCAGATGAGGGAACTATCCTGGATAATCCATGTAGACCTAAATATAATGATGAGTGTTACTTTAAGAGAAAAGTAGAGGAACACCTGGGTGGCTCAGTTGGTTAATCGTCTGACTCTTGATTTTGGCTCAGGTCATGATCTCATGGTTCCAGAGATCAAGCCCTGCTTGGACTCTTCTTGGGATTCTTCTCCCCATCTCTCTTTGCCCCTCCCCCGCTTGCACACATACACTTATGCTCTCTCTGTCAAAATCAATAAACATTTAAAAAAAATTTTAAGAAAAATATTTAATATGCAATAGGTTTAATTATTTTTAGTGAATAAAAGATCAATTTGTTTTAATTTCTAATTCTGAAAACATCAACAGAAGTAATCTACATAAAGAAAAATCGTTTAGAGCGCCTGGGTGGCTCAGTGGGTTAAGCATCTGACTCCTGGTTTTGGCTCAGGTCATGATCTCAGTTTCTCCAGTTTGAGCCTGGTGTCAGGCTCTGTGCAGGCAGCTTGGGGCCTGCTTGGGATTCTCAGTGTCTCTCTCTCTCTCTCTCTCTGCCCCTCTCCTCACGCTGTCTCTGTCTCTGTCTCTCTCAAAATAAAAAAATAAACTTTAAAAAAATAATCAGCCTAAAATAATCCTTAAAAAAAAAATAGTTCTTGCTCAATTTTGACTGATTACTCTCCTCATTTTTGATGTTTTCCTGCCTCCTTACATGTCAATTAATCTTTGACTGAACATCAGATATTGTAAATTTGACTTTTTCAGGTACTAGACATTTTGTGATCCTATAAATTTTCTTGAACTTTGCTCTGCGACACAATTTAGTTACAAGATCTTTCAGGCCTTGCTTTTTCTTTGTTAGGTGGGTTGGGAGCAGTGTTCAGTCTAGTACTAATAGTTCTCCATTACTGAAGCAACAATTTCCTGACTATTGTATTTAGTGCCCATGAATTACAAGCTTCTCCACTACAGTTGTAAGAACAGACACATTACTACCTCTTATGGGCACCAGGCACCACTCCCTCTAATCTTTCAGATGCTTCTTTCCCGAACCTCAGATAGTTTCCTTATACATGTGTCCTGATCAGTACTCTGCAGAACACTAAATTTAAGGGAACCCTCTACAGATCCCCAGAGTTCTCTGTGGAGCTCTCCCCTCTCTGGAATTCTGTCCAACACATTCTAGCTAAACTGGTCTTCCTGGGCACTCAAACACAGAGAGTCTGCCAGACTCTACCTCAGCTCCTCCTCCCTATGTTACAGACTGAAAACTCTCTCAAGGCTATATAAGGTGAGGCAATCATACAGCTTATCTGTTTCTTATTTCTAAAGGATTGCTTTCATTTGTTGCCTCATGTCCAGAAAGTGTTGTTTCTCTTTCTTTCTTTTTTTGATTTTTGCAGGAGAAAGGGTTATCTCCTTATTACACCATCATAGCTAGAAACAGACATCTCATACCACATCAACAAATTTTACTGCAGTAGAGTAAAATAAAATTCACTGATATGGTTCTAGATTCCCCATTACAAACTACATTCAACAAACTACAACTTGTTCAACTTTGGTGTAATACCAAAATTCACAATTATCTAAAACTGCTTTTCTAAATATTCCTCCTTAAAAAAAGTAGATTAGTGGTTCCCAAGAAATGGGGAGAAGGGGGAAGGGAAGTTACTACTAATGGGTCTTTTCATGGGGTGATATAAAAGTTCTGAAATTAGTTATCAGTGACAGTTACAGCACTCACTGAATATACTAAAATCTACTGAACTGTACACTTATTTATAAGGTCAATTTTATGGTATATGAATTGTTTGTATCTCATCAAAAACAAAACAAAACAAAAAAAAAAAAAACGACTTTTCCCAACTACCCATGATATTCAAAATCTGAGACCAGATTTTAAACATATACTTCAACCAAAGAACTTATTGCAACAAAGTGAATATAGAAGCCAATGTGAGGATCCATTTGTCTTTTTTAAAGCTATACATTAAGACATTTCAAAAAATGCAAAATAGTACAAGTTTTCTCACCAAATATTATTTTGCTTTAGAAAAATAGTTATAAAAAAAAAAAAAAAAAAAAGAGGTTAGAGTGGGAGAGAGCCAAAGCATAAGAGACTGTTAAAAACTGAGAACTGGGGCGCCTGGGTGGCGCAGTCGGTTAAGCGTCCGACTTCAGCCAGGTCGCGATCTCGCGGTCCGTGAGTTCGAGCCCCGCGTCGGGCTCTGGGCTGATGGCTCAGAGCCTGGAGCCTGCTTCTGATTCTGTGTCTCCCTCTCTCTCTGACCCTCCCCCGTTCATGCTCTGTCTCTCTCTGTCCCAAAAATAAATAAAAAACGTTGAAAAAAAAATTTAAAAAAAAAAAAAGAAAAAAAAAAAAACAAAAAACTGAGAACTGGGGGTTGATGGGGGGTGGGAGGGAGGGAAGGGTGGGTGATGGGTATTGAGGAGGGCACCTTTTGGGATGAGCACTGGGTGTTGTATGGAAACCAACTTGACAATAAATTTCATATATTAAAAAAAAAAAAATAGTTATCTTTCACAAGAATATTATTTATGTTAGTATACAATAGGTTTATTATTTTAAAGCGAACTTATAACATTTTTTTAAGGTTTTCTCAGTTTTAATTTCTAACTCAGAAAATAACAGATATAACCCATATTCAAACAAACAAACAAACAAACAAACAAAAAACTCTTGGGCCATGTGGGTGGCTCAGTCAGTTAAGCTTCCGGTTGATTTTGGCTCGCATCATGATCTCCTGGTTCATGAGTTCAAGCCCCAGGTCAGGCTCTGCACAACACAGAGCCTGCTCGGGATCCTCTCTCTCTCTCAAACACAAAACAGAAAAAAGAACACCTGGCCTTCCAACGTACACTGAATTTAAAAAAATTAAGAACAAAAACCAAAAGCCAAAAAACCTCTTTGGGGTTTGCAATAAAATTTAAGAGTATAAAGAGTCCAGGTGCCTGGGTGGTTGTCATTAAGCATCTGACTTTGGCTCAGGTCATGATCTCAAGGTTTGTGAGTTTAAGACCCACACTGGGTGAGCTCAAGCCCCACTTCACGTAAAAAACAAACAAACAAACATGAGCTCTGCTTGGGATGAGCCCCACTTTTCTCTCTCTCTCCCTCAAAAAAGAAATTTAGAAATTTTTTTAATTTAAAAAAATTGAGTTAAAAAAAAAAGAGGAGTATTCCTGAGGCAGTTTTAGAACTGCCAGTTTGTGATCTCACAGTTCATGAGTATGAGCCCCACTGCTGTCAGTGCAGAGCCCACTTCAGATCCTCTGTCCACCTCTCTCTGCCCCTCCCCCTTCACGTGTGCTCTCCCTCACTCTCAAAAATAAATAAACATTAAAAAAAAAAAGAAAGAACTGCCAGTGTGTGCTATACTATGCCAGGGATTCCATACTAGTACACATCTTAACAGATACAACAATACAGTAACTAACAAAAGTTAAAAAATCCTAAGAGGAATGCATATAAACACACATTAAAGTTTGTTATTTAATTGCATGTCTTACTTGGAAGTTTCAGGCAAGCCAGCTGACAGTTCCAGAAACACAGATAAGTAGTAACCACGAACGACTCCATTTCCATCCTTAAAAAAAGGAAGAAGAGTCAACTACATATCAATAATTAAAGAGAGAGAGAGAGGTTATACAAATACAAACTCTAGATCAACTTAAGTGTAAAAATTTAAGCAACAACGAAGCAAACATTAATATCTCCTATTTGGATTGGGAAATACTTCTACGATTAAAGCAGTAACACAGATAAAAAGACCAACAGATTTAAATCTCTAATAATTTAAATCTTTTGTACATTAAAAAAGAAAATGATGAAAATATATAGGCATTCAAACTAAGGAAAATGTCAACAACTATGATAAAAGTTAAGAATTCTAGGGGCACCTGGGTGGCGCAGTTGGTTAAGTGAACAATTTCAGCTTGGGTCACAATCTTGCCGTTCGTGAGTTCAAGCCCCATGTAGGGCTCTGTGCTGACAGCTCAGAGCCTGTAGCCTGCTTCGGATTCTGTGTTTCCCTCTCTCTCTGCCCCAACCCCAACTCACACTCTGTCTCTCTCCTTCAAAAATAAATAAAACATTAAAAAAAGTTTTTTAAAAAAGAGTTAAGAATTCTAACATACAAAAAGGAGTTCTAACATACACAAAACTCTTAAATATCAGCCTCCATGAAAAATCAACACACCAAATACGAAAAAAACCTCAACTTTACTGGGTAGGAGACAAAAAATATTTAAAACCAAAAGTGAGTAAAACAGAAAAAGATAACACTTGATGTTGAAAGTAATTAAATATAATTTCTATATAATGTTTATATGTTAGCATTCCATATAACTGTCTGAAGATTAAGAAGTTGTTTAAATTTGTATTACAGAGATTATTACAAAGATAATAACTTCCTTCTCTATTTCTTCAGTATTTTGCTCACGTGTCTACCTTTCTAAATGACTATCATTGTTGTAATTACATATATAAACATGTTTTCCCAACCAGACTGTGAGGATTGAAGGAAGGATTCTTATTATTCATCTCCAGTGTCTATTGGGATATGACTATGGAGGAGTACAAGTACTTACTAACCCCTTCATTTCTAGGCTACTATGCTTCAAAAGATCCTGAGGAAACTTTCAGGGTTAAAGGAGGTAAATGCTCAATACACAGTAAAGAATAAATGAATTATCAGTTAAGTGAAAAAAATGAGATACAAAAAATTATGTATTGTATGATCCCATTATATGAAATTATGCAAAGTAAAACTATAGTGAAAAAAACACATCAGTGGTTGCAGAGGGGCCAGGAAGGAAGAAAGAAGGGATCAGCTTAAAAAACAAATGAGAAAAGTGGGGGGTTAAAAATCACGGAGTGGTAATAATTGACTATATATATTTGTGGAAACTTGCCAAAATTAGTAAATTTTATTGAATATAAATTTATCTCAAATTATCTTTATTTTAAAAATCTATCAATATCCTTGTTCAAATGGCCAGATTCTTTTCTTCTTTTAAATTATGCTCCTAGAGGGGCACCTGGGTGGCTCAGTCAGTGAAGCATGACTCTTGGTTTTGGTTCAGGTCATGATCTCACAGTTTGTGAGTTTGGGCCCTGCATAGGGCTCTGTGCTGACAGTATGGAGCCTCCTTGGGTTCGTTCTCTCTCTCTCTCTCTCTCTCTCTCTCTCTCTTCTCTCTCTCTCTCTCTCTCTCTCTCTCTCTCTCTCTCACCCTCCCCTGCTTGGTCTGTATCTCTTTCTCTCAAAAATGAACATTTTTTTAAAAATCTTTAAATTATGCTCCTAGAACTATTTCCCTGGAATAAATTAATAAAAAGGAATAGGGGCGCCTGGGTGGCTCAGTTGGTTAGGCAACTGGCTTGGGCTCAGGTCATGATCTCACAGTTCGTGACTTCAAGCCCAAGTCAGGCTCTGTGCTGATAGCTCAGAGCCTGGAGCCTACTTCGGATTCTGTGTCTCCCCTCTCTCTACCCCTCCCCTGCTCATGCGCTGTGTCTCTCTGTCTCTCAATAATAAATAAATGTTAAAAAAAAAATTTAATAAAAAGGAACAAATATTTTTTACTCCTGATCTTTATCAGCTAATAATATTAGAAATCTTTTTAATTTTAATCATAATTTTAAGGAAAATGTTTTAGTATCTTAAGTACATGCCAGCTGCACTTCCAACAAAATACTAGCTTTAAGATTTTTCAACACAGGATTCTGGAAAGATTGCAGCAATGGCAACATAGTTTATGCAACTCTCTAAATCCAAACAGAAAACAAAACAAAACATATAATTGGACAGAAAATCCAAAAGCTCACAAACAATATTTACAACAAAACTAGATAAAAGGTTATCTCCACAACCCCAAAAATATAAGCAAATAAAGATATATCAGTTACAACCATTAAGACCTGTATGATATACACATCTTTATGGGAGAAAAGAGAGGAAAGCTGTAGGACATCTAATGAAACAAAAAACAGGAAAAAGCACAAAATGGCAAAGAGTTGGCCACTGAAAAGCCTCACAAGCCAAATACAGACAACTGAAAATGGAATGAGCTGCTCAACAGATTATGAACTGAGTACAAGGATGCCTAACGTTAACAAGTCTGAGAATTAAATGCAGTTAAGTCACTCTAAATTTTATATACTTATAAGTTCTTATTCTTATTATAAACGAATGTATAGGGCCTTTCATGATAACTCCCGAGATTACATAGAAAGTGCTAGGAGTGAAATAAAAAATAAACAGCGGAGAAATAATAAAAACAAAGGAAGGAGAAGGGCAGAGCCAGGACATCTCTCAGAAAGCAAGGCACCATATTTATTTTTGATTGCCTTATGACATTGGATATCCACATACAAATGAAATCGGGTCCCTACTTCATGTACAAAAATTAACTCAAAATAGATTAAAGTTGTAAACGTAATTCTAAAACTATAAAACTATTAAAATAAAACATAAGAAAAAGGCTCTATGACATTAAATTTGGTAAAGATTTCCTGGCTGTGAAACCAAAAGCAAAAACATAAATTTAACAACATCAAAATTTAAAACTTCTGCACATGAAATGTTAAAAGAATAAAAAGAAACTTACAGAATAGGAGATAATATGTATAAATTATACATCTAATAAATATGTGTAATCATAACCCCTAATAAGGGGTTAATATCCAGAATATATAAAGAATTCCTACAACTCAACACCAACAACAAAATTTTCAAATGGGCAAAGGACTTGAGTACACATTTCTCTGAACAGGATGTACAAATGGTCAATAGGCATAAGATGCTCAATATTACTAATCATTAAAGAAATGCAAACTGAAACCAAACTACTACCTCATTCTCATCAGGATGGCTACTATCAAAGCAGAAAACAAGTACTGACAAAGATAGGGAGAAACTGGAACCCTTGTGCATCACTGAGAGTGTAAAATGGGGTAGTTCCTGCGGAAAACAGTGTAGAGGTTCCTCAAAAAATTAAAAACAGAATTATCATTTGATTTAGCAATACCACTTCTAGGTACATAGCCGAAAGAACTGAAAGCAACATCTTGAGAAGATATTTGCACACCCATGTTCACAGTAGCACTATTCACTAGAGCCAAGAGGTAGAAGCAACCCAAGTGCCAATCAACAGATGAATGGATAAACAATGTGTGGTATAAACGATGTGTGGTATAAACAATGTGTGGTATACACACTGGATGTTGTTCAGCCTTAAAAAGAGAATTCAGACACAAGCCACAAAATGGATGAACTTTGAGGACATTATGTAAGAAGCCAGTCACAAAAAGACAAATACTGTATGATTCCACATATATGAGATCTCTAGAGCAGTCAAATTCACAGAAACAAAAGGTTTAATGGTGGTTACCAAACTGAGGGGAAGGAGAAAGGGGGAGTTATCATTTAATGAGCAGAGAGTTTCAGTTCTGAAAGATGTAAAAAAAGTTCTGGAGATTTGCTGCACAACATGTGTATATACTTAACAATACTACATGTACACCTAGAAATGATTAAGATAGCAAATTCAGTGTTAAGCATTATTTGCCAAAGTAAAAAAAGAGAATAACATCCTTATAACGAAAACATTCTTGAAAAACATACTCAAAGAATAGATCAAAATTGTAACCCATTTCAAAACAATCCATGACACTAAGAAAACAGTATGACAACCTGCAGAAGGAAAAAAAAATAAAATAAGAATAGGACATAAAAGAATAACATACCAGAATTAGAAACACTCAGAAATCAGGTGATAAAACTAAGGAAAGAATTAGAAATAAAAGAAAAAGTTATTTAAGAAATAATCACTGAACTAAAAAAGAACATGAGAGCAAATAAACAAAACAGATCTTATAAGTGAACTAAGGAAAATTTTTTAAATGAAAAAGAGGGGCATCTGGGTGGCTCAGTCAGTTAAGCATCTGATTCGTGATCTTGGCTCAAGTCATGTTCTCATGGTTCATGAGTTTGAGCCCTGTGTCAGGCTCTGTGCTGACAACATAGGGCTTACTTGGGATTCTGCCTCTCCCTCTGTCTACCCTTCCCCCCCACTTGTGCACTCACTCACTCAAAATAAATAAACTTTAAAATAAATGAACGAGGGGCGCTTGGGTGGCTCAGTCGGTTGAGCATCCGACTTCAGCTCAGGTCATGATCTCATGGTTCATGAGTTCGAGCCCCATGTCGGACTCTGTGCTGACAGCTCAGAGCCTAGAGCCTGCTTCAGATTCTGTGTCTCCCTCTCTCTGCCCCTTCCCCGCTCATGCTCTGTCTCTGTCTCTCAAAAATGAATAAATGTTAAAAAAAAAAAAAAAAAATTAAAATTAAATAAATAATAAAAATAGAGGGGCGCCTGGGTGGCGCAGTCGGTTAAGCGTCCGACTTCAGCCAGGTCACGATCTCGCGGTCCGTGAGTTCGAGCCCCGCGTCAGGCTCTGGGCTGATGGCTCGGAGCCTGGAGCCTGTTTCCGATTCTGTGTCTCCCTCTCTCTCTGCCCCTCCCCCGTTCATGCTCTGTCTCTCTCTGTCCCAAAAATAAATACAAAACGTTGAAAAAAAAAATTTTTTTAAAAAAAAATAATAAATAATAAAAATAGAAAAAAATAAATGAATGAGTGGATGAATGAATAAGAAATGAAAAGCTCATAAGAGTAGAAAGTGATAAATACTGAAGACAGGAAAAGAAATCTCAAAATACAGATAATACACCAAGTCCCAAGAAAAAAACAGAGAAAAAAACATAATAAATACTTAAAACTAGAATTCAGGAAATATTTTCTTAGGGGGAAAAAAAGATGGGACGCCTAGGTGGTTCAGTTGGTTAAGTCTCAACTTTGACTCAGGTCATCATCTCTTGGTTTGTGGGTTCAAGCCCCACACTGGGCTCTGTGCTGACAGCTCTGAGCCTGGAGCCTGCTTCAGATTCTGTGAATCCCTCTCTCTCTGCCCCTCCCCTGCTCATGCTCTGTCTCTCTCTGCCTCTCAAAAATAAATAAAAAACATTAAAAAAGAAAAGCAAAAAAGATCTAAATCTACATACTAAAAGACACCAGCATATGACGACTCAAAACAACCAAACACATAATAGTAAATTACTGAACTTAAACAAACAAAAAGATTATTTGGGCATTTAGTCCATATCACTGAATGCTTTTAAGAATTAGTTTATAATCAGATTTTACCTAATGGAAAATGGAATTAAACATTTAAGATACCCAATTATAGAAAATATAAGCTATGGATTTTATATCCAGCAATACTGGCTTTAGAGTATGTAAAATACAAACTGTTTTCAAAATATAAAGTCAGGGAATATTGTTTCCACTAGCTGTTCCAGTAGAATCTACTAGAGAACAAGATTCGGACATCAAAACTCCTACTTAATATGGCAGAAAGTGGGGAAGGGGTGTGGGGAACATGGAGTATAAACAAAAAAATGTCTAAGCAGTTCTCTGTAATCAAACTGATGGTAGAATTAAGACTTCCTATCCTGAAATATTTCTGTCTATAAGATGAAATAAAGCAGATGAGTGATTGATTATATAATTTCCAAAGGCTTCAAGAGGTAGGATTCCTCTAGGTATTTATACAAAGGATTCAGGTATGCTGTTTTGAAGGAGCACATGCACCCCAATGTTTACAGCAGTGCTATTGACAATAGCCAAAGCATGGAAAGAACCCAAATGTCCATCGACAGATGAATGGATAAAGAAGATGCGGGTGTGTGTGTGTGTGTGTGTGTGTGTGTGTGTGGAGTATTACTCAGCAATCAAAAAGAATGAAATCTTGCCATTTGCAACAACGTGGATGGAACTAAGTGTATTACGCTAAGCAAAATTAGAGAAAGACAAATATATGACTTCACTCATACATGGAATTTAAGATACAAAACAGATGAACATAAAGGAAGAGAAGCAAAAATAATATAAAAGCAGGGAGGGGAGCAAAACATAAGAGACTCTTAAATACAGAGAACAAACTGTGCGCACTTGGTGGGGTTGTGGGTGGGGAGATGAGATAAATGTACAAGGGCCATTAAGGAAGACACCTGGGATGAGCACTGGGTATTATAAGTAGGGGATGAATCACTGGATTCTACTCCTGAAATCATTATTGCACTATACACTAACTAACTTGGATGTAAATTAAAAAATATATACATACATAATAATTTTTAAAAAAGGGATTATTAAAATGGAAGGAGACACAGGTGTAATATAAAGAGATTAAGTAAAAACACTCCACAGTCTTGAACTTGAATTATAAATGTAAGCACTGACTCATGAGTTATTTTAGCTTTAAAAAAATACATATATCAAAAAAACCCCAGTATTTAATTATATAGCAATTTTAAAGTGTTCATAAATATATTTTGTCTACTGAGATCCCTGGAACTTATCCAATTCAATTTTATCCATAGTCCTACCCAGTTTTCTCGAATTATATTCTTTGGCCTAAAAACAACATAACAACAACAAAAACCCCCTATAATGTGTATCAATAATGAACTCTAATGTAAACTAGAACTTTGGATAATAATGTGTCAATAGGAGTTCATCAACTGTAACAAATGTACCACTCGGGGGCAAGATATGTTGATAATGGAGGAGCATGTACACGTATGGGGTCAGGGGGCATATGAAACTCTCTTTACTTTTTACTCAATTTTGATGTTTAACTCAAAACTGCTCTAAAAAATAAAGTCTATTAATAAATTTTAAATAAATAAATAAATAAATAAATAAATTCAGATTCCCCCCTTTCCAAACATCTAACATATTTATCACTGTATTTCCTAGCTCCCTTCACCAAGGAGGTTAGAAACTGTGACCAACCTCATAAAAATAAGCATCCCTAGCACCCAGTTTGGTCTTGAAATATCACTTCCCACTAAAAGGAATCAGGGCTCTTTGAATAAAATGGCTG
Organism: Panthera onca; assembly: GCF_046562875.1. NCBI lineage: Eukaryota > Metazoa > Chordata > Mammalia > Carnivora > Felidae > Panthera > Panthera onca. Next base: position 44,731,616 of record NC_138352.1, on the reverse strand, counting down.
ACTCCAGATATGGAGTAGGAAATGTACATAATGAGCCTAGAACATCTTGCCATAAATATGAGAATAAGAAAGCTAACTCCTAAGAATCACTACTAGGGACTTTTAGAGTCAGAGCAAAGTGACACAGAAGCTAACTTAAAGACATTACATATGTATAAATCCATGAATTCATAATGACATTTTTAAAAATCTAATTGATCACTTCCAGAAAATACTAAGGATAACTAGTAAATAACAGGAAAAAATTGTTTCTTCTTTATGAACTATAACCGTGGGTAGCCAAATAACAGATAACGGGAAGCATCTCTTAGAAGCGTATCTTTATAAAAGTTATTACAAATAATAAATGAAAAACAATAAAATGAGAATATCACTATTTTACAATTTCCAATGAATTAACAGATGTAGGCAATGAACATCGATAGCTGCCAATATCACAGTAAGAGATGCAACTAGGCATGGTGTGATAAAAGAACACACTACTACTTATACTGTTGCCATAGGAAGCAACTATATATCTCCCATCATGTCACTGCATCCAGCTGCCAATTTGCAGAAAATTCCTAGGTCAAAGGAACACACTGAAATGCACCATGAGTATGCAATCAGCATACATGTATTTTTTTTATGGCTTTCTGTATCAATAATTTATTTTTATTCAAAAAATTATATCTAAAATAAGAATTTTAAATATTTCTTCTAAAGATAAATATCTTCCTAGAAATAAGAAATAAAATTCATGTAATGTCAAGGTTTATACTGTTCATTTTAACTCATTTTTTTGGTATGCTTAGTAATCTACCCTATAAAAAAACCATAATATTGTCATTTCTTTAACTCTTTACTCCACTAAGAAAAGTGAACCAGGGAGCATCTTTCTATCTGTTAGATGGGATGCTGCCTGATTCATGAATTGCTTAATGAAGTAAATGAAATTGTCAAATTAAACATAAAAGTGAACCACTGTGCTACAGAACACTGAAAGAAAGACCCTGGTTTCAAAATTCATTAGAAATATGAAAAACTTACTGGGTAAACTTTTAACCTCCAACAAAGTCCTGAAACTTGAAGAGGTGGACTGTAAACAGGGTCTGCTCGCTGGCGCAAAGTGCTGAAGTAAAAGAAAACCAACCAAATCCCAAGATCAAAACTGTTGTGAAATATCAACAGGCAAAACCAAACTCTAAGCACTTTACTTATGTTACTTATTTGCAGTCCTAAACAAGTAAATGAAGGTGCTGAACAAGTCAAGACTCCACTGCATAAATTTATATATACTTACATTCTGAAATAAGGTTTAATGATACTGAAATATTCAGCAGTATCTTTTCAGTTTCAAAATTGGGACATTCAAGGGAAAAGGAAAATATAAAGAAAAATAAAACTAAGTGTCCTGAATTTAATTACCACTTCAACAAGCAGTCTTTTACCATTAAAGAAAAAACCCAATGGGCTTCTTCCTCACATAGCTGTAGTACAATTATCCTTTTCTAATATGGAAAAACTTAAGAAATATGCTTAATCTTAACATATGTGGGGATATCCTCAGAAAGTTTGTATTTTAGCCAAAAAATTATCCCATAAGAAAAGACAGATGGAGGAGGGTGCTCCAGCCCCCACTGTGCCACTACGTGGCCCAGTCGGTTAGGCATCCAATTCTTGAATTTGACTCGGGCCAGGATTTCAGGGACGTGAGATCAAGCCCTGCGTCAGGCTCTACACTGAGCATGGAGCCTGCTTAAGATTCTCTCTCTCTGCTTCTCCCCTGCTTAGGTGCTCACGTGCTCTCTCTCTATATCTCTCAAAAGAAAGAGAGATAAAGAGAGAAAGAGAAAGAAAGAGAAAGAGAGAGAGAAAGAAAGGAAAGAAAGAGGTATTAATCCTCAAACTTTGGCCTTTGGTGATGGTTATCACCTCCTAGAATTTCTCTCCCCAAGGCAAGGCCTTTTATTTCATGGTTCCCCATTTCCAAACTGTCTTTGAAAACAAGTCCCTTTAAGACCTCAGCGTTTTAAGATCTTTGTTTCCAATCTTCAAGAAAAAGTAGTAAAAGCTAACAAAGTAACATGCAAGTTACAAAGCATAAAATTTCTTATGACAATGGCCTCTCATTCACAATTTCTCACTTCCAGCTAAGATAAATGGACTCAAATCGACTTCTTCCCACCACTCTTATTTCCGAGGATGGGGGATGGTCATTGACCTTAATAATCCCATTCGCCCCACCTTAGTAAAGGCTAAGTGGACCCTCTACTTTAAAAAAAATGGTTTCTTTTCCCAGACTAGATAGAGAAGCAATCTGTCCTGAAGATAAAATATAATCCAGACAAATGACCTATATGTTTCTAATATGAAACTTGCTTCTTCTAAGATTACACACCGAGTGACACAGATCCTTGTTCTGTATTCTAACCCAAGAATGATACTTCCTGGCTCTTACTTATGTAGACATACAAAACAAATCTCAGTAGTCAAAAACTCTTACCTGAAATTCTCTAAAACAAAAGTAGCTGAATCATAAGATGGTACTAATTCACTAAAAAGAAGCAAAAGGTAAAATAATTATTTAAGTTTAAAATTTCATTTAATTAAAAAACAAAGTCCCTCAGTAATATCTTTAAAATGTTTTTAAACTAAGTCCCTAAGAAATATTTTTCAATCCTTACTAAATACGGATATTAAACCAAATGAATTTGTAAAACCATCAAAAGCTAACATCAAAAGTTTTCAATTAAATTGGAGACTCAACAAATAGTTTATAAAATAGTTGGGCTTTTTGAGAAGCAACAAGTAAGCATTAAAATAAGCATAAGAGACTCTCAAAACTACTCATGGAAATAGGAAAAGGAAGGGTGCTTAAGTCGGGAACCTAAAATATGAAACAGATATAAAGGAAGTTTAGAAAAAAACAAAAGAAACAGCAAAAGACATCACAATAAATCCCCAACTTCAGTCTCTAAAACAAATTATGAGGAATATTGATGACCTTAAACATTTTAAGAATATTAACTTGGAAATACCATTTTATGGAATAAGAATACATAATCACCTAGGGGCAAATAGAGTGGATAAGCAACAATTTCTTGGCAAGGCGAGATTACCTCAGGCAACTTAACTTTAGTTCCATACATTCTTCTCTAAAGAGAACTGAACTACAACACAACCACAGGATATACCCTTAGATATGTGAATAGTCTACAGTACTGTCATTCAAACACTTCAAAAGTCAGTCAATAAAACATTTATGATAAAGACACTATCATATACAGTATTATAACATAAAATATTCTGTATTTAATAAATAAAATTATAGAGGCGCCTGGGTGGTTCAGGTTGAGCAACCAACTTCGGCTCAGGTCATGATCTCATGGTTTGTGAGTTTGAGCCCCACGTCGGACTCCGTGCTGACAGCTCAGAGCCTGGAGCCTGCTTCTGATTTTGTGTCTCCCTCTCTCTCTGTCCCTCCCCCACTCATGCTCTGTCTCTCTCTGTCTCAAAACTAAATAAACATTAAAAAAAATTTTTTTAATAAATAAAATTAATAAAATTATAAATTTACCAAAAAGATAAACTGCAAGCCATTTCACTGTATCCTCAGATATATCTTCTAAAGTTTAATTCATGAAAATTCATTATTACCAAAATAAAATATATGATAACATCTACAGCACTTTCACACTGTGATAGTGCCTAAAGAAATTAGTGGTTTGCCAGTGAAAACACAGCATAGATTTAAAAATATATTATTTTTTATTTTATGGTAAGTATGTATAGCTAAATAGCTCATATCTTTTTCACATAAGTATGGGGTTTGCCCTGCAACAGTTAACTATATAGCTACTATCCTACTGTCAAACACCCCTAACCATATTCCAAGGCAGCTGTTACCTTTTCTTAAAACACTCATATTCCTCACTCCCAGATGTTTGCCTCGTTAATCTTTACTATTCTTTCAAGCGACAGATTAGAAGTCACCGTCCATTGAACGTCTGCTCTAACTTCTCTCCATTATGTTTCCGCACATTCAGTATACCAAACCCCAATTAGCAGAATGAATGTAAGCAGTACCTAGAAAGCCTACCTGGAACCACAAACCTAATCAGAGCTTCAAGGAAATGTCTCCAGGACAGTTTCCAAATTTGGTCAAGTCATGACATGCTTTTGTTTATAATTTCATGCAAGTTCCAATCATACCAGTGTTGGTTGGTTCTCCCACCAAATTCATAACATCTTTCATAATGTTTTTTCCACCATATCCTTAACATCCAGTGCTATACATTTCCTTTGTTGTTTTGGCTGGAAGACCAAACTATTATTTTGTCATATTTTTGTTAGCCATTAAGGGTCAAAAGAGTTCACCACAAAACTAAAAGGCCACTGCTAGAATGGGAGAAGGTATTTGCAAATGACATTTCGGATAGAGGGTTAGTATCCAAAATCAATACAGAACTTATCAAACTCAACACCCAAAATACGAATAATTCAGTGAAGAAATAGACAAAAGACATGAACAGACACTTTTCCAAAGAAGACATCCAGATGGCTAATAGACACATGAAAAGATGCTCAACATCACTCATCATCAGGGAAACACAAATTAAAACCACAGAGATACCACCTCACACCTGTCAGAATGGCTAAAATTAACAACTCAGGCAACAACAGAGGTTGGCGAGGATGTGGAGAAAGAGGATCTCTTTTGCACTGCGAGTGGGAATGCAAACTGGTGCAGCCCTCTGGAAAACAGTCTGGAGGTTCTTCAAAAAGTTAAAAATGGAACTACCCTATGACCCAGCAATTGCACTACTAACTATTTATCCAAGGGATATAGGTGTGCTGTTTCAATGGGGCACATGCACCCCAATGTTTATAGCAGCACTATCAACAATAGCCAAAGTATGGAAAGAGCCCAAATGTCCATCAACAGAGGAAGGGATAAAGAAGATATGGTATATATGGTATATATACACAATGGAGTATTAATTACTCAGCAATCAAAAAGAATGAAATCTTGCTATTTGCAACAACATGGAGGAACTAGAGGGTATTACGCTAAGCGAAATTAGTCAAAGACAAGTATTGTATGACTTCACCCATATGTGGAATTTAAAATACAAAACAGATGAACATAAGGGAAGGGAAGCAAAAATCATATAAAAACAAGAAGGGGGACAAAACATAAGACACTCAAATACAGAGAACAAACTGAAGGTTGCTGGAGGGTTGTAGGTGGGGGCGGGGATGAGCTAAATGGGTAAGGGGCATTAAGGAAGACACTTTTTGGAATGAGCACTGGGTGTTATACATAGGGGATGAATCATTGGAATCTACTCTTGAAATCATTATTGCACTATATGCTAACTAACTTGGAGGTTAAATAAATAACCAAACATACATACATACATACATACATACATACATACATACATAAATACCAAAACACAAAATAAATAAGAGAAGGAGATGATACGTTTAATTCAGAACAGTGGAGTAGAAAGCTTAGGAGCTAAAGAGCTAAAATAGATCACTAAAGCTCACTGACCAAGAGAGTATAGTATGATGTGCCCAAGCTGTCACTTGCAAGAGAAAATGATCACATTCAGAGCACGGAAAACCTCTATCAATCCCAGGGTATTGTGATATACTCCTATACATGTATAATTTTTACGGAAACTTTTTGAAAAATAACATTGTTAACAAATTAGTGCTATGTGGCAGCATTAAACAGGATGCATTATACAGCTGACCCACACTGTTCAAAGATCAATTGTAATTGATTATGAAATACTAGATTTTAATATATAATTCTATACTATTTAATATGGAATATACACCCATTAAGATTATTAGTTTCTCTTCTCCCCTGTGTAGCACAATAGTGCTGAACATATAGTCTTTAATAAATAACACCGCACTTGTTCAATGACTTATTCTCCATTGTGGCTCCATCACAAATCAACTGATGGAACTTAAGGCAATCCAGTCCTAAGATCTCAAAGCTTAGAAACATTCACCACTGCCTTTGTACATCTAAATTTGATCTGTAACTTAACGTCAATAAAGCTACAAGCCAAAATGTCCAGTAAGGCAGTAAATAAGCATTATTTGGGAGAGAAAGGGTCCTAAGGTGAACTTTATCTATGGAAAGCTCCTTAATTTGTCATACTTAAAAAAATTTTTTGGTCGTTTCCTCTTTGATGTCCCTCCTACCTGCCTCCCTTGCTCCCTGCCCTCCCAATTTCAGTCCCTTCTATCTACACCAAAAAAACAAGATAATGAAAAGGGACTGTTGGGGTTCTGAGCCACTTAGGCAGTTAGGGAACAGAAAGCAAAACAATCACTGGATGTAAGAGATTGAAAAGAAATCTAAAGCAGAGGTGCCTGCCTAATGAGACACTGCAAGTAGTATCAGCATAGGAGTTTACCTATATTTGTGGTTCCCAAAATTGAGGACAGAATTACTCAGGATGCCCAAGATTCATTATCTAGACATCACCTCCAAATATTGCCAGGCAATAGGCTTGGGAATTTGCATTATGGACAAACACTCCAGAGCTGGCTTTGATATGTGATCCATGCACTATACTTTGAATTGAAAAACATTTACCTTTATATATGGTATTTACATCAAAACTTACGTTTCATTCCGCGGTGATGAATGGTTCCAAAAAGGTATTCTTCAAAACTGAAATGACTGACCATGTTATCAAAGAGGCAGCCTTTCGATACTGGTGAACATCCTTAGTTCACCTAATCTACTTAAGGATAGCAAATACCAAGTACTTTTAGTAATATTCAGTGCTTGATTAAAATAGGAATATTATATCTGGCTTGTTAATTCAGAGAGAAATGAAGACTTAATAGTCAGTGAGATCTACCTGAGTTCTGGCTGTCAAAAGAACTTTACCCTTCTGTTTATAGGACTATGGGTGGTAATAATCCTCAGGAATGCATCTGTGATGAGGAACAAGGGCTTACACCAGAAATTCTAAACCAGGGGCAGTTTTACTCCTAAGAAGCATTTGGCAATGTCTGGAAATATTTTATCACAACTATAAAGGAAAACGTGCTACTGGGACACTGCTAAACATCCCACAATAAACAACAAAGCTCCCTCAACCCCACAGAAAATTATCCTGATCAACAATGTTAAGGTTGAAAAACCCTGGCTTGCACTATTCAGTTGAGTACTATCAATGCCCTGTGGCCATCAGAGGGCACCACATATCAGAGAAAAAAGAAAAGACAATTATACATTTTTAAAACAAAGGCTATTTCCTTTAGGTAACACATACTAAAAATGTGGCAGTATTTCAAAGCCATCTTTAAAGTCTAAGATGGACTAAAATCTGCCATACCAACATTTTTATCTGCGGCAGTGGTTTAACCTCTCTTCTTAGGAACCAACTAAGGAGATTTTAAATGAACAAAATACAAATGCCTAGTTGCACCCAATGTTATGGACCATCTGTGTCCCCCAAAATTTGTATGTGGAGGCTCTAATCCCCAATGTATTTGGAGACAGGACCTTTCCAAAAGAATCCCAAATGAATCTAATATACAGCTAATGCAAGAAACCATTGCTCTAACACTACAGGGCAAAAATGCTTGAAAGAATATGCTGTTCAAAAGAATTCTAAGACTACCCAAGATAAAAACTAAAAGGAGGTAATTAAGATTACCTGAGGTCATAAGGGTGGGAAGGACCCTAACTCAATAAAGCTCGTGTCCTTAGAAGAGAAAAAGATACCAGACACTGATCTCTGTGCTTGAGAGAAAAGGTCTTGTGAGGACACAGGGAGAAGGCTGTAAGCAAGCAAGAAGCCTCGTCAGAAATCAGATTTCCTAGCACCTTGATCTCATACTTCTTGCATCCAGAACTATAAGAGAATAAACTTCTGTAGTAGAAACCACCCAGTCTGTGTTATTTTGTCACCCAGTGGCACTGGGTGACACTGTCACCCAGTCTGCTGTTCAAGCAGACTAATCTATCTGCAGAGATTTTATTTCAAATGACCTGAGGTATGAACCAGCATTGGTAATTTTCAATAGAATCCCAACTGAGTCTAACATACAACTAATGCCAAGAACCACTGGTCTAATACCACAGTGCAAACATGCTTGAAAGAATATGCTGGTTCAAAAGGATTCTAAGACTGCCCAAGACAAAAACTAAAAGATGCATAGAACACAACCAGTTGTTTCCTCCCACCACCTTTTAGGATCTTGAGGTAACATCATGTCACCTTCAGAATCTTCTGGCATTTCATCCATATTCTGATTTTTGTTTCTGGCAACATATATGTAAACAATGAGATATAAATTAAATTCAAAAGGTAAATAAAAGAATGACCATACTGCATCATGGATGGACCTTGAGGGCATTATGCTACATAAGTCAGAGAAAGACATACCAAAAAAATTTTAAAAAAAGGGTCAGAAGGTATACACTTCTAGTTATAAAGTAAGTCATGGAGATATACTAGACAGCATTGTGACTATAGTCAAAACTGTACTGCAAATTTTAAGGTTGCTAAGAAAACAGATCTTAAAAGTTCTCATTATAAGAAAAGTTTTGTAACTGTTTATGGTGACAGATGTTAACTAGACTTACTGTGATCGTTCTGCAATACTTGAAAAGGTCAAACCATTATGTTGTACACTTGGAACTAATATGTTACATGTCAATTATATATCAATTTAAAAAGATGAACAGATAGTGATTAAATTGGGATCAGTTACTTTTTCTACAGAAGGTGATACTCCAGGAAGAAACTAACTCCTAATTCAAGATCACCTCTTTACAGTCAAAAGTGTAACTCCACCAGAATTTTTAACCAGATTTACATGTATATAAAGTTTACTAAACCACATCATTATAAATAACACCTTAAAAAACACAGTTAATTAGGAAAGCTAACATTCTTTTGAAAGAAGCATGTGCATATGCACATAAACGTTAAATGAAAATCAAGTTAAAAAACTATGTCGCACCTGGTAAAGTCTGGTGGAACAGGAGTGGTAACAAAGGACGCCATGGGCTTCCGATGAACTTGCTGAAACATCATGAGGATCTCTGAGCTCTTAGATATCAACTCACTCTTACTACAAGACCGCAGCTGTGTGAGGAAAACAATCAAATAAACAAAAGTAATATTCACTGGCATCACAAAATCCTCAATAAAGAATAAAAATAGGAATTATTTTGGTCATATTCTAGAAAAAAAATGAGATAAAAATAGAATGACTCTTTCAAAGTGGTTTTGAGAGTTAAGAATCTACAAAGGATCTAAATTATTTCCATTCTAACAGTAAAGTCACTGAGGAAATGTATTTGATTTCTTTTTTTTTTTTTTTTTAGCATTTATTTATTATTGAGAGACAGAGACAGACAGAACATGAGCATGGGAGGGGCAGAGAGAGGGGGCGACACAGAATCCGAAGCAGGCTTCAGGCTCTGAGCTGTCAGCACAGAGCCCGGCGCAGGGCTCGAACTCACAGACCACGATATCATGACCTGAGCCGAAGTCAGACACTTAACCGACTGAGCCATCCAGGCGCCCCAAGAAATGTATTTGATTTTAATGCATTTTTCTCACCTTGCACGTTAACATAAATCCAACTATAAGCAAACACAACTGGCATAGAGAAGTTATTATATATACTAATGAACAAAACTCTATAGGTCAATAGCCATCAAACGAGGATTTCTCAAACTGCATTCCGAGAGAGAAATGTTAGGATGTAACAGACCCAGAGAAGTCTCAACTTCCATCAATTTGGAAAACACTACATTATGTAGTGCCAAAGGTTAAAAACTGAGAAATTCAACTCCGGTAAAATAAGCATAATAGTTAAAAGACTTTCTACTCCAGACAATCAATTTGAAGTCCTAATTCTGCCCCACACTAATCATATGACTTTCAGAGTCTGTTTATCTGTAAAACTGGAATCATATCTACCACTGCTTACTTCACTAGACTGTTGTAACAAGTATGAAGCCATATGTGAGACAGCTTTATAAACTGTTACAGGCTAAACAGTGCCTCCACCAAATTCCTGTTGGTCCTAATCCCTAGTAAGTAACTCAGAATGTTAACTATATTTGGAAATAAGGTCTTTAGAGGATACAAAGAGAAAGCAGTGTCTACAAGAGACACCTCAGGGGAAAACAAAACTTCTGACACTTTGATCTTAAGACTCCCAGTCACCAGAACTATAAGAATATAAGTTTCTATTGTTTAAGCCTCCTAGTCTGTGTTATTTTGTTAGGGATGCCCTAGCAAAGTAATACACTATCAAATGCCATACAGATGATATTCATAATACTCACTACAGTTAGGTTTATATTTTTTAAATGACAGTTGCTTATAACTCGTGAAGAATAATATGATACGATATGACTGGTATCATACGACAAATATCAAAACCTACAGCTTTTATAAAATATTTATTGAATGTGGGGCGCCTGGATGGCTCAGTCAGTTGAGCATCTGACACTTGCTTTTGGCTCAGGTCATAATCTCATGGTTCAGGGGATGGAGCCCCACACGGGGCTCTGCGCTAGCAGCAAGGAGCCTACTACGGATTTTCTCTCGCCCTTGCTCTCTGCACCTCCCCCATTCTCACTCACATGTTCTTGCTCTCAAACTTCAAAAAAATTATAAATAAATAAATATTTAATGCCTATGATGAGTGTCCTTCCTTAACCCCATTTCCTCCAAAGGTAACTCACTCAAGTTTATATCACTACCATGTGTTTCCACATGTATTACATGTTCAGCAATGTTCTGAATGTTTTTAGACTTTACATAAACACGACCAAGCTACATCACCATGTAGCCTACATTTTTCAGTTAACATTGCTTCTGAGATTTGTTTATTGGTATCTATAGAGCTACTCATCTCAGCAGTTTTAAAGAATATCATTGCATGAATATGTTATTTTTCTCTGTCAATGAACATTCAGGTTGATTCCCATTCTTCATTATTAAAACTCTGGAGAGAAGACCCTTGTGCAGTTCCTTGTACACATATGCAGGTTTCTCTAGGATTTGAATTACTGGTTGAAGCATACGACAACTTTAGCAGATATTAGCAAACTGCTCTCCAACATAGTTTACATAAGTACTACACAAGTTCCCACTGCTGTATATTGTCAACATTTACATTTTTACCTATTAATTTCTGCCAACTAATGGGTGTAAAATGGCATTTTGTTGTGGTTTTAGTTTATATTTACCAGACTAGCAATGAAACTTCACATTTACTGGTCTCTGTACACTTCTGTAAACTATCTGTTCATCTGCCTTGCCTACTTTTTGAGATTGCTTTAGTTATTTAGAATTAAACTGTATTTCTTTATAAATTCTGGATAGCAATTCCTGTTCAGGTTAGGAGTAACAAGTATCTTTTCCAAGTCTATGGCCTGTCATCCAAGTTGTTGAATTTCTTTTTTTAAAGTTTGAATTTTAATGCATTCAAATCTTTCTATTTTGTACCTACTGTACCTTAAGAAATCTTCCTCTATCCCACATCAAAGGTATTCTCCTCTAAACTCCTCTAAAAATAATCAAATTTTGCTACTGATGTTTAGGTCTTTAGTCCACCTGGAACTAAGTCTTGTGTATAAAATGAAGATCAAATTTTATTTCCCACATGTACAAATGCCAATATTTGTTGAAAGGCCCATCCTTCTCCATTTCTGTCATGTAATGTATCAAGTCTCCACACATACCTGGGGTTCTGTTTCTGGGCTTTTTATTCTGTTATCTTCTCGAACTGTCCTTGTGCTGAAACTTGTGTCATAATTACTATGTTTTCACATTATGTCTTGATATATGACAGGAATTTTAACTTATTTTTTTAATCTAAGACTATGCTGGCTATATGGGGCCCCTTGCTCTTTCACATTAATATTGGAATTTTACCAAATTCTTAGAAAATTTATGTTGAAATAAAGGCTGAATTGCACTTGTAGAATGGTATCAATAGCACCTTTATAACACTGAATCTTCCCCTGCGTAAATACACCATATTCCATAAAATGTAGTAGGCTATAAATTATTAAACATTAACTATTTCATGTGCTAATATGAAAAAAAATCTTCACTAAATTATGGCTGTATTAACTGTTAAGACACATCCCATTTCAAATTTAATTTTTTTTAATGTTTATTTTTGAGAGAGAGATGAAGAGAGAGCGCAAACGCGCGAGTGGGGGAGAGGCAGAGAGAAAGAGAGAGACACAGAATCTGAAGCAGGCTCCAGGCTCTGAGCTGTCAGCACAAAGCCCCATGCCAGGCTTGAACCCACGAACCGCAAGATCATGACTTGAGCCAAAGTTGGACACTTAACTGACTGGGCCACCCAGGCGCCCAAGACATATCCCATATCAAAATAGCATAATATACATCTGAGAATCAATGAGATACAGGATGTTTCTTCATTCAACTCTAGTGTTTACAAAGGTCTCCAACACTTTTTATTAGATTTATTCAAAATCCTTAGTTTTTGTTATATTATGAACAGGATTATTTTCTGAGCTGTTAGCACAGAGCCTGATGCGGGGCTCGAACTCATGAACTGTGAGATCATGACCTGAACCAAAGTCAGTTGCTTAACCGACTAAGTCACCCAGTCGCCCCAAACAGGATTATTTTCAATTAAGTTTTCTAGCCGATTATTTCCGATATTTGATTTCTGTCTTGATAAGCTCACTAAAAAGGTGTAAGTTACATACTTTCTACATAGATAACCATATCCTCTACAAATAACCAATTTTATATCTTCCTTTTAATATATTTCTACCACATTTATTGTCTTGAGGCCCCTGAGTGGCTCATTATGAACAAATGAGTTAAGCCTGCTTCAGAGTCTGCCTCCCTCTCTCTCTGCCCCAACCCTGCTCACACTCTCTCTCTCTCAAAAGTAAACATTAAAAAAAATTTTTTAAATTTACATATATATATAGTTGTACCATATTTACTGTTTTAATTTAATACACAGGAGTAGCACACTCAGAAGTGAAACGACAATAGGAAGCAACCCTGGATTCTTTATCAGAGCTTCACAATTTTTACCATTTAGACTGTTTCCTATAAAATAAAGTTAAATGTATAGGTGCCTGGGTAGCTCAGTTGGTTAAGTGTCCGATTTCAGGTCAGGTCATGAATTCGCGGTTCATGGGTTCAAGCCCCGCATCAGGCTCTGTGCTGACAGCTCGGAGCCTGGAGCCTGTTTTAGATTCCATGTCTCTCTCTCTCTCACTCTGTTCCTCCCCTGCTTGAGCTCTCTCTCTCTCTCAAAAATAAAGATTAAAAGAATAAAATAAATTTAATGTAGTTCCCTTTTATTTTTTTAATGTTTATTTATTTTTGAGAGAGACAGAGAGAGCGAGTGGGGACATGCAGAGAGAGAGCGAGACACAGAATTCGAAGCAGTCTCCAGACTCCAAGCTGTCAGGACAGAGCCTGATGCAGGGCTCAAACTTGTTCCTTTTTAGTCTTAGTTTGCTAAGTAATTTAGCCATGAATGAGGACCAAATATAATAATGTTACTTTAAAAATTAATATTATCCTGTTCATTTTTATTTAAATGTTCATATAGTTTTGCTCTGTAATCTCTTGAGTTTATATAATCAAGAAGATTTTTCTGATAGTGAAACATTCCTTTCATTCCTTTGAGTAACCCTACTTGACCTGGCTTTTTCGTTCTTTATTATGATTTTATTTTTTAGTAATCTCTACATCCAACCTGGGACTTGAACTCAAAATCCTGAGATCAACTGTCGCATACTCCACTGAGCCATCCCACTGGTCTTGCGCTCATTTGTTTTTGTACGTATCCTACTGATTTTTAACTGCCAGTATATATTTAAGATTTTGGCATTTATGTTAAAATAAAATTGAGCTTTGGGGTGCCTGAGTGGCTCAGTCAGTTAAGCATCTGACTTCAGCTCAGGTCATGATCTCACAGTTCATGAGTTCGAGCCCTGCCTCAAGCTCTGCGCTGACAGCACCAAGCCAGCTTGGGTTTCTCTCTCTCTCTCCCTCTCTATCCCTCCCCCATGTTCTCTCTCTCAAGTAAATAAACTTTAAAAATAAAATATTGAGCTTTAATTTTCTTACATTGTTCTTATGACAACTGGTTATTAATATTAGTGTTATACAGTCTTGAATGAGATCTAGTACTTTGGTATGCTCTAAGAAAAAATTACTTGATAGGCAAAAGACATCTAAAAATTTGGTAAAAATTTTCCATTAGTCTGAATTTGATGTCTTTAGAAGGAGACTTATCAACAATATAATTTACTTAATGTTTCTTGTTTAAGTTATATACTTTCTTAAGTGACTCTACACAATTACAATTTTCTAAAAATTATCCTCGTCATGTAGATTCTACCTCAATAATGTTGCTCATATTTGTAAAGCACACAGAACACTGGCATAAATATTTACTTTTAAAAATGATTATTATTTAAATTTCTACTGCATCTGTAGTTATATCCCAATTCTTCTTCCCAATACAATACTGAACACTTCCTTCATTTTTCTTGATAACCATGCTAGAATTATCTTCTATTTAATGCATGCTTTTCAAAGATCCAATATTGGGTATGCTGATACTCCCAACTATTTCATGGCTCTCTTTTTTGTGAATTACATCACTATCTTCATGATTTCTTTCCATTTTATGCTTCTACACTATTGTTCCTTTATTAGCCTCTTTAGTTGAACACCATTCATTCATAATTTTCTTAAATTGCACTTTAGACTATGTCTTCTTCTAAATATCCATTAGCGAAGTCTGGTATTTTAATAATTTATCATTTTTTTATTTTCTTAGAAATTTTCTTAAATGTTTATTTGAGAGAGAGCAAGCGAGCCCACATGCAGGGGTGAGGTAGAGGGTAGGAGGGGACAGAGTATCTGAAGCTGGCTCTGTGCTGACAGCAGAGAGAGCGATGTGGGGCTCAAACTCATAAACCATGAGGTCATGACCTGAGCCAAAGTCAGACTCAATTGACTGAGCCACCCAGGCACCCCAATAATTTATCATTTCAATTGCAATTCCTCTTAAGCTCAAGAACAATGTAGATATTTAAAATATTTCAATGTATATTTGAATACATAATGATTTTTAAAATAATGTTGGTTTTTGATGTCTACCTTAACTATACTGTGGTCACAGAACATGTTCTTTACATAAGTTTCTGAAATTTCTTCAGACTTCTATATAACTAAGTACTTGGCTA
Source organism: Panthera onca (assembly GCF_046562875.1). Taxonomy (NCBI): domain Eukaryota; kingdom Metazoa; phylum Chordata; class Mammalia; order Carnivora; family Felidae; genus Panthera; species Panthera onca. The sequence goes on along the minus strand of NC_138352.1, from coordinate 44,716,360 downwards.
GGTATTGAAACTTTTTTTTCTTAAGTTTATTTATTTATTTTGAGAGAGACAGAAACAGGCAGAGAGAGACACACAATCCCAAGGAGGCTCCACACTGTCACTGCAGAGCCCGATGTGGGGCTTGAACCCACAAAATTGTGAGATCATGACCTTGGCCAAAACCAAGAGTTGGACAGACAAGCCACCCAGGCACTGCAAAATGATTTTTTTAATACTGGGTTTGCAAATAATTTTGTAAACTCCTTTTTATGGATTTTTAAAAAATGTTTATTTATTTATTTTGAGAGAGAGAGAGAGAGAGAGCACGTGCACATGGGGCGGGGGGGTGGGGAGCAGAGACAGGGAGAGAGAGAATCCCAAGCAGGCTCTGTGCTGTCAGTGCAGAGCCCAATGAGGGGCTCGATCCCATGAACCGTGAGATCATGACCTGAGCTGAAATCAAGAGTCAGACAATTAAACAACTGAACCACCCAGGCACCCTGGAGCAGTTTCATATGAACTGAAACAGAGCATGTATTCTTCATTTGGGGATGCAGGGCTCCCTATATACCTTTTATTTTTTTTCCACATACCTTTTAGATAAAGCATCTTTATTTTTTTTCAAATACCCTGTATTCTTACAAACTTCTTTTAGTTGGTGCTATCAGTTTATTAAGTATTTAAAAACTCACTATAGTGATTTTATCAAAATCATTTAATTCTCTGCTTTCTACATTCTGAGTTTATCCTAGAATACGAAATCATAACTGTCCTATCTTCATACTCTTTTTTAAAAATTTTTTAGGTTTTATTTATTTTTGAGAGAGAGAGACAGAGCATAAGTGGGGGAAGGGCAGAGAGAGAGGGAGACACAGAATCCAAAGCAGACTCCAGGAACTGAGCTGTCAGCACAGAGCCTGATGTGTGGCTCAAACCCATAAACCATGAGATCATGACCTGAGCCGAAGTCGGATGCTTAACCAACTGAGCTATTCAGGTGCCCCTCTTCTTATTCTTAAGGTAGACAGTTCCCTCTTTGTCAGTAGTCCTTTTTATCACTAGTAATGTTTTTTTCCCCATTTTAAATTCCTCACCATTCCCTAGATCTATCTCTTATTAAGTAGATCATTGTGTGATTTTTTTAATTCAAATTAATCCTTTACATTTATTTTTTTATTACTGATATTAGTGTCATTCACTGACAATAATACTCAAAATCCAGAAAAAATTACTCAATTCAAGCCCTGTATTGAGCTTCATGCTGAGCATGGAGCCTGAGCCTACTTAAAAAAAAAAAAAAAAAAAAAAAAAAAAAAAAAAAAAGTCGAAGATTGTTCAATCAGATTAAAACATTAGACCCAACTGCATGCAGCCTTTAAGACAGAGACTTTAAATATTTAAAAACAAATATATTAAAAATAAAAAGACAGAATAAGATATGTCATGGTAACATGAGTTAAAAGGAAGATGATGTGGCTTTCTTAAATAGATTTCAAAGCAAAAAATTTATGATAAAGTCATTTCAGGGATGCCTTCAGGATGGCTCAGTCAGTTAAGCATCTGACCCTTGATTTAGGTTCAGGTCATGATCTCATGGTTCATGAGATCAAGCCCATGTCCGGCTCTGGGCTGACAGTGCAGAGCCTGCTTGGATTCCCTTTCTCTCTCCCTCTCTCTCCATCTCTCTCTTTCAAATAAATAAACTAAAAAAAAAAAAAAAGGCATTTTATAGTGATGTTGGAAACAATTAAGAGGATGTAACAATCCTAGGCATTTAGGGCCTTAATAGTATGGCTTCAAAATACATGAAGCAAAAACCGACTGAACTGCCAGAAGAAAAGACAAATAAATACACAATTATTGCTGAAAATGTCAACAACCCTCTCTCAATAATCAAACAGGTAGAAAGAAAATCTACAATATAGTAGACTTGAACAACATCACCAACCAACCTGATCTCAAGACACTGCAATCAGAAAAAAACCAAACATTTGGAAACTAACTAACATGGCTCAAAGAATAACTCACAAAGGAAGAAAATATTTTGAACAGAAATGTCTCAGATTACTAACCCCAGGTTCCATCTTAAGATTTCAGAAAAAGAGCAAATTAAACTCAAACTAAGCAAAAGAAAGAAAACAATTAGATCAAAACAAAGATCAAGGAAATAGAAAACAAAGACAACAAAGAAAAACAAAAAGCCAGGTTCTTTGAAAACATCAGGAAAAATAGATATCCTCTAGCCAAACTGATCAGGCAAAAAAGACACAAACTACCAATACCAGGAAAAAGAGAGGTAATATCACTGCATTCTACAAATTTAAAAGGATAACAAGAGGGGGTGCCTGGGTGGTTCTGTCAGGTGGATAGCCGACTCTTGATTTCTGCTCAGGTCATGATCTCAGGGTCGAGGGATAGGGGCCCATGTCACGCTCTATCCACGCTGAGCATGGGGTCTGCATAAGATTCTCTCTCTACCTCTAGCCCTCTCCCCTGCTCATGAGCTCTAAAATAAAAACAAATTAAAAAAAAAAAAAGGATAAGTGAATATTAAGAACTATGTGCCAATAAATCTGGCAAACTCAAATGAAATAATTCCTTAAAGACCGAAACCACCAAAGCCTACTCAAGAAATAAGTAATATAAACTGCTCTATGTCTATTAAAGGAATTGAATTTGTAGTTGAAAACCACTCCACAAAGAAGGCCCCGGGGTGGTGGTGGGAGGAGTGAGCGGGGAGGGTTGGCGGGAAGTGGGTGCGGGGAGACGAACCCAATAAAAAAAAGAAAACAAGGACCAAATGTCTTCACTGGTGAATTCTATCAAACTTCTAAAGGAACACCAACTCTACAGAACTTATTCCAGAAAACTGAAGAGGGCATACTTTAAAATTCTTTGACCATCATTACTCTAATAACAATACCAGACAAGATACTCTGAGAAAAGAAAACTATCATCTAGTATCTCTGAGGCATGAAAATGCAAAAATTATACACAAAATCTTTTCTAATCAAATCCAATAATTCATTAAAAGGACAGTACATTGACCAAACCAAGGTTTTTAACCCAGAAGTACAAAGTTCATTTAATACTAAAAATAGTAATAATCCATATTAAGAAAAAGGAAAACCATATAAACTTTGATACATGTAGAAAAAGAATTTGACAAAATCCAACATTCATTCCTAATGAAAATTCTCATCAAATAGGAACAGAATTCCAAAACCTGATAAAGAATATCTACATTAAACATTCAGCTAACATCATACTTAAATCAACATTATACTAGAAGTTCTGGTCAGTAAAATCCTGACAGGAACTACATAAAAAGCAGATCAAAAAGAAAATTGTGTGTATTCAGAGATAACAGGATTATCTGCAGGCAAACCCAGAAATCTACAAAATAGTTACTAGAACTAAACTAAATCTAGCAAGATTGAAGCATACAAGACCAATATACAGGGGCGCCTGAGTGGCTCAGTCAGTTGAGCAGCCAACTTCAGCTCAGGTCATGATCTCAGGGTTCGTGAGTTCGAGCCCCTCATCAGGCTCAGTGCTGACAGCTCAGAGCCTGGAGCCTGCTTCCGATTCTGTGTTTCCCTCTCTCTCTGCTCCTCCCCCACTCACAATGTGTCTCCCTCTGTCTCTCAAAAATAAATAAACGTTAAAAAAAAAAAAAAAGGACTAATATACAAAAACCAACTGTATAAGCACAAAAAATCAGAAATGAAAAATTTTTTTTTTAAAAATTTTTTTTTTTTTCAACGTTTTTTATTTATTTTTGGGACAGAGAGAGACAGAGCATGAACGGGGGAGGGGCAGAGAGAGAGGGAGACACAGAATCGGAAACAGGCTCCAGGCTCCGAGCCATCAGCCCAGAGCCTGACGCGGGGCTCGAACTCACGGACCGCGAGATCGTGACCTGGCTGAAGTCGGACGCTTAACCGACTGCGCCACCCAGGCGCCCCAAGAAATGAAAAATTTTTTAAAACACTATTTACTATAACATTAAGAATTCTGAAATACTGAATAAATCAGACATAAGATGTGAAAAACTTCTATCCTGTAAACTACAAAACACTGCTGAGAGAAATTATAAAAGACCTAAATAAAGAGTCTTCATGAACAAAGATTCAATATTAAGATGTCACATCTACCTAAACTAATTTATAGATCCAACGCAATTTAAATAAAACCCCAAAACTCTTTGTGCTAGAAGTTAACAAGCTGATGGGGCACCTGGGTGGCTCAGCTGGTTGAACATCTGACTCTTGATCTCGGCTCAGGATGTGATCTCATGGTTCTCAGGATCAAGCCCTGAGTTAGACTTCCCACTGTTGTCACAGATTGGGATTGGGATTCTCTCCGTCCCTCTCTCCCTGCCTCTCCCCGGCTCGCACATGTGGGCTCTCTTTTTCTCTAAAAATAAATAATAAACATAACGCATTCTCTCTCAAAATAAATAAACAATAATAAAAAAAGAAATTAATAAGCTGATGCTAAAATTCATATAGAAATGCAAAGGACCTGGAATAGCTAAAACAACTCTAAAAAAGAGAAGAGTGAAGTTGGAGAGTTAACACTTTTATTATAAAGCTGCAGTAATGATGGGAATGCAAGCTGGTGCAGCCACTGTTGAAAACAGTATGGAGATTTCCTCAAAAAACTAAAAATAGAACTACCCTACAACCCAGCAATTGCACTAGTAGGTATTTATCCAAGGGATACAGGTATGCTGTTTCCAAGGGACACATGCACCCCAATGTTTATAGCAGCACTATCAACAAGAGCCAAAGTATGAAAAGAGCCCTAATGTCCATCGATGGATGGATGGATAAAGATGTGGTGTATATATACATATACAATGGAGTATTACTCGACAATCAAAAAGAATGAAGTCTTGCCATTTGCAGCTTCATGGATGAACTGGAGGGTATTATGCTAAGTGAAATTAGTCAGAGAAAGACAAGTATCATATGACTTCACTCATATGAGGACTTTAAGAGACAAAACAGATGAACATAAGGGAAGGGAAACAAAAATAATATAAAAACAGGGAGAGGGACAAAACATAAGAGACTCATAAATATGGAGAACAAACAGGGTTACAGGAGGGGTTGTGGGAAGGGGGATGGGCTAAATGGGTAAGGGGCACTAAGGAATCTATTCCTGAAATCATGGTTGAACTAATTTGGATGTAAATTTTTAAAAAAATAAATAAAATTAAAAATTAAAAAAAAATAGTGATAACTACTTAGCAAGTAATTACCATATGCCAGGCATTTATATTCTCATTCAATCCCTATAGCCATTCTAATAATTAGATATTATTGTGACTGGTTTATGGAGAGGGAAACTGAATTAAACAGTTTGCCCATGGCTGCACACATGCACTGTCCTGGTCTCTGAAGTACACACTACTAAACTGTATTCTTCTTAAGCCTAAGTAAAGATTGAGCATATAGGACTGGAGACAGCCTCTTCCCATTTATTTTCTCGATTGTAAATGTGTTAAGTGCATGGGGTCCTTGGATGGAGGGGGATTTAGAGAAAATAAAAAAATCTCTTCTTCAGATAGCCCAAGATACTAGTTTCCTAGAAAGAAATAAGGAGAAAGCAGATACTAAAGGAAACATAAAATATCTATATAGCTTTTTTTTTCCCCAGGTGAGCAAAGTTTACAGAAGAAATATACTCTAGTTAAAAACTGAACAGAGAAATGTATAAAATAATCCCACCAGAGAAGATAGCTATTAATAGTTTGTGTATACTTTCCGGGATTTCTCCCACATATAATTCTTTTAAAATAAGATCATTATAGGGGTACCTCGGTGGCTCAGTCGGTTAAGCATCCAACTTCAGCTCAGGCCATGATCTCATAGTTCGTGAGTTTGAGCCCCACATTGGGCTCTGTGCTAACAGCTCAGAGCCTGGAGCCTGCTTCAGATTCTGTGCCTTCCTCTCTCTCTGCCCCTCCCCCGCGCAGACTCACTCTCTCTCTCTCTCTCAAAAATAAACATTAAAACAAAATTTTAAATAAGATCATTAGGTACACACACACTTTTCATCTAATAATATGTTACATAAATTTTTTAATGTCTTTATTTTTTCCTGGGAGTTCTTGGTGTTACATTGTCTGAATCTACAATTTATCTAATATTTCTATTGATTTGGACATTTAAATTAGTTTTAAATTTTTCATTATAACAAATATTCTACAATAAACATTTTTATGTAAACATTTTTCAATGTGTATAAAATAAATGTAGAAGTGCAACTGTGCAAGTCAAAGGAAAGGCATATTTAAATTTTTAAGGACTAATGTCAAATACCCTGTGTTTTCTATTTCTGACCCATCACTGTACAAAAGTGTCTATTCCCTTCATATTTTTGCCAATACTGGGTATTATTAATCTTTTTAACATTTGCCAGTGTGATGAGTGAATTGTATCTTATTATTTTTTATTTAACTGTTAAGTTACTAAGCATCTTTTCATTTGTTTATTTGGCCACTTATATTTTTTCTGTGAATTCCCAATTCTATCTTCTTTTTCTAATGGTAATTTAATAATTTTCTTATTAATTTTGATGAAGTTCACAGATATTAGGGATATTTTAGCATTTGTCTACTATATATATATTACAAATTTGGTTTCCTAATTTGTCTTTTGACAAATTTTTCTTCTCCTCCTCCTCCTCCTCCTGCTCTTTCTTCCTCCATTTCTTTCTCCTCCTTCTCCTCTTATCTCTTTCTGTCACGCTCTCTGCCATATAGATGTTTATAATTCTTTTGCCAAAGGTTTATGACCTTTGGACTTCAGGTATTTATTAGAAAGCCATTTGATAGTCCCAAGAGTATACAAATATCAATTCATGTTTTCTTCTAGTACTTTAATTTTTTTTCATAATCAAATATTTGATCTAAGTTGATTTCATTCAAATTTAGTTAGGAATCTAGGTTTTCATGTAAAATCATCTGCTTTAAAATGTCTGTTTTAAAAATATATGTGTTAACATAGGAGTCAAATAAAACAACCTTGGTGACCAGATTTGGCCATAGAATGACAAAAAAATAAATAAATAAAGCGACAGTAATGAAAAATAGTGTGGTATTGGCATAAAAATAAATCAGTGGAACAGAACAGAGTCTAAAAATAGACCAATGTATATATGGACAACTAGTTTTTTAAAAAGATACAAGGACAATTCAGTGCAGAAAGGCTGGTCTTCAACAAATGGTGCTAGAAAAAACAGCCATAAACAAATAACAAAAGCAAAAAACTACATTGGATCCACACCTCACATTAAAAAAACACAATAGCGTGCCTGGATGGCTCAGTTGGTTAAGCGTCCAACTCTTGGTTTCCGTTCAGGTGATAATCTCATGGTTCATGAGATCGAGACCCATGTCGGGCTCTGCACTGACAGTGTGGAGCCTACTTGGGATTCCCTCTCTTCCTCTCAGGGAGTCCCTGCCTTTCTCTCAAAATAAATAAATAAACATTAAAAAAAATAATAATAACATAAAATTCAAAGACAACCATAAACCTAAATATAAAACCAAAAACTACAAAACCTCTGCAAGAAAACATTAAGAAAAACTTTTTGCAATGCTGCATTAGGTAAAAATTTCTTAGCTATGACCTCAAAAGACACTTCAATAAAGAAGATAAAGGGATGGCAAGTAAGTTCACGAAAGGATGCTTAACAACATTAGTTATAAGACAAATGCAAACTAAAGCCATAATAAATAATTTTTAAAGCCTGTGGATAGATTTTATCAAATTTCATTTATTATTTCATCACCTGGTGCTCTACCTCCTGAAGTAGGGATTCCAACAGCTCTGTTTCTTGTGTTAGAGAGGTCTTCTGACCTATTTAAAAACAGCAAAACACCAACACTGGTTTAAGAATAAAATTAACTTTCACTGAACATAGTCAATAACAAAGAATCAATTTCAATTATGTGAAACTTCACTATAGCTACCCTAAAAAATTTCACCAGAACTTTATTTTATTTATTTATTTATTTTTTAAATTTTTTTTTAACATTTATTTATTTTTGAGACAGAGAGAGACAGAGCATGAACGGGCGAGGGGCAGAGAGAGAGGGAGACATAGAATCGGAAGCAGGCTCCAGGCTCTGAGCCATCAGCCCAGAGCCTGACGCGGGGCTCGAACTCACGGACCGCGAGATCGTGACCTGAGCTGAAGTCGGACGCTCAACCGACTGAGCCACCCAGGCGCCCCTCACCAGAACTTTAAAAGGTTCCATTTAGGGGTACCTGGGTGACTCAGTTGGTTGAGCGTCTCACTCTTGATTCTGGCTCACGTCATGATCTCACAGTTGTAGGGACAAGTCCTGCATTGGGCTCTGCACTAATAGTGCGGAGCCTGCTTGGGCTTCTCTCTCCCTCTCCCTCTGCCCCTCCCCTGCTCGTGCACATACTCTCTAAAATAAGTAAACATTTAAAAAAAAAAAAAAAGAAAAAGGTTCAATCTAATATTGTAGTAGCTTTGACAAGGGGATTTCAGAATCAACCATAACTATAGTTCTAGACAAACTGCAATTAAGGTCAATTAAATTCATAAAAGAATACATAATACTATACTCTGGAAAGACATTAAGGTTATTGTTTCTTCTAAAGGAATATAAAAGATCTAGCAAAGTAAATTTTTTACTCAATCAACTCTTCTGAAGTAATTCCCCCCTGCAAAATTTAACTGTGGCTTAAAAAGAAGAATATAGTTAAGTTGGCCAGATGTTACATTACATGTCAGCAAAAGATATGTTCTTTAAACATAAAAACCTGTGAAAACAAAAAACAATGCCCAGACAGGAACAGTCTTAAGAAGCTGGAAACACACAAGAATAAATGAATTATCATTATAGAATTACTATTAAAAAAGTAGGAAAAAAAAAAGAAAAAACTTTAAAAAAAGGTAGAAATAAAAAAGAAAAAGAAGAAACCACTTTACATGTTGGGGGGAAAAAAAAAGATGATGAAAGGCAGGCATGCTTGCCAAATCAGGCCATTTCTAGAAGCATACATACCCAAGAGGTTAGCAGGAGTTATATTAATTAGGTATAATATTATTTGATAAAGGGACATTTAATAAGTGGAACTTTTATTTTTGAAACCAATCTTTTCCTCCCTAGCCTATTTGATTCTTTCTAGATTGGTTCAAAGCATCAAATATCCCAACAGCATAGAAAACCACTCACCCATTAGTGTTATAAGCTTATTCTTCAGCTGTGTGTCTAATCGTGCAATCATCATCTCCACTGCATTCCTAATTTCCCGAACACGCTCATCTTTTGCATTTCGTACAGCTTCTACATTTCTTTCCTAGAAGGTGAACAAGTAAAAAAAATTTGAAGAATTTTTAAAATCGAAGCAAACACACATTAATGCAATCACTGCAATTATTCTTAAAGTCAGTTGATTTCCTCTTTTATGTAAGCCAATAATATTTTTTTAAAAATGTTCATTTAATTTTGACAAAATACAACATACTTTCCTGATAAAAATCCTCAAGAAAGTAGAGACAGAATGAACATACCTCGAGATCATAAAGGCCATATATGAAAAACCCACAATTAATACCATCCTTGAGAAAAACAGACCTTTCCCCCAAAGTTCAGGAACACGACAGGGATATCCACTCTCACCAGTGTTATTCAACATAGTGTTAGATAGCCTCAGCAATCAAACAACAAAAAGAAATAAAAGGCATCCAAATCTGCAAGGAGGAAGTCAAACTCTCACACTTCACAGACAACATGACTGGAACACCCAAAAGACTCTACCAAAAAACTGCTAAAACTGACCCATGAATTCAGCAAAGTTGCAGGATATAAAATCAATGTACACAAATCGGCTGCATTTCTATACACCAATAATGAAGCAGCAGAAAGAGAAATCAAGGAATCAATCCCATTTACAATTGCACCAAAAACCATAAAATACATGGGAATAAACCTAACCAAAGTGAAAGATCTATGCACTAAAAAGTAGAGAGAGTTTATGAAAGAAATTGAAGACACAAAGAAATGGAAAAACATTCCATGCTCATGGATTGGAAGAACAAATATTGTTAAAATGTCGACACTACCCAAAGCAATCTACATATTCAATGTAATCCCTATCAAATTAATACCAGCATTATTCACAGAGCTAGAACAAATAATTCTAAAATTTGTATGGAACCAGAAAAGACCCTGAATAGCCAAAGTAATGTAGAAAAAGAAAACCAGGGGCGCCTGAGTGACTCAGGTGGTTAAGCATCTGGCCCCTGATTTCAGCTTAGGACATATCTCACGATTTGTGGGTTCAAGCCCCACATCCACATCGGGCATGGATGGCATGTATCCTGCTTGGGATTCTCTCTCTGCCCCTCCCCTGCTCATGCTCTCTCTCAAAATAAATAAACTTAAAAAGAAAAAATTAAAACAAAAAAAATTAAAAAGAAAAAAAAGAAAAGAGAACCAAAGCTGGAGGCATCCCAATTCCAGACCTCAAGCTATATTACAAAGCTGTAATCATCAAGACAGTACGGTACTGGCACAAAAACAGACACACAGATCAGTGAACAGAATAGAGAACCCAGAAATGGACCCATAAACATATGGCCAACTAATCTTTGACAAAGTAGTAAAGAATATCCAATGGAAAGAAGTCTCTTCAGCAAAGGTATTGGGAAAACTGGATAGCAACATGCAGAAGAATAAACCTGGACCAATTTCTTACACCATACACAAAAATAAACTAAAAATGGATTAAAGACCTAAACGTAAGACAAGAAGCCATTAAAATCCTAGAGAAGGCAGGCAGCAACCTCTTTGACCTTGGCCATAGCAACTTCTTACTAGTCACATCTTTAGAATCAAGGGAAACAAAAGCAAAAGTGAACTATTGGGACTTCATCAAGATAAAAAGCTTCTGCACGGTGAAGGAAACAACCAAAAAAACTAAAAGGCAGCCTACAAAATGGGAGAAGATATTTGCAAATGACACATCTGATAAAGAGTATCCAAAACCCATGAAGAACTCAATACCCAAAAAACAAATAATCTACTGAAGAAATGGGCAAAAGACATGAATAGACACTTTTCCAAATAAGTGGCTAACATCCAGATGGCTAACAGACACATGAAAAGATGTTCAACATCACGTACCATCAGGGAAATACAAATCATAACCACAATGAGATACCACCTCACACTGGTCAGAGTGGCTAAAATGAACAATTCAGGCAACAAAGATGTTGGCGAGGATGTGGAGAAAGGGGAACCCTTTTGCACTGTTGGGAATGCAAACTGGTGCAGCCACTCTGGAAAACAGTATGGACGTTCCTCAAAAAATTAAAAATGTGGTGTATGTGTGTATATACACACATATATATAACAATGGAATATTGCTCAATGATGAAAAAGAATGAAATCTTGCCATTTCCAACAACATGGGTGGAAATGGAGGGTATTATGCTAAGCAAAATAAGTCAGTCAGAGAAAGACAAATACCATATGATTTCACTCATATGTGCAATTTAAGAAACAAAAAAGGGAAAGTGAAGAAAAATAAGATAAAAACAAAGAGGGAGACAAACAATAAGAGACTCTTAAATACAGAGAACAGAGGGTGGCTGGCAAGGAGTTGGGTGGGGGGAAGGGCTACATGGGCGATGGGCATTGAGAGCACTTGTTGGGATGAGCACTGGATATTACATGTACATTTAGTGATGAATCACTAAATTCTATTCCTAAAATCATTATTACACTGTATGTTAACTACCTTGGATTTAAATTAAAAAATAAAATTAAATAAATACATAAAAATAAAAAAATAAAGGAGTGTATTAAATAGGGATAAAAATATCAGCATTACCTAATAAAGTATCAAAATATCAGCATTACCTAATAATGGTCATACTGGAAGAAAAAAAATGTTTACTTATTTGGGGGGCGGGGGGGAGATAACGTGAGCGGAAGAGGGAGAGAGAATCCAAAGCAGGCCCCTTGCTGTCAGTGCAGAGACTGACACAAGGCTCGATCACATGAACTGTGAGATCATGATCTGAGCTAAAATCAAGAATCAGAGGCTCAACCAACTGAGCCACCCAGGTGCCCCAAGCCAATAATACTTTTTAATTGTTTACATATCAGGAAACTCACTGTTTTAAAAAACTGTGCACTGAACCAAATCAGGAATGATATTCTTAAAAATAAAACATAATAAAGTACATGCTATTTTAACAGCGTAAGACAATTACAAAAAAATTGTTTGGGGAGTCTGGCTGGCTCAGTCAGTGGAGTGTGAAACTCTTGATCTCTGGGTGGTGAGTTTGAGCCCCAGCTGGGTATAGAGATTACTTAAAAGTAAAATAAAATCTTAAAAAATAAATGGTTCAGGTACCATATACAAAATACATACATACTCAAAGCCCCAATCATATCTCTGATAGAAAACCACTATACAAAAATAAAAATATATACTAATACCAGGTTCACATCATGCAAAACCCTAGAACAAATAAAAACTCAAAAACCATTATCTATTCTTCCGGCGCCTGGGTGACTCCATTGGTTAAGTGTCCAACTTCGGCTCAGGTCATGATCTCGCAGTTCATGAGTTTGAGCCCTGCATCGAGCTCTCTGCTGTCAGCACAGAGCCTGCTTTTCATCCTCTCTCCCTCTCTCTGCCCCTCCCCAACTTGCGTGCACGTGAGCGCGTGCTCTCTCACTCTGTCTCTAAAAAATACACATAAAAAGAAAACATATCTATTCCAGTTTACATAGTTTTTAATTTTTTTCAGAACAGAGGAAAAAAAATAGAATTTTCAAAGACTCCAGAGTACATTGTAGATTTCACAACAGGATGCTACCAAAATTAAAAAAGCAATCTTTCCTATACTTACTGTTATTATAAATACAAACAATAAGAAAATCAACCTAGAACACCCTCCCTAACAACCAAATAATGTTGCCAAGAGAAAAGAAAAGAAAGGTAGTTAGATGAAGTCCAAAGAGAAGTCTTTCAACTTGTTTATATTCCAAAACTACTTTGTAGGTAGCATACACACAACTCAGAAACACTACTATAAACAATGGTTTGAATCTTCATTCCTGAAAGGGTAAAACAAAGATATCTTAAGTTAGGAATGGTCTGTAAAACTCACTAGTTACAACTGGCCTTCTAGCAACATTAAACAAAATATATTTCAAAAGTACATTCAGTACTTAAATGTTTGAAACTTAACACATTTCCCCAAATAATATTTCAAATGGTAAATAGCTTACCAAAGCTGTTTGACCCATAAGGTATCTAAAGAGTAGTGTTAAATATTACTCTTTCAATTCTGCAGAGTTCTAATTCAAGACATCAGAAACAGTTCATTTATTGGTAGCAGAAACTCTCCCGAAACCTGGGAGTCCAAAGAATGAATGACTTAATGACTTTTTAAAAGTCAGTATTGATTGTTTAGGAGTGAATTATTGACTCTGTATCAAACAGGCTTATTTAACTCATTCATTGATTCTTTATTTCTGCATAAGGCAATTCTCTGGCTCCGACTGTGGAACAGGCCAGGGGTTTAGATGCAAATTCCTTAGCTGTTTGAAGTTGGTAAAACTGACTATAAATATACTTTATCAAATTTTCAAGTATCAATTTCAATATAATTGATTTCTACTGCAAAAACATATATATTATATATGATAAACTATAAAACGGATAATGATCTTTTAGTAGTAGTCTTACCACTTCTTGAACTAAGCTGATCAGTTCCATGAGACGCCGACGAAGTTTGGCTACTTCTTCATTCACTTTAGTAACATGCTGCTCATAAATTTCTGCCAAAGGTTTAAAGGTATGTCCACCATGCTATTTGAAGTAATAAGAATAATTTTAGAACATTTTCTTTTACCTTATTCATTTACATTTCTTTATTAACACTCTATGGATGCTAATAAACTGGTTAGTAGTTTACTTTTTTGGCTGTCTTTACTTTGTTAAAATCAACCAGAGCTTCCTTAAAATCACTTGGCCCATATAGGAAATCCTTAAAGATTGTAGCATAGGGGTGGCTTGGGTGGCTCAGTCAGTCAAGCATCCAACTTTGGCGCAGGTCATGATCTCACTGTCCATGAGTTCAAGCCCTACGTAGGGCTCTGTGCTGACAGTCAAAGCCTAGAGCGAGCTTCAGATTCTGTGTCTCCATCTCTCTCTGCCCCTCCTCTGCTTGCGCACTCTCTCTCTCAAAAATAAACATTAAAAAAAAATTTTTTTAAAGAACTGTAGCAAGATGTTTACATTTATCTAGAAATCTTTACTCATTAAAAAGAACCAAAATCTTTAACCATGGTTCCAACCACCTGACACAATTTTATTTGCCACTTTCTTCTTCATCAGCACTAGCCTTTTCAAGTTCTCAAACTTCTTTCCAGTAGGCCTTTGGAAAAGTAACTCCTTCTTACTCAAAAACAATTTTCCTTCATCTTCCCTCCCCAAACTCTTCACCTTTTAATTACTACTCATCCTTGGGAGCTTAGCTCAGTCTTACAGGGTCAGGTCCCAAAGTTATTCACAGTTATCAGCACTGCATAAATATCCCTAATACCTATTACGACGATTAAATATACAGAACTGTTTGATATCTATATTGTTTATCACTAAACCGCCAGTCTCTAGCACAACTGAATTAGTAAGACACTGAAAGGACACTGTTAGCAAAGCAATACACTCATTCCTTACGCCACAAAGAATTACTGTAGAGACAGAAGACTCATTAATCCATTTGTATTCAAATAATTTTTGAGGGCTAACAACCAAGTTTCTTTTTTTTTAATGTTTATTTTTTAGAGAGAGGGACAGAGTGCGAGCAGGAGAGGGGCAGATAGAGAGGGGGAGACACAATTCAAAGCAGGTCAGCTCTGTGCTGACAGCTCAGATACAGATCTCAAACTCACGAACGGCAAGATCACGACTTGAGCCGAAGTCGGACACTTAACCAACTGAGCCACCCAGGTGCCCCCTAAAACCAATTTTCTGTCCAATTTTAGTACTATAACTTATAACTCTCTTAATATATAGAACTTGAATTTATATTGTAAGAAACTACCTATTAATGGAAAAGTCCTCACTAGCATTGTCTTATCCAACCAAAGCACCTAAACATAGTCTCTAAGAAAAAAAGATGTAGATTTTTGCATGTCCACTTAAAGTATAGAAAAGAATGTTTCCATTGCTTACCAAACCCATGCATTTAAGAACTAAATTGTAAGAATTCAATTTTTCTATTCCTCAAATTAGAAACACATTATTCAAATCCTAACAGAAAATTCTATATTGAGCTCTACTCAACCAAGTTGCCTGTCATTCTCTCCCTAAAATATGCTAATGCCCCAAGAGTGATCAATTCTCATTGCTGACAGATATGTCTAGTTATCTAACAACTTTCTACTCCTACTGTAACTAACTCTCCCCACCAAGAATCTATCGTTTTCTTTTTTTTAACATTTTTGAGAGACAGAGACCGAGCACGAGGAAGAGTGGGAGACACAGAATCCAAAGCAGGCTCCAGGCTCCGAGCTATCAGCACAGAGCCTGACATAGGGCTTGAACTCACAAATTGCAAGATCATGACCTGAGTCGAAGTCGGTCGCCAAACTGACTGAGCCACCCCAGAGCCCCAATAACCTACTGTTTTAATTTTCAAGCCTATTTACATTAATTGTACCTATAAGTACACTTTTAATTAAATATTAATCAGACAATAAGAAAACTATGAAATAAAAGCTATTTCCAGGAAAACTAACTTGAATGTTTTAGACTTGATAAAAGGTACAATACCTTAAAAAACTACTTTTGAATTAGATTGGAAAAGAAAAAAAATTATAAGATCCAGATGTTTGCATTCGTATTGTTTCACAAATACCTAAAGTTATTGTTCCATTTTTTTTTTTTAATTTTCTTTAATGTTTATTCATTTTTGAAAGACAGGGACAGAGCACAAGCAGGAGTGGGGCAGAGAGAAAGGGGAACACAGATTCGGAAGCAGGCTCCAGGCTCTGAGCTGTCAGCACAGAGCCCGACGCGGGGCTCAAACTCACAAACCGCAAGATCATGACTGGAGCCGAAGTCGGACGCTCAACCGACTGATCCACCCAGGCGCCCCAAGTTATTGTTCCATTTTAAAGAAACCAAAATTGGAAATTGTGGCCAGGACATCAGATCAACTGACCTTTAATCAAAGATAAGACCTTGATCCTACAATAAAAGATTTGCTAATGAATATAAATTTTATACATTTTTTTAAATGTTTCTTTGTATTTGAGAGAGAAAGAGAGAGACAGACAGTCACAGACATGGGGCAAGTGGGGGAGGGGCAGAGAGAGGAGACAGAATCTGAACTAGGCTCCAGGCTCTGAGCTGTCAGCATGGAACCCAACGCAGGGGCTCGAACTCACAAGCCATGAGATCATGACCTGTGCCGAAGTCGGACACTCAACTGACTGGGTCACCCAGGTGCCCCAAATTTTATAGGTTTTCCATTAAAATATATATTTATGTAAGAGGTAAACATCCCACATCAACATCTCCCACAAAAGAAGTCTGTGGTATGATACCTTCTGCTAAAATTAGACATATTTAATTTTCAACTTTATAAACAAGAGTAAAATATTATTTTCTATCTAAATCAAACAAGTATTTCAGTGCTTTCTAGTCTCTAACTAAAAGTAATGTGCTAAATTTGTTCTACTCACCATTCCTCCCCAAAGTGCACACTGATGGCAGATACACTTCTTACAAGTCCAGCAAAATACACTAAGTTTTTCATGGTGATTTTCACATCTATATGTTATGAAAAGACAATACCATTTAAATTAAATAAATTAAAACTAAAACATAATTACCTCAACAAATTCCTACATTTGGGAAACAGGTCAATCAATTTTAAACAATATCTCAGCAAACAATATAAAATACATTCCATAGCTTTCATAAATTAAGCTAAAGAATCACATGTGGACGCAAATTTTAAGTACTGTTTTCATTAATTGATAAAGACTTTAAAATCATATGAAAAATGCAGACTAATTTCTAAATAAAGTATAAATACAACATCATTTCCTAGCATTACTGTAGAAGATAAGTTCACATTTTGGGCAAATCACATTATGAGTCTATACCTACCCAAACATGTATGCGTGTCCCACATGTGGCCAATGCTAAAAATAATCAAGACACACGCAATTGTATAACGTAATGCCATATTCTCATGAGAAATGAACAGCTCAATTTTAAAAAATGAGTTTCCCCTTAAGTTGTATATCCACATGCAAAACATGAATTTGGACCTGGTTGCGAACTGAACTTCATCCTCCCCAAATTCCTTTTGGAGGCCTAATGTAAATGTATTTGGAGATACGGCCTTTAAGGAGGTGATGAAGGTCAAATGAGGTCATAAGGGGAGAACCCTCACCCCACAAAACTGCTGTCTATACAAGAAGAGAAAGACACCAGGAGTATGTGAGGAGGAGCCTTATCCAAGTCAAAGAGAAAGGCTTCACCAGAAACAACCTTGATAATACATTGACCTTAAACTTTCAGCCTCCAAAACCATTAGAAAATAAATTTCTGTTATGTAAGCCAACCTGTGGTATTCTGTTATGGCAACCCTAGCAGACAAACACCTTTAGCTTATATCATATGCAAAATTTAAATCAAAGTAGATCAAAGACCTAAACATAAGACCTAAAACTATGTAACTCTTATAAGAAAACATTAAGGAAAAGCTTCATAAAGGAAAACATAAAGGAGAATCCACAATATTGGATTTGGAAATTATTTCTTAAATATGACACCAAAAGCACATGCAACAGAGGTAAAAAATAAATAAATTAGACTACATCAAAATTTAAAACTTCTGTACATCAAAGGATACAAGAAACAGAGTGAAAGGCCAATCTATGGAATAGGAGACTATATTTGGAAATCCTGTACCTAATAAAGGAGTTAATACCCAAAATACATAAAGAACTACTACAACTCAACAGTAAAAAACAAAAGCAAAAAAACAAAAAAACCTGATTAAAATATGGGCAAAGGACTTTAACAGACATTTTTCTCCACAGATATACAAGTAACCAACAAGCATATAAAAAGATGTTCAACATCCTAATCATCAGATAAATGCAAATCAAAACAACAAGATATTTCTTCATACTCATTAAGATGGCTATTATTAAAAAACAAAACAAGTTTTGGGAAGGATGTGGAGAAACTGGAATCCTGTATATTGTTGGTAGGAATATAAGATGGTACAGCTGCCATGGAAAACACTATGGAGGTTCCTCAATGTATTAAAAACAAAATTCCATATAATCTAACAATACCACTGCCAAGTATATATGCAAAAAAGGGGTGCCTGGCTGGCTAAGTCAATACAGCATGCAACTCTTAGGTTTATTTATTTTTTAGAGAGAGAAACAGAGAGACAGAGCACTAGCAGGGGAGGGGCAGAGAGAGACGGGGAGACACAGAATCTGAAGCAGGCTCCGAACTGTCAGCACAGAGCCTGATGCAGGGCTAGAACTTACAAACTGTGAGATCATGACCTGAGCCGAGATGGATGCTTAACCTACTGAGTCACCCAGGCACACCCAGCATGCAACTCTTGATCTCAGAGTTGTGAGTACAAGCCTCACATTGGGTGTAGAGATTACTTAAAAATCCTTAAAACAAACAAACAAACAAACAAAACTTGAAGGCAAGGTTTAGAAAAGATGAACACATTATGAGCATTGTTCACAACAGCCCAAAAGTGAAAGCAACCCAAATATCCAACACATGAACAGATATACAAAATGTGATACAAATACATGGTGGAAAATTAATCAGACTTAAAAAGGAATGAAATTCTGACATATGCTACATTATGCAAAGTCAAGGATGGTAGTAGCAAAAAGACAAATACTGCATAATTTTGCTAACATGAGTAATCCAGAGTAGTCAAACTCAAAGAAACAAAGTGAAATGATGGTTGCCAGGGCTGGTAGGAGAATGGGGAATTATTGTTTGATGGGTGGAGAGTTTCAGATTTCCAAGATGAAAAAGTTCTGGAGATTGGTTGTACAATGTGAATATATTAAACACTATGGAACTGTATGCTTAAAAATAATTACAACAGTAAATTTTATATTTTATATAAGTGTATTTTACTACAATAACAAAATTTTTTTTTAAGTTTCTGTTGCCTATAAAAGAGACATACTGTTGCATTTCTTAAAAAGATTCTCACTGGGGCCCCTGGGTAGCTCAGTCGGTTTAGCATCCGACTTCGGCTCAGGTCATGATCTTAGCAGGTTTTGAGTTTGAGCCCTGCACTGGGCTCTCTGCTGTCAGCACAAAGGCTGCTTCTGAACCTCTGTCCCCCCTTTCTCTCTGCCCTTCCTTTGCTCATGCTTGCTCTCTCAAAAATAAATACACATTAAAAAAAAAAAGAAAAAGCTTCTCACTAACGGAGTACACTGAGCTTAGAGAAAATACCTAAATGCGTCTACATTTTCTCTGAACACCAAAAAGAAATTAATGAAAGTATAAAAAAACGGCATATTAGATAATATCTGTAAGCTCATTTAGCATATTTCCATAGTACCAAATTTAACATAGCTTTTATAATAAAGGAAATTTATCAGAACAATTCTTTATCAATGGCCTATATGCATCTTCAGCAGACCAAGGGGAAGAGGGGCCAGCTGACATCAAGAACAAAGAAGAGAGATTTAGCAAACACTAGCAGTTCCACTCCTTTTATCAGAGGCTCTAATAAAAGAAGCCCAATCAAGAGTTAGAAGGGTCTTTCAAAATAGTGATACTGATACAATGCCAAGAGAAAAATACTTAAGTGTTCACCTATAAAACGAAAAAAATTTTCAATAGTGTCGTTAAAATAACACCTATCAACATCTATGAAATACTCAAACACAAGTTGAGGGCATACTTGTCCTTTTCATTTTCTTCATGTTTGGTGAGACTGCAGAGTTGAAGAGTATCAAGCTGCTGGGTTACTTCTTCTGCCCAACGACAGTTTACTAGTTCTCGTAGCTGGAGTGGAGCACTGGAGAAAAAATATGTACATATACTCCAATTCAGGAATTTGAGATTATTTTCTAACATAAACACATTCCAAAGGTAAATATGTGAGATGATGAAAGTGCTATCAATGGGGAGAATCCTTTCACAATACATACACACACATATCAAATCATCACAAGGTACACTTTAAATGTCTTACAATTTTATCGGCCAACTATACCTCAAAATATTAAAAAACAGAATTACCATATAATCCAGCAATACCACTTCTGGGTATATATCAAAAAAAACTGAAGGCAGGTCTTGAAAAGATGAACACCCATGACCATAGCAGCATTAGTTACCTTAGCCCCAAAGTGGAAGCAATCCAAATGTCCATTACCAGATTAATGAATAGATGGAATGTGATACATATATATGATGCAGTAATAATCAGCCTTAAAAAGGAATGAAACTCTGAGGCTCCTGGGTGGCTCAGTGGGTTAAGCATCCGACTTTGGCTCAGGTCATGATCTCACATTTCATGAGTTTGAGCCCCGCATCAAGTTCTGTGCTGACAGCTCGGAACCTGGAGCCTGCTTCAGATTCTGTCTCTCCCTCTCTCTCTGCCTTTTCCCTGCTCACACTCTGTTTCTCTCTCTCTAAAAAATAAACATTAAAAGGGGGCGCCTAGGGGCGCCTGGGTGGCGCAGTCGGTTATGCGTCCGACTTCAGCCAGGTCACGATCTCGCCGTCCGTGAGTTCGAGCCCCGCGTCAGGCTCTGGGCTGATGGCTCAGAGCCTGGAGCCTGTTTCCGATTCTGTGTCTCCCTCTCTCTCTGCCCCTCCCCCGTTCATGTTCTGTCTCTCTCTGTCCCAAAAATAAATAAAAAATGTTAAAAAAAAAAAAAAAAAAAAAAAAGGGGGGGCGCCTGGGTGGCTCAGTTGGTTAAGCATCCGACTTCAGCTCAGGTCATGATCTCACAGTCCGTGAGTTCAAGCCCCGCGTCGGGCTCTGTGCTGACAGCTCAGAGCCTGGAGCCTACTTCAGATTCTGTGTCTCCCTCTCTCTCTGCCCCTCCCCTGCTCATGCTCTGTCTCTCTCTGTCTCAAAAATAAGTAAAAACATTAAAAAATAAATAAATAAACATTAAAAATTTTAAAAATTTAAAAAAAGGAATGAAACTCTAACATATGCTACAACATGCATGAACTACGACATACAAAGGGAAGGAAGACAGTTGCAAAAAAATTATCAAATAAAAACATACTCAAAACAGAGCTCACAATATATTCATACCATATTACTATTAAAATAATAACAGACTGAATGAGAAGTATGGTTTGCAACTTATTTTTACATTAATGTCATTTACAAAAAAAATTCCAATTACAGATTGAATTCTCAATACCTTAAAGTTGTACTATCCAAAATGACAGCCACTAGTCACAAGTGACTATTTAAAATTTTAATTATCTTTTTAAGTTTTTTTATTTTTTTGAGAGACTGCAAGCATGCACAAGCAGGGGAAGGGCAGAAAGGGAGGGAGAGAGAATCCCAAGCAGGCTCCACGCTCAGCACGCAGAGCCTGACACGGGGCTCAATCTCACAACCATGAAACCATAACCTGAGCTGAAACCAAGAGTCAACGCTCAACTGACTAAGCCATCCAGGCACCCCTAAAATTTAATTAAAATTAAATAAGAATAAAATTTCATGGGGCTCCTGTTTCCCAGGTGCTCAGTCGGTTAAGCAACCAACCTCAGCTCAGGTCATGGTCTTACAGTTAGTTCATGGGTTTGAGCCCCACATTGGGCTCTGTGCTGACAGCTCAGCCTGGAGCCTGCTTCGGATTCTGTGTCTCCCTCTCTCTGTGTCCCTCCCCTGCTTGTGCTCTGTCTCTCTCTCTCAAAAATAAAATAAATATTAAAAAACAATTTATTAAAAAAAAAATAAAATTTAATTATATAGTCAAACTAGATATATTTCAAGTGTTGAACTGCCACTGTTGAACTGTACCCAGTGGAATTAAACAGCAAAGTTACAGAACATTTCCATCATTACAGAAAGTTTCTGTTTGATAGTGCTGGCTTTCTTAAAAGTTAATATAAAAAAAGTAAACAATACATGATGAAAATGGACAACAAATGAGATGAAGTAGTTTAAGCAAAACAAATATAACTAAATATGCCTCAAAAGATGTTCAGTTTCAATCATTTTTTAGAAAAGCATAGTTAATTGGGCCCCTGGGTGGCTCATTCAATTAAGCATCTGACTCTTGGTTTTGGCTCAGGTCATGATCTCATGGTTCATGGGTTCAAGCCCCCATCGGACTCTGCACTGATAGTGCAGAGCCTGCTTAGGATTCTCTCTCCTCTCTGCCCCTCCCCAGCTCACACACAAACTCTTGCTCTCAAAATAAATAAATAAACTTTAAAAAATAAAAAAGCATATTAAAAATGAGATACTATTTTTCATTGAATGGAATGACAAAAAAAAAAATGACAGATTGATAACCAGTATTGGCAGAGGAAAAGGCACTTTTATATCTATTATTAGGAACGGTAAATGGTAAAAACCTTTCTTTCAATGTAATCTGGCACAATTATATGAAAAAAACAAGAGTGGAAATTAAATGTGTCTGAATATAAGCATATTAAATAAATCAACATACGGTCATACAGTGGATTATTCACACTTTTTAAAAAAATGACATATATGTACATATCTTCAAGGAAGGTCCCACCATATTTTACATGAAAAAAAAAAAAACCCAAAATAGAATTATATCACATTTGGGTATTTTGAGAAAAATGTATACATATCAGTATACTCTTAGAAAAATGTCTAGAATACATAATAAAATCTAACCATTTCTTTTCAAAGTGTTATTTAATGAAAAGATTAGGCAGGGAGTATCAGAAATAGAAGTCTTTTTATTTTATTTATCTGTATTAATTAGAAAGTTGGAGAACTTTTCAGTTGTATTTTAATTATAAAAATCAAGAAGTTAAACAATGCTTCTCTAAAAGATGGTAAACAGGGGCACCTGGGTGGCTCAGTCGGTTGGGCATCTGGCTTCGGCTCGGGTCACGATCTCACTGTTCATGAGTTTGAGCCTGGCATCAGGCTCTGTGCTAACAGCTCTGAGCCTGGAGCCTGCTTTAGATTCTGTGTTTCCCTCTCTCTCTGCCCCTCCCCAGCTCACTCACACTCTCTGGCTCTCTCTCTCTCTCAAAAATGAATAAGAACTTTAAAAAAATAAAAATAAAAGATGGTAAATAATGTACTTAATGCACTCTACATAATTTTTATTTTATTTTATTTTTTTAATGTTTATTTATTTTTGAGAGAGAGAGAGACAGAGTTCGAGCAGGGGAGAGTCAGAGAGGGAGACACAGAATCTGAAGCAGGCTCTAGGCTCCAAGTTGTCAGCACAGAGCCTGATGTGGGGCTTGAACCCACGAACCATGAGATTGTGACCTGAGCCAAAGTCAGACACCTAACCAACCGAGTCACTCAGGTGCCCCTGCACTCTACATAATTCTAAGTCAGATAAATTAGTTCGCATTTATCTAGACACATTGCTTATTTTCTTTTCAACTGTATTTACAAAAAGGAGAAATGTGACAGAATGCAAAAAAACTCTGAATATTAAGGCACACTTTAATCCCATCACCTTGCTATTTTCCAAATTCACAAATAATCATAGCAAAACACTTACCGGCAATGAGGACATTGAGCTCTCTGCTCTGTCAGCCAGCGCTAAGGAGGCAAAAAATTAGATTTTGATTATAGAAAAATTATTACTTTAATTTGTACATATTGAATACTTAAATACAAAATTTAATGAGTTTAACTCTCTAGTGCTTGTATTAATTACAGAGATACGTACAGAAATAGCATTCAATCTACTATCTCTCTCTCATTATCATTATGATGGGGACAAATTTTCAAAGGGACAGAACTAATTCCAAAACAGTTAAGAAGCTTTTCTCTCATAGGAAAGAAAGTGATCTTAAGAATATGTGATTATCCCAAGGAAGATGTTGATAATCTTCACAAAATCAGTAATAATACAGTAACCACCACCCCTGAAAATAAACCACAGTGACGATTTACTTCCATCTAATCTCTCATTAAATCCCTGAGAAAGTATAAGGTACTACTAAATTCCTTTCTGAAAAGCTAATTTTGAATATGGATTATGAATTTTGGATATATACATTAGACCTAAAATATGAATAAGCAATACAACAGAACTTTACATCTTAAGAGCTCTACAGTCCAGTAATGTAATTATAAAAAGCTTTTATAAGAAAGTATCTCCACTAAACTTCAAATTCTATTGAGTTAATTGTTTTAATTATTACTGGATAGGGAGTAGTTTTACACCATATACAAAGGAGATGCGAAGATTATTTGAATACCTTTCCAAAAACAATAGGATCATGGTTAAGCTTTTTAAAGTCAAATAATTAACTCAGAAATGAAATTCCCAAGGAAACCTTAAAGGACAACAAAAGGTAAGAGATAATAAGGACAAAGGTACTTCACAGCAAACAATATAAAGCTGGAAGAAAAAGAAAACAGACACAAAAGGATTCCTCTATTCTTAATAACCTTGAAGATTATTTCTTTGGTCCCTCAGCAAAAGTAAGATTTGGGTCAGGTTTCTTCCTCTCAAACAATGCTCTGCTAAATCCACAGCACTCTTCTAGGGCTGGTTTCAGCCCACACCTCTCTTGCCTCACCTTCTACCTCACTCTAGGGAACCCAACAAGGTTAAGGCTTTAGGTATATTTATTTCCTCTCTCTCCCCAGGATATTCTTCAACTATATCATTCCTACTCATTCTTTAGATTTCAGTTTATGTCACTTCCTCCAGAAAGCTTGCCCTGACTCTCTACAGACTACCACAGCAACCTGTACTTCTTCCTTTATTGTGCTTATAATACTTTATTACACTGACTTATTTATCGGTCTCCTCTGCCCTGCCAGACTATAAGCTCTCTAAAGGTTGGGACCATGACAGGGAGTGACCAGTCCATATTTTTAAATATGTCTCTCCGTTCCAGTCAAAACAGGCTTATTGCTACACTATACACCACGCTTGGTATATTTGTGTATTTGCTAGTATGTCCCCCCCACCATGTGCTGTCCCATGGGAATGTCCAGTAATTAGGTCCATAAAACTTTCCTAACTATAACAAGCTAGTAATCTTTCCCATCTCTGAATATTTATGACATTTTTACCTTGTATTCCATAATCTAACTTAATCACAAAATAAATATGGTAATTTTAATACTTTGGGAAAAACAATATTTCTCCCAAACCAAAACCAAAGGTAAGAACGAGCAATACAATATTAATGCACAAGAAGAATTAAAGAAAACAAAAATTATAGTAGAGCAATTCCCCACATTCAATTTAAGAATTTCTCTCCATTAAAATGGAAGAATCACGGCTTTAGACAGTATTCAGACCTGAGTCTGACTCCTAGCTCTAGCACTTACTGACTACAAGACACCAGACACATGACTGAGCTCAAGTTTCCTCACAGGTAACAAGAGAATCAACATACCTAACTTTGCAAGACTGGCCTAGGGAAATTCTCAACAAGAGCCCAGCAAATCGAATTCAACAATATATTAAAAAGACTATACAGCATGACCAAGTGGGATTTACTACCTGGAATGCTGAGATAGTTCATTCAATATAACAACACATCACATTAATAAAATGAAGGAAAAAACCCACATGATCATCTCAACTGATGCATAAAAGGTCTCTGACAAAATCTAATATCCTTTCATGATAAAAACACTCAAGAAAAAGGAACAAAAGAGAACTTCCTCAATTTGATAAAGTCAATACATAAAAGATCCAGAGTGAACATCATACTCAATGGTGAAACACTGAAAACTTTTTCTTTAAGATCAGGAAAAAGACAAAGATGCCCATTTTCACCACTTCTATCCAACACAATACTAAAAATTTCACCGAGAGCAATTTAAGCAAGGAAAAAAAATACAAAAGCATCCCAACTGGAAAAGTAGTAAAATTAATTGTTTGCAATAACATAATCTTGTATGTAGGAAACCCTAAAGGTTCCACAAAAAACTGTTAATATTAATGAACAAAATGAACAAATTCACCAAAGTTGCAGAATACAGTATCAACCCACACACAAAAAAAACACATTTCTATATGCTAGCAATGAAGAATTCAAAGAGGAAATTAAGAAAATACATCTACAACATCAAAGAAAAAAGTAAAATACCTAGGAATAAACTTAACCAAGGAGTTGGAAGATTTATACATGGAAAACTACAAAACACCACTGAAAGAAAGTCCTAAATAAACAGACATCCCATGTTCATGTATTGGAAGATTTAATACTGTTAAAATCCCAATACCACCCAAAGCAATCTACAGTATCAATGTAATTCTTATCAAAACCACAATGGTGCTTTTTACAGAAGTAGAAAAACCCATTCTAAAATTCAAACGGAAGGGCACCTGAGTGGCTCCATCAGTTAACTGTCCTACTACTGATTTCAGCTCAGGTCATGATCTCGCCATTTGTGATACTAGGCCCTGTGTCGGGCTCTGAGCTGACTGGACAGAGCCTGCTTGGGATTCTCTCTCCCTCTCTCTCTGTCCCTCCCCTGCTCGTGCTCTGTCTCTCTCTCTCTCAAAATAAACAAATAAACACAAAAAAGAAATTTTAAAAAAAAGGAATAAAACTTTAAATATATAAAGACAAATGTTATATGATTACATTTATATGAAGTACTTAGTTCAGAGACAGAAAGAATAGTGGTTACCGGGACTGGGGAAAAGGGTAATGGATAAACGTAAGGAAAGTAGGCATCTCTATCTTTATCCTGATCTTAAAGGAAAATGTTAAGGTACTGCTCCATATCTATGAGAATGGCTAAAATTCAAGACTGAACGTACCAAGTGTGGGCATTAATGTGGAAGAATTAGAACTCTCACACATTGCTGGTAAGAATTTAAAATGATATTATTTTAGAAAACAGTGTACAATTTGTTAAAGTTAGATATACATCTACCATGTGATCTAGCTCTTCCATTCCTATTTACTTACCTAAGAGAAAAGAAAGTTTAAGCCCATTCAAATACTTGTATATAAATGTTCATAGCAGTTTTCTATGTAAATACCAAAAAGTAGACACAGTTATGTCCATCAACAGGTGAATGGATAAACATATTATGGCATATGCATACAATGGGATGCTACCACTTGGCAATAAAAAGGAATACTATTGATCCACACAACATAGATACATCTCTAAATAATTTTGTTGAGGGGCGCCTGGGTGGCTCAGTCGGTTAAGCGTCCGACTTCGGCTCAGGTCACGATCTCGCGGTATGTGAGTTCGAGCCCCGCGTCGGGCTCTGTGCTGACTGCTCAGAGCCTGGAGCCTGTTTCAGATTCTGTGTCTCCCTCTCTCTCTGACCCTCCCCCCTTCACGCTCTATCTCCCTCTGTCTCAAAAATAAATAAATGTTAAAAAAAAATTAAAAAAAAAAAATAATAATAATTTTGTTGAGTGAAAAAAGCTGGACACATGAGAGAACATATCATAAGATTCCATTTCTATAAAAGTCCAAAAAATGCAAACTTATCTACAGTGACAGAAAGCAGATCAGTGGCTTCCTAGGAATAAGATAAGTGAAGGGAAGGATTACCAAGAGGTACAAAGAAACTTTGGAGGATTATAAGTATGTTCACTATCTTGTAGTGATGGTTTCTCAAGTATATACATTTATCAAACTTACCACACTATACACTTTAAATATGTGCAGCTTACTGTATGTCAATTATATCTAATTTTTAAAAACTCCAATATTAAAAAGAAAACAAAGTCAATATCTACAGGAAATCATAAAATGCTACCAATGCTGAAAATCAAGGAGTCAAAAACAAAACCAAAACTACTTGATGAAAAAGACTGGGGCAAAAAAATGGGTGAAAATACAAAAATAAGAACAGGTAATGATGGAGAATCAACTGAGAGTAACTGGAAGAATGAAAGAGACCTGGCCTGAAAATACAGCCAACGTTCCCACTTTTTGGTATATGCGTATAGAAGCACAAGAGAGTCATAGGTAGAGTGCTGGCCTGGGAGTGAGTCCAGTTTTGGTCTGTCCCAAACCACTAGATAACTTTGGACAAGTCTATTCATGGGTCTGGACCTTAGTCTGTTTTATTCAGTGACACAAGCATCTGGCCTGTCATGGATAATTAAATTTCCATGGTCAAATGAACAGAGATGGGATGGAAGAGAAGGGAGAGGCATCCAAATAAACAATAATACAATATGGTTGGGTGGAATGCCCAGGTCTCAAGGACTTTGCTCCTGTAATTATCCCCTCTCCCCAGCATCATTAATTAATCTTTCTCTACTGGTTCACTTTCAATGAGATATAAACCTTTTCAACCCACTCCTTTTTTTTCCCCTTTACATCAAAATTTTTAGAGTTTTTACACTTGCTGTCTTATTTGCCTCCCTCTCCCAGACATCAAGATTTTGTCTTCATTATTCCACTAAAACTACTCATCAAGGTTACCAATGTCCTACACATTCTCAAATCCAATGGTTAAATCCCGAACCAGAAATACAAGACACAGTTAACCTACTCCTCTTTGAAACATGTTTTTCACTTGAATTCTGTGATGCCTCACTCACGGCTCCTTCTTGTTATCTCCTGCTTAATCCTCCTCCTCCTCCTGACCTCTAAATGTTGAGTGACCCAGAGTTCAAACCAAAAAGTCTTTTCCCTATCAGGTAATCTGGTGACCTCATCAAACGCCTAAAATACTATCCATATGCTAATAATTCGGTATCACTAACATCCCCTTCCTCAACTCCAGATTCATATTTCCAACTGCCAACCTCTCCAGTTAGATGTATAAAATCTTAAACTTGACATATTTAAAAACAAAACTTGTACATCTATAGCCTACCCAACTCTTCCTCCCCAAATTTCTTCT
Organism: Panthera onca; assembly: GCF_046562875.1. Taxonomy (NCBI): domain Eukaryota; kingdom Metazoa; phylum Chordata; class Mammalia; order Carnivora; family Felidae; genus Panthera; species Panthera onca. Next base: position 44,687,277 of record NC_138352.1, on the reverse strand, counting down.
ATCTCAGAATAGAAAACCATTCATCTAAATGTTGTATAAAATTCTCATGTCCCATCTATAAGTAAATCCATTGGCTCTACCTTCAAAACATATCCAGAACTGCCCTATTTTTCACCACCTCCACTGTTACCATTCGAGTCTAAACCAAATTGGTCTCCTCACTTCCTCTCCCACCTATGGTGCCTATAATCCACTTTCTACATAGCAGCAAAAGTGAGTTTTTAAAAATTACTGCGTATCATTCAAAAGCTTTCAATGGCTACCATTACAGTTAAAATAAAAGCCAAGGTCTTTACCAAGGCCCTAACCATCTCCAAATTCATCTCCTTTCCCTCTTTCTCTCTTTGCTCCAGCCACACTGGCTTCTTTGTTCTTTCTCTCAGGGGCTTTGCTCCTTCTGATTTCTCTGCCTGGGACTTTCTTCCTGTAGATACTCACATCACTACCACATTTCATTCTGGTCTTGGCTCAAATATCACTTCTCAGAGACCTTCACAGACTATCTAAAATAACTAACAACCTGCTCATACCCTCCGCAAAGTCCCCACTCTATACCTTATTCAGTTTAATTTTCTTCATAGCACTTTCTGGTATCTAACATATGTCTATTTACCTTTTTGTCCATATCCCAAGTAGTAAATAAGTCAACTCCCTGGGAAGTCGATGCTTAACTCCAAGTAGATGTGTAATTAGTATTTGTTGAATGAATAAACACATGAATGGTACATTCAGGAACCAAGACAGCTTTAGAAAGAAAGAATAGAGGGGTGCCTGGGTGGCTCAGTTGGTTAAACGTCTGGCTTCAGCTCAGGTCATGATCTCACAGTTAGTGAGCTCAAGCCCCACATCAGGCTCTGTGCTAACAGCTCAGAGCCTGGAGCCTGCTTTGAATTCTGTATCTCCTTCTCTCTCTCTGCACTTCCCCCACTCACTCTCTGACTCTCACAAATGAATAAAACATTAAAAAAAAAGAAAGAAACAAAGAATAGAACCAGATTATCCAAGTGGTCTGAATATAAAGATAATATTCTAAGGAATTAAGGCAATGAATCTGAGGTTTCTGATAAGGAAAAAAAAATGACATTTCTGGAAAACATCAATATGGCAGCAGGATATAAAATGAACCACAGATAAGAAAAGACTTGGAGTGCCTGGGTAGCTCAGTCGGTTAAGCATCCAACTCTTGGTTTCAGCTCAGGTCATGATCTCATGGTTCGTGAGATCGAGCCCCACCTAGAGCTCCACGCTGGCAATGAGGATCTTACATGGGATTCTCTCTCTCTCCTCCCTATGCCCCTCCCCAGCTAGCAAACACACTCTAGCTCTCAAAATAAATATATAAACTTTAAAAAAGACTCAAGATAGATCAGTTAAAAGCTAACTAGGGGTGGGGCGCCTGGGTGGCTTAGTCAGTTGAGCGTCCGACTTCAGCTCAGGTCATGATCTCATAGCTTGTGAGTTCGGGCCCCACGTCGGGCTCTGTGCTGACAGCTCAGAGCCTGGAGCCTGCTTCTGTGTCTCCCTCTCTCTCTGCCCCTAACCCACTCACATTCTGTCTCTGTCTGTCTCAAAAATAAATAAACATTAAAAAAAATTAAAAAAAAAAAAAAAAAGCTAACTAGGGGTGTCTGGGTGGCTCAGTCAGTTGAGCATCCAACTCTTGATTTCGGCTCAGGTCATGATCTCAGGGTCCTGGGATCAATTCCCACGTCAGGTTCCTCACTGAGCGGAGAGCCTACTTGGGATTCTCTCTTTCTCCTCTTTGCCCCTCCCCTGCTCACTTGCAAGCTCGCTCACGCGCTCTCTCTCTCTCTGGGGAAAGAAAAAAAAAAAACGGTTGGAGCACCTGGGTGGCTCAGTTAAGCAACCAACTTTGGCCCAGGTCATGATCTCACAGTCTGCGAGTTTGAGCCCACCTCCAGCTCTGTGCTGACAGCTCAGAACCTGGAGCCTGCTCCAGATTCTGTGTCTCCCACTCTCTGCCCATCCCCCTCTCTCTCTCTCTCTCTCTCTCTCTCTCTCTGTCTCTGTCTCTCTCAAGAATAAACAATTAAAAAAATTCTTAATAAAAAAAGATAAAATTATCTAAGCATGAGGTAATAAAGGTATATATTTCTCTGCTAGAATGATAATGGAATGGAAAAGTAGGACAGATCTAAGTGAAAGCAGAAGATAATAACTGACAGGACTTAAAAATTACTGGTGCCAGGGATCAGTTGGTTAAGCCTTAGACTTTGGATGTCAGGTCAGGTCATGATCTTATGATTCAGGATATCAAGCCCTGCATCGGGTTCTCACTGACAGTGCAAAGCATGCTTGGGAGCCTCTCCCTCTTGCTCTGTCCCTTCCCCACTCATTTATGCACATGTGCTCTCTCTAAATAAACCTAAAAAATATCATTGGTGTAAAAGGTTTCAAGTTTGAATGACTGGCAGAACAGAACAAAAAGAAGTCAAAAAGAATCAGTTTAAAAAAACAGAATTTGATCGGGAACAAAGCTCAAGGTGCTGGAAAGTCAAGGCCAAAGGAATAGATTTAAAAGCCATACACTGAGAAATGATAGTTAAACCTGCAAGAATAAATCAAATTTCCCAAGGTAGATGAAATTTTCCCACTTCTTCTTAATTTTGAGAGAGTGATACAGGCCAATTACCTAGTTTCCACAGCTTCTGTTTCACCATTTATAAAAAATAATGCCAAATTTATTAATTGCTATTTTAACAATAAAATATTAACACCTTACAATGGAACAGTACTTTACAATTTCTAAATTGCTTTTTAGCTTATCTCATTTAATGCCACAACCATCCTGTGAGGCAAATCTTGTTACCTCATTCTATAGCTGAAGAAACAAGACTAGGAAAAATTGAGTTTCTCAGCTTATGAATGGAAGAACTAGCATGATATATAACCTTGGTCTTCTCCACATGGTGTAGAAGCAAAGAACACAGGCTCTAAAGCCAGACTTCCTGGATTCAAATCCAGCTCTATTATTTGTTAGCTGTGTGACCGGAAGCAAGTGATTTAAGTGTTACAACCATTACTCTCGACAAAGGTTTATTTATCTTCCTAAGGCAGAAATAAGGAACCACAGAGAAATTTTGAGGTGAAGAGCATGTTAGATGGCTTTGATTTTCCCAGTAAAAGACAAAATCTACTGCGAGTAATGTGGGCAGGGCAGTTTTTAACTATGATTTGCAGATGTACTACTGAATCCCTCCACATAAAAAAGTTCTTCTGCTTCACATCTTAGGCTTCCTCATAATGTTCTTTGAGGGGTTCACCTACATTCCTTTTAAAGCCAACGGACTATATTAATCTCTAAAGTCTCTTGTACCTGTAAGATTATACGACTTTAATCTAAGCCTCTGAACCCATTATTAGCTTTTTCTCCATCCTACCCATCCAACAGTATAAACTCTGAGTCTCACAGCACTTTGTTAGTGCCTCTTTATGACACTATACATACATTCTTCAGTATAAACGGAGCCCATTATGTCACTTAGATTTAAGCTCCTTCAGGGCAAGCACTCCATCATTTATCTTAGAAGTCTTCAACCCCAGGGGCGCCTGGGTGGCTCAGTCGGTTAAGCGTCCGACTTCAGCTCAGGTCACGATCTCGCGGTCCGTGAGTTTGAGCCCCGCGTCCGGCTCTGGGCTGATGGCTCAGAGCCTGGAGCCTGTTTCAGATTCTGTGTCTCCCTCTCTCTGCCCCTCCCCCGTTCATGCTCTGTCTCTCTCTGTCTCAAAAATAAATAAACGTTAAAAAAATTAAAAAAAAAAAAAAAAAAAAAGAAGTCTTCAACCCCAAACGCAATGCAGGCAACCACTTTACCAGTACTTGTTAAATGTGCAATGATTTAATAAATATATTAAAATTATAGTGGGTTTTGATTTCTAGACATTTCATGGTAGTTATCTCACCTCCACAGTACTAAGTAATATATGATGATGGTCTCCCTATTAAGGAACATTCATTTAAAACATTTTTTAAAAGGAGACAAAATGTAAAATCTAAAAAGATAACGAAACTGGGGTGTCTGGATAGCTCAGTTGGTTAAAGTGTCCGACTCTTGGTTTCAGCTCAGGTCATGATCTCACAGGTTCATGGGTTCAAGTCCCACATCAGGTTTCACACTAATAGCACGGAGCCTGTTTAGGATTCTCTTTCACTCTCTATCTCACAATGAATAAACTTAAAAAAAAAAAAGAAAGATAAAAAATATGGTCGATTTTGGGGTGCTTCAATCAGCTGAGCATCCTACTCCAGCTCAGGTCATGATGTCATGGTTCATGGGTTCAAGCCCCACATCAGGCTCTGCTGGCAGCTCAGAGCCTGAAGCCTACTAGAGATTCTGTGTCTCCCTTTCTCTCTGCCTCTCCCCTGCTCATGCTCTCTCTTTCTCAAAAATAAATAAACATTTAAAAAACTAACTTTAAAAGAATATGGTTGATTTTTACAACACATCGTATATACACTAAGGGCATGTAGAAAGAAATGCAACTTACCCTGATACAGCTAAAACAACAAAGCTTAGAGCAATGAGGACACAGGCGTGCATCCCGCAACTTCTCCATACAAATGAAACATCTGAAAACCTCCGCAATGCTCTGAAAATAATAAAAAATGTAAGGTACACCAGATTTAGACTACTGAATCAAAAGTAAAAAGCATGCTTAAAACAACTCACTCAACATTGACATTAATTTTGGGCTGATATAACCTGTTTTAATAAGTCTTATCAGTACTTGGTTAGTCAAGGCCCAGTGTACCTCAGAACATCTGGAAAAAGTGCTTTTTCTTTCCTAAGCTTCACAGTGGCTCTATTCTAAGGAAAGAACATGAAATGCAAACACACTTATGCACAAATATTATCACTGAAGCATAAATTGTAATCACAAGAATGTGGCTATAACCCAAATTTCAAAATATTAAATTATGACAGTTAATAAGAAAAATTAGGACAGTTAACACAGATTATGACAGTCACTAGAAACTTCTTGATTTGAGGATATAGAAAAAAATAGCCTTATTATGATGCAGAACACCTAAAAAAAAAAAAAAAAAAAAAAAAGATGGACTGACTGAATGAACTATATTAACTTTTTCTGCAATTTCCCCAAGGGGATGGACTGCTTTTAAAATTTAAAAAAAAAAAAAACTTTAAAAAAGATACATATACTAACAGAGTGTACTCTGATCAAGAAAGAAACTAATTCAGAATCCAGAAATCTGAATTTGCCCTGATACTCCAACCAACTAGCTTTTTATTGGAGCCTGAGATTTTGTTCCTATGGAAAATTTTAGTGGTCGCCCCATGAAGGCTTTGAAAAGAAAAAAAGAATAATAAATAGAAGAAACGATAGTTTGCAAGCCTCAGATAAATCATTTTAGGAAGTAACTAACAAGAAAGCAGATATAATGAAAACCAACTTATTGTATATTTTATTTTTACCGTACTCACATTTATTTACTCCATCCCAGGAGAATTAAACGCTCCCAAACCAAGAAAACGTTACAAAACCTTTATAACACTTTCGCAGGAGGAACTAAGGAGAAAATTATTCATTAGTCCAATCATGACTCTGCAGAACCAGAAAGAACCTGTGAGATGCAGACGCTGGGGGAGGGGAGGGTGGCCAATAAGACCATTGGGTGAACTACTTTCAACTGGAGTGCCTGTAATACAGTTGCAACTTACTAAGGACCAAGGTAATGGAAAGTTCAAAATTCGACAACTGTTAAATAATTAGGTCCAATAAGCAATCTTTTTTTTTTTAATGTTACTGGCCTTTAAGTAAATATCTCAACCATTTGGAATCACAGCTCACAAGAGCCAAATATAAAAGAATAGGTTGTTCCAGAAAACTACAAATAGGATAATAAAAGTATATCCTCATTCAATTTAGGAAGGGCAGAAGTCTGCAAAATGTACGGGTCGGGGAGGAATGATTCCAGTTGGAGAGAGTTTTGGATCTGCACTTGAACTCCCAAGAACAGGTAGCGAGTGCACGGCACGTCTATCTAATGAATTTGCAGTTTTGCTCTTCCCAGACTGTAGTTTGCAAAAACCCTCTGAGAATGAGTACCGTGCCAAGACACCCAGAAAACGCCAGGATACCACCACCTGACAAGGCACCCGAAGAGCTGCGGACCTAGCACGGCGTCCTTCGCACTGGGCCAGCCTTCACTACACCCGCAGCGGCGGAGTGGGGGTGCTCTACTACAGGGAGGGCTAGGGCAGGGCGCCCCAAATAAAGAAGGCTCAGGGGGTAGCGGAGGGAGAGTAACCACCACCCTTCTCAACCCCCCTCACCTCTACGCTCTGTTCATCCATTGCCTCCGGCTCTCGGCGGGGCCCTCGGCGACCCGCGGAGTCCGTGGTCTGACCTATTGGGCGCCGGCCCGAGGTCGCCAGGTCAAATCGCCGACGAAAACCACGCCGGCGTGTGGCTCAGGAGGCTCCGACGACCGCCCCACCTGCTCGCCCCATCGCGTCGGGTTCGGCGCCAGCTACCCCCACTTCGCCATATTTATCCGCGCACCCGCCCTAGGGCGCAGTGGGAGGGCGAGCGGTGGCCGCAGCTGCTTCCTCACCGCTAAGCCGCCCGCCAGCAACCGCGAGGGAGCCTCGCACCACGTGACGCGGGCGCGCGCGTATCGAACTGCTGCTAGAGCCCGGCGGCGCTGGTCTCCAGCAAAGAAGGTGCTGCAGGGAATTCGCAAACACCAACGGTAACCAGGGCAGCTGAAGGAGCGGCGAAGAGGAAAGGCGCGGTGCGCATGCGCGCAGAACGCGGCGTTAGGGGAGCCGGGAGGAGAGAGGCGGGCAACTAGTTCCCGCGGTGCGGGGGCGCACACGAGATTTGGCTGCTAGCAGCCGCAGGGCTGCGTGTGTTTGGCCACAGTCTAGCGCGCAAGCGGATGAGAGTTTGGCGCTCGCCGGTCTCCACGCCTCTGCGCCCTTAGGGAAGGGCGGCGCTCCACCAGTCTCAAACTTTGGCGCGCCAAAGACTGGAACAACCACCTGGAGTGCTTGAGTGAAACAGACTCTGAAGCCACACCCCTAGGTATTCGGACTTGATTCTAAGATAAGGCTCCACAAAATCGTCAACAGCCACTCTCCGCAGATTTGGCTGCAGGTAGCCTTTGGCCCGCACTTTTTGAGAAACCATGGTGTAGAATTGGTGGCTAGTGTTCTTTCTTTGGAAGGAACCCCAGATTCTCGGGTTTTGAGACTTCTGCCCCACCTACTCATATTGTGAAGCCTACAGCGGTGTCGTTTCAGGAAGAATGGGACCACAGACTGTAGAGATTTGATCTACACCACTCCATCCAGCATGTCTTGCCACTTGAGGTTTGCCGTCGCTATGGGACTATGGAAAGTGCAAGCGTCAGCTGTGTTCAGCTTTCCTATGTTGGCGTCTTCTTCATACAATTTTGTCATGAAGTCTACAGATGGCAGGAATTGAGGGTGTGAGACAAAGGTCTTACATCAAATTCTTAATCTGAATTTACTTTTTCCTTTCTGATGTATTGCAAACCACTATTACACTTAACCCAATCTAGAGTGCACACGTAAAGAATCAACAATAACCTAGAAAGAAGCTCTTGAGTATCAAGGGATTTGGACTTTCTTATAAGTAGTGGACAATTTTTTAATACGTGAGCCATGGACAGGAATAATTTAGTAAGATTAATCTGTTACTGGAAATTCTTTAACCAAAACTTATTTATGGTCTTGATGTTTGCACGCCACCATTTATGATAAAACGCCCTGAATTGTACACTGTAGTAATGGTTAATGTTTAATTTTGCTAAGTGAATTTTACCTCAAAAAAGTTATCTGTGAAACACAGTACTGTACTTGGGATTCAAAGAGTAATGAGAAGTGAAAAAAATAAGACAAATTACAACATATAAATATTAAAATAAGTTCTTATGCTAATAGATATATTTGTCCAAGAACCCAAAAATGTTTAAAGATTTATTGCAATAGTTCATAATAGTGAAAAATTGGAAAACCTATACAATTAGGGGTCAATGGTTGTAGCCACAGATTATGGTTAATTTAAGTAAAAAAGAATTTAGTTGGCAGGATGCCTAGCTACCACATGGAGGTAGGAAACCTGGGATCTCAGAATTCCCTAAAGGAGGACCTAGCTGCCTTTCCCCGGAACTCCAACAAATCTAACTTGTCTATTATACAGCTTATCAATGCCTATCAGTACAGAACTGAAAAAAATCATGGTAACATCCATATATTGGATTACAACTGTTCAAAACAATAGCAGAAGTGTGTGATAAAAATATCCAAAATATATTTACAATGAAAAACACTGGGCACCTGGGTGGCTCATTTGGTTAAGGGTATGACTTCAGCTCAGGCCATGATCTCTGGGTTCATTGGTTCAAGCCCTGAATCGGGCTCAGCAGTGACAGCACATAGCCTGCTTGGGATTCTCTCCCTCTCTCTCTCTCTCTCTGCCCCTCTCCCACTCGCGCCTCTCTGTCTCAAAATAAATGAATTAAAAAAAAAAAAAAAACCCTAAATGCAGCTGCAGTATAATATATGGTATCAGCCTATTTTTGTAAAAAAATATTTGTAATTTGTGTATATATGTAGAAACATCTGAGGGCGCCTCAGTGGCTCAGTCGGTTTAGTGTCCAACTGTAGATTTCAGCTCAGGTCATGATTTCAGGGTCATGGGATCAAGCCCTACATGGTGCTCTGTGCTGAGCATGGAGCTGTATATGATTCTTTCTCCCTCAGCCCCTCTCTCTCACTTGCACTCTATCTAAAAAAAACAAAAAAAAATACATACATAAATAAATAGGTAATGATAAATGAAACATCTGAAGAGATTCAAGATAATTTCTGGATAATAGACATACTTGTATGTTTTAATTTCCTAAAACCTAAATTTGTATTAAAATTAATTTGTATTACTTACAACTTTAAGACATAAAAACACTATAGTCACATAAAAAATAATTATCCAAATGAGAAATAAAAGACCTAAATTAGGGTAGTAAGAGTGAAAATAAAGTGGAGCTTGGATACCATGAACATTTCAGAGAAAGAATTATAGATTTTATTGGCTAAGAAGATAAAGGTACAAACTTCTTAATTCTAGGTAACAGAATAGTGCCCATGGACAAAATAAAGTCAGTAAGTACTCTGGAAGTGATCAATTTGAATACTCAGAATTTTTTTATTGGACATATGGATCTATGCATCTAGATCTAATGGAAGAAGTTGTATTTGGGAATCATAAATGAATATATAAAGAAGTGCAGAGAGAACTATTTTAAGGGGGTGTGGGGGAAGAACCAATATTTACAGGATGACTGTGAAGGAAATCATAGAGGAAAAACACCAGGAATTTGTCATGACTTCTTTGTGATACTACCATTTTTCAATCCCACCAATCAACATCACATCCCAGAGCCATTCCATGACAAAAACTTCCTAAAAATTAAAAATACTGAAGAAAATGTTACTGAAGTGTGACTTATTTCTCTGTAATCTAAAGGGGAGGGGGGCGCCTGGGTAGCTGAGTGTCCGACTTTGGCTCAGGGCATGATCTGAATTCATGAGTTGGAGCCCCACATCAGGCTCACTGCTGTTAGCTTAGAGCCCCCTTCAGATCCTCTGTCCCCCTGTCTGTCCCTCCCCCACTTGTATGCTCACTCTCTCTCTCTCAAAAGTAAACATTTAAAAAAAATTTTTAAGGCGTGGTTCTGTTCTTCAAATATTCAACTACACAGTACAATTTTAACTGAAGCTACTCTCCCAACCCTGTTTGTCACCTATTACAAGTTTGTTAATGGACAAATAAATGCTCATAACAAATTTTTTTAATTAGATGAACGTATAATTCTATCACCTGCAGAACTAATATTTGATGCATCTTTCCTAGTCTTTTCAATGTCTCTTGTTACATATATGGAAATATTTACAGAACAATTTCTAATTATCAAACCCAAACACTTTACCATCTCATTGTGCTTCCAGCCATCCTGACACACAGAAGTTATTTGGTTAGGATCACATAACTAGAATCTAAAACCTGCTATTTACAGGGGCCTGGGTGGCTCAGTCGGTTAAGGGTCTGACTCTAGACTAAGGCTCACATCATGATCTCACAGTTTGTGAGTTCAAGCCCCAAGTCAACTTCTGTACTGACAGCATGGAGCCTGCCCCATGCTCTCTGCCCCTCCCCAGCTCACACTCTCTCTCTCAAAGTAAATTAACTAAAACAAAAAAACAAAAAACCTGTATTTACATTGCAGACTCCAAAGCCCAATCTTAACTACAAAACTGCAATCTGTTTCCCCTATCCCCATTTAACACAGCTTCAGCATTTCCCAGGTTAACAGTAGTAATTTATTGGCAGCTTGACCTCTTATTATGTGAATACACCTATTTACCTTCCATTAGCCAGATGTATTTGTGTTTTGCTAGTATAAATAACCCTGTGATTAACATCTTTGCATCAAAATCTGTCCCTATGATTACCTTATTGCCAATAGTTATTTAAAAACAAATAGGCACCCGAGTGGCTCAGTCAGTTAAGCATCTAACTCTTGATTTTGGCTTAGGTCATGATCTCAGGGTTTGAGTTTGAGTCCTGCACAGGGCTCCATGCTGACAATGTAGAGCCTGCTTGGAATTCTTTCTCCCTATCTCTCTGCACCCCCACCCCCCACCAAAATAAATAAATAAACTTTAAAAAAATTTTTTTTACAAATAAATAACAAGGGGCGCTTGGGTGGCAGTCATGAGCAGCTGATTTTGGCTCAGGTCATGATCATGTGGTTCATGGGTTCAAGCCCCACGTGGGGCTCTATGATGACAGCTCGGAACCTGGAGCCTGCTTTGGATTCTGTCTCCCTCTCTATCTCTCTGCCCCTCACTTGCTCACACTCTATGTATCTCTTTCTCTGTCTAAAACTAAATAAACATTAGGGTGCCTGGGTGGCTCAGTCAGTTAAGCGTCCCACTTCAGTTCAGAACATGATCTCACAGCTTGTGAGTTATGAGGCCCGCATGAGGCTCTGTGCCGACAGCTCAGAGCCTGGAGCCTGCTTCAGATTCTGTGACTGCCTTTTCCCTGCTCACACTCTCTCTCTCTCTCTCTCTCTCTCTCTCAAAAATAAGTATTTTTTTTAAAAACTCAAAAAAAATTTAATAAAATAAATGAATAAATAAATAAAATAAGGAAATACACACACAATTGGCAAGTAACAGTTGCCAGTAATCCTCTGTTTTCAGTTTCTTAGCTTTCATATAGAATGTACAATTATAATAATATAGGCTGAAGGAGAACAAAGGTAGTGTTGATATACAACAGAGACACTCTAAAACAGCATTTGAAAGCAAAGTTCATGTTGTTCAACATTAGCAGCAAGAAGGAATAAGAAAATAAAAGTGAGGCTGTCACAGAAAAGCCAATTTATTATTACTAATGTTAGCTTTTGTGGAGGATTTTAGGTCACATATTAGCAGTCTCCAATAATGTGACCATTACCTATAATCAAAACTTTTCAAAAATAAAATTATATACATATAATGTATAATATAATACAAATATTTTTTCTATCTGTTAATTTCCAAAGCATGCTCATTCATATCTACTAACCAATAGTACATAAATATCCTTTTATGATAGGCCAGGACATCCATTTTCTCCCAATTATACAAAAACAAATGCAAAATAGTGTTACGTGACTTCCTTGCCTGAAATGATAAGACTGTGTGTACATACATACATTTAAATCCCTTTATTCCCATTCCATGTTTTTGGCTGAACTTTATTCATATAATATCTGCCCTTCTTATAGGACCTTCTCTTGTGAAAGGCATCACTATCCAGTTACCCAAGCCAAATCTCCTTCTCCATCCCCCCACCTCTAGTCATCGAGTGCTAACAAGACATCTTCTTAAATCTTTCTGGAATGGATCTCCTCTCCATTAGAATTCCCTTTTGCAAGTCCACTTCTTCATAAGTCTGAACAAAAGATTTTAATTGCTCTGCTGCAGTTTTCTCTTCTTTAGTCAGTGGTGACAGCTAAAAAACAAATGAGAAAATCTTTATTTCAAAATCTGTAAAAACTGTGTAATTTAGTTAACTTCTGCTTTTTTTTTTTATGTTTCCATAAGCTCATACTATGTCTATAATCACAAATTTAGGAAGGCAGGATAAAATAGATATTTGGCTATCCAAATACAAGGTACTTTTAATGTTTGAGCTTTCAAAGAACTTGCAATTAAGTTTAAGAAACAAAACCAATAAATCAAACAGTTTAAGGACTGTAATTTAACAAAACTAAATAAGTCACATTTGACTGCCATATTCTAAAAGCATTTTGAGAAAGAAATGTGAATAAAATAGTCTGGAAGTTTCCTCAGAAGTGGAGAACTAAATTGAACTAAATTTTGAAGGATAATTGAGATGTTTTTAGCTGCAAGTAACAGGAATACATTTAAAAATGGATAAATAGGCTCTTTCCACAATTTGGCTATTGTTGAGAGTGCTGCTATAAACACTGGGGTACAAGTGCCCCTATGCATCAGTACTCCTGTATCCCTTGGATAAATTCCTAGCAGTGCTATTGCTGGGTCATAGGGTAGGTTTATTTTTAATTTTCTGAGGAACCTCCACACCGTTTTCCAGAGTGGCTGCACCAGTTTGCATTCCCACCAACAGTGCAAGAGGGTTCCCATTTCTCCACATCCTCTCCAGCATTTATAGTCTTCTGATTTGTTCATTTTGGCCACTCTGACTGGCGTGAGGTGATATCTGAGTGTGGTTTTGATTTGTATTTCCCTGATGAGGAGCGACGTTGAGCATCTTTTCATGTGCCTGTTGGCCATCCGGATGTCTTCTTTAGAGAAGTGTCAATTCATGTTTTCTGCCCATTTCTTCACTGGGTTATTTGTTTTTCGGGTGTGGAGTTTGGTGAGCTCTTTATAGATTTTGGATACTAGCCCTTTGTCCAATATGTCATTTGCAAATATCTTTTCCCATTCCGTTGGTTGCCTTTTAGTTTTGTTGGTTGTTTCCTTTGCTGTGCAGAAGGAACATAAGGTCTTCATAAGGTCCCAGTAATTCATTTTTGCTTTTAATTCCCTTGCCTTTGGGGATGTGTCGAGTAAGAGATTGCTACGGCTGAGGTCAGAGAGGTCTTTTCCTGCTTTCTCCTCTAGGGTTTTGATGGTTTCCTGTCTCACATTCAGGTCCTTTATCCATTTTGAGTTTATTTTTGTGAATGGTGTGAGAAAGTGGTCTAGTTTCAACCTTCTGCATGTTGCCGTCCAGTTCTCCCAGCACCATTTGTTAAAGAGACTGTCTTTTTTCCATCGGATGTTCTTTCCTGCTTTGTCAAAGATGAGTTGGCCATACGTTTGTGGGTCTAGTTCTGGGGTTTCTATTCTATTCCATTGGTCTATGTGTCTGTTTTTGTGCCAATACCATGCTGTCTTGAGGATTACAGCTTTGGAAAGAGCCTAAATGTCCATCAACTGATGAATGGATAAAGAAATTGTGGTTTATATACACAATGGAGTACTACATGGCAATGAGAAAGAACGAAATATGGCCCTTTGTAGCAACGTGGATGGAACTGGAGAGTGTGATGCTAAGTGAAATAAGCCATACAGAGAAAGACAGACACCATATGTTTTCACTCTTATGTGGATCCTGAGAAACTTAACAGAAACCCATGGGGGAGGGGAAGGAAAAAAAAAAAAAAAAAGAGGTTAGAGTGGGAGAGAGCCAAAGCATAAGAGACTCTTAAAAACTGAGAACAAACTGAGAGTTGATGGGGGGTGGGAGGGAGGGGAGTGTGGGTGATGGGTATTGAGGAGGGCACCTTTTGGGATGAGCACTGGGTGTTGTATGGAAACCAATTTGACAATAAATTTCATATATTGAAAAAAAAAAATTAAAACTAGAACTACACTATGCCCTAGCAGTGGTACTGCTAGGAATTTACCCAAGGGATACAGGAGTGCTGATGCATAGGGGCACATGTACCCCAATGTTTATAGCAGCACTTTTAACAATAGCCAAATTATGGAAAGAGCCTAAATGTCCATCAACTGACAAATGGATAAAGAAGACGTGGTTTATATATACAATGGAATACTACTTGGCAATGAGAAAGAATGAAATCTGGCCATTTGTGGCAATGTGGATGGAATTGGAGGGTATTAGGCTAAGTGAAATAAGTCAGGCAGAGAAAGACAGATACACTATGTTTTCACTCATATGTGGATCTTGAGAAACTTAAGAGAAGACCATGGGGGAAGGGAAGGGGCAAAAAAAGTTACAGAGAGGGAGGGAGGCAAACCATAAGAGACTCTTAAGGACTGAGAACAAACTGAGGGTTGATGGGGGATGGGGGTGAGGGGAAAGTGGGTGATGGGCATGGAGGAGGGCACTTGTTGGGATGAGCACTGGGTGTTGTATGGAAACCAATTTGACAATAAATTATATTAAAAAATAATAAAAAAATTAAAAAAATAAAAATGGATAAATAATAAGAAAATTTATTATCACTGCACAATAACTACAGAAAAAGGTCAGACTTCAGGACTGGTTTATTCAGCAGCTCAACATAAAGACTGGGTTTTTCCACCTTATCTAATATCCTTGGTGGTGGTTTATCCTCAAGCTGAAAGGAAAAATGGCTCTAGCAGTTCTAGGCATCACATCTATACATAATGTTTAGAAGAAGAAAAGTTTTCTCTTCCTAGAGGTCTCTCAGCAGCGAGGAAACTCTAATTTCCAACGTCTAGACTTTCTCTTCTCACATGTCACATGGGTTACAAACCCATTCCTGAGTCAATTTAGTTAAAAGAAAATCCATTTCCCTTGCCAATGAGATGCGCGCCCTGAAGCTGAGGAAAGCACCAACTTTGCCCCAGACACGAGCTAGGGATGGCACACATCTCAAGAAAGTCAGTGTTCTATTAGGCAGCAAGGGCGAATAGATGCTGAGAAAACAACCCAGCAAACAGTATCTGCCTAAAGTAGGTAGGAGCAAACAGCAAAAGGAAGAATAGAAGCCAAATGGAAATGTAAAGGACTTTCATAGGGCACTAACCAATGGGCTAGCTAAAACCGGGTTAATGGGGAAATTATACAAAGTACAACGTGAAGAATC